>NC_059103.1:53309473-55985723 GCF_020740685.1 Jaculus jaculus
AGCAGGGACCCTGCAAGCTGTGAAATCAACCCGCTGGGCAAGAAATGCACACTTGTGCATTAGGGGCATAAAGCTTTTTCAGGTAACCAACTGTTCTCTGTTTGGACATGAGGCCTGCTCAGTGGGAGAAAACTCATGTCTGGTACTGGAAACCAAGTCAGAATACAGCCAGGAAACTCATAGACTCAGAGAGAAGCCTCCTCCTCCTTCTCTGAACAAAAGTATGCTTACACACACACGCGCACACACAGGAAAAAAACCCCACTTAGGCTGGAGAGATGGCTTAGTGATTAAGGCTTTTGTTTGCAAAGCCAGTGGCTCCAGGTTTGATTCCCCAGCACCCATGTAAAGTCAGATGTGTAAGATGACGCAAGCATCTGGAGTTTGTTTGCAGTGGCTGGTGGCACTGGTGTGCCCATTTTCTTTCTCTATCTGTTTCTTTCTCAAATAAATAAATAATTTTTAAAAAAAAACACTCAAATAGCTATGCATACCCCCTTTAATCCAAGTTGCTCTCATTCTTGGTTGGAGAATTTGTTTTATTTTACATATGGCAGAGAAAACAGGAGATTCAAGACCCATCAACATGACAAGAAAACGTAGTCAACTGTCCATCATAAAACCTGCCACCTCTACCACATCAGCAGGTGTTCACTGCTAGCCTGACCACCAACTCCAGGGAAAGGCAACAGACACTATTGTGATCCAAACACATCAAATCAGAAACCCAGAGGCTACAGAGAATTCAACACTAAACCAGAAGGCTAACAGACTCTTCAAAGCTTGGGGACCATTGGGGAAGAGTGGGGGGAATATCATAAGAGCCACAGGGTGGGTAGAAATATCCTGAGGCATAGTCCTGTGTCGACCTGCCCCAGCACAGCCAAAGACTGGGACTTTATTTACTCAACAGTGAATACCAATAACCCTACTGAGGAAGGCCCTCCCTGAAAGTGGGAGTGGGACCAGGGGAGAGGGAATATACAACCACAATCTCTGTGAAACATAAAAATAAATAAATTTTTAAAAAGAATACAAAATATGTTAATCTCTTGCTGACATGCACAAGGCTAACCTAATCTACACAATCCCTCACAGGAGATTCCAGGTCCTGTCAAGTTGATATAATAATAAACTATCACAGGTAATAAAGTCTGTACATGTTTGATACAGATGCAGCTCTTGTTTTTTTTTTTTTTTTTTTTTGAGACAGGGTTTCACACAGCCCAGGCTAATCTAAAGCTAGCTATGTAGCAGAGAATGACCTTGAACTCCAAATCTTTCATTCTCTACCTCTCAGGTACTGGGATTGCAAGGGAACACTCCCACAGTGTGTTTACGTGATGCTGGGGATGGAATCCAGACCTTCTTTCATGCTAGGCTAGCACTCCCAATTAAGCTGCATCCTCAGCCCCAGGGCGATGGGTTCTTATGCCAGAATAATTATGTTTTGGGGCTAGTTAAGTTTGTGGTGGTGGAAGCCACAGATACAGTGAATGACTGTTTCCTCCCCAAGACAACTGGTCAGTGTGATCAACCTGGCTGGGAAAGGTACTCAAGTTCATCTGGGGATTTAGTCTCTAGAGAAACAGGTTGTGCCCTACAAGAAGCTAAACTACCTAACTCAGCAGGGCCTTCCCAGGGGCTGACCAAGCACACACTTCTAAGGTCCCCAGGGACTGACCAAATGCACAATTCTAAGGTCCCCAGGGGCTGACCAAGCACCCACTTCTAAGGTCCCCAGGGGCTGACTAAGCACACACTTCTAAGGTCCACTCTGCTAGGGGTTGTTTTCCTAGTTTATTTCTTTCCTAAGAATAATGTGAGATTCTGTTGCATTTCTGCACAGATCCAAACAGAACACAGAAGTTCAGCCTCCATTCTTGTCAGGCTTTGGCCATGGCCTCCTGACCTTTCTGAGAAGGGGCCACTGGTGGTGTCTTCCCAGGGGAGAGGGTAGGATGGCATCCTGCAGAGCTCATCTCTCTGGTGGATTCACCAGCTGCAGTTTTTCCCTGAAAAGAAACATATGGCTCTGGCTTCCGTCTGGCTGAGCCCAGGGAGCGCTGGCCCCTCCCAGCTAGCTGGGGGGCCCTGGCTGGCTGAGATAACCTGCAGGCCTTATCAGCACTTATCTTTCAGCAAGGCCCTGGGAGAGCCTGAGCTTTGTATCCGGGGTTCTGACAGCCTGCTTTTGTTCTCTATTCTTCCTGGGCTGCAGGAAGCTCTGTGGCCAGTAAAAGCTGCCCCTCACGCACTCAGAATGCACATGATGACTAGAAACCTGGCTTTCTTTCTAAAAAATAAAAAGACTTTTTCTGACTTCACGGTTAGTAACCACCTTCTTCTTTTCGCTTATTCCTTTGCAAGGGGAGAGTGTGTGAGAGATGGGGGCACTAGGGCCTCCTGCCACTGAAAATGAACTCCAGATACGTGTGCCACTTTGTGCATCTGGCTTTATGTAGGTACTGGAGAATCTAACCCAGGCTATGAGGCTTGAAAGCAACTGTCCTTAACCACTGAGCAATCTCTCCAGCCTGATCACATTCTTTTTTTTTTTTTTTAACATTTTATTATGAAATATTGTGGATCCTCTAAAGACCATGCAAACATGATGCAAGGGGAATCTAGAGACCCTACACCCAGACTAAAATCTCTTTCTCTCTAAAAGCTTCAGTTCGTATTTCTAAATAAATGACCATAGTCTAATAATCAAATAAAGAGGTGGAGACTGGGGAGGAAGCTCAGCCCAGAAAGCACTGTCTTAAAGAATGACCTGAATTCAATCCCTAGTACCCATGTAAAATGCTAGGCGTGTTGGCATGCACATAGTGATATGAATTAGGAGTAAGGTAGCCTTTTTTTTTTTCCTGGCAGGTCATTAGTTAGGGACTGGCCTATGGAACATGGATGCCACCTTGCCTGTCCAGCAAGAGTAGAACTGGTTGTCTGATGCTGTCTGATCCCAGATGGCTCCAAGCATCATCTCGAGCGTCAGCTTCCTGCTTCTTCCTCAGCTCAATCATTGAGCCCGTCAACTAATCAGGTTCCGCCCTTACACACCTGAGACTGATGATGTGGCTCAGTCTGATTGGATGTCTGATTTGTGCAAGTGGGCCTGAAGCCCACGTGGAAGCCCCGTATCTTTCTTTGCCCCTTCTTCCATATGTGAGGGGGATCTCTGTCTTCTCCCCCTTCCCAGCCTGGCTCGGGTGGGGGAATTTCTTTTTGCTTGGCCATTTTCCTGCATTGCCTTCGGTGTGTGTCCCTTCCTCTTGGAGAAGGGACCTTTCTCTATGTGTGTGGGGGGGTCTTCTCTGTTTCCCCTCCCCCTTCTCAGCCGCAATGGGAAGGGGGAGAATTTCTTTTGGCTTGGGGGCTTTCCTGCTTTGCTCTTAATCCTTAACACTTTCTAAAATAAAATTAGTCATTGACCCTCCTCTGAGTCTGTGTCCTCAATTCTTTGTTGATGTAGCCAAGAACCTGAGACTTGAGGGCTGCTGGTGTAGGAGCTGTAATACCACACGGAGCAATCCTGCATCATTTTCACCCTAATGCTGGAGAGATATAAACAGGAGGATTCTACTTTGTGAGAGCCTACTTTGTGAGCTCTAGGAGAACGACAGATCTTGTCTCAAAGGAGGCGAATGGCATTCCTAAGGATGACACTAAAGACTGTCCTCTGGCCTCCACGTGCATGTATGCCCACACACACGTGTGTATTCAGGAGCATACACAGGTGCATACACATGTGTTAGAAAAAGCAATTAACATGGGCATCACACTGTTTTGACATCTGAAGACCTTGGTCATCTTTCTCTTGTTGTCCCACTGATTCCCCCTTCTGGATCTCCTATTAGGCTAGCATGTCCATTTAGATGGTCCGGAACAGCTGCTGTACTTTAACATTGTTTTTCTTCCACCTGGTTTTCTTGTCTTGTGTAACAGAGGTGGTACAGCACACTGGAGGCAGGCAATGCCCGCTGGTGCCATTGCTGGGCATGCTGCTCTGTATCCTGTGCTTGGATGAAAGCTGCCAGCTTTGTCTATTGGAAAGGCATAGAATCTTGCTGGAGAGACTTGGGGTTTGGGGACTCCCCTTTTTCTTATACATGTTGTGTATTTTTCCTTTTTAAAATCTTTCAAAAATATTAATTTATTTATTAGAGACAGAGAGAGGAAGAAAGAGAGAGGGAGGGAGGGAGGGAGGGAGGGAAGGAGGGAAAGAATGGGTGCGCCAGGGCCTCTAGCCACTGCAAACGAATTCTAGATGAATGTGTCACCATGTGCATCTGGTTTACATGGAACCTGGAGAATCAAACCTGGGTCTTTAGGCTTCGTGGGCAAGTGCCTTAATTGCTAAGCTGTCTCTCAGGCCCTGTTTCTCCTTTTTGTGTGAGACAGGATCTCATGAAGTCCAGGCTGGTCTTGAACTCATTATGTACTGGAAGAGAGCCACAAACTCCTGATCTCCTGCCTCCATCTTGTACCTCCTGAGTGCTGGGGTTACCAATGTTCTTCACCATGCCTGGTTTCTACACATTTAATACTTTAAGAAAATTTAAAAATATAGTCAAAAAGAAGAGGAACCATCATGGGCAGCTTCTCACTGGGGGACACCACAGTCATCATGTTGAGTATTTTATCCTCTTCCACCATCACTTCTGTGCTCCTTGAAGGGTTATGGTAATTCTAACCCTGGCTGGAAGGGCCTGTGCCTATGGCCATTACTCAATGTGGCCTCCTCATCCCTTCCTTCTGGGGGCTCATGGAGACTCAGCCTGAAGCAGAAGTGTGGTTCTAAATGAATCTGAGGTTTACCAGAGGCAGGAGGAAAAGGCTATAAGTAAGTGAAGTCTGTTATCTCATTGAGAACTTAGCACCTCTGGACAGAGAACAAGGGGGTGAATAGAGGCTGTTGTGCAGAAGATCCCCACCTCACCACCTGAGACCCAGAGAAGGATGGACAGACTTTGTATCTGAGAATGCCACCAGGGAGTTTGGTGCTGACCCTCCAACCCCCATACACTGTGGGAGGACTAAGAGGAAGGACGGAGGAGGACAATACCACAGAGTCCTAAGGAGCCCAGCCTCAAGGAGATACTCAGGGAGACTCGTGCCTCAGATTTAGTAACCCAAGCAGTGAAGGAGCTAGGAAATGCCTCACTTAGGCTTGAGAACAGTGGATTTGAGCTGTTATTGGGGGTGTGTTCATTCCTAAGGCCTTCCTGTTCGATGCAGGCACATGGGCAGAGTGACCTCTGAGGTTCTGGGGAGAGAGCCCTCAGCCAGAGATGTATGCAGCAGTGGGAAGCCAGAGTTGGGGGACACATGGGAGGGGCACCAAAACTTACATCGTTTAACGCCAATTCCAGTGAGCTTGACCTCCATAGTACCTCCACTCATTTCTCTTTACTTTGTCAGCTGCCATGGCCCGGTTTCCTGGCTCACGCCAACATCTCTTACCATCTCATAATGGCAGTAGCCTCCTCAGGGGTCTCATTCCCCAGAAATACATTGCTGATACAGTAACTGAAATGATTTTTTAAAAATGTGATTCAGAGGGCTGGGGAGATGGCTCAGTGAGTAAAGTGCTTGCTGTGTTTGCACAGGTTTCTAAGTTCAATCCCCAGCACCTATGCAAAAGTTGGGCATGGTGGCATGTACCACCAGTGCTGCAGAGATGGAGACAGAAGGATTTCTGGGGCTTGTTGGCTAGTTTTACTGGCTCAATCAGTGAGCTTGAGGCTCCGTGGGAAACTCTATTTCAAAAAATAACATGGACATTAACTGAGGAAGATGCTTAACACTGACCTCTGACCTCTACCTGTATGCACGTGTGTGTATGCACTTGCACACATACACCCACTTACATATAAACATGCACGCATACATCAAACACATACATACAAAAAGAAAATGATTCACACTAGCCATCCCTTTGTTCAAAACCTTCCACCAGCTTTTCCGTGGGCTCCAGATGGAGTTCAATAGCTTGCTCTGGTCTTATTGCCATTGAAATGACCTGGCTGGGCTTGGTCCACCTATTTGACTTCTATACAACTGCACTTTTCAAAGCTAGAAGTTTGGGAGTGTTTGGATGTCGCTGAACAGAGAAGGAAAGAAAATACATTTGTGCTAGGCATATGCTATGCACCAGTCGTTGAGTCTTGCAGGCTTTGACCACTGGAAACTTGTCCTTCTTCAAGGACACTAGCCTGGTGTTTCATGGACCTGCTCAACTTGTCGCAGCCTCGGAGCCATGGCATCTACTTACTGCTCTGTCTGGGATGCTCCTATTTCAGATTGCACATGACAGTCTCTGCTCATCATGTATTACTCAGAGCAAAGAATAATTCTAGAAAAACACTCTTTCCTGGCTACCCTGTGGGTCACTGCATTTTCCCCAAGAAGTAATTTACTTCATTCATAACTTCTTTTATTTATTTATTTTTATTGTATTTTATTTTATTTTGTTTTTTTATTTTTTGTTCATTTTTTATTTATTTATTTGAGAGTGATAGAGAAAGAGGCAGATAGAAATAGAGATAGAGAGAGAGAATGGGTGCGCCAGGGCCTCTAGCCACTGCAAATGAAATCCAGATGCATGTGCCCCTTGTGCATCTGGCTAACGTGGGACCTGGAGAATCAAGCCTCGAACCGGGGTCCTTAGGCTTCACAGGCAAGCACTTAACCGCTAAGCCATCTCTCCAGCCCTTATTTTGTTTTTTTAAGTCAGGGTCTCACTCTAGCTCTTGCTGACCTGGAATTCACTATCTAGTCTCAGGCTGACCTCGAACTCACAGCAGTCCTCCTACTTCTGCCTCCTGAGTGCTGGGATTAAAGGTGTGTGCCACCACACCTGGCTTTATAATTTATTCTTGAGTGCTGGTGTGTGTATATGTCTGTGTATGGGCAGGTGTTCACGTGCCAAAGCATGCATGAAGAGGTTACAGGACAATTTTGGTTGGTCATAACTGTCCACCTCATTCGAGGCAGGGTTTTTTCTCTGGATTGTTTTTTTTTTCTTCTGTTCTATACTGGAGTTTGTTTGCTGTGGCTAGAGGCGCTGGCACACCAACTCTCTCTCTCTATCTCTCTCCCTCTCTCTCCTTCTCTCATAAATAAATAAAAAATACTGTGGGCTGAAGAGATGGCTTAGTTATTAAGGCACTCGTCTGCAGTGCCTAACAAACTAAGTTTGACTCCCCAGAACCCATGTAAGTCAGATGCACAAGATGGTGTATATGTCTGGAGTTCATTTACAGTGGCTAGAGGCCCTGGTATGCCCATTCTCTCTTGCTCTTCCTCTCTTTCTCTCTCTTTCTCAAATAAACAAATAAATAAAACATTTTTAAAAACCTCATGAAATTGTTAATATGTTGGAATATAGTATTTGGGCCAACCTAAATCCATGCTCCTGGGCCATGGTCACTCATATTTGCCTCTAGAGTAAACTATCTCTTCTTCCTTTTGAGACAAGAACTATGTTTTTTGCATCATCAGCTTGGACACTAGGTGCTACCTAGGATGACATGATCCTCTGGCATGAACCTGAACTCCACTTTTTCAGGCCAACCAACGGGGAAAAAGTAAGCATATTCTCTTTTGTTGGTTTAATGCTGATTTTTATTTTGTTTTGTATGTTTGCTTTGTGAATGTGTGTGTAGTGTGCGTCTATGTGTGTATGCGCACATTAAAATGTGTGTGGGTAAATGTGTATGTGTGGGTGTGCATGCACATTTGTGTGCACACATGTAGAGGCCAGGAGTTGATATTGGGTGTCATCTTAATAGCGCTCCACCTTATTTTTTTAATATTTTATTTTTATTTGACAGAGAAAGGGAGAGAGAGAGAGAGAGAGAGAGAGAGAGAGAGAGAGAGAGAGAGAGAGAGAGAATGGGCATGCCAGGGCCTCCAAACACTACAAACAAACTCCAGATGCTTGCGTCCCCCCTTGTGCATCTGGCTAATGCAAGACTTGGGGGATTGAACCCGGGTCCTTTGGCTTTGCAGGCAAATGCCTTATTCGCTAAGCCATCCCTCCAGCCCTCTCCACCTTACTTCTATGAGACAAGCTGTCTCACTAAATCTGGAGCTCACTGATTCAGCTAGACTAGCTAGCCAGCCAGTCCCAGGGATCCTCCTGTCTCCTCATTCCCGGCAGAGGCACATACCACCATGTTCAGAATTTTACATAGGTACTGGGGAGTGGAACTCAGGTCCTCATCCTTGCACAGGAAACACTTTACCCATCTAGCCATCTAACCTTCTTTCCCTACCAGGTGCAATTTTGCCCATATTTTCAAAACAAGCTGGGTTGAATCTGGGTCTTTGGAGTCCACGATCAGCTGCAGAAGTACTGCTGTCACCTCTCCTGACTCAAGTGAGTCTGAAGCATCCATGGTAGGGGGTCTGGGAGGGGAAGGAGCAGAAGCCAGAGCAAATTTTCAATTTGCTACCGAGCTGCTGGCCACTATGTCCCTGCACAGTAGGGACGGGACCCTCATGCTCTGTTTTGGCTAGCGTGTTATTAGCTATGGTGAAGTCAGCCATGGCCCATGGTGGCTGTTCTGTAAAACACCCATAAGCTGTCCACTAAGACCAGTTCCCTGCTGAGAGAAGCTCAGGAGACCTTCTTCCTTTGAGCTTTATGTCCCACTCACTGTCCTTAGAGTTATCTATAGGAAGGGAATCTGCTAAGAACTGCAATATTCTTTCTAGCTAATTTATACTCACCTCTGCCACCTGAGGCCGCTCTGCACCTGGAACACTTTAACTGAAGTCACAGCTTGTGGTGTGTGTGTGTGTGTGTGTGTGTGTGTGTGTGTGTGTGTGTGTGTAAGCAGCTTTTCTTTGCAGTCTCCTTGGATGAAAGGTGGGGCAGTCTATGGGTTCTACTTTTCTGTTAGGCTTCTCACCTTGGGTGGTCCCTCCTTATCATCTTCTTCCCTAATGCGCCAGGAGGTTGTAAAAGTTGGAGTTCAGATGTGGCAAGTTCTGCAAATGCCTCTAGGGTAAAAGAGCTTCACATCATGGCAATATCTGCCTTCATTTGGGTCTGGCCTGATAAGGATCAGGTTTTGATGCTTTGAACAGGTAAAGAAATTTTGATTCAGTGCCTGAGGTATCTTCAGTGGGAAAATTGATTTAAACCGCAGCCCACCATGGTACCAGCAGGCTCAGCAACTCTACACTGATGACTTCACGCTGGTGACCTTTGATCCCAGGGTGGGACAGCATGCTTGTCATTTAGCCAGGAGGCAAAGTTAAGTTAGTCATTTGGGGTCTCTCTGTTGACTTCAGTGGCCCAGGAACTGAATAATCCATGTGACCACCAAGTTGGGGTGAGCACCAGGCTTGGGAGGTTGGGGGTGGGTGGAAATCAGGCTGTGCTTTGCTCTCAGAAACTCCATATTCTGTAAAATGGTGGCTTTCAGACTGTACCTTGCCATAGTTGGCTCCATTTTACAAACAGCTTTTGGCTCCATTTTGAGTGTACACGCAGAGGCAGCTCTGCTCATGAGGTACAGACTGATAAATTATTCCTAAAAATAAAAGAAGTACTCCCTATAAGCTTATCAAAGTAGGTGGGGACCATATGAGCACATGAGCATATTAAAACCATATTAGAGGCAGACATGTTGGCCCACACCTTTAATCCCAACACTAGAGAGGCAGAGTGAGGGGGATCATTGTGAGTTTGAGACCAGCATGGGACTAGAGAGTGAGTTCCAGGTCAGCCTGGATTAGAGAAAGACCTTATCTCGAAAACGGAAACAAAACAACAAAACCCCTCCATATCAGAAAAATCAGTCCTGAGAACTTACCAAACATAGCAGACTAAGGAAAAGTTCAATACCTTCACGTGGATCCCATAAAGAAGAGGCCACTTAACATTGTCATGATGACAACCTGCATCCCCCTATCATCTAATAGCGTGTGCACACATTCCCAACTCCCAGGGCTTCAGTCCAGCATGGTCCTCACTGCTGGTATAGTCTGCTTGACTCATCCATCTGTGTGTCTACCAATTCATCCACCTGGACCCAGTCTGTGCCTTGTCTTCACGGCCTCATGGTCCTGCCCCTCACCTCTGCGGTTTGGCTCTATGTAACTCCATGGCTCTGGACGTCTGGCCGCTCTCCAGCTGGGCTTGTTATCAAGCACTCTGCAACTCTCTTGCATCTGTGTCAGCTCTCTCCTTCTGCCTCTATCCAGTAAGGCCTCTTTGAACCCTGCTCCTTAACCCTCTGTAGCAATTCTGTAGCTTAACATACACATATGTAGATATAATTACTGTGTGATGTGTGATCTGAGAGTTAATAATAGTAATTAAGTTTGGAGTAAAAGAGCCTGTTTGCCTTGGCCAGTTATCAAGGGAAATTGGGACTGCTTGGCACTTTACAGCCAACAAAACTGACATAGCTTCTGAATCTTATTCAATAATTTCTGACGTGATGGACAGACCCAAGCATGCTTGTCTATGTTTCTGGCATAGCATGCTCATGACTCTGGGGTGGGGGATAGAATTTCTTTTGCTTCTGCTTCCCCCACTATAAGACATTTGAAGTAGAGATAGCAGTTTTGAGAGCACAGAGGCATCTACTCTAGGATCTTACATAAAACCCAAGAAAGACAAGATTCTTTTCCTAGGGCAAGAAATAGACTCTAAGCAAATACTTTGTACTTCAGATTTTAGACAAAGCTTCCACAAAGCATCTTTCCTTGGTCTAGCCTTAGATAAATGTGAATGAACATGCCCACCACCCTTTCCCAAGTGTGATTTCACCTGTTGCTACTATTATGTGACTGTCACATTTTCATATTTACTCCTGGAGCCACTGAACAATGAGGGTGCCTTTATAATGTGTGTGTGTGTGTGTGTGTGTGTGTGTGTGTGTGTGTGTGTCTGTATGTGAACATGGATTTGCTGGCTACAGATAGTGGAGTGTTTTGTCTATTCAGCTGCTCATCATGGTTCCTGGTTAGGCCATTGTTAGACTATGGTGGATGCTGAGTGATATTTAGGGTTCACAAATGCCCTGCAGTTTACTGAGTTTGAAATGACTAATTCCATCTCTGTAACTTGAGAGTAGTAGCGAATACCTTGTTGTGTTATTGTACAAACGGCATGGGCTCGATGATCAGTTGCCATTCTAAGTGATGTCATGCAGCATGCGTTGAGTACTTGCTATTTCAGGTTCTATGTTCTAAGTCCAAGGTACCTGAGGTGGAGAGTTAGCCGTGTATTTTCAGATGTAGTTCAGGCTGATAGGATGGAAGGTCTGGCAGCGTGTCATGGGGACATTCCCTTAGCACCTTCAAAGCATATGTGATTTGACAGAACAGATTTGCAAAGGATAATTTAAACCCCAGGAGAAGTCATAGACAATAAGAAGACAATAATACATTGCACATGTGAACAGTCATCCCTCAATATCCATTGGGATTGGCTCCAGGAGTCTTGTGGATATCAAATTTGCAGATGTTCAATTATATAATCCAGGGTAGTATTGCATGTAACCTATACATATTGTCCTGCTTATTTCATTTTATGTATGTGCATGTTCATATGTGTACAAGTTTGTGTGTGCGCGTGCGTGTGTGTGTGTAGGCCAGAGATTGACATCAGGTGTCTTCCTCTATAGCTTTTCCCCATTCCTATTCAGACAGAGTCTCTCTCTGCACTTAGAGCTCACTGATTTGTCAAGACTAGCAAACCATCTTGCTCTAGGGATCTGTCTGCATCTACCTCCTGAGCACTGGGATTATAGGCACACACCACCAAGTCCAGCACATATGTGGTTGCTGAAGATAAAACTCAGGACCTCGCATTTGCATAACAAGCAATTTATCTATTGAGCCATCTCACTGAGCCCCCACACATTTTTTTGACACAGGGTTTTATTATGTAGCCCAGGCTGACCTTGAACTGACAGCAATTCTGCTGCCTCAGACCCCTGAGAGCTGGGATTTCAAGCATGCACCACAATCCTCAGCTTTTCTGAGTCTTTATGATCCACCGTTGGTTGAATTCATGGCTCTCCATCCACGCTTTCTGCAGACACTGAGGGCCCGCTGTACAGTTTAAATGTTAACTCAATTGAGTCTCAGTAGTCCTGGGAAGTCAATAAGGTAAGAATGTTTCCATGTTACAAGGAACTGGAATTCTAGAGAAAGCCCAAGATTTGGGTGAAAGTGATGGGCGAGTCTGTAAGTTAAGTCTCGGGCTCTATGAACAGACTCTTCTATAGTCACTGTGAGCACAGTGGTCTAGCCTGTGGCTTCTGATTCACTGACAGTACTCTGCTGAAGGAATGTGGCAGTGTGCCAGCAACCAACTTTCTCCCGAGCAGTAGGCAGGGACTGGGGAATGGAACACTCCCAAGGAGGGTCCTGTCACAGTGGACACTCACAGTTGAAGAAATGACTGAGTTTCCTCGTTTCCATTGACTGCTCACAACGTAGAGTGGGTTTTGAGGTGTACTCATCTAGCACGCAGGGCTCAGTAGGTGATGGTACATGTTTTATATTGGGTTCTTTCATTTGTTTGTTTGAGATACAGTCACATCTGTATAGTACAGTCTGGCCTCCAACTCACATCTACATTGTCTTCCTGCCTCAGCCCTGGAGTGCCGGGGTTACAGGTGTGAGCTACTACTCAAGACTCTGTGTTTCTTCTTTCCTTTTTTCTTCTTTTTATGTGCAGCTTGTGCAGTATGTGTGTGTGCATATGTGTGTGTCCATGTATGTGTGCAGATGTATTCACCCCTTGCACATGGGTACAGAGGCCAGAGTAGGCTTCCAGGTATCCTAACCATCACTCTTCTGCATTATTTACTTGAGTTGAACTCTCTCACTGAACCTAGAGCTGCTGTTCTTTGATCAGATTGGCTGATCACTGAGTTCCAGAAGTTCTCCTGCCTCCACCCACCTCAGGACTGGGATAACAGACATGCATGGCTACACTTGGCTTTTGGCATGGACTCCAGTTAAACTCAGCAAGCACTCTTTCCTGCTGAGCCATTTTCCCCAACTCTTCTTGGTTCCTTCTTTACTCCATTATATACCTCCACACTGGCTTCTTCTTTTCTTTCCCACACCATTCTTATTAATTTATTTGTTTTGAGGTAGGGTCTCAGTCTAGCCCAGGCTGACCTGGAATTTTACTAGGTAGACTCAGGCTGGTCTTGAACTCAGAATGATCCTCCTACACCTGTCCCCCAAGTTCCAGGATTAAAGGCATGAGCCACTAAACCTGGTCTTTCCCACACTATTCTAATGTGCACTGTATTGCTGAATTTACATGCACCAAGAATACTTTAGAAACAACTCCCAACTAAAAGTTAAATGAACGAGTATATGAATAAATAAACAGAATGTATGTGCAAGCTACAAATGGTAAAAGATTTTGAAAGTACGATTTTAATTGTGGGCTTAAGCAGTCATTGAATGCTTCAGGGAACTCTAGGATTTGAGGTCCAATTTGTTAAGAATACAGATGGAAGGTATACTAAAATGGAGAAAGCAATGTGAGTGAAAGAAGTTGACAGTGGGTATATATTTGCTAGAGTTAGAAAGCTCCTAAGAATAAATATGGGAGATGTGGGTATGTGAGTGGGGCTAGCTTAAGGATTGAAGTTACGTAGAGAATTTGAAATTGATTCAAAACAATAAAAACAAATGAAGGGCAGGCTGGGGAGATGGTTCCCTGGTAAGGTGCTTGCCACACAAGCACGAGGACCTGAATACAGATCTCAAGAACCCAAGTATGTGTCAGGTCTCGCGGCCTTCTTGTAACCCCCGCACTCAGAATGCACAGGAAGATCCCCAGAGTGAGCTGGTGGGCTAGACTAGCTGAATGGGTAAGATCTGGGTTCAACTGAGAGACCTTGTCTCAGTAAAAAAGGTGGAGAGCAATTGAGAGAGATGCCAGGCATCAACCTTTGCCCTCCATACGTGTGTGTGTGTGTGTGTGTGTGTACATATAGATACGCCTCCTGGAGGTAGTGTATTGTTGGGGGGAAGGTTTATAGGCATTATAGCCAGTTTCCCCTTGCCAGTATTTGGCACACTTTCCTGTTGCGATTGTCTACCTTATGTTGGCCAGGGGGTGATGTCCACCCTCAGCTCATGCCATCGTTTTCCCTGTTACTATGGAGCTTCCCATTGAGCCTGAAAGCTAAAATAAACCTCTTTTTTCCCCCCACAAACTGCTCTTGATTGGGTGATTTCTACCAGCAATGTGAACCTGACTGCAACAGAAAAGTGGTAATAAGGGGTGGGGTTGCTGCTAGACACCTGACTGTGTGGCTTTGGCCTTTTGGAGCTGATTTTCAAGAGGAATGTAGAAAAATTTGAAACCTTGGCCTAAGAGATGCCTTGCAGTACCGTAAGTACAGCTTGATGGACTATTCTGGTCAGAGTTGAAATGCCTGAAGGCAGTAAGAACTATGGACTGTGAGGTTTGGCTTGTGAGGGTGAGAAAGAGCTTTGCCTGCACTGGGATAGCAGTTTGTGTGGGAAGCTTGCTGTTATGCCTGGGTGCTGAGAAATTGTGCAGGGTTGCTTAGTGTAGAAATGAGCTGGTGTGAGCAGAGGGATATGGCACAGAAAGAAAAATCTTTGGGTGAACTGCTGCCCATTCAGCTGCAATTGAGAGATCACAATCTTTGAAATTGGGCCAGCTGATCTGCTCTGGGGCAAATAGAAGAATGTAGACGCTTTTGAAGGGGACTGAGTGCTCAGGAAGTGTCCAGTTCTTCAAAGTCTGTTTTATTCCCCCCCCCCCATTAACAAATTGGCACCCTACCTGGTATTGTGGAGTATAAGAAATGCAGGAAAGAGAGGGTCATTGAGTTTACAACACGGTGCTGTGTTTTGGAAATGGCCATGGGCAGTGTGAAGCAGGTTTGCTGGTTGCCTGCATAGAGACCCCATGGGACCATGAGGATGAACCGTGGGTTGCAGTGGAGACCCAGTGGAGATGCCAGGACCATGAGATGCCTGCTAAGGAGAGCTGCCGGCCCCGATGAAGTTTTCCAGGACTGTGAGTAGCCTAGCTGGAGGGGCAGAATTGGAATGCCAGAGACTTGTTGCTGGTTAGAATTATCAGACTTGGAGATTTGTCACTGGCTAGTTATTGGACTTGGAGCTACAGAGTTTGATGTTTGCCCTGGTTCTTTTAAATCTTGTATTGGTTGAATATTTGTTTGTTATGCCTAATGCCATCTTTTGCAGTGTGAATGTTTATTCTGTGCCATTATGGGTTTAGGGGGATTTTTTGGTATTATGGCTCAGCTAAAAGACCTTGGACTATGGGGATATATGAACATAGCTGGAATTGATAAAATTTATGGGGACTTTTAAAGTTGGACTGAAATCATTGTATTTTATATCATGTATGGCTATCAGTTTATGGGGTTCGGGGCGGAATGTGGTGGTTTGATTTAGGTGTCTCCTATAAACTTAGGTGTTCTGAATGCTAGCTTCTAAGCTTATGGAGATTTGGGAATTAACATCTCCTGGAGGGAATGTATTGTTGGGGGTGGGCTTAAGGGTGTTATAGCCAGTTTCTCCATGCCAATATTTGGCACACTTTCCTGTTGCTATGGTCCACCTTATGTTGGCCAGGGGATGATGTCCACCCTATGCTTATGCCATCATTTTTTCTCTCATCATGGAGCTTCCCCCTTGATTCTATAGGCCAAAATAAACCTCTTTTTCTCACAAGCTGCTCTTGGTTGAGTGATTTCCACCAGAAATGCGAACCTGACTGCAACACTCTCATTCTATCTGCCTCCTTTTCTCTCTCAGATAAATAAACAAATAATAGTAAATTTCTAGAAGGAGGGGGCTGGGGAGATGGCTTAGCAGTTAATGTGCCTGCCTGCAAAGCCTAAGGACCCATGTTTGACTCTCCAGGTCCCATGTAAGCCAGACGCAAAAGGTGACATAAGCATGCAAGGTTGCACATGTGCACAAGGAGTTACATGAGTCTGGAGTTTGATTGCAGTGGCTGAAGGCCCTGGTGTGCCAATTCTTTCTCTGTGTCTCTTAAAAATTTGCAAAAAAATATAACAAAGGAAGCTTCTTATTAGATGTATCAGCCACATAAGTTTATCCCCTTTTCTGCCAGAAAACTCACTAGATTAAGATAACAATGAAGAAAATATTAAGGTAATAGTCACGAGAGCCAATATGTCAGTAGAAGGGACTTCAGGAAATCTTTGGAAGATAGAAACATCTGGAACAATGGCAACAGAGCAGGTCAAACACACCCAGCCTACCCAGCCTAAAGGGTAGTACTGGGGTCAGATACTAGAATCTTTAAGGTCTCAAAGGTACCAGGTACCATAGAAAGTTGAGCCAGGAGCTTGCAGTGGGAATGAAGTTGACCATGTTCTAGGACCCTTTGTGCAGGAGGTTAGAGGCATGCCTGGAAGAGAAAGGCGGCCAGACCTCCAGTGGCACACCAAGCCACACAGTGCTCATGAGGTACCAGATGCCAAGATACAGGGGGATGTGATGAGCTTCTTCCTAGCCGATGGGAGAGTTGGCTTTCTTCATCTTCTCAGCTGTCATAGGTGACCTGGTGCAGTTGCAAGAGAGGCATATCCTTCAGTTACAAAACTAGCCCCAGAAAAAATTCCCTGACAGCCTAACTGATAACTCTAAAGAGATAATCATGGCAGGAGAGATGTTCTCAGTGACTAAGATGCTTGTCTGCAAAGCCTAATGACTGAATTTGAGTCCCCAGTACCCACATAAAGCCAGGTGCACAAAGTGGAATATGCAAAGTGAGTTCTGTTGCAGTGGCCGGAGGCCCTGATATGCCCATTCTCTCTCTCTCACTCTCTCTGCTTACAAATAAATAAATAAAAATATTAGAGATAACCCTCCCTTACCTACCCCAACACAGGAGAGGTGCTTGGGCCCCACACAACGCTTTCAGATATACTTTATGCCATTATGTCTTAAACATATGCCTATAGGCCTGGATTGGTAAACATTTAAGAGGCACTACTTACATAATGGGGACAGAATAAAGGACCTATAGGAGAAAATGACCAGAAACATACAAAAACCTTTAAAAAATTCTAAAAGATAAAATAATGCATCCATAGATCATGAACAATTCTTTAACAATAACCGTTGGCATGGTGGTGCACACCTGTAATCCCAGCACTTTGGAGGTGGAGGCAGGAGGATCGAGAGTTCAAAATCATCCTCGGTTACATAGCAAGTTCAAGGTAATCCTGGAGTACAATAAACTCTGTCTCAAAGAGAAACCACAAAACAAAACAAGAAACAATCAGAATAAGAAGAACTTTTGAAGCATAAAGGAAAAAAGCAAAGTAAAAGTATCGATAGAAAAGGGCCCTGAGGCCACCAAACAATATAGGCTATTGCTGAGGATTTTCATTGCCCACCAGCACCAGATGGCAAGCCTCTACTGACGAAGACAGCGCATGTTGCAGGATGCTGAGAAATCAAGCTGGAACTGAGTGGGAAGCCTCCTCCATGCTGGCTTGCTGCCAGTGTTGGAAAATGCTATGCAGACTATTGGGGGAGTAAAGTCACCAACAATCTCACCCCATAGTGAGCTACGCCACTGACTTGTCAGGCAAGATGTGCTCATTGGTGCAATAATGGTGTGACTTTATGGGGGCAACCAACTACTCTCTGATTGGATTTGGGGGCAACTCCATGGAAGTGGATTCATGTCTGGTACTGAAAACCTAGTCAAAAGCCTATGTCTGGGGAGGTCAAAGGCCCTAGAGGAGAAGCTGCTAATGTTATTTGACTAAATGGATGTTATACTCATCAAATTGAACTCTAATACTTATGTTTGCACCTGTAGATTAGTGCTGTGCCCACTTTTGGTCCAGAAATGCAGACAGTAGTGACTATTGGGCACACTCAAAACTCATTGAAGTGCTGAGAGGAAGTGACAATGGAGTGAGACATCTCTATTACACTCTCCAAAGTTTGGGGAATATTACAGAAGAAATGATGGAAAGAATGTAGGAGCCTGAGGACATGGAGGAGTACTTTGAACAATATATTCTGGACATGAAGTGGGCATCATATTTATGACTTCACAGTGACTGCATTTACCTGCACAAAGTCTGCATGGTATGGGACTCCTCAGCATTGCATCATGCATGATGGAGGAGGATAAAAAAGCCATCACAGTAGAAGAGGGACTAGTTGGAAATAAGAAGGGATCTACTGAAAGATAGATAAGGAAAGAGAGATGAAAGAAGACAATGGAAAGGAGTTATGATCAAAGTGCATTATGAAAATCTATGAACTTGTCAAAAAAAAAGTTTGAAGAAAGCAAAGTAAAAAAGGTTGAAAATGAAGAAAATATTTGAAAAGGAAGGAAAAACACAAAGACTAAGGTGGGAAAAAAGAATACAAAATGTGGAAAATCTAAGAGGACCAATCATGGGTTTCTAATATCACCTAGAGTTATCAGATGACAAGTCAACTGTCCTGATGAGTGTCAGGTTGTCTTTTCTCTGGGGCTGCATTTGTAAGGGACTAATTCTTCCCTCTTGTATCTGTATCAGGTCATGGGTAGAAGAGCTAACAAGTAAAAAAAAATCTCAGTTTTTAGTTATGGGAGACTTTCTAGATCTATGCTGTATAATACAGCAGTGGATACCCTAACTAAAATAAAATTAAATAAAATTGAAATTTCTAGTTCCTCTCTTACACCAGGCACATTTTTAGTGTGCAATAACCACATGTGTGTTGACAGTGTAGCTCAGTTGATAGAGTGCTTGCCTTGCATACACAAAGCCCTAGTAGTTTGAATTAATGTCCCCTAATATACTCAGGAGTTTTATTCAAGCTTGTAACTTGGTGTCACTGTGGATGGATCCTAGGGTCCAGGCCTAAGGTGTGTGTGTGTGTGTGTGATCTGAATTCTAGCCTACAATATGCAGAGCATTTGAGCTCTGCCTGGGTTTCCTGGAGTGTGCTTGCTTATAATGCTGGTGGTGGTAGTCCTTTCTGTGTAGACCTGTGAAAGGGGGCCAGCTTCTTCTGCCATTATGGAACTTCCCCTAGGTCTGTAAGCTTCAAATAAATCCCTTCCTACCATAACTGTCTGCTCTGGAGGGTCATCCCAGCAATTTGAAGCTTACTATGATACCATCACTGTATAAAACTAGGCATGGTGGTGTATGCTTATAATTTTAACATTCAGGAGGGAGGTAGAGGCAGGAAGATCAGAAGTTCAAGGTTATCCTCAGCTAATAGTAAGTTTGAGGCCAGCCTGGGCTCTACTAGATAGTGAGTGTTTCATTAGACTGAAAGCTCCCAGCAAGCATCCTGCATAATGAATAAGAAAGCACTTTATTTCCCTGTAAACTTTCATAACCCCAGGGATGAAGATTTCTGTAGTTTAAATGTGTCCTCTCAAAGTTCCTGTTAATCCCCAAAGTCACATTTCAATGATATTTGAAAGTGGGACCATCGTAGAGTAATTAGGATTAGATGAGATCATAAGGGTACAGCTCCTATGATGGCATTAGTGGATTTATAAGAAGAGGTACAGAGATCCACACTAGAATAATTTCTCCTGTACCACCTTTGCCAGGTTATGCTACACTATACCAGAGGCCAGTGCCATGCCTGTAGAGCTTCATATTTAGGAACTAACTAAATCCCTATTCTTTTTGGATCATCTAGTTCAGGTGTTTCATTATAGCAAGAAAGAAGATGCATGCAGACAAAGATAGTATCTAGAAAGAGAAGAAAAAGCACTGTTCTGCAATGGGCTGACAAAATTTTTGTCAGCGAGTTTTTCTAAAACATCAAATAGTGCATTCATGATTTGAGGAAAACTGATACATATTTTTTTGTTGGTGGTGGTTTTGAGGCAGGGTCTCACTATGTATCCCTGGCCCCTGCCTCTGCTTCCAGAGTGCTAAGGTTACAGGCACGAGTCATCACATCTAGCTGAAGAACAAATTTTCAACCCAGATTTCTATACCTAGCCAAACTATGAGGCCAATGTGAAGATAAAATACCTTTCCAATCTTGCAAACACTGACAAAGGTTACTGTTCTTATATACTTTTTAAGAAGGTAATACAGAGTATGTTCTAGTAAAATTTAAAGGTATACCTAGGATAAGAACAACATGAGTTTAAATGTGTTATCCAAAGCATTCACTATTTATTGCTGCATCACAATTTACTCCTCAAAATTTAGCAGCTAAATGCAAAGGATGTTTATTGTCTCACTTTCATTTGGAGGATTAGCAGTCTGGAAGTGGCTTAGCTGTGTGGCTCTGTCTGAGGGTCTCTCAGGGGGTCGTGGTCAAGCTGTTGGCTGGGGTTACAGCCACCTCAAGGCTTGGCTGAGGATGAAGAAACAGCCCTAGGTGTCACTCACTTGGCTGTTGAAGTCTTCCGAGCATCACAGGCTGTTGGCAGAAGGTTTTGGTTGGTTCTTTGCTTGTGGACCCTTCCATAGGGTCTGCTCTTGGTATGGCACATGAACTCCCCAGTGTGAGCAGTTTGTGCAGAGAGAGAAAAGGAGGAGGTGAGAGGGAGGGAAAGAGAATACAATACGGAAGCTATATCATAATATAATCTTGGAAATAGCACACCAACATTTTCCCCATTCTCATTACATGAAAGTCACTAAGTTGCACCTTTGTGCAAGAAAAAGAAAATTAGGCCTAAACTCTTTTTCAAATATTTTTTAAAAAATATTTTCTTATTTATTAGAGAAAATAGATAGAGGGAGAGAGAGGCAGATAAAGAAAGAGAATGCACCAGAGAGAGGTGCACCAGGGCCCCCAGCTGCTGCAAACAAACTCCAGACCCGTGTGCCACCTGGTGCATCTGGCTTACTTGTATTGAAGAATTGCATCTGGATCCTTTGGCTTGGCAGGCAAGTACCTAAACCACTAAGACATCTCTCCAGCCCACGTTTAATTTCTTAAAAGGAAAAGTATCAAAGAACTTGTAGTCAAATGTTTAAAATTACTACAAATATCAGTAAGTCTAAATGTTGAAGGAAAATCTAATACTGCCATTATAGAAACTCTCCAGAGAAAAGAAAAAGAAGGGATGTTTCCCCAGTTCATTTTATGAGGCCAATACAACACTTATGCAAAACTTGACAAAGATAGTACAAGAAAGTAGTTCTATATCTCTCATGAGCATCCTACAACATAGAAGACAACAATATATAAAGGGACAATTCATCATGAATAAGTGACCATTTTCTATAGGAATGCAAGGCTGATTTCATGCTCAAAGCAACCAACATGGTAAAATACAATGAGAGAGAGAGAGAGAGAGAGAGAGAGAGAGAGAGAGAGAGAGAGAAAGAGAAAGGGAAGAAGAAAGAAAAAAAGGAAAGAATAAAAACGCTATATTAGGGCTGGAAAGACGGCTTAGTAGTTAAGTGCTTGCCTATGAAGCCAAAGGATCCTGGTTCAAGGCTCGATTCCCCAGGACCCAGGTAAGCCAGATACACAAGGGATTGTATGCTTCTGGAGTTCGTTTGCAGTAGCTAGAGGCCCTGATGCACCCATTCTCTCTTTTTCTCTCTCTGCCTGTTTCTCTCAAATAAATAAAAATAAACAAACATTAAAAAACCCACTATATTAGTTTTGGGCAAGTTAAGCATTTCTTTATTCCAGAGCCACTGGCACTCATGTGTCCTGTCTTCTCTCTGCCATGAATATCATCGGGTGGTCAGACATCCCATGCACCCTGGGCGAGCATCTGAAATGTCCTGGAACAGCCCTGCCCATCCCACAGCAGAGGGAATGTTTGCTATTTGACACATGTAGCCACGTGTTTAAACAGCACACGTGCCCAAGTCATATGACTTCAACCTGTTGGGAGTGCTGAGCTGTGAGCTGAGCGCAAATCAGAGGCAGGTTTCTCAGAGACACTTTCAGATGGCTGCGCGCCTGCACTTGGGTAACGGACACCACAGTGGAAAATGTGAGATTCGGCTATAAGAGCCAACTCAGGCATCTTGGGGGTGTTTATTACAAGTGGAGTTCTTAGCAACTAAGGTGGAAATACCCAGGAAACCAAAAGGGAGTTGTTCCGGGCCCAGGCAGGCAAATCTCAGTATCAAGCCTCCTGCTCTGAGGGATTGATTGCAGGGAATGTTCCCACCTGGAGGACTCAGTAACATTTGCAGTGATACAAGGGGGCGGAATTCTTTATTCTTCACCAACTGACATGGGCACAAATGCTACAACTTGAATTTTTAACCAATCCATCTTTAATAAGACTAGATACAGTGTGATAATTTTAAAAAGCCACATGTGCAAGGCTGAGAGATGTTTAAATAAGCCCATAAATATATTCTGTCCACATTCTCTCCTGGGTCCAAATCTGCCTTTCTACCCTGACTGTGACATCATTGGGAGGGACGGTTTGGGACTTTCTTGTCTGGGACTCCAGCTTCTGTTTACTCTTGTGTCAGTATACTTAGTTGTGAAAACCTGATGTGACAATAAGCTTTAATAAAATTTCCTCTGTCGCGACCACCTCGACCAGCAAGAATGATGAGACCTGAGAGCTCTTCTTTAAGCAGTTTATTCAGGAACCTTGAACAATCTTCTGAACCCGGGAGAGCCGATCCACAAGCTAAGTAGTCCTGCGCTACCAACCCTAGTGAGCCACGTGGCCCATGCAGATAGGTCCACGATTAAGGAAGCAGAATTAGTTAAGCAGCCTCAGCCAAATAAGGACTTGTTTATCCCAGAGAGCGCTTGCTATCGGGCTAGCGGAAGGCGGAAGCCCACGCCATCTTTAGGGCGTGGCACATTGCAGCTCTCCACATTCCTCCTTTAGGTTTTCCTTTAAATTTTGTTGTTTCAAGAGTGTTGTTGCAAATCGAGACTTCTGGAACCAGGGAGTCCATGAGATAGCATGGTGGTGATATGAAAAGGTGAGCCTGTCAGTCAGGATAAGCTGGGGTTTGCTGCAAAAACAGACCCCCAATCTCAGTGGCTTATGGAAGAAAGGTGGTTTGGAGCTCTGACACTCAGGTGCTGGACAGAGGTTTGTGCAAGACACTGTCTCAAAGAGAAAAATGGGAGGAGGGAAGGGAGGGAGGAGAGGAGGGAGGAAACCAGAAATGCTGTTGCTCTGCTCAGGTTAGTTCTGCTCTGGGATCCAGGATTACATGGCCTGTCTGAAACTGGTTGTGGATTTGAGAAATTGGCCAGGCACGTTCTGGCCTTGGACACTTCCACCTGGAGCAGGTGCGCTTCATTTTTGCCACATTCCATGGTCCAAAGAGAGTACTTGGCCTTGATTGCTCTCAGTAGGAAGGACACACAGTCTTCTTGGAGGAGTGTCCCTGTAGGGAGAGGAAGCTGGATTCTTGGTGACTTTAGTAAGGCTAGTATAGAAAAGGGGCTCTCTATCTTCTTTAATTTTTAAGAATATTTATTTATTTGACAGAGAGAGGAGGCAGATAGGGATAGATAGCTAAATAAATAGATATATATAGAGAGAGTTGGTGTGCCAAGGCCTCTGGCCATTGTAAGATTTCTCCAGATGCATGCGCCATCTTGTGCATCTGGCTTACGTGGGTATTTGGAAATCAAACCTGGGTCCTTAGGCTTTGTAGGCAAGTGCCTTACCCACTAAGCCATCTCTCCAGCCCTCTGTCTATTCCTTGTGTATGTGTTTGTATGTGTGTGGGAGCAGGTGTGTGCATGAGTGTTTGGTATACATGAATGTGTGGAGGCCAGACAGTAACCAGAATTTCATTCTCTGGGTATGCCATCCATTGCTTTAAAAAAATTTATTATTATTTATTTATGAGAAAGAGAGAAAGAGAGGGAGGGAATGCCAGGGCCTCCAGCCACTGCAGACAAACTCCAAATGTGAGTGCCCCCTTGTGCATCTGGCTAATGTGGGTCCTGGGGAATTGAACCTGGGTCCTTTGGCTTTGCAGGCAAACTCCTTAACTGCTAAGCCATCCCTCTAGTCCCCATCCACTGCCTCTGATACAGAGTCTCTTACTGCTCTGGAACTCACCAAACATGCCAGTCTGGGCGGTCAGTGAGCTTCACCTGTCTCCACCTCCCCAGTAACTGGGAATGCAGGCATGCATCACCACTCCTGGCATTTTCCTGTACTGAGCATCAAACTTGCATGCTGGCGAGACAAACACTCTACCAACTGAGCCATCTCCCTAGCTTCTTCTGTCTATTTTTGTCTGGCCGGAAATTAGTGGATGAGACTATGCATTTTTTTTCTAGGAAAAAAATAAAAAAACCCTAAACGTTGATTATTTCATTGTGGGAGGCCCCTGCCCTGTCAGTGTGGTGTTACTGTTCTCTTAAGGATCCTGTGGGGACAGGGTTAATGTGTGAAGAACATTTTCTTTTAGTTTCACCCTTGTCTTTGAAGCCCAGCCACACACAAAAGTCCCAGCTCAGGCCTAGGCCTGCTCATCCTGGACCAAGCCACACTCCCCTCACAGGCCCTGGAGAGCTCCCCGCCCTCTGAGTACCCTGGGTGGCCCAGCCCTCCGGAGGCATCTCCCCTGGGAAAGCAGAGGCCCCTCTGTCCCATCTGGATCCCAGAGCCCAACTGTCTTGGCTGAGGTTGCCCAGAATGTCAGTCAAACTAAAGTATATTCTTTTAATTCTGAAGAACCATGTAGGGCTGGCAGGGCTCCCTCCGCCTGACAGCTGGTGAGCACATGCCCGGGGCAGCCAGCTCTGCACATCAATCTCTCTCTGTTGCTTTCAGCACATCCTTCCAGCCGAGAGGCTCCTTTCTAGCCCAGATTGCAATGCAACCCCTCTCTGAGGCTGGGTGTGGAGGAGATTTTTTTTTTTTTTTTTCTGAGAAGGGGCAAGAAGTCTGGGTGCTGGTATCAGATACAGTTGAAGAGGTGATCTGTGTTTCCCCTAACCAGAACTGCCTCTGCTGTTAGCCTCCATCACAGCTTCTGTGTGGAAATTACTTCGGCAACTGGGGACCATTTTGCTTTGTGAGATTATACCTTTTCCATTACCGCTAGGCTTTTCCTATACTTGGAATTTCAAAACCAATCGTAGAAAACATGCCCTTAAAGAAACAGAGAGCATGTTGGAAAAGACAGCCCATAGAAGCTCTCAGTGATGAATCGGAGTGAAGGGATTTGGGGAGTCAAATCCATACGAGGAGTCATGGCCATGCCAGCCAGTTAGGCAGCAAGCCCAGGAGCAGGAAGGACAGCAGCTAGGATCTTAGTGTCAGGGTCTGGGAAGTACTTCCCCATCATCATGGGCTGAAAGACCACCAAAGGCTGACAACCTCCAGATTTCCATTTCCAGATCCATTGTCCATCCTACTGCATGCCACTGTGTGGGTATCTGATGAGCATCGTGAACTTTCTGCAGCCAAGACTAAAGTCCAGGCCTTTGTTCTGACACTTTGCCTCTTTGCCAGTCTTCGCTGTCTTGGTTAAAGTCACTACTCTTTCCCACCTGGCCCAGGCAGGACCATGGGAATAGTGTGGTTACCTCTTCTCTCTTCACTCCTCTCCCCTGATTAGCCAGGACAGTATTTATCTTGCGTCCGTTTACTTCTCTTTGCTTTCATGGACCCCAATTCCCTGCAAGCCTGTGCTATTTTCACCTCTGGACTATCGTGACAATCCTCCAGCCCACTCTTATCTTATCCTCCTCCTCAGTCCATGCTGCCTGCAGCAGCTTCTAGGATCTTCTGATGGAAACTGGTCAGTGCAGTTTTAGGCATGAAACCCTTCAGGGGTTAGAGAACTCTAAACTCTGGTGTGTGACAGCATGTGGTCAGCTTGCCATTGCTGAGATGCGTACACAGGATAAACAACTTAGAATGAGGAAAGGTTTATTTTGGCTCATGGTTTCAGCCCATGGCCTCTTGGACACGTTGTTTTGGGCCTGTGATAGAACACGGTGAAAATGGCAGCTGAGAAGCAACAAGAGAGGGAGGAGTGGAGTCCCAATACACCTTTCCAACCACATCTCTGCTGTCCTAGCTTCCTTTCACCAGGCTCCACCTCCCAAAGGTTCCATCACCTCCTAATAGTGCCACGGGCAGGAGCCATTAACACAGGAAGTTTGGGGAGACACTTATTCAAACCATTGTACGGATTCTCATTCCTTCTCCATATTGACCCTCCAGACCCCATTCTTCTACCCTCCACCAGCAGCACTGGTCAGTGGAAGTTCCTCAGTCTTGTCAAAGCTCTTGTGAGCCTTAAGGATGTTGCACATGCCTTCCTGTTGTCTGGAATGTGCCGGCTCCACTTTCTACTTGACTGCTTCTTTTTGGTCATTAATAGCTCAGAGGCTGGAGAGATGGCTCAGTTGGTAAAGTGTTTGCCACACTAGCATGGGAACCTGAGTTTAGATATCCAGCACCAAGGTAAAATCCACGTGTGGCAGCACACACCTGTAATCCCAGGGCTGGGGAGGTAGAGACAGGAGGATTTGCCGGGGCTTGCTGGCTAGCATGTCTAGTGAGCTCTGGGTTCAGTGAGAGACTCTGTCTCAAAAAATAAGGTGGAGAGCAATTACAGAAGACAGATGTTGATCTCTGGCTTCCATACACATACATGTGCACAAAACATGCACCCACATGCATCTGACACATACATATGCATATATGAGAGATGCAAAAAACGGAAGTTTATAGCTTATAGAAAGCAGAATGATGGCTATGGAGGGAGATGTGATTGAAGGAGAATCTAGTGATTGGATTTGGTAGCAAAGGGCTGCACTTTGGGCATGCGGTAGCATTTGCTGGCTAGGGCATAATGTATAAATGCCTAAGCAAGTGGACCAGCTGGACAGGTGGCACAGAGGGGCTGGGGAAATGACTCAGAAGGCAAGATCACTTATGACACAAACATGAGGACCTAAGTTTGATCCCCAGCACACAGGTACAAAGCCAGGTGTGGTCATGTATGCCTGTAACTCCAGCACTGAGTGGTGGGGGACAGGAGGATGGCATGGCCTCTTTGGTCAGCCAGTGTAACTGAAAACACAGCAGGCTCAGTCTTAGTGAGAGACTCTGTCTCAAGAAAAAAAATGTTCCCACATCTATGCATGTAGGGTGCCTGCATCTGCACACACGTGCATACATTCTACATGCACATACCATATCATACATACTACATACACATCAAGAAATATGAAAAAATGGTGGATAATGTTGTGCTCAGAAGCCATAGATTGTTATTTAAAAATTTTCAGTGCCCTGATGCCCCCAAAACATCACAGGTTATTTCCAAGGCTCTTGGTTGCCCATAAGAATTAGAAGGTAAGACCCTATTGCTGAAGACTTCACACCTTGGACTACAGGTCACTGAGAAACCAATCTTGAGCTGAGCTGGAAGCTTCCTTCCTGTTGACTAGCTGTCAGGATGCTGGAAAGAGCTATGCAGCCTGCTGGGAATACAACGGTCTAAACCAGCAGTGGATCCTGCAAGCTTTACAGCTGGCCAGCAAGGCCAAATGTACCAACTGGTGCAATGGTGGTATGCCTATTTTGGGGGAAACCAACTGCTCTGTGATTGGACTTGAGGCCCACTCCATGAAAAGGAATTCATGCCTGATACTGAAAACCTAGTTAAAAGGCTATGGCAGAGGAGGTCATAAGCCCTAGGAAGGAATCTACTATTGTTGTCTGGCTAAATGCATATATTATGTCCACCAAACTGGCCTCCAAACATTTATGTTCATACCCACATATTTATTAATGCTACTCTTATTTTTGGTTAGGGAAGCTTCTCTTTTTAGATGGCAGCGAACACTGAGGGTATTCATAACTGGCCAATGTGCTGAGAAGTGACAGTGGAATGTTCAGCCCTGATAGACATCTCTATCATATCCTCCAAGGCTCAGGGACCATTGTGAAAGAGGTGACAGAATGAATATAAGAGCCTAAGGAAGGGGAGGAGTGCTTACATTGCTGTCTTCCAGACATAAAGTAGCCTTGATATTCATGACCTCACAGTGGCTGACACTAAGTTCACAAGACCTGCATAAGGGAGGGAAAAAAAGACGACATCAAAATAGAAGAGAGACTAGTTGAAAAGAAAATGGATTCAGTGGAGGGGGGAAAAGGGAGTGGTGGCTGTGGATTATGATCACAGTATATTGTCTATATTTATGAAAATTATTAATACAAATCAAAAAAAGAAAGGTAGCACATGAGCCAGGTGAGGGCCTCAAAGAGGGTAGAATTGAGAAGGTGACTGGCAAAGGGCAGAGTAGTCAGGGAGCTGTGCCAGGTTGTGCCAGGAATAGGAACCAGCCCCTCTCATTGTCTGCATCTGAGGCTGAAGGGTGAGCATTGTGGCAAATGTTCTCTTGGAGCTCCTCACTGGCATGGGGAGGATCTTTTCTGAGGGCTGGCATTCCAGATGATTCCATAGGGCTGTTTTATATTTCACATCTGTGGCTCCTGCCAGCTGGGCAGCCTTCCTTGCCTGGGGTAGGATAAATTGCCATTGCTTGAGTCCAACAACTCTGGTGTCTTGCACATGTGCTTGAAGAAAAAGAATCTTCCAGATCAGAATGTAGCCAAGTTTCTCCAGAAAAAGAGTTTCACGATTCCCCACTGAGGGAGACTGGGACAACTCTGGGAGCCCAAGCTCCCAGGGGCACCATCCGCGGGACATCCTGCAGCCATCTGTCCCACATTGAAGCCAAGTGAAAAAAAAAAAAAAAAAAAAAAAAAAAAACCTCACAGAAAACAGTGTGAATTACTGCTTACCAAAAATAGTAACGATGTGGGGAGAAACGCAAAGCACAGGCCAGCCCACCATATGCTTTCTCACAATGTGAGAAACCTTAAATGCAAAACCTGTTTTCACATTGTTGCCTGGGTGTGTTTGCGGGTTAGTGATTTCCTTCTCAAGCAGTGCATTGCCTGCCTTCTGCGTGCTTGGTTGTTGATCTTCTGGGTGAGCAGCACAAAGGTAAATATACCTGCTTCCTGGGCAAGGTTTTACTACTCCTCTTCCTTTCTTCTCCTTTTTTTTCAAGGCAGGGTCTCACTGTAGCCCTGCCTAATCTGGAAGTCACTCTGCAGTCACAGGCTGACCTTGGACTCAAGGTAATCTTCCTAACTCTGCCTCCTGAGTGTTGGGATTAAAGGCGTGCATCACCATGCCTGGCTGGCTTCATTACTTCTGTGTTCACTGTTGAATAAGCAAGCCGTGTTGAGTTCAGTAGACAGTGAAAAAAAAAAGACTCATTATGAGAAGTAGATGTGAGGCTTCCAGGAAGAAATGAAAATGTAGGGGCAGGTCAAGAGAAATATGTGATACTGGGAAGGGAGAGGACATAAAAGGGAAGGACAGTGGATCATGTTCAAAGTATATTGTATATTTGATTGAAAATATTCTTATAGGAAGTTGGGAGATTGCTCAGTGGGTGAAGTGATGGCTGTGCAAGCATGAAAACCCAATGTAGGATTTCTAAAACCTGCGTAAAGCTCAGCCAGGGGTAGTAGCACATGTCTGTAATCTCAGTGTGCTTATGGCAAGAAGTGAGGCAGAAAGAGGAAAATTCCCCCGAACTCTTGGGCCATCTAGCCTCCCACACACAGTGTCTAAAAATAAGGAGACCTTACTTCAAACAAGGCAGAAGGCAAGGACCAACACCCAACATTGTCTTCTAACCTCCACACGTGCACCGTGACAAGAGTGTGCTCCACTCCCACAGACACATCATGCACACATATGAGTTTTATAAAAATGAAAGGAAAATGGTCTTATGTAACTTAGTATACCAATTAAAAAGGGAGAAATATGCAATCATTGCTCTCTGGTTTATGATCCACTTAAATGAGGGTTGAGTGAATCGTAACTCTGATGATGTCTGAAACATGAATAAACCACACACAAAAAAGTAGGCTCAGTGGTACAACAACAGATTCTTTTGTCAAGTGATTCATTGTTTCATGTGACACATGTGCATAAACCCTGGGCAAACTCAACAGTTGTGCAGATCATTTTAATTTATATAATGTGTCTTTGAGTCAAGATTTGCTCCCAAGAGGACCAAAGGGAAAGAAGATGGAATTGATAGATGTGTGGCTTTGGACTTTCCTGTCTTATGGCTCATTCTGCTGAGATTTGGAGGTGGTAGGAGGGACAAAGGGGTTGAAGTGAGGTTTGCACTGTGGATTCTGCCTCCCCCACTCCAGTGTTTATTCTTGTAGGAAGATCATAAAGTTCCTTTGGGTCTTTTTCAGGGCATTAAAACTTTCGTCTGCTTTTGAAGTGGCGAAAGGAATGTGAGTACTGCTCTCACTGCTGGCCAGAGAACCCGCTCTATGGGAATGGTGGTAGACACTGAGGAGACTCAAAATTCATCAAAATAGAAAATAAGGTGCTACTGAGAGCTCAACACTAAAGGAGATTTCTAACATGCTCTCCAGGGCTCAAGGAGCATTGCTGAAGAGAGGGTGGAAAGAATGTAAGAGCCACAGGGTATGTAGGCATTCTTTTTTATTTATTTATTTATTTATTTATTTATTTATTTATTTATTAATTTATTTATTTGAGAGAGACAGACACACACACACACACACACACACACACACAGAGAGAGAGAGAGAGAGAGAGGCAGAGAGAGGGAGAGAGAATGGATGTGCCAGGGCCTCCAGCCACTGCAAAGGAACTCCAGACGCGTGCCCCCCCCCCCACCGTGCATCTGGCTAACGTAGGTCCTGGGGAATTGAGCCTTGAACCAAGGTCCTCAGTCTTCACAGGCAAGCGCTTAACTGCTAAGCCATCTCTCCAGCCCCTATGTAGGCATTCTTTGGGACACTGTTCTTCCAACACCTATTGAATGGTGCAGTCGTGACCCCCTCAGTTGTTATCAATACCCCACACCCTCACAAGACCAGCACGGTTCTGAGCCCATCAACATTTTCCCATAAAGGATGGAGGAGGACAAAAAGAATGAGACAACAAAACAGATAAGGACTACCTCAGAAAGCGAGGGTCCTTGAGGGATGAAGACTGGTACAAAAGGGATGAGAATGTAATCTAATTACTGTATGCTTATTATTAAGGAGCCCAGTAAAAGTTTCTCTGCTCTTTTTTTGTTTCTATTTTAATAGGTAAGATATGATACTTAAAGAAGATATAATGCACTATAAGTTACCTCCCTACTCCTGTGCACACAACCCTTTATCATTTGCCTTGGCCTCCTACCAGATATTCTTCATAAACACACAAATGTGTGTGTGTGTGTGTGTGTGTGTGTGTGTGTGTGCGCCTAGCTTTGTGAAGGAACATAGTGGTAGCATGTTTATTCACTGTTTAAGCATATTTTGGGGAGGGACTGACATTGAACGATTAGGCAGCTGCTGTGATGGTTAACTTTTAGTTTCTTCCTGCTGGATCAAGAATGGAGTAAGAGATCTCTTGGGCAGGTCGTGAGGGTGTTTCCAGGAAGGAGTAACTGAAGGGGTAGATGACTTTCCTTGAGTGAGCAGCCCTTCCAATGACAGCCTTTATATAAAAGAGTCCAGGAAAAAAGCAGTGCCTTTCTATCTGGTTGCCCTTGCTACTTGCTGGTGAGTGCATGTAACCTGTTCCTGCCATCCTTCACAGACACTAGAACTGAGCTTCCTCAGCCTTCAAGCATAGACTGATGATGAGTGGCTCTCCAGGCCGTAAGCACTACATTGATACTGCTGAAGATGGGCCAAGCGGCTACTGCGTTCTTAGACACTGCAGCCGGCAGCCAGCCACTGTTGAGACTGCTCAGCCTGTATCCTGAAAGGCAGTCTAACAACCCCCTTGTACAATATAGACCATCCTATGGACTCTGAGCCCCTAGAGAACCCTGGCTAATATAGGTTCTGTGGTTCCCATGTGATTTGTTCTCACCAAAACTCATGTTGAAAACAGATTGTCAACCAAGCTGTGTTGGGAGGTGGCGCCTTTAAGAGGTCATTAGGCCTTTAAGAGGAGATTAATGTCTTTTGCTCAAGACCGAGTGAATTCTCAAGGGAATGAGTTAGTTCTCATGAGAACAGGCTAGTTCTCACAAGAGCAGGCTGTTATCAAGCAAATTTAAGTCTTTGTGTTTCTCTTGTGACACACTTCTTTTTGGCCTTTCTGCCAAGCATGAGGCAGCATGAGTTTTTATCATTTCTAGCTTAGCATATACCAGAATCTTCTCTGCCTCCAGAACCATAAGTCAATATAAACCTGTTGTCTCAGGCTGGGGAAATGGCTTAGTGGTTAAAGCATTTGCCTGTGAAGCCTAAGGACCCCAGTTTGATTCCCCAGGTCCCACGTAAGCCAGATGCACGGGGAGGGGGTGGTGCACGCATCTGGAGTTTGTTTGCAATGGGTAGAGGCCCTGGCGCACCCATTCTCTCTTTCTATCTGCCTCTCTCCCACATAAATAAATAAATAAATAAATAAATAAATAAATAAATAAATAAAAAATATTTAAAAAAAACCATTGTCTCTGTAGGTCATCTAAACACAAATGAACTAAGACTATAGCTAAGGGGCTAGAGAGATGGCTCAGGGGGTAAAATGCTTGTAGCACTAGCATGAAGACCTGAGTTCGGATCCCCAGCATGCCCATGAAGGCCCAGAGCCTATAATCCCAGTGCTGGGGATGCTGAGCCAGGCAGCCCCCTAGGGCTTGCTGAATCAGTGAGCTCTGGGATCAGTGAGAAACCCTGACTCAAAACCAACAAGGTGGACAGTGACCGAGGAAGACACCTGACGTCAACCTCTGGCCCCCACATGCACGTGCACACGTGTTGTACACACACATGCATCCATGCACATATGTACACACTTGCATACCACACAGACATACATGTGCAAAAAAGGACAACAGCTAACCCAACTACAATGTTCTCTTCGGCAAGCAGCATTGCTTCCGGCAGGCAGCACGTGCCCAGCGCATATGGAAAAGAGCAGCTCATCATGCTTGGTTCCTTCTGCTTTTCTCTCTAGCCCCGACCCTTTGCTGTCCTGCACTGCAGCTCTCCTTTCTTCCTCTGGCGTCATGACCATTGTGTGTCTCTTACACACACACACTCCATTTTCACATGGTCTCCTAGGAGCTATTCTTGCTCCCTCTAGCATGTTCCCATTTCTTTCTGGCAACTTCCTTCTCCTTAAAGAATTAGTCTGGCTTTGGACAAGGCAATCCTCAAGGATTGACACAGGCCGTTTTTTTTTTTTTTTTTTTTTTTTTCGGGTAGGGGTGCAATGAAAGTCCTTCTTTTTGGTAAACTCTATGAGTTCTGCTCAAAGATGGTCTTATTTCTGGTCTGCATGGAAGTATAGCTCAGGCAGCTAGTGGTAGCAGAAGGAACTCAAAGGAACTTGTCCAGAGAGTCTCAAGAAGGACTCGTCAGTTATTTTTTCCCTGAACTGTTGTCAGTGAGATGCAGAGAGAAGCAAGGAGGTCAGGGGGATGAGAAGGGCAGATGAGAGACGTGAGTGAACAGGAGAGAACGGGCATGAAGAAAGGGCGGTCGCCTCTGCGAAGGTCCCATCACCAGAAGGGAATCACAGCGGATTCAGATAACCTAAGGCATCAAGAGTCTCCAGCGGGAGGACGGCGGCGGGGCCTGGGGGCCGCGTGTACAGCGGAGGGAGATTGGCTGCTGGAAAAGGTGGCAGGTAGGAGAGACTGGACCTCTGGACAGGGACAGAACCTTCGGCTGTGACTTCTTCATATAAAACATGGGGCGGGGACTGGGGAGATGGCTCAGTGGGTAAAGCACTTTTTCCTTTTTGGATTTTCAGAACCCACATACAGCCAAACACGGTCTTGCTATAGCAAGATGGGAGGCCGAGGCAGGCAGGAGAACCCCTGAAGCTCATAGGCCAGCCAACTTGATATTCACAGCGGTGAATAGCAAGAGATCCTGCCACAAATGAAGTGGAAGGTGAGTACCAACTTGACCTTGGCATGCACATACCCATACTCACACGTACATGAGCACACACACAAAGATATCTAAAGGGAGTGAGGGTGGCTACCCTTGCTCCTCCAGCCAGGTCCTGAGGTGTCCTGGGGTGCATGGAAACTTTCTGTTCAGGCTGAGGCCAGGAGAGGATCTGAAGAGCTAGTACAGGTGGTTTGGGTAAAACTGTTCTTTGAGGTTGGTCTGAAGGCCTTCGCCCAGTGAGGTCTTCCCACCTAAGTTTCCCCACTCCAACACTCCCTAGCCCATTCAGCCTTTTCTCCTTATTTTTTCATTTGCTTAACACGGTGTTTTCCTTGTCATTTGATGTTCTTGTTTTTATTTTATTGTTCAGGCATGTGAGGGAAATGTAACACATCTGAGCTGTAACCCCAGTTGTGAGTCCATGTGTTAAAAGATGCTTTCTGTCTTTCTCCATTCGAATGTGAATTTTGGGCTGGAGAGATGGCTTAGCCATTTAGGCACCTGCCGGTGAAGCCTAAGGACCCCAGTTTGAGGCTCGATTCTCCAGTACCCAAGTAAGCCATATGCACAAAGTAGCCCATACATATGGAGTTTGTTTGCAGTGGCTGCAGGCCCTAATGCTCTCTCTCTCTGCCTCTTCCTGTCTGTCACTCTCAAATAAAATAAGTAAATAAAAAAATGGAATGTACATTTCACCAGGGCAGAAGCTTTTAGCCTATTTTTGTCTCTCCCCCACCACCATTTTATTCATTATGCATTTCCAGTGCTTAGGACAAGGCCCAGCACACAGCAGGTAAAGATTTGGTGGATGAATGAATGTAAGACTACAGTTAGTACAGGGAAACTCTGTGATATAACCCAGAGGGGCGAGGGCATGATGTTGCCTTAATGAACTTATACAAGGCTTAGTATTGTATTAAAAATATAGCCAAGGGGGCTGGGGAAATGGCTTAGTAAGATGCTTGCTATATAAGCATAAAGACTCGTGTACATGTCTCATGTGTGCAACACTCAGGCAGAGCGCCACACACCCGGAATCCTAGTTCTGGGAGGGCCGAGACAGGAGGATCCCTGGGCCTTGCTGGCTATATGTATATATAGTTAACAGTACAGCAAGAGCAGGAATGTGGATCACGTGGGTATGGAAAGCCCAAGAGTTGAAGTGGGAGCCTGCTGCAGCATGGCATGTTTGCTTTCTGATACTTTCCAAGCAAAATCAGTTAGCTGAATGGACGCGGCTCTCACACCTCTGGTCCGAGAGAAGCTTCAGGAAAGCCCCGGGCCCACTGTTCCTCTGGGCAGCCTCGCGGTGGGGTGTAGAAGAGCCCAGCCTGAGGTCAGTCATTTGAAAGGAGAAGCTGCTGTTCTTGGGGTTGAAGAGAGAAATGAAGCATGGAGTTCCATCTTCATTCCAGGAATGCAGCCTAAGGGGTCCTCCTCCACCAGGGCTCTCCTGTGTCCCACATAGACTTCCTCAGGTGAAAGCATTTGAGAGGCAGAGGTTTGATTTTCTCATCATCCTTCAAGCTCCTGTTGGGGAAAATTTATGCCTTGCGTGGGGTCCAGTTTGACCTGGTGGCAGACATCTTGCTTGTGTTTGCCCCTAACTCTGCTTGGTTTTCTCCATGTCCTTTCCCAGGGTACCGAAACAAAACTGATGGAATGGTAAAGATAGCTTTATGGGGCTGGAGAGATGGCTTAGCGGTTAAGCGCTTGCCTGTGAAGCCTAAGGACCCCGGTTCGAGGCTCGGTTTCCCAGGTCCCACGTTAGCCAAGTGCACAAGGAGGAGCACGTGTCTGGAGTTCGTTTGCAGAGGCTGGAAGCCCTGGTGCGCCCATTCTCTCTCTCTCCCTCTATCTGTCTTTCTCTCTATGTCTGTCGCTCTCAAATAAATAAATAAAAAATTAAAAAAAAAAGATAGCTTTATGGTGGGACACTGGAGCCATCAGCACCAGGAAGGTGTCTGATATCTTTCACACTAGCTTAAGATGAACTGAGCACATTTCTGCTTGAATGAAGTCACTTCTAATTTGACTGTTATATATGCCACTGTTTCTGAGCTAAATTGTAGGGATCTCCTGGTCTTCTGCCATGCAGGTCAGTGAGTGCCTAATAAATTCCAGTCTGTACAGAACATGCGTGTCTGCCCCTTCCTTTCCTTTGGTCTCAACCACACTGTGGGACTGGTTGTCATATACTGGGATGAAGTGTTCTGGAATACTTGCATTCCTTTCCACCTAGGCACAGTGGGCTTTATAGTCATCCTTATTTGCATGAGGCCTATTGACCTCACTCAGTGTTTTGTGGCTTCTCTAAGCCCTCCTCAGGCTCATGGTCCAGGATGAGCTGATTCCCCCACACCCTCAGTTCCCGTAGAGCATCCTTTCACACTTCGGTGGGAGCCTGGTCTGCCTCTGACCACGGAGCTCCTGGCTGCTGGATAGGAACATTCCGTGACAAGGAGGTTGGTGGCGTCCATGCTTCCTGTTTCTCCCTCTCCTGAGCAAAACTGCAGCTATCTAACCACACCCTTCCTCCTGTGACCTAGAGACCTGGCTTCCTCCATGTAGTAACTCTGCAACTGGCTTCCTGGTTTTCCCTGGTGACAGACTTGATCACTTAAATTTCATCTCAACCTCATCCTTGGAGACTTCAATATCCAGGCAGCTGACCCATGTACACCCTTTGCCAATTGTCCATAACACTTTTCTCCTCCAGTTCAACCACTTCCATGGTCACACCACGGATCTTGTCATTCACCTGCATAATTTCTTCCAAACCCTGTTGTCAAGTATCCTATTTTTGGATCAGCATGGCCTGTTGCTTTTGTCTTGGTATTACAATTTCCCAATCTCTAGGGGCTGAGGAGATGGCTCAGAGGATTAAAGCAGTTCCGAGTTTAATTACCTGAGTTCAAATCCTCAGGACATAGATAAAACTCCTAATTCCCAATGCAATAGGATTCAAAGGAGGAGCCTTTGGGAGTGACAAAGACGGAAGAGCTCTCTGTGAATGTGATTAGTGTAAGTATCTGTGTTCAGGTCCCCAGCACCCATGGAAAAGCCAGGCAGTGCTGGAGGAATGACTGGCCCCACTTTAAGCATCAGCTGGTACCACCGTCCTCCTGTCCTCTGTGAGCTTGCCCTTCTACAGTGGTGTCACTGTTGGTTTCTACTTCCTCCTGCCTCAGTCTCCAGCATTTTCTTCTCCCACGTCATTGAAGACAGATGCTAAGCAGCTAGCTGGAAAGAATAATCTGGAGTTCCGAGGTGAAACCCAGTCTCAAGATAAAACTTTTTTCTTTAAAAGGGCTGAGGTGCTTGACAAGTGCTCTGCCACTGAGCCTTTTTAAAACAATTTTTAAAAATATTTTTTGTTTATTATTTATTTATTTATTTGAGAGTGACAGACAGAAAGAGAAAGAGGCAGACAGAGAGAGAATGGATGCTCCAGGGTCTCTAGCCACTGCAAACAAACTCCAGATGCATGCACCACCTTGTGCATCTGGCTTATGTGGGTCCTGGGGAATATGAGCCTCGAACCGGGGTCCTTAGGCTTCACAGGCAAGCGCTTAACCACTAAGCCATCTCTCTAGCCATTAAAAACAATTCTTATCTTAAGACAGGGTCTGTGTCCAAGACTGGCCTTGAACTTGTGATCTTCCTACCTTGGCCTCCTGAGCAGCTGGAATGATAGGTCAGAACCACTAGGCTCAGTTCCCACCAATCTTTCAAAACCTCATTTATGTACCTAGATTGTCCATAACAATAGCCAGAACTATGCCTTAATTCCATCTGCAACCTGAGTTTTTAGGCCTGACCTCTTACAGGACACAGCCCCTGGCCAAGGTCTCACTTCCTATCTCTGTGTTGTCACACCCCAAACCAGTGCCTGTCTGTGCCAATGGCATTGAGATTCCATGGCAAGTCTAAGGGGAACCTTTGGGAAGAAGGGAAGGAGAGAGGAAGGAAAGGAAGGATAAAGAAAAGAAGGGAGAAAAGGAGAAAAGAAAGGAAGACGAAAGGAAGAGAGGAAGGGAGGAAGCAAAGAAGGAAGGAGAGATGGCTGGCCTGCAAAGCCTAAAGACCCAGGCTCAATAGCCCAGTACTTACGTAAGCCAGATGCACAAGGTGGTGCATGCATCTGGAGTTCATTTGCAGTGATTAGAAAGGCCCTGATGAGCCCATTCTCTCTATCTCTATCTGCCTCTTTCCCTCTCTCAAATAAATAAATAAATAAAAAAATATATATAATTTATGCATTGTATATTATTAATTATATATAATATTATATATTATAAATATAAATATATAATATTATATATCTATATACATATATATATATATATATATATTTTTTTTTTTTAAAGGAAGGAACAGTCGAACAGTCTCATGTGACAACCTGGCCAAAAGTGTTGGGACGTTGCTGCAGCTTTGTGAGAGAAGTCTAAGTGATTTTGCCTTAGCAGGAGGAGATGTGGTGGGACTTTTATTTTTCCTTCTTCCTGTGGTGTTTGGATAGAGTAGAACAGTTGTTTAGTTTAGAAGCTTTGCTCCTTGGTAGGCTGCCATTTTCCTCGTCCTTTGACAAGGAGAGAAAGTTTTTCTTGAACTTTTTTTTTTTGGTTTGGTCTGTGCCCCTTTGGGATAGACAAAAAGAACAAAGGTCCACTCTACAAGTTAGCAACTGGCTAGGGATGGAGGTGGGACATACATGTCGGAGCTCACTTTCAGAATGGCTTAACTCCTTCCCTAAAGCTGTTGGGAAACAAACATACTAAAAGTCCTAGGAGCTATGTAAGTACAAGGGCAGAAGCCTGCTAACTAACTACAGGTCTTTGGAAAGGCCAGGGGTCAGGATGTCTGTGCAGCAGCGCTCCTGTCTCACCCATGGTCCTCACCCATTGCTTACAAAGTAGGACGCTGACCAGAAAGAAACTTCTGAGAACCTTCCTGAGGTGCCTTGGAAATGAGATGCTGTGTTGTTCAAAGAAAGATGGCAGCTCTCTGCAGTTCTAAAAATTCAAGATCATTTCTGGGAGAAAAAAATCCCTCCAAACAAATCTGAAGCTGTTAGCCCAGTTCCACCAGCCATGTTTTTCCTTCAGACTCTCCCCACGTGAGCCTCTTTCGCCTCAGCAGAGCACACTGCATGGCTGTCACTCACAGTCACACCCCACCTAGGCGACAGCTCTTTCTTGAGTTGTCAGCTGGCAGTCCAGCTGCTAGGTCCTCTGCTTGCGGATAGCCATTACTTCTCTGCGCAGAGTCAAGGAAGGGTGGTCGGGACTGCGCTCCGCATAGTCACGAGGGTCAGTGCATTAGAAGAGAGCAATCTTGAGAGACAAGACAAGGCTGTGAGAATTCATGCCTGGTGCTGAAAACCTAGTCAAAAGCCTGTGGGTGGGAAGGTCATAGGTGCTAGGGAGGAAGCTATTACTATTGTCTGGCTAAATGGATATATTATGCCTATCAAACTGTCCTCTAAATACTTGTGCTTATGCCCATATATTAATGCAACTCTTACTTTGGGTTAGGGAAGCTTTTCTTGTCACATGGCAATGACTCTTGGGGAGACTCAAAACTTGTCAAAGTGCTGAAAGAAGTGACAGTTGAATGCTCAATACGAAGTGAAACATTTATATCACACCCTTCAAGGCCCAGGGACCACTGAGGAGGAGGAGGTGGATGGAATATAAGGGCCGAAGGAAGGGGAGGAGTGTTGGAATGCTGTCTTCCGGGAATGAAGTGGCAGTAGAATTCACAATCAAAGCAGCTTCATCAACAAGAAATCATGAATGGTGGAGGACAAAAAAACAAACAAAAAAAAAGACATCAAAACATAAAAGGAGCTAGGGAGAAAGAAGAAGGGGCTCACTGGAAAGGGTGAGGAAGAGGGCAAAAGCAAGTAACGGGAGAGAATTATGATCAAAATACTTATGAAATACAACACAAAGTTAAAATATAACATGAACTATGTTGGAGAAATTGAAGAACAAAAGCAGTGATTGGGACTGGAACCCATCCCCCTACCATGCTCTGAGGACGGATGTCTGGGATGTGGCTAGATGTGGTTGGATTCTTGGAGGTATCAGCAGGGAATCTACTGCTAGAGATACAGGAATGCCCTCTCATTTGCTTCTTTTTTTTTTTTTTTAAATTTATTTATTTGAGAGTGACAGACACAGAGAGAAAGACAGATAAGAGGGAGAGAGAGAATGGGCGCGCCAGGGCTTCCAGCCTCTGCACACGAGCTCCAGACGCGTGCGCCCCCTTGTGCATCTGGCTAACGTGGGACCTGGGGAACCGAGCCTCGAACCAGGGTCCTTAGGCTTCACAGGCAAGCGCTTAACCGCTAAGCCATCTCTCCAGCCCTCATTTGCTTCTTTTAGGCAGGTCTCCCAATGAGTTTTAAGGGCTGGGGAGATGGCTCAGTGGGTACTGTGCAAGTGTGAGGACCTGAGTTCAGATTCTTGGAACCCATGTAAAAAAGCCGGATGCTCTATTGGATACTGTGGCAGGGCTCTGTAATCCCAGTGCATCTACAGCAACATGGGAGGTGGGAACAGGAGAGTTTCCTGGAAGCTGACAGGCTAGCCAAATGCCCTGGCGAACAGAATGAGAGACTCTGAGCTGGCGTGGTGGCACGCTCCCTTAATCCCAGCGCTCCTGAGGCAGAGGTAGGAGGATTGCTGAGAGTTTGAGGTTTGAGGCCACCCTGAGACTGCATCATGGACTCCAGGTCAGCCTGAGCTAGAGTGATAGAGTGAGACCCTGCCTTGAAAAACAAACAAACCAACAACAACAACAAAAAGAATGGGATTCTTCTCAAATAAGGTAGACAGTAAGGAGCTATTAAAGTTATCCTCTGACATCCATACACGTGCCACGGCACATGTGTGCCCCCATTTACACACATGAACACAAACACACACACCACACACACCCACACACACACACCAAAACAGAAATGAGTTTATAAATAGGTTTAAGTACAGCTTGAAGCACAGGAGAAAAGCCTTGTTGGCGAGATGAAAAGGGAAGGCCCAGAGTATCTCATGAAGATTTCATGCGTCAGCTGTTTCTTTTGGCCCTTGCACCTCAAGTACTTTATAGCTGGTTCTTCAGATGGTCTTGAGGCCCTATGCTCACTCTCCCAGGCGAGAGCAAGGGCGGGCTGTCAGGTCAAGTGAAAAGAGCTACACAAGGTGTCCACACGGTTCTTTCTCCTGTTCTTGGCTGAGAACCCTGAGAGAGACGTCAGCCCCGAATCCCACCATTGATGTAGCACGCATGTCAACATGAAGCAGCTCTCACCTCAAGGGGAAAAGGAGGGAGTTTAATCAGAGCCAAATATGAGTGACTGAGCCTGGGAACACAGATTCAGAATGCCCTGAAGAATGTGTTCCGACGTGGAGGAGTCTCTGCTCTTAGACTCCCAGGATAGCTTTGGGGTTGGTGGAAGCTATGGTCTGTTACGTTGACACATTCTAAAGAGTTTACCTGATAGTTGGAAGGGGAGTAGGTCAGACAAGAGGGGAGTATGTGTGATTACTAAGAGCACTCAAGGCAGCCCAGGGTAATTTTACCTCTGAAGATGCTGCATGCCAGCTCTCCACAATTCTAGTGTTTTCATCTGTCCATCAGCCTTGTAGAATCTCTAGGATAGGTGTAGCTTTGTTTCCTGGGAGCTTCAATTAATACCAACAGGTGAGAATAATACTGGGAGTGAAGATTTCTGCTTTTGGAAACTCACTTTGTATTATACTTTGATCATTTGATATTTAATCTCTAATATACTTTATTACTTATTGTTAAATACCTTGTGGAGCATGTGTAAGCTATGTCTATTCAATGAGTCTTCCAAGAATATTCACAGACATATATGTATTTCTTTTGTTGTTGTTGTTCATTTTTATTTATTTATTTGAGAGTGGCAGACAGAGAGAGAAAGAGGCAGATAGAGAGAGAGAGTGGGAACATCAGGGCCTTCAGTCAATGCAAACATACTCCAGAAACACGTGCCACCTTGTGCATCTGGCTTATGTGGGTCCTGGGGAATTGAGCCTCGAACCAGAGTCCTAAGGATTCACAGGCTAAGCCATCTCTTCAGCCCCCCCCTTTTTGGTTGTTGTTGTTTATTTTTGTTTATTTATTTGAGAGTGGCAGACAGAGAGAGAAAGAGGCAGATAGAGAGAGAATATATTACTATTGTTTATATTTTGGGCCAATGATTCCAAGTTGGTGAGCAAAAGTCAGTATCATTTTGATGTCATAGAAGTTAAAAAATCTAAACCATTTATGTGAATTTATCATTTCTTCTGTCAATATGCACTAAAGGCTTAATGTGTTTAGTGGACTAACTCTGGAATGAGAAAACAAGAATAGCTGATTATCTGATCTTGTGTATTGACATCTTAACTTGTACTTGACTCTTTTATGATTCATGTAATTTAAACAATAAGAAAAGTTTAAGTCAGGAATGGAAACCTAATTGAAAGTTTCCCATTTTGAGGATTTGATAGAGAATAAGTTGTAATATAAATGACTGATAATGTAAAAAGTGAGTGAAATAAACCACTGGAAACTTAATACTCAACCAGTAGAATAGTACATTTACTTAGGAGTATGGTACAGTGAGCAAACCTAAACCAAAAATTCATTTTATTTTTTAAATAAATTTTTAAATTTTCATTTATTTATTTGAAAGTAACAGAGAGAGAAAGAGGGAGGGAGAAAGAGAGAGAGAGAGAGAGAGAGGAGAGAATGGGCACGCCAGAGCCTCCAGCCACTGCAAACAAACTCCAGATGCATGCGGCCTCTTGTGCATCTGGTTTACATGGGTGCTGGGTCCTTAGGCTTCTCAGGCAAGCGCTTAACTGCTAAGCCATCTCTCCAGCCCCCCAAAACTTATTTGATTTGTTTTAGCATTTTGAAATAACACACCAAAAGATTAGGAATGCACTCTAAACATAACCCAACCACAGCCTGAGACTTAACCCTGACCCAAACCATAACCCCAATGCTAACCCTTTACCCCAATCCCAGCCCTGTTCCAAGGCCGATCCTTTTGAATATTTGCCATGTTCAATAAAGACACTACAAACTAGTTACTGTCTTCTCCGAAGCCACCTGGAGGCTGGGTCTGGCCTAAGAGAGCTTTGCCATTCCTTCCTGAAAGAGGAAACTGCTGGGGAAAGGTTAAGCGCCGGGTGCAGATGTAGAGGGGCTGTTGTCTCCTGCTCTGGCCTGGTGTTTCATTTATTATTCCTCTTTACTGCCTCTGTGCTGGCAATAAAGTTGGGGGTCATAAAATTAGAGTGCGGTCACCCCTTATGGGTTTTCCCAGATTTCTGTGTCATGTTGGGAAAGGCTCAAAAGTTCCCGATCAGTGTCACTGGGTAATCTCAACAGTCCCCGCGAAGGGGTGTAGAGATCATAGAGCATAATTTAAAGAGAGAAAGGTGGAGGTAGAGGGAAGCCAAAACAGAATTTGACATTTTGGAGCAAACATATACTTTATATGGAAGGAGGGTTACTGAGGTCAGGCAAATTTGTAATCTGTAATTGTGAATGCCCTTCCCTGGCATGAAAACAAGCCAGCTGTCCTGCGGGGACCTCTGCAGCCCGGGACCACCCAGGGAGAGTCTGGCGGGGAGGGCGAGGTGTTTATCACAGGCACCCCGGGAGGGAGCTGGGGACCTGCAGAGGCTTGAGCTCGGCTGCAGAGGGCGGCCACCGGGCCCTGTCCCAGGCAGCCTTCCCAGCCCAGCAGCAGGTAGTTTGACTTTGTCCCTACTTGTCCCTTCTACAGAACAGGGAGCGGCTCTCTTTGAAGCGGGAAAACTCAAAGAGGGAAAAACCAGTTTTCTTTGTTGTTCTTCCAAAGCAGGGCTCTGACTTAAACAAGCAAAGAAAAACAAACAAACAAATACTCTTCCAGATGCGTCTAGTGAACTCCTCCAAAACATACAATCGAAAGAAGAAGAAAAAAAAAAAAACCCACACAAAACTTGTTTTCATTGCCAGCAAAGAGTTAATGTTTGGACAGTTACCTGCTAGCAATGGTGGGTATATGAGATCCTGTGTGATTTCTTACAAAAGCGCGGTGAAAGAGATACTATGACATTCCCATGATACAGATAACGAGAGGTGACCTTAGCAGTCCAGGTCACATGGCTGCTAATCTCTGAATTTAGGGTTCCCAGGTGAGTATCAATAGCTGCCCCTCAAAGGGGGTGCTTGATCTTAAGTCAGAGTGACTCCTCACCCAGGGGACATTTGGCAGTTTCTTTTTGACTGTCACAAGTAGGCAGAAGCTGTTAATAAGGACAGGCTTCTCAGGGGCTACTTAGCATCCTCCCAGGGCAGGGATTGTGTCACTAAAACCCTAAGACTGAGGTCCAGAAAAGGCCACCTTTAGAGAGGTGTGCCAGGGCGTAAGCACCCGTTGTCAACTACTAAAAGGAAACTCTAAGCCGAAGCAATGTGAGCCAGTGTCTGTATGGACAACACGCCTCCAAGTCAAACCAAGCCTGGCATGCTTTACATTTGGACAGGATCTGGGAATTGGGAGCCATCTCTCCCTCCATGTCCTTTCCACCTTCCCTTCCGTCTTTGCAAGATCTGTCACTGGCCCTCCAGGAGGTTCTGGAGTCAACACCAATCCCAGACCCCAGGGTGCACATGACAGAGGCTCAGGGATCAGGGCATATAAACACACCCTGGCTAGCAGAGGGGACAGCATGTGACCTATCTAAAGGGAAGCTCCAGGTGTTTTCTGAGAACACTGCATGAGGGCCACTCCTGCTGAGACTGAGAGGAAGTGCGATCCAACGTAAGTAAGTCGCAGCTTCTGCCATTTCTCCATTGGTGGGGCGGGGGTGGGGGGGATTGCCTTGGAGAGAACCGAGCTCAGAGTTTGGAAGAAGGGAGGTGGAGACTCAAAGATATGAGGACGACCTGCCTTAAGCTTTCCCAGAGGCAGTTTGGCCACCAGCCCTGAGTCTCAGTGCCAGCCAATTGAGTTTTCCTTCTTGTCATTCTTTTTTTTTTTTTTTATTTTTTTTTTAATTTTTTTTTGGTCATTTTTTATTTATGAGCGACAGACACAGAGAGAAAGACAGATAGAGGGAGAGAGAGAGAGAATGGGCGCGCCAGGGCTTCCAGCCTCTGCAAACAAACTCCAGACGCGTGCGCCCCCTTGTGCATCTGGCTAACGTGGGACCTGGGGAACTGAGCCTTGAACCGGGGTCCTTAGGCTTCACAGGCAGGCGCTTAACCGCTAAGCCACCTCTCCAGCCCTCTTGTCATTCTTTAACATAAATAGTCATGTATCTTAGGGAACAAATCTCTCCGCTAGAAACTAAAGCTGCACAGTGGGGCTCTCGTGCTCAAGGGCAGGTGGCCTGCTGCTCATGTGGGTATATCTTCCCATGGGGACGTATTGATTTCAGTACTCAGTCTCCTCTTCTGAGATTACAAAACTTCTCCCCAACCTGAACTTCCCCAGCCAGCACCCAGATGGTCATGGGCGAGTATAGAGCTCATGTCTGCTGTGTCTCGTCCACTGGCAAGAGTCTGGAAGGATGAACACACCCGAGGCTCTAAGCCACAGATGGATCAACCCAGCTTGGTCTCAAAGCCCTTGGCTGACTGGGACCCTCGGGAGCCAAGGCTCACCTCACTCAGTCCCCTGACATGACAGTCTCCATGGCTATGGCCCCACCCCTGTTCTTTGGGATCCACAAGCCTTGTCTTGAGCAGTTTCTCCCAATGGGAACAACAATGGACTGTTTCCAGCATTCCTTATGACTCACCGTGGAGATGGAGGATGGGGAGGAGGTGCGTACCAAGACCACTGCACCCGTGAACTCACGCTAGGTGTGGTTATCTGCACAGGATGGGCCAGTCAGCTTTCTGTCACAGATAATGGAGGGGTTTGGGAGGCCAGTCACCTTCTCAGTTAGCTGCGGGGAAGGGCAAGTATTCTCCTCTGTGGAATAGCCACTGGTAAGTGATGACAAGAAAGATACAGTGAGACTGAAGGGATAAGGGAGGTACATGTGGTCCAAATCTTTTATGTATCATATATATGTGTGTGTGTGTGTGTGTGTGTGTGTGTGTGTGTGTATGTGTGTGTGTGTGTGTTTTCTGGAGAGATGCCTTAGTGGTTAAGGTGATTGCCTGTGAAACCTAAGGACCTATGTTCCAGTCTCCAGATCCCACATTAGCCAGACACACAAAGGTGAGGCAAGCAAGGTGGCACATGCCCACTAGGTGGTGCAAGTGTCTGGAGCTCAATTTCAGTGGCTGAGGCCCCAGTGCACCAATTCTCTTTCTCTCTTTAAAAAATAAAATAAAATTTTATATATATATAAATAAATATATATATATAAAGTAAATATATATATATATATACACACACATACACATACACATACATATACATATACATATACATATACATATACATATACATATACATATACGTGTGTGTGTGTGTGTGTGTGTGTGTGTGTAAAAGGAAATTTATAAAAGAGCTGTATAAAAGCTCGCCTTTGGGCTTGGAATGTGGCTCAGCCGGTAGAGGGCTTGCATAGTATGCACGAAACGCTGGATTTGATCTCCAACACTGTGCCTGGAATCCCAGCACTCTGGGAAGGGAGGTGAAGGTAGGGGGATCAAGAGTTCAAAGTCATCTTCTGCTACAGAACAAGTTCAAAGCTAGCTTGGGCACCATGAGACCCTGCCTCAAAGGACAAAATGATTCACCTTTAATTCCTTCTCTTGCACAGTGTCTTCCTCAACCACACAGAATTCTTAGTTATTTATGAGCTGTAAAGACTGACTTATATACAGTGCATGTTCATTACATGCGCAACCCTAAAAGGAAGGTATTATGTTCTGGGCAGTGTGTGGGTATTTACTAGACCCTGAGCACAGAGGTCGAGGGGCTGTTTGGGGGTTATTGCTTTGCATGATGCCCATATGTTGCATGGCTAGTTGCCATCCTGGGGCACTCTTAGGAGGTCATGGAGCCTTTAGGATGTAGGGCCCAACAGGAGGTCTGCATGTCATTGAGACTACCCTTGAAAGAGATATTGGTACAGGATTCCTCTCTCTCTTCTTCCTTCCCTTTTTCCCTTTCTTCCTCCTTGTGGCATGAGGCAAGCCATTTGTTTGGCAAGGTGCTCCTACCATGATATATGGTCTTGCCACAGAGCTTAAAAGCTATTCTATGTAAGCATGAGGCTTTGGGTTTGAAATCTCATATACAATGACAGACATGGTTGCTGTAAATCAAAAGAAACCTTTTTTCTTTATAAGTTGATTGTCTCAACTATTTTGTCACAGGGTAGAAAACTCATAGTGGACTCTTGCTTGCACTCACACACATAAGCATGCACAAACACATGTATATCATTCACCAACAAATAAATAAACAAAATTTAAGAGAAGGATTCAGGGACACTTATTTACTTGGCACAATTTGGCCAGGGATGAAGGAGGCCACTTACCATTCACCTAGTAGTTAACGAACCTTGGCCATAAGTCTTGGCAAAGTTAGGGGCAGAATCCTACAGGCAATAGTCTCTGGAGAATATAGGGTTCCAGCCTTTAGACTTCTTTCTTCCTTGTTAATCACTTCTATTTAATAAGATAACAGGGGTCTGGAGAGATTGCTTAGTGGTTAAGGCACTTGTCTATAAAACCAAAGGACCTAGGTTTAATTCCCCAGGACCCACGTAAGCCAGATGCACAAAGTGGCACATGCATCTGGAGTTCGTTTGCAGTGCTTAGAGGCCCTGGTGCGCGTATTCTCATTCCCTCTCTCTCTTTCTCTCAAATAAATACACTTAATTTTTTTTTTTTTAAAGTTAACAGGGAGGGAATCTATTCATTGGACTCTGTCTGGAAGATGCCTTCAGTCAGATAAGGGTAATTTAGAGAAAGTCTTCCTGAGAACAATGGGCCACATGTCCTGAGAGCAAGATGCTCTAGTGAGCCGCATGTCCTGTCTAAAGGGACAGTTGCCACTAGGCCCAGCTGACTTCCATTATCATGTGAGGACATGAACCCTGTGTTAATATCCTCTGATGTTTTTCTGGAGAAGCTAAGTTCTAGAATTTTATGTGAAGTCTTAATTTCAAAATGCTGGCAACAGATCAAAAAAGGAAAAAAAAAAGAAAAAAGAAAAATAACCTTGCTCGGGCCAAACAAAACACATCTGTTGGTGGGATTTGGCTTTGGGCTGCCAGGTTGTGAGTGCCAGTTTCTGCCAATCAACTCCACCGCTGTGTGTCACTACCTCTTTCCTAAGCATCCCTATGCTTGTTAAGATGCGCGAAAATGACAACTTAACCATGGCCTGAATCTCCTTCCCATAAGACATTTCCTGCACGTGATCTACTCCTTTACAGAACATATTTATGAGCTTGATATTATTTTTTGTAATACGTTTTTCTTCTTTGGTAGCTTCCAAGTTCCCTGATGATGAAAATCTATGTGGTGGACATATCACTGTTCTTGGAAATGCTTAACAAGTTCTCTGTGTATATTAGGTCTTCCTAGTAGGTAAAGACTGGAAACTTAGATGTTAATTTGAATCCCATGTTATATTTGCCTCGAGAATTGTGACTGACTCGTCTACTTAGCCAGAAAGTCCAAACTTGGATGGGAAATTTCAAAGCCATGATGACAGCATTGGCCAGACTTTGCATCATTCCAGTTCCTGGACGTCCTCAGGGGAAGACTATTTTCCTATGCCTGTGGATGTGTGTGAATGGGAGTGTCTGAGTCAGCACTGTAGCCCAAAGAGAAGGCCTCCCCACAGGAATTGTGGTTGACCACAATTCTGTATGAATGGAATATAAACATGCTCCCATTCAGTTGAGATCCCCCTTAGTCAAAATAAAAATGGTGTGTGTGTGTGTGTGTGTGTGTGGGTGGGTGTGTGTACAGGCAGGCATGTGCAACAGTGTGTGTGTAGAGGTTAGAGAACAACCTCAGGTACTGGTTTTCACCATCCACCTTGTTTGAGGTGGGGGTCTCTTGTTAACCACTGCATTGGCCCATCTGGGTGGCCTGCAAGTTTCTGGGAGATTCTCCTAGCCTTCTTCCATCTCAACTCAAGAGCACGAGGGTTACAGACAGAATGTTCATGCCAGGGCCTCTTGTCACTGCAAACAAATTCTAGACACATATGCCACATTGTGCATCTGGCTTTATATATGGGTATTAGAGAATTGAACCCAGGTAGGTAGGCTTTACAAGCAAGCACCTTTAACTGCTGAGCCATCTCTGCAGCCCAGAACCAGTGTATTTTAAACACAAGATCTACTTAAAGTCATGTCTGAATCTTTTAAATTGTAGGAATTTAGTCTGAAGATGAGCTAGAATCAATCTATACATAATATTTAAATGTAAAGTGAGAGTTGTTCCAACCGTTTGATGAGAGTTCAGATCTACTGGCCACTCAAGCTATCTTAGTTCTAAAGTATTGGAGGTTCACAAGCAATGTGCATGTTCTTATAAGAAACAAAAGTCATTCATTCATTCACTTGTTCAACAAATGCCATGTCAAAGGCCTGCTTGCTCTACACCGCTGTAGCAGTGAGCAGAGCTGAGGAGGGATAAATATCTCGCTGTATCATGTCTAACCTAAACTGTTGAGCCACGGAGGGTATCCACTAAGAAAGAAGTAAAGTGCATTTGCTTTTGGTTGCCAGTCAGAGGCTATTTTTGTCATATCTGTGCCCTACGTTTTGCTTTATTTATACTTAAGACACCAGGGGGCAGTTTTCATTAGCGTTTTGAATTAACACGCAAAGTCATGGGTTTCCAGTGGCAGGTATGGCATTATCCTCACTGAACTTCCTCCTCCTCTCTCCTCTGCTGTCCCCCTGTCCCTTCCCACTGTTAGAGGCACATAGATCTATGTGGACATATTATATTTGTAAAGCGGAGACAATGGATGAAGAAAGAGATTAACTCCTGACATCATTTGATCTCTAGACCTCTCAGTAATATAAACCAATAATATGTTTTTTTTTTCAAGTCAGTTTAAGTCAAGTTTCTGTGCCTTGCAACTAAAAGAATTCCTGGTTAAGTGAAATATGTGTGATTACTAAATCCTGACAACTCAGCGAAGTAGGTACTATCATTATTAGTACAGGCCTTGCTGTTTTGCAGCCCAGCCCCCTTCTGCTTACCCTCTCTTGACTGTGGGTGTGAGGTAGGGCGGCAGGCTCCTGCTCTTGCTGACAAGGATTCCCTGCCTTGATGGAGTGGACAACTGGACCTGTAAGTAGAAATAAGCTCTTCCTTCCTAAAGCTGCTTCTTGTCAGGTATTTTGATCACAGCAACATGTAGAATAACTAATACACATGACTTCCCAGGCTCTACTCCAGCATGAGGTGCTGACACTATCTCTCTCTCTCTCTCTCTCTCTCTCTCTCACACACACACACACACACACACACACACCTCTTTAACTCTACCAGCTAATGAGAATGAGGCCACAATAAGGAGATAAATGATGAATTCATGTTTAGGTGAAATGTTACTGTCTTCTCTGAAGCTAGGCCACATATTAGGCAATTCTGGAATTTTTCAGCCATGATGCAATGTTGTAATTTGACTGTGAACAACTTTAAGAGCCTTGAAAATTTCCCTCATGAATAGTTTATAACTACAGCCCACAGTGGAGATTTTGTTCTTGCTGTTTGTTTCTTAGTGTATGTGTGTGTGCTCACACATGTGTGCGCAGGTGCACATGTGTGTATTACATATGGAAGCTAGAGTTTGAGGTCTGGTGTCTTACTTGATCTCTCTCCACTTTATTCTTTGAGTCAGGGTCTGTCATTGAACCTAGAGTTCATTGACTAGATAGCCAGTGGGCCCTAAGGATTCCGTCTTTGCCTTGCCAGCACTGGGATTACAGCTGCATTCCACCTCACCTGCTATTTTAACACAGTATGGTGCTGGGGTCCGAACTCAGGTCCTTGTCCTTGCATGGCAGCAACTTGACCCACTAAGCCACTCCTCAGCTAGACAATGGAGCTTTTTTTTAATTAGTTATTTATTTATTTGTATGTGTATACAAGGCCTCTCGCCACTGCAAATGAACACCAAATACTTGCATCATTTTTTGTGTATGTCTTACATGGGTGGCCTGGAAATTGAACCCTGGGCTTGCACATTTTGCAAGCAAATAGCTTTAACTGCTGAGCCCATCTTCTCAGCCTCCTACAATGGGCTTTTAGTGATAGAAAATAATGCCTGAATATCAAAAACATGGCAGAAAGTTCCTTCCATCAATGCTATCAAAAAGGCAGCCAGCTCTGTGTTGTGCCTTGTCTCTTCTCTGTCCTCCCACATCCTCTCCTCACTTCCTTCCCTCCCTTGGGTCTGTTTTTGCTTTCTTGTCTAGTCAAAATTTTCAAATGTGATGAAATGACCCTAAGGCACCAGCTTAAGTTTATCTCATATGATATAGGAATAGGGTTGCTTTGTAGACATTTACTTGAAGAAAATACATATAATACCCTATGTGGAAAAGCAATCCTTATAGATACTATCTAGATGCAATAGCAAGCTGTCTTGTGGTCACACCCTTTTGCCGGAAAGACACCAAGGCCTGGAGAGGTTGAGTGACTTGCTATAAATCAGGTGACAAAGGCTGAGGAATTGGAGCGAAACTATGAAGCCAGAGCTTCTGACCCCCAGCTCAAAGGTGACGTGTTGCCCTCTGCCAGTGTGCCTGGCCTATTGCACAGTGTGTGAGGAGCATGGGCTCTGGAGACAGCTCTGAGGTAGGCGGCTTCATCTCCTCTGGCCTTGTTCCTTTATGGGAACTGCCTCTCTGCTATTTTGTGCTGCATGCAAGGCTCTCAAGATGGATCCAGACGCCATGGCATAGACAGAAGCTCCAGTGGCGGGACTTAGGGCGTCAGTCATTAGGTGGGGCCTGAAGGTCTCCTGGCCACCCTTCTACTATGAGAGGCTCCCGCGGGGGCTGGGGGTTGAGTGTCCACTGATGGGTGCTGTCTGCAGTGTGAGTTCTGGACTTCCCAGCTGGGAAATTCCAATAGCACTTATTCTCACCATTGCAACAGCCATCACCTTCTCTATAGCTTTCCAAGAGAAACATTTTCTGTTTCTGTTTGCTTTGATAAGTGGCATCTACATGTCAAATAGATATTTTATATACTGTGGTTGATTGTTCTTGGAAAATAGACATTATCATTGGAGTTTGGGGGCAGTGAAATATTATATATATGTAATATTATATATTAATATGTATAATATATAATATATATAATATGTCAGTGTGTCATAATACACAAGTATGCGCAACACTGAGTGCCCTGTGTATGAACTGTGGATTCTGGGTGATGATTAAATGTCAGTATGTGTTCCCAACTGTACCAGACACCTCACACTAGCATAGGGTGCTGATGGTGAGGGCTGTGTGTAGGAGTGTGGATGCATGCGAATTCTGCCTTATATTCCATTTTTCCATGAACCTAAAACTGCTCGAAAAATAAAGTCTATTTAAAAAAGTAAAACTTATTTAAAAAATCTATTAAAGGGCTGGAGAGATGGCTTAGAGGATAAGGCACTTGCCTGCAAAGCCTAAAGACTCATGGCCCGCTCTCCAGGTTCCACGTAAGCCAGATGCACAAGGTGATGCAAGTGTACAAGGTTGCACATGCACACACGCTGGTGCAGATATCTGGAGTTTGGTTACAGTGGCTGGAGGTGCCAATTCTCGCTCTCTATCTATCACTCTTGCTCTCTCATATAAAAAAAGAAAAAGCCAAGCTGGCTGTGGTGGTGCACACCTTTAATCCCAGCATTCCAGAGGCAGAGGTAGGAGGATCGCCAAGAGTTGCAGGTGACCCTGAGACTACATAGTGAATTCCTGGAGAGCCTGAGCTAGAGTGAAACCCTACCTCAAGAAACAACAACAAAAAAGAAAATTTATAAAAAAGGCTACTCTGTTGTGTTTGCCTCAAAAAAATCTATTAAGGGGGCTGGAGAGATGGCTTAGCAGTTAAGACATTTGCCTGCAAAGCCAAAGGACCTCAGTTCAATTCCCCAGGACCCATGTAAGCCAGATGCACAAAGTGGACCATGTGTCTGGAGTTTGTTTGCAGTGGCTGGAGGCTCTGGCACACCATTCTCTCTTTCTCTGTCTGCCTGCCTGTCTGCCCCCACCCCTCTCAAATAAATAAATAATAAATAAAATATTTTATTTATTAAGATTTACTTATTTATTTGAGACAGAAAGAGAGGGAGAGAGAGAGACACAGAGAATCAATGAGCCAGGGCCTCTAGCCACTGCAAACCAACTCCAGACACATGTGCCACCATGTGCATATGGCTTATATAGGACCTGGAGAATCGGACCTAGAGAATTGAACCTGAGTCCTTAGGCATAACATGCATGCACCTAACCGCTAAGCCATCTCTCTAGCCCAAATAAAATAGTTAAAAATACTATTAAGAATAAAAGTTAGGGCTGGAAGGATGGCTTAGTGGTTAAGGCATTTGCCTGCAAAGCCAAAGGACCTGGGTTTGATTCCCCAGGACCCACGTTAGCCAGATGTCCAAGGGGGCGCATGCATCTGGAGTTCATTTGCAGAAGCTGTTTAAGAAAATAAAATCTATCTTCAGAGAATGAAAAATGATTTTTAATTAACTAGCATACTTTTTGCTTTTTGTATGTTTTATGTATGGTGTGGTATAGAATGTGTATATGGTATATGTGTTAAGTTTTGGTTCACAATGGGGTACTAACATGGGCAGTTAAGCCATCAAACTCTCTCTTAATAAATAATGGTCATACCATTGAGCCTATGCTGACCTCAGTCTCCTTTGGAGAATCTGTTTTTCTCTTTCAGAAGGCAGCTAGAAGAAGAAGATAAACCACCGTTTGCATGTCAGTCAGGGCTCGGGTGAAATGAGCAAGTGCGCTATTTCCATGGGGAGCCTGACAACCAGCTCCAGGGTGATGGTGATAGATGCTGAGGATGCTCAAAATGCAGAAATGCAGAACCCCTGAGAGCTCAACACTAAAGCAGACTTAAAACACACTCACCACGGCTCAGAGAATTTTGCAGAAGAGGGGGCAGAAAGTTGGTAAGAGCCACAGAATAGAAGGGAATGTCCAAAGGTATGGCCCCCACTCCTTACAATGACTGCTGCTCTCACATCTCATAACCCACAACCCCAGGGGCAATCCCAGAAATCCCACTGAGGAGGGCCCCCAGTGGAATGGGACAAAGAGGAGGGAAATGTTGATACTAACATATGATATATCCATTCAACTTTCTACTTAATTAAAAACAAAATGGGGGCTGGAGAGCTGGCTTAGTGGTTAAGGCACTTGCCTGCAAAACCAAGGAATCCGGGTTCGACTCTCCTGGACCCACATAAACCACATGCACAAGGTGGCACGTGCATCTGGAGTTCACTTGTAGTGGCTAGAGGCCCTAATGTGCCCATTCTCTCTCTGCCTCTTTCTTTCTCTCATAAAAAAAAACAAACAAAAAATATTTTTAAAAAATGGGCAGTTTTTTGGATCAAAGACTTTATTGTAATGGAGGAGCGAGAGAAGGGAGCAAGCAGGGAGAGAAGGAGAGGGAAGGTACCAGCATGAGAGCGGAAGAGGGAGAGAGAGAGAGAGAGAGAGAGTGAGAGAGAGAGAGAGAGCACGGGGAGAAAAGGGGAGGGTTGCATGCATCTGAAGCAGAAGAGCCAAAAAAGTGAGTGAGGGCCAAGGAGAGGGCTTTATAGAGGAGGAACTGCTTGGAAGGAGAGGCCTAGTGTGGGGTGCAGAGTTAGAGGCTGGAGGAGGGTAGCCTTCCCTCTTCTTAGCCCAGAGGTAGCCTTGATTGCCATACCAAGAGGCAGTTCAGAGTCCCAGGGTTAGCAGAGCTCGATAGGAGGGAAGAGAGAGGAGATGGTTAGAAATCTCTGAGACCCTAACATTATTATTTTTTTAATTTATTTTTTTTTTATTAGTTTTCTATTCAGCAAATACAGGCAGTTTGGTACCATTATTAGACTCATCCATGACCTACCCCCTCCCCATCGGCCCCTCCTTGTTGAGGTGTATGGGTCGTGCATTGTGGAGCTAGCCCACAGTTATTGGTACAATAAATGTCTCTGCATATCCTGACCCAACATGTGGCTCTGACATTCTTTCCGCCCCCTCTTCTGCAAAATTTGCCTGAGCCATGTTGGGTTCATTTTTGGTCTGCTTCAGTGCTGAGGTGTTGGGGGCCTCTGAGGCTCTGGATCTCTGATTTGGTAGGAGTTGATTTTTCTCTGTGTTGGTCTCCTTCCCCCTTGTGCTGGTATCTGGTTCATCAGGAAAAGAGCAGCCTTGCTTGTTTTGCTAAATGTCCTTAGTTTCAGCCAGGGCCCCTTTGAGGTATGATGGGGTGGCTCTGTCCTTAGGATCTGCATCTATCTGAAAAAGAGAAGCAGATTCTCCAACGGAGAGTAAGTTAGTTCCAGGACAAATGAAATAACCCTTACTTTTTTTTATAGAGAGTTTTATAGGTGTAGGCCCTCTTGTAGCCCATGATCGATGGTAGCTTGATATTGTAGAGAGGGTTTATGTTTGGATATAATTCTGACTTGTTTCCCAGCTCCAGCTATGGGTCCCATACCACTGAGGGGATCAGTTAGCCAAATCAAGAGCAGTTGGTTCCCCACCATGGCTGTGTGCCACTATTGCACTTGTGTGGGCATCACAACCGATTATTTGTTGCTAAGTAGGTTTAGACCATGAGTTGCTTGGAGAGATATTGGTTATTTCCCCCAGTCGCCCATGTAGCACCTTCTGGCACTAGATACGCTGACTGTCTGGGGACTGAATCTCTCCTGGTTTCCAGCCATGCTGTTCCATTTTATGTGTCAGCTGCATATGGTGTCTTCAGCAATAGGGTCTTACCACTAACCTTTGGTGGGTCATCAAGCACTCTGACAGAAATCTGCCTATCTTTGAGGAAACCTTGTAGGTTTCTCTGATCAAAAGCTCATTGTGGATGATAGCCCCATGCTGGTATTGGGAGTCACAGGTCAGTGCCCACTAAGAAAATGAGGAAGAATATAACTAATATACAAGAGTTAGGGAGGAGAGAGAGAGAGAGAAAGAGAGAGAGAGAGAGAGAGAGAGAGAGAGAGAGAGAGAGAGAGAGGAAGAGGAAGAGGAAGAGGGAGGGAGGGAAGATGTAGAAGGTTTAGGTTAGATTGATCCTACCCTCTCCAGTATCTTGTGGTTCAGGTGTTTTCTATAAGGGCCTGGTGAGGGTTCAACCATTTGGTCTGCCTTTTAGGAGGTAGAATTTTATGGTACCATTGCCGTTTGGATCTAAGTTAGTGTTTCCCACCCCTCCATTGCCCTCCCCTCCCTCCCCATCCCTCCTAGTGTCTAGTCCATGAGATGCTTGCTGGGTATGTAAGGTATCTTGGGTAGATTCAGGTTAGGTGCTGTAGATGAGTGAGACTATGTGACAATTTTTTTTTTCTGTGTTAGGTATGTTCACTGAGGATGATCTGTTCCAGGTTCACCCACTTTTCCTCAAATTTCTTTGTGTCATTTTTTTCTTACTGCTGTGTAGAATTCCATTGTGTAGATATACCACATCTTAGTTATCCATTCTTCTAGTGATGGACATCTGGATTGATTCCAGCTCTTAGCTATTACGAATTGAGCCACTACAAACATGGTTGAGCAAATCTCTCTGGCCTGTGGTTTGAAAGTTTTAGGGTAGATGCCCAGTAAGGGAATAACAAACCCTAACATTATGCATATTTGTACAGATACACATGCCCCACGTACATATGTGGAGACCTGAGGAGAACGTAGAATGTCATGTGTCTTCCTCTATCACCCATCCATGTTTTTCCCTGAGATGGAGTCTCTCCCGAAACCTGAGCTGCAGTTCCTGTGAGCCCCAGGAATCCTCCCATCTTTGCTCGTCACAGAGCTGGGGTTACAGGTGTGTGTGGGCATGTCTATCTGCTTACATGGGTGCTGGTAATATAGGAGTTCGGGGTGTCTTTGAGAGCAACAGGACCTTTCTTGCCTTTGGGCTGGGCAGTAACTTAGGAGCTAGGGTGATGGACCCTCACTGTCCCACAAAGCTTCCAGAGTCAGTGGCCTCAGGTTCCTGTCCTGTCTGAAGAATTTCGATGAGAACCTGGAAAGACAGCTCAGTGGTTAAAGATGCTTGCTTGTAAAGCCTGACAACCTGGGTTTGCTTCCTTAGTACCCACATAAAACCAGATGCACAAACTGGTGCATGTGCCTGGAGTTCATTTGCAGCAGCAGGAGGCCCTGGTGTTTCCATTCTCTCTCTCAGATAAATAAATATGTTTTAGAAAAGATTTTCAATGAATAAAATCCACAGGGCAGAGAATAAAATTTACAAAGATTTTATTTTTTAAGTTTACTTTTGTTTATTTATTTATGAGAGAGAGAGAGAGAGAGAGAGAGAGAGAGCAATCAAGCAAATGGGTGTGCCAGGGCCTGTAGCCACTGCAAATGAACTCCGGATGCATGTGCCACCTTGTGCATCTGGCAGATGTGGGTTCTGGGGAACCAAACTTCAGTTCTTAGGCTTCACAGGCAAGCACCTTAACCACTAAGTCATCTCTCCATCCCCAAAGGTTTTATTATAGAGATTAAGAAAAGACAAGATAACAAGGCTCCTATATAGTAAAGGGGGCTTCCTGGAAATGGGAAATCCTGCCTAGAGACCCTGACTGGGGACTTTTATAGGAGTTTATTGGATAGGGGCTGTGCTGGTTATCTAGCCCCAACCCAGGTTTTTAGGTAGGGGGTCAGATATGCTGGAAAAGGGGAAAATCTTCTCAAGAATCTTTACTGTCTAGGAAATGGAATTGTCCTTCTTGGAAGGGGTGATCATCTTTTCTAGAAAAACAGGACCTTCTTGGGGGAAGAAGAGATAAGGAGAGACGAGACCCTTATGATATTTCTGGCCTCTAGCAAAGTAGAGGCTACAGGGACTCCTTTATGCAGGAAAAGATAAGAGAAAAATAAATCTCCTTACAGGCTCAGGATTATTCCTGGCTTTTACTTTTGGGGGGACACATTGATGCAGGATTGGAGTCCTGGGAGGGATTAGATTTCCACAAAGATGCTGGACACCCCCAGGCTTGTGACCCTCAACTTTGGATCTGTGTTCAAGTTATCAAAAAATTGAAAAACTGGGCTGGAGAGATGGCTTAGCGGTTAAGCGCTTGCCTGTGAAGCCTAAGGACCCTGGTTCGAGGCTCGGTTCCCCAGGTCCCACATTAGCCAGATGCACAAGGGGGCGCATGTGTCTGGAGTTCGTTTGCAGAGGCTGGAAGCCCTGGCGCGCCCATTCTCTCTCTCTCCCTCTGTCTGTCTTTCTCTCTGTGTCTGTCGCTCTCAAATAAATAAATTTAAAAAAAAATTGAAAAACTTAATCTTGGAGAAGGGTAAGTCTTGAGAATTTATTAAGGATAAGGTGGAAACAGAAGAGCAGAAGACAGCAGGAAAGAGGAATTCCTCCCCACTCCTGGCATTGCTGAGAGAGGAGAGGAAAAGACTGGGAAATTTTCCCTTACAAGCTCTGCATGAAGGAAAGGAGAAGAGAAGGGGAGAAGGGGCTTACACACATGTTTTAGGTCCATTTATATGAATCAGACACCCAATTACACCGAGCCTCATCACCAGGCTCAGGTAGGTGGGAAAGGACCTGATTGGTTGATAGGCCCAGGAGGAACACTAATTTAAGAAGGGCCCACCCACAGGGGCCAAGCTAGAAAAATTGGAGGAGAAACAGGAAGTTGTTTTTGCTAAGGGGGGACTAAGAGGTACAGCCAGCTTGGATGAGGCTGGATCAGACTAGAGTTCTGGTTCTGCCAGGGCAGGCAAGATGTCAACCATATTTTTGTGGGCCAGTCCCTAGCTGACTCTCTATCAGGAACAAGCTACCTTGCTTCTAAAGAATCACTGCTGTGCCTAAACTGTCTTTCTGGGGAATCGACCTCAGATGGTCTCAGGCCCTCCCAAGCTGTCATGCTTGCACAGCAAGTGATCTTTACTTCGAATCGTCTCAGCACTGGAGAGATAAGTTTTAAGACAGTTCCTTCACCCTCCATCAATTTGGGTATCACATAATACCACTGTATTTGGGAAATTATTAGAGGAATTTGGATATTGGTCCTATATCACTTTTTTTCCAATACTACTTTTAAATATTTTTTATTTATTTGCAAATGAGAGTGATAGATAGATAGATAGATAGATCATAGATAGATAGAGAGATAGAGAAGGGGAGAGAGAGAGAAAGAGAGAGGAATGAGTGAGGCAGGGCCTCTAGCCACTGCAAATGAACTCCAGATGCATGTGCCACTTTGTGCATTTGGCTCTACACACGAGTGTTGGGGAATTGAACCAGGGTTGTTAGGCTTTGCAGACAAGCACCTTAACCACTGAATATCACTATTTTTAAATATTTTCTTATTTATTTGAGGGCGGGGAGAATGGGCATGTCAGGGCCTCCAGTCACTGCAACTGAACTCCAGATGCATGTGCCCCCTTGTGCATCTGGCTTATGTGGTTCCTGGGGAGTTGAACCTGGGTCCTTTTGCTTTTCAGGCAAGTGCCTTCACCATTAAGCCATCTCTCCAGCCCTCAATATCACTTTTGAAATAGCTGATTGAACAGATAAAGGACCAGTGAAAAAGATAAGGAGCAAAGCAAGAACCAGTCAATGGCCCTTCCAACTGCACACATGGGCAGTTAGCAGAGGCCAGGAAAGCTTTAAAGGAATGAAAAACAAAAACAAACATCCCTTCCTCTCTTGTCTTTGCAATAATAATAATAATAAAAAAATGTGGTCTGTAATTCCCTATTCAGGACACTGGTCATCTGTTAAGAAAGTGCAGTGGTGCTGAAAAAGCTCACCAGGTAATGACTAAGTTTATTTCATTTCCGTGAGGTCTGAGGTCTACCAAATTGCCTGTGTGTTCAGAGGCTGACCTGTGGGGTTTGGGATGGGCATGGAAATTGCTGACTGCTGAGCCCCACACAGACACCCCAGACCCAGACCCTGCCCCCAACCCTGGGCCTCTGAAAGGCATGTGGTAAACCCATCTGGTTCCTTCCAAACAACCTTGTTTGTTTGCCTTTTTTAGTGACATGCTGTTTAGTCAAGCTCTTTCACCCTTTCTGAGAGAGAAAGCCTAACATTTTCTCCTTTCCTTTTTGTTTTTTTTTTATGATCTGTTTTTCTTTCTCACCATTGCAGTTGAGAAGAATAAAAACACCGAAGACAAAATAAAGGAAGGAAGGACTGGGAGAGAGCGCCCGGGGAGTAGGCGACATTTGCCCGTTGGTGTGGTGGGGTGTGGCTGGCAGCGAGCGCATTGCATTCCTGGGCAGCTGGGGCTCTTGAACACCCAGCCTGTCATTGCTCGGTATGGGCTGGGCCATAAACTCTCCCAGCGACGTGGGTGGCCTCTGTGAAGACACAGCGTCTGTCCCATTCAGGAACTGCCCAGCTCCGCTCCGCTCTGGGCCCCATGGCAGGAGGGATGTTTGTTGTTTGAATAAATAAACTGGTCAGAGGCTTGCTGGCTGTGGGGGCTCCCCACCGTCCCTCCCACATGGCAGGTCCCCAGAGCGAGGAAAAGGCCCACCAACAGGAAAGAGCCACCCGATGCCACCCACTGCGACTTGTCTTTCTCCTGGTCACCAGCCGGGGTGGTGAAGAGGCTGCGGTCTGCACCGGGCTATTGCAAGCAGTTGAGGGTGTCAGTGTACAGGCCGGGACCAGAGCCTTCCCAGAAATGCCTGCAAACGGGGAAAGGGAGGCTCCCTCAGGACCCATTACCTCGCACTCTTCGCTAGACCCTCCCGCCCTTCTCGTGAGGAAGCCTTGTGGTTTTTTTTTTTTTTTTTTTTTTCCAGATGCCCTACTGGGTTCTCTGCCTACTGACCAAAACATGCCAGGAATCTCAGCTTAAGGGATCCCTGAACTCACGCTTGCTCCCTTTCCTTCCCCTGCCCCTCTGCCCTTTCTCCCTCTCTGGATCCAATGTCTCTTTCTCTCTCTTTCCCTATGCCTTCAGATATGGAGCCAGTCTCTCCTGACGTTAAAATAAAGTCTTAAATTTGTTAAGCTGTTGTTTTGGTGCCTTTAGCTCGAATTTAGAACCTGCGAGAAAATCTCTCTCCCAAGACAGACTGCAGAGTCTTTCCCACGACTTGCCTTTGCGTTGCAGAACTCCTGGGCATACACATGTGCGCTGTTCTGTCTGTCTCTTAAGTGTCTGTCCTGTCTCTTTGCATTGTAAGCAGTCCTACCCTTCCTTTGCCTCTTACGTTCTCTCCGTCACCTCCTCTTCAATGAACCCTGAGCCTTGGAAGATGTGATAGAGATGTTTCAGTGTTGAGCACTCCTCTGTCACTTCTCAGCACCATGGTTGCCTTCTGAGTCATCACCATCTGAAAAGAGAAGTTTCTCTAACCAGAAGTGAGAGTAGCATTAATACATGGGTGTGAACATTAAGACAAGTGCTTACTGGGCAGTTTGGTGAGAACAGTATATACACTGAACCAGACATCAGGAAAGGTTATACCCCTAGGTGTAGCTTCCCCCATCATAGGTTTTCAGTGTCAGGCATGTATTCCCCCCCGTGGAGTGGGACTCCAGTTCAATTAGAGAGCTATTGGTTTTAAACTTTTTATTTTTATTTTATTTACTGAAAGAGAGAGAGAAAGAGGCAGATGGAAAAAAAGAGAATGGTTGCACCAGGGCCTTCAACCACGCAAACGTACTCCAGACACATGCACCACCTTGTGCATCTGACTTATGTGGGTCCTGGGGAATCAAATCTGGGCCTTTGGCTTTGTAGGCAAGTGCCTTAACCACTGAGCAATCTCTCCAGCCCTGCTTTTTTTTTTTTAAAGATAAAAATACTTTAAAAGTCCTTGAGTATATATATATATGTGTGTGTGTGTGTGTGTGTGTGTGTGTATAATGTCCAACATTGGGTTGGGCACAAGAGGTGGAGATTGTTAGTGATGTGCACAAAAAAAGATTTCTTGTCTCTGTGTAAGACACACCCATCTGGAAACAACATGGAAATTTGGGGCATCTTTTGAAAACAGCTTTTCTTAGCTTTGAGTGGACAATACCTCAGGAGTTAGGGTGCTGGACATGCACAGTCACACAAAACTTCTAGAATCCTTGGCCTCCAGGTTTTAGTCATCTGAATTCATCGGATGTCATTCACAAATTATAGAGGGTGAAATTTAGAAAGATTTGATTAGAGAACTTAAGAGAAGGCAAGAATTCATATCGCCAATACAACAGCAGGAGGTTCCCAGACATGGGAGAGCCTTCCTAGAGACCCCCAATTTCTGTCTTTTATGGAAGACAATTGGATTGGGGGCTGAGTTGGCCATTCTAGACCCATCTCAGCCCCCACCAGGTTTTTAGAAATGAAATACACTTATTTACATTCCTAGGAAAGGGAATTGTCCTTCTCAGAAGGGGGTGATCATCTCTTTTGGGAAAAAAGGACCTCCCTGAGGGAAGAAGAGATAAGGAAAGACCAGACCCTCCTGACATTTCTGCTCTCTAGCAAAGCAGAGGCTGCAGGGACTCCTTTAGGCAGCAAGAAAAGGAAGAGCCAGCCTCTCCCCTAGAGGCTCAAGGACGCCTCTCACTTTAGCCACTTTTAGTTCACGCTGGGGCCCCTGCCACCCTCAAACTGTCTCAAAACTATGGAGAGGCATGATGAATTATTTCACTCAAATAAAAACAAAACTGTTTGTTGATGCCTGAAGCCATCTCCACGGAGCCTCCTCCATTGCCCGCCCATCTCGCACCCTGTCACTCGTCACTGTCATTTAGCCTGTTGATTTCTGACTCTTCCAGCTGGTCATGGAGTCTGTGGAGGAGAAGAAGGCTTTCTGTATGGCTTTTTTTTGGTTTTTTAATTCTTAGCTAAAGTTCCAGCTGGGGAGAGTTTTGCCCCCTAGGGGAACACGAGGCCCTGTCTGAGGATGCTACTATTGTCACAACACAGAAGGAAGGTGCTGCTGAAATCCTGCAGCACGTGGGAGACCCTCCCCTCTAGCAGAGAATAACTCAGGCCCAGTGTTAATAGTGTGAAGCTAAAAACCCTTCTACTTGCTTCTCTGACAAGGAGACACGGAAACAAGAAGGGAACTGATAACCCAGGGTCTCAGGGCTCCTCCTTACCATGTCACCACTCAGCATGGGCCCTCCCCTGACTTGCTAGACACTTTCTGTTACCTTGTCTGCCATCTAGTGTGACTGAGTCATGCTAATGGAGACATGGCCTCATGCCTCAATTTATTTGCTCTTTGAAATTAGACTTCATATTACCAAGCTCTGAGGTTATTTTTCCATCTACTCATGTCTTAGCCATTGGTCCTGGGGTCCACAAAAACATCAGCAGGATTTGTGTGACCAAAGGGTCCCACCACTGGGACAAGGTGGCAAGCCAGCATTCCTAGTTCTTTGAAAGTGACACAACAGGGGTGTTTCTGGAATGGTACTGGGTCCTTGCTATTGAGATGGTGAGTGTCTCCTCCTACGATGGCTCTACAGGCAAAGATCAAAGCTAGACATTTCTTGGCATTTTAGTTCCACATAATCAAAGTAATTAAAACCAGAAGTTGTGTTTTAAGGCTATGCAATTTTGGATTCTGAGAGCTGATGTATCTAAGGAACCAGGTTCTGGTCAATCCAGCAGCGTGGGTGGCTTCTAAACAATTGTTTCATGGGGTTCACGAGACTTTCTTTTTGGAACAGAGGCTCCTTTTGGTCAGGAAGCTCCTTGGACCACTTACCAATTGTCCTTGTAAATGGTCTTGCAGAGGTGTCCAAATGTAGTTGGTTCACACATCAGACAAAGAGGCTCAGCATTCTGTCTCATGAAGGTGAAAAAAATGATGCCTTCTGGTGCAGGGGTGTGCCCCTTACAACTTGGTTGTGGGACAGGGTTGGGAGGTACCTACCCACACTGACAGCTTTGGAAATACAGAAACTTTTTGTTTTGCATTTTCTTATTGCTAGAGTTTGGAATATCCCCACAAACACCTATGGGCTAAAAATTTGGTTCCTGAGATGATACTGTTGAAAGGTAATGAAGCTCTTGAACCTTGTGGGGAAAAGTTAGGTCAATGAAGACATCTCCTTTAAGGAGATAATGGGACTTTTGGCTCCTTTCCTTACCCTACTTTGTTTTCTGGTTATAGGGTGAGTGGTTGTTTCTACCACACATTCCCTTCATGTGCTACCTTACCACAGGCCCAAAACACCAAGGTCAACTGAGCATGCAATGTAACCTCCAAAACTGTGAGCCAAAACAAACCTTTCCTCTATTTAACTTAGTCACTTCAGGCATTTCATTATACTTAGGTAAAACTGACTCAGACACTCAGGAAGGGTATTCAAGCTATAAACATTTGGATATTAATAGGGAAGGAAAACTCTGAATAGCTAGAAATCTCAGGTACATTTTATTCCTTATGTGTGTGGTATGCATGCACCTGCACACACTTGTGTGTGTGTCCATATATGTATTTGGGTGCTGTGCCCATGCATGTGGAGACCAGAGGTTGATGTCAGATATCTTCCTCTATTGTTTCTCTTCCTTATTTTTCTGAGATAAGGTCTCTGAACCCAGAACTCACTGGTTCTGCTAGACAAACTGGCCGGAGAGCCCTATGAATCATCCTATCCATGCCTCCCCAGCTCTGGGATTGCAGGCATGTGCCACCATTTTACATGAGGACTGGGGATCCAAACTCAGGTCCTCATGCTTGTGTGGCAAGCACTTCAGCCACTAAGTCCCAGAACATTTGTTTATTAACATGCAGGTTTCTCTTCAGGAGAGCAACCTAGTCTGGTGAGGTGAAGCTAATGCCTTGAGAACAAGGATGTCAGAACTGGATGACCTTCAACCAGTGATTGCCACTCAGGAACCATCTGCTTCTGAGGAGACACATGGCGAGGTCCGGAGACACGTTTGAGTGTCACAATGGTGCTCTTGGGTGCTCTTGTCATCTGGTGGATAGCAGCCAGGGATGTTGCTAAAAGTCCTACAATACAGAGACACCCCATGGCAGCTACAGATTTAGCCTAACGTGTCTGAAGTGCCTCTGCTGAGCAACCCTGGGCAGGAACAGAGAGAAACTTCTTGTGAAAGCCCCAGAGACAGGGTTCACATGGGAGGCCCAGCATCACGAAGGAGGTCTGTGTGAGACTTCTTTCCACTCAGAAAGCCTCACAAGCACAAGGCACATGGTGCCTGCTTTGGGTCTGCTGGCTTTTGTTCTATGCTGCAAATTTAGCATCAAGGGTGAGATAAAACCTAGAATCTTTTCATGAAAGTGCGATTTGAGACAGTCACTACAAGCCAGATCCTTCAAAAGGAAATTAGATTGTCCTATGAAGTCACGGAAGTGAAAGTCTCTACTTTTGACTTGAGGGACCAGGAAGAGTCTGAATGAGCTGGCATACTGTTGAATCCTTGCTGAACATAGCTGGGTCCAGGCCCAGGCTCACAGACAATGGGGATCCACCCTTCCCTTGTCAGACGATCAAATTCAAATTAACAGAGCTCTGGGGAGTTCTCTTTCTGGGAAGCATGGTGCAGTGAGACTGGGACCAAATGGGTTGCTCTTCACACTAGCTGACTCCAGCCATAAGGACATGGTTTCAGGGGAGAGGAAGAAACAGGAGGTTGCCACACTTCAGGAGGGATGGGCTTGATGAGGTAGACCACATGGCTGAGGTGGGAGAACAGAGCAGGGCCTATACTAAGGGGGACTTCTCTTTCTCTGTCTAAACTGGGTCAAGGTCTGTATCAGTTACTTTCTTGTCATTGGGACAAAAAACCTGATCAGAAGCAACTAAGGGAAGGAAGATGTTTATTTTAGTTTACAGTTCCAGAGGGCAGAATCCACCATGGTGGAGAAGTATGGCAGGAGCAGGAAGCAGGTGTCACATCGTCACATCAGCAAGGCTGAGAGGAGAGAGGACATGATTGGTTGTAACAGCTGAAGGCCCACCCTCAGTGCCACGCTTCCTCTAGCAAGCCTCTACCTCCTAAGGGTTCCACAACCTTCCCAATTAGTGCCATTTTGCTAGGAACTAAGTGTTCAAATACATGAACCTATGGGGGTATTACATTCAAACCACCACAGTGTCTGTCTTAGTCCATTCAGGCTGCTGTGGCAGAATTATATAGAGAGGGTAACTTATAAGCAATGGAAATTGAGCTATGGAGATGACTCAGTGGGTAATGTGTTTGCCATGGAAGCATGAGCAGCTGGGTTCCATGTCCAGTACCCATGTAAAATGATGAGTGTGGTGGCACATGGCTATACTCCCAGTACCAGGGAGGAGAAGACAGAGAGTTTTTCACTAGCTAGTTAGCCTTGCCTAATCAGTAGGCTCAGTGTGAGACACTGTCTCAAAGAATTAAGGTAGAGAGCAACTGAGGAGTACCTTTGATGTCAACCTCTGGCTTCCACATTCACCCCCACACACGTGCACACACACATGCTATCCCTCCTCCTGCTCTATCCTAGAAAATCCAGAAAAGTGTTTCTCACAACAGTGGGGGCAATTCTGAGACAGGTGGCTGCATATACCCTGTCTAGTGAAGCTCCTCTTTGTGGTTCAGAGACAGCACCTTCTTGATAAGTTCCCAGATGACAGAAAGGACGTTTTCTGGGGCCCACTTCACAAGGACGCTAATCTCATGACTTACTACCTATTGAAAGGCTTCACTTCCTCATGGTTAGGTTTTAACAGATGAATTTTAGGGGCATGTAGACATTCACTCCACACTAGCGTGTTCAGAAGCTCTGCTCCGCCCTGCCCACGGATGATGGGAGATAAGTGCTGAGACTCTCCCAAGATTCTCCTCTAGCAAGGAATCTTTGTATACAGACAGGCACATGAAACATCTGTGGACACATTTTTTTATACCATGAGACATGAGGAAAAAGGTAAACCAATATCTCAGGGCAAAGCTATTTTAAGAATAGCTACAATGAACTCCAAACTAAGTTCAGATAAAATAGTGACAGCTTTTATCCTATCCATAACTGTGGGCTAACTCCAGAATACATGACCCATATACCTCAACAAGGAGGGGCCAAGGGGAGGGGGTAGGTCACGGATGAGCCTAGTAATGGGACCAAATTGACTGTTTTCGCTCAGTACAAAACTAGTTAATAAAAAAATAAAAAATAAAAATAAAATAAAATAGTGACAGCTATTGAGTGGGACCTCAGTATTAGAAAAAGCAAATGTGTCTATAAATTAATGGGGTCAATTTGAATATCAAGTTAAGAGATCTGTATGTCATTTATTCATTTATTATTTTGAGACAAGGTCTAACCATTGTGGTCCAAGCTGGCCTGGAACTTGCTTAGTAGCTTATAGCTCAGGCTAAAATAAAACTCACCATCCTCCTGCCTCAGCCTACCCAGGATTGGGATTCCAGATGTGTGCCATCATGCTTAATTCAGTTTCATATGACATTCAACTACCATTTAATTTATCTGAGCCTCTTATAGACCGAAGGATTCTATGCGAGGCAGTTAGTATAATGGGAGCATGGAGTAGGCTCCAGAGAGAAGCCATTTTATTGTTATTATTTCAGTTTGCATGACATTCAACTACCATTTCATTTATCTGAGTTTCTTGTAGGTTGAAGGACTCTATGCAAGGCAGTTGGTATCCTGCTTAGCATGGAGTAGGTACAAGAGAGAAGCCATTTCTGTTGCCATTATTTCCCAGGCTTCCTTCACAGCTGGGGAAATCTGAACTGATATTTTTGCAATTGGCAAATAGAGTGGACAAGGTTGCTCTTTCTTTTTTTTTTTTAAATTTATTTACTTTTATTTGCAAGGAGAGAGAGAGAGAAAGAATAGGCACATAAGGACTTCTAGCTACTGCCAATGAACTCTAGCCACATGCACCACTTTGTGCATCTGGTTTTATGTGGGTACTAGGGAATCAAACCTGGGTCGTTAGGCTTTGCAGGTAAGAGCCTTAAGGGTTGGTCTTTCATAACTGAAGCTACGTGAAACTTTCTTGAGATTTTAACAGTATTTGTGGCATCTAATTGCTGTAGAGATAAGTTCATTAGTCAGAGGGGAGAGGGAAGAAGCTCTGAAAATCAGCAGGACAAAAGGAACTTCTTGGTGTTATGGATTTCTGAGGGAGTGGAAGGAAGTTTCATGCCACACAACTCAGTCTGCAGGCTGGGAGCCACAGAGGTGGTGGGAGGTGGAGATAAAGAGGGGGAGCTGTTTTGCTGTCCTGCTCTTGCTTGTGGCAGGGGTAGGAGTTGGGAGAGGCAGGAAGGCACTAACTAGATAGAACCTAAGGCCAGAACTCAGGTGGCTTTAGGTTTTCTTGGCAATAGGAGGCTGGTCTTGTTTTCCCACCTGGCCCTGGTCCTGGGGAGCAGGGTGGGGGGACTCAAAGTGACCACATGTATGGTATAACAGCACAGAGGAGCAAAAGGTGAAGAAATAATTATGAAACCCTCCCAGATAAACTCCATGAACCTTCAGCCAGTTCCACTTTTAACTATAGGGAATGGAATAGTATGCAGTGATAACACTACATTCTCTAGCATTTTCCATTAGCAGACTCCCTAAGGCCACCTACCCTTGACCTTGCTGTGCTGTTCCTCATGAGCCCTGGAAGAGACACCCTGTAGCCCTTTAGCTCTGTGGACAGAGGATGAGCCTTCCATCCAGGTTCAGTGAGCTTCCTCTGGGCCCTGTTTTCTGTGCTAGGAATCCTGTTTCTCCTGAATGCTACCTCAGGGGGAAGATGCACTTGGCCACCAAGGTTCAGTAGCAATCGCCTCCCCATCTGTTCCTCTTTGCTTCCTCTAGTTCTTGCCTTCACCTGAAATGACTGAGCATGTTGGTATCTTTCTTTATTTCTCTCTGAATCCAGAAAAAAAGAGGACTCATGGGCCCTGGACAAGTAGGCTGCAGGCCTGAGACCGGATGTTTATCTCCTCCAGTGCTGTCCCTGTCTTCAGCGCCATGAGGTGGAGCCTCACCTCCAGGTGTGCTCACCCAGCCTCTGGCACAATGCTGCTCCATAACCCTCTCAGCAGCCTCGTGTGATTGTCTGAGAATTCTATTCTAAGTGACATACATGAGCCTTTCATTTGGAGCCTGCTGGACAGAACAACTTTGCCTGCCAATGCTCAGGACGAGCAAAGTCAGGGAGACAAATGATGCTAGCTGCAAAAAGCCTTCTTTTTAGAAATGTAAACCAGTGCATTTAGTTGGACAGACTTAGACATGCTGTGGAGATAAGGCCTAGTTCCCAAAGGAAGAAAATAATTTAGACTACTGGGGGCTGGAGAGATGGCTCAGCAGTTAAGGCGCTTACCAGCAAAACATAAGGACCAGGGTTTCATTCCCTAGTGTCCATGTGAAGCCAGATGCATGCATCTGGAGTTTGTTTGCAGTGGCTAAAGACCTGGCATGTCCATTCTCTCTTTCACTCTATCTCTGCCTCTTTCTCTCAAATAAAAGAAATAAAATAGATTTCAAAAAGAATTTAGACTTCTGGTCACGGTAGGCTGATCAATCTTGTGTAACCTTATGGTGACCAGTGAGACTGTGATATGGCTTAACCTTTAAAGCTAGAATGAACGGTGCGGTCAGAAGGCTGCTATGGCCCATGCCCCAGTGTTCGTGCTGCTTCTCCAGGCTGTGTTTTGTCTGCAATGCACATTCACTGATGTGACTTTTACTAACAACTACAGGTTGATGACTCTGGGAATCTGGTTCAGTGGGTAAAAGTGTTTGTGGTGCAAGTGTGAGGACCAGAGTTCAGGTCCCAGAACCCAAGTAAATGCCAGGTGGGCATGGCAGGCTGCCAGCAGAGTCAGGGAAGCACTCAATTCAAGTGAGAGATTCTGTCTCAGTACAATAGGTGTAAAATGACTTCAACCTCTGACTTTCACATGCACATATGCCGTACACACCCACGAGACTTGTACAGGTGGGTGTTCACACATATGTGAACATGCTTGTACACAATGCATAATACACACACACACACAAAAACCAACAACAACAACCTACAAAAGTTAGAAATGTCACTCTGAGCTGAAAAGAAAGTTGTTCATTGTAACCATAAGTGGTTTTGCAATTCAGTCACCACGCATCTGAGCTGACGTTCTTCCTGAGGAACACACACACACACACACACACACACACACACACACACACACCACTACAGTTGCTTGGAAGGTTCTTGGTATAGATGCTGTGAGTTGGAGTCAGGTGCTTCCATGGTGTTGTGCTTGAGTCACCTCCATGAGTTGGGAAGGTCACCAGGACTTCTCACTTTCGGAGACATTTATTTCTCTACTGAGTTTATCTGAAGATGTTGTGCCAGGGTGGTCTTCAATTGCTCCAGACCTGTTGCATTCATCTCTATTCCCCTTGATGTTTGGGAGTATGGGTGGTGTGAAGTGTATGGAGCAAAGGCATCTAAGGTTGTGATCTGTGGAGTTTCATAAAAAATGCATGTGAGGGCTGGAGAAATGACTTTGCTGTTAAGCGCTTGGCTATGAAGCCTAAGGACCCTGGTTTGAGGCTCAATTCCTCAGAACCCACGTTAGCCAGATGCACAAGGGGGTGTATGCGTATGGAGTTCATTTGCAGTGGCTGGAGGCCCTGAAGTGCCCATTCTCTCTCTCTCTCTCTCTCTCTCTCTTTCTCTGTCTGTTGCTCTCAAATAAATAAATAAAAATAAATGAAAAAAATTAAAAAATGCATGTGAGAAGGAGGCCACTCCTGCATGCAAAGCTCCATAACCAGGTGCTCAATTCTCTGAGAGGACAGTCAGCCAGGCCACTTGGTCAGCAGAAACCTGTCACAGCAGTCAGCTTTTAGCATGGTCAAGGGCTATGTGCTGTGTAGCTAGAACTTTGCCCATTGAGCAACCTCCCAAGCCTCAGAATTGTTTCTTCAAAGAATTGAAATGTCGGGGCTGGGGAGGTGGGGCAGTGCGTAGGAGCATTTGTGCAAGCAGGAGGAACTGAGTTTGATCCCCAGCACCCACGGTGACATGGTCATGCATGCCTGTAACTTGAGCACTGAAGGGGTTAGAGCCAGGAGGGTTTCTGGGGATCACTGGCCAGCCAGGCTAACTGAAAATCAGTAAACCCCAGTGTCAGTCAGAAACTCTGGCTCAAGGGAATAAGGCAGAAGAGCAAACATCACACACAAAATGCACACACCACCACCACCAAAAAACAATGGAAATATAAGCTTTGTTATTTTGAAATTGCTGAGTGAGAATATATGCTTTGGGTACCTCCCTTATCTGTAGTAATTTCTTTTCTTCATCATAAATAGTTTATTAACTCAAGATTGGGGGCTGAAGAGATGACTTAATGCTTAAGGCCCTTGCCTGCAAAGCCTAATGACCCTTGTTTGATTCCCCCGTACCCACATAAAGCCAGATGCACAAAGTGGCACATGCATCCGAAGTTTGTTTGCAGTGGTTGGAGATGCTGTATGCACATTCTCACTCCCTGGATCTTTCTTTCTCTCTGTCTCCTCTCTCTCTCTCTGCTTGCAAATAAATAAATAAAAATATTTTTTAAAAAAGATTAATTAGTCAGACATGGTGGTGCACTTCTTTAATCCCAGCCCTCGGGAGGCAGAGGTAGAGGATTGCTGTGAGTTCAAGGCCACTCTGAGACTTCATAGTGAATTTCTGATCAGCCTGGACTAGAGTGAGACTCTACCTTAAAAAAACAAAACAAAACCAAAAGAGATTAATCATAACTTTTTCAGGTATGTTGATATGCTTTATTTTGGGTTTCTATTTCTCTTCATGAAATTTGGAAGCGACAAATATATTTGACATTTATGCTCAGATGAGAGTTCCTAAATAGGGTCTTTTCTTAAAGAATAATGGCCTTTGTGGAATTAAGTAACCAAAACTATGCCTAGTATATAGTTAAGATGATTATTAAAGTTTTGTTAAATGTTATTACTACTTGTGTGTGGGTGTGTAGAATGTGTGCAGTGCAGCCTGTGCACATGCATGTGCAGGTCTGAAGAGAGTGGGTGTCCTCTTTGTAATCCTCTGGGTGGTTTCCTTGGGACATAGTCACTTACTCAACCCAGAGCTGCTGTTTGATGGTTCTTTTTGGTCAGCAAGGGGCAGTGATTCCTCAGTCTCTACCTGCTTCAGGGCAGGGCTATGGGTGCATGTGGTCATTCCCAGCTGTGAGCACGGGTGCTGGAGAACTGAGCTGGGGTGGTTTCAGAAGCTGTCAGGCCATATCCCCACCTCTTATTTAATAGTATTAATGTTCCCATTGCAAAAACTTTTCCTAAATGGTAGAACTACAGCATAATTTTGATTGCTTTTTTTTCTATATGATTGAATATTTTTATTTTTTTTAGGGAGACTGAGAGAAAGGAGGGTGGAGAGAGAGAGAAAGAGGGAGAGGGAGAGAGAGAGAGAGAGAGAGAGAGAGAGAAAGAATGGGTGCACCAGGGCCTTTCAGCCTCTGTGAATAAACTCAGACACATGTGCCACCTTGTGGTGCATGTTTGACATTGCATGCTTGCATCAATTTACATCTTTACATCTGTGGGACCTGGAGATTTGAACATGTGTTCTTAGTCTTCTCAGGTAAGTGCCTTAATTGCTAAGTCATCTCTCCAGCCCTGTGACTGAATTTTTAACAAATGATATTGGTTTTTGTGCCTCTAGCAGGAAGAGAGGCAGGGTTTCCAGGTGTGAGATGATATGTTGGCACACACTCCAAGACTGGTATGTGTGTGTGTGTGGGGGGGGGCGGAGGGTTGAGGAGAACCTTGCTGCATCTGAGGACATAGTGGAGAAGAGGGCACAGGATTCCTGAGGGAGGCTGCCTGGGAGTCTATAGCAGTGGGTGCCTAAGTCGCAGCTTTGGTATAGCAGCATAGGTGTTCAGGACTCAGTCAATGGTAAGCAGAGAGGACTTCTGTGAGGAGAGTGATTGTGTCCCCTAGAGCAGAAGTGTCTGCAGACAGTGGACGGCTTTCCACACAGTGCCATAGTAACAGCAGTGACCACCTCACAGCAAGCACATCTGTCCTGCTCTCCAGGTATCCTAATTGGTCCAATGCAGAACATGGGGTAGAGTCTCATAATTGTTGGCTCACACGGCTTATCTAGAAAAAGATTTCCTTTAAGAAAAATGTGATGTCTTCTTATGTCCATATGTCATGGAGCTAATGCCTGAGTTCTGTGTATCTATGTGACTACAGAAATCAAGCCACACTAGATATATACCAGTTGATCAGCACTGGCTTCTTTGGAGAGAAAGATCAGGATACATTTTAATTTGAATTTTTATTTTTATTTACTTTTATTTTATTTTTTTAAATTTTTATTAACATATTCCATGATTATAAAATATATCCCATGGTAATTCCCTCCCTCCCCACCCCCACACTTTCCCATTTGAAATTCCATTCTCCATCATATTACCTCCCCATTACAATCATTGTAATTACATATATACAATATCAACCTATTAAGAATCCTCCCCTCTTCCTTTCTCTACCCTTTATGTCTACTTTTTAACTTACTGGCCTCTGCTACTAAGTATTTTCATTCTCACGCAGAAGCCCAGTCATCTGTAGCTAGGATCCACATATGAGAGAGAACATGTGGCGCTTGGATTTCTGGGTCTGGGTTACCTCACTGAGTATAATACTTTCCAGGTCCATCCATTTTTCTGCAAATTTCATAACTTCATTTTTCTTTACTGCTGAGTAGAACTCCATTATATAAATGTGCCACATCTTCATTATCCACTCATCTGTTGATGGACATCTAGGCTGGTTCCATTTCCCAGCTATTATAAATTGAGCAGCAATATACATGGTTGAGCACGTACTTCTAAGGAAATGTGATGAGTCTTTTGGATATATGCCTAGGAGTGCTATAGCTGGGTCATATGGTAGATCAATCTCTAGCTGTTTTAGGAACTTCCACACTGTTTTCCACAATGGCTGGACCAGATTGCATTCCCACCAGCAGTGCAGAAGGGTTCCTTTTTTCCCACATCCCCGCCAACATTTATGATCATTTGTTTTCATGATGATGGCCAATCTGACAGGAGTGAGATGGAATCTCAATGTAGTTTTAATCTGCATGTCCCTGATGACTGGTGACGTAGAACATTTTTTTAGATGCTTATATGCCATTTGTATTTCTTCCTTTGAGAACTCTCTATTTAGCTCCATAACCCATTTTTTGATTGGCTTGTTTGATTCCTTATTATTTAACTTTTTGAGTTCTTTGTATATCCTAGATATTAATCCTCTATCAGATATATAGCTGGCGAAGATTTTTTCCCATTCTGTAGGTTGCCTCTTTGCTTTTTTCACTGTGTCCTTTGCGGTGCAAAATCTTTGTAATTTCATTAGGTCCCAGTGGTTAATCTGTGGTTTTATTGCCTGAGCAATTGGGGTTGTATTCAGAAAGTCTTTGCCAAGACCAATATGTGGAAGGGTTTCCCCTACTTTTTCCTCTAGCAGTTTCAGAGTTTCCGGTCTGATGTTAAGGTCTTTAATCCATTTGGACTTAATTCTTGTGCATGGCGAAAGAGAAGACTCTATTTTCATCCTTCTGCAGATATATATCAGTTTTCAAAACACCATTTGCTGAAGAGGCTGTCTCTTCTCCAATGAGTATTTTTGGCATTTTTATCGAATATCAGGTGACTATAGCTACCAGGACTTGTATCTGGATCCTCTATTCTGTTCCACTGTTCTACATGTCTGTTTTTGTGCCAGTACCATGCTGTTTTTGTTACTATGGCTCTGTAGTATAGGTTAAAATCAGGTATGGTGATACCACCAGCCTCTTTTTTGATGCTCAGTATTATTTTAGATATTCGAGGTTTTTTGTGATTCCAAATGAATTTTTGGATTGTTTTTTCTATTTCCATGAAGAAAGCCTTTGGAATTTTGATAGGGATTGCATTAAATGTGTAGATTGCTTTAGGTAAGATTGCCATTTTCACAATATTGATTCTTCCAATCCAGGAACAAGGGATGTTTCTCCACTTTCTAGTGTCTTCTGCAATTTCTCGCTTGAGTGTTTTAAAGTTTTCATTGTAGAGATTCTTTACTTCCTTGGTTAGGTTTATTCCAAGGTACTTTATTTTTTTTTGATGCAATTGTGAATGGGAGTGATTCTCTGATTTCATCCTCTGTGTGTTTGTTGTTAGCATATATGAAGGCTACTGATTTCTGTGTATTTATTTTGTATCCTGCTACATTGCTGTAGGTTTTGATCAGCTTTAACAGCTTGCTAGTAGAGTCTCTAGGGTCCTTTATGTATAGAATCATGTCATCTGCAAATAATGATAACTTGATTTCTTCCTTTCCAATTTGTATCCCTTTTATGTGTGTCTCTTGCCTTATTGCTATGGCTAAGACTTCCAAAACTATATTAAATAAAAGTGGGGACAGTGGACACCCTTGTCTTGTTCCTGATTTTAGTGGAAAAGCTTCCAGTTTTTCCCCATTTAGTAATATGTTGGCTGTAGGCTTATCATAAATAGCCTTTATTATATTGAGATATGTTCCTTCTGTTCCCAGTCTTTGTAGGACTTTTATCATGAAGGGATGTTGGATTTTGTCAAATGCTTTCTCTGCGTCTAATGAGATGATCATGTGATTTTTGTCCTTCAACCCGTTTATGTAATGTATTACATTTATAGATTTGCGTATGTTGAACCATCCCTGCATCTCTGGGATAAAGCCTACTTGGTCAGGGTGAATGATCTTTTTGATATATTCTTGTATTCTGTTTGCCAATATTTTGTTGAGAATTTTTGCATCTATGTTCATGAGGGAGATTGGTCTGTAATTTTCTTTTTTTGTTCTATCTTTGCCTGGTTTTGGTATCAGGGTGATGCTGGCCTCATAGAAGGAGTTTGGTAGAATTCCTTCTTTTTCTATTTCCTGGAAAAGCTTAAGAAGCAATGGTGTTAGCTCTTCCTTAAAAGTCTGGTAAAATTCAGCAGTGAATCCGTCTGGGCCTGGGCTTTTTTTAGTTGGGAGATTATTGATAACTGTTTGGATCTCCATGTTTGTTATAGGTCTATTTAAGTGATTAATCTCATTTTGATTTAATTTAGGTAGGTCATATAGATCAAGGAAATCATCCATTTCTTTCAGATTTTCATACTTTGTGTAGTATATGCTTTTATAGTATGTCCCTATGATTTTTTGAATTTATCTGGAATCTGTTGTGATGTTACCTTGTTCATCTCTGATTTTATTAATTTGTGTCTCTTCTCTCTTTCTTTTGGTCAGATTTGCTAAGGGTTTATCAATCTTGCTTATCCTTTCAAAGAACCAACTCTTTGTTTCATTAATTCTTTGGATTGTTCTTTTTGTTTCTATTTCATTAATTTCTGCCCTAATCTTTACTATTTCTTCCTGTCTACTGATTTTTGGTTTGCCTTGTTCTTCTTTTTCCAAGGCTTTAAGGCGAAGCATTAGGTCGTTTACTTGCGACCTTTCTAATTTCTTAATATAGGCACTTAAGGCTATAAATTTACCTCTTAGAACTGCCTTCATTGTGTCCCAGAGATTTTGGTATGTTGTGTTCTCATTATCATTTGACTCTATAAATTTTTTGATTTCCTTTTTGATTTCTTCATTGACCCATTCATCATTTAGTAGTGTATTGTTTAGTTTCCATGATTTTGTGTATGCTCTATAGCCTTTCTTGCTACTGATTTGTAGTTTAATTCCATTGTGGTCAGATAGAATGCAAGGAATTATTTCAATTTTCCTGAATTTGTTAAGATTTGCTTTGTGTCCTAATGTATGGTCTATTTTAGAGAATGTTCCATGTGCTGCTGAAAAGAATGTATATTCTGCAGCCTTTGGATGAAATGTCCTGTATATATCTGTTCAGTCCATTCCTTCTATGACCTCATTTAGTCCAGATGCCTCTCTGATTATTCTTTCCCGGGATGACCTGTCAATTGATGAGAGTGGGGTTTTAAAGTCACCCACCACCACTGTGTTTGGTGTTATCTGTGACCTTAGTTCTAATAGTGTTTGTTTGATGAATTTGGGAGCCCCCATGTTAGGTGCATATATGTTTAGGATTGTAATGTCCTCCTGTTGGAGTGTGCCCTTAATCAATATAAAGTGACCTTCCTTATCTTTCTTGACTAATGTCGGACTAAAGTCTACCCTGTCTGATATTAGGATAGCAACCCCTGCTTGTTTTCTAGGCCCATTTGCGTGAAACACCGTCTTCCAACCTTTCACCCTAAGATAATGTCTATCCTTTGTAGAAAGGTGAGTTTCTTGGAGACAACAAATTGTAGGATCCTGCTTTTTAACCCAGTCTGCAAATCTATGTCTTTTTGTTGGGGCATTGAGGCCGTTGATATTAAGAGATATTATTGTAAGGTGTGTAGTTATGTTTGCCATTTTTGTGTGTGTGTGTGTGTGTGTGTGTGTGTGTGTGTGTGTGTTTCTGGTTCTACCTGCGCTCTCTTCTGTTAACTAGTATTTGAGTATTGCTAGTTTTTTCTAGGTTCCTTATATGTGTGCTTTTCTTTTGTTCAGCATGGAGGATTCTATCAAGTATTTTCTGTAGAGCTGGTTTTGTCTTCAAATACTCTTTTAACCTGCTTTTGTCATGGAATGTCTTTATTTCTTCATCTATTTTAATGGATAACTTTGCAGGATAAAGTAACCTTGGTTGACAGTTGTTATCTTTCAGAACTTGGAATATATCACTCCAAGCCCTTCTGGCTTTAAAAGTTTGTGTTGATTAATCTGCTGTAATCCTGATGGGCTTGCTTTTGTAGGTAACCTGATTTTTCTCTCTAACTGCTTTCAATATTTTTTCTTTGGTGTGTGTGTTTGGAAGTTTGATTATAATGTGGCGAGGACAGGTTCTTTCTGGGTTTTGTCTGGCTGGGGTTCTAAAGGCTTCCTGTATCTGCATTGGCACCTCTTTCCCAATTTGGGGGAAATTTTCTTCTATGATTTTGTTTAAGACACCTACTATGCCTCTGGAGTGGAGTTCTTCTCCTTCTACTATGCCCTGAATTCTTATATTGGATCTTTTCATAGTGTCCCGAACATCTTGAAATTCCCACTCATACTTTTCTATGAGTTTGTCTTTCTCTTTGTTGGACTACATTAGGTCTGCCACCTGGTCTTCTAGCTTAGATATTCTGTCCTCTCCCTCATCCATCCGACTGGTGAGATTTTCTACAGAGTTTTTTATTTCATTAACTGTGTTCTTCATTGCTAGTAATTCTGACTGGTTTTTCTTTATTATTTCTATTTCCTTATTTATGTCTTGTATTGCCTTCTTTATTTCATGAAATTGGTGTCCTGCATCTTCTTTGATTCCTTTGCTTTCCTCTTTAAGTTCCTCTTTGACTCCTTTGATTTGTTCTCTGACTTCTTTGAACATATTTACAATCATTCTTTTGAACTCTTTCTCAGGCATTTCCTCTAACTCTTTCTCACTGGAGGACATTTCTGATGCATTAATACTTTTAGGTGGGTTTATATCGTTTTGCTTTTTAGTGTTTCTTGTGTTATAATGTATATAATTTTGCATCTTGGATTAAGTTAATGCTTGGATTTTCTAGCTAGCTGTGTTCTTAGCTGTATCAATTGATTTGATGTAATATATTTTCAGGGTAGGACCTTAAGGTATTAGGTGTGGCTCTTAAGACTCTCAGAGTATCTATAAAGATATTCTTAGGGGTTGAGTTTCCCTGCTATAGGAGTATTCAAGCAGGCTGAGTGGAATAAAATACAGGTAGATTCTAAAATTTAACTAAACACTGTACACATTCAATCAAAAACAGCCCCAAGTATGTATGCAAGAGTAGTTATTATAACGACCAGATCCTCTATCAACAAAGAGGTTAAGATTTCTGGTCTGTTGAGGGATCCAAGTCAGCTTGCGACCAAGTGAGACCCTTCCCTGGTGCAATCCCAGTTACGTTGGATGATTTTGGTCTCAGTCAAGTTGCTGCCTGGGCCGTTGGGCTGCTGTTCTGATTTCTGGAGCTGGGCACTTGCTTTTCCTGTGGGGCAAACTGAGCCTGGCAAGTGTGGCCCTGCAGATCAGCACCCCTGCTGCTGGAACTGCTGCTGTTCAAGCTGCCCCTGCTGGGACTGTAGCCACTGCTGCTGAAGGTGTTGCTGCTGGACCCACCGCTGCTGCTGCCTCTGCTGCTGCTGTAGCTGTCACTGCTGGAGCCACCACTGCTGCTGAAGCTGCTGCTGCTGTGTCCACTGCCGCTGCTCCCCCTGAAGCTGTTGCTGCCGAGTCTGCCACTGCTGCCACTCCTGGATCTGCTGCTGCTGGGGCCCCTGTTACCGGTGCTGGAGCCGCTGATGTTGCTGCCGAACTCTGCTCCTGCTTGGGTCCCGCTGTTGGCGTGGCCGGGTCCCGGGCCGCTGTTCTGTTTGCCGGAGCTGGGCTCAGGCGATGGGGGAGGGGAGGGAGCCGCAGCTGCTCTGGTTGTCTCGCTGTTCCACGTGTTCTTCTACCTAGCAGTCTGCTCCTCTGCTGCTCGCTGCCGCTCTCCCCTCACGTTTCCCGAGTTGCGGAGAGCGCGGTGTGAGGGGAAAATCCCACACCTGGCTTTTCCTGTGGCTTGAGCCGAGTCTGGCGGCTTTCTGGTGCACCACGGCCGTGGTGGTTGGCCAAGCTGCCGGAGCCGCTTTTCCCGCCTGTGCAGGCTCTGGACGCTCTGGAACTCTTCTACTTCTCTGCTGCCACTTCAATTTCCTATACACCTCACTTTTTAGTAAAAGTGTGTATTTTGCTGAGTTTTTTTGGTCTTTTTTCCCCCCTAGGCTGCTTTGGTGTGGTACCTACGCCGCCATCTTAACCGGAAGTCCTATTTGAATTTTTAAAGCATTTAATTTTCATTTATGAATTTTTAAATTATTATTTTATGTCTACATCTCTAGAATGAAATGGTGTAGATTTTACAATGAGGAAAAATAAGTTGTGTTAGCTACTTTTCTCACTGCTGTGCTGAGATAGAAGTTAAGGGAGACAAGGTTTGTTTTGGCTTACAGTTCAAGGGGATATAGTTTGTTGTGGCAGGCAAGACAGTTGGTCACATCAATCTGCAGTCAGGAAGTAGAGACAGCACAGGAACAAGATGTGGGCTAAGCAATCTTAAGGCCCACCTTAAGTGACCAGAGTCTTCTAATGAGAAAACCCTTCTTTATCTTGGGTCTGAGAGTTCAAATACAGGAGCCTATCAGGGACCTTTCATATTCAAACCACAACAATAATACTAGTGAGATAGTTGATGTCTCTTTAAAGATAAGATCCTCAAGAATTAAGACTTTCAGAACTACAAGAATTAACCTTCTTTTTTTTTAAATTAATTATTTATTTATTTGAGAGCGACAGACACAGAGAGAAAGACAGGTAGAGGGAGAGAGAGAATGGGCGCACCAGGGCTTCCAGCCTCTGCAAACGAACTCCAGACACATGCGCCCCCTTGTGCATCTGGCTAACGTGGGACCTGGGGAACCGAGCCTCGAACCGGGGTCCTTAGGCTTCACAGGCAAGTGCTTAACCGCTAAGCTATCTCTCCAGCCCGAATTAACCTTCTTAATTATTGCATTTCTCTGTGTCAGCATGAAGCAATGCCTATTATTATTATTATTGAAAGCTTTTGTGGTGGTTTGAATGTAAAATGTTGCCATAGACACATAAGTTTGAATACTTACTCATCTGTCTGGTGACAGTATTTACGAAGGTTATGGAACCCTTAGGAGAAAGAGCCTCATTGGTGGAAATTTGTCGCTGCGGGTTGGCTTTGAGATGTTACAGCCTACCTCTATTTGTGCTCTCCACTTCATGCTGATTTGGAGATGTGACATAGGTTTCCTGCTCAGGCTTGCTCTCCTTCCGCACCATAATGGACACTTCCCCTCAAAACTTCAAGCTGAAAATAAACCCCTTTCTTTTTTAAGCTGCTTCTGGATGGGTGTTTTGTCCCAAAAATGAGAAAGTAACTGATAAGACTTTTTATGAGTCAGGCACTGTGCTAAGCATTTTTGTCTTAATTATCTTAATCTTCTCAAAATATGACAGGGCCTATGATTATCAACCACTTTAAGATGAAAATTATACAACACTGAAAGACAATTGGATCTGAAGAACAGACATTTGGAATCTTTACATAGCATAAGTTTATGATTGTTTCTATGAAGAGCTGAGTAATACTCAATATTTTTAGCTATGTATTTTCTGATGTAAATCAGAAAGTCTCTGCAGCAAATATTTAATGATGTCATTATGGCTTAAGATGAGCCATAAACAACATGTAAAGCACAAAGTCTACCATATTCCAAAAATATTTTGTTTATGAAAATTGGCCCTGTGCTAAAGTTGACCCATGGGTTACAATTTGTTGACATTGCTCACAAGAGCATATACATATGAGTCTTCAAAAATTAATATCTACTTTCAAACAACTTTAGTCAGTGATTTAGGACACTGGGTTTTTTTTTTTTTTACTTTAGAATGGGAAGGTTTTTAAAGCAAGACAGGAAACCAGAAAAAAGGATCTTTGACTAAAGAAGGGGTCACACACATCAAATTCTCCCTAAATTAATACTGCTTATCCTGTTTAACCTATTATTCTGACTTCACTCTCTGTTGGAGAATCTGTTCTTTTTCAGAAGGTATCAAGACCCGAGGAAATAAACTACCTTTCACACTTCAGCCAACCATAGCTGAAACCACAGAAGAATTGGGGAAATGAGCAAGAGTGCTGCTTCCATGCTGAACCTGATAATCAGCACCACAGTGAAGGAGACAGACCCTGAGGATACTCAACACCTACCAAAGCAGAGATCCAGAGGCTCCAAGAGCTCATCACTGGAGTAGACTAAAACTCACTCACCATGGCTCAGGGAATTTTGCAGAAGGCATTCCCCAACCCCTGACCAAAAATAAAAACTGGCTGCTGCTCCCAGAATGCATAACCCACAACCCCACTGAGGAGGATCCCCAGCAGAATGGGGCCAGGGGTGAGAGAAAAGAGGGTACCAACACATGATGTATCCATAAAAATATGTTGTTAGTAATAAAAATAATAATTATAAAAATAAAAAATCTTAAGGAAAAAGTCTCACAAATCTGACCACATAAAATTTTAATTCTTGGAGGAGGGAATGGGAAGAATATAAAGTAGTGCTGTGAGGCAGTTGTGAGCAAGTCTTCTGGATGTGGACAATCCACAGCCACTATGTTTACCTGCGCAAAACTAGGCCCACCCATCAACATTCCATCATGGAGAGAGGAAGTACTCATGAGACCCACCCTTTTTTAGGAGTTATTGGCTGTTAATCATTGTTGGGGGAGAGGTGAACATTTTCTTCAGTGGTGCATCCACGGGTAAGTTGCTGGTGCTTCAGAAATAATCCCCCACCCATTCTCATGTAAGCAACCCAGTTAAACTCACTGAGTCATCAAAACAGACAAAAGCAACAACAAAAACCTAATAAATTATAAAGGGGACTAGTGGAGAAGAAATGGTTCACTGAGAGTTGGGAGGAAACAAAAGAAAATAATGCTTCAGGGGTGAATGTGATAGTGTGTGTGTGTGTGTGTGTGTGTGTGTGTGTAAAATTGTCTAAATAAATAAAAAAGAGGTAAGGGCGTTTGGAACCATCTTCAGTCTGAAATGCCAATTGGTTCCAGAAACTTTTCTTGCTCAAATACTTTTTACTGAATTATATAATTTAGACATTCTTTAAATGACAAAAGACAATATAAGAACATTGACAGGGTGACAGGATTAGAGAAAATATTTGAAACTCACATGGTAGAAGATTAATATCTCTAATATTGAGAACCTCTTGAGAACTACTGATCAGAAATGTAGGAAAGTGAACAATTCACTGAAGTTGTGATGAAAATGAGTATCAAACATTTGAGTACATGTCCAATGTCACTAGTGCTTGGGAGAATGTTAATTATAATAATAAAGACACAATGGTTTGTTGATTTGGTTGGCAAAAAATAAATTCTGATGGTGCTTAGTGCCTTTGAAGGTGATGGGGGTGTCTCAACAGATTTTTCAAGGAGAAAAATCTGGTGGTGCCTATTAAGATAATAAAGAGATGAGTTTGAAATGATAAATTACCTATTGTGTAAGGAAAATAAAACATTTCATATCAAAACCTATGAGATCTAGGCAAAGCTGTAGTCTGAGGAAAACTTACTGTCTTAAAATGTTGTTTGTGGGGGTGGGAATGGCTCATTGGTGAAAAGTTCCTGCTTTCAAAGCCCGTGGTTCTCAGTTGGATCCTTCCTAGCATCCATAGAAAGCTGGGCTAAACGTGGTGCATGTGTCTGAGGTCCCAAAGTGCTTATGTCCACGGAAAGCAGAGAATCCAAAGCTGGGGGCTAGACTGCACTCATTTGCAGAAGCAAGAAACCCTGCCTTAAAGACGGTGAAAGAAAAGTGCAGATACTCCAAGGTTGTCTCTCGACCTCTACATAGGTGCTATAGCAAATGCATGACAATACATACATATAGATACGAAATTAAAACTGTAAAAAATATTTGTATTTACTTAAAAAATCTTCATGCTGAATTTCTATTTTGTATGGATTCCAGTCAAGATTACACATGATATCAGAGAGGTGGCCATTTCTACTATTTTGTCATACTGGCTGTGGAGGAACACCTCTGAGCTTTCCTTCACTTACCTTACTTGGCTGTTTTGGGGCTCAGTGGCTGTCATGGCATGTAGATTGAGCTACTTGTATGTAGCCACGTTTGTGATGTTAGCTCTTAATGCCGGTAACTGGAGGTTGTGCCTTCTTTAGGATGTATCAAGGATTAAGGTCCAGCCATGAACAATCACTTCTGGCCTTGTGAACAGCAGACATAAATAGCTCAATGGTACTAGAGATACTATAAAATACCAGAACATCTTATCAGATCGGAGGATGTATAAAAGTCCAATCTGGGGCTGGAGAGATGGCTCAGTGGTTAAGGTGCTTTCATACAAAGCCTAATGACTCATGTTTGATTCCCCAGTACTCCTGTAAAGTCAGATGCACAAAGTTGTGCATGCATCTGGAGTTTGTTTGCAGTGGCAGGAGGCCCTGGTGCACTCATTCATTCCCTCAAATCTCTACCTCTTTCTATCTGTCTCTCTCAAAAAAGTCCAAGCTGAAAACAAATATTCAAAGGACCTGAAATGGGGAGGTAAGTTTGGGTTAGGATGGACAAAATATTTTCTGACAGTCTCTAAAGAGTTTTGCATAATATCCATGCCATGTTAAGGCACATCCATGGTAATAAGGAATTGTGCTTTGTGTGTGTCCCCATCAGGGTGGTGACAGCCTTTCTGTGAGCCCATGCTGTAGGATAAATAAAGAATACATCAAATGATTTAGTCCTATGTCTTCCCATGTCTTCAAAGATGAGCACACATATGGTGTCCTCCTTCCCCATCCACATATCCCAGCCTAAAGGCGCCTGTGAATCTTGTTAAATAATCTCCACAACCAAATAAATATGTTACAAGATTCAGACAACCCCGTCTCAATTGGATGGAACCGAATGAAAAATAAGAAGGGGCTTTTCTCCATGTGGATGCCTGTAGAAGTGTCACTGGGCATAAAAGGAGAGCTGGTGAATGTTATGTACGAGATAACATTATATTTGAGAGGCTCAGAAGCTTGCTGAGCACTTTCCGCCATTTCTGGAGGCTGGATTGGCCTCATCCTCAGAGGAGGCTAAGCTGGGTGAGGCTGACACACAACATTCATTTTTACAACCTTTATATGCTCTTTTGCTTTGAGTTTTGGGGAAAATATTCATCATCGGAGTATCAAAAAACGTGAACCATTTTTGCATGATGGAAGTCACCAGCTCTGATCTCCAAGGTGACGTCAAACGCTAGTGTGGCTTCCCTTCCTCTTGGAGGTGGCTTACGTGGCGTGGTGATTTAGAGCTCGCCAGAAATCCAAAACCTCTAAACACATGGACTGCAGTCAGCCGAGGGACGTGAGAAACTGGCAAGTGAACAACAAATGCAGGGAGAGAAAGGCCAGACCCGACGCACGGCTTTGCACAACCGTGGAGGGTTTAATCCTGCTCTCAGACCATATGGCACACTCAACACGGGCTGGGGACGGGCTGGGAGGCACTTGGCGGCTGACCATGGAAACATAAACGCAAGGCAGTTTGTTTCCTTGTGTGTGCTTTTTCCCCTTTAAATATTTACTTTTTGTGTTTTGCCAGAACACAGTTTCCATCCCATATGCAGAACAGGCTGGTTATTTTTTCTTTTTTCCTTCAGCAAATGGGGGGCCGGGGTGGAAGAGATGGAGTGGCTCAAAGGACGTGTGGTAGAAAGTTGATCTGTCTCATCCAGAGGCTTTTTTTTTTGCCTCCTTCCCAGGGGCAATGGTGAGCAGACACTCTTCCCATCGTAGTGTCTGGGTTAAGTGGCTTCAGGAGAGAAGGGTGGGCATTCTTCCTTCTTGTTCATGCTCTTCCTTTCTTTTCAGGAACCCACGTCACACCCACATATGCAGGTGAGCATCCAGGGAGAGGGCTGACAGGCTAGTGGAAAACACATAGGCAGTTAGTGGGTGGTCATCCCCACCCCCAAACCCTTGTCAGGTCTGAAGCCTCAGCACATGAGAGATGGAATCTCTGGCTTAGGAGGCTGCACATGAGGCATTGCTCACAAAATTCCATGTTGTAGAAGAAACAGGCCAGTAAGAAGAGGGTAGGCATGAGAGGGGGTAGCAATTGAAAGAGAATAGGGTGCTGGCCAATTCCCAAATGAAAGAGAAATGTACCATATAAAAATAAATAAATTAGTCCTGGGCCTTAAGCCATGTTTGAACCAAAATAATGTAAGCAATCAAATGTTCACTGTCTCTGATTCTCTGGGGCTTCCAAAGACATTACTTAGCAGAAGATAGAGGCTCTGTCCTAAAAGGAATCGTGCTACACAACGCTAGCCACGTGGTTAGGAGGCGGGAATGGAGCTGGCATATACAGATGTCCTGAGCTAAAAATATATAGCCCTGGCACTTTTCCCCCATTGGTTAAAGGGACGAGGGCTGGAAGGAACGTCTTCATAATCTCAGGACATCTCTGAGCTATTCCATTTGCTTTACATAATCAGAGGAGAAATAGATTTTGAGAGATGCTGTGCTAACCACTGAGCCAGGAGCCAAAGCTGGGCGGAGCAGATGCTGTTGGACCTAAACAGAGTGAACCTATGGAAATGCGAGCCAGGGTGGGAGGCCACCGTGCCGTGCACTTGCAAACTGCCTTTTAGTTTATAATGACTTCTCACTCACTCGTCACTACCCAGAAACACTAATATCCTTGTCCTCATTTTCTAGCATGGTGCCTTTCAAATGGTCACATGCATGAACATCAGGGCAGATGCGGTCACAAGCCTCAGAGACTCTGACTCACTAGGCGTGCTCCCAAAATGCCATCTTGAACAAGGTCTCAGGTGAGACTGGTTCTGGGCCATGGACTATACTCTGAGTCATATGGTTCCTGAAATGCTTACCTGACCCTTTTACATTCTAAGCCCAGCTTTCCTGTGACTTCTCCCTGCCACAGTGCTATGTAAGCTGAGCCCAGACTCGTCTTTAGAACCCTCCCTGTCATAGACCTCTTAGAAGCTACCACAAGCAACCAGAGCTGACACGCACATGAAACTTGTAGTTGGTTTGGTGGGATGGCACCTGGTGGAAAAGTCAGAAAACCTAGATTTAGTCATGGGGACCTAGTGTGGCTTTTAGCTTTGCTGTACTTGAGCTCCGCACCTGTCATGGGACGGCTGGGCAGAGTCCTTTTAGAGTTGTATTGCTCTACATGGGCTTTCATAACAAAATACCACAGCCTGGGAGGCTTAAACAAGAGTTTGTTTCCCAACTCTAGATGCTGGGAGGTCCATGATCAAGATGCTGGCCAATCTATTCCCTGGTGAGAGCCCTTTCCTTGCCTGCAGGTCTCTGTTGACTCATGGGGTCAGCTCAGAAGGGTATAAGACCACCATAGGCGTCCCATGGGTCTCTCCTGACATGCAGATGGCTGCCTGCCCTCTTTGTGCCTTCAGCGTCAACTCTGAGGGGCACGTGTCTTGTATCTTCAGGGAAGGATGCCAGCTCCTCACCAAAGCTACCTCCTCCTGCCTCATTTAAACCTAAGACTCCACCTCCAGGTACCATCACCCGAGGACATGGCTTCAACATGTGAATTGCAGGGATAAGTGAGCTCATAGCATATATGTTGGATGCATATATATGTGTTTATATGTGTGTGAGCACATATGTGTGTGCAAGTATGTGGTATGTGCATATGGAGGCCAGAGAACAATGTTGGGCTTCTCCCTCTATTGTCTTCCACCTTATTATTTTTTATTTATTTATTTGAGAGCATTAGACAGACAGAGAGAGAGAGAAAGAGAGAGAGAGAGAGAGAGAGAGAGAGAGAGAGAGAATGGGTGCGCCAGGGCCCCCAGCCACTGCAAACAAATTCCAGATGTGTATGCCCCCTTGTGCATCTGGCTAATGTGGGTCCTGGGGAATTGAGCCTCGAACCAGGCTCCTTAGGCTTCACAGGCTAGTGCTTAACCACTAAGCAATCTCTTCCACCGCTGCCTTCCACCTTATTTTTGTCACTGAACTTGGAGCTCACCAACTCAACTAATTTGCTAGCCAGTTTGCTCGGCCATCCACCTGTCTCTCTCCCAGGTAGTGGGATTATCGGTATGCGCCATCACACCCAGCGTTCTAATGTTCGTTAGGGATCCAAACTCATGTCCTCACATTTGTGAGGCAAGCACTTTACCCACTGAGGCACTCCTCACCCCAGAAGTCTATTTTTTTTTTATAAATTTTTTATTTATTTATTTGAGAGCGACAGACACAGAGAGAAAGACAGATAGAGGGAGAGAGAGAATGGGCGCGCCAGGGCTTCCAGCCTCTGCAAACGAACTCCAGACGCGTGCGCCCCCTTGTGCATCTGGCTAACGTGGGACCTGGGGAACCGAGCCTCGAACCGGGGTCCTTAGGCTTCACAGGCAAGCGCTTAACCGCTAAGCCATCTCTCCAGCCCAGAAGTCTATTTTTTTTTAACATAGCCTGCTGGATCTTTTTTTGCTCTCCAGAGAGTCTCATTCAGTCTTGGTAGAAGGAGGGAGTTCTGTTCTGAGTAAGGCACCCGCCTGACATTAATGACTGAGCTCCCTGGTTAATAGGCAGTGAGAGTGTACTGCACAGGCCCCTGATTGCAGCAGCTATTGACCCAGCTGTGCATAAGCCCTCAGTGCGCCTCACTCTAAACTGGCTTCTTTTGGATAAAAAGCCAAGGTGGGTGTGTGTGGGGGGGAACCGTGCTTTATTAGCATGCATGTGCAAACCCCAAAAGCCTAGGAGCCAGGCACACAGTAGGCACATAATCAATGTTTATTGAGGGTCTTCCCTAAGACCCCCTTTAATTTCAAATGCCATTGAAACATTCAAATCATCTTTAAAGGGAGCTCAAAGGGGTTGTGCGACATGATTTAGGGCAGAGGAGGTCCAGCTGCCCTTGTTTTTACTGTCCAGCCGGCTTAAGCAGCAGCGGGGACGTTTACATTCCCCTCATCTTGCTGAACAGCAGAAAGCAAAACAACTTGAGCTGTGACCAGAGGATGAATGTAAACACACACAGAAAGCAGACCTGGCCCCGGGAGCCCCCGCCAGCTGCTTCCCTTTTCACTCCCTGCTGACGGAAAGGCCCATGGAAGGAGCAAGAAAAGGGGTAACTAAGGCTTCTTCAGACTAAATAATCCAAGGGGAAAATGGGACACTTTCTCCATGCGTGCAATCCCATGAGGCATAAGAAAGTGAGGAAAGGGAAGAGAAAATGAGACAGGTTTTAGTAAATGTAGAGCCAAGGAAGGAGAGAGCAGTACAAAGTTGTAGGGATAATGTATAGTGAGTAGATAAGTTTCTGGGAAAAAAAATCACAAGATGTCACTACTCACCTATAAGAATAGCTAAGGAAAAAATAGCAGTAATATGAAATGCTAGCAGTGATGTGGAGAAACTAGGTTTCACTCCTATGTAGGGCTGTAGAGTGGTACCAAGGGTTGGACTTGGGATGGTTAAGCTTGGAACTCTTTGACGTCACAATGGCATAAAACTGAGATGTATTCAGTGGAAGCCATGCACTGACATTTCCCCTTTCCCTGAGCTAGCAGTATGTGACCGAGCAAGCTATAATTTCCAGTCAGCAAACACATAAGAGGGGAACAACAAATCTCTCCATGTGCTAAGCTACAATGATCTGTTAGTTAGATGTGTTAAATGCTTTTTGATTTATGGTATTTTCAATTTGTGATAGAGTTCTTGGGCAATAACCTCATAGTCAGTCAAAGATCCTATCAATGACCATTCTGGAAAAATTTTTTAGGAACTTCTTATAAACTTATCTATGCCATATCATTCAGCAAGTGTATTCACTCCTGGACATCTTTCCCAGAGAAATTAAAATTTATGCTCATACAAAAATGTATAGGGATGCTCATCTTAGGGGTACTCAATGTAAATATCAAGATGGGGCTGAGGAAGTGGCTCGGTGGGGAAAGCACTTGCTGTGCAAGTTAAGGACCAGAGTTCAGATCCCCAGAGCCTGTGCAAAGCTGTATGTGGTTGCTTGCACCTGCGATCCGAGCGCTCCTGTGTGAGATAGGAGGTGGAGACAGAAGAATCTCAGCTTGTGGGCCAGCTAGCCTGGCATATGCAGTGGTGAGCAAGAGATCCTGCCTCAAACAAGGTAGAAAGAAGGTGATGACCAATACCTGAGGCTGTCCTCTGACCTCCACATGTGTTCCATGGCATGTGCATGCATGTGCCATGGAACACACATGAACACTCCTACCACACATACAAAGCTTAAAGAAGCAGAATGGTGTACCTGGGGTAGTACTGGAATTGTTCTGTATCTTGGTTATGGTAGTGACTGAATGATTCCACACAGGTGATAAAAGTACCTATAAACCAACCACATTGATACAAATAGATGCATATAAGACTGGTGGAACTAGAATAAGATCTGTGGAATTTACAAGTCAAATCATTGATTTTGATATTGTTACTAAAGATCACTAAGCTCTTTATTGGAGGAGACTGGGTGAAGAGATTTCTAATTTTCAACATCATGTGATACTATAATCATTTTATTTTTTGTTTTTATTTTATTAAAGAATTTTTTAACTTTAATTTTAGTTAGTTATTTATTTGACAGAAAAAGAGAGAGAGAGAGAAAGAAGCAGAGAGAGGGAGAGAGAGAATGGGCACACCAGGGCCTCTAGCCCCTGTAAACCAACTTTGTGGATGGGCTTACGCGGGTCCTGGGGAATCCAACAGAGGTCCATTGGCTTTGCAGGCAAGCACCTTAACTGCTAAGCCATCTCTCCAGCCCACTATAATTATTTTAAAATAAAAAGTAAGAACAAAGTCTTAAGGAGAAAAAATAAAAGAATTACATTCATCACAATAAAACCCCAGAAAACAGCAAGCATTTATGATGATGTAGAGATACTGGAACCCACGTGCATTGCTGAGAGGATATGAAAAACTGTAGTGGTTATAGAAAATAGTCTGGAATTTCTTCAGAAAGCTGAAACTGATCTGGTCAGACAGCGCAGTGATAGAGCATTTGTCAAGCAAGTGTGATGACCTTAATTCAGATTTTTAGAAGTGTCAGAAGTGTAGTTCTCTCCTATGGTGAGATGAGATGTGGAGACAGGAGAGTTCCTAGGAACTCACAAGCCAGCTAGCCTGGTGTCCACAATGGTGAACAGCAAGAGATCCTGCCTCAAACAAGGTAGAAGGACCAGTTAAAAAAATATAGTTGCAATGAGCTGGGAAATGGCTTACTGAGGAAAGTGCTTGCCATGCAAGAGTGAGGATCTGAGGTTGGGTCCTCAGCATCCATGTGAAATCCTTGGTGTGGTGGCTCATGCCTGTTGTCCCTGAGCTGGGGAGGAGGAGACAGGAGGATTCCTGAGGCTTGCTGGCTAGCTAGTTGAGGAGAGTCAGTGAGCTCCAGCATCAGTGAGAGACTAAAGGTGGAAACTACCTGTCAGGATATTGGAAAGAGCTATGAAGCCTGTTGGGAGAGAAAAGTCATCAACTGTCTTAACCAGCAATGGACCCTGCAAGCTTTATGGCTGGCCATCCAGGCCAAGTATGCCATCTGGTGCAATGATGGCACGTCTGTTATGGGAGAAACCAACTGCTCTCTGATCGGACTTAAGACCTGCTCCATGGGAGGGAATTCACACCTGGAACCAAAAGTCTAACGAAAAGTTCTGGCTGGGGAGGTCATAAGCCCTAGGAAGGAAACTCCTACTGTTGTCTGGTTAAATGGATATATCATGCCCACCAAACTGCCCTCTAAACACTTATGTTTATGCCCATAAGTTAATGCTACTTTCACTTTTAGTTCTCTAAGCTTCTCTTTTCATATGGCAATGACAACTGGGGAGATGCAAAAATTATACAAGTGCTGAGAAGAAGTAACATTGGAGTGTTCAGCATTAAGTGAGACACCTCTACCACACCCTCCAAGGCTCAGGGACCGTTGAGGAAGAGGAGGCCGAAAGAATGTAAGATCCAAAAGAAGGAGAGGAGTGTTTGCAATACTGTTCATAACACTATAGTGGCTGATGCTACCTACACAAGATCTGCATAACAGGAGGAAAAAATGTTGACCTCAAAATGGGAGGCTGGTTGGAAGAAGAAAGATGCAGTGGAGGGGAGATGTGATAGAGGAAAACGGAGGGTTGTGGGAGGGAATTATGAGCATATATGTATGGATGATGTCAATAAACAATAAAACGGAAAGTGATTGAAGAAAATACATGACGTTGACCTATGGCCTCCACATGCATGGTATACCACAGACACACAAACAATGGTTGAAATGGCACAATTAGAAAATAGCATTACCAGAAATAAATAGGGTCACATAGAAAAAAAGGTAAGCATAGTGAAACCTTTTCTCTCCTTCACTGCATTCTCTCAACTTCTAGGAAGAAAATCCCATTATACTGCACCTTGACTAATAAAAAAACAATAATAAAAATGGCAGTGGTGCCAAGTAGTAATTAGCAAAGCTAAGGCTTTGAGCTCAGTGCTTGCAGACCTGTGGTTTCTATGGGAAGTCACTTTCCCTGTGTGCCTTCTCTCTTGATTCACAGCACTCGGTCAGATGAGGCCCCTGGTGCTATTCTGGACGCAGTGCCATCTCCTGACCCACACCTTCCAAGAATGACCTAAGTCCTCTTTCTCTTCTCCACCTATCCTAATGGAACTTGGTACTAAGTCCCAGCATGAGGCACATCTTTGCTGTGACAACAACCTCAGCGATTTTTCTACCCCCTCTTCTCACCTGTTAGTGACCACACCACTGTTTTCAGTTAGAATTACAAGTGCAAATTTCATATGCCTGCAATGGGTATATCAGATCCTCAAGGCATAAGCTGAATCATCAATCTCTTTGTAGTGACAGAGTGGACATGTCATAAAACTTCACATACATGGAGCAGAAGCACCCATGTATCTCTCTACAACCTTCTGAAACAGTCCCAAACAAATGCATGAAAGAATTTAAACACAAAATAGTTTCTGTGGCTGGGGATATAGCTCAGTTGATAGAATGCTTGCCTAGCATGCACACAGCTCTGGGTTTGAGCCCAGCACTGCAGAGACGGAGTATGGCGGTGCATGCTTGTAATTCCAGTGCTTTGGAGGGGAAGGCAGGGGTTCAAAGTCATCCTCAGCTATGTAGCAACTTGGAGATGAGCCTAGGCTACATGAGACAAAGAACAATAAAGTTAAACAAAGAAAGTTACTGAGAGATGGAAATACCTTTAAGAGTCATGGTCACGAGAACTTTTGGAGCACTGAGAGTAAGCGCATGAAGGGTTACAATCAGAGACCCCGAGTTCCATAAAACCATGAAGCTGAAGTACCAAGCAGAAGGCCTCCATCAGTGGGACATAATGAGCCCAGGGAGTTTCAGTCTTCATGCTCTACAGTTTCCATGCATTTAGCTTCAGGAAAATTCTACCCCGTAAGTAAGAACATATAGATAATGCAGAATTTGGATTGGGGCCCACATCATGGAAGTTCCCTCTTCCCCTCTTAGCACCGCTGCTGATGAATTATTTTGTTTACTTGCAGGATGCATGGTATGTAGGAATGATAAAGGTCAATTCTAATTTTCCACCTGTGGTTAAAGCACATTAAATTAACGGTAAAAAATAACCTTGAATGTTCAAATTAACAAGTCTGCGGATGTAAACATTTTCATGCTGGGCGAGCAGAGACGTAGATGACCCTCTGTGGTAAGGAAACAAACAGAGACCACCCAAGGAGAGCAAGCAAAGGCATTTGCTCGCCACTCTCTACCGCGAAGGAGCAGGTCACCACTGCGTGTGTTTGGCAGCTACTCAAAGGCCAGCATGGGGAAGGTTTACAGTGCAAACAGGGGAGGCTCCAGGTGTGCTTAAGTGCAGCCTGGTGGCTGGGGGGGGGGGGTGGGGGGAGGCTTCAGACTGCTGAGTAGAGAGAAGTTGGGCATCCCGTAGTCATGGGTTAGGGGCCTGTCTGGCTTTCTGTGATGGCTCCTAAGTTGGAAGGGAGGACAATGGTGAAGAAAGCTGTGGGTTAGTAATAAAGGCCTGGCCAGTTTGAGGTTGCTTGTTCCAGAGCTTGTTGCATGACCTCCTGGACCAGTTACTAGACAATGGTCTGGCTTCCTGCAGTCCGACTTGAAGATGGATGTCTGGTGTCCGGGCTTGGCTACTGTAGGGCATGAGTGGCTTCCTGGGTAGCTGTTGCACACTGCAGCCACAGTTCTGTTTCTTCATGCAGTCTAGCCATTGTTGGCTTACATATTCAGCCTCTTAGTGCCGATTCTCAAAAAAGACTGACTGTCTTGTTTTCTGAATGAGCGTTCCTATCCTTCCCTCGCCTCTTATAAGTCCTGAGGCCCCCCAGCCCCGAGAAACAATGCTTTTGTTCAGTAGTACACAATATGCACAAAGGCATAGAAGTGTGAGAGTATGCCAGGGAGTGTACAGGCATGTGTGCACGTCCATGTCACATGGGAGGAAAAATGGTGAAAGACTTTGAAGTGGAACAAAGAGTCTTCAGAGGCTGACCAGGCAAGGCCTGCTGTCTGGTCTGGGTTATATGAGTCTATGGAGTCTCTGCTCCTTTCTTTGCCTCTGAGCTTGGGATGACTCAGTAGATAGCCAACGGCGGTATGAGTGGATTTCCTATGAGAGGAAGTGGCTTTGACTCCCCTTCCCTGCTGTGGGAAGAGCCACACTTGTGCATGCTGGGAAATGGAGACATTCTTTGGATTCCCCTTTGATCCAGTTCTGACATCCTGCTTCTTCTTACATCAGTTAATAAGTGGAATAAGATATTTGGCAGACGTATATTTAACATTGCTGAGATATACAGTTTCAACCAATAAAATGTTCTTTCACACATAGATACAGGCTTTGCTTGGCTTAACAAGTTCACCCTGAGTAAATGGCTTAGTTTGGTGAGAAAGATAAGTGATTTGCCTTTAAAATGGTTCTTCAAGGCTGGGACTACAGTTCAGTTGGTAGAATGAAGTTTCCTTACTGTTTTAACAATGCCATAATATTTTATTTACTTATTTGTTTCTTTATTTTTGTTTTTTTAAGGTATGGTTTCACTGTAGCTCAGGCTGACCTGGAATTCACTATGTAGTCTCAGGGTGACCTCAAACTCATGGCGATCCTCTTACCTCTGCCTCCCAAATGCTGGGATTAAAAATGTGTGCCACCACACATGGCTCTATAACATTTATTTATATTTATTTATTTACAAGTACAGAGAGGTAGAAAGAAAAGAGGCAGAGAGAATAGGTGCATCAGGGCCTCTAGCTACTGCAAATGATCTCTAGATGTTTGTTCCAGTTTTTGTATCTGGCTTTACATGGGGAATTAAACGAATTCCAGTAGTCAGGCTTGGCAGGCAAGTGCCTTAACTGCTGAGCCATCTCTCCAGTCCAGAATATATATATATATACACAAATACATATATATTTAACACTGCTAGGGTCTAAGCTGAAAGACATGACTTGGTCAGGACACAATGACCCTTCACAAAGCTGGTGCAAGCTGAGCAGGGTTGCAGTTGGCAATGTGCCTTCTGAGACCCCCCTCCAAACCACATAAACATCTCTGACTTTTAGGACACCTATGGTGCTCACCAAGGGGATATCTTAAGTTTGCACCCTGGAAGAGAATCATCAATTTCTGCCCTGGAAGACCTCTTACTATGTAGAACCTCTTTCAATTGCTGAAATGTAGTGGAGTCCAAGGCAAAGTGAGGGCTTATGATTTTCAGGCTTGGTTGGGTACTAAGGACCCAGAACCAAGCCTTCTGTCTTTCTGTCCACTTATGTGTTCTCATGGGGTCCAATGATGTTGTAAGCATTTTCTAAGGCTTCTGTATTTTTTGTTTTGGAAATTATGTGTATGTGCATGCACACATGTTCCTATATGTCAATAAAGATGTGTATGTGTCATGCACATGTGTGGAGATCAGAGAATAACTCTCTTTTTAAACAAGTATTTTTATTTCTTTATCTAGAAAGCGAGAGAAAGAGAGAGATTGGATGAGAGAATGGCCATGCCAGGACCTCTTGCTACTGTAAAAGAACTCCAGATGCATGAGCCACTTTGTGCATCTGGCTTTATGTGAGTACTGGGGAATTGAACCAAGGCCAGCAAGCTTTGCAAACAAGTGCCTTTAACCGCTGAGCCATGGCCTCAGCCTGAGGCAGGTTCACTAGTTGGTTGTGGCTGCGTTTGCAGGCTAGCTTGCCAGGGGGCTTTCTCCTGATTCTGCTTCTGCCTCCCATCCATCTGGCAGTGGGTGGGCAGGAGTTACAGATGCGCACACTACTACTTCCAGCTTTATGTGGGCTCTGGGGATCCAAGCTCAGGTTGTCACGCGGGGCTGTCTCTCTATCCCTTGGCAGTGTGGTGATGCTTTTCTTTTAATTACTTAGTTTTGTACTCAGTGAATACAGTCAAGTTGGTACCGTTGTTAGCCTCCTCCCTGTCCTACACCCTCCCCCTGGCCCCTCCTTGTTGGAGTATATGGGTCATGCATGGTGGAGTTAGTCCACAGTTATGGGTCCGAGAAATGTCTCTGCTTATTGTGACCCAGCATGTGGCTCTGACATTCTTACCACCCCCTCTTCTGCAAAATTTCCCTGAGCCATGTTGGGTTCATTTTGGGTCTGCTTCAGTGATGAGGTCTTGGGAGTCTCTGTGCCTCTGGATATCTGATTTGGTAGGAGTTGATTGTTCTCTGTGTCGATCTCCTTCACCCTTGTGCTGGTACCAGGTTCACCAAGTGGTGATGCTTTTGCAGGGAAGAATTCTACTAGCTTGGGACTTACTTCCCCAAGTTTACTCATCCTCATAGAACCCAAGCAGAGTTAAATCTCTCAAATGTGCAGGGACACATGGGGCCAGGAAATGATCTGGAAGGGCTAAAACAACAAGCCCTTTTCCTTAAGGGCCAAGAACGATCTCCCACACTTAAAAGAACTTACAGGGCTAGAGAGACGGCTTAATGGTTAAAGTGTTTGCCTGCAAAGTCAAATGACCTAGGTTCGATTCCCCAGGAACCACGTAAGCCAGATGCACAAGGGGCACATGTGTCTGGAGTTCGTTTGCAGTGGCTAGAGGCCCTGGCATGCCCATTCTCTGTCTGCATCTCTTCTCTCTTTCTCTGCTTGCAAATAAATAAATAAAATTTAAACAGAAGAATTTACAGTACCGTTGCTTTCTTCTCTTTTTTAGCAGCTTCCTCCTCTTCATGCAATAAAGGAGGCCAGAGTGACTGGAAGCTCCTTCTTGCTGGTGGAAGCCTATTTCTAGGAAAGAGACTCTGCTTTACGGAGCACAGAAAACTAAGCAGTAAAAAGCAAATCACAACACACAAGGCCATGCCACCCACAGTCACCTCTGGCTGGCAGGACCCTTCTCGGCCTCGGTCCATCTGCATTGTGATAAGAGCAGTGTGCAGTGATGTCAGCCTAATTAGCCAGGCTAATGTCTGGCTTCCTGGAGAAGGCTTTTGTGGAGTAATTGGCTGCCTTGGGGTCAAAATGCAGTAATTACAGATTTTTTTTTTAAAGCTAAATGAGATAAACAGCCTTTGAATTCTTTAAGCACGTAAGCCAATCACAGACGCGACTTCTCTTTGTGCCCAGAACCACAGCGGGTATTTTGACAGGTGATTTCAATACCATGTAGCTATTTATTTATTCTGGTTTGGGGGACATAAACACAAACATCTTTGCCTATACTTCTACCCATTCTCCAAAGGTGGGTTTGCCAGGCAAAAAGACCACTCCAAATGCTGATGTTTGAGAGTGTAGTCAGCGGATGTTTGGAGTGAAGCAGAAATTCCTCCAAGTTTGAAAGCCAACAGAACTGAGCTTGCTTTCTTTTTTACAGTTGTTTGCTTATTTTGTCTATAAAAATCAACAACAGAAAAGTCTGCAAAGGCCATGGGAAGCTCATAAAGTTTGGAAATATCATTCCATCCCAGTGTGGAGACCGCATCTGTGTTGATCAAGATGGGAGCAAACTTCTACGTTCTGGTTGTGGTGAGGCCAGTTGACCCTTACAGAGTGCAAAGTAATTGTGTGAAGACCTGGAGACAGAAGGGAAGGGATTGTTCAGGAATCAGCACTTGTGTGAGGATTTGTTCCCTTCCTGGTCGCTCCCACGCATGCGAGCTGGCTTGCCCTTGCAACCTCAGTCCCAAGTGCTGCCCGTGGTCCAACAGCAGCAGTATCACGAAGTAAGGTCTCAGGCCCCACTGCACCCTGCCTGGAGTTTACAAAACATCTGTCAAGGCTCAAAACAAGTGCTTAACTAAGAGGTAGTATATTCTGGAACCAAACATGAGTGAGCATGGCCCCAGAACACAGAATTGGGTTACCTTAAATCCCCATGTTCTGATGTGGTAATAGTTTCATGAAACTGCTAAAGCGATAGAACAAAGAAAGTCATAATTCCAAACTCTCTTTTCTTTTCTTTTGTTTAATCCATTAGTGGAAATAGCAGGTAGGCAAGTTCCAGAAAAGTGAGGAAATTGTGGCTATAAACCTCAGATGCTATTTGATGTCATCTTGAGCCTTTGGGTTGGTGGAAGGTGTCTCTTACGTTCCAAAGACCTTACCTAGTCTTCATAAGAATGTTAGGTCACACACAGAGGTAGGCAATGGTTAGCTATTAAAAGGCCTAGGCTGAAGCCAGGCGTGGTGGCGCACGCCTTTAATCCCAGCACTTGGGAGGCAGAGGTAGGAGGTTTGACATGAGTACAAGGCCACCCTGAGACTATATAGCAAATTCCAGGTCAGTCTGCGCTAGAGCGAAACACTACCTTGAAAAACAAACAAACAAACAAAAAAGGCCTAGGTAACTTGGCTGTGGACATGCACTGTTCCAACACCCAACAATTGTTAACATTCTAGTCAGTCAATTGGCCTTGTAGAATGTTCAGTATAGGTGTGGCTTCTCTCTGGGAACTTCAGTTAATGGGTATATTAAAGTATTTAAAGAGGTATATTGTACCTAGGTCATTATATGGCACAACTTGGATATAGAACTATGGGAAGGAGACTATTTTGGAGTTTAGCAATCCTTAAGTGAAAGGAAAAAAAAAAATCAATATTGTAACCCCAGTCTTTAGGGGACTTCATGCATACGCAAGCTGGTTTAAATTACTCAGTGTTAGAGTTTGTTCCAGACAGCGGTGGCTCATTTTGATCAAGAATATCAAGAAGACATCACTGTAGGATCACAAAGGCAAGAACTATCAGGGAGATGACCACTACATCCTGGTGTTTACAGAAGAGGAAGAATTTGTAGACAACTGTATGTCAAAGCTACAGACAATTCCACTGTCAAAATGACCTTTTGTTACCCCTGAGAATTTGAACACACCAACTTCTTCACCGAGCAGCTGGTAACTGAATGAGGAGATAAGCTTGTTCTGTTTCTCTGTCCCCACAGCATGACATTGTAGATGGACTGCTATTTGCACCTGGGGCTGAGGGATAGCCTTCATCACTCTTTTTCCAAACAATATTTGTTTCCTGGATGCAGACATCTTTTTAGGACCCACCACACATACAAGAGTCTGACTCAGGCCTTTGTCATAGCATCACCACAAACTATGATGGCTTGGAGGACTGCCCACTAAGGTGGGGTGGAGAATGAAGCCTGGACAAGCCATTCTCTGCAGCTCTATTAGCAAATGCATTGGGGTATCTGCAGAGCTGGGCTACAGGGCATCCTAACTTGTTTCCAGTACATGGAAGGACTCAAGACTGTGTCTTAAGACTGATACGGAACACAGGTGTATTAAACCAAGTACAGATCTTCATCATATCTAACTCATTACATATCTCATATCAATGTAAGAACGAGAGCAGATCTAGAACTCAGTGGTCTCAACGAAAAGCAAAGGGGTCAGTTCATACTGATAATTCCATCTTTTTAATGCAGAGTTGAAAAAGTGGGAGCCAGAAGTACTTTCAAAGCATTCCAAAATTATTCCTTAGGAAGAAAACTACTTGATGCCATGTGCTCTATTTCTGAACACATAGTTTTCTGTTTGACTTGTGTGTGTGCAGTGTGGCATGTGTGTTTATGACGTGTGTGGTGTATGCATGGGTATTTGCCCATGCAGTGCCCATGTGCTTACCTGCGAAGGCTAGAACAGAGTGTTAGTTGTAATGCTCCATTGATCTTCTGTCTGTTCTTACTTGAGCCAGTTACTACTGATCTCACAGTTTGCTGTTTTTCCATGAGCTCCAGCAATTCTCAGGTCTCTGCTCCTCTATGGCATTGGGGTTACAGACATGAATGGTCATGCTAGGGATCAAACTCAATCTCTTGGGCCTCCTCACACTTGCATAGGAAGTGCTCTTAAGTGCTGAGCCATCTCTTCAGCTCCTGAAAGCATAATTAATTGTGTCTCCCAGCTTTCCATAGGAACTTTATTCTTTTTTAATTATTCATGTGTTTAATTTGTTAATTGTTTACAAATTATGAAGTTTGGTGATGTTCTTACTTCTTCTCAATTCTTAGCTCAACCTTGGGTTGGGATCAGTAACTGGGTGTGTGTGAATAGGCTAATGACTATTCTCCATTGAATCAGTGTGTTTCAACTACTTTATGTCTAGATACTGGCCCAGAGCTCAGCTTCTTAAACTGTGGGTTGCACCTCTCTGCTGGATTGCATAACAATGTGGGGGATGGGAGAATGGGAGACATGGTGGATTGAGAGCTTCCTAGAGGTGGCATCATGGCACTGGATTTAGTTTTGAGAGCAAGGGAAAGAGTTTTGAGTGCCAGATGTAAACATAACTGGGTTGGGGATGTGACTCCTCAGTTGGCAGAGTGCTTGCTAACATGCTCAAAGACCTGGCCTTGATCCCTAGAGGTGCACAAACAGGCTATGGTGTTGTTCAGTTGTAACCTCTTTGAGCTGGAGACAGAAGGACCAGAAATTCCAGTTCACTGTCAATATAGTTGAATTCTAGTCCAGCCTGGGACACATGAGACCCTATCTCAAAGAGGAGAAACAAGCAAGCACAAAACAACAAAAGCAAAACATAATAGAGGGGCGGGAAAGATGGCTTAGCTATTAAGGCACTTGTCTATGAAGCCTAAGGACCCTAGTTCAAGGCTTGATTCCTCAGTACCCACGTAAGCCAGATGCACAAGGCGGTGCATGCATCTGGTGTTCATTTACAGTGGCTGGAGGCCCTGGTGTGCCCATTCTCTGTCTCTCTCGCTTTCTCTGTCTGCCTCTTCCTCTCTCTGTCTGTCTGGCACTCTCAAATAAAAATAAACAAACATTTAAAAAAAAATAAAGAATTCAGGGCTCTTGAGCTATGTGTTTGGTGAGTTGGCTCCTCTGCCCTGTGGAGAGCATTCCATGCCTTTATTCTCATTTTGAATAAATTTGACCCTATGTCTTATCCAATTCCATGTGCAAAACACACAGAACTTACTAGGACACCCTGAGATGCCCTCCAGTGACACCATTGTTTTTAGCCCCTCAAGGTTCTTCATCTGTTTTCTTCTTCCCCTTCCCTCTACTTAGTTATTATTTACACAACTTACTACATCCTGACATTTTATCTATATTATGAATGATATCCTTTAGGCCCTGTTGAACAAATGCTATGGAGGGCAGTAGCTTGGCCAGCCAGCATGGACACTCCCTGATCTAGTGTCCTTCTCTCTGAATGACCTTATGACGTAGGTGGAGTGGGCTCCCTGTTCCCATTCCTGCTTCTGTTTCTCCAGCCTGAAGCCTGGGGGATCTTTGTGAAACATAAATCCACTCCCATCAATCCCTTGTTCACAGTCCACACTTAGAGCAAGACCGGTCTTCCTGCCTGTCCCTTGGTTCCAGGAAGCCACACAGGTCTCCATGCTGTTTGGAAGTCACTCCAAATGACCTTCAGTTCCAAGGACACCCCTTTCCAGGAGGTGTCAGTCATGTTTTCTGGGAGGTAAAGCTAAAGGCACACACAGCTAGTGGTTGCCTATTTTCTTTCCTGAACTTCTCCAGACCTCTTGAAGAGAGATTCACTCACTAGTTGGATAGGAGAAAGCTTGGGAGGGGCATGCATGGTGGATGTGCCGCTGACCCAGGGTGGAAGGCACAAGAAGGTTTCTGGGCAGAGGGCTGCTCTGTCTCCTTGATAGAGAGCTGCTGAGGGCTGGTCAGGGGGGAGTGGAGTGGCTGGGAGGTCCTGGTAGGAGAGTTTGGGCTGCTCCCTGGGTGGGCCCAGCCAGCATAGCCTTGCTGTGTTCTGTGCAGTTGAAAGAAAGCTGCAGGGTGGAGGAATCCTTGTGGCTCAGGGCCTCGACCACGGGTTATGCCACACATGGCTAAAGTACACAGACTATTAGCAATCAAGGCAGGACCTCCCTGTGAGGGAGAATGACACAGAGGTTACTTCTCTGTAAACATCCCAAGAAAAAGCACCGGGTTTCTTTCAGGGGCTGTCTTTCCTTTCTTTGACAAGTTGAAAACGCACCCATTGAGGACCTTAGCCTCAGCTCACACAAGGGGGAGGAGGACACGCATAAACACTCCCAAACAGAAGAAAACTCCAAATAGCATGGGGACTGCCAGTATTTTGTGCCCGGAAATTGATTCTTCAGGACACAGAGGATCAAGAGAACCTGGAATAGGAAACAAGCTTGCCCAGAGAAATGCAGTGGCCTCCCTGCTTGTGGCCCTAACAATCTTTCCACACCCCTTTCCACGAATTTCCCTGAGCATGTTGGGTTCATCTTAGGTCTGCTTCAGTGATGAGATCTTAGAAGCCTCTGTGTTTCTGGATATCTGGTTTGGTAGGAATTGAGTGTTCTCTGTGTCTATCTCCTTCACTCTTGTGCTGGTACCAGTATCACCAAGGAAGCAGCACTCTTGCTCATTTCCCCAATTACTCTATGGTTTCAGCTGAGGCCCTGGTATGGTGCAATGGGTTGATTCTTTCTTCAGAATCTGCATCTATCTGAAAAAGAGAAGCAAATTCTCCAATGAAGAGTGAAGTCAGCACCAGATAAATGGGAGAACCATTATCATTTTAAAGAGAGTTTAATAGGTGTAGACCCTCTTGTAGCCCACCATTGGTAGAGGCTTGATAATGGAGAGTGGGCTTGTTTTTGGATATGGTTCTGACTTGTTCCCTAGATCCAGCTATGGGTTCTGTTCCATGGAGTGAATCCTTTAGCCAAATCAAGAGCAGTTGGTTACACCATGGCTGGGCGCCACTTTTGCACTTGTGTGAGCATCACATCAGGTTGTTTGCTGCTGAGTAGCTTAGACCATGAGTTGCTTAGACAGATGTTGGTCATTTCCCCCCAGTTTCTCAGGTAGCACCTCCTGGCACTAGATGAGATAACTGTCTGGGAACTGACTCTCTTCAAGAAAATATAGTAGTTGTGGCTGGCAATGTTGCTCAGTTGGTTCAGTGCTTCCCTGACATGCACAAAGCCCTGGACCCAATCCCCAGCACTGCATAAAAGCAGATGTGATGACGTCTCTCTGTCTGTAATCCCAACACTTGTAAGGTAGAATCAGGAGGACAGAAAAGGAGCAGAGTTCAAGATCATCCTTGGTTATATAGCGAATTTGAAGCTAGCTTGGGATACAAGAAAACCTGTCCAAAAAAAAAAAAAAAAAAAGGAAAGGAAAGCAATAAAGAAAGGAAAAGGAAAAAGTATAGCATTTTCACATTGCTTATATCAGAACAAATATAAATTACAAGGAAGAAAAATGGGGGTATAGACTTAGGAGGTTTCAAGAGCCCCCATTCTCTTTTTATATTTTTTAAAAATATTTTGCATGTGTTTGAACATGTGTGTATATGATGCTTGTATGAGTGCACATCTGAGTAATTCTAAACAATAACACTTAACTTCTCACAGTTCTAGAATCTGGGAAGTCCAGATGTTAATGCAAAGCCTCCTTCTCCACCACAACATGGTTGAGGGCATCTATGACAGAGAGCATGACAGCACAGAGCCACCGACCCACTGCCAAGGGGACAGCAGGGCCTTAATCCATTTATGGGGACAGAGGCACTAGAATTGCTCTTGTAGTTACCTTTGCATTTATGGGACAGAGCACCCAACCAAAAGAAGCTGATGGGAGGAAAGTTGTTTATTTGGTATGCAGTCTGAAGGGGAAGCTTCATGATGGCAGGGGATAGCATGGCATGAACACAGCCTGGACATCACCTCTGCCACAGCAGGTGGAAAACAACAACAGGAGAGTGAGCCGAGTTCTGACAAAGGAGAGCTGGCTATAACACCCCTAAGCCTGCCTCCAACAACACACCTCTCAAATTGCCATCAGCTAGAGACCAAGCATTCCAAACATGTGAGTTTATGGGGGACATCTGATTCACACCACCACAATCACATTTTACTTCTGTCCCCGTGGTGACTACATTTCAGCATGAGCTTTAGAGCCGACACTTCTACCATAACAAGAGTCAGTTGTCTCTGAGAGGCATTTTCTAGCTCCTTGATGGTGTGGGAGGTGACAATTGAGCTTTAGGAACTGATCTGTAGGTGAAGCTTGACTTTTCCTTCACACTGTTCATCAGGCCTGGTTTCGGAACCAGGATCCCATCTCCTTTATCCTTCCTAGAGAACACCCCACCCTCTGTTATCTTCTGCTTGACGGCAAGGTAGTCTCAATTGTGTGGACAATGTGACTGTAATCTTCCATAAATGTTCAGCAATGCCTCCTGCTTTCAGTGCTCCAGCATCCTCACCATGAGGAATGCTTTATGCTCTACTTTCCAAGACTTCCTGCATTCTACATTGTGTCTTCCAGCAGCCTGCCCTCAACACTATCTCAGATCAATCAACTGCTTCTCTCTCAGATCAATCAACTTCCACCACATTGGGATTCTGCTTTCAAAAGAGCAGCTGAAGGACTGGGATATGGCTCAATGGGAAAAACATGCTTGCTATACGAGTATGATGACTGGAGTGCGGATCCTAAGCATCCATGTACGTACTGGCTGGGTATGGCAGTCTGCCTGTAATCCCACTGGGAAGGTGAAGACCCAGGATCCCTCAGGAAAGCTGGCTAGGTAGACTAGCTGAATCTCTGAGCTCTGAATTCAAATGAGAAATCCTGCCTTAGTAAGTAAAATGGAAAATGATCAAGGAACACACCTAACATTGATCTCTATACAAATGTGCATAGAAGTGCATGTGTACACATGTGTGTCCATACACATATAAAAATGTCTATACACATGCATAACACACACACACACATACCTGGGAAAAACAAATTTAGCTGAGGGCCTGGGGAGATAGCTCAGTTGGCAAAGTGCTTACCTTGTAAGCATGAGTGAGGTAGAATAGAAAGACAGGGAAATTGCAGGGACATGAGAAGGAAAGGATCCTCTCACCCAGGAGTCTGGTTGAAGCCTCTCCCCAGCAGAGAAGGAAGAATTCCAGCACCACTAACAACTGTTTCTCCCTTTCCCAGCTGTAACCCCATGGCTTCTTTGCAATCCCACAAGAAACCTCATTTATAGCAGAGGGCATGTTCTAGGCCCCCTGTACAGCTCCAGTGGCTCCTATCAGATTGTAACCCCATCCAAGATACCTGGGGAGTCACCTTCTGATCTCACTTATCAAAACGAGAGAGAAGCCGAGTGTGGCAGTGCACGCCTTTAATCCCAGCACTCAGGAAGCAGAGGTAGGAGGATAACTGTGAGTTCAAGGCCAGCCTGAGCCTACATAGTGAATTCAAGGTCAGCCAGGGCTAGAGTGAGACCCTGCCTAAAAGAGGGAGAGAGAGAAGAAAAAAGGTTTCTTAGCAATCTTTGGAGATGTAACTTGGGAGCTACCAAAATGGTGCATATGGCTAAGGCTAAGACAATTGATTGTGTTTCTCCCTTGTGGAGCCTTCACTCACTCTACAGTATGTCCTACTTTCCATTACTGCCCCTTAAGAAGACATATTCACTCTCAAGTATGTCTGTCTTACTGAGTATCATCCTTTCTCCTAACCCTTGTGCTTAAGCCTATATCTTTAATAAAATCTCTAAGTATGCTATACACTGTCTTGTCACCAAATTCGTTTCAGCACCAAATCCTGGATTCACATGAATTGAGATCCCTAAAAGTCATCTAGGGGAACTCTTCAAGCTTCCGAAGGTAACAGCATGGAGACATGGCTCAGTCACCTCTTGAACTTGAGCCCAACCCTCAGAACCATGTAAAAATGCTGGTAGTGGTGACATGACGTGCACTTATAATCTCTGCACTGGGGAGGTGGACACCAGCATGTCCCTGGGGTTTGCTGGTCAGCTGGTCTAGACTCATTGTTGAGCTCCAGGCCAATGAGAGACACTGTGTACATTAAAAGAGTTGGACAGTGCTCCTGAGGTTTTCTTCTGGCCTACACACACACACACACACACGCACGCACGCACGCACGCACGCATGCACACACACACACACACACACACACGTGTGCATGTGGACCTGTGCACATGAACACACATACACACAGGCATGTTTAAAAGTTCAGCTAACACCCCTCTGCTGTAACTCTTCCCATGTTTTACTTACTAATGTGAGTCCCTATCTTTTGATCTCTCTTCTGTGCCCACAATGGGGAATTCAGAGGGAGTCAGAACACATGTGTGTCAGCTCCTGATGCTTCCAACACTTTCCATGAAGCCACAGCACCTGGAGCCATTAACCAGCCCATCTGTGTGCCCCTCCCTCTTTTCCCCACATATGGAACAAACCACATTTCTAATGACATAGTCTCACCTTTTATTTGTATTGAGAGGCAAGGGAAGGAAAGTTCCTGATAGTTCCTATTCTCTTGGCATTTCATTTGTGTGTGTGTGATGTACATGTGAGAGCACGTCTGCATGTGCTATGGCTAGTGTGTGTGGAGGTCAGGGGACAGCTTTAAGTGTTAGTCATTGCTTTCACCTTGTTTGGGATAGGGTCTCTCGTGTGCTGCTATCCCATGTACTTCCTAGTCTCCTGTCTCCACCTCAGATATCACTGTAGGCATGATGGGATTACAGGCACAAGCTATTACATCTGGTTTTACATGGGGATCTGAGCTCCAGCCCTCAGGCTTTATCCACTGAGCCATCTCCCAGCCCCACCTCCATTTTCAATGCTTATGGGGGGTGTGAAGCAACTGCTGCTAGTTCCCGAGTGTTACACCCGTTTGAGTAACTTTGAATACACCAAGCTTAGGCCAATGAGTGAAACAGTTACTCAAGCCCTTGCTTTAGTCTTAATGCAAGCTCCTCTAGGAAACAATGCTGAACACCTATCAGCAAGAATCCCCATTACTTCACTTCAGGAAATGCTCTCTGGCTCTAGTGGAGAAAAGGTAGATACGGGGATGGAAAGACTCAAAATCCCATCATTAAGTGTTTATGTAAAAGGAAGAGCTGTGAAGAGTGCTGTGGACTGGACTGAGAGGCCTCTGAGCCCAGATTTCAGCTGGACACTGCAGATGGCTGTACCTGTTTCTTCCCCAGGATTAAGAAGGTTTATTCACATGCTATCCCACAGGGTTCTCATGAGTGAGGAGAGCCACAGAGGACTTGTAAAAATCTCCTTTGACTGTTGAGGTGCACTTTGAATCTCAGCATTGGGTGCCTTGCTGGGCAGACCCTGTTCTTTCTGAAGGATTCTATGCCTGAGCAGCTGCCAAGAAGTTGGAAGGGCACTGGAAAACTGCTGAGAGTTGGGCTTACTCCTGAATACTGACTTTTTAATTCAGTGGACAAAAGCAGCAGGGTGGAGTTGAAAAAACACACAAAGCCTTCAGAGTTTGTATTGGGGCCTTTAAATAAAATTCCCTTTTCCTCACACTCTGAACATAGCCAAAAGCATTGGAACTTAGTCCGCACTGATCATATCATAGGTGACAGAGGTATTCAGGCCACCCAAAATCAATGAATCCTTAACAAGGTACAACTGGCTATTTGGACTTGTCTCCAGAATTGTGACTCTGCCAATTGGGTAAATAATGTCTAAACACACTCACACTTGTGTGTAAAGGATTTCCTTCCCAACAAGGAATGCTTTATGAAGCCATGCCTTCTGCTCACACTTGTAGAAAAAACAAAAACCAAACAGTCGTACTCTCTCAGTTCTGAGTGTCATGATGTGTGGACAGGATGCAATGTCCAAGTGGCCTATGCAGTTCTAATCTAGCCCCATGGTCTGTAGACACAGGCTGAGGGTGACAGCGGGTGGAAAGACAAGGTGCAGTGGGAACAGACAAGTGGGGTACAGTGGGGAAGACAAACCAGCCTGTGCAAATACCTCTTTCAGTCTTAACCTGGTGCATGGCAATGTACCAGATCTTTGCAGTGCATCTTAGGTTTAGAGCCCATTTAAATATTACCTAGTAATTGGAAGGTATCAAGGCAGGAGAGAGGAGATGGAGATTGGAGACTCACACAGATGTTTCAGGTAAGAAAGCCAAGTGGAGAGGGAGGCAGAACCTGGGGAGATGATAGTATAGCCAAGGAACATGGGGGGCTGCTGAAAGAGAAAAGGATTCGCTATGTATTAGTTACTCTCATTGCTGTGACCAAAATACCTGCCAAAAAGCAACTGAGGAAGGCAGAGTTGATTTTATCTTTCTGTTTGAGAAGATGCAGTCCATCTCAATGAGGAAGGGATATCGCAGGAGCACAAAGCAATCCAGTCCACGGTCAGGAAGGAGAAGTGATGACAGCCCGTGCTCAGCATACTCTCTGCTTTTATATAGTCCAGGGCCCCAACCCATGGAATGGCACCACCCAAATTTAAGTGGGTCATCCCACTGGTCAGCTACGATGGTTGAAATGTTATTTCTTCCAATCCTGAGGGAAGGAGGAGGTGAAAGTTCAGAATCAATTGAGGGGCCTCCCCTCTTTTATCTAGTGATGGTTCTCCTTTCCTCTAGTATCCAGTGAGGTTTCTCCTTCCCTCTTGTATCCATGAGGCTTCTCCCTCCTTCTTGTATACAGTGATGTTTTCCTTCCTTCTAGTATCCAGTGTGTGATGGTTCTCCTTTCCTCTAGTATCCAGTGAGGTTTCTCCTTCCCTCTTGTATCCAATGAGACTCCTCCTTCCCTACTGTCTCCAGTGATGGTTCCCATTCCCTCTTGTATCTTGTGATGGTTCTCCTTCCCTCTTGCAGACAGCGAGAGTTCTCATTCTTTCTTGTATCCAGTGATGGTTCTCCTTTCCTCTAGTATCCAGTGAGGTTTCTCCTTACCTCTTGTAGACAGTGAGGGTTCCCCTTCCCTCTTGTATCAATTGAGTCTTATCCTTCCCTCTTGTATGCAATGAAGGTTCTCCTTTCCTCTTGTATCCATTGAGGCTTCTCCTTCTCTCTTATACATAGTGAGTGTTCTGCTTGTAAGTTTCATGAGTGACCAAAACCATGCAAACCATTCTGAGGCAAAGATGAAAGCTTTTACTCAGGAAAAACACAAGCTGCCATGGCTGGTTCTCAAGTGTACAGCCAACCTGAGATTCCAGATAGTGTGCTTTATAGGGCTTCTTCATTTGGGGGATAGTCAGGAAGGGAAAATATCTTTTTTTTTCTTTATATTAGCCATTTAAAATAGCTAATGTGTGAGACCAGAACAGTGAGCAGGGGAATTATGAGCTAAGGGGGCAGAAAAATCATGACCTGGGGCATTGTTAGGCAAGGAATTGAGGAATGTGGATAACCTACTTCCTTATGTCTCTGTCGCCCTCCTGCTATCCTTGGTGACTCCATTTAGGGAGCCTGTCTTGACCTAACAGTCCAGCTTTTTGTTAATGATAAGAGATGAAGGGTTTTTTTTTTTTTTATGCTGACTTTAGGGGCAATGAGTTGTTATGGGAGAGGGTGGATAATGCAGTCAATGGGTCTCCTTTCAGGGCAGGTGATGAGGAGACAGTTTCAGAGTGGTGAGATCAATAGCACCAGTGTAGCATGTTGTTTTGACTTGGTCCTGAGCAAAGCAGATTCTCTCATACTGCCCCTGTATTGAGCTGACTTTAGGGAACTTGCTGGTGGCACCTGTTATAGAGAAGGTGAGGGGAATGGGCTCTTTGCAGCCCATGAGAAGACAGCAGGGAGAATTAAGGAGCTTGTTACTCTTGTCAGCAACTATGAAATCAAAACCTCAGGAGTAAAGGGAGGATGAGCATTCAGAGGCGAGGGATAGAGGGCTTGGGGCAAGAGAGAGAAGGCCTGGAGGGGCGGGGGGATCAGTATATTCAAAAGGAGCATTTTGGGATCAGGAGAAGAGTAGGAACACAAGAAAGTTTAAGTTTGAGAGTGTCCATAGGGGTGACAGTGTACTTATGCCTGGATAGGGTAAGAGCCAAGGAAGGAGCAGGCCCAAGGAATAGCTCTGATTCTAGCTAAGGTAAGTGGGAGGAGCTGGAGCCAGGGAAGGTGAAGTTAATCAGGGACAGGAAGAGGCAGAAGGCATGGTTAATGTTAGAGTCTGGTATTGTAAGTTAGCATCAGACAGGGGAGCCTATTAGTCTGAACAATTTTTTATATTATAGTTATATTTTTTTTTACTGGGTTGTTAAGACCATGTAGGCTTCCAGAATTAACTGTATATTCTGGAGGTCAATAGTGGTGCTGTAGGAGAGACTTTTAGGGATCTGTGAGTTCTATGACTCTCAGCATTGTCATCTGCTAGGATCAGTCAAGGCTGTGGTGACCAAGTGGTCCTTCCTCTTTTGGGAAGCCTAGAGGACTGATTTTCCTCCACTGTGACTCTCCTGTTGCAGATACACTGACTTGGAATTCATCTCTGGGTCTACATATCTTCTCTGATCAAGAAGACAGGTAACTTACCAGAAGCTAGAAGTTAGTACTGTTCCATCATCTCCTGTGGTCTTCTAACTCGGGAGCAGAAACTAAAATATTGGTTATCCTTTTAACTCCAATGTTTCCAATTTATTTTGGCTTCTACATATAGTTATTAATCACTCAAAGAGACTGTACATATCTGATTAGCAAAACAGATTAGTTAAAAAGGGTACATAACATATATGGTTAGCAAAACAGATCTGGTTAGAGAATGACACAATAGTTTAAAATCATTCTGATTAATATTTAAGTTTAGTTGTCAGGTGACACTGTAAGCTATAACTGGGACATGGAAAGCATACAAATTCTACCTTTTAAGTATTTGTCAGCTATAAGTATAGGTAGAATATTTTAATAGCTCTGAAAACATTTTATCAATAACTATAAGGCAATTGATTTAATCTAGAAATTGTATGCCACAAAAAATATAAGACAGTAGGTTTCTGTATTTATCAATCTTTTAGCTAAATAACCTTAAATTGCTGTTCTACTTCCACATTGGGGGGAGGGTAATTGGTACTTGCATCGGTATGTAGACTAGTCAAATTTAGTTTAAAGGTTGATAAGTAGAGGAACCTAGTTAATTTGGTTGGGTACTCTAAATTCAGTCTTTCATGACCATTATTATGACCAGGTTAACATCAATGAGTTAAAGTTAAGTTTACAACCTAAATACCATAGCAACACGCTACCAGCCAGGCCCTTCCTTCATTAGTCTGATGTAATTCCTAGGCTAATAGTCATTTTATATCTCAAGAAATCTATAATCTGATCAACTACTCTGTCTTAACTTTCCATTTAGGCTTACTCATACCTTCATCTACATACTTTACTTATACCTTCATCTACATATTTTTACTCTACAATCTATGTAACTGCTCTGTAACAGTCTTTTACATCAAACATTAAACATCTAACATTTAAAGTTTTCTCTCCAGTTTATCTTCTTTAGTGAGTTAATCTCAAAACTACCAACAAAATTTTTATTGTCCTTACCATAAGACTTAATATGACCATTTAAGTTTTTTTTTTCCTCAAAAGGCCTTTTGAAATAACATTTTAAAGAAAGAGTAGATCAGATTTGACTTATACTGTTTACCCAGAATGAACATATATATTTTTTTCTTTTTACTGGTTTTGGAACATTTTTTTCTTATAATTTTCCTGAAACACATTTAAAAAATATATATGTATATATAAAAGCAGATTCAAACATTATCCATAAATCCTGAGGCTATTGTCTGTTAGTAGTTTCATAGAAGCATAGAAAGATAAAGTAAACATAAAAACAGTTACAAATTTCTTATAAGAAGTCCCCATTTGTTCCCAGTGACTTGGCATTCATCCATCATCATTCTGGGGCCAGGATCCTGAGATTCCCTGTCCTTGCAAGCCCCCTGGGTCTGCAAGGCAGGAAACCTAAGAAAGAGCCATTTTTTTTTTCTTCCTAAATTCCAGGGAGAGTTTTGGGCTTCCCTGAGGGCTACAGGCAGCTTTCTGATCCTGTCATTTTACAACTCTTTAAGTGTAGGAGAATCTTGCTTTTTTCTTTTCTTTTGCCTATGATCTTAATTACTTTTAGTGTTCCTTCTGGGGGGGCACTCAACAGTAAAAAATGGCTATGCCATCTAGTACAGTGGGCTTGGTGGAAAACATCCCCACACAATGAAATGTCACCACTCAGAACAGAAATCATTCTGCAGTCTTAGGGCTGTGTGTCATGTACATACTCACACACACACATTCATTTTAGGCGCACTTTTCATATAGACTCCAGACAACCATTTCCCCTTACACGTTCATTTATTCATGTATTTGTTCAGAAGCTATGCAGTCCCATTTTAAAATTTTTATTCTATTCACAACTAAGGAGACAAAAATTAAGCCTTGTTACTAGGCAGGGGGTCAAGAGAGGCTGAGGGAGCTGGAGGAGTTGGAGGAGCTGTTGGGGTGAGGTCATCTATGACATCCAGGTCAAAAGCAGAGGGTGAGGATGAGTATGGGGGAGGGGTTGAATGAGAGCGCATTCCTGAGACCTTGGCTAGAGGGACCTGGTGAGAAGAGCAGGTAGAGCAGAGAGAAGGTCATGCATGCAGAGTGAAAAACTGTTTGAATATAGGGTATTTTGGACCATCTGCCTGTAGGTTGGCAGAAGTTTTTTTAAATCAGTGGGAATTTAGAAATCAAAAGTACAGTGCTCAGGCCATTTGGATCCATTGTACAGCTTATATTGTGGCCAGGCAGAGTTGCAGAGAAAGATGTCAACCAAGAGTTATAGAGGCATTAACTTTTTAAGAAGACAGGGAAAGAGCAAAGCAAGGGTGAGCGAAAGGAACCAGTGCTTAATCTGGGTTTACACAGACACCAATATGACCTCCTGGCCCATCAGGATGAACAGGACCTGCACCTCCCATGTGGGCAGAGGCCATACAGGTAGCAACTGTCAGTTTTTTAGTGTGCTAGTGGGCAAGGCAGACAACTCCCGATGGTGAAAAAGGCTAGCAGTGAAAGATGAGACCTCAGGAGGAGTGTCCTGAGATGGTGCAACCAAACCAAAAGGTGTTTCGTAGCATACAGTAGACCAGATAATGAGAGACCTCAGGAGTTGAGAGTGCGTCTTTCTTGAGACCTGGGGCTGGGGCCCAAAAGTGTTAGAGGGCTGTAGCCTGGCATGCTGGCACAGCTTTCATGAGGAGGGATTAAACCTGAGAGCAGGTCAACCTGAAAGGGACACTTACTGAGAGGGAGGAAGGAGATGAGGAAGGGAAGAGAGCAAAGCCAAACTGTGGTGGGTGTGAAAGCTGGTACCAGGCAGAGAAGATCTAAAACTTTCAGAGGGTCAAATGACAGCTCTGTAGTCTGGTTAGGGGAAAGGAGGTCTGCCCACCCAAGAGGGCAACTGGAAGCCTCCTATCTGAGTCACGAGCACCAGCTGTAAGGTTTGGAAGTGACCAAGACCACACAAACCACTCTGAGACAAAGGTGAAATCTTGTATTTGGGAAAAGTACGAGCTGTCAAGGCTGGCTCTCAATAGCAGAGCACAGCAAACCTGAGATTCCAGATAGTGTGCTTTATAGGGCTTCTTCAGCTGGGGGAAGCTGAAAAAGGAAAAAGAACTCCTTTGTTCTTTACATTAGCCATTTCAAATAGCTAGGGTGTGAGACCAGAACAGTGAACAGGCAACTTAGGAGATAAGGGGGCAGGAAATCGTAACCCATGACATTGTTAGGCAAGGAAGGGATAATGTCTGGGCAGTTTCTTGAGGAATATGGATAACCTACTTGCTCATGTCTCTGTTTCTCTTCTACTATCCTTGATGACTCCATTTTGGGAGCCTGTCTTGACCTAACACTCCTTCCCTCTTGTATCCAGTGAGGCTTCTGCTTCCCTCTGATATCAACTGATGGTTCTCTTTCCCTCTTGTATCAAGTGTTGGTCCTCCTTCCCCCCTTGTATCCAGTGATGATCCTCCTTCCCTCTTGTAGACAGTGATGGTCCTCCTTTTCTCTTGTATCCAGTGATGGTTCTTCTTCCTTTTTGTATGCAGTGATAGGTCTCCTTTTCTCTTGTATTCAGTGAGGGTTCCACTTCCTTCTTGTATCCAAAAATGGTTTTCCTTCCCTCTGGTATCCAGTGATGGTTCTCCTTCCCTCTTGTATCCAGTGAGGGTTCTCCTTCCCTCTTGTATCCAGTGATGGTCCTCCTTCCTCTTGTACCCAGTGATGATCCTCCTTCCCTCTTGTATCCAGTGATGATCCTCCTTTTCTCTTGTATCCAGTGAGGGTTCTCCTTCCTTTTTATATCAAGTGATGGTCCTCCTTCCCTCTTATAGACAGTAAGTGTTCTCCTTCCCTCTTGTATCCAGTGATGGTCCTCCTTTTCTCTTGTATCCAGTGATGGTTCTCCTTCCCTCTTGTATCCAGTGATGGTCCTCCTTTTCTCTTGTATCCAGTGTTGGTCCTCCTTCCCCCTTGTATCCAGTGATGGTCCTCCTTCCTCTTGTATCCAGTGAGGGTTCTCCTTCCTTTTTATATCAAGTGATGGTCCTCCTTCCCTCTTGTATCCAGTGATGATCCTCCTTCCCTCTTGTATCCAGTGATGATCCTCCTTTTCTCTTGTATCCAGTGAGGGTTCTCCTTCCTTTTTATATCAAGTGATGGTCCTCCTTCCCTCTTATAGACAGTAATGGTTCTCCTTCCCTCTTGTATCCAGTGAGGGTTCTCCTTCCTTCATATATCAAGTGATGGTCCTCCTTTTCTCTAGTATTCAGTGAGGGTTCTCCTTCCCTCTTGTATCCAGTGATGGTCCTCCTTTTCTCTTGTATCCAATGAGGGTTCTCCTTCCCTCTTATAGACAGTAAGGCTTCTCCTTTCCTCTTGTATCCTTTGAGGGTTCTCCTTCCCTCTTCTATCTAGTAAGGGTTCTCTTTCCCTCTTGTATCCAGTGAGGGTTTGCCTTCCATCTTGTGTCAAGTGAGGGTTCTCCTTCTCTTGTGTAAACAGTGGCTTCCCCACTGTGTCCTTGCATGGTGGGAAGACAATGGTGTTTTATGATGATGGTCCAAATTCCAGCAATCCCTCATGAGATGGTGACTAGACCCAATTACCTCCCAAAAGTTCCATCTCTGAATACCTTCCTTTGGGGGTTTAGGGTTTCAATCTGTATATTTTAGGTGACACAATTCAGTCCACTATGTTCCCCTACTACATGCATGCCCAGCAGTCATTTTAGTGTTTGGGACTACACAGTCTTTGAGTAATGCTGCACTTACCTTGTTGCTGAGACAAAACCCCCAACCAAAAGCAGCTGATGGGAGGAAAGCAATTATTTTAGCTTACAGTCTCCAGGGTAAATTTTAGCATGGCAGGGAAATGATAGCAGAGAGGAAGCAGAGCAAACAACTTTCCATAGCTTGCAGGAAGCAGCAAGAGTGAGCTGAGCTCTGAGAAGGGGGAGTCTGGGCACCCTTAAATCGGCCCCCAGGAGCATATCTCATCCAGAAAGGCTGTACCTCCCATATTGTCCCCAGCTAGGAACAAAGCATTTAAAACACATGAGTCTGTAGGGAGACATTCTACTTTCAAACCTCCACACATAAAATAGGCAAAACAACTTTTGCTGATGACGGTAGGCTAATTTAACCTGAAGAAGAGGTTATACTGTTGGAAGACAGGAGATAATCTCAGGTGACATTCCACATTAATGTTGTCCAACTATTTTTTTCCCTTTTTAAAAAACATATTTTTATTTGAGAGAGAAAAAGAGGGAAGAGGGAGAGAGAGAGAGAGAGAGAGAAGGAGAGAGAGAGAGAGAGAAGGAGAGAATGGGCATGCCATGGTCTTTAGCTGCTACAAATGAACTCCAGACACATGCACCATCTTGTGAATCTAGCTTATGTGGGTCCTGGTGAATATAACTGTGGTCCTTTGGCTTTGTAGGCAAGTGTCTTAACCATGAAACCACCTCTCCAACACTCCTTTTTATTTATTTTTTTTAGACAGGTTCTCTTATTGGCCTAGAACTCACAAATTAAGTACCAGCCTTGGGCTTAACTAGGAACAAGTGAAAGATTTATCCAATAATTCTGTTGAAGATGACAATCTTTCAATATACCCATGAAATGGGGACTGTTCAGCACCACTACCTCTACTTTTTGTCCTTCTTCAGCCAGGATATTCCCTGGCTGGTTCACTTTCCTGTTTTGAGCTGAATGGTATTCCCCACACCTGCTCCTCAAATCAAATGTTAACATCATAATCCCAATAATTTCAGAATAACACTGTATTTGGACAGAGAGCTGTTGTTGCCACTTAAATCTGAAGTGTGCCCCTACTAGCAGCACTATATTTACAGGCTATAGAACTTTCAGGAGGTGGAGACTAGCTGGCAGAAGTAGGTCATGAGGGATGGGCCTTTCATGGTTATACTAGCTCCTGGTTCTGGCCTCAGCCTCTGTGTCTTGGCGTGCTATGATATGAGCAGCCTCTGTCACACACTGCCACTGCCTCAACTCTGTCATGGTTTCTACATCATGATGCACTGAGACCCTCTGAACTGCTCCCCCCCATCCTAACAAGGAAAGTAATGTGAAGACACCAGAAAGAGAGGCCTTGTCAACACGTTGATCTCTGAGTTCGAAACTCCAGGACTGATTCATTCAAGTCACCTGTTTTGTGGTCGCTTGTTATATCAGTTCTGCTTAGCAAACTAAGGCATCTTCTCTGATAATAACTTCAAGAAGAACCCTTACTCTCAGCCTCACTCACCGTCAGCCTGTCAGACTCTAGGGAAGGCTGCTTAAAGGACATGGGCTTGGTTTCCAGTACACACTGGGATACCTTTTCATGCTTGGCTATCTAAGATTTTGAGCAAGTTTCTCAACATCTTGGAGTCTTCATCATTATAGAACTAGAGGGAATGAACCCTCTGAAGCTATACAGATTAAATGAACTAAGATGAGTCAAAAGATCTGATGACAGGTCTTAACAGCGGCACACACCTGTGATCTCAGCACTGAGAAAGCTGAAACAGAAGGATTTCAAGCTTGAGGCTAGCCTGGGCTACATATAAAAACAAGTAGGGACTATGGAGATAGCTCAATCAGTGAAGTGCTTGTCTTACAAGCATGAGGACTCCAGAGCCTACCTCTCCTCCAAACACAAAATAATCCAGGCATGGTGGTGTACACTTGCAATTCCAGTGCTGGGAGAGTCGAGGATTCCTGGGGCTCACTAGCCATCCAGTCTACTCTACATAGCAGCAATACATGTCTCAAAAAAGGTGGATAGCACCTGAAGAACAACACCAAATGTTGTCTGTACACACACACACACACACACACACACACACACACACTTATAGACACACTTGTATGTACATACACATTCATCAGCAGTTAAATTCTATTGTCAAGTTAATCAGAATAAGAATCAAGTAAAGGGCACACTTCTTGGGCAGTCTGTGGGGGCATTTCCAGGAAAGACTGATGGAGGGAGGAAGAGCTTCCCCCAAAGTGGGTGACCCTTGTAGTTGAGGACTACATATAAAGACCTCCAAGAAGATGCAGGGCCTTGAGCTGGCTTGCCATGCTGCTCGCTGGTATGTGCCTCGACTGCGGTGGCCATCCTTCACAGACACCGGAGCCCAGTATCACTGGCCCTCCAACACACACTGGAGACCAGCAACTCTCCAAGAATCCTCCAGACCTTCAGCATCAGATTGGGACTGCCTAGGCATCCATCCTCATGGACAGACAGCTAGCAGGTTGTTGGCCTTCCCAGTCTACAGATAGCTGTTGTTGGATTGCCTAGTCCATGTTTAATAAATCCCCTTTGTAATAACATTCACTATATGAACTCTGTTTCTCTAGAGAACCCTGACTAACACAACACCTTTGCATCTTCTCCCACCTTATTTATCATAAGGGATATTAACTGTACTTTGATGGCCACCTTTGAGAAGACTGCCTCTTTGGAGGAAACATCTGTGGGAGCTAGACCCTGTCTTCTACTGTGTGCAGGTAAATCTTCTAATCACTTGTCTGCATGGAAGTGGAGATTGGAAGTGTGACCAATTCAACCAAGCTCTCCAGTCAGGTTGTGAGCTCTTGGAAATCTTCCTACTTCTGCCTCCCAAGTGGAAGTAGTGAGGCATGGTGGCACATGCCTTTAATGTCAGCACTTGGGAGGCAGAAGTAGGAAGATTTCCAAGAGTTCGAGGCCACCCTGAGAGTACACAGTGAATTCTAGGTCAGCCTGAGTGAGGGTGAGACCCTACCTAAAAAAAAAAAAAAAAACTTCCAGAAGCGACAGTAGAGGGTCAAGTGTCCTGCTGGTGTGTGTTCAGTGGACAGGGCCACTGGTGGGTGGTTTCTCAAGTGGCTAGGCTCACAGCTCCTGGTCTTTTTTTTAATTAATGAATGAATTAATTTTATGATTAGTCCCCTTCCCACTTTCATGCCTTTGTTTCTGTGAGCTATTGCGTTTAACTAGGGATGCATGGACAAGTAAGGATGGGGAAAGGGGAACAGGCAACTTAGCAGTGGCTACCCCACTGAAGAAAGTGCCTCTCCCCCAGCAACCGTTACCTGTCAATAGGGAGAGATGGGCCTCATGAGTCCTTCTATGTCAGATGCACATAGTGGCTCATTTCTCTGGAGTTCATTTTCAGTGGCTGGAGGCCCTAGTGAGCCCATTCTCTCTCCCCCTCTCTCTACTTACAAATAAATAAATGAAATATTTTTTAGCCAGGCATGGTGACACACCTTTAATTCCAGCACACAGGAAGTAGAGGATGGAAGATCGCTGTGAGCTCAAGGCAGCCTATTAATTCATATAGTGAATTAAAAATTTTTTATAAAAAGCAAACTTTATGAAGCTATGTAACATTTTTTGCTTAGATTTGTAAGCTATACTACCAAAACTGTAAGGTTGAAAGGTATTGAAAAGATAGCCTAGTATGTGTCTCAGAGGTAATATGTTGTCAGAGGAGATAAAAAAGGAAAGCCGGGGTGGCAATCCCATGCAGACGCCACATAAGAAAACCATGTCTTCTAGTCCCAACACATGCTAGCAACCACACACACATCACAGAGTCCAGTACCCTCATGTGCACTCATACACACAGACTTGTAGGAGCATTCTACTCTTAGATTTCTGGGGCAAACGTCTCTATCAGATTTCCTTGCTCCTTAGACGTCTGTGTTTGCATGGTGCCCATGCCTCTAAGAAACATGGCGGACACAGAGCAGGAGCGCAGACAGTCCTCTGAATGGCCATTCTCTGGTGTCACTGTGACAAAGCAGCTGGTGTAAACTACTTAAGGGAGGAGAGATTATTTTGTCTCAGTTTTCTGGAGGATTCAGTCCATGGTTACATGGCCTTTTATGCTGGGTAAAAAACATCATAGTGGTGGGAACATGAGATGAAGAGCTTGTTTGTGGTGGGCAGGAAACAGAGGGCCAGGCATTGGGGGTCAGGTGTGAGTTTCAAGGACCCAGTCCTTTCTCCACTTAGCCTGACCATCTGGAGTTACTATAACTTCCAAAAATAATACTACCAATTAGGGACTAAATATTCACATTTAACATTTAAATCATAGCCACTTTCTTTTAAAAGTATTTTTCTTTAGGGCTAGAGAGATGGCTCAGAGGTTTAGGCACTTGCCTGTAAAACCTAATGACCTGGGTTCAATACCCCAATACCCATGTAAAACCAGATATACAAAGTGTCACATGAATCTGGAGTTGTTTGCAGCAGATGGAAGCCCTGAAGCACCCATTTCTCTCTGCCCTCTCTCTTATCTCTATCTCTCACTGATTGCAAATAAATAAATAAATTAAACATTTTAAAATATTTTATTTATTTATTTATTTTGAGAGAAGGGGAGAGAATATACATGCCAGGGCCATTTGCCATTGCAAATAAACTTCAGACACATGTGCCACTTTGTAGGTCTGGTTTTTATGTGGGTACTAGGGAATCAAACTCAGGCTGGTAGGCTTTGCAAGTAAGTGCATTTAACCGCTCTGACATCTCCCCAGCCATAACCACTCTCTAAATAGACAACTTCAGTCTCAAAAGATTAAATGGAAAATTCCAGAAATAAACAAGCCATAAAATTTAGACTTCATGTTATTCTGAGTAGCATAACAAAATTGTTCATACACCCATGCTGTCCTACCCAGGATGTCAGTCATGGAACAATCTGTTTGTTCAGTGTCTCTATGTTACTTATAATGCTATCTGCCCATTAGTCCCTTAGTAGTCATCATAGTTTTCAGTCACTTTTTTGAACTCATTTTACTTAATAATGCTCCCAAATACAAACCCCCACACCTCCTCCCCCAGACTCTGCATGGTTTCAGGCATTCTCTGTGAGTCTTGGAACACATGGTCCATGAATGAGGGGTTGAGGACATGACTACAGCTGGGTGTGATAATCTGTTATTAGCCAGAATGTGAACTCACCATTATGTGTATCACTGTGGGCACTCTTAAATTTCATTATGTTTTGGGATTAGCCATACTGCAGAAAGACACAAAGATATGAGAAGTAAATTGGAAAAAGATCTGCAGTAACAGGTTTTTACACCATAAAAGAGTAAATTATTAGGTGTTAGAAAAATATAAATGTTGCAAACAGTGTATTTTATATACTCCTTCAAGAATGAAAATCTGCCACATTTGGAGGGAAAAAAAAAGCACCAGTTAATGGTATTCCTGGCTGACCGCCTTCCTTTAACCCTTAGTGCTGCTGTGTTGTTTATGAGACAGAAACTCAATCACTGCAGAGAAGAGGATCCCAACAGAGGCCTGGAGGATGTGCAGCCTGGAGAGTAATTATTGCCTCATTAAACAGTGAGATAGAGTTGTTGTAAATTTGGGGGTATGGCAGTTAAAATGTGCTTTATGAATAAGTTTTCTTAAACTAAGAATTTCACAAATAACTGAAAGAGTAGTTTACAGAAATACATTTCCCCATAGAGTCAGATTATGAAATGAAACAGAAATGGAGGGGGGCTTGCAAAAGGATGCTGTGAAATAAGAAACAATATGGAAACCCTTTTCAAGCCAACTGGCATGAATCTTGGGGCTGCCATTGCCAAGTACCATAAACAGGACAGTTTAAAGCAGTCTATTCTTTAATAGTTCTGGAGGCTAGAGCTTGGACATTACAATCTCTCTGAAGGCCCCAGGGAAGGCTTCTTCTTGGTCTTTTATCTTCCAGTGGTCACAGGCCTGGGATCTTAGGCATAGCAGCATTAATTACATGATCTTCTCACTATATCTGGATTTACATCTCCCTCTTCTTGTAAGGACATTGACGACTGGATTAGATACACTTGGAATGGCACATTACCTTTGCTTGAAGTCGTCTTCAAAGACTCTGTTTGTAAATAAGGTTCATTCACAGGTACTGGGGTCAGCACCTCATTACCTGGTCCCTAGTCCACTCTGTTGCCATAATGAGCCATGCTAACGATGCTTTATTATGTATGCAAAATGACAACAGTAGCCCGGTGTTCAAAGTGGCTAACAATGAGAGATGCTGCCTCAAATAAGGTGGAAGGTGAGGACTGATGAATAGAGGTGTCCTCTGACCTCTATATATGTGCCATGGCATGCATGTGTACATACACACACACACACACACACACACAAATAGAAACAGCAAAGAAAGAAGCCTCCAATCAAGAAAATTTGGCAAGAGAAGCGAGTCTGTGGTATTTGAACAAGCCTCAGCTTAAGAGGATGAATATTCTACTTTAGATAGTGACAACCCAAAATACAGAGCTGACTTCCTACGGCAGACACACATGGCTTCATTCCTGGGAGGAGCAGGAGGATGGGGTTTCTCCACCTTCCCCCATTACCTGTTACTGACACAAGGTTGGATGAGTGCCATTGGCAGGTGGGGTCTCCACTCTGCTAAGAAAACCACAGCTCTAGCCAAGGTCGCTCCATCTCTAGAGGTGGTAGTTTCATGACAGAGAGACCAGGTAAGAGGAATTCTGTCCACTCCCAACTTCTTCACCTGTGCTCGCTTCCTAGAGTGGGGTTGTCACTCACATTGAAGCTGGGTATAACCTCTGGCCTCAAATCTACAGCCCTAGCTCAGATTTTTTTTTTTCTTTCTGAAAAGTAGAGAATGGGCAGGCAGAGGTAATTTCTTCTCAAAGGGTCTGACTTCATGTTCAATAGACTTGGAGCAAGCCCAGCCCAAGACTCCATTGAATTCAGTACAGAATGCAGTGAAAGGTGGATGGAAGAAGATTCGATCTTAAGGTTGAACTGCAAGCTAGTTTGCATGAGAGTATCTAGAACCAGTCACCTAGGAGGAGCCCTCCTGGGATCAGAATGAATTTCAGAACTGACCTGAGAAACTATTCCTTCAGAGAAGCCATAGAATGATCGGTTAGATTGAAAACAACAGGTCCATTAGCCACCATTAGTGATGCTTATCAGGTAGATGTGGTCAGAAAGCCAAGGCAAATTCCCTGTCATCCAACACTTCAGGGGCTATCCAGAGCAATACTAAAGGCTCAGTGTGTGTGTGTGTGTGTGTGTGTGTGTGTGTGTGTGTGCCCTGTGCTCCTGACATTCAGCAAGATAGGCAGCAGGGTGATCTTTTCTCAAAGAGAGAAATAGTCAATAGACAAACAACAGCAAGCATTGGAGGAGGGAGGATCGGTGCTATTTCAATATATTACCCAACATCATGCCAAATAACCACCCACAAAACTGTCACAAGATATTGTGATAACACTGTGGCAAAATCATAGATGAACATGCTTGTGTCTTTCTACAATGTCAGAATTTATTAAGGGACAATAAATTCATGAAATAAAGTAACATTTTCAATGACGCCGATTTGCCAGATATACCGGCTTTCCTTGATAGACCTGGCAAAGGCAAATGAAGGTTCTTTTAATCAAATCTTATTTCTAATGTTAACTATCAAATCACATTGCACATCACACATTAAATAAACCTATGTTCATAATCATGTACCTACCTCTCTGTTTCTGTCTATCTATGTATACGTGTAGGTTACAGAATAACTATAAGGGGCTAAAAAGGCAAAGAGTTTCAAAGAGGCCAGATCTGGGGAACTGATAGAAATTTACAAGTCTAGCTGGAGTGGTGGCACATGCCTTTAATCCCAGCACTAGAGAGGCAGAGGATTGTTGTGAGTTGAAGGCCACCCTGAGACTACATAGCAAATTTCAGGTCAGCCTAAGCTAGAGTGAGAAAAAGAAAGAAAGAAAGAAAGAAAGAAAGAAAGAAAGAAAGAAAGAAAGAAAGAAAGAAAGAAAGAAAGAAAGAAAGTCTTTGCATGGGTAAGATAATCTACTTCAGAAGATGCTGCTGGTCTTGGAGTTAGGACCCACCTTCAGAAGTCAAGCAAAGTAAAGGGTAAGACCAGGTCCAGATGAATGGGTAGATGGATGACAGGTCAAGATGGGCAAATACGTGGACAGACAGCTGTAAATTGAGTAGGCAGCATCAACAGTGGAACCAAGCTGACTTAAGGCTCTGGAGCAGTCAGGAGTTCCTTGATGTACACTCCAAGTGATCAGGTCACAGGTCAGTGGTGCTGATACCATCAAAGTGCTAGATGTTCACTTCTTTGTGGGGTCCAGATGAGGGGGTTACATCCCTTCTTGGTCTGGTATGCCCAATAAGATCTTAGGCCAGGTCTTCTGATAGGATTTTAATATACCCATTTGCCCTTGCAGTCCCAATTCACCCTGATAAATTTTTAGGATAGCACTCTTTCTACTCCCAGGAATAAATCACTGATTTATTAGTCAATAAATGTCATTTACATGTATACCAAGGTTCAAAGTCATCTTCCAGCTTGAAAATGGAGTGAAAAGCATTTCTCTTAATGTTCATACTTATATATTAATGCTGCTGTCACCTTCGGTTGGAGAAGCTTCTCTTTTCAGATGGCAATGACCTTGGGATGACTCAGAAGGCACCATGGTGCTGCGAAGAAGTGACAGAGGAGTGCTCAGGACTGAAACATCTCTATCACATCTTCCAAGGCTCAGGGTCCATTGCAGAAGAGGTGGCAGAAAAGATGTAAGAGCCAAAGGAAGGATAGGATTGCTTACAACATGCTCCTCCAGACACAAAATGGCCTGGATATCCATGACTTCCCAGTGCCTGGCACTACCTACACAAGACCATCTTAATACGAGTAAAAGATGATGACATCAAAATAAAAGAGAGACTGATTGAGAGGGGGGGGGAATATGATAGAGAGTGGAGTTTCAAAGGGAAAGTGGTGGGGGGAGGGAATTACCATGGGATATTGTTTACAATTATGGAAGTTGTCAATAACAAAATTAAATTAGCTGGGTGTGGTGGCACACACCTACTAGCATTTGGGAGGCAGAGGTAGGAGGATTACTGTGCGTTCAAGGCCACCCTGAAAGTATAGAGTGAATTCCAGGTCAGCCTGGGCTAGAAAAACCAAAAAAAAAAAAAAGAATTAAATTAAATAATAAAAAATGATAAGAGCAAGGGAAAAACGGAGTCCCTTAGGGCAGGCTGAAAAGCCACTGTTTTATGAAATATATGCAGTGACTTAAAACAGGACACAGCCTGATCTCAACACAAGGCAAGCAAACAAATAGGAAAGTATAATCCATATATCTGATTAAAAAAAAAAACAGTAAAAATGCCTTTAGAATGACAAGATATTAGACTTATTAGAAAAGGGCTCTAAGATCCATTATAAGTATGTTGTAGTAGACAGCTTCAGGTGTGCTGAGATGAACTTCCAGACCAGACGCAGTTATGGAAGAAGGGATATTTATTGAGGCTTACAGATCCAGGAGAAATTCCATACTGGCAGAAGGAGCTGGACCTGTTTCGCTGGTCCAAGCAGAGATAGAGAAGCCACAAGCCAAAAGCCAAAAGCCACACAGCACACTTCAGGAACTCCAGGAGAAGCTAGGTACTTTGCCTATCTTTAGATTGGAATCTCAAATCCACCACCACACCTCAGGGCTGGATTCTAAGATCTACCTCCTGAGTCAGTTGGCTGCAGATCTAAATTACAAACTGTAATAAAATACTGAATATATCGAATGGACTAGCCATTCAAAATATCACATATGCTAAGAGAAAATGTAGTTAAAGTAGTAAAGGAAGGCATTGTGACTGTGTTGCACAGACAAGAGATCAAAGTTATGTTTTTAAAAAATACCTAAATGGTCTGGAATTGAAAAAGCATGCTAACTGAAATAAATACTCACTGAAGGAACCCAACAAAATATTTGAGCTGGCAGAGAAAAGACAAGTAAACTTGAAGTTAGATCAGTAGATATGTAAGCTGAAAAACAGAGAAAAGGCACCTCAGAGAAATGGGATGGGGCACCACCAAGGCATATATAAAAGGAGTACCACAAGGAAGGAAGAAAAGGGAACAGAGAGGACATTTGAAGAAATAAAGACTGAAAATTCTCCAAATTTCTTGAGAGAAAGTCTGCATCTCTCTTTTCATGCAACGTCATTGATTTTAGTATTAGAGTAATGCTCACAGAATGAGGAACCATTTCTGAAAATCTGTTCTGCAAGTTGCTCTGGTTTCTTCCTAAGTGTCTATATAGTTCTCCAGTGAACCCATCTGGACCTGGTGCTTTCTGTTGTAAGTTATGTATTATTGATTCTTTTTGTTTAACAGACAAAAATAGCTCTAATCAGATTGCCTGCTCATTTTGTTTGCTAAGTGGCAGGTTTTTTCTTTCCACAGCAGGTTCATTTTATCTAGGTTAGCAAGTCAGTAGGCAGAGTTTTTCATAGTAGTTCCAATTTTTTTTTGAAATACAATAACCTATATATCTAGGAAACCCAGCAAACTCTAAGTAGTGGGGCTGGGGAAATGGCTCAGCAGTTAAAAGCACTTATTTGCAAAGTCTGCTGGCCTGGGTACAATTCCCAAGCTAGCTATGCAAGCTCAGCACAAAATGTGGCACAAGAGTCTCATGTCTGTTTTCAGTGGCAAGATACCCTGGAGCACCCCTCCTCCACACAAACATGCACATGTAAATAAAATAAATTAAAAACATTTTTAGGGCTGGAGAGATGGCTTAGCGGTTAAGCGCTTGCCTGTGAAGCCTAAGGACCCCGGTTCGAGGCTCGGTTCCCCAGGTCCCACGTTAGCCAGATGCACAAGGGGGCGCACGCATCTGGAGTTCGTTTGCAGTGGCTGGAAGCCCTGGCGCGCCCATTCTCTCTCTCTCCCTCTATGTGTCTTTCTCTCTATGTCTGTCGCTCTCAAATAAATAAATAAAAAATGAACCAAAAAATTAAAAAAAAAATTTTTAAGTTCCAAGGAGGATAAATGCAAAGAAATCCCCAAATACACATGTCATAGTAAAGAATGATGAAAATTAAAGCAACAAGCGAAAAATGGCTCATTACTTCTGAGGAAATCCCACTAAGATTGACAGTTAACTGTGTTGACAAACCAATGAAAGCTAGAGGGCAGTGGTATGACATATTTAAAATACTCACGATCAAAAATACTCAAAACTCTGTTATCAAAGGTGTTTTTAAAAAATGAAAATGAAATAAAGACTCCCAGATAAATGAAGTCTGAGAGAATTTTTTAGTAGCAAACCTTCCTTAAAAGAAATAGTAAAGGGAATTCTTCAAACTAAGAGCAAGTGACCTCCAAAAGTACTTAGCATACAATAAATAGCATAAGTAATTATGTAAGACAACTTAAATGAATACTTTTCTCTTTCTTTCCTTACCTGATTTCACACATTTTATAAAATAATATGGATGCAATGTATTTTGGTATCTTGAACACATAGGTTTGTAGGATGCATGCAATGAGTTTGGCAATGCAGCACAAAGGAAGAGGAGAAGGCACACCTTTATTGGAATAAAGATAAAATAAAGATACCTGGTAAGGTATTAACAATATATTACTTGATATATTACATTAATACATTTATTATGTACAAAAGACAACATTAGTGTAACAAAGAGGACACATGTCATATATAGAGAGGAATAATGTTTCCATATATCACTGTCATACAGCACAAGAAGACAAGTTATAAGCCAGTGCTGATAAGATGTGTCTAGTAAACCCTAGAGCAAGCACTAAAAACTAAGAGTAGGGCTGGAGAGATGGCTTAGCGCTTAAGCGCTTGCCTGTGAAGCCTAAGGACCCCGGTTCGAGGCTCGGTTCCCCAGGTCCCACGTTAGCCAGATGCACAAGGGGGCGCATGCGTCTGGAGTTCGTTTGCAGAGGCTGGAAGCCCTGGCGCGCCCATTCTCTCTCTCTCCCTCTATCTGTCTTTCTCTCTGTGTCTGTCACTCTCAAATAAATAAATAAATAATTAAAAAAAACTAAGATTATAGTGAAAAAAGGGAAAAGAACTGAAAATACTACATTAGAAAATGCTTAATATAAAAGAATGGTAAAAGCAGGACAGAGTAACAAAGATAGACATGAAGTATATAAAAAGAAAAAGAAAGTTGGCACAAATAAATTGAATTCTATCTGGAGGGTTGGGGAGATGGCTCAATCAGTAAAGCACTTGCCATGAAGTGTGAGGACCTGGGTTAAGATCTGTGTGCAACTATAATCCCAACTCTGGGGAGGTGGAGACAGGAGGATTGCTAGGGTTTGCTGGCTGGCTAGTCAAACTGAATTGTTGAGCTGTAAGTTTAGGGAGAGACTTTATCTCAAAACAATAAGATGGAGAGTGATTGAGGGTGACATCCAATTTTGACCTGGCCTCCATATACAATGCACCTGCACATTTACATGCACCCCCCCCACACACACAAACAGCAGGCACATGGAATATACATGTACATGTACACATGCTAAAAAGGCTCAATTACATCATGACTTTTCATGTGTGCATTCTCTATGAAAGGTTGTATACTAACTATAAAACAAATTTCAAGGTCAGAAGATAGAAGTTACTTATAGTCTTTGATACACAACTCAATGGATGAATACACCAGTATCAGGAAAGAACTTAGGAAACTCATAACATTGTGAAAACTAGGCAAACACACCTAAGTAATAAGCGGGAGAAGTCAACAGAGAAATCAGGGCTGGTGGTGTAAAGTGCAGGGGCAGAAGGTGCTTACCATGTGCCTGGCCTTGACTTTGGTGTCAAGCATCACAAAACCAAACCAAACTGGCAAAAATGAAATGCAGACAGTCCAAGGTGAACGAGAATGAAGACAGAACCACACCGTATGTGATGCAGATAAAGCTGTGCTCGGAGCAAGTGTAGCTGTCCGTGCCTGTGTTACATAAGAAGAGTTTCCTGTGGTGGTGACACTTGTCACCCCCACAATTGAAAGGCTAAGGCAGGAAGATTTCAAGTTCAAGGCCAGCATGAACTACAGAGTGAGAGCCCATTTCAAAACACAAAAACAAAAGGGAAAAACCCCACCAAGACCTAAAATCAGTAATCCAATTTTCTACCTCATGGCACTAGAGAAAGAACAATTAGAAAAAATAATTAAATTTAGAGCAGAAATTAATGAAGCGTAGTAAAGAAATTAGAAAGACTGACCAAGATAAAAAGAAAAACTTAGCCAGGCATGATGGTACATGCCTTTAATTCCAGCTCTTGGGAGGCAGAGTAGGAGGATTACCATGAGTTCAAGGCCACCCTAAGACTACATAGTGAATTCCAGGTCAGCCTGGGCTAGAGTGAGACCCTACTTCAAAAACCAAAAGAGGGGCTGGAGGGATAGCTTAGCAGTTAAGGTGTTTGCCTGCAAAGCCAAAGGACCCAGGTTTGGTTCCCCAGGACCCACGTGAGCCAGATGCTCAAGGGGGCTCAGAAGTCTGGAGTCTGTTTGCAATGGCTGGAGGCCCTGGCATGCCCATTCTCTCCCTCTCTCTCCCTCTTTCTCTGTAAAATAAAAAAATATAAAAAATATATTTTTTTAAAAAACGAGAAAAAGAAACTTCCAATTATTAAAACAGGAAATAAAATAGAGTACATAACCCTTTAATTTATAGTTTTAAAAACTGTTATAAAGAATCTAATAGCCAGGCATGGTGATGCACACCTCTAATCCCAGCACTTGGGAGGCAGAGGTAGGAGGATCATGAGTTTGAGGCCACCCTCAGACTACATAGTGAATTCCAGGTCAGCCCAGGCTAGAGCAAGACCATACCACTCCCCCCCCCAAAAGGAATTTCACAAATAATTGTACGCCAAAAAGCAAAATAACCAATAAAATGGGCAAATTCTTTGAAAAACACTGGTTTTAAAAAGTCAATCCAGGGCTGGAGAGATTGCTTAGTGGTTAAGGCACTTGCCTGTGAAGCCCAAGGACCCATGTTCTACTTTCCAGGTCCTAAATAAGCCAGATGCACAAAGTGACACAAGCATTCAAGGTTGCATATGTGCACAAGGTGGCGCACATGTCTGGAGTTCAAGTGCAGTGGCTAGAGGTCCTGACATGCCAATCTTCTCTCACTCTTGTGCTCACTCTTACTCTCTCACAATAAAAAGGGGGAGGCTGTAGGGATGGCTTAGCAGTTAAGACATTTGCCTGCAAAGCCGAAGGACCCAGGTTCCATTCCCCAGGACTCACATTATCCAGATGCACAAGGGGCTGCATATGTCTGGAGTTCGTTTACAGTGGCTGGAGGCCCTGGCATGCCCATTCTCTCTTTCTCTCTCCCTTCCTCCCTCTTTCTTGTCAAATAAATAAATTAATTAAAATTAAAATTAATAATAAAAGGCCAGTCTGTTGAACTTACCTCAAAAAAAAGAAGTCAATCCAAACAAACCTGTAACAATGAAGAAATTGAATAATAACAACAAAATTGCTCACAAAGTAAAAGTTTTGGCAGGAGGCATCACCACTAAATGCCAACAACCATTTAAAGAAGAATAAAGTATAATTTTTCACAAATCTTTCCAAACAGATGGGAGGAGCTAACATCTCCCAAGCATTCATGAGGCCAATATTACTTAGCTATGGAAATCTGACAAAGACCTCACTAGAAAGGAAAATTAGAGATCTTCATCTTTTATAAACATGGAAACAAAAGTCCTCAACAAAATATTAGCAAACCAAATCCAGAAACACAAAAGAAGTTATAGACCGTGTTCATCCCCAGGGTGTGAAGCTGATTTAGCATCTGAAGATCAGTTAGTGTAAGATACACCAGTGGAACAAAAGTAATCATCTACTAGAGGTGGGGCACATACATGACAAAGTCCAACAATTGCTCATGATACAAAGTTTCAGGAAGCAAGGAGTAAGCATCCCTTCTTAAATGGATGGAGGCCATCTATGAAGAGCCCACACCTCAATGCACCTGGGAAGGGAAGTAACCAGATACTTCCCTCTGAGATCAGTGGCAAGATGAGAAGGCCTGCTCTACTTAGTCAACATTGTGTGTGTGTGTGTGTGTGTGTGTGTGTGTGTGCATGTGTGTGCATGTGGAGGCCAGAGGACAGCTCTGGCTGTCATTCTTCAGGTGGTATCCACCTTTATTGAGACAGAGTCTCTCACTGGCCTGGAACTCACCCAGTAGGCTAGTGTGGCTGGCCAGGGAGCCCCAGGGATCCACCTGTCTCCACTTCCCCTGGGATTACAAGTCTATGCCACAATCCAGCAGTTTTTATGTGGGTTCTGGGGATGAAACTCACGTCCTCATGCTCACAAGACAATCAATCACTTTACTGACTGAGCCATCTCTCCAGCCTCTTTATTCAACATTCAGGCCAGGACAATAAGGCAACAGGAAGTAATGAAAGGTATAAAGGCTGGAAATAAAGAAATAAAACACTCTTTATCTGTAGGTGACATAATCTATTTTTTGTTTGTTAAAAATATTTTGTGTGTGTGTGTGTGTGTGTGTGTGTGTGTGTGTGTGTATGTATGTGTGTGTTTTGAAACCTCTGGCCACTGCAAACAAACAAACAAAAAATGCATGTGGGTTAAAGACATGGCTTAGAGGTTAAGGAACTTGTCTATGAAACCTAAGAACTCATGTTCCAATCTCCAGGTCTCACATAAGCCAGATGCACCGTGGTGCAAATACATATTGTTGTACATGTGCATGGGGTGGGGGTGGTGGTGTAGACATCTGGAGTTCATTTCCAGTGGCTGAAGGCCCTGTCACACCAATTTTCTCTCTCTTTCTCTCAAATAATTTTTTAAAAAAAGCATGTGCCATTTTCTGTGTCTGGATTTATGTGGGTGCTAAAGAATTGAACCCAGACCAGCAGACTTTGCAAACAAATGCCTTTAACCACTGAGATATCTCAGCAGCCCTACACAGTCACATATAGAAAATCCTAAGGGATCCACTTGGAAAGTTTAACTGGAAAAAGTAAACCAAAAAAATTAGTTAAAGGATATAAAATCAATATATACTAGTGCATTGCATTTCTATTTATTTTAAATTAAGCTAAGAAAACAACTATTTATAATATCATAAAAATACCTTGGATTAATTAACTAAATGCATAACATCCTCTGAAAATTATAAAACATTTCAATGAGATTAAAGATGATTTCAACAGGAGAACATAGGTTATGGAGCCAAAGATATAGAGGTGTTAAGATGGTGGTACTCCTGGGCTGGAGTTTTGACTTAGGTTAAGGCCCTTGCTTGGAAAGGTTGATGGCCCACATTTGAATCCCAAGTACTCATGTAAAGCCAGATGCCCAAAGTGACATATGCATCTGGAGTTCATTTGCATTGGCATGAGGCCATGGCATGCCCATTCTCTCTCTCTCTCCTCACAAATAAATTTTTAACAAGATGAAAGTACTCCATAAGTTAGTTGATGGATTCATTCCAGCCCTATCAGAATTGCTACTGAACAGCTGATTCTATGATTCACAGAGAAGTGTCAAGGGTGCTGGATACCAGAGCAATCTGAAGAAAGAGCCACTGAATAGGCAGTGTGGTAGTTTGATTCAGGTGTCCCCCATAAACTTAGGTGTTCTGAATGCTAGTACCCAGCCGATGGAGATTTGGGAATTAATGCCTCCTGGAGGGAGTGTATTGTTGGGGGCAGGCATATGGGTGTTACAGCCAGTTGCCCCATGCCAGTGTTTGGCACATTCTCCTGTTGTTATGGTATACCTTATGTTAGCCAGGGGATGATGTCCACCCTCTGCTCATGCCATTGTGAATCTTCCCACCTTGAGCCTGTAAGCCAAAATAAACCTCTTTTTCCCACAATCTGCTTGTGGTCAGGTGATTTCTACCAGCAATGCAAACCGGTCTGCAACAGTAAAGAGGTACCGAGGAGTGGGGTTGCTGCTAGACACCTGACTGTGGCTTTGACCTTTTGGAGCTGATTTTCAAGAGGAATGTGGAAGGATTTGACACCTTGGCCTAAGAGACGCCTTGCAGTGCTGTAAGTACAGCCTGATGGACTATTCTGGTCAGAGTTGAAAAACCTGAATGCAGTAAGAACTATAGGCCGTGAGGTTTGGCTTATGAGGGTGAGAATGAACTGTGCTTGGACTGGGCTAGCAGTTTGTGTGAAAAACTTGCAGTTATGTCTGTGTCCTGAGTTGTGCAGGGTTGCTTTGCATAGAAATGAACTGGTATGCAAGCCGGGCGTGGTGGCGCATGCCTTTAATCCCAGCACTCGGGAGGCAGAGGTAGGAGGACTGCCGTGAGTTCGAAGCCACCCTGAAACTACATAGTGAACTTCAGGTCAATCTGGGCCAGAGTGAGACCCTATCTCGAAAAACCAAAAACAAAACAAAAAAAGAAATGAACTGGTGTGAGCAGAGGAATGTGGCACAGGAAGAAATATCTTTGGGTGAACTATTGCCCGTTCAGCTGCAATGAAGAGATTACAACCTTTGAGATTGGGCCAGCTGACTCTCAATGGGGCAACAGGAAGAATGTAGACTCTTTTGGCGGGGCCTGAGTGCTCAAGGAGTGTCCTGTTCTTTAAAGTCTGTTTTATTCCCCCCTGGATTAACAAATTGGCACCCTACCTGGTATTGTGGAGTATAAGAAATGCAGGAAAGAGAGGGTCATTGAGTTTGCAACACAATCTTGTGTTTTGGAAATGGCCATGGGCAGTGTGAAGCAGGTTTATTGGTTGCCTGCATAGAGACCCAATGGGGCCATGAGGATGAACTGCAGATTGCAGTGGAGACCCAGTGAGATGCCAGGACTAAGAGATGGCTGCTAAGGAATGCTGCGGGCCCCAGTGAAGTTTTCCAGGACTGTGAGTAGCCTACCTGGAGGGTTGGAGTTGGAATTCCAGAGACTTCTTGTTAGAATTAGTGGACTTGGAGATTTGTTACTGACTAGAGTTGTTGGACTTGAAGCTACAACGTTTGATGTTTTCCCTGGTTGTTTTAAATCTTGCATTGGGGACTTCCAGTTAAGATGGCAGCGTAGGTACCACACCAAAGCAGCCTGGGGGGAAAAAAAGACCAAAAAAAACCTCAGCAAAATACACACTTTTACTAAAAAGTGAGGTGTATAGGAAATTGAAGCAGTAGCGGAGAAGTAGAAGAGATCCAGAGCATCCAGAGCCCGCACAGGCCGGCAAAAGCGGCCCCGGCAGCTCCGCCAACTGCTGCGGCAGAGCACCAGAAAGCCGCCAGACTTGGCTCCAGCCGCAGGAAAAGCCAGGTATGGGGAGCTTCCCCTCACACTGCGCTCTCCGCAACTCAGGAAACGTGAGGGGAGAGCGGCAGTGAGCAACGGAGGAGCAGACCGCCAGGTAGAAGAACACGTGGAGCAGTGAGAGAACCAGAGCAGCTGCGGCTCCCTCCCCTCCCCCACTGCCTGTGCCCAGCTTCAGTGAACAGAGCAGCGGTCCGGGACCCAGCCATGCCAACTTGAGCCAACAATGGGACCCAAGCAGGAGCAGAGTCCAGCAGCAACATCAGCGGCTCTGGCACTGGTAATAGCGGCCCCAGCAGCTGCAGACCCAGGAGCGGCAGCAGCGGCAGACCCAGCAGCAGCAGCTTCAGTGGCAGCAGCGGCAGTGGACCCAGCAGCAGCAGCTTCAGCAGCAGCAGTGGCTCCAGAAGTGGCAGCTACAGCAGCAGCAGCAGCAGCAGCAGCAGAGGCAGTAGCAGTGGTGGGCCCAGCAGCAGCAGCTTCAGCTGCTGACAGACCCAGCAGAGGCAGCTTTAGCAGCAGCAGGGGTGCTGATCTGCAGGGCCACAGTTTTCAGGCTCAGTTTGCCCCGCAGGAAAAGCAAGTGCCCAGCTCCAGAAATCAGAACAGCAGCCCGACGACCAGGTAGCAACTTGACTGAGACCAAAATCATCCAAGGTAACTGGGATTGTACCAGGGAAGGGTCTCACTTGGTCACAAGCTGACTTGGATCCCTCAACAGACCAGAAATCTTAACCTCTTTGTTGATAGAGGATCTGGTTGTTATAATAACTACTCTGGCATACATACTTGGGGCTGTTTTTGATTGAATGGGTACAGTGTTTAATTAACTTTTAGAATCTACCTGTATTTTATTCCTCTCAGCCTACTTGAATACTCCCATAGCAGGGAAACTTAACCCCTAGGAGCACCTTTGTAGGTACTCTGAGAGTCTTAAGAGCCACACCTAACACCTTAAGGTCCTACCCTGAAAATATATAACATCAAATCAATTGATACAGCTAAGAATACCCAGCTAGCTAGAAAATCCAAGCATTAACTTAATCCAAGATGCAAAAATATATACATTAAATCTTGTGTTGGTTGAATATTTCTTTGTTATGCATGATGCCATTTTGCAGTGTGAATGTTTATTATGTGCCATTATGGTTTTTTGAGGTTATTTTTTGGTATTATGGCTCAGTTAAAAGATCTTGGGCTATAGGGATGTATTAATATCATTAGAATTGATTAAAACTATGGGGACTTTTAAAGTCAGACTGAATGCATTGTATTTTACATCATGTATGGATATCAGTTTATGGGGGTCAGGGGCAAAATGTAGTGCTTGATTCAGGTGTCTCCCATAAACGTAGGTGTTCTGAATGCTAGGTTCCCAGCTGATGGAGATTTAGGAATTAATGCCTCCTGGAGGGAGTGTGTGTGGGGGGCAGGTTTATGGATGTTATAGCCAGTTTCCCCTTGCCAGTGCTTGGCACACTCTCCTGTTGCTACGGTACACCTTATGTTGGCCAGAGCATGATGTCCACCCTCTGCTCATGCCATTGTTTTCCCTGCCATCGTGAAGCTTCCCCCTCAAGCCTGTGAGCCAAAATAAACATCTTTTTCCCACAAGCTGCTCTTGGTCAGGTGAGTTCTGCCAGCAATGAGAACCTGACTGCAACAGGCAGGCTCTCACTTCCTGATTCAAATCTCACTACAAAACAATGGGAATTGGGGTGGGAAAATGGCATGGTGGGAACAGTGCTTGGCACACAAGCATGAGAACTTGAGTTCGGATCCCTAGCACTACATAAAGTGGCAGGCATAGTCGGATGCACCTATAATGTCTGCACTGGGAAGGCAGAGATAGGTAATCTCTGCCCATTGTTTAGCCAATCTAGCCAAATTTTTGAGCTCCTGTTTCAGGAAAGACCTTGTTTCAAAGAACAAGGTGGGGAAGCCATTGAAGATTCTCAATTTGACCTTTGGCCTCCATATTCATGTGTACACACAGGTACAGACACCCTTGCACACACATACACAAACACACACGTGCAACCAACATGTATACATACATATGAACACACAAAAATATAATAATGTTGTGGCTCTGATACAAGGGTAGTCATGTAGATCAATGAGAAAGGATAGAAATTTCAGAAATAAGCCCATATATATATATATATGGGGAACAGATTTTTTGAAAAGGGTGTCAAGATCACCAAATGGGGAGTAGAATAGTCTTTTCAGCAAACTGTTGGAACAGTTGGATTCCCTTGCAACAGCATAAAGTTGGACTTTCACATCATACCATATAGTAAAGTCAACTTGAAATGAATTAAAAACCAAGTGCACAGACAAAATTAAAACTGCCAGAAGAAAACAGAAACATCTCCTTGGATTTACCAGAGGGATACAGCATATTTATTCACACATATAACATATGTAGATATAGCACCCAAAATGATAGTGTAGCAGACAACTTAATGTTTGCTGGGATGAACTTCCAGACCAGGCACAGTTGTGGAGGAAGGGATTTATTGAAGCTTTACAGATCCAGGGGAAGTTCCATAATGGCAGAATAAGCTGGCCTGCCTTCATAGGACCAAGCAGAGAGAGAAGCACAAGCCAAAAGCCAACAGCACAGCACATTTCAGGAACTCCAGCTAGGCAAACTTCGCATGTCTTTAGATTGAAATCTCAAACCCACCACTACACCTTAAAATCCTCCCAGAGACACTGCCTCCAGCCAGGTGGCTGCAGATGCAAACTACAAACTAATAAAACACTGAATATATTGGAGGCCATCTATTCAAACTACCACAGATTGCAATAAAAGAATGAATGTGAGAAACCATCAAAGTAATCAACTGACCTGCTCTAAAGGACTCCATGTAGAAAATAAAAAGGATGGGGCTGGAGAGATGGCTTAGCGGTTAAGCACTTGCCTGTGAACCCTAAGGACCCCGGTTCGAGGCTCGGTTCCCCAGGTCCCATGTCAGTCAGATGCACAAGGGGGTGCACGCATCTGGAGTTCGTTTGCAGAGGCTGGAAGCCCTGGCGCGCCCATTCTCTCTCTCCCTCTATCTGTCTTTCTCTCTGTGTCTGTCGCTCTCAAATAAAATAAATAAAAAATTAAAAAAAAAAGAAAAGAAAAAGGAGCTGGGTATGGTGCCACAAACCTATAATCTCAGTACTCAGGAGGCTGAGGCAGGAGGATCATAAGTTTGTCTCTAGCCTGGGCTACATTGCAAGGCTGTATGTCAAAGAAACTAAAACTACAGCTGGAGAGATGGTTTAGCAGTTAAGGCGTTTGCCTGCAAACCCAAAGACCTTGATTCAATTCTCCAGGTCCCACATAAACCAGACACACAAGGTGGCACATGCATCTGGAGTCCGTTTGCAGTGGTTGGAGGCCCTGGTACATCCATTCTCCCATTCTCTCTGTCTGTCTGTCTGCCTCTTTCTCTCAAATAAGTAAATAAAAAAATAAATAAACCTTTTTTTTTTTTTTTTGGTGTTTCGAGGTAGGGTCTCACTCTAGCTCAGGCTGACCTGGAATTCACTATGTAGTTTCAGGGTGGCCTCAAACTCACAGTGATCCTCCTATTCTGCCTCCCGAGTTCTGGGATTAAAGGCATGTGCCAGCTAATAAAACTTTTTTTAAAGGAAGAAAAAATGGAGAGAGAGAGAAAAGCAGAGAGACAAAGACAACCCACCATCTGCAGAACAAGGGAAGAATTTGCAAAGCACACTTCTAATAAGGAAATTGTACTGAGACAACGTGAAGAAAACTTACAACACAATGATAACGTTTCAAATAATGCAACTGAAACATGAGCAAAAGATTCTAATAAACATTTCTCTAAAGAAGATGTATAAATGGCTAAAACATATGAAAAGATATTTGACTGTATTAGCCATCTGAGCGATGCAGATCAAAATCACTCATAACCACAGGATGACTAGAGTCAGAGTCTGGCAATAAGAAGGGTTGACAAGTGTATTACTCAGCTTTACAGTGCTGTGACCAAGTGTCTGGGAAAACAACTTAGGAACAGTGAGGGTGTATATTTTCAGATATTTCAGTGCATCATGCAGGGTAGAGCATCTCGCATCATGCTGACAGGAAGCAGAGAGAGAGAGGATGCCTACTCTAATGAGCTTCCTCCTGCCCTTTTATTCCATCTGTCCCCTCGGCCTGCTGGATGGCACTCTCTACACTTAGGGCAGGTGCTTCCTCCCATTACTTTCCTTCATGTCAATTGTCATTGGAAATGTCCTCACAGACACACCCAGAAGTGCATGATTGTTGGACGAAGGCAAGGCCCTGGGTGAAAGCAAACCTAAGCTCTCTGACAAGAAGGCCCCAGGCTAGGGAAAGGTCGCAACAGCCTGAACCTCCGGTCATATCTTGGGGAGCAGACCAGCAGAGGAGCTCCTCCCCCCATTCTTGGGGGTTGCAGTGAGCCAGGATCGTCCCCCCCATTCTTACGGGTCTCAGTGAGCCTGGACCCCCACCCCCCCAACAAAATCTCAGATCCGAGATTGGCAGGAAGTAAGGCCACTCCCTCTCCAAGCACAGGATTCCTGGACATTCAGATAAGACTTAGGCTTTGCACATATCCCTGTAGCCTTTGGCCACTTTCCTAGGAAAGTCTTGATGTGGTATCAGCCAGCACCTTTGCAAAGCCCATCCCCCTGTACCATATACCTTCCCTTTACCATTGTCTATGTGCTGGAATGTATGCCCCATATGCTAATTAGGCATCAGCAAGCAACCTTATACATCCAATCCCCTTAGGACCCTCTTCCTACCCTCAACTGCTTATAAACCCATTTCCCTGACAATAAACTGAGCTGTTCACAGAAACTGCCTCCCAAAAGTGAAGTATTTTGCATGCTCACTATGGTTGCCTGGGCACCTTCAGGGGAAATGTGGCCAGCCCTGGAGGACCCAGGGACCCACATATGATCAATATTGTAGACATCTCAATCATCCAAGTTGACAGTCAAGATCAAGCAGGTGGAATAGTAGCCAGGCATGGTGGTGCACACCTTTAATCCCAGCACTCGGGAGACAGAGGTAGGAGAATCACCATGAATCCAAGGCCACTCTGAGACTACATAGTGAATTCCAGGTCAGCCTGGGCTAGAGTGAGACTCTACCTCATAAAAACAAAAAAAGGGGCTGGAGAGATGGCTTAGTGGTTAAGCGTTTGCCTGTGAAGCCAAAGGACCCTGGTTCGAGGCTCGGTTCCCCAGGTCCCATGTTAGCCAGATGCACAAGGGGGCGCACGCATCTGGAGTTCGTTTGCAGTGGCTGGAAGCTCTGGCGCGCCCATTCTCTCTCTCTCCCTCTATCTGTCTTTCTCTCTGTGTCTGTCGCTCTCAAATAAATAAATAATAAAAAAAAACAATTAAAAAAAAAACAAAAAAAGAAGAAGAAGGAAAAGGAGGAGGAGGAGGAGGAGAAGAAGAAGGAGGAGGAAGAGGAGGAGAAGAAGAAGAAGAAAGAAGAAGAAGAAAAAGAAGGAGAAGGTGGAATAATTTAGAGCCCCTAAACGTTACTGGTAACAGCATAAAGTACTGAAACCATTTTAGGAAACAATCTGATAGTTCCTAAAAGTACTACACATAAGATGACATAATAATCCAGCAATTCTACTCTTAAATATACAGACCCAAGAGACCCACAACTTATCTCCACAGAAAAACTTGTGTGAATGTTCTTAGCAGCATTGTTCCTAAAGCCAAAGGGATTGATAATGTATTGATAATGGATAAATAGAGAAACAAACTATTATATTTTCATGCAATGGACTATTATCCACCTATGAAAAATAATGACAACATAGATAAACCATGAAAATACATTAAGTGAAAACAGCCACTCACAAACATAAGTACTGTATGATTCAATTCATACACACTCTCTACATCCAGAAGGGTAATTTATAGAGACAGATAACAAATGGTTATCCAAAGCTGGAGTATGGGAGCTGGTAGGTATTAGATAACAGCTGAAAGATATCAGGTTTCTTTTTAAGGTGATGAAAATATTCTAAATATCATTGGCTGATAATATCTGTGGATATATTTAAAGGCCTTTGAACTGTCTTATGCTAGAAATGGGTTACTTGTATCAGATGTGAACTATATCTGAATATCTGAATAGTGGTCTCTCGGTATCCTTGAAGTCTTGGGTCTAGGACCCTCTAAGGATTCTCAAGCCTTCTCTATTAAATGGGGTTGTGTGGGCATATGTAACCTGGACCATCTGCTGGTGTTCTTAAATTATCTCTAGACTATTGGTAATATCCAGCACAGTGCAAATGCCACAGAAGGGGCTGTTGTGCTGTATTGCGTATGAATTGATGACAGGCAAAGGCCTGTACTTGCTCAGTACAGACATTATTTCTTAAAGGTATTTTCCATTTTTGGTTGGTTGAATCTGTGGATGAGGAATGTGTGGATACAGGGGGCTGATTGTATAGCTCAGTGACACTGGTCACACAACAACAAACTGTACAGAGTTAGTGGGACCAGCACGAGAGTCCCAGCAACCTGAAGGCATCCTCCAACCATAGGGGCCACAGGGAGATCGTCTGCAAAGACCCTATGAGGTGGGGTGCTGCTTGAGACAGGAGAGAGACTGTCTAAATGCTACTTCCTATTGCAGAGTGTGCACAAAATGTCTTGAGGAGTCCCCTGCCTTCGGCTTCTTGTTTTCCTGCTCAACTCGTGTTTTTCCTTGCTCTAGTGCCAATCTGAAGCAGGGAACAACAGAAGGCGTGAGAGCCACTGTGGAGGGGGGTGATTCTTTCTGTGCTTTGGGCAAGCCTTCTTCCATTCCGCTCTCCAAGTGCTGAGGTGTCTGGACAGGACAGAGATGTGACAAAGTGCGTCTCACCCACCGGAGGGTCCTCTCCTCTTGTCCAGGTCCTCTCTCTGCACTTAGCTCCCACTGGCCTGTGCCCTGCTGGGTGTCTAGTGCTCCTTGTCATAAGTCCCCCTCCCCTTTTGTCTAACTGTGAAACACCCCCCCCCCACTCCTATCATTTGGGGCTGCAGAGATTTGCCTTCCACCACTGAGCTTGTGCTCAGATAATGCCTTCTCTCAAGTCCCGTGAGACCCCCTCCTGGGTCAGCCGCACGAAATTACCACAGGAAGCCCCATGTTGACCGATAATGTCATTAATGAACATGTTTCTCTCAGTCTACCTTCCCGTGCTTTACCCACCTCGCAGACTGACTGTAAGTTCCTGGAAGGTAGGGTCCAGGGCCCAAATGATGAATGTCTTTGTGACCCCATAGTAGCAGCTGTTTTTACCTTGAAGATCACAAGCTTTGAAGTATGTGCACATGTATTATTCCTTTCTGAACTCCACTGCCATTCATTCCTGGCAGTGCCCAGGAGGATGGCCCTCACATGTCACACGAAGGCCCCATCCAACTGCCGTCCACCTAGCACTCTCTCTCCACGGACCTCTGGGGCTTATTTCCTGGCTCCATCTCAGGGGCTGGGATGCTGTCTTGTACATTTAGTCACTGTTCCAAGATGAAGCTTTTATTCCTATTGTCTCAAGTGGTAAAACACAATGTGTGGCATGTCCAGATCTATCGGCTATAGTTCAAATATAATTCATAGGGAAACATAGGCTAGTGGGGAACCAGGTTAGGCTGAGTAACAAGCAGCTCCCCAAATCAGTTAAGAGGAGAACACTGGTAAGTGAGGCTGCTATGGTGGCCTTCAGTGGGTGGACATAAGGGGCTGGCAAAAAGGACCATACTGGCACTGCCCAGTGAGTAAGCTGACCCAAGACCAGCAGATCCAAGAGATGCTGCTTCTTTTCTTGTGAAGGGAAGTGACTTTAATCCCTTTGTGCCTCAGTTTCCTCTCCTGAGTTATTAAATTTCCTCTCATGGAGCAAGATTCCCCTGGAAATTTCCAGTTCTCATGCTAAGTACTTCTGCAAAATAGGACTCACCACCTTATAGCTGCCCCAGGGGGCAAATCTGTCATAGCGATGCAGGGGCTGGCACCGGGGTCCCAGACTGTTCTCATTCATGGAAAGGATGGTTAGCAATACCTCGCAGGTGGGGTGGGCTCAGAGAGCGGATGCACAGGCAGTAGCTTTAGGGTATCCCCTCTCCCCCCCCCCCCCCCGGGAAAAGGGGAGAAGAGACTAGAGAAAAAAGTTAAGAAGTGGGTTAAAATGAAGAAGCAAACTTCACTGGGTCCAGGATGTGTTTGCGCTCAGTGGTGAGCAGAGTTACAGCCACGCAAGTCCCAAAGGGAGTCTGTGACCCAAGCACAAGCCTGGGTCCCAACCTGGAAATACGCCCTGGCTCCTGCCCACTAGCTGCGGCTGCTCATGCGCTGGGAAGCCACACAGCATCACACCCAAAGTCAGGTGCTTAAAAGGGACGGAGAGTTTAAGACATAAGATTTGTTGGCTACAAACACAAGAAGGGAAGCTTTTTCTGATCAAACGTTGATCCCCAGTCAAAGCAAAATTCCAGAGAATTCTTGTGAAGGGTAAAATAGAGTAGCATTAAGCTGAAAATAGTTTTGTATTTTAGTGTTTCAGCATTCTTTCATTTGCTTGTACAGACTGCTGCCCAATATGGTTACTTCAATGCACTAAGTGGTGAGTTGAGAAGGAACCATTAGTGATGGAAATATGGTTTTAAAACAAGAAGGGGGGCTTGAAGCTGGGGAGGGGAGGGGGATAAATACAGACCCTTCAATTGTTGCAATACTACAATGAACTCCTCATTTATGGGGCTGGGGATGTCTTCAGTAAGACTTGTAAAAATGTGACACATATATACAATGATATTCTATCCCTCATAAAGAAATAAATGAAACCATGAAATGTACTTGAAAATGGATGGAACTAGAAGATATTTTATTGAGTGAGATAGTCCAGGTACAGAAAGACAAATGCCACATGCCTTCTTTCAAAAGCGGATCCTAGCTTAGAGCTTTTTAAAATTAAATATATTTAATATTTTATTTACTTATTCATTTATTATAAAGATAGGCAGATAGAGAGAGAATGGTTGCATCAGGGCCTTTAGCCACTGCAAACAAACTCCAGACACATGTACCACCTTGTATATCTGGCTTACGTGGGAACTGGGGAATCAGACTTTGGTCCTTCGTCTTCGTAGGCAAGCCCCTTAACCACTTAGTCATCCCTCCAGCCCTTAGAACTTTTATATGTATGTGTTATCACAGGAGTGATACGGTGTAGATACAAAGGGAGCAGAGTAGGGAAGGTAGCAGATCTTAGGGGATATGGAAGTCATTGGGGGTGTGAGGGTGAAGCCAGGGCAGGGGGACAGAGAGATGGACAGAGGTGAGGGAGCGTAGAATTCACCAAAACTAAATGTGTGTATTCATTTTCTTGTATCCTTATTTGGCATTGTGTATGGGTATGCAGTCTGAACTTTCCAGCTCAGAGTTAGGAAAATGGAAGCATGTCAACATATCACTGTTAACAATTATCCTTCCCAAATGTTTTATGTAGGAAATATCACTAAGGAACCTTTGCAAACCCCTGGAGCACACCTGCTTCTTGTAGTTGTGGCGCCAGTGACAAATACTGCAATGGTGACATGTGTGAGACAGGACCCTCTCAAACAGAGGAGAAGTCAGTTCTTAGGAAGGAAGTGGGAAGACCAGATGCTCAGTGTCACTAGGGGCTGGTCACGGGACAGCGCCAAGGAGCTCAGGCCCTTGTGAATAGGCAGCAAAGAGGAGATGACTAGGCCCTCACAACATGGAGGAGAAACCCTGTCTACAAAAATTACTGTGGTCTTCATTGTTACTGCATATTCTCATTCCTGTTCTGTAGATGCATTAGTGAATGAGCTGTCGACAGCCAGAGAACTCAGGAGTTCTAAGTTCTCCACACACATTGCTACAGATTCAACATGGGCTATAGTAAGAAATCTCCAAAAAGCAATGAAAAAATATGCATGTACTTACTTGTGTATTTATGTATGTAGTATGTATGTATGTATTTGTGATTGTCTTGATCTGTTTGAACTGCTGTAACCAAATGCTGTAGACTGGGTAATTTATAAACAAGCGACATTAACTTTTCACCTTCCAAAGGGTAGAAAGCTTAAGACGAAGGCATCAGAATATTCAGTGAGGGCTGATCTCTGCTTCTAAGATGGTGTCTTCACAGGGCTGAAAGGCAAGAAGGAATAATGTCTGTCCTCATGCAGTAGTAAAGATGGAAAGACAAAAGGGCACATCTAGCTGGGGAGGTGGCTCAGTTGGTAAAATGCTTGTCACAAAAGCAAGAGAGTCTGAGTTCAGGTCCCCAGCACTCACATAAAATGCCAAGCATGGCAGCACATGTCTGTAATTCCCCACTGAGAAGGCAGAGATAGCAAAATTCCTAGCATTTGCTGGCTAGCTAGTGTAGCTGAATTGGTAAGCTTTAGGTTCAGTGAGAGACACTGTCTCAAAAAGTGAGGTGAGGGCTGGAGAGATGGCTTAGCGGTTAAGTTCTTGCCTGTGAAGCCTAAGGACCCCGGTTCGAGGCTCGGTTCCCCAGGTCCCACGTTAGCCAGATGCACAAGGGGACGCACGCGTCTGGAGTTCGTTTGCAGAGGCTGGAAGCCCTGGCGCGCCCATTCTCTCTCTCTTCCTCTATCTGTCTTTCTCTCTGTGTCTGTTGCTCTCAAATAAATAAAAAAAAAAAAAAGTGAGGTGAGCTGGGCATGCTAGCACATGCCTATAATCCCAGCACTCTAGGAGCAGAGTTAGGAGGATTGCCATGAGTTCAAAGCCAGCCTGAAACTACATAGTGAATCCCAGGTCAGCCTGGACTAGAGCAAAACTGTACCTCAAGAAACCAAAAAAGAAGTAAGGTGGAGTACTATTGAAGAAGACACCTGATGTTAACCTCTGGCCTCTACATGCATGTGCACATGGGTGCTATACACGTGCATGCACACATACCACACACATTTAACAAAGCAACTTCAGTATCTTTAATAGGAGCACCAATTCATTTGTGAGGGTGGAAACCTTCATGGCTTAATAACTTCCCCAGAGGCTCTACTTCCTAATATTATCACATTGTGTATTAGATTTCAACCTGTGATTTTTGGAAAGCCCTGTATATTCAAGAAGTGCCTTTAACCATGGGGCCATCTTCCTGGCCTCCAGATCTGTACATTCAAACCCCAGCCATGATCTTTGGGGTTCTGAACAAGTTACTATTTCATTTGTCAAAAGCACATAATATCTTGCCTGCTTATCTCACCCTATGTAGAAAGGATAAAACTATAAAGGATCACTGAGTGTGGTGGTACACTCTTTAATCTCAGCACTCTGGAGGCTGAGGTAGAAGGATCATTGGGAGTTGAAAGCCAGTCTGAGACTACATAATCATTTCCAGGACAGCGTGGGCTAGAGTAAGACCCTACCTCAAACACAACAACAAAAAATTGGGGCCTTAGAGAGATGGCTCAGTGGTTAAGGTGCTTGCCTGTAAAGCCTAATGAGCAGAGTTCGATTCCCCAGTACCCACATAAAGTCAGATGCCCAAGATGACACATGCATCTAGAGTGTGTTTGCAGAGGTTAGGGGCCCTGGTGCACCTATCCTTGGTCTTACTCTGCCAGGTATGGTGGTGCATGCTATGGTCCATCTGTTGTTGGCCAGGAGGTGATGTCCACCCTCTCTGCTCATGCCATCATTTCCCCCTGCCACCATGGAGCTTCCTCTTGAGTCTATAAGCCAAAATAAACCTTTCTTCTCATAAGCTGTGCTTGGTCGGGGGATTTCTGCCAGCAATGTGAACCTGACTGCAACACAGGCTGTGTTTGCAGAAATCCAGGTTGCATGGTCTGATGGCCCAGTGATGAGTCACAGAGAATCACTTCACTACCTTCAAGTGCAAGTCACAGCCATCCTCGACTCATATTGGAGAAGGACTGACTTCAGTTCAATGCAAGGAATGGCAAAGAATTCCTAGTCATCTTAATGCAGCGCCCACGGGGGCAGAGTAGCAGGTGCCTGTTATAAGAAGAGTAGCAAGGCTGCAGACATGGCTCAGTGGGCTGAGTGCCTGGAGCACAGGTGTGGGGACCTTTGCTTGGATCCTAGCACCACACAAATTCTGGGCATGGTAACTGGAAGCCCAGTGCCGGGAAGGAGGAAGCAAGAAGATCCCTAGGGCTTGCTGTCTAGCTAGTCTAGCTGAATGGGTGAGTTCCAGGTTCAGACCCTGTCACAAAAGGTAAAGTGGAAAGTGATTGAGGAAGACACCTGATGTCAACCTTTGGCTTTAACATGCACATGAACACATACATTTGTACCCACTCACCTACAGACATAGAAACATGGCAATGGCATGCAAACCACACACACAGGAAGCAGCAAAGCCAACACGATATTAAGCAGCAACTGACATTCCGCCTTGGTACCAGGGAGTAGGCAGAAGTGAGGACACAGCCTATAGGGTGGAGATTTCTAGATGTCTGATGCTAGCTGACAACTCAAGCCCACCACCTCCAGTATCCTTCCAACTTCCCAAAGAGATCACAATAATGAATTTCCACATGAAATCCCTGGGCTTTGCAATGTGAGCTCATTTTGCACAGGGCAATTGACCCACGAGCTCCCAGTTTTCGTCATCTGCCTCCCAGTTTTCATGAGATGAGACAGCTCATCCTTTATGTGAAACACCTGTCAGCAAGAGGGTTGGTGGCTGCCAACTCATTTATCAGAGGATGTCATTGCTTTGTGGTTGGTAAGAGAGGGAGGAGAAAAGAACAAGTTAATTATCATGAGGCTGGGTAGTCGGCAGGGGGAGGAAAGGCATTTGTGTCATTTATTTACTAGTATTAACTTGCAGGATGATAAATCAAAGTCTTGGGTTGTCCAGGAGCAGCAGTGATGCCAGCCAGCTGTCAGGCAGCAATGAGTTCCTGGGAGTGCTGCCTCACAGCATTTCCTGCAGCTCTTATCCAACTCTGAGAAGACGGGGAATGGACTGGAAGGGAAGACAAAGAAAATGGGGTGGGGTTGGGTGAGGGCAGGACAGCAGTGTCTGGTGGCCCAGGAGGGAAGTGGGGTGGGTGAAGAGAACCCCAGCTGGAAAAGCCCCTCATTGAGGCTCCCTCAACCTGAGGGCTCACATCATGGGCAGGTGGTTGCTTTGCCCCTTCCCAGCCCATCCTCAAGACTAGGGCTCATTCTTTCTATAGAAAGAAAACTGGATGTGGTTCAGCAACGCAATAAAATAAGCAAAAGCAAAACCCCTTCCTGGGAACTGGAGAGCAGTGCTCAGGGGATAAAGTGCTCTCTGTACAATCATGAGGGCCTGAGTTTGGGCCTGCAGCCACCATAGAGGATGGTTGGTGCACATCACAAGCAATGGCATTGCAGCCATAATTAAAAACCTCCCCACAAAGGAAAGCTCTGGACTAGATGGATTTGTTGCAGAATTCTATCAAACTGTCAAGGAAGATCTAGTGCCAACTCTTCTCAAGGGGTGCCACAACATAGAAAGGGAGGGGACACTTCCACATTTATTCTAGGAAGCCAGCATTACCCTGACCCCTACACTGGATAGAGACACAAACAAAAAAAGAAAACTACAGGCCACTTTTCCTGATGAACATAGATGCACAAATTCTCAAGAAGATTCTTGAAAACTGAATTCAAACACACATTAAGCTTACCCCATTTAACCTATGCTGACTTCACTCTCTGTTGTTGAAGAATCTGTTTATCTTTTTCAGAAGACAGTGAGACCTGAGGAAATAAACCAAGTTTTGCACTTCAGCTAAGGTCTAGCTGAAACCACAGAGGAATTGGGGAGATGAGCAAGAGTACTGCTTCCATGCTGAACCTAATAATCAGTGCCAGGGTGAAGGAGACAGACCCTGAGGACACTCAACACCTACCAAAGCAGAGATCCAGAGGCTCCTAAGAGCTCATCATTGAAGTAGAATTAAAATACACCCACCACAGCTCAGGAAATTTTGCAGAGGAGGGGACAGAGAGATTGTAAAAGCCACAGGTTGAGACATCATACCCAAAGGATTGCCCCACTACCACAAATACCGGACTTCTACTCTCACAACGCATAACCCACAACCCTGTGGGGAATACCTGCAACACCACTGAGGGGACCCATAGCAGAATGGGGACAGGGACAAGGCAAAGGATGGTATCAACACATGATGTAGCCATACTAAGTATGACCATAATAATAATTCACAAAAAGATTGGCTGGGGAAATGGCTTATCAGTTAAGGCATTTGTCTGCAAAGCCTAAGGATCCCCAGTTTGAATCCCCAGGACCCACGTAAGCCAGATGCACAAGGGGGCGCATGCATCTGGAGTTCATTTGCAGTGGCTAGAGACCCTGGCGCTCCCATTGTCTCTTTCTCTCTATCTGCCTCCTTTCTCTCTCTAAAATAAATAACTAAAATCTTTTAAAATAAATAAAATATTGAAAAAGAAGACTGTTTATCATGAACAAGTGATCTATATACAATTGATGCAAGGCAGTTTCAACATATGTAAATAAATAAACATAATACACCACATAAATAAACTTAAGAGTAAAAATCACATGATCATCTGTGATACAGAAAAGCCATTTAACGAAGTCCAAAGTGCCTTCATGATGGAAATTCTGGAGAACGTTGGAATTGATGGAATAGACCTCAAAATAATAAAGTCCATATTTGACAAACCCACAGCTAATATTATATTAAATAGTGAAAAACGGAAGCCTGGCATGGGAGCACACACCTTTAATCTTAGCACCTGGGAGGCAGAGGTAGGGGGATCATTATGAAACTTGAGGCCACCATGAGACTACATAGTGAATTTCTGGTCAGCCTGGCCTATAGCAAGACCCTGCCTCAAAAAAATGAGAAAGAAAGAAAGAGAGAGAGAGAGAGAGAGAGAGAGAAAGAGAAGGACAGAGGGAGGGAGAGAGAAAGGAAGGAAGGAAGGAAGAAAGAAAGAGAGAGAAGGAGAAAGAAAAACAGAGAAAGAAATAAAGAAAAGAAAGAAAGAAAGAGAGAGAGAGAAAAAAGAAAGAAAGATTGAGGCCATTTTCTCTAAAATTAAGAACAAGACAAAGATGGCCTCACCACTTTTATTCAATATTGTGCTTGAAGTCATAGATATAGCAACAAAACAAAAGGTATTGAAGGAAGAAATATAAGAAACAAAGAGGTCAAACTAAGTCCATTTGCAGATGATATGATTCTATACTCAAAAGAGCCAATAGAATCTACAAACAATCTCCTAGACTTGATAACTTTCAATAAAGCTGTGGAACATAAGATCAATATGATAAGAAAATGAAAAATTAAGTGTATATTTTGAGTCATAGACCCGACTGTGATGCTTTTCCTATGTTTTTCTTTTTCTGACGCTGTGAGCTGAGGCCTGGGAAAGCTGTTGGGGCAGCGGCTGCTCCTCCAGCTGGCAGAACTGTGGGCACCGGCAAGCGTGATGAGGGGGAGACACAAGGGCACCCCCTAACTTGTAGCTGTGTGCTGTTGGGCCAATCCAAACTGAGGGGCTGCAGGTATTTTTTCAGCACGCGCTTCCCCTCAGCCTGCTGGTATAATAGATTCTTGATCTCTCCGATTCTCTTTGAATGGCAATTAGCTTTCTTGCAGACTGGAACCCAAATTTCTGCAAGAAACACACAAAATCAGCTTTCACATATACCAATAATGAACTTGCAGGGAAGGAAATCAAGGAAAACATCCCATTCACAAAAGTGTTACCAAAACTACTAAAAATAATACCTAGGAAAAAAAACCTAACCAAAACTGTGAAAGGCCTCTAGAATGAAAATTTCAAGACACTAAAAAAAAAAAAAAAAAAAGAAAGAAATCAAAGAGGATATTAGATGATGGAAAGAACTTCTGTGCTCCTGGAAAAATTAACAATGTGAAAATACCAATCTTACCAAAACTAATCTACAGATTCAATGCAATTCCCATCAAGATTACAATGGTATTCCTCACTAGGTAGAAAAAATAATCCATGGATTTCTTTTTTATTTTAAATTTATTTATTTGAGAGTGACAGAGAGAGAGAGAGAAAGAGGCAGATAGATAGAGAGAGAATGGGCATGCCAGGGCTTCCAACCACTGCAAACGAACTCCAGACACGTGTGCCCCCTTGTGCATCTGGCTAATGTGGGTCCTGGGGATTCGAGCCTCGAACTGGAGTCCTTAGCCTTCACGGGCAAGCGCTTAACTGCTAAGCCATCTTTTCAGCCCCCAATCCATGAATTTCTATGGAACCACAATACACCACGAATAGCCGAAGCAATCCTAAGGAGAAAGAATACAGCTGGAGGCATCACAACACCTGCTCTCAGATTCACCTCCTGGCAATAGTGATAAGAACAGCATGTAAATATATAAACACACATAAAACAGGTATGTACACAAATGGGACAGAATAGAGGACTCAGAAACATGCCTACCTTGCTTTGGCCACCTAATCTTTGACAAGCAAGCCAAAAATATTGACTGAAAACAAGTTTATTCAACAAATAGTGTTAGTAAAACTGGATATTTACCTTTATAAGAAAAACTAGACCCATATCTCTCTCCATATACAAATATCAATTCAAAGTGAATCAAAGGCCTTAATCTAAAATCTGAAACACAGAAAGCACTAGAGGAGAAAAACCAGGGACCATGTTCCAGGATAGAAGCATAGGCAAGAACTTTCTGAACAGGACTCCCAGTAGCATAGGAAACAGTCTCCAAAATTCAACAAATAGGATGTGAAATTAAAAAGGTTCTGCACAGCTAAGAAACCATCATCATGGCATGTCTATTATAGGGGAAACCAACCACCCTCTAATTGGACTGGAGGCCCGCTCCATGGGAGGGAATACATCTCTGATACTGAAAACCTACAACAGGGGTAGTCATGAGCCCTAGGGGTGTAACGTCTGCTGCTGTCTGGCTAAATGTATTATACTATGTTCACCAAACTGCCCAGTAAGCACTTCTCTTAATGTTCATACTCTTATATTAATGCTACTCTCACTGTTGGTTAGAGAATCTTCTCTTTTCAGATGGCAATGACCTTGGGATGACTCAGAAGGCACCATGGTGCTGAGAAGAAGTGACAGAGGAGTGCTCAGCACTGACATATCTCTATCACACCTGCTAAGGCTCAGGGTCCATTGCAGAAGAGGTGGAGGAAAGAATGCAAAAGCCAAAGGAAGGGTAGGACTCCTTACAATGTGCTCCTCCAGACACAAAATGGCCTGGATATCCATGACCTCACAGTGCCTGACACTACATACACAAGACGGTCATAACAGGAGGAAAAGATGATGACATCAACTGATTAAGAGGGAGAGAGGATATGATGGAGAGTCGAGTTTCAAAGGGGAAAGTGGGGGGAGGAAGGGAATTACCATGGGATATTGTTTACAATCATGGAAGTTGTCAATAAAAATAAAAAAGAAACCATCATCAAAGCAAGCAGACAACCCATGTGCAATGGGAGAAAATCTGGGCTATTTATACTTCAGACAGGGGCTGGCCCTGGACTCACGGCGATCTTCCTACCTCAGCCTCTTGAATGCTGGGATTAAAAGTATGGTGGTTAATTGAGATGGGAGGACCCGTCCTAAGTGTGGGTGGCCCCATTCCAAGGGCTGGGGTCCTGGGCTACATAAAAAAGAGAGAGCTTGCTGAGTAGCAGCACTCACCACTCTGCTTCCTCACTGGGGACTGGATGTGACCAGCTGCCTCCCATTCCTGCTGCCATGCCTTCCCTGCCATGAAAGACTGTGCGCTTGAACTGCGAGCTGAAACAAACCCCTCCATCCCTAAGCTGCTTCTGGTAGGGTATTCTGTCTCAGCATTGAGAGCGTAACTAATACATGGCTAGTGAATTATTTCTCTGTGCCAGATACCATCCTGCTAACTTTGCACTTATCTCACTGAATACATAGAACATCATCTGTAATGAACTTGTGCTAATCCCAGAGGGAAGACATTCTCACAGCTTCCCAGTTTGTGATAGACTAAATTACAGCCACACTCAAGGAGCCCACTGGGAGCTCTTGTTGCTCACTCTGGGTGAATTTATGGGAACAACCTGGATGAGCGACTGAGAGAGGGACTGAATGACCATCTGCTGAATCTTCATGTTGCAAAACTTACTATCAGATGACCTCGACTCACCTTTTTTTTTATACTGGGGGAAAGCCTGTGCTTTTCCTTTTTTTTAAAAAAAAAATTATTTATTTGAGCTGGGCATGGTGGGGTACACCTTTAATCCCAGCACTTGGGAGGCAAAGATGGGAGGATTGCCATGAGTTCGAGGTCAGCCTAGATCAGAGTGAGACCCTACCTCAAAAAACAAAACAAAAAAAAATTATTTAGTTGCAAGGATAGAGAGAGAGAGAGAGAGAGAGAGAGAGAGAGAGAGAGAGAGAGAGGGAGAGAGGGAAACAGAAAGAGACAATGGGCATTCCAGGGCCTCCTGCCACTGCAAACAAACTCAAGACACATGTGTCACTTGTGCATCGGGCCTTACGTGGTACGGGGAAATCAAGCCCAGGCTATCAGCCTTTGCAAGCAAGCGCCTCAACTGCTGAGCCGTCTCTCCATCCCCTTGACTGTCAATTTCTATTTGGGTAGCCCAGGTCACTCTTCCCTTGTTCCGTCTGCCTCTTTGGCCCTCTTGCAGGAAATGCCTTTCATGGAGCTGTAGTTACAGTGGCCACTAGTGGGAACAAGAAGTTCTGGGCACAAGGAGGAGTGCAGTAAGACCCCGGCTCCAAGAGCATTACTTGAGGATGTGCAGAGGACAGAACAGCGAGCAAAAGACCACAGCATCCGGTGAGCACAGCAGGCTAGGGCGTGTAGGGCAAGCAGAGGCGAGCCATATCCCCAGGCCACTCGTGGGGCATGCATGCAGAGCTTTCCAGGTGAGCAGTCAGCGGACACTTGGGTGGACACAACTGGGCACGACAAGGAATGTGGGTGGAGAAGCAATGTCACTTGGGGGTGCCACAGTACAGTGAGCATGCGCACACTCAGCAGTGAGACCAGAGCTTTGAAGGCCAAGGCCAGCCCCTTGGGGGTTGTTGGCAAGTGAGGCAGAGACAAATACAGGAACATCTGTCAGGAAGGTCAACTTTGGTGGCCCAGGGATCAGAGCTACCATGAGGAAGCAGAGGAATGGAAAAGGAAGCCAAAGGAGGTTCCCTCAGGTGCCCTTATTTTTTAAACGTGCGTGGATGTGTTTGTGTGGATTTGCATGCACGTGTGTGTGTGTGTGTGTGTGTGTGTGTGTGTGTGTGTGTGTGCGCGCGCGCGCAGGTGCGCGCCAGCTAGGGGTCGATGTCGGGTGTTCTCCCTCTCCATCTTTTTCTTTTTTTTGAGGTAGGGTCTCACTCTAGCCCAGGCTGACCTGAAATTTGTATGTATTCTCAGGGTGGCCTCGAACTCACAGCGATCCTCCTACCTCTGCCTCCCAAGTGCTGGGATTAAAGGCATGCACCACCATGCCTGGCTCCATCTTATTCTTGTTTCTTTTTCACCCTTGTGTGTGTTGGGGGTGGGGGCCGGGGTTGTGTGCTCATGTAGAGGCTGGAGATTGATGTTAGGTGTTTTCCTTGATCACGCCCCTCTTTTACTGATACGGGGTTTTTCATCTGAACCTAGAGCTCACTGATTCAGCTAGTCTAGCCAGCCCACCACAGGAACGCCTCTCTCTGCCTCCTGTACTAGGATAACAGAGGGGCCTCCATGCCCACCTGGCATTTACGAGGGTTCTGGGGATCTCAACTTGAATGCCAGTCATCATTATGCACAGCACTATGACTGACAGAGTCATTTTCCCAGCCCCTCCACTTACTCCTTGAGACAGGGTCTCTAGCTGAACCTAGGCCTCACCAACTTGGCTAGACTTGCTAGTGTGCGAGGCCCAGGAATTCCCTGTCTCTGCTTGCCAGGCCCTGGGATTATAGGCACACTCCACCATGCTCCATGCACTTTACGTAGGTGTTACAGATCCAAACTCAGGTCCCTGTGCTTTCACAGTCTTTTTCAAGTGTTCTTTGATAAAACCATCTGTAGTGACGCTTTATATTCACTATGTGCTTGCCAAATTTTTTTCTTTTGAGGCAGATCACAGGATAAAGCTCAAGCTGCCATTGAAAGGGCCATCCCCCCTACATCTTGAGTCCATGGCAACAAGAGCCAACTTCTTGAGGGCTCAGCCCTGGATCAGAACATACATTCAGCCCTGGATCAGAACATCCCCTCAGCCCTGGATCAGAACATCCCCTCAGCCCTGGATCAGAACATCCCCTCAGCTCTGGATCAGAAAATCCCCTCAGCCCTGGATCAGAACATCCCCTCAGCTCTGGATCAGAACATCCCCTCAGCCCAGGATCAGAACATACCTTCAGCCCTGGATCAGAACATACCTTCAGCCCTGGATCAGAACATCCCTTCAGTTCTGGATCAGAACATCCCCTCAGTTCTTGATCAGAACATTCCCTCAGCTCTGGATCAGAACATCCCCTCAGCAAAGGATCAGAACATACCTTCAGGCCTAGATCAGAACACCCCCTCAGCCCTGGATCAGAACATACCTTCAGCCCTGGATCAGAACATCCCCTCAGCCCTGGATAAGAACATCCCCTCAGCTCTGGATCAGAACATTCCCTCAGCCCTGGATCAGAACATCCCCTCAGCCCTGGATCAGAACATCCCCTCAGCCCTGGATCAGAACATCCCCTCAGCACCCTGGAGCTTGCAGGGCTAGAGAACCCTAAGGTCCATGGATACATCTTCTACAGGTAAAGCATTACACAATCATGTCTAAGTCTTCAGCTAGGTTCTCCCACCCCATGTCCCCTTCACCTAGATCAATGCAATGTGATTATTGTCCCTAGCCTATTCCATTTCAGTACACTGAAACTACAGGGTCTTAACGGCCGGTCATTGGGGGTTATGGGAAAATGTCTCATATGGGAGAAGATGATGGAGATAAGGGTTTTGATCTACATGGAGAGCATCCTTGCCTGCAGACTGTCCGTTGATAGTTTACTCTGCCTATGTCCATGGCAAAGGTTCTCCTGACCCACTGCCCTGTTTAGAGGCTGCAACTGAAATACCCAAGCATTGTGTTTGCTCCCCATAGCTGACCAGAATTTTTGCTCTTGTTTTAGGTTTTCTTCTTAATTCCCATCCCAAAGGAGAGCCTGTTGTTGTTTTAGGTTAGATACATGGTCTGTGCACTATGCAATTGAGTTCCTTTCATGATCAATAATTTGTGGGTTACCATTGCTGCATGAAAGGCACTATGTAACTTTTATGCCCCTTGACCCTATGATTTATATGCACACTAGATTTTAGAGAGAGGAAGAAGAGAAAAGGTTTTTATGAGCTGCTAGGGTGCACCAGGAGCTGCAAATGCTCTCAGTGGCCCCGTGGAAGACAGCTCTGGCTGTGACTGGAACAGCTCTCCTTGGTCCCCTCATGGCTCCTTTAATAAACCTCTGCATGGTTTTATCCCCAGGATTTATTGATGACCTGCAGTGGCCCTCTCCTAGGCCTGGGACTGCTGGGGTGTTGGTGGGGGCAAGGGCAGTGAATGAGACCCACTCCTTGACCCGGACTACCCCATAAATCAGGGCCTGCCTTCATCCGGGATGGGGAGCCAGATGGTAGCTGTTACTGCAGGAGCTCTACAGGAATCAAGGCCTGTGATCTTTCCTGTTGCTAACAGGCCTGATTTTTTATGGCTGTCAGCGTCCTTGGAATGGCTGGGGGAGGGAGGCAGGCAGGGCAGGGGTCCAGTGGCTCAAGATCTGGGCTTTCTTCTCCCAAGGGACAAGCCACAAAGGTTTCCCTCTTGCTCACTAGTTGAGGTTCTCAGCCTTAGACTCTGTTTCTGAAGAGGTTTCTTACAGTGGCAAGTGGGAAAGCTGAAATAACCAAAGCCTCCTAGGAAGGAGAATGGTGGTGATCTTCTGTGTGGATGGTCAGTAGCATGACCCTACCTCAGAGGTGACAGCTGGCCCTTTCTGTTGGAATGACATCCAAGTCTCCAGAGACTGCTTAGGATGCAGCTTCGCTGTCCCAAACACCTTAGATACTGAAATAAAGCAAGTTTTCAAACTGCTTGGTGGGTCCAATTTTGGGAGTTTTGTTTTTTCAGAGTGGATGGACAGACAGTTCAAGAAGGATGAGGAAGGAGGACATAAGGATAGACAACAAAAAGCAGGGCTTTTCAGATAAACCCCAGCCAGCTCCGAGGTACCTGATTAGGGGTATTAGCTGCCGAGATCCGGTCATTAAGGTGAGGTAGACCACAGTGGGCGCCATGGCCTGGACATCAGTGAGAAGTAAACAGTTTATTAACAGTCCTTGTGTGGTCCAACAGCCTGCCTCCAACAGGCACAACCTCCCAGCAAGAACAGAGCCAGCCAAGGGCAGGGTTGTGTGGCCAGCACCAAACACTCTCAGAAGCACAGAGGAGATAGTGACAGAATTCCAGATGCAGCCAAGGGAGTTGGTGGGCCAAGAGTGCAAATCCATTTATTTATCTATGGAGAGCTCGAAGCTAGTCTCAGACCACAGGGAGGCTAAGTTTACCGATAAAGCAGACATACCCAAGAAATCACATCTAGAAAGTTCCGGGGAAGCATTCAAATTCTTAGAAGGATCTTAGGCAAGCTGAGACTCCTGCTATAACTGTTTGCAGCAGCTGGATTGAACTTATAGCCAAAATATTCAGTTTTAAATTTTGAGCCAGTGACGATTGGCAGGTGTGTCACTGATCAGTTCCCAGTGTTCTGAGAACCACAGCTCTCATCATCTCCAGAAGTTTTGTCCATCCAGAAGGCTCAAGGATACAGGGAAAGTTCCAGAAAGCTGCTCACAGACACTCTGATGCTGTGTGAGATGGCTAGTCTAGATGGTCAACCACATTGATAGTCTGGAATCACTAAGGAAACCAATCTCTGGGCATTTTCTTTTCTTTTCTTTTCTTTTTCTTTTTTTTCTTTTTTTTTTTTGTAGGTTAGGTTACTTGACATGGAATGATCCATTCTAGTATTCTAGCAGCACTATTTGATGGATTGAATAAAAAGCATAAAACTAGGTCTGGTGAGATAGCTCAGTTGTTACAGGTGTTTGCAAAGCTTGATGACTGAGGTTCCATTCCCCAGTACCCACATAAAGCCAGATGGCCAAAGTGGTACACGAATCTAGAATTTGTTTACAGTGACAATTGGCCCTGGTATACCCATACTTCTGTATTTCTGAAATAAATAAATTAATAAGTAAAAAATTAATAAATTAAAAATAGTAGAAAATAGCTGAGGATCAATATTCAAGTCTGCCTGCTTCCTAAGGATGTAACATAACCAGCTGTCTCACACTACTACGGTCAAGGCTTCCTGCCATGAGGGACTGTGGCCCTTCAAACAGTGAGCCGAGATAAACCTTCCTTCCTTCCTTAAATTGCTTTTTGTTGGACATTTGATGATAGCAATGAAAAAAAAAAAACAGAAATATTCACCTTTCATCTGTGGGCATACCATTCTGAATAAGCCTGATCTATTCTGATCTTGGAAGCTAAGCAGGGTCAGGCCTGGGTAGTACTTGGATGGGAGAAATACCCACCTCTCAACAAAGAGACTGAGAAACTCTAAGCAGTGAAAGTGAGGCAGTTTGTTGTTAATGTCACAGGGCTGGCCACCAACTCCAAAAATAAAAGGCAGGTGCATCCTTTGAAAGCATAAAAGGCCATTTTTATAATCTTCTAAGCACAACCCCTCCCCTCTTTGCTCCATTGGCTGTGTATTCAGGGAGGCACAATCTGCCCAGTTTCCCTGTGTAATTCCCTCCCTGAATCTCTCCAGTTTCTTTGTTTAGCTTGCCTTAGCATTGGTTCTGCATTCTAAGAATGTGAGATAGTATCTATATCTCCTGGCTTAATGGTTACAGACCCCCTTGGTGCATGGCTATTAGTGATTTTTCAATCCTAGGGCCAGACAAAGGAATTTGGGTGAAAGGGGACTTAATGCTTCCTACTTGCTTCTACCCTTGCAGTTTGTAAACTTGAGTCTTGTTTCAGGCATTTATTTTATTGCAAATAGACCAATAGATCTCCCACAGAAACTAATACAATATCTCCTGAAGAGGCAATGTGCATAACCTCTCTGAAGACTAAAAATCAAGGGAGACATCAAGCACAATGTCAAGGGCATCAAGTCACAGGTTAGAGCTTTCTGACTACCACAGCTGGCCAAACAGGAAGGTGCACAGATTTTCTGAGCTACCCTTTTATTGGAGACAGGGCCTTTGGCTTTCTAACACATCTTTGAGTTTGGCTATTGCCTCATATGTAAAAGTAATCACTAGACCCCTGCCCTTCTCTCATCTTTTCTTCTGCGCCCACCTCAGCACCAGGACATACAAACAGAAGCAGAAGTTTGCTCATGACTCCAAGTACTCTGGCCAGGGCTCTATCTGGATTCCTCCCAGAGCAACATGTAAATTTCAGGGAGGCTGCCATATTATGTCATGGTATGGATCTGCATGTCCTCCAGAGTCTTGGGATATGAGTACTTGGTCCCCAGCTTGTGGTGCTGCTACACGGAAGGCTGGAGCCCTTTAGGAGATAGTCATAGGGCGTAGGCCTTCTCTGAAGAGTGTACCTACCTCGTTTTTGCTTGCATGTCTGCTTCCTGGCCCCTACTCCATGAACAGCTTCCATCACACCTACCCTCCCACTATCAGAAACAGATTCTCTGCCATGATGGAATGAATTCATTGGAAACCACAAGCCACCTGCACCCTTCCTCCATGGAGTTGTTCTGTCCGCTTCTAGCTCAGTGACACCAAACAGAACCAAACATACTTATGGAATCTTTGGGGAGACATACGCGTTCTACAGCTGCCTTCCACCACGTCTAGAAGTAGAAGTAGCAAAAAATAAATTTTGTCTCTTAAAGCCTGCTAGGTTCTTAGAACTGTTATAACAACAACCAGTACACTCATCCTTGTGAAATGGTCCTGCTCCGTGTCATCTCACTTAAAACGTGTGTGTTATGTGAAGTTTTCCTCTGGGCCTTGGCACAATGGTGTACTGAACAACTCAGGTAAAATGTGAAGAACAGAAGGGGAAGTTGTTTCAGAACAGATTTTACAGTAATAGCAAAGACTCTCCTGTAAGGCCAGGCACCAGCAAGGCAAAATAAGTGCTGACAGAGAAGAGTTACAAGGTGAGCAGCCTACCTCTAAATGGGCATCTTTGTCTTATAGGGCTGGATGAGTTCTGAGAGAAATGATGAAGGCTTTTTACAAGTAGTAAATCCGATTTAAGCAAACAAATAAACATATACAGGCCCCCACACAACTTGTTCCTTGCTGAGTTTGATTTCACATGTAACATATTGAGTTTGGATTTATATTTAATCTGTTACATAGAAAAGCAAAATTTGGGGCCTGGAGAGATGGCTCAAGGGATAAAGTGCTTGCTGGACAAGGATGAGGACCTGAATTCAGATTCCTAAATAAATGCCAAGCTGGCATATTGGCATAAGCACATAATCCTAGTGCTCTGGAGGCAGAGATGGGCATCCCTGGGGCAGGCTAGCTCGCTAGAGAAGCTGAATGGGTGAGCTTTGGGTCCAAATGAGAGATCCTGCCTCAAAAAGTATGGTGGAGAGTGATCAAGAATGACACCTGATGTCAACTTCTGTCCTCTACATATGCATGTGAGCACATGTGCATGGGCACACACACACGTTCCCACATACATACAACCACATATACATACACATGCATGTTAGTTATCTTTCTCATTGCTGGGGCAAAACACCTGACAGAAATCAATTTAAGAAAGAGTTTATTTCACTTTATTTCATGAAGTTCCAGGTCAGTTGTGGTAGGGAAGGCATGGTGGCAGGAGCTTGAAGCAGCCGGTCATGTTCAGTCCACAGCAATGAGGCAGAGTGATGGATGCTGCTGCTCAGCTAGGTCCCTCCTTTTTATACAGTCCAGGACCCCCGCTCATGGAATAGTGCTGCCCACAGTTAAGGTAGGTCTTCCCATCTTAATTAACCTAATCAAGATAATCCCCCACAGGAGTCTCCGGAAGCTAATCTGATCTAAATAGTCCCTCACAGGTGATTCTAGGCATGCAAAAAAAAAAAAAAAAAAAAAGTGTGGGAGAGAAACACCAAATTTGAGCTGAATCAGAGAATTGAAAGCATAGAAAGTCCTCTCTTCTGTTTTTAAAAAATTTTTTTTATTTATTTGAGAGAGAGAGTGAGAGAGAGAATGGGTGTTCCAGTGCCTCCAGCCACTGCAAATGAACTCTAGACACATGTGCCACCTTGTACATCTGGCTTACATGGGTTCTGGGGAATAGAACCTGGTTCCTTGGCTTTGCCAGCAAGTGCCTTAGCCAGTAAGCCATCTCTGCACCACTTTTTTCTTCTTCTTTTTTAAATAATGTATTCTTTCTAAAATTCATTTATTTACTGGCACATGCACACCAGGGTCTCTTACCATCACAAATGAATGCTTGTCCAGTTAGCTTTACATGGATGGGGTTGAACCCAGGCCAGCAGCCTTTGCAAGTAAATGTCTTAAAATTCTGAGCCATCTCCCCAGCCCCACTTCTCTTCTTACCTGAATGACTGGGTAGCTCATTCCTCTCTCTGAATATCAGTTATCTTAGGTAGAAAGGAAATGATTTTAATTCTTGCCTCATCCACATTGCTGAAAACATTAAGTAATATTGACACCAACTAGGTCCCATCACAGTGCTTGGTGCATGAACCCATAACCAGTGCTCTGTGAATGTGATCTTGTTATTTAATAATTAATATTTGGTTGGATTAAATGTGGAGCTTAACTGTTACTCATTCAACTCTGTTCATAATATGACCCAAAGGAGATGGAAATAGCAATGATAAAAAATAGTAAGAATTTATTAATACCTGTTATAACCTAGGCACTCTTTCAAGCTTGACCTATGAAGTCCTACAGACTTGGGGAGTTTAGCCTTCTGGGTCACCTTGCAGGTCAGCATGCAGGTTAAATGGTATGAACTTGGATTTGAACAAAAGTGGACTGAATCTGACTCAGCATTTGGCCATACGACCATTCAGGGCAGGGCTTCTCAGAGACATGTCTGGTCACCTTACCCTCTCAGGAGAATGTCCACATACCCCATGGACACAAACGAGCAGATTTGTGTCTTCTCTTGATCCCCACATGTCCCTATGGTCACTGGGGTGCTTTGTGCATTCAACACAAGATTAAATAGCACTGACTAATATATTGGTGCCAGGAGCTAAGAAAAGACTTGGCTTCTGATGGAATTTAGGAGAAATGAAGGAGAGGTGATTTTTTAAACTGGTGAACTGTGTGGTAAGTTTTCCAGGTATTTCTATGGCATCATAGTCAAGGGTAATCCCCACAACTGCTACTCATTACTTAGGATTGATTTACCTGAGTATGGTCTTCCAGACAGAGGATGAGGAGCAGAGGGGCTCACCTTTACTGGGTGTTCCTTTCCATGAGCAGAAGCAATGATTCAATGGTTTATTGGGCTGGTGATTAACTCTACTGGCAGAGTGTTGGCCTAGCATGTATGAAGCCCCGAGTTCCATGCCCAACACTACATAAACCAGGTGTGGTGGTGCAGGCCTTTAACCCCAGCACTCAGGATTCAAGGTAATCCTAACCTAGTGAGTGTGAGGCCACCTGGACTACATAAGACAGAGAGAGAGAGAGAAAGAGAGAGAAAGGGGAGAGAACAAATCCCTACTATGCTTTAACTGTGGAGAATGTGGATGCTTGGCTCAGCACCACTAGAGGAGGGCAGTGACAGCTGTTGGAGATAAGAGGAACACTTGAAAAAGTCCAGGACAAGCAGGAATCAGGAAAAGTAATTCATACCCAAACTCTTACATATCATATGCTCAGTAAAGAACCAACCCTGAAAAGATTCAAAATCCAGTTCCAAAAAATCTTGGGTAAGAAGTGAGAACATGATGACAATCCTGCTCGGTGGTGAGAACTGACATGGAAGATTCTCAGTGCTTCGCTGGCTCGATGACTGGACACATGCTTTCCAGCTCAAGTTCTATGGGTATCAACACTGCACCGCGTGAGCTAGCAAAACTCCTGCTGCCCCACACAGAGCTGCCCTTTGACCCGGAAGTAAAGTCCTTATGAATAGTTTCAAAGCCAACTGAATCCTCTTCCCATAGTCCTTATTGCTTAAAGAATGTGTTTTTTTTTTTTTTCATTTTCTCTAGCACCTTTCTATCTCTCATGACCTTGCCCCTTTCTTCTGTCTCAGGCCTCCTTTTTCCTGTTCCTTCTTTCCTTCTACTTAGATATGTGTCTGCTGGAATTATTTAAATCTAATAGGACACAGAGCTAATGTCCAGGCTTGGAAGCTTCATGTGTGATTTAATAGCCTCTCCACATTCAGCAGTTTGTGGTGCATAGAGAAAAGTAGCAAAGACAAGGATTGTCTGTAGAAGGAGGTGAAATTATTATTATTATTACTATTACTAGTGTCATACTTTGTGTTGAAGCCACAGTTGTATTTTCATAAAATACAAAATGTACAGTGAATTCCCTATTCATTTCAGCAAGGTCAGTCTGTCCTTATGAAAAACAAGGCATAATTGAGTTCAAGCCGTGCCCTGCTTCCATGGTGGGGAGGCTGCACTCGCTGCACAATAATAATCTTGCAGCTATTGCTTGTGAATCCTGGTGGATGCTATAAATATTATTTCCAATAGATTGTGTTATATTCAGTCCTGTATTATGTTAATTGTTTTTGTTTTTCAAGGTAGGGTCTCACTCTAGCTCAGGCTGACCTGGAATTTCCTATGTAGTCTCAGGGTGGCCTTGAACTCACTGTGATCCTCCAACCTCTGCCTCCAAAGAGTGCTGGGATTAAAGGCATGTGCTACCATGCCAGGCTTTATGTTAATATTTTTTTTAAAAAATCTTATCTCAGCTAGCACGTATTTGAAATACCAGGAAAGGTTTAAAGGAGAAGCCAAGGTTATGTAGACATTAACATGAGCTGGCCTTCCTCCCTTGTCATTACTTCACAGAGTTGGACAGTCAGCAGCTCTCCGGAATCGCTGGTAGAGCAACTGAGTCAACAAACAGGGACCTCCAGGAAAAGGGAGAAGACAAACCACACAAAGGGATTTAAGAGCAGCCAAACTGACAGGACCCATGGATAGACAAGAGTGAGTGAACAGTGGGAACACAAGGGACAAAGGTGACGCTGAGCTCCTGATCCCTTCTTACATGATGCAGATGTCTTCCTCAGCACCCCATTCACTCATTCACACCATTCTCTCTCCTGTTATCCTTTGCAGGGGAGATGCAGAGTTAACGCAACAATGTTCCTATTGCCTTGTATTGTGAGCATTCTCTGTGTGGTGTGCATGTGTGTATTTATTCATATGTGTGTGTGTGTAGGCATGTGTATACCTGTGTCCATATGTGTGTGTGAGATCAGAATTTAATGGTGCTTTGTCAGTCACTCTCCATTTTATTTACTGAGGCAGGGTCTCTCAGTTGAACCCAGAGCTTGTGACTCAGCTAGTCTAGCTAGCCTGCTTGTTTTGGGGAGCCTCTGTCTCTACCTCCTGAGCCCTGGGATTACAGGCAGTCCACTGCACCCGTCCAGTGTTTACATGGGTGCCACAGATCTGAACTACGGTCTTCAGGTTTGCAGTGCGATGGTTTGGGTGTGAAATGCTCCCCCACCCCACACCCGCATGGCCTCATATATTTGTTATTAAGCCTCACGCTCCGTCCCCAGCTGGAAAAGCATTTGGGAGGTGGACCCTTGTTGGAGGAAGTATGTCACTGGGGCTGGACCTTGAGGTTGATTAGTCCAGCCCCCTGGGTGTTCACAGCTACCTCACTCAAGATATGATGTCCAGTCTCTGCTCTTCCACAATGAGCCTTCTTCTCAATACTGTACATTGAAATAAACCTTTTCCTCCCACCAGCTGCTTTTGGTTGAGTGTTGTCCCAGCCATGAGAAGGCAAAACACAGCAAACACCTGATCCCACTGAGCCCCTTGGCCAGCCTTTGTGCTTTCTCTTATTCTATGGTGTGGTAGTTTGAATGCATGGCCCCACAGACTCAGGTGTTTTATTAAAATTGAGTTTGCAGCTTCAGCCTCTAGCAGGCAGACCCCTCCTACAGGGGGAGTGTCACTGGGGGTGAATCTGAATTCTGGTCCAAAAGTATACAGAGAAATTTGAGCTCTGGAGTTACTGCTTGTTGCCATTTTGGTTTCTGCTTGCTGGCTGGTGGTGATTTCTCTCTCTGATTGGATTTATGAATTTATTTCCACCATTGATTGAACTTCCCCTGGATCTATAGCTTGAAATAAATTCCCTCTTCACATAAAACTGTGTTTGGTTAGATGTTCATCCTAGCATTGTGGAACTGTCTACTACAGAATTTGGTACCAACAGTAGGGTGTTGCTGTGTGATAAATCTGACCATGTGGATTTGGGTCTTTTGGAACTTTTGTGCTAGAAGAATGGGTACTTTTGACTGCAGAAACCATACAAAGTGGTAAGCCAATTTTTATGGCTAAGAGTTTGATCAAGGTTGGATTTAAAATATGGACCAGTATGCTTGGCGGGAGATATACAACTTAGAGATATAAAATTTGTACAACAGGATGATTTGAAAATGTGTATAGGTAGAATGGTCTATGTATACTTTTTTGAAAAAATAGGGTGAATTGGAGTACTTTGTTTATTTTGATATTTCTTGCTGCTGTTGAAATAATGTTGGGATCAGGAAAGAAGCCAATAAGCTAGTCAGTGAGTATGATAATGAAGATCACAGTGGATGGGAGATGGAAAATGCAAGGGAACGAGTCAGGAAAAGGTTAAGGAAGAGAGCAAGTCTGGAAGCCATGGGGCATAGACAGGAAGGGCCCCTCAGCTGGGCTCACTGAACAGCACAGGCCACTCTACAAAATGTTCTTCTTGGCTTCTGCCTCCTCATCAGCCTGTCAACTTCTCCCTATGGAGATTTCTAACCCATGGTAGATTATAGTAAATGCTTGTTGGGCTCAATAAAGCTAAATGACTCACAGATCAACGCTGTGAATGGAAGAACAAATTCAAGGATGGATATATGTCATTGTAACAAGAGTCAATAAGCAGGAAGAGTAAGAGATGAAAAGAGATGTCCTTCAGAGTCACTTGCAGATATATAAATGCTATTGTGGCCTCCTTGGTTCCAGGAACCATCTTTTCACAGTATTGTGACCTGGCTTGCAATCACCTAGGCAGAGGAGGAAATGTTACAGTGGTAAAGATATGTACAAACTCCTGGAATTCTGGCATATTTGCCTATGAAATTCAATTAATAATAACTACTCCAAAGGGTTTTGTTAGGATACAGGAGACCATGTGTGAAATGTATAGCACTTACTATCCTAAAAAACTAATTAATTAAGACTGTTAGGTTGAAAAAGATAGATCAGTTTCAACTTGCTTAGGAAAAAAAAGAGCATTTATGCCTTCCTGGGTTTCCTGATATAACCAAGCCTGGAAAGGGTGGAGTGGTATGTGAGAGATTCAAGAATCCTCTGACCAATACCTTTGCTTTTATTAATAATTTATTTTTAAATACTTTTTTTAAAAAAATTGACATGTAAATATTGTACATATTTATAGGGTAAAATACAGCCTTTCAAAAACATGTCTACATTCTGTCAGATTCAAATTAGGGTAATCATATCTGTCCCCTCAGATATGTAGTGTTTGTTTGTGGTAAAACATTTTTTATGTGTGTGTGTGTGTGTGTGATTTGTGCACGTGGATGTGCCACTGTGGTGCCCCCTATGCTCACCCTTGGTGGAGTTCCTCACTTGCCATGGCAAAACCATCATGTTGGGTGTCCTGCTCCATCAGTCTTCTGCCTGACCTTTTTGAGCCAGTCTCTTTTTACTGATTCTGGAGCTTGTGGGGCTGTGATGATTCTCAGGTCTCACCTCTACAGGACCAGGGTTACAGCACACATGTTCACATCCAGCTGTCTTAGGTGGGACCTGGAGATTTGAACTCAGGCAGTCTTGGGTCCCCTCAGGCCCACTTGTGTAGGAAGTTAGCCACTATGCAATCTCTCCAGCTCTCTTCTAGCTTTTACAAAAGATATTTTATTTATTTACTTATTTATCATTTGAAAGTGAGAGAAAGAGGCAGGTAGAGAAAATGGGCATGCCAGGGTCTCCAGACACTGCAATCTAACTCCAAATGTGTGCTCCACCTTGTGTGCATGTGCAACCTTGTGTCACTTTGTGTGTCTGGCTTACATGGGACCTGGAGAATCAAACAGGGGTCCTTTGGCTTTGCAGGCAAGCACTGTAACCACTGAGCAATCTTTTCAGCCCCTTTGAGTTATTATTTTTTTTCCAAGGTAGGGTCTCACTTTAGCACTGGCTGACCTGGAATTCACTCTGTATTTTCAGGGTAGCCTTAAACTCATGGTGATCCTCCTACCTCTGCTTCCAACTGCTGGGATTAAAGGTGTGCACCACCACACCTGGACCCTTTGAGTTATTTTTGACATAAAAATGAACCAATGGGTTACAGCACCAAACATCAATTGGGCTGAAAACTAAAGCACCATGTCAAAATGCTTTCTGTGGGCCTGAGGAGATGGCTCAGTGGAAAGGTGCTTGTTTATAAAGCCTATCAGCCCAAGTTCAAATCTCCCGCCACCTATATAAAGCTAAATTTATCTTCAGGGGCAAGAAACTTTGATGCCCTATTTGGGTATACATGCAAATTTAAAATTTTTTTTAAATGTTTCCATGAAAAATGTTTCCATGAAGCAACTTGTTGAAAAATTGAAAAATTCACTCCAGAAAATGTTTCCTAATTAGCCAAGGTGTTCATCAGTGGTTGAATAGAGAAAGTGTGTTATATGTACACAATGGAATATCGTTGTGCTGTAAAAAAGAATAAAATCCTGTCATTTGTGCCACAATGGGTACAGCCAGAGAAGATTATGTCAGGTAAAATAAGCTACACACAGAAAGACAAGTGGCACGTGTTCTCTCATATGGGAAAGCTAAAAATATTGAACTCAAGGTTGAAAACAGTAAAGTAGTAATTATTATAGGCTACAAAGGGTAGGCAGAAAGAGAGACAGAGGGGGAGTTGGGTCAAGTACCAACACACAGACAGAAGGAATAAGTTCTTATGCACAATGAGGTGTCAATAGTTCACAGTCATGTATTATATATTTCATGAAAATCAAGAAGAGAGGGGATGAAAGGACCCAAGCATAAAGAAATAATAGAAGGCCAAGGAGATAGCTCAGTGTGAAAAGTGCTTGCTATGCAAGCATGAACCTTAATTCAGTCACCAGCACACACATAAAAATTATAGGCATGGGGCTGGAGACATGGTTTAGCACTTAAGTGCTTGCCTGTGAAGCCTAAGGACCCTGGTTTGAGGCTCAATTCCCCAGGACCCATGTTAGTCAGATGCACAAGGTGGTGCACGCTTCTGGAGTTTGTTTGCAGTGGCTGGAGGCCCTTGCACACACATTCCCTCTCTCTCTTTCTGTTGCTCTCAAATAAATACATAAAAATAAACAAAAACATTATAGGCATGGCCAGGCATGGTGGTACATGCACTCAGGAGGCAGAATAGGAGATTTGCCATGAGTTCAAAGCCATCCAACGACTACATAGTGAAATCCAGGACAGTCTGGGCTAGAGTGAGACCCTACCTTAAAAAAACAAAAAGAAAAAGAAAAATTGTAGGCATGATGGTATGTTCCTATAATGCCATGGAGACAGGAGGATCCCAGGACTTGCTGGTTAACTCGTCTAATCAAATCAGTGAGTTCTGGCTTCAGTAAGAGACCTGGTGTCCAGAAAATAAGGTAGAAAAGTAACAGAGAAAGACTCCCCATGTCAACCTCTGGCTTCCACACACAGGTGCATGCATGCACATCATACATGGTCATGCTATTTCCTAATTTGACTCAATATACACATTGAATCTATCCATATGATGAAATATGCTATACCCCATAACTCTGTATTACTATTACAGGTAATCACAATGGAAAATATAATTTAAAATAAAATACATCTCTTAAGCTAGCTAAAAATGCTAGTTGGGTCTTTGTGTTGTATAGATTTGTATATTTGGCAAACTCCTAAATGAACAGAAAATTTGGCTTCTGAGAAGGTTCTAAAGAAATGACTTCTTCATTGTCTCTAAAGTAAGCTATTTTAATGTTTTTCAATGAAAGATTAATTTATCCCTTTGTAAATTGATCCTAAGCTCTTTTTGCTAATCCCACGTGTAAAATCTAGCTGAAAAGGCTGCCTAGAAATCCAAAGAATATAGTTACAAAAGAACTCAGCAACAAGGGAACATTAACACAATGCTCTGAATAGCCCTGAGTTCTGGGGGCACAGCAAAGTACTGAGTCAATTCAGGTGCAACCAATCCTGAAATGTTCCCTGAATGAGGTGAATTTTGAGTCAGATTTTAAAGGAAGTTCGAGCTATTCACTGAAGCCTGGCCAGGAAAATGGGAAAAGGAATTACCTAGACACAAACATGAATTTTAAAGCAAATCTGATTGGTCTCTTTCTTGCTGGCCTGAGGAAAATGCATTACCTTTGAGATGAATGGGAGGTGAGATAAGATGGGGAAAGTAGGGGGCAAGTTGCCTCCTTCCTGGGTTGTGTTTAGAAGGATGATTGGTGAAGGAAGTTAGCCCAAGAGACGCACATGAGAAGCCAGGGCCAGAGTCACTGGAGAATTGCTAGGGCTTGAAAAAACCACCAAAGGTCTGAAATCAGTATGAGACTCTGTCTTAAGGAAACATGTGGATGAGCAATGGAGGAGGATCTGCATTCTCCTCTGACCTGTGCACATGCACACTGGGCACCACATCTGCACATATGCATGCATGCATACACCACAGCACACCATACAACGTGATATCACACCTATTACACATATGTACATGCACAAAATGAACAGTATACACGTAGCAACCTGGACTTACCAAAGTGATTACAGTGAAAAGAAATGTGTGTGTGTGGGAGAGAGAGAGAGAGAGAGAGAGAGAGAGAGAGAGGGAGAATTGACTTGATGATCATGATATTCTATGTGAATTTTTGCTCCAGTAACCAGCAGTTCCCACATCTCTGTGTGTCTTATCCATTGCATGTCAGCAGTATAGAACATCAGGGATCCAGGCCCTATGGGATGAGTGTTTTGTTATGTACCACCACCATTGATAAAGTGGGGCACAGCAACCTTAGAAAAACTTACACGGCTTTCAAAGCCTTTTGTCTGGAAGTAATATACATGTTTCCTTGGCATGGTTTGACTGTGTCCTATCCCCAAAGCTTGTGTGTTGGAAACTTAACTCACAAACCCTACAGTTATGGTGCTTGGACATGAGGCCTTGAGGAGATGGTTAGGGTTAGATGAGGTAGTGAGGGAAGGGTTCCCTTGAAGGCATTAGTGTCTTTATAAGAAGAGGAAGAGACACTCCGGGAAGTATACTTGCTCAGTCTCACCCCATCATGTCATCTGCTATGTTCCTTGTAGCCAAAGCAGGTGTTGTGCACTTGGACTTCCACCTCCAGAACTATGAGCCAAATCAACCTCTACTCTCTTTTTTTTTTTTTAATTTAATTTATTAGTTTTCATTTCAGTGAATACAGGCAGTTTGGTACCATTATTTAGGCTCATCTGTGATCTACCCCCTCCCATTAGACCCTCCTTGTTAATGAAAATGGGTCGTGCATTGTGGAGTTAGCCCCCAGTTATTAGTATGATAAATGTCTCTGCAAATCATGACCCAACATGTAACTCTGACATTCTTTCCGCCCCCTCTTCCGCAAGATTTCCCTGAGCCATGTTGGGTTCATTTTTGGTCTGCTTCAGTGCTGAGGTGTTGGGGGCCTCTAAGGCTTTGGCTCTCTGATTTGGTAGGAGTTGATTTTTCTCTGCGTTGATCTCCTTCCCCTTTGTGCTGGTATCCAGTTCACAGGAAAACATCACCCTTGCTTATTTCGCCAGTTGTCCTTAGTTTCAGTTGGGCCCCTTTTGAGGTATGTTGGGGCAGCTCTCTTCTTAGGATCTGCATCTATCTGGAAAAGAGAAGCAGATTCTCCAACGGAGAGTAAGTTAGCACCCAGAAAATTGAGATAACACTTACTTTTTTGATAGACAGTTTGATAGGTGTAGGCCCTCTTATACCCCGTGATTGATGGTAGCTTGATATTGTAGAGTGGGCTTGTGTTTGGGTATGGTTCTGACTTGTTTCCCAGCTCCAGCTAAGGGTCTAGTACCACTGAGTGGATCAGTTAGCCAAATCAAGAGCAATTGATTCCTCACCATGGCTGTGTACCACTATTGCACTTGTGTGGGCATCACATCCGGTTATTTGTTGCTAATTAGATTAAACAATGTGTTGCTTGGATAGATCTTGGTCATTTCCCCCAGTCGCCTATGTAGCGCCTTCTGGCACTAGACACGCTGACTGTCTGGGGACTGACTCTCTCCTGGCTTCCAGCCATGTCATTCCATTTTACGCGTCAGCTGTGTATGGAGTCTTCAGCAATAGGGTCTTATCACTGGCCTTTGGTGGGTCATCAAGTACTCTGACAGAAGTCTGTCATTGTTTTGGGAAACCTTGTAGGTTTCTCTGATCAAAAGCTCATTGTTGATGGTAGGGCCAAGCTGGAAGTGGGGGTTACAAGTCAGTGTCCACTAAGAAATTGAGGAAAAAGATAACTAATATACAAGAGTTAGAGAGGAGAGAGATAGAGGGGAGAGGGAGGGAGGGAAGATGTAGGAGATTTAGGTCAGTCTTGATCCTACCCTCTCCAGTGTCTTGTGGTTCAGGTGTTTCCTGTAAGGGTCTAGTGAAGGTTCAGCCATTTGGTCTGTCTTTTAGGAAGTAGAATTTTATGGTACCATTGCCGTTTGGGTCAACCTCTACTCTTTAACAAATGCCTCGGCCATGTTCAGTTATCTCAATAAAAACCAACCCATTCCCATGTACATTTCATTGTCCTGAGCAAACCAAATGCTCAGACCAACCTTGGGAGGCAGGCATCCGTTGTAGTTTGAACATGAAATGTCCCCCCTAGGCTCATGTGTTTCAACACTTGGTCCCCAGCTGGTGGCACTGTTTGGAAAGATTTTGGAACCTTTAAGAGACATAACCTCACTGGAGGAGGTGGGTCACTTGAGGTGGGCTCTGAGGTTCTATATAGCCTAGTCACACTTCCTGTTCACTTCTCTGTTCACTGACTGTGAGTGTAACATGACCATCAGCCTCCTGCGCCTGCTGCCGTGCCTTCCCAGCCATGGTGGACCGTGTCCCCTCAGACTGTAAGCCAAAATAGACTGCTCCTTCCATGGGTTGCTTTTGCCAGGTATTTTGTCACAACAACAACTAAAACATGCTCTGTTATGTGTCAGAGGATGGTGGACAGGAATGTGCATGCACAGCACAGCAAGGGGTCCTGTGGGACATGGGTGCTCAGAGGCAGCAGACCCTGAAGGATGCTCTGAAGGATGCTCACGTCTACTTCAAACAAGTGCCTTTAGTCACTTAGTTATCAGATCCCAAAATGTATAGACTAGGCTGTCCTCGAACTCCTGATCCTCTTTCTTCTGCCTTTTCAGCAATTTCCTCTTAGCATGTGCCACCACAACCAGCTCTTCTGAGGCACTTTCTGACCAACCTCTACTGGAATGTTTTAAATAAGACACACTTCAGATTCTACATCTTAACACTATGGGCTTAGGAAAAAGTGTGTGTGTGTGTGTGTGTGTGTGTGTGTGTGTGTGTGTGTGTGTGTCCCACAGCATGTGTGTGTGAAGGTCAGAAGATAACGTTGGGGAGTTTGTCTTCTTCCACCTTCTTCTGAGACAGGGAATCTCTTGTGTTGCCTGTCATCTGCCAGCTCAGCTGGCCTGGGAGCTTCTAGATTTTCCTGGCTCTGCCTCCCATTTCAGTAGGTGCACATGGGAACCTATGGATGACAAGCCTGAGTGCTACTTTGTATCCAGTTGTAGGTGGCATTGGGGAGGATGAAACTTAGGAACTTGGGTCAGCAGCCTTTCAAGGAAGCACCTTTAACCACTGATCCATCTCCCCAGCCCTAAGACTTTAGGCCTCTAAGTTTAAAATGGTCAGCTGAATAAGCATTAATATCTGTGAACAAAGAAACAATAATAAATGGAAAAGACCTCAGTTGTACTTTGATGAGTCATGTGTGCTGAATGAAGGGCTTGGTTATAGAAGAATATTGTCTGGGAGGCAGAGGCTGATGTGGTGAAGTGAAGACTTGCCAAGGGAATTCCCTGAATAGAGCTACCTTTGCTTTACCTTAAGCAAGGGCAGGTCCACAGCCAAGGGCATGACGGAGCTCTGCTTCCCTGTGTGTGTGGTAGGCTCCCTGAGTGTGGCATGTCCTGTCTCTGCTGTGGGGAGCTCTGGATTTGACGGTAGGGCATTTGGAACAGTGCAGATCTGTCCTCTGTATATCTGCTCTGAAATTGATTGAAATGACACGTTTTTATGGATGAAAATAGAATATGGGAGCAATGATTTGGGACAGTAAGACACAAGGCTTATTTGGAGATGTACTAAAATAGAAGTCACCAAGACCTGAATATAGCTTGTATGTCTACCTGTCAAAATCATATCAAACATCTGGAATGGTCCAAGAACTGTTACATGTACTTGTGATATCAGGATGGACAAGATAGAAATTTCAGGTTAGGCAAAGGCTCTACCACTGAGCAACCCTGCCCCCAATTAGGCCAGCACTCCTGCTGAGAAGTACCGTGGCTTGATTATTTTTGTTTCACTCAGGGGCAGCTCCTGAGATGCTCCTGGTTCCTCCTTCAACTCATTTCAGATTGTTTACTTCCAGGGGCACCCCATCTGCATATGCCAAGCTCTTAAAGCATGAGTTGTCAGGTTGTGGAAAGTATTATGAGGAAAAGAAGGTGGGCTAAGAGGCTCAAGTTCTAGGGGAAAACAATGTTGGGCTAAGACTTTGGAGGAGACAAAACATTTGAGCCAGAGACCCAGTTAATGAAAATAAAGTGGAAGGGCAAAATAAATAAAACAATCCCAAGATCATTGGATAAATGTAAGAAGGAGAAAAGTGAAAGATGTGCCTTGTGACTGGAATGGCACCAGCAAAGGAGAGACACCATGAATGGAGTGATGCAGGCGGAGAGAGACCCTGGAAGCCACATTGAGTTCCATCCCCAGCACTCAGGTACAAAGGCAGGCATGAGCACCCACACCCATAACCCCAGTGCTGAGGAGTGTAGGAGTGATGGAGACGGGAGGGTTGCTTGGTCTCTCTCGTCAGATAGCCTGAACTGAATACAACGGCGAGTTCCAGGTTCAATGAGAGACTGAGTCAGGAAATGAGGTAGAAAAACCAGAGAGAAGGACATCCAAAGTCTTCCTCTGGCCTCTGTATGTGTGTGTATGGGATGTATGCATCTGCATATATGTGTGCATATACCAACCACATACCACACATACCAAACGCAAACACACCAACAACAACAAAAAAAGGAGTTTCCAGCTCTGGGGACTAATCCGTGCATGCAACCTCATTCACCCAGTGATTCTGTAATGCAAACTGCTCTTGAAATCAATGGCCACACATATGCATCCTATTAGGCATGAGGCAAAGCCACTACTGTGAGGATGTAGCCCTTGATCTACCCGGGCTGCCCCAACACATTCACTCATCACCCTTTGCCATGGGGGCACACCCAGGCAGCTGAGTGCTCCCACCCCCACACATACCGAGCTGTGCACATCCCAAGTTGTCTCATGCAGCTGGAGCGGGCTGCACGTCCTTCAATAGTCCATTGCATATCTCTAAACAATAAGCTGTATGTCTTGGGCCAGAGAGGAATTCTACTCAGCTGCCAGTACAGAGGCCCAGTGAAAATTACTTCAACAAGATAAAGATTTGTTTATCTCTTGCACAAGAGAATCCAGACATAAAGAACAGAAAGCTAGAAGGAACTTGGATCCCAAGCAAAGCTTGGTCCACCATCAAATCCCCAGAGTCCTCGTATCAGGCAAGGAGACAAGAGAAGGAAAGAGGCATGCCCCATGTGGTTTTTGGCCTTTTAAGGAACCCTCCATGAGCTTCACCAACAACCAAGGCTCAGATTTCATTGGTCTTAACTTGGCTACATGACTTCTCTCTACTGTGTCCTGTAGAGTCACATCACTATTTGTAGTTAATTTAATGTTCCAGTTTTTTTTTTCTGTTTTTATAATGGAATAATTTTATAGCTTGGATATAAAATGTCCCCCAGGGCTCCTGTGTTGAAGGCTTTGCTCCAGTTGGTGATGCTGTTGAGAGGAGATTGGATCATGAGGATCATGGAGTAATCTACTGGTGAAGTCACAGATGAATGAGCCATGTAGGGAGTGGAACTTAGTTAGAAGAAGGAGGTCACTGGGTATGCCTTTGAAGGGGATATATGTCCCCACCCTTTTCTTTCTCTCTCTCATAACTGTCTTTTTCCACCACATGGTGGGCAGATTTCTCCTGCAAAACTATTCCACCATGATGCTTCTGCCTCACCACAAGCTCCAAAGCAATGGAACAAGCCATCCAGGGTCAAAAAAACCTCTGAAGCCATGAGCCAGAATAAAGCCTGTGTCCCTTGGATTGTTTTGCTCAGACATTTTGTCACTGTGATGGAAAACTGACTAAAATACTCCAGTTCCAAGAAATGACTAATTTTTCTTCTTAGAAAGTTTTTAGTGGAATGGGGGGGGGGGCGGGAACTGGGGATATAGCTCAGTTGACAGGGTGCTTGCATGCTGAGATCCTAGCACTTGGGAGGTGGAGGCAAGAGTATTGAGGTCTGCCTGAGCTACATGAGACCCTGTCTCAAAAACACAAAGCAAGGGGCGGGAGGGATTGCTCAGCAGTTAAGAGCACTTTCTGTGTAAGCATGAGGGCTTGGTAAGGCCTGAGAGACCACTCTAGTTTAATCCTCAGGACCCACATAAACAGCTGGGCATGGCCACATGCATCTATAACCCCGTCTTGTAAGGGAGCAGAAACCTGAGAATCACTGAAGCTCATTAAAAAAAAAAAAAAAAAAAAAACAGGCTCTAGGATCACTAAGAAATTCAGGCTCAAATGTGAATGGGCAAAAGGCAGTCAGGGGGTGGTGTGCATGCCTTTAATCCCAGCACTTGTGAGGATGAGGTAGGAGGATTGCCTTGAGTTTGAAACCACCCTGAGACTACAGGGTAAATTCCAGGTCAGCTTGGGCTAGAGTGAGACCCTAAAGAATGGGCAGAAGGCTAATGGAATGTGACGTCCAGCATTCTTCTCTGACCAACCACAAGCAAGCATACCCTGCCACAGGTGAACCTATTACCCTGCCACAGGTGAACCCATAAGCACATATACAAGCATACACAACACACACACACACACACACACACACACACACACACACAGGCCAAACAAAGAGAGATTAAAAATATAACAGTTTAAGATCTCTAGCACTCTGAATCTCCTCTACCTTAAGATGCTAAAATATTTCTGTTTTGTTTGTTTTTTGAGACAGGGTATAACTTTAGCTCAGGCTGACCTGAAGCTTGTTCTAGCCTCAGGCTAGTCTCAAACTCAGAGCAATCTTCCTAGCTCAGCCTTCCCGGTGCTAGGATTAAAAATGTGCGTCACCACACCCGGCTTTAGATGTTAAAATATTTCTTAGATGCATAATTTGTTTCCTTAGAGGCAGAGTCAGCACCAGTCATCAAGGGTAAAGACCCCTCCTCCTTTCTCACCTTTCTAGATTATTGCTTTATTTTATATTTGTAACATTTCTACGTGCATCAGAGAGAGCTAGGCAGACATCACCTCACCTCATAGACTCTTTCTGGCTCCACATCACAGCTCTCCTGGGTATTTTTACATTATTATTGGTTGAAACATATTTAAAATGCCTTTCCTCCATAAATGTATGTGTGAATAGCTTTCCAGTCTTTCTGCAACACCCACTTTTATAGGTAGGAAGTAGCCAATTGAATAACCACTTTATGGAGGAGCTTATACCTCAAAAAGAAAAAAAAAACGTTCACCCCTTAATAATACAACCCAGAATCAAATACACTTACTCTCTTTTCAGATTAGTATAGGCCTTCTCAATCAAGATGTGTCAGTGATTTTATCAGGAAGAAAGAACCAGAGAGTAAAATAGTCAAATTGGTTAGAGGGTGGCTGTGGAGATGGCTCAGTGGGGAAGGGGATGGCTCAGTAGGTGGACATGGTGGCATATGCCTTTAATCTCAGCACTTGGAAAGCAGAGGTAGGAGGATCGCTGTGAGTTTGAGACCAGCCTGAGACTGCATAGTGAATTCCAGAAAATCCTAGGCTAGAGTGAGACCCTACCTCAAAAAAACAAACAAAATATAAAAAGAAAGAAAAAAGAAGATGGCTCAGTGGGTGAGAAGATTTGCTCTACGAGGTCTAGAGTGACGACACACGCCTGAACCCTCAGTGCTGGGGGTGGAGAGGACAGGTAGGACTCCCTGTTCAGCCAGCCTAACTATACAAATGAGGAATTCCAGGCTCAGGGAGAGATTGTACTTGAGAAAATAAGGTGGAAGAGTGATAGAGTAGGACATCCCACATGTGGGTGCACGTGTCTGTGCACACATACACGGATATTGCAACACACAGTGCACATACTACAACCATACACCAATATAATTGGTTGTAGACAATGTGGGATGGGTTACGTGTGGCATAGGATGGGTGGATGGGCGTGGCACTAATAATAACTGGACATATGTGTCTAAACTTGATTCATAAATTGTGTTAGAAAAGTTGAAATTGTTAGGTTCATTCATTTCTTTATCTTTTTTTCATCAATTTTTATTAACATCTTCCAGGATTATAAAAAAACAGCCCATGGTAATATCCTCCCTCCCCCCCCCCAATTTCCTCTTTGAAACTCCATTCTCCATCATATCCCCTCCCCATCTCAATCAGTCTCTCTTTTATTTTGATGTCATGATCTTTTCCTCCTCTTATGATGGTCTTGTGTAGGTAGTGTCAGGCACTGTGAGGTCATGGAGATCCAGGCCATTTTATGTCTAGAGGGAGCACGTTGTAAGGAGTCCTACCCTTCCTTTGGCTCTTACATTCTTTCTGCCATCTCTTCCGCATTAGACCCTGAGCCTTGGAAGGTGTGATCGAGATATTACTCAGTACTCCAGTCATTTCCAGCACTATGATACCGTCTGAGTCATCCCAAAGTCACTGCCATCTGAAAAGAGAGGATTCTCTACCAAAAGTGAGAGAAGCATTAATACAAGGGTATGAATATTAAAAGAAGTGCTTACTGGACAGTTAATTCCTTTATTTTTCAACTCATCGAATGGGCACCTGGTTTGATGCTGAGTACCTGGCGGACGAGAGCACAGGTTGGGGAGGCTCTGGATGAGACAACTTCATGCTGCACAGGATGCTTGGCACACCCCCACTGACACTTGCACATTTCAGATTCAAGTCCCCAGGTTATGTTGTCTTTCAAGTTGCAAAGTTCCTTCATTATACAATGTCTTATAATGTTAGTATATTCTAATTACTGTGATGAAATATCCACCAAAAGCAACTTAAGAAGGAAAGGTCTATTTCATCTCACAGTTTGAGGGGACATCATGGTGGGGAAGGCAAGGCAGCAGGATCTTGAGGCAGTTGGTCACATTTAGTCCAGTCATGAGGCAGAGTGATGTATTGCTGTTTTCTTTCTCCTTTTCACTCATTCTGACACCTTAGCCCGTGGAATGGGGCCACCCACAGTTAAGGTGGATCTTCCCACTTCAGTTAATCTTATCTATAAACTCCCTCTCAAAAATGCTCTATCAGGGCTGGAGAGATGGTTTAGCAATTAAGGCTGTTGCCTGTGAAGCCTAAGGACCCATGTTCTACTCCCCAGATTCCACATTAGTCAGATGCACAAAGGTGAGGCAAGCGCAAGGTCGCACATGCCCTCTAGGTGGCACAAGCATCTGGAGTTCTATTGCAGTGGCTGAAACCCTGGCATGTCTATTCTCTCTCTCCTCTCTCAAATAAAACAGAAAGGAAGGAAGGAAGGAGGGAGGGAGGGAGGGAGGGAGGGAGGGAAGGAAGGGAGGGAGGGAAGGGAGGGAGGGAAGGGAGGGAGGGAAGGGAGGGAGGGAGGGAGGAGGGAGGGAGGGAGGGAGGAAGAAAAGCACTATTAGTTACCTTCTCATTGCTGAGACAAAACATCCAATCAGAAGCAGCTTATGAAAGGGAAGTGTTTATTCCATCTTACAGTGCCAAGGGGAAGTTTCGTCATGGTGAGAAAGTCATGACACAAGCAGAAAGCTGGGCATTATGTCTTATCACAACAGCAGGAAGGAAGCAGGAGGAGAGAGCTTAATAGCCCTAGCAATTGGGGCTGGATAATAAAATCCCAAGGTAGGGTCCCAGTGACACATCTCTTCCAGCAAGGTTCTACCTCTTAAAGGCACCCCCAGCTGGGGATCAAGTATGAGGCTTAATCACAAATACATGAGGCTAAAGAGGACATCTTACATTCCAACCACCACACTTTCCAGAACTTTGCTTCAATGGTGATTCTAAATCCTGTCAAGTTGACAATTGAAATTATCCCTCATAGAGCAAAAGGATTTTTTTAATTTGATCTGAATTTCTATGGTTTTCATTCATTTGAGAACCTCAGCAATCCTCTCTGAAGACTTATTGCATCTGCACAGGAGTGTCAACTTCCCAGGCTCCCTTCTGAGTTCTCACCCAATCTGGAATCATTGTTAGGTGGGTGTGTATGTAGACATACATATTTATAAGCATGAGTATGCAGAAAATGCATATTCATATATATTTACATATCTACTTGTGTAATTTACATATGTACACACATGCATATACATGTATGCATATGTTTATGTTGCTGTTTGTGCTATTTCATACCAGGAAAGATATATCATTAAAAAATAAAATCAGACAGTATTGATGATTCTAAATGTCAAGTGCAGTGAATGTAAGGCACTTTATAATGACTAAGAGGGAAATGTCACTGTAATGCTTAAGGCAGGGAGAGGATCACTTTTGGAAATTATTTGACTCTAGTCACAGGGCCGTCGAACCTGATCCAACTTTCTATGAGCCAAAGAGAAAATAACTGCAGAGAAGAGAAACCTACTCTTTAGCAAAAGAGTTGCATATCTGATCAGTTCTGTGGAAGCAGGGAGGACAAGGCAGGTCCTGCTGTGGTACCTTCTCCTGACACTTGTATCCTTGGGTGGGATGATGTGCGGGGTCCTCCAGGAAAGTGGAACTCAACCTTAGTGGCACATCAGAGTCACCCAAGGAGTTTCTGAAAAGGATTTCTAAGTAGGGGCTGGGAAGGTGGCTTAGTGGATTAAGTAAGCATAAGGACCTGTGTTCAGTTGCCAGCTCCTAGGTAAAGTGCCAAGCATGTGATGCAGAACGGAGTTCAGAACCAAGCACCTGAGTAGAGTGCCAGGCATGATGGTGCAGAACTAAGTTCAGATGCCAGCACCTGGGTAAAATGCCAGGCATGGTGGTTCATGACTGTAATAGCAGTGTTAGGGAGACAATGACAGGGAATCCGTGGGCTTGCTGGCCAGCAGCATTAATAGCCATAGATGGGCTTTATCTAGGTTCAACAGGAAACCCTGTCTGAAAGAGTAAAGTGGGCTGGGACCACAGAGATGGCTTAGGGTTTAAAGGCCTTTACTTGCAAAGCCTGCCGGCCTGGGTTCACATAAAACTAGATAGGCATTCTTTTGCAGCAACAAGAGATCCTGTATAAATAAATAAATAGTTGTTTTTAAAGAATGAAGTTAAGAATGAGTAAGGAAGACCCACAGTGACAACCTCAGGCCTCTGCACATACCCTCCAGGACCCTTTCTAATGGTGTGGGTGGGCCCAGACACTAGGACTATGAAACCGGATGCCAGGGTTCATGGAGGTCATCACTCCAGCTAAGTGGTATTTGGTCCTCCTTTTCCGGAGGTCATGGAGAGGAGTGGGACAGGGAAGCAGGAGACTGGAGCTCCTCTAGACCTGTCTGCCCCAGGAGACTGTAACCTCTGTGGCTGTGCGGCTCGCTGCTGCACGTCTGGCCCAGAGCCCTGTCCAGGCTGTCGTAATCCTGTCTGATAAAAGCTCCTTGGAATGACAAGAAGGCAACCGAACTTTCTGGAGTTCGGTGCCAAAGCAGGAGGTCTCAAAGCCACAGGGAGGGGGCAGGATCGTTTGCGGATACAGAAAGCCAAGGACAAGAGGGCTCTGTGTTAGCAGATTAATTTATAAGAAAAATATCAGAAGCAAAAGGCACACATGGGAATATTGTTATTGGAAAGAGCATTTGGAGAAGGAATTTTTATAAATGGAAAGTGCTTCGAGTTCAAGCTGTATTTAAAAACACAGCCTCATGGGTGGCGGGAAGGAGGGGCACAGCAGTTTTCAGATATGGCCCTGAAGTGAACACTCAGCCCCATTTAGCTGTCTTCAGAAAGACCCAAAGGTCTTGAGGAGGCTTAGCAAGCATGATAAATGTGGTGGCCATTGTCCCTTTTCTGATATCACTGCCCAGATGATTCAAAGAAAATTCATCTTGCAAATGGAGAAGAGACCGACTAAAAATGAATTAGTGAAATTTCCTGAGACTCTGGTACTCATATGCAGATTTACATCTATAGTACTGGGCTGAAGGCATAGCTCACTGGTAAAGTACCTGCTTAGCTACATCCAAGGTACTGGGTTCGAGCTCCAGTGGGTAAGTCTGGGGTCCTTGCCTCAAAGGTCTCTCAGGAGATTTTGAAACCACAGCAGAATGAAGAGCCTTAATTGTGGAATTTTGGAGTACTGGTGTGGTGGTAGATGCTGCAAGGGTTTAGGCAAGCTGGAGAAGGCAGCTTGCTGTGGTGTGTAGCCTACAGCCTGGTGCGGAGCACGCTCAGTGGTGTTTGGGAAATTCCTATTGGCCCAGCCTTATTTTTCCTGGTGAAACTTTGCTTTTCTGGAAAAGCATGTTTATTATTAAAGGGATATAAAGTCCAGCACTAAATGGCAACTCCTCTCGTATAAGTTAGCTCTATTTCTCCATAGCCCCCTCAGGAGCCAAGGCCAGGATAGGGAAGGCACCCCCAACACAAGTTGATGCATAACATGGAAATAAATGTCTTCCTTATAAGCATGCCAGGAGAAGTTCAGAAATAGATCAAAGACCTTTAATACACATTTCCTCACAAATTCATCATTTTGGTTCTTGCTCTATTTGGTGCTACTCCAAGAGGAATCCTCGCAGTTCTAAAGATTGGAAAGTCCAAGATCAAGGCTCCATAGCTGTATCCTCTTGAGAGAAACGCTGTGACCTCACATGGCAGGATAACAAGAAAGAAAGAACTAACTTCCAGAGCTCTTTTGTAGCAGCATCCGTCCATGCATGAAGGCAAGCTCCTTGCTCTCTGAACATTCCCTCAAAGGCCCTGACCCCCAACACAGCTGCGTGGGGGATTCATTTCCAATGCCTAAGTTGGGGAAGCACAAAATATTGAAATGATACCATTCTGCCCCTGGGCCTCCACAATCCGTATCCTTCTCATATGTGAAATTTATTCATTCCCTCTAAGTAGGCTGCAAATCCTAACTTGTTCCAGCATCAATTCAAAAGTCCAAGCTCCAGAGTTTCACCTGAGTCAGAGATGGGTGAGACTGAAGACACAATTCATCTGGGGTATATTCCCTTTTAGCTTTGAAATAAGACAAGTTACATGCATCCAAAACCCTGGTTGAACATGCAGAGGACACATTCATTTTCCAAAAGGAAGAAACAGGGAAGGGGAAAGGGGAACAGATTCTAAGTCCAGAACCCAACAAAGCCATGGGGTCATCATTTGTTTCCATCACAGTAATAACTGTTGCAACTAATTATCACCAGGATGCTGAAACTAGTTGGTGTAGTATTATGACAAGTAGGGTATTCGTATAGTCCCAGTACCTCTACAAGTTACTGAGTAATTACAAAAGGAAAAAACAAAAAGGGAACTGCACATTCAAAAGGGCTGGAAGTTACCACTTTACCATTGACCAGTGTTAGCCTACATGATGATGCAGGAAGGAGACCATGGAGTACGCTCATGCTCTTCTGCCTCATTTGTTCCTGTGGTTGTTATAACAAATTACCACAGACACCATGACTAAGAATAGCAAAATCCATTCTCGCCTTAGAGGCCTGAGGTCTGAAAGCAGTCCTGATGAGCTCAAATCATGATGCCAGTCAGCAGGATCCCCTTCCAAAGATCCCAGGTAACACCTTTCTTGCACCTTCCAGCTTCCTGCTTCAGCCCTTCCTCTGTTGTCTCTTTTTGTCCTCCGCTCCTCTGTATCAGTCTTCCTCTGCTCTGTACCTCACTTCAACTGAACAAGCCAGAATCATCTCCCACAGCAATATCCTTGGTGTGGGCAGACCTGCAAGGACCCTTTTCCCATACACAGTAACTCCTTTAGGTCCCAGGGATTGGGCCCACTATCTTTGGGATGGCCATCCCTAACATTATGCAATACTTGGTGAAAATGCAAAATCGGAAACTTTTTTATGAGGACACACAGAAAAACTGGCCTGTGCTCTTTCAAAATATGAGGTTATGAAAGACACAAAAAGACCAAGGACCAGTTCAAGATCAAGGGTACATGACAACCATACACACCATGTGCTCCTGGATCAGCTGTTGGGTCAGGGGCAATGCCAGTATTAGTGAAACTGCTGGTTACATATTAGTAAGGTATAAGAACTTTTAAGACAGTGTTTTCATTCACAGGCAATGCATGCTTCAGCATATAAGAGCAAAAGGACATCTCAACTAGTTCTGGAAAAAAATGCTAGGGAAGTGTCGGGGAGATGGTACAGAGGCTAATGGCACTTGCTGGGAAAGTATGGGTTCTGCAAGGGCCTCCTGGAGTTCAATTTCCCACACCCTCAGTAAATGGCTGAGCCATATACATCTACAACTCCAGGTACAGGGGTGGAGATCAGAGAATCACTGGCCTTGCTGACCAAAGAAACAGCAGTTCTGGGTGGAGTGGGAAAGGAAACAGGTGGATGATTGAAAAGGGAAGGACCCTCTGCACAAATGCATACAGGGCACATGCATCTGCCTGTGCACACAAGTGCACACACACACACACACACAAAAAAAAGCTTTAAAAAAACATGTTAGAGAAATACATTCACACACATTCTCTTTGCCACCTGCCCAAATATATCATGAGATAAAGGCAAAGTAGGCAAGGCCTAAATGGTTAAACATCTTTGTTGAAGTTACTCCTAAAACAATTAGGTGTGTGTGTTTAATTTTGGGCTTTATACCAATATGAGTTAACAGATCTCAGGCCAGTCTTGGCTCATTTACCTAGAGGAGTAAATCACTGACATGATGTTAAGGGAAAGAAGTTGGCACTGGGAGGAAGAAGCCTATACACTAAAGGCTGTCTCTGTCTCTTCTGATTCCTGTAGGCCTCCAGCCAATGGCGTGGTGCTATCCATATTCAGGGTGGGTCTTCCCCCTTAGTTAATCTTCTCTGGACATAGTCTCACAGACACATCTGGAGATATCCTGTACTAAGCTCCTACACATTTCTTTTCTCAGTGCAATGAAACTGGCAATCTTGCATAACCATTATAATAGTGTGGGAGTCCTTTATACTATTCCTGTGAATTTCCTACAGGCTTGAACTATTTTAGAATACGTGTCCACCACTGTTACTTATCAACTGGTACAATGTTCACACCATTTGGAAAGTCCAGATCTAGTGACTTAGTTGAGCTGGGGAGGAGTGTGACTTTGCTAAGAATAGCTCCTCTTCCACAGATCTGCGGCAATATGTTCCTGTGAATAAAATCCAGTCTAGCCATTTAATACTGAAACATCAGTGCTAGAAAAAGAAACCTGCAGGGAGAGCCTTTTGTTTGTGTGTGAACACATATGAATGTGTTTATGTTCATGTTTGTGGGTAGTAGCACATGAAAGTATGTGAGTGTGTGTGTGTCTATGTGTGTGCATGTGGAGACCAGAAGAAAACCTTGGGCATTGTTCCTCAGACACCATCTACCTCTTCTGAGATGAAGTCGTTCACTGGCTTGGAACTTGCCAAAGTTAGACTGGCTGGTCACAGAGCCCCCGAGATTCTCCAGTCTCTACCTCCCCAACATTGATATTACAAGTGAGTTCCACCACATGCTGTTTTGCATGGGTTGTGGGAATTGAGCTCAAGTCTTCATGCTTGCAAGGTAAGCACTTTTCCAATTGAGTTATTTCCTCAGCCTTCATGTTTATTGTTTGTTCAGTTGTGGGTTTTTTTTGCCGGGGAGAGAGGGGTTCAAGGTAGGGTTTCTCTCCAGCCCAGGCTGACCTGGAATTCACTATGTAGTCTCAGGGTGGCCTTGAACTCAGAGCAGTCCTCCAAACTCTGCCTTCTGAGTGCTGGGATTAAAGGTGTGTCCCACCACACCTAGTGATTTGTTCAGTTTTAATCTGTTTTTCTTTTTGGATTAGCTTGAATTTATGATTCGCATATTTGAAGCACACAATTCTACATGACTGTTTTTAATACATTCAGAAAGTTTCAGAATTATCACAATTAATTTTAAGCACTTTCATCACTTGTCCTGCAAAACATTGTATCCGTTAACAAGTTTTCTGACCATCCTCCCCTCACCATCCGGCCTAAGCAACCACTTACCTCCTGCCAGGGTACACGCTTCACACAGGTCATAGACGATGCTGTCTTGGGGATGGCTTCTTTGCTTAGTGTGATGTGGTCAAGGTTAGGTCATGGTAGCACGTGCCAGTCATTCTTACACACAAATGGACTAAGATGGGCTGAGAGTTGGCCTCTGTGTTGTTTACTTCCTCACGGCCTGCTAAGACACATTATCTTAAAATTGTATGCACCCAGTTGTTTGTCAAGGATGACTTTGATCATAAACTGAACATGGTGGCACATGACCGTAATCCCAGCACTCCAGAGGTGAAGGCAGGAGGATCAGAAATTCAAGCTACATAGTGAGTTCCAGGCCAGCCAGGGCTACATGAGACCCAGTCTTGAAAAGTGAAAATAGCTTTCAAAAGCTGAATTTTAGCCAGTTATGGCCTCCCTGCCTGTTTTACGCACCTCATGAAATCTCACCCATCCTCTGCTGGCCACTGATAGACAACCTCATGGCTATGAGACCCCCAAGTGCTAGTGTCCTTTTGACCTCTGACCTGAAGACTCCTCTCCGTGTCCCTGAGCAACACCACCTAGACACATAAGCTCCTGATGTCACCCCATCTTGCCCTCTGCCTCTTTTGGAAGGTGACCACTTTAACATAAGACTCCAGACAGTCACTCTTTGTAGCTCATACAGCAGTGTACCAGTGTCATTCACTAAAGCTTGTGACATGTTCTTTTCATGATCATTAAGTTTTCTTTGTTCAGCCACAGATTTCTCATGCCCCCTACAATTCCTCTTTATCACTGAACACTATTTAATTGTGTTTACATACTGTTGCAGTCAGCTTTTCATTGCTACCAGAAAACAACCAACCAAAAGCAGCTTGTGGGGGATTAAAAAAAAAAAGAGTATATTTTGGCTTACAGACTTGAGGGGAAGCCCCAAAATGGCAGGGAAAGATGATGGCATGAGCAGAGGGTGGACATTACTTCCTGGTCAACATCAGATGGACAACAACAACAGGATAATGCATACATGGGTAAGAAGAAGCTGGTTATAATACCCATAAGCTTGCCCCTAACAATATACAACCTCCAGGAGGCTTTAATTCCCAAATTGCCATCAGCTGGAGACCTAGCATTCAGAACACCTAAGTTATGGGGGACACCTGAATCAAACCACCACATGTACTGTGTTTGGTTTCTATTCCATCCATTGGTAGACACTGGGACATACCATTTGGGGGACACTCTGAATATCTGTGCACAATATTTTTTATTTACTGATGTTTTTGAATACATGTTGTCCTTTCCCTTGGGTCTAGAACTAGGTATAGAATTCCTGGTCAGGTGATGACACTATGTTTAACACTTTGAGAAACAGCCAGAGTATTTTCCCCTTGTGTTCTCTTTCCATGGGCAGTATAGAAGGGCTGTGGCTGTTAGTATCTGATGTCTTGTTTCTGGTCTTGGTACTAGTGTGCTTGAAGTTATTTCCCTGATGTTGGCCATCTTTCCTTGAATGTCTTCATTAGAGACCTGTTTATTCATGTTGCATATTTTTTCACTGTTGAGGCAAGTTCTTGTCTCATGACCATGAAGAATTGGATATGCAAAGGATAAATAGTGAATAAAGCTGAGAGATTTACTGAGAAAATAGTGAAAAGACCCAGTGTCAAGGCAAGCATGCAGAGGATTTTGGCTGATATCTGAAGAAGAGCTAGAAAGCGGGAAGGAAAGATGATGCATTTTGGGTTAGAACTGAGAAAAGTGGGCAGGGTAAGCAGTGAAGGTCTGCAAGCAACTGTCTTGAGGAGGGAGGTTCTGGGGTAAGTGATAAAGGAAGTTGAGGTCTCTGACAGTAAAGAGCTGAGCCATTCTCAGCTTTGCTTGGCTGTTAACCCAGGAGTAGGGTGTGGAGGTCATGGTCATAAAAAGCTTTTACTGATTCATATTCTTATCTCATGAGTTTCAAAGAATCCATGGACCATAGAGGGTGAAGTGTAGAAAAGTTTTGCTATAGAGAAGGAAATAAAGTAGAGGTCCTGCTGTAAGGCACAAGAGGTCCCTGAAAGTGGGAACTCCCACTGGTGACACTGCTTGTGGTCTTCTATGGGAATTTACTGGGTGGGGGCTGAGCTGGTTAGTCCAGCCCCCATGCCAGGTGTCCAGGCCCTGTGCCAGGCTTCTCATCTTGTGAGGGGATCATCCTGTCCTCTAGGAAAGGGAGTGACTCATCTTGAAATAGGGTCATCTTGGATCCTCTACTCTTCTAGGAAAGGGGGTGTTGGAGTCAGGTGCGCATTGCTGGCAGAAATCACCTGACCAAGAACAGCTTTGGGAATAAAAGGGAGGGTTGTTTTGGCTTATAGGCTTGAGGGGGAAGCTCCATGATGACAGGGGAAAATGATGGCATGAGAAGAGGGTGGACATCACCCCTCCTGGTCCATATAAGGTGGACAATAGCAACAGGATAATGTGCCAAAGACTGGCAAGGGGTTACTGGCTAATTATACCCATAAGCCTCCCACCAACAATACAGTCCCTCCACCAGGCATTAATTCCCAAATCTCCATCAGCACGGAACCTAGAATTCAGAACACCTAAGTTTATGGGGGACACCTGAATCAAATCACCACATTCCACCCCTGGCCCCCATAAACTGATAACCATGTGTGATATAAAACACAACACATTCATCAGACTTTAAAAGTCCCCATATTTTTTATCAATCCCAATGATGTTCAAACATCGCCATAATCCAACGTCTTTTAACTGAGCCATAATAACAAAAAATTCCCCCCCAAACCCACAATGACACAGAATATACATTCACACTGAAAAGATGACATTGGGCAAAGCAAAGAAATATTCAACCAATGCAAGATTTAAAACAGGTAAAACACCAGACTCTGTAGTTCTAAGTCCAATAACTCTAGTCAGTGACAAATCTCCAAGTCTGATAATTCTAACCAGCAACAAGTCTTTGGAGTTTCAATTCTGCCCCTCCAGCTAGGCTACTTACAGTCCTGGAAAACTTCATCTGGGGCTGGCAGCTTTCCTTAGCAACCTTATCTCATGGTCCTGGCATCTCTGCTGCAACCCATGGTTCATCCTCATGGCTCATTGGGTTTCCCTACAGGCATCCAGCAAACCTGCTTCACACTGTCCATGACCATTTCCAAAACACAAGACCTCATTGCAAACCTAAAGACCCTCTCTTTCCTGAATTTCTTATACTCCACAATACCAGGTAGGGTACCAATTTGTTAGTCCGGTGGGGGGGGAGGGGATAATACTCCTTGAGCATTCAGGCCCCTTAAAAAGAAGTCTACATCCTTCCTGTTGCCCCAATACAGGCTAGCTGGCCTAATTTCAAAGGTTGTAATCTCTCATATAATTGCAGCTGAATGGGCAGAAGTTCCAGACCAAAGATTTCACTTATGTGCCATATCCCTCTACTCACATCAGTCCATTTCTACGCAAAGCAACCCTGCACAAATTGTCAGGACACAGACATAACAGCAAGCCTCTCACATAAATTGCTTCTAGCCTAGTCCAAGCAAAGCTTTTTCTCACCCTTATAAGCTAAACCTCGCAGTCCATAGTTCTTATTGCATTCATGTCTTTCAACTCTGACCAGAATAGTCCATCAAATTGTACTTACAGCACTGCAAGGCATCTCTTAGGCCAAGGTTTCAAATCTTCCCACATTCCTCTTGAAAATCAGCTCCGAAAGGCCAAAATCACACAGTCAGGTGTCCAGCAGAAAATGACACCACTCCTCAGTACCAACTTTATTGTTGCAGTTGGGTTTGCATTGCTGGCAAAAAAAACACCCCAGCAAGAGCAGCTTGAGGGAAAAGGGTTTGTTTTGGCTTATAGGTTTGAGGGGAAGCACCATAATGGCAGGGAAAAATGATGGCATGAGCAGAGGGTGGACATCACCTCCTGGTCAACATCAGGTGAATAACAGCAACAGGAGAGTGTGCCAAATGCTGGCAAGGGGACACTGGCTATAACACCCATAAGCCAGCGCCCCAACAATACACTGCCTCTAAGAGGTTTTAATTTCCAAATCTCCATCAGCTGGGAACCTCGCATTCAGAACACCTGTTTATGACGGACACCTGAATCAAACCACTACAGGGGGTATCTTCTTCTGACATTCCTGGCCAGATTCTCCCTTACAAGCTTAAGGATTTTTCTTGCTGTCAGCCACTTTCAGTTTTTTTCAGGGTCCTCATAAGTACATTATCTTACAAAGGATATAATTATTCTCCTATCTTCTTAGCATGTCTTCAAATAAATCAACTTTCCTGAGGGGTAGACTCCTGGCCAGATAATTGACAAGCCCAGTATCATATTAATGCTTATGGTAGAGGACCACAGTATATTTTTGTAATATTATTTTTTGAGTAGCTTAGAATGTCCTGCCTCCACCCAGGGCCAGAGGGAAAACTTGGATTCTGTTCTTTAACCAGGATGAACTTTCCCTTAATGGAGCTCAACAAAGCCCTGATTCCTTCCCCTTCTCCCTTTCATATGGTATTTTAAACCTTTTTTTTTTTTTTTTTTTGTCAGGTGGGGGTTTCAAGGTAGGGTCTCACTCTTGCCCAGACTGACCTGGAGTTCACTATGTAGTCTCAGGGTGGCTTTGAACTCATGGCAATTCTCCTACCTCTGCCTCTCTGAGTGCTGGGATTAAAGGTGTGCACCACCATGCCTGACTTTAAATCTTAAGTAAGGGCAAACAGCACTGAGAGGGAGAAGCCCATCTTCAAAGACCTGCAAACTTGTTAATGCCCATCTAACTACCTACTGTTCAGACTCTATTCATCTCATTAAGGTGTAAGAGCTTGATCAGATACTGATTTGCAGATATTTCTTCCCTTTCTGTGGGGTTTCTTTCCTTTTTTTTTTTTTTTTTTTTTTTGCTGTTGTGGTGGTGGTGGTGGTGTTACGCCCAGTTCTTGGCACCCCAGTGACCACCAAGGAGAACCAAACACGTATGCAAGGGCAAGGAGCTTTATTGCTGGCTTAAGCTCAGTCTCTTGACTTCACCAATGCGGTGGATCCATACAAGAGCCCTGAGTAGTGGGAGGGTAGAGTTTTTATAGGGATTTGAACATAGAAGAAGGGGATGGGTACATGATTGGTTGATTTAAACAGTGTACTCTTCTGGTTGGCTTAGGATTTTGGCGGGCAAAGTCAGTGGGCTGGGGCTAGGGGAACTGAACTTATCTATGACTATAGGAATGTATGGGAATGTATGGTATAATCAGTTTCCAGCATTAAACCCACCCTTATCAGAAAATTAAAAAAAAAAAAAACAAAACAAAACTGAGATCTTGCCAGGAGACAGAAACTTAGGCCTGCTGAGGACTCTGAAGCCTGTCATGGCGTCTATCTGGTTCCTGACTCCTTCAGTGGTGGTTGTGTTGTGTTTCGTTTCTTTGAGACAGGCTCTTATATAGCTGAGACTAGCCTTGGATTTGCCATGTGTAAGATTTCAAGGGAGCTGTCTCCTCTCTCCTCCTCTCTCCTTCCTTCTATTAGCTTCTATCAGACTAGATCTGGGATTCTAGAATGACCTACAGTTATAGTAACTGACTGAGCCTCATTATGCCTGGACTGAGAGGAAGTGTTCCCTCTTCCCACTTAGTCACTACCTCAGTTACCACCCATGCAAGGCCCCCTTCCTCTCTATGCAGTGCCCCCTCTTCTCTCTCTGAAGATCCCTGGGACCCCTTCTCTCCCCTCACCCTTGCCTTCAGGTCTTCTTTCCTTCTTACTCAGCTCCTCCCTTCCCTGGTTATCACATCTAGGTTGCTCTGGAGTTAATTTGCTACACCAGGCCTAGGTTCTTTCGCCTGGGGCTATCTACTTGTCTCAGCACCATTTGTTGAAAAGACAGTTCTTACTCCATCAAATAGTCTTTGCATCTTTACCTGAAATCACTTGGGCATAAATGTGTGGGCATGTTTCTGGATTGGCTATTTCATTGACTTATACACGTGTCCTTACAACCAGACTACATTGTAGTTGCTCTGAGGTGGAGCCTTTTATACAACTGATTCCTCCAGTGAAAAACCACCCTGAGGCTAGAGTCCAGGCTCCGCCTTTGTCTTCACCCCTCAGGTGAAGGACCTTTGAGAGTGCTTCTGCCGGCTTATTGGCACCTGCCTGTGACCTTTGCTTCTTCTCTTCTGTGACCTTTCTGTCATCTATCTCTTGGCCATTTCACAGCTCAGGAATATGTCTTGGTACTTGGTTACTTGCCATGGCAGCATAGCAGTAACTCATCATAACTGAAAACAGAACCAAGTTCTGAGGGCCAAGCTCAGGCTCCCAGGCTTCCTGGAGGACTTCCTCTGTGCTCCTTGATTCCCACTGATCTCGCCCTTGGAGTTAACTTCTCTTCATAGTTTCATGCTTTGGTATGAGAACTATAATAGTGAACCTACTCATGGTGGATGGAAAAGATATTCCAGAAATATATTCTGTAATAGTGGGGAGGCAAAAAGAGCATGTACTCAATGGCTAAACATAAAGTCACTAGCAGTCAAATATTCTCCAGCCTTCCATCCCTTTGAGGAGAGGTCAAAGATGCAGGTCTCATCAGGAATACCAAGACTTGAGAACTCTATATTGGAAACATTTTCCAAAAAGGAAAGTTTACTCTCCTTCTTAGCAATGGAGTTAGAAAACTGGAAAGACGGTGGAGAAAGGGAAAAGACTGCTATCATCAAGTGAGAAATACTGGGAAAGGAGGTTTTGCAGAAGGCTGATTTTCACCCTGAAGATTGCAAAGAGCTTGGATCATCCCTTTCCCACATGAAGCCACTTCCTTTGTTTCACTGGGAACCAACTGGAATATCTGAGATGTCTTCAGCAAGAGGATCACAGGGACTGTGATGGAGAAATGTGGTTGATTTTGCTTCTCTGGACCCCAGCTGGAGTAGATGCTAGAGCAAGAGTCCAGGGACACATGGAAGGGCCTCTTTGCTTCCCAGCACCATCGTTTTGCAAACAGAAAGTGGAACATAAAGAAGGTAGAGACCAAAGCAGGCTAAACTGTAAGGTCAGAAGTCCAGAGTCTACCCAGCACTGTGGTCACTAGCCCTGCCTTGGAGGGAAGGAGACCCAGGGAAGACAAATACCAAAGGTATGCATGAAAGCTCACAATGCACAGGTCCAGGAGCTCATCCTGGACCCTTGAGGATTCACTGCTGAGACTTCAAGACCAATCTTGTTTCCTTGCTTTTCCATTGTTCCATCTGAGGCAGGGTCTGATGTAGCCGAGGCTGGTCTCAAACTTACTATGTCGTATTCAACTTCAGATCCTCCTCCCTCCACCTCTCCAGTACTAGTATGACAGGCATTCCCCACCATGCCTAGTTTTATGTGGTGCTAGGAATTGAACCCAGGACCTCATGCACGCTAGGTGAGCACTACCAACTGAGCTATGTCCTCAGCCCCTTCTTCCTCTTCCCCTTCATTTATACATTCGGTGATCTTACCTTCAGTGACGGATTTTTGTTTGCTTGTTTGTTTTTGTTTGAGGGGGCAGGGTCTCACTCTATCCCTAGAACTCATTCTGTAGCCCCGGGCTGGCCTTGAACTCATGGAGATTCTCCTACTTTAGCCTCCCAAGTGCTGGGATTAAAGGCATATGCCACCAAGCCCAACTGAGGTTTTCACATAGCAGAATGCATTTTGGGAGCATGGCGCTGAATCTTCTCTGACACTTGTCCATACTCTGTTACTTGCTCCATTGACCCTTCCACACCAGGATCTCTCTGTGCCTGGAAAAATCAACTGGGAAATTCAGGAGCAAGGAATTGGTACAGATGTCTGCTTGGTTGGCATTTATTACAATGCATCCCTGTAGGGGCCAGCAGAGCATCAGAGAAAGGGGCCATGAGGCAACTGAAGAGAATGTTTTCTGCCTGTGCAGACTTCAGAGAGCAGCTTCCTGACTCTGAAGTATCTTTTCATTGCTCTGTGACAATCTCTAATCCTCCTCTCATCCTAGGCTCTAAAGAACTGCAGATTTCAGGGATCCTTTTTGTCAGTATTCTTTACATATCCCTTCTACCTAAGCGCCACACTTTCTGATCCTTTTTTTGTTTGTTTTTCATGGTGCAGTCAAGGCCTCTAGACTCCTTCCTTTCTGGTTTTGCACCCGTCCAATTTCCTTTATCCTCACTGGACCTAATGTGTGGGTCCACTTCTCTTTTCTGACCTTGGTCTGGGGAGCATAGTTCTTCCATGTTGCCCCCAGTAGTGGACCCTCTAAAAGAATACAAAGTTTACCCATTCAGGGATGCTGAGAAGAGACATACTAGCTCATTCACTTACATTCTATGCAAGGATAATTCACCTCTCTGGCTGGATGTGATGCTCAGTGATAGAACTCTTGCCTAGCAACTGAGAAGACATGGATTCAGTACCCAGCAGCAGCAGCAGCAGCAACAACAGCAACAAAATGGTGCCCTAAATCTGTGCTGAGACAGAAAAGGAAGAGGAGGAGGAGAAAGAGGAAAAATGGCATGCCCTAAATTATCATGGAGCAAGATGTAACCCCAGGAATATGATCCCAGTTTCCTGACCCACAGCAGACACTGTTGGACTATAGAACCTGACTGCCTGTTAGGTCCAATAAGCCATGTGGAAAACGAAGTTCCTTTGCAATGGCCAAATCTCATTCCTGATGATAGAGCTGTGGATAGAAGAAGGGCTCAGGAAAGCAGAGGGACTGGGCGAAAAGAGGTTGGAACAAGTTTGGGAACTAGAAGACACCTCTTCCTGCTGCTGTCCTTGTTGGAGTGCTTTCCACCAGGGTCATTCTACCCTCCTGCATGGCCCAGTTCCACAGGGCTTCATGGACATGCTCTCTTCCAGGGCAGGAAAAAAGATTCATTTCACTGTCAGCTACATAGCTGTAGCATGTGAACAGGTGGCTCTGCCACATCTCAATCTCTTTCCATTCAAGGAGGCTTACCAAGGAGAGAAAGAAGAAAGGGTACATTTGTCCTTAGGCTCATTTTATTGGTGGTACAAGCATCACTCTGGCTGTTTTCTTTTTCTCTCTGGCTCGCCAGCCTCTTCCTTTCCTTCTCCCTTCACCTCTCCCCACTCCCTCTTTTTCCACTTCCTTCCCTTAGGGATCCCAATCTCCCCCTCCCATATTTCCCTTTCCCCTCTCTGTCCCCCTTAGCCCTTGGAAGGACACTGTAGTTGTGTGGGTGGGTGGTCAGACTAGTGAGCGGATAGACAGACAGAAGAGGGAGTTTCCTTCTTGAGATCCTCATAATTGGTATGTGGTTTACATTCCGTGCATCTGGAAGGCCATGATATTAATCAGAAACAGCTTGAGCTCTCTCTGCCTCTACTGTCAAAACATGCTGAATTTAAGCAGTGGTCTCTGTCTCCTTCCCAAAGGTCAACATCTTCATTTAAAGCTAGTCCCTTCCAAATGTCTGTCACCTCAGGTAACTATCAAAAGCAGTTCTTATTAAATAAAAGTATCATGTAGTAGCTGAGATTATCCTCATGTTAAAAAAAAATATCAAGGGATAAAAAGAAATATACAATGAATAGGTGGGTCTCTCCAAAAGAAATTTTAGTGCTTCTACATTTTCAGTAAAAGCCCACTCTTAAACCAACAAAAATTATACATTTCTATTTACATAAAAGGAATTTTTCTATATCCCTAACTTGAGGCCCTTGCTGGTTTTGCTTACTACATGTAGTTGGAAATTATTTCATATTAGCACATGGACATTCTGGTTCATTCTTTATAATTGTTCTACTGCATAAGATTATATTTATTAATTCTATCAGTTTTCTACTCATGGCCTTAGTTTAGGCGACGGTGACAAACCCTGCAGATGGAGTAGCTTTAGAAACAAAAGCTTGTTCCTCACAATTCTGTAGACTGGGAAGTCCAAGATCAAGGTTGTGTCAGATTGGATGCCTGGCATAGACTCACTTCCTGGCTCCTTTGCCTTGCTGTACCTTCCCATGGCAGAGCGCACACATGTCTCTCTGGGCTCCTCCTATGAGGGCACCAGTCACATCATGAGAGCCCCACACTCATGACACCGTCACCTTGCAGAGGCCCAACCTCCTAATACTTCTTCCACCACAATGAAGAACAGGGACTGACTATGTGAGTTTGGGAAACATTCAGTCCCTAGCGTGGTATTATAGAAATTTATCCTCCAAGCATGACATGGCTGCTGACATCTTGAGGTCAGAGTAGCTGAGATTGCCCTCATGAGAACTCACAAGATTGAGCTAGTGGGAAAAGGGGTGATTTATAATTGCTAAGGGAAAAGGAGACTCTGATGTGATGTAGCTGGCCAGAAGCTGTCCATGCTCCTGCCTTACCCATGATCCTGTAAGTAACCCTCATGAAATTCACTGACTCATCAAGCTGCACTTATCTAGAAACATTTCGGGGGAGTTTGCTTTTGTCCTTTCTATTTAAGGTGAATAAAAATGGACTCCATTTTCCCTGGGGAAAACCCTGCAATGCTTAATTCGTGAACAGGGGCATGACAGAACCAAAGATGAGTGGGAGGAGCAGTTATGTGGCCCTTGCTATCAATAATAAGACATGCAACTGAGGCTCAAGTTGTCTGCTGAGAAAGATCTACCCATGTAAGCGGGAAACTACAATGGGAAAAAGAAATGGGGATGATATCTTCTGTGTTAGCCTCTGGCAATATAAGTGGGCAAAAGAGGAGCCAACTGGACATCCAGGAGGGAGAGAATGAGGTAGAAATAATAGTCTGACCTCTAATACAGAGAAGAGACCAGCCATGATTCAACATGTAGACAGGGACCTCAATACCTCAATTCTGGCCCAGTGTGGAAAACTATGACAATCAGTCATAGTTTTGAACTGCTTGGATTGGGAAGGATTTTATTTTTAAAGAAACAAAAAAGGCCCTTGCAGTCTGTTTAGTGACAGGGCAGATAGGGTGAGTCCAGTGCCATGGAAGCAGACACACTGACTATTCTTCCCTTCTTGAGACAAAGGCTTCATGGTCTGAGAAATGATGAGGAAAATCAATCCTTCATGGATTGGCTCATATGAGCATTAAAAACACTCATCTTTTTACAGCTGAAGTCCCCATGAATTTCAGGGACTGGAAGACAATAGAAGGATAGACATTGGTATGGGAACTGGGAATCAGAGACATAGTTTGATATCCCATTCCCCTGGCCAGGTAGCACTGGATTAATACAAAAGTTAATTCAGCAGAGACCCCAAGGGCAGCAAGGAGGTGTAAGCCTGGTACAAAGGTTCAGCGACTCTGCTGAGCCCTACAGTGACTATGATCTTTAAGAGGCAGAAGAAGCTTTGGAAGATCTGAGAGACTTAGACCACCTTGGAAACTGGTTTGTATGGTGATAAATAAAGCTATCAGGAATAAGGAAATAGAAAGGGGGTGGGGACTTACTAGGATGGAATTGTATATATATGTATATATATATGTATGTATATATATGTATATATTGTATATATATGTAAGTAGAAGAACAGATTAATCAGGGTAGAAAGGCCTAAGTGAGGTCAGGGGATATAGGGCAACTCCTGGGTCCCTTAAGTCTCTTTGGAGAGCCATTAGTGACCTCCAAAATTAATCCTTAACTAAATTTTGGCTATCTATATGGTCTTAAACACTCAGCGAGATAAAAAAAAATGCCTTAAATATGAAGCTGGGCGTGGTGGTGCATGCCTTTAATCCAAGCACTTGGGAGGAAGAGGTAGGAAAATTACCACGAGTTTGAGGCCACCCTGAGGCTACATAGTGAATTCCAGGTCAGCCTGAGCTACAGTGAGACCCTACCTCAAAAAACCAAAAAGAAAAAAACTTAAATATATAAATGGCCTATTAAGTAATACAGCAAGAGCTTTCCAAGAGGGGAAACAAAATGACCTTAAGACAGCTTTCCCCCATAGTTCTACTTCTATAATAAAGAAAAACAACTGTAGATGTCAAAAGGGTTATTTTCAAATCTGGAATATATAAATAAGTTCTGAGACCAAAAAAGTATATTTGTACAGCCTTTAATGACACCCAGTGGCTCTCTATTATCAAGGTTAAATGTTGTATATGTTTCTGATAACTTTGCTAATATCTTATCTGTTTTACAAGCCATGTCAAATACTACTGTGCCATTTTATGAACAGTTCTGAAAGAAAATCTCAGCCACCTCATGCTCATATGGTCCTGAGACAATCCAAGCCTGGATTCCCATGACCACAAAAAGCACCAGTTTGCTGTGTGCTCACTTCTCATTAACTCCTTATCTCTTGCCCAGTTCCAGAAACCTGTTTTTCTATGTGTGTGCCACATCCCTGGCTCTGCAAAGGATAGGCCTTGTCCTCTTGGATGCCAGTGAAGTTATGTCTCTCTGCCTACCCAGCTCTAAGCCGACCAGAACTGAATGCCTGCTCAATATTTCCAAATCAGGACCAGTTGTGTCAAGACACCTGCTCTCCTTTAGTACAAAAGGAGTAACCACCCATGCGTAAATATTTCCTCTCCCACTATTGTTCCCCAGTCTTGATTGCTTCACAGGTGTACAAAAAAACTACAAATTCCACCTGTGCCAACTGCCTGCGCCAACCAAAAGAGATCTTCATTCCTCTGCTGGTGGGCCTCAGCGTGACACTGTGTCTGGGTGCCTCCAGTGACCAACAGCCTTGAATCTATCCAGACAGTTGAACTTTTTCATGGGTGTAGTACTTCAAAACCATCTAACCTTAGACTTCATTACTGCGTAACTTGGGAGGCATGTATGGTCTTGGGACAAGAAAATTGTTTTCTTTGTTAACGAATCAAATGTTGTTAAGCTGCTTGTCTGCTACAAGTCTGAGGACCCCACCACCTGGTTCTCTAACCCTTTAGTTACTTGGCTTCTCCTTAGCCCCTTCCTTACTATAGGAACCCTTTTGCTTGTAGCCCTTGTCTCATCAAATTTCTCAAACAACAAATAACTAATATTGTTAAGGTTGCTACTAACCAGGTTCTCATACACCACCTAACTCCCTCTGGACCTACGGTAAATTATAAAGAACTCATTTGAGATGACACTGCCCCATTATAGAAACAAAGGGGGAGTAGCTATGGATTCCTGGGTTCTTGCTCCAGGGACCAACTTCAGTCCTCCCCTCCCCAAGGTGCCCAGGCAACTGGGGTAGGTGAGTGTGTGAAAGTAAAATACTTTCGGGAGGAGTTTTGGTATGAGCAGCTCTCTCGTTTTATTGTCAGGGAAATGGGTTTATAAGCATCTGAGCATTGGAGGAGGGTCCCAAGGGGATTGGACTTACAAGGTTCCCATGAAACCATTCATTCCAGCACATAGGCAATTGCGGGGGAGGGGGGCTCAGGTGATCTAGGGTCTCAGGAGATGGGCTATGTGAAGGTATTGGCTGGTAAGGAGTTTCCTAGGCAACTGGCCAAAGGTTACAGGACTATAGGCAGAGCCTAGGTTCAGGTGTGCTGGGCTTGGAGCAGAAGCAAGCCTGGGAGCTCAGGCCCCTCTCCTGAAGGCTCCAGCCTGTGCCCGACAAGGGGAAGAGATTAAGTAAAGGAAAGGTGGGGCAAGGCTAATCAAAATCTAAGATGGTATGAATAAGTCATGTGGAAACCTACTTTTTTGGACAATGAAACAATCAGAAGTCATATATTATTACTAGAAAAAATTTCAGTGCCAAGGATGGGTTACATTCCTGTGAGTTGTTGGCCAGGGAGGTCCCTGATGACCCCAAAACATAGGCCATTGCCAAAGCTCTTCGTTTCTCTCCAGGAATAAATGGAAAGACCCTATTGCTCCACATACTTGGGATGTAACGTCACTGAGAAATCCTGCTGGAGCTGAGCTGAAAACCTCCTTCATGTAGACCAGCTGACAGAAAGCTGGGAAAAGCTACACTGCATGCAGCTCCATGGGAGAGACAGAAATCACTAGTGGAGATACTCAACAGTGAACACTGCAAGCCTTAAATTTGGCCAGCCAGGCGAAATGAGCCAACAGATGCAATAGTGGCACATCTGTTATGGGGGAAACCAAATGCTCTCTAATTGGAATGAAGACCCACTCCATGGGAGGGAATACATGCCTGATACTGAAAACCTATGATAGCCCTAGGGGTGCAACGTCTGCTTATGTCTGGCTAAATGCATATGCTATGCTCACCAAACTGCCCAATAAGCATTTCTCTCAATGTTCATACCCATATATTAATTCTACTCTCACTTTTGGTTAGAGACACTTCTCTTTCAGATGGCAATGACCTTGGGATGATTCAGAAGGTGCCATAGTGCTGAGAAGAAGTGACAGAGGGGTGCTCAGCACTGAAATATCTCTATCACACCTTCCAAGGCTCAGGATCAATTGCAAAAGAGGTGGCAGAAAGAATATAAGAGCCAAAGGAAGGGTAGGACTTCTTACAATGTGCTCCTCCAGACACAAAATGGCCTGGATATCTATATCCTTACAGTGCCTGACACTACCTACACAAGACCATCATAATAGGAGAAAAAGATGACAACATCAAAATAAAAGAGAAACTAACTGAGAGGGGGAAGAGGTATGATAGAGGGTAGAGTTTCAAAGGTGAAAGTGGAGGGAGGGAGGGAATTACCATGGGTTATTGTCTATAATTATGGAAGCTGTCAATAAAAAAAGTTTAAAAAAAGAAAAACAAAAAGCAAAGCCACACGATCAACTCATATGAAAGCAAATGAAGAAAGCTTTGTTTCAAGGCAGAATTTCTAGGGGAAAAAATTGTCAAGAAGGCAAGTTCAGTGTTTGTGAGCCTCTGGAAGGCTTAGGCCTAAGTAACAGTTCCCCAAAGGGATAAAAGAATGAGTAAGTGGCAGGTGAACATGAATAAGTCTTTCCCAGGAATGAGCAGTTATCCCCTCAGTGTGTGCTATGTGCATTTCTTTCTTGCAATGAAGTATAATGGGGGTACAGCTTGTCTTTCCCACCTGAGGCTTTCTCAGCATCCAGCTATGGCCAATGGATAGGCAATGGCTTCATCCCCTGACTGGAACCTTCCAGACCTGGGCAACTGGCAAGAATATTGGTAGAAGCAGCATGACAGGTAAGGGCATGGCCCCTTTCTCCTTTGGTCCCATGCCAGGCCAAGTAGAGTCCACCCTTCCCACCACGTCCCTGAGGCCAGGGAGATTGACAGCTGACGTGGTCGTTTAAATCAGGTGTCCCCCATAAAGCCATGTGTTCTGAATGTTTGGTCCTCCACTGGTGGTAATTTTGGAGAGGTAGCCTTGCTGAAGGAGGTGTGTTGATGAGGATGGGCTTAGGGGTGTTATAGCCAGCTCCCCTTTGTCAGAGTTTAGTTCACTCTCTTGTTGCTGTTTTCCACCTGTGGTGGCAGAGGAGATGTCCAGCCTCTGCTCATGCCATGCAGTCCCCTGCCATCATGAAGCTTCCCCTTGAAACTGGAAGCCAAAATAAACCCTTTGCTCTCATCAGCTGCTTTTGGTCAGGTGCTTTGTCCCAGCAAGAATGAAACTTTAATAGCTGCCCTTTAGTGGCACTCCAGAATGAGGAGTCGGATGACTTGTGGAAGTGACTGTGCATTATAGAGAGCTAAATAAGATAGTGTATCCCAGCCTTGTCACTAAAGCTAACATTGTTCTTTTGAGGAAATAATGGATACAAACAATGGACATCTTTTCATGCAATATTGGATCTTGCTCAATTTTGTTGTTGTTGTTTCTTCTTAGCTGTTAATTCCTAAGACCATTTGATATTTGCTTAGAATGGTCAGTACTTGGCTGTTAGAGATTCTTTCCATTTTTGTACAACTATTTCATTACACAGATGGCGTAATGCTAACCTCTGAATGTTTTACACATTTAGAACAGCACTTGAAAGATGTGTAAGTGTGCCTAAAGAATCGAGGAAGGGAAATCAGTGCACTCAGGGTGCATGAGCCAGGCACAGCTGTTTTACAGTTGGGTTAAGGCTCAGATGATCCCTGACAAGGTGGTTGATAAAATCCTGTTCTACTCTGTGCCTCTCAATGTAAAATATCAGTTAAGAACTTTAAACTCAGAAAGCACCCAAGGGCATATCTAGATGGCTTAGCTATTGAATAAGATCACAGTACACCACCATGACTAGGCTACCATCATCTGAGTTGCTGGTCAGGGCAGGGTGAGGGAGGCTGAGGCCCTACACACATTATATAGGCCATTGCCACTGGGATTGGTTGCCTGCCAGAGCAAGGTGGTAAGATCATACTGCTAAAGACACCCATATTTTGGTTGCAAGACATGGAGCAATGAACCTGGGTTGAAGCTGAAAGATCTTTATTTTCCTACTGGCTAGCAGGCATAGTGCCAGAAAGTACTATGCAGCCTGTTGGGGAAGAAGTGTTGCCAATGTAGATCCTGAGTGCTAATACCATCAGCATGCCAGACAAGAAATGGCTCCTAGTGTTATAGTGACATAATGAATATGGATACAACCAATTACTTTCCAGTTGGATTTAAGGCCCACTCTACAGGAAGGAACCTATTTCACACTGCATGTCAAGACCAAAAAATAAATAAATAAATACTTGTGGCTTGGGGAGGTCATAGGTCCTAGTAGAGAAGTTACTGCTGTTATTTTGTCAAATGGATGCAATGTACGTGTTAAATTGCCCTTTAAACATTTAGGATTATACTCATGGATTGTTGCAACTGTTGATATTACTCAGGGAAGCTCTTCTTGCTGTGAACAGTAGTTACTGAGGAGACTCAGCTGGTCAAACTTCTGAGAATAAGTGACTATTAATGTGGCATAGTGGTCCAATTCTCATCTGTTAATGGAAGAAAGTAATAAGACACCTATATCACCCCCTCCAAGGCTCAGAGAATATCGTGGAAGACAGAGCAGAAGCAATGTAAGAGTTGGAAGAAGGGGCTGGCTGTTGTAGAATTGTCCTCTGAGCATGACATGCCTGTTTCCATCTTGAAATCAGAGCCTCTGTGGTTACCTATATGAGACTCTGACAAGATTAGATCCACTGATATTCCTCCATGAAAGGAGGGAATCGCTCATGAGGTATGTAAGCTCCTCCTTCCAAGATATAGGTGGCCAGTAGTTGCTATGAGAAAAGGAGAGTCCTCAGGGATATGACTTTCCATAAGTTGCTTACAGACCTGGAAGTAACTCCCCACTCATGCTTCTAGAAATAACCTTAATTCAACTCACTGGTTCACCAAGCTGGTCATTCATGTGTGGAATCATTTCTTTGGTCTATTTTGCCCTCTATATATGGGGTGAATAAACAAACTACCCAGGAAAAAAAAAATAACACAATACATGATAATTTTTATGGTGTCCTTACTGGAATTTGGGACCCAACAGTGATTGGTAGGAGGAGTCAGCTTGATGTGATTTTCTTTTAAAAATTTTTTCTTTTAAAAACTGATTTACTGGGCTGGAGATATGGCTTAGCAGTTAAGTGCTTGCCTGTGAAGCCTAAGGACCCCAGTTCGAGGCTCGATTCCCCAGGACCCACATTAGCCAGATGCATAAGGAGGCACATGCATCTGGAGTTCGTTTGCAGTGGCTGGAAGCCCTGGTGTGCCCATTCTCTCTCTCTCTGTCTCTTTCTCTCTCTCTGTCACTCTCTAATAAATAAATAAATAAAAATGAACAAAAAACTGATTTATTTACTTATTAGAGACAGAAAGAGAGTGAGAATGGGTGTGCCAGGGCCTCTAGCCACTACAAGCAAACTCCAGATGCATGTGTCACCATGTTCATCTGGCTAAAGTGGGACCTGGAGAATCACACCTGGATCCTTAGGCTTCGTAGGCAAGTGCCTTAACTGCTAAGCCATCTCTCCAGCACTTGATTTTCTAGCAGCTGGAGGCTAAGTTCATGGCCTCTGAGAGATGTACCAGCTGTCTGTGAGGCCCCATCCCATTAGGCAACAGGGTCCAAGAACCAAAGACTAATGAAGTTTAAAGAAAGACATTTGGTCCCAAGTAAGGATGACATCACATAGGCTCCTCCAAAGAGTGAAGAAGAGAAGATGCCTCTCTGGGGGCCCCAAAATGTGGGCTCTTGATCTGCCTCTGCAAAACAGCACAAGAGGCATGGGGAATAATCTTCAGATAATTCACACTGCTTTAGCCTTTCCTCACATGCCAGGGACGGATGGTGTCCTTAGCCCCTGCACAACTGAAAGGAACAGCCTGATCCAACCAACACTGTTTCTGTCATGGTGACACTGCTGTGGTTACTCCTCTGTTTAGATTTGAGTCTGAAACTGTTTCTTCCACCCCCTCTTGCCCTCTTTTTAGCTGTTCTTATCTAATGTTTTCTGCTCTTCAGAATAAAAGAAATGAGCCCTAATATTTTCTGTGCACCCACTCTGTTCAAAACATTTCTTTTTCTCTTCATCCTGTAGGCATCCAAGGTGGGATGGTTTGTGTGTAATGTTATCTAAAGGATTCTCCTCTTGGACCACAGACCCAAAAAGGCCACCTTCCCACAGTTACAATACACACCTTCCTGACATATTGGATGACTTGTCTAAGGAGGAAGGTATAGAGGTGAAGTGAGTCCTTCCTGCTTTCGTCCATCTCCTACAAGCTGGTGACTCTCCACATCATAGTGAGCACAGGCTCCTCCAAGCTGCAGTTCTGAAATCATCCTGTTGAAGGCTGGAGTGAGAAAGGCTACATGAGGGTCAAGAGAGCTGGGAAGGAGGAGATAATTGTTGGCAGGACCCAAGAGGGTAATGGTCCACCTTCTGTATCCACAGGTTCCTTATCTGCTGACTCAACCAACTGAAGATAGGCAATATTGGGGGGGAGGGGAGAGATCTGAATATGTGGCAACATGTTCTCTTGCCACTTCCTAAATCCAGTATAATAAGTATTTACCTAACATTTGCATCATATTAAGTATTCTCATTAATCAGAGATGATTTAAAATAATCAGGAGGAAGTGGTTACATATGAATACTGCACCATTTTACATAAATCTCCCACACATACTGAGAGATGACTCCAGGGCTAGTTGAGGCTGAAAGAAGACAGTTGGAAAATGTCAGCCGCCTTCCCCTGACACCCACTACACACCCAGCGTCTTGTGGGCTAGGCCCCCTCCCTCAGGGCTGTCAGCAAAGCTATGAGACCTCTGCAAGCTGCCTCCAAAGTCTGAATTAGAACCAAGGCAACTGCATGTTGAGGAAATCACCTGGCTCTACCTGAACCAAACTGCTCAACAGCCCTGCGTGTCACCTCAGCACTTACCTAGTACAGACAGGAAACCAGAAGTGTGCACCACGTATTTGTGTATCCCGGAGCAGACAGCATTTTAGAAACTGGGCAGAACAGCTGGGTGAGCCTGACCCGGAGAAGCAGACCTGGGTGGCAGCCTGTGGTTGGCAGCAGCCTGGGCAGGCAATAGCATTAGCAAATCTCTTTGGGCCGTCTCTCCTTTGAATGGAGCCATTTATTGGTGCATCCGTAATACTGGAGCAGACTGAAGTCTTTGGCACAGCCTTTGGCAGGCTTTCCCTAATGGAATGTCCAGGGAGAGAAAACGTCCCCTGTCCTCCCTGCGGCCTGCTGGGTGCCCCAGAGCCCCGCCCACGGGCCTTGTTTGCTCTGGCAGACAGGGAGTCCATTCAGACCCTCGGGTGGCACCGGGGGAGTCTGGTCCAGAGGCCTGCTTGGGCCTCCCTAGGCTCCTGTGGGGGCAGGGCGATGGCTTTATTCTAGCCGCGGAGAAGGACTGACTTTACAGGTCCGTCTTGCTCCATAAACTAGAAAGCCACTTCCAGCTGGTGGGACGAAGTCTAGTGGGCGGGTTCTGGTGCCATCCTGTCGGGCTAGGGAGCGGTTTCCCAGCGTCAGGGAGGCGCTGTGGTCTGTCACACACCCCTGGCCAGCCCCCTGCTTTTAAGGCCTCAGTCCCGGAGGGGGGAGCCCAGCCTGGGCCCCACTGGATTCATATTTGTTATACCTGCTCATGCTTGGGAGGCCCAAGGCTTGCAGACGGAGCTTGTCCACTCTGCTGCCACACCAGGGGGAGCTGCCTAGACTCACTTGGTGAAGACCCCGCAAGCACTGTTAGACCTCATCCACATCTCATTAAGACACACGGGTCTGGGGCCAGTCAGAAACCTGGCGACCATGGGCTGATCCCTCAAAGAGACAGACAGCAGACCCACCTAAAGGAAGACTTCCAGCTCCACAGTCTTCCCCGGCCGGCTTTTGCTCGCTACCCATACCTACTGGTGAATAGTTGAAGGTTATGATGTTTAAATGTTAAGAAATGCTTAGCTAAATACGTTGGCTTGTTTGCTTTTGCTGATAGTAACAGTCTGCCCACAGAGCCCTTTCAAACCTCTTCAGTGTTTTGGAAAGTGGATAAGGGACTCATTCAGTGACGCTCAAGTTTAACCAGAGCCAGGAATGAATTTCATGAAGGGAGGACGAGACTGGGACCACACACAGAGGCTGTTCTGCTCTCTCCCTTCCTCCTCCCTCCCTCTCCCCCCCCCCCCCCTCTCTCTCTCTCTCTCACACACACACACACACAGGCATAAGGGGCAGTTCTGCTCCCTGCCCCCTGCCCCCTGCCTTTTTCTCTGACCCTCTTCTGACAAACAGCCCATGACTGGCACCAGGAAACCCTTAATAGAAGGCAGCGGCCAGGGCTTCCTGGGCTTAAAGAGCCATCCTTTTGGTACCCAGGAGCTGAAAATAAAAATAGATTACCACAGTGTGTGCCCCCCATACTAATGACAGCTCGCCAAGAAAGAGCTGGGGCCGCCTCGGCTCAGCTTGTAAGAGAAATTGGAGCCGAATGGAATTGTTGGAATCACCTTTATGGGGGAGACAGGAAGCACACAAACCCCTTCTCTCCAAGAATAAGGATGGTTTGGGCCTCCCCTCTCCTCCCCCACTTCCCCTGCTGCTGGAGGACTACTCTGGCCTGACCGGATATGTAAAGATGGGTATGGATTCAGGCATGCCACAGTGAGCATGGGAACGCAGAGGGCAACCCGAGTATTGGTCCTCGCCTTCCCCCTTGTTTGAGGCAGGCTTTTTAGCTGGCCTGCTCCCAGGAGTTCTTCTGTCTCTGCCCCCCATCTCACTGTAGGCATGCTGTGTTTACAATGGTTACTAATGAATCAAGCTTAACGTGGGACTGGGGATTTGAACTCCGGTTGTCCAGCTTGTATGGCAAGCACTCTACCCACTGAGCTGTCTCCCAGCCTCAGGAGCATGCTCCTTCCTGGTACCAATTCTTGTCTCTGGACTTTAAACACAGTAACAAGCCAAATATGATTCTGACTGGGGCCCTCTGGGAAGATATTGGGCTCGTTCTCTCTCTCTTTATTTATTTTATTCCCCCTTTTGAAATTTTATTTCAGTGTAAGTGCCGTACATGCAAGAAGAATGCAACCATTAAACTCAAGGAATATTTATGGGACCACTGAGATGCAATGAACAGGGCTTGGGATGGGGGCAGGCACTGGGCCACAGAGCCTGGAGCACAGCCATGACCCTGCGGCCCTCAGGGGCACTGCAGGACAGCTTCTGATTAAAGTAATTGACTCACACAATTTCACTATCTGAGTCACAATTTTCATCGCTGCAATGAATACTTGAGCCAATCAGCTTATAAAGGGAAAAGGTTTATTTTGACTCATAGTTTTGGAGGTTCCAGCCCATGATGGGTTTGGCCCACTTGTTTTGAGTCTGCAGTGAGGCAATCCACCCTGATAGAAGCACGTGACAGAGGCAAACCACTCATATCACACAGCCCAGAGAGCAAAACAGAGAAGAGGAAAGAACAAGGGTCCTATCATGGCCCTTAAGGGCATGTCTATTGATGATCGAAAGGCCTCCCATCTGGTCTCACCTCTTAAAGGTGGTTCTGTCTCCCAACATTGCCTTGGAGGGTAGGTATCATTCAAAACCAAACCAGAGTGTTTCCAAAGTCCAGGCAGACATCAGCATCATACTTGATATCGTTTGGATCTTAAATGTCCCCCGAAAGCCCATATGCAAAAGATGTAGTCACTAGCCTGTGGTGTTACTGAGATGTAGTGTCAACATTGGAAGGTGAGGCTTAGTGGAAAGAAGTTGGGCCACTAAGGGCATGTTCTTGAAGGGCATATTAGGAGATTGGTCTCTTCTCCTCTTACTTCCCTGGCTGCCATGAGGTGAACAGAACTCCACGATGCTCCCACCATGATGTACAGGGATACCACAAAGCAAGAAGGCCACATGACCATGGAGGAACCCTTAGAAACCATGAGCCAAAATCAATTTTCCCTCCCTTTAAAGTGACTGTTCTCAGTATTTGACAAAGCAACAGAAAGCTGAGTAACATTCCAGCCTGGGTGAAGCTTGTGATAGTTCACAGCCTTTCTTTGTCCATTGCTATCACCTACCAGCCCCTGGGGAGCTAGACCTTGGGTCACTTTCCAAGACTTCTCACTTGCTTCACTGTAGGATGCTTCTAGAAGGGTATCTAGAGAGAAGATGCATTGTTTGCCTTCTTTTCCCACTCATATATTTTGAAATAAGAAAATGATTTTGCTGAGAATAAATAAAAAGTTGTGGCAGCCCAGAAATTCTTGTTTATTTTGAAACAAAGGACCCACATAATTCCAGAATGTCTCAACAGAGCACGTCAGATCTTTACTGCAAGCAGGGCCGATATGTGAAAGAATGAGTTATCTCTATTTCTTTTCTGTGTGTGTGTGTGTGTGTGTGTGTGTGTGTATGCACACATATGCATGTACACGTGTGCCATGATGTGCATGTGGAATGATGTGTATGTGGAGCACAGAGGACCACCTCAGGTGTCAATCCTTGCCTTTCACTTTGTTTAAGGCAAGATCTCTTGTTTACTGCTGCAATGACCAGGCGAGCTGGCACATGAGCTTCTGGCCGGTGTGTGTGTGGGGGGGATTCTCCTGTCTCCACCTCCTTCTCACTGTAGGCATGTTGAGTTGACAGACACTCACATTACAACATCTGACTTTACTTGGGTTCTGTGTATCCGAACTCAGGTACCCACATTTGCATACCAAGTGTTTTATCTGCTGAGCCATCTTCCCAGCTCCTAGAAAACTTTTATGTGAAACTACCTTATGGTTTAAGGTTTTCTTGTTGAGATCATTAATCCCAACTCCCAGAGTCAACAACATGAACCACAAACAGGAAGTAAGGGCCAGGTCGAGGTTCCTACCGTGTGGCCACTATATATTACAGCATTGCTCCTTCTGTCCCTTTTCTAGGTTGAGAGAGACATCTGCCACCTCTAAGAATGATGTCACCACTCATCTCTGCCTCTGCCTTTAGTTTCTCTTTTCCTTAAAAAAATAGGTGCCCCTTGGCCAGGCGTGGTGGCGCACGCCTTTAATCCCAGCACTTGGGAGGCAGAGGTAAGAGGATTGCCGTGAATTTGAGGCCACCCTGAGACTCCATAGTGAATTCCAGGTCAGCCTGGGCTACAGTGAGACTCTACCTCGAAAAACCAAAAAAAAAAAAAATAGGCGGCCCACCTTCTACCTCCCTATTAGGCAGGTGCCACTCCATCCCAACCCCATCCTGCTTCTCCTACAGACACTGGAAGGCACCAGGAGAACTTTGAGCTGGGCTCATGGCATCCCAGCACCCTTCTGAGGCATAGCATTCCAACAGGGTGAAAAAGAAAAAGACTTGATTCTGCAGGGCAGTGCGAAGAAGATCTGGGCAAGTCTATGATGTTTCCATTGATCCGGTGTGGACAGTGTGAACTGGTGTGATTTCTGGAATCTGTCGTGACTATTTCTGCAGAGTGTAGTGCCTCACATCTGTAATGCCAGCACTCAGGAGGCAGACAGGAGGATGGTCACAGGTCCCAGGCCAGCCAAGGCTACATGGCATGACTGTCTATCCCCTGGTCCTGCCCCTATAAATGTCTTTTTCTTGAGTACAGACAGCAGCTTGGCATTTGTTTGACATGGTGGCTTTGGGAACCTTCTGTGAAAGCTCAGTCCAGAGTTAATTTCCTTGGCCCTCCCAGGGTTCTAATAAGGCACTTGCTCAAGCCTAACTGAAACCAGTGGAAGCGATTCTGTAGTCTAGGTGAATCTTCACTGTTACAGCTACTGTACAGCTGATATATTTTTTAAAACAGATTTTTAAAATTTATTTTGAGAGACTGAGAGAGAATGGGTGTGCCACAGCCTTCAACTGCTGCAAACGAACTGCAGGCATGGGTGCTCCTGCTCCCTTGTGCACATGTGCCACCCTGCATGCTTGCATCACTGTGTATCTGGCTGACATGGGACCTGGAGATTCAAACATGAGTTTTTAGGCTTCACAGGCAAGCACCTTACATCTAAGCCATCTCTGCAGCCCAGATAATATATTTTAAACATCCCCTGTCAGTCCATGGTGTCTTAAGCAAGAAAGGGCCGTGGAAGATGTGCCGTAATGGTATACTTGCTTCCATATGAAGGTCAATTTAATCCTCCACTAGCCTTATGAGATAAGTATAGTCATGCACCACACAATTACATTTCGCTCCGACACAAACTACATATATGCCAGTGTTCCTATTGCCTAACGACATCATGACCATTCTAAGGTCATTGGATAACACATTACTTGTGTTTGTGGTCATGCTGGTGTAGATAAATCTACCTCCTTAGCACAGGCAAGTATACACATGCTTGCTAATGATGATAAGCAACTATGTCTGGCTTATGCATTACTATACTATATTTCTTACCATTATTTTAGAGTGTGATCCTCCTTATGCAAAAACATATGTACCATAGAGCTGGAGAAATGGCTCAGTGGTTAAGTTTCCTTGGCAACCATGAGGATCCCAGGGGGACCCTGAGACTGCTGGAGTTCAAATCTCCAGATTCAATATAAAACATCTGGGTGTGGCTTGTAATGGACTTGTAACTCTAGTCCCATAGGGGAGCAGAGACCCAAGGATAGTTAGAGCCCCACAAGCTCCACAGTCAGTAAAAAGAGGTTCAAAACAGATCAGGTGGACAAGCAATGACATTTCACTTTGGCCCCCACAAGTAAGCAACCCACACTGTAGTTGAGAGTATAGGGCACTGCAAAGGTACATACATGTGTATACACTACACAAATAACACACACACACACACACACACACACACAGAGACACACACACACGCAAGCAAAAATTTTAAAATTAAAAATTAAAAATAAATAAATAAATTTTTTAAGTTACCATAATATATGGTGTATTTTATGGGCAAAAGTCTCACCCAGTTTATACAGATCATATTCTCACTCTCTCTTTCTCTATCTGTATATCTCTCTCTCCCTTCCCTCAAGGGATCAAACCCAAGACCTTACACAGACTAGGCAAGCCAAGCGCAGTACACCAACTTCTCCTCTCCTTTGTTTTGTTCTATTTTTGTTTTTCAAGGTAGGGTTTCACTCTAGCTCAGGCTGACCTGGAATTCACTATGTAGTCTCAGGGTGGCCTCAAACTCATGGCGATCCTCCTACCTCTTCCTCCCGAGTGCCGGAATTAAAGGCATGTGCCGCCCTGCCCGGAACTCCTCTCAATTTCTTTTTTTTTTTTTTGAGACAAGGTCTTGCTGTATAGTCCAGGTTGGCATGGAACTTGAGATCTTCCTGCCTCTGCCTCCCGAGTATTGGGATTACAGATGTGTGTCACTTAGCTTCCAGGTCTCTTTTTTAATCAAGAGACTAAGTTTAGGGGCTGGAGAGATGGCTTGGTAGTTAAGGCACTTGCCTACAAAGCCTAAGGACCCAGGTTAAATTCCCTTGTACCCATGTAAGCCAGATGCACAAGGTGACACATGCGTCTGGAGTTCATTTGCAATGGCTGGAGGTCCTGGTGTGCCCATTCTCTCTCTCTCTCTCGCTCTCTTTCTCTCTCTCCCTGTCTCTCTCTCTGCCTATCTGTCTTTCTGTCTCTCAAATAAATAAATAAATAAATAAATATCTTTTAAAAAAGAGGCTAAGTTTAGTGATTGGTCTATGCCATTTAGTTTTGTGTAAGGATGTTTTACACAATAACAAAATCACCCAATGACACACCACTCAGAATGTTTCATCATTGTCCATTAATTAATAACTCTCCTATTACTATGCTTAGTACAGAAAAGAAAAATGAGTCACACATGGATTAAACACTTGCCTGAGGTCACTCAGTGACAACTTGTGTCATACAGACTTGTTCCAGAGTCTACAGCCTTCACCACCACCATGCCAAGCCCACCTGCAGCTCAGGTCAAGGCCAATCATTCATCCAATGGCTTGTTACTCTCTCATGAAATTAACACAAAACACCACAAATTACATAGTTACAAAAGGGGTTTTTATGGGGTTTTCTTCCTATTTGACTAGGAAGCTATGTTTTTGTTCATCTTGGTTTGAGAGTTTATAATTTACCCTTGAAAAAAATTTCCAGCACCTAGGGCTGGGGAGATTGGCTTAGTGGTTAAGGTACTTTCCTGCAAAGCCAAAGGACCAAGGTTTGATTCCCCAGGCCCCACATAAGCCAGGTGCACAAGGTGGCATCTGGAGCATCTAGAGTTTGATTACAGTAGCTGGAGGCCCTGGCATGCCCATTCTCAAGATTTCTCATTTTCTCTCTCTCTCCCTTCCTTTCTCCCTCTCAAGTAAAAAAAAAAAAAAAAAAAAAAAATTATATATATATATATGTATATATATATATATTCAAGCACCAAACACGAGTCCAGGAAGGACTGTTGCTATCATGATTCTCTCATGGAATATTCAGACAGACCTCTTTCCCTAACAGTGAGCCTCATTTTAGTCACATTCCACACACAGCTAGCTCAGCTCTTAGAGACAAATTTCTTCTCTGGATGTGCACACCTGTAATCCTAGCATTTTTTAAAAAATTTTGTTTAATTTTATTTATTTATTTAAGAGCAACAGACAGAGAGAGAAAGAGGCAGACAGAGAATGGGTGCACCAGGGCCTCCAGCCACTGCAAATGAACTCTAGATGCGTGTGCCCTCTTGTGCATCTGGCTAATGTGAGACCTGGGGAATCAAGCCTTGAACATGGGTCCTTAGGCTTCACAGGCAAGTGCTTAACTGCTAAGCCATCACTCCAGTCCAATCCTAGCAATTTTGAGATGGAGACAGGAAGATTAGGAGTTCAAGGACCTCCTTGAACTATGTGACAAGTTCAAAACCAACCTGGACTACATGAGACCCTGTCTCAAACAAACAAAAAGAAACCAAAACAAAGAAAGAAACTAATTTCTCTATATTTGCATTTGAAGCCTGGAAGATTTACATAGTTGCTACCACAAAAGACATTTTCAAGCGAAGCATGGTGGTACATGCCTATAACCCCATCACTCTTGAGGCAAGAGGGTTCAAGGCTAGTCTGAGCTACATAGCTGACTTGAAAGAAAACAAAAAGACATTTTCAGTCTGTTTCTAGATAGAGATGGGAGTGTGAATTTCTTATACTGCCAACTTTTTGCTTTTTTTTTTTTTTTTTTTGGCAGGGGAGACTAGCTAGGGGAAAATGTCTTTTTCTTTTACTTTTCCACAGAGATACTTTATCACTAAATGAAGAGGTGGTAAATTTCCATAGTTCCTTGGTTAGGGGTTACAACAGATACCCAGACCTTTGCAAAATACCATTTATTTTCTGCCTGGATTGCAAGTCAATGTACCGATGCCTTCCACAGACCTGAGTCATGGCCCTGTTAATACAATCCTTGGAGCCACTTGTGCCTAGATTTGGCCTCTAAAGGCATCGATAGCTTAAGTTCAAGAACTGATTTCTGGGCTGGAGAGATGGCTTAGCGGTTAAGCGCTTGCCTGTGAAGCCTAAGGACCCCGGTTCGAGGCTCGGTTCCCCAGGTCCCACGTTAGCCAGATGCACAAGGGGGCGCACGCGTCTGGAGTTCGCTTGCAGAGGCTGGAAGCCCTGGCGCGCCCATTCTCTCTCTCTCCCTCTATCTGTCTTTCTCTCTGTGTCTGTCGCTCTCAAATAAATAAATAAATAAATAAGAAAGAAAGAAAGAAAGAAAGAAAGAAAGAAAGAAAGAAAGAAAGAAAGAACTGATTTCCAACCCATTATGTACTCTACCCAATATGAAAAGAGGTCATGATATTGACACGAAATTTTAAAACGCCAAAACCACACAAAAGAATGCAGAGCTGGCTATAGCACTCATCTGCTAAGGATGAAATCTTTTCTCTGTGCTGGTCCTTTACCAGCAAGGTCAGTCTGAAAGCCGACACTACCTTAGCCAGGGAGAGGCTGATGGCGCCATTAGCGGCTCTTGCCAGTGGTTACCTCAGACAATGTAAATACAAAACTGGTGCTTATGTTTATTTAAAGTTATTGGCATCAGGCACATTCCTGGTAGACAAAGATTATCTTGTTTACAGCAGTTTCCAGATGATGGACAAGACTCTGTTTAATATAAATTGAACTATGCAGAGGGGGGACCCGTTAGCATAAACAACTTCCCTCAAGCAAAACAAATCCTGCCAAGTCTCAAGCTGGAATTCATTTATTATATAGCTTCAAGTCGACTTGTCTCAACATTAAACAAATGCAAACTCAGAAGGATAAAGCTGAGGTCTGAGGGCATGACGTGCCTGTCCTTGTACTTCTCGCTTGCTTTGCAGAAGGTGTTTGTTCCTGGGTTGATCAAGACACAGTGTCTACTTCTCTGCAAATGCTATCATCACTCATGTCACGCTCCCAGGAGGTGTGGCTGGGGATCATGCAAGCATATGTGAAAGATCAGAGCCGGCAAGGGACTGGGAAGTACCATTGTCTTTTTTAAAGCATGTGACCTGATGGGCATACCTGAGTGAGTTACAATATAGAGACAGACTTGAGGGCTTAAGAGCGTACAGAGCTGGCCTGGAGAGATGGCTCAGTGGTGAAGGCACTTGCCTTAGAAGTCTAAGGACCCAGGTTCGACTCCTCAATACCCACATAAGCCAGATGCACGAGGAGTGCATGAGTCTGGATTAGAGACTCTGGTGTGCCCACTATCTCTCTGTCTCACAAATAAATGAAACTGAAATGTTTTTATTTTTTTGTTTTTCAAGGTAGGGTCTCACTCTAGCTCAGGCTGATCTGGAATTCACTAGGTTAGTCTCATGGTGTCCTCGAACTCTCAGTGATCCTCCTACCTCTGCCTCCTGAGACTGGGATTAAAGGTGTGTGCCACCATGTCTGGCTAAATAAAATATTTTTTTAAAGAGTGAAGAGAGCTCCACTGGGGGTGGCTATGTTTGGTGCACAGCGCTGAGCTCTGTCCCTCTCTGCTTCAGATGGCCAGGTCCAGATAAAAACTGATTCTTAGGGCTGGGGAGTCTCTGCTGGCTGCACTGCTTCCTTACAGCCCTCCATCCCCAGCCTTCAAGGTCTAAAGGAGATGGGGCTTTGGGGGCGAGGCAAGGGCCAGGACCGAGCTGGCAGGTGGGATGGGGAGGTGTGCCAGGTTTTGACTCTCCCCAGCTGTGTACAAGCTCTTTGGGAGTACCTCCCCAGAAGCTCAAGCCACTTGGTCACCCTCCTCACTCTCCATCTATTGGCCCCAGTAGCTTCGGGCCCCAGTGCCATCCTGGCTGTCAAGATGTCCACGATCCACAACCAACTACTCATCACCTTCCCTAAGCCTCAGCCCTATCTGAACCTTGTCTCCCTAAAGGTTCCTCAACTTGTAAACTCCATTACCTTCTTCTGGTCTGTGTCATTCCTTACACTCACACAACATGTGCTTTTAAATTTTAAGAGACCTCTAGAGGGGAAACTCCTCCCTTGCCCCTGGCTTCACCTTGTTCTTTTTTTCTGGGTCCACTGGCTCCATCTTCCTGTTCCTTTGACTTTTGCTATGGTCACTTTCCCTGCTTTATCTCTGCTTCCATCTTTCTACTCTCAGCACACCCTACGGGGTCATCATCACCCATAACCAGGTACCCCAAGACCTCACATCCTTGATGGCTTGACATAGCACTTCTTAAACAAGCTGAGGCCTTATCAGAGTTGTTGTGGATCAGGGTCTCTCCAGAGGTGCCAGCCAGGACTCAGGTTACTGGAGGATCCTAGGGAGGGCAGGGTGGGGAGCTAGAGAACCTGCCTCCAGGTTCACTCCATGGCTGTTGATGAATGGTTTCCTGTCTTTTCCATCTTCTCATTCCCACTCTCTCTCCATCCTGCTACCTCAGCAATGTCATGACACTAGTCCCACAGGGGCTCTCTATGCAGCTGCCAAAACGTCCTTATGAGAGCAGCACTCTGTCACTGTGAGGAGGGCGATGTCTCTGGATAGTCCTTCTCACAACTCGTAACCTACAAGTGCATGGTGAATGCCAGCAACCCCACCAAGGACAGCCTTCAGCGGAGTGGGGGTAGGGAAGAGGGAAATGATGGTACCAAGATATGATGTGTCCATACAAAGTTTCCACTTAATAAGATAATAATAATAATAATAAAATGTAAGTTAAAAAAAAGTTCTTATGACATGGCGCTGCATGAAAGAAAAGGGACAAATAGGAGGCCACAAGGTCTTCTGTGACCTACAACTGAAGGTCAACCATTGTTACTTCACCTACCTACATCCTGAGCCTTAGACAGTGAGAGTGAGGACGCAGCCTCCATTTTCTCAAGAGAAGAAGATCAACGAGGCTGCAAGCATGTTAAAGCCCATCACAGTCCATTTCGTTCTTTTCTGTTGTTGTTGTTGAATGGAGGTTGAGGTTGAAGCCAGGGCTTGTGTCTGCTAGGCAAGTGCTCCTGCACTCAGCTACATTGCCAGCCTCCGTTTCATTTTTGCCTACTCTGGCAATTACAGCAATTACTCTACTCTCCTGCCTCCTTGGCAAGCCAGGGTTAACCTGTGAGGTGGTAACTGTGGCTTGACTGTGTCTTGTGCTATGATAGGTGATCATGTCCACTCAGTGGGATTATCTCTGGGCCTGTGTGTGAGAGTTTCTAGATGAGGTTAACTGAAGTAGGGGAACCCACCCTAACTGTGGATAACACCATTCCATAGGTTTGGGCACAAGATCGAACTGAATAACAGAAAGTGATCTGGGCATCAGCAGTCATTGATCTCAGCTTCCTGAACGTGGATGTCACATAACCACCCGCCTCAAATGCCTGCTGCCATGCCATCCCTGACCTCACAGGAAAGGAACTAATACCTTCACGGCTCTCATTCTTTGCTGAGGGAGCTGATTCCAAGATGCTGGAGAAAATTCCCACTAACAAGCTATGTGGGCCATGCTGGAATGTCTACCTTGGCATGGCTGAGTCCTCTGTACTTCTGCACGTCCCTAGGTCGCCCAGTGACTCTTGCTGCCATTGACTGGTGGCACATCTAAAGTCTACCTTCCCCTCTATCTATCCACTACTCTTTCCACTTAGCTAGAAGTTTATCTGAGACGTCACATGACAACTGCTTCCTGCCCTCCTTCCACAAAGGAATTCCTACCATAAACTGGCTTCTTCCTACCTCAGGGCTAGAGGGGCTCCTCACCTCCCAGTGCAGGCTGAATCATTCTGTATTTAATTCCCCATCCTTCCAGAACTCTCCAAAGAGTCAACCTTTTGCTTTTCTGCTGGCTCCAACTTCTCACCCCACAATAAACAAAAACAACTTTGTTCAGTCTTAAAAAAAAAAAAAAAGACAAAACAGGATCATGATCCATATTTGTTCCAATCACCCTCCTGTGTTCAAGATACTCTTTCTGATCTGTTATGTCTAGATCTTAAATACCCCCCAAAGGCCATGTTGGTTAGCAGCCTTTGGCACTATTGGAATGCAGGGGACCCTTGAGATGTAAGGCCTCATAGAAGGAAGGTAGGTCATTTGGGAGTGTGATTTGAAGGGGATGTTGGGATAGTGGACTCCTTTTCCCTTGCATTTCCGGCTGCTCTGAGGTGAGCAGCCTCCTCTGTCACATACTCTCTGCTATGGTGTTTTGTGTCACCACAGGTCCCAAATCAATGAAACTAACCAACTGGTAAATAAACATTTCCTGGTGCTCAGTCTCAATTAATAAATTAATTAATAAAATGAAGAGCTATTGAGGAAGACACCTGATGTTAACCTCTAGTCTCCACATATACACTTGCATCCACACACACACACAAATCTTTCTTCTTTTTAAGTTGATTTTTCTCATGTATTTTGTCATAGTGAAAGCTACCGAATACTCCATCCTTTGGGGATTGTCCTATATCTCCTTACCTTCACAGTTATCTTCTAAAAAGAATGGTCTGCATGCTTGCTCCCTTCTTCCATTCTGCTTGGCACCCACCTCTCTACCATGGCATTTCATGGCATCCATAATACTGTCCAGCTGGCCCTTCTGAAGGTAGTCCAATTCACACGTGTTAGGCTGTGCTGTGCTGTGCGGCCTCTGTATCACACTGGACAGCCTGTGGACATCTCCCTTGCCTTTTGACAGTGTCTCCCAACTCCTGTGGCTTCCCATTTCTTCTTAAGATGCCCATGGTCTCCTTGAGGGATCTCATCAAACTCTGATTCATGTTTGTCCTGATGTCCCTTGCTGAGCTTCTAGCCCAATTCTTGTCTGCAAGTTTAGAACGTAGATCCATCTTCAGTCGTCTGGATATCATGAGAAGCTTGACCTCTCCATGTTCAGGCCAGACTCCACGTTCTTCCCAAACTTGGTCCCCCAGTCAGTCAATGGCATTCCTTTGCACTCAGTGGTTATTTGAGACAGCATCCAGGAGACTTCCTTTTGCCTTCCATACATGACCAATCAATGAATCTTAGAAAACAAAGCAAAACAAAACAATGGGCTAGGACCATTTTTATCAGGGGTGAGAGAATGTGATTAATCTACAAGCCAGACTTTCCAACCACTTCTGCGACCTCCTCCCGCCTCACACTCCTGATCTCAACCTCTGATTCCCCACCATGACCTGAGAGAGAAAGAGGTAGATAGAGAGAGAAAATGTGTACACCAGGGCCTCCACCACTGCAAATAAACTCCGGATGCATCACCTCCTTATACAACTGGCTTCATTTGGATACTGGGGAATCAAACTTGGGTCCTTTGGCTTTGCAGACAAGCACCTTAACCACTAAGCCATCTTTCCAGATGAGGGAGATTTATTTAATGTGACCCTATTTGGAAGAGGAATAAATAGAGTGGTTCATTGATCCCAAGTCCATCTTTGTGACACTGAGCTTTAGATTTAAATACAGGAGTGATTGAGGGAGGAGTGTGGAGGTATGTATGATTAAGAGACTTTCCTACACATGCTACAACATAGATGAACCCTGAGTGCATTATGTTAAGTGAACCATGCCAAAGGGGCAGAATGACAAACCTAGCACAATGTAATTATATGTGACTCCTGGAGCCAGCAGTGCAAAAACAGATAGAAGTAGATGGTGGCTGCCATGGGCTGGGGTAGAAAGTGACACAGGCACTCACAAGCTAGTTTGGCTGTAAAGCAGGGACTCCCCAGTGGGCCCACAAGGTGACAAAAAGCAGGACCACAGCCTGACATCTCTACCTTCATTGAGTGTGAGCTCTTTGGATGAAATCACAGAGATAAGTTATTGTCCTTAATTTTTCCTCCTGACTCCCCTTGAATTCCAGGAAGTGCAACACCTCATCGGAATGAATCCCTGCTTCCCACAGAAGGATGGTTACAAATGAGGGTGTGGCTGAACAGATGAAGGATTAAGCAATTCCGTTTACTGCGCCACTTTGCAGGATGGACCCCTTGTAGGAAGGGACCTGAGGTGGTGATAGGTTAATAACGGGCTGGCAGCAGCATCCTTTAGGGACCTCCACTCAGGTAAAGCTGGATCCTTAACTTCCCTGCAGAGAAGAATTTTAAGACAAACTTGTATGAAGCAGAGTTGGAGTTTATAAAAAGGAGATTTTTAATATAAATTTAAGCATAGAAGTTAAGAGAAAGAGAGGCACTCAGGGAAGAATACGACACCTGAGAGCATGGGTGTGATCTTCTTAAAGAAGAGTCACACCCAGTGTCTTAGCAATAGCTAAAAACATTTTGTTCCAGATCATACTCAACGAGCTCACCCAATCACAGAAACACAATCGTCACATGGTCTCACTTATCTGTGGCTCCTAACCTGGATCAGCCTGAGATGCTGACATGCCTAATAGGCATCTGGAGGATCAAACAATAGAGAGGGTAGGGCTGGAGGAGAGGGTTATGTTGGGGGGACACAAAACTGGACCCAAATGGAACTGGTACCATAAAATGCTATATCCTGAAAGACAGACTAAAAGGGTGAACCCTCATCAAGACCTTAGAGAGAACACCTGAATCAAAGGGCTCTGGAGAGGGTGAGATGAAGCCTAACCTTAATTTTCTTCTATTTCTTTCTCTCTCTCTCTCTCTTTTTTATTTTTATTTATTTATTTTTTTTGTTTTACAAGGTAGGGTCTCACTTTAGCTCAGGCTGACCTGGAATTCTCTATGTAGTCTCAGGGTGGCCTCGAACTCACGGTGATTCTCCTACCTCTGCCTCCCGAGTGCTGGGATTAAAGGCGTGCGCCACCATGCCCGGCTTCTTCTATTTCTTTTTTTCCCTTTTCTTTTCTTTCTTTTTTAGGTTTTCTTTCTCTTTCTTCTTTTCCCTTGGTGCTGGCCTGTAACTCCAAGTACCAGAATGTGGTTAATACCCTCAATGAGCTGTTGATCAGAGAGACCTACAAGGTTTCCACAAAGAAGATAGACTTCTGTCAGAGCCTTTGATTACCTACCAGAGGTTAATAGTAGGACCCTACTGATGAAGACACCATATGCTATCAGTGTGGAACATGGGAGAGACCTGCTGGAATCTGGAAGAGAGCCAGTCCCCAGACAGCTATCCCATCTAGTGCTAGGAGGTGCTACATGAGTTACTGGGATAAAGTGGCCCACATCTGTCTGAGAAACTTGAGATCTAAGCTACTCAGAGGCAAACAACCTGACCTGATGCTCACATGAGTGCAATAGTGGCACACAGACATGGTGGGTAACCAACTGCTCTTGGATTGGCTAAGGGATCTGCTCAGTGGACAGGAAACTATATCTGGAACTGGGAAACAAGTCAGAATCATATCCAGATAACAAGTTTACTCTCCAATATAAAGCACCCACCAATCTTGGGCTACAAGAGGGTCTACACCCATTAAATTCTCTCTAAACTAACAATGGTTGTCGCATTTACCCTGTGCTGACCTCACCCTCTGTTGGAGAATCTGCTTCTCTTTTTCAGATAGAAGCAGGACTTGAGGAGAGAAATGGCCCATCTCACTTCACTTCACCAAGGGCCCAGCTGAAACCACAGAGGAATTGGAGAAATGAGCAAGAGTGCTGCTTCTTTGTGAACCTGATATCAGCACAAAGGTGAAGGAGATAGACACTGAGGACACTCAACACCTACCAAACCAGAGATCCAGCAGCTCCTAAGAGCCCATCACTGAAGTAGACCTAAAACAAACCCAGCATGGCTCAAGTTGGAGTATTATGCCTCTTTCCCATGACTGATGGTTACCCCCACAATGCATGACCCACAATCCCCATGGGGATAACCAGCATCCCCACTGAGAAGGCTCCCTTTGGAGGGGGTACAGGGATGAGGGGAAGGATGGTACCAACAAGTGCTATTTACATACTGAAAAAAAAAACTTTTGTTCCTTTTTTATGTGTATGTGTGTGTGGTATCCATGAATGTGTGTATGCATGTTCATATGTGTGTGGGTGCATGTGCATGTGTAGACCAGAGGTTGACATCGGGTATTTTCCTTGATTACTCCCACTTTACTTTATTGAGGCGGGGTCTCTCAACTGAACCCAAAGCTTTCCAAGTTAGCAAGTCTAAGTAATCATTTTGCCCTGGGGATCCCTCATTTCTACCCTCAAGCCCTGGGATTCCAGGCTGCCTCCATGCCTGCTTGACATCCACATATGTGCTGGGATCTGTCCTCTGATCCTCAGGCTTGCATGGCAGGCACTCTATCCACTGAGTCATCTGCTCAGCCTTGTTTCCCCTCCTTTTTTGTGCATGTTTGTGTGTGCACACACACACACGAGTGTGTGCATGTGTGTGTGGTATACACGTGTATGTGTCAGTGTGTCACTCTATGCCTTTGCCTGCATCAGGGTGTACTTGCCTGCAATGGCCAGGCTGTTTTGCTCCGTTGCTTTTCTACCCATTCTTATTTGAGTGGGAGTCTCTTACTGATCCCAGAGCTTGCCCTGCTCCTTGTCAATCTATTCTCTGGTCTTCACTCCCCTACAAGATGGAGGGGAGGGGTAACGGCTGCATGTGGCCTCACCCAGCTGCTTACATAGGTCCTCAGGTTGAACTCAGGCAGTCTCTCAGACCTCCTCAGGCCCTCTTGTCTGCAAAGGAAGTACTTTTAACTGCTTTAACTGCTGAACCATTTCTCCAGCCTCTCCCTGTGAGGTTATAGAGTGGCACCAGTGCCTGGATGGAGCTGTAATCTGAGAGAGAACCACAGGCTACCAGGTTGTGCAAGGGGCTAAGACATGCTTTCTACTGTAAGTGGGGCTTCAGACAAAGACTTTAAAGTCTACCTCTGGATAAGGAGGTAGGCCCACACACAGAGGCTTTAGACAGGGTTCAGTGCTATTCTAACATTCTTATTGCAAACACGTCTATATGAAAACAGTGTTGTAGGCATGACAGCAACCTTCATAGCAAATGTTAATTGTGCTGAAATTCTTGCTTCTTAGCTGCTGAGAGGTTTCTGCACACTCTGGGGTGAGGGGCTCCTTTCCCTCTTACCTTCTTGATGCTGTGGGAAAACACCTCACTAGAAGCAGCTGAGGGAGGAGAGGGTTGACTTAGACTTTACAGTTTTGAAGGGAAAGCAGGGCAGAGCAGAGACCCCAAGCATCACCTCTTGTCACAGCAGCAGGAAGGAAGTAGTCTGAGTGAGTGAGCTCTCAATACCTAGTAGAATTGGAGTGAAAACCTCAAGGCTTGCCCCCAGTGATACACCTCCTGTGGCAAGGCTCTGTCTTCTAAAGGCTCCACATTGGATGAATTCCCTTTCTGTGCTTGTCACTTTGGCCTTTTTAAAAAAAAATTGTTCATTTTTATTTATGTATTTGCAAGTGACAGACAGAGAAAGAGGCAGAGAGAGAGAGAGAGAATAGGCACTCCAGGGCCTTCAGCCACTGCAAACGAACTCCAGACTCATGCGCCCCCTTGTACATCTGGTTAACGTGGGCTCTGGGGACTCGAGCCTTGAACTGGGGTACTTAGGCTTCACAGACAAGTGTTTAACCACTAAGCCATCTTTCCAGCCCTCTTGGCCTGTCTTTTCTTGGTGTATTGGGAGCAGCTGGCCAAACCCCGCTTACTATAGTTGTCTGAAACCCCAGGGTTTTGTCTTCTGAACTTCAATAACAAAAGTATGGATTTGTTTCATGGATAATTGTAGTTATCTTATTTTAGTTTTCCCATGTATGTGTGTTGCGCGTGCATGAGTACTGCATATTTGTATATGTGTTGGTGCAAACGTGTATGCCAGTGCTTGTATACATGCACGATGTGCATGTGGAGGCCAGAGGGCAATGTCGTGATTCCTTCTCCAGCATACATATGCATCCTTTGAGACAGTGTTTCTCATTTTCCTGGAGCTCACCAATTAGGCTAGGCTGGCTAGCCAGTGAGCCCCAGGGATCTCTGCCTCCATAGAGCTGGAATTACAAGCACATATCACCATACCAAGAGGGGAGAGCTGGCATTGGCCAAAAGAAACTTTATGCCAACCTTTCTTTCAGGCAAGCTTTGTGGTCTTTCTAAAATCTCCACAACTGACAGCTTATTGTAGGGGGCATCTTCCTGTCCAGGTCACTGGAATTTACCAGTATGAGTGGGGAAAGTGATATACAAGCTGCTGATTGTGAGGGAAGGGCCCATCTTCAGCAACTTCCAGGACCACCAATATCTAAGTAGGTACCTAACTGGGGGACTTTTCAGTCATGCAGCTGTCTCTTAGTCACTCAGATTCTTGTAAGTAGCCCCTCACACATGTGCCTATGAATACTCTAATAAGCTCATTGTTTCACCTAGCTGGACTTGATGGAATCCTTGTCATGTAAAAAACTGGAACATATTTCTTTCTTTCTTTATTTTATTTATTTGAGAGAGAGAGAGAGAGAAGAAGAGGCAGATAGAATGGGCATGTCAGGGCTTCTAGCCACTTGCAAATGAACTCCAGACATATGTGCCACCTTGTACATATGGCTTACGTGGATACTGGGTAATTGAACCTGGGTCTTTTGGCTTTGCAGACAAGCACCTTAACTTCTAAGTCATCTCTCTAGCTCATGGGACATATTTCTTATTTACCTTTTCTTTTTTTATGTTTTCTGATCATTCATTTTACAAAAGCATTGGTCTAAGAAAATATGCTGGTTAATCTTTGTCAACTTCACTGGATTTAGAATCACCTAGGAGGTACACCTCTGGTGAGTCTGTTAAGATCATTTCCAGAGAGGTTTGACTGAAAAGAGAAAAGCCATCCTGCATCTGGGAGACATCATTCCATGGATGGGCTTCCTGAACTAAATAAAAGTGAAAAGAAGGCTAGAGAGATGACTTAGTGGTTAAGGTGTTTGCCTGCAAAGCCAAAAAATCTCAGTTCGATTCTCCAGGACCCACGTAAGCCAGATGCACAAGGTAGTGCATGCATCTGGAGTTCGTTTGCAGTGGCTGGAGGCCCTGGTGTGCCCATTCTCTCCCTCTCTGCCTCTTTCTCTCTCTTAAATAAGTAAATAATATATATATTTTTAAAAAAAAGTGAAAAGAGGAGAAAGTGAGCTGGTTGCCAGCATTCATCTCTCTGTGCTTCACAAGTGTGACTACAATGTGGCCGGCTGCCTCATGCTCTTACCACCAGGCCTTCCCACCGAAGTCCATAATGGACTGTCCCTTCTTAAACCATGAGGCAAAACAGATCCTTCTTCCCTTAAAAAGGCTCTATCAGATATTTTGCCACTGTGAGGAGAAAATTAACAAAGACTGAAGGATTGAAAACAAAACAGAATATATCATCCGCAGAGCACACAGGATTTCTAGAAACCCTGGGCCAGGCTCGCCTTGATCCCTCCTTCAGTGGTATGCCTGCCTCCCTTTCTGTTGCTAAGATAGAAACATCACACTCAGAGAATTACACAGGGTGATCTGGGCTTCTGTCCCTGCCTCTTCAGCCTCAGTGTTCCTCACTGTGGTGGACCTGCCACTCCTCCAACTGTCCCAGGCCTCCGCATGTCCTTGTGGGACACTTGCTGTCCTTGTGCTTGCAATTGTCTTACCTACCTCTTGCAGGAAAGCCTCCCCTAAAGGTTTTGGGCACTATCACCAGGGCTTGCCCCACACAAGTCTCCTTTGCATTAGAGCCCATTGAAGAAGCTCTAACAGTGCAGACATTCAGCTGGATATTGAGAAAAAAGCCATAGGCAAGTAGGCTGCATGGTACTCTTCAGATGATAGGGACCCCAGAGTTCTCTGGCCATTTGCCAGGTGTTATGCTTTCTCTTTTTTCCTCTGTTTTTTTAATTTTCCTTCCTTCTTCCATCCCTCTCCTTCTCCTTCCCATCTTTTCTTCCCTCCTTCCTGAGACAGGATCTCATATAGCCCAGGCTAATCTCAAACTCTGCTACATAGTAGGGGTCTGCCTGCCTCCCAGCATATGCCATCCCCATCCAGTTTTATGAGGTGCTGGAGATTGAACCCAGGACTTTTTACATGCTAAGCAAATAGTCTCCCAACCAAGCTACATCCCTGGTATCCATATATTGTATTTTCTATATACACTTGATGGTTTTTCCTCAAGCCACATTTGCAAAACCAGAGCAATCCAGGTGATCTTTAAAGCTAGGGCCTGAAAGCTTGGTGATATCAGATGATAATGTGGAGGTGAACCCCCTGGGAACTAGAAGCCATCCAGTCCCGTTCCAACTCTACTTGTCCCTAATAATATGTCTGTGTGTATACTTGTAATTGGAAATGACCACAGAGTCTCTCCAACTTTCAGGCCTCAAAAATTGAAATCTTCATTTTTTTTGTCTTTATTTATTTGACAGAGAGAGAAAGAAAAAAAGCAGCAGCAGATATAGAAAGAATGAGCACAGCAGGGCCGCCAGCCACTGCAAACAAATTCTAGATGCATGCATCACCTTGTGCATTGGCCTATGTGGGTCCTGGGGAATCAAACCTGAATCCTTAGACTTTGCAGGCAAGCACCTTAACCACTAAGCCATCTCTCCAGCCCCAAGTCTTCCCTTTCAACATGGGAGAATGGAGCCCCCAGACAATGTTGCTAATAGGCTGCCCAGCAGCCTAGAGATGATTGGGTGGTATGCTAACAAGATGCTTGGGGAAACCACACGTAGCAGCTTGGCTGGGTGCACATGGAACCCAAGCCACGCCAGCAGACACTGCACATCCTCTGTGGACATGTCTCCTCCTTAGATAAATGAAGGCTTAAGGGCCTTTTGCCTTGACTTTCTTCTACTCTACAGGTGAAATTGCTGCTGGCTTCCTGGCCCCAAGCCTACACTGGGCATGGTGGCACACATCTGTAATTCCAGTACTGGGGAGGCAGAAGACAGAGAATTCCTGGAGTTCACTAGCCAGCTATTCCCGCTGAATTGGTAAGCTCTAGGTTTAGCAAGAGACTCTGTCTCAAAGGTAGAGCGCTACTGGGGAAGACACCTAATGCTGACCTCTGGTTTGTACATGCACATGCACATACACACACGTGTAAGCACGCACATGCAAACATGCATTCGCATATCACACCCACCCACACACACACCAACTGTTTAAAAAAGTGAATGCAGACAGAAAGGGGCATCTGCTTTTATTTCATAATGCACACAGAAGAGGCAGCAAGGTTCAAGGTCCAGCTCCTCCTGCCAGACGCTAGTTCCCAGCCTCCTGGCACGTTAAAAAAAATCTCTTATTATTCATATGTGTGTGTGCATGGGGGGAGGGGCAGATCATCTTGCCACAGCAGAGGAGCGCCAGATGCTTGCATCACTGTTTGTGTCCAGTTCATGTGCGTTCCTTGGGAATCGAACCTTGGGCTCACATGTTTACAAGCCAGCCACTATCACATCTGAGCCGTCTTCCCAGCCCCTCCTGGTGGCTTTTGTTAGTTTGTTTTGAGTTTTGTTTTGCAAACAGCAGAACCTCTTTATTAGACCTAGAGCCAGTACAGGGGTTTGGAATTATTTATGGTTTCCTGCAAGCCTCCCAGGTATAATATGTCAGGTTCAAACTGGAAACTATGTCTGGGCCTCATTCCTGCTTCAAACAGTGTTTTTTCTTTCTTTCTTTTTATTTTTGAGGTTCATATTAATGACTGGTGACTTGTGGGTTTACAAAAACAAATGAATATTATAATTCGGAGGATAAACAAATAAATTACTTTTATTACTTTTATAGGAATTAAGAATTTTCTGCAAAAGCTTTGGCTGATCCAAAGAAATGCCTATGCACATGGGCTGCTAACATGCCAACATGCCACACTTAGACCTGGTTCATTTTTTAATATTTTATTTTCATTTATTTATTTGAGAGAGAGAAAATGGGTATGACAGGATCTCCAGCAGTTGCAAATAAACTCCAGATGCACGCACCCCCTTGTGTATCTGGCTTACATGGGTCTTGGGGAACTGAACCTAGGTCCTTTGGCATTGCCGGCAAGCACCTTAACCACTAAACCATCTCTCTAGTCCTAGACCTGGTTCTTAAACAGGAGGCAGGGCTTGCCTCTGCAAACTTCATGATTAAATGGGGGAATAGAAAATACTTAAGTCAAAAGATTCATTTTTACTGTTGACTTCTCTTTTGCCTATGTATATATGTGTGGTATGGATGTATGAGGTCGTGTGCACATTTCTGTGTGTATATAGATGCCAGAAAGGCACATTGGGTGTCTTCCTCTATTGTTCTCCATCCTATTTTTTTTTTAATTTTTTTTGTTCATTTTTTATTTATTTATTTGAGAGTGACAGACATAGAGAGAAAGACAGATGGAGGGAGAGAGAGAGAATGGGTGCGCCAGGGCTTCCAGCCACTGCAAACGAACTCCAGATGTGTGCACCCCCTTGTGCATCTGGCTAACGTGGGACCTGGGGAACCGAGCCTCGAACCGGGGTCCTTACTCTTCACAGGCAAGCGCTTAACCGCTAAGCCATCTCTCCAGCCCTCTCCATCCTATTTTTGTTTTATTTTTATCTGTTTGTTTTTGTGTTCGTATTATTTATTTATTTGAGACAGAAAGAGGAAGAGAAAGAGAGAGAGAGAGTGAAAATATGTGTGCCAGGGCCTTCAGCCACTGCAAACGAACTCCAGACACATGTGCCACGATATGCATCTGGCTTACATGGGACCAGGAGAATCAAACTTGGGTGCTTAGGCTTTGCAGGCAAGTGCCTTAAATGCTAAGCAATCCCTCCAGCCCTCTTGTGTTCTTTTTTTTCTAGTCTAGGGTGACCTGGAAGTCATTCTGTATTCCAGGCTGTCCCCAAACTCTCAGTGATTCTAGGATTGATTTTAGTCATAAGCCACCACATTCAGTTCTCTCTCTTTTTTTTTTTTGTTTTGAGACAGATTATCTCACTGAACCTGGCACTCACTGATCCAGCTTGGCTATCTAGGTAGCAAGCCGCAGGGATCCTCTGTCTCCACCACCCCAGAGCTGGGATTAGAAGCACACAACACCACACTCAGCCTCTTTTTGCATATGTAATGTGATGTGTTGTGTGTGATGGATACATGTGTATGTGCTCATGTGACTCCCCATGCCTCCATCTGCAGCAAGGTATGCTTGCCTGGGGTGGCCAGAGGGGTGCCCCACCCCTTCACACCCTGCTTTTACGTGGGTGTTGGGGATTTGAACCAGGGTCCTCACGCTTTCAGAGCACTTTACCAGATGATCCATCTTTGCAACTACTTAAATTTTTGTTTTTTATACAGGGTCTCAAGTAGCCCAGGTTAGCCTCAAATTCCCTAGATAGCCAAGAATAACCTTGAACTTGATCACCTTCTTATACCTCCTGAGTGCTGGGATGACAGGCATGAACCAACCTGCCCAATTTATGTCCCTGGGGCTCAAACTTCAGGCTAGCTAGGCAAATACTTTATCTACTGAGCTCCATCCCTAGTCCACATTGTTGACATTCTTAAGCCAGCAATGAGCCTTGATAATTTGAGATTTGACCTACATATAAGGGAATGGGTCTTTCCTCGGGCCATTAAGTGTCTGGCAGAGTTGTAAGGCGGGGGAAACACTGGCATGCTAAAGATGGCCAGCACTGTGTCAGGCCACACAGAAGCTCCCCTTGGCTCTGGCAGCTGCAGGCTCCTGAGGAGATGTCTGCTGGTTTTCAGTTGCTGCAAGGTATTAGTGGTCCTTCTGAGTTCTGCTAGTTTCCCTGACAGCTGAGGAACCTCCCACAGGGAAACTATCAAAGCAGATGGGCCATGTTTGTATAAATACCCAAACAAACCCACCAGGGAGATCAATGGTGGGAGACAAACTCACAGAATCCCGACAAACTCACAGAATCCCGACAAAGATCAACAAGCCAATTGCCTTGATGTAGCCAGGCTTTTGCCAGAGTTCACAGGAAATATTTTTGGGAGGAGCTGTCCCTGACATAGATGAAGGAAGGAGAAAAGAGCCCTGGGCCATGAGCTCAGAGCAGCTTCCAGTGTGGCAAGCCGAGCAGCCTGACTCCTGCTGCCCCAAATGCAGAGCTCTGTATTTTCCTGGAGGTTGGCAGGGGAGATATAGGGGTGATTTTGAAACCTATGAATCCTGTACTTTCCTTGATTCATCAAGGTATATGGGGTGCTGATCTCCTGTCTCAGGTTTTGGGTACAAGTTCCCAGCAGAGAAGGGAATGTCAGTGACTTATGAAGTGACCCCATGATGTTAGTGATCTTCACAGGCTGGGGACCTATGACTTCACTTTTCCTACTGTTGCAGTCCAGTTCACATTGCTGTTAGAAATCACCCAACCAAGAGCAGCTTATGGGAGTTGTGGGTTACGTGTTGTGGGAGCAGCAGTTTCTTATTGGGGGAAGGGAGTGCCTCTGGGCATGATGTCTCAACCTGTGGCTCATACAATCTTTCTGCCCTCCTCTTCTGCAAAATTCTTGGAGCAGTGGTAGGTGAATTTTAAGTGATTAGCTCTTAGGAGCCTTTGGATCTCCGCTGTGGTAGGTGTTGAGTATCCTCAGGGTCTGTCTCCTTCACCCTGGTGCTGACTGTCAGGTTCAGCATAGAAGGAGCACCCTTGCTCATCTGCCCAATTCCTCTGTAGTTTCAGCTATGGCTTGGCCGAAGTGCAAGAGGTAGTTTATCTCTTTGGGTCTCGCTACCTTCCTGTAAAAAAGGAAGTGAAGTCAGCACATTTAAATGGGATAAGCATTAATAATTTAGGGAGAATTTGATGTATGCAGCTCCTCTTTTAGCCAAAGACTAGTAAGAGTTTGACACTGGAGAGCATAAACTTTGTCTCTATAGGATTCTGATCTGGTTCTCAATTCCAGATGTGGGTTCCTTTACACTGACCAGATCTCTTAGCCAATCAACCTTGGTTACCCATCGAGGCTGTGTGCCACTATTGCACTGCCCTGTCCATCATGTCAGGGTGTTTGCTCCTGAGCAGCTTAGACCTCTGGTTGCTCAGACCTTTGTGGGTCACTTCCCCCAGTAGCTCCTGTGGCGCTTTCCAGCACTAGACAGCCAGGTCTCTCCATGTTCTGTGTCAGTAGCAGATAGTGTTGTCAGCAATAGGGTCTTACCTTTTGCCTCAGTTGTACACCCAGCTTTTATGTGGGTTCTCAAGTCCTTGTGCTTGTGAGGCCAGCACTTTACCTACCGAGCCATTTTCCAGCCCACAAATGGAAGATTTGGAGTAAGCACAGGTAGAACATTGTAAAGGAAGAAGCAAGATCAAAGAAATACTTAATAGGTAAATTCCAGTGGATTTGCTTCTGAAGGAAATACATTAGTGAAAGAATGTTCACATCTAAATAAAAAAGATGGTGCTCGGATTTGGGTATCCAGGCCAATGATAGATGGTAATATTAACTGAGTTAGGAGTTACATGTGGGAGAAGGATGAGCATAGATTTAAAAATGAAGATATCTACAATGAGTGTGAGGTACCCAACATCAGCCAAGGAGATGAGGTTACATGTCAGTCACCCTCAGCAGACTAAGTTCCTGTAATCCTTGTGGGTTTCTTTTTTGGTGTATATGTGTGTGCACATGTATGTATTCACATGTGTGGGGGTCAGAGGATAACCTCAGGTGTTGTCCTTGCTTCTGCCTTGTTATCTTGTTTGAGACAGGGTCTCTTATTGTTCATTGCTGGGTTCACCAGTCTAGCTGGCCAACAAGCTTCCAAAGGATCCCCCTCTTCCCCTCCCATTTTGCCACACAAGGGATATAAGCTTATGTGCTAGTGCATCTGGCTTTGCATGACTTTTGGGGGTCTGAGCTAATGCCCTCACACTTGTGCGGCACATGCTGTATCAACTGAGTCATCTCCCCAGCCTGAGTTCTTTGAATTTTTTAGGGACCTTGACCCTAAATTGACCCTTGACCCTTGATTTTTTGATACAGAAAAGAACTTTCAGATAGAGATTGTAGGCTTTATTAAAACTGGAAAAAATAATGGGGGGCTGGAGGGATGGCTTAGTGGTCAAGGTGCTTGCCTACAAAGCCAAAGGACCCAGTTTCAATTCCCTAGGACCTACATTAGCCAGATGCACAAGGTGGTGCAGGTGTCTGGAGTTCATTTGTAGTGGCTGGAGGCCCTGGTGCACCCATTATCTCTCTCTCTCTCTCTCTCCCCCCTCAAATAAATTAATTAATTTAACAGAAAAAGTGGGCTGAAGAGATGGCTTAGTTGTTAAGGTACTTGCCTACAAAACTTAAGAAGTGACCTCCCAGAACCCATGTAAGCCAGATACATATGGTGGGGCATGCATCTGGAGTTCATTTGCAATAGCTAGAAGCCCTGGTACACCCATATGCTCACTCTCTCCCTCTCTCTCTAATAAGTAAATAAAAATAAGATATATATTTAAAAATTTTAACAAAAACATACCTTTAAAATATAGAAAAAACAGGGCTGGAGAGATGGCTTAGTGGTTAAGCACTTGCCTGTGAAGCCTGGACCCTGGTTTGAGGCTTGACTCCCCAGGACCCATGTTAGCCAGATGCACAAGGGGGCGCATGCGTCTGGAGTTCGTTTGCAGTGGCTGGACGCCCTGGCACGCCCATTCTCTCGCCCCCTCTCTCTATCTGCCTCGTTCTGTCCATCTCTGTCTCTCTCAAATAAATAAACGAAAATAACAAAAAAAGTTAAAAAAAAATAGAAAAACAATAGTGCTCAGGAGAGGAAAAAGGCATACCTGAGCATTTGGGTATGGGATTCTCAAAGGAGAGTTGCAGCTAATTAAAAAGCAGACTTTGAACATCAGTGTCAAGGAAAAAAGATGCTCAAGCAAGCTAAGACATATTCAAGCCTTGGTATGGGGCTCTCAAGGAAGAGTTGAAGGACTTAGCATTAAAGATATGTGCCATTTTGGTGGCTCTCAAGTTACACCTTAAAAGGTTACTAAGAAATCTCTCTGTGTCATTTTGATGTGTTGCTCCAGAGGTGTCTTGGATGGGATGGATTATATCTGCTAAGGTAAAACCAGGAGCCACCAGGGTTACAGGAAGGGTTTGGGACATGCCTTTTCTTGTAAAGGGAGTTTCTTGTGGAGTCTTAGAAAACTGAAGGTTTATAGCTGGGAAAGGAGAGATGCCTTCAGGAAATGTAGGTAAGTGTGTTGGAATTCTTGCTTCTCATTTGGAGGGAGCCTTCAACCAGTCTCTGGGGTGAGGTCTTCCTTTCCTTTTTCATGTTCCCATAATTTTCCAACTTTCTATCCTGCCTCTGTTGTGTATCTGGATTTCAGACAATCTCCATCAGATGCATGCCAGTTCAAGCCATCACTCACCATGAAGTCTTCTCACTCACCTGATGGACATGGCAGTCACAGACTCCAGCCCCAGCAGCTGCTACGATGGTGGCTTTTTGTTTGATTACTTGGTTGGTTGGTTGAACTTTGCTAGGTAGCTCAGGCTGGCCTTAAAACTCTCATACTCCTGCCTCAGTCTCCTAAGTCCTGGAATCATGGGGGTGGGGCAGGGTGGGGTACCACCATGCTGGGCATTACAATGGCTTTAAATCTTGCATCTAAAAAATCCTGGGCTGAAAAGAAGGCTTAGTGGTTAAGGTGCTTGCCTGCAAAGTCAAAGGACCCAGGTTCAATTCCCCAGGACCCATGTAAGCCAGATGCATAAGGTGGTGCATGTGTCTGGAGTTTGTTTGCAGCAGCTAGAGGCTCTGGTGCCCCCATTCTCTCTCTCTCCCTCGCTGCCTCCCTCCCTCTTTCACTCTGCCAAATAAATAAATAAAAATAAATTACACTTTTAAAAGTCCCTAGTGCTCCATCCTGAAATGGTGTGAATTTTTTAGTACACATATCAGCTGTTGATATAGGAAAACATCAAGAATATAGTTGAAAGAAAGGAAGTACCCATTTAAATGTGTAGATTGTTTCTTGGGCAATTCAGGGTTACCCCAAAAGTAGAAGTGAGGAATATCTTTGAGCCTACAGCGGGAGAATATAGGTCATTCCACTCTGTTAGGGGTCAGAAATATCAGAAGGGTTTGGCCTTTTCTTATTTCTTCTCCCTTCCCTAAGAGAGATAATCACCACCTCTGAGTAGGCCCTTCCTGGAAGATTGAGTTTTCTGGGAAGATTGCCCTTCCCTAGAAAATCTGACCCCAAACATCTGACATCAGGACCAGACTGACCAGCTCATAAAAGACCCCACCCTGAGTCTCAGGATGGATTTTCACATTTCCTGGGAACCACTTCTTTCCTTCTTCTTGGGCAAGAGCTATGTATTCATTTCTACGGATTGGACTCCCTCTCCTAAGCTATTTCTTTAGCTCCAAGCTCTTTTCCTAATACCCTGTGGTCTGTGAGATTCATTTGTGGAATTCATGAGACAAGTGCCCTGAGACTCCTGACTCTGAGAGCTTGATGTGACTGTTAATCTTCTGGGGTCCTAGCTCCTGAATTATTGCCCACCTAAGAGCCAAGGTAAGGCTCCTATGCTCTCAAAGACACCCCAGGTTCCATATTCTTTCTGATTAGCCAGGTGTGGTGGTGCACTGTAATTCCAACCTTGGGGAGGTGGGAAACGGGAGGTTCAAGAGTTGTAGGTCAGTTTGGCTCCCTGAGGGATGGATCTATACAAGAAAAGAAATTAAATAAGATGCCGAAAAATAAGAAAGCCGCTGGCAGGTGCAAGATTTTAAAAGGTTTTGAATGCAGGTTTGGTACTCTTTTGAGATGAGTAGTTTTTTAGAGGAAGGTTGGTATGAGAATGGGGAAGAGGAATGTCCTATGCCACATGATCTGGCCTATGTGCTGGTGACAGAGCCTGTTTTTGGCTCTTGAATGCTTAACTCACTCATGGTGCCAAGGCTCCAGAAAGTCAACTGTCACCGAAGCTGCACATTCAGTGATTCTCCAGCTAGTGTCTCGTGAGGCGGGGTAAAGGTATGTGGATTAGACGTGAGTAAAGTGAAAGGAGTTTTAAGGCAATAGTGAGACCACTGGGAGGGGCTCCACAGAGGGGGTACCCACCGAGCTGCTTGGTCTGACCCTTACTGACTTGTGAGGGGAACTGGGTAGAGACTGGGGCCATCTTTCCTGGGACTGCTTGTTCTTCATTCCCCTGTGGACTCAGCTAGTGAGGCGACCCCACACCTTGCACATGTCCCCTCTGTCCAACTGGGGAGTTGAATATGAGTTACTCAGTCAATCACTGGAGTGCTCACTTTGTTCATTCCTTCTCTCAACTTGTACTCTTGAAGGGAAATTAGTCAGGTAGCTTTATTTCCAGGTAGTCAGCTAGGGAAGGCCCAAAGAGGGAACCAGAGGTGGTATCACACCATCTGCCTGCTGCGGCAGAACTGGAACTCAGCATCTGATCCAGTCTCGTCGCATCAGCTCTCTCTCACCCTCTACTCAGGCGTGATCACCTCTTCCCCAGCCAGTCCCCAAGCCTAGTCAGCTCTCTGTCAGACTCATCCGAGCCTGAGGGTAAAGCCCAGCACAATGAAATTATAAATAGATGCTTCCAAGGTGGGCATCTGTTCATCTGTCCTGACGCCTGAACCTCCCGGTCCCTGCTCTGGTAAGTCCTGTTCTTCCCATTCAACCAGGCTGGTACAATGTGGGAGGAGGGGCCCCCTCGTCCCACATGGGCTCTCTACCCCCTCCTGCCTTCCACATGGCAGGAGCACTCTGTACTTCCTTCTCTTAATCTAAGCAAGTCTCTCTCAACCTTACCCTCTGGTCTGTGGATTTTACTTCTGTAAATTCATAATGCAAGGATCCGGGGACACACCAATTTTATTGGTGTGCTGGCATATATTGCTGTACTGGGGAGGAACCCAAGGCTCCCATCGCACTCTGAAGGCCACTGAATTCTTTTCCTTTTTTTGTCCTTGGACTCCAAGGCTGGCTTGTAATTCCCCATCGGCTCTCTCCCTTCCTGCCTGTGGAGGTGCTGGATAGGGGTAAAGAGAGTCAGGGAGGTAATAAATAGGACACAAAGACAGAACTCGGGTGGCCTTGGGGTGCTGGGCAACAGGGGTCTGGTCTGGCTTCCCAGGTCTGCTTGGCATTCCCTCCTGCAGTGGTGGGCTTGGTTCTGCTTTTCTTCATGCTCACTGGGGGTGGGGGCAGTAACTGAATGCTTTAGCTCCACAGCCTGCTTGTCTGAGAGGGGCCGCAGCGCCTGGTCTCTTAAAGCAGTGGCATCTGTGTGCTAACAGTACACATGTGTTTCTGGAAGAAAAAGCACAGGCTTTATATACAAGAGATAAGCACACAGAAGCAGACAACAGAAATTCAACTAGCTACAGGGAAGATCTACTGCTTACTGCTCTGAAACCTCTGTCTATCTTATTTAGGCCATGGTGCAGAGGGGACCCAGGGTGTGGGACCTCTCCTAATTCCTAGGTAGGAAATGGGGAACAAGGAAACGGATGGTATTTGTTGGCCCTAGGAAGGGGACTGCTGCTAAGCCCAGGTTTCCCAATGACAAACTAAAGATGGAAAACCACCTCCCCCTCTCTAAGGACGAGGAAGTAGCCTCAGTACAGACAGGGACTCATTTGCATGTAAAGGAAGTGGCGGAAGTTGGCGGGGCAGGGATAGAAGGGTACTGCGGGACCAGAACCTGTGTGTGTGGGGGCGGGGGGGGGGTGAGGGACAACATGGAGAGTGTCATAAAACTGTCTTGGGGTGTCTCCAGCATGTCCCCTGTCTAGACCAATAGAGGAGCATGTGATGGAAGGGACACTCCACGGTTGAGAAGGCAAATGTGGGGACTGTGTCAACCTGTCCATGTCCAGGAACTGAAATCACTCATCCTCCAAAGCAGGTGAAAGCACAGGTGTGTGTGGAGGGCCGGGAGGGGGCGGTGCTGCGAGGCCTTCCAGAGCAAACCGAACCTGACATCCACCTGCCTGATCCATTTGGTACTGCCTTGACCAGACACTGTTGCCATCTGCCCCCAGGACATAGCTAAGTGCCAGAAATGCTGCCATCCCTGTCAAGATGACCGTGGCTCTCTGCGGGATCACGCTGCGGTGCAGAAACAGATGTGGAGTGGCCTCGGCAGCGCCCAGGTCTGTGCCTCTTCACCCTCAGCAGAGAGTAATAATTTCCGTCCAGGAGAACTGTTGGGCAGATTAAAGGAGAAATTCCATTGGAAATGTTAAGGGAACGACATCCAGTAACTGCACAATAAATGTGAGCCCCTGCCTTTATTCCTCAGCTCAGCCCCTTTACCGTCCCTAGCAGAGGAGGAGAGCTTTGCAGAAGACAGCCGGGGTTCCTGTGCGTTTTCACAGGCTCTGGGGAAGCGGTGTGGAAAATGGATTAGGGAGGGAGGAAGCTACAGACTGGGAACCCAGGGAGAAGTCTGCAGGCATCCAGATGGGAGGTGGAGGGACGGAAACTCAGGCCCTTGGCAGTGGGAGTCAGGAAATATTTTGAAGGCACTCTCCAGGACGTGATAACAGGTTGGGAATGGAGGCTTGGCTGAGGGAGCCTGCTTGGAGGGGGGCAGGAAGGTGGAAGCAGCCGCTTTAGGGGGTGTGTTGGTTGAGCAATGGGCTTGGAATTTAAGGCCCAACAAACAGGCCTGGCGGGGATCGGCTGGGAGGAGTTCTTCAGCACGTGGGGGGCCGCTTCCCCGGCAGCTGGCCCTGGGTTAGGAGGAGTTAGTTGAGGTGCTAAGTCCGATTTCCTCCCCGGCGAGCCTGGCGGAGTGTCCCGGGCCCTCGCTGACACTGTGCCGGGATCCGGCCAGGAGCTCCATCCTGCCTGCGTCCTTCCTTCCATGCCCTCTCTTCAGCTCTGTCTTGGTCGGGGCTCGGGTCCGCCGATGGGGCGTAAGCCCTGCAGCTCCTGAGACCTCAGCCCGACGCGCTGGGGCCAGGGGCCAGGCTACCCTCCCGCGGGCGATCCAGGGCCAGGCCGCGGACACCGCCGCGGGCCCCGCCTCGCCCTCCTGCTCGGGATGCTCAGGGCTCGAGGTCCCCTCGAGGACCGCTAATGGGGCTGGGCTGGAGATGGAGGAGGAAAGGATGCTGGTCGTAACCGGGGTGTGTGTGTGGGGGGTCTCCACCTTCTCCCACCGATGGTCAGCCTAAACCCCGAAAAGGTCACCCTTCACCTTCGCCCATCTCCACCCACTCATCTGTCGCGAGCTGGGGATCCCCTTCCCACGCAATGCTGCTCGGGAACTCCCCATTCCTAGCCTGCGCGGCTGGACCGCAGAGTCTCGCAGGTTCGAGCCCCGTGTGCGGTCCCGCGGAGGGCGGGGACCGCCGGCCACCCCCGGCCTCCCGCGCGCGCTCAGGTTTGCGGCTGGTGGCAGATAACGCGCCCTCCACCGGCGCAAGCTCCGGAGTTGGCTTTCACGTTCTCCATCTGTACAGCCAGAGCTTAACTTAATTAACCCGACTCCTCGTTCCCTCAGAGAGAAAATAAACCTGGTTCGGAGGGGGCAGGCTCGTTCCTCGGCTTGGGGAGTGGTGTGTCCCCAGCCGGGGTTTTCGGCGACGGTCCCCCTCCCTCGCGGCGGCTTTTGGAAGCGCCGGGAGAACGTTTGCACGAGCTGGGCTTGCTCGAAACAGTTTCCACAGCGATCGAGCTCCATCCAGGGTTGGCCGCAGGGTGGGGCGGCGGCGGCGGCGGCGGCGGCGGCTCGGCAGCGCCCGGAGGTCCGCAGTGCAGCCCCGGGGCCTCGCTCCCAACACCCGCCTCCCTTGGCCAGCCTCGCGGGCCGGTGTTCACCGCCCGCAGCCTCTGGGCGGCGCTGCCTTGCCCCTGGACACCCCAGACTCAGGGTGCGCCCTCTCTCCTAAGGGCACATATCTGAGAAGTTGTAGGAAGCTCTTTCATGTTTGGCTCTAACGATAAAATCTCCACCTTCCTGCTCACGGGGTGTTCTTGTCTTGCCTTCCTTTTTTTTTTTCTTTCTTTCCTCCTTCCTTCCTTTCTTCTTTCCTAACTTCCTTCCTTCCTAACTTCCTTCCTTTCTTTCTTTCTTTAATTTTTCGCGGTAGGGTCTTGCTGTACCCCAGGCTGACCTGGAATTCACTATGTAGTCTCAGGGTGGCCTTGAACTCACAGCCATCCTCCTACCTCTGCCTCCCGAGTGCTGTGATTAAAGGCGTGCGCCACCACGCCCGACTCACTGGGTCTTTAAAGGCCGAGGGACATAGATGGATGAAGAGTTCTGGCCTCCCCTTTTCCTCTTCCTGGTTTCTGCTATGGGGAGAGCCCCCTTCCCTTGTGGTTGGATTTTCTGGTGGGTCACTCTCTTTGGTGCCTTCTAGGAAGCATTATATATATATATATATATTTGAGGGGGGGGGTGGGCGCACCAGGCCCTCTAGCCACTGCAAAGAAACTCCAGACGCATGCGCCACATTGTGCATCTGGCTGACGTGGTACTGGGGAATCAAACCCCTGTTCTTAGGCTTCCGCAGCCAGGCGCCTTAACTGCTAAGCCATCTCTTCTAGGAGGCGTTCTAAGCTAGCCCAGCATTCGCCAGACATTGCTGAGTTTCTGCTGTCTTTGGGATTGGTTTGGCAGGCTCTGGCCACGCCAGTCACTGTCCATACCCTGCTGGCTGACCTGTTTGTTTGTTTTTTTTTTTAACTATTTTGTTGCTTATTCTTATTTATTTAAGTGCGACCGAGAGAGAGAGAGAGAGAGAGAGAGAGAGAGAGAGAGAGAGGCAGAGAGAGAGAGAGAAGAGGAGAGGAGAGGTGAATGGACGCCCCAGGGCCTCCAGCCACTGCAAATGAACCCCAGACCCATGCGCCCCCTTGTGCATTCTGGCTAACGTGGGTCCTGGGGAATCGAGCCTTGAACTGGGGTCCTTAGGCTTCATAGGCAAGCACTCAACCGCTGAGCCATCTCTCCAGCCCTGACCTGGTCTTGAGTGGGGGGAGGCGTCACCCCTGCTGTGGTGTGCTGCTCTCCGCTGGCCTGCCTCACTTGCCCTGCTCTGCTGCACGCATCTGGCCTCCTGTGCAGTAGAATCAAGCAGTACCTAAAGCAGCAAAGACTGAGGGCCGGGTGGATGTAACCTAACGTGTCACCAACAACTGGGCAACAGTTAAAAAAAAGGTTTTCTGCGTGCGCCATAACTAAAAGGTTAATTCAAAAATCAAATGGACATTGAATCCAGGTGTTTCCGGCACTGCCCGCCTGTTGCACATGTCCATGCCCAGCCGGCATTTAAGTGGGTGCTGGGCATCTGAACTTCGGTCTTCATGTCGGCACAGAAGCGCTTTATCCACTGATCCAGCCCCTGGCCCCAGGTTTTAATCCTTTATGTGAAAACAAAGCACAGCTGTCTAACTAGTTTACAAATTTGCTTTCATCTTATTAAGTGGTAAAATTATATGCCAAAGATTTTGTTAAAATAAATTTCTTTATGATTTATTGTTAGCAAATGTCTGATCTGTATATTATTCTATATACTTATATGTCACACAAAAATGTCTTTGGTGAAAAGGGGTCTCAAGTGGAGGAAGTTTAATCAGCCCTGCCATAGCTGTATCTCAGTTTATCAACAATATGCTCAAACACTTAAATTAGCCTACAATTGTGTATCTTGAGAGGGTATCACACTGTGAATCACTAGATCAAAGTTCAAAGAATATTTTGTTGTTTTTGTTGTTGTTGCATCAAAAACTTCTAAGTCTAGCCAGGCATGGTGGTCCACACCTTTAATCCCAGCACTTGGGAGGCCTACATAGGAGGCCAGCCTGAGACTATATAGCGCATTCTAGGTCATTCTCAAACAAAACAAAACAAAACAAAACAAACAAAACAAAACAAAACAAAACAAAACAAAAACTTGTAAGTCAAACCATTCTAAGGCAGAGATAGTCTGTAATTAAAGACTGGCTGCTAGTTTGGAAGTTTGGAAAATAAGTATATAGACCCGCTGTGAAGATGGCTCATTGGGTAAAGTGCTTCCCTCTCAAAGATGGAGGTCCTGTTTGTATCCCAAGCAACCATGTAAAAACCAGATGTGGAGGTGGGGTGCCTGAAATTCCTGAACTGAGGAGGTGGAGGCGGGAGGAACCCTGGGGCTTGTTGGCCCACCAGTCACAAGCTCCGTTCAGCAAGTGACTCTGCCACAAAAACACAAGGTGGATGGGCTGAAGAAATGTCTTAGGTGCCAAACCTAATGATCTGAGTTCAGTTCTCCAGTACCCGTGCAAAGCAAGATGCACAGGTAACCCATGTGTCTGGAGTTCGTTTACAGTGGCTAGAGGCCCTGGTATGTCCATTCTCTCTCTCTCAAATAGCTAAATAAATAAATATTTTTAAAAAGATGGAGAACAAAGATACCCAATGTTTATTTCTGGCCTCCACATACACACACATACATACATGTGCCAGCACATACATGTACACTCATACCCCACACATACCACAGAGGTTTAAAGACTGTAGTTGGTTAGCCTGCAGCAAAACTAATAAAGTACATAATCAGAAAAATGCTATGTGTGAATTAAATTAAACAGACTATTTTTTCCATGTGCATAGTATGTATGGTTGTATACACGTGTGTGTACAGATGTGTGTGCCTCATGCACATGAATGTGCAGGCCAGAGAACTTTGAGTGTCAGTCTTTTTGTTTTGTTTTGTTTTGCTCACCTGAGTGTTTCCTTGAGACAGAGTCTCTTAATGATTCCAGGCTGCAATTTTCACAAGCTCCAGCAATCCTCCAGTCTGCTCCCCACAAGACTGGGGTTTCAGCTGTGCATAGCCATTCTCAGCTCTTCACATGGCTGCTGAGGAGTTGAACTCGGGCAGTCCCACACTGCTTCAGCCCTCATGTTTGCATGGGAGGTGCTTTTAATAGCTGAGCCATTTCTCTATCCCCTTAAACAGGAATTTTCAGAAAATAAAATCTTATGTAGAATCACAATGTAACAATGAAATAATCAATGATAATTTCAATGATAATTTCAGATAGGAAAGTAAAATTAACAGAATCAATAATCTCACATATCAAATTTTGGCATATGACCCATTTTTTTAGACTTTTTTTGTTCATTATTTATTTATTTATTTGAGAGCGACAGAGAAACAGAGAGAGAGAGAGAGAGAGAGAGAGAGAGAGGGAGAGAGACTGGGCGCGCTAGGGCTTCCAGCCACTGCAAACGAACTCCAGACGTGTGTGTGCCTCCTTGTGCATTTGGCTAACGTGGGTCATGGGGAACCAAGCCTCAAACCAGGATCCTTAGGCTTCACGGGCAATCGCTTAACAGCTAAGCCATCTCTCCAGCCCCATATAACCCATTTAAGGAGAGGTTTTAATTAATTTTGGCCCTATTCCCTCCCATTTAAAAAATTGCAATAAAATACATGCAATAAAATTTTTGAGTTTAGCAGTATTAGATATACTTACACGACCTATCTCTGGAATTCTTAACAAAATGAGAACTCTATCTGTTAAAAATAGTAAGCCACCATCTGCCTCTCCCATCCAGTGCCAGGCAGTCTCCAGCCCGCTTTATTTCTAGTGTACCTCAGTATTTACACTTACATACAGCATCACACAGTATTGCTTCTTCTGTGTCTGGCTGGTTTCACTTGTCATAAGATCCTCAAGGTTCATCCATGTTATTGCATGTGTCAAAATTTCCTCCTTTTAAAAAACTGAATATGGCACCATACAAATACATATATCCATCAATAGATATGTGGGTGCGTTCCAACTTTTAGTTATTTTGAATAATATAGCCATCCATAGTGTGTGGACATTTTTATAATAACTTGACTTAGGAGCCCCATTGTGAGCCTCAGGAGTAAGTCCATTGGTTTACATGGGGGTGGGCGGTGGTCACCCAGATGCCTTGCTGGAGGCAGACTTTCAGGGGAGCACATTATGCATTGACACACCTCAAACCACAAGTCAGAATGACTGAAACGCTTAACAAATAAAAAAGGATGTGTCTGTGCCAAATCCTAGATCCCTGGGCCAGAATCCCCTAAGGAAGGATCTGGGCATCTGTCATTTAAAAGCCTCTACAGGTGGCTCAGACTTGCCACTTCTGTGCTGGGCACCAAACAGCCTGGTGGCAAAGAGGGATACATTTGCCTCTTTTCTTTCTCTGGAGTGGGTATTCCCATTCCAGCAATACCATAGGGTATTGTGGTGGTTTGATTCAGGTGTTCCCCCATAAACTTAGGTGTTCTGAATGCTAGGTTCCCAGTTGATGGAGATCTGGGAATTAACACCTCCTGAAGGCAGTGTATTGTTGGGGGCTGGCTTATGGCTGTTATAGCCAGCTCCCCCTTGTTAGTGTTTGGCACACTCTCCTGTTCCTGTTGTCCACCTTATGTGGGCCAGGGGGTGATGTCCACCCTCTGCTCATGCTGTCATTTTCCCCTACCATCGTGGCACTTCCCCTCGAGCCTGTAAGCCAAAAGAAATCGTTTTCCCACAAGCTGCTCTTGGTTTGATTTCTACCAGCAGTGTGAACCTGACTGCAACAGGTATATTTATATATATATATAAAACCCTGTGGGCTCTTCTGAGACACGACAGCCATCCCGGGGTTGTCTGTGAGGAGGACAAGAAAGCTGTTCTTTCTGCGGGGAGCCAGCCTTGGGCTCCCACACACAGTACTGTCACTCAATGGAAGATGGCTCTTGAGCCATTCTGCAAGGGTCCCCAAAGCACTGGGTAGAGGACAAAGGATGTTTTGCAAAACCAGGAGAGAGATGGAACCTAGAACACGGTCACCTCAAGTATGATTAAAGAAGGCGAGGATGCTGAGGGTAGAGGAGACATTTTCTTCGGTGCTGTAGCCACTGGGTAAGTTACATGAGTTCTGGTACCTAACCTCTCATCCATGCAGCCAACCCTATTCCCTCTCTCCCTCTCTCTCTCACACAAAGACATCACAGTAGAAGAGGGACTAATTGGGAAAAAGAAGGGGTTGATTGGGAAAGAGAGGGGAAAGAGATGGTAATGGGAGGTGATTATGATGAAAATACATTATATACATGTATAAAATTTCCAACAAATAATGAAAAGGGGACCTGTACTCCAGGTTGTTTAAAGGCATACATATCTTATTGGATCATTCTCAGGTTCAACAACACGTGTGGTGGTGAGCCCTAAAGCCAGTGTTGACTGGATTGTGACATGTCAGTCCATGCATCTGTCCTTATTTATAGGTTTGTTTTTTTTTATTATAAAGACCTGTAAAGCAGGCAGTGGTACACATTCATTTGAATTTTACAAACCATTAAATGTCAAATAAAAAACTTTTGGAACTGACATATGGTTACCAACTTTCATATTAAGTCAGGACAATGAAAAAGACCTTCTATGGGGCTGGAACTTGCATGCAAAGCCTAAGGACCTGGGTTCAATTCCCCAGCATCCACATAAAGCCAGATGCATAAGGTGACATATGCGCCTGGATTTTGTTTGTAGTGGCTAGAGGCCCTAGAATGCTCATTCTCACTCTCTCAAATATATGTTGCAAACAGACCTTCTATGATCTACTTCATAAGAGAGCTAGTGTAACATTGAAAGGAAGGATAGTTTTAGGATTTGCAACTACAAACTGAGCTTCCATTACAGACCAGCCCTATTGCCCGTGTTTTATGGTTCTGTGGACTGATGAAATGTTTATCACTGATCATCTGTGCAAAGCAAGGCTCCTTTGCCTTGAACACTTCGGGATAGCTATGCCACTTGCAGATGTTAATTTCCTCGGAGAAGTGGTTTCAGGATTTTAAGGAAACTCAAATGCCAAAGTGTCTTGGTATCTTGCCTCAGTTTCCACAATTAATAGATATGTGGTAAGTGCTAGCAACCAGAAACTATCACTGCTCAACAAAGAAGACAGACTGTGGTAAACAGAATCACAGGAACTTGAAGCTGGAAGGATTCTTAGCAATGATCTCATCCTTGCGGTTTCAAACTCTGTGGAGCCGCGGAGCTGCTGCTTGAACCCTTACACCACAATTTTAATTGTTTTAATACCTGAGCTTCTAACTAAGACAGAGTTGATTTAAGTAAGACAAAAAGTTGAATACCACCAATTCAACCCAACTTTAATTTAGAAAGAATGCAGGCTGAAAGAAGCTAAGGTTTTCATGAGACCACCCATTCAGTTGGCAGGGCATGACGACATCTGATACAGTTGGATGTGAAGTGTCCCTTGAAGCCCACGTGGCAAAGTCTTGGTCTTCAGCATGGCACTGTTGGGAAGAACTCCTTGGGGACGTGTCCTTGAGAGGGAGAGGGATAAATGCACCCTGGCCTTTTTTACCATCTGGCCATGGCGCGAGGGGTTGTGCTCCACCATGCACTGTTATCACAGGACTATAAGTAGCAGAGCGAACTGCTCTTTAACTGGAATCGCAGAGACCACGAGCTTCAACAAACCTTCCTTCTTTATAAGTTTCCTTAGGTATTTGTTGCACTGAGGTCACTGCAATATTGTAACTGACAATGTGGAAAGCCTTTGGAGATGGTTTATAGGAGACATTTGAAGAAGCGGGTTAGTTAGCACCACTTCTCATAGTGGGCCGCAGCTCCATATGGATAAGAGTTAAGAGTCACAGGGGCTTCTGTCTAGACTTCCTTGGAAGGCCTAGGAGGCTAGGAAGTCTGTGGCAGAGAAGTTTCTACAAGCAGTTCCTGACAGGGTAAGTGAAGCCAGAGCTGCAATGGAGACCTGAGGAAGAGAGTGATGCCAGTGAGGGACACTGCCAAGCAGATAATGCCAAGCCAGCAAGAGAGGCTATGTGGGCTGCAACCAGCAAAGCCATCAGGGTGCCCTGGATGCCTGACATAGGAACAGAAGGCCTACTGGTGCCCTGTTGGGTTTGGGTCTTCAGTTGGCCTGATCTGTTTTTTATCCCTGTAACCTTACCTTTGGATTAGGAAAGGCCCACGAATGAAGCTGGGAAGCGTGTGTACCTTTCATTCTGTCCCAGCGCTCACAACTGGGCCTGCCTTGCATTTCGGAGACCTTGGACTTGGACTTCTCAGCAGTACTGGAACAATTAAGACTCAGATGCCTAGAGATGGACTAAGTGTATTTTCTCTTGTTAGATGCACTTGAGTAGGGGTGGGTGGGTGGAGGGTAAGATGTTATCTATCCTTCAGATTTTGTGTTCCTTAAATATCAATGTGGTTGACTTGCTTCTAAAGTGGTGCTATTGGGGGGTGGTGGTGGAGTATGGAGGAGTGGTTAGGAAGGCCCCATGGGTCATTTTCAAGTCACAGAGCAGGTGTGCTCTTGAAGGGGACTGTGGGATTTCAGCCCTGTTGTAGTCACCTTCATGTTGTGGGGACAAAGCACCTGACCAAAAGCAGCTGATGAGAGGAAAGGGTTTATTTTGGTTTACAGTCTTGAGGGGAAGCTTCGTGATGGCAGGGAAAGCATGGCATGAGCAGAGACTGGACACCACCTTTGTCACAGCAGGTGAAAAACATTGCAAGAGGGTGAGGTGAGCTCTGGCAAGGAGAAACTGGCTCTCACACCCTCTAAGTCTGCCCCAGTAACACATCACCTCCGGCAAAATTCCACCTCCCAAATTCCCACCATCTGGAGACCAAACATTCAAACACATCAGTTTTTATGGGGGGGGGGGCATCTGATTCAAACCACCACAAACCTCTTTTTTCCCCCTTGCTGTCTGGCCAGTAGTGGTAGTGGTTTTGCTCTGCTATATGCACCTACCATGATGTGCAGCTAAAAGCAACAGGCAATGATCATATACTGGAGGCTCTTAAATCTTAAGCCTAATTAAATCTTTTCTCTTTACAAGTTGATTCCTATTTGTTACAGTAACAGAAAGATGACAAATATAGTTGTCTGTTCCCAGATTCACTAAACCTTACCACCACTTCACTGTAGGAAGCTAAGCCTGGAATCTTCCCTTCTGAAACACTGTTTAGGACACACACTACCTGGTACACTGTTCCTATATGATGCTCATGAGAAACATTTATTTAACTGTTATTTCACAGATATGTAAACTCCACTTTACCCCTGTTTTGAACACCACTGATGTATCTTTATATTTTAAAAATACATTGCTAGAGCTGGAGAGATGGCTTAGTGGTTAAGCGCTTGCCTGTGAAGCCTAAGGACCCTGGTTTGAGGCTCGATTCCCCAGGACCCACGTTAGCCAGATGCACATGCATGCGTCTGGAGTTCGTTTGCAGTGGCGGGAGGCCCTGGCATGCCCATTCTCTCTCTGTCTGCCTCTTTCTCTCTGTCTGTCACTGTCAAATAAATAAATAAAAATAAAAACAACAAAAAAGATCATTTAAAAATACAGAGCTAATATTTGTATGACTCATTTTGTGATTCCAAGGTTATATCCATATAAAACAGTAGCAGAATTGATCTTAGGAAAGGTATACTTCATTGAAGTTCCATTACCTAGTACACAGCTGAGATGAAGTAGTGTCTGCTCACTCAGAGCTCCATCCATTGACCACATAGCTAGCTGACATCTACATGTGCAATCTACCGCAGCTGCACAGTACATTTGACTTTTCAGAAAGCCACTCAGTGGTGAAATGTAGCTCTTGAGAAGTTTGGATTCACCTCAGATGCAGAAGCAGAGCCACCAACTATGTCTACACAGCCTGAAGAAGTGCTCTTCAAACTGTGGTTCTCATTATCTGTGGGCCATGTTATCAATTCAATGTTATGAAAGCATTCACACATGTGTGCAAAAGCATTCACACACAGATAAATACACATATACCCTAGGGAAAACAGCAAAGCAGGCTTCAAGGCAAATATTATTTCATAAACAAATTTTATTTTAATCATATATATATGCAAGAACACATAAATACTGGGTCGTCATATAAAAATATAGCTCAAACTTCTCTAAGGCAAAATGTTGCTCTAATGAGAAACCTTGGCTATTGAGTCCATTAAGAAATTTTTTTCCCACTTCTGAGCCAGGTTTTCTTACAACGGTTTCTGAACAACCTGCTTCACTTCCACTTTCTGGATGGCCGCTCCCTTGTCATAGCCCTGCCAGCTTTATCCAAGGGAAATTCGCAACAGCGCATGTGAACGTGGACCAGTCCAGCCTGAGGCCCTGCCTTCCCTGTTTTAGGGGCTGCATAGACATGAATCTTTACGGACAAGACCTGCTTCCTTCACCTGTGCAGCTAGAACCTGGCAGCTGAATGTTTCCAAATTCAACATTGAGCACATTTCAGATTGGGTATAAATGATATCAACAAAATGTTTCCAATAAAGTCAAATGTCTACTCATTTCCTACTACTTATGAAATACAAAGTGACCTTGCAAAGCTTTATTTGTATTGATTAAATCACAGTACCTATAGAAAAAGCTGAGGTGTTGGTATTGTGTCTAATGGTAATAAATCTATTATTTTAATATCTCACAGACTTACACATTAACTCTTGGTTCTTAGCTTATTTTATTATTATTTTTAGCTTATTTTATTATTATTAATTATTTTATTATTTTGTCATAAATTTTATACTAATTACAACTTTTTGTGTTTGTGCATGAGTATGTCTGTGTGCATGGAGGCCAGAGGTTGACGTTGGGTGCCTTCCTCATTGACTGTCTACCTTATTTATTGAGGCAGTTTCTGACCTGAACTCAGAGCTCAGCAATTTTGCTAGTCTAGACAGCCAGTGTGCCCAGGGGATTCTGTCTCTTTCTTGAGTGCTGGGGTTACAGGTGGGTCACCCATAGCCTTCTGGCATTTACATGGGTGCTCATGTTCATGTGGCAAGGGCTTTATCAAATGAGCTATCACTCCAGCCCCTAATTGCCACTTTTATCTATAATGATTTAATGGTAATAGCACATGATTGATATAAAGCGGGGAGAAAACAGTAACTTTCCAAGCTAAGAAAGACACATCAATGTTTGGGTGATTGGGGGCATGGTGTGGCCTCAGATTAAATGGGACTTGGAAGTGTGAACTGAAGCTTTTTGAAAATGGAAGGATACTCCATGCTGGACTGATCCAAACCTCCTTATGTGCATCCTAAAATGGATGCACATAAGTACACAGTCAGAAAGAATCTTTTCCATTTTATGACATAGGTTATTCTGTAATTCATTTTTAAGATATCAAGTCACGTATTAAGGAACGAAACCCCATGATTACATTTTAGACTGTAAAAAACACTTGAGCAGCCATTTAACAAAAATAGGTAGCTGGGTGTGGTGGCATACGCCTTTAATCGCAGCACTCAGGAGCAGAGGTAGGAGGATTGCCGTGAGTCGGAGGCCAGCCTGAGAATTCCAGGTCAGCTTGGGCTAGAGCAAGGCCCTACCTCAAAAAACCAACAAGGACGACGACAGAAGGTGTTTACAACTGAGGGTAACACACACAGCACAAAAATTACTGCTGGCGTAGATCACAGACCCTGGGTAGGGTACTTCACTGATGGCTCCTGTGCTCCTCACCACTGGCTGTGCTGTCATCAGTATGATCCCAGTCGAATGGCTTCCACAAAAACTTATCATTTGACTTCCACAGAGATGTTTCCAGCTCTTCTTTACTGCGGGAAGATGCAGTGCTGGGTGCTCTTTCACACAGTGTTTCTATTGTGGCCAAGTCAGTGAATTTACTAAGATTGTCATCACTCTGTTCATTCAAGATGTCCCAGAAATCTTTTGGTCTCTGTTTTGCTTTTGCCACTGGTTCTGAAAGAACTCTCTTTGGTAGTTGTGTGGGACTATTCCTGTGACTTTTAAAGAGGTCATCAAGAATAGAGGTGTCACCAAGTAAGCCTTCCACAGAAGCAGTTTTTAATGCTGGGTTTTCTAGCTTTTTGTTCTCCAGTTTGAAAAGGGGTGTGTTTCTTAAAATGCCTGTGCTTGTGAGGGCCTGCTGGTCTTCCATGGAGTTTTCCAACTTCCTCTCCTGGGCCTCAGACTTGCCAGTGAGAGAGTCAGGAGCCACAGTACCTGTGGGGATACGGCTGTTTTTCCCACTAACAATCTCTCCAGGAGAGCTTACAGGTGAGGTGTTAGTTTCTGTGTCACCAGAAAGTACCTCATCCCCACGGAAACTATGATTCTGATGTTTAACTGATTTTCCTTTATGTACTTTTGGGCTGCAAATCTGAGAATTTTTGTTGGTAGAATCATTAAGTGACAATGTTTTAGAATTGGGCAGCCTTTTTTTCATACGACATTCTTTGTTTTCAGAAGTATTCCTGACTTTTTCTCCTTCCTTGTGGGCAGACTTGATAAACTCTGAAGTGAAATCTTCAAAAAGTTCTTTCAGCTCTGGGTACTGAGAAACATAAAAGTCTTTCAGCATTCCCTGCCGTTCTTCTGAGGGGGCATCCACTACTTGTTTTGCAAATTCCTTTGCAGAAGACAAGTTGTAGTAAGAGGCCATTTCTTCAAACTGTTTTCTAGAGAAAATGAATAAAATGTGATTATTTTTTATTATTTACTCATTTCTTTGTTTATTGTAGTATTAAAGTTCAAATCCAAGGATTCACATATGCTAGTTGAGTGCTCTGCCACTGAGCTACGTCCTTATCTCTACATTTTATTTTTAAAGAGCTTGTGAGCATTGGTAGGAAATGCAGAGGCAAAGCAGTGTAGCTTTTTTCCTTTAACATGTGTTGGCTTAAGTAAATAGAATGCACTTTATCCTATGAGTGTGGCCTCTTTCTTTATGCTACCAGAAAAATATCTTTTTGCTCATGAAATCATCAGCTTTTTGGGTTACTCTGATTTATACTCCCAGGTTTTCCTAGGAATTATGGGCTCCTAGCATGCGACTCCTCCAGTAAACCAATTTATGGCTGACATGAGAATCATAATTTTTATGATCTACATTTGAAAAATCTGTATTACATTTAAGGTCTATGAAATAATGTTAAAGAATAAAGTTTAATGAGAAGAAAATAGAAAATTCTGAAAAATTAAAATGGAGAATTTTCTCTCTCTTTTCCTTCTTTCAAAAATATAACAGAAATTTCACATGCCTTGTGATGAGCTTAAAATAAAGCTTTAAAATGATTCCTGTTCCCCAAATGATCTAACATTAGCACAGATGGTGAAACTTAGAAGTGAGGAGCTGTTTGCTGGGTACAGTGGTATATACCAGTATTCCAAGCACTCTGCAAACTGAAGTAGGAGGAGTTTCAAGCAATGTGGGCTACAGAGGGCTCAAAACAAAACACATAAACAATCAAAAGAGGAGAAGATATATTTGGAGTAGATTTAGTCTTAGTATAAGATACTCACAAAAGATCTTATATGTGCATATGAGGAAAATTGGCCTTCTGGAACACTGATAAGGTGGAGGCAGAAAATAACTTAGGTACCTTGAACAGACTTCAGCTTTCCTCAGGTGAAAGGACTACAGTATGAATTGCAACTAATCCCCCAAGTTGTGTGTGACAATACTTGGAAATAGGCCCTTTAGCTTCCACTAAGTGTGAAAAAGGTCATCAGGTAGTAGTCATAGGATTACTACTTTTATATGAAGGGGGGCCAGAATAGCAGCTCAAGGGTGTTATTAAAAGTCCTAGTTTTGCACCAGGCATGGTGGTGCATGCCTGTACATGGGAGATGGAGGCAGAAGAATCAGCAGCTCACGGACATCCTCTGCAACAGAGTCTGAAGTCAGCCTGGGCTATGTGAGACTTTCTCAATCCCAAGCAAAAAGGTTCCAGTTTTCATGCACACAAACCGATAACACTATTTTACTATTTCATTAATATTTTCCCATATGCCTCTCCGTTAAGTCCCCTCTCTTTCTCTCTGCCAAGTGAGGACACAGTAAAAAGGCAGACTACCCCACAAGCTGGGAGGAAGGCCCTCACCAAAAATTGAACTGGCTAACACCTTGACCTTGGACTCCCTAGATGCTAGCACTGTGAGCAGTGAATTTCCATTGTTTAAACCACCATCTGTAGCTGTCAGAACAGCCCAGGTGGACTAAGATGGGGGACTGCTTTGTTGATGCTGAGTTTGGGCTGTATGCCAAGAGAGCCGGATGTAAATACTTCTTTAAACAAAAGCCATCAATGGGGACTGTAACATATAATTAAAAGCCATAACATCATAGAATTATATTTGAGTTTTATATGCTAGTTCCTTCAGCATTCCCACACTGATTCAGTGACGTTTCAGAGTCCTGTTCTATGCTAGGTGCTGCCGAATACAGTACACAGCAGGGAAGAAGACCCAGCTCCCAGCTTCAAGGAGCTCAGTCCAGCTGGAGGAGACAGAAGCAAAAGCATTGAGCAGGACAGTGCTGACAAGGCTCATGGTGGAGGTGGTCCGTTTAGGCCTTGATGTTCATAGAGGGTGAATGCTGGTGAGCAAGGTACGTAGGGACGGCTTCTCCCATCATACAGGTAAGGATGAGCAAGAAAGCCTTCACATGCCCAGGCCCAGTTCTAAGAGGATCTGGAACATATCAAGGTGACAAGGCTGGATTTTATCCCATGTACAACAGAGGATCCTTAGGGTAAAAATTTTAGCATATATAAGTGGGAGCTTTAATGCCCTCTTTTGTTTCTGCCACACAGGCCAAGCTATATAAAGTTCGTGTTTCCTTTGATTTTAGTAGCTGTCTGTAATACATGAACACTTGTGGCTTCAGATGAGTTCTGCAGCTTTTAGTACTCACCAGCATCCCATTAATGTTCCAAGTCTAGGCACACCACGCCTGATCATCAGCCAGGCCTACCTCCAGCAGAATACTTAATTCTGTAAACATAAGCTCCCTAATTTCTGCCCTAGAAATTGCCAATGTTCTTGTTGGAAAGCAAGCATATTCTTAAAAGGTTCCAGTTTTCACTTCAAATGAAGTAATAAGTATTATTATTTTGTTTATTAATCATCTCCAAATCCACTTTCCTGGCCTTTCTAATAAATGTTTATGCTTATAAAGATTTAGTGACTGGCAGGGTTTGAAGTGATGTCTTTTATTTATCCAAGACTTGGTGATGTCTCGGCAGCTACCCAAGTAACTTCACCTCTGCTGTGCTGAAACTATAACCTCATATGTGACCCTGCCGCCTGCTGCCCTGGCTTCAAACCCTACTTAACCTGAGGAGTCTGCAAGTAAACTGAACCACATGGCCGCCACCCACAGGATGGGTAATGACGATCACTCACTTTATGTTTTCCAACTCACCTTCCTAATTCTGCTACCTTAAAAGGATTTTCTCTAAGCATTTAACAAAATGCAAAGTGTAACCAGAGCAGAAGTTAACCACTTTTGTGAGAAAAAAACCAAACAAACAGCAAACTAGTGAAGCCTTAGGGAAAGGGGGAGAGAAAGGAAATCAAAATAGGCCTCCCTAAAAAAAAAAAATAAATAAATAAATAAAAATAAAAAATAGGCCTCCTTTAGCAAAGGTACAAAAGTCGTCATGCATCATGGATGACACTCCAAAGTATCTCTCCTGCTCTGGAGGAGCAGCTGCAGCAGAGCTGACATCATCTTTTGCCTACACTTTCTGAGGACGGCCAGGGCTGAATGTCCCATGTCATATGGCTGAGCAACATGTGCCCCTGACACTGACTAGGAAGGCTGGCAAAAATTAGAGGTGTGACGGGTGGAGAGATGGCTTAGCGGTTAAGCGCTTGCCTGTGAAGCCTAAGGACCTCGGTTCGAGGCTCGGTTCCCCAGGTCCCACGTTAGCCAGATGCACAAGGGGGCGCACGTGTCTGGAGTTCGTTTGCAGAGGCTGGAAGCCCTGGCGCGCCCATTCCCTCTCTCCCTCTTATCTGTCTTTCTCTCTGTGTCTGTCACTCTCAAATAAATAAAATTATTAAAAAAAAAAATTAGAGGTGTCAGCAGCTTAGGTAATGACCTGAACCAGATCCTGACATTCTAATATTAGATATGATGGCCATTTTCAATTATGAAACATTGATTCTGTAGATTGGCTAGAGAAAAATAAATAAATAAAAGAAGGCAAAAATTAGCCATTGCTATACTTTATTTATTCAAAAAGATTTTATTTATTCATTTGAGAGAAAGAGGAGGGATGGAGGAGGAGAGAGCAAGAGAAGAAAGAGTGGGCATGCCAGGGCCTCCAGCCACTTCAAATGAACTCCAGATGCATGTGCCATGCATGTGGGTAATCAAACTCGGGTCCTTAAGCTTTGTAGGTAAGCACCTTTTGCTGAGCCATCTCTCCAGCCCCCACTTTCTTTTTTTTAAGACACACATTGCTAGCAGGGGCACAGACACATGTGTTCCTCACATGTATATGGCCAGCCTCCAGCAAAATGACTGCCCACAGTGAAAAGGCACATGCTGCAGAAGTCCCTGCAAATCCGCCCATGGGGAGATGTGCTGCTGTGCTGTGTAGAGCAGTGCTTGCCTTTGGGTGCCTGCCTGGGAGTTGCTAACATCCCAGGAAGGATTTTGAACCCAAGAACCAGCATCTCCAGAGGTCTTTAGTCATTGTCAAGGGCCATGCTCTTAGTCATTGTCAAGGGCCAAGCTGGAGTGCATGAAGACTGAATTCAAGGGTCTGGAAGTTGTGGAGTGATAGTGGCCTTGGGAATAGCAGGCTGCTGTTAAATTGGGGTGGGCCAGGTTTTGAGTGAGACACCCACACATGGATATTGATGCTACCAAGAATGAGGGTGGGAGGTGCCATGGAAAGCAGTATTAATGCAGGGCTTAGAGTGCCCAGCACAGGATCAGGGGATGGCTGGGTTTTATAAAGCCCCATTAGCATGGAAGCCTAGAGCAGCAAGCAAGCTGAAGGGTGCTCATGAAGGAGTGATGACGAAGACGACCCTGAGCTGGGAGAGGCGGACTTGTAGTGAGCAAGCAGGAGCAAGGGAGCACTTGTCAAGGTCAAAGGTGTCAGTGCAGGGGCAGCGAAGTGTACTGAGTAAAATCTACATGATGCACAGTGGCTTCTGTAAGTTGATGGTTTTAACTCTTGATTCTCTGAGGAAATACTACCACACTGGTGCCCTGTTTGTCCCTTCTCTTCCAATGCCTCTCAAAGACTAGAATGGAATATTGTAGGCACTGTCCTCTCCTCACTCTAAGATGCCATTCTTTCTGCATTCACTTCCCTGTATGACGTCCCAACTCCCGAGCTTTCCTCAACACACAAATAGGTTATCTTCCCACCCATGAGCCCACAATGGCTGGCAGCTCTGGTGCCTTTGCATGTTCATAAGGAGCTACTCCCTGCTGGTTCCCTGTCTGGTGCCTGCCTACTGACAGGCAGACTGCTAGTTCCCAGTACCTGCTTCCTGCTGCCCACTCTACTTCATCTGCCTGTAGCATTTGTCAGTGGCTAAAGGGCCAAGTCTATGAAACTCCCACTTCTCTAGGACTTTAGGACCCTGTGCCTTCTGCCCCCAAAACCACTCTGCTGACCCTGTAGGAAGAGCTACTGCCTCCAGGCTCTGTCCAGCCACCTTTTTCCATGCTCTGATCCCTGTGATTCCAAAATACATTTCTACTCTCTATGCTGATGACTCCAATTCCCAATGTCTACCTAATATCCGCAGAGCCTCAAGCTTAACATAAGCAAAGGACAATTCTTGATTTCATTTCATTCCAAACTTCCCTCCTATTTTCCCCATCTAGGAACTTCATTTTGCTGCTCCAGATACAGGTTAGGACCATGTATGCTCTTTTTCCTCCTGGAACTGGCCATCAGCCTCCCTCCATCTGGCTCTATCCTCAAGGCAATCATTCTAGAGCCAACTGCCACCACCTGGTTCTTCCTCCTCTCCCCTCTCCACATTGCTTCCTTCTTTCAAACGAAGATGGGAAGTCTTTACAAGCACATGCCAGGTCTTCTAAACAGCTTCTCTGCATCTGAAACCAAGTTCGAGTTCCTCCCAGTGCAAATGCTGACCTGCTTCAGCACCACCTATGTCCTATCTTCAGCTCAAGCCACTGGCTGGTTTACAAATCCATCAGACTTCTCTTCCTGGAGTCACCAAACCTCTTCCCTCCCCAGGGATGCTCTTACGCTGCCTCCACTGTTCAAGTCTCAACTTCCGCGCCACCTGGGAAGGCGGTCTTACCCTGCCATCTTATTTTTCTCTACCAAAGCAGTGTAGCAGTGTGTTCCTTTCTGTCTTGTCCCATGCCACTTTATATTTATCTTTTTTTTTTTTTTAGTTTTGGAATCTTATGATGTGATGTCAACCCTTAACCTGGTAGTGCACTAAGATCTCTACCTCTGCCTCTATTGATGCTATATATCTAACAAGTTGATGAGCGGAGCATAAATGTTATTTGTTTATTTATTATTTAGTTATTTAGATATAGGGTCTCATATATCATTGGCTGGCCTCAAATTTTCTTTTTCTTTTTAATATTTTATTTATTTATTTGAGAGAAAGAGGCGGGGGGGGGGAGAGGAAGAGGGAGAGAATGGATGCATCAGGGCCTCCAGCCACTGCAGACAACTCCAGACGCATGCGGCCCCTTGTTCATCTGGTGTACAGGTGCTGGAGAGTAGAATGGGGATACTTTGGCTTTGCATGCAAATGCTTTAACTGCTAAGCCATCTGTCCAGCCTATGGCCTCAAATTTTCTACATAGCCAAGGATGACCATGAATTTTGATCCTCAAGCTTTCACCTCTGGAGTGATGGAGTTACAGGCATGTGTCACCACACCTGATTTTATGCAGTGCTGGGACTGAACTTATCCAAGTACTCTGCCAACTAAACCAGATCTCTGGCCCTGTCATTTCTTTTTATATAATTATTTCATCTAAAAAATTTTTATTCAGGAATTGATGTTCTAAAAATGTCTGAAAATAAAGTCGGGCATGGTGGCACTTGTCTGTAATCTCAGCACTCAGGAAACTGAACAGGAAAAGTACAAGTCTGAGGTCAGCTTGGAGTTTCAGCAAGTTCCAAGAGAGCCTGGGCTAATGAATAGAGAAGCCAAACCTATCTTAAAAACAAAGCACACCTAAAGCATTTTAAATTTATTTAAAAATAGAATAATTTAGCAGGGCATGGTGGCACATACCTTTAATCCTAGTACTTGGGAGGCAAAGGAGGAGGATAGCCTTGAGTTCAAGGACAGCCTGAGACTCCATAGTGAATTCCAGGTCAGCCTGGGCTAGAGTGAGACCCTACCTCAAAAAACTAAAATATATACATACATATATGTATATGTATGTATATTTATATGCATATATATGTGTATATATATAATTATATATAATATATACATACATACATATACATATATATATGAATTCATGTTTTTCTCAAAATTCAGATGAGGCATAGTGATGTTTTGAACAACTTACACACTTTACGAAGAGGCTCTATCTCTTCTGAGGATCGGTCCTGTCTGGTGTGGGTGCCGACTTACCTGCGGACTCCTTTCGGTGTTTCTCCGACAATGAAGGTGGTCTGGCTGGTGCGGAAGACTGCTTTCTTCTTCTGCTGTACTGGGTGAGGAACGCAGAGAGGAGAGGGCAAGCTTCCTTCAGGGGGCAGCTGTTCTCTCTCTGCAGGTTTTACTGCATTTGCATTCACTTTCTTTTTAAATGTCTGAAAATGAAAGTGTACACTAAGCTTTAAAAAAGTAAGTTTTGGTCCAAAGGATGTCAAATCTTTTTCAATACACACTTTATAAGAACGTAGATCGCATTATCCAATAGAAATAATGAGGATTAAAATAGAGAAATGTGATATTTCTACTGTCAGGACTGTGGGCATACCAATGTACATGCTGGCAGATCCTACACCACAGCTCAAAACCAATGATTAAATATCTGAAGGCAGAAAAGTGTTCTCTCTACACTTGATGTGGTGGCTGTAATCCAGGACTTAGGAGGTGGAGGCAGGAGGATCCAGTCTCAGGATTGCATGGGCTATATGAGACCCTGCCTCAAAAACCAAATCAAACCAAACAAAACCTCTTCATTGGAGGATCTTTTTTGTTTTTTGGAAAGCTGTGAGAACTGAGGACAACCACAGTCTGCCAACAAGACAAGAACAGACAGCTGACGCCCTGCAGGAGATGAAGCACCCTCACACAACAGCCAGGGCTGGGGAAAGCACAGAGGAACCGGCGAGATGAGCAAGAGCGCTGCTGCCGCAGAAAGCCGGACAACCTGCGCCTGGGTGACACAGGCAAACAATGAGGCTGCTCTAATGCACCACAGCAGAACTCCAGAAGCTGCTGAGAGCTCAACACCAAAGTAGAATTACAGCACACCCACTAAGGCTCGGGAGGTCTGTGGAAGAGGGAGGGAAATGAATATAAGAGCCACAGGGTGGGAAGGAATATCCAGACATAGCCTTCCATGCAATGACAGGCTTCTGTTCTCATGACCAACAACTCTATGGTGAACACCAGCAATCTCACTAGGGAGGGCCCTCAGTGGAATGGGAAAAGGGAGGAGGGAAATGATGGTACCAATCTATGATGTGTCCACACAAAGTTTCTACTTAATAATAAAAAAAAACTTTAAAAATATTTTAAAGCAGTCATTTACTAAGTCAATTACTAAGCAGTCAGTAATTCAGTTATTTAATTTTATACATGTATACAAATTTATAAAACAAAATAATCCTATGTGACAAAAAACCAGTTTCATAAATCCTTCATTTGAACCTTTGTTGAGCTGAAGAATATTTAGTACTTCAAATATATTACTTACAGTTTAAAAATTATGGATGGAATCAAATTTATTTTACAAACTAAGTGCTGTTTGTTTAACATGAACTGACCTCAAATTATGGATCAACAAAGCTATTGTATGCTTCTGATTTCGTTGACAAGCATGAGTAGGTGGAAAGTCCTCAATCCATTCCCAAAGAAAAATAGCAGGTACAAGTTAACCATGAAATTATATCTGAGCTCAAAAGCAAGAAAGCAGATTCTCCAGCTGTCAAAAACAAAGAAACAACACAGAGGTGGGTGGGAGACGGCCACAGGTTAGCATGTGAGATTAGTGTGCAGGACCCATACGTAGAGGAGAGATGGAAAAGACTTAATGCTCTGAAATGAAAACCAAAGGCAGGGAACTCAGGAGATGACTCTGGTTGAAGGTGCTTGCATGAAAAGCCTGCTGAGTGGAGTTCAATTCCCCAGCACATGTGTAAAGCCAGCTGAAAAAAGTGGCACATCTGTCTGGTATTTGTTTGCAGCAGTGGCAAGAGACCCTGGAATGTGCACACACATATACATGCACATGTGAGCAAAAAACCCAGCAGGGCTGGGGATGTAGCTCAGGAAGTGTTTGCCTAGTACGCACAAGGCCCTCGGCTCAATACACAGTGGTGGCACTGACAGCAGCAATAATGAATAGAACGGCTGGATACAGGACAGAGAAGGCTACATTCCTGTTGTAGACAGAAACAACCACTGGAGAGAAAATAGAATGCCCAGCTGGTATCATTTATGAAATCTGATTTTGTACCTCCTGGGTGGTATGGAAAAATGTAGGCTGAAAATCAACATTGGCCAAGAAAACCATTTATCCCAATGAGGGGCGAATATCAAAACATACTATAGGAAGACTTGCATCATCCAAAAGTGCTCACAAGTCCAATGGGAGAAAGAGAGTTTAGACAAAATACAAAGAACATACCACCCACTACCATGAAGCTGGGCAAATAAAGCAAATATAAGAACTCACATCTGAGGAGTGATAAGGAGTAAGGCAACCTGAATGGGACTTTAAATCTTTACCGTATCTGGAAAGATGAAGGAAGCAAACAGAATCCACCAGCAAGAACTAGGGATTGCTCCCAGCATGCAGGTGGCAGAGGTAGGAGGATCACTGTAAGTTCAAGGCCAGCCTCAAACTACATAGTGAATTCCACATTAGCCTGGGGTAGAATGAGACCCTACTTAAAAAAAAAAAAAAGAAGATTGATAGTTTTAAAGTAAACTACAAACAGCTTACTATGTGAGTTAAGCAGCAGGATAAACAATCCTGCAATGATAGCTGATGAACTGGAAGAAGAGAGGTTTTTTTTTTTTTTTTTTTTTTTTTTGTTCTAAAAAAAGAAAACAAGAGATGGAAGACAGAAAATTTTTCCAAATGCAAAAAGGAGAGAACAGAGAAAAGTAAGAGATAATGCCAATGAGGTAAAGGCAGAGATCAAAGGAGGCAAGAAACTTCAAAGGAAGAGAGGGTCTAAGAAGATGGTTCAGTGGATGAAACTCTTGCTGCACAGCCGTGGATGAAACTCTTGCTGCACAGCCCGAGTGCATGAGTCTGGATCCTCAGCATGCATGTAGAAAGCCCGAAGCTTGTGGACCAGTCAATTGGGAAACTAAAGCAGCGAGCAAGGAAAATGCAAGACCCTGTCTCAAATGAGGTAAAGGGGAGGACTGCCACTCAAAGTTGTCCTCCAAGCTGTGCACACACAAGCACACTGAAATATAGCGGTAATAAAAACTTTGAAAAAGGGAGAGGAGATTTTTAGATTACGGATCAAGGGAACATTCTAAGAACTACCAGAAAGAAATATATCGACAAGGAAATGACAAACACCAGGCTTCTCATAGCACCAGAACATAGTGGGATAGTATCTTCAAAATACACAGAAAGTTACAAACCCACTTTGACTATTACTTAAGAAAGTTTCAAGCCAGGAACCTGGGGCATGCATGCATACATACATACACACACACACACACACACACACACACACACACACACACACATATATATATATATATATATATAGTTCCTATCACTTGGAAGGCAGAAACAGGATTGACAGTTCAAGGCTAGTCTGGACAAAACAGTGAAAGCCCCTCTTTAAAATGCAGAAAGAGGGCTGGAGAGATGGCTTAGCAATTAAGGCGTTTGCCAGCAAAGCCTATGTAGACCCAGGTTTGATTCCTCAGTACCCACATAAACCAGATGCACAAGGTGGCACATGCATCTGGAGTTCGTGTGCAGTAACTGGAAACCCTGGTGTGCCCCCATTCTCTCTCTTCTTCTATCTGCTTCTCTCTCTCAAATAAATATATATTTTTAAAAGCAGAAAGAAAATGTCAAAAATAAGACTATTAAACAAAAATTCCTGATAATGACATACCTATTTTTTTATGGAATTCGTGGCAGTAAAGTGGCACACATTTCAAAGCCCTAATGCTAAAGATGAGCTGGGAAGCAGAGACAGGAGCATTTCCTGTATGCTTATGTGAATGCAGCAAAGCACAATAGCAGAGTGAGCTACAGAGAGAGACCCTCTGCCTTAAGAGAGGCAGGAAGCAAGGACCAATCCCAAAGTTGTCCTGACTGTACATACATGCCATGGTATGCATGAACCCACACTCTCCTGTGCACGCAGGCATGCACACACTTACACAAATTTAAAAAAAAAGAACATAAAGAGGACTAGGCGTAATGGTGTATACTCAGGAGGCAGAGGTAGGAGGATCTCTGTGAGTTCAAGGCTACCCTGAGACCCACAGTGAAAATTCCAGGTCAGCCTGGGCTAGAGTGAAACTCTACCTTGGAATAAAAGAAAAAATATAACATAAAGAGGAAAAAATGATATATAAGAATAAATCTGAGAGATGTGATGTCTTTATTTCTTCAGAACACAAGATGAGGGCTACAATTTCCTCAAGGTTTTTGTTATCTCAGATGAGCCTCCAGAAATAATTATTTATCATTACGAGATGGGAATGCATCCATGAAAGTATAGGGAATAAGCACACAGAGAAGCTGGGCATGCAAGCGCACTCCCACCTCACCACTGAAGCCCCAGAGGAGCCACACCAGGCCACGGTGGGTTTCCGCTGCTCACATATTAGGCTAGCCTTCTGACCCTGGCAGCCTATCAAAGCGCATGTTTTGCACAAATACAGTTTTCTTAGAGTCACTTCATAAATTCTTCAGGAAAACTCAGTCTTTACAACCACAGCTACCAGACTCATAAATCTTTACATTTTGCAAAATATTCCACAATTTAAAATCCGATTCTTCGAGACAATAAAAGGACAGAATAATTTTTTCACATGAATTCTATATCTTTATTTAAAACAGCTACATAGCTTTAGATTTCCATCTTAGTAGGTGACCTTACCATTTTACTGAAAAAAAATTGCAAGATATACTTTGTATTTAGGCCAGTTGTACTGAAAAGATTCCAGGAATGCAATTCCAGGAGAGCTGTCTGGGTTAGCTCTGAATGGTGACCCTGAAGGTAGCATGTATAAAATATGCATGGGCTGGAGGTAGGGTATTACTTTCCTAATGCTGCTGTAACAAGTTACCACAATATTATTGGCTTAAAACAACATAAACTTCTGACCTTCCATCTCTAAAGGTATGTCTGACATGAGTCTCACTGGGCTAAGATCAAAGTACTAGCACAGTTATGCTCCCTTTTGGAGGCTCTATAGGAAAACCCACTTCCTTGCTTTTCCAATTCCCAGAGACAGCCCACAGTGCTTATCTTCTGTAACCCTCTTCCATGGTCACACTGTCATCTGAGTACAGTGAGGAAAGGATCCCTGCTTGTGACAACAAATAGACTAGACTGAGCCCAGCCAGATAACTAAGGGCCAAAGGACCCTGGTCAGCTGATTAGCACCCACCCAATTAACCCTCTCAAGGTTAGCTGATTCACCTTAACTGCATCTATAACCTTACTTTCCTTTTGTCAGATAACGTAACAGAGAACAGGTTGCAGGAATTAGTCCACAGCATCTTGGCCAGGGGTCATGGGACCCAGAGGAAGGGAGGTCATCTTTCTGCTTTCCAAGGAGGTTCCTCAGACTGAGTCCACTGACCCTCTGAGGTTCTCCAGGGGAGAAGGGGTGTTTATGAACCTCCTGAAAGTACAGCTGCAGGGTGAACATGTGAGCAGCAAGCACTAAGAGCCACTGTTAAGCAGCAGTGCCACCGGTGTACTTTCGTAGTGTTCTTGTTCTATTTTGTAAAACACACCCTTTAATTTAGAAACATCTTGGTGTTCTGTTTGGGGGAGTCGTTTCTCTACAGTAAGCAAAGTAGCCAATCCTTTACAACAGTGGATACAAGGGAAATAATGCCTTAGTTCAGTACAACTTACTATAAAGCACAAGACATGTGGTCAGGTCACCATGCAGAGTACAGATGTTCAAGGTGAGCTCACACTGGCTTAGGGACACTCAGGCTGGCATTATTAAGTCTTGATAGTGAGGTAACCCTATGAAGGAGCAGCAGGAACCAAGACTTGAGCAACAAAACGATCCAGTAAAGAGCAGTGGACTTGGAACTTAAAGGGAATAAATACATTGTCTTCTTTGGCATCGGGATAGAGGGTGATACTGCCTGTGTGCTCAATAAAGCAAACTAAATCTATTTCTCTTTTGCAGAGAAGGATGGCCAAGAGTTGGCTTTATGTCACTGTTGGGTGAGACAGCTGGCAAGTCAACATGAAAGAAGATGAAATCACAGTTCTGCAAAAGGCCCTAATTATCCCTTTTTATTTTTTTTTTTGTGATTTTTTTGAGAAATTTCTCACTATGTAGCTCAGGCTGACCTCAAACTCAAGATGTAGTCCACACTGGTCTTAAATCCAAGACTCTTGGGCTAGAGAGATTTCCCAGTGGTTAAAGCACTTACTTGCAAAACCTGGCAACCCAGGTTTGATTCCCAGTACCCATGAAAGCCAGATACACAAAGTGGTGCATGCATCTGGTGTTCACTGGCAGTGGCCAGAGACCCTGGCATGCTATTCTCTCTCTGCTTACAAACAAACAAGCAAACAAATGAGCCAACAAATTCATGATTCTCCTACCTCCATCTTTTGAGTGCCAGGATTACAGAAATGTACCTGAATTCCTGTTTTCTCAAAAGATTTCTGTTATGCTCTAAATGTTAAATGTCCCCAGAGGCTCATCATGTTTAGACATTTTGGTTCCCAGATGGTAGCACTGTTTCAGGAGGTTGTGGTACCTTTGAAATGTAGGGCCTAGATGGCAGAGATAGGCTACAAGGGGAGGCCTTGAGGGTTCTAGTCATGTTACTGGTCTGGTCTCTGCTTCCTGAGCTGCCAGGCAGTAAGGAGCTTTTGCTGTTTGCTCCCACTATCATGAACTCAGACATGCCTTCCTTCTCACAGTGATGAAACTGTAAGCCCAAACAAACATATCTCCTTTAAGTTGTTTCTGCCAGTGATGAGAAAAGTAACTATTATGATCACTTAAAAATAATTAAGATTTGCCTTGAAGTTGGGCAGGTGGTGCACACTTGTAATTCCAGCACTCAGGAAGTAGAAGTAGGATTTTGAGTTCAAAGCCAACTTGAGCTATTATTGCAAAACCCTTTCACAAGAGAACAAATAAACAAGTAAGTGGGAGAGAAGTTTGTTTGTTCAAGGTCTTCCTCAAGGTCAAAGTACTAAAAATATCTTAATAGGTAAATTCTAAAAATAACGAAATAAAAAGAAACCATGAAAGTAACAACTTTGTGCAGTAATTGTTTAGTAAAAGTTTATCTTATTTTAGAAAATTCGACACTGTTAAGGTATTAGCTATCACTTAGTAATTGCTCTGCTTTTGATTACTTCCACAAATTACTGGCAATTATTAGGTATTTTCACTATAGTATTTGTATAAAAAAAACAAATTAAACTTTTAGAATCTTTATTAAAAATAAAATTTACTCCATAAATGTAAAAAAAATACTAATTATTCCTAAATAATATAAACAAAGTAAAAAAAAAACACTACTGGATGAGATTAACTGAAGAAGGAATGGGGTTAGTTATGGAGATGAATTTATCAGAATACTGAAGTAGTAATTCTAATTTGTGAATTCTGAGTAGTAATAGCTCACCTTTGGACAAGTACAGTGTACATGACAGTTAGCTGAGAAATGAAAAACTTGGGACCATTCCCTTCAGATCACAGCTAGACATGGCTAAGAAGGTAAAAGGTAGGCTAAGGCTAATTATTAGAACCTGATCTCACATACCTAAAACTTTAAGCAGATAGTGTACTTCACTGAAGTAATTATTGCTAAAAGCGTTATGGCTGGAGAGATGGCTTAGTTGTTAAGGTGCTTATCTCTGAAGCCTAAGAGCTCATGTTCGACTCCCCAGGTGCCACGTAAGCCAGCCGCACAAAGTGACACAGGTGCTGAAGGTCACACACGTGCACAAGGGGCGCCTGTGTCTGGAGTTCGACTGCAGTGGCGGGAGACCCTGGCATACCATTCTCTTGCTCACTCACTCTCTTGCATTTAAAAAATAAAAAGGCCAGTCTGTTGGGCTTGCCTCGGGGAAAAAAAAGGTTTTATACAAAACTAGTTAATCCAACTAAAACACTAAAATATGTATTATTTAAAAATTAAAAATATTTATTTGTACACTGAAGGTGGGAGAGAGAACAGAGACAAAGAGTGAGATAATAGGCATGCCAGGACCCCTAGCCACTGCAAATGAACTCCAGATACATGTGCCACTTTAAGCATCTGGCTTTACATGGTCATTGGGGAATCAAGCTCAGGTTGTTAGGTTTTTGCAGCAAGTGGCCCAACCACTAAGCATCTCTCCATCCCCTGTATTGTTTTTATAAAAGGTAATTGTTTCAGTACTCTGAACAAAATAGTCTCCTACCTATCAATGATTAAACATTACACTTGGAAATGGATTGCTTCAACTTCATAACAGCTTTTCATACACTTGGATAAAGTTACCAAGTCATTGTTGATATTCTGATGGATCTATAAAATGTGTTTGAAAACATAAAATACTGTCTAACGATGCATAAGGCATACATTGTTAAATAACAGCTTATTGTCTAAATTACAAAAAAATGTATGTTCGGATGGTAGTGAGTAAGACCAGGGAAAATGCTAGGTGTGTTCACAGCACACCCTCCTACTTGCCTTCCCCTGTGACTTTTACAGTGTTTTATACTATTTAGTACATGCCCAGTTGGTTCTTATGCTCTGTACATAGTCTGCAAACATGAAACTCTACGTGATTCAATTCAACCTTTGCCCACATAGGAAAGAAAAAGTAGAACAAAAGAGGTACAAAAATAAAATTTCCAAAGGAAAATTAAAGAAAATGAACCCACAATAGATCTAATAGCCATGGTGCTAGACAACTTACTTCTTACTATAAAACTTTAGGCCTCAGCTAGTGATAGAAAGGAGAGTTCCTTACATTCTAATAGAGCAACAGCATCTATAAGACTGAAATGGTCCATGATAGTAAACACATCTTCCTTTTATTCTTTTTAACAAGTACTCTGAAATTCTAGGCAGTAGGTCTAAGCTGCCACTGAAGAAACAGTTGTTTATTGAAAGACACAACTAAGGAAAGTTTTAGATTTTTCAATATGAAAGAATAAGAAAAAAGAAAACCAACTTAAAACATCTGTCGATGGCAATCCTTGTTGTTACTGTACAAAGAAAGGAATATTCTCCCTCCTCACAGCCATAGACAGTGGCACTGTTATACTTCCTCGGCTAATATGGAATATATATGCACTAGGAAAGTGCACTAGAGTAGTTCAGAGAATGTTTAAGGGGAAAGCCCTCTTTTCATTAGAGTAAAATACTGATGGAGGGATTTTCCCTCTGGGACCCTCCCCCCTCCAGTTTGGGGAAGTCCTCCTTCAACTTGGGAGCTTTTCTCCTTTAGTAGGCTCTTACCTTTACTTTCTCTGAAAATGAATCTTTTATAATTTACCCTTCTTCATGTCAGCATTTTTCAATTCTCTGCTCATAATAGATAAGAACTTAAAAGCCACTGCTGTGGGGAGTCCTAAACACATACAGAGTCCAGAAAGGCTCAATCAGCTCTCAATCCTGCAACGTATTTGGAGGTTCCACTGACCTATGCAAAAGTATTGTAGTTTTACATTGCTGGGACAAAGCATCCCCAAAACAGCAACTAATGGAAGGGAAGCTTTATTTTGGCTTACAGTCTTGAGGGGAAACTTTATTATGGCAGAGGAAAGCATGGCATGAGCTAAAGAAGGGCATCATCTCTGCCATAGCTAGTGGAAAACAGCAGCAGGAGAGCAAGCCAAGTTCTGACAAGGGGGAACTTGGCTATAGCAACCACTTAGCCTGCCCCCAACAATACATCCCCTTTAACAAGACTCCACACCACAAATTTCCATCAGCTGGGGACCAAGCATACACATGAGTTTATGAGGGACATCTGATTCAAACTATCACAAGAGGGGTTTCAAAGGAAAAGACCAAAGAAATAGACTACATACAGATGGTAATGAGACATCAGACTAGTTCACAAGAAATGGAAGAACCTTTCAGTCATGGGCCTTTAGACAGATTTCCTCCAAAGGAACTTTAAGTTCTCATATTCTGTGACCCTACTCAACTTGAAGGTAGAGCAGTCATCACCCCATTTCCTTAATAGCAGTTCGAGTTGCTTTCAACAGGGGAGAAGGAGAAGTTAGGAGCAAGATACCTTTCTTTAATAGGTAGTCAGAGACACAGGCTCAAAAGAACACAGATGCCACTCTGCCTTGATGAGACTCCAGTCTGAGTCAAAATGGCAATGAAGAGAAGCTTCCTGACTCCTCTTCCTTAACTTTCCCTGGGCATGTCTCTAATTTAATTCTTATGCTATATCCCCACTTCAGAATCTGACAGCAAGTCCTGGTTGTCTCACCCATGCTTCTGACTGACTTGAGTAGCTCATAGTACTTAGGAATACACTTAGGCTTCCCAGCTTCGTATTCAGGATATGGTATACAATACAGATCAATACAGAGGGCAAGGCTTGAGGGAATGGTGTGAGAGCTTACATGGCATATCTGGGGGCATTGCCCTCCAGGAACTTCCCCATCAGCTATCTGGGTGATCCCTACAACTTGTCCTTGTGAGGTTTGATGCATAAGCAGGATTGTTAACAGTATCCTGGATTGAGAAACCCTGTAGGACCTCATTTGACAGCACTCTCCCTCTAAAGAAAGGGGCCCTCTGGAATGAGGAGGGTCTTATGAGCTATTAGGACAGAGGGTAGGTGAGAGAAGTTCTCTGTGTCTGACAAAACAAGACAAAAAGATGGTAGTGGTGAAAGATAAGTGTCTTTGTCCCATCTTGAGAGGAGATGCTTATGTCATGGCCTGCCTTGAAAACAGGAGGGAGTTTAAAAGCTAGCACTGTGGTCAAAACCAAATTTATGCACCACAATTCCACAATTCTCATCCACCAGGGAAGAAGGTTTCCAGGACTGGATATACTCAGTGGGAACTGGGAACAAGATAACTCAAGCCACGTAACATGGTCAGAACACAGGGCTGAGTGGCAGAACTCACCTCAGTGGCAGAGCACTTGCTTAGCAAGCACAAAGACCTTTGGAGAACACAGTGATTGGACTCACTGTACATTGACAGTGAAAATATAAATTTGCTGAAAAAGTATTTATTCTTAATGCATTAATTATATGTAAAACATTTTAGGTGCTCAAAAGTGAGTCAGATATAATCTATTTCAGACCTTAGGGCTTATTAGAAAAGGATAGGAGGAGGGATGGCTAATCAAAATCTAAGAGGATATAAATAAATCATATGGAAACCTACTTTTTTGGACAATGGAACACTCAGGAGCCAAAGATTATTGCTAGAAAATTTTCAGTGGCAGGGATGGGATACCATCCAGTGAGTTGTTGGCCAGGGCAGTCCCTAATGCCCCCTAAACATTACAGGCCATTGCCAAGGCCCTTGGTTTCCCATTAGGAATAGATGGTAAACCCTATTGCTGAAGATCCCACATACTTGGGCTGCAAGGCCACTGGGAAATCCTGCTGGAACTGAGCTGATAACCTCCTCCATGTAGATCAGCTGACAGAAAGCTGGAAGAAGCCATTCTTCATGCAGTTCAATGGGAGAGAGAGAAATCACCAGTGAAGATACACAACAGTGGACACTGTAAGCATTATATTTGGACAGCCAGGCCAAAAGAGCCAATGGGTGCAATAGTGGCATGTCTGTCATGGTGGAAACCAACCGCTCTCTAATTGGACTGGAGGCCCACTCCATGGGAGGGAATACATTACTGAAACTGAAAAATTAAAATGGGTAGTAATAAGCCCTAGGGGTGTAATGTCTGCTGCTGTCTGGCTAAATGTATATGCTATGCTTATCAAACTGCCCAGTAAGCATTTCTCTTAATGTTTATACCTTTATATTAATGCTACTCTCACTTTTGGTAGAGAACCTTCTCTTTTCAAATGGCAGTGACCTTGGGATGACTCAGAGGCATCATGGTGCTGGAAAGAAGTGACCAGAGTGCTCAGCACTGAAATATCTCTACTTTATCATACCTTCCAAGGCTCAGGGTCTATTGCAGAAGAGGTGGGAGAAAGAATGTAAGAGCCAAAGGAAGGGTAGGACTCCTTACAATGTGCTCCCCCCAGACACAAAATGGCCTGGGTATCCATGACCTCACAGTGCCTGACACTATCTATGCAAGACCATAATAGGAGGAAAAGATCATGACATCAAAATAAAAGAGAGACTGATTGAGATGGAGAGGGGATATGATGGAGAATGGGAAAAAGAAAGGGGAAAGTGGGGGAAGGGAGGGTATTATCATGGGATATTTTTTATAATCATGGAAGTAGTTAATAAAAAATTTGAAAAAAAAGAAAATACCTCTATAATATATATATATATATATGTATATATATATATGTGTGTATATAACTATAAACTATAATAAAAAATTTAAATTTAAAGTCATATTTTAGGGTAAAAATGGCCCTACAAAGCACTACTGGGTAAAGAAAAAAGAATGTAGGAGGAAGGGCAGCCTACTTCCAGCTAAGGGAGGAACTGAGAGACTTTGGGGCAGAGATGACATATTTGAAGTAGATCTGGAACAGCAGAGAGATTTAGAGACCTGGGAGATCATAAATGTAAAGCTAAATGCTATTCTATGTTTTAAAAATACACAAGTGTATTAGGGTTCTCCAACAGAAAAGAAGCCCCCCCCCCCACCACACATGAGGGGATTTATTAGACTGGCTTACACAATCAGCAGCTGAATACCGCCACAGTGGTCATTTACAGGCTGGGAACCAGAGGATACAGTAGTTGCTCAGTCCAAGAAGCCAGGAGCCTCTAAACAAGAGGGACCAAGGATATAGCCCAGTCAGAGGCTGCAGGCCCGGAAATGGCCTCAAGAGTTGCTGGTGCGAGTTGACTTGCAAAGGCTAACGTGTCTGCAGTCCAATAGCTGTGCTATAGCAGCCAACAGTGTTACCACTCAGGAAGGGTTAAGCCAGTATATGTGAACTTCCCCTTTGCTTTCTCGTTCTTTTTTCCAGAGCCCCAGCTATTAGCTGGTGTTGCCCATGTTCAGGACGAGCCTTCTCCACCCACTTCATTAACCTCATGTCAACTATTTCTGGAAATACCACTACAGACTCACTAAGAGGGAGACTGCCAATTTTCTAGGCATTTCTTAGTTCAGTCATGTTGATAATTAAGATTAATCACAATATTTATAAAAAGTGAAGTCCTGCCTTTGCTAAACTACTACTTGTATCCACATAAAAGCTTCCCCATTCTTTTGTTTTTGTGTAATAGCTGAAGTGTGCGTAGTTCTTTAAAACCAGTTATCTTGGGTTACCAGATGGCTCAGAAGTTAAGGTGCTGGCCTGCAAAGCCTGAGGACCTGGGTTCAATTCCCTAGTACCCACATAAATGCACAAAATGGCACATGCACCAACTTTGTTTGCAGAGGTTAGAGGCCCTGGCATGCCCGTTCATTCACTCACTCACTCATTCTCTCTACTTGCAAAAATAAATAACTATTTACCTTGAAAAACTTACAGATTAATTTGTACATTGGAAGAGTAAATATGAAGTCTCCAAGTAGAGATCAAAAGGAAGAAGAAGCACATAAAAGACAGAGGCTACCAAGACTACAAGGTGGAAGATGACAGACATTTAAAAAATAAAAAGGGCTGGAGAAATGGCTTAGTGGTTAAGGCGTTTGCCTGAGAAGCCTAAGGACCTGATTTGACTCCCCAGAACCCGCGTAAACCAGATGCACAAGTTGACACATACGCACATGTGGCAAATATGTCTAGAGTTCATGTGCAGTGGCTAAGGCCCTGGCATGCCAATTCTCTCTCTCTCTCTCTCATAAATAAAAAAATAAACTTACATGAGTGCATTAAATACTCCTTAAGAATTCTTCAAATTCTGAAGCAGTGTGATTTGCTGCCTCCCCAGTTGTGCTGTGGACACAATTCCTATAGAAAACTCAGAGTCTGTGCACAGGCAGTGTTCTCCAATGACAAGGCAATAGGTGTTTCTGTTAAGTGGCCATGTCCAATTGATAGCATGGTTTTCACAAAGGGATAAAATATAATTTGAAAAGGGCTGCTAAGTACTTAACATTCTTTAAGTCACTAGGTAGAGTCAAATAGAGTTCAATGAGACTTCACACCTCAACTTTTATATTGTTAGCCAGCAGGCATAATTTCAAGAAATCCTATTTTGTATTTAGAAACTTTAAACTATTCCAAACAGAGGAATTGCTTAAAGTAATCAGAAGGGTTACTATTTAATACACACACACAATTTTAAATTTGTGTGTGTGTGGTTATATAATGTCTAGCTCTATTATGGATTGCAAACTATGAACAGATTTTTTTTTAAGTTAAAAGTCTTAACATTCTAGAAAATGTTATAAAAAATTCACACACTAGAACTGTTTTAAATAGTTCTAGACTGAGATAAATTCAGTAATAGTATTGATGTGCCCACGCATTACTACTTTAAGACTTATAAAACATTTAAATAACAATCAACTATACTCTAAATTTTGTATTTTATCCATATACACACCCTGAAAAACGAGTTGTACATATTTGAAAACATACATAAAGTTCTTTTTATATAGTTTGAGTATATATTGAATTAGTAAATATAAAAAATAATGGGTACTTGTGAATAATAACCCTTGTTGCTAACTAATTCATGTTTCTCAAGTATATTTCTCTCAACATTTGATTGATGTACATAAATTCTGATACTCTTTTACCTGGTTAAAAAGATTCTGAAATTGAGTACTGTGGCTTACATCTGTTTAGTCCTATCACTCAGAAGGTTGAGACAGAAGTGCTGTGAGTTCCAGGCCAGCCTGGGATCTATACAGTGAGACTCTGTATCAAACCAAGAATTTCAAGAGGAATAAAAAAAAATTAAGAATTGTTCATCTTGAAGCCAGGTGTGATAGTATATGTCTGTAGCCAGCACTTCCAAGACTAAGGAAGGGGGATTATGACCTGACAGGCCAGTCTGGGCTACACAGAGAACAAGACCCTGTCTCAAAACAAGTTTAAAAAGATAAAATCATGCCATTTCCTAATAAGCAAAATTTATTTTTGTCAATCCAGTTCAATGTTAAATAAGTTTAAAATTCCTTTCAAATACTCCCCCGCCCATGCCAGTCTTCAAGGGCAACCAGCTATAAATCAAGATAGAGTTAGACATACAACAATCTTAAAAGTCTTAACTTCTCCTAAAATTACCTGAAAGAAAAACTTTCTGATACAAACACAATAAGGTTAATATACAGACCATGATAGAAAAGTAAAGGGTCCATGAAAAAATCCCACCCAGTATGAGTTAATTCTATTAACATGCTGAAACCATAAACCTTACTTACTGGACTACTTCATAAACCAGTCATTTGTGAACAATTACTTTAAGCCATCATGCCATTCATTATCCTGAAAAGTAGGATAATGGAATGTACTATGTCCCCAAAGTCTGCTCATTGTGAACAATCCATCCCTCCTTGCTAACTCCTAAAGCTGTATAAACATACTGCAGTCAAACCCTCACTAGGCTCCCAGAAATCCTTGCTTTAAGTAATCTACAAAATGCCAATCTAATACAAATACAAGAGAATTTCTTGCTAACACAACATTTTACATTTACAGTATTCTCAGTAGTACTGAAACCTGCACTGGCTATAAAAAGCCACTCCTCCCAGCTGCTCCCACCCCAGCCTGACCGCTCGCTTAGTCCTCTCATTTACACCACGCTGCAGTAACATAAAGAAGGGTTTACTATTAATCCAGGTTTTACTACAAAGCGACTCGTTATTTCTCTGTCAAACACTGGCAAGAGTGCCAAGTGTCTGTCATCCAATTCAGGGGATTATGTCTTCTTTTATGGTCTGATACTTGTACCAATTTATAAAAGTACAGATATAGTTTCTTAGAGCTGGTCACAGTCTATATTTTGGCGTGGATTCAGGCAGCAGAGGTTGACTATGACAGCTGGCAGGAAACTGAGGGGAGAATACATCCCCCTCAGTCACGACATCTCCGTTGCCATAGTGATTAATCCTTAATTGAATGCTGTCTTTGTACATTTCTTTTCAGAAAACTTTAAGTAGAAAACATGCAGTTGATTGAGAAAGGAGGCACCATGTCACCAACAGGTATAGTTAAGTTCTATGACATACTTTCATACAGTAAAAGAACAAATTAACTCTAATAAAGTAGTATCAGTTCCTTTAGGTGCTTAAAGCATTTCTTTTTAGTCTGAGCTTAAACACAAGACACAGGTTTTCACTCCAGATAGCATATCTTTTAGAATGAACTCTTTAAAAAAATGAATTAAAATTGCCTATGTATAATTTTTTATAATTATCATGAAATTAGCATTTTATTTTACATATCATGTTATATGTCATATCAAATAACAAAGGTATTAATTAGAAATTTAATGAGATAAAATAGTTTTAGTTTAGGACATCTTAGTACTATGAGTAGAAATCATCAAAGTATAAGCTATAAGAAATCAAAGAAACATGGAAAAGCTAGTGTATTTTAGGTCTCTTCTATATTTCTGTCATTTTGGTTACCAACAATTAGCTCAAAATGACTGAGAAATTCTAGGAGTAGATTTAGTACTGTGGTGCCCACAACTCCCTACTGCAAGTTTTCCATCTAGTACATATATCCTTTTGCCAGTCAGAAAAAGGCTATAACTGGGCTGGAGAGATGGCTTAGCGGTTAAGCGCTTGCCTGTGAAGCCTAAGGACCCCAGTTCGAGGCTCGGTTCCCCAGGTCCCACGTTAGCCAGATGCACAAGGGGGCGCACGCATCTGGAGTTCGTTTGCAGAGGCTGGTAGCCCTGGTGCGCCCATTCTCTCTCTCCCTCTATCTGTCTTTCTCTCTGTGTCTGTCACTCTCAAATAAATAAATAAATAAAATTATTTAAAAAAAAAAAAAAAGAAAAAGGCTATAACTAACTCAAATGGAGTATTCCCCAGACAGTGAAATAATGGCACTCTGTGGCCAATGTAATCATCTGTTAGTTTCTTATAAGTAGACAGGACTTAGATACCACATCTGCATCTGGCTACAGATACAAACACATGTGCACACAGCCTCCCAGAACTTGTAACCTTTTTAAGTAAAACACTGATGACAGACATGAAGTACCAGAGCTCTCAGTAATCAAAAGGATCCTGGATTTGAACCCTGGGAGGTCTGCGGTTTTTTTGGAGGCAGAGATTTCCAGGTATTTGCTAAGACAATGACTAAATCTCTTTTGTTCTTGCTTCATTTCCTTTTTTCTTTATTCATTCTCTTCTTTTTGTAGCTATTTAAAATTGTGTTTTCAAAATTTAAATTCACTGTTGTCACCCACCACTTAGCGAGTGGCCACTATCTGACCAAAGACAGCAGTGTGATTTAATGGTTTCCTAACTAAAGGTCTTGGAAAACTATTGCCCAACAGGATGAAATCAGTGACTGTGAACACTTCTCTTTTTCAGAGATTCTGTGAGATGGTTCTGAGAAGATGGAATGGAATTTTACTGTATGAAATACTGGCTTAATGAAGCTAGCTACCAAAAATGGCTGTGTGCGAGTGAGCAGACTGCTCTTGATGTCTGGCAGGGGTGGCAAGAGGGGGGCCTTCAGCTCTGGCTCAGAGGCTTCAAAACTTCTTTAAGCCCTTGATACACATCAGAGTTCAGTCACTAAGTAACAAATATCTTCATATCCTCCCCCACACTCAACTCCACTAAGCTGATGAATGTGTGCCCACTAAGACACATGGCCTTGGGGGTGCTGGGAAGCACATTAGAAACCCCAGAGGGACAATGTTCCATTTGCTTCCTGGTAAGAAATATGCTTTGCTACTGAACATAGCTGTGAAGAGACAAGGTTTCAAGATGAGGTTATGCCCTCTACCTTAGAAACATTAAAAGAGGAGTGCTGCTCTCACTGCTAGCCTGACAACCTCCTCCAAGGAGATGGTAATAGACACTGAGGAGACTCAAACTTCATCAATGCAGAAATGTAGAAGCAGCTGAGAGTTCAACACTAAAGGAGACTAGTAACATTCCCTCTAAGGCTCAGGGAACACTGGGGAAGAGTACAGCAGAAAGAATGTAAGAGCCACAGGTAGGAAAGTGTATTCTGAGTCATTGTCCCTCTCCAACACACTGACTGGTGCATTCATGACCCCCACAGTGAATACTAAAACCCCACTGAGGAGAGCCCTCAGTGGAATGGGGGGAGGGAAATAGAGGGCATAAGACAATAACCCAATAAGACTTCCAGGTAAGATGGCTGCATAGGAGTCATACCAACCAGCCCAGGGAGGGATTTAAGCAAAACCACAGCAATATACACTTTTCTTCCAAAAAGTGAAGGTGGATAGGCTTTTACCAGCCACAGTGGAGAAGCAGGAGAGACCAAGATCTACCAGAAAGGAAGAAACTGGCTAGAATCCTGCTGAGGTGCTTATGGCCCCAATTCACATGCCCGCCCACTAGGCACTGCTGACCTGCAGGAGCAGAGATCAAACAAGGGGATTTTCCAACCTCATCAGCCTCCTTGAAAAGTCAAGAAACTTGAAGGGGAGAATGCAAAGTCCAGCTGAAGGGGATGCAGGTGGGACCAGCTGGGCAGTTCCAGGACAACGCTAAGCATGCTACACTCTCCCATCCCCCAACCGTCAGAACCATGAACCTACAGAGAACACATTCAGCCCCAAGAGGCAGGGCATCAAGCACAGATGATGAGAGCACCAGATCTACAGCACAACACAGAGGGATTGAGGTGGGCAATTGGCACTGGTGAGACTGTAAAACACCCCAAAAGTAACAAGGCAGATTGACAAAAAAGCAGGTACACATGCCTGTACTGGAAGTGCTAATCTCTCTTTTCATGTCAGGACAGGTTATAGGATACATATTCATGTTTGGCTTTACCATTCTCAATTAAGCTATATTTGCAGGTTGATTATTGCTGTCTTTGATGCTTTCAGATCCATAGGGCCTCTGTCTTTTTCTTCTATCATGACTGGGGGCAGAGTCTGAGTCAGACCCAGGCTGACCTGGAACCCATTACAGAACAGAAATCTCAACCTCTCAGCTGACAGGATTAAGGGTATAGAGCAACATACATCCTCAAGGACTTTGGCTTTATAAGGTTATTTGTTTGTTTCAATCCCCACACTTTCATACTTTGTGCTGGTTTTATTGACTGTGTATATTGCTAAGTAGAATTTTAGAATCATGCCAGTAAATTGCTCCATTAAGCCCACTAAAATACTTGAATAGCAGAAAAACTCAACACCTAGGATTACTTCTGTGGTTGGACTGGAGTACAAAAGCTACACTTTGTACCTTAAACTCCTAATCTGAAGGTACATAAAGTTGGATATCCAAGTATGAGAACACCACAGATAGTTTGAAAACCCAAGCATCAAATCAACTCAGGATGCAAAATTGCTACATTATAATACAAGAAACAAAGAATGAAGACAATACAATCCATCAAAAATTATAAATCTGGGCTGGAGAGATGGCTTAGTGGTTAAGTGCTTGCCTGTGAATCCTAACCCTGGTTCGAGGCTCAATTCCCCAGGACCCAAGTTAGCCAGATGCACAAGGGGGCACATGTGTCTGGAGTTCATTTGCAGTGGCTGGAGGCCCTGATGCACCCATTCTCTCTCTCTCTCTTTCTCTCTATCGCTCTCAAATAAATAAATTAAAATAAAACAAATTTTTTAAAAAAAATTATAAATTCATTAGAAATGATCCCAACAAGACTGTTTTAGATGAAATGCCTGGCAAAGATTAAAAAAAAAATATTTTATCTATACTCAAAGGAATCAAAGAAATTAAAGAAGAAAACAAACTCCTGAAGGAATTCCAAGACAACACAGGAAATGAGCTTAATGAACTAAGGAGGTCATTACAAGACAGTAAGGAAACAGAAATACTAAAGAAAAATACTAGCACTGAAAAACTCAGTAAGCCAAATAAAAAATTTTGGAAAGCCTCACCAGTAGAATAGATGAAGGAGAGAATAGAATATCTAAACTAGAAGACCAGGTGGCAGATCTAGTACAGTCCAACAAAAAGAAAGACAAACTAACAGGAAGGTATGAATGAGAATTTAAAGATATCTGGTATACTATAAAAAGATAAACATAAGAATTCAGGGTATTTTAGAAAGAGAAGAATTTCAATCCAAAGGCCATAGTAGGTGTTTTCAACAAAGAAAAAAATTCCCCAAATTGGGAAAGAAATGCCAATGTAGACATAAGAAGCTTTTAGAATACCAAACAAACAAAACCTGGAAAGAACCTCTCCTCTCCATGTTATAATTAAACTACTAAACATGCAAACCAAAGAAAATATATTGAAAGTAGAAAGAAAAAGCAACTTACCTATATGGCAAGCCCATCAGAATAACTGCATATTACTCAATACAAACTTTAAAAGCCAGAAGGGCTTGGAATGATGTATTCTAAGTTCTGAAAGATAACAACTGTCAACCAAGTTTACTTTATCCTGCAAAGCTATGTATCCAAATTGAAGAAGAAATAAGGACATTCCACAACAAAAACAGGCTAAAGGAATTTATGACAACTAAGCCAGCTCTACAGAAAATACTTGAAGGAATCCTTCATGCAGAGGAGAAAGCAAAGCACACGCATAAGGAAACAGGAAAAAATAAACCATACTCAAATAGTAGTTAAAACAAAGAAAAAACAGAAAGTACTACAAAACAAGAAGAATGGCAAGAGTAAGTACATACCTTTCAATAATAACTCTTAATATTAATGGCCTCAATACACCAATGAAAAGACATGGGCTTGAAGGCTGGATTAAAAAGCTGTTTGTTGCCTCCAGGGAACTTATCTCTCAATGAAAGATAGACACTGTCTTTGGGTGAAAGGATGGAAAATGGTATTTCAGGCAAATGGGCCTAGGAAATAAGCAGGGGTTACTGTCCTATATATGACAGGATAGACATCAAACCAACATTAGTGAGGAAAGATAAAGAAGGTCACTTTATACTGATTAAAGGAACACTCCAACAGGGGGACATTACAATCATAAACATATATGCACCTAACATGGGGGCTCCCAATTTCATCTAACAGTATTAGACTTGAGGTCACAGATAACACCAAACACAATTGTAGTGGGTGACTTCAATACCCCACTCTCATCAATTGACAGGTCATTCCAACAAAAAATAAACAAGAAACATCTGGATTAAATGATGTTATAGAACAAATGGACCTAATACATATCTACAGAACATTCCATCCAAATGCTAAAGAGTATATATTTTTCTCAGCAGCACATGGAACATTTTCCAAAACAGACCATAGATAAGGACACAAAGCAAATCTTAACAAGTACAGGAAAACTGAAATAATCCCTTGTGCTCTATCTAATGACAATGGGATTATAACTACAAATCAGCAACAAGAAAAATGACAAAGCATACAGAAATTCATGGAGGCTAAACAGTACATTATTGAATGATGAATGAGTCAAAAAGGAAGTCATTAATTCATAGAATCAAATGATGATGAGAATACAACATATCAAAACCTTTGGGATACAATGAAAGAAGTCCTAAGAGGGAAATTTATACCTCTAAGTACCTGTATTAGGAAATTAGAGAGTTCACAAGTAAACAATGTAATGCTTCACCTAAAGGCCTTGGAAAAAGAACAAGGCAAACCAAAAATCAGTAGATAGGAAGAAATAATAAAGATTAAGGCAGAAATTAATGAAATAGAAGCAAAAAACAAAAAAAAAATCCAAAGAAATCAATGAAACAAAGAGTTGGTTCTTTGAAAGAGTAAACCAGATTGATAAACCCTTAGCAAATCTGACCAGAAGAGATCAGAGACAAAAATTAATAAAATTAGAGATGAAAAAGGCACCATTACAATTGATACCAAAGAAATTAAAAAAACTATAAGGACATACTTTGAGATATGCCATTTAAATAGACCTATAACAAGTATAGACATCCAAGCAGTTATAAAAAGTCTCCCATCTAAAAAGAAAAGTCCAGGCCCAGATGGATTCACTGGTGAATTTTACCAGACTTCCATGAAAGAACTAACACCACTGCTTCTCAAACTTTTCCATAAAATAGAAAAGGAAGGAATTCTACCAAGCTCCTTCAACAAAGGCAGCACCACCTTCATTCCAAAGCCAGACAAAGACAAAAAATTATGCAACAATCTCCCTCACGAACATAGACGCAAAAATTCTCAACAAAATATTAGCAAACAGAATACAAGAATGTATCAGAAAGATTATTCACTCTGACCCAGTAGGTTTTATCCCAGAGATGCAGGGATGGTTCAACATACACAAATTGATAAATGTAATATAGTATAGAAATGGACTAAAGGACAAAAATCACATGATCATCTCAATAGATGCAGAAAAGGCATTTGACAAAATCCAACATCCCTTTACAGTAACAGTCCTGGGAACAGGAGGAACATATCCCAATGTAATAAAAGCTATTTATGACAAATCTACAGCCAACATAATACTAAATGGGAAAAAAACTTGAAGCTTCTCCACTAAATTCAGAAACAAGACAAGGATGTCTGCTGTCCCCACTTTTATTTAATATAGTACTAGAAGTCTTAATATAGCACTAAGGCAATCATAAAAGGGGTACAAATTGGAAAAGAAGAGATCAAGTTAACATCATTTGCAGATGATATGATTCTATACATAAAGGACCCTAAATACTCTACCAGCAAACTGTTAGAGCTGATAAACACTTTTACCAATGTAGGATACAAAATAAACACATTCACAATTGCCTCAAAACAACAACAACAACAAAAAGTATCTTGGAATAAGTCTAACCACAGAAGTGAAGGATCTCTCCAATGAGAACTCTAAAGCACTCAAGCAAGAAATTGCAGAAAACACTAGGAAATGGAAGGATATCACATGCTCTTAGATTGGAAGAATCAATATTTAATGCAAACCTCATTAAAATTCTAGAGGCATTCTTCACGGAAATAGAAAAAAAGTCTGAAAATTCATTTGGAAGCACAGAAGACCTTGAATAGCCAGAACAATTTTGAGCAACAAAAATAAGCCTGGTGGTATCACCATACCAGATTTTAAGCTATATTAAAAAGCCACAGTAACATAAACAGCATGGTGGCACAAAGACAGACATGTAGATAGATGAATGGAACATAATAGAAGACCCAGATGTTAATCTAAACAGCTACAGCTATATAATTTTTGACAAAAATATTCATTGGAGAAAAGACTGTCTTCAACAAGTCGTGCTGCTGCGAAAACTGGATAGCTATATGTAGGAAGATGAAAACAGATCCTTGTCTTTATCCATACAAAAGAACCAAGTCCAAATGTATCAGTAACCTTAATATCAGACTTGAAATTCTGAAACTCCTACAGGAAAATGTAGGGGAAACCCTTCAACAAACTGACATAGGCAATGACTTTCTGAATATAACCCCAATTGCTCAGGAAATAAAACCTCAAATCAACCCCTGGTATCTCATGAAATTTCAAAGCTTTTGTACAGTGAAGGACACTGTGAATAGAGTAAAGAGACAACCTACAGAATGGGAGAAAATCTTTGCCAGCTACACATCTGATAGAGGATTAATATCCAGAATATACAAAGGACTCAAAAAACAAAACAACAAGAAATCGAACAACCCAATGAAAAAAATGGGCTATGGAACTAAATAGAGAGCTCTCAAAAGAAAACATACAGATGGCATATAAACATCCAAAATGTGTTCTACATCCTTAGCCATCAAGGAAATGCAAATTAAAACTACTTTGAGATCCCATATCTCTCCTATTATCAGCAAGAAAACGAATGACAAGCCAGCTATGGTGGTGCACACCTTTAATCCCAGCACTTGGGAGGCAAATGTAGGAGGATCACCATCCTGAGAATACACAAGTCAGCCTAAGCTAGAGAAAGACCCTGCCTTGAAAAAAAAAAAAAAAAAACAGAACAAAACAACAAAAACAACAACAACAAAAATCAGCAATAAATGTTGGTGGGAATGTAGTCTGGTATAGCCATTGTGGAAATCAGTGTGGAGGTTCTTGAGACAGCTAAAAATAATTTACCATATGATCCAGCTATAACACTCCTAAGCATATATCCTAATGACTCTTCTCACTAGGTTAGACACACTTGCACAGCCATGTTTATTGCTGCTCTATTCACAATAGCTAGGAAATGGCAGCCTAGATGTCTTTCAACAGGTAAATGGATAATAAAGATGTGGTTCATTTACACAATAGAGTTTTATTCCGTGGCAAAGAAAAATGAAACTTGCAGGGAAATGGATGGATCTGGAAAGGATTATACTAATTGAGGCAATGCAGGCCCAGAAAGCAATACATTGCATGTTCTCTCTTATATGTGGTTCCTAATTGCAAATGTGTAGACTTGTGTGTTAGCTGAAACCAAAAGTCAGTAGCAGAGACCAGTAAGCTACAAATGGCTACATGAGAGGGAGGCGAGGGAAGAACTTAAGGGGATGGTATTGTATATATGTAAATAGAAGAACAGATTATAGGGAGTGGAATGGAGTAAGCGAGGTCAGGGGAAGAGATTGAGTAAGAGAAGGGTGGGGGAAAGGTCAATCAAAATTCAAGATATTGTGAATAAGACATATGAAAGCCTCCTTTTTTGGATAACAGCACATCCAGAAGCCACAGATTGCTTCTAGAAAATTTTCAGTGCCAGGGATGGCATACCTTCTAGTAAGTTGTTGGCCAAGAAGGTCCCTGTTACCTCCAAGGCATTACAGGCTATTGTCAAGGCCCTTGGATTCTCACGAGTAACAGATGGTAAGACCCTATTGCTGAAGACTTCATATGTCTGGGCAGCAAGATCACTGAAAAATCAAGTTGGTACTGAGCTGAAAATCTTTCCCTGTAGACCAGCCAACTGAAAGCTGGAAAAAGCTATATTACATGCATCCCTATGGGAGACAGAAGTCATCTGCAGTGAAAACAGTGGACATTGGAAGTCTCAGTTTGGGCCAGACAGGCCAAATGATCAAACAGGTGCAATAGTGGCATGTCTGCTCTGGGGGAAACCAACTGGACTGGAGATCCCACTCAATGGGAGGGAATACATGCCTGGTATTGAAAACCTAATCAAAAGCCAACTCAGGGGAGGTCATGAGCCTTAGAGGTATAAAGCCTGCTCCTGTCTAGATAAATGCTCAAGAAACTGCCCTGAAAGCACTACACTTAATGTTCATATATTAATGCTACTCTCTCTTTTGGTTAGAGAAGCTTCTCTTTTCCAATGGCAGAAACCACCGGGATTACCCAAAATGCAACATAGTGCTGAGAAGAAGGGACAGAGAAGTGTCTAGCACTGAAACATCTATCACACCTTCCAAGGTTCGGGGTCCATTGAGGAAGGGGTGGCAGAAAGAATGTAAAAAGCCAAAGGAAGGGTACAACTCCTTACAATGCAACTGTTCAGACAGAAATTGGCCTCGATATCCACACCCTCACAGTGCCTAGCAATATTTTCATAGGACACTCATAATAGGAGAAAAAGATAATGACCTCAAAATAAGATAGATATTAGTGGAGAGATGGAGGGGATATGATGGAGAGTGGAGTTGTGAAGGGGAAAGTGGGGAGGGGTGGGAATTACCATGGCTTATTGTCTATAAGTATAGAAACCGCCAACACAAAAAACTTTTAAAAAAAAAAAAGAGTATAACCCAGTGGGAAGATGGTCAATTTGTAATATGTTCATACAATAAAGCTCTCAATTTAAAAACTGCTGGGATCAAAAGATGTTAGAGGCAATGTGTTTCTACTTTAGAACCTGCTTAAGACAGTTTCCAACAATGAGAAGCAGTTTCTTCTTAAGCTCATCTTTGAAGGAATTTACCAAGTTAACAACCAATATCTAGTTACATTATTTCATTGACATCTACTACCACTAGCATCCCACAGAGATCTCTGCAACACCATCTATACCAACCAAGATATGAAACTAGCCTAGCTCCGTTTTAGTTGATGAACAGATTAAAAAACTGTGGATATATACATGGAGTTTTATTCAGCTATAAGAATGAAATCATGACACAGGAAAAAGAATGAAATTGGAGATCATCATGCTAAACAAGATGAACCAGACCCAGAAAGATAAATACTGCATATTTCCTTTCATATCTAGAACCTAGGTTTAAATATATGATATGAAAGTAGGAAGGAGACTATGTAAGGGGAGGAATGTATCTAAAGGAACAGGAAAGAGGGAAATGAAAGGACATAAGGAAAAATGACAAGTATTACATGCCTTCTTTCATAAGCAAAACCTTGATGTATGTATGTCATGAACAGAAGGGAAGGGTTTTAGTAGAGGGTGATGGGGTGAATATGAGTATGTCTCAAAAATGACACACATGCATGAGATATGAAGAACCCCATTATTTTGTATACTCACTAAAAAGAAAGAAGGAATAAAAACCCTCTACTACAGAAGCTGCCAACTTATTTGACCATTCTAATTTAAAATTGGTGGGGAAAGCATAGCTTTTTAAGGTCATTACACTTCAAGGATTTGTAAGATAACTAAGTCTTCAGTGGCTCATTTAGTGATCCCCATTTAAAACATCAAGGGGACAAGCTTTCTTTAAGTTCTGGGCAAAGCTCTGCTCTGCCTAGAATGGGAAAGTCCCCTGTTGTTGTGCTCTTACCTCTTGCCCCTAGGCCAAGACTTAACTCAGTGGTCTTGGCAGGATATTGTGGCACTTGGAGCTGAACCCCCATGCTACCCTCTGTCCAGACATCAATGGCAGTTGGGGACTCAGTCACTGTGGCCACCCAAACTGCACACACATTTCTAAAAGCATGAGCTGAAAAATTAAGGTTTATTTCATTTGTGGTGTTCACTAGAAAATTCAAATACGTCATGTTAACAAAATATCTAAGTAGAATCTTATGCCCTGTTCATCTGTATGCTACCTGTCCCCTAGTTGTCAACATTTTCTTATTTCTCTGGTCGTGAATTTTGCTTTTCCCTCTGATTTGACTATTAGGATCATTCAATACCAGGTATGGCACAAACAATGACAGCTTGAAATCTCAGAAGTATGTCCCCTGGCTTCATTCTTACAAATACCGAGTTAAACCAAAATGTCACTTTTATACACAGCATGTATTTTTTCTTACATGTATGTTTGTTTGTGTGTGTGTGCACATGCATTCCCATGTGGAGGCCAGAGGACAGCTCTGAGTGCCACTCCTCAGGAACATTGTCCACTTTTCTTGTGACAGGCTCTCTCACTGGCCTGGAGCCGACCAACTAGACTAGTTGTCCAGACTGCCAGGGATTCTCCCGCTTCTGCCTTCCCAGTGCTGACACTGCATGCACAGGCCACCACACCCATCATTTTACGTGGATACTGGAAATCAAGTTTGCAAGGCTAGCATTTTACAGACTGTGGTATCTCTGCAGCCCAGAGCATATATTTTTATCTCTTACTTATAAAATCAAAACTACTACTCATTTAGCTCTTATACTGAATAATATGTCAAAGAAAATATTTTTAAAATCTTTGATGAAAACTATGAATAAACAAAAATTATCACATTTATATAAAGCTTTGTTTTCATACAAAAAGTTTTAACAGAAAGAGCCCATAGGAAATATTTATAACTTTAATATATTATAAAAATACTTTTCTATAAAGCTAGGTTTGAGCATTTTTAGATGGAAAAGTTTGTTTGCACGTGGGTAAAGTATGTTTGGTGCGATGTATATGCAAATACATGGACCTGTTGCACTCATGAACAAGGCCAGGGGAGAGCATTGGGGGTCCTCCTCTACCATTCTTCTGCTTGTTTCTTTGAGATGGAGTCTCTCACTGATCTGGAGCTACTGTTTTCTCGGTCAGGGTGGTGATCAGGAGCCCCAGTGATTCTCCAGACTCTGCTTTCCACGGAACTGGGTTTTATAGGTGTGTGTGTGACCACGCTGAGCTTTTCATGTGGGTGCTGAAGAATCAAACTCAGAATGGCTCAGGCCCTTGCAGGTTCTTATGCTTATGCGGCGCGTGCTAAGCCAGCTGCCTAGTCCCAGATGAAAACCTTGTGAGAAAGTCTAATTCCATGCTTTTCTTTTCCATGCGAGCAGTAGTAAGTAGTCTGAGTTCCAATTTACTTGTATAATTCCCTCAGATTGTTCCACATTTGGGAGAGCATAGGCACATTTTTTAAAGGGAAACTATTGGTTAATTCAATATTGGTATGTAGTTTCAGATTTGCTTTGTTATTCAATCCCAAACATCTTCAGTGATTACAGTTCCTTGAATAGTGTTTTGACTTTTCACTTAACAGTTTGAGGAACAACTTCTGAGGGGGTAGAGAAGATCCTTTTGGGCAACTTTTGTGAAAAGTGAGAAGAAGAGTACACCTTCTTACCTTAGGAGTACAAACAGCTATGTTAGCAGGAAGTTGGGAGAACTGCTTCAACTCAAATACATCACGTGTTGCCCACCGGCTCATATGATTCTCAGCTTTGCTTGATCCAATCACATTCTGGTTTGAGTGAATGTAAGCCACTTCCTGAACACCATCTAGAAGGCAATGATTACCATGTGATTCATCGTCATAAAGCAATATGGGTTCAGGTGTCCTTTAAAGTTAACGATGTCACACCAAAAGCAAGTGATGTTTATTTTCTTATCTTTAATTTTTTATTTATTTATTTTTTTGAGGTATGGTTTCATGTAGCCTAGGCTGGCTGCGAACTTGCCTATGACCCTCCCAAGTGCTGGCAATACAGTGATGCTGATTACCATCCCATCCAGCCTATTTCACTTTTTATATTTTCAGAGTCAGGGTCTCACTATATAGCTCAGGCATCTTACTACATAGCTCAGGCTAACCTTGAACTTGCAAGCCTTCTGTCTTAGCCTCCTACTATGTCTATTTATTTACTTGAGACTGGGTCTCACTCTGTAGCCCAGGCTGGCCTAGAACTCAAGGTGATCCCTTCTGCTCAGCCTCCCCAGTGGTGAAATTAAAGGTGTAAGCCACCATACCCATCTTGATTAATTTTTAATCTTCAAGAAATATACTTAATTTTTAACATCACAATATTTTCTTTGTTTTTGAGAAAATGAGCTTAAATATGTTGATTTAGGTTTACTTGGAAATGGTTTCTCCTTTCATCAATATGAACATGGCTGAGATTAAGTAACAATCTTTAAATTTACTTCTGAGATGGAGATTTTTGGATATAGGAAAGTTGTTTACTCACTTAGAAGCTATGCTAGGTTTATCTGTTCCTTGAATATGAACTTGAGTCTGGTGACAGGAGGATCATGGGGTTTATGACCAGGGATGTTTTTGATTGCCTTCACTCAGCTTTACTGTTTGTATTTTGACATTAAAAAAAAAAAAAAAGTATGTCCAGAGAATGTGAAGATGGGAGCTTTTTAGGAAATGAAGAAAAACAACAACAAAAAAGGAAAAACTCATAGCTTTTATCTGAAAGGGGTTTTAAAAGTGGCTTTGGTTTTTATTGCTTTGCTTCTAGGCATCAATAATTTATTTTGAAAAGGTGGTCATAAAGAGAATGAGGCCTGCAAGTCTCCCTCAGGCAGCTCTGGCCACGAGCCTCAGTTTCTACTCTGGCACTGGTGTTGCTTCTGCCAAGCTTCTCCCAGCCAGAAAGAACTGCCAGTCACACGACACACAGACACTACTACCCACTATGACAGAAAGAATCAACAGGAAATTTCAAAACACCAGGTAGCACACATGGAAGTTTTAAAACTCTCAAAAGTATTCTTCTTGTAGCATGTTTCTCAGACTTCTCTTAATTTTGATAATGAACCTTTGACCTTATACAAAGTAACATTTGTTCCACACTGCTAACACATTTTGTATTTTTAAAAAAAAGGGTAATTCATTATCTAAAATGTAGTTTGTGCGGAATGGGGAAATGTTTCAGTGGATAAAGCATTTGCTGTGCAAGCATGAGGGCAAGAGTTTAGACCCCTAGGACATGCATAAATGCCAGGAGGGTGGAGTGCCCCATCTGTAATCCCAGCACTCAAGAGGTAGAAATGGGGGCTGGAGAGGTGGCTTAGCAGTTAAGGCATTTGCCTGCAAAGCCAAAGGACCTTGGTTCAATTCGCCAGTATCCACATGAGCCAGATGCACAAGGTGGCACATGCATCTGGAGTTCGTTTGCAGCGGCTGGAAGGCCTGGTGTGCCCATTCTCTCTCTCTGTGCCTCTTACCCTCTCACAAAAAAACAAACAAACAAGCAAGCAAACAAACAAAAGAGGTGGAAATGGGATTCTGAGGCAAGCTGGCTAGCTAGATTAGCTGAATTGGTGAGCTCTGGGTTCAACTGAGACACTCTGCCTCAGTAAATGAAATGGAGAGCAATGGAGGAAAACACCCAGTGGTCACCTCTAGCCTCCACGTGCACATTTTTGCAGGTACACCCCAAAGTATATCTGCATGCATACACATGCACACACACCACACATACATACACAAAAATAGTCTGTGTAACAATTCCTTAAGCCTATAATTTCACTGTGGTACAAAACCCAAAGGATAGTCCCTGTACTTACAATGGTATCATTATGCATTTCATAATGAACTTTTAAATGACATATTAACCATAAAAGAAAATCTAACATGTAAATAAATAAAATGCAACAATTAAGGTATATCTAAAATAAAATCTCTGCTTTTACAACAGTTTCCTTCACATATGTTTTTGGGGAAGTGAGTCAGACACGTGTAAAGCAATGTTAATTATGTCTTACGTGACTAATCGGATCTGGACAGAGATTGATGGCAGGAAAGCAATGTTCCAGTCCCTCTGAATAAGTATGTGAAGCCAGTCAGCAAGTAGACAACAAAAGAAACACCCATGGGCAACACTACAACCAAATTAGACAAGACACTTTGTGAAATCTGAAGTATAAGCAAGCGGGGTCATTCTACCAGTGGCTATAAACTGTACAAGGTATCTGGTCTGTATGAAGAAAGGCAGCAACAAGGTGACATCTGATAGACCTAAGGACAGGAGACTCCAAGAGAGTAAATGCCAAGAGGTATTTGCTGACTTATTAGGCCAACTAGAGGTCAGTAGCAACAGGATGGCATCTGACAGGACAGGCATCTAAGGACAAGAGACCAAGACAGTGAATACCAACAGGTATTACTGGCACAGTTGGCCAACTAGCGGACAGCAGCTTTGAGGCAGGTCCTCTGCTTGCAGTGAGGTCTGAGAGGACTCTGCAGCAGGGCTCCTGCCCATGTTGGAACCCCGCAAAGAGGAGACACAACAGGGAGGTGATCAGAGTGAGCAGGGCCATAAGATTAAGCAGCCAGAAGAAATAATTTCCCATAAAAATGAGTAAGAGGTTGGCGTGGTAGCACATACCTTTAATCCTGGCACTCGGGAGGCAAGAGGATTGCTGTGAGTTTGAGGCCAGCCTGGGATTACAGAGTGAGGCCCCAGCACATTCATTTCTCTCTCCTTCCTTCCCTCCTTCCTGCCTTGCAAATAAAAATTAAAAAAAAAAAAAAAAGAGCAAAAGAGGGCGGCAGAAATGGCTCAGCAGGTAAGAATGCTTGCTACAAGCATGAAGGCCCCAAAGGGCCCATGACTACCTGGGTTTAATGCCCTAAGACTCAGGTAAACAGCTAAGCAAAGCCATGCATGCTAGTCCTGTTAGGAGCAGAGACTAAAGACTCACTAGGCTCACCAAAGCTGCAGCTGTATGTTGAGAGACAAACTGTCTCAAGAAAACATGCAGATGAGGGCTGGAGAGATGGCTTAGCGGTTAAGCGCTTGCCTGGGAAGCCTAAGGAACCCGGTTTGAGGCACCTTTCCCCAAGATCCATGTTAGCCAGATGCACAAGGGGCGCTCGCATCTGGAGTTCGTTTGCAATGGCTGGAGGCCTTGGCGTGCCCACTCTTTCTTTCTCTCTCTCTCTCTCTCTCTCTCTCTCAGTCTGACGCTCTCTCACATAAATAAATAAAAACAAACAAAAAAACTTTTAAAAAAAGAAAACATGCCGATGAGCTACAGAGGACACCTGACACTCTCCTCTGGCCTCTTGGTGCCTGAGAACAGAGCGTATCTACATAGTCACGTGTATATACCACATACACACACTACACAGGCAAAACAAACAAACAAAAACCAAAACAAAACAAAAACCCACACCAAACAAACAAAACAACGAGGTGAAACTCAAAAACAAGCAATAGAATAATATCCCTAGCAGGACAACATGCCAAAAAGATGTGTTCACAGAACCAGAAGCAATTTCAAAATGAGGTAAGAGTCTTTAAGATAATGAAAAAGTCATGAATCAACAACATAAAGCATAAATTAAGTCAGAAATGATAGAACTTCTTCAAAAGGCTTAGAAATTATAAAAATATATTCCTAAATGAAGAATAAGCTAGAGGGAACATAAGGAAAACAGTGTTTCCAATCATCCTAATGTGGTAGTATTGCCATTTTATTCTTTGAATATTATATAGAAAAAAATGAACATTTTTGGGACATTGTAATTCAATCATTCCCTGTATGCTTGTGAATCAGAATTCTCAAGACAAAGGAAACAGCATTCAAATATAATAGAGAAGAAAAAATGGAACTAAAAGCTCTATAACTCAAGTATCAATATGGAAGTATAAATACAAGCTTATGAGTTATTTTTATCATCACATATAAATGTGTATATATGTGTATACACATATATAAAATACTTATAGATACAAAAGTACATACATGAATATATACATATTCACACACACACACACACACACACACACACACATATTCATATAAACATCTCACTATGGAAAAGTCTCAAAATAATAACCAAGCTAGCAGTGGCAAGACTGTACCTTGAAATATATTTTGTTTCTAAAAGAAACCAACACCTCTTGAGGAAATGACTAATTCCAGGTTTAGGGTAGAACCAAACTGCTCATGTTCAATGGCTCCCCGTGGCCAAAGATGGGCTAACTAAGTCCTAATATACCCATTGTTAATTAACAATAACATTAATCAACTGATAGACCAAGACTCATTTCTAAAGATAAATAAATAAGAAGTTATGTAAGTAATAAAGTGAGAAAAGCAGAAAATACTTTGCTATAATGAATAAGTAAATGATGTGAACATTAAATGCTACTGGTGGCTAAGATCACAAGGTAAGTAGTGCAACACTTCCTGCCTCAGAGTTTTGTCCAAAGGAAATGAACCCGAGTCTCATCTAGTCTTAGAACCAACTGCTCACCTGCAGGTAATACAAAGGGCAGAGGAACATGTCTGATGGCACAAAGAACTCATGATCAGCAAAGCCCTGATGGGGGAAACTCCCTAAATAAGCTGGATGGCCACGAAAGGGCTTGAGGGGAATTCTTAAAGGCTAAGAGAGATGACAGAAAGTAAAGGGACAAGACAACACTATAATATCTTCTGATACGCATGTATGTAACAAGCAAGAGCTTACTATAAAAGTTAGAATGAACTGGTATGGACGGGGCAGAAGGGCTGTGACTCAGGAGAGGAAGATGGCGGAGCTCTCTGGCTTCTTGCAGGTGGTCTTCCCTTTATCCTAGCACTCATCTTCCTACTGTGCCACAACACAGAATCCTGACCTAGAGCTACTTTATAAGCTAGAATAATCTCCTATACAACTATTTGTGCTTAACAAAGTTATCTCAAGAAAAGTTTTCAGAGTATGTCTGTAGTTACCTAAAATTTTATCCATGGAGTCATATATCTGTTCTTGACTGACAGCTCTTTCATTTGAAAAGCTCACTGGTTTTCTTGGTAGGAAAGCACTGGTTTTCTTCTCACAGCTCAGCAATTTAGGGGAGAAATTAATTTTGCCTTTTACAGTCTTTGCCCTGAGGCTGTGTTTAGAGAAAGTGAGGTGGCTGACAGTTAAACTGTCGTCTGATGACCAGGAGTCATCAATACACTGAGAGCTGCAGCCCTCCTCTGCCCGTGGTCGGTTTGCCTTCTCTACTTCACAAGAATCACACTGTTCCTGTTTGTTTTCCTGTTTTCTCTTAAACCTCAAGGAAGTAGGAGCGCTTTGTTTTCTTACTCTTGACTTGGGAGATATGTCAATGTCATCAGATTCATCGCTAACATCATCAAGGTCTTTTCTTTTCATAAAAGATTTCAGAGTCTTCTTGGAAGATGAGTGTTTGTCACGAGTCTGTCCATTGTCACCACTGTATCTTAAGATTATAGGGGTTTCTCCTTCAGACTTTTCAGATCTGCCTACAGGAGGCCTAAATCGTATGCATTGGTTGGGGAGCTTCTGAGCTGTGTACTGTGTGGGACAGATGACGTTGCTCTCTCCTGACTCTGGGTCGCTCTGTGAACCGTGATACTGTCCAGCTGCATCAAAATCTGTCTCATCATCAGACTCAGAAGAAACATTCTGTTCTAAAACCTCACTTTTATCAAAAACACATTTTTCACTTGGATTCAGGATGTTATCTAATTTCAGATGTTCTGAAGTATAAACAGAGTTCTGGGTTTCTTGACAACCAGCATGTTGGGCTTCTGCTACAAGGCACGTGGGCTGTTCATCAGAGCTTTCGTCATCAGAGGCAGAAGTTCCAACACTGTCCTCCACTGCTGGACATTTTGCCTCAAAAAGTTTGGAGAAACCACAGTGGAGTAAAGTAAGCTGTCCCGAGGAACCTGGCGCTTTTCTGGAATCAGGTGCTTTGCTTTTAGTAGTCTTTATTTCTGAGTTTTCCATCGACTCATCATCACTAAAGTCACTGGACAGATCACAAACTTCCCTTGCCACTGGCTCTGCTGGCCCTTCTTGTCCTTCAGGTTCTGGATAGCCAGGCTCTCTGTGCTACATAAGAGGCAAAGATGGAAACAGAAAACATCACAATAAGAGCTATGTGGTGACACATTACTGTAATCCCATCAAGGGGAAGGTGGAGGCAGGAGGATCAGGAGTTCCATTCATTCAAAACATGGAGTTCAAGGCCAGTCTAGGCCACATGATATACCCGCTATCAAAATCTAACCAGAAAAAAAAAAAAAACCCAAACACCAAAGAAAAGTCATAATATCATAGCTTCAAATCTATCACAATGGAGGAGAATTAACATTGGGATAATCTAGATATGTGTATCGGTACTTGTGGAAAGTACAACATATTTAATATGCAAATGAAATAAATTTAATATTGTTTGGCTTAGTCTTTTCTCTTTTAGTGCATTCAATTTCCCTAAATAAATGTTTAAACTGGAGAACCATGTGATCAAATCATTATAAAGGAAAACACAGTGAGGCAGTGAGTGTCTAAGAAGAAGATTCACAATTCTGCCCACAAAAGTGAAAAGCACAGTGTTGGTTTAGTGAGACCCAGCACATACCTCTAATCATGCTTTAAGAAAAACAGAAATTTATAGGACTTATTAAAGAATCCACAATTGCAAAGTGGGTCAAGATGCTTAAAAATCACATTAAGTCAAAAAGGATAGTGATCACTTGAAATTAAGAAAACGTGGGGCTGGAGAGATGGCTTAGAGGTTAAGGCACTTGCTTGTGAAGCCTAAGGAAGGACCCAAGTTCGATTTTCCAGGTCCCATGTAATCCAGATGCACATTGTGGCACATGCATCTGGAGTTTGTCTGCAGTGGCTAGAGGCCATGGCATGTTAATTCTCTCTCCCTCTCTAAAAAATAAATAAGAATAAATCTTAAAAAAAGAAAAATAGGAAGCCGGGCATGGTGGCACATGCCTTCAATCCTAGCACTTGGAAGGCAGAGGTAGGAGGAATGCCATGTGTTCAAGGCTACCCTGAGACTAATTGTGAATTCCAGGTAAGCCTGGGCTACATTGAGACCCTACCTCAAAAAACCAAGAAGTAAAAATCTGAAGCAAAACCATGACTGAAAACTGAAACCCAGTAGTTTTTTTTCACATTAACAAAAGCTATGTATGCTTTTCAGTCTCCTAAAACTGAGACTCAATAACATACTTCTACCAATATTTGATATTCACATGCTTATCTAAATTTAAAAAATGCTCACTCCAAATTCAAGATAGCCTCTAAAACAAAAAAGAAAAAACTAGCAAGAACACTAACATAAAAATCTTCCACATAAGTTTCTCATACCTAAAGCATTTTCTGATAACAATGAAGGTTTGTGGCTGTGCTCTGAGAAACTATGAAGAAATCATAAGATCAAGGACTCAAGTCAAATAAAAGATGTTCTTTGATCTAGAACATAATTTTGATATTTGGAGTTAATCTACAACACACGTTGATGGCTATTTTTCCATTTAATTTGCCACCTTGTAAGACTATTTTTGTGTTGGAGTGGTGCTGTGTATTGAATATAAAATGTCCTGCCTGCATAGGCTCATGTGTTTGAACACTCGATCCCCAGCTGGTGGTGCTGTTTGGGAAGTTGTGGGATCTCTAGGAAGTGGAGTGTTTTTGAAAAAGTGATTCACTGTGCTGGCTGTGAGGTTTTATAGCCTGGTCACTTCCTGCTGCTCTCTGCTTCCTGATGGTGGCTGCAGTGTGACTTGCTGACTCCTGAGGTCGTGCCTTCCCCACCGTGATGGACTGTTTGTCTCAAAACTGTAAGCCAGAATAAACCTTTTCTTCCCTTAAGCTGCTTCCTATCAGGTATCTGGTCACAGCAACAAGTACCTACAGAGCGTGTTCAAGTTTGATGTCTGGTGCCTGCTCCTGAAGCTTCTGCTATGAACACTGAATCAGCCTAAATGGTCATTTCACTCACAGTCCTGTCAAATTGTGTCCTTGAGTTTTAAGAGATATTTTTCTTTTGCACATTAACAAAATGAAGGATAAAGGAAAAGAAATGCAAAGCTGTCACAGTACACATTTCCTGGATGTTGTGAGCTACTGAATTATGTGATACTTACAGTTTTGACCTTCTGTGCTGGAGGTCCCCCTTTAAGCCATGTGGTGGCTGTCATAATCCCAGCTTCCACTTGTCCTTCCCTCTGCAGGAACCACAAGAAAGGAAGCAAACAACTGTGTACAACAGGATAAACACCACCAAGCAAGAGTAATGCTATACAGAGGAAGGAAGTATAAGTGTACCTTGCTCTGCATTCTTCATGTTGTATTTTCATTTGCTAGTTAAGGAACTCACACATAGTTTCACAAAACATTAAAAGACTCTTAATTCTGGTTCTAAAGTTCATTTTTTCAGATGAAGAAAACTAATAGCTTCTAACAAACTCTATTAAAAGCACTAATAGAAAGGAGGAATGAAAAAATATATTATTTACCAAAATATCACAATGTTGGGCATTAAAAAACCTGATATTCTCACTAGTACATTTGTTTTTCATATTCACTAATAAATATTTATTGTCTTTATGCATAGTAGACATGAAACTGAAAACATATAATTACACTCAGAGCTGCTACCTCTTTTGGAAAAGTATATGCACTTCACACTTTCTGTATATCAGTTAGCAGAAGTATGTACAGGTCTATGTTCTAGCATATGGAATCCTTCAAAAGGCAATCAGTTCTTGTTCCATTTGCTGATAGAATGTGAGTTTTCAGGTGCTCAGGTCAAACACCTTGCAGCCATTTTTGACACCTCTCTTTTTGTCATAACCTATATATGACTCACTCATTAACCAACGTCAACCCACCTGCATAATACAGAATGCGGCATTTCTCATGCCATATGCCACTGTCACTCAGGCCAAAGTCACAAGTGCATTATAGTATCCTAGTGGGCTTTTTGCTTCTGTTCTCTGAAAGGAAACTCTTGTAAAACTTCTTAGCCTAATTCTTAGTAAACCACACTATGCCACTATTCCGTTCAGAAGCTTCTAGCTTTTGTTTCTGAGTACAAGTCAAAATATTGAGCTGGTCCAGCTCTTTGCCACATCTCTCACCTCACCCCTTGCTCTCATGTTGCTGCATTCCAGCCATGTTGCCCACCAGCCATTCTGAAGTCATGCCAGGCATACTTTCTTCTCAGGGACACATTATTTGTTTCTTCCCTCTAAAAGGCACTTTCCTCTCCTAACCTTTTTCAAGACTCAGACAAAATTTTCCCAGTGAGGGCTGCTTTGACCACATCATATGAAACTGCAATGCTTTTTCCTTGTGAGGCCCTATTTCCCATCACTACTGTACTTGTAATCCTTATAGCCTAGTACATTATTTACCTATACTGTTTACTATCTGTAAGTTTTGGTATGCAGGACTGCGTACTTTCATTTCTGTAGTCCAGCTACAAAAAGATGCTCAATAGCCAGGGGTGATGGTGCATACCTTTAATCCCAGCACTCGGGAGGCAGAAGTAGAACTGCCATGAGTTCAAGACCACCCTGAGACTACATAGTGAATTCCAGGTCAGCCTGTGCTAGAGTGAGACCCTACCTTGAAAAACCAAAGGAAAAAAAAAAAGGAAAAGATGCTCAACACCCTGTATAAAATGAACTCTCTGAAGGGAGACCACAGAAGAGGAGATCACTGCAAAATAGATCTACCTTATCATAATCATAAAATTAGAAGTGTAATGGAAATGTAAAACTTTTCATCTTAGAATATTTTAAAAGCTTCTATTATATAAAACTTAGAATAAGATTTTAAAATATCTTTTGGGCCTAAATAATTTAAATTCTGGTTGACGACAAATGAGTAGTTTTAATTCAAAATGTCATTCAGTATTGAGAAGCAGTGATAGATACAGCAAGGTGTTCAGCACCCTTTTCCATAAAAAAAAAAAAAAAAAAAAATGAAGGTAAGGATAACCCCACCAATAGGAAACAATCCTGAAGGTAAAACAACATATGCTTGGACAATCAGTCAACAAGATCAGTTTTTACTTAATAACCCGTCATTCTGTTTTTCTTACATAGTATCTGTTTAACAGAGGAATAGGACTATTTTGAAAAAACTGGGAATTAAATTGTACCATATATGGCAGAACAGAATAACTAATCTAATGATAATATTTTCATAGACACTGATATGAAATCAGAAATGTGAACAGTGATAGGCTGGGTAATGTGACAGAAAAATACTCTCTGTGGGAGCAGAGAACTGGAGGAAAAACCCACTACTGGTAAGAAGAGGAACAGGAACACATGAGCTCACAAAACAGCATATTCAAATACAAGAAAAAAGTTGCAGAAAATGGAAGGACTTTGTATGGGCCGTTCAAATTAGAATCATATTACAGTTTCTATAAAAGAAAAAGAAGGGCTGGGGAAATGGCCTAGTGGTTAAGGCACTTGTCAGCAAAGCCAAAGGTCCCAGGTTCAACATAAAGGCACATGTACAAGGTGGTGCATGCAGGAGTGTGTTTGCAGAGGCTAGAGGCTCTGGCATGCCCATTCTCTGTATCTGTCTCTCTCCTCTTTCTTCCTCTTTCTGAAATCAATCAATCGATCAATCAAATATTTAAAAAGAAAGGAGTAGATTTCAGACACTGTTAATAGTTGGATTTACAGACTGCAAATAACATGGACAATTTTTTCCCATCCAGAAGTGGTCACTCTGAATGACTACTGAACTTGCTCAGCATATAATTACTGATATTACATGTTTATTATGTAAATGTTCTCTTCTACCTCCCAGCAAGTTAGGAGTTTCTCAAGGACAGGGCAATTCTTCCTAAACTATGTTCTTGCTTACTAAATGAAGTAAGGTTTTACCACAAAGTACTAGAAGCCAAGAGAAATAGCCTGGGGTTCTCTAAGGCTCAGTTTCCTCATCTATGTATTAAGGAGACTGAAAATGATATTCCAGGTCTTTATGCTACCCATATTACTATCAACTGGAAAATAGGTCAATATTCTATGTTTGGGTACATTAAAGAACTTAAAGATTATTAAAAATGATATGAATAACTCATTTGAGGAATAAGAAACATCTGTATGCTGAAGATGAACACAACTAAAAGAGTTTGAAATATTGGTGTGGAATTTTTATTGGGAACAGAAAACAAAATCTCCATGAGACATGAGAGAACATCTCAGAACATCTCAGGGAGTATTTGGTAACTTCTAATCAAAACATATTTTACAGTTTTGTTTATTTAGGAAAATCTTTTTTTTTTTCCTTTTCAACTTTAACAGCTGTTTTCAAACTAATAAACTGCTCTCTGCCAGTCTGAAAATAATCATGGAAGTCATACACTCTCATACATGGATCTATATGTCAGGATGTATGAAAGCTTAGATGTAGAATTTTTTCCTATTTTTCTAAAAGTAAAAGTTCTAAACATATTTTTGATAAAAAGTAATTTCTCTGATAAGTAAACACTTGTATTTGAAGTTTCCTGATTGATAAGACTGTATTTTACATATCATTGAAAGGGGAGAACAATTTCACACCTCCAAGATGTCCCTTGTAAGACAAGACCCTTGAGATCTTAGTTTGAAGAGGTTATGGATGCCAAAAAGTTCTCCTCGGTGCTCTTTTGATCCTTGAACTGCTTCAAAATACCGCTTGGCATTTTCACTTCCAACCACTGCACAGTGAAGTTGCTAAAACAGAAAAAATACAAGATAGTTTTGAAGTGTTTGCTCCAACAACATGTCAGAATTTCCTGGCATGTCCAGTATATACACAGCCTTTGCTGGAGCCGGCTGAATCTCCTTAGGGAGGAAATTTTGTTTTATTTCCCTGGCAGATGTTGCCATGATGGAGGAGTAATAATAATAATCTGACCATCTTGCTGAAGCTGAGATCTTACATTTCCTACTTTGTTTTCTAACTACTGAGTCAAGATTACACCTCTATTGAATATTCACCTGACAGAAATGTTTAATAATGAAAGCAGACATCTGAATACACATTTCTCCTTTCTAAGTCCTTACACAAGAAATTTAAGTCACTACAAAATACTGGCAGAAATAAATACTGTATTGCCAAAGTTTAATGATGATTTAAAATAATTACATAAAATCATGTTGGTGTCAAACTCACTGGAGAAAGGTTGCACTTCTAACTCACATCAAAATCCATTACTGTTCTAGAAATGCTGCATCTTTGTCAGTTTTAAGAATGTTAACAATGAAACCCTTAGACAAGTAGAATTTTTCTGGTGTGTGTATGGTGTGGAATGTGCAGTGTGTACACATACATGTGCTCTGGCAGCACCCCATGCTCTTGCCCACAGCAGGGGGTGCTTGCCTTGCCTGTGGTGGCTGTAGCAGAACATTGGGAGTCCTGCTCCATCATTCTTCTGTTCATTATTATTATTATTTTGGGGGTTAGCCTTGCTTAGACAAGGCCTCAAAAAATTGGTTTAAGACTCAGAGTTGTTCCTCTCCACAGAAATCTTTAGTAAAAGGCAAAAGATTTATGCTATCTGAAGAGAAACCAGAGTATCTTCTGTTCATTATTATTTGAGCAGTCTCTTGTTATGTTTTGTAAGCCCAGACTTTTCCCTGGTCTCTGCTCCCTTTTGCAGGATTGGGGTTACAGATGTGTGTGACTACACCCAGTTGTTTATGTGGGATCTGGAGATCCAAACTCAGGTGGTGTCAGGCCCTTTCAGGCTGTCTTGCTTGCATAGGAGCACACTTATTGCTGAGTCATCTCTCTCCAGGACCATACAATATTTTAGTATCAACATAAATGTACACTCTGGATTTACTGAATATTTTATTATGTAATTTTGTGAAATTTACACAATTTTCGTAAATACACACTAGTGTGAAGTCTGTGCCTTTCAAATGGCTCAGAAAAAGAAAATAATGACTGGGAAAAAGAGAAGGTAAACATGTAAAATGTTATTGAATGGGGAATTTGGTTGAAATTTTGGAGTTCCTGATGTTATTCTTGTGATTATTCTGTAAATACTTCTAAATAAATTGCATATATGTAAGCATGTACATGTACAAACATGAAGGAATATAGCTGCTATATAAATAAATGTTTTTTTTTTTTGCAAGTACAGAGTATCTGAATACATTATCACACACATACAAACAAAGCACATCAAGACCAAGACTCTCCTGAAGACAAGCTCACTCCTCACCAGAGTCCTAACACTTACATGTACCTTTTTGTGGTTACCCACACACTCAAGTAAGACAGTTTTATCTACAAACATTACTAATTACCACACTGATCGTTCTCCAAGTTGCTTTCTGGCCCACCTAAAAAATGCCTCAGAGACCTTATCACATCAGTACATTTCACTGTACTATGATCTTACAACCATTATTTCTGTTGCATAGTATTATGTAATACTGGTCTACTAATTTCTGTCACCATGAATACAGTGCCTTATCTCCAATGTCAACTTTTCCTCTGCATCTTTCTTGTAAGTACACTTGTGGATAATTCAGGATGAGACACCCCCCCCCCCGCAGCCCCATCTACAAATCCTTAATTTAATCACATCTGCAAAGCCCCTTCCTTTCATGTATAGGTTCCAGGGTTAGGACTTAGTATTTTTGAGGGTCATATTCAGCCCATGGGTAGTGTTCACTTTTTAAACGAGTTGGTGATTATTTCTGGCCAGATGTTGATTTCCCTTTAAGTACATGCTTAGCTCAGCCTATGCCATGGTTACTTGACATGTAGCAGTGACAGTGTGAGTGCTGTGTTCTGGGCAATGGAAGGGATTTCCTCTGCATATCAGCAACCAACCTGAGCTCTGTCTTATTCTGTACTCCTGGCATTTCTACTTTTGTGCTTTTTCTACTTTTGTACCTGAGAGCAGACAAGTCTGGTGGCTGCACTTCAGCACAACACATATGAGACTATATGGCTGAGCCACGTTAGTACACTATCAGTGATAATCCCAAGAGTTCCCTCAGTTGTCCTTTGTTTCGGTACTGAACACTAGGAGTGTACTATAATATGTAAGTCACATCTACTGTCTCCAGTGGTCTCCTCCTGACTGCCTCACTGGCTCCTTCCTATAATCTGGTCCCACCTGCCTCTGCTACTCAGGGCTCTGTATGACTTCTGGAGGACTGCAAAACTTCTTGTATTCCAACACTTTCATAGTTGTTTTTCTATTATTATTCAGTTTTATACCTTCTCAAAAGATGTAAAGAGCACTTGGGTGGCTACAGTGTGAAGTTCATACACATCCAGGTTCAGATTCTGAACTACATTTAAATTATATTTAATGCCTTTTCTTTATAAGATTGCTACCTTACATGTATCATAAAAAGTTCTAAAAGCTTAAATTACCTTGTCTCCAGAAAAATTTTTATTACATATTATTATATACTTGGTACTATATAACAGGCCATTTTATTTCATTAAATGAGTCAAAATGAATAGGTAGAAAGGAAATGTCTTTAATAATAGGTTGAGAAAAATTACACTACTACTCGTGACAAACCTAAAACAGTATTCCAAATAATAGGTCCTAAGATGAAGAAAGAGCCTACTTCTTTTCATGAGTAAGCTAGGAAGAAAGTAATCCTCAAGTAGTGTTACATCAAAGAACAAAAAGATGAATAGTTTCTTCTAGCACTAAATGGTTGAGGAAAACACACAAACTGTGTAAAGTCTATTTTTAGAATGAAGATGTCAGCATAAATTTAAGATTGGATCATTCTTAGGTAACGACCACCACATGTGGCAGATGTTTGCTCTTAAATAGATGCCATCCAATTATAGAGAGCAATTCAAATTTGATATTTACAATCAAACTTGAATCTCATCCCAGATCTTCTCAAGTGTGCAGTTAAATATAAAATGGTCTAAGAGGACCAGTAATTAGTACCCTATATGTAGTAGAGTTAATGTGATTTTAGATGACTACTGAAAGCACCAAGCACAGTAGACAGCCCGTTTGAGCATGCCCTGGAACTCCATTTTTTTGGAAATCTGAATGGTCAGTCACTGCATGAAGCTCTGAGGCAGTATTCCCATCTTCTTCCTGTCATGGCAACAAAAGACATCATTCTGGAGTAAACAGAGGGTGGTCCTCATGGCTGGAAGAGGGCTCAGGCATCCTTGCAACCACAGCAGTGAGGTCAGTGAGCTCAGTGCCAGTCTGTGGCAAGTGGATGTCTAGGGAGGTGTGACCTCACCACTTAACTTGTGATCTCTGGGCTTAGCAGCACAGGCACTCCTGGGAGCTAGTTACAATGCACACTCCTGGGCCCTACCCCAAACCTACTATATCAGCATCTACTTCAACACGATCCTGAGGTGATCCACATGCACAGTTACATTTAAGAAATACTAGGCTTCTTTAAGAAACTTGCAGTATTAAAATTCACTGTGTCTATGAATTAATCTGTTCCATATAAGCTTACTGAATTCCACATTATGGTGAAGTTGAAAACCTCTTTATATAACTCTGTTCCCATGTTTTGGAAATAGATGAAGGTTTATTTCTTAATTAGAAAAAGGGGTGCCTGCTTACCTGCTTGTAAAGTTGCCGTAAGTACATGACCTCCTCCACAGTCCCCAAGGATATAAGCCGTAGCACTTTCACATCTCTGCACTGGCCAATCCTATACACTCTGAGAAGATGGACACAGCAGAGTCAAGTAACACAAGTCAGGTACAGGAGGCAACTTTGGCACATCCACGTGCAATGCTACCAATATTTTAACTTTTGATACTTGGTAATAATGAGAAAATAGTTAATAAAGTACTTGCTGCACAAGTATGAAGACCTAAATCTGAATCCTCAGAAACCACATAAATGCTGGGTGGGCAACAGCCTACCTGTTATCCCAGTACGTAGGAGGTGGAAACAGAGGATGACTAGAGCAAGCAGGCTAGTTAGACTAAATGAACTGGCAAACCTTGGGTTAAAGTACAAAATCCTGCCTCAATAAATAAGATGGAGAGCGACTGCAGACGACATTCAAAGCAAACCTCTAGCTTCCACATGCACACACACACACACACACACACACACACACACACACACACACACGGCCACACCCTAGATACACACAAAGAAAATATACATTCATATAAAGGGACAAGTTGTTGAAGAGAATATTACAGAAAAATGTACATATCAATTTTAACACCCTCCAGTGTCCAAAACTTTTTCCTTAGTTTCTTTCTTTCTTTCTGTTTTTTGAATGGCAATTCTTCTGAACAGAGCACTTCCATTTATTTCATTTCTGTAGAGCTCTTCCAAATGCAAGCCCATTCAGACACAGAAAGAGGATTAATGGCTGGTTGGGGATAAAGGGATGGGGAGGACCTAGGGGGACAGATCACAAAAGGAAATAAGGAAAACCTTGCTGTTGATGGATGACATTCTAATTGTCTTAAATATGATGATGGTGTCATAGGTGCCTTTAAATAGCAAAACTTACCAACTGTGCATGTTAAATATGTCTGGTTTACTGTGAACATGCCAATTATACCTCTAAAAAGCTGCCTAAAAATAAATACACAAAAACATTAGGGAAAAGTAATTAAATGGAAAGTCTATTAAAGGGCAGACTGAAGAGAGTCACATCTATGGAGTAGGCCTGACTAAATCCCTCAGTTGCCTGGTGCCCCAGGTGCTCTGACACAGATGAAATGATGACAGCTCCACCCTAACTTGTCACAGTGGTTCACTTGGTCTTTATTGCATGATATGTATGAGGTCACTGTTACATTTGCTCAGGCAAAAGGGGAAAAACTTTACTGCTTCTAGTGCTTGAAAATGTTGCAATTTGGGGGGGATTCATTTTGACCTGAGAGGTCACTGTATACACTATTAGTATTTGATGTTCCTCTATGTTCTTCACCTGTTCCTCCTCACAGAGACCTTTTACTGCAGATATACCCAGGAGGGAATTGAGGCTCATGACACAAGCCAAAGTAAAGGTGGCATTGGCATTCTCACTTCCACCTTGCAGCCTGGAGGAAGAGAAGGCTCTCAGACTCAGAAAGGGACCCATGAAGATGCTTCTTAGATATGTACATAACCAACTGTTCAGTGAATGGGCAGTTAGAATGTCTATCTTTTAATATTTACAGATGAACTTTTATAAATGTTATTTTGTACCTATGCTTCATGGTCCATATAAAAGGGATTTGTAGGTGATGGCTCTTTCACTATGTAGAGATAAATATGAAGAAGTGTCATAAAATACATAGGTCAGGATTTTCATTTCTCTTTTGTTATGGGTCAGTACAAGGGGATGGCTGAGGATGGGGAAAAGGAATACATGGTGCTTTGAGGAATAGTGGGATAAGTAAGACAATAGCAAGGGTGTACATGAAAAAGTACAAAAAAACTACAAATGTTCCAAGACATAAAAAGGAGGTTATTTTTGTTTCCGTTCTTTTGTGGGTTCTACTTCAAGGCACGGACTCAAAATGCTGACTGTTGTAGTCAGCTTCACACTGCTGGGATGATCCTCCAAACCAGATAGTTTATGAGAGGAAGGGATTTATTTGAAGTCCACAGATCCAGGGGAAGTTCCATTTATGGCAGAAGAATCTAGTCCCCTTTCACAGACCCAAGCAGAGAGAGACACAACCAGCCAGCAAGTATACAGGAATCTGTAGCAGCTGGACCCCCAGAGCTCACTCTGCATACCTCATGCTGGAAATCAGATCTGGCCCCAGTAACACCTTAGGGATGGACCCCAGGATCCACTCCTAGTGACACCTCTTCCAGCCAGGCGGCTGGAAATCCAAGTTACAAGCTTGAATAAAACACCCAAGCCTACTGGGGGACACACTTTCAAACTATTACATAGACTGAATCAGATGTGAGCCTGAGCAAGTACTAAGGGGACTGCCTCAGTCTCCCTGCATAAAACCTGGTGTCACACTAGAGTCAAGTGCATAAGGGCGCTGTATCAGACAGGAAGCATTGTGAACAGTCCCTGCCTCCCAGCAAACATAATGAATATAGCTGTTGTTTATCCTTATTCTTCTAAAGTCATTTACTTAAGACTGTATGTAAAATGTTAAGCACTGTAGTAAGTCTTTCTTCTTGCACTTTTCTGTATATTGTCATTTTCCTTCAGACTTTCAAGTGTGTCTAACACACTCTTTTCAATGAATTATTTACAATTTGCTTTTATATTAATAATGTGATGGTCTGCTTTTCTATAACTTCCTCTAACTCATTGTCTTTGGGTTTTGCTAAGTTTCTTGTCACATCCTTCTTCCATTTAGTCTTTCTTTTTTAAAAAGTTAATTTAAAATCTAAAGTAGTATCAGAACTTCAAATGTGTTACTATTTACTTTTTTCTCTCAATTTTTTTCATTATGCTAAAATATGTAATAGCAAATCAATCACCTTTTGCATGTGTATGTATGTGAGGGGTGCATGCATACATTCATGATCATGTGTGTGTGTCTTCCACTATTACTCCAAACCTTATTATTTGAGGAAAAGTCTCTTGTGAACCTAGAATTCACTAATTGTACTAGACTAGGTAGCCAGTGAGCCCCAGGAATTCAGTTTCTGCTTTTCCCAGTGCTGGGACTAAAGGTGTGCACCCCTATGCCCAGCATTTATGTGGGTGCTGGGGATCTGAACTCAAGTTCTCATGTTTGCATAGCAAACCTTTTACTCACTGAGTTATATCCCCAGCCCCTAAACTTTTCTTAAAAAAAAATCACGAGAGGCTGTTAAATTTTATTAAATACCTTTTCTGCATTAATTGAGTGATCACTGGGGGGTTTTCTCTTTATTCATTAATGTAGTATTTTGTATTGATTTCTGTATAATGTTAAACCATCCTGGCATAGTAAGAATAAGTCCTAGTTGGTATATCAATCTTTCATTATGTTTCTGAATCTCTCCTTTATAACTAGTCTCTCTTCTGACATATGATAATCTTTTGAATGCTAGAAAAAAAAAATCAAGAGACAACTACAAAAATGAAACAGTGTAATCGCTTGTACTTTTTAAAAACACTGACTTCCCTTTCAACACATTCTGACTCTATAACTAGAATGAACCTCTATAATCTCAGTTTAAAAGCACCTAGGTTGTGTATCAAAGAACACTATGAGCAAAGCAAAAAGCAACCCACAGAACAGGAGATATTTGCAAATCACAAATCTGATAATGAGATATTAATATTAAAAATTTATAAAGAATTCCTAAAGCCTACAATTAACAGTAACAAAACTCTCAAATCAACATTGGTCAAAGGACTTGAGTAGACATTTCTCCTAAGATTACAAGTAAGATACACAATTTGCCAGTAAGCACTTGAAAATACTCAACATCACTAGTCATTAGGAAATGCAAATCAAAACTACAGTGAAAGGCTGAGGATGGGGATAATTGCTTGGATTTGATCCCTAGCACTGCTGGGGCAGGGAGCAAGAAAAGAGAGAGGAGGAACCCAGCTAACAAGCATTAAAATGACAGCTACGTGCCACCTCACACACATTACTATGCCAGCCGGTTTTTCCTTGCTAGTGTTTGGCACACTCTCCTGCTGCTATTGTCCACCTTATGTTAGCCAGGGGGTGATGTCCACCCTCTACTCATGCCATTGTTTTCCCCTGCCATTATGGAGCTTCCCCTCGAGCCTGTAAGCCAAAATAAACCCTTTCCTCTCACCAGCTGCTTTTGGTTAGGTGTTTTCTGCCGGCAATGTGGAACCTGAATGCAACACCTACTGAGCCATTTCCTAAGCCTGTTAGCATACATTTTGAGAATTTCTAGGATCTCCTTTCCTGAAATAAAATTCTAATAGCTATTTTGTTGAAATTAGGCATAATTTCAATTATTTATTATTACTGATATTTGCATACAATCCTTTCATATTTGGGGAATTTTTCCTTTCTAACCATATTCAGGTTCTTAGCCACACCAGCGATACTTTTTAGACCAAACTATATATATCAGGACATTCTTTGATTATCACTGACTTAAAAATGTATTTTTAAATTTATTTGCAAGTAGAGATAGACAGAAGAGAGACAGAGAGAATGAGCATACCATGGCCTCCAACCACTTATGTGGGTACTGGAGAATCGAACTTGGGTCATTAGGCTTTGTAGGTAAGTGCCTAAACCACTCACTGAGCCATCTCTCTAGCTGACTTTTGTATATTTTAGCTTCTCTACATAGATTATTGCACTTGTTGGCTTACATCTTTGAGCAATAAATTTTCTGAGTTCCTGGATGTCAACAGTTGCCTTTATTTTTTTCCTTACATATTGATATGATAGTCACTGATTACAACACTAAATTAAAATAATTTTCTTTCACATAAGTCATAAATTTTGTCAAGTGGACAGCCCTGCTATCATCTAGAATCTTATAGCAGATGGAAAATCTGTTCTTCAAAGTCTGATCTATAGACAGGAACCTGATTCTCATTTACTGCTGACTTAATTTTTTCTTTGGTTTTGCTGTTATAAATCCTCTTCCTCTTTCTCTATCTGGAATAGCTTCAGGATTAGAAATATAACCAAGCTATATGTCATATCTCCCTCTTATTCCTACTTAGCATTTGGCAGCTCTTCAAAATTAACAATCATGTTCCCTAACCCATAGTCTTTCTGTTCTTTCCTTCTAAAATGGACTGATGATGCTTCTAGAGTTTTCTTTCACTTCATTTATATTTCACATATATTTGTTTTGTGACTTTTTATTTTAAAACATAAGGATACTTTTAATATTCTATACCACTGTTAGCCCCCTCTATTTTATTATTTGGGCCGGCTGATAAGTTTTACTTTGGCAATGGTTTTACTTTCTGAGAGCATTCTTGTTTTCTATATACAATTTTGCTAGCATCCTAGTTTTACTTCAGTTTTTTTTTTCCATGTCTGCTTTACCCCTTGGTTTTTATTTTTCATGCTGCTAGTTTTATGCAAATGTGTTATAATTTCTCCTTCATAGTTGAAGTTGGGAACCAGAAAGACTGAAGTGCAAAGAGGGCCTGGATTCCTATGCATGTAAAAGGGTTATTAACCACCTCTTCTTCTGCAACCTGTGGAGATCGGGAATTACTTCACTTTCCATCCACTTCAGGATCTGCTTCTAACCAGGAGCCGTTCTACAATCAGATTCCTCACTTCTTTGTGAAATGTGTAAAATTATTCTTTGAAGGGACATTTTCACCACATAGTCCTTCTATAACATGAGGTGTCACAGAGGAACCTACAGAGTACCTACCTCATGATTAACTGCCCAGAAGGACCACTCTTCTTACTTCTACCTGAGCTAACTCCATGCTTGAAGTTTTTGTTCTTCCCTGCTTTTCTCTGATGATTTCTTGGTCATATATACTATTCACTTCTTCCAAGAGTTTCTCAAAACGTCTAAACTATTATAAATTGTCCTATTTTTCTTTTGTTTTTGGTATGTATTTGTGTGTGTGTGTGCGCGCATGCGTGCACATGTGCTCACAGAAGTACCCATCCCATGTGGAGGCCAGAGAATGTTGGGTGTCTTCTCATTTTGCTCTTCTACTTTACTTCCTTGATTCACAGTTTCTCATTGAACCTACTGCTGCCATTTCTGGTCACACTGGCTGACAGCAAGCCCCAGACATTCCCTGGTCTCCATCCCTACAGGACTGGGACCACATGGCCATGCCCATCTTTTTACATGGGTGTTTAGAATTGAATTTAGGTAGCCTCAAGGCTTGTTAGAAAGGGCTCTTGAACAAGAAACTGTGTCCTCAGCCCCTTTATTTTTAAGTCATTTCTGCCACAATAGTACAATTTTTCAGATGTAAAAAGAATGGCTACTAATAAGCCTACTATTTGAAGTCAGAAGGTTAGAGTTATACTAATTAAGCAGAAGTTTGCACAAGGGACCTAACTAGTCCTATTTGCAGTAGTATTTTCAGATTACAAGAACATGTAGGTCACTTTAAATTGTCAGTATTTTACCTGTCAATGGCTTGAAGATCATTGGCTGGATTCCAAGTTGGATCAAATAATATAACAACATTGGCACCAACAAAATTGAGACCAAGTCCACCAGCCCTAGGAAAAGGAAAGAACACATTGAAAAGGCAAAAACTATCAGTGGGCACAGTGTTACATGACTGTAATCACAGCATTCAGGAGGTAGAGTCACAAAGACTGTGAGCTCCAGGCTAGCTAGGGCTACACTAAGACCCCATCTCAAAACAATAATCAACTAAGCCACTCACAATGACACCAACCACTGTGTTCTAACAATCATGCTTATTTTTTGCAGCCAGTATAACATTGTATAACATGACACAAGCAGGGTGAATAAAACAGAAACATGTCCACAAATATATCTATGACAGTCCTTTTCTACCATTCACGGAAAATCCCTAGAAGAATTGGCCATCTGATCCCATGCAGACAGGTAGGTAGAAAGCCCATGTAATGTGTTAGTTATTTTAATTTTTAGATTTTCAAATGCCATTTTTGCAGGATTTTACAAGCATAATTTGAAAAGAACCTTTTAGTATATTCTCCAACAAGAAGAAGTTGCAGGTGCATCTGTCTTACAAACAATCAACTCGCTGAGCTGGATTCCTGACTGACACAATTAAAAATCAATCCATGAATAAATGTACATTATTACAGTCAAATTGCTTGTTTTGCACAGTAGTAATTATGATCATCACATGTTTTGGATTTTCTAGTCTGTTTCCTTTATTTAATAATTGCTTTATGACAATGATAAAATGTTGTGTATTTTAAAAAGAACAGCAAAACTAAAATACAAAAACAAAATGTTTTGCTTTACTTTGTTTCTCTTGGCTTTATTCCTGACCCCATTTCTCAGATCTTTCTGAGGCTTAGTATCATCAGTTTCCCTTTCTCTGGAGTGACTGAACCCAAGCATTAATTCACACTCGGACCATGTTTTGCAGTGGTGCTGACCATCCAGACAGAAAAGTGAAATAATCTTCCTTCTTAAAATCTGTATTAGATGGGAAGAAATAAACACGGGCTGAGTTTTCACTATATCCAAGAAACTGTGTAAGATATCTTCATATGCTGGCTCTTTCAACATCAAGATAGCACTGAGACTCTATCTTCATATCACAGGTGAGAAAACAAGGTCTCCTCAGTGGCCAGTGTCTGTATTTAGAGCCAAGCATCCAAACTTAAATTGTAGTGCTCAGTAGAAATTAAATTATATCTTTTAGAAAGTTACATTCTAGAAGTGACAGCAAAAAGATGTCACAAGGAGTTAAACTCAAAGAAAAACAGGTGGGATAGGGGGAACGTATCGGAAAGAACAACAGCCCAAATGGATGAGCTGAGGCGTGGGTGGGACTTAGAGGTCCAGTAATAATGAAAAGGGACAGGTGCCTGAGAAACCAAACCAACTGCTTCAGTTAGATTCTTATGTATTCATTTCAGAGCCCCATATGAGCCAAAAACAAGGGCTCTGCTAGTTAGGGCAGTAATCTAAGAGATGCTGAAATTACAACTGACACCTGGCTGAGCTAAAGCAGAAGCAAAGCCTCTTCTAGAACAAGAAAACTCTTAAGCTAGATCTCTGGTGATGAGCTGATTCTCTTACAACAACAAACTTAGAAGTTTGCTTTCAAATCCATCACTTTGTTATTAGGTGGCTACTAACCAAGGGCTGATCCTTCAAGCAATAAAAGGAACATCTTTTTCAGTCTGATGACTAGTATTTGAGTCAGAAATGTGATGAGTACGCTTCCTAAGTATGTCTTCCACATTCTGTTCTTGTACCAAAACTTTAAAAATTCAAAATGTACACTTTAACTATACCATAAAGCAACCTTTAACAAATTATGTTTTACTAGTATTAAGTATTATAAAGGGTCAAAAATGTCTTAAGAGACATGTTATGTCCATGGACAGAAAGGCTTACTATGACAAATTGCCAACTTCACCCAGTCACTTATAAATTTGATGATTCTAATTAAAAACAAAACCCTAATCCCAGGGAAAATTGCAAATGGCCTTCTTTTTTTTAAGGTCATTAAACAGTCATTTATTATCATTATCAAATAATATTCACTGTTCATAATTATAGATGCTCAATCACAACTGCTAAACAAATAACATTTTCTCCCATGCTAATGTCTAAAAGTGATATAACAAGTGGCAGCTTTGTAAAGATATTATCTAACAAAATCATAAATAAAGCAATAAAGCAGTAAAAAAAAAAAAAAAAGAAGAAGGAGCCAGCATAGTGGCGCACACCTTTAATCCCAGCACTCGGGAGGCAGAGGTAGGAGGATTGCCGTAAGTTCGAGGCCACCCTGAGACTCCATAGTGAAGTCCAGGTGAAGTCCAGGTCAGCCTGGGCTACAGTGAGACCCAACCTCCAAAAACCAAAACAAGAAAAAAATAAAAAAGAGAAAAAAAGGAAAATGATTGTTTCTAAGATAACTATAGGGAGGTAACTTGGAGGGATAAGGCAAAAAATTATAATTTAACTTTTATTTGTTGTTTTGTTGTATTTCTTTTTTGTGTTTGCAGAGGACTCTTCTTTAAATAACCTGAATCTAATGAGGACTTATGGGGGGAGGAGGTAATTCCAAGAACAAAAGAGCTTGGAAAACAACAAAATTTTGAATTGCAATGTGGTTATTTCAAATAATATAATAAGACTGGAAAATTTTATTTCTAAGACTCATAGAGCAAAAATGACAACATGAAGCTGGACGTGGTGGCACATACCTTTAATCTCAGCACTTGGTAGGCAGAGGTAGATCACCATGAGTTCAAGGCCACCCTGAGACTGAATTCCAGATCCGCCTGGGCTACAGTAAGACCCTACCTAAGGTAACAAAAACCAAAAACAATAACAACTCCCCTCTCAAAACATGCAGATAGAGAACCTAACTAATGACTTCTAACCCAGTGCTTGGAAAACAGGCAAGAGGATCACAAGTTCAAGGCCAGTCAGGAATATATACCAAGAACCTACCTCAACAAACATACAAAAACCAAATCAAATTAAAACCGAACAAAACACCAACAAAGAGTTAACTGGTACACTAATGGCATGAATGTTATGGGGTAAGCAACTAATTTTTGATCAGAAGGTACTGTAAACCTGGTCAAAAGTCCATGGCTAGGGAGTTCATAGGTCCTAGTAGGGAAGTTACTACTGTTATTTTGCTGAATGGACATGGTATGTTTATCAAACTCACTTCTCTTCTAAATATTTATGATTAATGCAAAGACGAATACTACATATGGTTGTGGCAGAGACTTTTCCACAGTGGGAGGCAGTTATATACTCATAACTGGTCAACGTGCAGAGAATAAGTGACTGCTGACTGTGCAGCCCCAAATGGAACATCTATACCGCTGCCCCCAACGCTTAGGAGACATCAAAGAAGAGGTACAAAAAGAATATAAGAGCTAGTGAAAAAGGACGGAATGATATGAAATGCTGTCATCCAGCAAGACACAGCTGCTGCCTTCATGACCTTGCAGCAGCTCTGCACAAGACCTGTACAAGACTGGACTCATCAACATTCCATCATATACGGGGAAAAGTTATGAGGCCCCTCCAACCTTCCCTGAGAAAGGAGAGATTTTCTTCAGTGGGATAGCCATTGGTAAGTTGCCCGTCTTCCAGTAACTAACCCTTCACCCATGTCCCTGCAAGCAACTCTTGTTAGGGAGTCACACAAAAAAAGGCATGAATGTAGAAGGGGGAGGAGAATAGCTGGGAATAAAGTTATCAATGGGAGTGGGAGGAGGACAAAAGAGGGTGACGGTTAAGTAATGATCAATACATGTATGAAAATGCCATAATGAGCCGGGTGTGGTGGCACACACCTTTAATCCCAGCACTTGGGAGGCATAGGTAGGAGGATCGTCGTGAGTTCGAGGCCACCCTGAAACTACATAGTGAATTCCAGGTCAGCCTGGGCTACAGTGAAACCTTACCTCGAAAAACCAAAAAAAAAAAAAAAAAAAGCCATAATGAAACCCAATAGTATAACTAATATATGCTAATAACTAATAAATTAATCAAGTAAAAATATAGGAATAAAATGCAACTTGAGAACTAAAGAAAATGGAAGAAAAAGAAACATTTTAGATAAATACTATGAATATTTTTCAGAGATAAAATAATACAGACATTCAGATTTTGTCTGGTACAAAAAGTGAACAAAGGCCCACACTGAGACTCAATATCCCCATGAAATTGCAGCAGACTGCAGATGGAGACAAACTCTTAGTAGTTGTGAAAACCAACCAGATTGGCATAGGGTAGCCACTGAACAATATTAAGCACTAAAAGATAAAACTTTAGTGCCTTCAAATAGCTGGGAGGAAATTAGTTTCAATCTGTAATTCTAGATTTGGCCAAAGCGTAAGTTCCAGGAGAAGGCACATCAAAGACATTTCCTGTATTCAAGGATATAGAAAGTTTGCTTTTTTATAGATCCTGACTTACAAAGTTACTTGAGGAATTTCCCAAGAAAACAATGGGTGAAAGAACAAAGATGGCATGAAATCCAGGTGTGGTGGTTTGGATCAGATGCCCCCATAAGCTTGTGTTTTGAGTGCTTGCTTTCCAGCTGGTGGCAATTTGAAAGGTGGAGAATTGCTGCATGGAGGAGGCCTGTTGATGGGGGTGGAACCTGAGATTAGCCCTACATTGCCATCGTTAGATGACTCACATTCCTGCTGTAGTTTTCCACTTGCTGTGACAAAAGTGATGTAGCTCTGCTCAGGATATGCTTCTCCTTCAATCATAGAGCTTTCCCTTGAGACTAAGCCAAAAGAAACACATTTGGATGGTTGCTTTGTCCCAGCAAGGAGAAGCTAGCTAACTGTAACACCAGATAAAAGACCTAGTGCAGAAAAGTAGTGAAGGAGGCTCACAGTGGCAGCACATTATCAGGCTTACAGAACCATTAGCATGGACTGAAATCACAGGATCAAAGGTTTCCACAGGAAGGTCTTCAGAATACAGAGGACTCAAGTGAATAGAAACTGCAAAAGGTAAAACTTCATGGAGGGAAACCAACCAAGAAAGAGGATCATGATTCAAAGACAAGGGGAACTGAACTGTGCGAGCATAAAATAATGGATGTAGTACTAAATAAGCCAAGACTTATGACATTAGCACTGTATTCCTTGGATTGGCTGAAAGGTCATGAACATTCAGAGACGTTACCTTACTACTTCTTAGGCCAGCATTAAATAATGATTATAAAATCATAATAAATTAATACTAGTTTTTGGCCTCCAAACTTTAAAGCCAATCTATGGACAATGATCTGGTCATTGTTTCAGGACTGGTAGCCCTGAAAAAGTTAAAATATTTAACAGATAATACAGAAAGGTGATACTGGTAGATGGAAGAATGTATGTGCTTACCATACTATTCAAACACAAGGATACTGAAGATACAGAGAAGGGGACCAAACATTAAAAACAAGAGGCAAACCAAGAATGAAAATAGCATGGAAGCCAGGAAGAATGCGTCCAATGAAGGAAAGGAATTTAATGTCACAAAAGTGGTTTACAAATAATAATAATAATAATGATAAAATAGAATACTGCAAGGAAAAACAGTTATACAGATAAAATAAATCCTCCCTTTTCATTAGAGGGATTCCAAGTTATATAAGGTTAACAGGGTAGGAATTCTAGCAAAATGATGGCTAAGCTTCTGTGAAATTGTTTCTGCTACAGAAGAATTTAATATTAACAACTGCAAAATCAAAACTGAGATAAAATTTGACCTCATTAGTTTCTTGCTAAACACAGCTAGAGAATAATTTATTATGTTACGTACAATTCTTTATATAACTCCGTCACAGAAAAACAGGAATCCTGATGTTTGCCCTTGCTGTGTTGAGGATCCCTAACAGAGGTGAGGCAAAGCCATTCGAGTGGATGACTAGCGGTGGTCTCACGAGCACTTCCACAGAGCATACAGAAATCCTCCTGGAGGTAAGCTCCAAGCAAAAGTTGCAAAACATGCAAGGAAACCACTTGTAAGAAGTGAGAACCTGAAGCAACAAACTGAACAACAGGTCAAACAACAAATGCCATTTAAGTGTGACTAAACATGACTTGAAGAAATAAAAGGAAGGCTAGAAATTACAAAGAAAATATCAGTAAGGTAGATATGGTAAATTTTGAAAACAGCAGTAGTATTTCTAGAAGTAATTTTTTTAAGTTAAAGATTAACTATATGGGTTAAACAAGAAATTCTCACAGACATGGTTGAGACAATGAGGAGCTTATAGCAGTTCTCTCTGCAAGGTGGACTGGAGGTGAGCAGAAGAGGACAGACATGGATGTCATGAGAGGTTCTGTAATACAAGCTCTGCTGTTTAATGAATCTAAACACATGACTTTAATTATTTTGTTGTTTATTTTTATTTATTTATTAGCAACAGACAGAGAAAGAAAGAGGGAGAGAAGGAAGGAGGGAGAGAGGGAGAGGGAGAGGGAGGGAGAGAGAGAGAGAGAGAGAGAGAGAGAGGGAGGGAGAGAGAGATATGACAGAGAGAATGGGAGCGCCAGGGCTTCCAGCCACTGCAAACAAACTCCAGATGTGTGCACCCCGGTGCATCTGGCTAACGTGGGTCCTGGGGAACCGAGCCTCGAACTGGGGTCCAAGTGCTTAACCGCTAAGCCATCTCTCCATCCCTAAACACATGACTTTAAGAACACGTCTGTGTTTGACAAACAGCTGAAGACAGTATTATATCACTAGTGCTTTATATGTAAGGGCTCCTGTGAAAAATGACTTCTTCAATTCGTTTCCAGGAGACGGAATCCAAAGATCGTATCAGGAATCAACAGCCATACCTCATTATAAATAATGTTTATTCTTCTCATTAATTTTAACTTTACCTTCTGCATGCTTGTTTTTAAAATCCTTTAATAGTCTCTTTGAAAGACAATGCAGTAAATATATAAAATTCCTGTTATATAAGATGTCAAAAATTGTGGATATGTTAATCTTTCCCTCCTCAAAGGGAATTCATCTTACTTAGGTGTTCATATTGACTTTTCTCTTTATCTAGTATGTCTTTTCTTTACAAGGATTTAGAGATTCATATGTAGCATTACTTTCTGTATCATCTCTAACTGGGCAGCTGCCCAGGTGAGAAGTGGGAACAGAGGAGACAGGAGCTCTGTAGAGCTCCTCAGTGAAGCTATGTAGTGGAACTACTGCTGCAGTGATCTGCTACCCATTGACTATGAACCTGGCTGTTCTGACCACAAACACAACTATAGAAAATTCCTGGAGGCATCATCCATGTTATCATTGTTATAAGAAGAATTCATCAATGACAAAGAAAATGAGAGAGAAAAAATCTGGGTAAAACTCAGGAGATTGCTATTTCCGTCATAATTAACGACATTGTTACTGCTTTCTAAAGTCAAAGGAGCTGGAGAGGAGGGATGGCTTAGTGGTCAAGACTCTTGCCTGCAAGATCAAGGGACCAAGGTTCAATTCCCCAAGATCCACGCAAGCCAGATAGATGCACAAGGTGGCACATGTGTCTAGAGTTTATTTGCAGTGGCTAAAGTGCCCTTCTTTTTCTATCTGTTTTGTTCTTCCTTTTTCTCAAATAAATAAAATAAATATTCTGTTGTTGCTCTTTCTATCTGTTGGTCTTTCAAGGTAGAGTCTTGCTCCAACCTAGGATGACCTGGAATTCACTATGTAGTCTCAGGGTGGCCTCAAACTCATGGCCATCCTCCTACCTCTGCCTACCGAGTGCTGGGATTAAAGCTATGTGCCACCATGCCCAGCTCATAAAAAAATTTTTTTTGAAAAAGGGTTGTTAAAATGGCAACATAAGCCTATTCAGTCAAAATTCACTTAGTAATAGTTTAAAAACTGGCTAAACATCAGAGTACCTAAATTGTATTTTCTTACATTGTCGAGACTAGGCAAATATTAACATCTTGTGTATTGTTGAACTCCTTCACGATCTTGAGTCTGTCCTCTGACTTCGTACTTCCATCAAGCCGTCGGTAATCCAGCCCAGATGCCATACAGTACTGCTGCAGCACATCCAGCAGCTACAGAGGGCAGGGAAAGGGGGAGCAGGCACCAGCTTAGTTACAGTTTGTCCACTCAGAGGTGACCTGTGTATGCAATCACTGCTGGGCCTTGCAATTTCTTTCTTACAGTTACATGTGCAGTAAGTATTTAGGAAGCCTGGAGTGTAGCTCTGTGTTAAGAGTGCTTCCTAACATGAGCCAGGCCCTGGTTTTCAAACCCAGCATCACGAAAAGTAAAATAAGTATTTTTTTCATTTCTAACTTTATGTTTCTTCCCACTATCCCAAAGCAGGGGTTAACATTTAGCAACATTTGCTTTTTCAAAAAAATAAAGTCACTTATTTTTGTATTTCTTCTGCATGTGTATGCATGTGTGTACATGCACGCATGCGTGTATGTGTGGTATATGCACGTGCATATGCCCTTGTAGCATATACATATCTGGGTAGGGGTTGCAGGCCTGTGGCAGATGGAGGGGAATGGCAGTTGTCTCATTCCATGGCTTTCCTCCTAGTCTTGTTTTTGAGCAGGAGTCTTTCTACTGTTTCTGCTCTGATGATTCTCGTGTCTCTGCTCACCTGAAGGACTGGGGTTATATATGCGCATGTGGCCATGGCCAGCTGTTTTATGTGGGATCTGGAGTTCTGAAACAGGCAGTACAAATCAGGCCCCCTTGGGCCCCTGTGCTTACACAAGAAGTGCAACTAACTATGGAACCATCTCCTTAGCCCTTATTTTTTACTTTTGAAGCAGGGTCTCATTCTAGCCCAGACTGACCTGGAACTCACTGTGTAGCCCAGGCTGGCCTCAAACTTGACAATCCTCCTACCTCAGCTTCCTAAGAACTGGTATTGTAAGCATGACCCACACGCCTGGCTCATTGTTTAAAAAACTGGAACCACATTTAAAAAATGCTGGTAAAAAATTTATATAAATGTATATTATTACTTACCACTTTCTGAATTCTAAAATTTCTCAAATATCTTAATTATTAAGATCAGCAGAAAATAAGCCTATTTTTGAGTTTGATATAAGACAATGGCATCCTTCTACATAATTTCCACACACAAATGAGATTCAAGCGCCTGTGTGAGAGGGTCAGCTCCTGGCCTGGTGCCAGTGGCCATGGTGTGGGTAAGAGCAAATGCACCAAAGCTGCTTCAGCCCGTTCTTTTACACTGCGGGCTGGGGGCTATGCAAGGGCACACTTCAGACTGGACTCACCTTGGTGGAAAAGGAGAAGAGAAGAACCTTGTCTCTTGTTGTCCTGAAATGGTTTAAAAGCTGCTGAAGGACCTGGAAATGAACCATAGAATGTCAGTGAACTAGCTCCAACATAAAGTACACTGTATACACAGAAATTCCACTGTAACACTTCTTCAAAAATTATTTTCATTTCAGCCACCTTTGCTAGCTCCCCTTCTATCTTCCAAGCTAGAAGACATAGTACTAGCTCTCACATCAAATGCTGCTCATCACCCTGCGGTCAGGAAGACATAAGTTTCCCAAAGACTTATTTCATCTCATCTGGCTTTAATAAAAAGGAAACATTTTAGATTATGGGAGGCATTTACATGGATTAATTTAATTTCCAAAATACACTTTCTTTATACCTACAATATGCTAAGAAACTAAATTATAGAACAGCATGCCTTTCAGGAAGTGTCTAAATGGTCTCTAGATAGGCACAAGGTATTGTGTTCTGTTACATATAGGTTCTGAAAGCCTTGATATTTATTTTTTTAAATAATCAGTCAGATATACACCTCTTCTCACATTCTCTCCTTTGTATTTCTATTTATAATAAGCACTCACTTCCAGATTGGATTTTGACCTCAAAATGCCAATGATCTGCCCCACACATGGTTCTTTAACAGAGGAACAACAGACTAATGCTGTGTGTAGCAAAATAACTGTTTTAAACACATCTGCCAAGACAGCTCCAAAGAGCATGGAGAAAATAAGCATAAAGGGGTAAAAAGGAGGAGTTTTCTGTATTAATTTTAAAGCTTTCTTGAACTAGGAAATGATCACTTAAGCAATTTTAGTTACTTGGTAATAAACCTTTAAACTTTTGAATAAAAAATTATACATAATACTCTCTTAATTGAGCAACTGAAATTCCTCCATAAAATTTGTGTTCTCATAATTCCTGAAAGAAAGAAAAAAAAGCTATAGTTTTCCTTCTTTTTTTTGAATCTGCTCACAAAGCAACACAAGTGATAAATGAATATGTCACACCTTGGATATTTAGTTTTACTTTCTCATGAAAAAACTGATTCTATGAACTGCATTTCAAACTCACATAAGAATAACTTTTCTAACTGAAACTCTATGAGTATCAGTTTTCTGAGCTGAGTAGAAGTTCAGAAAGCTTCAAGTATGCCCTCCTCTTCCTGCTCCCACTCCTGCCCCTCTTGTACCTTTCTAAGTTCCTTTCTTTCTGTTTGTTCGGTATTTGTGTGTGTGTGTGTGTGTGTGTGTGTGTGTTACTAGAGACTGAACCCAGACCCTTGTGCATGTTAGGCAAGTGCTCTAATACTAAGCTGTATCTCTAGCCCTACACATTTATTAACATATATGTAATATTTACTATGGTAGTTTGAATATAATAGTGTAAATGTATGACCCCCACAGACTCAGGTGTTTTATTAAAGTTGAGCTTATAATTTGGGTCTCCAGCCACCTGGCTGGAGGTGGTGTCACTAAGGGCGGATCTTGTGGTTGAGCCCTAAGGTGCTGGCCAGTGGCGCGGAGGATTTTGATTCCAGCCCAAAGTTGTACAAAGAGAAGTTTAAGATCTGGAAGTTAGTGCTTGCTTGCTGTTTGCATTTGTGGTACTGGTTGGTAATGGTTTCTCTCTACTTGGATCTGTGAAAGGAAGCCAGCTTCCTTAGCCATTGATGGAACGTCCCTAGATTTCATAAGCTTCAAATAAATCCCTTCCTCTCATAAACTGTGTCTGGTTGGATGTTCTTCCCAGCAAGTGGAGCTGACTACAATAGTAACATTATCATCATTATCACACTATTATTTGTAAGGTATCTTTGTAGCAACTCATTCAAAATATTGAAGCATTTGAAACAGTTTACTTTAGGGCTCATTCATCGTGTTGTACAGCTCTGAGTATTATAACATGTGTTTACAATTGTAGCATTTTACAAAATAAAGATTTTCTCTAGTTCTCATATATACCTTTCTCTCCCCCAGGGAATCCAATTTTACTGTCTCAGTAGTTTTACCTTTACCTGAGTGCCTCATAGTCAGAATCACCTAGCACGTAATCTTTTCAGAATGGCTTCTTTCACTTACTAATATGGACGTGGGTGATGTCATTTCATAGGCTGGGTTCCTGAACTGCATGGAAAGGAGACAGCTGAGCAGTAAGCATTCATTGTTCTCTGCTTCCTCCCTGCTGATGGGAAGATGTGATGCCAGTTTCCTGCTCCTGACATTCTCTCCCCTTTATGAGGGACTTCTCTCCTCAGAACTGGGAGCTGAAAATAAACCCTTACTTTCCTTAAGCTACTTTTGGGCAGGTATTTTGTCCCAGCAAAGAGAACATAACTGATATGCTAACCAAATGATAACACAGTGTCCTGAAGCATGTATCCCCAGCTCAATCTCTGCTATATTGACACTCTCCTGGTAAACAGGGAACTTAATTGGTCCTTTACACATAAAGATACCCCAGCCTCTAGCAACCACTTATGCTTGCTTGGTTAAAATTTATATACTTATTTGAAAGAGAGAGAGAGAATGGGTGCACCAAGGCTTCTTGGCATTGCAAATAAAATACAGACATACTTGCCACTTTGTTCATCTGCTTTTAAATAGGTTCTAGGACTCAAACCCAGGTTAGCAGGCAAACACCGTTAATTGATGAGCCATCTCCTGAGCCCATTATGCTTGCTTTTGTCCCTCCTTTTTGAAAATCAGTAAAAATTGCATCTAATCATTATCTTAAACACACACACTATTACTCTTAGACTGAAAATACTAAGCTAATTGGCTTTTTACAGCTTAAATTTTTTAAATAAAAAAATCAGTTAAATAGCTTTAAAAATTTACTGTCATATTTGAATTACTTATAATAAATCATGACACTAACTTATTATAAATAAAAACTTATTTAAGAAAACAAGTTTTAATGCAATCCTCTTTGCTATTTATACTTCCCCCTATTTTGTTTTGCTGAATGTAAATGTCCCAAGCAACTAAACCATGATGAGTTTGTCTAGATTACCTGCTAGTAGTATTTCCAGAAAAAAAAAAAAAGAAAAAAACTGACTACTTTGAATTATTTCCTTTTATCCCTGTACTTACCTTTCTCTTAATTATAGCATGAAACCGGGGATTGTTCTGAGGAATCCACAAACTAAGACTCTTCTAAGACTAAGGGGTTAAGCAAACCCATCTTACTGCAGGAGGCTGGAGGCTGTTAGCATATCCGGCTGCCTGACAGGCATGGCCCCAAGGCCTGGGTGGGGGCTGGAGAACCTAGCCTTACTTTCCACACACCCTCCTTCAGTCAGTCATGCAGCCACAGAATACTCCTCACCCCCAATGTAACAAATGCACCCTTAAAGTCTTACAATCTAGGTCAGGAAGTGGCAGTAGTAACAGTAGTAGTAGCAGAAGATTCAATCTGGACAGAAGCCTTTGTTCATCCTGAATCCTGGGATTCAAACTGAATATTCTAGAAGTTTCTGTCTTTGGCATTAGTGTGTGTGATTCTTACAAGTCTCCCACCCTCATTTTTATTTATTTATTTTTGGAGGACAAGGTTTTACGTATGTGATAAGAACATAGATTTTAAGAGTACATCAACCCAGTGCATTAGTGAGAGCAATCTGAAGTGTGATCTGACACAACTGCTATGTAGAGTCCTCTGTGAACACACATCTGCATGCAGCCTTCATAACAACCTAGGCAATGTTAGCAGAACTGGCCAGTCATAGCTACCATCTCTTCTGAATGTCTGGAAACCTGTTCTTATGACCTGTCATACCACCGCACGCATATTTGGTATAGCAGCCCTATCCATATGCACATACCTTCATTTTCCCTGAGTATTTAGGGTCAGAAAGTGTTTCAAAGGCTGCATCTTTGCTTTTCTGAACAAAATCTGGGAATCTGGAAAATACTTGATCACATATCCTTTTGGTAAGTGTTTCCTTCAGGGAGGGAGAAAAGAGACTTCAGTCTATATATTTATTCAACTAATGTATTTAAACCCACAAAATTGAAATTGTTTATGAAGTAATTCTATTTGTAATAAAGAGAAATTTAACCTGCCTTCTCTAAGTTAGATTAATAATTCAGAACACTACATATGATATACCATATTTAGAAAGTTATATGTTAAACATATATATGAATTTTTAATACTTGGGCTACTAGAATATTTTAAGATTTCCAAACCAAGGAAGCATACACTCCTAAATAACACTTGAAAAATATCAAATTCCTACTAGATTTTAAAATTAATTTGAACAACATCAATAACTATAACAGATAAAGGAAATACAAAATCATTACTGTAAGGAAAGTGTAAGAGAAATGCAAAACAGAACACTGGATTTGATCTCTACAGACAGACTGTTTATTGAGAGAAACAGTGAGGGGCAGCAGCCTTTCTGCGAAATGAAGGCTGAAGCACTGAGTCAGGCTGTGGGGTTCAAACATATAAGAGGACCCTAAGGCAAATATACTGAATTAGCTGCAGGTCCAAGGGAAGTAGATAAAGCTCGGAATAGGCTTTTTAGCAGAATTGTTTTGGGAGGATATCCCACCAGGCAGTTTCTGAGCTGAATGTCTCTGTTCTTTATGGCTTTGTAATTTTAAGGTTAGTTATTAACTCTTTGGTTCCCTCTAGTTTTCAGAGAAGGCTATTAACCCTTCAATTACATGAAACTAAGATCTTATTTTTAGAAGACAACCAACTGGGACTGCCACAGTAAATGATTATCTTGAATCTTGAATTCTGAAATTAATGAATTTTTCCAGTTTGAGAAATAGTTATAATATGGAGATTATGATAGATCCTTATTACCCAGGAGATTAAATAATTAAACAACATTGGTAAAATAGGACTGAATTATCAAATATGTTAGTAATTATGCCAAAGAACATTAGGTAAAATAGGTAAATATTCACTGAGGCATAAAAACAGTTATTATGGTTAAACTTTCCTTTTTCACCTTGATTCAAAATTACTGTGGAGGACTGAACCCAGGACCTTGCACATGTTTGGCATGGCTCTAGCACTGACCTACTTAAGTTTCAAAATAAGCAAGTTATTTTCTCTTAAATTTCATACAAAAAACATACTAGGATATTAGGTAATATACTGTATAAAAATACCAAAACAATATCAGTTTTATATTAACAGCATCACAAAGAAATGCAAGAGGCCAAGCCAAACCTGGTTCTTGGAAGTGCCAGCAACCTGAAGAAGTGCGACATGGTTAGCTATCTTCCGAAGAACTGTGAGGTAACTAAGACACAAGCTTTTCACTGTCTCACCATAAGAATTGGTCTGTAACCAGAAAAATACAGTATAAAAAAAATACAATATAAACAAGAAGAGAACAAACATGGATGTGAAACTGCTTACATTAAAGAATGCACAGCTTATGACAATATTACTGTCTAGTTCTTTGGGCATAGTACATTCTATGATAGTGATGGTCAGCTCTTTATACCACATATCTGTGAATCACCAATAGTGAAGCATTTTTAAAACACTGGAATACAAAACTGACTCACTAAAAGAGGGATGAAAGTCTTCATTGTGGCAGCATTTACTCCCAGCACTCAGGAGGTAGAAGTAGTAGTATTGCCATGAGTTCAAGGCCACCCTGAGACTATATTACATAGTGAAATCCAGGACAGCCTGGCCTAGAGTGAGACCCTACCTTGAGAAACAAAACAAAACAAGAAAAAGAAAAAAAACAGGACAGTGGTGGAAAACAACAAAACACATGTGATGTTTGAATAAAGCACCACTTAGACTCTACTACCTGGAGTCCCTGTCCTGTACATGGATATGTGAGAAGAATGTGAGAAGAATGTGAGAAAGGGGCAGGAAATGGGACCAGAAGGTAAAAAGTACAACAACGTTTATTTCTAAGAAAATACTTTGTTCTACTGATACAGACATTAAATTGATACTAAATCTAACCATATAAGGGTAGTTAAGCCTGAAAAGCATACACCAATTTTACTAGTAGTGAATAAAGAAAAATGTGTGAAAATAAGATGGAATTCAAGATGAAAGTAGGCTACTTGCCAATAAGAGAGAGTATCAATTGAAGCTTACCTGTAAAATTAATTTTTGAAGATAGTTTGAATATTATATTTTTATGTAGCTATTATTCAATATTCTAAAGCATTTTGATAATGTTTTTATGCTTATAACTTCTGAAGTAAATTATTATTTGCATCTTGGAAACAAAAACCAAGCAGGAAAGATATGCTGAAATGCTCACCTTGTGACAACAGCTTCTCCTCTTCCGGCCACTGCCACAGGTGCAAGGCTGAGAAGATTCCAGCACCACAGTCACATCCTCTGTGTCTAATACTGTCTGATAGACGGCTTTCTGGAACTCTGTCAGAGAACAATAGACCATCTGCCAACATATAACACAAGGCGGGTATTAGGATGCATTTGTAGCAAAAGGAATAATTATAATGAATATCAGGTTAAATAGATTATAATGTAAAATTGCCTATAATCTCATTTCTGTGTTCACATTATAAGAATTCCTTCCAATTATGTGTTGCTCCTCTTTTCATTCTAACGTATATAAATTGGAATTTAAAATTTTAAATATACCTCATTTTTCTTGTTTTCAATTTAAAAATCATGAACAAGTTATATGATTTTCTTATATATTTCTGAGTATATTGTAGGTTTTCTGGGGTTCTATACTAGTCTACCCTGCAAACATAGCACTACAGTTTAATCCAAACAAGAATAATGAAAAGGGGAAACAGAATATTTTAGAATAACAGTATGAATAAAAAATGCTTACTGAGGGCTGGAGAGATGGCTTAGTGGTTAAGCACTTGCCTGTGAAGCCTAAGAACCCTGGTTCAAGGCTCAATTCCCCAGGACCCGCGTTAGCCAGATGCACACATGGGGGGGGGGACACTGCGTCTGGAGTTTGTTTGCAGTGGCTGGAAGCCCTGGTGCGCATGTGCGCGCGCACACACACACACACACACACACACACACACACACACTCTCTCTCTCTCTCTCTCTCTCTCTCTTTTTCTCTCTCTCTCCTTCTTTCTCTGTCACTTTCAAATAAATAAATAAAAATAAAATTTTAAGAAATGCTTACTGAAATACTTAGAAAACATTAGAAGCTTCCTAGTAACAAAAACTGAAAACAGTATATGTATTTAGTATCTTGCTATAAATCTCTGAGATTAGTAAAAAGATTAAGTAACTGCATATCAAACCTGTTATAAGGTGCTATTTTGTACTCAAATTCAAGGGAAGAACAAATATAGTAAAGCAATGCCATTAAGTTATGAGGACCACAACTGACCTCATATTCCTGGTGGCAGTGGAAATTAGTAACTTCTTCTCAGTATAACTGCTTGTAAGCAATGTCCTAAAACTAAAAGCCTTTCAAGAATATGAACAAGAATGAAAAGCCAGGCTGGAGAGACAGCTTAGTGGTTAAGGAGCTTGCCTGCAGAGCCTAAGGACTTATGTTTGACTCTTCAGATCCCATGTAAGCCAGATGCATAAGGTGACACAAGTTTGCAAGGTTGCACATACACACAGGTGGTGCATGCATCTGGAGCTCAACTATGGTGGCTGGAGGGTCTGGTATACTAATTCATTCTCTCTCTCTCTCTCTCTCTCCCTCCCTCTGACTCTCTTGCATTAAAAAAAAAAAAAAGAATGAAAAGCCATCTCTATATAAATATTCATATCTATTTAGCACAATGGAATATTACTGCAAAAAAAAGATCCATGTATAGACTATCATTACCACTACTCAATGTTGAAGAAAAAGTACATATAAAAAGAGATCAGTCAGCAGTTACAGTATAGAGGGCACTCTGCCATTACTAAGGACATCAACATTTCTTATGTGCCATGCATTGCATAGCAAGCATGCACAGCAGGCCTCTAGTCACTCTTTCCATTTGACAAAGGACACAATTCAGGGTTTAGCCTCAACAAACTGCTCCAAGTCATGAAATGTGTAACTGGGGTGACAGGGGCCAAGTTCTGAATCTTTACACACAATTCTTTCTTCATATAATTTTTTGTTTTTCCTACTAGATAATTAAGTAATATAATATTTAATATATTACTTGCATATGACATTTGAAAATGTATTAAGTCCATGATATATCTCAAACACAATAGTGATATTTGCTTTAGATAAATGTCAAGCATATATTGTACCAATTTCTTCAATTTGCAGGCCAGTATCATACTTGATTTCCAAATAAGGAGAGCATCAGAATCATAACATTTTATACAATTAGCCTTATTTGAGACAATATGAGTTAAGTTTAGGTCATAACAATTAACAGAATCTTTAGTTCATTGTCAGAGCTAGAAGAATCACAAGATTAAAAACTACAGGGCTTGGGGGGTGGCTTAGCAGTTAAAGTACTTGCCTGCAAAGCTAAAGGACCCAGGTTTGATTCCCCAGTACCCATGTAAGCCAAATGCACAAGGTGGTGCATGCACCTGGAATTCCTTTGCAATGGCTGAAGGCCCTAGTGCACCCATTTCCCCCCCCACCTCTCTCTCTCTCTCTCTCTCTGCCTGTTTCTCTCTCTCCCAAATAAGTAAAATAAAGGGCTCTTTAAAAACTATAAATGATCAGTATAATTTTTTAGAAAACAGTCCTTTTAAGGTGAATTAAATTTTCTTTAACAACTAAGCATGCTATTTTCCTGTAAGTTAATAGTACTACTGCAACAAACAAAAAGCTCTTAGCCACTTTGGTCCTTTAACTAGAATTAAGATACCAAAGAACGTAGCAGGTGCTAGATGGCAGACGGTATTGCAAGACAAAGTGCAAATGGAAAACTGCTTCCTTATGAAAGAACTGAATCAAAGGCCTGATGAGAAATGAGTGTGATGTACACTGCTGCAATTGGGTCGTAAGTATCATCCAGAGGCGACATGTCAAAGCTTTGTTCAGCAGCCTTTTGAACTATAGGGAGGAACTTTTACAAGTAATCCAGGGAATGCCCTTAAAGGGAATATTGACATCCTGGCTCCTTCCTTTCACCTGTCTCACTGTTTCCTTCCAGCCACCATGAAGTAAGAGCTTGCTCCAAGATGTACTCCCACAAGTCACAAATCCAAAGGACCATGAAATCAAAACCTCTGAAGCCAAAATAAGTGCTTCCTCCCTTTACGGTGATAATCTCCAGAACATATCATGGCAATGGCAGGCTACCTAGTACCTATACTACTAAAAAAACCTATTAGCTAGCAGGCTAGTAAAGCTAATATGAAGAAAACAGCTCAATTAACATTTTCTGAAGTACCACATGTAAAAAACTTATTCATCAAATGTCACAAATTTATATTCACAAAATATCACAGGAGACTTACAAAACAAACTTTTTTTCAGAAAAAAAAAATTATGACCAAGAAGTTAGCAGTACTTAAAAATGCAATTCTCACCCGATCTTCTTTCTTAGGCAACTGATCCTTGATAAGAGTCTTGGTGCGCCTGAGGAACCAGCCAGACATCTTTTCCGCCAGCCTTCGCATGGCTTTTCGACCGGTGGCCAGTTCCCTTTTTGTGGCTGTGTGTCTTTGGCCATGTTCCACTGGGTCAGAAAACTGCTTCTTGAAGTAGCTTCTGCTACCTAATAGTCCAGGCACAGCCCTTCATCAAGGCAGGAAAAGCAACACAACTGAAATGAACTATCTAAAAAGAAAACATTCACTTCTTTTTTTCTAGGAAATAAACTGGGTGGCTTGCTTATCTCATTCTTTATAATAATTTTAGTTTGTATCTAAAGCTGATGATGAAAGTGGTAAGTTAGCATGTATATTTACTTTGACGACTAATAATAATAAGCAAAAATAGGTTTTCACAGGAATTTCTACTCTGTTTAACATGTTTAGGATCAAATATTTCTATAAACAGTTACTTTAATATGTTTTACTTTTTGCTCAAGGACAATTAGAAAACAGGATAGCATTCAGCTAAACAAATCATCTATGTTTGTATATATGTATGTATATGTACATTTTTTAAAATTAGAAAACACAATAGCATTCAGCTAGAGCAGTCATATATATGAATGTATATGTATATATTTATGTATAGGTACATTTACAAAACTATGTTTAGGGAGTGGCATGTGCCATGGTGTGCATATGGAGGAAAGGGGACAACTTTGGGTGTTGGTCCTCACCTTCCACCTTGTGACCTGTTTGAGACAGTGTCTCTTGTTGTTCACTACTGACAGGCCAGGGTAGCTGGCCTGCAAGCTTCCAGGGACTCTCATCTTCACCTTCCCCCTTGTCATAGGAAGGGAGGGATTACAGACACTGGCCCTACAGCCTATGGCTTTTCATGGGCTCTGGGGATTCAAACTCAGGTCATCGTGCATGCACAACAAACACTTTACCCTCTTGGCAATCTTCCCAGTCCCTTCAATATATATATATATATTTAACAGCTTTTCACCCACCAGTCCATAACACACCACAGCTCCTTCATGTTGTTCTGAAGAATGGTCCCAGTGAGGCCAATGCGGACACTGCACTTTAGAGCCCTCATGACTTCTGTGACTCTTGCCTTTGGATTCTTGATTCTATGAGCTTCATCTACAATAACAGCTGACCATTCCAAACTATGAGAATAGCAAAGAAAGAGGCTGAAGACTTAGTCTTCTCTTAAGTCAGAAGAATTTTTCAAGAGTAGTGGTTTCTTCTATGGTCACTACACCCAAACAAGCCCAATTTCCTCTGATCTCAGAAGCTAAGCATGGTCAGGCCTGACAAGCTCTTGGATGGGATGAGAAAGCATTGCAGGTATTTCCCCCCCTTCTTTGTTCTTTGATGATTCCATTGGGTTTTTAACCTAGTTAAGTTGTCCCAAGTTTGGACAGCCCACATACATATAATGTTTGTGGATAATATGAAAGGTTTAGAAGTTTTCTTTTGTTTGTTTGTTTGTTTTGAGGTAAGGTCTCACTCTGGCCCAGGCTGACCTAAAATTCACTATGTAGTCTCAGGGTGGCCTCGAACCCACAGTGATCCTCCTACCTCTGCCTCCCAAGTGCTGAGATTAAAGGCGTGTGCCACCACGCCAGGCTAGAAGTTATTTTTAACAATGCTGGGCTGAAAATCTTGTTCAAATATCACTACATGACAACAATGAAATTTTTCTTTTAAGAAATAAACTGGACGCTGACATGGACACTGATGCCAAGACAAGGCACCCACAGACCCAGGTCACGAAGCTCTGACATGTGTTGGTAGAAGGTGATCATGGGTTCTCAGGTGGGGCACCGTGTGTGGTAGAAGCAGGTGCAGGAGCTGGAAAGACGGTGGTGCTGGAGGTGTGTGTTTGAAACGATAGTGGGAATGAAGGTTCCAGAGAGGTGGTCCACGAGGAAGTCAAAGGGCGTAGGCCCAGAAAGTCAGTACTGGTGAATGAGGTTACCTGGAGACAGGGGCATGACACAGTCCACTTTGGTTGGTGGACATGGAATCTGCACAAAATGCCACAGCTGGCTGAGTGTTTCACTTAGAAACATAGGATTTTATATTTGGGGTAAAGAAACTTATCTGGAACATTACCTGGTATTGGGGAATCTTAATAGTTATTATTTTTTTTAAATAAAAAAGGCCCCGCACATGCAGTGTGTGGCCCTCCTGAAACTCAAGGTATCTGCCCCATTGAGATCAGTGACTTTCCAAGCAATGACTAGATGGAGTCAGAACTACATGTAGGACTTGCTTGGTGTCTGTGCATGTGTCACAGAGCCAGTAGCTTAAGAAAACGGTCGCAATTATTTTTAAGTGTTTTTATTGGGATTTAAGAACTAATACAAGACCTTGTTTTGTGTCTTTTCCTACATCAGGGGACTGTGGAAAGGTCTGCTCCTGTGATGTGTTTTGTCATAGATTAGTGATCATAAGGAAAACCTAGACTGTAGGCAGAAATCCAAGCCCAGTGCAGTGGCTCCCTTCCCCTTGGGGGTAAGGTTTCACACAGTAAGCGCATGGCCACCCTCATTTTAAGATGCCTTTCTTGGGATCTGTTTTAAATCTTAATTTTGTTGAGATTCTCTTCTTCCTTTTGAAAAGTCCCCAAATCTTGTTTGCTGTACCTTGCAGCACTAAAGAGTTTCTTCCTTTTTCATAATGGGCCACTCACACAGGTGGAAACATGAAACAGTTGGTTTTAGTGTGTCTATAACTTTGCCATATAGCAAACTAATTTTTATGTTTTCATCCTAAGTCTCAAATCATGTGATTAATAATTTGCCTGTTTATTTATGACCTGATTGTGACTCTTTATTAATAAAAGCTAATGGAAAAGGATCCTTTGTGAAGCTGACTAGACCTACACTTATTTTCCCCACAGTGTATGAAGTATTGTACAAGAGTATTAAAGATGTGTAATATTTTATTGATAAATCTATCCTTTAAAAGGAAAAAAAAAAGAAATAAACTGGAAATATAAAAGAAAACTTAGGGAAAATTTTAATCAAAGCACCAACAAAACATGTTATTATTACATATATCTAACTGTACAACATCTTTTACAGCAGTATGCTGGTTAAAACTCTAAGATCTGGATTTAGATGGTCAGTGCTTAAATCTAATGTCCTTTTCCAAATTACTTAGCAACTTCTTCATACCTCAGATTACTGTCTTATGCTAACATTTAGAAAATAGTAAAATGTAAGCTTATCAACATGTAAAAGGGTAAAATCACATCTAAGACCTGGCAAAATTCAACTTTACAAACAGTACAATGTGTTAGGTATAATTATCCAAAGAAAAGTTAAACACTGTCAGATTGAATATAAAAAAGAAACATTCAACTATATTCTAAGTATAAAGAGATTCATTTCAAATATAAAGTATTGCTTTGAAATAAAAATAGAAAATCATAACACACAATAAGCATAAGAAGACTCCTGGCAAGATAGGAAACATCAGAAATTAAAAGGGGTGCTGGGCATACTTCTTGCCATAGCAGCTGGCAGAAAGCATCAAGAGAGTGAGCTTACCTAGCTCTGATGAGCTGAGGACATAAACCTCAAGGCCCACCTCTAGTGACACACCGCCTCCAGCAAGGTTCCACCTCCCAAACTGCCACAAGCTGGGGACCAAGCATTCAAAATACATAAGTTTATAGGGAATACCTTATCTAAACCACCACAGGGGCTTTTTAAAATGCAAAGATTAATTTACTAGGAAAAAATACAATTGGAAATGCATATGCACCTAAAAAATAGTTTCAAGATATCTGAAGAGAAAGAAGCAGAAGTGAAGGGAGACATAAATGGCCAGAGACACCATCTCTCCTCTCACAAACTACAAACCAGTCCAAAAGAAAGTCAGTAAGCATACAAACAATGCGTTCACCAACCTGGTCTTATTGATATTTAGAGAGCATATCTAACAACTGTAGAAGAACATTTTATTCAGGTGTACAGGGATCAGAAAATGCAAATTATATCAAAATAGCAGGTGAATATATACTCATTAAAATACTAACAAGGGAAAGATTGGCAATTCCAATACTGGTGAGGTTATGAAGCAACTGAACTCTCATATACCCCCAGTTAGATTGAGATGGTATAATCATTCTGAAAGATGGTCTGGAGTTTCTTCTAACTTAAACCTTCACTTACCCTGAAACTTAGAAATTCTACTCCCAGTTATTTACCCAAGAGAAATGAAAACTCAAGTCTAAAGAAAAAAAGATTATGGAAACATATTCCTTGAAATTTTATTTATTAAGATCCCAAACCAGTAAACAATCAAATACCTATTCTTAACTGAACAGGTAATAAAATGTAGCATTACTCATAGAGTACAATTCAACATTTAAAAAGATCGCTGAGATACTTGGTGGCATAGATGACTCTCACAAACATGTCAGCAAAAATGCCAGACACAAGTGAAGAATATTTTGTGACTTCACAGCCTATATATGATACTCTGGCACAGGTTCAAATAATCTATAGTGATAGACCTGAGATATGTGCTTTTTTATGGTGCATGTAGGAGCAGAGCTGACCATGAAGAAAAGGAAAATCTAGGGATAATATAAGTGTTTGAGGTACCTTATTAGAGAGGGAGGTTGAGCTCAAGTATCCAGTCTTCAAAATCAGTAAACTTATAGCCCCTGAGGCAAACCCAAGAAGCATGTCACCAGTTCTGCATGACAAACAGACTTAAGAATAGTTTCATATTTTTAAGAGTTGTGAAAAAAATTTAAGGAAGAATATCACCAAGTCTTCACAAATAAAGTTTGCCAAATCCTGGCCAAGACTGGTCAGACTATCCAGTTACTCTCTGGTATCTGCAAGGGCTGTTCCAAAGGCTAAAACCCATGGAGTCAAGTACATTAAGTGAAAGGTTATATTTTCATATAACACACAGACATCCTCCTGTATTCTTTAAATGATCTCTAGATCACTTGTACCTAACACAACAGGAGTGATAAATAAGTATTATATTGAATTGTTTAGGAAGTAATGACAAGTTCAGTATAGGTACCTTAAAAAAATACAAATGTTTTTGATCTACAGTTGGTAGAATTCCAGATGTGGGACTTGTGGATATGGAAGACTGACTACACTTATAATCAGTATTAACTGTTGTACAGAAATTAAAGCTCATTAAAGTTGATTCTAATAAAACTTTCCAGCTGGGTTTGAGCAGTTAATTTTGGCAAAAATGGGATTTAATTCATCCTGTCATTTTCCAGATGAACTGATTTACCCAAAGCCAAATAGTTAATTAGTGACTTTTTAAAAAACTTTTTTTGTTATTGCTGTTTTGAGCAAGGATTCTGATATCCTGCCCCAGGCTGGCATCTAATTCACAATCAGCCTCCAGTGTAGTGAGACTTCAGGCATGGGCCACCTTACCTGCTTACTTTTTCACTCTTTAGTATATTTTGTGCTTATAGCTCCTGGTGTTGATCACTTTTATCTCAAGCCAAAGTATCTTTATGCTAACCTGAAAGCCTTATTTTTATAAATAACTTGGTTTTCTGTCAATCACTCTTTTACTGACTATAATTCAAACTGTTACTGTAATATTTTAATATTTAAGAGACTTTCTGGTAGAATCATTTCATTATAGAATCATGTCATCTGATAACAGGGATAATTTCCTTTCTCCATTTCCTGTTTTTATCCCTTTTTTACCTTTCTCTTACTGCTCTAGACTTCAAGAACTATACTAAGAGTGGAAATAGTGAGGATCCTGTCTGATTCAATTTAAGAGAAAATGTTTTCAAATTCTTCCCATTCAGTACATGTTGGCTATAGGGTTTGTCATGTATCGCCTTTATTATTTTAAGTATGTTGCCAATTTCTCCAGAATTTCCATCAGAAAGGCATGTTGAACTTTATCCAGTACTTTTTCTGCATTTATTGAGATGATCATAAGCTATGAAATGGATAAGATAGCAAAGGAAGAAATAAAATTATCCTTATTCTCAGACATGATTCTATACTTAAATAACCTTGCAGATTCTAGTAGAAAACTCCTAGATTTAATAAGCACTCCCAGCAAAATTTCAGGATATAAAATCAGTACACAGAAATCAGTAGCTTTGATGAGCAGGAGCCACCCTGGATGAATACCAGCGCCGCTGTGATGAGCCCCAATATTGTCAAAGCATGTGTTGATGAGATCCTAGGAGGAGAGGACTACAGCCAGAACATCAACCAGTGGACTGCAAACAGTGGAGCAATCCCTAGCACATTTGGTTAAATTGGGGAAAGCTTTTACACTGTGACTTGTGCTGTGGTTCAAAAAAGTGCATATGGCTTTCACACAATCAGCTCATGCTTTTGGGATACCACATCTGATGGAACCTGTACCGTAAGATGGGAGAACTGAACCATGAACTGCATTGTTAATGTTTTTGTCATTGCAACTGTTCTGTAACCAACTAAACATGCTGGACTAAAGCCACTGACTTAGGAGTTTGTGAGTGTGATCTTTCTCAATAGAGTTAAAAGCTACTTATTAATGTCCTTGATGGCAAGTGTGCAATATGCTTCAAAGCTATCAAGAAAAACTAAGTATTATAAGCAAATAGTCTAATAGTAAATTTGTAGATTATCTGATATTCTATATAGCATCAGCTAAATAGGTAAACTGAATATTATAAAACATAAATTTTGAATATGGTTGTTATAGAATATAATCATATATTTATATAAGCCTTTCACTAATATTATTATGTACCAAAGGATAAAAGGAAAATCATTCTGACAATAAAGTTAACTTTAAACTAGAAAGTGTCACAGGAATAAATATATGGAAAAAGCTACAAAGATAAATGTAGAGAAAATGTTACTAGCTAATATCGCTTTGGTGTTTTTCTTAAAATCTTTCCCTTCATTTAGAATGAAATACTTAACAGAAAGTAATTTTGCTCTTCTTTCCTCTATCAACTAATGTTGTACTAGCAACCATGAGTAACCAGCTTAGTTTTACTGAGTACCAGTAAATCCATTTAAAAATATTTTTCAATTTATTGGATTTATACTTGAAGTGAAATCCAATGACTCAAATTTCTGAGTTAACAAAATTAGTTTAAGCATGTGATGAACAGTGTATAAGTGAGACAACTGCCTTAAAGTCCACTACTCCATGAAAGACAAAAAACACTTACTGAATGCCTGTTATGATCATATTTCTCTGCTAAGCATTATAGCTAGTACTATGCTGTTCAAATGCTAATCTCACTTTGGCAGGTGTTCAGTTGAAAGCTTAACATTTATGTTTATGAAGAGGGAAAAAAAAGCTGATCTACAAAGAAAGCAAAGAGTGAATCTAGACAGCTATGCAGAACTAAACAAATGAAAAGCACTCATTGATGACTGAATTAGATATAGTTTTAAGAGTTGTTCCTAACAAACTAACAATGCATAAAACATGCAACTCTTAGTTAAAGGCCTTATTAGTATACTGTCTTAGCTACACAAGTAGTAAATTTTATAATTGCTTTGGTTACAATCATGTGCAAAAATTTAAAATTCTTACCTAGGGTTCAAACTGACTGGAGTCAAGTATAAATAAAAAGTGTACAATCATTAGCATGTCATTTAATATCTCAAGGCACATAGAATATAGTTAAATTTATTAATAAAGACAATAAAAGATAAAAATTAGGGTACACAGCTTGACACCAAATGTGAAGTCAATCTATTTTGCCTTGCAAACAAAATCAATTTTGCATATTTCCATTAATACCAATCCATGTAGAGACTGGAATTATGATTAATTGGATTTTTAGGAAAAAGAAAAAAATTAGCACGAGTACTGACAATACGAAGGCAGGATTCTTGCATGAATACTATGCATATGGCTGATATTTGGCTGAATAAATGTAATTGCTCAGTGTTTAAGATGAAGTTCATGAAAATGCAAGAAGAAAGTTTAATGTGGTTATCTATATTTTTGGCACATCAAAAATCCTTGTGTTATTTTATGCTGTTGGCTCTTGTGCCCCTGGAGGTTATAATAGTGACCAAACTATCTGTACAGTTAAGGCTTATTTTTCATTATTGTTGTTGAAAGCTCAAAAGAAAATCTAATCATACCTCATGAGTTTGCTATCTGCTCTGTTTCTAGTTAAAATACAACAAAGATGCTCTGTGCTGTAAAAAAAAAAAAAAAAATCAGCAGCTTTAAAATATTCAAATAAACAACTTGGTGAGAAAGAAATCGAGAAAATATCCCATTCACAGTAGCTCTCAAAAAATAAGGTATCACCAAGTGTGGTGGTATACACCTTTAATCCCAGCACTCAAGAGGCAGAGGAAGGAGGATCACTGTGAGTTCAAGGCCAGCCTGAGACTATACAGAGAATTCCATGTTATCCTGGGCTAAAGTGAGACCCTATTCCAAAAATAAACAAAGAAAGGAAGAAAAGAAGAAAGAATTCATGAACCTAAGAATAAGCCTTCTTACCAAGGATGTGAAAAACCTCTACAAAGAAAACTTTAAGATATTGAAAAAAAAAAAGATGCAAGACATTAGAGACACCATCTAGCCTTCTGTATTGCTATATTGTATGGCTGTATTGCCAAAAACAACCTACAGATTCAATGCAATTCCTATCATAGTTCCAATGATATTCTTCTCACAACTAGAAAAACTAACCCAACAATCCATATAGAAAGACAAAAGGCCATACATAACCAAAGCAACCCTAAGCAGAAAAAACACTGCTGGTGGTCTCACAATCCCTGACCTAAAATGATACCATAAAGCCACAGTGACAAAAACAACATGATACTGGCACAAAAGCAAACAAACACACAGACCAATGGAGTGGGGCAAAGACCCAGGGAGTAAACCCACAGAGCTATGGTCACCTGATTTTCAATAAAAGTATCAAAAGCATATACTAGGGGTGGGGGAAAGCCTATTATTCAACAGCTAGTGCTGGTAAAACTAGCTCTTGACCAGCAGAAGAATAAAATTAGATCCATATCTCTCACTCTGTCAAAAGTCAAAATGAATCAAAGATCTTAATGTAAAAACAGAAATGCTGAAAATACTACAAGAAAACAGGCAATACACTAGCAGTTGTGGGTATATGGAAGAACTTTCTGAACAGGACTCCAATAGCACAGTAAACAGTCCAAAGAATCAAGAAATAGGACGACATGAGATTCACAAGTTTCTATGTAGCACAAGAATGCATGAGTAGAGTAAATGGAAAGCCTATACAATGGGAGAAAATCTTTGCCAGCTATTCTTCAGACAGGTGTTTCATAGCTACAATATCAAAAAGCAGTGCAAAAACTGAACAACCAAAGAAAATTCTCAAACTGTCAATCAATACATGAGCTAATAAAATAAACAACTCTTAAAAGAAAAAGCCCATAAACAGTCAACAAATATTTTTAAAAATGTTCAACATACTTAGCTGTCAGGGAAATACAAATTAAAACCACTTTAGATTTCATTTCACCCCAATCAGAATGGCTATCAAGAAACCTAATGACAATATATACTGGTGAGGTTATGGGAAAAGATAAAATTCTTTTTCACTGTTGGTGAGTGTATAAATGGTACAACCATTATATAAATCAGTGAGGATGTTTCTCAAAAAACTAAAAATCAAACTGCCATATGACCTAGCTACATGATTCCTGAGCACACAGCCAAAGGATTCTATTTCCTATGACAGATCTGTATTCACTGCCGCTCTATTTACAATAGATGAGAAATGGAGATGCACAAGGGGGCACACGCATCTGGAGGCCCTGGAGTGCCCATTCTCTCTTTGCCTCTTTCTCTCTGTCTGTCACTCTCAAACAAATAAATAAAAATAAACAACAAAAAAAGACAAAAGAAATGGAATCAACATGGATGTCTATCAACATGTGTGGCTATCAACTGATGATTGGATACTGAAAATGTGGCATTTATACACAATGGCATTTTATTCAGCTATGAAGAAAAATAAAATCATGAAACATGCAGGAAAAATGGATAGAACTAAACAATATTAATTATATTACATGAAGTAACCCACGCCCAGGAAAACAAAAATCACATGTTCTCATGTAGATCCTAACTTTTAATGTTTGTAGGTATGAAAATAAAGGAATCTGAGGGTGAATATAGGATATGAAATGAGATAGGAGACCAAGAGGGAAGAACAAGAGATGATGGGGTATGGGGGAACAGAAGACAATTTATATTAAAACAGAAAGGAGGCAATGGTGGAGTAAGGGGGGGGGCAGCTGTGGAGGCAAGGGGAAGGTAAGGGAAACAAAACACAAATTTTATTTGAAAAACACCACAATGAAAACTAGTTCTTTTTGTATTGTTTCAAGGTAGGGTCTCACGCTAGCCTACGCTGACCTGGAACTCACTCTATAGTGCCAGAGTGGTTGTGAACTAACAGCAATTCTTCTACATCTGTCTCTGAAGTAGTAGGATTAAAAGTGTGTGCCACTGTGGTGGTTTGAACAGAATAGATGGCCCCCAATATATTCAGTTGTTTATTTGTTTGTAGTTTACATTCTATAGCCACCTGACTGGAGGCAATGTCACTGGGTGGACCTTTAGGTGTGGTGGTAGGTTTCAGATTTCAATCTAAAGATATACAAAGTGTGCTGTGCTATGGCTTTTGACCTTTTGGCTTGTACTTCTCTCTCTCTGCCTGATCCAGTAAAGGCAGGCCAGCTTCTTCTGCAATTTATGGAACTTCCCCTGGATCTGTAAGCTTCAATAAATACAACTTCCTCCATAACTGTGCCCGGTCTGAAAGTTCGTCTCAGCGAACCTGAAGCTGTCTGCTACAGAATTTGGTACTGGGAGTGGGGTGAGATGAGCCTGACCATGTGGATGTTGATCTTTTGGAACCTTTGTTGTGGAGGAATAGGCATGGACTTGGTGCTTGCAACTAAGATGTCTTCTGGAGTGGTAAGCCAAGTTTTATGGACCATTCTGATGAGAGTCTGAGAATGCTAAGTACAGATAGCATTGAACTTTGAGGCTTGGCTTATGAGCTTTTTAAGGGGAAGGAAAGACTGCAGAGGACTTTGTTGGAACTGGGCTACTGGCATAAGGCCTGGCTATGTCCTGCTGCCCAGGACCAGAGAGTTTGATCAAGGTTAAATTTGTAATGGACTGATGTGCTTGGCTAGAGATATTGGACTGAGAGATTTACGATTTTAAGATGGAAAAACCTCAAACAAGTTAAAATTACAGGCACTGAGAGTGGTTTTGGGTTACTAAATCTGCTACTGTCAAACACATTAGCAATCTTAAAGGAAAATGATCCAATTGCTTTACCATGGAAAGGATGCCTGAGGAAAGGCTATCATAAAAATACAAACACTTTTGGAGAAGAAACCTTCTTTTCAAGGTTAAGATTTATTTTGTCTCTGAATTAAGAATATGGCTGTGTTCTGCACACCTGGTATTGGTTTCAAAAGCATAAAAAATGCGAGGAGTAATCGTGAAATACACATGCTTCCAGGAGCTGCTGCTGAGATGTGGCATGAGGTAGGGCCTGATGCCCTGATAGGCTAAAGGAGCCTTTAAAAAAGTCAGGAGTGGTCATAAACTGCACATGGTTCCAGGAGCTGCTGCTGAGATGCGACATGAAGCAGGGCATGATGCCCTGATAAGCTAAAAGAGCCTTTGGAAGATGGGCCGTAGTTTACATGATGACCTCAAGAAGTTTTGGATATACCAGGACTGTGCAAGGGCTTCCATAGAGTGTACTGTTGGCCTAAGATGGAAGTGTTCTCTGTCTACTCTGCCCAGTTGGAGGGGCAGAATTGGAAAATCTGGAGACTGTCAGTCTCTGGTTATGTTGAACTTAAACTGCAGAAGTTTGATGTTTGTTTGATGGTGGTTGAGTTTGCATTGTTTTAGTCTCTCCTTGCTATGCCTTATACCAGTTAAAAATGTTTACTCTGTGCCTTTATATGTTAGAATTGTTTAACTTGTTTGATTTTACAGGTCTTACTATCTTAAATTGGTCAAGGCTGTGGGGTCCTTTGAAATTAAACTGAGTACAATTTACAATGTGTAATGGTTATAAATGTATTGGGGGCCAGGGGTGGAATGCGGTGGTTTGAATAGAATAGATGGCCCCCCAATATATTCAGTTGTTTATTTGTTTGTAGTTTACATTCTGCAGCCACCTGACTGGAGGCAGTGTCACTGGGTGGAACTTTAGGTGTGGTGGTAGGTTTCATATTTCAATCTAAAGATATACAAAGTGTGCTGTGCTGTGGCTTTTGACCTTTGGGCTTGTACTTCTCTCTCTCCCCGCCTGATCCTGTGAAGGCAGGCCAGCTTCTTCTACTATTTATAGAACTTCCCCCCTGGATCTGTAAGCTTCAATAAATATCCCTTCCTCCATAACTATGCCTGGTCTGGAAGTTCATCTCAGCAAACCTGAAGCTGTCTGCTACATCCACCATGCCCGGCCAATCTAGTTCTTTGTATACTAATAAAAAGACTTTAGATACATTTTCTACTGCCACACTAGGAGTAAAGTACATCTCTACAGGAGAAGTCTAAGCTAGCAGCAGACTGAAGTTAATGAATTTACTAAGACCCAAGCTGCTGCTGGCACACCCATGAAGAGCTGGGACCTGACTCCCATGACCCCTTGACCACACTATTGAAAAAGCCTTGTTTATTTGCTAGGAACATGCTACAGACTAGATGGCTTAAACAACAAACTTATTTTTTCACCATTGTGGAAGATGTAAGCACGGTGGGGTTCCTCCTGAGCCCTCTTCTCCTTGGCTCACAGATGGCTGTTTTCTTGCTGTTCTCTCATTTCCTTTCCACTGTGTGTGCATTTTTCTTATCAGGACACCAGTCATGGGGGCTTACAGCCCCACCCAAGCAGCTTGATTTTTACTTAATTGTATCTTTAAAGGTGTTTCCTTAAACTGAGTACATTCTGAGGTCCTGGGCTTGGGATCTGTACATATGAATAAGAAGTGGGGTACATTCTAGCTTGGAATAAACCTCAAATTGGTTTTCCTCCAACAATTTGGCTCTCATCCATCTATTTACACACATAACAGCCAAGGTATTTATAAAAATGCAAATCTGAGCAGTTTTAGCACCTCTGTAACTTGTTAAAAGTACTTCACAGGCACTCTACAGGTCTAAGGATATGGACCAAAATCCTATAAGTGTCTTTCAATATTCTTTATGAGTCGTTCCCTGCACACCTTGGATTGACTTCTAGCCATTTTCCTTCCTATACTCCACAGTAGCTCTCAGCATGTAGAATGTGTGTATGCATGTATGTACCCTGCCACTCTACATTTACAATATATCCTCAGAACTAAAACCATTCATGCAAATCTCTGTTGTGGCTCAGAGGTACCATGTACACAAGACATTGAACATGAGACTTAAGACATGTTTTATTCTTTAGCATGCATGGTCTGGGTGTCCCACACTGAGTTTAAGAAATAGAATAAAAGACAATTGCCCACAAACCCCCCACCCAGCTGAGCCTGCCTACTTTTCTGAGTCCTAGTTGAGAAAGCAAAGCTCTTCTTTTTTCCACTTTGTTCTTTCACTTCTTTAGATGTTGGTTGAAATCCTAAGTATGTTTGCCCTGACAATTTGGGGGTTTCTCCACCTTTTTCTCAATGTATCTCCTTTGCCATACTGAGAAAGAATGGAACAAGAAAGGGAGGGGAGAAGAAATAGGGAAAGACAGAAGAGACAGGAAGAAAAAAGGATAAGAAATAGTTGGAAACCTGAAGCAGGTTTCCCTTTTCAGAGATAATAGGTTATTATGAACTATACATTTCAGTAAAATGAGAATGAAATCAAGCTAAAGAAGCTTCAGGGGGGCTGGAGAGATGGCTTAGCGGTTAAGCGCTCGCCTGTGAAGCCTAAGGACCCCGGTTTGAGGCTCGGTTCCCCAGGTCCCATGTTAGCCAGATGCACAAGGGGGCACACGCGTCTGGAGTTCGTTTGCAGAGGCTGGAAGCCCTGGCGCGCCCATTCTCTCTCTCTCCCTCTATCTGTCTTTCTCTCTGTCTCTGTCACTCTCAAATAAATAAATAAAATATTTAAAAAAAAAAAAGACGCTTCAGGGTTTTTCTTTAATCACAATACAAGAAGGTCAACTATCATCCATGTAAGGACAGTATTAATCCTACAAGTCCTGTGGTTTTAGTTACCTGTTAAGTTCATGCAGACATAGACGCAGTGTCTCGTAGGTTGTCAGAACAATTTCACATTTCCTCTGCTTTAGTCGAATCAGGCCATTGTCTTTCTTGTTACCATGTAAAATAATGACTTTGAAATATCCCCAGGTTTCCAATTCATCCTTCCAGTTGTAGAGGACAGAAAGAGGAGCGACTATTAAAAACATCTAAAAATAAGAAGAAAAACATTTTTTGTGCATATGTGGGTGTGTGTGCAAGTGCACATGTGCCACAGTGCATGCATGAAGGTCAAAAAGATGCTGGCCCTTGCTTTCCACCTCATTTGGAGCAAGGTTCTCACGGTTGTATTCACCTATATTCTCTTGTCTCCCACCTTTTTACTATAGGAACAGTGAGATTAAAGTCATGTTACAGTGTTTGGCTCTCCCTGTGTTTGGGATCTTAACTCAGGCACTCACATTTGTATGGCAAGCACTTTATCCCCAGCCATCTCTCTAGCACCAAATGAATGATTTAAAAAAAAAATGTGCACACCTTTAATCCCAGCACTTGGGAGGAAGAGGTAGGAGGAGGATCACCGACAGTTCAAGGTCACCCTGAGACTACATAGTGAATTCCAGGTCAGTCTGAGCTACGGTGAGACCCTACCTTGAAAAACCAAAAACAAAACAAAACAAAAAAAAAAAAACAGAAAGAAAGAAGGAACCCCAATGTGAAATCCAGAGTATCAATGTATCAATAGTTCCAAAATATCTAGAGTTCTATTATTTTATTTTGATGCTATAGTTGACAACACTGACAAATGACTCAGCTGTTATGTGGACACAGAAACATGCTTTTGGCCTCAAACATATTTTTGCTTAGTCAGCCTTTTATGACAGAACAGGTAATCTTGTCCAAAGGAACAGCTAGTTTCCACCTATTCCCAAAAGCAAGAACAGAGAGAAGTAACTTGCCAAAAGAGAGAGCAGAGTAAAATTAGGATCCCAATAACAAATTCCAGAGCCAAGTGGGTACTGTACGTACGATAATCAACCAGGGCAGGCTCCTGGTACTCCTTCTCATTTTCCTAGTCCATTTTTCTCACGGTAGATTGAAATAAACCTTTCCTTCTAAAAAGTGTATCTCACGCATTTTCATCACAGTGACACGAAGCCCACTAATGTAGCTTCTAACAAAACAGTTCTTGTTAAGATCACTGCTCTATTTCTTTAATTTTTATGGCAAAGCTTTGGAGTTTCATTGACCTTTCCTTTTAAACCCAAAAATATTATTCTCATCAACTATTTAATTTTTTAATGTTTTTATTTCTCACTATACCAGAGTCCCATCTTGCTGTACTTAAAAGGGTCATCAGTTTCTTTTTCCTAAATTTTTATTTGTCCTACTTGAAAGAGATGGAACGAACATGTTGTAAATGTTCAGACAATAAAAAATAATATACTGCTTTATATCCTGTTATCCTTCAGTGAAATGTTTCATCCAGGCAATTTATCACTTATAAGAAATAAAAGCAAACAGCAAGACATTTCACCTGCCAGATGTAAACTCCTTTTCCCCACTCCATCAAGCACTTATGAGTATATTCATATACGTGGGTCATTTCTAGTGCTTAATCTTTGGAATTTATCCTGTGATTCTACTTTTCTCTGAATTTCAAATACTAAGTCAGGGCTTCAGTCTCACCATTAAAATTCCTTGTGATAAGCTAGAAAAATCTTTCTCCTCTCTTATGATTTTATTTTTTATTTTTATTTTCAAGGCAGGGCCTCACTCTAGCTCAAACTGACCTGGAATTCACTATGTAGTCTCAAGGTGGCCTCAAACTCACAGCAATTATGATGGTTTGATTCAGGTATCCCCCATAAACTTAGGTGTTCTGAATGCTAGTTCCCAGCTGATAACAATTTGGGAATTAAAGCCTCCTGGAGGTACTGTATTATTGGGGGCAGACTTATGGGCATTATAGCTAGCTGCTTCTTGCCAGTGTTTGGCACATTCTCCTGTTGCTACTGTCCACCTTATGTTGACCAGGAGGTGATGTCCACCCTCTGCTCATGTCATCGTTTTCCCCTGCCATTGTGGAGTTTCCCCTCAAGTCTGTAAAACAAAATAAACCCCTTTCTCCCCCACAAGCTGCTCTTGGCTGGGTGATTTCTGCCAGCAATGCACAACAGTGATCCTCCTACCTCTGCCTCCCAAGTGCTGGGATTAAAGATGTACACTACCACACCTGGCTCTATTATGAGTTTTGAGGCTGGGGCAATGGCTTGGTGGGTGAGGGTGCTTGTCATGCAAGCATGGGGACTTGAATTCAATCCTTAGCATACATGAAAAAAAAAAAGGTATGGTCATACATCTTGAGCAGGGCAGAGTTGGAAGATTCACTGGTCAGCCAGTCTGACTAAAACCAGCAGTTCCAGGTTCAGTGAGAGACTGTCTCAAGGAAACAAAGCCAAAGACCACTAGAGGACACCTGACATTCCATGAGACATGCTCTCCCAGCCCCCGCCCCCAAGTTCAGTTGAAGAAGATAGAATAACACCAGTATATTATGGCTAGGAGTTTAAATACCTATATGCATGCACATAAATACAAAGAATAAAGGACATACACTAATGCTAAGTGAGGCACTACTAGCATATGCTATCAAATGAATATCTTTTTCTCCCATTTTTGAAATAGTTATCTTAAAATATTGTTTTCTCATCTGTTTTCTTTCTCTTTTCTACCACTGTCACAACTGCAGATAGGAGAAATACAAGCTCAGGAGAGTCCATTAGAGCTAAAGAACTACTGAATCCCAGATGGAAAATAAAAAACCTTTTAAGAACTTAGGATTACATTGAATCTGACACTCACTATGCAGGAACTCTTGAAGAATAAGAGAATTTAGAGCTGATGAGATGGCTAAACAGGTAAGGCACTTGCCTGCAAAGCCTAATGACCCAGATTTCATTCCCTAATACCCACGGAAAGCCAGATGCACAAAGTGGCTCATGCATTTGGAGTTCTTTGCAGTGGCTGCTGTCCCTGGTATGCCCATTCTCTCTTCTCACTATCTCCCTCTGCTTGCAAAGAAATAAACAAATAATTTTTTTAAATATGAGAATTTAAATAGCAGTAATACCTCAAATTAATACTTATTAAAATTTTCCACAGAAATGGTCCCTAAGACAGACAAGACTGAACTTGGAATTCTCAGCAATCTTGTGTATAAGATCTATATAGAAACTAGGAAAGTGGTATAGCCAGTAAAGTGCTTTCCACACAAACTTGAAGAACTAAGCTTGGACTTCCAGCAGCCATGTAAATGTTGGGCATGCCGGCACACACTTGTACTCCCAGGACTTGGGAGGCAGAGGCAGGAAGCTCTTTGGGACAAGATGACTAGCTAGACTAACCAAATTGGTGGCTCCTGCATTAGAATGTGAAAAATGATTGAGAAAGACATCTGATATCAGGCTCTGACCTATACACATATTCACACACATAAGCCCACACCCATTTAAACACACAATCACACATATATACACATAAAAAGACTGTATAAGAGACTTAAAACTTGAAAGTAGCTTATTTATTAATAAAAATGATTGTCATAAAATCATTCCATCTCTATTCCTAGCCATTTTTTCCTAACATTTGTGAGGAAGAGGGTTAAATATGGATACAAATAGCATTCATTGTCATAGTTCAGAGGCAGAGACAAGCATAAACCCAGTCCTTCTAATTTCAAATTTCTTGTATAGGTAAAATTTCTGTCACATTTTAAAGATATAGTTAGTCCGCAAAGCAACTTTAAATACCAATGACACTGCTTTCGATTGTAACTGTCTCCTATTTATTCTTAACTAAAAATAGGGAGTGACTTCAATTAACTTCACATATAAACCCATGGAAGTTTAACAAACTAATAAAATTAAATCCTGCAAAAATAGTTAAGCAATTGTTTGAAAGCCCCAAAGCAGTTTAAGCTGAACTTGTATTTTGACATTCTGAGATACAACTTGATGTAACTAGCTGGTTAAAATGGCAATTCTTCAATAATTTGGGATTATAAAACAAATATCTTAGTGTCTTTGAACAAATCTTATGTTTTAAATTTTATAATATATTATGTGGTTTTAAAAGTTTCTATATATCTTTGCAACAGCAGCTTGCACTATTCATGAGTTGAATATTCCCAGATAATTTACCTTCTTGGGTGCAGAAGCAGGGGTTGCCTTCTTTATACTTCTCAGTAAAAACTCAGGCATGTTATTTTCAATATCTTCACGGGTTCCCTTTTTATGCAAAACTGCAGCCAGAAATGAAATAACCTGGATGCGGAGGAAAGAAAGGCTTTTGCAATCACTGTATGTCAAGGTACAGACATTTGACTGGTACTAGTCAACCCAACTAGTGGGTTCAACTAGTGGGTTTTCAACTCTATTTTTATTTATTTATTTGAGAGAGAAGAGGCAGATAGAGAGAATGGGCATGCCAGGGCCTCTAGCCACTGCAAAGAGACTCCAGATGCAAGTACCATCTTGTGCATCTGACTTTATGTGGGTCCTGGGAAACTGGACTTGGGTCTTTTGGCCTTGCAAGCAACCACCTTAAAACTGCTAAGCCATCTCTCCAGTCCAAAAAAATTATTTTTTTATTTCACCTGTTGGAATATAACCTTATTACTTGTTCTTATCTGTAGAAACTGTCTCTTCACAGCCTCTATTCAAATAAATTGTATACATTTTTCTTGTAGAAACTAAATTCCTCCAGGCGTGGTGGTGCACGCTTGTATTCCCAGCAGAGATAGGAGGATTGCTATGAGTTCAAGGCCACCGTGGGACTACATAGTGAATTCCAGGTTGGCTTAAGACTGCAGTGAAACTCTACCTCAAAAAAAAAAAAAGAAAAAAAGAAAGAAAGAAACTAAATTCCCTCAAGGGTGTAATACTTGGCTCATTAGTTTGTATACTATTTATTTATTTAATAACTATATGTAGAAAAACAGAATGCTATTTTAAGATAGACTAATATAATTTATCAATATACAATCATTCTGAATAACAGCTATTTCTCAAGAATTGAGAAGGACACAAAGCCAGGTGTGGTGGTGCATGCCTTTAATCCCAGCACTTGGGAGGCAGAGTTAGGAGGATCGCTGTGATTTCAAGGCCACCCTGAGATTGCACAGTGAATTCCAGGTCAGCCCTGATTTCAGTAAAACTCTACCTCAAAAAAAAAAAAGAAAGAAAAAATACATATAATCTCATACAATAAGCACAAGAAATATTAATATCAATTAGACATTGGTTTAAATTTTGGCTCTGGTTCTTGGGCAGTTGCATGAATTTGCACAAGGTAGTTAAACTCCCTGCATAGCTATAAAAATGGGAACTATTATATCAGCAGGGGTTTTAAAGACTTGGAGAGGGGAGTACATTTTATCCATATAGGAATAAAGAATTGATCATTACCTTAAAACAAATTATAGAAATAATAAAATCTGAAGAAAACAGACAAAAAAAATAGAAAAAAAGTATTTCTATTATATTTTGTTTGCTTGCTTGAAAAAAGATCTTACTCTAGCCCATGCTGGCCTGGAACTCACACTAGTTCAGGTAAGCTGCCCTGAAACTCGTGGAAATCTCCTACCACAGCCACCTAAATGTTGATATTATAGGTGTAAGCCACCCCACTCATAAGAAATAGATTTTGTTTTTGTTGTTGTTGTTTTTTTTTTTATTTATTTATTTATTTGAGAGCGACAGACAGAGAGAGAAAGACAGATAGAGGGAGAAGGAGAGAATGGGCGCGCCAGGGCTTCCAGCCTCTGCAAACGAACTCCAGACGCGTGTGCCCCCTTGTGCATCTGGCTAACGTGGGACCTGGGGAATTCAGCCTCGAACCGGGGTCCTTAGGCTTCACAGGCAAGCGCTTAACCTCTAAGCCATCTCTCCAGCCCGTTTGTTTTGTTTTTCAAGGTAGGGTCTCACTCTAGCTGAGGCTGACCTGGAATTCACTCTATATTCTCAGGGTGGCCTTGAAATCACAGCGATCCTCCTACCTCTGCCTCCCAAGTGCTGGGATTAAAGGCGTGCACCACCACGCCCGGATAAGAAATGGATTTTTAAAAAAGAAAATGTAGGGATGGGGTGATGGCTTAGTGGTTAAGGTGCTTGCCTGCAAAGCCAAAGGACCCAGGTTCAATTCCCCAGGATTCACATAAATCAGATACACAAGGTAGTGCATGCATCTGAAGTTTGTTTGCAATAGCTAGAGGCTCTGGTGTGCCCATTCTCTCTCTCTCTCAAATAAATTATATATATATATATATATATATATATATACACACACATACATACATATACATATACATACACATACACACACACACACATACATACATATATACACACATATATATACACATGGGTTTTTGTTTTTTTTTTTAATTAGGGTTTCACTCTAGCTCAAGCTGACCTGGAATTTACTATGTAATCTCAAGGTGGCCTCAAACTCATGGTGATCCTCCTACCTCTACCTCCCGAGTGCTGGGATTAAAAATGTGCGCCACCATGCCCGGCTAAAAATAAAATATTTTAAAAACTTAAATGCAGATACCTATGATCCTAATCCCAAATGACAAGAGAAAAAAATGGTAAAAACAAGTATTTCAGAAATAAAACTGACAATTTTCCCCAAAGTTTTTTAAAAAATCAAACCACAGATTCATTATATAATAACCTATGAACATCCCCCTCGACAAACAATCTAACAAGAATTCACAAACAGATGTTTCATAGAGTAAAATGTGACATGACAATAAGCTTAAAAGCTAGGCATAGTACCTCATATTGTTGTGAATCCCAGAGCTCAGGAGACTGAGGAAAGAGGATCATCGTGAGTTTGAAGCCATCCTGAGCTCAAATGAGACCCTAATTAAAAAAATTACACACATACATACATCTATGGCAGCTAGACAGAAAAAACAGACTACCTCAAAATAGCAATGATTGAATAAAAGAATAACAAAAACAATGGAGATGCTGTACAATAGAATATTTTCAAAGTGATAAGGAAATTGCAACTGAGAGATTTTTATACTCAAGAAGGTAAAGTGAAGATATATCAGGAAACCCAAAACAGCCAATTCCTCCATAAAAAGCCATACTAGAAGTTGGGGAAGTGGCTCAGTGGCTACAGGTGCTTGCTGGCAAAGCCTGCCAGCCAGGGTTCAACCCCTAATATACACATAAAGTCAAATGCACATAAACCATACTAAAGACAGTAACTGAAGGATGTTTCCAGGCACAAAGAAATGATGCCATGTTAGACAGAAGATGAAAGATAAATACAGGCAACAATTACAAGCAACAAACAGGGCAAATACAATGACAAGAAAGGTACACTGAAATCATGAAACAAAAATAAAAATGATTCCTTAGGATCAAACAGCAAGGATTAAAAGCCACATTTTATCTGAGTCAGAGGAAGCATAGAACAGGTGCAGCACCCTGAGGTTCTCGTGTGCTCCAGGAGACAAGCAACAGTGATCCATGTCAGATGTGGTAAGTCAAACATATCTCTGGTGGACTGAGGGTAACACTAGGGCAACAGTAATGAGCTGAGGAGAATAAGTTAACACTACACAATCTATTCAAAGAAGGACAAAGAAATCATGACTCAGAACAAGTAAAAAGGAAAGAGTAGTAGGCTTAAATCCAAATATATTAGAAAACACATCATATATAAACACAGTGAATGCTTTAAGTACAAGACAGAGATTGTCAGGCATAAAACAGATGTGCTATTTACTAGGAAAACATTTAAAACAAGGACTAAAGAAAGTTTTGATTAAAAAATGGGAAAAGGGGTTGGAGAGATGGCTTAGTGCTTAAGGCGCTTGCCTGTAAAGCCTAAGGACTCATTTTCGACTCCCCAGATCCCAACTAAGCCAGATGCTAAAGGTAACATACACGCAAGGTTGCACATGCGCACAAGCTGGCGCACGCATCTGGAGTTCAATTACAATGGCTGCAGGCCCTGGTGCACCCATTCTCACACTTTTTTTAAAATTTATTTTATTTATTTATTTGACATAAAAGGAGAGAGAGAGAAAGAATGGGTGCACAAGGGCCTCCAGCTAGTGCAAATGAACTCCAGACAAGTGCGCCCCCTTGTGAATCTGGCTAACGTGGGTCCTGAGTAATCGAACCTTGGTCCTTTGGCTTTGTAGGCAAATGCCTTAACCGCTAAGCCATCCCTCCAGCCCTCTCTCTCACTTTTAATTTTCTCTTATGTTCACTCTTGCTCTCACTTTCTCTCATAAAAAAAATACGGCAAGGAAGGAAGGAAGGAAGGAGGGAAGGAAGGAGGGAAAGAAGGAAGGAGGGAAGGAAGGAGGGAGGGAGGGAGAGAGGGAGGGAAGGAGGGAAGGAGGGAAGGAGGGAAGGACGGAAGGAAGGAAGGAAGGAAGGAAGGAAGGAAGGAAGGAAGGAAGGAAGGAAGGAAGGAAGGAAGGGCGAGTGAACAAGTGAAACTAACTATGCAAACAAAACAAATAAAAAATTGACATATTCAATTTTTAAAAAGACTACAAAGTAAAGAGATTACTAAATTAAAAGTGACATAAATTTAGTATTGATAAAATTAATTTACTTGGAAATTATTAAGAGTCTAAAGTGGTAAACAAAGTTTATTAAACGAAAAAGAGGCAAATTCCCAAGCAAAATGGATTTTAAAGTAGCTTGTCATGAATAATAAGGAAGACATAGGTTTGGACAACATGGTTAACAACTTGACCTAATGGGCACAGAACATCCCAAATTACTGCAAAGCGCATTTCAGGTATTCATGACATAGTGCTGACAAGCTAGGTGTGATAGTTAATCTTGGTTAAGTACAGAGAAATCTAGAAGACTTATGGGGTGTACCTGGGAGGGCATTTCCACCATGATCAGATCTTGAGGGGGCTAAACAGACCAATGGTTCAATCCATTGATTCTTTCAACATCTGAAGACCACTGGGCAGTGGTGGAACTGTGAGATGGTAGAGCCTAACTGGAGGAAGTGAGTCACTGGACACACCTTTGGAGTGTGTATCCTGGCTTGACCCCTTCCTGTTACTCGTCTTTGCTTCCTGACTACCATGAAACAAACAGCTTTACTTCATCATGCCTTTATCCATGTTATTTCTGGCTTGCAGAGCCTAAGAGCCATGAAGCCATCCAACCCAACCCATGAACTGACATAGCTGTTAACTGTGAGCCAAAATCACTCCTTCTTCCTATTTAATGTTTAATCTGTTTCAAGTGTGTGTGTGTGTGTGTGTGTGTGTGTTTGTGTGTATGAGCAGAGAGGAGAATAGGTATGCTGGGCCTATTGCCACTGCAAATGAACTCTAGACACATGCACACTTTGTGCATCTGGCTTTACATGCGTACTGGGGTAATGAAACTGAGCCCCTGGGCCTGGTACGAGCAGGTTTTTAAGTAAGAGCTTTCAACTACTGAGCCATCTCCCTAGTCCCAAATATATTATAACAGGCATAAATTACACAGAATATGTTCTTTATTGCAATGAAAGAATCTTGAAATAACAAAAATGCAAGCAAAAATATCTCTAATGTTTGAGAGAAGAAATATATTTCAAGGAGGAACAATGGAAATTAGAAGTACTTTGCTGGGTATGGTGGTGCACGCCTTTAATCCCAGCACTCAGGAGGCAGAGGTAGAAGGATTGCTGTGAGTTTGAGGCCACTGTGAGAATACATAGTGAATCTAGGGCAGCCAGGGTTAGAGCAAGATCCTAGCTCAAAAAAAAAAAAAAAAAAGTAATACTTTGAGTTGAATAATGAAGAATAATAATTACACACTAAACAAAACAGAGAAGCTATTGATCAGACACCTAAGAATTTCTCACAAAGTTACTTTAAAAATTTTTATGTATTAATTTATTTGAGAGAACAAGAGACAGAATGGATGGGCAAGAACCTCTAGCTGCTGTAAACAAACTCCAGACTCATGTACCATCTTCTGCATCTGGCTTATGTGGGTCCTTGAGAATCAAACCTGGGTCCTTTGGCTTCACATGCAAGTGCCTTAATTGCTAAGCCATCTCTCCAGCTCTCAAAAAGTTACTTTTAACAGCACTCGGGAGGCAGAGGTAGGAGGATCACCGTGAGTTCGAGGCCACCCTGAGACTACATAGTGAATTCCAGGTCATCCTGAGCCAGAGTGAGACCCTGCCTTGAAAAACAAAAACAAAAACAAAAACAAAAAAAAAAAGTTACTTTTAAAACAAAATTCAACATAGAAAAGTAGAAATAAAACAAGGGAAAAACCATATAACTAAAAGGCTCAACAAAATCAAATGATCATTCTTTGAAGATTCTGAAAAGCAAAATTGAACAGAAAAGAATAAAAGCAAAGAAAAATATGCCTACAGGACTGGAGAGATAGCTTAGCAGTTAAAGGGCTTGCCTGTGAAGCCAAAGGACCCAGGCTTAATCACCCAGGACCATGTAAGCCAGATGCACAAGGTGGCCCTTGCATCTGGAGTTTTGTTGGCAGTGGCTGAAGGCCCTGGAGCATCCATTCTCTCTCCATCTGCCTCTTTATCTCTTTCTCAAATAAAATAGTTTTTTTTAAAGTATGTCTATGATGTGGAACACTGTACCAGTAAGTGTGGAGAAAAGAAAAGGTACACACACACACACACTTAGTAAAGAAAATATGTCTATATTGTGGAATGTTGTGTCAGTCAGTGTGGGAGGACGGAAGAGGTATATATTCATACTCAGGAAAGAAAGAATGTCTAGGGGATGGAGAGATGGCTTAGCAGTTAAGGTGCTTGTCTGAGAAGCCACAGGACCAGGGTTCATTTCCCCAGGATCCATACAAGCCAGAAGCACAAGGTGGCACATGAATCTGTAATTCATTTGCAGTGGCCAGAGGCTGTGGAGTGCCCATTCACTCTGTCTATCTGCCTCTTTCTCTCTCTCTCAAATAAATATATTTTTTAAGTATGTCTAGATTGTGGAATACTGTGCCAGTGAGTGTAAAAAACAAAAGAGGTACACACTCACACTCAGGAAAGAAACATCAGATGTGGGACAGGCCCTTCACAATGATCACTAGGGGCCAGAGGATTTACTACCAAATTCTACCTAACGTGTCAGAAAAATTTAATGCAGCCCATCTTAATCTCTTTCAGGACTAATAAGAAAAAGTGTTCTAAATTATATTTAAGTTCAGCAAAATCTTGATAGGAAAACTTGACAAAAATATAATAATTCTTTTATTCCTATAGAACAAAACTCTTAAAATACAAGCAGAGATATTATAATAAAAAATCTTACCCAAATCTAGTTGAGTTTGATATATATATATATATATATATTAACCTTAGAAATTATGTTATTAGGTAGTATTAGCTTGGAGTCTTTTTAGACTTTATACCTGGCATTCCTGTTGCCTTAATATGAGATTAGGATGACCCATTACATTCCAAGAAACCTATTTTGTGAAGTGAGACACTATAGTACACTGTACAAGTTGGCAGTGTGTATTCTGTCACCAAGGCAACCACTACAAGTTCTGCTTGTCACTTTGCCTCTTGTGATGAAACACCTGAGATAAACAACCTAAAGGATGGTAATTTTAGCTTCAGCCCAGGAGTTTCAGTCTATGCCTGGCCCAGCTGCTTTGGGCCTGTGGTGAAGTGGCACATTAGGGCAAGGGGAGCATATCACAAAGAAGGCTACTCACTTCATTTTAGCCAGGAAACAAGAGAAGAAGGGGTGAGGTCTCAATAGCCCCTTCAAAAGCACATCCCAATGGTCTAACTGCCTCCCACCAGGCCCCACCTCCTATAGATCCCCCCAACTCCCAACAGTACCATCAGCTAGGGACCAAAGTTTCAAAACATGGCTTTGGGTGATATTGAAGATGCAAACGAGAACAGAAAAGGTGAATAAAAGAATTATCATGGGGACTGGAGAAATGGCTAAACAGTTAAGGCACTTGCCTGCAAAGCCAAAGGGCCCAGGTTTTATTTCCCAGGACCCATGTAAACCAGATGTGCAAGGTGACATGCATCTGGAGTTCATCTGCAGCAGCCAAAGGCCCTTGTGTGACCATTCTCTCTATCTGCCTCTTTCTCTCCTTCTCCCAAATAAATAAATAAAAATAATAAAATAAATGCATTTATTAAAAAAAGAATCACCACGGAATTCTAAAACAAATACCTATCAAACTCAAAAAGAAGAAGAGGGAACAGCAGACTCTTCAATGACAGAACAAAGAACAAAATGTCATGTGCAAATCCAAACATAGCAGGAATTACATTAAATGTAAATGGACTAAATAAATTACAAATAGGAGACTGTCAATCAAGACAAACATTAAATACAAAGTTTTGAAAAAAGCTTAGGAAAATAAAATATACAAGCAAGACTAATATACCAGAATAATACCTTAATATCAGATTTAAAAACCTTAATATTAGATAAAGCAATTTCAAACAGTGCCAGAAGTACAGGGTTATCTTGTAAAGATAAAGTACCCAATTGTTCAAGAAGACATAACATGATGGAGTAATGTAGTGGGGTGGGGGTTGAATATGATCAAAGTATGATATATAAATATCATAGTGAAACCCATTATTTTGTATGGTAATGAAAAATATTGATAAAGAAATCATTTCTAGTGCTCGCTTCGGCAGCATATATACTAAAAGAAATCATTTCTAAAGCATAAAACAAAAGCTGGACCCAGTAGTTTATACTCTTAACACCAGAATCAGGAGGCTGAAGTGGGAATGGGGCTAGCCTGGAGTATACAGTTCCAAAGGTGACAGGGTAAAAACGTGAGATTGGGAGGTCTTTTCAATAAAATCTAGATGATAAGAGGAAATATGGTGTATGTGTGGTGTGTACTTGATATATGCACATGTGTATACAGATGCGCACCCTATATGTATATGTGAGAAGGTCAGAGGAGAACATCAAGTTCCTTCTCTATTACTCTCCCACCTTATTTCTTTGAGATAGAATCTTGCACTGAACCTGGTGCTGACATTTTGGTCAGACTGGCTGTCCAGTGATTTCCTTGTCTCTGCTCCTCTTAGCACTGGGTTTATAGGCCAACATGGCCTGCCCAGCTTTTGTTACATGGTTGCTGGAGATTGAACTCAGGTCCTTTTTGTGTGTACAGTAGGCCATGCAGGGTGGAATTCTTTGTGAGCTCCCACATTTCAGAATATTTAAGAATGTTTGCCAAGGGACACTAACCTTTGAAATTTTCCATCACAATCAAAGGTTATCTGCAGTTGATAAAGATCAATGGAGCCCTCCAGATCACCATGTGTGGTTGTTAAGTTTTGTGTCAACTTGATCTGTTTAGGAATCCAGACATTACCCATAAGTATGTCTCTGAGTTTGCTTCCAGGGAGGATTGACTAAAGGAGGAATCCTTCCCCCAGGGTGAGCCCTTCCCCCAGAATGGGCAGCCCTGTGGGGGGTAGGGGGGAGCTTTATCTAAGGAAGCTTGGGAAATGAAAGGATCCCCCTCCTCCCACCTGGCTGCTTGCTGCTCCCTGCTTTCTAATGTGAAGACAAGACCAGGGTGGACTGAAGAGCAGCAGCTTTCCAGGAAGCCTCAAGGCCTTCAGTGCTGTATTGGGACTGCTGAAGCATCCAGCTTTGTGGACTGAGCAGCTACTGGGTTCGACTCTCAGGCCTGCAAACTGCTATTGTTGGACTGCCTGCCGTAACTAATCTGATAAATTCTCTTTTAATACAATTTATTCTATCAGTTCTGTTCCTCTAGAGAACCCTGACTAATAAACACCGTGTTTGGCTGATATTATGTAAAGCACTACTTCTATCAGATGAGAAGATAAGATGAGGTGCTACAGTTGTATACTAGATGTATAATATACTCAGTCTGGAAGAAGTGTCCTAGAAACATCTAGAGACTTCAAGAGAAAACACAAGGCAAGCTTCACTGTCCTGTCTTTGTGTATTTGAACACAAAATGACAACATGGTCAGTGGTTTGCCCAGAGGAATATAGCTTTTGGACAAAGACACAGAGCCTTATTCCCAAATACATTTATGTTAGACTTTTTTTTTTTTTTTTTTTACTAAATTTAAATGGATTTGTTGGGCTGGAGAGATAGCTTAGTGGTTAAGCGCTTGCCTGTGAAGCCTAAGGACCCCGGTTCAAGGCTCGATTTCCCCAGGATCCACATTAGCCAGAAGCACAAGGGGAGGCACACATCTGGAGTTCGTTTGCAGCGGCTGGAGACCCTGAAGCACCCATTCTCTCTCTATCTGCCTCTTTCTCTCTGTGTCTGTCTCTCTCAAATAAATAAATAAAAATAATACAAAAAAGTGGACTTGTTGGGCTGAAGAAGATGGCTTAGCAGTTAAGTGCTTGCCTATGAAGCCTAAGGACCCCAGTTCGAGGCTCGGTTCCCCAGGACCCACGTTAGCCATATGCACAAGGGGGCACATGTGTCTGGAGTTTGTGGGTGGAAGCCCTGGCGCGCCTATTCTCTCTCTCTGCGGCTTTCAAATAAATAAATAAATATTTAAAAAAATGGATTTGATACCATCTATGATTTGGTAGAAAATTATGCATCATTTCAAGGCAAGATAATATTTAGAAGCAAGTGCTAAAGACATTAAGAATAAAGGGACAACAAAATCTATACATTTAAGCACTGATGTGGAATTATGTAGCACAACCAACATTTTAGTCATGGTATATAGATTATTCAAAGTGTGTGTTTTCTTTAAAGTTTTTCTATTTTCTTTTTGTATTGTTAAACCGAACTTTCTGAAGCTTTCTAACATATGTTTATATTTGATGTATATATTAATATATCAGAGGATGAGTAATGTCTACAAATTATGAGCTTGGAAAATTATGAATATAATCATGAAATGGGTAAATTTATATCTTAAAGAATTGGGTCATATTTTTCATGCCACTGAAATTACGTTTCTTAAAAAATATTTTATTTATTTATTTATTTGACAGAGAGGGGGAGCAGAAGAAAGAGGTACAGGCAGATAGAAAAGACATAATGGGAATGCCGAGGTCTCTAGCCACTGCAAACAAACTCCAGATGCATGCACCACCTTGTGCATCTATCTGGCTTACCTGGGTACTGGGGCGTTTAACCTGGGTCCTTAGGCATCTCAGGCAAGCACTTTTAACTGTTAAGCTATCTCTCCATCCTTAGGTTTTCTTAATATAAATTGTTATATGTGCTTTTTTGGGAAAATTTTATAGCATTCTGATAAAACTACTTTTCAAACTTAAAAACAAATAATCTTGATTCACCGCATCTGAGTTCACTTTTATTTATTTTTGGTTTTCTAAGGTAGGGTCTCACTCTAGCCCAGGCTGACCTGGAATTCACTATGTAGTCTCAGGGTGGCCTTGAACTCATGGCGATCCTTCTACCTCTGCCTCCCGAGTGCTGGGATTAAAGGCGTGCGCCACCACACCTGGCTCTGAGTTCACTTTTAGAATAAACCTTTTAGACACTGTACTAAAGATACATATTTTATATAAAATAAATAAATAAAAGCTTTAATGTCCTAACTGACATCACTCAAGTTAATGCTAACCTTTATGGATTTTCAAAGCAAGGAATGAAAATACCACTTCCCTGTGAAGTCTTCCTGGACAACTCCAGGCAGGCTAAACTCCTGCAAATCCATTGGTCAAACAACAGGAGGATGTCTACATCAGTTTCTATCATCTGTGGGTAAGCTCTGGAGTGCAGTGCTCATGTGTAACTATAACAGGTCCCATGTGCCTGTCACAGGACCTGGCCTCCAGTAGGTGTTTATGTAACTTACTGAACAAATGGTTAAAGCTAAGTGAAGTCTTAACTGCATTTATTAAATTGCAGGACAAGAGCACCAAAGCGGCAGGGGGAGAGGGGGCATCTAGAGTCAGAATGAAATCAGTGACTTCCTGCATATGAATATGCACAGGGAAGATTCAAATGCCAACGTATCTGGATAACAAACTTCTTTGAAAATCTTTTTTTGTTTTTGTTATTGTTTGTTTTTTGTTTTCTTGAGGTACCAGGCTGATCTGGAGTTCACTATGTAGTCTCAGGGTGGCCTTGAACTCACAGCAATCCCCTATCTCTGCATTCCAAGTACTGAGATTAAAGGTGTGTGCCACCAACCCTGGACTTCGTTGAAAATATAAGGACAGCTAAAGACTCTGGAAGGCAGCTTATAACACCTCAGTATTTACCACTTGCCACTACTCCTGTTAAGTATGGACTGAATCTAGCAACCTTATTCTAATAACTGCAATGAGAAACGTGAGGGATGTCTTTTCTGTGAGTATGCCTTTTACCTTCCTTGCTGTCTCATCCTCTTGTCCTCTCATTTGCTCTCTTTGGAGAAGCAAACTATAATGATGTGTGATGCTCCATGATGAAGCCCATTGGCAAGGAAGCAAGGGAGGCTTTCAGTCAACAGCTCAGAAGAAACTGAGGCCTGAATCCAACAACACACAAAGAACTGAGCACTGCCAACATCACAAGAGCTAGGAAATGTATCTTCTGCAGTCACACGTAATGCCTACAGCCCTGAGAGAGGTGGGGCTAGAGGACAGATCTAAGCCAGACTTGCATTCCTGACCACAGAATCTGTGAGGTGATGAATGTGCATTAACTTAGTCCACTAAATGTCTGAATGCTTTGTTTCCTAGCAATAGATAACTAGCACAGATGACCTTGGCAGAAGAGTGTGCTAAGTGTTCAAAGCCTGCTACACATTTTAGGGAATGAGGTCTCTCTAAGCCCACCCATAGGACCCCTAATGGCAACTGATCAGTACAACCATGACCCTACATAAACTACCTATCCCCCAGTGAAGAGAGCCCTCAAGGAAATAAAGGCAGGGGAGAGGGGACAAAAGAGAATAACCGACGGAAATATGACCGATTTACAGTATGTTAATACATTAAACTTCCCAATAAAAGATAAATAAAACAGAACTCCAAGTGGCTTACAGATTCCAGATAAAGAAATTCTTACAAACTAAAAACATGCACATAAGGAATCACTTTAATCACGGTATATACTATACAAAATGTCAAAATATTTTCCTTCCATAAAGTGTTATTAAAAAAGCTTACGGGGGAGGGGCAGGGAGCTGGAGAGATGGCTTAGCAGTTAAGGCACTTGCCTGCAAAGCCAAAGGACCCAGGTTCGATTCCCCAGGACTCATGTAAGCCAGATGCACCAAGTGGCACATGCATCTGGAGTTCATCTGCAGTGGCTGGAGGCCCTGGTGCACCCATTGTCTCTCTCTCTCCCTCACTCTTTCAAATAAATAAATAAAACTAAAATATTTTTAAAAAAGAGAGAAAGCTTATTTGTGGGCTAGAGAGATGCCTTCGTAGTTAAGGTGCTTGCCTGTGAAGCCTAAGAACTCACACTTGAATCTCCAGGTCCCATGTGGCCAGACACAGTGATGCAAGCATGCAATGTAGCATATGTGCACAAGGGGGCACATGCGTCTGGAGTTCATTCAGTGGCTGAAAGGCCCTGGTGCACCCATTCTCTTTCTGCCTCTTTCTCTTAAAAATTGTATGTATGTATGTGTGTGTGTGTGTGTGTGTGTGTGTGTGTGTGTATACATACATATATATGTATGTGTGTGTGTGTATATATATATATATATACACACACACACATATATATATGCTTATATATATATGTATGTATGTATATATATATATATATATATATATATATATATATATAAATGAAAGCTTACTTGGGCAGAATATATAACTCAATAGTAGAGCTTGCCTACCATGCATGAGGCCCTAGGTTAATCCTCCCCCAAAACAGAGAAATGGGGTTAATACTGAATGTCAACTTGACAGGATCTAGAATTACCTAAGGGACAACCATATGGACATGTCTGTGAGGGAGTTTCTAGATTAGGGTAACTGAAGTGGATCAACTCACTATAAATGTGGGCAACACTGCACCATGTGCCAAGATTCTGTACTGAATAAAAAGAAGAAAGCAGGCTGAGCACCAGCATGCATCTCTCTCTATGTGCTTCCTCACTGTGAATACCTGAGTGTTGCCTCACATTCCTGCTGCCATGTCTTCCCCATCAAGATGGGTGAACTATGAGCCAAAATCAATCCCTCCTCCCTTAAGCTGCTTTTGTCAGGTATTGCCACCACAACAAGAGACAACTAGCACAGAAAATTTACTTCAAATATAACCAATGCCTTAATACTTAGATTGCCAAAGATAAATTCAAACATACTACATAAGTACCAAGGGTAAAATATCTACTGTCTTTAATTTTGAGACTTTACCTAGTTGGTGAGACAAATACACAAACACGGACACAAACAAAATCTATCATAACAGTGGTAGTCCAAACAGATTTGACCTAGGGTATCCACTTGTACATATATTACTGAGTTTTAATTATAAAGTAATTAACATAAATACCTGTACTGTTTTTCCAAGTCCCATGTCATCACCAAGAATACACCCTCTTCCTTGGATGTAGTGTCCATAGAGAAACTGGGCTCCCTCCCTTTGGTAATCTCTCAAGTATCTATTAATAGTATAAGGAATAGAGTCTCCATTTTCAGATAATTTAAAAGCATCAGCTGATGAAGGAAATTTTCGGTGTGGGAAATAAGGTTTCTCCAAATCTTCGTCATCAAATATAAAATTCCTGGGGAATTCTTTAGGTGGTTTTACTTCTTGAAGTCTTTTAAGAGGTATTTTCCTTTCTTGAAAATCAGAATATAGGACAACTGCAAATGGCTTCCCATGTTCATCAACAGTGATGGACTTTATGCTTGCTTCACAGAGTTTTTCATTATCTGGAGAAGGAGCAAGACATCTTTCTCCTGGATACCATCTGTCTAGAATAATAGAGAATGAAACTTTCAAAAACATGTAACAACTTATCATCTATAGCAAGAAAAACTATGTATCATAAATTTCATTTCAACATAACTAAAACAAGACAATTATATTTATTTTACAGCTATTTTTTTAAAAATATATTATCTGATGTTCTCCTATAGTAAAGAGTATAATTTATTTCCTATGCTTTTTTCCCATCCTAGTTGTGTGTCATTATCTCCTCTGGAGTTTTAAAAACTCTATGTGGATGTTATCTCTGTGATTCCAACCCAGCCAAAATGGTGTGGACAACAAGCATTGGGTTTCACTACCTTGTTTAGTTGTACAACCAGGGTGAGACCCAGTGATAAGAATGTTCTTGCTACTTTGTGAGCATCATACACAAGACCATATGTGACGAAGTATGGGTAAACAGGGCTTGGGAATGAGTAAGCCAAGGTCCTTAGGCAGCAATTCTTTCATCAGACTTTTTAAAATAAGAAACTTATTTATTATTTGAAAGGGAGAGTGAGGAAGTAGCAGACGGAGAGAGAATGGGAATGTCAGGGCCTCCACCACTACAAATGAGCTGCAGACACATGTGCCACCTTGTGCATCTAGCTTACATGTGTACTGGGGAATTGAACCTTAGACTTTGCAGGCAAGTGCTTTAACCACTAAGCCATCTCTCCAGCTCATCATCTGATTTTTTTTTGTTGTTGTTTATTTTATTAGAGAGCGACAGACAGAGAAAGAGGCAGAGACAGACAGAATGGGCTCACCAGGGCCTCCAGCCACTGCAAACGAATTCCAGATGCATAAGCCACCTTGTGCATCTGGCTTAAGTGGGTACTGGGGAGTCAAGCCTTGAACCAGGGTCCTTAGGCTTCACAAGCAAGTGTTCAGCCCCTGATTTTTTTTTTTAAATAGTTATTCTATATCCTTTCTCTGGACACAGGTGGTCATTCTCACTGTCAATACTGTACTAACCACTGCTTCATCTGGTGTACCAGGGAACTGCCATCTCAACTATTTTGACACTCCAAGAAGCTTTAATAAAACTCCTGAATCTATGGAGGGACATCTATTCAAAACCACCAGACTGTCTGATCTGTAACACTACAAAAATAAGTAAATGAATGGATGGATGGATAGATAAATAAATAACCCCCAACCTCCAGGTGATTCCAATGTAAAGCTACATCTGAAACCCCCTGACTGAGAAGTTAAGACAGGATTAATGTCAAGGTTTTGTCAGGTACAGAAAACAACCTGCCCAAGTTATTCTACCTCTCTGTTTCTTCATCTGGCCAATGGATATAAGAATAGTACCTATGTCTTAAGTACTAATTGTTTACTAAGTGTTAGAGGCATAGTAAAAATTATATGTTAATTATCAATATTCTGATTACTGCCATTACTATGAATTCTCTCAGGATCTCTAGATCATGGGGCCAAAGAATTTTGTGTTGGCAAGGACATGTGAAGATTTCTGTCTTAGGAATTATTTTTAATAGGTTCCCCACAAGAGCCCCACTTTGGGCTCACTAGAATTTTCCCAATCTAACCAAGATTGTCCTGATATTTTGATCCCACACTGACAGTCTAGTCTGAAGGCACTGAATTTCTTCTAGTTCATGAGATTGAGATCTTTCTCAAAGGGAAAGCACGTAGATAAACACTCAACATATTGCTGGGTACACAACACTCAGTAGGTGTTAAATCTGAAATGGAAGCTATTGATTTAGAGCCAAGACAATCCCTTATGGCAAACCACGCCTTCCTTAAAGTCTAGACTACCTAAGAGTCAGAAGACTGCCTCAATGTATTGTGTATTAAATTCTTAGTGTAATAAACCTTTGTTCTTCTACTTACCAAACTTCTACCACTCACTAATAACATATAGCCAGCATTTAGCGAAGGCTCACTATGCGCCAGAAGAGGAGTCACTTTGCAAACTTCGCATTTAATCATCACCAGAACGGTGTAATGATCCCCACTGTACAGATGAGGACTGTTAAGAGACCCGGCACTAAATCCAAGGGTAGACTGACTCCACAGTCCAGGTTCACAGCCCTAACTAGCAAAGAAGCGGTTCCCAGGCATTAAGCGGTTCACAATCTGCAGCTGTCACTCAAAAGGAGCCAGACAGCAAAACCTCGACCGGAAGCGCTCTGGCAGGGACGGGTCCGGGTCCAACGCGGCGCAGTACACACAGGGGTCCGGGCAGAGGAGCGAGCTCGGAGCTCATACCTTTGCGGGCGTTTTCCGCGTGGGGCTTCGGGGCAGAGGGATCCATCGGGCCAGGGGGAGGAGCCTGGCAGCTCCGCTGCTCTGACCTGGCCCGAAGCGGACGAGGAAGGGACGGTGCGCGAGCCCACCGTGCCCAGCACCGGCTCCCGCCACCCTCACGGCATGGCCGCCCTGGCGTTCCAGGCCGCGGGACGGGGTGCCGGGGCGGAGGCGGAGGGGGCCGGGGACAGGGAGCGACAGCGTCCGGGCTGGAGGGTGTCGTGTGGCGACTCAAGGACAGGACGTGGGCATGGGGGACTCTGTGTCTCCCTCCCAGTGTCCCCGCTCTCTTCCACACTACCCACCGTGACTTAGGGAAATCTCGCGAGAACGAGCTCGCAAATCGTCCTGGGGATCTCACGAGAAGAAAAGCTTCACATTTTTCCTGAGTGGGCGGAGCGATCATCTTGGCGTCCTCTGTAGGTAGAGGATGGGCTGCTGCGCCTGCGAATATCGCCCGGTTTGGTGGTGGTCAGTGGCGAAAGCAGCTAGAAGAGGTACCTAGGGGCTGCCTGGGTTTTCCGCGCTGGTAAGGACAGTCCAAGCCTTGCAAAGAGTGTCACCCGCCTTTGCTTCTCACGTGTACGTGGTGCTTGGGTCGTCCAAGCACCTCCAGGGCAGCATACTGCCGGCTTCGCGGAGGCTACCTGACACCCCTCCAGACGTACGTTGATTAAAGCAAAAGCGGATCTTGCATGTTACAATATTTTCATGTCATTGTGCCGTATTTTCTTCACTTAGCTAAAATGGGTCTGTAGTCCTTTCCTATTGCTACTGTAACTACTTACCCCGAGCTTTTTATGGTTTGAAACGGTGCAGACGTGTTCTAGACAGCACTAATTTATTATCTTTTGGTGTTTCAGGTCAGAAGTCCTATGCAAGGTTTCTTAGGCTAAAATCCAAGTGTCAGAAAAGCTACATTCCTTTCTGGAAGTTGAAGGGAATTGGGATTCCTTGCCCTTTGCAGCTTCTGACTATGGCCTGGCCTGCAGTCCGATTCTTCAAAGCCCGAAATGATGCAGTTCTGTGACCCTTCCCTAGAGTACTCTCCTGATCGTTGCACCTGGCTGGGACAGAGTTTGATTTTTCAGAACTCACCAGAATAACTCAAAGTAATTCTACTTCCAAGTCTGCACCCTTAATTGCACCAGCAAACCCTTTGCCATGTAAAGTAGTATATATGGTTTCCTGGCATTAGACACAAACACACACACACACACACGTCTCAAGTTTTATAATCAGTATCCTGTGCATTCAAGGGCCTCTTAAGAAAACTATATGGCCATTCACTGTGCAAATAGGTCTCAATTTTTTGACAGATAGTAAAAATCTAAAGAACAGTTTCATGGCAGTGCTTCATCTAGACTATCACTTGTTTGCTTAACAGAAAGAAATTTAAGAGAAACACCTAAGTCATCCACTATCCTTGTGTGAGATGTTGACCTACCTCTGCTTCATTGGCCACAACCAGGAACAGCAATCAAGCTTATAATAGTGACTTAAGTAAAAAGGGTCAGTGGGTCTGGAGAGATGGCTTAGCAGGTAAGTGCTTGCCTGTGAAGCATAAGGACCCTGGTTCGAGGCTCAATTCCCCAGGAACGTTAGCCAGATGCACAAAGGGGCGCACACATCTGGAGTTCTTCTGCAGTGGCTGGAGGCCCTGGCGCACCCATTCTCTCTATATATATATCTGCCTTTTTCTGTCACTCTCAAATAAATAAATAAAAATAATAAACAAAAAAATTTAAAAGGGGTCAGTGTAAGAAAGATATCAATTAGGAAGTAAACTCTTAAATCAGTGCTGGACACACTAAGGAATCTATGTGTTGTTATGCAGTGCATCCACTTAACAGTTCATGCTATATAGTTACTACTTCAGTTTAATATTTTAACTTACTTGACTGTACCTTATTAAATAAGATTTTAATTCTAACTTCAATTACCATGCATTGTAGAACATACTTCAGACACAGAAAGAAAACAGCTGAATTATATATGCATCCTGATATTGGAAATCTTAAAATGTAGGAAAACATGATTCTTAGACTTGATGAATAGCTGTTTTATTTAAATTCTTCTCAATTCTCTCTAAAATCAAAATTACCAAAAATTTAATCAAAGTTACTTTTTTTTTTTTTTTTTTTTTTTGCTACAACCACCACAGTTTGATTCCCCACCACCACCACTAATACCATCAGTTGTATGATACTGTCTTCATTTTCCAGAAGTCTATTGACTTAAAGTGTAGAGCCTAACAGAGCTGACGTGTAAGAAGAAGTGACTTGGTAAATCGAGAAATAAGTTTGGATTTAAATGAAAAATCATCTGATTAAAGGAATACACTGTGACTAACAAGAAAGGAAGGCCCCTCATTCTCTATGTGTTTATTATTTAAGCACATTGCCATGCCTGTATAATGAAGTAGGAACAACCATAGCATGAAAATGTCCTAAGGAACCAGGTGCCTCATAAAGCCAAACATCCTCAGACATTCCTTCCCACATGAAACAGTAGCTTTCATTTTTGCCACCTGCCTTTACATCTTCTAGTCTAGATGCTGATGTGAATATCACTGTGAGTCCAGTCATTGCAAAGTGAAATTGTAATATGTTTAGAAATTCCTGAAGTCAATATAAGTGATACCAGATTACTGGATTACATGAAAAGCCATTGGTAATGGAGGATCCAGCAGAATTAAGCCACTTGAAACTGTAAAAATAGGACTTAGGTTTAGCACATCTAGATTGGAGGTAGAGCACATGTTTAGTATGAATAAAACCCAACTAAATACAAGCCTCAACAAGAGAGAGAATAACGCGATGAAGATAGCATAGGCATTTCAAAAGAGTGTCATTTGAATGCCAAAGAGGCTTTAAGAAAGATTATTTAACCCTCCACTACTTTATTAAAATTAGCTTCTAGGGTCTGGAGAGATTGCTCAATGGTTAAGGTACATACCTGCAAAACCTAACGATCCAAGTTTGATTCCACTGTATCCACATAAAACCAGATGCACAAAATGGTGCATGCATCTGAAGTTTACTTGCAGTGACTAGAGGACTTGGTGCACCTATTCTCTCTCTCTCCCTCTTCTGTGTATGTGTGTCTGTCTGTCTGTCTCTTTGTCTCTGCTTGCAAATAAATAAAAAATATTTTAAATAGTTTCTATTTAAGTTCATACTGCAAAAGTCAGATATGTATTTATCATTATCTAAGTAGCTTGCATTCTATGTAGAGATAGTTGGTAAACAAGTCTGTAAAGTGTAGAACAATCAACCACAAGGCTCAAGGAAAAAAAGTAGATATAAAACCTAAGACAACACAGAATCTAACTGTTACATTGATGTCATAGTCTCGTGAATTTAAGTTGTACTCTTTCTCCCCTGATACATTGTTTCCCAGGTAATATAAAGAAAGGAAGAAGAGGTGAGGACAAGAAAAACAGATAAAAGGAAATAAAATACTGACAAATGGTTTGCTGGTGAGCAACCTAAGTTAGGATTTAAAATTCTAGGGCTGAGGTTGTGGCTTAACAGAGTGCTTGCTTAGTATGCACAAAGCTCTGGGCTCAATTCCTAGCGCCTCATATACTGAGTGTGTTGATAAATCTATAATCCCAGTCCTTGGAAGATGGGGGCAGGAAAATCAAAAGTTCAAGATCACCCTTAGCTATATCACAAATTTGAAGCTAGCCTAGGTACATAAGACCCTGTCTAAAAAGAAAATTAAATAAATAAAAACAAAAACCTAAATGACTGTTGAACACCTAAAAGTGGTAAAGATGATAAATTTTATATGTCTTTTACCACAACTTTATTTTTTTTTTAAATTTATTAGAGAAAGAAAGAGAATGGGCACACCAGGGCCTTTAGCCACTGCAAACGAACTCCATATGCATGTACCACCTTGTGTATCTGGTTTATGTGGGTACTGAGAAATCCAACCTGGGTCCTTAGGCTATGCAGGCAAGTGCCTTAATCACTAAGCCATCTCTCCAGCCCTGTACCATAGATTTTAAAAGAAAAAAATCAAGCCAAAGCAGTGACAAGTCAGGTTTGAGATAGACATAGTGAGTAATTAGTGTTATAAATATGTCATGGTCCCATATAATGTAAGGAATATTGCACCTTGAAGATTCACCAATGGCTTTTTACCTTATTGAGTCAGTGAGTATTAGAACTCAAAATAATTGTAAAATGTGCTTCAGTTCTCTAAAGAGAAATTTCTGAGAAATAAAATAATTTACCTACGATCATAATCTCCAGTAGTGAATAATAAAGTAAGGTTTAGGACATATTTCCTGGCCTTTTATTTCCCTTCTTTTCTCCTTCCTTCCTTCTTCCCTCCCTTCCTTTCTTCCTTCCTTCTTTCCTTCCCTCCTTCCTTTGGGCATGCTGATAATTTAATCTAGGGCCTCACACATGCTAGGCAAGTACTCTACCACTGAGCTCTATTCTCAGCCCTCTTAACTCCTGTTCTAATATGATAGGTCTATAAAAATATTGTCTAGAAATGTTTAGATTTGAAAAAAAAATAAACCTTTAGTTCATGTATTTGTCACCTCATTCCAGTTCTTCAATCTAAAAATTCTGCAACAAAACACCCAGAACAACTAGTTGGAATGTTTCTCTAAAGCCACTCACAGTTATGAGGCTTACCTTTCAAAAATGTATTAAATACTCATAGCAACAAATAAGGAATGAACACTGGCTTATTAGGTGGCACTTATCCCACTACTGTCCTGATGGCACAGCACTTCTCAGTTATGAGAGGCCTGAGTTTTATAGTGTTGTGAGAACAGAAGACATAGTCCTTCTTAAGTCTACACATGGCCCTGCACTCATGCTGGAAATGAAACTCAAACTTGAAATTAAAAAAATTGAAAAAAATGTGAACACATAAAAAGAGAATGATGGAGGAGGACACATGGTCACAGAATGTACTTTAGAGGTGGTGTTAATTGCCTCTGGAATGTTTCCATGCCCTCAAACATATTTCAACTCTGGGTTCACACAATCTGCATGATCTAGGAAACCTCAAAGGCGACACAGAGTCAAGCGCTAGATCTTTAACTACATCCAGGCAATTAGCAAGAAGCATATCCCTTCCACAGGGGAAAACTGCAAAGCAAAGACCCTTGAGTCTCTCAGAGATAAATTCCCATCAAATAATTCACAATCCTAAAACTGAAGCAAAGACAAGCCTAAGCCATCATGAAAAAGAACTAGTAGGAGAAATGTGCAGCACAATAGAATAGAACCTTCAAAACAGATGCAGGCTTGTTTAAAGTGTAGCTAACATATTTACTGATGTATTAAAAATTGAAAATGTGAATGGAAACAGTGGACACTGCAAGCCTTATATTGGCCAGCCCAGGCCAAATGAGCCAATGGGTGCAATAGTGGCATGTCTATCATGGTGGAAACCAACTGCCCTCTAATTGGACTGGAGGCCTACTCCATGGGGGGGGGGGGGGGGAATACATACCTGGTACTGAAAACCTAAAACAGGGGTAGTCATAAGCCCTAGGGGTGTAATGTCTGCTGCTGTCTGGCTAAATATATATACTATGCTTATCAAACTGCCCAGTAAGCACTTCTCTTAATGTTCATACCCTTATATTAATGCTACTCTCACTTTTGGTAGAGAATCTTCTCTTTTCAGATAGTAGTGACCTTGGGATGACTCAGAAGATATCATGGTGCTGAAAAGAAGTGGCTGGAGTACTCAGAGCTGTAATATCTCTATCACATCTTCCAAGGCTCAGGATCTAGTGCGGAAGAGGTGGCAGAAAGAATATAAGAGCCAAAGGAAGGGTAGGACTTCTTACAACGTGCTCCCTCCAGACATAAAATGGCTTGGATATCCATGACCTCACGGTGCCTGATACCACCTATACAAGACCATCATAAGAGGAGGAAAAGATCATGATATCAAAATAAAAAAGAGACTGAGATGGGGAGGGGATATGATGGAGAATGGAGTCAAAGTGGAAAGTGTCGGGGGGAAGCAAGGGTATTACCATGGGATTTTTTTTTTATAATCATGGAAGATGTTAATAAAAATTTGAGGAAAAAAAACTTAAGAAGTACTAGATAGGGATGGGGTGATTTCTCAGGTTTAGAGGCACTTGCTAAGTCTGCTAGCCCATGTTCAATTCTCTGGTATCTGTAAAGTCCAATGGACAGGGTGGTGCGTGAGTCTGGAGCTGTTTGCAGTGGCAAAAGACCCTGATGTACCCATGCTCACTCATCTCTCTCTGTCTCTGTCTGTTTCTCTTACACACATGCAAACACACACACACAGAAATGCCAGGTAGATTTTAAAGAGATTCTAGAAATGAAATTTTAATTATTGACATTTAAAACTCAATGTAACTTAAAAGCACAATAAACAACAGGAAATTATGACCTGAAAAGTCTGAAGAAATGAAATAAATGGAGTGTGAAAGACAAAGTAGATGGAAACTACATAAGTACAAAGAAATAGCGGGTGGAAGGCAAAAGTCTAAAAATGAATAGAAAGATGGAGAGAAGATGTTCAAAGACATAACAACTGACATCTTTAGATTCAGGAAGTATGATGAATGCTGCATAGTATAAATGAAATAAATCACTAGTTAAGCATAGTAGAGTGAAATGGTAGAAGAAAGCTGTGAAGATTCTGGAAAGTTACTAGGAAAGATAGGTGACCTATTAATAGAATGGCAGTTTTACTAAGGAGAGCAGACTTCTCAGGAGTAACTGTAAGCCTGAAGACAGTGGGTAACAACTTCAAAGTGGGAAGAGAAGAGAACTGCCAACATAGATTCTGTAGGCAGCTGTCCTTTGGTTCTGGCCAAATAAGAATATTTACAGACAAAAATCAAAGCCTAACACCAGTGGACTTAACCTGAGGGACTTTTGTCAAGATTTTAAATCAAAACCTAAGAAGGAATCATTACCCTAAAAAAGGGTAACCAGCCACTGACTGTATGAAGCATCAACAATAACAGTAATAATTTGTATGTATAAAAATAAAGGGAAGTAAAACATTGTGTAATAATAAAATATGATGGGCATGCTAAGGCATGGGTATTGAATATCCCCAAAGCCCTGGGTATTAAAGACTTAGCCCCCAGCATGGCACTATTGGGAGATGATGAAAACTTTAACAGTTTGAATCTAGTGGGAGGCCTCAGGTCATTCAGGGCATGTTATGAAAAATTGTGATCCTAACTGCCTTTCTGTCTCTCAGCTTTTCCCTCTCTGCTTCTTACTCACCATAAGGTAAGCAGCTTTCTCTACCATGCACTCCTGTCATGTTGTTCCTCAGGCCCAAAAGCAATGGAGCAAATTGACAATGAACTGAAACCTCCAAATCTGTGAGCCAAAATAAACATTTCCTCCTTTCAAGTGGATGTATCTCAGATAGTTGTCAAAGTAACAGAAAGCTGACTAAAACAGACAATGCAAGAAATGAAAGTGTTAAAAGATGTTTTGTTGAAAAAGAATAATAAAAATTGATAACTTCTACTTGCTGAAGCATTCACATTAAATGTTGGTGTTAGGTGTTAGGGCTGGAGAGATGGCTTAGCAGTTAAGGCTTTGCTTACCTGCAAAGCTCAAGGACCCATGTTCAACTCTTCAGGTCCCACATAAGCCAGACACACAAGGTGATGCACACACAGTTGGATATGTGCACAAGGTGACACACATATCTAGAGTTTGATTGCAGTGATTTAAGGCCCTGGTGCACCAGTTCTCTTCCTCCCCTACCCCACACTCTCATAAAAATAAATATTAGGCTGGAGGGATGGTTTAGTGGTCGAGGCATTTGCCTGAAAAGCCAAATGATCCAAGTACAATTCCCCAGGACCCACATTAGCCAGATACACAATGCATGACCCATATGCCTCAACAAGGAGGGGTCGGGAAGGGGGTAGTGCATGGATGAGCCTAACAACAGTACCAACTTGACTGAATTCACTGAGTACAAAACTAATTGGTAAAAAAAAAAAATTAAGTTGCTCTATCAGTAAGAAATAATCATACTGTATAATCACAGGCCAAGTCATTACTCTATTGAGTGGCCAAGTTGAACCCAAAATCATTTAGCATAAGTGACATAAAACAATTTTAAGAAATAATGAATCCAAGCTTATTTTAGATTGTACACTTGATTCTTGGTTTTCTGAAATAAACATAGCTTCCATCACTCATAAAAATGTATTTGCAAATGGAGAATAAAATTTATGGGCTGGAGAGATGGCTTAGCGGTTAAGTGCTTGCCTGTGAAGCCTAAGGACCCTGGTTTGAGGCTTGATTCCCCAGGACCCATGTTAGCCAGATGCACAAGGGGGTGCATGCGTCTGGAGTTCGTTTGCAGTGGCTGGAGGCCCTGGTGCACCCATTGTCTCTCTCTCTGCCTCTCTCTCTCTCTCTGTCGCTCTCAAATAAATAAATAAAAATAAAAATAAATTTAAAAATATTATAATCACTTAAAAAAAAAGTACCAGAGGTACCTGGCAAATGGTGCATCCCTTTAATCCCATTACTAAAAAGGCTAAGATAAGAGGATCTTTGTGAGTTTGAGGCCACTCTGAGACAACAGTGAATTCCAGATCAGACTGGGCTAGAACAAGACCCTTATCTTGCACCCCCCCCAAAAGAACCTACCAGAATCTATGGGGTCAATTACAGTACTCCAAAGTGTAAATCTTGTTATTCCATGTCCTGGTACTATTCCTTTCCACCCACCTTCCTCAAGTTATACTTCTGCTTTCATGTCTCTTAGCTCTATACACATCTAATATTGAAATATGACAGTAAATAAGTGATATTTTTTCTGAATCGGTTTATTTTGCTTAACAATATATAGTATACATATAATTTTTATAAGATACTTGTTCATAGGAAGTCTTTAAAGTGTAACATGATATGCCAAACCCAATCTAATCTGAGAATCAATAAACACTATTGACTTAAAAAAAAAAAAAAAAGAGGGCTGGAGAGATGGCTTAGCGGTTAAGCGCTTGCCTGTGAAGCCTAAGGACCCCGGTTCGAGGCTCGGTTCCCCAGGTCCCACGTTAGCCAGATGCACAAGGGGGCGCACACATCTGGAGTTCGTTTGCAGAGGCTGGAAGCCCTGGCGCGCCCATTCTCTTTCTCTCCCTCTATCTGCCTTTCTCTCTGTGTCTGTCGCTCTCAAATAAATAAATAAATAAATAAATTTTTTTTAAAAAAAAAGAATATTGGGGGTTCTTGCTCCATTGCTCTTTTTTTTTTTTTTTTTTTTCGAAATAGTGTCTTGCTCTAGCCCAGGCTGACCTGAAATTCACAATCCAGTCTCAGGGTGGCCTCGAACTCACGGTGATCCTCCTACCTCTGCCTCCAGAGTGCTGGGATTAAAGGTGTGCACCACCATGCCTGGCCCCACCCATTTTTTTTTTTTTTTTTTTAACAAGAGTATCTTTCTGATCCCTGAGCTGGCTGTTTATTCTCAAGGTCCAGTGATTCTCTGTTCTCTGTTCCCCATAGGACTGGGGTTACAGACATACATGGTCATGCCCAGCGGTTTATGTGGGTCCTAGGGATCAAACATGAAGAGTCTAACAGGCCTGCTCACTGCCCTCGAGCATGCACAGGAAATGTTCTTAACCACTGAGACTTCTCTCCAGTCCACACATTCCTATGTGTGTTTGTTTGTTTTAACCAAGAGGCAAAAAAAAGTTCTCAAGACCTAAGAACAATCTCAAATCAATGAAAATGTCAGAGTTTCTAGAGGAAATTGGTAAATCCATAATATGGTAGAAATTTACACTTAACTAGTAATCATCAAATTAAAAAGAAAAGCAACTTTGAACTGCACAATTAATATTCATAACCTAATGAATGTATATAGAATATTCCACCCTATTTTCAGAGAATAAACATCACTATAAGCACACAAAGAACATTTACAAATATGATCTGATCAGGAACTAAAGCAAATTCCAATAGCTTTCCAGCAAAATGATTTATGCAGAGAATATTCTCTGATCCTGTGAATTAGGTTAGAAGGAGTTGTTTAAAATATTATTTGTATGTGACATATTTGGAAATGTAAAAACACAATTCTAAATAAATTATGGACCAGAGGCAAAAAGTCATGATGCAAATCAGAAAACAAACATGGCAGAGTTTCAAACGGAATCTGAGATGAAGAGGGCTTTGATAGCGCTCCTGTACCATCCTTCATTTAAGGACAAGTGAGCAGGACACACGAGGAGTCACGGAGAAAGCTTAGTAAGCATTCTCTGTAATTTATGGGATAGGGTGTATGATTTGGCTCAAACATTAGAAATTTGAAAAACAAGTGTGATGACTGGCTGACTGGTCTGAAGGAAGGCTTACACATTAGCAACTTTTCCTACTTCTGAAGTCAATTATGACAAGAGTATGCTCATTTCCTCTGGAAGAATTGAGGGTCCAGGGGAGAGGAAGCTAGCATAAGTGTCAAAGTGACCAGCAGGGGGACCTGGATTACTAGCTTCCTAGGGGAGAAGTGACCAAGGAGGCCAAAGGAGGAACTAGTTAAGAAAGACCTTTTCTCATCCTCATCTTCCTTATCCCCCACATCGATCCTAGGAAAGCTAGAAGTAGCTTTGGAAGAGAAGAGAAGAGAAGAGAAGGGAAAGACCTAAAATCATATAAAAGAAGCCACCTCCCATTGCTTCCCAGCCAACACCTTACAGCAAATGCAGACTCTGAGAGGGGAAGACCTCAAGTTGGAATGAATGTTAAAATCTTTATAATTTTTATCATACTGTATTTATTATGTGCCAAACTGAGAATTTTTGTATATTTGTCTGTTCTTAGTGGCTAAAGTGACCACAAGATATTTTGTTATTCTTGAGAAAGGCTGGAAGAATTGTGGGATTTTCCTTGCTTCAAGGGGATGGAGAAAAATTGGCTTTTCAAAATGGATTTGATTAAGCATTGTACAAGTAAATGAACTCAGTCATATTTCATCTAAAGAGTCCTGCATCTCAACACTCACTGGGACTAAATAATAGAAATACTGCATATCAAAGTGGGTGGGTAATTCATGCAGTGAGTGGGTGGAATTCATGAGTAAGGAATTCTCATACTGGAAAAGAAAAGATGAACATAAATGAACAAACTAATTCCAAAGAAAGAAGAAAAACAAATGTAAAGAATAGAAAAATTGCTGAAGATAATTTTTTAAATTACAATTAAGATGAACAGTAAGGCCTAAAGATTATTCTTTGAAAAGATCAATAAAGTAGGAAATCTGTTGGGAAGATGCATCAAGAAAAAATGGGAACTACTCTCGGCTGAGAAGCCCATACTTACCACTATGTCACACTTTTTGTACCTCTTCATTAAGAAGACCACACCCATGCTCTGGGGTGTGCCTCACTTTCCTTGTAAGCACCCCTCTTTATCTTAGCCATATGCCTAAGTCTACATTAAAATATCATTAATAAAGCCTCAACTCTGGTTCAAAAAAACACAGAAAAATGACTCATACATTAAAATGAAAAATAGAGCAAATATCAAAAACATTCAAATTTAAAAGATATGGGAGGCATACAAGAAATAATTTCATACCATAGGTTTTTTAAATCTATATCTCCTTAAAAACATATCAAAAAGGAAAAGAAGTAAACAACTACAAAAGAAGCTCTAGTCAGTGGTTGAAAATGTCTTTCCAAGAAAAGATGTGATCTAGCTAGCTATACAGGCAATATACAGAACCCTCCCTGAGGTATATGTGGGTAAATCCTAAAAGCAAAATTTAATAATGACCCAATGACAGATGAAATTACAAGCAATGATTCTAAGTAAAAACACAGTCGAGAATAAGTGATGATTGCATGCTTAGCCCTAAATGGGACATCTGTACCACTTCCAAGGGTCAGGGAATGTAACCGAGCAAGGACAGAAAGAATGTAAAAACTGGAAAGGGGGTGGGGGCTGTGAATTCTCGCTGTCTTCTGGACCAACATGGCCATTACACTCATGAACTCACAGAAGCTCTGGTTTCCTACACAAGACAACCTGTCAACAGTCCATCATGGGTGTGTGGTGGGAAGGCTTACAAGCTTCACTCCTCGCAGAGTAGCTATTGGCAGTTCATGGTTGCTAGGAGGGGAGGTCGTGTTCATCAATGGTGTAGCCACTGAGAAGTTGCCATACTCTGGCACTTACCCTCCACCCATGCTCATGTAAGGACTCAAAGTCAGTGGCTCAAAAACAAACATAAAAGTAGGAAGGTGATTAGTTAGGAAGAAGAAGGGATTTAGTGGGAGAGCATAAGAGATGGTAATAATATGGGAGGCGATAAGAGTGAATATGATCAAATTATATTATATATATGTATGACATTGTCAAAAATAAAGAAAAAATACTACTCAGCTGAATTTAACTTTGAATAATAAATGCATCCACAATTAAGTAAAACTTATCTCAAGAGAGGTAAGTACAGTTTAAAACTGAAAATTTAGTAGTGTAATTTACCATGTTAACAGATAAAGGAGAAAATTTATGAGAATGTCTCAATGAACAGAAAGATCATCTTATGATTAATCTGTTAGTAATATAGTAGAAGTTCACTTCCTTAATTTCAGCAAGAGAACCTATTCCAACCAAGCACCATCATCATATTTAATGATGAAACGCTAGATACACTTAACTTAGTGAATGTGACATCTGTCATTACATCTCAACACTGTGCCAGTCATCCTAATGAAAGAATGAGAGATGCAGGTTATATATATCAGAAATGATGAATTGCAACTCACAAAATCGTCATTCATGTAAAAAATGAGAAAATGACCAGGCATAGTGGCACATGCTTTTAGTCTCAGTACTTGGGAGGCTGAGGCAAGAAGATCACCATGAATTCAAGGCCAGCCTAGAGCTACAGAGTGAATTCCAGGTCAGCATGAACTAGATAGTGAGATCCTGCCTCAAAAAGTAAGGAAAAAAAAAAAATCAAAACCTAAATTGTGGGGGCTGGGGAAATGGCTTAGCAGTTACAGCATTTGCCTGCAAAGGATAAGGACCTGGGTTTGATTCCCCAGGACCCACAGAAGCCCGATGCACAAGGAGGCACAGGTGTCTAGAGATCGTATGCAGTGGCTAGAGGCTTTGGCCTGCCCAATGTCTCTATCTTTCTCTCTCATAAAAAATAAATAAAATATTTTAAAAACCAAAATTGATAAAATATAAATGGATTTTTAGAATAAGAGGATTTGGGGTGCATACAAGTGCAGTTGATAAAAATCAATTATATTCCATTTACCAGTAAAACAAATTATAAAATATAATTTATTGCCATGAGTCTAAGGTCAGCTTGGGCTAGAGTAAGACCATGTTTCAAAATAAACAAAAACACTGTATATTTTTTCATTTACCGCTTAGTGGTTAAGGCATTTGCCTACAAAGCCAAAGAACCCCAGTTTAACTATCCAGGACCCATATAAGCCAGAAGCACAAGGAAGCGCATGTGTCTGGAGTTTGTTTGCAGTAGCTGGAGGCCCTAGCATGCCCATTCTCACTCTCTCCCTCTTTCTCTTTCTCAAATAAATAAAATATATTTTAAGAAACCAATATGATGATACCATTTTTTCCCAAAAAATAAATCTATCGTGTGATTCTTTGTCAAGATATTCTCATATACACACACCTAAACAAAGGAATTTTAAAATTTATTAGAAAGTGAAAAGTAGTAAGAATGATCAAGGCAACTTTACCAGACATCAAAGGGAAAGGAAGAACAGTTGAATAAGTGATACTGGAACAACTCATTTCTCAAAGGGGACGTAAATGAGGTTGAATTTCTCTCTACACAATACACCAACTTAAGCTCCAAATGCAAAACTTTTTAAAAAGGCTTTACATTTAGGAAGAAGGAAAAGGAAAAAATAAAAACAGCAAACATGGCCACGTGTTTGGATTTTCTAGGCACCCTGGCACAACTTTCAAATCCCAACTGACAGGCAAATACTAGAAAGAGGAAGGGAGCAGTGTAAATACACCACTCGTAGGACTGTATGCAAAGCAGTTACCTTGCTAGTCATGTATCCAATCTAATGCTTCCAATGAACAGGACAGTATTTTATTGTTTACATTGTCAAAATTTGCATGTTATTGAAGCCTCTGTTGTTATGTTCAAAACATTCATTTTGGCATACTGTCATTTTATTTAACATAAGATTTTAATTTAATAACAAGTAAATAAGTTGTAAGCATGGGACATTCATAACAGTTCTATATCATATATGATTAATTTATTATAGTAATTTAAACATTAGTATTTCTATATTACAAGGGGTGAGGGAGCGCTGAAACTGACATATATAAGAACAATGTCGTTAACAAAATAAAGGTACATCATTTAAAATGTAAATTAACAATTGAATAAATAGGTTTAAAACAAGGACAATAAATGTAGGATTAATTACAATGACATTTCACAATGCCAAACTAACTTTTGAAAGCTAAGTTGAAAACTTAATAAGATTTCAGATGAAACATTAATAAGTTAATCTTTTTTACATGTACGTGTGTGCAGTGTGTGTATGTATGTGGTGTGATGTGTATGCAGTGTATGCATGTGTATATGTAGATAGATGTGCACCCAATGTGCTTACATGCCAAGGCCAGAGGAGAATATCAGATGTCCTTCTCTGTCATTGATCCACAGATTTCCTTGAGACAGGGTCTCTCACTAAACCTGGAGCTGCATTTTCAGTCAGACTGTTGACTAGTGAGCTCCAGTAGTGATTCTCCACCCTTTGCTCCCCATCAGACTGAGGCTCCAGAAGTGCAGGCCAAACTGTCTACATGGCTGCTGTGGTCTCACACTGTCCCAGACCCTTATGCTTGCACTTTGACAAGCTAGATCCCTAGCCCTATAGGTTTAATCTTTGCCTCTTTCTCATGGAATATCCAAAAGCATTGTAGTCTAGAAAATTGACTAATGTAAGTTCCCTAGAAAAGTACTAATGAAGATATATATATTAATTTTATTTATTTATTTTCAAGCAGACAGAGATAGAGATAGAAGAAAGACAGAGAGAGAAAGAGAGAGAGAATGGGCATGCCAGAGCCTCCAGCCACTGCAAATGAACTCCAGATGCTTGTGCCCCTTGTGCATCTGGCTTATGTAGGACCTGGAGAATCTAACCTAGGTCCTTTGGCTTTGCAGGCAAATGCCTTAACTGCTAAGCTATTTCTCCGGCCTGAAGATATACATATTTTTAATAACTAAACTCCCCAAAACTCACAATAGAATCTCTTCTCACCAAATTTGATTAAAGTAATATGAATTACATTTGAATAATATTAATACAAGGCAAATAAAAAGGCAGGTTTGTAATACTTTACTAGCTTTTATAAGCAGGCTTAAAACACCTATCTGGACCACACTGGAGTGTCGGAGCGAACATGTTTTCAGTGCTTATCATGGAATCCCCTACTGTTCTTCAGATTACGTGGCCTCCATGTGATTTTTATAAAAGATAACTTTTCCCTGAGTTATTTTAGGCCACATCACCTCATCTTTGGTGACTTTCTTTGAATTTTCACTGCTTAACGGCAAACTATTTCCAAAGAGAAGCCGTGTAGACATAGTTTATTTTTTTTAATTCAGAGTTTTAAATGTGCCTTTATTCTTTATTATAAATGATGGTTGCCAAATTTTTACTTTTCAAAAATGTTCCCTCAAGGGCTGATAGTGTAGCTCAGTGGTGGAGCACTTGCCTAGCATGCATGAATCCCTAAGATTCAGCCCCAGCACCACAAAAGCAAACACACACACAAAAAGGACCAAAAATGTTCCTCAACTGAGCAACACCTTGGGCACCATGAAATAAGAGTAAAAGAGACTTCAGTGATCATTATAAGATATGAGGATCCCAATAGTGTATTCTGAATGAAAATGCATACTTCCTTGATACATATCATTTTTGTCACATTGTCATAAATCCATCACTATACTTAAATTAGATGGCAAGATCTGGGCCTTGACAGTGTTTGGTTGAAAATAAATTAAGGAATTAATTAAGATGGAGAAATATGAAAAAATATGTAAAAAGTAAGTGAGTTTATTTTTAAACTGGATATTATGTTTTTTAATATAAAGCAACCCTTTCAGGGGAACTGTTAGTTCTCTGCAATTTATGCAGAGATTATTTGACAGGATGGTTGAAATATCCCACACCACTTTTGCACAGTGGAAATGCAAAACCCAAAGAATTCATATTTTTAAGACTGTTAACACTTTCTCAAATTTCGATAATTCATTCAATTTCTGTAGAAAAACATGGGCTTTGTTTTTCTTTCTTTTAATTATTTATATAGCCCAGTTTTACAAATAGGTTCTCAATATCTGGAAGCCTGAAAGAATGTCACCATCTGAAGCAATTTCTTGGGGTCTTTTCACATTTACTAATATCAACACAATGAATGATACCTCTTTTGACCGTGAACTGTCCTTGGGATTTTATAGTTACAGCCAGGAGAAGATCTGACTTTCATTTCTCTATCAGCTTTCTCATTGTTTTTCTTCCAGAAAGATTCTTTCAGTGCCTAAGGCCATAGCACTCTGCAAATTTGCGTGCCTGCCAAAGCTAGGCAATAGTATAGCAGTTAGATGACAATGCAGAACAACAGAGACTATATGGTGATGAGAGGGAAAATAATCATTCCACTAAGCCAGATAGGCCTAGAACCATAACAAAGACGAAGTTCTTTCATTTTTGCCTATACATTTAACATTCATTAATATGTGTGAATATTCTTGAGGGAGGAAAGAAAAGCAGTCATTTTCAACTGCAAGTATTTTAGCAACTCTATGTATTATAAGTCTAATGGTGTTTCATACAGATTTTTGTCATTGACATTATTCTTACAAAAACATGATCTCACCAATGTGGTTACAGGCTAGTGGTGAGGGAGAGGGTCTGTGACCAAGTAGAGTGTGGTATTTATATGGTGACATGTACACAGGACTGATGCAATTTTTACAAGTACCAGTGCATTGTTAAGGTTCCAGGTACTTTGGTATATGCCAATACTGATTTACTAATTTCTTTTGCTGTTTACATTTCATATACCCTTCAACTTAATATTAGTCCTATTCAATATCTACTTCTTACATTTCTCCTATAAAATTCCCTAGCAACTGAAGCTAATTTCAAAGAATTATTACGTTTAAAGAATTGCCAGAAAAGTAGGCAGTCCCCTAAGTATATGTGTTTATCATCATTTGCTCATTCATTCAATCAATAAATATTTATTTTAACACACCTATATATGCTGGGAACTGTGAAGATGCAACCATGTATGAACAAGTCTGCCTTCACAAAACTGCCATGGTGCCTAGTTCATAAAACTGGTACTCATTAGCACATCCCCCAAAATGGCTCATGGTTAAATAAGACAGGTTGCCCTTTGGGAATAATTTTCATGCTTAGACACACAAATATAGAAAGTCTTAAGGAATGCAGTTCCAAAAAACAAAGCAGAAAAGAAAAGGAAACAAAGGGTGAGGAATAATTGTTTTTGCTTGTGTTAATGTGGCTTGTGTGCATGTGTGTAATATGTTGTGTGGGTATGTAGCATATACATGTGTCCACATGGCACCCCATGAACTCACCTACAGCAAGAACAGAACATCGAGTGCCCTGCTCCATTGCGCTTTGGCCTGTTCTTATTTGAGTTGGAGTCTCTCACTAATTCCAGAGCTTCCTCATTTTTCACATCAAGCTCCAACAATTTCCAAGTGCTCTATACCACATTAACAAATACAGTGGAAAATATCAACATACAAACATCAGCGTACTACAGCACTTTAACAAATTCAGGAGAAAACATCATCACCTCAACTGATATAGAAAAAGCATTTGACACATTGCAATACCCTGTCATAATAAAATCACTTAACAAACTAAGTGTGCATTTCAATTTCAGTGTGCATAAGACATAACTTAAACAATCATCCTTGTTAGAAGATTGAAAGCTGTTCCTTTAATGTTAGGAACATTGCAAAGAAGCCTGATTTTGCTACTTCTATTCAGTATGGTACCTGAATTCATAGCCAATGTAATAAAAGGCAAGAAAAAAAGGCATGCAAATTTTTGGGAAGAAATAAATTATCTCTTTATAAAGGACATAGTTTTATATGCAGAAAATTCTAAAGCTTTGACAAGGTAAAAACAAACATAAACCACTTCAGGAAAGTTACCAATCACAAGGAATCATTTGTATTTATGTGTACCAGCAATGAATAATCTTAAAAGAAAATTAATAAAGTTATTCCTTTTATAGAGCTACTCCTCCCCCCACAAAATAGAACAAAATTAAAAGGTTGGGGCAGTGGCTTAGCAGAAAAAGCATGAGACAAGAGGCAGAGATAGGAAAATCCCCTGGAGCTTGCGGGTCTGATGAATGCAGTGGTGAACAGTGACAGACCCTGCGTCAAAGGAGGTGGAGACGAGAAGCAAATCCTGAACTTGTCACCTGACTGCCACATGTATGCTGTGGCATGTGTATATCTGTGTGCGTGTGTGCACACACACACCACAAACACCAAAAAAATGTATTGAGAGGATGTAGGAAAACTGGAATACACTTGGAATGTACAGTGATAGCCCTTAAGAAACTTAAACACAGAATTTATCATGTGATATAGAAATTCATATATATTTCTGAAAGAAGTGGAAGCAAACGGCTACTTGTACATCCATGTTCATCACAGTGTGTTTCATAATAGCCTAAGGTGCAATCAGTTCAAGTGTCAATAGATAAATCAATAAATGAATAAATGATGTACTATATAACACAGGAAAATAATGTAGACCTACTAAGCAAAATAAGCTAACCACAACAAGACATGCTGTTGTCTTACGTGGAGTACCTGGAGTGGCCAAATTCACAGAGACTAACAGCAGAATGGTGGCTTCCAGGGGTTACAAAGAGGAGGGAATGGGGACATCACTATTTTGTGAGCCAGAGTCAGTTTGGAAAAATGAAAACAATGTCTGTGGTGAAGGGTAGTGACAGTTTTTTCCAACAATGTGAGCATATTCAACATTACTGATGAATATTTAGAAATAGTGAAGATGTATATACCTATATAATATCCACAGGCTGGAGAGATGGTTCAGTGGTTAAGGCACTTGACTGCAAAGCCAAAGAACCTCTGTTCAATCCCCCAGGTTGGGTCTCGATCTAGCTCAGGCTGACCTGGAATTCACTATGGAGTCTCAGGGTGGCCTCAAACTCATGGCAATCCTCCTACTCTGCCTTCTGAGTGCTGGGATTAAAAAGTGTACCACCATGTCCAGCAAGATGATATAATCTTGTTAACATTTCATAGAGAAGCCAATCAGAGTCAAGAGACTTCTAAAAATTCATATAACTTATTCATAGTATTTGGAAGAAGATACAGTACTTGAGAAATTAAATATATATATGTGCAATTTAAACAGGTGGAAACTTACGGGTTTAAAGAATACTCAAAGTCAGTAAATCATTTGTGTAAGTTATGAAAATTTATAAATCACAAGCTGACATCCATGAGATAAGCAAGCACTAGAAAATCAGATGAGACCATGTGTGGAAAGATATAGAGAAAGTGTCTCATGTACACTGTCAGTGAGAGAAGACTGGTCAGCTAGTCAATTTCAGTGTTTATTAATTATTAAATATGTGGAGCCTGCTAGTCCTTACTTAGGTCTATATATCTCACAAGCATGTTAACACATATCTTAATCATGAGAGCCCTATCTGTGATATCAAGGCATTAAAGGAAATCTTGGTGTACACTGGAGAAATGGGTGAGGAAAATGTATAGGCACATGCAGTAAAGTAGTCTCTGAGCTAATTAATAAGCCAGATGTCCACAGAGCAATATTAACACATCTTAAAAACATGGCGCTAAGTAAAAAGGTTAGAAGTAGTATGGCTACTAATGTCATGGTTAGGAAGTATTAATGGAGGGAGGATGACCTTCCCTCAGAGTGGGCGGCCCTGTGGGTGATGGACTATATACAACAAAGCTACAAGAGAACACAGTGTCTTTAGCTTGGCTTCTCATGTTACTCACTGGTGTGTACATCTACACCCTGTTGTTGCTGTCCTTCCTGGACATAGGAACCCAGCCTCATAGGTCTTCCAACATTCCATCATGAATCCTCCAGGTCTTCAGTGCCATATTGGGACTGCTGAGGTATCCAGCCTCAAGAACAGAGCAACAACAAGGTTCTCAGCCTCTCCAGTCTGCAGTCATTGTTGGACTGCCAGCTCATATCCTGCAAGCCCATCTATTAAATCCCCTTTATAGTATACATTCAATCTACTGGTTCTGTTCCTCTAGAGAACCCTGACTAACACAACTGAATTACAGTCAGCCATTGCTTAACAGGGATATGTTCTCAAGAATGTATTATTAGGCAACTTTGTCATCATGTGGATGTGTTAGAGTACATTTATATGAACTGAGACAGCATGACATTTCTAGGTGATCCAAGCTTATGGGATCACCAACCTATATGCAGCCTTTTGACCAAAATATACAGCACATGGTTGTTCATTTATGTGATAACAGCAAACTCATTACAGCAGATATAAGCAGAGAGACTGGGAAGCAGAGTGACCATAAGGTCTAGATACCTGAAGTGATTTGCTTCTAAATGACTGTCATATGAATCAAGGAATGCTATCAGTTCCACTCTCTGCCCCTTGATCAATTAATACAATGCAGTTGTGCACTTCACGAATATATAGTGTCATAGAGGTACCCAAGATACACTTAACTGCATAGTAAACATAAACAGATAGAAACAAAATATAGATCTGATTAGAGAGTGATGTAATCAGGAATTCTGAAAGAAGCCTGGCATCCTGGAAGGGATGGAGTTTTTAACTGGTTATGAAGAATAGCTATATCTGTATATACAGGTAAGATAAAATGTTATTCATTGGAATATAACCAAAAAAAATCATAGCAACTATAGAAAAAAACAGTGATTAAGTTTTTTTGGTGGGGGGATTTGCTGCATGAAGGGAATTAGCAAGAATTCCGAAAGGGCCTCAAAGTTGAGACTGAGAACCCAGTTACACCCAGGGCAATGGAGCTCCCCTGTAAGTTATATGTCAGGCCAGTGATATTACAAGGCCAGAAGGTCACAGTAGATGCTCCCAGGGCTCAGTGATCTGAGACGCCATTTGACTGCAGGTAGAGACTTTAAGGGTCAACTAGAGTTCCTTGTACATTTCTTTGAATTTCCACCTGATTAACCAATAAAGGACTTAGCAAATTGGAGCTACCACCAAGAAACAGTGAAAGTACGTTAGGGGAAAATCTTAAGAGTCTCATTGAAGCCCTGTGTATTTGTTTTTTGTTCTCTCTGCTTCATTAAGCTTCTGCTCCTGTTTCCATTCTAAGACAATCTCTTTCCTGTCACGCCTTTAGATTTACAACTTCAATGCCTCATACCTACACATCTTTGAGAGAGGGCATCATCAGGTAAGTCAAGACTCCAGTGGCTGCCATTTCTGGTCAGTGCAGAAAGGTAAGATAAGAAGGTATGACCCTAAATTCTGGAGTCATCTCTATTGACATCTATATGGTAACAACTGTCTTTATATTTGCAAAGGTAAGTATTAATGTGTTTAAATATTCAGTTGGAATAACTACTTCTTCCTCCTTTGGTAAACCCTAAAGTAAAGTTAATTAATAAATATAGAGGGGACAGGACAGGTCATACATTTAAATATTACCTTCATAAATCCATTTATCATATATCTATTTTCATATATATACGTGTATATATATATTTTTCATATATATACATATGCATATATGTATATATTTCATGTACATATGTGATAAATATATATAAATATAAATATATCGAGGGGGAAGGGAGAGGTTTTTCAGACAGAGCTTCACTCTGTAGTATCCTAGCCTAGTCTTGAGCTTGTGGTTATCCTCCTGCCTCAACCTCCAAGTGCTAGGATCACAGACCTGTGCTACCACACCAGGCTTCTATTTGTTATATTGAGAGGATAAAGGTGGGCTGGGGATATGACTCAATTGACAAAGTGCTTACCTCACGATCATGAAGACCCAAGCACAGAGCCCCAGCACCCACACAAAATGCTAAGCATGGTTGATATTCTCCTGTAACCCCAGAACTAGGGAAGTGAGGACAGGAGGATCCCTGGGATTGGCTGACTAGCTTGTCTTCCTGAATAGTTGAGCTTCAGGTTCAGTGAGAGACACTGTCTCAAAAAATAAGGTGGAAAAGCAATTTAGGAAGATGCCCAACATCAATGTCTGGCCTTCACAGGAATGTACACACACATGCAGAGACACCACACACAGAGAGAAGCAATTTGTATATATATCATGATCCTATGACCTTTCTGCAGTCTGCCATCTTGTGCACTTCATCATACTACTTTTTAGAAACAAGGGCTAGGGCTGGATGGATGGCTTAGTGGTTAAGGTGTTTGCCTGCAAAGCCAAGGAACCCAGATTCGATTCCCCAGGACCGACGTTAGCCAGATGCACAAGGGGGACCACAAGTCTGGAGTTCGTTTGCAGTGGCTTGGGATGCTGGCACACCCATTCTCTCTCTTTGTAAAATAAATAAAATAAAATATTTAAAAAAATAAAAAGCAAGGGCTAGAAGTCTTGATACTAAAAGGACCTACATGATTTTCTTCAGATGCAGAAAACATGAGAAAACAGTATGTAATGGTGGGAACCAAAATCTCAAGAGTGAGAAAGGCTGGCTGAGTTGTTGGAAAGAAAGAAGCAGAGTTCAAAGATAACAGAAAGTACCAGGACGTAGACTGGGCCAGAGACAGGTCTTGAATCTTCATAGTTCAATGGCTGAGCATATGGTTTTTAGAGATGGAATTGAAAATCAGGTGAGGATATCAGCCCTGAGCCCAAATTAGGTTCCTGTCAGTTCGAACTCTCAATAACTATATTAAATATAGTCCTTAACATTTTGTTTCATATATATATATATGAAACAAAAAACAAAAGGTATGTGTATATATATACACATACCTTTCTTCTTAATTTTCATTCTCAATCAACGTTTTTAAATGTCTATTTTGTAGCAGGTATAGCTCCAGGTCAAGTGTCCAGCAATCAGTTGATTGAAAGACAATTTAGCAAAGGATCAATTTAATAATCAGTTTATTGAATTTACTAACAGTATATTTGAAAGGAAAAAATCATCTTTAATCTATTAAATGTGTGTGTTCATGGGAAGATTTCATGGACTGTCAAATTTATAACAAGTAAAGAGCTAGGGGGTCAAGTGCCAAGTTTTCTAAAACTGAGTGGCAGCTTTATATGGGAGGTCATGAAAAAGTTGGCAATAGTGAGAGACTTTTGAACACACAATGACTAAAAAATTAATTAAAAATCAAACCATAGTGCTGGTAAGGTGTTTCAGATATTCCGTGTAGCACTGTGAGACTTCACTGCAGCCTTGGTTCTGAACATACAACACACATACTTGGCACTGTCCATGCTGCCACACCACAGCCCACCACACCCATACCACGCCACACCATAGCACACCAGCAAGCCCTCCCTGAAACCTTCCTGCTCAGACTCAAAACTATTGTGTCCTATGAAGTTCAGTGTTTTTACTGTATATACCAAGTTTCTTGCTCTTATAGAAACATAATGATTTAATTACAGGAAATAAAGAATATCTTCCTACTGTCATTCCTCAGCACATCAGTATCACATTAGTATACCTTTGTATTGTATCATGTTAGAATATTGGATTTGAAAGTTACTGTTTGAGTTGCCAACTTGAGTGCCATAAAAAATAAAAGAAATAACCAACCAGAGGAATGACTACCTTGAAAGAGGAGGGTCCTCAGTAGAATAGGGGCAGGGCACAGAGCACCAAAGAGGATGTGATGGGAACACAACCAAGTTATATATACTATGCTCATATATTGAAGTTCTCAACTACAAAAAGTAAAATATATGTAACTAAAATAAATCATTCAATGAATTTTGCTTGGAATCAGGACAAAATTTACAATTTCTGAAATGGCCCCAAACATACTTTTTTCTTTTTCATACTGGATATTTATGTGAACTGGCATTCTCAGCATTGAAGATTATAAAATCAAAATTTTGATTAGCTTTGAAAAACACTGAAGATGAGCTGGAGAGATGGCTTAGTGGATAAGGTGCTTGCCTACAAAGCCAAAGGATCCAGGTTTAATTCCCCAGTACCAACATAAGCCAGATGCACAAGGTGGTGCATGTGTCTGGGGTTTGTTTGCAGTGGCTGGAGAACCTGGTGTGCCCATTCTCTCTCTCTCTTTTCCTGCTCTCTATATCTGAATCTTTCTTTCTCTCTCAAACAAATAAATAAATAAATAATTTCAAAACATTGAAAATGATCTATTCCTGAGTATCAAATAGTCAGCCAAGATTTAATTATTTATATTAAAATTAAGCAAGCATATCATCCTGTTAGTCTGCAAATTTACTTTTGTCCTAAATAAATGGTAAAATGTTACATATGTCAAAAATTGTTTTAAAATAAAATGTTAATTATTTATTATCAGTAAACACATACCTGTTTATATGCCCACATACCTAGGGCCATATAAACATGTTTTCTAGAGAAAAGGAGTCATGAGTAGGAAAAGTTTAACAAGCCCTGCTCTAGTGATTTATTTTGATTTTCCCCTTCATTCTCTTTATTTTTCATTCACTCTTCCTCTCTCTCCTTTTTTTCTTTTTTCTTTGTGACAGGGTCTCATGTATCCAGACTGGACTTGAACTCACTCTGTAGCCAAGGATAGCCATAACCTTCAACTCCTGACCCTCCTACCTTTGTCTCCTAAGTGCTAGGATTATAGGCATGTGCCATTCAGGAAGGGCTGATGGGTCTACTGCTCTTATGACTCTCTTCTTCCTGTCCAGTCTTTTATAGGAGCTGATAAAGAGTCTTGACTTTAGACATGGGAACTTGATGTAATTTCAGGTGGACTCTGCTCCAGATATCCCTTCCATGGCTCTTGCTCCACATTTATTCTATTCAATTCTATTCCCTTTTCAATGATATTTAGTCAGATGCTCTACCCCATCTACCTAGAACATCACCCTCACCATCCAAGCTAGGGAACAAGTATCTCCAGATGACCTCACTCACTGTCTTGGCTGCTGTCCAAGGGCTGGAGGTCAGTGTTACACCCCTGACATCTATTCTGAAAAGAAGGGATGAGAGGCTATGGATGGAACTTTGTAGCATTTATCACTACATACTACACATTTTGAGTGTTCCTCATCCATCTCCTCAAAATCACTATGAGTCTATTGGTACCTGTTGTAAGCATGGCACCTAAAGTATGCCTGAACATAGTAAATCCTCAATAAATACTTGAACAAATTAGGTAATATAAAACGATGTATTCCTAACAGATATTAGGAGCTAGATGATAGTCATGAACAGTGTGAACTAAAATTATTTTGGAGGGGCTAGGGAAATGGCTCAGCAGTTGAAGGTACTTTCTTGCAAAGCCTGGCAATGGGTTCAGTTCCCCAGTGCCCACATAAGTTCGCATGTATAGAGTGGAGTTTGTTTGCATCAGGAAGAGGCCCTGACACACCCATACTTTCTCTTGGAATAAAACTCAATAGCAGAGGTCTGTAAGCTAGAAAGGGGATGAAAAGGAAATAGAAAGGGAGGGAGGGGGACTTAATAGGATGATATTATATATATGTAAGTAGAAAAATAGATTAATGGGGGTGGAAAGGCCTAAGTGAGGTCAGGGGAAATGGAACACCCAGAAGCCATAGATTGTTACTAGAAACTTTTCAGTACCAGGGATGGGATAACTTCCAGTGGGTTGTTGTCTATGAGGTCCCTGACGCCCTCAAAACATTACAGGCCATAATGGAGGCCCTTGGTTTCCCGCAAGGAATAGATGGTAAGACTCTATTGCTGAAGACTCCACATGCTTGGGCTGCAAGGTCACTGAAAACTGCTGCTGGAGCTGAGCTGAAAACCTCCTCCATGTAGACCAGCTGACAGAAAGCTGAAAAAAGATACACTGCATGCATTTCCATGGGGAAGAGAAATTACCACTGGAGATACTCAACAGTGGACACTGCAAGCCTTAAACCTATTCAGCCCGGCCAAATGAGCCAATGGGTGCAATAGTGGCATGTTTATTACAGGGAAAACCAACACCTATCTAATTGGACTGGAGGCCTGCTCCATGGGAAGGAATACATGCCTGATACTGAAAACCTACAACAGGGGTAGTCATGAGTCCTAGGAGTGTAACATCTGCTGTTGCCTGGCTAAATGTATATACCATGCTCACCAGACTGCCTGGTAAGCATTTCTCTTAATGTTCATACCCATATACTAACGCTACTCTCACTTTTAGTTAGAGAAGCTTCTCTTTCAGATGGCAATGACCTTGGGATGACTCAGAAGGCACCATGGTGCTGAGAAGAAGTGACAGAGGAGTGCAGAGCACTGAAACATCTCTATTATACCTTCCAAGGTTAGGGTCCATTGTGGAAGAGGTGGTAGAAAGAATGTAAGAGGGTAGGACTCCTTACAATGTGCTCCTCCAGACAAAAAATGGCCTGGATATCCATGACCTTGCAGTGCCTGGCACTACCTACACAAGACCATCATAATAGGAGGAAAAGATGATGACATCAAAATAAAAGAGAGATTGATTGAAAGGGGGAAGGGGCATGGAGAGTGGAGTTGCAAAGGGAAAAATGGGTGGAGGGAAGGAAGAATTACCATGGGTTATTGCCTATAATTATGGAATTTGATAATAAAAAATAAATTAAATAATTTAAAATTATTTGATCAAGCTGTTCATTGTTAAATTAACTTTTAAAAGAATCATTTACAGGGCCTGAGAACAGGGCTTAGTGGATAAAGCAGTTACCATGCAAGTATGAATACCTGAATTCGGATCCCCAGAATTCACATATGGCTAGGCAGTGTGGTGGGCAGCTGTAATCTCAATGGTAAAGTGGGAGGCAGAGAGGAGAATCTCCTGGAAGCTCGTTGGCTAGCTAGCTTGGCTTCAACAGTCAACAAGAGACCCTGTCTCAAACAAGGTGGAAGGTAAGGACCAATGCCCATAGTTATTCTTTAACCTCTACATATATACCCATATTCACATACATGGACACATACACCATCATACATGCATACAAAAAATAATAAAAACTCAGAAAAATTGGTTTGTTCCACCAAGTAATTACCTCAAAGGCTTACCAGCTCTCTGCTTAATCCTCTAAATGACCAAGTGAATGAAATGTCTTTTCTGGCTTTAAACCTTTAGCATAATGGATGAGACAATTCTCAGATACAAGGTGTCTCATGGTAACCCAGACTGTAGGTTTTGTTTCATTTTGTAACTAAATTCTTGTCTTGGTCCAAAGGACATCTATGCTATCTATATAAGGTGAATTTTACCCTCACAGATCCCAGTATTAGTTAAAGCAAATACTGTATACAACTAATCAAACCAGTCATAAACATTCTCTTTGTGTCCTCAGAATAGTTTAAAGGACCGAGTTTTCCACTGTAATATGTTTGTAATTAGCTTAATCTGAAATCCCACTGCAGCCTTTAGGCATTAGTCTGACAGATACTTAGAGCATAGATTAAAACTTTCCTAACTCTTCAGGGACTATTTTACTTCATTTTATTCATTGCTCGTAGCATTGGATTTTCTTCACAGTTGGTGTGAAAGAAATAGCTAAAACAGCTTGTAATTTTAATAAACTGCATTCACTTATGGTATCTCTAAAATTCCTCTAAAAATGGACAACTACTTGTTTACATATGTTCAGGCCTTAATTGCCTGTCAGTACAGAACAAGATATTTAATTAGAAATCACACAGCAGATAAACCTGGTGTGTGTTGGGGGGGGGGGATGGACTGCTAACAAGAAAAGAATTATTGTGAATGTAATATACCATAGTCTAAATGAAAACTTTGGAATGGCTTTCATGAATACCAAAATGTGAAAAACAAGCAGTGTTGCTCAGTGGTCAATATATCTACATAGACTGCTAAAAAGAATAAGTACAGGAGAGAGGCTTTTGGTGGTGTCACAATTACAGCTTATGAAATCAGAAAGACTTCTGTTTAGTGGGTAAGGCATAGTCTTATTTACATGCAATGATAGAAAAGCTAACCTAAGTGGTTGTCATTGCGGCCAAATACTGAACATGAAGCAAAAGGACATAACTTACAGTTCATAAGAAAGCATACCCAGGAGGTAAACTAGTTAAATGACATTACAAAGCAACAAATGTATTTGTAATGTGGAGCCTTATATAAAAGAAAAGGCCTAGATGACTTACACATTTGCAAAAATGTGTGTGTATGTGTGCTAAAGAGAACACTATTCCAAATTAGAAGACCCAAGCAAGCACAAAGACAAAATATGTCTAAACCTGACGTGACTATTTTAAAGAATAGCTTATATGAAATATAATTTAAAACACATAAAATATTTATATAGTTTGGATATTAAACAATAATATAGAACTGTTACTTTTCTTGAGTATGTCAGTGAGATTATGATTAGATGGCAGAATGTCCTGTTTTTAGAAGATGGCCAGAAATTTAGGGGGAAATTCCCATGAAGCCTACAATTCACTATAAAGAAACTTCATCTAGACACACACACACACACGCACACGGGCAAGATATTACTATTTTAACAATATTAGATGCTGATAAGTCCATACGACAGGTATATGGTGGTGGTGGTGGGGAATTGGTGTTTTTTCCTTCCAAATTTTCCCCAAATGGGAAAAGACTACTAAGTAGTTTATAATAAGATATTCCTAGGATTTCTACAAAAGTATTTGAAGAAATTTTCTTTATGAAAGATGCAAAGCCAAAGTAAAGAATCAACTCATAGAAGATGTGAGAAAATAAAGGACGGGGCCAATATGATCATAGGATGTTGGACATGTATATGAAAATTCATGATGGAACCCATCACCTTATACAATTAACGTACACTGATAAAGATAATGAATTAGTACCATTAAAAAATATTTCATTAGCCTGTTATTAAGATGCCAAGAAAAAAAAAAAAGGTAATCATCCCTAAAATGTAGGTAGCAGGTCTTATAGCACTTGCCACCTTTGTGCATCTGGTTTTACATGGGTACTGGGGAAGTGAACCTGGGTCATTAGGCTTTGTAGGCAAGCACCTTAACCACTAAGCAACCTCTCCAGTCCAACACTATTCATTTTTCAGTTCATTGAGATCAACATCTTTTCAATTATTTTCAGTATAGTAGACCTTCAACTTTGACATACATGTTAGAAAGGATTCAGATGAAGTTCTGACTGAGCATAAAATATGACAAACTTTGTAAGTAGAATGTCTGATTAACCACTAGGATGTTTCAGCCATGCAAAAACAAAGCAGTTGAGCTTACCCAAGTAGCTGTGGGTGTCATCAAGTCTGTATCTGGGCATCTCTGTAATACTGTAGAACATGCAAAATGGCTCTCACAGCTTGCGGTTTTGTAAGAGTCCAGGCTGAGAAAGAAACTTCCAGGAGAACTAGTCTTCCAGTTAAAGCTAAGAGTGAAATATTAAGATGAATAAATAGCTGCTGGTATTGTACAATGATCAAAAATTTATCCCCTTATAGCTGACATTGATACATATATATTTTTTAATTTTAAATTTTTTTCTTTATTTATTTGATAGTGACAGACAGAAAGAGAAAAAGAGGCAGAAAGAGAGAGAAAGACATAGAGAGAGAGAGAGAATGGGTACTCCAGGGCCTCCAGCCACTGCAAACGAACTCCAAATGCATGTGCCACCTTGTACATCTGGCTTATGTGGGTCCTGGAGAATCGAGCCTCAAACCAGAGTCCATAGGCTTCACAGGCAAGTGCTTAACTGCTAAGCCATCTCTCCAACCCTGACACTGGTATTTGTTAATACAAAAATTAAGAAAGTGACCAGAGTGCTGGAGGTAGCTGTCACTGTAAGTTTTTCCCATGTGGAGTCTACTAATCCCATGTAGAGTACAGACAACAAACTAAAGTATAATTACACTAAAACCAGCTTTGATTAACCAATGAGTTTATTAGGGTTACTTGCAGAGCAGGGCAAAGGATTGTTTAGGAGCAATGGATGGCTCAAGGCAGCTGCCATCACTGAGAAGCCCACCCCAGTATAGAAGAGGACTCACAGAAGCTGCATTTTTGGAGCTCACTGCACAACCTGCAGGCAGCGTGGCTGGTAGGAGAGTCCCTTCCTGAGCAGTGGTTTTCTCTTTATGTATCTTTAGGGTACGTGTCTTGCAATCATTTTCCCAGGCTTGTTGACTTCCTGAGTCTCCTTCCTTCCCCACGAAGGGCCTGCTTTATTTCAGAGGAAATTGCTACACAATAGTAGCCAGTGCTGGTCTTGGGCTTGTGATCCGCCTACCTCAGCCTTCTGAGCACTAGGAAGACAGGGGCTCACCACTTTGACCAGCTTTTAGTGCATGTTTCAAAACTCTATCATGATACACTACAGTTTTCCACAAGCGGTGAAGCATCAAGACGTTTTCCATCACGGTTCTGCATCATGTTCTGCCACTCAGTCTATCTCCACAACTTCATGTTATACTGGTGGCTCCCTTGTAATCATAAAAATTAGCGATCCCTCCAGGAGCACTCAAATCGTCCAGGTCTGCTTTGAAACTCACTACGATTAATAGATTCTTCAGGGCAGTTAGCAAGAAAAGACCTGTGTCTTAATCTGTTTTCTCTTGCTATGAACATAATACCACAGCATGTGTAAATTGTAAAGAAAATATGCTGAAAACCAGGCACAGTAATGCATCACTATAATCCCAGTTACTTGGAAGGCTGAAGCAGGAGGATCATGAGTTCAAGGCTAGCCTGGTCTTACACAGTGAAACACTGTCGAGGGAGAGAGAGAGAGAGAGAGAGAGAGAGAGAGAGAGAGAGGGAGAAGGAGAAGAAGAAGAGGAGGAGGAGGAGGAGAGAAGAAGAAAAGATATGCTTATTTTTACTCACAGTTCTGTTCCAAGGTCAATGGGCAGCATCTGGTGATGGCTTTCTTGCTGGAAAAATTCAGATGGTACAAATATTACATGGCAAGAGACATGTACACATGAGCATGTTAATCTTTCTCTCTGTGTGTCTTCACCAGCATTGGCTCAAATGGTTCCCCCAAACAGCATAGTCAGATTAAGTTTTCACCTTCTCACTACCTCACAGTGACACTGACTTTCAACATAAGGAGATAAACTATGTTCAAACTATTGCCACGTAGGTCTTAATCAGAAGTACTGGCTTTTTAGTTATCTTCAAATAACGTTGCTTTCCACCTTGTATGCTAAAACCTTCATTCAGAAACCTCATGCAGATAACTTTGTAGGAGACATGTTATTTTATTTAACCTGAAACATGAGAAAACATCATTTGGGTCATGAAATAAGGACCTCTTAAAAAGTCCCTGTTACCAATGAAGGTCCTTGGCTATTTTGAGATGCTGGCACCAACCAGCACTTTGCATTATTAGTGAATGCATTTATGATCTTTTAGGAAGTTTATAATAATGAAGGTGGAGGAAATGTCTACACTGCACTCATTCTTCTACTAGAAGATGCCAAAAGTAGAAGCTAGTGAGTCATCGTGAGATTATTTGCAGCAACGAACAAGTCCACCGAGTCATACAAAGAGCATCTAAGAAGGACTTTCCAGAAGTTGAAAAGCTTGGTTAGCCATGCAGGGAGGAGAGACAGGCTTTCCCTAGCTGGCAAACATGCACCTGGAGATGCAGGGCAGCTGGTGAGTGAAAAAGAAAGAAAGAAAGAAAGAAAGAAAGAAAGAAAGAAAGAAAGAAAGAAAGAAAGAAAGAAAGAAAGAAAGAAAGAAAGAAGGAAAAGGAACGAAAAGACAAGAAAAGGAAAGGAAAGGAAACAAAACAGAGAAAAAGAAAGCACAGAGCACATAGGAAAGAGAACACTTTGCATTCTTCATGGTTCCACAAAGAGACTGACATTGTGTTTGCAGGTCCTCAGAACTGCAATAACTCAGAGAATAAAGGAGATAATCCAAAGGTAAAAGAAAAACTTGAAGATTTGCTTGAAGTATCGAATTATGGCTCTATGAATTTCCATCTAGATTTACTAGAAACTCTGACCCGGGTCCTCGGTAAATTTGTGAAATGAGGATTGTTTCTAACAGCCTTCCTTTCTTTTACCCCCTAGATCCCTGTCCCCCTCTGAGGTCCCTTCTGCCATGCCTTCTTTGTATGCCTCAGGCTATTATGGCTCATTCAGCTCTGTTGGAATATTTCTGCTCTTTCACACATTCCCTAAAATGATTGGCTTGGTATGCTGCCCCAGCAATCAGTATTTATCTTGCATTTACATGTCTTCTCAGAATTGTTAATGCATGATTAAATTTTCAGTTAAAAAAAAGAGTACTAGGTTGTAGAGAGATTGCTTACTGGTTAATGCACTTGCCTGCAAAGCCTAAGGATACAGGTTTGATTCCCCAGTACCCATGTGAGCCAGATGCACAAGGTAGTGCATGTGTCTGGACTTTGTTTATAGTGGCTGGAGGTCATTCTCTCAAATAAGTAAATAAAATAATAATGAAATTTAAAAATAGAGCATTAGCTGGAGAGATAGCTCAGTGGTTAAGGTGATTGCCTGCACAACCTAATGACTTGGGTTCAATTCCTAAGTACTCACGTAAAGCCAGATACACAAAGTGACACATGCATCTGGAGTTTGTTTGCAGTGGCTAGAGGCCTTGAAATGCCCATTCTCTCTCTCTCTCTCTCTCTCTCTGCTTGCAAATAAATAAATACAAATATTGTTTTAAAAAATAGAGCACAGGGTTGGAGAGATGGCTTAGTGGTTAAGGCACTTGCCTGTAAAGTCTAAGGACCCAGATTTGATCCTCCAGGTCCCACGTTAGCCCGATGCACATCATGGCACATGATATGGAGTGCATTTGCAGTGGCTAGAGGTCCTGGAGTGCCCATTCTCTCTCTCTCTCTCTCTCTCTCTCTTCCCTCCCCCTTGTCTCTAACATAAATTAAAAAAAAAATTAAAAAATAGAGCACACCTTTCATATGAACTCTATTTTGTGCTGCTGTTATTGATTTTCATATGAAATTAGAGGTGAGGGCTGAGAGATAGTTCAGTGGGTAAGAGCACTTGCTTGCTGCCATGAAAACAGGACGAGTTTGATCCCTAACACCCATGTAAAAATCCAAGTGCCGTCTCCATGCATGCTCCAGAATTGAGGATTCCTGGGCTTGCTGGTCAGCCAGTCTAGCCAAATGCCAGCGAGCTCCAAGTCTAGTGAGACACTCTGTCTCAAAGAAATAAAATGGGGTTTGGGAATTTAGCTCAGTGGATAGCACTTGCCTAGCAAGCAGAAGGCCCTGGGTTCAATCCTCATCACCAAAAATAAAAAAAAAATCAAAGAAATAAAATGGGAGAGTGATAGAGGGGGGACACCAGACATCCTTCTCTTGCTTCTGCATTCATGTGCACAGGATATGTACATCTGACAAACATGCATACAACACACACACACACACACACACACACACACACACACACACACACACACACCCCCCAAACTAAAAATAGAGTTTAGGGGCTGGAAAGATGGCATAGTGGTTAAGGCACTTACCTATGAAGCCTAAGGATCCAAGTTTGACTCCCCAGAACCTACGTAAGCCAGATGCACAAAGTGACATATGCACATAGGTGGCACACACATCTGGAGTTTGTGTACAGTGGCTAAGGCCCTAGTGCACCAATTCTCTCTCTGTCTCTGCCTCTCTGTCTGTCATAAAAAATACATCTCTATGTACGTGAGGTTAATCAGCACTGTATATGCATTCTTGTTTGTTCTTTTCCACTGCTGTGTAATATTCATTCTATATTAATACCATCATTCATGTGTGCAACATATTGATTTACTTGTTAAAAACTATATCATCTGATGTGCTTGTGAGCTTCCTAAAAATACTTCATTTTTTAAGAGCAGTTGCAAATGCATAACAAAAACTCAGCATAAAGAAGAGTCCCAGGGCTGGAGAGATGGCTTAGTGGTTAAGGAGTTTGCCTACACCTAAGGACCCAAGTTTGATTCCCCAGTACCTACATAAGCCAGATGCACAAGGTGGCACATGCATCTGGAGTTTGTTTTCAGTGGCTGGATACGCCGTTGAGCCCATTTTCTCTCTGTCTGCCTCTTCCTCTCTCTTTCTCAAATAAATACATTTTATTTTTAGAAAAAGAGGAGTTCCATAGTTGCCTATCTCTGCAAACACACACCCTCCCCACTAAGAGAATTCTCCACTCAGGTGGGATATTTGTAACAATTAATGAAACCACATGACCCGTCATTATTATTCCAATTGGCCCCTATATCATGATGGGATGACCCTCATGAACTCCTGCTAAGACTTTGAATAGTATTATGGCACAGCTTTCTTTGTCTATTGATTTTTAGTATATATGTATTTTTATACTTTAAATGAGTTTCTTATAGACCACATGGAGTTTGGTCTCCATTGTAGTTACCTTCATGTTCCTGGGATAAAGCACCCAACCAAAAGCAGTGAATGTGAGTTTTTTTTTTTTTTTTAAATTTATTTATTTGAGAGTGACAGACACAGAGAGAAAGACAGATAGAGGGAGAGAGAGAGAATGGGCCCGCCAGGGCTTCCAGCCTCTGCAAACGAACTCCAGATGCGTGCGCCCCCTTGTGCATCTGGCTAACGTGGGACCTGGGGAACCGAGCCTCGAACCGGGGTCCTTAGGCTTCACAGGCAAGCGCTTAACCACTAAGCCATCTCTCCAGCCCGAATGTGAGTTTTTATTGTAGCTTACATGATGGCAGGGAAAGGATTGCATGAGCTGAGACTGGGCATCACTTCCTTGCCACAGCAGGTAGAAAAGAGCAGCAAGAGAATGAGCCAATCTTTGGCAAGGGGCACTGGCTATAATACTCCTAAGCCTGCCTCCAGAAACACACCTTCTCCAGAAAGGCTCCATCTCCCAAGTTGCCACTGTCTGGGAACCAAGCATTTAGAACACATTAGTTTATGAGAGACACCTGACTCAAACCCCCACAGTCGTATTTACTCTGTTCTTGGTACACTTGGGAAATTTCTTTTAATCGGTGTCTTTAATCATTGGCAATTATAGTGATTATTGATGTAGTTGGATTAATAGCTGCCATCTTCACTGTTCTTTTATCTCTTTTTTATCATTGAATTCTATCCTTTCATGCCTTTTCAGGCTTTAATTGAACATTGTGCATGATTCTATTTTCTCTCCTTCCTCAGATACCTTTTGTAGTTGCCCTAGAATTTAGAATACAGATTTATAACAGATGCAGGTCACTTTAAAGCAGCCCTATGGCATTTCACAGGTAGTATAAGTAACTAACAATAAAAAGGACCAATGCTCCCATTCTGTTGTTCCTTGAATCATTGTTATCACTCATAAGTATATGTAAATATGTGTGTATCTACATGCATGATACATATGCATAATTGAATATATTACTGTCAGTATTATTTTGAATAAATTGTTATCTGTTAAATCAATCAAGAATAAGGAAATTAGGCTGGGGATATAAGCTCAGTGCTACAGCAAGGGCTTACCATGTGTGAGGCCCTGGGCTCAATCCCTAAAAAAATGGAGGGAAAGGAAATGAAAAATAATTTATAAAAAATGATTTGCTTATTTAGTGCGGGGATACACCCACCCACAGCATGCATGTGAAGGTCAAAGGGCAACTTCTGGGTTGTTCTTCACTTTCCACCTCATTTTGAGACAGGCTTTCCAGCATTTCCATCTGATTCTGTCTTAGGCACCTCACCTTTCTGCCTATGTTAGGTACTTGTTCTTACAGTCTGTTAACTTTTTCATTTGAACTTGGAGCATATTTGTCATGGATATATTACCATATTCCTGGGCCAGAGTCGAGTTTTTAGTACTGTGGAAGGGGATTTTTATGCTCTGAGGATGAGTCTGTCCTTGCCCATATGGAAATTAGGCATCAAGTTGGGTTGAACTTTATTGGCTGAGTTTAAATGTAGTTAGAGGATTTTGGTTGGTCAGTGGATCAGGGAGCAGAGCTCAGACTCAGAAAGAGCCCATGAGGGGCATGTGGGGAGAAAGCCCTCCCAAGAGTACCAAGAAGGAAGAACCAGGAAGTAAAGAGAAGAGAGGGCTGGTCTCCAACAGCCATCTTTATGAGATTTTGGATTTTAGCTCCTGGACTGGAGTCGCCTTCCAGTCTTACCAGGGCAAATAGACAGTTGCATTCCCTTGGGCCAGTAATGCTAACTAGCTGCCTACAAAATGAGGCTACTGATTCAGGAATTTGGGGTGTCTTTTAGAGTGTCAGAGCCTTGTCTCAACTCTTGGATGAGCAATAATTCAGGAGGTAGGTTACACAAAGCTCTCAGAGTAAGTGGCCTTCCAGACTCCTGTCTCATGAATTTCAATGAAGGAAATCCACAGTCCAGAGGATAAAGTTTAGAAAGATTTCACTGTAGTTCAGATTTTTAGGAGGGAGAGCTTTCAAAGAAGAGCTTAAGGGAAGGGTTGAATTCTGAGTTTTTGAGCCTAAGAAAAGGCAAGAGAAAGAGAAGCCCACCCAGAGACTCATGTTAGGGTCCTAAAGGATGTGTACTAGATAGGGTCTGAACCAGTCAGTTCACTCCTGACATCAAGATTTCTGAGAAAGGCAATCTTTGCCGGAATCTCAAATCTTCTAAAAAGGTTGTGGCCTTCTTGGAAGGAGGGGAACTCTTTTAGGGAGAAAACATTAAGAAAGGCCAGGTTCTTCTGACATTTCTGACCTCTCGCATGTGGACCTCCCCAGTGGGCAGAGATAAAGATGGCCCAGCTTCTCCCTTACAGGCCCAGGGCTACTTCGTGTCTTTGGCTATTTACATCTTGCGTTCTAGGCACTGTCACCCCTAAACTGCCTCACCGCTTTCTCTTAATCTCTATCATTTAAACAAAAAATTCAATCTGATAATTCCAATATCTCTACCATATCTGAATTTAGGGAATGTGTGTTCTATCTCCAATTATGGGGATTTTGTTGTTTTGGTTTGGGTGATTTATTTATTTACTTATTTTACCTTTCAATACAGCTTGTAGTTTTTGTTGTTGAAAACCAGCCACGATGTTACAGGAAAAGGAAATCCAGCAAGCAGGCCTTTGGTGTGACATAAAGTGTCAGGGTGCTCCTAGTAGTGGTTGGGTATTTCCAGGTGCTTGGTGTCTTACTCAAAGAATTGCAGGAAGATACTTGTTTAAATGATAGTAAACAGTAAAAGACATCACCAAAGAGGCAGCAGGCCTGCTGAGTAAAAGCACCGAGAAGTGGTCTGGGGCTTCTCTTTATAGGATTTGTAGGGGAAAGTGTGCTTGTTGCTAGGGGCATGGTTCGGGTGGTTTGACTGACAAATTGAGATTATATAACATTGTCTGTATGGTGCATGCTCCTTCCCATGATGCATCTGATTTTAATCATGAGAACACCTAGTTATACATAAACATATGATAGTAAGTCCTGTTTTCATAGAAGTTCACTTAGAAGACAGTGTATGTGCATCCTAAATAAGTTCAGACTGTGTTACAGTCAAGTTTATATTGCTGGCAGAAATCATCCAACCAAGAGCAGCTTGTGAGGGGAAAAAAGGGTTTGCTTTGGCTTATAGACTTGAGGGGAAGCTCCATGATGGCAGGGGGAAATTATGGCATGAGCAAAGCAGAGGAAGCTGGTTATAACAGCTATAAACATGCTCCCAACAATATACTGCCTCCAGGAGATGTTAGTTCCCAAATCTCCATCAGCTGGGAGCCCAGCATTCAGAACATCTAAATTTATGGGGGACACCTGAATCAGACCACCACAGACTGGACAGGTCCATCATGTTCTGCTACGGGATCTCTCTAAGACTATATCTCAATGGGCACTGATCATGAAGGATGGTCACTAAGGGGAGGAGAAAACTAGTTGATTATATGGAGTGGGGCCTACGTGCTGCTTGGTACACTCAGGTGGTCCCAGGTTCCCAGAAGACTTCAAGGTGCATTTTAGGAGAAGGTTGTGTTTACTGCCTAGGCCAAATATTGTCGCAGTGGCTAAAGTATTCCCTGTATCATGGGGTAGGAAGCAATGTGTAGTCCTCAGGCCTTGGTCTATTGAGGAGCCCTGTGTCTCTGGGCTGGGGACTTCACAGTGCTCCCCCTTTCAGGCTGCTCTCTCCACTTACACGAGGCAGGATGGCAAGAGTAAGCTTGAGTTGTGCGTCTCCTCAGAGGACAGCAGGCTTTGCTAAAGTGCTGTACTTAGCTTCTGAGACAGGAGTTTGTCCCAAGGGTGGGTCTTGTTCAAAACAGAAAGTTCTGTCTCACTCCAAGATCTGTAAGTATATAGATACAGAAGGGCAAATGTGGGGGACTGTGCCCTGGTGTTACTGTGAGTACCTTTGGTTCTCTGCTGAGGACTCTGGGGAGATAAAATTCACAGAAATGTGGCTTCCTCTGCCTGGACACCTCCAGAGAGTTTAGTTTCCTGGCTTATCCAACTTGAGCCTCCACTAGTTAGGATTTTGTCCTCTCCAAAGGATTTCCTACCCTGGCCTGATGTTTGCTCTTTGGTCCACTCCATGAGGTGTGATTCCGTGCACTGACCCATCCCAGTAACCACTGTCCACTTTAGTGGTCAAGTTTGCCTATCATCTTACCTCTGCAATGGGGCTAAAAAGAGCAACTGGTTTTTTTCAGTATGTTCTGAGCTCCTTACCTAATAGACTTAGCAACCAGAATATGCACTTAATTATCTGTTACCTGGAAGTAGGACTTTGGGGTCATGAGGCCCATTGCATATTAACAGTGCCGAAGACTTGTTCATTTTTAGTGCCTCAGTGGTTCCTGGAGCTACTCCTACTCCTGTCTTCGTCTTGGCCACTCTGTGGGATGCAGTTGGCACATCAGTGCCCATATGACTGATGAGGTCAAGCCCAATTTCATTTCATGCCTTATTTCATGGCTATTCAATCTCTTCACTTAGAATGAATTTATCTGAGACTCTTCTTGCTCTCTGAGGTAGCTCTTTGGTGTTTTTCCCCCTTTTATCTCCTGCCTGCTACCATTGGCCAGCTTTGCCCAGTGAATGCTGCCCCAGTTATGGGTAACTCAAGCTTTCCCTTTCAGCTCCAACTACATGAGAGGGCAGTTAAGAAAGAACCAAATGCCAACCTTCACTTCCTACAACAGTACATACCCTAAGCTCTGTGAATCCGCATGAAGACAGGCCTTCAAGGGCCCAGCTAGATTCCTGACATGTCCAATCACACCCAGTCCCATGGTGAGGATAACAAAGTCAGACAGGGGCCCTGATGCACTCAAGGAAATCACAGCCACAGTGAAAAAATTTCAAATTTTAATTATGGGGATTTTTATTTATTTTGATATTGTATTTTTTTGAAAAAGATTCAGGTAGCCCAGATCTCAGACTCACAATATCACTGAGGATGAACTTGAACTTCTTTATTCTTATTACCTGTTTGCATGTGGCTGTGCATGTATGTATATATGCATGTGGGTATACATGTGTGGGGGTGCACATGACTATGTGTGTGCATGTGGAGACCAGAGGTTGATATTGGGTGTCACCCTTAATTCTTCTCCTGTTTATTTTACTGAGGCAGGGTCTCTCACTTGAGCCCAGTGCCTGCTAATCCAGTAGTTTTGCTAGCCAGCTTGTCTCAGGGACTACCCTGTCTCCTCCTCCTGCTGCATGCTGGGATTACAAGTAGTTGCCATAGTACCCAGTTTATGAAGTGCTGGGGATTGAATCCAGTGTTTCATGCAAGCTAGGCAACACTCTGCAAACTGAGTTATATCCACATACCAATTCTGTGCATTTTTATTCAACAGAAAACACCAGGAATGGAAATCGACTCTTCTTGGTCATGTTTATACATTCCTCTAAAAGCCAGTCCAAATTTATAGTTCACAAGACTCTCAGATCAAAACTTAGATGTTGACTCTTGTCAGCTCCTGACAATGAGAGCTAGGTATTGTGAGGCTGTGGCTTAAGAGGGGCCTTTGATCACAGAAGTTGTCTTGCGGTAGTATGTATATTCTATACACTTACATGCACTGTATATAGTAGTTTGTGATATATATATTGTGATTTATAGATCATGGTTTATATATGCCATGATTTACAGATTGTGGTATATATAGTGGATATATATATATATATATATATATATATATGCATATTTATGATTCAAGAAGCTGATGAAACTGCATGAATTGACTTAGTGTGGGAGGAAATGGTTTCCAGCTACAGTACTGAAGCCTAACCCTGGTCACTCCATTCAATCAAGATTGGCATTTTTTTCTGAACAAACTAAAACCTACAGTTCTCCACAGTTAATTATGACAAAACTATAAACATCATCAAGAACATTTGGTACATATCAAACATAAGCCAAGAGGAAGAGGGTCCTTTGAGATGAGCTGGTTCTCTGTCAAGGCTGTTCTAGCAGTGAAGTGACTCAGGTTTCTTCTGTGTAGCACTGAACACATTGAACACATCCTGAGACAGAAGTTGAATCAGTCTCAGCCTGGAGGGATGGCTTAGTAGTTAAGGTGCTTGCCTGCAAAGCCAAGGGACCCAGGTTTGATTCCCCAGGACCCGTGAAAGTCAGACTCACAAGGTGGTGCATGCATCTGGAGTTTGTTTGCAGTGGCTAGAGGCCTTGGCATGCCCATTCATTCACTCTCCCTCTAAAAAAAATTAAAAAATCAGTCGCAAACCCATCTTAGTTGTTGGATCATCTGTTTTGTTTTTTTGTTAACTAACTATAGGGAAAAACACAAAATAATTATGCACCTATGAACTATAGAAAAAATTGTTTCCTTAATGTTGAAATTGTCTTTAGGATCTCAGCAGATTCTTTCAAGAATGTGAATGTTAGCCTTGGTTTCCTAAACTGAGTTTTAAAACAGAGGTTCTCAAGTAACAGTGTGCCCTGTCACAATGCAGAATCTGGGGTTGTGAGTGATAGTGCACACCTGCAATTCCAGTATTTGGGAGATAAAGACATGAAAATCAAGAGTTTAAGACCAACCCCAGCTACACAGTGAATTTAAGGTCAGCCTGGTTAGACCCTGTTTCCCTCTTATCAAAGAAGATTCCAGTTAATTAGGTTGTGGCAAAATGTGTGTGTGTGTGTGTGGTAAACATGAACACATGTGTGTCATGGTGCATGTGTGGATGGATATTGGTCCTTGACTTCTACTTTGTTCTGTTGTTGTGTTCACAGACTAGCCAGTCTGCAAGCTTCCAGGGATTCTCCTGTCCCCATCTCTGAATTTTGCAGTAGGAACACCAGAGTTACAGACACTGTGCTTCTGCACCTGGCATAAAGTGGATTCTGGAGATCCAAATTTAGGGCCTCACATTTGCACAGCAAGCACCTTGAGCACTGAGCCATCTTCCCAGTCCCAGTTTCAGAACTTTTTAATTAACTTTTTTTGTACATGCACATAGTATATTTTGATCCTCATCCTCTCCCCTTACCTTCTCATGTCCCTTTTCTGCATCTCCCTTCCACTGAACCCCCCTTATTTTTGCTTCCTTCACTATCCATGATGGAACATTGATAGGCTCAATATTATGCAGGCCTTCTGCAAATAACAACAGTAGTGGTGGGGTCGTTAATACAATATCCAGAAGGCAGGGTTTCTTAGTACTCTTCCCCTTTCTCTGGCTTTTACATTCTTTCCTCCCTGGGCCTTGGAGGGTGTGGCAGAGGTGTTATTTATTTGCAGTACTTCTGACAGGTTTTAGAGATTGCATTTTAACAAACTCTCAATGTTGCTTCAGGTTCAGAGATCACATTTCCTGTAACAAATACTGGTAACCCTTTATGAGTCTCTCTGATGAATCCACAACTGGGAGGGCTAGGAAGATAAGGCTTACAATTGCAAAGACAAGGCTCCGGGAATAGGGGGAGTGGCTCGAGAATTAAAGGCATTTATTTGCAAAGCCTGCCTACCTGAGGTTCAATTCCTTATGACCCACTTAAAACCAGATATACAAAGAGGCAAGTGCATCGGGAGTTTGCAGTGGCAAGAGGCCCTGATACACCCATGTTCGTTCTCTCTTTCTCTGTGTTTGCAAATAAATACATAAACATATTTTTAAAAGAGCCCCAGTATGTACCGACAGGGGTTCAAGTTTAAGTCCTGCCACATGACTGCAACCTCGATCAGTGATGCTGAGCTTCACGTTCTTCTGCTATTAACTGTGTGTGTTATCTGACTTGCCTAGCTCAAGATACAGCGGGATTTCTTCTAAGTTGTAGTTTGGGTTCTAAGTACAGGTGCAAGCAGAGATGTATGTCTATCTTACAATTGCATGTGCATAAGTTCAGAAATACCTTTAATTCTCCCATTGAATACATGATTTCAGCAAGTCCAACATGAGTGGGTAGGTAGGATTTTGCATACGTGATAGGGGCATTTTCCTGGATAGTTGTCATCATGGTTTGTTACACATCGTTAAGTTCTCCTCCATCACCAAAGAAGAGTAGACTGTCTATCAGTTGTACAAATCTCTCAGAAATTGTCCCACGATCTTAAAAAGCAGAGCATTTTCAAATCAAATCTCAAATGCATTTGTGTAAACGCCATATCCTTTTTCAGAGAGAATAATCCACAACATGCACTTATAAACAGAAACTTAAATCACAACAGATGTTTCCCTTTTGAAAACGTTCTTGGATTCATTGACAGACCTTTGGCCAAGCTGATGAATTAATTTGTTCAGGCCAGCTTTCATGAATCCTCTAATAATTCTTCCCTTCAGACATATTGACTTGATTTCTGAGCTCTACAGCATATGGTTTAAACGTTTTAACCTTTACTACTTTAATCAGCCGACACTTATTTCAGGGTTGGATGGTGATCAACCATTGAAAGATGCAGTTAACTAAGAAATGAAATCCAACTTGTCAGCTAAAGAAGCCTGGATGTCTAAAGAGTAAGGGGAAAGCAGTCTGTGTCACTAACTTGCGAAGTGCTTGCCAGCTTTGGTGTAACTCTTTCTCTTCTAGGCTGTGTTGAAGATCAGTTTCTGCGTGGCCATGCATATAGTTGCCACACTTAGACGTGGCTGAGTTAGCTGGGCTGCACACAAGCCAGCCTTTTACTACATAAGTGACTTATTTGTGTTTGGCACTTTTCTTTGTTAATACACGATGCAACAGTCCATCTATGGTTGTCAACTTGACAGGATTTAGAATCACCATGGAAACAATTCTCTGGTCGTGTCTGTGAGGGATTTTCTAGATTAGATTAGTTGAGGTGGGAGGACCCATCCTAGCTGTGGGTGGCACCATCCCATGGGATGAGCTCCTGGACTGTATAAAGCAGGAGAAAGCCACCTGAGCATAAGCACTCATCATTCTCGTTCTCTCTCTCGCTCTTTGCTTCTTCCTCCCTGCTGATGTGAAGATGTGACACCGGCTTTCTGTTATTGCCATCCTTTCTTGGTCAGCCAAAAATAAACCCTTTCCTTCATTAAGATGCTACTGGTCTGGTAGTTTGTCCAGGAATGAAAAAGTAACTGATACCAGAAAGACTAGCCAACAATGTTATTACAGTTCAAATCAGGTTTTAGTACAAAAGTGAGCAGATTTTTTTTGTGGTGTGTATGTGTGTATATGTGGTGTGTATGAGTGTGTATGCCTCTTCCTATGTGTTTGTGCAGGTATGTGAATGTGTATGTGGAGTCCAGAGGCTGATGTCGGGAATCTTGCTCTCCACTCTATTTTGAGATATGGTCTCTCGTTGAATCTGGAGCTCACAACTTGGCTAGGCAAGCCAGTGCCTTCCTAGCACTGGGATTAAGGCCTGTGCCACCATGCCTGGCTTTTGTGTGGGTAGTGGAGATTGAAATCAGTCCTCATGCTTGTGCAGCACACATTTTATTCACTGAGCCATCTCCACAGCCCAAAATGAGCATTTAAATTTTCTTCTATTAATTCACTATACTTGAGATGAACATGGTTTACCATAAGTAGGTTGAAGCCCAACTTTGGTAGTGTTTTCAAGATGTTCTGTACATAAAGCTTTCTCATAGTGTCTGTTAGAGAACACTATTTCTAAAACCCACTTAACCAAATGTCAGGGGTCCTCAACATTTTTCAACTTGTTTTTACACTGATTACACTTTATTTTGCACAGAATATCATTAATTATGACTCTAATTTGAGATCAACTCTTATGAAGACATGTTTCACCTTAGACCAATTTGTCATGGCAATAAATAATTATTCATTTAAGAAAAAGCAAATTTTTATGACAATATACCCTTACAAGCAAGAAATTACATATTTTGAGTCCAGCCTGCCAAATAGGGTGTTTTATTTAATAGCATAAAATTTTTTTCTCTTGACAAATATCAAAACATTTTGTTACATTCCTCTTGAAAGCTATTTAAAACTTTAAATTCTCACTACTCTGTTCAAATATATATGATACATAGAATATTTAATAATACTTATGTATGATTAAAGGTTAAAAATCTCTCCCTCTCTCTCCTCTATCTGCCTCTTTCTCACTCTGTCTGATGCTTTCAAATAAATAACTAAAAATAACAACAAAAAAATTAAAAAAATATAAATCTAGGAATCCTCTAAATATGTATTATGAAGATAAGTCATTTAATTTTCACTAGGAGAAATTCCAGAAGTTTTAGTTTAGGATAAGAAGATTACTAACCTTCTTAGTTAAAAGCTAAAGTAAATTGGGTTTGGTGGTATGCATCTTTAATCTCAGCCCTCTGGAGGCAGAGGTAGAAGGATCACCATCAGTTCGAGCCCACCCTGAGACTCCATAGTAAAGTCCAGGTCAGCCTGGGCTACAGTGAGACCCTACCTCAAAAAAAAAAAAAAAAAAGTCTAAAGTAAAAATAACCTAGGAAATAAACCACCTCTAATCTGTTCTGATCTGTTAGTTGTGTGTCTGTATGTCTGTATGTACACAAACACAGACATACAATAGTTTTTAAAACAACTACCAAGGTTCATATTGTGTTAGATTATAATCACATCACAGGAGAATTACCTGAGTTTTATTTATTTATTTATTTAAGAGAGAGAAATAGGCAGAGAAAGAGAGAGAGACAGAGAGAGAACGGGCATGCCAGGGCCTCCAGACACTGCAAGTGAACTCCAGATGCATGTGCCCCCTTGTGTATCTGGCTTAAATGAGTCCTGGAGAGTTGAACAGGGATCCTTTTGATCCTTCTGCTTTTGCAAGCAAATGCCTTAACTGCTAAGCCATCTCTCCAGCCCTCCCTGAGTTATTTCAAACACACTTTCTGTTGACTGAGCACCTAGGGGAAATTATTGGAGTTAACATTAGTTTAGTTAACCAAATATTTCTAAATAAGGTATTATGAAAAATTTTAAGTCCTAAATATAAATAAATAAAGTCCTCAAACAACTGTATCTTCCAGATTGAGGTAAAACAACTACTCCCCAATCCAGCCAGCTGCCCATTACTGGAGCTCCTGTACCAGGATGGCCCCGTTCATTATTTGTCTCCAATGCCTAGGACAGCTGCTGTCCTGCCCTTCACACAAAGTTTAATGGCTAATGTTTTAGGTACTTGCTAGGAACAAATTGCCCCAAATATAGGCCTTTTGCAAAACATAATCCAAGAGTTACCTAAAATAACATGAAATATATGTGTAAAATATAAACCTGTTCTCTTAGCATACAATTCACAAGATAAAATTAGTTCTTTTTTTAAAGCAAAATGAGCCAATGGGTGCAATAGTGGCATGTCTGTTATAGGGGAAAACAACCACTCTCTAATTGGACTGGAGGACTGCTCCATGGGAGAGAATATATATATGCCTGATACTGAAAACCTATGATGGGGAAAGTCATGAGCCCTAGGGGTGTAACCTTTGCTGCTGTCTGGATAAGTGTATATACTATGCTCACCAAACTGCCTGGTAAGCACTTCTCTTATTGTTTGTACCATATATTAATATTATTCTCACTTTTGGTTAGAGAAGCTTCTCTTTTCAGATGGCAGGGACCTCTGGGATGTCTCAGAAGGCACCATAGTGCTGAGAAGAAGTGACAGAGGAGTGTTCTGAAGTATCTCTATCACACCTTCCAAAGCTCAGGTCCATTGCAGAAGAGGTGGCAGAAAGAATGTAAGAGGCAAAGGAAGGGTACGACTCCTTACAACATGCTCCTCTAGACACATAAAGGCCTTGATTTCTATGACCTCACAGTGCCTTACACTACCTACACAAGACCATCATAATAAGAGAAAAGATAATGACATCAAAATAAAAGAGAGACTTATTGAGAGGGGGAAGGGATATGATGGAAAGTGGAGTTGCAAAGGGAAAAGGTGTGTCGGGGGGACTACTATGGTTTATTGTATATAATTATGGAACTTGTCAATAAAAATTTGGGGGGCTGGAGAGATGGCTTCGTGGTTAAGGCGTTTGCCTGCAAAGCCAAAGGACCCAGATTTGATTCCTCAGGACCCACATTAGTGAGATGCACAAGGTGGCACATGTGTCTGGAGTTTGCTTGCAGTGACTGGAGGCCCCGGCTCGTCCATTCTCTCTTCCTCTTTCTCTGTCAAATAAATAAAGTAAAAAAATTTTTTAAGTTTTTTTTTTTTTTAATTTGGCTCTGACCTGTAACTCCCAGTACCAGAAATCATTGTTACCCACATTGAGCTGTTGATCAGAAAGACCTATGAGGTCCCCAAAACAAGACAGGTTTCTGTCCAAGCACTTGATTGCCCACCTGTGGTAATCGACAAGATCCTGTTGCTGAAGACATCATATGCTGCTGACACAGAACACAGAGGGATTTGGCTGGAATCCAAGAGAGCCAGTCCCCAGACAGTTAGCCTATCGAGAGCTGGAAAGCACTACATGAACTACTGGGGGAAAGTGGCCAAAAACTGTGAGCAAGCAGGGGTCTAAGCTACTCAGAAACAACAATCCTGACAAGAAGTACACACCAGTGCAATGGTGGCTCCCAGCCTTGGTGGGGAACCAATGGCTTTCTGACTGGCTAAGAGATCTGCTCAGTGGAAAGGAACCCATATTCTGGAACTAGGAACCAGGTCTGAATCTTATGGAGACAAGATGCTCTCCAATGTCAAGCTCCTACTAGTCTTTGTCTAAAAGAGGGGCTACACCCATGAAAATACCCCTAAATTAATAAGTCTTATGCAATTTAAACTATGCAGAATTCACTCTCTGCTAGATAATCTGTTCTTCTTTTTCAGAAGGTAGCGAAACCCAAGGAAATAATCCACTCCTTGCACCTTAGTCAAAACCCAGATGGAGGAATTGGGGAGATGGGCATGAGTGCTGCTTCCATGGTGAGCCTGACAATCAGCACCAGGGTGAAGGAGACAAATACTGTACATACTCAGCAAATCAGAAATCCAGGGGCTCCTAAGATCTCATCACTGAAGTAGACTTAAAATACACCTTGGCCGGGTGTGGTGGTACATGCCTTTAATCACAGCACTTGAGAGGCAGAGGTAGGAGGATTGTTGTGAGTTCAAGGCCACCCTGAGACTACATAGTGAATTCCAGGTCAGCCTGGGCTAGAGCAAGACCTTAGCTCATTAAAAAAAAAAAAAAAACAAAAAACACCCAGCAAGGCTCAGGGAATTTTGTGGAAGAGGGGGTCACGGGTTGGGACATCATGCCCAGAGCTCAGAGGCATTCCTTCCCCCCAATATCTGACTGCTGCTCCAACAACACATAACCTACAACCCCATGGGGAATACCAGCAACCCCACTGAGGAGGGCCCTCTGTGTAATGGGAGCATGAAGGAGGGAAAAGATGGTGCCAACACATGATATGTCCATACAAAGTATGTTTTTAGTAAAAAAAACTCAAATTGGATCAAGGTCCCAGATGGAAGGTAAAATTGTAAAACTCTTAGAATAAAACAGGGAAAAACTTAATGACGTTACATTTGGCAAGGATTTCTTGAATATAATACCAAACATTCAGGAAACTAAAGAAAAAAATAGACAACTTGGACTTCATCAAAATTTAGAAATTTTGTATATCAAAAATAATATTATTTCTCACTGAAATCAGAGCTCACTGCTTCAGCCAGTGAGTCCCAGGAATCCTCCTATCTCTACTGCCCCAGTCCTGGGATTACAAGAACAGGCCTGGCATTTTCATGTGCATGCTGATGATCTGAAATCAGATCCTCGTGCTTGCGAGGCAAGCACTTTACTGATGGAGCTAGCTCCCCATTCCCCAAAGAGGGCTTTCAACAGAAGATGCTAAGGAGCAGCTCAGTCATCCCGTCAGGGGAAGGTGGTAGACACAGCCCGGTGCTCAGTATTGAGAGCTAATCTGCAGTTCTGTCCAGGTTGGGCCAGAGGGAGCTCCTGATGGAGCAATGGGTGTGGAAGGGCAGCGCAGTGCACCCCAACATGTTTGCCATCCATCCTATTTGTAACATATCAATATACCCACTTTTAACTGTAGACTCCTTAGGACACTTGCAGTTAGTTCAAATCCAAATTACATGTTTTCGGTAAAGGTTTCAACAGGAGTTAAGTGCATATGGCTCAGTCAGGGTGTTGGGTTTGTTGCGGCTGATGCTGATGTTGAGCAGTGCAGGGTAGAGGAGGGAGGGCTGGAGTAACATGAAGAAGGCCAGGGCGAACGCTGACCAATGGAATCACACTGGAGCAGAGTTGCAGATAGAGAAGCGTTTTAAAGAGGTCTTGTGAATTCCTCAGTACTCAATGAAAAGTAGACTGAGCAGTGTATTCCCAAGGAGCAGCCCCATCCCAGCTCAGGCCGGGAGGCACGACTTTTTTCAGGCCAACTGTACTGGAAGCCTGGGTGGCATCTGGAACTCAAGAGCTCCCCAGGTTTCCAGCACAGCCTGAAGGATACATATGGTCGACAGACCCTGTCTTTCTTTCTTTCTTTCTTTTTTTTTTCTTTTTTTTTTTTTTGCCACCCACAACTTTGGGACCCATGTAGAGAAGCCAGAGAAAGAATGAATCTGCTGAGTCAGAACAAAATTCAACACTTGAAAAAATGTGTTCTCAGTAGACACTCGTGCATTTCGCCATACTAATCACACAGCGGTCCCATTAATAATAACTATTTAAACACACAAAGCATGTATGTCACAAATTGTAAGCTATAAATAGAGGTAAAGCAGCTGGATGTGTGAAGTCTGAGTTCTGTTGCTAGCTTAAGCACAGGCCAAAACAGAAGGCATTCCCCTCCCAATTCAGTAAGTTTAACAGTATTTCTCTGTAGCCATGAGCAACTTTGATGAATGGCATATAAGACCAAGTCCTTGTCCTGAAAGAATTTAACATCACATGAAGGGATAAGATAAACACATGCATCAATAAATGTAGTCTCTATTTCTTCATTGTTTTGTGTGTGTGTGTGTTGGTGTGCATGTGTGTATATGTGTGAGTGTGTGTGTGCAGGTTGTTGCATTAACAACCTAGTAGATGCAAACAGATGTCCACTCACTTCAGATAACAGACCAAAGCCTGATCCATCACAGTCTGGCCTGTACTTGGTCCCCAGCTGGTGGAGCCTTTGAGAGGCAGAGCCTTGCTGGAGGAGGCATGTCCCTAGAGGAGGACCTTGGGGTTTATTTGCCCAGCTTGGCAGTACCAGCTAGCAGACTTTTACTTGCTCTTCCATGGTGATATGTGACAGTGTGGGCCATCTTAATGCTTGTGCCACCTTTGGTCACATGACAAAATTTCCCCTCAAAAGTTTACGTGGTGGTGCATGCCTTTAATCCCAGCACTCTGGAAGCAGAGGTAGGAGGATCGATTGCTATGAGTTTGAGGCCACCCTGAGACTACGTAGTGAATTCCAGGTCAGCCCAGATAAGCGCGAGACCCTACCTTGGGGGGAGGGGGGGGGGAGAAAGAAAAAAAAAAAAGAAAAGTTTTACCAAAATAAGTTCTTTCCTTCCATCACCTGCTTTTTATTGGTGATTTTGTTCCAGCAATGAGAAGGTAACTGCTACAGCCATATTGTGAAAGAAAGCAAAAGGGGCCGAGCTGCTTAAAAAGAAGCAACTCCATGGCAGTGTTTTCAAAAGTTATGCGATTCTAAATGCACTGCAGCAACATTAGTTTTCAAGTGAAAAATCCCAAGACTGGTTAAGTTCTATTTTAGTGAAGAGTATAATAAGCATGAAAGTGAATCAATAACATAAACTGTTGCAGTCAGGTTCGCATTGCTGGTAGAAATCTCCTGACCAAGAGCAGCCTGTGGGAAAAAGGTTTATTTTTGGCTTACAGTCTCGAGGGGAAGCTCCACGATGGTAGGGAAAAATGATGGCATGAGCAAAGGGTAGACATCACCCCCTGGCCAACATAAGGTGGACAACAGCAACAGGGGAGTTTCCAAACATTGGCAAGGGGAAACTGGCTATAACACCCATAAGTCCACCCCCAACAATACATCACCTCCAGGAGGCTTTAATTTCCAATTGCCATCAGCTGGGGAACCTAACATTCAGACCACTTAAGTTTATGGGGGACACCTGAATCAAACCACCACATAAACAAAAGGGAAACAGGTCTAACTGACTTAGAATAACAGGTGGAGTAAAATCAGGCCTTTGGCAGGACATTATGATACCGTGTTGCAATATAAGATTTTTTTAAACTTTATTGACATCTTCCATACATATAGACAATAGACAGATCATAATCCTCTCCCACAACCCTCCCTTTTCCCCTTCTAAATTCTGTCTCCACTGTATCTCTTCTTCTTTCCAAGAAGTCTTCCTTCTATTTTGATGTCATCATTTTTCCCTCTATTATGCAGATTTTGTATAGGTAACATCAGCCAATTTGAGGACATCAGCACCATGGCTACTTCGTGTCTGGAAGACAGTATTGCAAAGCACCCCTCCCCTTGCTTTGTCTCTTAGATTCTTTCTACCCCCTCTTCCCCAGTGGTCCTTGAGCCTTGGAGGGCATGATGGAGATGCCTCACTTAGTGCTGAACACTTAACTGCCATTTCTTCTCAGCACTCTGGTGAGCTTTGAATCTCCCCATTGGTTACCACTATTTGAAAAGAGAAGCTTCTCCAACCAAAAGTGATAATAGCATTAATATATGGATATAAACATAAGTATTTAGAAGGCAGTTTGGTGGGTATAATATACTCATTTTTATTTATTTAGTCAGACAACAGTAATAGTTTCCCCACCAGGGCTTATGACCTCCCCAATAGGCTTTTTTTCAGGTTTTAAGTACTAGGCATGAATGCTCTATCATGGAGCAAGCATTGAGTTCAATCATAGACCAGTCTGGTTTCCCCCATAACAGACCTGCTACTATTGCATCAGTTGGTATTATTGGCCTGGCTGGCTAGCCTGTAAAGTTTGCAAGGTCTACTGCTGATTGACACCATTGATGGACTTTTCTCCAACAGATTTCATAGATCGTTTTAGCATCATGATAACTAGTCAACAGGGAAGAGGCTTCTAGCTCAGCTCCAGCTTGATTTCTCAGGGACCTGAAGCATGTGGGCTTCAGCAATAGGATCTTACCATTTAATTCTAGTGGTCAACCCAGAGCTTGGCAATAGTCTGTACTGTTTTGAGGGCATCAGAGTACTCTGTGGCCAATGACTTGCTGGAAGGTATCCCACCCCTGGCACTGAAATTTTCTTGTAACAATACATGGTTTCTGGGCATAGTATTATCCACCCCTAAAGGGTACATCTATCCAAACTGTGTAATTTTTTTAACACATAAATGATTTAACTAGAAAAGAAGTAGGTTTTCATATGGCTTATTCGTGACATCTTTTTAAAAATTAATTAATTAATTTGATAAAGAGGGAGACAGAGAGAATGGGTGTGCCAGGTCCTCCAGCCACTGCAAACGAACTCCAGATACATGTACCACCTTGTGCACCTGACTTACATGGGTTCCTTGGAATTGAACCTGAGTCCTTTGGCTTTGCAGGCAAACACCTTAACCACTAAGCCATCTCTCCAGCCCTGCCATCTTTAATTTTGATTACAGTCAGGTTTGCATTGCTGGTAGAAATCATCCAACCAAGAGCATCTTGTAGGAAAAAGGGGTTTATTTTGGCTTACAGGCTAAAAGGGGAAGCTTCATGGTGGCAGGGGGAAATGACAACATGAGCAGAGGGTAGACATCACCCCTTGGCCAACATAAGGTGGACCACAGCAACAGGAGAGTATGCCAAACACTGGCAAGGGGAAACTGGATATAACACCCATAAGCCTGCCCCCAACAATGCATAACCTCCAGGAGGCTTTAATTACCAATTGCCATTAGATGGGGAACCTAGCATTCAGCACACCTAAGTTTATGGGGGTCACCTGAATCAAAACCCCATACCCTTCCAAGCCCTCTGTTGCAGTTTACCCTTGCAACGCTCAGACAAAAACCTGACCAGAAGCAGCTTATGGGGGAAAGGGTTTATTTTAGACTTACATATTCCAGTGGAAGCTCCGCCATGGTGCAAGAAGCTGACTGTCTTCTATACATCCAGAGCAGAGGGACAAAAGCCAGTTCCCACAAGCATGTAAGTATGAACAGCCAGAGCTCAACCTGACTCCGAGCACACCTAGTAGGCCTGGACTCAAGATCCAGCTCCCAGTGACACACCTCCTCCAGCAGGGCTCTGCTTACTGAAGAGTAAGTAGGAAGCTTAATCAGAAATACTTAGGGCTATAAGAGACACATTTACATTCAAACCACCACACCCTCCTATCCTCTATGCCCTGAACCCACTTAAATCATTTCATCCCCAGTATTCTGCCCTTCTACTTACATATTTAGTATGTCGTTCCCTTAAGTCCTCATCTCTCTCTCCCTCATGGCCCCTTTCTAGCTTTCTGGCCTCTACTACTGACTTTTACTCCAACTCACATGCAAATCTAAACATTTGAAGCTAGGATCCACACGTGAGAGAGAACATGCAGCATTTAACTTTTAAGCCTGAGTTGCCTCAGTGCAATCCTTTCTAGATTCATCTATTTCCCTGAAAACTTCACAATTTGTAATACAGAATTTTATTATCTACTTCTCATGTTTGTTTTTTTTGCTGTTACTGTTTTTGGTTATTTTTTTCTTTTTGTTTTACATGCACCACCTTGTGCATCTGGCTTATGTAGGTACTGGGGTATCAAACCTGGACCCTTAGGCTTCATAGGCAAGCACCTTAGTGGCTAAGCCATCTCTTCAGTCTAACATCCAGGGTTTTTTTTATGTGGTACTGGGACTTGAACCCAGGACAGCATGCATACTAAGTAAGCACTCTGCTAACTGAGCTACATTCTCAACCCTGCTTTACATTTTTTTAATTTTTTTTAATTTGAGAGCAAAAGACAGAGAGAGAAAGACGGAGAGAGGGAGAGAGAGGGAGAGAGAGAGAGAGAGAGACGGAGAGAGAGGGAGAGAGAATGGGTGCACCAGGGCTTCCAGCCACTGCAAAGGAACTCCAGACGTGTGTGCCCCCTGTGCATATGGCTTACTTGGGTCCTGGGGAAATCGAGCCTCGAACTGAGGTCCTTAGGCTTCATAGGCAAGCACTTAACTGCTAAGCCATCTCTTCAGCCCCTTTACAGTTTTTATAACTTCTTTCACTATTCTGGGAAAGTATTAGTACTTAATGCATTATTATTGGACAAAAAGATAAATGTCTAAGTAAACAAAATATATATATAATATATATTAATAATATATTAGTTAATATATAGATGACATAATATGAAGCTTATCATGCAACTTATTAGGTAAATAATGAAGCATTCCTCTAGCCACTGACCAAGTGTCCATACCTAACAAAACTGCCAAGCTCCCCTGGATTGAATTTGTCTTACTACCCATAGTTGCTAAAGCAGGCCCTAAAAGAAGGGTCTTGTTTGTTAAAGTTTATGGAGGAGTTTCTGGGGGTGCTATGCTGGAGGCAACTCAACACTGGCCGGGACGAGAAAATTGATACTAGACAGAGGCTTCCCATCAGGAACTTTCAGTAGGCTTTGGTAAGAGTATTTACACACACCACGGGAATCAGCAGATGGCATACGTCAGATCTGATTCTCTTTTGTTTGGCTGTTTTCTTTGTATTCACCTGCTTACGAGTGCATCATCAGTATAGGAAGTATGGCAGAGGAGTAGAAGAGTAAGACAGCAAAGGAACAGGACAGTTACATGACATTATTAAGCTTGTGGTTCTTAGAGTTAAACTAGAGACCTGTGAAGAAACCCTGGGAATGCCACCAGACACACTGCAAAGTTACACGCATGGGAGTATAAGGAGCTGGAATGACTTTATGCCAAACGAGTCACTCATTTTAAAGGATGCTAGATGGAGCAGGTTAGTGCTTCTGGCCCTTCTGCCCCAGTGCATGGGGAGGAGTAGCCTTGCCTACTCTTAGAAAGAGACACATGTCAAGTACCAGGCCAGCACCAAAGTGATATGGACCTAGAAGTCACCAATAGCATCTGCTACAGTTTGTTTCTCTTCCTCTCTCTTCCTCCTCCTCTTCCTTCTCCTTTTGTGTGTATGTGGAGGGGGAGGTGGTTTCCATGCATGCACATGAACATGCACAGCATTTCATATCACACTAACTTAATGGAAATGGACAAGAAAAGGAAGCAGGCCAAGAAAATTTCAAGCCTTGAATTCTGGATGAAGAAGATGGATATTAATGAAGGTCAGAGAGTGAGCTAGGAGCCAAGTAATATTCATTCATGTAAGCCATAGCGATAGGTGAATTTGGATTTTATTTAGCCACTATGGAGAAAATAGAGCCAGAGGGATGGGAAGATTGCAAGGATCCAGGTGGTTCACACAGTAGAAAGAGTGAGTTGGGCTAGGGTTCAGAACACACTGTGAGAGAACATGATGAGATTGGCTTGATAGAGTATGGGATAGAGAGGAAGAGAGGAATCAAGAATGACACCTGCAGTTTTGGCACTGTCACTGGGAAATGGGAAGGGGGTGGTGGGAGCCCAGTTCTGAGTAGCAAGACGAGACTTTAGTTTTCCATATGGGAATTAGGCTGTGAATGAAGATATCCATGGGTAGTTTTCACAAAGAGCTCAAGAACCTTGCATTGGTTCAGATGTCTCAGAGTCAGTACAATGACCGTTAATTTCTAGTGTCAACTTGATCAGATCACGAATCAAATAACAGCCATGCCTCTTGAACAAGGCTATGTTTTCCGAAAGGATTAACAGAGAGGAAGATATTCCTCCACAGTGGGTACCCTTCTGGTTACAGCGTATATAATAAGGAGGTCTAGAAAAAGCAGTACCTTTTAGCCTGGCTGCTCCTGGTTCTTGCTGGTGAGTGCATCCACCCTGTTACTGTCATCTTTTATAGACATCAGAAGTCAGCGTCCAGTCTTCCTATGTGGACTGAACACTGGAGGATCTCTAGGAATCCTCTAAGCCACCAGTGCCAGACTGGGACTGCTGAGGCATCCAGCTTTGTGGACTGAGCAGCTAGCAGGTTCTTGGCCTCTTCAGCATGCGGATAGCCATTGTTGGATTGCTCAGCCTATATTGCATAGGCAATAAAATAAACCAGCTTTATAATATGTATAATAATGTATTCATTCTATTGTCTCTGTTCCTCTAGAGAACCCTAACCAATACAAGTCCTATAGAACATGAGGGTGATAACTTTGCCTGGAATGGGCAGGTTGTTCAGCAGGGGTTTTGTGTTGTTGTTTATTATTTGTTTATTGGAGAGTGACAGACAGAGAAAGAGGGAGAGAGAGAGAGAATGGGCACGCCAGGGCTTCCAGCCACTGCAAACGAACTCCAGACACACGCACCCCCTTGTGCATCTGGCTAACGTGGGTCCTGGGGAATCTAGCCTCGAACTGGGGTCCTTAGGTTTCACAGGCAAGCGCTTAACCACTAAGCCATCTCTCCAGCCCTGTTCAGCAGTTTTGATTGTTCACTGATATGGAAGAAATTGTGTCCTCTTTAAAGTTCATGTGCTAGGGCCCTGCCCTTCAAAATGTGTCTATCTTTGGAGAGTGCAGCTAGGCGGTTGCCATCTTGGCTGGAAGTCATATTACATTTTTTTTACTTTGAAAATTTGATAGCATTTCAACATGCATTTCAAATATGCCCCTCTTCAGGGCAATAAGTGTGAACATTTTTTTTTATTGGAGAATAGTTTTCTTTTTCCTACAAGATTTAAGACCTAATAAATTAAAATCAATAGGATTGACTTAAAAAATACTTGAAAAGGGGCTGGAGAGATGGCTTAGCGGTTAAGTGCTTGCCTGTGAAGCCTAAGGACCCTGGTTCAAGGCTCGATTCCCCAGGACCCACGTAAGCCAGATGCACAAGGGGCACATGTGTCTGGAGTTTGTTTGCAGTGGGTGGAGGCCCTGGCATGCCCATTCTCCTTCTCTCTCTCTTTCTCTCTATCACTCTCAAATAAATTTAAAAAAAAATTAAAAAAATATTTGGAAAGGAACCTGAAAGCCAGGTGTGGTGGCACACACCTTTAATCCCAGCACTTTAATCCCAGGCAGAGGTAGGTGGATTGCTGTGAGTTCAAGGCCACCCTCCTGAGAGTACATAGTGAATTTCAGGTCAGCCTGAGCTAGAGTGAGACCCTACCTTGAAAAGTAAAAAATAAAAATGTGGGCACATGGGAGACCACAACATTCACATAAATTATACCTTCCTATACATAACACTGGGTAAGAAGGAAGAAGTCAGAATTTCCTCTGCCCTCTGTCCTGCTCTGCCTTCATCTACTCTGTGCTCCCACTGGCAACTCAGCTGCTGAGCTGTGCCTAAACAGTGACCCCACTCCACTGACAACCAGATGATGCCACATCCATATGTGTCTTCCTAGACTTTGGGGCAATGAGGCTTCCCACTATTGGCCAATGTTGCTGCCTTCTTTGTCCTTCCAACACTTCCATAACTAGATATCATTTTCTCCTTTGAACCCTTGTTATTGCTGTGCTCAAGGGGTGGGATCTCCAAATTAACTTTCACATAAAATGCTACATTTGGGACTGGATAGATGGATCAGTGGATGAGGCACTTGCCTGCAAAGACTAAAAACCCAGGTTTGATACCCCTAGTACCCATGTAAAGCCAGATATACAAGGTGGCATGTGCATCTGGAGTTCATTTGCAGTGGCTGGAGGCCCTGGAGTGCCCATTCTCTTTCATGCTTTCTCCAGACATGGTGGTACATGTCTTTAATCCCAGCACTCAGGAGGCAGAGACAGGAGGATTGCTATGAGTTTGAGGCCACATAGTGAATCCTAGGTCAGCCTGGGCTAGAGCAAGAACCTACCTAAAAAAAAAAAAACACCTATATTTATCAAAGATAAATAAGGAAATGCTTATTTAAAGCTTACCTCCATCTGGGCATGGTGGCACATACCTTTAATACCAGCACTCCAGAGGCAGAGGATCACCATGATATCGAGGCCACCCTAAGACTACATAGTGAATTCTAGGCCAGCCTGAGCTACAGTGAGATCCTACCTCAAAAGATAAAAACAAAAGCAAAACAAAAGGCTTACCTCCAGAGGCTGGGGAATGAAGTTAGTCAGTAAAGGGCTTGCCTTGCAAGCAATAGGACCTAAATTCAACCCTAGTACCTATGTGCATGCTGGCCATGGTGACCTGTGCCTACAATCCCAATGCTACAGAGACAATCCATGGAACTTTCTGTCCAGCCAGTCTTGCCTTACTGGTGAGCTCCAGGCCAAGGAGAGACCCTGTCTCACAGAGGTGGATGGTGGATGGCATACCTGAGGATGGCACTCAGGGTTTTCCCCGGGCTCCAACATGCATGCACACCCTTACATATATAGACACCAACACGCATACAAATATGCACACAGACACAATGCACATACATAAACAGCATTGTTAATTGTTCGTTAGTTGCTGAGATTGTTAAGAATTGCTGTTTCATGGTGATGAGGAAAAGCAACCCAGGCAGTATGATCCTGTATGTCCTGTAATCTTTGTAGTAACACATCTTATTGCCCACCCCAGGGCCGACCACTCTTGCCCCTCTGTCTTTGTAAAGTCAGAGCTGTCGGGAGAGGAAGTCAGACAGGAAGGCAGAGACCAGAGCAGGTGCAATTATGAAAACTATGGTGAATACTTGAGCTTTTGTTTTCTTTTAATTTTAAGTGCAGTGGCAAGTTGGCAGGGGATAGGAGCCAGGGGAGTAACATAATCTGAATTTTCTAATGAAATCATTCTGCAGGGTGGAAGCAGAGTCTAAGAGGAAAACCAATGCCAGAGTCCAGGTGACCCATCGAGATGTCTGGGACCCAAACAGAAGCATCAAGAGGAACAGTGTGAGTGGAGCCAGGCTTATCTTCTGAAGAAAAAAGTGACAGGAAGGGGGTATGAATCTGCAGCTCACTATAGAGGTCTGTGCAGGAGGCCTTCACTGAGGATCCATTGACATGGAAGTTGGACTGCTCCAGATTGAAGGGGATACCCTTGCCATATTAAAGTCCAGCTTGGATCAGTGCTTACAATGCAAGCTTGGTTCAGCATGAACTATATTTATTGGAATAAAGTAAATAAAGAACCCTAGCTGGGTGTGGTGACTCACACCTGTACTATCAACACTCTAGAAGGCTGAGTCAGGAGGAGTCCTGTGAGTTTGAGGCTACCCTAAGCTACATGAGAACCTGTCTCAAAAATGAAAAAGAATCTCAATCTTAGGGTTCTGGATGAGAGTTGACCCCCAAATGTGTATAGAACATAAGAAGAGCAACAGACATTCCATGAACTTTTCATGTCTACATGCAGAGATAGATGGCCTCAGTTTGGATACCTAGGACCCACATGAAGTGCCAGCTGTGGTGAGGAGCACCAGTAACCCCAATCCTAGTCCTGGAGCAAAGTCAGGAGGATCCTCAAGGCAAGCTGGCTCGCTAGTCTAGCCAAATTGGTGAGTTAAATCCCTGTCTGAAAGAATAAGGTGGCAAGCAATTGAGAAAGACATTTGATTGACATTGAAATTGGCATTGGTAGAACATCAGTGAAGTTTGGGTGCACGTGCACACACACACACATGTGCACATACATACTCACTCCCACACACAGACCCTCATACACATAAACACATCACATACACATGCAAACCATGTCCAGCAGGGGATGAGGGGCCAACAAGGTGACAAGAAGGAGCAGTGAGTGATAGGATGTGGATGAGGTGAGCCCACGCTAAAGAGAATGGGGTGGTTACTAGATCAGGCCGGTGAGAAGCTGGGAACAATAAGGACTGACTGGAGTCCTGGATTTGCATTCTGGTGCTCATCAGAGGTTGTCTGTGATGCTGGAGGTACTATGTGTGGTGTGGTAGAAGAGAAGCAAACTTGGGATGATACGAAACAAGAAAGCATGACAATAGACAATTTCCTTGAGCTAGTTTTCGGTGGAGAGGCATAAAGAAATAGGACAAAATCAGTAGAAAGATGTGGACTCTGTATTTTCCTATCCTCAAGGAATACCATGAATTTGTTTCCAGAAGCATCCTTTCCTGTGCATGAGGTTCTAGAACGGTTCAACCTCCAGCTTCAGGAATGCAGCAAGTAACCTAGTTTCACCAGCTGGAGCATTACAGGTCATGGCCACAGGATGGTAGGAGATGAGGTGGGTCTGAGTGTGTGCTTAGTGGAAGTGTTTGAGTAGCATGTGTGAGGTCCTGTGTTCTTCTCTCAGCATGAGAAGAGATGGAGGCGGGGAGAGAGAAAACATGACCTTCTCTTTCCACTTGAATTTGAACTTGGGGAGGATGTATGTTTAGGGCTGCAAATAAACACCACAGGAATTCTTAGAATAAGATAGAATGCTATGGAAAACTGAAAATAAAATTGTTTGAACTCCTGAACTCTTGTATTCTTGGATTCACCTGCCTCTTGGGTCAGTGAGTTATTTTTCCTTCCTCTCTTCATTCCTACTCCCTTCCTTCCTTCTTTCTTCTTCCTTTTTTTCTTAGTCAATTTGACTGAGCTTTTTTTTCTTGCAAGTATCTACATTACTCTGCCCTGAGCATTCACACAGAACTGCCTTTGAGAAAGGCAGAAGTTATTATTTGTTTTCATTTCTTAGGCTGCCATAAAATTATACCTCCCACTAGGCCATCATAGAACCACAGAAATTTGTTCTCTCACAGTTCCAGAGGCCAAAAGTCCAAAATGAAGAGCCATGCTCCTTCTGAAGGGTCTCAGAGAAAATCCACTCCAGACCTATCTCCTCTCCACTCCTGAGGTCTCTAGCAACCCATGGTGCTCCCTGGCTTATAGATGCCTGGGTACAGATTCCACCTTTGAATTCATGTGAAGTGCATCTGTCTCTACTTGTCCTTTTTATTTATTTATTTATTTATTTATTTATTTATTTATTTATTTATTTATTTATTTGAGAGCGACAGACACAGAGAGAAAGACAGATAGAGGGAGAGAGAGAGAATGGGCGCGCCAGGGCTTCCAGCCTCTGCAAACGAACTCCAGACGCGTGCGCCCCCTTTTGCATCTGGCTAACGTGGGACCTGGGGAACCGAGCCTCGAACCGGGGTCCTTAGGCTTCACAGGCAAGCGCTTAACCGCTAAGCCATCTCTCCAGCCCCTACTTGTCCTTTTTTTTATAAGGACAGCAGTCATGTTGTGCTAAGGCTCATGCGAAGAACCTCATCCTCATTACATTTGCAATAGGAGTTTCCACATGAGTCACATGCACAGGTACTAGGGGTTGAGACTCAAAGTATGTTTTAAAGGGAAGCAAGGGCCAGAGAGATGGCTTAGCGGTTAAGGTGCTTGCCTGCCAAGACTAAGGACCCAGGTTTGATTCTCCAGGTCCCACATAAACCATATTCACATGGTGGCACATGCATCAGGAGTTTGTTTATAGTGGCTAGAGGCCCTGACATGCCCATTCTCTCTCTCTTTCTCTAATAAATAAATTTTTAAAAACAAAAATCTTTAAAAAACTAAAATAATTAAAGGGATGCAAACCTCAACAAATAGCATTATAAGTACCATCATTTGTACATTATTTATACTTTATACATCAGAGATTGAATGAGCCACACAGTCAGTAAATTATGTAGCAGAGAAGTAAACCTGGGAATTTGGATTACTAAATTATGTATTCTGAACTAGTGACAGGATATTTCAGTTTGACTTTTTTAAGAGTGTAAATTATCAGTAGGTCTGCCTGTGATGTTCCTTATTTACCATAGACTGAGGTAAAAGTACTACATTTCAGGTCTTGGGATAGAACTTTTGGGTTGTTACTCACAGTTTTTGGTATGTGTATGTGTGCGTGTGTGTTTATGTATATAAGTATAGGTGTATTTGCCATGGCTCATGCATGGAATTCAGAGAACAACTTTCAGGTGTCAATCCTGGCCTCCCATCTCATTTGAAGCACAGTCTCACATTATTCATTGCTATGTCCATCAAGCTAGCTGGCCCCTGAGTGTCTAGCGATTCTCCTGACTCAGCCTCCCTTCTCGCCCATAGGCTGGCTGGAATTACAAATGGTAGCCATAACATTGGGATTTTAAGCAGGTTCTGAGGACCTGAACTCAGGCACTCACACTTACATAGCACGTGTGTTACTCACTGAGCCATCTCTGTGGCTCCCTTTCACTCATTCTTATGAACATGCTTTTGCTTGCAGCCCATTTGGGTTCCTTCCTTTGTACCAGTCCTTCCCTTATGAAGAGACTGGGCTCGCTCCTCTACTTGAGGTCCCTTCATTGACAGCTTACCACAAGTACACGTGTGTGCTGGTGCCTTCCCAGGGAAGCACAGCTCATCTCACCATCTACATGCCATTTGTGTATGTGCTGGACTTGTGGCTTGTGGTAAGGCTGGGCTGTGCCACAACCTGACTCTACACCTCAGACCTCCCCAGACTAACTCCAGAGGTTAATCTGATCCTGTAAAAAAAAGAGTGTCAAAAACAGAAATTGAGGGCTGGAGAGATGGCTTAGCAGTCAAGGCTCTTGCTTGTGAAGCCTAAGCACCCATGTTTGACTCTCCAGATCCCGCATAAGCCAGATGCACAAAGGTGAGACAAGTGCGAGATTGCACATGTCCACTTTTTCTCTCTCAAATAAATAAAATATTTTAAAGAAACCTCAACTTCAAGATGGATGAAGAGCAATATGAAAGGGCTTAAACACTGGGAACTAGCAGTTCACTCACACTCTGACATATGCAAACAGCTAGCTACATGATAGATGACAAGAAGGAAGCTTATAAATCTTTCACATCTTGAGCTCTACCCAAATCAGACTCACACTGGCGAATAGGCCAGTAAGCTCATTTGCTACTACTTTGGGTCCACTCTGATGTCACTTCTCGCAGGACGTGAATGAAGATAACATTGGCTTAGTGTATTAACTGGCTTTCTGTCACTTTGACAAAAGATATAAGGTAATCAAGTTAAAATGAGGAGAGGTTTGTTCTGATCGCAATTTCAGTGCTATTGCTCTGGGCTCATAGCAGCATGGCACATCACCGTGGGAATGCATGAGAGAGGAGTCTGCTCACCTCCCGGTGGCCTGCAAGTGAAGAGGGAGGCAGAAAAGAACTGTGTCTTCATTTTCCTTCCAACACATGCCTCCAGTGATCTAACTTCCTTCCACTATGCCCCATATCTTAAAGATCGTCCAAGAGAACCACATGCCAGTGGCAGAGCCTTCAAGACATGAGCCTTGGGGGCCTCATTTGCACCATAGCACTTGGCGCCTTCATCTTTTTCCCTGAGAGTATATCTTTAACAAGTTCCTCACACACTATCCTCATCTCTAATGGCTTTTCCTCAGGAAACTAAACTTGTACAAACGCTGTCTAGCTGAGGGCTACAACCTACAAAACATCTAGTAGTGACTCTCAAAGATCATTTGATTGAGGTTATATTGACTTAAATTACACCCATGCTTCTCACCAGCAGGATGAGCCCACATAAGCCCAGAAGCTGCACAATTCCACAGAGATCCCCAGAACTTTGAGCACAATCCTTCATAAGAAGCTGCCTGCTTTTTGCATAGTAGTAGGTTTGACTAGTTGACCTTACATTGCTCAGTAAATTAAGCAAAAACAAGCAATATCAAATGTTTGGATTTACTGGAGCCTCTGGCTTCAAGTAGCTTGATGATTCATTCCCAAAAAGCTCATGAAGAAGACCTTTCACTGTATTAAGGGCATGAGCTTTGTGTTGGTGGGGAGGGTTTTCTATGTTTTATTTTTAATCTAACAGCACAAGCAATGCTCACCACACCAATTAAACCAAGTAAAGAGTTAAGATTCAATATGGCCACAGTCCAGATGGCAGCATGGAAGTCATCAGAGCCATGTCATCTCGCAGAAGATTTATCACCACACTAACCAGAGCCTTTCATGTGGCTTTGTGCCACAGTCCTTAGTACACACTCACAGAAGGCATTTGGAGTTTGTGGGTATGACATAGCACCATGAACATAGATTTGTGCAGTACAGATGACGCTCGAGGCAGAAGTGCTAGGAGGAACATCATGCAGCTTTGCCATGAGATCTGGGAAGAAAGTCATGGCTGGTGACAAGAACTTTCAGAGCTCTGGGCTTTAACAATAACTCACTACTCTCCACTCAGTTTTTTTCTTCTGTCTGCATTCTCAGCCAAGTGTCTTCTCTCCCTCTCTCTCTCTCTCACTCATTCCCTCCTTTTCTCCCTCCTGCTGTCCCTTCCTCCCATGGGTGTGTGTGCATGCGGTGCATATGTGGATGTAGACATGTGTACATGTACATGTGGAGGCCAGAGGAAAACCTTGCATGTTATTCATAGGAACACTGTCTACCTCGTTTGAGACAAGATCACTTACTGGTCTGGAGCTCACCAATTAGGCTAGACTGGCTCTAACTTCATACTTCAGCTTTATTTCCCATAACCTGAAACCAAATATGAGTATGTTCTCTCTGTTCATAAACTTTTCCAAAATGTTCACAGAAGTGAATGTAGATGGCATGGCCATTTTATTTTCAGAGCATTTCCTTTGAGCTGAGGGAGGTTTTAGAAGAAAGATGTATCTTTATTTAGGTTTTTAGGGTGTCATGCTTGTCCAAAGCATTAAATTGTACACAGAACCCTCAAAGACATGTTCAGATGGAATAGGGACATGATTTGAGCTTCTGAACAAATATCAATTTGACCAAAGTTTCTTGTGTAAGTGATATAGCTCAAAACATATTATTTTTGAAAAAGCAACTGAAGTTATTTGATGCTATGATCTAAAATCACTTCCACTAGCTGTTGACTTAGAAATGCCATTAGTCATGCAATTCCAAATGGCTTTATAGACTCCAGAGCATGGAACTGTTGTGTCAAGAGGCGCCTTTAATGAATCTTGCACAAGCCAGAAAGACTAGCTTAACTTTATAACTGCATATAAGATGTATTGGTTGTTTAGACAAAGAAATTCTTACTTAAATGACAGGATTTGGGGCTGAGGAGATGGCGTAGCTGGTAAGCACTTACCATGCTGGCATGAGGGCCTGAGATGCCCTGAGCTCAATTGTCACACACACATAAAATGCTGGGTGTGGCCACGCATGCCTGTAGCCCCAGTCCTGGGAGAAACTGAGACAGGGGGATTGCTAGATCTCTGGATATCCAGTCTGACTGAAAATGGCAGCTCTAGGTTCAGTGAGAGACTCCATCTCAAGGAAATAGCATAGATGAGCAATAAAGGAGGAATACAATTCTGTCATCTGGCTCTGCACATGTGTGCACAGGGTGTGTGCATTTGCACACACACATATGCGTATACCTACATTCACACACCATACTACCCATGCTACACAACCAAAAATAACAGGATTTAAGAAACTAAGATTTCTACAAAATTGGACCATACTTGACAACAGAAGCCTGAATTCTTGTGATTAATATATTCCATGGAATATGTTGCCTACTCCTGTTGGACATGCAATCTTAGATAATTTATGTCACCAAGGCAAATTTCTGGTCTTGTCTGGTATTGTGTGACCAACTGTCCCAACACTAATAGTATAACACCAGCAGCATTACATTATGATTATGGATTCCTTAAGCTGAAAATTTGGGAAAGGCAAACTAGTAGAGGGGGCTGGTTCTTCTCTATGGTATCTAGAACCTTTCCTGGAAAGACTGGTTGACTTGGGCTAAAAGATTCATGCTCAAAATAACTTCTTTACTCACACAGAAAGCTCTTGGGATGGGCTGCTTAACCAAACTGAGCACGGGCAAGTTATGTGGCCTTTCCAAGTGGCTTGGGCTTCACGAGGTATGTCTGGTAGGTTCCAAGAGAAACCATCAGAGGAGGGAACATTCTAAGAGTGAGCAAAGGTTCCAAGAGAATCAGATGGATGCTGAGTGGCCATGGAAGCTATATAGAGCCATGATCATCATATGTATCAGTTCCATCACAAGCTCACATAGATAGAAGGGAGGAATCACTGAGAGAAGGGTCAAGGATATATGGACATGTAACCACTATTAGAGTTTTGAAAGATAAAATGATGAGCTTGGTTTTAAATCTTGATTCCTCCATTTCTACATGGATGGCCTTAGACACACTACTTAACTTATTGCTTTGCTATCCAAGTGCAAGTAGAGCTCACACCCTCATAAAAACATAATTGGGGGCCGGAGATGTGGCTTAGCAATTAAGGCACTTGCCTACAAAGCCAAAGGATTCTTTAGGACCCATGTAAGCCAGATGCACAAGGGGGCACATGCATCTGGAGTTCGTGTGCAGTGGCTGGAGGCCCTGGCATGCTCATTCTCTCTCTCTCTCTTTCTCTCTCTGTCTCTTTCTCTCAAATAGGTAAATAAGATATATATTTTTAAAAATATGTATAATTGTTATAAGAAAGTATAAATATCTTTATATTAATGAACTGTGTGTTTGTACTGAGTGCCAACCCAGGAACTCAGGACTTGTGTAGGTCAAGAAAACACTCCACTACTGCATCCCCAGTCTGAAGTTACATCTCTGTTTAAATGGTGTAATTTGATAGATTTTCACATAACTAAATACATGAAAACCATCAGCATAAGAAGATAATCAATTAACCTTCAACACCCCCCAAAATTCAACATGTTCACCCCAATCCCTCGTCTTCAGTCCTCTTTGCCTTCATTTCTCCTAGGTGACCACTAATTTTTCTATTATTAAAAATTAGACTATCTGCATCTTCTAAAAAGGAGTGAATCAAATCATTTGTTGTTTTTTTTGTTTTTTTTTTTTTTTTGACGTAGGGTCTCACTCTAGCCCAGGCTGACCTGAATTCACTATATAGTCTCAGAGTGGCCTCAAACTCTCAACAGGTCCTCCTACCTCTGCCTCTCAAGTGGTGGGATTAAAGGCATGAGCCACCATACCTGGCTTGAATCATATATTATGTGCTGTTTTTCTGTCTGACTTCTTCCCCTTGGTATAACTTTTTTTTTTTTTGGTTTTTTGAGGTAGGGTCTCACTCTAGCCCAGGCTGACCTGGAATTCACTATGCAGTCTCAGGGTGGCCTCAAACTCACGGTGATCCTCCTACCTCTGCCTCCCAAGTGCTGGGATTAAAGGCGTGCGCCACCACGCCCGGCTGGTATAACTATTTTAAGTCCTCCATGTTGATCACTAGCCTATTTCCTTCTGTTGCTGGGTATTATTCTTTTGTGCTACTCTACTAAGTTATTTTTATCAATTCATTGTCTTTCCCTCTTCTTTTAGTTTCACATGTGTGTGTGTGTGTGTGTGTGTGTGTGTGTGTGTTGTAAGCATGTGTGTGTACATATGCATGTGTCTGTATGTGAATGCCTGTGGAAACCAAAGGAGGATGTTGGGTGTCTCCTTATTTCTGCCTTATTTCCCTGAGACAGGGTCTCTCACTGAAATTGGAGCTCACTGATTTTTTGTTAGACTGGTTGGCCAGTGAGCCCCAGTCTCTAGCCCTCATGAACTCTGGGGATACAGACATGTGTGTCTACACCAAGCTTTTTGTTTGGGTTCTGGGGATGGAACTCCTGAGTTCCGTAGGTGTGCACAACAAGCACTCCCCAGCTCTCTTGTGGTATCTCAGCTACCTTTACCTCCCTTTTCAGGCAAGAGCAACCTCATTTCCACTCCTGTAACTCCACGAAGGTCTGTTCTCAAAGCCTCTGTTCAAAGGAGCAATCTTCTGATTGGCTTCCTACTTCATGACCAGGAAAGAAACAATGGGGTGCCCATAGAGGCTGCAGCTTACAGGGACCACCTACTACAACAGGCCTCAAGCCTGGCCCTCCCTCCCAGCTCAGTTAGAATTCCCAGTCTCTCCTCCTGGGACTTGGACAGACATTCCTTAAAACCCTCAGGAATTTCCTTTCCCTTTAAAGAGTACAAGGGATCATGGGCAAGCAAGACCGAATTCTTCTGCAGTATGCATTTTTGTTCTGTCTACTTGCTGTCCCTGCCTGGTGAGTTGTGGTCAGGACATCTGAGAAGCTACAGGACACTGCCAGCCCTGGCCTCTGCCATCTCTTTAAGCACCCAGCCCACAACTCCATCTCCAAGAGCAGCTCATTCCCTATTCCCTATTGCAGCCAGAGAGAACACAGACTCTAAATGTGGGTGCTGGTGACCACATTACATCAAATTAACCCCAAAAGGGCCTCACGGAGCTCTCTTTATTGTAATTATTGCTATCTTTCAGCTACCTGTATGGCATACTCGCTGGCCTTCCTGCTATGAACTTGATCGACTCAGAATCAACCCTTCTTCGCAGGAATCAGAGATCCTTCTAGAAGCATGTTGTACTATGCTGCTTTTCTACTCAGAGCTTGCCAGGGGCCTCTACTGCACATGAAGTAAAATGTATGGCCTCCCACCAATCAGCTAGAGTACTTCTGAGACCTCATCATTTGCATTGCCTCCCCTTCATGTAAGCCAAACTCATGGGGGTTCTTGCCCAGGGACTTGAGCTTGGAAAGGACTCAAATGTGGTACTGTACTCTGCTGCTGTTGTTTCAAAGGCTTGATAGCATGGGGGAACTTTTCTGGTCATTTTCCTTTTGCTTTAGGCCCTACAAATCACGCAGTGGGTTCCAACTCCAGCCATACTGACCTCTAGCAGGTCTGCCAGCAGCCAAGTACACCGCCACTCCTGCTTCAGAACCAAAGTACTTGCTGTTTGATCAGATGTTTGCATGGACTTTGAGTCAAAGTCAGATTTTTCCCCAGGAGCAAACTCTTCTCTGACCACTACCTCCATGGAAACAGTGCCTTTCATACTTGTACCATCTCTGCCTCAAAGCACCTGTCTATCCTGGCTTCATGATTGGCAGCTGCTTCTTCACTGGAGATGACTATGACCTGATACCTCTGTGCCTTTAGGGCTGGGGAGGTGGCTCGGTAGGTAAAAGCACTTAATGCACAAGCATGAGGTCCCAAGTTTAATCCTTAGTGCCCATGTAGAAAGCCAGGAATGGCCACACGTGCTTGTAACCTCAACATTGAAAAGGGCAGAGATGGAGGACTGCTGCCGCTCCCTGGCCAGCCAGTCTTACTGGAAAACCACGAGCTCCATTTCAGTGAAACCAGGGAAACATGGTGGAAGAGTAGCAGAGGAGGATGCCCAACATCTTCCTCCAGCCTCTGCATATACGCAAATGGGGTTCATACATCTACACACACTTGTGCACACACCACACACATACTACACACACCAAAAATGCATTTAAAAATCTAATCTATAGCCATCACAGCTTCACCTCCTTAAAGAAGCACTTACATTGACCCACACTTGGCAAAATCATCTACCACGTGTCAGAAACTAGGATGCAGTCAACACTGTTCCTCCATCCCCTGCCTTAACACACATGCCTGGCGTCCACCTGTGACCTGAGGCTATGTGTTCTCAGGGTCTGGGTCACTTGGCCAGGTACACAAGTAAAAGGTGGTATTTCTAAGCTCATTTGCTTAGAAAGAGGAACTGAGCTCATACCAGGTCCAACTCTCCCCCCCCCCCCCCCCGCCCGCCCCCCCGCCCACCCTGTGTCTGTTGGCGCAGAGACAGCCCCAGACGATGAATGGAACCTGGCCCTGACATGACCCAGCAACACAGGAGGGCTGCTTTCCACTCCGCTCTCCGCAGAGGGGCCTGATAGCACCAGAGCACACAGCCTCTTCCTGGATTTGCCGTTTCTCGCACACTCCACCTGTGCTCCCAGCAGAGCTCCCAGCCACCCACCTCGCGAGGCTGCTCGTTCCCCACCTGCACAAACACAGGGCTTCCTGTCACCACGTGGCCAGCAGCGCAAGGCTGCGGAGGGGAGCTGGAGTTTTTAATTTCCTAATGAGAATGATCGTAGACCTGGAAAACAGCTGTTATCCCAGGGGCCAAGACACAGCATAATTCAATTGTGCCTTTATGATTTCTGTCTTGTCCTTTGCAATTTCCCACAAACCTGAAACATGTTTTGTGACTCTCTTTCCATCTCACCACCATCATGAGACTTCCCATGCAGGGAGTCTTCACAGCCCAGAGTGCTTTCACTCCCCAACTCCCAATGGGGAATAGTAGGATATGGAATTACTCATGCAACTGTGATTGAACAGGGTTCTTGGGCTGTTAGCGTAACCTACCCTAGGCACAGTCCTCTTCTACATCCTCTGCCACTTCAGTTATTAACCATTTTTGAAACTTATTTTAATTGTTTTTTGGCCTTTTGGCTAAGATGAAATATGAAATTTTATCTTACCTAATGTTTAATTTTGCTGTGTGTGCGTGTATATGTGTGTTTAGTGTGAGTGTGGGTGTGAGCATGCGATGGCACATGTACGGAAGACAACGTTCAGGTAAGTCCTCACCACCCACCTCCTTTAAAGTGGGGGTCTAGTACTGTACGCTGTGGATTTCACCACGCTAACCCCCATCTCTGCCTCCCCTCTGATCTCCCCCACAGGGGTGCCTGGGACTATGAACCCAGCTCTTTTCTGACATGGTGCCAGGCTTCCAAACTTCGGGCCTCAAGCTTGTGGCATGCTTGAGTCATTTCCTCAGCCTCTAATTTTTACCTATTTCCCAGCTGCTGTGAATTCATAAGTGTAGCAGTTGTGGCATGTCAGAAAGCAGCATTTTCCAGCACTCCTCCCCATCCTTGGAGTCTTTTCACCCCATCTTCCATGATGCTCCTTGAGCCTTGGAAGGGGTGAGGAAAATGTCCCATCTGGGTCCAAGCACACAAGTCACTCATTTTTAGCACTTTTGCCAGCTTTCCATCTCTGCATTAACTCCGGCCCATTGCAAGAGGGAACTTCTGTCAGGCTGCAGCAGCACTAATCTATGGGTATAAATGCAAATATTACTAACCAGCTTTAAAAATAAGATATTAGGGCGTCACTGGCAGAAAATCATTGATTTTGAATCCCCAGGGAAAAAAAAAAAGGATGAATGCAGATTCCATCTCTGTCACTCATCTACTGTGTGACCTTGGGCCTCCCAAGGTCTGACTTTCCTTTGTAAAAATGGAGCTACACTGCTACTTCCTACAGCATGGTGAGAATTCACTGAGGTAAGACATGGAATGGTGTGAATCACACAGCCCATGAGGAGGGTGCAGCTTTGAGTCTGGGATAACTGGCCAGGTTCTCCTCTACCCTGAGTCCACTATAGTCCGCACACTCTCAGGATACACACACACTCTCCCTCCTTCCCTCCCACTCTCTTTTTCTCTCTCCTCCTTCCTCTGTTTCTCTCTGTGTGTCACTCTTTCTCCCTCCTTCTGTTTCTCTGTCACTCTCTCCCCCTCCTCTGCTCCACACCACAGTTGGATGAATCACCCTAAAGCACATCTGTATATTTTACATCTCCTGCCCTCCCTAACTGAACCCACACCCCTAAACACAACAAAAACCATCTGTGGTTTCCCAATGCCTTCAAGATGTCCAAATCCCTTAAGTTGGCATTTAAGCTCGACCACAATTTAGAATCAATTTACCCTCTCACAGTGGCCTTTTATTACTCCTACACTCAGATCCTGTCCTCTGGGCCAACTCATTACTCTCTGAATATGCTCAGTTCATGCCAGGTCCAGTCCTGTGCACCCCATGTTTATAGTGCTCCCCTTGAACACACTGTTTGCTCCCTCCTTTGCATTGGTGTACATTCTATCTTTCATTGGAGAAGCGAATAAAGTCTCACTTCTCCCTCCCCCTTCTTTCTCGTAACCCACCTCATTTTGTCAGTAGTCATTCAAACACATGGAAGCCAGTGCCTAGCACAGATTCTGCAGAAGATGTTCAGAAACACATGGTGATGGGTTGGGGAGATGCTTCAATGAGTAAACTACTTGGTGAACAAACATGAGGATCCGAAGTCAATCCCCACTATCCACATAAAATGCCAGGTCAGTGGCAGGCAGTTGTAGTCCTAACACTGGAGAGGCAGAGACAGAGACTTGCTGGGGCTCAGTGGCTAACTCATTAGCTGAATCAGTGAGCTCCAGGCTTGGTAACAGACTCTGTCTCAAAGAATAAAGGACTAAGGTGGAAAGAGGTAGACGAAGCTACTGCTGTCAGCTTCTGGCCTCCAGACATATACTCCCACACACTCACAAACATGCATATGTACATACATGCAAACACACATGTGCACACAGGAAGGAAGCATATGATAATAACTGCAAATACAAAGTACACATTTTAAAAATATTTTCATCTATAAATACTTTTCTAACCCATTGCAATTCAACTCAACACAATTTCCTTCCATAGTCTTGAACTATCAATAATCAGATTGGAATTTTTAAACACTGAGTTTGCATGCTGCTGTTGAGGTATGTGTATGTAGGCAAATGTATGCATATGGTGTGTGTGTGTGAGAGAGTGAGAGGGAGGGAAGGAGAGACAGACAATGTTGGGAGATGCATTCAGTGGTTTGATTTCTTTCAGCCTCAAAGTGGAAAATCGTTGTCTTCCCTCCCTTCTTGGTGACCCTCAGCTGACACGCTCATACCGGACCACACCGGTTGCATGCCTCTGAAATACTAGTGGCATTTAGGGATGATAACTGGAAAGAAAATAAGCCCAACAGTTGTTGCCCACTTTCCTCTCTTTAAGCTTTCTCCCAGAATCGCTGCAGAGTTTAATCCTGTAACAAAATATGTCAAGGGAAGTTGTCTTCCCAGAATTCCCTGGCAATGGGATGGAGTGCTGTGGCTCTGACAGCAGAGGAGGACATTGAGGCAAGGGCTCTGTTTCAGCTCTGTGGTAGTAGAATGTGATAGGGTAAATGTATGGCCTCACTGACTCAGGTGTTTTAATTTATTTTTAACTGAACTTGCAGCTTCGTTCCCTAGCAGGCAGTTCCCTGGGGGATATCATTGGGGAGTGGATTTTGGAGTCCAGCCCTAAGGTGTGTTTGAGGGTGGATCTGAGTCCAGTTCTACTAGGTTTGTGTGGAGAGCAGTTTGAGCTCTGGCTGTTGGGGCTTGCTGGTGTTGGCTCTCTCTCTCTCTGTCCTACAGTCTATGAAAGTGAGCCAGCGTCTTCTGCCATGATGGAACTCCTCCTGGACTCTGTAAGTCTGAAATAAAGTTCTTCCTTGCATAAGCTGCTTCTGGTTGGGTGATTGTTCCAGAAATGTGGAGCTGACTGCAACAAGCTCTTAACATGCCTGTCTAGATTCCAGGCATTCTCGTTAAGAGTTATACCTATATCTGTACATAGACAAAGATCAATAGGTTATGCCTTTGTACCATACTCAAAATCTTTGGAGATTCTATCAACTGAAAGGTTGTCCAACATCCATGAGTAATGGCACAGCCTGACCAGGATGAGATATAAAGCATTCAGCAATAATGCCGAGTATCTGTCTTGAGGATGGTATTAATTGGTATTTGTTTTTCTGCCAATCAAAGATTTTCAAGTTTGAACTCCAAGAAGGAAGAAACTCACCCAGCTTGGAGGTTTTCAATCTGTTCATTGTGCAGAAGACTGCTGATGTTCTCAGGAGAAAGTCTCTACCAAGGGGGACTCTGATATGTGGAGCCCGCTTCAGTGACACAATGAAGCATGCTCATGCTCGATGGCATAGCCAGAGGAGCCCCTGGGGCTATAGAAGGGAGAAGGCTTACATAGCTACCAGAAGATATAACTCAGGGTCTAGGGGCCATGAAAGAGTTAGTAAAGTGCTTGACACACAAGCATGAAGACCTGAGTTCAGAGTCCTTAGCACCCACATGAAAGCCTGGTACAGTGGTATGGATCTGTAATCCCTGTGTTGGGGAGGTAAAAACAGAAGGATGCCTGGGGCATATTGGCTATCTAGTCTAACTGAGTTACTGAGTTCCAGGTTCATGGAGAGATTTGGACTCAAAAAGTAAGGTGGTCAATAGCATACTCCTTTAATCCCAGCACATAGGAGGCTGAGGTATAAGGATTGCTATGAGTTTGAGGCCAGCCTACAGAGTGACTTCCAGGTCAGCCTAGGCTAGAGTGAGACCCTGCCTAACAAAAGTGGAGAGTAATTGAGGAAGATACTTGATGTCAGGTTCTGCCACTGAAACATATATACACACATGCATCTGCACCTATACCCTCACATATGCACTCCCCACATGCACACACACTCACTCATACAAATACACAACTAGTATGAAATACAGATAAAGATGGTAGATGGAACATGGACAACATGTGTAGGAAGCCACCAATCAAAGTGGAGTTGACCAGAAACCTGTGATGGGTTCTTCAAATATTGATTATATCTCAAGTTTGGCCACAGGAAGAGGAGATAACACACAGGAGGAGGGTATAAAAATGATGTAACAAATCAAGGGAATGTTACGCAAATGAAAATAAATCAAAAGTTCATCATCATCTCAAAGGGAAAAGAAATGCTACTTAGAAAAGGAAAACCAGAGCTGGGCATTGTGGCGCACACCTTTAATCCCAGAATTTGGGAGGCAGAGGTGTGAATTCAAGACCAGCCTGAGATTACATAGTGAATTTAAGGCCAGCCTAGGCCAGAACGAGACATCTACCTCAAAAAAAAAAAAAAAGAAAGAAAAGAAAAGAAAAAAGATGCATTCACAATTGCATCAAAAAAATAAATAAATAAAGTACCTTGGAATAAATGTAACCAAGGAAGTAAAGAATCTCTACAATGAGAACTCAAGCAAGAAGTTGCAGAAGACACTAGAAAGTGGAGAAACATCCCTTGTTCCTGGATTGGAAGAATCAATATTGTGAAAATGGCAGTATTACCAAAAGCAATCTACACATTTAATGCAATCCCTATCAAAATTCCAAAGGCATTCCAAAGGAAATAGAAAAAAAATCCAAAAAATCACTTGGAATCACAAAAAAAACTCGAATATCTAAAATAATATGAGCAACAAAAATAAGGCTGGTGGTATCACCATACCTGATTTTAACCTATACTACAGAGCCATAGTAACAAAAACAGCATGGTACTGGCACAAAAACAGACATGTAGATCAGTGGAACAGAATAGAGGACCCAGATGTAAGCCCAGGTAGCTATAGCCACCTGATATTCGATAAAAATGCCCAAAATATTCACTGGAGAAAAGACAGCCTCTTCAGCAAATGGTGTTGGGAAAACTGGATATATATATATATATATATATATATATATATATATATATATATATATATATCTGTAGAAGGATGAAGATAGATTCTTCTCTCCTTCCATGAACAAGAATTAAGTTCAAATGGATTAAAGACCTTAACATCAGACCTGAAACTCTGAAACTGCTAGAGGAAAAAGTAGGGGAAACCCTTCAACATATTGGTCTTGGCAAAGACTTTCTGAATACAACCCCAATTGCTCAGGCAATAAAACCACAGATTAATCACTGGGATCTCATGAAATTACAAAGATTTTGCACTGCAAAGGACACAGTGAATAATAAAGCAAAGAGGCAACCTACAGAATGGAAAAAAATCTTCGCCAGCTATATATCGGATAGAGGATTAATATCTAGGATATACAAAGAACTCAAAAAGTTAAATAATAAGGAATCAAACAAGCCAATCAAAAAATGGGCTATGGAGCTAAATAGAGCATTCTCAAAGGAAGAAATACGAATGGCATATAAGCATCTAAAAAATGTTCTACGTCACTAGTCATCAGGGAAATGCAGATTAAAACTACATTGAGATTCCATCTCACTCCTGTCAGATTGACAACCATCATGAAAACAAATGATCATAAATGTTGGCGGGGATGTGGAAAAAGAGGAACCCTTCTACACTGCTGGTGGGAATGCAATCTGGTCCAGCCATTGTGGAAATCAGTGTGGAGGTTCCTGAAACAGCTAAAGATTGATCTACCATATGACCCAGCTATAGCACTCCTAGGCATCTATCCTAAGGACTCATCTCATTTCCTTAGAAGTACATGTCAACCATGTTTATTGCTGCTCAATTTATAATAGCTGGGAAATGTAACCAGCCTAAATGTCCCTCAACTGATGAGTGGATAATGAAGATGTGGCACATTTATACAATGGAGTTCTACTCAGCAGTAAAGAAAAATGAAGTTATGAAATTTTCAGAAAAATGGATGGATCTGGAAAGGATTATACTAAGTGAGGTAACCCAGGCCCAGAAAGCCAAGCACCACATGTTCTCCCTCATATGTGGATTCTAGCTACAGATGATTGGGCTTCTGTGTGAGAAGGAAAATACTTAGTAGGAGAGGCCAGTAAGTTAAAAAGGAGATATAAGTGGAAGAGAAAGGAAGGGAGGAGGGTACTTAATAGGTTGGTATTGTATATATGTAAGTACAATGATTGAGATGGGGAGGTAATATGATGGAGAATGGAATTTCAAAGGGGCAAATGCAGGGGGTGTAGGGAGGGAATTAACATGTGATATTTTTATTTATTTATTTATTTATTTTTGTTTTTAGGGGTAGGGTCTCACTCTGGTCCAGGCTGACCTGGAATTAACTCTGTAGTCTCAGGGTGGCCTTGAACTCGTGGCGATCCTCCTACCTCTGCCTCACGAGTGCTGGGATGAAAGGCATGCACCACCATGCTCGGCAACATGTGATATTTTTTATAATCATGGAAAATGTTAATAAAAATTATGAAAAGAAAACAAAAGGAAAAAGAAAAGAAGAAAAGGAAAATCATAGAATACAGAGTGGATCTGCTTTCTATGCCATTTGTATGTCTTGAGCATATACACAGTATTATCTATCTATCTATCTATCTATCTATCTATCTATCTATTTATCTATCTTTCTATTTGTCCCTATCTTTTTATCTACCAATTTGTCGATCCAATATTACAACTGAACTACTTTTGAAGAATGGAGGATAGGGCAACAAGTGCATGACAAGGGTGAGATAGAAGAAGAAAGTGGATATTCATATTCCAAATTGGAAACTCAATAGTGACACCTAACTAAATGCAAAGTATCAACTATAAGCACATTATTTTAACAAACAATAGTTGCATGATGTGTGTGCATGTGCATATGCATATGTGTATGTGTGTGCATGTGTATCTGCACATGTGTATGTGTGTGCGCATGTGTATCTGCACATGTGTGGGGGATGCATGTGCATATGCACATGTGTATATCCACATGTGTATGTGTGTGCATGTGTATATGCACATGTGTATGTGTGGGATGCATGTGTGCTGAGGGGGGTATGCCAGAGGTCAATGTCAAGTATCTTCCTCAATAGCTACCCACCTTATTATTTTGAGACAGGGTGTCTCCCTGAACCTAGAGCTCACTAACCCAGCTAGACTAGTTACTCAGCAAGCCCTTCATATTCTTCCGTCTCCTGTACCACATTTGGCCACTTGACTTTCTACGTGTGTGCTAGGGGCCAAACTCAGGGTTTTATGCTTACCTGATAAGTACTTTACCCACTAAGCAATGCCCCAGTCCCCACATGACTATTTTTATGTGTAATTGCTAAGTATTTGCATGCATATATGTGGCAGAATATAGTCTGAAACGTTCTTTCACTGAAACATAGGTCCTGGTAGGAAGTTTGATGGGGAAGGGACCATATACTACCACCTCCCTCTAGTTGCTTCAGGCTGCCAATGTTTTTCTAAAGAGTCTGATAATTATGAACCACTGCATTAGTCTCGAGTCTCAGAAAGTGAATGGTGCCTAAATGTATTGCTGCACATGTTTCCACAACTTAGCACCAAATATGATGATTAATATATTGATTTTGTTCAATGATTGGTCATAAAACAAACTACCCTAAATTTTAAATGAAGCACATGATATGTGATACTGATAACAGACTAATCTTAACTCAATCATTATCAATGTCTGTCACTTACATGACATCTACTATTGGACTTGTCCTTGGGCAGGGCGGGCTTAGACACTGATGCACTGATTGATCTATGGCATGGCTGTGCAAGAGCCCTGGCTTGCCTTGTAGGTGTGAAAATCTCGAGGTTTCCAGTGCGAGAATATGCAAGTAAGTCCCAGGTCTAGCTTTGGGTGACATGAGTGGAGTAGCAGCAGCTTGGGCAATGTCATTAAAAAAGTCACTTATCCAAGTGTTAAATATGGAGGCGGGGGACTGGAGAGATGGCTTAGCAGTTAAGCGCTTGCCTGTGAAGCCTAAGGATCCCGGTTCGAGGCTCGATTCCCCAGGTCCCACGTTAGCCAGATGCACAAGGGGGCGCACGCGTCTGCAGTTCGTTTGCAGTGGCTGGAAGCCCTGGCGCGCCCATTCTCTCTCTCTCCCTCTATCTGCCTCTTTCTCTCTCTGTCACTATCAAATAAATAAAAAATAAACAAAAAATTAAAAAAAAATATGGAGGCGGGGGAGGTATTTCATGGGTTAAAGACACTTCCTTAAATGTCGTACACAAGAGGACTAAAGAGAGACACAGAACAAAACACTGTCCATATGATAGGGATCTCACAGCTTCTGGAGTGAGACACGGTCTCCAACAAAGTCATGTGGAGGAGCGATGGCATGTCTGCTGCTGATGACAGCCCGCTGGGGCCAGGAGATATGGAGTAAAATGTGATCAGAAGAAGACTTCCTGCTGGGCATCACTCCTTCTGTCCTGCTGCCAAGGTCCCACGGAACTGGAGTTCTGCTGTGCAAGACTGTTTACAGTCAAGGGTACTGGGGGACAAAAGGTCATGGGAGGTACTCCAGCCTGCAGTCTCTCAGTCAGAAGACAATAAACACACTCACTGTCGGGGCTTTCGAAAAAGCACGTTCGGGCCAAACAAATTCTCCATTTTGGATGCAGATCCCCAACATCTTGTGGCAGATGGGACAAGTGGGTTCAACTGGAAACAAAAGCATTGCCGCCTGCATGAGGACTTTACACGCATCTGAACTAGAATTGACATTGAATTAGTTGTGGGGAAGCACAGATAAAATTTAGGAGCAAGATTCCAAGTACTCACAAGAACCCAGAGAGAGGGAATTTATTCCAGAACATTCCTAAAACTATTCCTAAGACTACCACTCTGATGTCATGGAGAGAACTTTCAGCCACATGCCTGGGGTGGATAGGAGGACATGGACTTTCAGCAGTGGTATGGTGAATTGAAATGTGTTGATGTCATAAGTCAATCCTACAAAACATTGCTAAAAACATTCTTCCTGGAAGTTTTGCCTCAGATTTAACAATTCACATCAAAACATCCTCAATAAATATGGCAAGACTTGGAATCCACCTTAGTAAAAAGAGAATGTTTGTAAATATCCCAGGATTCAGAAAACACACAGAGACCTCCCAGAAGTCCAGGGTCCCTGTGAGAAGCACTCCCCACATCCTCTTTGCCCCCCCCCCCATTAGACATTAACACTCTTCATAAATTACATGGGAAAGCTAACTTTTTTTTTTCTTCACTGCAATATAGTGCCAATTGATCTTTGAAATTCCAGGAAAGCAGAAGAGTACTTTGAATCAGAGAAAAACCTCACGCAAAGTAAAAACTACTTGCCAGGCCCTGTTGAATGTCGGTAGACTAGAACCATTTCTGAGGTGGTCATCAGGCTTATGAAAGTGATAAACACCTGTATCTGCTTCTATCTTACTTTATAATCGGCCAGCTAATTAGTGGGAGCACATCATGTTACCTATAGAGCCACGAATGCTGGGTAGATCAGAATAGCACTGCATGTTAACTTGATGTTCAAGTAACTTTAATCATAGAACCAGAACTCTCGGAGAAAGGAAAGGCAATGTAGAATGGCTTAAACAACTGCTTCATACGAAAAAGCATCCAGCGTGTTTGTGTTTACAATTCAGCACCATCAAACGTCTCATCTTTACAAATGTGACAAAACACTGCATAACATTTTAAACTTAACCCAAGCTCCTGGGAAAAAAAAGTATCCAGTAGAGGACAGAAGATGACAACAGGAATAAGACAAAAAGTAGAGGGAGGGCCACCTTGAAAGAGGAGGGTCCTCAGCGGCATGGGAGTGGAGGAGGGAGGGCAGAAGAGGATAACCTGATGAGGACGTGACCAAACTATAGTTTGGTCATATATTAAAGTTCCCAGTAAAATTAAAAATGAAATGTATGCAAGCAAAGAAAAGCACTGAGAAAGGCATTTTTTATTGTTTACATGCATTTATCTTATATATTTTCTCCTGAAATCATTACGTATTCATATGTTTAAAATTTCTCTCCAGTGTACTTTTATTTATTTATCTACCTTTTTTGATCTTTCCCTAGCCCAGGCTGACCTAGAATTCACTATGCAGTCTCAGGTTGGTCTTGAACTCATAGTGATCCTCTTACCTTAGCTTCCTGAGTGCTGGGATTAAAGGTGTACACTACCACTCCCACATGATTTTGTTTTTTGAAGCAGGGTCTCACTCTAGGCCAGGCTGATTTGGACCTCTGTAGCCCAGGCTGGTCTTGAACTCGTGGCAATCCTTCTACCTCAGCCTCCCGAGTGCTGGGATTAAAGGTGTGTGCTCCACACATAGCTATCTAGTATACTTTTTTAAGATCCTAATTCTAGTTTTATCAAGTTACCAAATTTTACATATCAACAACATTTTATACTCAAACTCAAGTAGATTTTTTGAGTAGGCTAATTTGGGTATTAGATCAGAAGTTTCCTTGCAGGAATATCTTTTCTGTTAGACTGGAAAAGCTAGGAGCTAATTATTTATAGGTCATTTGAAAGGATAAGCTTTGAAAAACTCCCTTTAGTTGTTATAAAGATTATATTTCCATAATTGCGACTTTAAAAACTAGCATTTGTGGGGAAAAGGAGATAGTTCAGTTGATAAAGTGCTTGCTTGACAAACATGGGGATCAGGGTTCCATCTGTGGTACCCACGTAAAATGCTAGGCATGGTAGTAAGCACATATAATCCCAGTAGTGGGGAGGTGAGACAGATGGATCCTTATGGCTCTCTAGCCTATGGTGAACTCCAGGCCACTAATCTTTTGACATTCTGTCTCAAAAGATGTAGATCATATTCCTCAGGAGTGATACCCAGAGTTAATTTCTGTCCTCTACATGCACACATACACATGAAACCCCCACAGGTATGAATATGTTTACACACATGAGCATCAGACACATGCACATGCAAAAAGGAAACAAAACAGCATTTGCTAATGATTATTTTATGCATAAATTATAAGGAACATATTAATGCCCCATAGTCTTATCACCTATATAACTTTAATAATGTGTTTGTATTACCTTACTTGCAAAATTTAAAATTTAAGCAGCTCAAAACATGGCAAAATGAGAAGTGATATTCTATGTCCTCACCCTCCTCTGGTTATTCAACTTGATTATTAGAAGGTTATCACAGTTCTGGCAGAAAATATTTCCTGTTTTGTTCTATGAAATATTTGTAAATTTTATTTTTATTTTTGACAATTTATTTTATTCTTTTTTATTTAGGAGAGAGAGAGAAAAACAGACAAGAGAATGAGTATGCCAGGGCCTCCTGCCTCCTTACAGGAAATCCAGATTCATGTACCACTTTGTGCATCTGGCTTTAGGTGGGTATTGGGGAATTGAACCCAGGCCATTGGGCTTTGCAAGCAAGTACTTTTAACTGCTAAGCCACCCCTTCAACTCTACTTTTGACAACTTCATACATTCAGACATGTTTATAATGTATTTTGCTCTTATTTCCCCATCCTCTGCTATTCACTTCCCACTCCCAAAAAAACCTTTTTTCCCCAACTAATACCCTTCCTCCCTTTCAGGTCTTTTTGTTTTTCTGGTAACCCACTGAGGTAAATTAGAGTTACTTGCATGAGGAGTTATTTATGGGAATATAGGCAGATTACCAATATCTATACCACTGAAGAACATGAGTCCCTGTCACCCTAGCAACAAGAGCTCCTCAGGGAGGGGTGGAATCTTGTGAGTCCCTCACCTATTCATGATGGGATATTGATGGGCTCAATCTTGTGCAGAAAATCACAGCTATTACAAGTTCCTATGAATATTAGCCATGTTGTATTAAGAAGACAGAATTCCAAAACATTCCTCCCCATACTTAGCCTCTTGTATTCTTTCTATTCCCTCTTCTGTAAGGTACCCTGAGCCTCAAAGGGATCAAGATATCCTGATTAGGGCTGAGTACACAATAGTCAGAAAACATTTTTCAAACTTTTTGTTGCCAATTGTCATGTATATGTGTGACACCTGCCCACACACATATGGTATTTTGATTATAATCTACTACCATTACCTTCTTTTGTTTCCCCAACCCCTTATCCTTTGAATCCTTCTCCTTTATAACTAGTCCCTCTTCTATATTATGTATTTTTCTCTCCTCCATCATCCATGACAAAATATCAATGATCCCAATATTATGTGGGTCTTGTGCAAGTAATGACAGTCAATGTGAGGTCATGAATGCAATAGTCAATCTCTGAAAGACAGCATTGCAAAGCACTCCTCCCCATCTTCTGGCTCTCCTATTTTTTTCTATCATCTCTTTTCACACTGTTCCCTGAGCTTGGGAGGCATGATAGAGATGTTTCACTTAGTACTGAGCTCTCAACCATCATTTTCAGCACTTTGATGAGTTTTGGGTCTTCCCAATGCTCACCACTATCCACAAAAACAAGCTTCTCTAACCAAAGATGAGAACAATCAATGGGCATAAACATAAATATTTAGAGGGTAACTTGATGGACCAAACATATCCATTTAGTCAGACAACAATGGTAGCTTCTCCACTAGAACCTAGGACCTTCTCAGTAATAGCCTTGCAATTAGATTTTCATGAAAATGGCTGAGCCTCAAATCCAATCAAAGAGCAGTTGGTTGTTACCATGATAGTCCCTGGACTATTGTACCAGTGGGCACATCTTGCCTGGCTGACTGGTTGTGTAGTTCATATGGTCCACTGCTGTTTAAAACTGTTAAATACTTTTCTCCCCCCAGCAGCCTGCATAGCACTTTCCAGCACTACGGCAGCTAGCCAGTGGGAAGGGGCTACCATCTCAGTTTCAGCTTGGGTTCTCCAGTACTCTGCAACCATAGCATTTGGCATCTTTAGCAATTGGGTCTTACCATATAATTCTGGTGGGCAACCAAGACCATTGGCAATAGTCTGTGTTGTTTTGGGGGCCTTTCTGGCCAGCAGCTCACTTTGGAAGTATCCCACCCCTGCAACTGGGATTTTTCTATAACAACCTATAGCTTCTGGGAGCAGCATTGCCCAACTCTGTAGGGTACTTCTGCCCAAACTCTGTTTCTTTAAATAATATTTTAAGTATCTAAAAAATAAGTAGGTCCACATATCCTTTTCATATCACCTTTAGTTTTGGTTGACCTTCCTCTATCCCTTCTTCTTCTCCATCCCCCTCTACTGACCCCACTTAAACCTTTCCATCCCCAGTATTCTGTTTCTCTATTACAAAACTGCTAGCCTCTCCCTTAAGTTCTCCCACTCTGTTCCCTGTATAGCTTCCTGGCCTCTACTGACTCTTACTCTAACTCACATAGAAATTAAGTCTGAAGCTCGTATCAACATATGAGAGAGAGCATGCAGCATTTGTCTTTCTGAGCCTGGACCATCTCACTTAGCATCATGTTTTTCAGATAAATCTACTTTTTTGCAAATTTTATAATTCCATTTTCTCAATATGCATATGTACTACATTTTCATTGTCCATTCATCAGTTGATGGTCCTCCAGACTGATTCCATTTCCTAGATATTAGAATAAATACAGCAGCAATGAATGTGGATGAACAAGTACCACTACAGTAAAGTGTAGAGTCCCTGTGCACATGCCCAGGAGTGGTATAGCTGGATCATGTGGTAAATTTATTTTGAGCTGTTTGAGAAACATCTGAAATGATTTCTATTTTGGCTGCATCAGTTTACACTTCCACCAACAGTGACTATGGGTTCCTCTTTCTTTCCACTCATGTCAGCATTTGGTGGTATGTTTTTTGCCTTTTTTATTTTTTTATCATTTCACAATTTTTATTAACATTTTCCATGATTATAAAAAATATCCCATGGTTATACCCTCCACCCTGTACTTTCCCCTTTGAAATTTAAGTTGTGTTTTATTTCCTTTTTAGTTTTTGAGGTAGGGTCTCTCTCCAGCCCAGGCTGATCTGGAATTCACTATGTATGTATTCACTATGCTGGCCTTGAACTTACTGCCATCCTCCTATCTCAGTGGGAATGTGCCACCATGCCCAGCCTTTTTAAGTTTTTTGAAGCAAGTTCCAGGATGACCTGAAGTTAACTGTATAGTGCAGGGTGGCTTCAAACTCATGACAATCTTCCTACCTCAGCCTCCTTAATGCTGGCATTAAAGGCATGAGCCAGGCTGCAGGGATGGCTTAGTGACTTAGGCATTTGCTTGCAAAGCAAAAGGACCCAGGTTTGATTTCCCAGTACCCACATTAGCCAGATGCACAAGGTGGCACATGCATCTGGAGTTCATTTGCAGTGGCTGGAGGCCCTGCTGCACCCATTTTCTCTCCCCCTCTTTCTCTGTCAAATAAATTAATAAATAAAAAGGCATGAGCCATCACAACCAGTGTCATTTGATTTTTTTAATTATTTATTTATTTATTTGAGAGCGACAGACACAGAGAGAAAGACAGATAGAGGGAGAGAGAGAGAATGGGAGCGCCAGGGCTTCCAGCCTCTGCAAACAAACTCCAGACGCGTGCGCCCCCTTGTGCATCTGGCTAACGTGGGACCTGGGGAACCGAGCCTTGAACCGGGGTCCTTAGGCTTCACAGGCAAGCGCTTAACTGCTAAGACATCTCTCCAGCCCTCAATTGATTTTTTGATACTAGCCATTCTGAATGGAGTAAGATGGGAATCACAAAGTAGTTTTAATTTGCTTTTCTCTGATAATTAAAGATGTTGAGCATCTTAAAAATTATTTGTGGTAGCTTGAATGAAATGCTCCCTATAGGCCTGTGTTTTGAATGTTTAGTCTCCAGCTGGTGGCAATTTAGGAAGGTTGTAGGCCTTTTGGGAGGTAAAGCCTTGCTGAAGGAGGTATGTTACTGGGGCAGGCCTTGAGGTTTATTACTCAAGTCCACTGGTGTTCAAGCTAGCTCACGTGAAGCACTTTGTTCCCACTGATGCAAAGACACAACCCACGTGTCCTGCTCAGTTTTTTTTTTTTTTTTTCTCCAAGCAATGAAAAAGGAACTGCAACAGAAAATTGGTATCATGAAGTGGGGTCACTGTCTCAATGAACCAGAAAATGTGGAGTTTTGGTCTTTTGTAACTGGTTTGTAGGAGGAATATGGGAGGATATGGAATTTTGGGTGACAGAGTCTTGCAGTGTTGTAGGCAGAGCTTAATGGACCATTCTGGTGCGAGTCTGAAAGACCTAAATGCAGAGAGAAGTATGCACTGTGGAAGCTCCACTTATTAAGTTTCTGAGGGGAATTCACTTTTTTCAGGACAAGGCTCAAGGCAATTTGTGTGATATTCTACGTATGTCCTGAAAACTTGAACAAAGTTGAATTTAAAAATAATGGCCTTGTGTGTTTGGTGGAGGAAAGTATAGAGCAGAAGAATGTGATGTTTGGCACAGGAAAAGTATGAGTAACTTTGGATCTTTCTCAGTTCCATAGCACATTTTTATTGGGTTATCTGATTTCTTATGTTTACCTCTTTTGGTTTTTTGTATAGCCTAGATATGAATCCTTTGTTAGATGTACAGCTGACAAAGATATTCTCCCAATCTGTAAGACACTTGTTTGTTTGATTAACAATTTCCTTTGCTGTACAAAACCTTTTTTAGTTTCCTGAGGTCCCACTTGTTGATCATTGCCCCAATTTGTAGGGTGACTGGAGTGCTGCTCAGAAAGTCCTTGTCTATGACTGTATGGAGAAGTGTCTCCCCTACTTTCTCCAGAGAAGCTTCAGAGTTTCAGGTCTGATGTTAAGGTCTTTGATGCAGTTGATTATTGTGCATGTAGAGAGATAAGGATTTAGTTTCATTCTTCTACTCATAAATATGTTTTCCCAGCATCATTTGTTAAAGAGGCTATCTTTTTAAAATGTTTTTATTAGGGACAACTTTCATAATTATAGACAACAAACCATGATAACTCCTTCTCTCTCTCACTTTCCCCTTCACAGCTCCATTCTCTATCATATCCCCTCCCTTTCTCAATCAGTATCTCTTTTAATTTGATGTCATAATATTTTCTTCCTATAATGATAGCCTTGTGTCTGTATTGCCAGGTACCATAAGGTCATGGGTATCCAGGCCATTTTGTGTGTGGAAGAGTACATTGTAAGGAGTCTTACCCTTCCTTTGACTCATATTATTTCTATCATTTCTTCTGCAATGGACCCTGAACCTTGGAAAGAGCTGTTTCAGTGTTGAGCATTCCTCTATAACTTCTTCTCAGCACTATGGTGCCTTTTGAGTCATCCCAGATGTCACCACCATCTGAAAAGAGAAGCTTCTCTAACCAAAAGTGAGATTAGCAGTAATATATGGGTATGAACATTAAGACAGGTGCTTACTGGACAGTTTGGTGAGCATAATATAAGCATTTAGCCAGACACCAGCAGGCATTACACCCCTAGGGCTCATGACTTCTCCCAGCACAGGTTTTCAGTATCAGGGATATGTTATCTCCTGTGGAGTTGGCTTCCAGTCCAGTTAGAGAGCAGTTGGTTCCCCCCCATATCAGATATGCCACTCTTGCACCCCATTGGCTCCTTTTGCCTTTTTGTCCAAACTTAAGGCTTGCAGTGTCCACTGTTATCTCCATTGATAACTTGTCTCTTTCCCATGGAGCTGCATGCAACATAGCTTTTTCTACCTTTCTGTCAGCTGGTCTACAGGGAGGAGGTTTACAGCTCAGCTCCAACAAGATTTCTCCAGGACCTTGCAGCCCAAGCATGTGTAGTTTTCAGCAATAGAGTCTTGCCATCTATTCCTGGTGGGAAACCAAGAGCTTTGGCAATGGGGCTGTCTTTTTTTTTTTTTTTTAAGTGTGTCACTGCAAAGCAGATAGCAGCTTCATATCTATCTATATCCATATCTATATATCTGTTATATATAGTATTTATTTATTTATTTGTTTGTTTGCAAGCAGGGAGATAGACAGGCAGATGAGACTAGGTGCACCAAGTCCTCTAGCCACTACAAACAAACCCCAGATGCATGTGCCACTTTGTGCAAATGGCTTTGCGTGAGTACTGGGAAATCAAACCCAGGTCATTATGCTTTGCAGGCAAGCACCATAACTGCTGAGCCATCTCTCCAACCCTGATGCTGTCTTTTTGATATTTTTGTCAAAAATTAGATGGATGTTGCTGCATGGGTTTATATCTGAAGCCTCTATTTTGTTCCATTGATCTATAGGAATGTTTTTATTCCAGTATCAGTTGTTTGTGTTAGTATGGCTCTGTAAAATACCTTGAAATCAAGTATGGTGATACTTCTAGCTTTATTTTTGTTGTACAGGATTGCTTTGGCTATCCAAGTTATAGTATCCAGCTTCATGTTGCTGGTATAAACTTCCAAACAAGGCACAGTTTATGGGAAGAACAGGATTTATTAAAACTTACAAGTTGAGGGGAATTTCCATCATGGCAGAAGAAGCTGGCCCCCTTTCACAAGCCCAAGCAGAGTGAAATACCACCAGCAGCACCATAAGCAAGTACACAGTAACAAAACAACCAGCAAAACAGCAGGGATCCAAGCAGAACTTTCTGCATACTGTTAGGATGGAATTCCAGATACACCCCCAAACACCTTAGGGCTGGACCCTAGGATCCACCCATAGTGACACTTCCTCCAGACAGAGCTGGAAATCTAAGTTACAAGCTTTAATAAACTCCCAGATCTATTGGGAGACAGCCATTCAAACTACCACAGAAGATTTTTGTGCTTCCAAATGAATTTAGGTTTGTTTTTCTATTTTAGTGAAGAATGACATTGGAATCTTGATGAAGATTGCAATAAATCTGTAGATTACTTTTGGCAAGATAGACATTTTCATAACATTGATTCTTCTAATTCATGAAAATAAGATGTCTATTTCCTACTGTCTTCTTCAATTTCTCTCTTGGAGATTTAAAAATTTTTTATTGTAGAGGCCTTTCTTTTCCTTATTTAGATTTATTTCAGGGTATTTTTGAAGGAATCGTAAATAGAGTTGTCTCCATCATTTCATCCTCAGCATGGTGGTTATTGGTGTATCAGAAAGATATTGATGTCTCTATGTTAACTTTGTATCCTGCTATTTTGCTGAAAGTATTTATCAGCTCTAACAGTTTTCTGGTCAGGTCCTTACAGTTTCTTATATATAGAATCCTATTGTCTACAAATAAAGATATGACTTTTTTCTTTCCTATTTGTGTCTCTTTTATTTCTTTCCCTTGTCTCATTGCCCTAGAGAAGATATATCCAGTAATATATTAAATAAGTATGGAGAAATTGGACACCTTTGTCTTTTCCTGAATTTAGTAGAAATGCTTTGAGTTATCCCTAGTTGGAATAGTGTTGGCTATAGATTTGCCATAGATGGCTTTTATTCTGTTGGGGTATGTGCCTTTTATTCCGAGTTTCTTCAGTATTCTCATCGTGATGGGATGTTGGGTTTTGTTAAGTGCTTTATGTACATGTATTGAGATGACCACATGATATGTGCTTTTGAGCCCATCTATATGGTATACTACATTTATTGATTTGCATATGTAGAACCATTCCTGCTTATCTGGAATGAAACCAACTTGGCCTTGGTGAATGATCTTTTTGATGTGTTCATGTATTCTGTTTGCAAGAATTTTGCTGAGAATTTTTTTTCTTTTTTCTTTTTTTGGTTTTTCGAGGTAGGGTCTCACTCTGGTCCAGGCTGACCTGGAGTTAACTCTGTAGTCTCAGGGTGGCCTTGAACTCATGGCGATCCTCCTACCTCTGCCTCCCGAGTGCTGGGATTAAAGGCGTGCGCCACCACGCCCGGCATTGCTGAGAATTTTTGCATCTATGTTCATGAGGAAGATTGCTCTGTAATATTTTTATGCCTTCATTTAGGTTTGGTATCAAAATAACACTGGCTTCCTAAAAGTAATTTGGTAGTATTCCTTCCCTTTCTATTTTATGTAATAGTTTGAGAAAGATTGGTGTCAGTTCTTTTTGATGGTCTGGTAAAATTCAGCAGTGAATCCAAATGGGCCTGAAATTTTTTAGTTGGGAGATATTTTTTAAAAATAATGGCTTTGATCTCCTTGCTTGTTATAGGCCTTCTTAAATGGTTTGCCTCATCTTGGCTTAAGTTTAGTAGGTCACATGTATCCAGAAATTCATCCATTTCTTTTAGATTTTCTAATTTAATGGAGTATATGTTTCTAAGGTATGTCTTTATTTAAGCTTTCCTGAATTTCATTAGTATCTGTTGTAATGACCTTCCTTTTCATCTCTAATCTTATTAATTTGAGTATTTTCTCTCTTTATTTTGGGAGTTTTGCTAAGGATTTATTCTGTCAATGAGCCAACTCTTTGTTTCATTAAATCTGAGATATTGTTTTTTCTTTTTTGGTTTTATTTCATTAATTTCTTTCTGCCTACTGGTGTTTGGTTTGGCTTGTTCTCGTTTTTCCAAGGCCCTAAGATGGATCATTAAGTTATTTATTTTAGATCTGTCTAACTTCTTAACATAGACACTTAAGAATATGTTTTCCTCTTAGGACTGCCTTCATTGTATTCTATAGGTTTTGGTTTTGTTTTCTTGCTGTATTTTCAATATCATTTGATTCTGGAAATTTTTTCATCTCCTCCTAATTTTGTCAATGACCCATTCATCATTCAATAGTGTATTGTTTAATATTCATAAGTTTGTGTATATTCTATAGTCTTTCTTGCTGTTGATAGTTTTATTCTATTGTGATCATGTAGAATAAAAAGGAATTATTTCAGTTATCCTGTTCGTGGTGGTTTGAACTAGGTGTCCCTATAAACTTTTGTGTTTTGAAAGCTAGGTCCTCAAATGGTGGCAATTTGGGAATTGGAGCTTCTTGAAGGTGTGATGTTGGGGGCAGGCTTATTGGTGTTATAGCCAGCTTCTCCTTGCCAATGTTTAGCATACTCTCCTGCTGATGTTGGTCAGGAGGTGATGTCTACCCTCTGCTCAGGACAGGTTTCCCCTGACATATGAAGATTCCTCTCAAGTCTGTAAACCAAATTAAACACTTTTCTCCCATGAGCTGTTTTTGGCCAGGTACTATTAATCAGCAACATAAAGGTAACTGAAACAGAATAGGTACATGTCCAAGTGAAGGCACTCACCAGAAAGCAGCACAAGCAGCCAGCGGGGAGGAAAGGGCTCTTTCCTCTCAGTGCTTCCTTACATAAAGCCCCTTTCTGGGAGGCCACCCACTGTTGGAGAAGAATTCACACTGGAGGAAGGATTTTTTCCTTGTGTCGATCCTTCCTGGAAGCAACCTCAGAGACTCACTCAGGAGTAATGTCTGTGGATTTCTAATAAGATCAAATTGACAACAGATCTTAACCATCACCCTGTCTTTGTTAAGATTTGCTTTGGGTTTAATAGATGATATATGTGGTGGTTAGACTCAGGTGTCCCCCATAAACTTAGGTGTTCTGAATGCTAGGTTCCCAGCTGATGGAGATTTGGGAATTAATGCTTCCTGGAGGCAGTGTATTGTTGAGGATGGGTTCATGGGTGTTAAAACCAATTTCCCCACACCAGTGTTTGGCACACTTTCCTGTTGCTATGGTCCATTTTATATTGGCCAGGGGGTGGTGTCCACCCTCTGCTCATGGCATCATTTTCCCTGCCATCATGGAGCTTCCCCCTCAAGCCTGTAAGCCAAAATAAACTCTTTTTTTTCCCCACAAACTGCTCTTGGTTGGGTGATTTCTACCAGCAATGCAAACCTGACTGTAACAATATATCTTAGAAAAAGGTTCGTGTGCTGCTGAAAAGAATGTGCATTATGCAGCATTTGATTGAAATGTTCTGTAGATATCTGTTAAGTCCATTTATTTTATGATGTCATTAAATCTAGATAGTTCTCTATTTAACTTTTTGTTAGAATGACCTATCAGTTGGTGAGAGTGGAGTGTTGAAGTTACTACTGTTGTGCTTGGGGTAATCTGTGACGTTACATCTAGTAATGCTTTTTCATGCTTTTCTTAATTCTTTTTATTACAGAAATAGTATGGATAAGTGAAGTTGGATATACCCACATTTTGGTGCCTGTATGTTTATAATTGTAATGCCTTTTATTAGATTATTCCCTTAATCAGTATAAAGTGACCTTTTTTTTTTTTTTTTACCTCTTTTGAATAATGTTGGTATGAAGCCTATCCCATCAGGTATTAGAACAGCATCATCTGCTTGTTCCCAGGCCCATTTGCTTGAAATTCTCTTTTTCATCCTTTCATCCTCAGATAGCATCTCTTTTATGGGGAGGTGCATTTCTTGGAGGCAACAAACAGAAAAAAATCTCCCTTTTAATTTATTCTTCTTTTTACTGGGGAATTGAGACCATTTTTATCAAGAGCTACTACTGAAAGTTTGCATTAATTCCCATCACTCATGCTGACTTCGTAGGGCCTGTTTGTCTATTCCTGTCTTGCTTTAGCTTTCATCCAAGCATGGTTGGTTCTTCACTGTGGCCATGTGTGCATGCACTTTTCCTTCCCTTTAGTCTGAAGGATTTCTTCAAGTGTCTTCTCTAGAGCTAGTTTAATGGTCATGAATTCCTTCACCCTGTCTTGTTTTGTTTTTTAATCATGTAAATTTATTTTTCTCTTTTAATTCTGATGTCTAGCTTTGCTTGGTATAGTACTCTAGGTTGGTAGTTATTTTCCTTCAAACCTTGAAATACATCATGCCAAGGTCTCCTGGCTTTTAGTTTCTGTTAAGACATCTTCTTATGCTGATGGGCCTGCTTTATAAGTAATTTGTTACTTCTCTCTTACTGCTTTCAATATATTTCCTTTGGTCTGTATATTTAGTAGTTTAATTGTAATATTTCTTTTCTGGTCTTGTCTTTTTGGTGTTCTAACTGCCTCCTATGTCTATACTGGTATCTCTTTCCCTAGTTTGGGGAAATTTTCTTCTATGATTTTGTGGAAAATACATCTTTATACTGAAATTCTTCTCCTTCTCGTAAGGCCAGAATTCTTATATTTCACCTCCGCATAGTGTGCCAAATGTCTTGAAAGTCCCACTTACCGCTTCTTATTATCTTTCTCCTTGTTGAAATGTTCCAAATCCTCCACTATGTCTTCAAGCTCAGGTAGTTAGCCCTCAAAGCATTCTATTGGTGAAGAGGTCTACAGAGATTTTTATTTCACTATGTTTTCCATTTCTAATATTTCACATTATTTTGCTATTAGTATTTCTATTTTCTTACTCATCTCTCATATCAAACTCATTATTTTGTTCAGGTATTTTCTATGCTTTCTTTGGACTCCTTCAAGAGTTTATTTTCTTCTTTGATTTTTTTTTTGTTTGTTTGTTTGGTTGGTTTTGTTTTGTTTTGTTTTTTAGGTAGGGTCTTGTACCAGCCCAGGCTGACCTGGAATTCACTAGATAGTCTCAGGGTGGTCTTGAATTCATCCTCCTACCTCTGCCTCCTGAGTGCTGAGATTAAAGGCGTGCATCACCACACCCAGCGTATTTTTTGTTTTTGTTTTTGTTTTGTTTTTCAAGGTATGGCCTCACTCTAGTCCAGAATGACCTATGATTCACTATGTAGGCTCAAGGTGGCCTTGAACTCATGGCAATCCTCCTACCTCTGCCTCCTGAGTACTGGGATTAAAGGCGTGCACCACGATGCCTGGCTTGTTTTTGTTTTTCAAACATACTTCAAATCACTCTTGATTTCTCTGTCTGTCATTTAATATAATTCACTCTTGTTGGAGGCCATTTCAGTGGAATTCATAATTTTTGTAGGAGTTATGGTGCCTTGATAGTTTTGGCATTTCTTACGTTACTGCATTGGGAATTTTTCAGCTTAGATTACTTCATTGCTTATTCTGTTCAGTTTAACAGATATCTATATTCTTAGGTGTAGTCAAGAAGTTGTATCCTCAGTCTAGGAGTCAAGGTACCTGATATAGCCTCTATATTACCCCAGCGGTAGAATATTAACTGCACAAGGAACCAGAGCTGGTAGATATGTCATAGCAGCAAATCAACAATAATGGTCCTGCTTACTTCACTGAATGTGGGTGGATAAATGAGCAAGGCTGCCATAGAGTATGTTAGGATTTTCATTACTTAGAAGTCAGAGGGCTACAGGGTAAGTTAGCATGGGAACTAGTGTTTGAAAAATGAGGGAGTTGACAAAAGTGTCTTGGAAAGTTGGGATAGTGTTAGGTTCCACAAATTTTAGAGGCTGCATAGGCTGGGGAAGGTTGTAGCCATGAAGAATAAAGAGGAGGAGATGAAGAGGAAAGAATATGGGAAGGAGATCAGAGAGAGGGAAAGTATATGAGTTACGTGCGTGAGGCATAGGAAGGAGATGACCTAGTAGACTAGGTGAAGAAAAATACATAATAAACCTAAAATCTGACTGAAAAAATATACAAACACAAGCAAAGCCGTCATAGAATACATATATATGCAAATATGAAGATTTTTAACATATTTATTTATTTGAGAGAGAGAGAATGGGCTGTTGCAAAAGAACTCCATGCATCTGACTTAGGTGGGTACTGGGGGATCAAACCTGGGTCCTTAGGGTTTGTGCCTTAACCACTAAGCCATCACTGCAGGCCAAGTGTGAAGATTTTTTTAAATTTTTATTTATTTGGAACAGAGAGAGGGGGAGGGAGGGAGGAAGGGAGAGAGAGAGAATGGGCACACCAGGGACTCTAGCCATTGTAAACAAACTCCAGACACATGTTCCACTTTGTGCATCTGGCTTACATGGGACCTGGAGAATCAAACCTGGGTCCTTAGGCTTCGCAGGCAAGCACCTTAACTACTAAGCCATCCCTCCAGCCCACAAGTGTGAAGATTTTTAAAAAGGCACTAAAAGATTAAAAACTAGAGATAACAAACATTACTCCTAACATACAAATGGTTTTTTTTTTTTAATTCTTATTTATTTATTTGAGAGCGACAGACATAGAGAGAAAGACACATAGAGGGAAAGAGAGAGAATGGGTGCGCCAGGGCTTCCAGCCTCTGCAAACGAACTCCAGACGCGTGCGCCCCCTTGTGCATCTGGCTAACGTGGGGCCTGGGGAACCGAGCCTCGAACTGGGGTCCTTAGGCTTCACAGGCAAGCGCTTAACCGCTAAGCCATCTCTCCAGCCCACAAATGGTTTTTTAAAAGTCAAAGGACATACAATCTAAAAAGTCAGTATTTCTGCCTTGGTGAGGTGAGTTTTGACTTCTTTTCCTCCCTATAGTGTTTCCTTTGGCCCCTTGCCCTGATATGGGAGGTGCAATTAGCACTTCCATTTCAAACCTAGATAAATCAGCCCAGGTCCCTTTTGGGGGTGAATTTCTAACTCACTCGTGCTGTGTGGTGAAGATGGTCCCTGGTGCCCTCTCCACTTGGCTTGTCTCAGCTGGCTGGTCAATGGCTCTGAATGTGTGGGTGGGGTGAGTGGGAGTCTTTGGTGTCCTATAATTTCTGGTGTCCTCGTGCTGGTTGAGGGGAGGTGAGATCATGGAGTGCTGCCTGGTGGTGCTTTCGAGGAGCAAGCTTTGCTGCTGTCCTGGCTGTCTTCTTTGGGTTTTTCTGATTTTGCTGTCCTGCTGGAGTGGGAAGAGACCGTTTCCCACAACCTCTCTGGCAGCGCAGTTGTAAGTGAGGAGAAGCCCTTCCCAGAGGCTGTCTGGAGCTGATCCACACTGATTGGCAGCAGCTGCCTACTTCTCCACAGAGCTCTCACCTGGCTTAACACATTCCTTTACAGATCTTGTCTCTTGCCAAAAAAAAAAAAAGGTATCATGGGTTCTCTTGCCTCTTCCCACCCCCCACCCAGGTTTCTTTGGCAAAGCTCCATATTACCCAGAAGTGAGAAAACATTTTTGCTCATGCACCAAAATATGCATTACATTCACAGACCCCCCCCCCACATGCACAGATCTGTAAATTTCCCATAAAGGGAATTAGCCATTCAGTAGCCACAGGGGCTCCTCTTGCTGATTTTCTCAGTTAGATGTCCTGAAGAACTTCTTTTATCATTACAAAGACCAGCCTCAGTTTTTAAAATAGCTGCATAGAGTTTAATTCTGTTGGAGGATATATACATACGTCCAGATACATATACAGTATGTGCCTCCAACTTATACAACAGTATTTTGTATCACATTTTACTGATTTGCGAATAAGTAGCTTCTGGATTATTTTCTCAATTAAGAAAAACAAACAGAAGATTCTATTACAGGTTGCCTTTTTCTTTCTTTGTGTGTGTGTGTGTGTGTGTGTGTGTGTGTGTGTTTGTGCACATGCCACAACAAGCGTGCAGGAAGTCAGAGGACAGCCTCTGGTGTTGGTCCTTATCATCTACTTTGTGTAAGACAGCTTCTCCTGTTTGCCCCTGTTTACACCAGGCTAGTTGGCCTGCAAGCTTCCAGGCAGTCTCTTGTCCCTGCCTCCTATATTGCTGTAGGAGAGCTAGGATTAGAGCTAGAATTACTACTGTGTCTGTCTTCACCTGGGTTCTGAGGATCCATCCTCAGGCCCTCATGCTGACATAACAAGCACTTTACCCATTGAACTATCTCCCCAGCCCCCATTGTCTTTCCTTTTTCTTTTTAAAAACGTATATTAAGTAAATTCCTAAAAGTAGAATTCCTTTAAAACTAAGTTTTCTATTCTAATCTTTTATGTGGTCTATCATTTGGACAAGGTGAAAGATTTTTGATTTTGCTCAGCTTAAGAAGAAAAAAATAAACTGGGACTGGAGATGTGGCTCAGTGGATAAAGCACTTGCTATTCAAGTATAAGGACATGAGTTTGGAGCCTCAGTACACGTGTAAATACCAGATGGGCATGGAGGCCTACCTATAATCTCAGTGCTTAGAAGACACAGACAGAGGACACCTGAAGTAAGACTAGCTTAGACCAGCTCAGGGCTCAAGTAAGAGACTGTACCTCTGTATATAAAGAGAACAGTGATGGAGAAAGACATGCACTGTCAATCTCTGGCATCCACATGCTCTCACATGTGTACATGTGAACATGTATGTGCTCACATGATTATATACACACAAGGAAAAACTTGAAAATTATCAATAGTTCCCTGCAACTCAGTGTGCCAGCCCAATTGCCTTGATTAATTTCATATTTCAAGGTATAAACTGTCACCTGGAGGAGGGTCCACTGCAATGTTCTTATCACTCCAAGATGAAACAAAACTATCGATGGGAGCACCTCCAATGTAAGTGGACCATGGAGAGAGTTCATTAAGAAATACTATCACTTAAAAGTTGATACCTGATTCTGACATTTTTGAGATGAAGTCTCTCTATCAAGATGTTGTTAGCCAGACTTAACACACGGATGCTCCACAAAGGAAATGTCCACCTCTCAAAGATTTATGTGTCACGACTGGACCTTAACCTCAAAGTGGAATCACTGAAGAAGATTTCTCTTGGTAAAACAACTTACTCTCGTATATTATCTAAGTGTTCTATAAGCCATGTGTAAGTTTACCAGACCTCAGTGTTACAGAATGGAAGCCAATGTTTGCAATCTTGCTTTCACTAAATGCAAAATGTTCATTTTATTGGGAAAAACTGAACTACTTTTGCCAGTATTCACAGCCAGACCAAACCTCCTGTACATCAGCACCACATGATAGACTGAAATTACTCCTCCGGTCACTGGGGTTAGAGGTTGTGGGGATTGTGTCCTTACAGAGAACAGAGCAGTCGATCGAAGTCTGAGTAGAAGTTGAATCTGGACAAATCTGGAGTTACTCTCCAAACCATACCAAATGAATTTCCACAAGGCCAGATACTGTGAAAATATGTCAATGTGATTGGGTGAAGGTGATCAGAGACGCCTTTGGCCTTTGTGATTTCTACCTCCTCATCTCTGCCTCCGATGGCATCAGTGGCAGAAGGTCCTATCAGCCCGGGGCTGTCCCAGATGTTTGTGCTCCCTGGCGGATGTTACACTGGGAATCTGACAAGACAGCAAAGTCCCTTTAACCTAACCATAAACAGGCATCACTCTTCCACAAGGAATAGACAGAATTTTAGTAGATTAAAAAGTAGGCAAAAGTTATGGTCTGGCCCAGAGAAAATCCCACTGAAAATTAGACATTGCTCTTAAAGACCTGTTGGAAATGGAGCAATAAGCATATGGAAAGTTTCAGAAGTAATGGAAAGTGACATTATATGGGACACAATAGACATGGATGCTTTGACTTAGATGTGTTTTTTCTCATTTATCCTTCTGTATATAGTAAACATGGTTAATGGTGTATGCACCTGTGTGTGCAGATAAGCAGTCTTGCACACGTGAAGAGGTCAGAGGAGAATGTTAGGTGTCCTCCTTTATTGTTTATCCATGTGTTTTCCTGGGACAGAGTCTCTTACGGAACCTGGAGCTACTGTTCTTAGTCTGACAGAATGACCAGTGAGCCCCGGCGATTTTCATGTCTCTGACTCCACAGGACCAGGGTTACAGGCATGCATGGCTATGTCCAGCTGCTTATGTTGATGCTGAAGTTCAAACCTAGGCCTACTCAGGCCCTCTCAGGCTCTTATGCTTGTGAACTCAGTGGTTTTACATGCTAGCCATCTCTCCAGCCCTCATTTAACCTTCTCGCAGACACTTTTGAGTAGCAACATACAGACTCTTGTGTATACAGGTACTCAGAGATTCCCCACCACAAAGAGTTCCGGCTGTTTTCTGTTTCAAACAGCTTCCCTTGCAACTACTAGGGTATAATGAGAGAGAGAGAGGAGAGAGAGAGAATGGGCATGCCAGGTCATCTTGCTGCTGCAAATGAACTTCAAGCACATGTACCATTTTGTGCATCTGGCTTTATGTGAGTACTTGGAAATTAAACCTAGCCTAGCAGGCTTTACAAGCAAGTTCCTCTAATCATTTAGCAATCTTCCCAGCCCAAACCTTTTGTGTGTGGAGCGGGTGGGACTGGTGTGCATCTCTATGTTTGTGGAGGCCAGAGGACAAACTTGGATGTCATCTTGAGGTATACCTTCCAACTCTTTTGGAGACTAGGGCTCTCATTGAATCTAGTGCTCACCTATCAGGCTAAATTAGTGTATTAGTCAGGGTTCTCTAGAGGAACAGAACTGATAGAATGAATTATATTAATAGGGAATTTATTGGATTAGTTTATGACAATCCAGTAACAGTTGCAAGCCCTAGAATCAAGGAATCTAGTTGCTGCTTAGTCCACGTGGCCAGTTCCTCAGCAGTCCCAATCCAGCACTGAAGGCCTATGAGCGTCCTGAGGAGCCAGCCAGTGGTCTTCAATCCACTCTGGTCTTCACTTTATGCTGGAAGGCAGCAAGCGGCTCAGGCAGCCAAGTGAAAGGAAGGGGATTCTTTTCTCCCAGAGCTTCCTTAGATAAAGTTCCCCTCTGAGAGGGGCCGCCCACTCTAGGAGAAGGGCTCACCCTGGAGAAAAGATGTTGTCCTTTAGTTAGTCCTTCTTGGAAGCAATATCAGAGAGCCACTCTAAAGGAATGTCTGTGGATTACCGAACAGATCAAGTTGACAACACTTTAACTATCACAACTAACTAGCCAGTAACCCAATATCCACATCTCTGCCTTCCTAGTGCCAGGATTATAGGCACATGTTGTCATACCTGGCATTTACATGGGCGTTGGAGATCCAGACTCAGGTTCTTGTGCCTGCATGGCAAGTATTTTACCTAGTGAATGATCTCCCCAGACCACTATTTAAACTGTGTGCATGAATGCTTGTGTGTACACGTGATTGCATGGGGGAAGACACACATATAGATTAGTGCACATGCCCAAGTGTGCACATGTGTGTGGAGCCCCAAGGTTGATGTCAGGTGTCTTCCTCAATCACTCTCTACTTTGTTTACTAAGGTAGACTATCTCACTTGAACCCAGAGCTCACCCATTTTGCTGCTCTAGATAGCCAGCTTGCCTTAGGGATTCCCTGTCCCTGATTCCTGAGCACTGGGATTATAGGCAAGCTGTCATGCCCACTTGGCATTTAAATGGGTCCTAGGAACCTGAACTCCAGTCCTCATGCTTGCTAGCAAGGGTTTCACTGACTGAGCTATCTACTCTGCCCTTCTTTTGGATATTAAAAAAAAAATTTATTTATTTATTTGAGAAATAGAGGCAGCTTATATAATATATATATATATATATAGGGAGAGAGAGAGAGAGAGAACTGGTAATCCAGAGCTTCCAGCCACTACAAACAAACTCCAGATACATGTGCCACCTTGCACATCTGGCTTACGTGAGTCCTGGGGAATTGAACCGTGGTCCTTTGGCTTTGTGGGCAAGTGCCTTAACTGCTAAGCATTTCTTCAGCCCCTTTTTGAATTTTTAAAATATGTTATTTTCATTTACTTGAGAGAAAAAGGCAGAGAGAGAAGAGAGAATAGGTATGTCAGGGCCTCCATCCACCACAAACGAACCCCAGACATATGTGCCACTGTGTGCATCTGGCTTACATGGGTCCTGGGGCATAAAATCTGGGTCTTTTGGCTTTGCAGGCAAGCACCTTAACCACTAAACCATCACTCCAGCCCTTTGTGAATTTTTATTGCACATGCATGTACCTCTTTTTAAGCCAACAAGCACATTTATGAAATAAATGAGTTAATATAATTATCTTCATTTTAAAAAATCTATATGTGGGCTGGAGAGACGGCTTGGTGGTTAAGGAACTTGTCTGTGAAGCCTAAGGATCCAGGATCAATTTCCCAGGACCCACATCAGTCAGATACACAAGGTGGCACATGCATCTGGAGTTTGTTTGCAGAGGCTAGAGACTCTAACATAACCATTATTCTCTGTATCTCTGTCTATCTCTCTCTCTCTCTCAAATAAATAAATAATTTTTAAAATGTATATGTTAAAAAATCATAATGTTTTAGAAGTTTATTTCTAACAGTGAAGATATCTTGTTATCTTTTGAACAAATTTTGAGTACAATGATCAACACTGATCCTTTGGATACATGAATAAAATCTTATAGAAATCTGTATTCACTACACATTTAATTTAGATGTTTCCTAATGAAAGTTTAGTTTTTGGCTTAGTAATCAGGGTATAATTATTTTTATTTATTCCTACAACTTTAAAAAATATTTTTTTTTGTTTATTCTTATTTGTTTGAGAGTGACAGACAGAGAGAGAAACAGGCAGAGAAAGAGAGATGGACATGCCAGGGCTTCCAGCCACTGCAAACGAACTCCAGATGCGTGCGCCCCCTTGTGCATCTGGCTAACGTGGGTCCTGGGGAATTGAGCCTTGAACCGGGGTCCTTAGGCTTCACAGGCAAGCGCTTAACCGCTAAGCCATCTCTCCAGCCCAATTCCTACAACTTTTAATGAGCTTGAAATTATTTCAAAATTATTTTCCCCTTGTTGTATGCATGTGTATGTGTTTGTATGTGTATGTGTAGGCTGGAGGTTGACATTAGGTGTCTTCCTCAATTACTCTTCCAACTCATTTTTTGAGAAGGGGGTATAATTTTTTAAATTTTTAATTGAGAATTTTAATATACTAACATATTGCAAGTTGATGATATTTCTATCAGGTAATGCCTTTATGGCCCCTCCCCCACATCCCAACTTCACTGAGGATTCTCCTCAGTGAGGTGTCAGTAGTCACTGTCTGGTCAAGTATGCACCAGTCAGTTCCACTGCAGAGGACAGTGACTCCTAGTATACCTTCCCAGTCTGTGGATACTATATTCTTCCCACCCCCTCTTCTATAATGTTCCCAGAGCCTTGGAGGGTATGTTGAGCATTACTTTAGTGTTAAGCTCTTGGCAGCCTCTTATTTTTTGCTTTAATGAGTTTTGAGTCTCTTCAGTGTCTACTAGCATCTCTCTGGAGAAGATCCTCTAGCTAGCTGTGAGGGTAGCATTCTTGTTTAATCCACTACTTCCTCTGTAATGTTTCCTAGGATAAGGTATAATTTTTAATTATTTGAGAGACACAGGCAGAAAGAAAGAGAGAGAGAGAGCACACATGGGTGCACCAGGGCCTCCTGCCACCACAGATGAACTCCAGATGCATGCACCACTTTGTGTATCTGACTTCACATGGGTACCGAGGAATCATATTTGGGCCATCAGGCTTTGCAAGAAGGTACTTTTAAGTGCTAAGCCATCTCTCCAGCCCTGAGGGTATAATTTTTAATAGGATTCATAGACATAGAAGAAATTCTTCAAAAATTGAATTTAGAGTGAAAAAGATTTTGCTTTGTGGGAGATGTGCATGTCTGTGAATGTATGCGCTGTCCATATAGATGTCGGATCCCCTACATATACCTAAACTCAGCTTTTTTTGCAAAGTTTCTCACGTCCTATACTTAGGCATTATGCTAATGCCAACATATTAAGCTGGATTAATTGGAATGTTTGGAATGCAGGGAAATATATCACTGTTCACTGTAATTGCTTGTCTGGGCCATAGACTAGAAAAAGCTTGGGTTGGGAGGAAAAAAAGGAAAAGAAGAGAGAGTCATGTTCTTCAGTGAGATAGCCACTGCTGAGTTGCCCATATTCCAGTAAATAACTCCCTGCCCATGCTCATGCAGGCCACCCTAAATTAATTCAATGTATTACCAAAAATCACAAAAAGATATGAAAGTAGGAAGGGGATTTGCTGGGTAAAAGAAGGATTTTAGTGGGAGACAGTGGATAAGATGGGATAATGGGAGATGAATATAATAAAAAATATTAAATACTTCATGATTGTCAAAAACAAAATTCAAAATAAAGGAATCAACAAACTAAAATAACTGATTATATCAAACCAAAATAAAAGGTAAAGGTTTTTTGGCTGTGGCATTTGAAGGTATGGGCCTGGATGGAGCCCAGGTGAGGGAACTAGTTCAGGGGGTGTTTCTTGGCTATTGGCAAGTGTTGCAGTCAGCTTCACATTGCTGGCACAAAGCACCTGACCAAGCAGCTTGTGGAAGGAAAGGGTTTATTTTGGCTTACAGAATTGAGTGGAAACTCACTGATGGCAGGAGAAAATGTGACATGAGCAGAGGTTGGACATCACCTCGTGGCCAATAGCAGGTAGACAACAGCAGCAGGAGATTGTGCCAAGCACTGGGAAGGGGAAGCTGAGTTTATGGGAGAAAGCTAGTTCAAACCACCACAGTAAGTAACTGGTTTATCTTTTCTGCTTTCATGTGTAATAGCTTAGTCTCCCTTTATTTTACTTATTTATTTATTTATTGAGATAGGGTTTCACTCTAGCTCAGGCTGACCTGGAATTTACTATGTAGTCTCAGGGTGGCCTTGAACTCATGGTGATCCTCCTGTCTCTGCCTCCCACGCGCTGGGATTAAAGGCATGCACCACCACTCCCGGCTCTCCCAATTTCTTTTCTAAATGTCTTTTCCACTTTACCCAGCAGGATTGTTTGTAATGAGAAAGCATGGAATTAAACTGGGTAAAAGAAATATTCTCATTTCCTCCACTTTTCAGCCTCCCTCTAGCCAAACCTTTAATTCTGAACTCCCACAATCTCTATCAAGGAAGGCCTACAACATCTGGCACAGGGAAATGCAGCGAGACAGAGCAGAACAGAGAAGGACAAAAGCTGTACTTGGGTCTGGGGTAGACAGGCTAGGAGTACCTTTCATCAATGACTCTCATCTTGAAGACATTGGCAATGGTACTTCCTGGATGCTAGCTCGTATGTGTATGTGTGTATGTGGTGTGTTTGCATGTGGAGACCCCAAATCAACATCATGAGTCTTCCTCCTGAGTTCTCCACCAGTCTTGCACTAAACCTAGAGTTTACCAATATTGCTGCATTATCTAGCCAGCAAACCCTAGGGATCCTCCTGTGTCCAGTTCCTCAGTGTTGAGGTTAAAGGTGTACACTGCCACACTGGAGTTGTACATGGGTGCTAGGGATCTGAACTCAAGTCTTTATGCTTTTACAGCATGCACATTAACCACTGAGCCATCTCCCCCTAGATACTCAGGTGCTAGGTTTGAATAAACATAAGCCAAGGACATACTTAGAGCTAATTTACCAGCCCCTGACATAAATATGTCATATGTTAAGTAGTCATCATTACCATCAAATGTCAGCAGGTGATTTCATGGGGGGAATAAAAACAATGTTTAAAAGCCACAAATGGAACACATTAATTTTCAAGAATAAATTTGCCAAGCATCACCGGAATTTTCTAGTGGAGTTGGGAGACCCTTCCCCTAAGCAAGAAATGAGAATGGTGCAAGAAGTAAAATATGACTACAAACACACTGAACTCAAAATTTATGACTCCTGGAATGTCAATGCAAAGTCCCAATCTCAATATGTATTTAAAGAAGTGACAAAAAGATTATATCTTTTATGACTAAACATTTATAACAGTGTATATTTTAATTCTTATCTTCTTGTGACTCTTTCCTTACAGCTTTGCTTTTATTGGACCACCAGCAGCAAATTCCTGCAATTTTATGACCATGTGACATTGCTGTCATTGCATTTAGCACAGGCACCACTCCATCTGTTAGTAAAGAGACTAAAAGTCTTCTCTTATGAGTCATGAACATACAATTGCCAAAAGCAACTCAATCAGAGCCAAGTATGACAGGCCACCCGGAGACCTTTAGCAACTTACAGTGTTTGTACTGGGACAGGGGAGAGAGAAGGGAGGAGAGGGAGAAAGGGATAGAGGATACAAAGAGGAAGAGAAAAAGGAGAGAGGAGACAGAAAGAGGGAGATGGACAGAGAAGGGAGAGAAAAAGAGAGGAGTGAAGAGAGGGGGAAAGAGAGAGTAAGGAGAGGAGAGAGAAGGAGACTAAGAGGTGAGAGATGAAAGAAAGAGGGAGAGAAAAGGAGAAAGAGGAATGATAGAGGGAGGAAAGACAGAAGAGAGGGAAGGAGAGAGAAGAGAGAGAAAGGAAGAGAAATTTTCATGACTTTTTGTTATCTTTTTCTTTTCTTTTTTTGCTGGGGAGCTTAGAAATAACCTTCCCAATTTCAAAATGTTGACTCTCTTATGATTTCTTCTCATATTTTTCTCAATATGGTCCAGATATGATCAAGAGGACTTTCAGTGGCTGCCTCCTTTCCATCTCCACACTACAGATTATCCCAGTTCTTCCTCACAGGGGTGTCTGGAAGGAACAAAGCAGAGGAGAAGCCATAGCTGGATTTTAATCAAGCCCAGGTCTTTATGTAGTAGGCAGTAAGACAAGCCAGCAGTGTTATTCTACATATCGCATAGCTCTGGCATACTTAGTTCCAAGGCCTGAGATAGCATAAGAGAGAGGAGTGAAGGAGGTGTGTTGCTATCCTCACCACACTGAAGGTAGTAATAGAACGAGCTGGTAGGACTTGTGAAGAAATAGAATATGTCAGGGGCTGAGGAGATGGCTCAGTCGATAAAGAGCTTGGCAAATAAGTGTTATGGCCTGAGTTTGGATCCCCTGAGCCCATGTAAAGCCAGGCACTGTGACATGTATCTTGAATCCTGGAGTACCTCCAGCCACAAGAGAGGTAGATACAGGAGAATCTCTTGGAAGCTCATGGGCCAGGTAGGCTGGTGAACACAGCTATGAACAGTGAGAAGCTCACCTCAGACAAGGTAGATGAGTCCCTCCACACATGCACCATAGCATGCACACACACGCACATAATATTTCATGAAATACAAATTTTAAGAAGAAATGAGGTACATTCATTACAAAATATACAAGAAGTGGCAGACTACCTAGTTTTATTTATATTGTCCCACTTGGATCTTTGTACACTCATGAAGGATTGCTCCATTAAGGCTGTAGTATTTTTAATCAAAATATTACTTAAAATAGAGGAAAAGATATTCTTAATCAGAGGTATGGACTGAATATATTTCCCAAGAGAAACTTTGCTCCCAAAGCAACAGTATGCAGAGGTGATGGGACTTTGAAGAGGTAAGCCTGGTAAGAGGGACCAGTGTGTTCTCTTCAGGACAAGTTAGATGCCACAAGCAAGGGTACCCCATGTCTCACCCCAGGCACAAGCACTAGTTTGCCCTTCTGCTTTAAATTACAGCATAATGCAGCATGAGACTCTTGCCAGAACTTGAATTTCCAGCTTCCAGAATCATGAGCCAAATAAACATCTCTTTTTTCTTTTTTGTAAATTACATACTTACTATATCTGGTATAACAACAAAAAAAGTGGACTAAGATTCCAGACAGATTTATTATCCACATTTTAAGTCCTAAATCCATACATGTAGCTAGTGGTTGCCACACTGGGTACTTATGCATGGTTTGTAGCTACCTTGTTGGATTATTGGTCAGCACAGATATATAACATTTCCATTACTGTAGAGTTTTCCCCTCCCTCCTTCCTTCCTTTCCTTCCTCTATTCCTTCCTATTTTTGACATAGGGGCTTTTTATGCCCTCAAACTTAAAATCCTTTTGACTCATCTGCCAAGTCCTGGAGTTACAGGTATGTACAATCATGCCTGGCTTAGGATGTACTTTATAAAAATTAAATTCTTGGGCTGGAGAGATGGCTTAGCGGTTAAGCGCTTGCCTGTGAAGCCTAAGGACCCCAGTTCGAGGCTCGGTTCCCCAGGTCCCACGTTAGCCAGATGCACAAGGGGGCGCACGCATCTGGAGTTCGTTTGCAGAGGCTGGAAGCCCTGGCGCGCCCATTCTCTCTCTCTCCCTCTATCTGTCTTTCTCTCTGTATCTGTCGCTCTCAAACAAATAAATAAAAAATTAAAAAAAATTAAATTCTTAGTTAGCATACAAAGAAATAGATTTCACTGGGAAGTCTCAATTCATATATATCATTATATTTTTCTTTTTTTAAATTTTAGTGTCTGGAGTTTGATTGTAATGGCTAAGGCCCTGGCACTCCGATTCTCTTTCTCTCTCTCAAAAACTTTAAATATTTTATTTATATTTATTTATTTGAGAGAGAAAGAGACAGAGAGAGAGAGAGAGAGAGAGAGAGAGAGAGAGAGAGAGAATGGGCACGCTAGGACCTCCAGCCACTGCAAATGAACTCCACATGCATGCACTGTCTTGTATATCTGACTTACATGGGTCCTGGGGAAATGAACCTGGGTCCTTTGGCTTCGCAGGCAAATGCCTTAGCTGCTAAACCATCTCTCAGCCCACAGTATGCTTTTCTTATTTGGCTCCCACTGCCCTCCTCTTCTCCCTCTCCCTCTGTGCTGGACCCCTTCCTTCTCTCAAGTCGTCCCTGCTGCTTTCATGACACATTAAATTGAATTACCTTTGCTTGTTCCCCCTCCCCCTCCTTTTACATTTCTTCCTCCCCTCATAATAGCCCCCTTCTATTTTTCTCTTTATACATTTCTTAATATAAACATTTAAATCCAGATTCCATATGTGAGATAAAACATGTGATACTTGTCCTTAGTCTGGCTTATGTTACTTCACATAATGATCTCCCATTCCATATTTTCCTGAAAATGTCATCATTTCCTTATTTTACAGCTGAATAAACCATTGTGTATGTGCAACCACACTTATTTATCCATGCACGTATTGAAGAACATCTAGACTAGTCCCATATATTGGCTGTGAGTACGTGCCTGAAGAAGGCCAAGGATCTTTCAGGCATGTGCTGAGAAAGGAGATAGCTGATTGTTGGTACTTCTAGGTTTTTGTTTTTCGGGGTAAGGTCTCACTTTCTAGCCCAGGCTGACCTGGAATGCACTATGTAGTCTCAGGGTGGCTTTGAACTCACAGAAATCCCCCTACCTATGCCTCCTGAATGCTGGGATTAAAGGTGTGTGCCACCACACCCACCAAGCTTTTGTTTTTTTTTTGATAAAGCTTCACAGTGATTTCCATAGTGAGTGCACCAGTTCACATTCCCACCAGCAGTGTGCAAGAACCATTGCCAGTAATTGTTGTCATTTATGTTCTTTATGGTAGCCATCCTAACTGTGATGAAACAGAATCTAAAAGTTTCCTAATTTGCATTTCCCTCATAGGAAAGATATTAAATACATTTTCAAATATTTATTGATCATTTGTATTTCTTCCATTAAGAACTGTCTATTTAATTCCTTAGCCCATCTGTTGATTGGATGGTTGTTTTTATAAAAAAAATTATTTTATTTAGTTGAGAGAGAGAGAGAGAGAGAGAGAGAGAGAGAGAATGGGCAGGCCAAGGCCTCCAGCCACTGAAGACGAACTCCAGATGCATGCTCCTTCTTGCACTTCTGGCTAATGTGGGTCCTGGGGAATCGAAACTTGAATGGTCCTTAGGCTTCACAGGCAAGTGTTTAACCGTTAAGCCATCTCTTCAGCCCAGTGGTTTTTTTTTTTTTTTTGATATTAAAAAAAACATTTTAGGGCTGGAGAGATTTTTCAGTGGTTAAGACACTTCCTTGCAAAGCCCAAGACCCAGGTTCAATTCCCTAGTACCATGGAAAGCCAGATGCACAAAGGGGCACATGCATCTGGAGCTTGTTTGCAGAGGCTAGAGGCCCTGGCATGCCCTTTTGCTGTGCCTCTCCTCTCTCCCTCTCTACTCAAGTATCTCTACTTTAAATAAATAAAGACATTAAAACACATTTTGTTATTTTTATTTTCAAGGAGAGAGAAAGAAAGAGAGGGAGAGAGAGAATGGGTATACCAGGGCCTCTTGCCATTGGAAACAAATGAACTCCAGACACATCATAGTGTATGATCTTTTCAGTGTGTTCTTGAATTCATCCTGAAAATATTTTGAGAATTTGCATCTACATTCATCAGGGACATTGGTCTACAGTTTCTTTGTGTTATTGTATCCTTGTCTGGTTTTGGTATCTGGATAATACTGACATTATAGAATGAGTTTGGAAGCATCCGTTCCTTGTTTATATTATGGACCAGTTTGACAAGCATTCATGTGAACTCTTATTTAAAGGTCCAGAAGAATTTTATAGTGACTCTATCTGGTCCTAAGCTTTTCTCTGCTCAGAATAATTGCTTCTTCAATCACATCATTTATTATAGGTCTGTATATATTATTTGTATTGATTTACTTTTGTTAGATCATATGTGACTAGAAATTGTATCATTTTTTAAATATTCAATAATGATTCTGTGATTATCATTGAAATCTTAATAATCTTCCCATTTTCATCTCTAGCTCATTAATTCAGATGTTTTCCCTCTTTATTTTGGCTGGATTGGCTAAGGCTTTTTCAATCTTATTTACTTTTTTCAGAGAATCAACTCTGTATGCACTGTTTTTTAGTTTTCAGTTTATTAATTTCTGCCTTGATCTTATCATTTCTTGCCTCTAGTGTGGTTTAACTTGATGTTGTTTTTCTAAGACCTTGAAATTTGTCACTAGTTATTTATTGAAATCTGATTTTTTTAATGTAAGTACTAATGGCTGTGACCTTCCCCCTAAGAGCTGTCTTAAATTTATCCCAGAAGTTCTGGTAAGCTATGGCTTCATCTTTATTTGATTTAATTTCTTCCCTGATTTCTCCAATAATGACTGTTCATTCAAATGTACATTGTTTGATCTCTGAATATTTGTGTAGTTTCTCTTGTTATTAATTTCTAGTTTTATTTACCTATGGTCTAGTAAGATATAAGAAATTGTTTCACAACCTAAATGTCCATCAACTAATGATTGGATAAATAAACTGTGATATACATACACAATGGAGTTTTACTCAGCTATATAGAAAAAACTGAAATAATGAAATTTTCTGGAAAAAATTATAAGTGAGGTAACCCACATTCAGATCCAGAAAATTTTCATTTGCCAGGAATGGGATACCTTCCACTGAATTGTTGTCCTGGGAGGTCACTAATGCCCCCAAAACATTATAGACTTTCCAAGGCTCTTGGCTTCCCACTAGGAATAGATGGTATGACCCTATTGCTAAATATTCCACATGCTTGGGCTGCAATGTCACTGAGGAATCCTGCTGGAGCTGAGCTGAAAACCTCCTCTCTGTAGACCAGCTGACAGAAGGCTGGAATATACTATGCTGCATGCAGCTCCATGGGAGAGAGACAAGGCATTGATAAAGATAAACAACAGTGGACACTGCAAGCCTTAAATTGGGCCAGCTAGACCAAATAAGACAACAGGTGGAATAGTGGCATGTCTGTTATAGGGGAAACCAACCACTTTCTAACTGGACTGGAGGCCTGCTCCACAGGAGGGAATACATGCCTGAAAGCTTATGACAGGAGAGGTCATGAGCCCTAGGGGTGTGAGGCCTGCTGGTGTTTGACTAAATGCATATATCATGCTCACCAAGCTTCTTGGTAAGCACTTTTCTAAATGTTCATAGCCATATATTAATGCTATTCTCACTTTTGATTAGAGAAACTTCTCTTTTCAGATGGTGATGACCTCTGGGATGACTTGAAAGGCTCCATAGTGCTGAAAAGAAGTGACAAAGTTGTGTTCGGCACTGAAACATCTCTATCACACCTTCTAAGGCTGAGGGTCCATTGTGGAAGAAGTGGTGGAAAGAATGGAAGAGCCAAAGAAAGGGTAAGACTCCTTATAATGCACTCTTTCAGATACAAAATAGTCTGGATAACCATAACCTCACAATGCCTAGCACTACCTACACAAGACCAGTATAACAGGAGGAAAAGATGATGACATCAAAATAAAAGAGAGACTGATTGAGAGGGGGAGGGGATATGATGGGGAGTGGAGTTGTGAAATGGAAAGTGTGGGGGAGAATTATCATGGTTTATTGTCTATAATTATGGAAGTTGTCAATAATAAATTATTTAAATAAAAAAGACAAATTTTACAAGTTCTCTCTCATCCATGGATCCTAACTTTTAATATTTGTATGCATGTAAATAAAGGGATGTGAGACTGAATATGGGCTATGATTTAAGATAGAAAACCACAAGAGGAAGGATAACTGATGATGAAAAGTGGAGGAGAGGACAAGAGAAAACACGTAGTATTAAAGCAGAAAGAAGTTATGCTGGGAAGGGAGGGCACTAGCAGTGACTGGAGGCCCTCGGACACCAATTCTCTCTCTTACACTCCCCCTTCTCACTCACTCTCACATAAAAACAGGCAGTTTGTTGGGCTTGCCTCAACTTAAAAGAAATCAATGAAGTTAAAAATGAAATTGCTTTAATTCTTTTGTATTTGTTAGGACATTCTTTGTGCTTTAGGGTATGATTCGTTTTATAGAAGGTGCATGGGCTCAGAAGTATATTTTAGGGTAGTTGGATATAATAGTTTATAGATTTCTGGTATGCCCATTTGATCTGTACTGCAGGTTAACTCTTCAGTTCATTGATTTTTAATTTGAATGATCTGTCTAAAGATGAAAGAATGTTGAATTTCCCACTATTGACCCATTAGTATTTGCTTTATGAATGTGGGAGCCCCAATATTCAGTACATATATATTTATAATTGTTTTATCTTCTTAAAAAATTATTAATATATAATATCTTTCATTTTTCTCTTACTAGTTTTGGCTTAAATTCTGTCAGATATGAGAATATCTAACCAGCTTGTTTCACTATTTTTGGAAGGTTGATTTCTGTCCTTTGGCTCCTAATTTGCGGTTAAAGTTGTCAAGGAGGTATATTTCTTGGAGGTAACAGTTGAATCTTTTTTTTTTTTAATCCAATCAGATAATCTACATGTTTTTATTAGTGAATTTAAGTTTATTCACATTTAAGTTTCTTGAGATTGGTTTGCTAATTCTTGTCATTTAGTCCATGGTTTTCCTTTTTAGCTGAGTTTTGTTTGTTCTTTTCTTTCTTCTTTATGTTAGGAGTTTGCTGGTTTCCTGTATGGTACATAATGTATTCCACCCCACCTATCAATTGTTTATCTATTTCTCTCATGAAAATGATGATTTCCTGTGCTCTTGCTGTTGAGACTGTTCTTAATCCTCTGTGTATAGTATTTTTTAGGCATTTTCTACAATGCTAGCTTGATGGTCATAAACTGCCTTAGTTTGCACTTGTCTTGAAATGTCTTTCTTTAACAATTAAAAAAGATGGCTTTGCCAGGTTTGGTGGTGCACACCTTTAATCCCAGCACTCAGGAAGCAGAGGTAGGAGGATCCTGTGAGTTTAAGGCCACCCTGAGACTACATAGTGAATTCTCAGTCAGCCTGGGCAAGAGTGAGACTCTACCTCAAACACACACACACACACAATATATAAATAAATAAATAAAAACAGTCTTGGTTGACAGTTCTTTCCTTTCAGGATTTAAGATATAAAATTCCATGCTTTCTTAGCTTTTAATATTAATGATGTTATTATCTGATGTTAGTCTGATGTATTTCGATTTTAAATTGGAGTTTTTCCCTTATAGCTTTTAACATTGTTTTCTTTTCTGTATGCCTTTGACATCTTTACTATAACATGTCAGGAAGAGTCTCTTCTCTGGCCAGTCTATTTGCTGTTCTAAATGCATCTTGTATTTGATGGACATTTTTTTCCTAGCTCCTTTTCTATCCTGTAGATTCATTGGTCACTTGCTGATATCACAGAGTTCTTGGACATTCTAGTCATTCTCATTTATTTATTTATTTTTCTTAGTTTAATTATTTTTTTACTGACAACTTCCATAATTATAGACAATAAACCATGGTAATCCCCCCCCAGACTTTCCCCTTAACAACTCTACTCTCCATCATATCCCCTCCCTCCTCAATCATTTTCTCTTATTTTGATGTCACCATCTTTTCTTCTGATCATGATGTTCTTGTGTAGGCAGTGCCAGGCACTGCAGAGGTTGTGGATATCCAGGCCATTTTGTGTCTGGAAGAGTGCATTGTAAGGAGCTCTACCCTTCTTTTGACTTCTACGTTCTTTCTGCCACTTCTTCCACAATGGACCCTGAGCATTAGAAGGTGTGATAGAGATGTTTCAGTGCTGAGCACTGCTTTGTCACTATGGTGCCTTTTGAGTCATCCCAGAGGTCACTGCTATCTGAAAAGAGAAGCTTCTCTGACCAAAGTGAGAGAAGCATTAATATATGGCTATGAACATTAAGCGAAGTATTTACCAAGCAGTTTGGTGAACATAGTATGTACGTTTAGCCAGACACCAGCAGGCGTTACACCCCTGGAGCTCATGACTTTCCCCATCACAGGTTTTCAGTATCAAACGTTTATTCCCTCCAAGTCAGTTAGAAAGTGGTTGGTTTCCCCCATAACAGACATGCCACTATTGCACCTGTTGGCTCATTTGGCCTGGCTGGCCCATCTTAAGGCTTACAGTGTCCACTATTGTTTATCTCCATTGATGACTTGTCTCTCCCATGGAGCTGCATGCAATATAGATTATTCCAGCTTTCTGACAGCTGGTCTACATGGAGGAGGTTTTCAGCTCAGCTCCAGCAGGATTCCTCAGTGTCATTACAGCCCAAGCATGTGGAGCCTTCAGCAATTAGGGTCTTACCATCTATTTCTGGTGCGAAACCAAGAATCTTGGCAATGGCCTGTAAGGTTTTAAGGGACATAAAGGACCTCCCTGGTCATCAACTCACTGGAAGGTATCTCATCCTTAACACTGAAAATTTTCTAGTAACAATCTATGGTTCTGGGTATGCCATTGTCCAAAAAAAGTAGGTTTCCATGTGACTTACTCATATCCTCTTAGATTTTGATTAGCCCTCCACCCTCCTTTCCTTTACTCAATCTCTTCCCATGACCTCACTTAGGCCTTTCCACCCCCAATAAGCTTCTACTTATATATATACAATACCATCCTATTAAGCCCTCCCCCTTCTCTCCCTTATATCTCCTTTCTAGCTTACCGGCCTCTGCTACTGAGTTTTATTCCAACTCATGTATTTCTTTATTGATGTTTGAATATACTATTGCCTTATTCTTAATTTTCCATCCCTGATATTCTTTCTTCTGCTTCTTTTGGTAATGTTATATTTTTATATGATTTATTAATTTTTAATTTCCAAATTTTTGATTTGATGTTCTTTTCAAAATCTCAATTTCCTTAACTGAATTGTTTTTCTCTATGGTCCTTACTTTTTCACATATATTGCTGATTTTCTGACCTGTTTTGCTGACTTTCTCAGCTATGTACCTGGTTCTCTTCTCCAGGTACTGCATTGATTTCCTTGTTTCTGTCAGCTGCCTGAGTCTTTTCTATACTATGTCAAGCAAGCAAGGTTTACAAAGACCTCTGTGATCTCTCTCATTATTGAAGTCAGAATGATCCAAACTCATAGTAGTATTAAGTAGATTAGACTACAAAGAGAAGAGAGGAGAGGGCAATGGAGAGATGTTGGCTAGAGTTACAAAGTTTTAGTTTTGTAATTTAATAGCTTCTAGACATCTAATGATAATTCTTTATACTGTATTGTGTACTTAAGAAGTCTAAGATGGTATTTTTTATTTATCACATACCTTAAAAATAAAAAATGACAATGATGTGAGATGGGTCTGTTACTTAAATTGATTTTGGTGATTGCTAAACTTTATATATGTATTTCAAAACATCAAGTTGTATATCTTTAGTATAAAAAGTAAGATAAAGTATTTAAAAAAATTTTTTTGTTACTTTTATTTTTTGAGAGTGACAGAGTGAGAAAGAGAGGAGAGAGAGAGAGAGAGAGAGAGAGAGAGAGAGAGAGAGAGAGAGAATGGGCGCTCCAGGGCTTCAGCCCTGCAAATGAACTCCAGACGTGTGTGCCCCCTTGTGCATCTGGCTAACGTGGGTCCTGGGGAATTGAGCCTTGAAACATGGTCCTTTGGCTTCACAGGCAAGCGCTTAACCGCTAAGCCATCTCTCCAGCCCAAGATAAGGTTTTTAAAGTCCTCATTTAAAAGAAATGTACTCTCTTATACTATACAATTCTTCTACAGGATTAAAAGAGATAATGGGGGGACAGAAAAGGAAAGATGGAGATCTATTTGTATGTCCTGCATGCACATGTATGCAACAACCCCCGATGAGAGAGGCCCATTACAGTCTGCGTAGGTAGTCATGGGGTATCACCTCCTATGCCAAGTGGATCAAATATGCTTTTTCCCACATTCAGAGAGGCTATGCAGACAGCCCACAACAACAACAGAAAAGATCTTTCTCATTAAATGAGGTGCTTCAAATGCTGACCTGAATTGGGGTCTCCCCTTTATTCTGCAATGGGAAGAAAGCCATTGAAAATGCATTTCCAGCTGAACTGAGGCTCATTATGCAGTGACCCTGCATAGGGACCTTTTGTTCAGCAGCAGTGGCAATGTGGGCATGCTGGCCAGAACATAACTGCCCACCTATTTCCCCGTGAAAGTCTTTTGAGTCCATTTTGGTTCCAGCTAAACCATGGCAGCCGTTCAAGGTTAGTAGAACTCTTCGGCTCCAGGTCTGGTCCCATACATTCTATGCTGTGTTTATTTCATGCACACTGAAACCTACTGATCTTGGTTGCTCCCATGCCTATTATCAACGCTGTTTGGTTCTCTATTTGAATCAATTTTCCATAAATAATACATTCCATATTCTCTCTATGAGCACGGTGTGACTGAACATATTAGCTTTTTTAAGGAAGATTCCCTGTGTCACCAACGCCCTGAAGTTCTTGTACTACCTTCAATACACATGCCTAAAGTTAATCACAGCGAGTTCTTCTCTTTGCCAAGATCAAGGGTAAATGACAGAAAACAAGTAATTGAACATTGGAAGGGAAATTTAAAAGCTTAGAGGAAAGTTCTTCTGAGTGTGAACATCCAAGACATTGCATAGGTGACAATACCCCCATAGGACTTAAGTTTCCAATGAAGTAATCTCTTCCATTTCAAGAATGATTCTACTCTAGAAGATGCCTTTCAGTATGATGATCCCTAGCAATGAACTAAGCAGGCCCCTAATTATGTACCCTTCATCTGTGACAAGAGTGGGGCTGGGAGCGTAGCTGGACAAGTCGAGTGCTTGCCTTGCATGCATGAAGACCCGAGATGGAGCTCCAGCACTCACTTGCATGCTACTGGTGGTGGCATGTACCTGCTGCGCCTCCTGACTCTGGGGAGATGGAGATCAGGTGATGCCTGGGGCTCTCTGGCCAGCCAATGTAGCCTAATTGGTGAGCCCCGTGCCAATGAGAAACTCTCAAAAAGAGATGGTCAGCGTACCTGAGGATGACACCCAAGGTTGTCCTCAGGTTTGCACATGCATCGGCTGCACATGCACTCACACACACTCTTCCAAACATGCATACAGACATAAACACATACCACACATATGTAAAAAAGCTGAGAATTGTGAAATGTGATTTAGAGACGTTTACTCACAAATGATCATTTTGAAACAGGACAATATGGTTAATGTGAAATCACATCAGTTTTCTGAACACAATTTCAAAAATGTTAAAGTCTGTTTTGTATGTGAGATGTATATGCATGTATGTGAGATGTATGTGCATGCTCATGTGTGTGAGTAGGAGCACATATGTGTCATGGCATGCATGTGGGGGTCTGAGGACGACATTGGGGTCAGTCCTCAGCCTTCACCTTACCTGAGACAGGCTCCCTTGTTCTGGTTGTTGTTTACTACTGTGTTTGCCAGGCCAGCTGATCCATACATTTCCAGAAAATTCTCCTGTCTCTGCTTCTCTTCTTGTTATACACTTTATCCACTGAACCTTCTCCACAGCACCTAATGTCTATCAATTGTTATCAAAGAAAAGAACATTTTGTATGAGAACTAGAAAAAAAAATGAGTTCACATTTACTGATTGTTTTCATATGCCAGGAGCTAAACTAAATAATACTTCATAGATAATCTCATTTTAGCCTAGTAACAATCCCATGAATCAGTTGAGACCCTGGAACCATTCTAGGGACTCCATAATCTTCTGAACTTCACTATGCCTTCCTGCAGACCCTGGCTAGGAACCTGGCTTGAAGATACTAAGAAGTACTATGTTCTCAAAACCTTGGAGCTTTAAGAAGCAGTGAACTTCACCTCATACTGGAAGTAACAGGAACATTTATTATATTACATATGAGAAGTCTAGAGGTATGTAGTCCAGGCGCCATCACATTGTGGTCACAAAGAAATAGGCTTACTCTTTCTTTTCTTTATTCTGGAGCTGTCCCATCCCCAAAACTTTGCCACAATGTGGTTTCCATGGAAATTGACTTGGCTTCCTTTATTGTTAAAAGCTCTGAAGCAGGACTAGAGAGATGGCTTAGCCATTAAGGCACTTGCCTGTGAAGCCTAAGAACTCATGTTCAGATCTCCAGGTCCATGTAAGCCATATGCACGTGGCACAAGCACGCAATGTTGCACATACACACGTGGGTGCACTCATGTCTGGAGTCTGTTTGCAGTGGATGAAGGCCCTGGTGTGCTCAACCCCCCCCCCCGCCCTCTCTAATAATTGTTTTAAAGCTCTCAAGCAAAGACAGACAGTAACTGCAGCACAGAGATACTCAGAAGCCTTCCCAGCACATACTCCACAAACTAAGCAGAACTGAAAATGTATATAAACCATGAAACTGGGAGTATAGTTCAGTGGTACAGCACTCACCTAGCATACATGAAGCCTTGAGTTTGATCCCTAGCACTGAGGGAGAGATAGACGGAAGGAAGAAGGAGGAAGACTGATTCTTTGTGTGTGTGTGTAGTGTGCATACATAAGTGTGTTCATGTGGAGGAGTGTGGATGCTCATGCATATTGTCCTAGAGGTTGACATTGCTTTCTACCTTATTTTTGAGACAGGGTTTCTCACTGAACCTAGAGCTCACTGATGATTCACTTAGACCAGCTAGCCATTGAGCCCCAGGAATTTCCTATCTCTGCCTCCCCAGGACTGGAATTATAGGTACATACTTCCACACCCAGCATTTAATGTGTGTGTGGGCATCCAAACTCAGGTCGTCATGCTTGCCAGCAGGTACTTTACCCACTCAACCATCTTCCCAGTCCTGAAGAGTCTTGCTTCTGTTTCTCACTGGTAGGTGGTACTGCTCTTAGAGAGGCTCCCAGACTCACTCCTAAAGACAGTGGTATCATTCCAATGGAAAGGGTCAAGCACATGCAACTCAGAGCTGTGCTTAAGGGAACCTGGATTTTCATACTGGCTTCTTTTATCCAAGCAACAAGCAGGTCTTTTATTCCTCCTTCCTACCACCTTGTTCCCAGGCATCATAAAACATACGGGCTCTCCCTCAAGGCTTTTTCAACTGCTTCCAGAACTGTAAGTAACACCACTGTTTTTAAGACACCTTGCAGCAGCCAACTTTAGCCTTCCTGGTGTGGGCTTTCCTTCACTTTCCATGTGGTTGAACATCTGACAACCATTTGGTGGGATAAGTGAAGGGATTAGAGAAAGTAACACAACCTGTTGTTGACTTTTCTGCTGAGCCATTGGAAATTCAGTTAGGCCACAAAAAGCACGCTGGTTCTAGCTTGAATATTAAAAATACAACTTCTGTACATGCCAGTTCCCATCTTGGAGGTCATAGATGGTTGTTGCCACAGGATTCCTACATGGGATCCTCACTCACCTAAAATTTGCACAACTCCCCTTTGAAGTTGTTACAGTCTGCTTAGGTGGACCAGAGAGACAGTGTCAGTCAACAATGTCATTTCTGCTGTGGACAACCACACCTCTGTGCTGCAGCCTGAAACCAGTCACAGGACAGAAGGCCAATTCTGCCAGGCCTAATGAGGCTTGGACCTGACTTCATGGTGGAAATCCACTGTTGGTCCCTGCCAGTCCACTCCCTTCCCTCAGAATAGCTGAGGAAATAAATAGTCCCTCCACAACTGCCTGCCAGCTCCCTCTATGAACATCTTCCTATAATCACCTCACCCTCTGCAAGTCAGAGAGCTGCTCACCCACCTAGCACCACTCTGGGAGGATCTCCCATCAGGCCAGATGTCTATGGACACAGTGTTAAGATAATGGTGCCGGGCGTGGTGGCGCACGCCTTTAATCCCAGCACTCGGGAGGCAGAGGTAGGAGGATTGCCATGAGTTCAAGGCCACCCTGAGACTACAGAGTTAATTCCAGATCAGCCTGAACCAGAGTGAGACCCTACCTCAATAAAATAAAAAAGAAAAGAAAAGAAAACAAAGACAATGGTTTCATAATCAGAAAGACTGGAGTCTCGTTGCAGTTGCATATGTCCTTGGACAGGTCTTTGCAATCTTTGGAGCCTCTATGTTGCCAAAGGATAAACTACAACAATCCAGTGTAATGATCTCTTTTAGCATGTGTGTGTGTACATGCATGCACATGTGTGATTGCATGTGTGTGTACAGGCACACATGTGGCACAGCATGTGTGAAGGTCATACAAGATGTCTATCATTGCCTTCCATCTTGTTTGAGGCAGGGTCTCTGGTTACTCAGATCTCCATTCATGAGGCTAGCTGGCCCAGGAAATTCTCCTGTGTTTATCTCCCATCTGGCCCTATATGCCCTGGGATTACAGAAGTTCAGTTTTATGTAAGTTCCAGAGGTCCAAACTCAGGTCTTCACACTTGTTCAACAAGCACTACCCACGGAGGCATTTTCTCTGTCCTACTGTGATGATTTTAATGGGCTTGTCTTCAGTTCTAGAGTTGGGCTAAACAAAGCAAAGACTAGCAGGTTGTCTGTGGGAGCCAGTGCAGGACCTTAGTCCAAACAATGACTTCCTGTAAGTTTTATGAAGTAGTGCCTATACTCCTGAGAAGCAGCATGGGAAGCTTGCTGCTGGGTTTCCTTACTGGGATACAAGCCTATTTTCCTGCACCTTTGCTCTTTCTTCTCTTTCCTCCACATACATCCATAGGGTGAGAAAACTTTTAGAAGAAAGAAAACCCTGTATAAGTTTGCTTCTTTCTGGATGGAGTAATGGCACTGCTGCTGCTGAGGGAAGAAGATATGTGTGGTGTGCAGGAGATTGAGCTTGGCCCCTGGGAGCCTGCTGGGGCTACAATGAGTGAATACTTCTTAAGTCTTGGACTGCTTGAGAGGTTCACTAAAGATGCCAGAGGAAGACACCTGGCCATGCAGTGCCCAGAACAAGGTCAAACTGAGTTTGCAACCAGCCTGGTTTTGTAGTTGGCTTTGTGTTGCTGGGACAAAAAACCCAAACAAAAGCAGCTGATGGTAAGAAAGGATTGATTTTGGCTTATAGTCTCAAGGGAAAGCTTCATGTGAGCAGGGGAAAGCATGGCATGAGCAGCGGCTGGACATCACCTCTGCCACTGCAGGTGGAAAACAGCAGCATGAGAATGAGCTGATCTCTAGCAAAGGGGAACTGGCTATAACAGCCCTAAGCCCATCCCCAACAACCTGCCTCCTCCAGCAAGGCTCCACCTCCCAAATTACCATCAGCAGGGAAACCAAGCATTCAAAACACATGAGTTTATGGGGGGCAGGCACCTGATTCAAACAGCTTCTCCTGGTAACCAGCAATCTGAGAAGGAGCCAAACCAGCAGCCTGTAACAGATAGAGTTCCAGCCATTGAGTCCTTCAGGCCCACTACTTCCCCTCCTTCGTGGATGGTCTGAGGGTTTCCTTCCAAGCAAATGTGGTTATAACACTCCTAGATGAATTCTCCCATCTTCTAGGCTCTTTGCGGTCACAGAACAGGCAGGTCAGAGAACAAGGAGGAGAAGGCAAACTTTAAACACACATATATAGTATATTGCTGGGGAGATGTCTCAGTGACTAAAATACTTGCCATAAATGTGAGTACCTGAGCTCAGGTCCCCAGAACTCAGTTAAAGCTGGATCCTACAGTGCTAGTATCTATAACTCTAGCACAACTAGGGAAAGAAGGGATGTGGAGACAGGAGAACCACCTCAGAGATGTAGGACAGCTGGCCTGTGAATGCAGCAGTGAACAACAAAATGAGAGACCCCCCCTCAAATAAGGTGGACAATAAGGACCTCTGACCTCCACACATGCACTAAAGCACACATGTGCCAACACTCACACACATGAGCATGCACACCCAAATATACATGCATCATACACACACCACAACATATTATGTAGAATTTAAAATGTCATATAATAATCATACTATTCATCCACTATGATATATAGTACAATATATAATACTAGCACATATTACTATCATATGTTTTCATTCCTAGGTAGATTTTTAGTCATCTTCTTTAGAGAGTACATGTATTGAAACCTGGAGTATAAATTATTTTCTCATTCCCAGGACAAAAATACCCAACTAGAAGGAGCTCACAGAAGGAATGAAAGGGTTTATTCTCAGCTTACATTTGGGGGGAGTCCATCATGGTGGAGAAAGCATGGCAGGAGCAGATAGGTGATGACATCACATCATCACATCAGCATAGATGAAGTGGCTCAGAGAGCCATACTATAACACTTTAAGACCAGGCCCCCCAGTGATATACTTTCTCCCAAGGCCCACCTCCTAAAATTTCCATTAGGGATTAGGTATTAAAACACATGACTCAGGGTGGGGGTAGGGTATTACATTCAAACTATCACACCTGGTTAAATGGAAGGACAACGGATGACACTTTTGAGACCCAAGTTCATGGTATGGTGCACCAGGTCCTGTGCTTACAGACGCCAAAGCTCCTGTGAAAGTGCATCATGGTTGACAAGGTAGAGGAGAGGGAATATGGGCCAAACTCCCATTTTGCAGATGAAAAAACCAAGGCACAGTTGCAGAAGAAGTAAGTGTGTTTGTTGGCTTTCCATCTCTATAAAAACTCATCTATAAAGAGAAAAGATTTATTTTGGTTCATGGTGCTGAGGATTTCAGTCCATGATCAGTTGGCCTTATTGCTATGGACTTTGTGGCAGGAATGTGAGGTGGAAGTGTTAGGACGTAAGTCAGAAAAAGGAAGAGACTGGGATCCCAGAATACCTCTGAGGGCTTCTAATGACCCAGTAAGCCCTATAACTTCCAAAGCAGTTAGTTTGGGATTGAGCCACTAATACCTAACATGTGGGCCTTTGGGGGGACACTTAAGATCCTAACTATTGAAATAGGGGAGGGAACCTGGGACCCAACTTTTGAGTTTACAGACTGCACACTACTGGGAAGAAGTGGTGGTAGGAATTTGGAAAATAAGGCTGCTATGGCCCCAGTTATTGGAACCAGGAGGGAAAGAGTGCCTCCTTTGGAGCTGCATTCCACCCCCAGCCACTTGTGTTCCAACTGCAAGGACATTCTCGTTGCCCTCCCCTCATGGTCACAGCTCCAAGCATCACAACCTCTTACACAACCTTGTGCAAAATCAAAAAGAAAAGAGGAACCAGAAAAAAAAAGTATATTCTGTCTATATTCCCAGAAGCCCTGAAACACCACATCCCTTAAGAATCACTGACCCATGATGCTCACATGATCACTCTATATCATATAGACACATTATTCATCCCCTGCTCTGGACCCATTCTCTCCTGAACACAACCTCAATTCTGATGGTAAAAAAGAGCTGTAAGTACTGCACAGAAGAGTGCCTTCAATTTACAAGTTATTGTGCATTTTGTAAAGACCTAAAAGAGGAAAAGTACAAATTTTCTCTTGCAGTGACTTTCCCATTGCTTGAACAAGCACCTGACCAGAAGCAGCTTATAGGAGAAAAGGTTTATTTCAGGCTTACAGATTCCAGGTGAAGCTTTATCCTGGTGAAAGAAGCTGGCTCACATTATCACACAGCCATAGCAGAGAGAGAGAGAAGCCAACATGAGCAAGCAGCAACAGCCAGAGCTCAAGCTGGCTCTCCACATACCCAGTAGGGCTGGACTCAAGATCTGTCCCCAGTGAAATGTCTTCTCTAGCAGAGATTGCCTACTAGAGACTGAAGTAGGAAGTTTAATTAAAAATACCCAAGGACTGGGCATGGTGGCACACTCTTTTAATCCCAGCACCGGGGAGTCAGAGGTAGGAGGATTGCCATGAGTTCAAGACCACCCTGAGACTACATAGTGAATTCCATGTCAGCCTGGACTAGAGTGAGACCCTGCCTCAAAAAAAAAAAAAAAACAAACAAACTGAGGGCTGGAGGAGAAATGGCCTAGCAGTTAAGGTACTTGCCTGCAAAGCCTAAGGACCTAAGTTTGACTCTACAGATCCCACATAGGCCAGACACACAAAGATGAGGCAAGCACAAGGTCACACATGCCCACTAGATTGCACAAGCATCTGGAGTTCGATCACAGTGGCTGAGGCCCTGGAGTGCCAAATCTCACTCCCTCCCTTCCACCCCACCCCACAAACACAAAGAAATGGTGACTACATAGAAAGATAGCAATTATTACTACCTGGGGGCTAGGTGAGCATGTCCTGTCTCCAATCTTACTGTCCTCCCCTCATGCTCACAGGGAGGCTTCCATGGCTCCAAACATCTCTCTTACACAGCCTTGTACAAAGACAAATAGGTCATTATGTTACATTTACTAACATGATCAATCACCACACTATATTTCATAAATATTCACCATTAATTTTAAAAATAAAACTTTTTAAAAAAGTAACTGCTATTTAGAAACTACTGGAGAGTTCAGGACCTCTGAAAGCCTTTGTTCATCACACTGATCATCTCAAGAGCCTGGGAATGTACAGGTTCTCAAACTTACCTGCCCACAGTACCCCTCTGTCACCAGACATCTCATGAGACTTGGGTTCTGTGGAACACACATTGGGAAATACTGCCTAATGCATCTTCTCGGTATTTCCCCTCTTATTTCATATGACATCACATTCAGGCTAGACAGAAACCTTCCCTTCAGCCCTGAGTAAATACAATTTTCATAAATTTCTGTCTCCTTGATGTTTTCTTAAGTCTCTCTCTGTCCAAGTCAAACCTGGATTCAGAATGACAATTTTTTTCTGCTCTGCCAAAAACTTCACATTTAGACATTTATCCTCACATAGTTGCAGCCTCCAAAGGTTTAAAAAATAAAAGGCAAGACGAAGTCATGAAACTAGAATTCCATCAGCTGTTCTAAAATGTTTTAGCAATTCCATCCACCCTGGAACACCCTGAGCCTCTCTCTGCTCCATGTGTTTCTGGGTTTTCTCTCTGACTAGATGTTTAAGCTTCCTGTCTTCCAGGAGCCTGAACATGGTGTCCATGCAGACATTGTTACTGGAAGCTCTGTAGCTGAGGCTTAGAGGAAAGCTTTGGCCAGCACTGAGTCTGTGAAATGTTCTCATCCTCAGTTCAGTAATTCTGAAGTAAGTCACCACTTTCCCAGCCTACCCAGGGAGCTGTGTCAAGCATGTAACTGCACTGCATCCACTCTGATGTGCAGATGGGACATGGTTGCTGCCTTCCTGACCTTCAACCTTACAGATGAGAACACTGAGTCTGGGGAGGCCAAGCCAGCCCCTGGCATGGGCTCATCTTATAGATTGTCTGCAGTTGCTGGGAGAAACTGGGGGTGCAGCCTTTTCTTTTAGGAAGTGAACCTGGGCTCTCAGGCTCCCTTCATAAACCTGTCACCATGTGACAGCTAAATTTGGCTCACTGTGTTATGGAACTTCTTTTTTTTTTTAAGTCTGGACTTGATATAGATTTCAAAAATGTAAATCAAGCTCGCCTGCAGAGATCTGGGGTATGTGTGTGGCGTGGAAGTATGGGGGAGGGGTGGTCTGTGTGTCTCTCTATGTGTTAGAGGGCTTGGGTGGAAACTGATATTTCCCTATTAAGGTTAGCTAATATTTAGAGCATTCTTCAAAGAAAGAAGTGGTTCTAAAAGGGCTGCTTGCAGGAGCACACCACTTCCACCAATTAATAAAATAAAACTATTGAAATCCAACAGTTTTATTTAATGTGTGTGTGTGTGAGCATGTGTGTGTGCATGTTTGCATGTGTGTGAATACATGTGTTTGTGAGGTGCACACCATGTGAGTATGCATGTGTCTGGAGACCACAGGTAGATGTCAGGTATCTTCCTTAATTGTTCTGCCTCCTAATTTTGAGACAGGATCTCTGTGAACCTGCAGCTTTCCAATGGCTAGATTCGTTGGCCAGTAAGCCCTAGGGAGTCTTTCGTCCCCTGTTCACCAATTCTGGGATTAGAGGCATGTGCCACCACACCCTTCATTTATGTGGATGCTAGGGAATCTAAACTCAGGTCCTCAGGCTTGCATGGCAAGCGCTTTATCCACTGAAGCACCCCCCAGCTCCTCTAACAGTTTTTTTTTTTAATTTTTAAAATTTTTATTTATTTATTGAGGTCAGAGAGAGACGGAGAGAGAATGGGAGAGTGAGAATGGGTGCGCCAGGGCTGCAGCCACTGCAAACAAACTCCAGACACGTACACCCCTCTCATGCATCTGGCTTACATAGGTCCTGGGGAATTGAACCTAGGTCCTTTGGCTTTGCAGGCAAGTGCCTTAACTGCTAAGCCATCCTTCCAGCCCCCTCTAACAGTTTTTGAATGTCTCCTGTACAGAGACACACTGTGGCACGCTTTATGTGCTTTCTTTCAAGTTATCATAATCAGTGTGTGAAGTGCTGCTGATCCAACTCAGTAAGTCAAGAAGCCAAAGATTCAAAATATTGATCAGCAAGAAGTCACACATCAAGGCTTGGTGGCAGTTAGGAAACACAGGGATTCAAGGCAGGTGAGAGACTGGCCACTGTAGTTAAAGCCACCATCTTCTCCTGCCTTGGCCGCTGACCTCACTGAGGCAGAGGAGATCTTTGATTGTTACCCTCTCTATTTTTGTGCATTCAGGCTGAGATGCAGAAGCTTCCAGAACATCCCCTGGTACCTTGTTTGCCCACCTGCAAAGAAGCACTGTCACTGTCACTGGGTCTGCAAGTGCTGAGGCGCTTGCCTTGTGAAGCAAAGATGCTTGGAAGTCAGGAGCGCTCCCTCCAGAGAGGCCCCTTCCTCACGTCACCCACTCCCTGTGCTCACTCTCCTCCGTGTGCATGGCTCAGACGTAGTCTGAAATGTGAAATGCTATTGTATTGCTTTCTAGACGAGCCTCTAGTCTGTGTCACAAAGTCTCTTTAATACACACACACACACACACACACACACACACACACACACACACACAGGAAAGCAAATACACCTCAGGGGTGGTAAAATAAATGAGAATGTCTCTCTCATATGACCACAATTAGGCTTGGCTGCTTCTCAAGCATTTCAAAGGCTTTTCTTTCTTTCTTTCTCTGCTTCTCAAACTACCTTCTTTGTCTGGGGACTCTCTATTTGCCCTCCTGTCCTTCCTACAGTGTCACTTGCAGCTTTGCTAGTGACTTGAATACATGTGAGGACACAAAGGGACAATGAGGCCTGTTACCCGAGGCAAGAAGCCACCTGCACACATTTACGGAGGCTCTTTCTCAAGTATCCTGCCACTTTGTACCAATGGCATGAACAAGAAGGGCCACCACCCAGCTCCTTTACTTGCAGTGAGCCCCTCTGCACCCCCAAACTGATGAGTTCTGAGGAAGCCAGAGGGAGAGGTGCCTGAATGATTAGTGTTATCCTTACTAGGCTCAATCTTTTCTACCACTAAGAGATGATAAAGAACCAGAAGGGAAATTGACCCATCCTGATTCACAATATCGTGTATCTGATTAAAACATGTTGCCAAGTGCATAATGAAGGCAATAGTGTCACTTAGACCACAGGGACAGAGCTACAGAGGCACCAGATGATGCCCTAATATATCCAAGCCTAAAAAAAGGACAAGTGCAAAAAAAGCATTAACAGAATATGAGAGAAATGAGAAATACTATAAAAGGCCAAACTTTCAAATCATGGGCCTACAAGAAGAGGAAGAACTCTAGGCCAAAGGCATAGAGAATATCTTCAATATAAGTATAGAATGTCTGTCAAATCTTATGAAAGAGAGGCCCATCCAGCACCACGGAGAATACTAGATGGAATACTTTATACTGAAGACATGAATCAATATAGCCAAGGGACTACAAGAGGGGAAAAATAATTATAAAACAGACATACAAGTAAATGAAGATCAAGAAAACAAACATCAAACTCAACAAAGTTTTCAACAAAATAGGGATTAACTCACACCTCTTAATTATAACTGTGGAGAGCAATAAAATCAACACCCCAATAAAAAAATACAGGTTAGGGAACTTCCAGGTAAGATGGCAGCATAGGAGCCATGCCAAAGCAGCCTAGGGAGGAAACAAGGAGAAAAATAGCAAAATACACTCTCCTACCAAAAAGTGAAGTATATAAAGAATTGGCAACCCCAGCAGAGAAGTAGGAGAGAGCTAGGTGTTCTAGGAACCACAGAAGCAGGCAAAACCATCTCCTGCTGCAGCAGCACCAATCCCCACAGCAGCCAAGCTCTGTCTGAGCCACAGGAAAAGCCAGGTGAAGGGAGTTTCCACTCACACCAGCCTCCTCACAAAGTCAAGAAGCCTGAAGGAGAAGACAGAAGGGACCAGCTGAGCAGCCCATGAGGAAAAGGATCACAGGGATCAGCTACCCATCTCTGTACAAATCTAGGCACCCTCCACAGCCTAACATCACCGGCCCCACCCATGCTGGCAATCACAGGAGACCTGGGAAAGGGAGACCAGCTACACAGCACCCAAAACAGGCAATCGGAGCAGCAGATCCACTGACCCAGCCAGCCCAGATGAGTCCACAATGCAGTAAAGAGGTACCCAAGTGGGCATACAGAATAGCTGAAGCCAAAGCAATTCCAAAAGGTAATAGGGCCTACTTACAACTGGGTCAGTACTTGCCACAAAAACTGGCATATAGGCCTGAATTGGAAGTGCTAATTGCACCTTCCATGTCTGGGCAGGTTAGGTGCTAAATTTGATTGATGGTCAGCATTGCTATTCTTAAATAAGCTGTATCTGAAGTTGTCTTTGTTGCTTCCTGATTTATTGTGGCTTTGTCTTCTTCTGTTATTCATGGGGGCAAGGTCTTACTCAGATCCAGGCTGACCTGGAACACTTTACAGAACAGAAATCTCAGCCTCCCAGGTAACAGGATTAAGGGTGTGGGGCAACAGACACCCTTAGGGACTTTGACTGTGTTAGACTATCTATTTGTTTTAATACTCACTCTTACATAAATACTCCATGCTCCCTTTGATTGAATATGTATATTGTTCAGTTGAATTTTAGAATTTTCCTGTATTTTGCTCCACCCACTCTAGTAGAATATTTACAGAGAAGACAAACCTAACACCTAGGGTCACTTCTGCTGTAATTCTGGAAGTTATATAAGAGCCACACCTGGCACCTTAATCTCCTACCCTAAAGATATATAACAGATTTGCATATCTAAAAATATTACAGATACTTAGAAAACCCAAGCATCAAATTAACCCAAGATACAAAAATCTCTACATTATAATACAAGAAACACAAAAAAAATCAAAGTAATATAATTTTACCAAAAATTATAAACTCATCAGTCTGACCTCCTATGAGGCTTTTTTAGATGAAATGCCTGACAAAGATTTAAAAAGAAATATTATAATTATATTCAAAGAGATCAAAGGAATCAAAGAAGAAAATAAACTCCTAGAGGAGAACGCAGGAAATCAACTTAATGAAATAAGGAGGTCAATACAAGACATGAGTAAGAAAATAGAAATGCTGAAGAAAAACCAATCATAAATACTAAAAATGAAAAACACAGTAATTCAAATTTTAAAACTCTGTAGACAGTTTCACTAATAGAATGGATCAAGGAGAGAACAGAGTATCTAACCTAGAAGACCAGCTAGCAGATCTAATACAGTCTAACAAAGAGAAAGACAAGATATAGGAAGGTATGAATGGGAATTTCAAGATATTTGGGATGCTATGAAAAGATTAAACATAAACATATAAAGGCAAGCCCATCAGAATAATAGCAGATTATTCAACACAAATTTTAAAAGCCAGAGGGCTTGGAATGTTATATTCTAAGTTCTGAAAGATAACAACTGACAACCAAGATTACTTTATCCAGCAAAGCTATCCATCTAAATTGACAGAGAAATAAGGACATTTTTCAACAAAAACAGGCTAAAGGAATATATGACCACTAAGCCAGCTCTACATAAAATACTTGAAAGGATTCTTCATGCTGAAGAGAAAGAAAAGCACACACATGAGAAAACAGGAAAAAAAAAACCAAAACTATACTCAAACAATAGTTAATACAAGGGAGTAAAGGGAAAACAGGAAGCACTACAAAATAAGAAAAATGGCAAGAATAAATATATACCTTTAAATAAATAATAACTGTTAATATCAACAGCCTCAATGTTCCAACCAAAAGACACAGGCTTGCAGACTGGATTAAAAGGCAGGATCCTTCTGTTTGTTGCCTCCAAGAAACTCACCTCTCCATGAAAGACAGATACTACCTTAGGGTAAAAGGATAGAATATGGCATTTCAAGCAAACAAGTTAGGAAACAAGCAGCTGTTGCTTTAATATTATATGGCAGGAGAGACTTTAAACCAACATTAGTGAGGAAAGATAAATAAGGTCACTTTATACTGATTAAAAGAACAGTTCAACAGGAAGACGTTACAATTCTAAACATATATGCACCTAACATAGGTACTCCCAATTTCATTAAACAAATACTATTAGACTTAAAGTCACAAATAATACCAAGCACAATTGTAGTGAGTGATTCCAATACCCCACTCTCATCAATTGATAGATTATCCCAGCAAAAAAACAGAGAGATATCTAGATTAAATGATATCTTACAACAAATGGGCCTAACAGATATCTACAAAACATTCCATCAAAATGCTGCAGAATACACATTTTTCTCAGCAGAACTTGGACCATTCTTTAAAATACACCATATATTAGGAAAATTAAGTAACATCCTGTACTCTATCTGATCACAATGGGATTAAAATACAAATCAGCTACAAGAAAAACTACAGAGCATACACAAAATCATGGAAACTAAACTGTACACTACTGAATGATGAATAGCTCACTGAATAAATCAAAAAGGAAATGTAAAACTTCATAGAATCAGATACTTATAACACAACATACCAAAAGATTTGGGACACAATGAAGGCAGTTCTAACAGGGAAATTTATAGCTCTAAGTGCCTATATTAAGGCCTTGAAAAAAGAAGAACAAGGCAAACCAAAAATCAGTAGATGGGAAGAAACAATAAAGATTAGAGCAGAAAATAATGAAATAGAAACAAAAACCCAGACCCACAAGGCCAAACATCACATATTCTCTCTCATATGTAGATCCTAACTACAAATTATTTAGAGTCATATTGTTAGCATAGAAACTGGTAGCAGAAACACGTAAGCTAGAAAGGGGCTATAAAGGAGGGAGGAGATAGGAGGACTTATGGGGATGGTTGTGTATATATATGTAAGTAGATGAACAAATGACTGGGGGTGAATTGACCTAAGTGAGGTTATCGGAAAACATTGATAAAAGAAGTGTGGGGGAAGGGTTAAACAAAATTTATGTTATGAATAAGCCATATGTAAACCTACTTTTTTTGGATAATGGCACACCCAGAAGCCATAGACTGTGACTAGAAAAAGTCAGTGCCAGGGATGGGATACCTTCCACTGATTTGGCCAGGGAGGTCCATGTTACCCCCAAAACATTACAGGCCATTGTGCTAAGACTCTTGGTTTCCCAGTAGAAATAGATGGTAAGACCCTATTGCTGAGCCTCCACGTGCTTGAGTTGCAAATTCACTGAGAAATCTTGCTGGACCTGAGCTGAAAACCTCCCTTTAGACCAGCTGACAGGAAGCTAGACAAAGCTGCACTGCATAGAGCCCTATGGAAGACAGAAGAGATCAGTGGTGAAAACAGTGGACACAGCAGCCTTAAGCTTGGCCAACCAGACCAAATTACCAAAAGGGTGCAATAGTGTCATGTCTTTTATGGGGGAAATCAACTGCTCTCTAATTGGACTGGAGGCCAGCTCCATGGGAGGGAATATATGCCTGGTACTGAAAACCTAGTCAAAAACCTATGGCAAAGAAGGTCACGAGCCCTAGGAGTATAATGCCTGCTCTTGTCTGGCTAAATGCATATATTATGCTCACCAAACTTCCCTGTGAAGCACTTTTCTTAATATGTATACCCAGATATTAATGCTCCTCTGACTTTTGGTTAGAGAAGCTTCTCTTTTCAGATGGTGGTGACCACTGGGATGACCCATAAGGCACCATAGTGCTGAGAAGAAGTGACAGAGGAGTTGTCAGCACTAAAACATCTCTATCACACCTTCCAAGGTTCAGGGTCTATTGCAGAAGAGGTGGCAGAAAAATGTAAGAGCCAAAGGAAGGGTAGGACTACTAACAATGCAATCGTTCAGACAGAAATTGGCCTCAATATCCACGACCTCACAGTGCCTAGTACTACCTTCACAAGACTCATAATATGAGGAAAAGATGATGACATCAAAATAAAAGAGAGACTAGTTGAGAGAGGGAGTGGATATGACAGAGGGTGGATTTGTGAAGAGAAAAGTGGAGGAGGGCAGGGAATTATCATGATTCATTGTCTAAAACCATGGAGGTTGCCAATAAAACAAGTTTTAAAATATACAGGTTAACAGGCTAGATTAAAAACTGGATCCATCCATTTGCTGTCTTCAAGAAACCCACCTTTCCATTAAAGAAACCACCTTAATGTGAAAGTGAGGGAAAAAAAAAATGTTCCAAACAAAAAGAAATAGGAAACAAGCAGGTGTGTCTATACTAATATGTAACAAACAAACAAAAAGACTTTAAACCAAAAGTAAACAGAAGAGATAAAGAAGGGGTGGTGACTTGAATATAAATTGTCCCCATAGTCTCAGGTGTCTGTGATTAGGTTTCCTACTTAGTCATCAGCTTGGAACATTTTGGGAGGTGGAGCTTTGATGGAGACGGTGTGCCACCAGGGACGGACCTAGAGGTGGAATCCAGCTCTGTGTGTGTTCAGAGCCAGCTCATACTAGCTTTTCTCTCTCTGCTGTGGGTATATGAAGTAAGCCAGCTTTTCCCACCATAATGAAGCTCCCCCTGGCATCTATATGCCTGAAACATACCATTTTTTTCCCCATAAGCTTCTTCTGGTTGGGTGTTTATCCCAGCAACGAGAAGGTACCTGCAACTGAAAACTGTTACCAAGAAGTGGGGTTGTTGCTATGATGAATCTCAACAAGTGGGTTTTAGTGGTTTGGAATGTGGTTGTGATGGACTATGGAAAGATTGGATACTTTAGACTGGAGAAGTCTCATAATGCTGTAAGCCAAGTTTAATGAGCTGATCTAGTGGACATTTAAAAATGCAGAGAGAAATAGGGACTGTGAAGGCTTGTCTTATGAAGTTTCAAAAGGGAAGAACTTTGTTGATGGAAAGACTGGATGCATTCTACCCATGTCCTAAGAAGTTAACTAAAGTTGACTTTCCATGTATAAATAAAAATAAATTGATAGGGCTCGAGAAGATGGCTTAACAGTTAAGCGCTTGCCTGTGAAGCCTAAAGACCCCGGTTCAAGGCTCTATTCCCCAGGACCCACTTTAGCCAGATGCACAAGGGGTCACACACATCTGGAGTTCATTTGCAGTGGCTGGAAGCCTTGGCACGCTCATTCTCTGTCTCTCTCTCTCTCTCTGCCTCTTTCTCTGTCTGTCACTCTCAAATAAATAAATAAATAATGAGCAAAAAATTTTTTAAAATAAATAAATAGATAAAAGTGAAAAAAAGCAATGGGGCTGGAGAGATTGCTTAGTGGTTAAGGTACATACCTGCAAAACCTAATGACCCAGGTTCGACTTTCCAGATCCCATGTAAGCCAGATGCACATGGTGGCGCATGCATCTGGAGTTTGTTTGCAGTGGCTAGAGGCCCTGGAATGCTTGCTCTTGCTCTCTCTCTCTCTCTTTCTGTCTCTAATAATAAATAAATAGAAATAAAATCTCTTTTTTTTTTTTAAAGCAATGGACTGTTGTGCTTGGTGGAAGTAAAATAAAAAGATATGAAAGCTGGGCTGGAGAGATGGCCTGGCACTTAAGGTGGTTCCCTGAAAAGCCTAAGGACCCAGGTTTAATTCCCCAGTACCCACATAAAGCCAGATACACAAAGTGGCACATGCATCTGGAGTTTGTTTGCAGTGGCTGGAGCCCCTGATATACCCATTCTCTTTCTTTCTCTCTCTCAATGTATACCTTTATCTCTCTCTGCTAAATGAATATTTTTTTTAAAGATATGAAGGCTGTAAAGTTTGCCATAGAGAGAAATTCAAGCAAGTTTGAAGTTAGGTGCACAGAGACTGGTTTTAGGCCACTAAGCTGCAATTAAGTTTACCACCATTAAAATAGGCCAAGTGTTTTGTATTGGCACAGTGATAAAGATGTCCTGAGAATGAAACCCAACCCATGGAAGGCTCAAGTAGTAATAATGCCAATTCTTTTCTCACTCTTGGCTAGAGAATCTGCTTATTATAGATGGCAGTGAATACTGGAAAGATTCAAGACCTATCAGATGACAAGGAAAGGAACCTGACTGCCTCAAGAGATGGATCATCTCTAACACAGCTGCCAAGGCTCAGGAAACATTACAGAGGAAGAGGCAGATTAAATGTGAGTGCTTCTCTCACTGCTAGCATAAGCACCTCCTCTAGGGAGATGGCAATATACACTGAGGAGACTCAAATTCATGAAAGCAGAAAATAATAGGCTTCCAAGAGCTGAACACTAAAGGAGACTTCTAACACACCCTCCAAGGCTCAGGGCACATCACAGAAGAGAGGGCAGAAAAAAAAGTAAGAGCCATGGGGTGGGGGCACTGACCCTCAACAGGGACTGACTGGTACATTAATGACCCCACAGTGATTATGCATAACCCCACTGAGGAAGGTCCTTAGTGTAATGGTTTCAGGAGAGAAGGGTTATGAGAGTATAACCTAATGGAAGTATAGCCAACGTGCAATATGTTAATATATTAACATCATCAGTAATTTTTTTTTTTAAAGAGAAAAGCACTAGGTATCAGTAGTTAAAGGTACATGCTCAACAAGCCTGCTGATTGGCATTGGGAACTGCAGGACCCGTGTAAAATGCCAGACAAGTACATGTGTCTGTTATCCCAATGCATCTACAGCAATTGCAGGCAGAGTCAGGAGAATTCTAAAGCTCATAGGCCAGGTAGTTTGGCGCTCCTCTACTTCTCCTTTATCTTTCTGCCAATAACAGTGTGTCAATATTTTTGTATATTAGTTTTACCATCATTTCCTGAATTGTAGGATGAGCCCATCAACCTTCCTGACTTCATTTCTTTCCATTTCTACTCCTCTACTTCTGACATCTCAATTTCTATAGCATTTTGTTGTTATTTTTCATGGTCAGGCCTCACTCTAGCCCAGGCTGACCTGGGATCCACTCTGTGGTCTCAGGGTGGCCTCAAACTCACAGCCATCCTCATACCTCTGCCTCCTGAGTGCTGGGATTAAAGGCATGTGCCACCACGCCCAACTCTTCTATAGCATTTATATGTACATTGTCAATGCTGGTGGTATTGACATTACTTTGACGAATAACCTCACTTTAAAGTCAGTGGGTCGGGGAGCTGGCAGCTGCTTTTATCCTTGTAGAACCTGAAATGCCAGAATTAGGGCACTTTGCTCCAATATAGTATTCATACTGTGTAGTGTAATTGGGTGGTCTAAGTCTACAATTTAGGCCTTTTATCTAAGAATGACCTACAACATATTGTTTTTTCCAAAATGCTTTTTATTAACAATTTCCATGATTATAAAAAAAAATCCCATGGTAATACCCTCCCTACCCCCACTTTCCCCTTTGAACCTCCATTCTCCCCACCTCAAACAGTCTCTCTTTTATTTTGATGTCATCATCTTTTCCCCATATTATGATGGTCTTGTGGAGGTAGTGTCAGGCACTGTGAAGTCATGAATATCCAGGCCATTTTGTGTCTGGGGGGAGCATGTTGTAAGGAGTCCTACCCTTCCTTTGGCTCTTACATTCTTTCCATCACCTCTTCTGCAATAGACCCTGAACCTTGGAAGGTGTGATACAGATATTACAGTACTGAGCACTCCTGTCACTTCTTTCCAGCACCATGATGCCTCTGAGTCATCCCAAGGTCACTGCCATCTGAAAAGAGAAGATTCTCTACCAAAAGTGAGAGTAGCATTAATATAAGGGTATGGACATTAAGAGAAGTGCTTTCTGGGCAGTTTGATAAGCATAGTACATACATTTAGCCAGACAGCAGCAGACGGTACACATATTTTTGAGTGACACAGTTGAACCAGAACTCACTATCATACATCATATCCACTGCTCCTAAAAATCTTCCTCCCTTCCTCCCTCTCTCTTGCCCTTCCTTCCTGTTGCTTGTTTTCTGTTGTTGCTGTTGTTATTGCTGTTGTTCATTTTTTATTGAGGCAGGGTTTCACTGTGTATCCCAAGCTGGCCTTGAATTTACAACCTACCGTTTCACTCTGCCAAGTACTGTAACTACAGTTATGTACCACCACACCTAGAAGACCTAGAAATTTATTGATAGCTCAGTGTTTGAAATTCAATAAGGCAGCTATATTCTCCTGTCATACAATAGTATATATTTCTTGGCAGATGTGATGGTCACTCTCGGTTTGTCAACTTGACAGGATTCAGAATCCCAATAGAAACAAATCTCTGGAAATATCTGTGAGGGATTTTCTTGATTAGGTTAACTGATACGTAATTAATATGTACAACAACACATCCCAATTGTGTACCATCCCATGGGCTGGTACCCTAGACTGAATAAACAGGAGGGATTGGGCTGAGCAGTACCACCAGCAGTCATGTTTGCTTGGTAACAGTGGACTGAAAGTGACCAGCTGCTTTATACTCTTGCCACCATCCATGCCGTTCTGGTCATGAGGATCTGTCACCTTAAACTGTGAGCCAAAAGGAGCCCTTCTTTCCTTATGTTACTTTGTTCAGGTATCATGTCTCAGCAGAAAGAAAAGTGACTAAATGCAGCAGATAAAAGCTGAGTTTGTATGGTCACAGATGGCATGCTTCCCACCCTCCAGGTCTTAGTGACTCCAGCAACCTTGGTGGGCACCTTGAAAATACCATCCATGTCTGGGTTGAATAGCCATCTCTATAAGGTTCAGGTCTAGCTAAGCCTAGAAGGATGGTCTGTTTGGACTGCCATAGAGAAAAGCTGCAGAAATCTCAGGATTCTGCTCTGACATGCCATTCAGTCCATGCATGTTGTCTACAGAAAAATGAGTAAGGATGAGGGAGCATATGATCAGATGCATTTGGCTAGGAAGAATGACAGCCATGCTCTACATATCCTTAGCTCTATGTATTCCTGGGCTGGAGAGATGACTTAGCAGTTAAGGTGCTTGTTGCCTACAAACCCAAAGGGTGCAGGTTTGATTCCTCAGGACCCACATAAACCAGACACACAAGGTAGTGTATGCATCTAGAGTTCATTTACAGTGGCCAGAGGCCCTAGTGTACCAATTCTTTCTCTCCCTCCCTCCTTTCCTTCTCAAATAAATAAATTTTTTTCTTAAAAAAATCCTACACTTTATTAACTCATGAAGCACATGACTGCATGGATTACTTTTCCAGAAATGAGGATGGAGATGGAAATGACAAAGTCTTTTTAAATATAGTGGTATAGTTTCCCTGCATAGTTGCAGGCCAATTCAGACCTGCCTGATATCCTAGAATATGGTTTTTAGAAGTGATGGACCTAAGATCTCAGAATTATAAATCTGGAGATCTCCTTCCTTTCTTCCTTCTCTATTATTATTTATTTGCAAGGAGAGAGAGAGAATGAGCACCCCAGGGCCTTTTGCCACTGCCAGTGAACTCCAGGCACATGTGCCACTTTGTGCATCTGGCTTTTTATGGGGAAATTGAACCTGGGCAGGCAGGCTTTGCAAGCAAGCTCCCTCAACAGCTGAACCATCTCCCCAGACCTCTTTCTTTCTTTCCTTTTTTTTTTTTTGAGAGGGGGTGGGTCTCATGTACCCCAGACTGGCCTTGAGCTCAATATGTAGAGGAAGATAAACTTAAACTCCTGATCCTCCTACCTTCATCTTCTAAAATCTGAGATTACAGATATAGACCGTCATAACCTGGCTAAATCTGGAGATCTTGAAAAAGAACTTAATCCATCTTTCTCCACCAAGGCAAGAGAACATTGAGAGCATTTCAGAAAGCGATTGACTTGGGGCTGGAGATTTAGTTCAGTGGCAGGGCATTTGCCTACCATGCCTGGGGGCTCTGGGTGTGATTCCAAGTACTGCACATGCGCATGGACACAAAGAGTCCTCAGCTTCATGACCCTTCTCTTTGTTGGAACTGCTACACCCAGGCCACATGGAATTGAAGACAAAAAGGAAGAACTAATATATGAAAATGAACACAAAGGGCTAGGAAGATGCCTTGTGCTTGCTGCCCAAACACAAGGACCTGAGTACAGGTCTCCAGCACTTCCATGAAAGCCAGGTACAGGGGTGAGACAGGGACAAGAGGATTCCTAGAGCTTGCTAGGCAGGTGGTGTAGCCGAACTGGTGAGATTTGGGTTCACTGAGAGACCGTGTCTCAAAAAATAAGATGGAGTGAAGGAAGACACCCAACCCCTGGCCTTCATATGTGTACACTTATACACACACACGCACGAACATACATACATGCATGAATGCACACACCACACACCCACATACATATTTACATGCAGGAAAAGAAAGCAAACATAACAGCAGCCAGCAAAGTGATGCCACAATGAATGAACACATGACTTGTGCAGCAGAGGAAAAAATTCCCATACAGAAAAAGGTTGACCTACTTCTTATGTGTTAGGAGAAACTGAGTCACAAAGAACGGGCACCAGAGATTATCAGAAAATTAATTCGTGTTGACATGGATTGGGAAAATAACTTCCAAAGCCTGAGTCCTAAACTCTGATAGCTCAGAGCTTTTATGGGCAAATATGGCAGGCAGTCTGACATTATCTTGAATTCTTTACATAGAAAATTCCTTAGCAGTAAATCAGTAAGAAAGTACAAATATAGAACAGAAAGTTGTTTGTTCAGGGTGTCTGTACATGGCTGCACTGGCCACATAGCATACAGGCAGTGCAGCTGCATAGATGGGGAGGAGACTCCAGGCCATGCTGCCTCCCTGACGAAGCTTCTTCGATAGAAACTGGTTTAGAGCATCATCTGGGTCTGGTTTCTCTGTTAACTTTCTTCTACCTCATATGCGCTTTACCAGCTGAGCTAGCTCCGCAGGATTTTGATCTCCTTCGCCATTCATGTTAGTCATAGGCTACCTTTCTTTTGTATCTCACTCACATTCGTTCCCCCAAGCAAGCTAAGGAAAAATTTTGCTACATTAGCATTTACGGAGGGCAAAGTAAACAAGGCTATAATTTTAAGGCATCTAGTCCTGTTAGCTAGGAAGGTGGGCTGGGGAGGGGTGGGTTTTCGACCCCTCCTCCATATCATAATGGTTTGAACTCAACTGAGGCTGGGAAAAATGCAGTGGCTGGCTTGTACTTCAGTGGCCAAGCTGCCTATATTTTTCTAGTACTTCAGGACTTGGCCAATATCCACATCTGAGAAACCTACTCACCCATGTCATCTGAGAGGGACAGCAGAAGCAGAGTGGGCTGAGACCAAGATGCCAGTGGCCCATAGAGCAGGCGGCAGAGAGTGTGACAGTAAAGGGTGAGGCAGAACAGAAGAGGGGGAAGTTGTGACGCCATAGGAAGGGACAGGAGCCCCTCCTCGCCCTGGAGTCTGCTTGAAGTCTCCTGATAGCTGAGAAGAATTCCAGCAGAGTAACAACTGCTGGAGGCTACCAAAATAGAGATCATATCCCTCTCCTATGCAGATACTGTGTGATAAAGTGGGAACCACCCAGGCTTAATACTTGTATGTACATGACCTCCATTCCCTAGAGATGTTCTGGGGATCTTAAGCAAGACTATTAGCATTGTTTACAGTAAAGACATCCTACCTGTCTTTATCCAGGGAATCTTATCAATTATGATCCTGTCAGGTACCCCTCAGAAACCACCTGATGATCTCATTTAGATTCTTTTTTTTAAAATATTTTATTCATTTCAGAAAGAGGCAGAGAGAGAGGGGAGGAGGAGGCAGGCACACCAGGGCCTCTAGCCACTGCAAACAAACTCTAGACATATACCACCTTATGCATCTGGCTTTATGTGGGTACTGGGGAAATCCAACCTAGGTTCCTTGGCTTTGCAGGTAAGCACCTTAATTGCTAAGTCAATTCTCCAGCCTTCGTGCAGATTCTTTTTAAAAAATGTTTAAATTTTTACTTATTTTTATTTAAGACAGTGGGGGAGAGAGAGAATGGGTGCACCGGGGCCTCTGGACACTGAAAATAAACTCCAGATGCATGTGCCACCTTGTGCATCTGGCTTAAATGGGACCTGGAGAATCAAACCTGGGTCCTTAGGCTTCACAGGCAAGTACCTTAACTACTAAACCATCTCTCCAGCCACATTTAGATTCTGTAGTAACCCTTTAAAGACAATAGCTTCAAACTCACTATAGCTGACTATTAAAAAGACAATGGAGTAGGACTCTCTTTTGAGAGAGCTACCCACACTTGGTATGTTCTGATGGGAAGTGGACAGCATTGGCAATGAACCAACAAGGAGGAAAAGGTAACCATGGGCATTAGCTCAGAGTGGGAGAATAGTGGGAAGAGGTACCCAGGACTGTTTCATAGCACCTGGGCAGACTGAGCCACAGACAAAGCGGTGGGCATGGGCCAACTGTGGCCAGTGGAACAGTTCTCACAGAACCAGACTCCTTCATGCCCCAGACCAGGGCAGGAGGTGGGAATGTGAGGATTTGGGAGACACTGCTGGGGTGCTGGAGGAAAATGCAGAGGGAGATAGAGAAAGGAAGGAGATAAATAGGAAGGGCAGAGAGGGAAAGGAGAAAGGAAAGAGAGAAGAAAAAAGAAGGAAGAGGAGGGAGGCAGGGACAGGGAAAAGAAAGAGTTAAGAAGGGAGAGGAAGATGGAGAAAGAGGAGAGAAAGGAAGAGAGGGGGATAAAGTTGAGAGAGAAAGAGAAGCGAAGGAGACAGGGAAGACAGAGGAGAAAAAGAGATACAGGGAGGGGGAAGAGAGAGAGAGAAGGAAAGAGGGGGCAGGAGGAGAGGGCAGAGAGCACAGAGGGAGAGTGGCCCTAGAGAAGGCAGTTCCAGTACCCTCTGGCTCTGGTTGTGGCCTAGCCTGTAGCCTTATTCCCAGATCCCCTCCAGCATCCTGATTCCAAATGCCCAGGGCTGCTGAGCCCTCTGACCCCTTTGCCAGCTGCTGCAGCCACCTCTGGCTTCCCAGCACTGCTGGAGCAAGCCGGGACCCTCCAGACAGCCTTTTTGGGCACCTTCCAAGAGGAGGCAAGGGAAAAGAAAGGGGGGATTGTAAGAGGCTTACGCAGCAGAGGCTCCCTGGCCTTCCTGACCTGGAAGCGCCTCTCAGTCCCTCAGACCCCACCCAGGGTGCAAGAAAGGGAGGGGTCCCGCAGGACTGGCAGCAGGGAGCCAGGCTTGGAAAGCCCTCAGGACTAGCAGCAATGGGAACACTTCGCATTCACCCTGAGGAGGCCACACACAGTGTGGGCTGGAACACACACACACACACACACACACACACACACACACACACACACAAAGGAATCTCACTTAGACCATTTTTCAACATGACATAAATGCATGGCAAACACTGCTGGCCACAGTGGCCTGGGGTTTTCAGATGGCTATTCCAGCAGCAGTTGGCAGACATTAACCCTTTGTGTGCCAACAGCTTTGTCACCACCCCCCCACACACACACACACACCCCAGGCCAAGAGAAATGCAAAGAGTTTTAAGCCAGCTGCCAGCATTTAAGCCCACACATTTGTTTTGGATTCGAGGCTGATTGTGGGGAGTTGGAATGTTGCAAGTCCAGAGCCAAATTATCTTGGGCTATCAGAGCCCCTTACGTGTTCATTTATTGCTCACCTGGGTCTAACCTAGCCTCCTGTGGCTATTAAGCAAATCCCGTGGACTGTATACAAAGACCCCGTAGCTTCCACCAACCTGAAAGCTAAGAATGTAATCAGATAGCACCTGAGGCCTCCAGCAAGCATTCCCCGCCCCTCCCGCAAGCACGCACACACACTTTACTGCAGCCCAGCTACCTGATAACCAGTGTATTTGAAAAGTGTTTAGCTTTCTGACTATCCTGTTACTATAGAAACTTCATGGAGCTGTTACCATGTTGGAACATGGAATTGGGAGTAATCTAAACCTGTGTTTCCAGGCTATGGACACTCACATTTGGCTCCAGAATAAACCATCTCTTGTCCCCTTGGAAGTGAGAGCTGTGTTTTTTTCCATCTCAGAATCAAAAACGAAGCAGGCCACCTTAACGAATAGCTGCATCATAGTGCAGCCAAGGTCACTGACCTTAAATGCTGGCAGCTGTAAGATTGCTGTCCATCATTGATCCCAAGTTCATGAAAGCACAGTCGTACTGTAAGGGAGCCCTCCAAGGGCAGGAATGGGACGGGCTGCATGGCGGAGGGGTGCTTAGATAGACTCTGGGAGGAAGGCAACTTAAGATCCCAGAGGAGGTTTGTAAGGGAAGGGGCACAACTAACAAGTGCTCAGGAGACAATGACAGCCTACTGCTGTGATCCCGAAGTTGTTTCTGCTTTATACCATTTGGTATATTGCTGTCTCCTATACTGAAAATATTTCTTCTTCGTGGGTAAGGTATGGGGCCAGGGCTGGGAGCTGGGAGGTGGGGTGGCCATCTGTAGATACAGGAAAGGCAATTCTGTGCTGACTCTCAGCCTAGAGGGAGGGTCGCTGGGAATCCCCAGGAAGCTTGACAAAGCACTTGCCCCCCACACTCGTTGGAAGCTGGGGGAGGGGTTGTGTAATCTGAGCCCTCCGGGACCACACACTACGCCAGTTGCCTGGGCCGCAAGCCTCCACTGCAGACTTCCTGGTGCTGTCCTCTGTCACATGTCATTCTGTCAGATCCAGGCCAACACTGTGGCCATCACTATGTCAGGGTGAGAAACATACTACAGTTTACGTCTGCAATGTTTCGTGTGCTCATCTAGCGTGAAAAGGGCCATTCGTGGTGTTCAGTGTTCAGGCTAAAGAAACCAATTCAGGGGCTGAGGAGATGGCTCAGTGGGTAAGAATGCTCACTGTGCAAATATGAGGACCTGAGTTGGCTCCTCATGATGTAGGATTTAGGAGCTCCTCTGCCAATGTGCCAAAGTACACCAATGCACCCACAATTTCATAGTGTTCTCAATTCCTTGTCTTGAGAATGAAACCCAAAGACTCGGGGATAAAGTTCAGAAGGATTTTGTTCTAGTTTTAGGAAGGGGTAGGGAAGGGGGACTTAAACCCAGAATGTAAGAGAAGGAAGCAAAAAGGAGCTCTTGCCCAGGGAGACAAAAAAAGTTTGAGAAGCCTTCTTCCAGATTCAGGGCAGGGTGTTTTATGAGCCCCATGGATCGGCAGCTAGTTTAACCAGTTTGGTCCTGACCCCAGGAGTGGGGTCAGAAATTTTGGAAAAAGGGCAATCTTCTTGGAATTTTAATTCTGTGGGAAGGGTATGCCAGGACTCCCTAAGGGCAGAGATAAAGAAAGGTCAGACCCTTCTGACATTTCTAACCTGTAGTAAAGTGTAATGACCTAAATATTCTCCAATAGGCCTAAGGACAATTTCTGTGTTTAGCCAAGAGAAAGCTCTTCACTTTGGGGATCCTGTCACCCTAAACTACGTAGCCAATTTCTATCTCTTATGCTATACTCACAACCTACATAAAATGCCATGGTTGGTGGCACATGCCTGTAATCCCACAATCAGCAAGGTACAAACAGGGAACCCTTGGGACTCTCTGACTAGTGTCGCTGAATTGGTGAATTCTAGGTTCAGCCAGAGATCTTATCTCAAAAAAATAAAGTGAACCCCCACTGAAGTTAACCTTTGGCCTCCATATGCATGCACAGACACACATGTGCATGCATGCCCACACACATATGGACATGCATACAGACACACTGAGAAATAAAACAAAAAAGAAACAAACTTGTAACTCACCCAAGAAGCCTAGAATGGGTGACAGGAGTAGGTGACGATGTTCTTGGTAAGACAAGGTGCCCATGGAGGCAGGCAGCCACACAGCAGTGACACCATGGCGCCAGCAATCTCACTGGCTGAAAACATCAGATAATTGGCCAGGATAAGTCAGGAGGTCACCGACCAAAAATGTTCCTCTTCCGTGAGATCGTGTCATTCAAAATGTTTCCAGAAATAAAGCAACATTAACTGAATCATCACTAATAGGAATTCTTACTTTTTTTTTTTTTGGTCTTATACCAATGATAGGTAATGGAGACAGATTGGTTTGTAAGTTATATTCTTTGGGTATTGTTGGACCAGGACTCTTTCAAATTTCCAATTAGCGTAAGGTATACAATGGGAATTGATTGTCCTTGGTAACTGAAAATCTGACCTTCAAGTACAGCTGGTGTTAGGTCACGATGGGCTTCCCCACAATGGAGTCAGCAAAGACAGCAGGATGGCAGCAGGATCCCACCAGGGAGTGGGTCATCCACATTCTTCCAGGAACCACCCAGCCATTATCCCTTCCTTGCCTACCAATGCCCCCAGGTCTTGGTTTCCTGACCCCTTATCTCTCAGGACACCAGGTTACTGTTCTGGTGTCACACCCTGGCTATTTTAGCTCTCCCCTAAAGAAACTTTTTCTTTACTTCCTCCTTCCTCACCTTCCCCCACTGGAAGAGCTCTATATAGCCCACGATCTGTAATCCCACACTGACTGCTCTGCTCTTGACAGTCAGTCCTGGCAGCTCGTATTTTTCCCAAATAAAAGCTTCCATCTTTGTCTCAGAGTGGTCTGCATGGTCTTGGTCACTCCTGAACCTTACACCTGGATCTCAGCATTCAAATTGCATCAGAACTGACTCTCATCCTTTCCATGTCTCATTGGCTTTCCTCCATGATGCTCAGACAGACTAGTCACTGGGAGACAGATGCTGGCAGCTCCAGCCTTTTAGAAACCCAGAGAAAGAAGCATGTCCAGGATAATAATTCAAACCAACAATCCTAACCTGAATCTTATTAAGCTGAACCTGGATCACATGCAGGATGCCAGGCCAATCAATGTGACCTGTGACAGGGCTGTTCATGTATCTAATTCTAACTCAGATGCCCCTTCTTGAGCTGACCACCAAGGTTATGGAAAGTCCATGTGGAACTGAAGTTTTAGGGCACAATAGCAGCTTCTAACAACAGCTGTGGCAGGTTAAGCTCAGCTGCCTGTCCCAACATACCAATTAAAAAGAGAAGTAGAGAAAGGAGATTTAATTACTGTACATCAGGAAGAGTAACAAATAAAGCAGTGCAGTGTTCCCAAGTTCATCTTCAATTCAAGTTCATCATCATCATCATTATCATCACGAGCACTAGGTTTAAGTGGAGGAAGAACTGGGGTAAGAGGATACAGGTTACACTGCTTGCAAAGCAGAGGGAAGATACTGAGCTTTACTGCTGAGTGCCAAACAAGGCAGTTCCATAACTGACAGGGCGTGGGTTGGGGCTGGCTGTGATCATTGTCCTCAGTGAACACGACACCATGTTGTCTGTGGTCTGCAAACCAATTCTATTCTGAACATGAACAAACAGATGTGCTAATACACACATCCTTAGATCCTCAGCTTTTGCCCATTTTGCATGATTTAGTATATATTTGCTTAAAACTGCTCCTTTCCATCCATTGTGAAACTCTACCTGCGAAATATTTAAAGCATCTCTCTCCCTTTGCAAATGCAATTAGATTGTTTTGAAGACTTTATTAATTTACTTGAGAGAGAGAGAGAGAGAGAGAGAGAGGCAGATACAGAGAGAATGGGCATGCCAGGGCCTTCAGCCACTGCAAATGAACTCCAGACACATGTGCTGCCTTGTGCATTTGGCTTACATGGGTACATGGGTACTGAGGAATCAAACCTGGGTCTTTAGGCTCCACAGGCAAGTGACTAAACCACTAAGCCATCTCTTTAGCCTGCAATTGGATTTTTAAATTTTTTTTTTTTTTTTTGGTACAGCAGGGTGATTTTTTAATTTTTTTTTTTTTTTTTTTTTTTTTTGGTGCAGCAGGGTCTCATGCATGAACGTCCAAACTTCTGATTCTCCTGTTTTCATCACAGCTGGTTTATACAGTGCAAGGGACTGAGCCCAAGGCCTCATGAGGGCTAAACAAGTGCTCTACCAATTGATATATCTCCAGCTTTCAGCTTTCAACTGTATTTTCTCCAAAGCAGTTTCAAAAAAAAAAAAAAAAAAAACCTCATCAGGACCAGGGAGATGGATCACTAGATAAAGCACTTGCCACACATGCATGAGGACTTGAGTTCCATCCCCAGAAATCCATGGGTATGGTGGTGTACACACCCAAAATTCCAATGCTAGAGAGGCAGAGGCAAGTGGATCCCAGGGGCCATGCTGGCTGAATCAGTATGCGCCAGGTTCATGAGAGATCCTGTCTCAAAATAAGGTGGAAAGTGACTGGGGAGACACCCAATATCAACCTCTGGCCTCCGCATACATATATCATCACAGTGCATAGCTGTATTTTTCTTTTTCTTTTTTCGAGGTAGGGTCTCACACTAGTCCTGGCTGACCTGGAATTCACTATGTGAATTCACTCAGGATGGCCTTGAACTCACGACAATCCTCCTACCTCTGCCTCCCTAGTGCTGGGATTAAAGGCGTGCGCCACCACGCCCGGCATAGCTGTATTTTTCTGTTGATGTCTTCATTTGTTTATAAATGTCATAAGACAAGTCTTGAAAGACTGCATGGCAAGTGCTAGGGGTCCAGTGACAATGTGCTCAGTAAAGGAGCTTCTGAAGTCTGGGTTTTGCTGCTGTCAATGCAAAACACACAGCTCCCACCTCAAAGGGGATAAGAAATAGTTTACTCTGGATCCAAATGAGTGACCATGGCCTGAGAACACAGATTCAGGTTACCCCAAAACTCCATGTTCCAACATGTTAACCACTTTGTGAAGTTTTTATAGTTGCAGAACAAAAGAAAGTTACAAACCAAAGCATTTTTCGAATACACTGGTGGAAACCGTAGCTGGGAAACCTCTGCTATAGGCTTCAGCTATTATCTGATGACATTCTCAGTCTTTGGATTGGTGGAAGCTGGTGGTCTACTAGTACATTCCAAAACAGTTTCACCTGATAGTCACAGGGGTGTTAGGTCAGACACAGAGGTGGGAAATAAGTGGCTATAAACAGAACATAAGACAGTCCAAGGTAATTTGGCTCTGGGCCTGCAACCTTCCATCTCTCCACAACCACAGTTCTACCAGTCAGTCTTGTAGGGGTTTCAAGTATGTGCAGAGCTGCTTTTAGGGAGCTTTAGTTCACATTGTGTTTAGGGACCCACCCCCAGTGCAACAGACACATAGCATCTGGCACTTAGTAGATGCTCATAAGATGCCTTTTTATGAAGAATATACATTCAGTGTGGAATGTGAAGACAGGACGTGTTATAAACCCTGGCCCACACATTTCCTCAATCTACATTTTTTTAAAAATTTATTTATTTATTTGAGAGCGACAGACACAGAGAGAAAGACAGATAGAGGAAGAGAGAGAGAATGGGCGCGCCAGGGCTTCCAGCCTCTGCAAATGAACTCCAGACGCGTGTGCCCCCTTGTGCATCTGGCTAACGTGGGACCTGGGGAACCGAGCCTTGAACCGGAGTCCTTAGGCTTCACAGGCAAGCGCTTAACCGCTAAGCCATCTCTCCAGCCCTCAATCTACATTTTGTTACTGATTGCTCTTCCCATCATCTTTGCCTTCTCTCCCATGAACTTTTGAGAAACTCAGAAGACAGATGGGGCTCCTTTCCCACCTCTAATGGGACTGCTAAGTCCCTAGGACCACTCTAAGGGGCCTGACTAGCTTGAGTCTAAGTCTGTTTGACCTGTCAGACTTCCCCTCCCCCAGCCTTGCCCAGGGCCCCGCTCAGCCTAGCCTAGTGCTAAGCCTTTCCCATCTCAGGCCCTGCCCAGAGGCCAGTGGCCACCTCGCCTGCTTCATCATTACAGCCACAACCTGACTTTTGGTGGCTCATTGGTGGAGCTGTGGCCACGTGGCTGTACCTGGAGGTGGTCTCTTGACCCAGGCCCTAAATCATACCAAACACCTGCTCTGCAAGCATCCTGACTATCAGCCATGGAGAAGGAAGGTTTTGGTGGCCTTTTCAAATGTGTAAGTGATGTTCACAACCTACGTTCCCAGCTCATTTTGTCATGACTTCAGCTCTCTGACAGCTGGGTATAAAGTGCGGTGGAGCAGCCCGTCTCTAGCACACATGACTGAACATGTGGGTGCTAACTGCACGAGGCCCTTTCCATTGTTTTAGGCAAACTTCCTCCTGTATCACCACCACCGTGCATGACAAATTACTCTTCCTTTTGGCCTGCAGCACAGACCAGGAAACTCAAGCAACGGGAAACAAATCAACATGCACGCAGTCTGGAATGAGTAGCTTGTCACTCGTCAGTCCCTGGTAAACCAGGACAGATGATCACCCAATCCAGGTTACTTAGCTTCTAAGCAGAACTCAGATTTCACTCAGGTCAATGGAAATGCAGAATCCACGTTCAATAGCCAAGTTTCCCAGGAGAGACTATGAAGTATGTAACCAAGGACAGAAATCACAGAAAAACTAACCCATCACTTGACCAAACTGATGTGGATGCTCTGAAATAAACCCCGTGTCTATAATGACAGGGACAGGGTGAGAAGATGGCTCAGCAGGTGAAGTGAAATGAGGATATGAGTTCAAATTCCCAGCACCCACATAAGATTTGGGCATGGCGGTGCATTCCTGAAGCTTTCCGGATAACTAGTCTAGATGAATGAGTGATTAGGAAGTAACAAAGGACTCAGAGATCAAAGATCATACATGTAACAGGGCAAGAAAATACCCCCAAACCAAGACATGTAGGAAGCAAGCAGGAAAGTACCCAGGCAGAAGGAAGTGTCCCCCCCTTCACAGAGAGTGAGACTTAACACCCTGAAGAAGAGAGTGCTTACACAAGAGAGGGTTAGGCTCCTTTAAATGGATCAGACATCCAGTTGGGGTGAGCCTTGTTATCAGACTGGGGTGTGTAAGGAGAGACCTGATAGGTTGGTGGATCAAGGGGCTGACTCAGGAGGGGCCAGCCCACCTAGGTGCCCTGAGCTAAGAAGAAGCAGGAAGGTGCTGTCTGGGAGTGTTGCTTGCAGTGATCTTGGGGGAGACTGGATCAGACGTGGGTTCTAGGCCTGCCAGGGCATCCCCTTGTTCTCATTGAGCTTTCTGTGCCTGCCTGACTGCCTATAAGAAGCTATCTTGCTCCTGTTTCTCCTTTAGCATCACACACTTGGCAAAGTAAACTCCTTAAGTATTTCCTTCTAACGACAGGATCATTTCCTGTAGCTAATAACGCAGGCTTTGAGTACCAAAATAGGGACTCCAAGGTTAGTTTGCAAAATAAATTTGAACCTGATTTATAGGGGAAAGCCTCAGCTAAATTTCATTATTGTCTCATGTCTTTTGTTTGGCACAAATAGGCAGACATATCCCTTAGCCTAGGACGTTTTCTTGATATACGAATGGCGTTCTTGGCTTTGCTCTGACCTCAAGTATCTGAGCTAAAATCTACAGAGAGGGAGTGAGTAGGCTCAGAAGATGGCTCAGAAGTTAAAGATGCTTGCAAGCCTGCCAACCCAAGTTCAGTCTTCCTCAGATCTCAGATAAAGCCACATGCAAAGTAGCACGGGAGTTGGTAATCCCAATTTTCCTGCAGCGATGGGAGGCGGATCCAAGAGCATTCTGAAGCTCTAACTCAGCAATGGCGAGTAAAACCCTGTCTCAAAAGAGGGTGGAAGGAGAGGAGAAACATCCCAAGGCTTCCCTTTGGCCTCCTTATGCACTCTGTGGTGTGTGTCCACACACACACATTTTTCAAAGTAAAAAAATAAAAAAAGTCCTTTTAAAATCTACTCAGGGAACGGGGACCAATTCTCTGGCCAATAGCTCTTCATAAATCTAAACATGGGAAATGAGAAGCATGCTTCCCACTCAAGTGTGAATGTGGGCACGTGGTCCTTGCTTTGACCTGTGCAATGGTTAATCTAGTCAACTTGATGGATGACAATGGACAAAGCTCTGGGCACATCTGTGAGGGTCTGTTCAGATTAAGTTAATTTAAGATCCACCCTACAAGTGGGTGATACTGTTCCACGGGCTAGGGTGCTGGGCTAAATAAAAAGGAAAAGCCAGCTAATCCTCCATCATTCTCTGCTTCAGCACCATGGACTGAATGCGACAAGCTACCTCAAGTCCCGCCACAATGCCTCGCCAACCATGATGAAATGGAACCTCAAACTATAAACAGAAATAAACTGTTCCTTCTTTTTTGTTTATTTTTATTTATTCATTTGAAAGTGACAGACAGAGAAAGAAGCAGAGAGAGAGAGAGAGAGAGAGAGAGAGAGAGAATGGGAGTGCCAGGGCCTCCAGCCATTGCAAACGAACTCCACATGCGTGCAGCCCCTTGTGCATCTGGCTAACGTGGGTCCTGGGGAATCAAGCCTTGACCCGGGGTCCTTAGGCTTCACAGACAAGCGCTTAACCACTAAGCCATCTCTCCAGCCCAAACTTTTCCTTCTTTAACTTGCTTCTGGTAAGGTATTTTGTTCCAGCAATGAAGCAATAACTACTACAGACTGTCATGTGACATGTTTAATAGTGAGACAGTAAGAAACCCATCAAAGCCTCCTCCTTAGGCCTTAACCAAAACCAGAGGATGAGCATCTTAGTTTGCCGCATGTGAGAATCAGCTAGGGGGGTTATTAAGATTTTGATACAGCCAGGCATGGTGGTACACGACTTTAATCTCAGCACTTGGGGGCACAGGTAGCTAGAAGGATCACCATGAATTTGAGGCCAACCTGAGACTACAGAGTGAATTCCAGGTCAGCCTGGACTAGAGCAAGAGCCTATCTCGAAAAACAAAAGATTTTGGTACAGATGTGTGCTCTCCGTGTGCATTCGTGGCATGCGGAGACCAGAGGAAGCTGTTAACTGTCCTCTTCTGTCACTGAATCTCTCACGGAACCTGGAGCTTGTGCCGTTTCTTTTACTCGATGGGCTGACCAGCAAGCCCCAGCCAATCCTCTTGCCTTTACCCCCCTCCGTGCTGGGGTTTCAGGTCTCCATGGCCATGCTTGACTTTTTACATGGGTGCTGGGGTTGAACTCGGGTCCCCATACTCTTTCCCACTGAGCCATCTTTCCAGCTCCTGAACATATTTTTACACATGGGCTTTTACCAAGAGGCTTTAAAGTGGAGGACAAGCATTGCCAAGCTCATCTCCAGTGAAGGTGAGAGTCGAGGATGGGTTAGAAATGCCTCTAGGGACTAGGGGACCAACAAAGCGGACCAGATTTCTCCCTAAATATAGATGCCCATGTCCAAGCTACCATCTTCCTTTTATTTCAATGACTTTGAATCCAACTAATTTAGAAAAGACTAGATTCCTAGTAAAAGAACATCTGAGCTAGAAAGCTATAGTAATCTCGTGCTATGGTCTAGATGTTTGCATGTCTCCCCCGCCTGCCATGCACTTGTTGCTTCTTTCTGTCCAGTGGGATATTATTACGAGGTGGGGCCTCTGGGAAGTAGTAAGCAAGTCCCAAGGGCAGTGCCTCCCGAGTGGGGCTAATGTGCTTGCAATATGGGCTCTACTCGAGCTCCTCAGTAGAAGGGTACCAGAGCCCAGCTTCTTGACGTGAAGGTCCCCAAGCTCTAGCCCAGCTGCACATTTGGTAGATGCAAACTAAGAAACATACAATTCCTTCATCTCAGAGGACACAGAAATGAGAGTCAGCCACACTGGCTTTAAGGCTGCTCTGTCCTTGCATGTTTACGTGCACTCGGTACGCTGGGTGCTCCTTCAGAGCAGATACTGTGTGTGCAAAAGTAATGACGAGCCCATCCTTCCCCCAGAGTCTTACAGGCCTGCTGGGGAGGTGGCATGAACGGACTGCAACTCAGGCTGTGGGAAAAGGTAAGGCACCTGCAGGGAGGTAAGATGGCCCCAGAAAAGCTGGCCATTGCCTCAGGCTAAGCAGCTAAGATTTCTCACATTTCCAAGTCTGTATCCATCTCCATGGGGCTACCAGTTAGGTTCTCTTTCTTTTTTCTTTTTGATCTATTATTTTCTAAATGGCCCTGTATGGTTGAAAAGTCTTCTAATTCCAGTGGTTTTTTTTTTTTAAAATAATTTATTTATTTATTTGAGAGCGACAGACACAGACAGAAAGACAGATAGAGGGAGAGAGAGAGAATGGGCGCGCCAGGGCTTCCAGCCTCTGCAAACGAACTCCAGACACGTGTGCCCCCTTGTGCAGCTGGCTAACGTGGGACCTGGGGAACCGAGCCTCGAACTGGGGTCCATAGGCTTCACAGGCAAGCACTTAACCGCTAAGCCATCTCTCCAGCCCAATTCCAGTGGTTTTTAATAAGTTCTAGATTGTTTGACAAAAATAATATTAGAAGTCCAATGCAAAATTGTAAACAAAATTTACTGCTTTCTTAGAAGATTTCTCAGACACATTATGCTTTCTTTTTAATTTTTTTAAAAATATTTTTATTTATTTATTTGAGAGCGAAAGACACAGAGAGAAAGACAGATAGAGGGGGAGAGAGAGAATGGGCACGCCAGGGCTTCCAGCCTCTGCAAACGAACTCCAGATGCATGCGCCCCCTTGTGCATCTGGCTAACGTGGGACCTGGGGAACCGAGCCTCGAACCGGGGTCCTTAGGCTTCACAGGCAAGCGCTTAACCACTAAGCCATCTCTCCAGCCCTTAATTTTTTTTAAATGTTTGAATGTGTGTATGTGTGCATGTGTGTTTGTATGTGTGTGGGTGCGAGTGTGGGTGTGTATATGCATGTTGAGGTCAGAGGTTGATATCAAAGACTCCATCTTACTTTTTGAGACAGGGTGTCACTGAATCCAGACCTCACTGATTTGGCTTACATTATCTAGCCACTAAGCACCAAAGATCGCCTGTCTCTGCCTCCACAGCTCTGGGATGACAGGTGTGACACCATGTCCAGCATTTTAGGTAAGGGCAAGGGATCTGAATCTGGTCCTCATGCTTGCATGGCCCCATTAGTTTAGCTCATCTAGTGCTATGGTCTAGATGTTTGTACATCCCCCTCCCTATGCACTTCTTGCTTCTTCCTCTCCAAAGCGAGGTGGGACCTCTGGGAGGTAAGGAAGTCACAAGTCATAAAGAAGTCATGCCTTATCTGATCACTGAGCTACCTAACCAGCCCACATTATGCCTTCTCCTGAAGACATACTGACTGATCTTGGTTGTTCTTTGTGTTCGCTGACTCGGCTTTCCCAAGTCCTTTATAGCAAGGACTGTGGTTCTCAGCTCTCTTCCATTTGCATCCTCAGGCTAGGCTCAGCCCATTATTGGCTGTAGAGATCTACTTGGCTGGCCAACAAACCCCAGAGTCTTCCCTTGAGGAACCTTGCTTCTCAAGATAGCAAGTTGCAGCCTAACACCAGGGGGCAGCGTGGCAATGTTGGCCTGACTTGTTCAGTCCTGTTTGCCTACCCTTTTGGGGTTGAGAATTGCAAAGCAAGTTTGAGCAAGAGAATCCATTCTTGATTTTTCTTCATCTAAGAAACAACACATTCTTCCTCTACAAATATTATCTCAACTTCACAGATAAGCTGAAAAACAAAGAAACAACATTCGCCCTGGGTTCCTAAATGTGTTATTTTAACCTTGCTTTTGCCTTTTCCCATGTTTTCCCCCTTGTTTTTCTTCATGATTTTCAGAGGTATTGATAGCTATAATTGGTCTATTGGAATAAAAGATCAATCGTGAAGCAGGAACAATGGTTCCCAAGCCGGAACAGCCCACCTCGCTTTTAGTTGCTTCCTGGCAGGAGAAGGTCCTTGGCGGGAAGACTGAGGCCGCCTGATGAGACCCGGAGACAGAAGACTCCACAGTGACTCTTACCTGTCCCCTTCTTACCAGTTCTTTAGAAATAAAGTAACATGTGCTCACATGCTGGTGCCTTTTACAATCTGGGATCCATTTTCCCTTAATTCAAATGAAAGGAACAACCAGGAATTGCTGAAACAAACCGACCATCCAAAAGAGGATCCCAGCTAAGGGCTCCAGGTGAAGGCTGAAAAAAAAAATACATGGTCCCTGCCAATGCGCCTGCTGGTGGTTTCTTTCCAAACAGAATTTTGGCAAAAGAAAAAAAAAAAAAAAAAAAAACTTCTTGGCTACTATAAGAAGGACCATAGCTAGGTGTCAGGTTTCATTTTCCCCTGGAACTATGTGGAGACAACTTGGCTCTGCTGTGGGTTTAGCAGAGATGGTAAATGCTAGCCTTGAATTCCAACTTCCAGTTACTTTAGGACCTCAGGTAATCTTTCCAACCCAAATATGCAATTGACTATGTTTTGTTTTGTTTTGTTTTGTTTTAAACACAGAAAGAATAATTTGGCCTGGGAGCTACCTGGAAAAGAGGAATGTGAACTTTAAGTTGGGAAAACCCATTTTTTTTTTCCAGAGAATTTTACTAACACTTTTAGATAAACACTAAGCATTAAATACTTGAGCTTACAGTGTCTCTTTTGGATTTCGGAAATTCCTTTTGTTTTGCCAAAATGAAAAAAAAAATAATGGTATGCCTTTTGGTTTAGTAAAGAATATCATTTAATGTTTTTAATCTATGTGCTTTTGAGGAAAAAAGAGGTCAAGATTTTTCTTGGGAGAGATAGTGGTTTGTTTGTTTATTTGTTTATTTATTTTTTGAGGTAGGATCTCACTGTAGCCCAGGCTGACATGGAATTCACTGTGTAGTCCCAGGATGATGGCCTTGAACTCATGACAATCCTCCTACCTTTGTCTCCTGAGTGCTGGGATTAAAGGCATGTGCCACCACGCCTGGCTTGTTTTACTTTTTTTTTTTTTTTAATAAGTAAGCAATAAAAATTGAATATCTATTTGTTAAAAAAAAAAAAAAACTTTGGGGCTGGAGAGATGGCTTAGTGGTTAAGCGCTTGCCTGTGAAGCCTAAGGACCCCGGTTCAAGGCTCGGTTCCCCAGGTCCCACGTTAGCCAGATGCACAAGGGGGTGCACGCGTCTGGAGTTTGTTTGCAGAGGCTGGAAGCCCTGGCGCGCCCATTCTCTCTCTCTCCCTCTATCTGTCTTTCTCTCTGTGTCTGTCGCTCTCAAATAAATAAATAAATAATTTAAAAAAAAAAAAAAACTTTGTATTCCCAACCTGACCCTGTTGCTGAGCATTTTATTGGTCCTAGAGAAAGCTATGCCGGACATGGAGAAAGACACACAAATTTCGCCTCTGCTGGACCTGAGTTCAAATTCCAGTTCATTTGTTTTCAAGCATTGTGACCTTGATGTTTCTGAACCCCAGTTTCTGAACCTAAAAATTGATCAGAACTATATCCACAATCCTGCTTGTCAGGCCCAGGACTTAATAAGGGTGTGTTCTCCACATGTGATTGCTGACCATTCACTACAACAAACATTCTGTCCCTCAACCCTGCTGGTGACCTGGAAGTCACCACCAACATATATAATGTATAATCAATGCACCTGTTCCAACTCTACGCCTGCATCTCTCACTGGATGCTGCTTAGTTCTATGGCTTCATCCCAATATTGGGGGTCTCGGAATGCAGCTCTTCGGTTGTTGAGGATTTGTTAGAGTCTCTTACAGGTGTTTTGCTTCCTATTCCCTGGCCTCCTGCTGGCTGGCTGAGTATCCTGGTCCTTGTCCTAGCTAGGTATCACTGACTTTCCCTATAGTCTATTTCTTCCTTTCCATCCCAGATGCCTCTGCTCAGCTCACCACTTAGGCTATGGCAGGAACTGTAGCAGTTACAAAATACCTGACCAGAAGCAGCTTATGGAAGGAAAGGGTTTATTTCAGCTCACAGTTTCAAGGGAATGCTTCATCATGGCAGGAAAGGCATGGCAGAGCAGACAGCCAGGGCATCACATCTTGTCACAGGACAGGGAAGAAGGCAGCACTGAATGAGCTAACTAGCCAACACCCAGTAAAAATCTCAAGGCCCACACCCAGAGGTGCATCACCTCCCAAAGGCTTCGTCAGCTGGGGATCAAAAATGACACTCATCGTGGCTTGAATGGAAAACATCTCCCATAGCCTAAGCGTTTTCCACTTAGTCTCCAGCTGGTGGAGCTTTTAGGAGGTGGAGCCTTGCTGAAGGAGCTGAGTGCCTGGGGGTAGGCCTTGAGGTTTATTAGTCTAGACCACTGGGTGTTCAGAGCTAGCTGGTACTTGCTTCTCTCTGCCCGCCGCCCCCCCTTCAGGTTGATGTAGGAAGGGAAGATGTGAGCTGGCTGAGGTGCTTTCGTTCTCCACCATGATGAAACTTCCTCTCAAAACTGTAAGCCTGAAATAACTCCACATGCCTCATAAACTGCTTCTGGCCAAGTGTTTTGTCTCAGAAATGAGAAGGTAAGTACTATAAGGCTTAATCACAAACACATGAGGCACTCAGGAATAAGTCTCCATCTTGGATATCTCATCTTTTCAAGGTATATGCCTGTCCCATTGCTTCTACCTGTTTTCCAGTCTTGCCCTGTCTGATCTACAAGAAAGGTGTTCATCTTCACCAAAGACCCTTCACAACCTGACCCTGACAGTAACCATCCTAGTGGGGAAGAAGTACTAAAGAGACACTTGCACCCTTCCCTTTGGTTAGTAAACTATTGAAACAATGGTTCCTAAGACTGAGACCATAACTCAAGTAACACCACAAGCCTCCCTCAGACTAACTGCACAGTTCCTTTCGGAGGTCCTTTGGGATGGATAAGCTGACTGTTGAGAGAGAGAAATAGACAGAGAATGGGCATGCTAGGGCCTCCAGCCACTGCAAACTAACTCCAGACTTATGTGCCACCTTGTGCATCTGGCTTATGTGGGACCTGGGGAATCAAACCTGGGTCCTTTGACTTTGCAGGCAAGCACCTTAACCACTAAGCAATCCCTTCAGCCCCTGACTGTCTTTTAAACACCACCACAGACACACCCTGCTAAGCATCTACCCCTTCCCTGACCAAGCCGCCGTGGAGGCTCCTCTCAAGTAGAATCTCTGTGAAGTCTGTCGCTTTCTGGACCAGACCCTGGCAGTCTTTGTTTCTCTGGAACCACTGGCCTTTCTCCTATAGCCTTGATTAGCTAAATTATCCCTTCCTCTCATAAGAAATCATCACAGATTCCCACACTTCCCTGTGGTAGCACTCCAAATGGTTAAAAAAGAAAAAAAAAAAAAAAAAAGGATGCAGGTAACAAAGAAACTAAAGGACTTGCTGAAGGCCACACAGCCCAGGAAGAGAGCCATGGATCTGGAACTGAACTTTCCCAGGCATCTACAAAGTGCCTTTCCCACACCTCAATGCTGCCTAAATCAGTACACCACAGCTTGATGCCCACAGCTTGGCATCTCAAGAAACTCTAACCAATTGCAGTCCGGGGCTTCTGCTTCCCTCTGAAGCTAAAGACAGACATCTTTGCAGTGTGACCTGAGGCTGGAACACTTGGCTCTGACCAATCCCAACTTCCTAGGTGCTCATTTTATTATTCAAACTCCCCAGGTCCTTCTTCTGTATGCCTTACCACCCCGCTATCAGGCTCCAACTTGTCTGCTAGCTTAATTTATGTATCTATTTAGAGATAGGGTCTTATGTAGCCCAGGCTGCCCTCAAACCCACTGTGCAGCTAAGGATGACTTTGATTTTTTTTTTTTTTTTTTTTTGGTTTTTCGAGGTAGGGTCTCACTCTGGCTCAGGCTGACCTGGAATTCACTATGTAGTCTCAGGATGGCCTCGAACTCTCGGAGATCCTCCTACCTCTGCCTCCCAAGTGCTGGGATTAAAGGCATGCGCCACCACGCCCGGCTCGACTTTGATTTTTTTAAAAGATATTTTTATTTATTTGAGAGAGAGAGAGAGAGAGAGAAGAGGTGTGCCAAGGCCTCCTGCCACTGCAAATGAACTCCAGACACATGTGCCACCTTGTGTATCTGGCTTTATGTGAGTACTGGGGAATCAAGCTCTGATCCTTAGGCTTCGCAGGCAAGCACCATGAGCTTGAATTTTTAATCCTTCTGCCTCTACCTCCTGAGTGCTTAGAGTTTAGGCCATACATCACCACATTCAGTTTATTTGGTTATAGGGGTGGAACTCAGGGCTGTGTGCATGTTAAGCATTCTACTCACTGAATACATCCCTAGTCTCTCCTCTAGCTTTTAAATCTCATAGTTGCTGTAGTGGTTTGAATGTAAAATGTCCTCCTTAGACTCATGTGTTTCAATTCCCAGTTGGTGATGCTGTTCAGTAGGGTTGTGGAACCTTTAGGTGGTATAGCCTTCTGTGGTAGTTTGGATGGTTGTCCCCCAATAGATTCAGGAGTTTTGTTCAAGCTTGTTACTTTGGTGTCATAGTGGGTGGATGCTAGGGTCCAGCCCTACGGCGTGTGGGTGGATCTGAATTGCAGCATAAACATAAGCAAAGGGCTTGAGCCCTGCCTGGGGTTCCTGGGAGTGTCTTTGCTTGTGCTGTTGGTGGTTGCTTTTCTCTCTGGGCGAAGACCTGTGAAAGGAGGCCAGCTTCTTCTGCCGTTCTGGAACTTCCACTGCATCTGTAAACTTCAAATAAATTCCATTTCTCCTATCGTTTGGAAGTTCATCCCAGCAGCAACTAAAGCTACTGCCTGCGACACCTTCCTAGAGGTAACGTGTTGCTTGGGGCCAACCTTGAAGTGTTGCAGACCAGGCCCACTTCCTGTTCTCGCTACTTCCTCCCTGCTGATATGATTCTCCAGCCACTTCTCTGATATGATGGGCTTCCCCTCAAAATTGTAAAACAAAATAAACCCCTTCCTTCCTTAAGCTACTTCTGGTATGGTCTTTTGTCCCAGCATTGGGAAGGAAACTGGTAAAGTGGACATTAGGTAAGAAAGCTTGTGGTCATCAGCTTTCTGTTACTAGAACCAATATGATACCTGAGTGATCAGCTTTGAAAGAGGAAAGGTTTGCTTTGGTTCAAGTCCATGGTAGGTTGGTCCTGTTGCTTCCCCTGTGCAACAGAACATCACAGAGGGAGTATGTGGTCAAGAAACACTGGGCTGGAGAGATGGCTTAGCGGTTAAGCTCTTGCCTGTGACGCCTAAGGACCCCGGTTCGAGGCTCGGTTCCCCAGGTCTCACGTTAGCCAGATGCACAAGGGGGCGCACGCGTCTGGAGTTTGTTTGCAGAGGCTGGAAGCCCTGGCGCGCCCATTCTCCCTCTCTCCCTCTATCTGTCTTTCTCTCTGTGTCTGTCACTCTCAAACAAATAAATAAAATTAAAGAAACACTGCTCACATCCTCTCAGGAAAGAGAGAGGAAGAGGAAGAACTGGATCCAAACCTCCCAATAAATAGGAAGAGGTCTGACTTCCTTTGACAGGCCCCCACCTCTTAAAGGTCCCATACCTCCCAATAAGTAGGCTGGAGACTAGGCCTTTAACACATGGGCTTTTGGGGGACTTATATCCAAACCACAGCCAAGCCCCATGATTGGCCTCTACACTACTTTACTGAAAGGCACCTTTCTGGGCTACTCCCAGCCTTCCTTGCCAGTTTTGGGTCTGCAGTTCCCTCAGTCTGTCAGTGGTCAGTTTAGATGCCATATACCTCTCCATCCTCACCTTTTAACAGAAAGAACAAAATCCAAAAGCCTGAACTAAGAAACCAAGTATGTATAAAAAGCTCACTTTCTCATCGGCTCAATGCCTCACCCTGAGAGCTGAGCTCTGAAAGTGCGTGGATACCGGTAGGGATTTTCAGCTTTCGAGTTCTCCTTTCATCCTCAGAGTGAAAGGAGAAGAGCTGATGCCCAGGAGGGCTGCAAATGTCCAGGGCAGTCATCACTATCTGTAGCCCGGATCCAGAGCACAGCCCCAGAACTTCAATAGATGCCGCCTGCCTCAAACAGCCATTTGGAGTCTTGTAATCTGAAACACATACTTTCAAGCAGTCTGGGGAGGGGGTGCAAATGACAGGCAGCTACACAAATAATTTGCCCCCAAATGTTTATCAGCTCCCTGCCATGGCCACTTCAAGCATTTATAAATGGTTATTAACTGGCTCCTTCACATCTGATAACCGGCCCCAGAACAGGTGGCCAGAAGGGTGGGTGATTAGAGGCCTCCCTGTGAGCTGCTGTGTGCTTGTCTGTGGGTGGTCTTCCTGCCTGAGTTCAGTGCCCACATGAGAAGACATTGTCGAAAGCCTCCAATTTAGGAGATAGCAGTCTGTTGTCTGTTTGTGTAAAGTACGGTCCAAGTTACAGCTGGCTTTGCTTTCTGGCCAGCAAACATTGCCAAGAAGGGTTGAAAGTTCAGCATACTCAGCCACCCTCCCCCTCCCCCTCCAAAACACAATACCTTCTCCCGCTCTTAGGCAAACAGCCCTCCATGCTCTTGCTTCATATATCCTTATTACTGACATTTTGTACATGGATAGACTGTATTTTGATCATATTCGTCCCCAGTACTTTCTTTTCCTCCTCCCCTCCCACTGAACCCCTTCTTCCCAACTAGTCCACTCCTACTTTCAAGTCTTTTCTCCTATTGTGACCCACTGAGTTTAAGGAGGGTTGCTTGCCTGAGCACAGGGGAGGGGTTCTTTCCAGGGACATGGGTAGTTTACCAGTGGCTACACCGCTAAAATTTGTCTCCTCTTCCTCCAGCAACCATTAACTAGCATGAGCTTCTCAGGGAGAGGTAAGCCACATGAGCCCCTCCACCGTCCATGAGGGAATGTGGATAGGCCCGATCTGATGCAGGTGTGGACAGCTGTTGTGAGTTCATGAGTGCAATGGTCAGCTTTGTGGGTTTCTGAAGAGTTTTGAGTAGAACTGAAAATGTAGCTCTAATGGAGGCTCTAGACAACCCCATGGGGCATGGAAAAGCCCAAGGGTACACAACAGTCAGAAGGAGCAGCTATCTGCAGTGTGGTGGTTCTCTATAATCCTCTGGGTGTTGGCTCTTTGCTAAAATAAGCTTTGCCAGGCCCCCACAACTTGCTTTTCTCAGAAACAGTTCCTGCTGTGACAAACCACAGACTCAGTCTCAGAATCCTTGACATTTCCAAAGAGAGGTTAGGCCAGGGTGTTGGAACCTGGCCTCACACTATGGGCACTGCAGGGGCTGTGCCGTGCACTTGAGTCGGTTAATCACCATCCTGACCCTTCACCCTGGATACCAAGGGCCACCTCTTCTTCAGTCGTAACAAAGTGATGCCTCTGATACAGTTAGGGTAAAGCCATGCCGAGTTAAGAACCCTGTTAAAACTCTATAAAATATATATTAGAAAGCTTCTCACCCTACAGCAGTGTTCCAAAGCAGGGTAGAGCAGACCTTCAGTAAGCATTTACATATTCCTTAATTAACCTATAGCATTCTGATTAAGTTGTCTCTTATGAAATTCAATGTGAGCCAGCCATGGTGACACATGCCTATATTATCAGCCCTAGGGGGCTGAAGCAGGAGAATTATCACAAGTTTAAAACCAGTATGAGTTACATAGTGAGCTCCAGACCTGCCTGTGCTATGGAAGAAGAAGGAAGAGGAGGATGAAAAGAAGCAGGAAAGGGAGGAAGGGAAGGAGGAAGGAAAAAGAAAAAAAATAATAGTTATAAATAAAGTAATAGTAACTAATGAGGAAAACAAAAACTAGGTGATTGCTTATCATAAAAATAGAAATTTTTTTTTTTTTTTTTTTTTTTTTGGTATTTCAAGGTAGGGTCTCACTCTAGCCAGGCTGGAATTCACTATGTAGTCTCAGAGTGGCCTTGAACTCACAGCGATCCTCCTACCTCTCCCGAGTGCCGGAATTAAATTAAAGGCATGGACCACCACACCCGGCTCTGAATAAAATGTTTTAAAAATTAACTTCACTGGGCCTGAGGAGATGGCTCAGCGATTAAAGGCACTTGCTTGTGAGCCAGGTGACCTGAGTTTAATCCCCTTCAGCACCTGCTTAAAGCCAGATACAAAGTGGCACATGTGACTGTGATCCTAACATGCCTATGGCAATAGGAGGTGGAACCAGACGAATCTAGAAGCTCACAAGCAACAGCAGGAAAGCAATGAGAGACTCTGTCTCAAAAAGAAAGTGGGAGGAGAGAACCAAGGCTATGAGGTTGGACGCTGACCTTCACATGCATGCCATGGAGATGCACACGCGTGTGCGCACACACACACTCACACACACACACACACACACACACACATACACAGAGAGAGAGAGAGAGAGAGAGAGAGAAATAACAAAAATATTTTAATAAGTTGATTTCATGCTCCAAAATTTGAAACTACTACAGTAATGAGGATAGAATCAGCTCTAACAAGGAAGGGAACTACTGACAGTTTTGAGGACGCGGAGGCAGACACTGTGCTGATATACCCACTCTTCTCTTCAGTCCTACAGCCATACAGGATGTAGGTCTACGGTCCCCACAGTTTTGCAAATAGACAATCTCAGCCTAGTCCATGATGATTTCCGAAGAACTCTCCAGAAGGTTCTCTGACTATAAATTCATCACCCATTCTCAGGATCCATAAAGGGGCAAAAGAGTTAAAAAGCATGCAAACAATGTCCATTATAGAAGTCCCAAGTCCAAAATAAAAACAGGGATAGAAACAGCAGAGTCTTGTGACGCAGGGCGGGACCCACAGTAAGCTCAGCACAAGCACTCCACCTCACAGTTGCCCTGACAGTGCATGATCGCTCCTTTCACAGGCAAGAAAACTGAGAGGTTAAGGTCCTTTCAGGAGGTCACACAACAGAGCAGGGGCTCAGCTCAGCTCATCTACCTCTAATTTCAGACACTTCTGGTCCAGCTTCTTCTGCTACCAAAACAAAACACTGCCTTCACTCACCTATGACAGCTCCTAAGGACTGCCCCTCTCCTACCGAGATGACTGGTGGCCTAACTCCTGGTAAGTGTAACTTCAGACCAAATGTCTCAAGACGGCAGCCTAGGCTCCATGCTGACAATGCCTCCCCTCCATCTGCCGGCCCTCACCCCCACCTTCCTGGCCCTTCTGTCTGTTTCAAAACTTGCCTCAGCAGTCAAGAGCAGGAAGGAGTTGCTATTCTTTGGCCTGAGTCATAGGACCTGATATTCACGGGGTTCCCATGATGTGCCTGGCGTTTCCCACTGTGGGCAGAGAAGCAGCAGATGTGTAAGTGGCACACATATTTCTGGAAGCCCATGGGGGCCTGGCTATTCTATCTGCAGGTCCTCTATGATCTTGACTTCCCATCTTACAGAAGCTGGCAGGACTGGACAGGTGCTCTCTGCGGAACAGTGATGGCTCAGGACTTTACGCCTCTGCTTGGTTCCTCTACTCTGCATCCCTCACATCCTCTGGCGCGGCCCAGCCACTGGTGGGAGGCTCTGTTTGCTGGTCATTATCTCCTACAGGCGGGCTGCAGATGGGCCTCCCTGAAGCCCCAGCATGAGAGTGAACTTTCCAATTCAGAACAGGACCACAGCAGCCCTGTGCCCACAGACTCCATTCAATGAGACTCAGACCAAAGACGTTTGTAAGAAAGAATGGAGTCTTTACAGACTCTTTTCCTTGTCATTATGCCCAACACAAGATATATCATGACCTAGACAGGGTTTACAATGTATTCGGTATTATAGGCTCAAAAGGAAGGTTGTTTAGGTCCTTTATGAACATGGCACATTTCATATAAGTGGTCTTGTACATAGATTTTAGTATCAGAGTGGACCTCCTGAGGGACAAGTAAGCATAAATATTTCCCATCCATTGTTGAACCCACAGGTAGCACTAACTGTAATTTATTTAGTGCACCCAGAAGGAAGAACAGGCCACCAGTAGACTTTTATTTTTTTTAGTTTTTTAATTATTTATTTGACAGAGAAAGAAGGATGGAGGGAGACAATGGGCATGCCAGGCCTCCAGCCACTGCAAATGAACTCCAGACATGTGCACTTCCTTGTGCATCTGGCTAACATAGGTCCTGGGGGATCAAACCTGGGTCCTTTGGCTTTGCAGGCAAATGCCTTAACCGTTAAGCCATCCCTCCAGCCCACCAGTAGGCTTTTAAAGAACCCAGTTTGGAAAGTTGGAAAAGCAACTTCCAGAATGCATGCCATCTTCCTTTTCTGTCCACCTTCATATGATGTTGTCAAGGTGGAGTTGCCCGTGACACCGAGATACTGCCACACACACTCACCCTCTGGGTGTGCTCCAGTCCACACACCTCTTTTCCAGGCACAGGGTCGAATTCTTGCCTTGCATACACAAGACCTTAGGTTTGAATCCTAACACTCATTGTAACATAAATAAATAAATAAATGAAAGTGCTTATTGAAACTGAACTTCAGAGATGTATGTGTGAGAATAATACTTTCTTCTTTCTGGTGTATTGTGGTGGTTTGATTCAGTTGTCCCCCATAAACTTAGGTGGTCTTAATGCTATATTCCCAGCTGATGGAGATTTGGGAACTAATCCCTCCTGGAGGCAGTGTATTCTTGGGGGCAATCTTATGGGTGTTATAGCCAGTTTCCCCATACCAGTGTTTGGTACACTGTCCTGTTGCTATTGTCCACCTTATGTTGGCCAGGAGGTGACGTCCACCCTCTGCTCATGCCATCATTTTCCCCTGCCATTGTGGAGCTTCCTCTTGAGCCTATAAGCCAAAATAAACCTCTTTTTCCCAGAAGCTGCTCATAGTTGGGAGATTTCTACCAGCAATGCGAACCTGACTGTAACACATATGCATACCATATGTGTAAAGTCGCCTATGTGTAAGTGTATACACGTGTATGTGCAAATGAGTATGACCTATGCTCAGGCATGTGGAGGCCAAAGGAAGACATAGTCCTCTATCGCCCTTCTACCTTAGTTCCCTGAGATAGTCTCTCGCTGAACCTGGACCTCCCTCTTTTTCAGTTAGACTGGCTGATCAAACAACCCCAGCCATCTTCCTTCTGTGCCTCCACTCAACACTATGGTTACAAGGATGTGCGACCACACCCAGCTTTTTTTTTTTAAAAAAAACAATGATAAACTCATAGCTGAAGATGTCAAAGATTCTGACCCTTTATTTTTTTTAATTATTTATTTATTTATTTGAGAGCGACAGACAGAGAGAGAAAGACAGAGGGAGAGAGAGAGAGAATGTGCGCTCCAGGGCTTCCAGCCTCTGCAAACGAACTCCAGACGCGTGCGCCCCCTTGTGCATCTGGCTAACGTGGGACCTGGGGAACCGAGCCTCGAACCGGGGTCCTTAGGCTTCACAGGCAAGTGCTTAACCACTAAGCTATCTCTCCAGCCCCATACCCAGCTATTTATGTGGATCAAATCAAGTCCTCATACTTGCGCGCAAGCACTCTTGCCAATGGAGCGTCTCTCCAGACCCTCCTTCCTTTTTCAGACAGGTCTCACTATGAAGCTCAAGCTGGCCTCAGCCTCCACAGCACTGGGATTAGGTGTGAACCATCATGCTTGGCTCTAGAGTAACAGTTTCTGAACCTGGAAAATGTGAACATTTTTGTTCTTCTGAGATAAACTTAGTCAAAACCCATGGTTGGGAAGGACATAGGCCCTAGTTAATAAGCTACTACTGTTTTTTGGTTTTTTTTTTCTAAATGACATGTTATACCCATGAAACTGCCTTCTAAATATTGATGTTTATATCCATATATTAGTACTGCTCTCAGCTTTGGTCAGAAAAGCTTTTTTTTTTTTTAAATAACTGGTTTAAATTAAATTTTTTTTGTTTTATTTTTATTTATTCATTTGAGAGCAATAGACAGAGAGAGAAAAAGGCAGAGAGAGACAGAGAGGGAATGGGTGCATCAGGTCCTCCAACCACTGCAGATGAACTCCAGATGTATGCACCACCTTCTGTATCTGGCTTACATAGGTACTAGGAAATCAACCCTCGAACCACGGACCTTAGGCTTCACAGGCAAGTGCTTAACCACTAAGCCATCTCTCTAGCCCCGAGAGAAGCTTCTTTTTGTGTGGTTAATGTACAGCTCATACTGGTCAAAGCGCAAAACTGAGATTGGTGAGTACTCAGCCCTAAATGAGATATGTACATTACCCCCTCCAAGGCTCAAGAACACCGTGGGAGAGTGGGTAGAAAGAATGTCAGAGCAAGAGGATGGGGAGGAGTGCTGTGGAATGCTGTCTTCTGGACATGGCATGGGCATTGCACTCTTTTTTAATTTATTGTTTTTTTAATAAAAGGTTGCACACATAGAGCACTCCTCCACTGCCCAGCTGTGCTTATCTACACAAGACCTTCACAAGACTGAGCCCATCAACATTTGTCATGGGTGGAGGAGGAGCTCACATGGCCCCACTGCACCCTGAGAAGCTAATAGTAGTTAATGATTGCTGGGGAGGAAGAGACATTTTCTTCAGTGGTGTAGTCACTGATAAACTGCCAAGCTCCTGTGAAAAACTCCTCCATTCACGCTCACCTAAGCAGTCCTAATTAAACTCCATGATCACACACAAAAAGAAGACATGAAAGTAGAAGTCAGCTAGTTGGGAAAAGGAAGGGGTTCAGCAGGAGAAGGAGGGGGCAAGAGAAGGTAAAGGGGCTGAAGTTAATCGAAATACCTTCATAAGTGTACAGAATAATCAATACAATAAATTTTTTTTAAATGAATGCTTTATTTTTAGGATTTTTTTTCCATGATGATAAGGATTGAACCTGGAGCCTCCTACATTCTAGACAAGTGCTCTGCCCATTGAGCCATAAATAAATTTTGCTTTTATTTAGTTTATGCAGTGCTGGATGTAGGTCCTCTTGCATTCTCTGTAAGTACACTACTACAAAGCCATATTCCAGCCCTAAATTCTTACTTTTAACTGACAAATGATAACTGCTTGTATCTGAGGGCCCAGTGTGATCTTTTACTTCATAGATACATTGTGGGCTGATCAAATCAAGTTAATTAACCCATCCATCCCCTCACATATTTTTCATTCCTGCGTAGTGAGAGCATTTAAAACCTACTCTTTTAGCAATTTTGGGCATGTCTTAATTTCTGGAGTCTCAGAAGTCTGTTTTCCAAGTGGGTGATAACACCTAGCCTACCCACTTGAAAGGCTTGGTTGAGAACCCAATAAAGTAATGTAAGTGAAAGAATTTGTAGGGTTTTTTAAAAATCACATAAATAAAAGTTTTTCTTTTCAAAACAAAAGGTTTTAAGTAACCCTCTTGTAGCTTTCTTTTGGCTCTACTAGCTTGATGGCAGGACGGGTGGGCTGCAGGTTGAGGCTGTCATGTAGAAACATGCTTGAGTGCTTGGATGCCTGTAACTACCGGGGATTATAGATTTCCCCAAACAAGGACTAGGAGCAGGTGGGGCATCCTGAGAAGAAGAGGGTGGATTGTTGGAGAAGGGATAGAAATGCCATGGAACCCACCCAAGGAGCCTTCTACTGTCACCTTAGGCTGATGTTGTAAAGAATGCCAGCCATCAACTACTCCTACAGGGCTAAAAACTAATAGAGATAATAGATAATGAAGAAATAAATGAATTGCCAGCTGAAGCTCTGGGGAGCTGCTGTGATTACTATTAAGCCTAGACAATATCCACCCATATTTTCAGTGTACATCTTTCTAATAACAACGTGTTCTATGTGAGGTTATTTTGGAGCACTCCTCGGCCCACATCCTGTGCACGTGGGCTCAGCTCTGGGCTCCCGTGTCAAACCTCGATTCACAGAGCTCCATCACTGCTTGAGTTTGCAGCAAGAGCAGGTCATGGGTACAGCCCTCAGGTTCTCCATATCTTTACATTTAAGTACCAGGTTTGACACCCACAGTGACAGCTCAGTGACGACAAAGATGAAGAACCAGAGTTGAACTGAACTGTCTTTAACTCTCACATTTCCCATGATTGCCTGGAGGTGGGCATTTATTTTTGTTTTCATTATTGGGCATTGAACCTAGGGCTTCATTCATGCTAGGCAAGGGCTCTAATACTGAACTTTGTCCCTAGCCCTCGCTTAGGTATTTTGTGTTTACGGTGAGACACAGTACAAACTGTGAGGACTATCTTCTCACTCCTCTTAGACTAATGCATGAAATGTTTTCCTGATTGTGAATTATTGTTTTCAGTTCATTTCAATATTTTTCCTTTACTGGAGACATGGCTGAGAGGTTAAGGCAATATATTTTTTTTGTTCATTTAGAACTAAAGAATAAATTTTAAAAAATGGTGGATAAGAAGCAATTATTACTGAAAATAATATTGTACAGAGGATAGTATTAAAAATTGATCTTGGGCTGTGGAGATGATTTAAAGGGGCACTTACCTAGAAAGCCAAAGGACCCAGGTTTGAATCCCCAGGACCCATGTAAGCTAGATGCATAAGGAGCGCATGTGTCTGAAGTTTGTTTGTAGGGGCTGGAGAGCCTGGTGTGCCCATTCTCCCTCTTTCTTTTTTTATTTTAATTTGTGTTTTCAATTTTTTTTTTCTTTTTCTTTTTTTTTTTTTTTTTAGAAAGAGGCAGAGGGAGAGAGAATGGGTGCTCTGGGGCCTTCAGCTGCTGCAAATTAACTTCAGAAATATGTGCTACCTTGTGCATCTGGATTCTGTGGGTCATGGGGAATCAAACCTAGGTCCTTCGGTTTTGCAGGCAAGTGCCTTAGCCACTAAGCCATTTCTCCAGCTCTTCTCTCCCTCTTTCTGTCTGTCTCTCTCAAATAAATAAATACTTTTTAAAAAATATCGAAAAATATTTTTAAAAAATTGATCAATCCAGCTCTGGGAGTCACATTCCCCACCAGTGAAATAAATTGTGTTTATTTCTGACACTGTGACTCATCATATCTAACAGAGCAAACAATAGAAAATGTCACCACCTTTCTATGTAATATAGTTGTCCTGGTTTGATTTTCTTTATCTCTTTCCATGTAGTCCCAGTCAATTAAGGATTCTATTCTCTTCTAAAGGTCAACAGGCTTTACTGGAAATTTTAGCTGGTTATATACTTCTGAAGCAAGGAGATTATGGCTAGGTGTCTTTCTCATCAAAAAATTGCACCATCAATTTGATACTGCTTATCTTAAAATACTCTTTCTGTAGTGCTGGGCTGTTCTTCAACCATTTCTTTCATCTGGATTTCATTGATCTTTATCCTGAAAATTTTGTGTTTGAAATCATCATTACAAATAACTTTGTCACCAGCTTCGACATCTTTGCCCTTTGGGTTTTTTGTGAGAACTGTAGCTTTGCCACAGGCTGGTGGTTGCAGTATTCTCCTTAATTCTCCCTCCTCATTTCCAGGAGCTTGTTTGATCTCCTCTAAATGGAATTCCTCTCCTCCATCAAACATTAGCAGCACCAGTGTTTGAAAAAGTGAGATTTAGAGTTCTTTTTTACTCTCTGTAAATTCTGCTTTTAGTGCACAGTGTCCTAGGGTTGACTGTCACTGGAGTTTTCTGCCACTATGTTTGCCTAGGTAAAATGTCTTGAAAATTTCTAAAGTTTTACCATCTCTGGTGGCAAATGGACATGCATAGGTACATAGGTTGGCCAGTATATACTCACAGTTACTCAATATTCCCAGGTACATTCTGGTTTGTTTGTTTTTGTGGTGTTTTTTTTTTTTTTAATTTTGTTTTTTGAGGTAGGATCTTACTCTAGCTCAGGCTGACCTTGAATTCATTATGGAGTCTCAGAGTGGCCCCAAACTCTCCGCAATCCTCCTACCTCTGCTCCCAAGTGCTGGGACTAAAGGTGAGCGCCACCACGCCTGGCTTCAGGTACATTCTGATTCTACATATACTGTTTGAACTGAATCATGATGTCTTTATTTAATATTATTTTTTGTTTTGCTTATTTTTATTTATTTTTATTTGAGAGCAACAGAGAGAGAGAGAGAGAATGGGCATGGCAGGGCCTCCAGCCACTGCAAACAAACTCCAGACACATGAGCCCCCTTGTGCATCTGGCTAATGTGGGTCCTGGGAAATCGAGCCTCGAACTGAGGTCCTTAGGCTTCACAGGCAAGCGCTTAACTGCTAAACCATCTCTCCAGCCCTCATGATGTCTTTAGAAAGCCCCATGTCTTTAAACATTCCTTCAAGTTGGCTGGTGAAAGCAGCTCCTCACTCATGTTTGAGTTTGGGTAGCATTGGCTTCTCAGCATCTACAGATGCACTCTTCCCAACTTACAGGCATTTGGCCAGACCCTTCTTACAGAAGACCTCAAAATTATCTTTTCCATAGATAAATCTAAATATGATCATAACTTTATGTAACATTTTCTCAACTTCTTCACCTGTGGCTTCTTTGTTGCCTGCATGAAGCTTTGAATCTACAAACTTAGCTATTAGTCCAACATGTTTATTTGACTTTTTTTTTTCTTATTACTTGTGTACTCAGTGTATACGGTCAAGTTGGTACCATCTTTAGCTTCCTCCCTATCCTACCCCTTCTGCAGGGACCCTCCTAGTTGGGGAATATGGGTTGTGCATTATGGGGTTAGCCATCAGTTATGGGTGGGAGGCAATGTCTCTGTGTACCATGACCCAATGTGTGGCTCTGACATTCTTTCCACCCCCTCTTCTGCAAATTTCCCTGAGCCATGTTTGGTTCATTTTAGGTCTGCTTCAGTGATGAGATCTTGGGAGCCTATGTGTCTCTGGATATCTGGTTTGGTAGGAGTTGATTATTCTCTGTGTCAATCTCCTTCACCCTTGTGCTGGTACCAGCACTCTTGCTTATTTCACCAATTACTCTTAGTTTCACCTGGGAACCTTTTGAGGTGTGATGGGCTGGTTCTCACCTTAGGATCTGTGTCTATTTGAAAAAGAGAAGTAAATTCTCCAATGGAGAGTAAAGTTAGCACGAGATAAATGGGATAACCATTGCTTCTTTAGAGAGAATTTAATAGGTAGAGGCCCTCTTGTAGCCCATGATTGGTGAGAGCTTGATAATGGAGAGTGGGCTATATTTTGGATATGATTCTGACTTGTTTCCCAGCTCTAGCTATGGGTTCCATAACACTGGGCAAATCAGTTAGCCAAATCAAGAGCAGTTGGTTTCCCACCATGGCTGTGTGCCAATATTTCACTTGTGTGAGCATCACATCAGGTTGTTTGCTGCTGGGTCTAGTTTTGTATCCCCCACCCCCACCCTTGTCCTCCCCTTCCTCCCCACCCTCCCTATTGTCCAGTCCTCAAGATGCTTGCTAGGTATGTCAGCATCTCGAGTAGATTCAGGATAGGAGCTATAGATGAGTGAGACTAGTCAGCGATTATCTTTCTATGATTGGGTGAGTTCACTAACAATGATTGAAAAAATATGGAACGCTTCACGAATCTGTGTGTTACCCTTGTGCAGGGGCCAAGCTAATCTTCTCTGCATCATTCCAATTTTAGTATATGTGCTGCTGAAGCGAGCACTATTTGGCCTTTTGTTAATGAATGCTTCAAACGCTTCTTTCATGGCATTGATAAAGTTTTCATTCTTCAGAAAGCAGGTATCAATTATATGGTCAACCTTATCTTTAAAATCCAGCAATCCTTGGACCATGATTTTATCTTTTCCAGATTAATAACAATAGTGCTCCCAAAAGCCTTGATGTATTCAATCTACTGTTGCAAGAGAACTTGGACTCTGCCTCCAAGTCTGCTGAAGAGCTGACACAGGAGAGACAAATCTTAAATTTGATTCTCATCAAGGAGATTATTTAACCCTTTCTGAAGAATTGCTGTTCACCTGGAAGTTGTTTTTCTACAGTAGCAATTAATGACTTCTGGGTGGTTGGATCTAAGTCAGTAATAAGTCTCTCTGCTTCTTCTAGGCGTTTGTGAATATGGTGAAGATACAGAAAGCTCTCATTCTTGCATTAATTTTTGACCTCCAGCTGCATAAAGCGAGTTAGTTTCTTCCAAAAATTGGTGAGCAAAAGAATCTTGACAAACTTGCAAATTAGACAGCATGCTTAAAATGCTCCTGTAAACTTATATCAATTTGCTTCACAATTCTGTTCCCTTTCAATCAAGAGAAGGATGCAATCGATTGTTTTATTTTGGACTTTCTGGTCACTTATACTGTGAGCCCTAAATAACTCCAATCCCATGACCCAAATGGAGTGTAGTGCTGAATTCAGAAGAATGTAAGTTCTATCCAGAAACAAAAGAATGCTCCTGATCATTTGCCTACACTGACTTTGCCAGCATCTGTCAATTGATGAATCTGTGCTTTGATGTGATCTTCACAAATCTGTCTCATCTGCTTATATAAGTTTGCGGAGGTCTTATAGGAACAGAGATTTTCTACAGCATGCTAGAGTTCTTCCAAATTGTATTTAATTAAAATATTATTCTGAATAGCATCCGCTGCTTCTTTTAGTTTCTACTGTGTTTCATCTGTATATTTTTCTGCTAATTTAGGCTTTAAAGTTCGTGATCACTAACTTCTTAGCAGGGCCTTAAGAACAGAATAGAATCCTTAATTGACCAGGACTACATGGAAAGAGATAAAGAAAATCCAAACCAGTACAACTAGGTTGCACAGAAAGTTGGCCCTGGAGCATTTGTTGTCATATGCAGTAGCCAGTGGATAAACTCATTTGTTGATCCTTTATTGTTTGACTTCTTTTATACTTCTGATGACCAAATGAAGCAGTGTAATAGAAATAATTGAGTGGACTTTTCTCAGTGGTTAACATGCCCATCTTAAAGAATCATACTTTAAGAAGAATGGTGTTGAGCTCTTTGCATGTTATTTACTATGATGTGCAGAACACTTTGCAAGAAAGTACTTGGTCTTCATGATTCCTTTTTGGAACTAGGGAAGAGATCCCGATGGCTATTAAATAGGGGTGGGAGGTTCTTATATACGATTAATGAAGCAAAAGGCTTATTTGCTTAAAAGTCATCCAAAGATGCTTAAATTGCATGAAAACTTTATTTACTGTAGAGTTCTGGATATATTTATTATAGAAAAACCAACCTGAACTTGGTTATTCTCCTGTTTCATGGTTTTCCTTGGAAAGAAACATAAGTTGTCATAGGCATTGATATTTTATGTTATAAAATTCTGAAAGGGATATTTAAAAACTTTGGAAACAAGTTTTCAAATAGGTATTTACTTATGTAATACCTGCTCTATTCACATCCTAAAAATTTCTACTTGTAACTATGGGATGTACATATATGGATCAGCACCAAGTTTACTGTGCTGATTAACAGACACTTATAACAATAGCTAGAGGGCTGGAGAGATGGCTTAGTACTTAAAACATTTGCCTACAAAGCCAAAGGACCCTTGTTCAATTCTTCAGGATCCACGTAAGCCAGATGCACAAGGGGGTGCATGCATCTGGAGTCCGTTTGCAGTGGCTGGATGCCCTGGTGTGCCTATTCTCTCCCTCTCTCTCTCTCTGCCTCTCTCTCTCTCTAAAATAAATTAATTAATTAAAATAATAAAAATAGCTACAAACAAAAATTGCTATACTAGAGGAACATAAGAAGAAGGAAAAGCCAACTATTTCTTTATGTTAAAAATTGATACAAAATGAAAAATACGAGAAACCAAAATTATGTTTTATAAATTATTACATGAGCAAATAATTACCAACTAGTTTTCAACATGCTTTAGTCTTTAAATATTGTTTGGACAGTTTGTCTAACTTGGACCAATCACAGAATGTTACAAGCTTCCTAGGATTCACATTCCAGTTTCCACTACTTTTTTTTTTTCTTGGGAACCTCCCAACTTTTGTGAAATAAGGAACTATCATCCTTATTCTAGCTTCCAGAAACCCTGCTTGAATTTAAAAGTTCTCATAGACATTGGACACCTGTTTTTTAGGAAAATGTCCCCAACTTGTTCGTAAGTATTGCTATTCAGTTTACAAATGTGAGTTAAAGGCTTCTCTTTATTGTCAGTTGGGTTTTGTTTTGTCTCCAGGTTTATTTTTGTTCCCATGAATGGACTTGATCATGGAAAAGAAGTAGACACTTTGGTGTTGTTGTTGTTTTTTTTAATTAGAATTTAATGCTTTTTACAACTGCATATTTACTTGCCTCTTTGGAGCCATTAGGGAGAATGCCTGGGTTCAAATATTTAGCTCAGGAGACTTGGGACTCTGGTGTCCATTGTTGATTGTTTTTTCTTGAGTTCTCACAGACCTGTGGTCAGCCATTATATTTTTTTAAAGTTGCCTGTTTCTCTCTAATTGCATTCACTTGCACACTGTTGTCTAACTATGTGTATTATTTAGAATCTGGCCTAATTCTTTTTGAGTATCCAGTGTGTCTATTTGCCCAGCTCCTCTCTGGTTTCCCTATAGGAGCTCATCTGACAAGGAAGTGTGGCTCCTTTGTTTACTGGACCTTCTACATCAGTGTTCTAGCTCAGCCCTGATGACCTCTGAGCTATCAGACTTTGCACCACTCATGAGTTGCTCTTCATTGTTTTTTAAGAATTATTTTTACTTTATTTTTATTTATTTATTAAGAGAGAGAGAGAGAATAGGCATGCCAGGGCCTCTAGCCACTGCAAACAAATTCCAGACACATGCGTGCCCTTGTGCATCTGGCTTATGTGGGTCCTGGGGAATCGAACCAAGGTCCTTTGACTTTGCAGGCAAATGCCCTAACTGCTAAGCCATCTCTCCAGCCTGTCCTTCATGTATACGTAGAGTTGTTCTTACTAGGAGGCTCTTGATATCACCTTCATTGTTTTGAAAAGTGGGTCCCTTTCCCTTAATTCTTTGGAAATTTGATGCTATTTCAGCTGAAAAATTAGCAAGACTATTAAGGGAAGCTGTTTGTAAGAAATTGAAAAGTAATTGCAATAGCTGGGTGTGGTGGCGCATGCCTTTAATCTCAGCACTCGGCAGAGATAGGAGGATCACTGTGAGTTCGAGGCCACCCTGAGACTCCATAGTGAATTCCAGGTCAGCCTGGGCTAGAGTGAGACCTTACCTCGAAAACCAAAAAAAACGTAATTGCAAACTGCATTGGATAATTGTTTCTGTAACAATTGGATCTTGTGTTTTTTCCTGTGTATATGGTGGTTTTATTTTTCTCCAATAAAACTTTTAATTTAAAAATATCCCGGTCTGGAGAGATGGCTTAGCGGTTAAGCGCTTGCCTGTGAAGCCTAAGGACCCCGGTTCGAGGCTCGGTTCCCCAGGTCCCACGTTAGCCAGATGCACAAGGGGGCGCATGCGTCTGGAGTTCGTTTGCAGAGGCTGGAAGCCCTGGCGCGCCCATTCTCTCTCTCCCTCTATCTGTCTTTCTGTCTGTGTCTGTCTCTCTCAAATAAATAAATAAATAAAACAAAATAATAATAATAATAAAAAATCCCATTACCTTCTAGTATCAGAAAAAGGTGGACACTAATGGGGGCTTAGTTACCTCAGTTGTACTCAGCAACTTATTCACTTATTTCCAACCAATGGTAAAAGAATGGAAACACTTTACTCTCATTTTTTTTTTCATTTATATTGTTCATTTATATTGTTCATTCATTCAACACATGGAAGATCCTGTTCTGGAAAGTGGAAATACAAAATCTCATGTCTGGGTTAGAGAAATGGCTCAGTGGGTAAGCGTGCTTCCCACATGAGGACCTGAGGAAGTTGTAGACTACTAGAGTTACAAGATCCCACAGGAGTAGCTAGGCATGGCCACATGCACCTGTAATCCCTGGAAGCAGAGGCCTGAGAATCATGGGAGCCCCACAAGCTCTGAAATCAGTAAAGAAACTTCAGTTAAACACAAAGACTGGGTGTAAGAGTGATGGACTGAGACACACAGCACATTCTGCTCCAGCCACGGTAGGCAAGCAGCACCCCCACCCCAATCTGCATGTGAGTATATGAGATACCACAATGCACCACGCCATTCCATAAACACACACACACATATCTCATGTCTGATGAACTGTACCTCTCACTTGGTAATAAACAAATAGGGTAGCATATGCTACAAAGTCACAAAGTAGAGATCAGGATAAAGGGCTGGAATAGGAGCCATGAAGCACTTCCGTGCAAGCTGGAGAGAAGAAACCATTTTCGGGTTGGATGCTGAGGCATGATGTCACCCAGCATGTCTCAGTGGTACAGTTCTGTTCATGGATGAACAGATCAGGAGGATTAGACAAACTACAGACTACAGGCCATATCTGGCCCGACACAGACATACAAATAGTTTTATAGAGTTTATTGGTAAACTAGCCATGGTAGCTCAAACCTATCATGTCAGCACTTGGGAGGTGGAGGCAGAAGGATTAGCAGTTCAAGATCATTTTCAGCTACATAGAAAGTTGAGGCCAGCCTGGGCTACATGAGACTCTGTCTTAAAAACAGAGCCCATAAAAACTCAGCATGGAAGCCAGGCATGGTGGCACACACCTTTAATCCCAGCACTCAGGAGGCAGAGGTAGGAGGATCACCATGAGGTGGAGGCCATCCTGAGATTACATAGTGAATTCCAGGTCAGCCTGGGCTAAAGTGAGAACCTACCTCAAAAAACAACAACAACAACCAACAAAAACTAAGCATGGAAGATTCCACATTCTTAGGCTACAAGGTTACTGAGAAATCTTGCTTGACCAAGCTGAAAACCTACTTCTTGTAGACCAGCTGACAGAAAGCTGGAAAAAGTTATACTACATGCAGCTCCATGAGAGAGAGAGAGAGAAGTCATCACTGGAGAAAAACAACAGTGGACCCTGTAAGATTTAAGTGTGGCCAGCCAGGCCAAATGAGCCAATGTGTGCAATAGTGGCATATCTGTTATGAGGGAAACAAACCACTCTCTAACTGGAATGGAGGCCTGCTCCATGGAAGGGAATACATCCTGACACAGAGCACCTAGGACTGGGGCTCAGTCATGAGCCCTAGGGTTGCAACACCTGCTGGTGCCTGGCTAAATGCATATATATTATGCTCACCAAACTGCCCAGTAAGCACTTTACTTAATATTCATGCCCATTTATTAATGCTACTCTCACTGTTGGTTAGAGGAGCTTCTCTTTTCAGATGGTTGTGACCTCTGAGATGAAAAGGCATTACCATACTGAGAAGAAGTGGAAGAGGAGTGTTCAGCACTGAAACATCTCTGTTACACCTTCCAAGGCTCAGGGTTCATTGTGGAAGACATAGTGGAAAGAATGTAAGAGCCAAAGAAAGGGTAGGACCCCTAATAATGCACTCTTCCAAACAGAAAAAGGACTGGATATCCATGACCTCTCAGTGCCTGGCACTGCCTACACAACACCATCATAATAGGGGTCTAGTAGACAGCTTCCAAGTTGCTGAGATGAACTTCCAAACCAGGCACAGTTATGGAGGAAAGGATTTATTGAAGTTTGCAGATCCAGGGGAATTTCTATAATGGCAGAAGAAAATGGCCTGTTTTTATAGGTTCAAGCAGAGGGAGAGAAGCTCTAAGCAAAAAAAAAAAACAAAACACCAAAAGCCACACCACACAGCACACACTTCAAGAACTCCAGGCACTTTACATATCTTTAGAAAGAATTGTGAACCTACCTCCTTAAGGCTGGACCCTAAGATCCACCCAGTGACACCTCCTTCAGCCAGTTGGCTGGAAATCCAAGAAGTTTTAATAAGCTCCTGAATCTATTGGGGGGCATATATTCAAACTACCACAGGGGGAAAAGATGATGACATAAAAACAAAAGAGAAACTGATAAGAGGAGGAGGGGATATGATGGAGAGTGGAGTTCTGAAGAGGAAAGCAAAGGGGAGTGAATTATCATGGTTTATTGTCTATAATTATGGAAGTTGTCAGTAATAAAAAAAAAATGCAGGGCATGGTAGTGCACACCTTTAATCCCAACACTTGGGAGGCAGAGGTAGGAGGATAGCCATGAGTTTGAGGCCACCCTGAGACTACATAGTGAATTCCAGGTCAGCCTGGGCTAGAGTGAGACCCTATCTCAAAAAGCCAAAGAAAAGAAATACCTTGGCAAAAACAAACAACTGGGCATGTTGTGTCATATCTATAATCTCAACGCTCAGGACGCTAAGGCATTACCATGAATTCCAGGCCGGCCTGTGTACTGTTTCAGAAAACAAGAATAAATAAATAAAAAGTAATTTAAAAGTCAAAAGAGGGCTGGAGAGACAACTTAGCAGTTAAGGCACTTGCCTCCAAAGCCTAAGGACCCATGTTTGATTCTCCAGATCCCATGTAAGCCAGATTCACAAGGTCACACAAGCATGCAAGGTTGCACATGTAAGCAAGATGGTGCACATGCCTGGAGTTTGATGGCAGTGGCTGGAGGTTCTGGAATGCCAATTCTCTCTCCCTTTCATTCAAAAAGAGGCCAGTCTGTTGGGCTTGCCTCAAAAGAATGCAGTGCAATAAAATACGTGAGATTGAAATTTCAGTATCCGCTTGCTTTTTTATGTGGTGCAAGAAACAAACTGAGTAATTGTGACTGCATTTAATACTTGGCCTGTGTAGAAAAAGTCTGCTGGCTTCTATATTATATCATAGAAGGAAGATAAAAATGGGGATCCCAGTAGGGAGCAACTGTTCAGGTGAGAGATGATGGTAGCTTGGTTCTGCCACCATCACATCCAAGGATATGAAAAGAAGTGGTTAGATTTTGGATCTATATCAATGGAAGTGAAACTCCAGGAGCCACAGATAAGCCTAGTGAAGAGAGGACTGAATAATGAGGTTAATAAGGCAGCTGGAACAATTGGATGTTGGGGTTCCATTAGTTCAGACAAGGAAGTTCCAGGAGGAGCAGGATTTGGGGGAGGAGGGTCACAAACTCAGTGAGGTCTTGTCATCTTGTCATAGTCCTGTTTTATTAGTGACCTGCAGGTGTTCCTTTTCCCCTAAGCCAGCTCTGTCAGCTGCCTGGATCTAAGATAAATGATCAGCCATAACCATGTGGTGGGTTTTTAATACATAATGTATTTTGATCCCTCTCATTACCTTCATTTGTCCTTCCTCCCCATTTCCCTTCTACAGAAACTCTTCTTCTTTCCAACTAGTCCCTCTTCTCTTTTGATGTCTAGTGGTTTTTTTTTTTTTTTTTTTTTTTTTTTTTTTTTTTTTTTGCTATCCTCCATCATTCATGATGACATATTGATAGACCCACTATTGTGCAGGCAACAGCAGCTGCTGTGAGGTTATAAATGCAATGGCCACTTCATGTTCAAAAGTCAGCATTTCCAAACACTTCTCATGGGCTGGAGAGATGGCTTAGTGGTTAAAGAACTTCCCTTCCAAGTCAAAGGACCCACGTTCAATTCCCAGGACACAGGTAAGCCAGATGCATATGGTGGCACTTGTGTCTGGAGTTTGTTTGCAGCAGCTGAAGGCCCTGATGTGCCCATTCTCTCTCTCTCTTTATCTGCCTCTCTCTCTCAAACCAATATAATAAAATTTTTAAAAATTAAAAAAACACTCCTCACCATCCTCTGGCTCTTCCATTCTTTCTGCTCCTTTTGCACTGTTCTCTGAGTGCTGGAGAGTGTGATGGAGATACCTCACTTAGTACTGTGCACACAGCAGCCACTTGTTCTCCTCACTCTGATGAGTTTTGAGTCTCCCCAGTAGTCACTTATGCAACCTCTCACTGACTGCAGCAGACAGCTCCAGGTCACTTAGATGAACTTCCAGACCAGGCACACACACATGCACACGGGGCAGGGTCGGAGGAGGAAAACAGTTCATTTGGACATTTGTCTTAGGAACTGGATGGGGAAAGTGAGGCAGAGAGAAATGGGGAGGCTATAGCTAATATGTTTTTCCAGACCTCTGAGCTATCCTGCTGCTGAGAGGAGGAAGCTGGGATACTTAGCCTCTGCCTCCTCTGTATTGTTGACTAAGGCTTATGCCACAGGGTATTCACTGCCTGGCACAGGTCCTCCCCAGTTTCTGCAGCTGGAGAAAACCCTCAGGAAGACACACAGTGGCCTTTGGTATAGCTGAGGAAGCAGAGGTTGAGGGAATCGGGTTTCCAATGAGACACCATAGATATCTGATCAACCATTCCGGTGAAGTTCAGGCAGAAGTCTGCAGTTTGCATTTCCCTGGAGCCTTGTGGGGGAGTTTGGTTGCTCCAGACACCTGTTTAGATCTGCAGCCTGAGAGCTTTGAAATACCCAAGAAATTTTGCACATTTCTGGCTTCATGGATGCTGTTCAAGGTCATTTAATTAACAGTGCTAAACTGCTTTATGCAATGTTCTTCCTATTGCTACAAACATTTTCAATTATGAAGCTTCAACATCTATTTTATTAGAAACAATGTGTATGTTCTTCATTACAAAAAGAGAAAACTTCATTTGTTGTGGTCAGTGGCAAAGTCTTCTTGGAGAATGACCACAAGTTGTGATGAGTACCACTTGTGCTGGTCAACAATAAAACATTAAAATGTAGCACAATGCATTGAGCCAAGCTGTCAAGGCATATGAAGAGAACTGAGCAGAGAAAAATGACGTGGAGCTATGGATGCAGGATTCACCGATAAACAAGGCTGATCTTTGACTTTAACTTATAGGTATCTGAAAGATGGAACAAATCCTATTAACTTATATACAATTCTATTTCTTTCTAGAAATTATTCCAATCTACCCACAGTTATAAATGAGAAAAATACGCTATTCACACATGGGTAAACAAAAATAAACACAGGCTTTGTGTTCATGTCAATTTCAAGAAACAGACACGGTCCAGGGAAGAGGGCTTAATGGATAAAGGGCTTGCTCACAAATGCGAGCACCTGAGTTTCTATCTCCAGAACTTACATAAATCCAGATACAGTAGTGGGTATCTGTAACCCCAGCGCACCTAAGGTGAGAAGGGATGTAGAAACAGGAGGATTTCCTGGGAGCTCAACGCCAACTAGCTTGGTGAACAAAAGGAGACCCCACCTCAAACACAGTGGAAGGCAAGGACCAACTCCTGAAGTTGTCCCCTGACCTTCACACATGCACTCATACACATGCACACACAGAACCAGATGATCCTAATGCCAATAAATTGCTAAAATCAAAGTAGTGACAATAAATTGCTAAACATCATCTGGCTCTTTTAAAGACTGCCACTTATCTCTACCAGTTAAGTGGGCTGTCGAGATGGCTTAGCAGTTAAAGCACTTGCCTGCGAAGCCTAAGGACCCATATCTGACTCTCCAGATCCCACATAAGCCAGATGCACAAGGTGACACAAAGTCTCACATATGCACAAAGTGGCACACACATTTGGAGTTTGTGCACCAATTCTCATTCTCTCTCATAAAAAGTTGTAATTTACAGAAAGCAGAATTCCCAATTCGACAAAACTATGTTGGTTATCATGAATAAGTTGTCCACAGAGAAGCTCACAATTGAGGAACATGTTAAGAGTAAATTTCAATGGTTTATGCTTAAATTCCTTCCAGTTACTATTATGAAGTTAACAAATAATTACAAGGAAACTTCCCAAATACATTTCTATTTGTTCTGTAGCTATAGGTGTACAAAGTTGTTAGGTGTATGAACCATCTGTGAACCCTAGCTATATAATTTGTATCTACACATTTACACACACACACACACACACACACACACTACATTCATACACTTAATTTTGATTCAAAAGTTTAAATAATATAACTCAAATATTTTAAATATTAAACATTTAAAAAAATTAGTCAAAATAGCTCATATATAAAAATGATATCAGCTCCTTATGTAGCTAGACAAGATGAAAATACAACATACCAAAACTTATGGGACACAATGAAGGCAGTTCTAAGGGGAAAATTTATAACACTAAATGCCTTCATAACTTAACCATCTACCTAAAGACACTAGAAAAACAATCAATTCTAAGAGTTCCAGATGGAAAGAAATAATCAATATAAGAGCAGAAATTAATGAGTTGGAAACTAAGAAAACAATTTTAAAATTTGATGAAAGGATGAGCTGGTTATTAAAAAAACAGATTGATAACCCCCTGGCCAATTTTATCAAAAGGAAAAAAAAGGAAAAGTCTCAAATTAAGATTAGAAATGAAAACGAGCTGGGCATGGTGGCACATGCCTTTAATCACAGCACTTGGGTGGCAGAGGTAGGAGGATGGCCATGAGTTCAAGGCCACCCTGAGACTACATAGTGAATTCCAGGTCAGCCTGGGCTAGAGTGAAACCCTATCTCAAAAAAGAAAAAGAAAGAAAGAAATGAAAACAGATGTGTCACAACACACCCCAATGAACTTGGAAAAATCATCGGGACATATTTCTAGAACCTCTACTCCAGAACACTGGATAACCTGGAAGACATGGAAGAATTCCTAGACACCCACCATCTACCAAAACTAAACCCAGAATAGATAACTTTTCTAAACAAACCTATTATATCCAACAAGATTGGAACTATAATTAAAAACTTCTCCACCTCCCCAAAAAAGTCCAGGACCTGATGGATTCTCAACCAAATTCTACCAAATCTTCACCAAAGAACTAAAACCACTTTTTCTCAAGTTATTTCACACAATTGGAAAACAAGGAATGCTCCCCAACTCCTTCTATGAAGTCATCATTACACTAATACCCAAAACAGACAGACCCAGCAAGAAAATTATAACCAATATTCCTGATGAACCTAGATGTAAAAATTCTGAACAAAATCCTCACAAGCCAAATTCAACAACTCATCAAAAGTATTATCTGGCCAGGTGTGGTAGAACATGCCTTTAATCCCAGCACTTGGGAGGCAGAGGTAGAAGGAGCACTGTGAGTTCAAGGCCATCCTAAGACTACAGAGTGAATTCCAGGTCAGCCTGGGCCAGAGTGAGACCCTACCTTGAAAAACCAAACAACAAAAAAAGAAAAAAGTATTATCTGCCTCAACTAAGTGGGCTTTATCCCAGGGATGCAAGGATGGTTCAACATATAGTAATTGATAACATAATATACCACATAAATAAACATAAGAACCACATGATTATTTCAATAGATGCAGGGAAGACCTTTGTTAAAATATAGCATCCCTTCATGATCAAAATGCTGGAGATACTAGGGATGGAAAGATCATATCTCAGCAGAATAAAGGCTATCTATAAATCACCTAAGGCCCAAATCATACTAAATAGGAAAGACTGAAAGAGTTCCAACTAAGATTGGGAGCAAGACAAGAGTGCCCACTCTCACACTGCTCTTCAACATAGTACTAGAAATTCTAGCCCAAGCAATTAGGCAGGAAAAAGATACAAAAGGGATACAAATTAGAAAAGAAAAAGTCAAATTAGCCCCATTTGCAGCTGACATGATCCTGTATATAAGTGACTTGAAAGACTCTACCAAAAAACTTCTAAAGGTGTGGCTGGAGAGATGGCTTGGCAGTTAAGGCACATGCCTGCAAAGCCTAAGGACCCAGGTTCAATTCTCCAGGTCCCACATAAGCCAAATGCACATGGTGGCACATGCATCTGGAGTTCATTTGCAGTGGCTAAAGGCCCTGGTGTGCCCAATCTCTCTCTCTCTCTTTCTTTCTCTCTCTCTCTCTCTCTGTTGATCTCTAATAAATAAATAAAAATAAATCTTTTTTAAAAAACTTGTAAAGGGGGCTGGAGAGATGGCTTAGCAGTTAAGCACTTGCTTGTGAAGCCTAACGACCCCGGTTCGAGGCTCGGTTCCCCAGGTCCCACGTTAGCCAGATGCACAAGGGGGCGCACGCATCTGGAGTTCGTTTGCAGAGGCTGGAAGCCCTGGTGCGCCCATTCTCTCTCCCTCTCCCTCTACCTGTCTTTCTCTCTGTGTCTGTCACTCTCAAATAAATAAATAAATAATTTTTTAAAAAAAAACTTGTAAAGGTGATAAATTCTGGGCTGGAGAGATCACTTAGTAGTTAAGGCACTTTCTTGTGAAGCCTAAGGACCCATGTTTGACTCCCCAGATTCCATGTAAGCTAGATGCACAGTGATACATGCACAAGGTCACACATGCACACAAGGTGGCACATGCATCTGGAGTTCAATTACAGTGGCTGGAGGTCCTGGCAACCAATTCTCTCTCTGTGTCTGTCTCTCATAAAAAGATGATAAGTTCCTTCAGCAAAGTAACAGGATACAAAATCCTCATGCAAAAATCTGTAGCCTTCCTATGTGCCACAGACATTTGTGAAAAGAGAAAAAAGAAAGAAATCAGTAAGGCTGTCCTGTTTTCAATAGCCACAAAAAAGAAAATCAAATAACTTGGGATATCACAAACCAAGGAAGTGAAAGACCTATACAGTGGAAACATAAAAACTGACTCAAGAAAAACCTGAGGAGGACATGAGAAGATGAAATGCCCTTTAGTGCTCATGAGTATGTAAAATTAATATTGTGAAAATGCCCATTCTGCCAAAAGCAATACACAGATTCAATGCAATGCCAATAAAAATTCCAGCATCTTTGCCATCCAGGCCAAATGAACCAACGGGCGGGCACAATAGTGGCATGCCTGTCATGGTGGAAGCCAACTGCCCTCTAATTGGACTGGAGGCCCGCTCCATGGGAGGAATACATCCCTGATACTGAATACCTCAAGCAGGGGTATTCATGAACCATAGGGGTGTAACATCTGCTGCTGCCTGGATAAATGTATATATTATGCTCAACAAACTGCCCATTAAGCGTTTCTCTTAGTGTCCATGCCTATATATTAATGCTACTTTCACATTTTGTAGAAAACCTTCTCTTTTCAGATGGCAGTGACCTTGGGATGACTCAGAAGTCATCATGGTGCTGAGAAGAAGTGACAGGAGGGCTCAGCACTGCAATATCTCTGTCACACCTTCCAAGGCTCAGGTTCCATTGCAGAAGAGGTGGTGGAAAGAATTTAAGAGCAGGACTCCTTACAACATGCTCCCCCCAGTCACAAAATGGCCTGGATATTCATGACCTCACAGTGCCTGACACTACCTATACAAGACCATCATAATAGGAGGAAAAGATCATGACATCAAAATAAAAGAGAGAAGAGGAGGGGATATGATGGAGAATGGAGTTTCAAAGAGGAAACTGGGGGAAGAAAGGGCATCACCATGGATATTGTGTATAATTATGGAAGTTGTTAATAAAAATAATAATAATAGGGCTGGATGGATGACTTAGAGGTTAAGACCCTTGCCTATGAAGCCTAAGGACCCAGGCTCAATTCTCCAGGTCCCATGTTAGCCAGAGGAACATTGTGGCACGTGCATCTGGATTTTGTATGCAGTGGCTAGAGGCCCTGGTACTCCTATTCTCTCTATTGCTCTCTCTGTCTCTAATAAATAAATAAATAAATAAAAACAATAAAAATATTTAATAATAGTAATAATAGTTCTAGCATCATTTTTCACAGAGATAGAAAAAATAATCTCAAAATTAATATGAGACTGCAGAAGGCCTTGGATATCCAACAATATCCTCAGCAAAAGAAACACCTCTGGAGGTATCACCATACTTGATTTCAAGTTATACTTCCAAGCCATAGTAATAAAAACAGTATGGTGCTGGCATAAAAACAGCATATAAATCAGTGGAACAGAAGAGAAGCCTAGCATTTAGTTCAGGCAACTACAGCTACTTGATCATTGACAAAGGTGCCAACAACACACACTGGAGAAAAGACAGCATCTTCAACAAACGGTACTGGACAATTGGATAACCACATGTATAAAAATAAAACCAGACCCACTTTTCTCACCATGCACAAAAAGTCAACTCCAGATGGATTAAAGACCTCAGTATAAGCCTGAAACTCTTAAATAACTAGAAAAAAATAGGGGGAACTTTTCACAATATAGGCATAGAGGAAGACTTTCTGAAAAAGACCCCAGTAGCCCAGGAAATTAAATAACCACTCAACCAATGGGATCTCATGAAACTAAAAAGCTAGTGTACAGACAGACATACTATAAACAGAGCCATCAGACTACCCACAAATTTTTCACCAGCTACAACACTAACAGAGCCTAATATCTAGTATCTACAAAGAACTAAAAAACTAAGCAATAAAAAAAAAAATCAAACAATCCACTCAAAAAATGGGGCAGACAACTGAATAAAGAATTCTCAAAGGAAGAAATACAAATGGCCAGTACTCTTTTAAAGAAATGTTCAACATCCTTAGTTGTCAGAGAAATGCAAATTAAAACAATTGTGGGATTCTACCTTACTCCAGTCAGGACAGCAATCATTAAAAAATGAAACAACAATAAATATTGGTGAGGATGTGGGGAAAGAGGAACCCTCATTAACTGCTAGTAGAAGTGCAAATTTATACAACCTTTATGGAAATCAGTATGGAAACTCCTGAAAACAATGAAATTAGATCTACCATCTGACTCAGATATTTCTCTACCCGGCACTTACCCCAAAGACTCCACTCTTTACTTCAGAAGTACTAGCTCAAACATGTTTACGGCTGCTCTCTTCACAATGGCTAAGAATTAGAAGCAATCCAGCTGCCCATCAGCAGACAATGGCTAATGAAGACATGGTACAAATACACAATGGAATTCTACTCAGCAGTAAGGAAAAATGAAATAACTAAATTTTAAGTAAAATAGAGGGACTTGAAAAATACCATACTAAGTGAAGTCATTCAGTCTAAGGCAGACAAATGCCACATGTTTTCTCTCATATGTGGCTCCTAAAATGGACCAGCTGAAGAGGAGGGAAAAGGAAGTAACCATTAAGACTATGGGTGTATAACTAGAATGAGACCAGGAAAAGGTGAAAACAGAGAGGGGGGAGAAGAGGGGTTACCAGAAAATCTTGTTAAGGCAAAGAACATGGCGTGTGGGAGGGTGGAAGGGCCAAGGCAAAGGAGAGTGGGGAGGGGCATTACAGAAAACTAAAGACTAAAGTAGTTTGCTCATAGGTAACTTCCTCCTGGATAGCAGTATACAAGATTTAATCCCTAACCAAGGGAGGTGGACAGACCAGATTGATACACCCAGTAGAAGGTGGAGAAGGCTTAATCCTAAAATCACTGGCTCTGGCTTGTGAATCTCAGGACCAGAACTGGGTTACCCCCCACAGTGAGTAGTTGGACTGGAAGATCCAAGATATCCCCAAAACAATGGAGACCATTGCCAAGCACTTGGTTGATTACTCAATAGAGCTAAAAAGGTAAGACCCTATTGCTAATGATACTACAGGCTGTTATCTCAGGATATGGAGAGACCATGTGGAAATGGAAACGAGGAAAGCCAATCCTCTCCTGAAAAACTGTAATGATGCTGGAAAGTGCTATGGGAGCTACTGTTCTGGGTGCCAGGTGGTATGTGAGAGACTTTGCACATGAAGGGAAAATGGCAGCCTAGGGTAGATTATAGCCCTTGCTTTGCTTCCAGCAGGCACTTATTTGGGAGCAGGCTCTCATTACCAAGGAAGAAGTGGGAAGATGCTGGACATGGGGCTTCTGGGTAGTCTTATCTCCATTGGGAGGACCATAGGAGATGACAGACAGTGTAGGCTTTGCTCAGATAAAGGTGTAAGACATAAGAGGGAGGAGAGGCCTATGCCTGTGAGGAGAATTCCAAGCTAATGAGAAGAATACCATAGCTGTGAGGAGAGGCTCGTGCCTGTGAGGAGAATCCCATGCTGGTGAAGAGAATTCTATGACTATGAGGAGAATCCCATAAGTGTTAGGAGAATCCCGTGACTGTGAGGAGATGCCCATGCCTATGAGGAGAACCCCATGCCTACAAAGAGAATCCTATGCCTGTGAGGAAAATCCCATGACTGTGAAGAGAATCCATGACTGTGAGGAGAAACCCATGCCTTTGAGGGGAATCCCATGCCTTTGAGGAGAATCCCATGCCTATGAGGAGAGGCCCATGCCTGTGAGGAGAGGCTCATGACTGTGAGGAGAATCCCATGCCTTAGTAGAGAGGACCATACTTGTGAGGAGATTTCAATGACTATGAGGAGAATCCCATTACTATGACGAGAGTCCAATGCCCATGAAGTCTATGCAAATGAGGAGAAGCCTATGCTGGTGAGACAGATACTGAATGCATTGTCCAAAAAACCTTGGGAGGAGGCTGGGATGTTCAGAGTGTTGGAGCAGAGCTGTCTCTCAGCAACTATTATAGGCAAGGTCAATGCTCCTCAGCATCCTCACCTTGTAAAGTTCATGCCCCTCAAAAAGAGCCTGTGCACCCCACCTGCAGAAACCTGTTCTAGGATCTTCCAGTGGTCAAGTCAGCAGGGAGTGCAGCCAGGCCTGACAGATTTGATTCTCCTCCCTCCAGTAGGCCACAATCTACTTTTCTGGCCACCACTACCAAGAACAAGTGCCTTCATGAAGGTTGGGTGCTTTCTCTTCATATTCATAGGCTGTGATGGTTTATATTGTCTGTCAACTTGATAGGATCTATAATCATCCTAGGAAACAAGCCCCTGGTCATTCTGGGATGAAGTATCTTGATTAGGTTAACTGAGGCGGAAGGATCCACCCTAACAGTGGTGGCACCATTCTGCTGGCCGGGCTCCTGGACTGACTGAAAAGGAGAAAGTGTCTGAGTCCCAGCGCTCTTCACGCTTTGCTTCCTTTCCACTGGACAGAACATGACCAGCCACCTCAAGCTGCCATGCCTTCTCCACCAGGATAGACTGTAACTTTGAGCCAGAAGCTGAAATGAATTTCAATTAATTTGCTTCTTGTCGGGTATTTGATTACAGCAATAAGAAAGTAACAGACACTGGCTTTTCATATATCTACAATGTTATCTACAATGCTACCCATTTTCCTCTGAGGCACTTGTTTTTTATTGGCTTATTAGAGCTTTGATTGTAAGTCGTTGAGAACAAATATTTATCAGTCATAAACCTTGCAAAATATCCTTCAGTTTTCATTTCTAAAAATGTCTGTAGCACTTTATGATGTACAGAGTTGCATATTTTATGAAATAATTGCCAATGTCTTTTATGATTCTTGACTTTTATGTGACTAGATAAATATCCACCTGTGTTTTTCTAGTTCATGTAGATTTTTATTTTATACTCTTTAAGCCATCTGGAATGGATTTTGGTGTGAGGTAGGAAATGTAACATTTTTTTTTTCCCAAAATAGTTAACCAGTAGCAGTGTCAGCCACTAGTTATGGAAAACCCTCCCTTCCTGATTTGTTAACAAGGTGAAGAATTTTATTCCCCATATGCTCCATTTCTTTTTCTCTTTCTTTTTGAAAAAAAATTAAAAAAACAAGGCCAGGCATGGTGATGCACATTTTTAATCCCAGCACTCAAGAAGCAGAGGTAGGAGGATGGCAGAGAGTTCAAGGCCGACCTGAGACTACATAGTGAATTCCAGGTCAGCCTGACTTAGAGTAAGACCCTACCTCAGAAAAAAAAAAAAAAAAAAAGCTTTCTACCCAAAGGGCTCTGTGGTGCTTTTGCCTATAAGGAGCCAAGGGTGAGCAGGAGGTATGGAAAATTCTAGGTGCTTTGAGCTTCCTGAGAGGTGTAGCAAAAGAGCAAGGGAAAACAGGATCCTCAGGGCTACTTAGTAATACAGAGAAGGGAGCAGAGCCTTTGAAGATCATCACTGGAGAAGCTGAGGAAACTGCATGGGTGAGGAAAGCAGAGACATCTGGCAGCTGCAAATACTGAACTACTGGATGATGAAACATTTCAAAAGAAAAAAATTTGGGGAGTTTTCTAAGGAATTTCTTTAAGAAAATCCACAGTAAATTTTCGATCATTCTTCAAAACCTAGCACATGAAATACAGTCACATGCCACTCATAATGACATCTCAATCCTTGAATCCACCTGCACAACCAAGGCCCCGTAAGACAAAGAGAGCTGGAAAGTTCCCATTGCTTAATGAGGTTGTAGCAATTGTCTTGTCATCATGCAATGCATTGCTCGTGTGTGTGTGTGTGGTGAGGTTGGCATAAGCAAACACACACTGCCAAACATGTACAGCATATAGAGTGTGAACAGGATGTGATTCTTGATAATAAGTGGCTACTTGGCTTTAGATCCACTATATTTAGTATCATATATAAAAATATAGACAATATACCATAATCATAAAAATGTCCTATCCTGTGGTCCTAACAACAGATGCCAAAGTGTGTGACAAACGGGGGCTCAGATGGGTGGTTTATAAATACTTTAGGTCGTTATACTGAACGTCAAGTTCATTTTAAATCTATAAAAAATGTTCCTATTATTTCTCCAATGGCACTCATTATTATAGTTTAACATTTCTGTTAAATTCATGCATTGAATTATTTGTTATCCAAGTATATGTAGAAGCTGTCCCTCACCATTTATTGTCATGGACCTTAATCCACCATCTTCTTCAGTCTCTACTCTTTCTTGACCATTCTCCACAGTCCTCTGGGCAGTGATTTTTCTGCCATTAACTATTTTGATAGCAGTGCATATCGAGCTTGAAGTTGTCATCCCCCTGCTGCCTGCCAGATGAGGGTGAAGAGAATGGAGTGAGGCCGTGGTGACTCAGAGACTTGAACAAAGTCAATTCTGTATCAAATGAGGAAAACCCAGTTTCAAATCATGGGAACTCTGCTTCCCCAGAGACACCTTCAGTTCCCCAAAGAGTAGTCTCTTCAAAGAAGTTGAGTGAGGGACTTCTGGTTAAGATGGTGGCATAGGTACCACGCCAAAGCAGCCTAGGGGGGAAAAAGATCAAAAAAACTCAGGAAAATACACACTTTTACTAAAAAGTGAGGTGTATAGGAAATTGAAGTGGCAGGGAAGAAGTAGAAGAGATCCAGAGCATCCAGAGCCCGCGCAGGCCGGCAGAAGCGGCCCCAGCAGGTCCGCCAACCGTGGCGGCCAGCGGCGCACCAGAAAGCCGCCAGACTCGGCTCCAGCCGCAGGAAAAGCCAGGTGAGGGAGCTTCCCTCACACCGCGCTCTCTGCAACTCAGGAAATGTGAAGGGAGAGCGGCAGTAAGCAACGGAGGAGCAGACCGTGAGGTAGAAGAACACGTGGAGCAGCGAGAGAACTAGACACAAATTAATAAAATCAGAGATGAAAAAAGTAACATCACAACAGATTCCAGAGAAATTCAAAAAATCATAGGGACATACTATAAAAGCATATACTCCACAAAGTATGAAAATCTGAAAGAAACAATTTCCTTGATTTATATGACCTATCTAAATTAAATCAAAATGAGATTAGTCACTTAAATAGACCTATAACAAACATGGAGATCCAAACAGTTATCAATAATCTCCCAACTAAAAAAAGCCCAGGCCCAGATGGATTCACTGCTGAATTTTACCAGACCTTTAAGGAAGAGCTAACACCATTGCTTCTTAAGTTTTTCCAGGAAATAGAAAAAGAAGGAATTCTACCAAACTCCTTCTATGAGGCCAGCATCACCCTGATACCAAAACCAGGCAAAGATAGAACAAAAAAAGAAAATTACAGACCAATCTCCCTCATGAACATAGATGCAAAAATTCTCAACAAAATATTGGCAAACAGAATACAAGAGTATATCAAAAAAATTATTCACCCTGACCAAGTAGGCTTTATCCCAGAGATGCAGGGATGGTTCAATATATGCAAATCTGTAAATGTAATACATTATATAAACGGGTTGAAGGACAAAAATCACATGATCATCTCATTGGACGCAGAGAAAGCATTTGACAAAATCCAACATCCCTTCATGATAAAAGTCCTATAGAGACTGGGAATAGAAGTAACATATCTCAATATAATAAAAGCTATTTATGACAAGCCTACAGCCAACATATTACTAAATGGGGAAAAACTGGAAGCTTTTCCACTAAAATCAGGAACAAGACAAGGGTGTCCATTGTCTCCACTTTTATTTAATATAGTTTTGGAAGTCTTACCCATAACAATAAGGCAAGAGACACACATAAAAGGAATACAAATTGGAAAGGAAGAGATCAAGTTATCATTATTTGTAGATGACATGATTCTATACATAAAGGACCCTAAAGACTTTACTAGCAAACTGTTAGAGCTGATAAAAACCTACAGCCATGTAGCAAGATACAAAATAAATACACTGAAATCAGTAGCCTTCATATATGCTAACAACAAACACACAGAGGATGAAATCAGAGAATCACTCCCATTCACAGTTGCATCAAAAAAAAAATAATAATAAAGTACCTTGGAATAAACCTAACCAAGGAAGTAAAGAATCTCTACAATGAAAACTTTAAAACACTCAAGCGAGAAATTGCAGAAGACACTAGAAAGTGGAGAAACATCCCTTGTTCCTGGCTTGGAAGAATCAATATCGTGAAAATGGCAATCTTACCTAAAGCAATCTATACATTTAATGCAATCCCTATCAAAATTCCAAAGGCATTCTTCATGGAAATAGAAAAAATAATCCAAAAATTCATTTGGAATCACAAAAAACCTCAAATATCTAAAGTAATACTGAGCAACAAAAATAAGGCTGGTGGTATCACCATACCTGATTTTAACCTATACTACAGAGCCATAGTAACAAAAACAGCATGGTGTTGGCACAAAAGCAGACATGTAGATGAGTGGAACAGAATAGAGGACCCAGATGTAAGTCCAGGTAGCTATAGCCACCTGATATTCAATAAAAATGCCAAAAATACTCATTGAAGAAAAGACAGCCTCTTCAGCAAATGGTATTGGGAAAATTGGATATATATCTGCAGAAGGATGAAAATAGATTCTTCTCTCTTGCCATGCACAAGAATTAAGTCCAAATGGATTAAAGACCTTAACATCAGACCTGAAGCTCTGAAACTGCTAGAGGAAAAAGTAGGGGAAACCCTTCAACATATTGGTCTTGGGAAAGACTTTCTGAATGCAACCCCAATTGCTCAGGCAATAAAACCACAGATTAATCACTGGGACCTCATGAAATTACAAAGATTTTGCACTGCAAAGGACACAGTGAAAAAAACAAAAAGGCAACCTACAGAATGGGAAAAAATCTTCGCCAGCTATATATCTGATAGAGGATTAATATCTAGGATATACAAAGAACTCATAAAGTGAAATAATAAGGAATCAAACAAGCCAATCAAAAAATGGGCTATGGAGCTAAATAGAGCATTCTCAAAGGAAGAAATACGAATGGCATATAAGCATCTAAAAAAATGTTCTACGTCATAGCCATAAGGGAAATGCAGATTAAAACTACATTGAGATTCCATCTCACTCCTGTCAGATTGGCCACCATCATGAAAACAAATAATCATAAATGTTGGCAGGGATGTGGAAAAAGAGGAACCCTCCTACACTGCTGGTGGGAATGCAATCTGGTCCAGCCATTGTGGAAAACAGTGTGGAGGTTCCTAAAACAGCTAAAGATTGATCTACCATATGACCCAGCTATAGCACTCCTAGGCATATATCCTAAGGACTCATCTCATTTCCTTAGAAGTACGTGCTCAACCATGTTTACTGCTGCTCAATTTATAATAACTGGGAAATGGAACCAGCCTAGATGTCACTCAACTGATGAGTGGATAATGAAGATGTGACACATTTATACAATGCAGTTCTACTCAGTGGTAAAGAAAAATGAAGTTATGAAATTTGCAGAAAAACGGATGGACCTGGAAAGGATTATACGAAGTGAGGTAACCCAGGCCCAGAAAGCCAAGTGCCACATGTTCTCTCTCATATGTGGATCCTAGCTATAGAATATTGGGCTTCTGTGTGAGACAGAAAATACTTAGTAGCAGAGGCCAGTAAGTTAAAAAGGAGACATAAAGGGAAAAGAAAGGAAGGGAGGAGGGTACTTAATAGGCTGATATTATATATATGTAAGTACAATGATTGAGATGGGGAGGCAATATGATGGAGAATGGAATTTCAAAGGGGAAAGTGTGGGGGGGGAGGGAATTACCATGGGATATTTTTTTATAATCATGGAAAATGTTAATAAAAATTTTAAAAAAAATAAAAAAAAGAAGTTGAGTGGAAATGGGTCCCTTCCACCAGAAAATTCCCCAAAGACATCATCAGGGTTCCAGAATGTGACACCAAATGCTGTCAAAATGACTTCTACTACCTTCTCTTCCTCCACCCTTCCATACTTCTGCTGCATTTGTCATAGACATCTCATTTTTTAGCATCCAATAGCACCTCACATGCCTCAGCTACTTGTGTGACCTCTCTCTGCTTCTTCTTTAATCTTAGGAACTTTTTTCTGGTGGCACTTTAGTGCCAGCTTCTGATGCACCTTTTTGATATCTTCGGAGAGGCATGCCTAGAACTCCACAGTAATCCATCACATACCTGAGATAAACTTCATGCAGGAAAGAGTTTATTTTGACTCACAGTTTTAGAGGTTTTACTTCATGGACACTTGACCTTGTTGCCTTGGGCCTGAGGCTGTGGAGTACATCATAAAAGAAATGTGTGGCTGAGAAGGGTGCTCACTTCCTGGTGGCCAGGAAGTAAAAGAGAGAGGAAGGGACCCAGTTCCCAGTATTCCTTTAAGTGCCCACACCAATGATCAAACTTTCTCCCATTAGACTCTACTTCCTAAAACCTCTGTCACTTCTCAATAGTGCCATGAACTGGGGACAGTAACACATTGTCCTTCAGGGACATTCCCAAGCCATCTCAGTGGAATCTAATGCCAGCAAAGTGTTGAATGAGAAACTCAGGTAGAAATGGATAACTATTTGCTGATAAGAGCAGAGAGTGCTTTCTTTGGTCTGAATAAAACACAGTAGACACCAGTAACAGAATCTGTGCCAGCCAGGCCTCACAGTGGGCACATCTGACTGGGGTGGGATGAAACAGAGGACGGAAGACAAAAGACTGCTGCAGCTGGACAGCTGAGGCCACACAGATGAAAGGTCTCAGGGAAACGCTAGAAAAGGAATGACCCTGTATTAGTCAGAGCTCTCTGAAGGAACACAACTAAGAATGAATATTTATTATATAGGGAATTTATTAGATTGACCTCCATGAAATGGGCTGGGCAGTCCAACTACGGCTGTCTATGTGCTGGAGATGCTGAGAATCTGATAGCTGCTTGGTCCACAAAGCTGGATGCTTCAGCGCTCCCAATCTGGTGTTGAAGGTCCAGATGATTTCAGAAGAGCTGTGGGTTCTCAGTCTACTCTGGAAGGCAGAAGAGCTGGGTTCTGGTGTCAGTGAAGGATGATGGCAGCAGGGTAAGTGCACTCACCAGAAGAAGCAAGGGCAGCCTAGGCAGCACTACTGTCCTCTGGAACCTCTTTACACGTGGGCTGCCACTGGCAGGGCTGCGCCAGAGGTGTTTCTCTTACATGATTCCTGATCCAACCAAACTGACAATAGCAACGAACTGTCCTAAGGACTCATGGTGCTGGAAGACTTGATGACTTTTGTGATCTAAAGTTACCTGTTTTTCTTTTTTATTGTAGACTCTTTGTTTTTTTTGTTGTTGTTGTTTTGTTTTGTTTTTTGTTTTGTGTTGTTTTGTTTTTTGCAGAAGACTTCCTTAGGCAATCTTTTAATATACTTACAGTTATAATTTTGAGGGTAGGGAAATGGCTTAGCAGTTAAGGCGTTTGTCTGCAAAGCCAAAGGTCCCTCGTTTGATTCCCCAGGACCTACCTAAGGCAGATGCACAAGGGGCACATGTGTCCAGATTTTTTTGCAGCAGCTAGAGGCCCTGACATGCCCATTCTCTCTTTCTCTCTATCTGCCTTTTCCTCTCTCTCTCTGAAATAAATAAATAAATAATTTTTTAAAGTTATCATTTTGAAAGAAAGAATTACAGTAATAAATATAGAAAAAGGTATTTTAATAGAATCCCAACAATCATTCTTTCTAAGTCAATAAGCATCAAATGCATCATCATTTTTCATTAGTCATGCTATTCTTATTGTGTAGATATCCAAAAATTTTTTAAGCATGTCCTCTAATTATGGATAGCTTCCTCATCATCATCACCATCATCACTATCATTATTATCATATTATTATTATTATTATTGGCTGTTACAAAGAAAACTAGATTGACAATTTTGGTTTACACATTTACTCATATCAATCATTTTTAGCCACAGGGAAACATCATCCTGCCCTACCTATGTTAAGGAATCCTTCCCAGACAGCTTTACACCCCACAACCCCTCTAGACTCAGCTCAAGTATCTGCTCCCTTGCAATACCTTTTATACTATCCAATGGCATTCCCTGTCTTTGAGAAAGGAAAGCATTGTATCTGCATTTCATCATGTCAAGTAAGCCAAGAGCCAAGCAAACATGTTCTATCTCCTGTCATGTACTCAGCCTAGTACTTGGCACCTAATACAGTTTCTGACCCAGAAAAATAGTTGCTCAAGAAATGATTTTTGACAGACTGCATGATTAAATAATGGAATTGAATAATGGAGTGGAATTTGATTGCATCACTGACCTTTTAACTTAAATTTAAATTCTGTCTTGGGCTTAACATGATGAGATTTCATGGACCCTTTGAAAAGTGAGTAGACTATTGTCCAAGAGTGAACAGAACAGACAAGGTCATGGGGCTCCTGTGGAAAGTTCCCTCGCTGACAGCCTCAGCAATAGTCTTTCTATGGGTACTGTCAGGGCATTGCAAGCTTTCTTTTCTTTCTCTAACTGTTTTTATTATGACCATGCATATATGACAAAAAAGTGATCATCTTAATCATTTTAAGTGTACAGTTCAGTGGCATTAAATACACTCATATGCCAGCAGCAGCCACCTCCAGAACTCTTTCCATCTTGCAAAACTAAAACTGTACCCACTGAGCATGCCTTCCCAGCCTCTGGCAACTGCTCTTCTACATTCTCTGAAATTTGACAACACTAATGAGCTCCTATAGATGGAACCTTACACTATTATCTTCTTATAACTAGTTCATTTTCCTTAGCATAATGTCTTCAAGGTTCATTATATTTTAGCATTTGTTGGAATTTACTTCCCCTTTTAAACTTAATAATTCTCCATCACATGCTATATAATTGCTTTTGACATTTTAACTCTTGGGACTAATGCTGCTATGAATGGGGTACAAATTGAGTCCTTGCATTATAATTGTAAACATGGTCCTAGCCTTGGTTCAGATCTGGGCCTGAAGAGACAAGACAGTGTCCCAGAAGGAAAAGCAAAGGACAAATGTCTTCCTGTGAGGTCAGCCCCATACCTGGTCTCGTGTCCAGGCCAGCAGAATCCAATGGGTGGCTTTTTTGTTATTCTTGTTTATTTTTATTTATTTATTTGAGAGTGACAGGCAGAGAGAGAAAGAGCCAGTTGGAGAGAGAGAAAAAAAAATGGGCTTGCCAGGGCATCCAGCCACTGCAAACAAACTCCAGACGCATGCGCCCCCTTGTGCATCTGGCTTACATGGGTCCTGGGGACTCAAACCGAAATCCTTTGGCTTTGCAAGCAAATGCCTTAACTGCTAAGCCAGCCCTCTTCCCTTGCTTTTTAAATGCTGGTCTTGACCCTGCATGGATGCCACAGCCTGTGGTGAAGCATCACCAGCTGAGGGTAACTGAGGCAATCCATCAGGAAAGGAGTGCTTGGCTGGCAGGTGAGGTTAGCCAGGATGGGTGTCATGGTCCCCAAGGCCATCATCAGTAGGTGAGGAAGGCTTCGTGTTCTCGTTGGTTAGGTAAACAGCAATCATACCTGCTAAGTGCTCTTTGTGTGTGAGGGGGAGAGTGAGTGAGCCAGCCAGTTGTGTGCATGTGTGTGTGTGTATTTGTGTACATGTGTACATGTGCATGTTTGTGTGTGGGTCCATGTGCGTGCACGCACACACATGAAGGAAGAGGACAGGCCCTTTCAAACTTCTCTGCCCCTGCTCTGGGTCTCTCATAGTGAAGTGGCTGATATATGGAGGTGGGCAGGGGTTCTAAAAGACCCAGCAAGTAACAAGACTTTTGGAAAGAGGAATCTCTCACTCACAGCTTTGGAGAAACTACGCAGAAGCGAATTTGTTGGCCTCACTGAGTGAGTCTGAGAGGGAAGCTTGCTCTTGGTCTGGAGAACTGATGGGATCATAGGTGAGAGCTAAGCAGACAGCATGAACATTTTCATAACACAAGTTCACAAATATTTTTTCTCCCACTCTTGGGAAAGTAGAAGGAAATAAATTAGAGGCACATGCCAGGACCTTCAACCTCCCCGCCTCCCACCAACTTCTAGAACAACCAAACATCAAGCATCCCTTAGTGGTTTCCTCTTTGTGTGTGCATGCATGAGCGATGGGAAAGAGATATACTTGAGGCCAGTACATTTTTAACTCCCTGGGAGGTATTTTTTATCTAAACATGCCTTCATTTGGGCCTTCAAAGATGAAATAATGAAGCAACTTTCCCGGAGTGCCATATCTTATTCTATCATCAACTTTTTATAGTCTTGAGCACTACATCAATTAACACCTTTTAACTCATGACAAAAATCCTCCTTTGGGAATATTCCTATCCTAAAGGAAATACAGATATGAGAAGGGCCAAAGGTGTACCACAATTCTGAATTTAAATGCTGTTATCTACTCAAAATAATTGCACTAATGCTTGCTGTGGCTACAGAATGTGCCACTCTCAAAGGCATGAGTGTGGAGTAACAACCACAAGAAAATGTTTGTGCTTTTTTGTCATGTAAGACTTTCTTTCTGAAGAACACATCCCACTGTATGTCAGAGTTAACTTTCATCAACTCAGGATAAATTGATTTCAGCATTTCCCCATCCCATTTCTCTTTGGGTTGCAGGTTTACTCCAGAGGCCTCTGCTGGTAGCAACTGTCTTTTGTCATCCCTTGAGGTAGGGACATTCTCTTCCCTCCTCTGCTGTGTCCCCTCAGCAGAACAGTGAATCCTTGATAGGTCATTCACCCAGCGTCCATATCTTCTTGGTGCTGTGGAAATATTCCAATACTGTGCCAGGAAGAGGAAATTCTCATGAGACTCCAGGATGGCAACAGCCTAATTTCCTTCTACCTTTAAAATGCATACCATGATTTGATGCATGCATGCTGTATATATTTATTGAAATATACTCCACAAATATGTACATTACTATGTAACAATTAAAGAATTTAAATACAGCCAATACCCTAGTTCTTAAAAGAAATGTTTGGGCTGGAGCGATTGCTTAGTGGTTAAGGTGTATGTCTGTGAAGCCTAAGGACTCAGGTTCAATTCTCCAGTTCCCATGTAAGCCAGATGCATCTGGCTTTGTTTGCAATGGCTGGAGGCCCTGGCGCACCTATTCTCACTCTATTGCAAAAACAAAAAAAGAAAAGAAATATGTTTATTATACTTTCAATTTAGTGTGTATATGATGTGCATGGTGTATGCATGTAGATGTGCAGATGTGTATGGAGGCCAGAGGAGGAGGTCAAGTGTCCTCCTCCATTGCTCTCCACCCTTGTTTCCTGGAGATGGGTTTTCTCACTGTGCCTGGAGCCCATAGCTTGTGGTGGTGTTTTGTTTTTGTTTTTGTTTGTTTGTTTGTTTTTGGTGTGTCCCATGATCATGATCTTCCTGTCTCCACTCAGTGCTAGTGATATATGCCTTTGCATGATCCCATCTGGCTTTGTATGTGGGTGCTGGGCAGCAACTTCAAGTTCTCATGCTTGCACAGCAAGTACTCCTGCCCACTTCCCCACTTCCCTGGTCGCTAGCCTGGTTCTTGGGTATACATGATGAGTGTGGACACCTTAGGCAGAAGTGCCTTGTGGAGGAGATAAATTAGGCTGCTGAACATCTTCAGCTTACGCTTCTGGGTCCCCCAACCATCCATGCCATGACCACTCTTCAGGATGCTTCCCTTGAGGTGTCCTGGCCTCTGGCTCCAGTTTCAGTGAGACAGCGAGGCACTGGGAGGAGATCGGAGGCTAGGGAAAAGGGAGATGGATGCTCATCTTTCTGGCTGGCTCCATCCTTTCAAGTCACAGGTGGGGAGGCTCTGCTCCTTTCCAGGAAGCCACATGCTGCTGGGACAGTCTCGTAAGACTCCCCTTTAATGACGGCTACCACTTCCTATGCTCCGGGGGGCCACTCTCCAACGCTGCCCTTTAGGCCTGAGGACAGTCTTGGCTCTCTGGTGTTGTTGGCCTCAAGGTGTATCATCACCCCTCGCCAGCTTCCCTCCATCCTGCCTGCAGCTGTGCAAATAGCTCCCTCACTTAGTTCTTGCTGCTCCCCTGCTTGTGCATGCCTTCGGCTTTCTGCGGGGACCTGATTAAATCCGCTATAGTCTGGCGATGCACAGCTATGAGGGTCCTTCTGCAACTGGTCATAAAGTGACTTTCTTGAGTATAGAGAGCAGGTTGTGGGGGAAAGAAGAGACAGTTTTCTATCCTGTGGTCACGTTCCCTCACTGCTCCTGGTCACTGTTGTTTTCACATCTCTTTCAAACAGGACCACCTAAGTGTCTATTTCCTTTCCATGTGTTTTTGCTCCATCCAACCCTTTTTTGTTTGTTTGTTATGTTTTTCAAGGTGGGGTCTCACTCTAACCCAGGCTGACCTGGAATTCACTAGGTAGTTTCAGGGTGGTCTTGAACTCATTGCGATCCACCTACCTCTGCCTCCCAAGTGCTGGGATTAAAAGTATGTGCCACAATACCTGGCTTCCATCCAACCCTTTTGTCACCCATCATAATAAGCTCACAGGGTGGCCAAGCACTTATGCAGTGACTCACTAAAAAAAGATGAACCAAGCCTGTGGGCTATTAAGATTGCAAGAAAGCTGTTCCTCTCTTTCCCTTCTCCACAGCTGAGACATGGGACGTGCAGAACCCCTAGTGACCATATCTAGGATTTTGGAACCCTTACTGTGATGGCCATTGACCAAGTCACAGCCCTAGGGCTATAGAAGGGAATGCTGTCTCCTCCCAGCAACCCCCTCAAGTCACATCCCACACACCCCACTAAGGCCCCTCTCCTCCCCCAACTGTCCTGGAACCTCTTCCCTGGTGCCTGGAATCCACCATCCTCTTACCTAGCATTAAATAAGATCTTGGACCCAAGAAACAGTTTGTCTCACACCTTCCTTTCAAAGACACAATCAGAAAAATGAAAAAGAATAAAACAAGTAGTAGCTGAGGCTGAAGTGGAGTGGGTCAAGAGTTTTCTGTCTCTATGCACGGGAGGCCACAGGCCTGGGGCAATTTGAGGTCATGAAGAAAGTAGGAGCCAGGATCAGCAGAAGCTTCAAGGTAGAAGAGAGCCGTGTGGCATGGGCAATAGAATGACTTCTAAGAGGGGAGCCGGAACCTTAAGTACAGGGAGATCCAACTAGGTGCCTGGGAAAGGCAAGGTGGCTTTTCTCATCGATGGTAGCACTGCCCTGACTTAGAGATGCTATCTGCTTACAGTGTCCCTCAAGAATCAGATGGGCATTTCAGTTGGTCCTGGGAGTGGCCCCTGAGAACCCCACATTCCTTATGCTCCCGCAGCTCCAGGTCCTGTCTGAACAGCAATCCCCATCCCTGGATTCCTGGGAGGCTGCCGAGCAGGGTCGTTAGGAGCGTGGTCTTTGGAGCCAGACTGTCTGGGCCTCCATTCCAGGTTTGCTACTTCTTAGCTATGTGGCCTCTGGGCAAACTCCTACCCTCACCAGCTCTGTTTTCTCATCTGTAAAATGAGGGTGATAATTGCATCTCCCTCACAGGGTCCTTGTGGGGATTAAATGAATTAGTACACAGAACAGTGACTGACACCGGATATTTCTTAGAATTGATTGCTTGGTAAACCAGATTGCTTGATAGCTCTCTCTGCCCATTCAAAGGCAGTGGGGAGGGGGACCTGGAGGCATCACACCAGACCACTTGAGGTCACCTTTGCCTAAGCTTTTTGCCAGGTGTGTGGATTTACAAGCTAGCCCATTTTCAGTTTCCAAACTTGCAAAATGAAATTAATAATAGCCAACTTGCAGAGTTGTCAGAGGAATCCAATGGGCAGGGTAAGTAAACTGTGAGCAAAGATGCAGTGTAATGGACTATGTGCCATTGTGGGCAGACCTTCTTCATCTAGCCTAAAAGAGGACTCAAAAGAGCAATCAATTCTAAGAGGACTGCCTCATATCCATGGAGCCTTTGTCCTTGCAACAGTTCTAAAGGTTAGTTCACATTAATATCCACCCCAAAATGCAGAGAGACCATATGTTATAGGTGATTTCAATTACTAGATGTCTCCTGAATCTAAAAAGAAAACACATAGGTCAAAATGTTTGAGACCAGAAGTGTTTTGTATTTTTTTTTTTTAAATTTCAGAACATCTGCACATACAGATAATCAGATTTATTGGGGATGGGACCCAAGTCTTTTTTTGTTCTGTTTTGTTTTCTTGGTGTGTGTCTATTGTAGGTGTGGTATATATGTATATTTATGCACATGTGTGTGTAGATGTGTGTTTCTTGTACACATACATATAGAGGCCAGATGTCAGGTGTCCTTTATTGCTTTTCCACCTTATTTCCTGGAGACAGAGTTTCTCACTGAACCTGGAGCAGCCATCTTTTTGGTTAGACTAGCTGACCAGTGAACCCCAGTAACCCTCCTGTCTGTGGTCCCTCAGCGCTGGCCTGCACAGTCACAGCTCTTTATAAAGGTGCTGGGGTCAGACTCGGGTTCTCATGCTGGCTCAGCCCTCTTATCTACTGAGCCACCTCTCTACCCTCTTTCCTCTACCCTGCAGGTGACCTTGAGTTCACTAAATCCTTAATTTGTTACTCTTCCCAATGCCACCTCGCCCCTTCAATGCTTGGGTTATGGCCATAGGTGTGTATGGATTTAACTAATGTCTTCATGTTTGCAGAGCAAGCATTATTACCCTCTGAGCCCTCTCCCCAGTCCGGGACTTAAGTCTTAACACTGTATTCGCTTATACTTCATATATACCTGAAGTTAATTTTAACCAATAACTTCAAAAATCCTATATGCGTAAACAGTTTCGTGATGTGGGATTTTCTGTTTGTTGGCTTCATGTCAGCCTTCAAACATCTCAGATTTAAGAGCATCTTCAATTTGGGATTCAGGATGCTCAACCTGGGTATTTGCCAAGGCTGAATCCATACAATACATAGATTTCTATTCTCATTGAGGGCCTACTGGCCTTAATCTCGTCTATGAACTTGTCTCATAAAGATGACTAATACTTTATTCCTGCCCATGAAGAGTTTGTACTTGAGGGAAAGAGCTGGGCATAGGAGCAGATAATTTCCTGAAAGAAAGACTTACAAAAGGGAAAGGGTAGCTTTGAGAAGGTATGATTTACTCTGCCTCCAGGAAGAGTGGGAACAGCCTAGCTATATAGTATAGTGTTTCAATTATGTCTTAAAGGAGAACTTAAAGTTCTCCACAGTCAAGCTTAGCCATTGTATAGGTGTTTTCACGGAAGAAAAGAAAGGAGGGGGGAAGGAAGTATGTTCAAGGGGAAAGAGTAGTGTGTGCACAGACCTGGTGCTGCTGTGAGAAAGGTAGGAAGAGATAAGTGCTGAGGAGTGAGGAAGATAAATTTGAGGCTGGAAAGATGAGTGGAGCCAGATTAGAAATGGTCCCCACAGAGCACACAGGGCCTTGGGCCTCACCCTGAGGCAAGCAGAGGAGTGTGGAAAGAGAAGGTGGACAGTGCTGTTTACTCTGGTAGGACAATGGAGGAGGCATGATAGAAGCAGGAGAAGGTAAGCAGAAAAATAATAAATAAAAGATAGACTGTGCAGAAGAGTCTCCACACACCAGAAATGCCTGTGTGGCGAAGTAATAAGCCAAATTGATTTTCAAGGGATTCTTTGGGAGCCAGCCACATGTGAAACCGTGTGGGGTGTGTGTGTGTGTGTGTGTGTGTGTGTGTGTGTGTGTCTGTGTGTGTGTGTGTGCAGTGCCCATGAAGGCCAGAGTTAATTTTGCTTGTCACACTGTTGTAGAATTTCACACTATTGAGTTCTAATCAGGAAAAATTAAGCACATGAATGATGAGTAAGGCAAAGGAGAATTTTTTTTAGAGATTTCTTTTTATTTATTTATTTATTTAAAAGAGAGAGAGAGAGAGAGAGAGAGAGAAAGAATGGGCACACCACAAATGAACTCCAGACATATGTGCCATCATGTGCATCTGGCTTACTTCAGGCTGGGGAATCGAACTTGGACCCTTAGGCTTCGTAGGCAAGCACCTTAACCACTAAGCCATTTCTCCAGCCCAAAGGAGATTTTTCTGAAGAGGTGGAAAAACCCCACAGAGTCAGGACAAGCATGTGTATTAAGTTTTTAGCCAGCATACAAAGAAGAGAAAGAAAGGGAATAAAGGGAAAAGTTACATTTTTTAAGTTAGAATTCAGAAAAGTGAACCGGCTTAGCAGTAAGAGTTTTCAGATAATAAAAGAGAGAGGGCCTTCTGCAGGTTGAAGTAAATTATCATATTATTTATTATATATATTATTTAACTGTAAATATGGAGGACTGTACTTGTTTCGTGGATCAGGGAGAAGAACACAAATCCAGAATGGGTCTGCTGGAGGAGGTAAAGAACCCCAAAAAAGTTCCTGGAAGGAGGAAGAACCAAGAAGCTATCCTTGTGGCCATCTTGATGAATCATGTCTAGGTCCAGATTGGAAATCTAAACTTGCCAGGGTAGGCTGACACTGATGGTCTTTTAAGCCTGTGTCTATAGGTAACTACCTATAAAAGATGACTACCTTGCTCCTAATCCCCATCAATACTATCAATACTTTGAGGTAGGGTCTCTCACTGAACCCAGAGCTCACTAATTCAGATAGACATCTAGCCAGCTGGTTTGAGAGACTTCCTGTCTCTACTTTCCTCAAACTCCTGATCCTCCTGCCTCCGCATCTTCAGCAATTTCCCACCTGCACGCACTACCGCAATCGGCAATCTCTACTTTCCCGGCGCTGTGATTACAGGTGCACACCAATACACCTGGCATTCTACATGGGTACTGAAGACCTGAACTCGATCCTCATGCTTTCATAGCAAACACTTTACTCACTGAGCCACTGCCCAAGCCCTCCTTTTTTTTTCTTTATTTTTCAAATATTCTACAGGAAACAACATCATATGAATTTTTCAAAGGAAAATCACACATTCACTCGTAATGAAATGTCCAGCATTGTAATGAGCTTTGGTGTTTATAAAGTTAGATGTTGGGTGTTGTAGCTACCATGGCACAGTGAATTGAAGACATCAGGGACCTCCCTAGGATGGTTTGTATGTACATATGTCTATTTGCTAGTTATGGATCTAAGACCATAGGTCACCTCCATATTCCCATACTACAAACAGCAATTTCAAATGGATATAAGCCACCAATGGCAAAGTTGGTCCCCTATTCACGCACATGGCACCACACACATACATCTGTGTCCTCTTGACACAGCTGTACCAACAGAAACACACAGCTCAAGGGCAGCTCTGAGATGGCCCAGCGTGCCCTGGTCCCAGCCAAGAATAAGATCTGGGCCTCATGATTCTTGCTCTGGTCCCTGAATGCTCTCTGTCCTTATAAGGTGATTAAATGGCTCTTTTTTTCCTTTTGAAAAAAAGAGTGGGGGGAGAGAGTGTTGGACAGTAGAGAAGAGGAGTGGGGAAGGGGGCAAAATTAATTTGAATGCAACTATTTTACTCAAGTCTCTGAACACTGTAGTTCTTTTATTCATTTGGAATGAGTGGGTATACAGACCAGCTTTGTTTTTCATTTCATTAACTTCCCCAGAAAAAGACCATCCTCTCTGTTTATACTACGGAACTGGATGGCGGAGCCATCGCCATGTGTGTGGTGTAAATAAGAAAGGCCACCAATGGAGATCCGTCCCTTTCATGATGAGAAAAATAAAAGTCAGTTACTTGGGTTCCACAGGAAGTTTCTTACTTCCCAGATGTCAGCTTTTATTTTTCATTTTTAAGAAGTAGGTAAAAGAGCTGTGGGTTTTAAAGTCATTCCCTTTAATTTGTGGAGCCCTGGTGACTTCTAAGGCACTTATCCGGACTTAAATGCTTTCATGGAAGAAAAGGCATCCAGAAAATGCTACAGAGGACAGCCTTTCAGAGAACAAAGTAGCTTGGGTTATCATGGTGTCTGCACCCCTACGGAACCACTGATAACCAGGCCCCAGGAATTCTGTCATTGCCACTGTAACATTTCCATGGCGGCAGAAGAATGTGATGTTTCACCTGGGTATGCTCAGAAGTAAAAGCTAGCTCGGCAGGCTGAGCAGAGGTGACGAAGGGACATGAATGTCAGACCTGGACTGTGCAGTTGTTCTGTCTGCACATTTTGCTGCTCTTCATGCTCAGCAGCGCATGTGCCCCCAATAGCAATTTTTTGGCAAGGCTTGCAGTAAAGATGATGGCGCTGCTCATTTCATCCATCTAGAACATTCTGAAAACAAAACTCTTAAGGACAGTGTGTTTGTTATTCATTTCCAGTTCTACTTGCATAATTAAAATATATAGCAAGGAAAACATTTCTGTAATGTCAGTGCTGACCTTTGAACTTGTGCTCTGCACAGTCAGTGTTGTTTGATTTACAAGGAAGTGACAGTTTGTTTCTGTCTTTAGCTTGTAATTTTCACTGAGTCTAACAGTAATCTCAAAGGCACAAGCCAACTTGTAGGGATCAGGGTTGGGTGGATGGGCGATTCAGAGAAACAGGCCAAGGAAGAACTCAGGAAGCTTTGATGAGTTTAACCTTTTTTCATGCTGGGAGTTCCCAAGCTCAGTGGCTCATTACATTCTAAAGGGAATCTTAAATAAACCCAACAGGGTGAGTCCCAAAGTCATATACCACGTAGGTGGACATGGTCAGGGCCTTTACTCCACTCAGTGCAAGATTTGCCCTTATTGTCTTGGGCAACTGAAGTGGTTGTCAACTGACGGATGATATCCTTGAGGATTTGATGAAATAATAACACTAGGAAAATGTGGTGTGAGAAACCCACCTTCTTATCTCCTGGTGACTGCAGCTTTCACATGACCAGGGTGAAAATCTCACAGCCATCAAAGCCCTTATCTCTCATAGAAGGAAGAGGAGTCCAAGGATGACCTGTTTCCTGAGAGTAGCCTTTCCCAGCTAGTGGTACGCTTAGTGTTGACTATCTTACCTAAGGTGCATTCCTCTACCTTGATCCCTTCCTCCTCCATGTCCTTTACCAAATGTTTATTAAAATAATGTTCTCATTGTGTGTGTGTGTGTGTGTGTGTGTGTGTGTGTGTGTGTGTGTGGTGTGTGTGTGTGCTGATGTGCTGGCTGGAGTGTGGATGCCAGAGGAGAACTTAAGGTGTCCTTCCTCTACTACTCATCTGTGTTTCCCGAGATGGAATGTCACCTCTGAAACCAGAGCTGCAGTTTTCATGAACCTCTGTGATTCTCTAGTCTCTGCTTCCCACTGGATATGCATGACCATGCCCAGCTGTTTACATGGTTCCTGGGGAACCAATCTGGGGCAGTTTGGGGCCTTCTCGGGCCCTGAGGCTTGCTTGCAACATGTGATCTTTCTTGCTGAACCATCTCTCCAGCCCCAAAATTCATAATTTTAACATGAGTCCTAAACTGACGATTTGGTCCCTTCCCACCTTCCCCACCCCTGGCCCTTGTGCTTATCCAGACAACAGTGTTGGACCACAGCAGAACCCCATCTTCCCAAGCTCATGCTTTGCCTTCTGCTAACAATATTCTCCCCTATTTCTTTGGAGCCCCTACTCATCCATCAAGAGCTCAATGACAGCCATTCCTAAGGATAGAATTTCTTTAAAAAAATCTTTATTTAGTTGAGAGTGCAAGAGAGAGAGCAAGAGAGAGAGAATGGGTATGCCAGGGCTTCCAGCCACTGCAAATAAACTCCAGATGCATGCGCCACCTTGTGCATCTGGTTTATGTGGGTCCTAGGGAATCAAACCTGGGTCTATTGGCTTTGCAGGCTAATGCCTTAATTGCTAAGCCATCTCCCCAGGCCAGGACAGCATTTCTTAAAGACACTTTGTCCCATCCTGACCCCACCCCAACGAGTGGAAAATTCCACACTCAACTTCAAGCGATAGTCACGATCAAGTTATAGTTTCACTAAAAAATAATTGTAGAAAATTACCTTTAGTCTGTATCTATAAGGTATACATGAACCATGAATTGCATGTGTAGATTTGGGTCCTACCCCCAAGATATCTCATTATGTACATACATGTGAAAAAAATCTGAAATCTAAAACTCGTGGCCACAGGCTTTTTGGATAAAGGATAGTAGTCAACTTGTACATTTCTCCCATCCAAGTACTAACCAGGTCCAATCCTGCTTAGCTTCTGAGATCTTATGAGATGAAGCATTTTCAGAGTGGTGTAGCCATAGACTCAACTTACACATTTTGGTGTTATTAGATCAATATGTCTCCCCTCATGAATCTTCCCAGTATCTACCGTCTTCTATACTTTAGTGAGAGTACCGAATTTTTTTTTTTTTTGGCCTGAGTATGTGTGTGTGGTGCACATGTGGGTGGGGGCATGTAAAGGCCTCTGGCTTAGAATGCTATCAGAGAAAGAAAGGAGTCTGAGCCCCCAGGGGCCAAATAACTCCTGTACCTGCCTTGGATTGTCAAACTGCAGTCTTCTCTTTGTGTGAGAGAGCTATTTCCATTCTACTAGTACTATCACTGGTGGTATTGCTGTGTTGAATGGATATATTTACAGAATCAATGAGTGAATTTCCATCTTCAAGGAATGTGGATGACTGCGCACATGGTATGTCTTGTCTTCTCTTAGGCAAACCTCTAGGTCTTCAGTGTAATTACTTGTATAGCCCAGTGTCTGTTGACAGCCTCCCACAAATAATTTCTCTCTGTGTCTTGCTATACCCTGCTTGTAAATAAAGCCATGAAATGGATTGAGTCAACTTTTCAGAATTCATCAATTGTATCTCTCATAAACCGTCCCATATAGAGATACTCTAAACGTTTTCGTGATGTGTACTGGTGAATTTGTTGGCAACACCTTATGTAGACTGTATGTGACCATAGTGAGAGCCCAGGAGAAGAAAGCCATGTGCAGAGGTGTGATGTGGTTGTCCAAGGCAAAGTGCATGTTGGACAGATAAGGAATGTTTACAGTCCGTCTAAAGTGAACACGAGACTCTAGAAGAAAAATTTAGGAAAAAAATTAAAATTTAGGCTGTACGGATAGTTCAGTTGGTCAAGGGATTACTGCTAAAGCATGAAGGTCTGGAGTCTGATTCCCAGGAGCCACATCAAATGCCAGCCATGGGGACACATGCTGATAATTCCAGCTCTGGGGGGCAGAGACAGCAGATCCCTGGTGCTCACTGACTAGCTGGTCTATCCTAATTGGTGAGCACCAGGTTCAGTGAGAAAACTTGTCTCAGCCAGGCATGGTGGTGTACCCCTTTAATCCCAGCACTCGGGAGACAGAGGTAGGAGGATCACCAGGAGTTTGAGGCCACCCTGAGACTACATAGTGAATTCCAGGTCAGCCTGAGCTGCAGTGAAACCCTGCCTTGAACCCCCCACCCCCCCAAAAAAAAACTTTTCTCAGGGAAAAAGATGGAGATTGAGGAAGAACCCCCGATGTCAACCTGGAGCCTCCGCACTTGTATGCTGCTCCACATGCTCATGCAAAGACTTAATTTCCAGTCCCAACAAAAGTAGGACTAGAGTTTACATCAGAAGTGAGCTCTGACCCTTGACCAAATCCATCAGGCTTCCTGTATTTGTTTGACAAATAAAGCTTTATTGGAATACAGCCTCAGGTACTCAGTTCTAAACTAACTGCAGCTCATTTGGGACTGTAACTGGAGAAGCAGCGGCAGAGAAACAAAGCCTGGCAAGTTGAAAATTTTGAACTCGAGAACACTTGGTAAAAAATGTTAGGTTTATGTGACAGGGACACATCTTTCTCAGCTATTTTTGCCACTGTCTGACTTACGAGAGAATAGAATGTTCTCCAACAGCCCTTTGCTCTCCCACATGAGCTTCCTCCAGCTGTGGTCCTTCCTAAGCACCCAGCCACGGGCTCTGCCGCTTTGGACTCTGACCTGTGTGGACCCTCCTGCACTTGCTGCCTTTGGCCTCCCAACCTGTCCTCTGCCAAGAAAGAGAAACACTGGGCCTGGAGAGATGGCTTAGCGGTTAAGCACTTGCCTGTGAAGCTTAAGGACCCTGGTTCGAGGCTCGGTTCCCCAGGACCCACGTTAGCCAGATGCACAAGGGGGCGCACGCGTCTGGAGTTCGTTAGCAGCGGCTGGAAGCCCTGGCGCGCCCATTCTCTCTCTGTCCCTCTATCTGTCTTTCTCTCTGTGTCTGTCACTCTCAAATAAATAAATAAAAAATTAAAAAAAAAAAAAAAAGAAAGAGAAACACTGGAGGGGAGAGCTTTCCTCTTTCCAGCCTGGCTCCACACACGTGTCCCTTAGCTACCTGTTCTGAGGCCTGTTTTACTCTTCTCTAGTCTCAGTCCATACTGGTCCCACCGATGTGGAAACGGTTCTTCACTGAAGAAACAAGCTGCATGGGATGGTGTCCCTGCCAGCTGCGGGCTCTTAGCCTGGTCCCCCTGCATGGAAGCGCTGGCGCTGACTGACGTGGAAAATCCCGCTGTTCCCTTTCTACGGCACGCCACGGTGTGAGTTCTGGGAGCCCTGGTCCACCGCGCCGGGCGCTCCGTCTGCGTCCGCCTCACGCCTCTTGCACAGTCGCCATTCAGGGAGGGCAGGAGGAGCTCCATCCCCGTAACTGCTCCTCTCCTCGGGTTTCTGCAGTCAGGCCTCATCACCTCCACACCACCGAACTTCATTTCCTCCCCAGCCCGCCCACCCGACAGGCCGGTGCAAATGAGCAACAAATGTTTTCTCCCTTTCACACACACCTGAAATAGGAACCTTATGACCCTGAGGAAGTATTCAGCCCCACAATCCTAATGATGCTTAAAGCTTCCACTGGTGACTGAAAAGAAGCAGCAGTCCCCCCAACCCTGTGTCCCCCCTCCACTTCAGCAGGTGGCTCTGAGGGAAATACGGAAGCCAGGTTTTTTTGTTTTTGTTTTTGTTTTTTTTGCAAGGGCCCTGGGCTCACTGCTGAGCATATCAGAAAATGAAAAACTTGATCATGATGTTTATTAAATGTTGACTGGGTCAAGCTTTCCATGTATTCTGTCCCTCGTGCAGAAAAACAACTTCTTGGCATAGGAACTGGTGTTCACATAGGCTCAGAGATTACACAGTCTTCCTGAGGGCCTTGGACTGGCGCACTGTGACCGCGACCCCATTCTCACCCATCCAAGCTGCAACTGTCTTAACAATCACTCACGTGCTTTTCTTGCCTTCAAATAATCACACGGCTTTCCCCCTAACGTCCCCTACTGGGTGTTTCCAAAACCTGTGGCCTAGCAATTCTACTCGTTGGAGCTTTCCCAAGCCAAACAGTGAAAAGTGTGGGTAAATTCATCTGTCTAAGCTTTATCATACAAGCTTTTAAAAACTTTTTAATTTTTATTTATTTATTTGAGATAGACACAGAGAGAGAGAGAGGGAGGGAAAGAATGGGCCCATTAGGGCCTACAGCCACTGCAAACAAACTCCAGATGCATGTGCCACCATGTGCATCTGTCTGGCCTGGGTCCTAGAGAATTGAAGCTAGATCCTTTGGCTTTACAGGCAAGTGCTTTAACCACTAAGCCATCTCTGCAGCCCCAACTTTTTTTTAAAATTAATGTGGAAAACTAGGAGTGACCTAAATAGCCTACAATAGGGGATTAATTTAGTGTTTTGTGGAATATATATGACAGACTAGCAAGACACCACTAAGTTATGGCATAAAAAATACTCAAATGAAGCCAGGCGTGGTGGCGCATGCCTTTAATCCCAGCACTCGGGAGGCAAAGGTAGGAGGATTACTATGATTTTGAGGCCACCCTGAGACTACATAGTGAATTCTGGGTCAGCCTGGGCTACAGTGAGACCCTACCTTGAAAAAGAAAAGAAAATACTCAAATGAGACACTGTTTAGTGTATAGAGCTAGGTGAAAACAGCAGATTTTGTCCACGCACGCGCGCACGTGTGTGTGTATACATACATGCACACTTATGTATGTGAATATGGGTACATGTATGCCATGGCACACACGTGGTGTTCAGAGAACAGCTTTGAGTGTTGGTCCTTGCCTTCCGCCTTTGGTTGAGGCAGGCTTTCTTGCCATTCAGTGCTATGTTCCCCAGACTATCTGGCCAGCAAACTTCCTGTCACCTCCCTTCTGGCCATTTGCACTGGGATTACAGAATACCATAGCTGGCTTCATGTGGGCTCTGGGAATCTACACTCAGGTGCTCACACTTGCGTGGTATGTGCTTTATCCAGAGCCATCTCCCCAGCACAAGCACTAGGTTTTACAGCAGTATTTTATAGTCATAGGGAAATAATATGTACTTATAGAACGCATGCACACACACACACACACACACACACACTCAAAACCCTGGTAGATCATTTTGCCATATCACCACCATAACACCATGTGACAGTATTTGTGATTTTTTAAAAGAAAGTTCTATGTTTTACAATTTTTCTGAATTACAATTAGGAGAACTAGGTGGAACTCTTCATGTGTGTTATCTACATGGAGTTTTATTCTCCAGCCTCTCACACAAAAAGGACTTGCTAATGGCTCACTTTTATTTCTGCATCAGTGTGGAAAATGAACATCTCTGAATTCTATGTGGGCAGTTGTCTTTTTCCCTCAACTTTGAAAAAATAAAAAAGAAAGAAATCAATTTCCTACTGGCTGAAGTGGCTTTCTGGCTGCGTTTGAGAAAGTCAAACAGCCGCCAACACCAGACCATCAGTCCATCCATTGAGCAAGCCTAGCTGGAATCAGTTATGCAGAGCCAGCTTCATGTGCTCATGTAAAACGTAATCTTTGGGGATGGAGAGATGGCTTAGTGGTTATGTGCTTGCCTGTGAGGCCTAAGGACCCCAGTTCAAGGCTCCATTCTCCAAGATCCATGTAAGACAGATGCACAAGGTGGCATTTGCCTCTGGAGTTCATTTGCAGTGGCTGGAGGCCATAGTGCACTCATTCTCTCTCCCTTTCTATCTGCCTCTTTCTCTCTCTCAAATAAATAAATTAATTAATTAATTAAATAAACAAAAAACTAAAAATGTAATCTTTGCAAAGAGAGAGGAAGACACTTGCTATGATTCTGATTCTTCCATGTTTATCCCATCAGTATGTACCAATGCCACCAGCCAGGATTCATGAGGAAAAGCTCCAAGAGCAAGGCAGCCAAAGGAGCCTTAGAGAAGGCTCAACATGGAGCCGACAGAAGGAGGAACAAGATGAAGGAAAGCAGAGAGAGTAAAGAGAAGGAGGAAAGGGAAGAGGGAAGGGAAGTGAGCAGAGGAGAGGAAAGGGAGCAGGGGGGGAGTGAAAAGAGAAGGGGAGACGTGAAGCATAGGTAGAAATAGAGGTAGCAGGCTGAACTGCTGCAGGAGAGCTGAGCTGAGACAGTCTATCTTGAGACCTTAAACTCTTCCAAATAGAACAATTCCCAGTGCGTCACCTACCCTCTGTCCCAGCAGTGTGAATGCCTCCTGGGAGCTTATTAGTAATGTAGACTGTCCAGTACACGCACCCTACAAGGTCAGAGTCTAGGTAGACCACGTGCCTGTAGGAGTTAGAAGCTCTGGTTTAGGGTGTTATCCCAAGCCCAAAGCTTCTGCAATCATGTAGAATAGACAGCCAGTCTCCTCTCTCTAGTGACCCCTAGTGGTAAACCCAAAAGGTTAAAAAAGAACTATATAGCAGGATAATGGAAGTTTGATCACAATCCTGAATCAACACTCCCTAACCTTCAGTCAGTTGAGTTCTCCATGGTTCCAAGCACCTGGCAGATGAGAACCCTAGTGGCCATCTTGTGTTAGAAAAGTTGATGAGGTTTAAACTGGAGGGTAAGGTGTTTGCATATACTGCTGCAGGGATTCAAATACTACATTCCAGAACGGGAGTATTCTGTGAGTGTCTGAAAATGCTACCCACTCACCACCCACTCTCATGGCAGGAGCTCCAGAGCCTCGAGGCAGGACCTCCAGCAAACTCTGACTTATTCACTGGGTACCCAAACTGCTGGGTGAATTTCCTCCTTCAACCCTTGACTTTTCATGTTCAGGCTTCATGTTCCTAGCTCTGCCCACAATTATATAAAGCACTAAAGTCTTAATTCCAAAATATTCACAATGGTTCTACATTTTTGCTTCTTGATGGATGAACTCATGGACTCTGGTTCTTGGGTTCTGCTCAGATTTAGATGTCCTGTTGGAATGGAATTCTTCCCCACCCTTCACCTTGGCTTTGAACCTCCTATTCTGCAAACAGCATCTTTAAATACTGCTTTCTTTCATAGTTCCAGACTCACTCTAGGTTTCACTCTTACAGTGTATGACAAAAGTCAATAGCCAAAAGTATGGGGTGCTGGGGAGATATCTCAGTGGATAAAAGTCATTGTTGCTCAAGTGTGACACCTGAGTCCAGATGGTCAGAACACACATAAAGCTGGATGCAGTTGTACAAGTGTCAGTAATCCTAGTGTGCCTGCAGCAAGATGGGAGGTGGAGACAGGAGAATCCCCAGAAGCTCATGGGCCAGTCAGCATGACATACACAGCAATGAACAACAAGAGACCCTGCCTCAAAGAAGGACTGACACTGGAGTCTATCCTCTGACCGCCACACAAGCACCATGGGCACACACGCACACACACAGTTTTGGTTGTTGTGTTGTTATTTTTTTTTTTTTTTAAGAAAGCAGGTTAACTGAATGCTACATTACACTACTACAGACTTTCAAGGCTATATGAAGAAGGCTTTACTTTCAGTGGATGGAAACTTATTAAAGTCAGGGGGTTTGTAGAGGAAATAAAGATAATAAAATGTGGTTCAAAGAGCAGTGATCTTTCTAATTGGGGCTGTGGGAACATCTAATTACAGGTTGCAGTTTAACTTGCTTTAGGTGCTAATTTCTAGCTGGTAATGACATAGGCGGCCAGGATCTTCAATCCTGCTCTTCAATCTCCATGCAGTGACTGAATGCTGGCCTCTAAACACCATCCTTGGGATGATCACACAGTCAGAAAGTTCCTGGCAGAAAATGAGTGCTCTGGCCTCTAGAAAGAATACACAGCACACAGTCTTTTTAAAAGGAGGAGGAATTATGGGATGTTTTCTCTGAGCAGTGATTCTAGGCAAACTTTGTAAAGGCAGTTTAGGCTAGCTTGGAGAACACCAATAGGGAGACAAAGTCATTTTTTTATTATTATTATCTTTTTTCAAAGTCATTTTTGTTTGCAGGCAATCAGATAGTAATCCTTCAACTGACTGCAAATGCATTTCATCTCATAGAAAGTCAATTTAACATCAAGTAAATGAAGATATCCCTAAATATTTCTAAATATTATAGTATACTGGAGAATATAGAACAGTTTTATACCTGCTAACAAGTTTTTATTGTAGCATTCCTTGGTTTGGGAGACCAACTGTTCTTCAAATTCTCTTTTGAATCAGTTCTACCATCTTACTTGTTCCGTCATCCATTAGTGGGTTGCATATTGTGTGGGCAGTACATAATTGTGTGTTTGTGTAAGAGTCATGTTTGTACTGTTTTTACATATGTGTGTAGTGTATGTGCCTGCTTGTTTGTGTGTGAGCATGCATGTGTACATGCCTTTGGAGACCAGAGGTCAATGTCAGATTTCTTCTCTCCCTTCTCCACATTATTTTTGAAACAGAATCTCTCACTTAACCCAGAACTCACCTATTTGGCTAGTGATGTTAGTAAGCAATCACCAGGGATCCCACTGCCTCTGCCTCCCTAGCTCAGGACTATAGGCACATGCCTGGTGTTTTACATAGGCACTGGGGACCCAAACTTGGGTATCACGCTTGTGAAGCCCCTTTAACTTTTTGGAATGTGCTAATGAGTTTGTTCATTCTTGCTGTATGGTGCTGGTGACTGTTTCAAATCAGTCTGTGCCTACATACTCTAAACCATTTGGACCTCTCACCACCAACTCTACCTCACATACCCAAGCAGGTTAGCAAGCCACCTGGGATATGGTAGCCCCCTCACTTTCTTGACCTGCACTCATTATACACATGAGAATATATAGTATTATATATATAATATATTATCCTATATTATATTATATTATATTTATTTGAGAGAGAATAATATGTAATATATTTACATATATACATAATTTATTTCTTTATTTGAGAGAGAAAGACACAGAGAGAGAGAGAGGGGGGAAGAGGCAGATAGAGAGAAAGAATGGGCACACCAGGACCTCTAGCTACTGCAAACAAACTCCAGTCACATACGCCCCCTTGTGCATCTGGCTTATGTGGGTCCTGGGGAATCAAACCGAGATCCTTAGGCTTCACAGGCAAATGACTTAACCGCTAAGCCATTTCCCCAGCCTCAGGTCTTCTTTTCAATGAAATGGTAGAAAGAAGGGCCGAGGTAACAGCAATTGACATGTTAGAGTCAAGAGTGAAGTATGACAACACTTATTTTTATCAAAAACACAGGAAATAAAAAAATCAAACACACAGTTATACAACATGGCCAAAGACATGAACGTTCGCTCGTCAATTTCTCTTGTATGTTAGCTGTTCATTTATCAGCCAATTCTTCACTCAGCCCACTTATGAATGGGCATTCTCCACTCCTTTTCACAGTAAATCCCCTGAGGGTGGGAGACATCTCCCATAATGCCTTGTGTCCAGTTTGCTTGCATTCTCTGTCCCTCTTTTCTTCCACAGCCTGACTCTCTTCTACACACTCGGAGGTGATATGTTCTTTATTCATTTTCTTGAACATTCTCAGTGCAAACACACACACACTTACGCTCCATGACTCCTTTCCATTCTTCAGACCAGGCAGAATTTCTCAGGGAAGTGTCTGTGGCCATCTAGGCCAGAGCAGCTTTCTGTTTCTCTGGTTGACACAGACCCTGTGCTTTTCCTGTGGAGTCCGTGTATGTCCTTGTTTATTCTCTTTCTCTCTGTCTCTTTGTCAATAAAATCTGGGACCATTGTACCCCACTGTATCCCCAGACCTGGCACCGTGCCTGGTACATAGAAGGTGTTCCTGAATGAATTAATAAGGACTCAATGCCTGTTTGTTATGTGGATGAATAGATGGTTGTTTGGTCTGTCCTAGTCCCTAAAAGCAAAAGAAGCTGTTAAAATCGTGTGACTCTGACTTACCATTAATATCTGAATAAAAGAGACCATTCAAATGTTTGACAATGTTCTGTGCTAGGGAGTTGTGGGGAGTCATTCTGATACATCCCTGCGGGAATTGGTAAACCACTTGGGAGGACAATTTGGCAAAAAAAAATTTAAAGGTTACAAACTAACAAACCTTTGACCCTATAACTACTTGGTATATGTTTGTGTACTCCTGGAATAAACTGTGTTCAGAGACCTCTGCAACTGTATCATATATAATAGGAAACTACCGAGACGATCTAAATATTCAATGGTAGAGGATTGATTCGATAATGCAGTATACTCCAGTCATCAAAAAGAATGAGGTAGAAGCCAGGTGTGATGGCACACGCCTTTAATCCCAGCCCTTGGGAGGCAGAGGTAGGAGGATCTCCATGAGTTCGAGGCCACCCTGAGACTCCATAGTGAATTCCAGGTCAGCCTGGGCTAAAGTGAGACCCTACCTCAAAAATAAAAATAAATAAATAAATAAAAAGAATGAGGTAGGCTAAATGTATTATGATGCAAAAGATAGATGATTATATAGTTAAGTGAAAGCAGTTTGCTACTGTGTGTACATGGGCACACACAGAAGACACTTACCCAATATAATTGATAACTGGCATAAACTGGTAACCACAGTACCCTGGAGGAAAGGAAGATGTGATGAATAATGGGGGAAAAGGGAGACTTAAGTTTCATTGCATGCACATTTTTAAACTTTTAATTTTGTGTCATAATCATGGAAGTCTAAGAAATATAGAAAAATGTATGTAGATGGGAATCCAATCTGGAATTACATTATACTCATGTTTCTTTGACCTTTTCAAACCCATATTTTCATCCATGTATTCTCAAGTCACCATTAACTTAACCGGCCCTCTGAGTCATTCCTTCTCTCCTAAGTTCCCTATAGCATTCAACTTTGTATTGCTGGGGCACAGTTATGAAACCAGGCACAGTTATGGAAGAAAGTAATTTATTTGAAGCTTACAGATCCAAGGGAAGTTCCATAACAACAGAAGAAGCTGGCCCACCTTCACAAGTTCACACAGACAAAAGCCACCAGCCATCATCAGTACCACATGCAAGGACGATTCAGTAACTCCAGGCAAACCTCAAACACTTTGCATTATCTTTAGAATGAAATTCCAAATATACCCCCACACCTTAGAGATGGACTCTAGGATCCACCCAGTGACACCAACTTACAAGCTAGGATAAAATTCTTGAATCAATTCAATGGCATCCATTCAGACTACCACATTCCCCCAAACTTTCCTGTCCCCCATTGTTCCCAGAGTCCTATCAAATAATTTATATGGGAGGTCTTGAACCAGGACTATGACTGTTTGGAGGCTAGAGCTCATGATATGTAAAACTTGTGAAAACTGCCTAGTTTCTTCTGGCCAACAATATTGACTTTAGCAATACCAATTGACCTTGTCATGCCAATGCAGCATTATTGAGTCTAAACTGAATGAACATGTGGCCATGTATGCCAAATGTCTTCTGATGCAGTTAAATGGAAAACTGTACATTAGATTTATTTATTTTATGATAAACCCTTTGTTTATGTTGCTGGTGATCCAGAAAAAGTGGTCTCTTACAGTATGCCATGACCCAAGCAACGACCAGTTCAATTACTATTTCATTTACCGTAGGAAATTTTCCACCACAGGTCTCGCTGCAATCATTTCTGACACAGCTTAAGAAATGATAAATTATACCCAACAAAAACAGAAAAGAAACTCAGAGTTTCATAGCAGATAATTGTAAAGAAAACAATTATTTGCATCTCTGTCTCCCATATTTTCACAAAAACAATGAACTTGAAATAAAAGAGGCCCAAAAACTATAAAAACAACTTCATCTTTCTCTTATAATTGGAAACATTTGGAGAAAACACTTTGTCTTTGCAAGCTGCATATTCACAGCTCAGTTTTACATAAAGAATGTTATCCTACCTTCTCCTCCCATGCATTTCATTGTTATTTCAGTTTCCACAAATGGCCAATATTAGCAGCAAGTACAATAGTTCCCAGATAGTTACACATCAGTGTGGCTGCTATTTGTATTCTGGGACCTTCTGTGAAGTGCTAGCCTTGTCTGCAAGGCCCTGACAAATGAGGAGGCAGGGGGAGACATACTTTCCACATCCCATTCAGTAACAATAGCAACTGTGGGACTGATTTGCAGGAGGACAACATGAACTTCTGGATACTGATGCTCTCACAAAGTTATCATAAACATCAGGATTGGTATGGAAACACTCCCATAATGAAACACTCCCATAATACTTGCATCATACAGCTAATTCATTTTAAATGGGCCTATGGTGTTCTACCCCTCTGCTGGATTATCTCTTAATTGTTTGAGTCTCCTTTGAAAGAAACTAAAAGCTTGTTACCTAGTCTATGAGACATGTATTTGAGCCATCCAGTATTGATACAACAGAAGTAGGTGTCATGTAGCCCAGGCTGGCCTTGAACTCATATGTAGCTAAACATACCCTTGAATTTCTGGTCCTCCTGCCTTCACTTCCTGAATTTTAGGATTCCAGGCATGCACCACCACACCCAGTTCACCCATTTATGCAATTGTTGGGATTGAACCCAAGGCCCCATGTATGTTAGGCAACCACTGCTTTAAAATTCTTAAGCTTCAAAACTACCTTATCCAGGTTTTATGTAATCATACATGTCTGTTTCAGGGTGTAGAGGACTGAAGACTGTTTCTTGGGCCTAAGAGTTTACTTTAACACCAAGAGAGAACAGCAGCTTCCAAAGCAAAAGAGAAAGAGGCTCTGGAACTCTGGGTAAGAGGAGGGGATAGGTTTTGAGGAGGGAAGGTGGGATGCCCCATTGCCTGGGAGGGACCTTGCATGGGATGTGACTAAGGTGGTGACTGGCATTCTCCCCTCTGAGCCAAGGTGCAGTAGGGCTTACTCAATTACCATGGCAGCAGGCAATTCCCAAATCCCAGACAGTAAAATAGTGAGGAGGGGGTGGAGAAGAGAAGTGGGAGAGAAGAGAGTGGGAAAAGAGAGGAGGGAGGGGAGAAGAAAGGAAAAGGAGGAGAGAGGAGAGAAGAAGGCATTTCTTTTGAAATCTAACATTTCCAGCCTTTTTGTTTACGTACATAAGAACAGAGAGAGAACTTCATAGGAAAGGGGATAAGGTGGGGGCTTGTGGCAATACACTCCTATCTCTCATTCTTTCATTGCTGGATTGGGGCATTGTGGGTAAGGACCTCCTCATCTCAGGGTGGTAGAGTCAGGGCCCTGTATTAGTTACCTTTCCCATTGCTGGGTCAAAATATTTGCCAAAAATGAATTTAAGGGAGGAAGGGTTTGTTTAAGGTCACAATTCTAGGTTTCAGATCATCATGGGGTCCACCATAGGACAGGAGCTTGAAACCGAGCTGGTCACAGTCAGCTCAGTGAGGAAGGAGAGAATGATGACCACTTGGTCTATAGTCCAGGACTCCAGCCAATGGAATGGTGCTGTCCACAGTTCATCTTAGTTAACCTAATCACAGATTAGCACAGAGGCCAACTAATTCTATATCCCACACGGGTGATTCTAGGTCCTGTCAAGCTGACAACATAAACTGTCACAGGCCCATGTCTACAGTGCTTCATCAGAAGGTTGAGGGTGTGTGATGTACTAGGGGTTGGTTCATGTGAAAAGCGGATGGGTTAGAGGAGGCCCTATGCATGGATGATTCATACTGATACTCCAAAGGGCTACTAGGGGAGAATAATCTGACTGAAAAAAAATAGTATTCTTTCTCACTATGTAGAATACTACCATGTTTAAGTGACTCTTTAGTGACCAAGAATAAGATTCTATGTTAGCTAGTTTTTCATTACTGTAACAAAATTCCTGAGTAAATAGCCTTAAAAAAAAAAAAAAGACAGACCAAATGGATGAACCTTCACTAGACCCTTACAGGAAACACCTGAACCACAAGACACTGGAGAGGGTAGGATCAAGACTGACCTAAATCTCCTACATCTTCCCTCCCTCCCTTTCCCCCTCTCCCCTCTATCTCTCTCCTCTCTAACTCTTGTATATTAGTTATCTTTTTCCTCAATTTCTTAGTGGACACTGACCTGTAATCCCCACTTCCAGCTTGGGCCTACCATCCACAATGAGCTTTTGATCAGAGAAACCTACAAGGTTTCCCAAAACAATGACAGACTTCTGTCAGAGTACTTGATGACCCACCAAAGGCCAGTGATAAGACCCTATTGCTGAAGACTCCATACACAGCTGACGCGTAAAATGGAATGACATGGCTGGAAGCCAGGAGAGAGTCAGTCCCCAGACAGTCAGCGTGTCTAGTGCCAGAAGGTGCTACATAGGCGACTGGGGGAAATGACCAAGATCTGTCCAAGCAACACATTGTTTAACCTAATTAGCAACAAATAACCGGATGTGATGCCCACACAAGTGCAATAGTGGTACACAGCCATGGTGAGGAATCAATTGCTCTTGATTTGGCTAACTGATCCACTCAGTGGTACTAGACCCATAGCTGGAGCTGGGAAACAAGTCAGAACCATACCCAAACACAAGCCCACTCTACAATATCAAGCTACCATCAATCACGGGGTATAAGAGGGCCTCCACCTATCAAACTGTCTATCAAAAAAGTAAGTGTTATCTCAATTTTCCAGGTGCTAACTTACTCTCCGTTGGAGAATCTGCTTCTCTTTTCCAGATAGATACAGATCCTAAGAAGAGAGCTGCCCCAACATACCTCAAAAGGGGCCCAACTGAAGCTAAGGACAACTGGCGAAATAAGCAAGGGTGATGTTTTCCTGTGAACCGGATACCAGCACAAAGGGGAAGGAGATCAACGCAGAGAAAAATCAACTCCTACCAAATCAGAGAGCCAAAGCCTCAGAGGCCCCCAACACCTCAGCACTGAAGCAGACCAAAAATGAACCCAACATGGCTCAGAGAAATCTTACTGAAGAGGGGGCGGAAAGAATGTCAGAGTTACATGTTGGGTCATGATTTGCAGAGACATTTATCATACTAATAACTGGGGGCTAACTCCACAATGCACAACCCATTTTCATTAACAAGGAGGGTCTAATGGGAGGGGGTAGATCACAGATGAGCCTAAATAATGGTACCAAACTGCCTGTATTCACTGAAAAGAAAACTAATAAATTAAATTAAAAAAAAAAAGAAGAGAAATAGTATCTGAGCTTACAATTTGAAAGTTTCCATTCACAGTCAATTGAGTTGGTACCATTAATTTGGGCTTGTGCCTAGCAGCATGTCATGGAGAAACTTGGGGTAAAAGTGCACATCCTGAATAGTTGTATTGGGAGAAGGGGGAGAAAGGAAGGAGAGACCAGGTTCTAATACCTTAAACCTAAAACCTTCCACTAGACCATAACTTTTTGAGTTTCCACAACCTTCCAATAGCACCCAGCTGGGAACTGAGTCTTTAACACATGCTCCCTTGGGTTCTAAGCATTTACAGTTCTAAGTGGAATCAGGTTCTAAAATGTTTATTATGGTGTATCTATACTTTACCTACTTGTAATTTATGTACTTCATTCTTCAAATTTTTATTTTCACTAATTTAATATTATCATAAAAAATTAATATTAACATAGGTTAATTTTTAGGACAGTCTAGCTACTTATCAAACATGCATCCTTGTTTTTCTCCCTTTCTATGGGAGCCTATAATCCCAGCATTCAGTAGGCTGAGACAGGTAGATTGCCACAAATTCAAGGCCACTCTGGAATAGGACAGTCTGGACTCTATTTCAAAAAACAAAAAAGTATTCTGGATTGAGTTGTAATTTCATATTAAAATTATTCCTTGTTTAAAAAAAGAGACAACAATGGCCTGGGAAAATGGTTCCCTTGGTAAAGTATTTGTCTTTCAGTCATTAGAAGTTGAATCCTCAGAACCCATGTAAAAGTGCCAGATATGGTGGTGCACACTTGTAATCCCAGTGCTCAGGAGGGGTAAATAGGTGGATCTCTCAGGCTCAGTGGGCAGCTAGTCTAGCCTACTTGGAGAGTTCCAGACCAGTGAGAGACCCCATCTCCAAAAGAGTGGATAGCATTCCTGAGGATGATACTAGAGGTTGTCCTCTGCCTTCCACATGCCTGGGAACACATGTGCCTGTACACATCTACACCATGTGTACATGTACACATGAGAGGGGAAGAGAAAGAGAGAGAGAGAGAAACAGGCTAATTTCATGGAAGAGTACAATTCCCAGCGTAGTCTGAAAACCATCACTGAAGGTAAACTCAGTGTCTCTTCCCCTCTTATAAAGCCACTAATGCTGTTAAAGGGGCCCCACCCTCATGATTTCATCTAATCTTAATTACCACTTGCCAAAGGCTCATTTTAAATGCAATCAACATCTGGAGAGGATGATTACATTCCCAATACATGAAATCTTGGGACACATTCAATCCATAGCAAAGACATAGAAAAAGCCATGCAGCTAGACGAGGAGGTAAGTGGGCCCAGGCCAAATGGGGTCACATGGATGCAGAAGAACTATTTGGGGAGAACCCCTTTGAGATGATAATGGACATCTTTGGTAGTAACCAAAGGTGAGGTGACAGGGCCCTTGCACCTACAAGGACTGACGATGTCTACTCTATAACCAATAATAATCTGGAAGAAGCTCTACCTCATGGCCAACAGAGAACTCTCCAAGGTTAGGTACGTAAGTACATGTAAGTCCATCTCCCTGTGTTCAGCCTGCTCTGTGCACTGTTCTTTGGGTTCAAGATGGAAATCAAGTGTCATCACTGGCCCAAGGCAATACCTGGCTTAGAGGGGTTCTAACTCTACCATGGAAATATTCATGCAAATTCTGGGAACACCAAGGAAAGTTCTGTAGAATACACAGTGTTCTATAAAAATGCCTTAACCATTTTTCCAGATGCCTCATACTGCTGGGCCCACAGTAAAATCATCAGCCTATATGATGGCTAATATTAATGTCAACTTGACAGGATCTAAAATCACCCAGGAGACACACCTCTGGACATGCCTGTGAGAGTGCTTCTAGATTTGATTGCTTGAGGTAGAGAGACTAACCCTAAGTGTGGGCAGCACAATTCTATGGGTGGGGTTCTCTTGCTGAATAAAATGATATAGCTAGCTGAACACTTCCCTACCATGATGGACTATACCCTTGAGCTGTGAGCCAAAACAAACCTTTTCTTCCTTAAGTTGCTTTTGCCAGGTATTCTGTCATAACAATGTGGAAAGTAATAATGCAATCTGTAAACATATGTATCCTGTCTGATTCATATTGTGCTTTTTACTTTAAAAATTGCCAGTGTTTACAACTTAGGAGAAGTTTTATCTTAATAAAAATTGGCTTTCTGACTGCTCAGTTTCTCATGGAAAGAGTAAGTGCTGGGAAGACACCAGGCATGTGTCAGGTAGAGCTGAGTGGATCTGTGTCACCAGGTAGCTGGGCTCTTGTAGGGCTCCTTCCAGCCTTCATATTGAGATCTTCCTGGCCTCCAAAGAAAGGCTCATTGGCTGGAAAGGATGAGTAGTGACGGTTTAGTTTTACCTTTCACCAAATGCCGCCCCCCCCCCCCCACTGACTGCGCCAGCCTTAAAAATTCTCTGTTGGCTTGACCTGATTCAAGTGGAAAGGGATGGTGCATAAGAAATAAGGTATAGGTGGTCCAGTAGGTCTGAAAGAGCCTCCCTCCTCTGAGGGTGAAGTACAAGCCCTCTTTGAAAATTGCCTTCTGACCCTGTAGAATTACATGATGGGTTAGCTATCACACACATCACGGGTACATAGATGCATGTGGGTCCCAGTCTAGTTTAAAGATGATTGTTCAATGCTAAGGCTGGTAGCTCCATGTCAGGCTTCTGTGAGTAGAAATGAGGACCCCCTGGTCATGTGATACTAGCCTTCCCTCTGTACAGTTAATACTATTTTTACTACATTCCTCATAATCATTTTATTACCTATTAAATGCAAATTCCCAGGTCCTAATCTTTCTGCTTATTACTCATTGTTGGCAGGATAGGCACTTTCATCAGCCACACTCACTGCTGGAGGGAAGTCCTTTGTCCAAAAGCAAAGCCTGGCCTCATTCCAGCATGGTCCCAGACTCCCTAAACACCACCTGGACTCTGGGATGACAACTTGCTATTACCCACTTTGGTTCTCATCTTGATGGCCAACGAAGACATTCTGTACTTCCTTAGAACTCTCCAGCTTGGGCTATAAAGAATACTACCCTATTTCTCTGGCTCTACCCACACATAGATCTACAAGCCCCAGTCAGTCCATGATGCCCCAGGAGCTATCTGATAGGTGCTTAAGGAGTGGCCTTTCCAGGTGCCAGCTGCCATCACTGACGCTGTACTCCTTGGTGGACACTGCAGTGGAGGTCACCAAGCTCCAGGAAGGCTGCCAAGTCTGCATGACACCTGTATTTATGTGACTCTGGCCATGTGTGGCCTACAGCTGGGACTCTAGGAGACAAGGTTGTCCTCCCTCCCACAGGGCTGTGCCCTGTGATGTTGAGCAGAGCTGCCAGCTTGTTCCTCATCATGAAACTCATCCCACGGGGCTCAGCAATAATCCACAGGGCTGGTCTGGGCTGAGACCAACCTCAGAGATGGATGCTGTGGAATATGTTCATAGCTGTGGTCCCTCTACTTCCCAGGTTAATGAACCTCAGCAGACCTTCAGCTCTTCTATGTGAGAATTTCCTCAGGCCTCCCAGGTACCACACTAGTCTAGGTCCTAGGGCTGAACACAGTTCTGGTTCTCACTGGACAATGTACATGTGGTTTCACCATAAATCTTTCCAGAACGTCAACTGCAGGGATGTTCTCTTGAATCCTCCCTTCTAAGCAGCTCTTTTGGTCTCCTGCCTCTGGTGGGTTTTTTCTTCTTGCTGCCTGCCATATGTGATCTTTATTGTTGGCCTGTGGTCTGTCTTCTGTTACTAGAATAAGAGCACCTTGAGGACAGGAGCCTACTGATAAGAGACAGAAATCAGCTAGGCAGTCAGAACCCCTAAAGTGAGTGCTTTTTTTATTTGAGAGTGACAGAGAGAGAGAGAGAAAAGCAGATAGAGAGAGAGAGAGAATGGGCACTCCAGGGCCTCCAGCCACTGCAAACGAACTCCAGACGCCTACACCCCCTTGTGCATCTGGATAATGTGGGTCCTGGGGAATCGAGCCTCGAACCGGGGCCCTTAGGCTTCACAGGCAAATGCTTAACCGCTAAGCCATCTCTCCAGCCCGTGAATGCTTTTTTATCCCTTGACTAAAAGCAGGAAATGGCACTAAGCTTACTGAGTTCCTGTATTGTTATGTTCTCTCTCTCTCTCTCTCTCTCTCTCTCTTTTTCTCTCTCTCTCTCTCTCACACACACACACACACGCACATTATACTCCTGCCATGATGTGTATAAGGTTAGGGAGGCCTCACCAGAACCAGCACTATGGCCTTTCAGCCTTCAAAACTGTGAGCTAACAGTGGATTGGGGACAGAGAAGAGGGAAATAATGGTATCAACACATGATGTGTCCATACAAAACATATTCTTTACTAAAAAATAAACATGATAAAAACCTGAGTGCAAAATATTTTCTTTGGAAGGATTTGGCCTCAGGTATTTTGTAATAGTACTGGAAAACAGATTAACATAAGTGCAGTGGCACCTTTCAGGTGTTGAATGCTAGACTTTCATGTCTCAGAGTCTTATTTGGCCTGTAGAAACAAGCCTTTTTACATATGGAGTATTTTATATTGAGTATTTTAACTTAAAAATACTCAGACCCAATCAGGAGATGAAGAAAGTTTGACCTGAAAGTCTTTTTTGCACTTATAAATTCACCAGAATGTCAATGTCTTATTGAAGATGATTCATAAGCTAATTGTACATTTGTCGCTCTCATCTGATTTGTCTTTCTTAGTCTCTGTTGCAGTCAGCTTCATATTGCTGGCAGAAATCACCTGACCAAGAGCAGCTTGTGAAAGGAAAGCGTTTATTTTAATTTATAGACTGGAGGGGAAACTCCAGGCTGACAATGAAAATAATGGTATCAGTAGAGGGTGGATATCACCTCCTGGCCAACATCATGTGGACAACAGCAACAGAAGAGTATGCCACACACTGGCAAGGGGAAGCTGGATATAGCAGCCATAAGCCCATCCCAATAATACATGACCTCCAGGAGGCTCCAATTCATAAATTGCCACCAGCTGGGGACTTAGCATTCAGAACACATAAGTTTATGGGGGACACCTGAATCAAACCACCACAGTCTCCTTGGTTTTTTTTAAATGCCCTCACTTCTTATTAAGGGTCCATAGTGTGTTCAACTCAGGAAAAAAAAAAAAATGATATCAAAGGAATACCACGAACATAGCAAGTCCTGTCACTGGATTCAGGCAGGTCTGGACTGGAATCATGGTTCTTCAAAGCCTTGCTTTCTTAGCAGCTAATTTTGTCTGCTGAGCCACTGACCTATTCTATAAATTGGGACTGATGGTATCCAATTGTTGAACTCAATTAAACATGATCACATGTAGACCAGACTGGCCTCAGGACTCCCTATGCAACTGAGGATGACCTTGAAATTCTGGTCCTCTGAATGTGCTATCATACCCAGCTTGTGCAGTACCTGGGAGCAAATCCAGGGTGCCTCTGCATTCTGGGCAAGCACTCTATTGACTAAGATCCATCCACAGCTTTGTTAAACTGTTTAAATCAGATAAGTGAAGTTCTTACCCCAAAGGCATCACAGAAAGAATGTTCAAAAGAAGAAAGCCATCCTCCTGGCCCACCAGGGCATCCCAGTTTCTTGGAGCCAACAGGAGCCTGAAGCAGTTCAAGGGCATAATCTGATTAAGAATCTAGCATTTCTAGACTTAGTATAGTATAGATGAAGCTAAAAATGACATCTAGTTTCCCAGAGTGGTGGGATAGGGGAAGTCATAGAAGTGATGGGTAGGAACAACTTTCTCTTTGAAACACAAGACACAGACACCTCACATGGGGACAGTTGGCTTCTTTGGGGGTTATGGTCCCGTTGGGGCAAGTTGTTATGTTTTGTGACAATATGGAAGATCTAATAATAGTATTTTTCCACCCAAGAGCAGTGGGGGGCTGCTTTGCATCCTTTGTGAGCCTTGAGTCACTTGGTAATGTGAAACATGTCTATGGAACGCCTTGGTATTGTCTGTTCTTATGGTTTCATGCAAACATTGAGCAAGAGGAATTTGTTACAAACATCTTGCAATTATTTAGTGAAAATAAAACATGGAAATAAAGTTGGGTGGGCATCAGTTAAGTTTTGGGACAAATTCAAACTCCCGTAGCAAGAATGGTCAGGCAGGAGGGCATGGGATCTGGCTGGGTATCTGTGTTCGCCCTTACTTGATAGGAGTGTCTGTTTTGAGGGTCTCTAGTTTGTACGTGGCTTGGAAAATCAGATGAGTGAAAACACCTCCCCAGAGCCCACCCACTGGGACATGCTCACCCACAGGGAGGGTCAACCCCAGTCACTTCTGGAAGAGGAATTCTCAGCGTTAGGAGAAATTCTGTAAAAGGAATCACATGGGATTTTTTGATGTAAATTTTTTTTTTCTCTGTAATTTCTGGTTCAAATTTTCATGTTTAGAACTTGCAAATTCAGTGTGGCTTAGAGAGCCATGTCCTCTTTCTGCCACTTACTTCATCACCAGGACTCTACCATTGGAAAAGAACAAACGTGTGTGGGCAAGGGTGTGTGCATGCTCATGTGAGGGCACATGTGTGGGCACGTGTGTGTATGACTCTATTGCTAGGACATTTCTAGACCGCAAGCAATAGAAGTCCAGGCTGGTGTGTTCTGTGAGCTATTGTGACCATAAGTCACCCAGGGAGTTGCCATTACAGAGGACAGTGGGACTGCAGAGGCACTTGGTTTCTGTGATGGTTGATCTCTGTTGTCAACTTAAGTGGATCTTGAATCACCCATGAGACAAATCTTTGGGCATGTCTATAAGGGAGTTTCTAGGTGAGGTTATTGAAGGTGGGAAGGCCTACCCTAACTGTGGGAAGTATCATTCCATAGTCTTGGGGTCCTGGACTGTATAAAAAGGAGGAAACAAGCTGACCACTAGCATCCATCTCTCTGTTTCCTGCCTGTGGACTCAATGTGCCACTCCAGTTGCACTGCCTTTCCTGACAAGATGGACTGCACTCCCGCAGACCGTGAGCGCAGAGAAGCCCTTCCTCCCTTCAGCTGATTCTTGTCAGGTATGTGGTCACAGCAATGTGAAAAGCCCTGGTACAGTTACCATCCATATCATTTCTGATAAACACTCTGTTCTCTGTTCTACCTTGCAATTTGCATGTGACATTTCTGTGGTTCTGTTGAATTTCATCAGCTGCAACCTCCATCTCCATAAACCTTACAAACCACATAACAAATAATGTATAAACTGAGAGTGAGCTGTGTTCCGTTCTTGCTGACATCTCTGGTTGCCTCTGGGACATCTCATGAGCATGTGATACCTCCAGCACACATACTTTAGAACAGTACACTGCGCTGTGGGTGCAGTTGTGCATTTTTCTTTCCACAACAGGATCCTGAGAGCTCTTTCTCCTACATTCCTTCTCAAATGGAGCTGCTCATGCAGACAATCTAAATGACATAATTGTGTGTCTGCTGTGTGTGTATGTATATTTTGACTAACCCTGGGAATGCTGTTATGGTATTCCATAGATTGATGACTTCTACCCCAAGATTGTGCCGTCAGCTCTGGGCCTTTGTCAGAGTTCTTTCTGGCTGAGTGAGAAAAGCAAGGCAGTGATGATCTATGAGGAAGAAATGGATGCCTTTGTTCACATAGGGGGAAATGATCTGCCACCCCAAACTGACAACTTCAAGACAAAGGAAGGCCTCCATTATCCTGATGTACACACTGGCTTTGGAAAATTTATCTTTTGAAAATTCTGTCTTCCCCATCTCTGCCATCTAATGAGGGCTCTTTCAAAAAAAACTAATAATACACACATAAGCAGCTCCAGCTTTGCTTCCGTGACCTTGCATGGGAAGTTTCTGTTTTAATAGGATGTCTGTCTCAGTGTTTCCAGGGGTGGAAGAAGTACTGTGTGGAGACTGGCCTTATTAGCAGTTGATGACAAGTACTTGAAATCCAGAGAGAAAACATAAAGATGGAGGAAGACCCAAGCTGGGTTCTGTGATGTGTTTTTTTTTTTTTAATTTGTTTTTTACTAGATATGGATATATTTAGTATATAAATAACACATGTTGGTACCATCCTTTCCCTCTTCCCCTTTACTGAAGAGGTCTTCCTCATTGGGGATGATGCAGGTCAACCCCCTGGGGATTGTGGGTCATGCATTATAGGGGCAGCAGTCAGTTATAAGGGAGAGACAATTTCTCTGTGCAAAATGTCCCAACTTGTGGCTCTAACAATCTTTCTGTCCCTTCTTCCACAAATTTCCCTGAGCCATGTTGGGTGCATTTTAAGTCTACTTCGGTGATGGGCATTTAGGGTCCTCTGGATCTCTGGTTTGGTAGGTGTTGAGTGTCCTCAGTATCTATCTCCTTCTGGGATGGTGGGGGCAGAGGGGAGGAAGTGCACAGGGTCATTTATCACCTCAGATCCTTCTCCCATCTGAAACAGAGAAGCAGAATCTCCAATGGAGACTGAAGTCAGCACTGGTTAAATGGGATAACCATTATTAATTCAGAGAGAATTTAAAGGATGTACACCTTTTTATATGCCAAGATTAGTGGGAGCATTACATTAGGAAGCAAAATTGTTATCTGGATATGATTCTGACTTGTTTCCCAATTCCAGATATGGTTTCCTTTCCAATCCAAGAGTAGCTGGTTACCCACCATGGTTGTGTGCCACAATTGCACTTGTGTGACTATCACATCAGGTTGTTGGCTTTGAGTTGCTCTGACAGATGTTGGCCGCTTTCCCCTAGTAGCTCATGTAGCACCTTCTAGCATTAGATGGACTAATTGTCTGGGGACTGGCTCTCTTCCAGATTCCAACAAGGTCTCACCATGGTCCATGCCAACAGTGTATGGTGTCTTCAGCAGTAGGGTCTTACCATTAAGCTCTGGTGGTAATCAAGTGCTCTCACAGAAGTTTGTCTTGTTTGTTTTGGGAGACCTAGTAGGTCTCTCTGATCAACAGGTCATTGTGGATGTAGAACACTTCCTGGTACAGGGAATTACAGGCCAGTGCCAAGGGAAAAGAAAAAAAGAAAAAAAATAGTGAAGAAAGAAAAACAGGAGAAATTTAAGGTTAGGCTTCATCTCACCCTCTCTAGGGTCCTTTGATTCAGGTGCTCCCCATAAGGTTCTCTTGAGGGTTACACCCTTTACTCCAATTTTCAGGATATAAGATTCTATGGTACCAATTCAATTTGAGTTCAGTTTTGTGTCCTCCCCCCACAACACTTCCGCTTCCCCTACACCCTATTCTCCAAGCCTCAAGATGCCATTCAGGTATGTCAGCAACTTGAGCTGATCCAGGTTAGGAACTGCAGATGAGTGAGACCACATGACAACTATCTTTCTGTGATTGTGTGAGTTTACTTAGACTGATCTTAGAATGTTCCACGTTCAACCATTTTTTTTTTTTTTACAAATTTCATTGTGTCATTTTTTTTGTTTGTTTGTTTGTTTTTCGAGGTAGGGTCTCACTCTGGTCCAGGCTGACCTGGAATTAACTCTGTCATCTCAGGGTGGCCTTGAACTCATGGCAATCCTCCTACCTCTGCCTCCCGAGTGCTGGGATTAAAGGCGTGCGCCACCACGCCCGGCTCATTGTGTCATTTTTTTTTTCTTACTGCTGAGTAGAATTCCATAACGAAGATATATCACATCTCAGTTATCCATTCATCCAATGAGGGACACCTGGGTTGATTCCAGTTCTTAGCTACTATGACTTGAGCAGCTATAGACATGGTTGAGAAAAATCTCTGAACTGAGATGTGGAGCTTTTAGGGTAAATGACCAGTAAGGGAATAACAGGGTCTGTTGGTAACTCTATATTCATCCTTTTCAGAGGTTTCCATATTGATTTCCATAGTGGTTGTACCAGCTTACATTACCACCAACAATGAGTAAGTGTTCATATTTCTCCACTTCCTCACCAACATTTGTTTTCATTTGATTTTTATACTTGATCTTAGCCAAAAGGCCGAGAAGCAATTCATTTGATTTTTAATGTTTGTTGTCCTTACTGGGGTAAGGTGGAATGTCATAGTTGTTTTAATTTCCAATTGCCTAATAGCTAGGGATGTTTAACATTTCCTTAAGTAATTCTTCCTCTGAAAACTCCCTATTCAGTTCTCTGCTCTCCTTTTAAAGTGGGTTGTTTGGTTTCATATTGTTTAATTTTTTTTTTTTTTAGTTCTTTGTAGATTCTAGACATTAGGCTTCTGTCAGTGCTATAGCTGGCAAAATTTTCTTCTATTCAGCGGGTAATCTATTGGCTGTGCTAATGGTATGTTTGTCTGTGCAAAAGCTTTTTAGCTCCATGAGATAGCATTGGTTGAGTGCTTGTTTAACTTCCTTGACTACTGGGGTTTTGTTCAGGAAGTCTTTTCCCAGTCCTATATCATGAAGAGTGCCTCCTATTTTTTTCTTCCAGTAGTTGAAGAGTTTCTGGTCTTATGTTGAGGTCTTTAATCCATTTGGAGTTGATATTTGTGTATGGCAAAATGCGTGGGTCTAATTTTATTTTTCTAATTTCCAATTCATCCAACACCATTTGTTGAAGTTGCTGTTTTTTCTCCAGTCTACATTTTTGGCACCTTTGTCAAAGATCAAGCAGCTGTAGTTACTTGACCTAAGGTCTGGGTCTCCATTTCTGTTGTATTGGTCTATGTTTTTGTTTTTATTCCAGTACCATGCTATTTTTGTCACTATGGCTTTGTAATATAGCTTTAGATCAGTATGGTGATAACGCTAGAGGTGTCTTTTTGCGTGTTTGTTTTGGCGGGTTTTTTGGGGGGTTGGGGGACTGAGAATATGTTTGGATATCCAAGGCCTTCTGCCATTCCATGTGAATTTTGAGATCATTTTTAATCTCTGTGAAGAAAGATGCTGACATTTTTATTGGTGTTGCATTAAACCTGTATATTGCTTTTGGTAGAACAGTCTTTTCACAATATTAATTCTACCTATCTAGGAGCATGGTAAGTCTTTCCATCTTCTCAAGTCCTCCTTGATTTCTTTTTTGAGTTTTTTAGTCTTTTTATTATATAGGTCTTTCACATCCTTGGTTAGTGTTATTCCAAGGTATTTAACTTTTGTTGCTATTGAAAATGGGACAGTCTCATTGATTTCTTTCTCTGTATATTTGTCCTTTGTATATAGAAAAGCTACTGATTTTTGTGCATTGATTTTGTATCCTGCCACTATGCTGAAGGAATTTATCCCCTTTAGAAGTTTTGAGATGGAGACTTTCAGGTAACTTATATATAGGATCATGCCATCTGAAAATAGGGCTAACTTGATTTTTTCTTTTATTTCGTTCTCCTCTCTTATTGCTTGGTCTAGTATTTCCAGTACTATGCTGAAGCGCAGTGGTAAGAGTGGGCACCTTTGTCTTGTTCCCAATCTCAGTGGAACTCCTTGAGTTTTTGCCCATTAAGTATTATTTGGTCTTTAGGAGCTTATATATAGCCTTTATTGTGTTGAGATACAAACCCTTCATGCCTATTCTTTCAGTGTTTTGATCATGAAGTGGTGTTGTGTTTTGTCAAAGGCCTTCTATGCATCAATTGAGATGATCATATGGTTCTTATGGTTAAGTTTATTTATGTGGTTTATTACATTGACCAATTTCCATTTGTTAAATCATCCCTACATCCCTGGAATGAAGCCTACTTGATCAAGGTTGATAATGCTTTTGATGTATTCTTGAGTTTGGTTTGCAAGGATTTTGTTCAGGATCTTTGCATCTAAGTTCATTATGGATATGGGCCTATAGTTTTCTTTCCCTGTTGCATCTCTATCTGATTTTGGTAATAGGGTGATGCTAGCTTCATAAAAGGAGTCATGGAGGATTTCCTGGTCTCTGATTATGTGAAACAGTTTGAGAAAAATTGGTTTTAGTCCTTCAATGAATGTTTGATAGAATTCAGCTAAGAAGCCATTGAGTCCTGGAGTTTTCTTTTGGGGGAGGTTTTCAATCTCCATGGATGTGATAGGTTTTTTTAAGGGGAAGAATCTGCTCTGAGTTTAGTTTTGGTAGATGGCATATGTATATGAACTTATCCATTTCTTCCAGATTATTCAATTTTGTGGAGTAGAAGTTTTGGAAGTATACCCTGATGATTCTTCCAGGTTCGTTGATGTCTGTAGTGATCTCTCCTTTTTCATTTCTGATTTTGTTAATGTGAGACTTCTCTCCTTTTTTGCTTGGACAATTTGGCCAGGGGTTTGTCAATGCTGTTTTAATTTTTTTCCCAAAGTACCAGCTCTTCATTTCATCAGTTTTTTAAGTTGTTTTCTTCATTTTCAATTCTTTAATTTCTGCTCTAATCTTGACTATTTCTTTCCACCTGGAGCTCTTTGAGTTGGATTCTTCTTGATTTTCCAATGCCTTTAGGTGGACAGTCAGGTTATTAATTTGGGATCTTTCTGTCTTTCTAATGAAGGCATAGAGGACTATGAATTTTCCCCTTAGGACTGCCTTCAGTGTGCCTCATAAGTTTTGGTAGGTTGTGTTTTCATTATAATTCAATTCTAGGAATTTTACAATTTCTTTTTTAATTTCTTCCACAACCCATTCATTGTTTAAAAGTGTGTTGTTTAGTCTCTAGGAGCTGGTGGAGATCTTGATGTGTCTCTTGTTGTTATTTTCTAGCTCTAAAGCATTGTGATCTTCTGACATGATGCAGGAAGTTATTCAAGTTTCCTGACTTTATGAAGGCACACTTTACGGCCTAATATATGGTCAGTTTTGGAGAAGGTTGTGTGGGCTGCTGAGAAAAATGTGTATTCTGTAGAGTTGGGGTAGAAAATTCTGTAGATATCCATTAGGTCTAGTTGATCTATGATGTTGTTGAGCTCTATTATTTCCCTGTTGATCTTCTGCTTGGATGATCTGTCTATTGATGATAGTGGAGTGTTCAAGTCTCTGATTATGATGGTGTTGGTGTTTATTTCTGTTTTATTGTTGAGTAGATTTTGTTTTACAAACTGTGCTGCATCTGTGTTTCGTGCATATATATTTATGTTTGTGATGTGCTCATTTGGATCATTCCCTTGATGATTAATAAGTGGCTTTCTTTGTCCTTTTTGATTACTTTTGGTTTGAATCTATTTTATCAGAAATTAATATAGCAACACTCACTTGTTTTTTATTTCCATTTGCTTAGAATATCATTTTCCAACCTTTCTCCCTGAGGAGGTATCTATCTTTAGTGGTGTGGTGGGTTTCTTGAAGACAGAAGATAGAAGGGTCCAGTTTTTTGATCCACCCTGGTAACCTGTGTCTTTTGATGGGTAAGTTAAGACCACTAATATTTGAGGTTACTATTGTGAGGTTTGAATTAATCCTTGCCATGACGAGGTGTTTTATGGGATTTGATTCTTTCTTGTGTTTTGCACTATTTTGAGCCTTATCTATTTTGGTTATTGTGATCTTCTTCTTGCTGGCTCTTGAGATTGGTTGTTTGACTATTCTGTGAGAGTATTACCTCAAGTGTTCTCTGTAGGTTTGACTTTGTGTTCATATAATCATAGAGTTGACTTTTTTCATGGAAAGTTTTTCTTTCACCATCTATTATGAGAGATACTTTTGCTGGGTAGAGTAGCTTGGGTTTGAAGCCATAGCATTTTAGACTTTGAAGTATTCCATTCCAGGCCCTTCTGGATTTCAGGGTTTCCATTGAGAAATATGATGTAATTCTGATTGGATTGCCTTTGTATGTTGTGAATTGTTTCTCTCTTGCTGCTTTTAACACTCTGTGTTTTCATTGGGGGCTTGTGTTACTTGTATGGTTGTGAAACTTAGGGAATATCAGAAGCTTCTGTGCCACAGGTTTGTATATAGAGCTCAAAAATTCCAGAGCTCACAAAGGGCCCACTCCTCCCCAGCAAGGTGCGATGGGCCCTGCCAGGACCAGGGAACAGGGATCTCACCTTCATATTCCACACCGCCAAGCCCATCCACCCACACATTCAGGCACAAAGAACCCATACCAAGGAGCTGGAAGGAGCCAGGATACAGGGGTCTGGCCTACTCACTCCACATCACCACACCTGCCCACACACAGACTGGTACAGGGAACCCAAACTAGGGAGCTGGGAGGAGCCAGGAAACAGGGGTCTTTCCTACTCACTGCCACGCCCCTATGATCTTTTAAAACACCTCACACCAACACCACTCACTCCTGGACTGATAGTCACCTTCTCTGCTCCCAGAATCCTGCAGTTATGCTAGAATATGTTTTTTGTGTTTAGCAACTGTCTAGGCCACCACCCATGAGCCCTTTAACTTAAGGTTTCTGCTTTAAAGACTAGAAAGATGGCTCAATGGATAAAGTGCTTGCTACACAAGCATGAATGCCTGAGTTTGGATGTCAGAACCTATGTAAAGTAAGATGGAGACAGGAAAATCTCCAGGAAGCTCATGAGGCAGTTCAGCTGGAAAACCCAGCAGTGAACAGTGAGAAACCCTGCTTCAAACAAAGTTAAATGTGAAGACCAATACCTGATGTTGTGCTCGAACCTCATCTATTTCAACAAAAAATGATTAAAAAAGAATGGGGACTTGGGTTACTTGTATGGTTGTGAAACTTAGGGAATATCAGAAGCTTCTGGTGCCACAGGTTTGTATGTAGAGCTCAGAACTTGCAGCCCTAGCAAGATCCCAGGTTAGGGTGTGATGGATATGATGATGGTAATGACAGTGGAGTGGTGCTTATGTTGGTTATACTAATGTATTGTTATAAATATAATAATATAATAGATAATAAATATAGTAATAAACAAATATAATAATATAATAAAATATAATAATGGTGTTGGTGGTTGGTGGTGGTATTGATGGTGAAGGTGATTATAGCCTCTACTTCTTGTTATTGGGGCAAAACACTCAGAGAGAAATAGATTGTGAGAGGAAATGTTTATTTCAGCTTACAGTTTCAAGAGGAATTGTCATCATGGTAGAGAAATCATGGTAGAGCAGAGGTGGGGCATCACATCTTGTCACACCAACAGGGAGGCAGCAGCAAGAGTGAGCTAGTTCTGAACACCCAGTGGGCTGGACTAATCAAGTTCCGCCCTTAGAGATATACCTCCTTCAGCAAGGTTCCACCTCCCACAGGCTTTTCCAGCTGGGAATTGAGTATGAGGCTATCATAAAGGCATGAAGCTATAGGGAACATTTCACATTCAAACCACCATGATGATGGATGCAGTGATAGTGGTAGAGGTGCTGGTGATAATAGTGGCCATGGTAATGGTGATGGTGGTAGTGGTGATGGAAGAGGTGTCAGCAGTGATGGTGGTAGTGGTAGTAGCACTATTGAAAACAATGTAGCAGAGATCATAGAAGACATTGGTGGTGGTGATAAGGTGATGGTGATATGATGGTAATGTGATCATGATGATAGTGGTAATATGGTGATATGGTCATGGTGATGATGGTAATAATGTGCTGATGGTGATATGGTGGTGACGGTGATCATGGTGGTGATGGTGATCATGATGGTGATGATGATATGGTGGTAGTGGTGATGGTGATGGTGAGATGGTGGTGATGGTGATGTGGTGGTGGTTGTGACGGTGATGGTGAGATGGTGATCACGGTAGTGATGGTGATATGGTGGTTATTGTGGTGGAATGGTGGTAGGGCTAGTTATGGTAAGGACAGTGATGATGGTATTGTGGTACAGGTGATGGTGGTGGGGATAGTCAGCTAGTGGTGCTGATGATCGCAGAGATGGTGGTAGTGATGGTGATAATTATTGGGGAAATTGGTGGTGGTGTTTCTCATAGTGATAATAATGATGTTAGAAGTGGTGGTGATGCCAATAGTAATGATAGTTTGGACCCAGAATGTTTCCCAAGTTTTCATGTTAAAGACTTGTTCTTTGACTAGAATGCTATTTGAAGGCAGTAGGAGGCCTAGTAGGAGGCCCTTAGGTCATTGGAAATGTACCTTCCAAGGAGATTGGGGAATTCTGGTCTCTTCATCCTCTCATTTCCAAATCATGAGGTTACCAGTGTCATTCCACCATGTGCCCCCTGCGATGATGTGCTGACTTGACACAGGCCTGCAAACCATGGGGCTAATCGACTGTGGACTGAAACCAGCATCCAAAATAAAGTCCCTTCTCTTTTCAGATTGCTTATCTTGGGTTCTCTGCTACCATAAGGGTTCTGCCACTGAGTACTGGGGCCAGTTGTGTGTTACTGACCGTTCTGGGGTCCAAGATACCACACTTGGAGAACCTTAGGTCCAACCTGAAAGTGGTCCTCATAGACTGGAGTGGAGTTTCCCAGAAACTTGATCTGATGTTATCCAGGTTAATTCCTTTGTCATTGGAGAGACAGTTCTCATTTCTGTTATCATAGTGGTTTTCCCAACAAACAAATATACAGCTATTTCATGGAGATAACAAACTAGTAGGATAGCAGCAGAGCATCATGATAAGCAGAGAACACCCAACAGGAAAAGCCCTGAGCTGTGTGTTTTGTTTCTATAGTGTGAACCTCCTCCATGGTGCCTCCATGCTGCTAGCATGAACTCACCGGGCCTGGATATGGGAGCAGCTAAGGACACCATACCTTTGAGATTGAACCCAAGCCAAATCTTGCTACCTACAAGCTATGGGTTACTGTCTGGGCATGTTGCTTAATCTCTCTAGCTTCACCTTATCTGTAGAGCAAGATAATATTGAGCATGGCAGATGAAAGGCACCTGGCTCCTGAGCCCTCCCCTTGAAGTCTCCACTGACCCCTGGAGAAGAAGCCTGTTGGAAGCAGTCTATTGTTACAGCTGCTGAGAAGGCTAACATCTGCCTCTGTCCACTGTAAGGCGCTTCCTGTGGGAGGCTGCTAGGTCTGAGCTGCCACATGATCACTTACTTTCTTTAATAGGGTATTCATGGGGCATGGAATGGGGATCTGCTCAGTGGATAAAGTGCTTGCCCTGACATGTAAATGGGAGGTCTGAGTTTGGATCCCAGCACCCACATAGAAGCCAGGTGTTCTACTACTGCCTATAATCCCAGTGCTTGGGAGGCAGGAACAGTGGACCCCCAGAACAAGCTGGCTAGCCAAAGTAACTGAATTGGCTAGCCATGGATTTAAGGGTGAGACCCTGCCTCAGCAAATAAGATGGGACAAGGTTGATGAAGAAAGACACCCAATATTTACCTTTGTCCTCCATGTGTACACTCACACATACACATGCAAAAAGTCTCATAGACAGCTGGGAGTGATCCTAGCACTCATGAGTTCCAGACCACCCTGGAATACATGGGGAACTGTAGAAAAAGAAGAAAAGAAAAAAAAAAGTGTGTGTTCCCCTCATGTCCTGCTCTGCTGGCTCAAGCGTTAGTTTTATTCATGAGGTTGTCTTATAGATTCCTTTCCTCCCTTTGCAACAGACTTGGTTCTTAACTCCATTGCCTGGATTTTCTCTTGAGTCAATCACCATATGGATTCCAGCATTGATTCCCTAACTTTCTTGGTTAAATTCAGAATGGGAGCCGGGCATGGTGGTGCATGCCTTTAATCCCAGCACTTGGGAGGCAGAGGTAGGAGACTACTATGAGTTCGAGGCCACCCTGAGGCTACATAGTGAATTCCAGGTCATCCTGAGCTAGAGTGAAACCCTACCTCAAAAAAAAAAAAAAAAAAAGAAAGAAAGAAAAAATCAGAATGGGAACATTGGCCTGATTGGCACTTGGAATATAAATTGTCCTGTACTCCTTCCATGATAAGGGATCAGCGACCTGGGAAAAGAAGTTAAAAGTAGGCATGAGGTTTATAATTGTGAAAATGACTGGATATAATTCAAAGAGCCAACAATGTGATGTGGCAGTCTGTATAACCATTGGATGTCTATTATGTAGCGATCAAAAGTGACATTTGTGAAGTGTTGCTGAGGATATAAGAAAATGCCCTGACAGTGTGTGCAGATATACATAAGCACACTGTCTTCATAGATTACATCCCTCATTCATTCTGGGAACACAGAGCTGGTAAAACACAACTTAGGGGAGAAGGGGTTTATTTTGGCCTACAGTCCATCATGGTAGGGAAGGCATCTGTGGTTAGGAAGCCGAGAGATGAATGATGATGCTCAGTTTGAGTTTGTTTCTGCTTTGTATACAGCTCAGGGACCCAGCCCATAGGATGGCACTGCCCACATTCGGCATGCATCTTCCTCAGTGAAAGCTCTCTGGAAACTCCCTCACACATACACGGGAAAGGGTTTCCCATGGAAAATCTAAATCCAGTCAAGTTGGCAATGAAGATTACTTATCATGGGCACACACACACACAGGGGGGGGGGGCAGTGAGGGAGATCCACACTGTGATCTCAAGTATGTACAAACAAGAAGAAAACGAGATTCTGATCATTCTTTCTCCCCATGGTCTTAAGCAATAGCACCTACTTATTAAACACAAGGATCTCAGCACCATGGTAGAACCTCTCTCATTCTCAGAACAGAAGCTGACATAAATTGTATCTCTACTTTACAGATAAGAAAACGGAGGTACAGAGAGGTTAACCCACTGGCCTAAGACTGATGAATATGAGGACCAAGATTTGAGGCAACATCCAGTCAGCTCCAAGCCTCCAACTCTTCCCATTATCTATAATGCTAAATCCAGGTAACAACATCATTAAAAAAAAAAAAAAGTACAAAATTTTAAAAATAAGAATGATGAAAGCCAAGGTCAGAGATTATTTAGAAGCAGATATGGGTGAAGAAAGTCACACTGCTCGGACTCAAAAGTGGTCTTAACCAAGGTAATGGAAAATAGGATGTCCAACAGAGCATGTTCTAGAAATTTTAGAAGTTCAAGAAGCCTTTATAACGTTCTCTTCAAGGTAAGCAATAACTGAAACTCAAATAAAAGAAAACAAAAATAAGAGGTTGGACTATTGTTATACTTAACACTGAAATACAATGTGGGAAACAAAGCAAATCCCTTGAGAAGACCACAGGTTAAGTAAAGTCTCGGGGACCAGTGTTTTCCTGGCCAATTGGGGTAGGCAGGAAAGAAAGGGTAATTAGGTCCAAAGATCTGACCAAATCTCTGATTCTTCAGGACTCTAGTCTGGTTTTGTTAGTGTTTCTTTATTTAGGCTCAGAAGATGTTTAGACTGTCCTGGTGATAATATATTAAAGAAAAACAGAGGGCAAAACCAATTCAACAAAAACTGCATATTGGGTACAAGACCATTCTATGACTGGTGTGATAGAATATGAGAAAAGCTCTTTACTAACTAATGTCTAATGCCTAAAATTTAACAAAGAAAACTACCTTATGTTCAGAAATACATTCCTGAAAATTCCATTTTATTTAGGTTTTTATAAGAAGAAAAATGGGCATGATTTCCTTACAAATAAGTTGATCCAAATAATTGTGTGAGGAGAGGCATATTACTTAAATGTTTTTATATTTATTTATTTTATTTTTGAGAGAGAGAGAGAATAGGCTGCCAGGGTCTCCAGCCACTGCAAGCGAACTCCAGGTGCATGCGCCCCCTTGTGTTTCCATCTTATGTGGGTACTGGAGAGTTGAACTGGGGTCCTTAGGCTTCACAGTCAAATGTCATAACTGCTAAGCCCAGATGTTTTTATAAATAAATGTAAAACCTTGTGCACATTCCAGGTTTTTTTTTTTTTCTTTTTCTGACAATCAAGGGATAGGATCTTTCTTTTAAAGAGAGAAGAGAATTCCCTCCTCTTTGGGGAAACACAAGTTATGGGAATTCATATCACTGACCTGAAGACATGCTGTTTTACAGTAATGACCCTTTTCCTGATGCAGGGAGAGAATAGTGTGGTCTTCAGGTTCTCATCCCATTGTTCAACTGAAGCAATAGGCATTATTCAATTAATCCACAGTTTTCCCTGAACCCTGTAGTTTCCTTAGAATTCTCCTGCTCCCTATCTGCACAGAGGTGAACTTCATCTTTGAAGTTGTGTGGTCATGTGACTTGTTTTAGCCAATCACGTGTAAGAATTCCAACAGCAGGTGCTTGACTCAGTATATTCCCATCACCTTGCATCTGCCACAAAGAAACATGGCAAGATGATGCCACTGTCCCTCAGTTTCTTCTGTGAGGACACCCTCTCAGTGAGAAATAAACTTGCTGCATTAGACCCCAATATTCATTCCTCTATCAAATTGGGACCTCTGCAGACTGACACAGATATTCATGATGAAACCTGCACTGAGGCAGGCTCTGTGGACACTAAGGTGATAGACAATGCCTTTGCTTTCCTACCAGTACAAAACACAAACAGTCTGGGCTGAGGAAATGGTTTGGTGGCTGAGGTACTTACTTCACAAACACGAGGACCTGGGTTTGATCCCAGCACCTGTGTAAAAGCTGTACATGGGGTTCACACCAGTTAATCCCAGTTCTGCGGAGGCAGAGACAGGAAATCCCTGGGGCTTGCTGGTTTGTCAGTCTAGCTGAATCAGTGAACTCTAGGTTGAGTGAGATACTGTCTCAGAGTAAGGTAGAGAGCCATGAAATAAGACACCCAACCTTGACCTCTAACTTCCATGTGTACACATGGAGAAAGAAAAGACAGATTTGTAGCTCATATTATTAATATTGTGTTGCATATATTTCTTATTCAGGAATTTTATTTGGTTCTTGGACAACTGACAAACAACAAAGCTTCTGAGCCCAAGGTCAGAGTGCAATGTCACAGGTGGCATGATGAAGTGAGAAAAGTTGTCCCCTTCTGGTGGAACTGAGCAGGAAGTCTCTTTTGGAGATTCTCTATGAGTTGGGTCTTAAAGGGTGATATGGCTTCCCAGTCATTCCAGAATGTCCTGGAAAGTCTCACATCTTTTTGCCCTCCTGCATCTATTCAGGCCCTAGCTGATCAACCTAGTTCAATTACTAGCTCAATTTGGTCCAAGAACTCCCCTATAGTCTCTTATGAAAGGCATCCAAGCAAATGACCAGTTAGCCCATTCATGATTAAGTATTATAGAACTACAGATGGCAGATGGTGACTTCTCCATTTCGTGGACTAGACACTAGGTTGGATGGGAAGGGAGGGAAGAGCATCGATGAGGTGGGAAACACAAAACTAGACCCAAATGGCAATGGTATGACAAAATTCTACTTCCTAAAAGGCAGACCAAATAGCTGAACCTGCACCAGGCCCTTACAGGGAACACCTGAACTACACAAGATACAGGAGAGGGTATGATGAAGACTTACCTTAATCTTCTACATCTTCCCTCCCTCCCTCTCCCTCCCTCTCTCTCTCTCTCTCTTCTCTATAACTCTTGTATATTCGTTATCTTTTTCCTCCTTCTCTTAGTGGGCACTGACCTGTAACTCCCAGTACCAGCATGTGGCTACCGTCCACAATGAGCTTTTGATCAGAGAGACCTACAAGGTTTCCTAAAAAACAGGCAGGTTTCTGTCAGAGTACTTGATGACTCACCAAAGGTTAGCTGTAAGACCCTACTGCTGAAGACACCTTATGTGGTTGACATGTAAAATGGAACGGCATGGCTGGAAGTTGGAAGAGAATCAGTCCCCAGACAGTCAGCACGTCTAATGCCAGAAGGTGCTACATGGACGACTGGGAGAAAATGACCAATATCTGTCCAAGCAACTCATGGTCTAACCTACTTAGCAGCAAATAACCTGTAGTGATGCCCGCACAAGTGCAATAGTGACACACAGACTTGGTGGGGAACCAACTGCTCTTGATTTGGCTAACTGATTCCCTCAGTGGTATGGGACCCATAGCTGGAGCTGGGAAACAAGTCAGAACCATATCCAAATACAAGCCCACTCTCTAGTATCAAGTTACCAACAACCATGGGCTACAAGAGGGTCTACACCTATTAAATTCTCTATAAAAACGTAAGGGTTATCTCATTTGTCCTGGGGCTAACCTACTCTCCACTGGAGAATCTGCTTCTCTTTTTCAGATAGATGCAGATCCTAAGGAGAGAGCCACCCCATCATAACTCAATAGGGCCCTGGCTGAAACTAAGAAAAATTGGCGAAACAAGCAAGAGTGCTGTTTTCCTGATGAACCAGATACCAACACAAGAGGGAAAGAGATCAACACAGAGAAAAATCAACTCCTACCAAATCAGAGAGCCAGAGCCCCAAAAGCCCTCAACACCTCATCACTGAAGCAGAACAAAAATGAAACCAACATGGCTCAGGGAAATTTTGCAGAAAAGAGGGCAGAAAGAATGTCAGAGTCACATGTTGGGTCATGATATGCAGAGACGTTTATCTTACCAATAACTGTGGGCTAACTCCACAATGCATGACCCATATACCTCAACAAGGAGGGGCCAAGGGGAGGGGGTAGGTCACGGATGAGCCTAATAATGGTACCAAATTGACTGTATTTACTGAATACAAAACTATTTAATTAAATTAAAAAAATGTCTAGGGGTACTAAGGAGATGCACAGAGGACAGGAACACTTGCTGCTCAGCATGAAAATCTGACTTTGATCACCACAACCCATGTTAAAAAAACAAACAAACAAACAGGGGCTGGATAGATGGCTTAGCAGTTAAGGTGCATGCCTGCAAAGCCTAAGGACCCATGTTCTACTCTCCAGATCTCATGTTAGCCAGACACAAAGGTGAGGCAAGCACAAGGTTGCACATACCCACCAATGGATGAGGTCCTGGCCGCCAATTCTCTCTAAAAAAGCAACAACAAAAAAAAAAAAAAAAAAAAAAAAAAAAAAAAAAAAAAAAACAGGCATGTCCATGCATAAGGTGGACAGATACAGAAGCATTGTGAGGACCCATTGGTCAGCCAATCTGTAGCACAATAATGGCTAGCTCCAGGTTCAGAAAGACTCTGTCTTAAGGAAATAAAGCAGAATTTGGCCTCCACATGTGTGTGTGCATATACCCCATGCATCACACATACTATGCAAACCAAGAGAAAAAGGAAAGGCAGGCTGGAGAGATGGCTTAGTGATTAAGCACTTGTCTGTGAAGCCTAAGGACCCTGGTTCGAGGCTTGATTCCCCAGGTCTCACATAAACCAGATGCATAAGATGGCACATGCATCTGGAGTTCATTTGCAGTGGCTGGAGGCCCAGGTGTGCCCATCCTCCACCCCCCTCCTCTCTCTCTCTCTCTCTCTCAAATAAATAAAAATAAAAATTGAAAAAAGAAAAGAAGAAAAAGGAAAGGCCGTTAGGCTTGAAAGAGGAATGCAGTGAGGCAGTGCTTTCAAAGTATCCGCTTAAGGGAGGTGACAACTTTGGCTGGGAAGGGTAAGCTGGGGCTGCTTGCCAGCATGCTCACCCTGTCGTTCTCAAACTGCCCGGCCACCAAGGGTGCTGCAGTGAGTGGCTCAGCACATGACAGAATATTTCACATTTTCAAATACTTAACATCTGTCCAACAGGGAATGACCTAAGAGCTAGAGGGAGTTCACGGCTTCAGCATTAAATTGTAGTACATTCCTTTGGATGATATCATATCGTTGAAGAACTGGGTTTTTAGTGGTTTCTGTGAGTAACAAGTGAGTTGCACATGAAACTCAGTGTGAAAGGAAATGGGGGGATAGTGGGTGATTCCAACATTTGGGATTTGAGATCTCCTGCACTGCCGGGTGGCACCCACATCCCCTTAGTCACTGGGGCTCTCTGAGGGTGGGGCTGAATACTTTCACCTTTCAGTTTATGTGCTTTGTTATTAATCAGCTACTAGATGCTTAGAGCATAAATATTATGGATTTACTTCATAAATAAAGGGTTTGGGGAATTTCTTTTGCTCTAGCATGTTGTGAAAGGAAAAGTTGGGGCTGGAGAGATGGCTTGGCGGTTGAGTGTTTGCCTGTGAAGCCTATGGACCCTGGTTTGAGGCTCGATTCCCCAGGACCCACATTAGCCAGATGCACAAGGGGACGCATGTGTCTGGAGTTTATCTGCAGTGGCTAGAGGCCCTGGCACACCCATTCTCTCTCTCTGCCTCTCTCTCTCTTTCTGCCTGTTCCTCTCAGATGAATAAATAAAAATAAACAAAAAAATTTTTTTAAAAAAAAGGAAAAGTTACTGAGGACTTCAGGGAGCTAAGGACTGAGAAACTCTGGCCTCCAGGGGAATGGATCACTCTTATGACTGCCTCATCCAGAGACCACTGGCTATTTTTGAGTCTAACAACTTTGTAGATCTTCAAGAATAAAGGCAAAACAAGACAAGCCTAGTGGTAAGAACTCCTTATAATATATCCCATTTCATCTACTTTCTTATTGCTGGGACAAAATGCCTGACCAGAAGCAGTTTGGTTGGAAGGAAAGGGCTTATCACAGCTTGTGGTTTCCAGGGAAGTCCATCACATGAAAAAAGCATGGTCAGGCCAGAGTCACATCATCACATAGGCAGGAAGAATGTAGAGACAGTAATCAGTGCTGGTGCTAAGCTAGCATCTAAATGTATACAGCCCAGGAGACCAAGCCCACCCACAGTGAGGGTGGATCCTCCTACCTAATCAAGACAATTCCTCACCACCAAGACCAGAGATTTGTTTCCTAAATCCTGTCAGGTTGACAACTGAAATCAACCATCACATATCCTTCAAGGAAAAGCAGAGAGTCTGTTTCCTTCATGTGGGCTTAGGTGCCATGCTCTCACTGTGTGAGATGTGTCCACTCTGCAGGTCCAGATGGGCTCTTGCAGTGGTTTGATTCAGGTGTCCCCCATAAACTTAGGTGTTCTGAATGCTATATTCCCAGCTGATGGAGATTTGGGAATTAACACCTTCTGAAGGGAGTGTATTGTTAGGGGCAGGCTTATTGGTATTATACCCAGTTTCCCCATGCCAGTGTTTGGCACACTCTCCTGTTGCTATTGTCAAACTTATGCTGGCCATGTGGTGATGTCCACTCTCTGCTCATGCCATTGTTTTCCCCTGCCATCATGGAGCTTCCCCTCAAGCCTGTAAGGCAAAATAAGCCTCTTTTTCCCACAAGCTGTTCTTTTTTTTTTTTCTTTAATTTTTATTAACATTTTCCATGATTATAAAATATATCCCATGGTAATTCTCTCCCTCCCCACCCCCACACTTTCCCGTTTGAAATTCCATTCTCGATCATATTACTTCCCCATTACAATCATTGTAATTACATATATACAATATCAACCTATTAAGTATCCTCCTCCCTTCCTTTCTCCACCCTTTATGTCTCCTTTTCAACTTACTGGCCTCTGCTACTAAGTATTTTCATTCTCACGCAAAAGCCCAGTCATCTGTAGCTAGGATCCACATATGAGAGAGAACATGTGGCGCTTGGCTTTCTGGGCCTGGGTTACCTGACTTAGTATAATACTTTCCAGGTCCATCCATTTTTCTGCAAATTTCATAACTTCATTTTTCTTTACCGCTGAGTAGAACTCCATTGTATAAATGTACCACATCTTCATTATCCACTCATCTGTTGAGGGACATCTAGGCTGGTTCCATTTCCCAGCTATTATAAATTGAGCAGCAATAAACATGGTTGAGCATGTACTTCTAAGGAAATGAGATGAGTCCTTTGGATATATGCCTAGGAGCGCTATAGCTGGGTCATATGGTAGATCAATCTCTAGCTGCTTTAGGAACCTCCACACTGTTTTCCACAATGGCTGGACCAGATTGCATTCCCACCAGCAGTGCAGAAGGGTTCCTTTTTTTCCACATCCCTGCCAACATTTATAATCATTTGTTTTCATGATGGTGGCCAATCTGACAGGAGTGAGATGGAATCTCAATGTAGTTTTAATCTGCATTTCCCTGATGACTAGTGACGTAGAACATTTTTTTAGGTGCTTATATGCCATTCGTATTTCTTCCTTTGAGAACTCTCTATTTAGCTCCTTAGCCCATTTTTTGATTGGCTTGTTTGATTCCTTATTATTTAACTTTTTGAGTTCTTTGTATATCCTAGATATTAATCCTCTATCAGATATGTAGCTGGCGAAGATTTTTTCCCATTCTGTAGGTTGCCTCTTTGCTTTTTTCACTGTGTCCTTTGCGGTGCAAAATCTTTGTAATTTCATTAGGTCCCAGTGGTTAATCTGTGGTTTTATTGCCTGAGCAATTGGGGTTGTATTCAGAAAATCATTGCCAAGACCAATATGTTGAAGGGTTTCCCCTACTTTTTCCTCTAGCAGTTTCAAAGTTTCTGGTCTGATGTTAAGGTCTTTAATCCATTTGGACTTAATTCTTGTGCATGGTGAGAGAGAAGAATCAATTTTCATCCTTCTGCAGATATTTATCCAGTTTTCAAAACACCATTTGCTGAAGAGGCTGTCTCTTCTCCAATGAGTATTTTTGGCATTTTTATCGAATATCAGGTGGCTATAGCTACTTGGGCTTACATTTGGGTCCTCTATTCTGTTCCACTGATCTACATGTCTGTTTTTGTGCCAGTACCATGCTGTTTTTGTTACTATGGCTCTGTAGTATAGGTTAAAATCAGGTATGGTGATACCACCAGCCTCTTTTTTGTTGCTCAGTATTATTTTAGATATTCGAGGTTTTTTGTGATTCCAAATGAAGTTTTGGATTGTTTTTTCTATTTCCATGAAGAAAGCCTTTGGAATTTTGATAGGGATTGCATTAAATGTGTAGATTGCTTTAGGTAAGATTGCCATTTTCACGATATTGATTCTTCCAATCCAGGAACAAGGGATGTTTCTCCACTTTCTAGTGTCTTCTGCAATTTCTCGCTTGAGTGTTTTAAGGTTCTCATTGTATAGATTCTTTACTTCCTTGGTTAGGTTTATTCCAAGGTATTTTATTTTTTTTGATGCAATTGTGAATGGGAGTGATTCTCTGATTTCATCCTCTGTGTGTTTGTTGTTAGCATATATGAAGGCTACTGATTTCTGTGTATTTATTTTGTATCCTGCTACATTGCTGTAGGTTTTGATCAGCTCTAACAGCTTGCTAGTAGAGTCTTTAGGGTCCTTTATGTATAGAATCATGTCATCTGCAAATAATGATAACTTGATTTCTTCCTTTCCAATTTGTATCCCTTTTATGTGTGTCTCTTGCCTTATTGCTATGGCTAAGACTTCCAAAACTATGTTAAATAGAAGTGGGGACAGTGGACAACCTTGTCTTGTTCCTGATTTTAGTGGAAAAGCTTCCAGTTTTTCCCCATTTAGTAATATGTTGGCTGTAGGCTTGTCATAAATAGCCTTTATTATATTGAGATATGTTCCTTCTATTCCCAGTCTCTGTAGGACTTTTATCATGAAGGGATGTTGGATTTTGTCAAATGCTTTCTCTGCATCTAATGAGATGATCATGTGATTTTTGTCCTTCAACCCGTTTATGTAATGTATTACATTTATAGATTTGCGTATGTTGAACCATCCCTGCATCTCTGGGATAAAGCCTACTTGGTCAGGGTGAATGATCTTTTTGATATACTCTTGTATTCTGTTTGCCAATATTTTGTTGACAATTTTTGCATCTATGTTCATGAGGGAGATTGGTCTGTAATTTTCTTTTTTTGTTCTATCTTTGCCTGGTTTTGGTATCAGGGTGATGCTGGCCTCATAGAAGGAGTTTGGTAGAATTCCTTCTTTTTCTATTTCCTGGAAAAGCTTAAGAAGCAATGGTGTTAGCTCTTCCTTAAAAGTCTGGTAAAATTCAGCAGTGAATCCATCCAGGCCTGGGCTTTTTTTAGTTGGGAGATTATTGATAACTGTTCGGATCTCCATGTTTGTTATAGGTCTATTTCAGTGATTAATCTCATTTTTATTTAATTTAGGTAGGTCATATAGATCAAGGAAATCATCCATTTCTTTCAGATTTTCATACTTTGTGGAGTATATGCTTTTATAGTATGTCCCTATGATTTTTTGAATTTCTCTGGAATCTGTTGTGATGTTACCTTGTTCATCTCTGATTTTATTAATTTGTGTCTCTTCTCTCTTTCTTTTGGTCAGATTTGCTAAGGGTTTATCAATCTTGTTTATCCTTTCAAAGAACCAACTCTTTGTTTCATTAATTCTTTGGATTGTTCTTTTTGTTTCTATTTCATTAATTTCTGCCCTAATCTTTATTATTTCTTCCCGTCTACTAATTTTTGGTTTGCCTTGTTCTTCTTTTTCCAAGGCTTTAAGGCGAAGCATTAGGTCGTTTACTTGCGACCTTTCTAATTTCTTAATATAGGCACTTAAGGCTATAAATTTACCTCTTAGAACTGCCTTCATTGTGTCCCAGAGATTTTGGTATGTTGTGTTCTCATTATCATTTGACTCTATAAATTTTTTGATTTCCTTTTGATTTCTTCATTGACCCACTCATCATTTAGTAGTGTATTGTTTAGTTTCCATGATTTTGTGTATGCTCTATAGCCTTTCTTGCTACTGATTTGTAGTTTAATTCCATTGTGGTCAGATAGAATGCAAGGAATTATTTCAATTTTCCTGAATTTGTTAAGATTTGCTTTGTGTCCTAATATATGGTCTATTTTAGAGAATGTTCTATGTGCTGCTGAAAAGAATGTATATTCTGCAGCCTTTGGATGAAATGTCCTGTATATATCTGTTAGGTCCATTCCTTCTATGACCTCATTTAGTCCAGATGCCTCTCTGTTTATTCTTTCCCTGGATGACCTGTCAATTGATGAGAGTGGGGTGTTAAAGTCACCCACCACCACTGTGTTTGGTGTTATCTGTGACCTTAGTTCTAATAGTGTTTGTTTGATGAATTTGGGAGCCCCCATGTTAGGTGCATATATGTTTAGGATTGTAATGTCCTCCTGTTGGAGTGTGCCCTTAATCAATATAAAGTGACCTTCCTTATCTTTCTTGACTAACGTCGGACTAAAGTCTACCCTGTCTGATATTAGGATAGCAACCCCTGCTTGTTTTCTAGGCCCATTTGCTTGAAACACCGTCTTCCAACCTTTCACCCTAAGGTAATGTCTATCCTTTGTAGAAAGGTGAGTTTCTTGGAGACAACAAATTGTAGGATCCTGCTTTTTAACCCAGTCTGCAAATCTATGTCTTTTCGTTGGGGCATTGAGACCGTTGATATTAAGAGATATTATTGAAAGGTGTGTATTTATGTTTGCCATTTTTGTGTGTGTGTGTGTGTGTGTGTGTTACTGGTTCTACCTGTGCTCTCTTCTGTTAACTGGTATTTGAGTATAGCTGGTTTTTTCTAGGTTCCTTATATGTGTGCTTTTCCTTTTGTTCAGCATGGAGGATTCTATCAAGTATTTTCTGTAGAGCTGGTTTTGTCTTCAAATACTCCTTTAACCTGCTTTTGTCATGGAATGTCTTTATTTCTCCATCTATTTGAATGGATAACTTTGCAGGATAAAGTAACCTTGGTTGACAGTTGTTATCTTTCAGAACTTGGAATATATCACTCCAAGCCTTTCTGGCTTTAAAAGTTTGTGTTGAATAATCTGCTGTAATCCTAATGGGCTTGCTTTTGTAGGTAACTTGATTTTTCTCTCTAACTGCTTTCAATATTTTTTCTTTGGTTTGTGTGTTTGGAAGTTTGATTATAATGTGGCAAGGAGAGGTTCTTTCTGGGTTTTGTCTGGCTGGGGTTCTAAAGGCTTCCTGTATCTGTATTGGCACCTCTTTCCCAATTTGGGGGAAATTTTCCTCTATGATTTTGTTGAAGATGCCTACTATGCCTCTGGAGTGGATTTCTTCTCCTTCTACTATGCCCTGAATTCTTATATTGGATCTTTTCATAGTGTCCCGAATATCTTGAAATTCCCACTCATACTTTTCTATAAGTTTGTCTTTCTCTTTGTTGGACTGCATTAGGTCTGCCACCTGGTCTTCTAGCTTAGATATTCTGTCCTCTCCCTCATCCATCCTACTGGTGAGATTTTCTACAGAGTTTTTTATTTCATTAACTGTGTTCTTCATTGCTAGTAATTCTGACTGGTTTTTCTTTATTATTTCTATTTCCCTATTTATGTCTTGTATTGCCTTCTTTATTTCATTAAATTGGTGTCCTGCCTCTTCTTTGATTCCTTTGATTTCCTCTTTGATTTCTTCTTTGATTGTTTTCATGTGTTCTTTGACCTCTTTGAACATATTTATAATTATTCTTTTGAACTCTTTCTCAGGCATTTCCTCTAACTCTTTCTCACTGGAGGACATTTCTGATGCATTAATACTTTTAGGTGGATTTATATTGTCTTGCTTTTTAGTGTTTCTTGTGTTATAATGTATATATTTTTGCATCTTGGATTAAGTTAGTGCTTGGATTTTCTAGCTAGCTGTGTATTCTTAGCTGTATCAATTGATTTGATGTAATATATTTTCAGGGTAGGACCTTAAGGTATTAGGTGTGGCTCTTAAGACTCTCAGAGTATTTACAAAGATGTTCTTAGGGGTTGAGTTTCCCTGCTATAGTAGTATTCAAGCAGGCTGAGTGGAATAAAATACAGGTAGATTCTAAAATTTAACTAAACACTGTACACATTCAATCAAAAACAGCCCCAAGTATGTATGCAAGAGTAGTTATTATAATGACCAGATCCTCTATCAACAATGAGGTTTAGATTTCTGGTCTGTTGAGGTATCCAAGTCAGCTTGTGACCAAGTGAGACCCTTCCCTGGTGCAATCCCAGTTACCTTGGGTGATTTTGGTCTCAGTCAAGTTGCTGCCTGGGTCGTCGGGCTGCTGTTCTGATTTCTGGAGCTGGGTACTTGCTTTTCCTATGGGGCAAACCGAGCCGCTGCTGCTGCCTCTGCTGCTGTCGTAGCTGCCACCACCGGAGCCACCACCACTGCTGAAGCTGCCGCTGCCGTGTCCACCGCCGCTGCTCCCCCCGAAGCCGCTGCTGCGGGATCTGCCGCCGCTGTCGCTCCTGAGTCTGCTGCTGCTGGGGCCGCTGGTACCGGTGCTAGAGCCGCTGAAGTTGCTGCCGAACTCTGCTCCTGCTTGGGTCCCGTTGTCAGCCCAAGTTGGCGTGGCCGGGTCCCGGGCCGCTGCTGTGTTCGCTGGAGCTGGGCTCAGGCGGTGGGGGAGGGGAGGGAGCCACGGCTGCTCTGGTTGTCTCGCTGTTCCACGTGTTCTTCTACCTTGCGGTCTGCCCCTCCGCTGCTCGCTGCTGCTCTCCCTTCACGTTTCCCGAGTTGCGGAGAGTGCGGTGCGAGGGGAAAATCCCGCACCTGGCTTTTCCTGCGGCTTGAGCCGAGAGTCTGGCTGCTTTCTGCTGCACCGCGGTTGCGGCGATTGGCCGAGCTGCCGGAGCCGCCCTTCCCACCTGTGCAGGCTCTGGTAGCTCTATAACTCTTCCACTTCTCCGCTGCCGCCTCAATTTCCTATACACCTCACTTTCTAGTAAAAGTGTGTATTCTGCTGAGTTTTTTTGGTCTTTTTCCCCCCTAGGCTGCTTTGGCGTGGTACCTATGCCACCATCTTAACCTGAAGTCCCCACAAGCTGTTCTTAATTGGGTGATTTCTACCAGCAATGAGAACCTGACTCAATCGTAAAGTGGTACTGAGGAGTGTGATTGCTGCTAGACACCTGACTGTGTGGCTTTGACCTTTTGGAGCTGATTTTCAAGAGGAACGTGGAGGATTTGAAACCCTGGCGTAAGACAGTGCTGTAAGTACAGCTGGATGAACTATTCTGGTCCGAGTTGAAAGACCTGAATGCAGTAAGAACTATGGACTGTAAGGTTTGGCTTATGAGGATGTGAAAGAGCTTTGCTTGGACTGCGCTAGCAGTTTATGTGAAAATCTTGCTGTAATGCCCATGTCCTGAGAAGTTGTGCAGGGTTGCTTTGCATAGAAATGAACTGGTGTGACCAGAGGGATATGGCACAGAAAAAAAGAAAGAAAGAAAGAAAGAAATCTTTGGGCCTAAACGGCTGTCCACTCACCTGCAAGTTGTTTGAGAGATTACAACCATTGAGATTGGGCCAGCTGACCTGCGTTGGGGCAACAGGAAGAATGTAGACTCTTTGGGAGGAGCCTGAGTGCTCAAGAAGTGTCCTGCTCATCTAAGTCTGCTTTATTTCCCCCTGGATTAACAAATTGGCACCCTACCTGGTATTATGTAGTATAAGAAATGCAGGAAAGAGAGGGTCATTGAGTTTGCAACACCGTCTGGTGTTTTGGAAATGGCCGTGGGCAGTGTGAAGCAGGTTTGCTGGTTGCCTACATGGAGACCCAATGGAGCCATGAGGATGAAACATGAATTGTAGTGGAGACCCAGTGGAGCTGCAGGGACCACTAGATGGCTGCTAAGGAAAGCTGTCAGGCCCAGTGAAGTTTTCCAGGACTGTGAGTAACCTAGCTGGAGGGACAGAATTGGAATGCCAAAGACTTTTGTTGCTTAGAGTTATCAGATTTGGAGATTTGTCACTGGGTAGAGTTGTTGGACTTGGAGCTACAGAGTTTGATGTTTGCCCTGGTTGTTTTAAATGTTGTATTGGTTGAATATTTCTTCGCTAAGCCAAATGCCATCTTTTGCACTGTGAATATTCTGTGGCATTAAGGGCTTTTTTTTAAGGGTATTTTTTGGCATTATGGCTCAGTAAAAATATCTTGGACTATAGGGATGTATGAACATCATTGCAATTGATAAAAACTATGGGGACTTTTAAAGTTAGATGAATGCATTGCATTTTACATCACGTATGGTTATCAGTTTATGTGGGCCTGGGGGGGAATGTGGTTATTTGATTCAGGTGTCCCGCGTAAACTTAGGTGTTCTGAATGCTAGGTTCTCAGCTGATGGAGATTAGGGAATTAACACCTCCTGGAGGGAGTGTATTGTTGAGGGTGGGATTTATGGGTATTATAGCCAGTTTCCCCATGCCAGTGTTTGGCCCACTCTCCTATTGCTGTTGTCCACCCTATGCTGGCCAGGGGGTGATGTCCATCCTCTGCTCATGCCATTGTTTTTGCTTGCCATTGTGGACCTTCCCCTTGAGCCTGTAAGGCAAAATAAATCTCTCTTTCCCAGAAGCTGCTCTTGATTGGATTATTTCTACCAGCAATGAGAACCTGACTGCAACAGCTCTCACCAAGTAAGTTGTGTCCACTCTGCAGGTCCACATGGGCTCTCACCATATTGAATGTGTCCACTGTGCAGTAGCAGGAAGGCTCTCACTGCGTAAGATGTGTCCACTCTGCGAGTCCAGAAGGGCTCTTACTATTTAAGGTGTGTCTACTCTGCAGGTCCAGGAAGGCTCTCACAATGTAAGATGTGTCTACCATGAAGGTCCAGGAAGGCTCTCACTGTGTAAGATGGGTCCATTCTTCAGGCCCAGACAGGCTCTCACCATGTAAGGTGGGTCCACTCTGCATATCCAAATATGCTCTCACTATGTGAGATTTGTCCACACTGCAAGTCCAGGCAGGCTCTCACAATGTAAGATGTGTTCACTCTCTTGGTCCAGATAGGCTCTCACCATGTAATGTTGTCCACTTTGCAGGTACAGGAAGGTTCTCTCACTGTGTAAGATGTGTCCACTCTGCAGGTCCAAGAGGGCTCTTACTATGTAAGATGTGTTTACTCTTCAGGTACAGGAAGGTTCTCACTGTGTAAAGTGTGTCCACTCTGCAGGTCCAGGTGGGCTTTAATTGTGTAAGATGTGCCCACTCTGTATTTTCAGTTGGGCTCTCACCATGAACATGTGTCTACTCTGCAGGTCCTGATGGGCTCTTCCCATTTAAGGTGTGTCCACTCTGTATGTCCAGGAAGGCTCTCTCACTGTGTAAGATGTGCCCACTCTGCATGTCCAGTTGGGCTCTCACCATGTAAGATGTGTTCACTCTGCAGGCCCAAATGGGCTCTCACCATGTAACATGTTTCTACTCTGCAGGTCCAGATGGGATCTCACTGTGTCATGTGTGTTTACTCTGCACATACAGAAAGGCTGTGATCATGTATGATGTGTCTACTCTGATGGTCTAGGCAGGCTCTCACCATGTAATATTTGTCCACTCTGCAGGTCCAGGAAGGCTCTCACCATGTAAGATGTGTCCACTATGCAGGTCCATTTGAGCTCTCACTGTGTAAGATGTGTCCACTCTGCATGTCCACACCAGCTGTGACCATGTATTATGTGTCCATTCTGCATGTCCAGGCGGGATCTCATCATGTAAGATGTGTCCACTCTGCAGGTCCAGACATGCTCTCACCATGTAAAATGTGTCCATTCTTCAGGTCCAAGCTGGATTTCACCAAGTAAGATGTGTCCACTCTGAAAGTCTAAATGTGCTCTCACCATGTGAGAAGTGTCCACTCTGCAAGTAAAGGGGGGCCCTCACTGTGTAAGATGTGTCCACTTTGCAGGTCCTGACAGGCTCTCACCATGTAATATGTGTCCTCTGCAGGTCCAGGCAGGGTCTCACCATGTGAAATGTGCCTTCTCTGCAGATACAAAAAGGTTCTCACCATGTGAGATGTGTCCACTCTGCAGATACAGAAAGGCTCTAACCATGTGAGATGTGTCCAAACTTCAGGTCCAGTAGGGCCCTCACTGTCTAAGATGAGTGTATTTGCAGGTCCTGGTAGGATTTCACCACATAAGATGCGTCCACTCTGCAGGTCCAGGAAGGCTCTCACTGTGTAAGATGTGTCCACTCTGCTGGTCCAGGAGGGTTCTCACTGTAAGATGTGTCCACTCTGCATGTCCAGTTGGCCTCTCACCAGGTAAGAGGTGACCACTCTGCAGGTCCAGACAGGCTCTCACCGTGTACAATGTTTCTACTCTGCAAGTCCAGGTGGGCTCTCACTGTGTAAGATGTTTCCACATTGCAATTCCAGGAAGGGTCTCACTGTGTAAGATGTGTCCACTCTGTAGGTCCAGGCGGACTCTCACTATGTAAGGTGTGTGCACTCTGCAGATCCTGACGGGCTCTCACCATGTAAAATTAGTTTATTCTGGAGTTGCAGATGAGCTCTCACCGTGTAAGATTGGTCCACTCTGCAGTTCTAGTCGGGCTCTCACCATGTAAGATGTATCCACTCTGCAGGTCCAGATGGGCTATCACCATGTAAGATGTGTCCACTCTGCTAGTCCAGATGGGTTCTCACCATGTAAGATGTGTCCACTCTACAGCTCCAGGTTCATTCTCACCATATAAGATATGTCCACTCTTCAGGTCCAGGCAGGCTCTCACCTGTAAGATGTGTCCACTCTGCAGGTCCAGATGGGCTTTCACCATGTAAGATGTGTCCATTCTGCAGGCCCAGGCAGGATATCACCAAGTAAGATGTTTCCACTCATCTGGTCCAGACAGCCTTTCACCATGTAAGATGTGTCCACGCTACAGGTCCAGATAGGCTCTCACCATGTGAGGTGTTTCCACTCTGCTGGTCCTGATGGGCTCTCAATGTGCAAGATGTGTCCATTCCCCGTGTCCAAGAAGGTTCTCACCATGTAAGATATGTCCACTCTGCATGTCCAGGTGGGCTCTAACCACATAACATGTGTCAACTCTGCAGGGTCAGAAAAACTGTCATTGTGTAAGATGTGTCCACTCGGCACATTCAGGCAGGCTCTTACCATGTGAGGTGTGTTCATTCTGCAGGTGCAGGAAGGCTTTCACACTGTAATATGTCCACTCTGCAGGTCCAGATGGTCCCACACCAGGTAAGGTGTGTCTACACAGCTGGTCCAGGTGGGCTCTCACCATATAAGATGTATCCACTCTACGACTGCAGGCAGGCGCTGACCAGGTAAGATGTGTTCTATTCAGATCCAGGCAGGGTCTCAGCATGTAAGATGTGTCCACTCTACAGGTCCAGGTGGGCTCTCACCATGTAACATGTGTCCATTCTGCAGGTCCACATGGAAACTCACCATGTAAGCTGTAACCACTGTGCAGGTCCAGAAAGGCTCTCTCACTGTGTAGGATGTGTCCACTCTGCAAGTCCATAAGGGCTCTCACCATGTAAGGTGTGTCCACTCTGCAGGTCCAGGAAGGCTCTCACAATGTAAGATGTGCCTACCGTGAAGATCCAGGAAGGCTCTCACTGTGTAAGATGGGTCCTCTCTGCAGTTCCAGGCAGACTGTCACCATGTAATTTGTGTCCACTCTGCAGGTCCAGAGTGGCTCGCTCCATGTAAGATGTGTCCTCTCTGTGGGCCCAGGAAGGCTCTCACCATGAAAGAATTGGCCACTGTACAGATCCAGGAAGGTTCTCACTGAGTAAGATGTGTCGACTCTGCAGATCCAGGAAGGCTCTTACTGTGTAAGATGTTTCCATTCTACTATTCTACTATGCAAGTCCAAGCAGGCTCTCATCAAGTAATAGGTGTCCATTCTCCAGGTCCAGATGGGCTCTCACCATGTAAGATTTGTCTACTCTGAAGATCCAGGAAGGCTCTCACTGTGTAAGATGTTTCCATTCTTCTGGACCCTGAGGTTCTGACTGTGTAATATTTGTCTACTATGCAGGTCCAAGAAGGTTCTCACCATGGAAGATGTGACCATTCTGCAGGTCCAGGATAGCTCTCACTTTGTAAGATGTTTCTACTCTGCTGAACCTGAGGGCTCTGACTGTGTAAGATGTGTCCACTATGGAGGTCCAGATGGGCTATCACAGTGTAAAATGTGTCCACTCTGCAGGTCCAGATGGACTCTCACCATGTAAGATGTGTCTACTATTGTGGTCCAGGAATGCTCTCACCATGTAAGATGTGTCCACCAAGGTCTAGGTAGGATTTCACCAAGTAAGATGTGTCCACTCTGCTAGTCCAGATGAGCTCTCACCATGAGATTTGGGTCCACTCTACAGGTCAAGGCTCATTCTCACCATATAAGATGTGTCCACTCTGCAGTTCCAGTCGGGCTCTCACCATGTAAGATGTATCCACACTGCAGGTCCAGATGGACTCTCACCATGTAAGATGTATCCACACTGCAGGTCCAGATGGGCTCTCACCATGTAAGATGTATCCACACTGCAGGTCCAGATGGGCTCTCACCATGTAAGATGTGTCCACTCTACAGGTCCAGGCTCATTCTCACCATATAAGATGTGTCCACTCTTCGGATCCAGGCAGGCTCTCACCTGTAAGATGTGTCCGCTCTGCAGGTCCAGATGGGCTCTCACCATGTGAGATGGGTCTACTCTGCAGTCCAGGCGGGTTCTCACCATATAAGATGTGTCCATTCTGCAGGTCCAGGAAGGCTGTCAACATGTAAGGTGTGTCCACTCTGCAGGGCCAGATGGGCCTTCACCATGTAAGATGTGTCCACTCTACAGGTTCAGGAAGGCTCTGTAGAAGATGTTTCCACTTTGCAGGTCCAGGCCTGCTCTCACCATGTAAGATGTGCCCTCCATGGACATCCAGGTAGGATCTCACCCTGTAAGTCATGTCCACTTTGCAGGTCAAGAAGGGCTCTCACTATGTAAGATGTTTCCACAGTGCAGGTCCTGGTGGGCTCTCACCATGTAAGATGGTTCATCTCAGCACTTCCAGGAAGGCTCTCACTGCATAAGATTTGTTGACTCTGCAGGACCAGGTGGGCTCTCACCATGTAATATGTGTCCACTCTTCAGGTCCATGTGGGTTCTCGCCATGTAAGATATGTGCACTCTGCAGGTCCAGGTGGGCTCTCACCCTATAAGATGTGTCTACTCACAAGTCCTAATGGACTCTCACCATGTAAGATGTATTCAGTCTGTAGGTCCAGCCAGGCTCTCACCATGTATGATGTTTCCATTCTGCTGGTCCTGATGGGCTCTCAATGTGCAAGATGTGTCCACTCTCCATGTCCAAGAAGGTTCTCACCATGTAAGATATGTCCACTCTGCATGTCCAGGTGGACTCTCACCACGTGACATGTGTCAACTCTTCAGGGTCAGAAAAACTGTCATTGTGTAAGATGTGTCCACTCTGCACATCCAGGCAGGTTCTTACCATGTGAGGTGTGTTCATTCTGCAGGTGCAGGAAGGCTCTCACACTGTAATATGTCCATTCTGCAGGTCCAGAAGGTCTCACACCAGGTAAGGTGTGTCCACACAGCTGGTCCAAGTGGGCTGTCACCATATAAGTTGTATCCACTCTACAAGTGCAGGCAGGCTCTGACCATGTAAGATGTGTTCTACTCAGATCCAGGCAGGGTCTCACCATGTGAGATGTGTCCACTCTACAGGTCCAGGTGGGCTCTCATCATGTAACATGTGTCCATTCTGAAGGTCCACATGGTCACTCACCATGAAAGCTATAATCACTGTGCAGGTCCAGTAAGGCTCTCTCACTGTGTAGGATGTGTCCACTCTGCAAGTCCAGAAGGGCTCTCATCATGTATGGTGTGTCCACTCTGCAGGTCTTGGTGGACTCTTACCATATAAAATGTGTCCACTCTGGAAGCCCAAATAAGCTCTTACCATGTAAATTGTGTTCACTCTGGAGATCCAGACAGACTCTCACCATGTAACATGTGTCCACACTGCATTTCCAGACAGACTCTCACTGTGTAAGAAGTGCCCACTCTACAAATCCAGATGGGCTCTTGTGGTGGTTTGATTCAGCAGATGTCCCCCATACACGTAGGTGTTCTGAATGTCATATTCCCAGCTGATGGAGATGTGGGAATTAATGCCCTCTGAAGGGAGTGTATTGTTAGGGGCAGGCTTATGGGTATTACACCCAGTTTCTCCATGCCAGTGTTTGGCACACTCTCCTGTTGCTATTGTCCATCTTATGCTGGCCATGGGGTGATGTCCACCCTCTGCTCATGCCATCATTTTTGCCTGCCATCATAGACCTTCCCCTGAGGCCTGTAAGGCAAAATAAACTTCTTGTTCCCACAAGCTGCTCTTAGTTGTGTGGTTTCTATCAGCAATGAGAACCTGACTGCAACAGCTCTCACCAAGTAAGTTGTGTCCATTCTGTAGGTCCACATGAGTTTTCACCACCTAAAATGTGTCCACTCTGCAGGTCCAGGAAGGTTCTCATTGTGTAAGATGTGTCTACTCTGCAAGTCCAGAAGGGCTCTCACCATGTAAGGTGTGTCTACTCTGCAGGTCCAGGAAGGCTCTCACAATGTAAGATGTATCTACCATGAAGATTCAGGAAGGCTCTTACTGTGTAAGATATATCTACTATGCAAGTCCAAGAAGGCTCTCACCAAGTAATAGGTGTCCATTCTGCTGGTCCAGAAGGGCTCTCACCATGTAAGGTGTGTCTACTTTGCAGGCCCAGGAAGGCTCTCACAAGGTAAGATGTGTCTGCCGTGAAGATCCAGGAAGGCTCTCACTGTGTAAGATGGGTCCACTCTGCAGTTCCAGGCAGACTATCACCATGTAATTTGTGTCCACTCTGCACGTACACATGGACTCTTACCATGTAAGTTGTGTCCACTCTGCAGTTCCAGAGTGGCTTGCACCATGTAAGATGTGTCCACTCTGTAGGCCCAGGAAGGCCCTCACCATGAAAGAATTGGCCACTGTACAGATCCAGGAAGGCTCTCACTGAGTAAGATGTGTCCACTCTGCAGATCCAGGAAGGCTCTTACTGTGTAAGATATATCTACTATGCAAGTCCAAGCAGGCTCTCACCAAGTAATAGGTGTCCATTCTGCTGGTCCAGATGGGCTCTCACTGAGTAAGATGTATCTACTCTGCAGATCCAGGAAGGCTCTTACTGTGTAAGATATATCTACTATACAAGTCCAAGAAGGCTCTCACCAAGTAATAGGTGTCCATTCTGCTGGTCCAGATGGGCTCTCACCATGTAAGAGGTGTCCACTCTGCAGATCCAGGAAGGCTGTCACTGTGTAAGATGTTTCCATTCTGCTGGACCCTGAGGGCTTTGACTGTGTAATATGTGTCTACTATGCAGGTCTAAGAAGGCTCTCAATATGGAAGAAGTGACCATTCTGCAGGTCCAGGAAAGCTCTCACTTTGTAAGATGTTTCCACTCTGCTGGACCCTGAGGGCTCTGACTGTGTAAGATGTGTCCACTATGGAGGTCCAGGAGAGTGCTTACTAAGGGTGTCCACTCTGCAGGTCCAGGAAGGCTCTCACTGCGTAAGATGTGTCCACTCTGCAGGTCCAGATGGGCTCTCACCATGTAAGATGTATCCACTCTGCAGGTCCAGGAAGGCTCTCACCATGTAAGATGTGTCCACTCTGCAGGTCCAGACAGGCTCTCACCATGTAAGATGTATCCACTCTGCAGGTCCAGACAGGATCTCACCATGTAAGATGTGTCCACTCTGCAGGTCCAGACAGGCTCTCACAATGTAAGATGTATCCACTCTGCAAGATCAGACGGGCTCCCACCATGTAAGATGTATTCATTCTGCAGGTTCAGATGGGCTCTCACCGTGCAAGATGTGTCCACTATGGAGGTCCGGGAATGCTCTCACCATGTTAGATGTGTCCACCTAAAGGTCTCGGTGGGATATCACCATGTAAGATATGTCCATTCTACTAGTCCAGATGGGCTCTCACCATGTGAGATGTGTCCACCCTACAGGTCCAGGCTCATTCTCACCATATAAGTTGTGTACACTCTGCAGGTCCAGGCAGGCTCTCACCTGTAAGATGTGTCCACTCTGCAGGGCCCGGTGGGCTCTCACCATGTAAGATGTGTTCACTCTGCAGATACAGAAAGTCTCTCACTGTGTAAGATGTGCCCACTATTCAGGTCTATGCAGGCTCTCACCATGTAAGATGTGTCCACCCTGCAGGTCCAGGAATGCTCTCACCATGTAAGATTTCTCTACTCTGCAGGTCCAGGAAGGCTCTCACTGTGTAAGATGTGTCTACCCTGAAGGTCCAGGAAGGCTCTCACCATGTAAGATGTGCCCACCATGGGCGTCCAGGTAGGATCTCACCCTGTAAGTCATGTCCACTTTGCAGGTCCTGGTGGGCTCTTACCATGTAAGATGGTTCATCTCAGCAGTTCCAAGAAGGCTCTCACTGTATAAGATTTGTTGACTCTGCAGGTCCAGGTGGGCTCTCACCATGTAACATGTGTCCATTCTGCAGGTACACATGGACACTCACCATTTAAGCTGTAACCACTGTGCAGGTCCAGAAAGGCTCTCTCACTGCGTAGGATGTGTCCACTCTGCAAGTCCAGAAGGGCTCTCATCATGTAAGGTGTGTCCACTCTGCAGGTCTTGGTGGGCTCTCACCATATAAAATGTGTCCACTCTGGAAGCCCAGATAAGCTCTTACCGTGTAAGGTGTGTTCACTCTGGAGATACAGACAGACTCTCACTGTGTAACATGTGTCCACACTGCATTTCCAGACTGATTTTCACTGTGTAAGATGTGTCCACTCCGCTGGTTCAGAGGGCTGTCTCTGTGTAAGATGTTCACTCTGCAAGTCCAGATGAGCTCTTACAGTGTAAGATGTGTCCACTCTACAACTACATATGGGCTCTCACCATGCAATATGTATCCACCCTGCAGGTCCTGATGGGCTCTCACTTTGCAAAATATGTCCATCATGCAGGTCCAGGAAAGCTCTCATTGGGTAAGATGTGTCCACTAAGCAGGTCCAAACTGGCTCTTACCATGTAATAGATGTCCACAATGCAGGCCCAGGCAAGCTCTCATCACATGAGATGTCTCCACTCTGCAAGTCCAAGAAGGCTCTCACTGTGTAAGATGTGTCCACTCTGCAGGTCCAGGAAGGCTCTCACTGTGGAAGATGTTTCCACTCTGCTGGTCCATGAGGGCCCTCACTGTGTAAGATGTGTCTACTATGCAGGTCCAGGCAAGCTCTCACCATCTAAGTTGTGTCCACTCTGCATGTCCAGAAAAGCTCTCAGTACATAAGATTTCTCTACTCTGCAGGTCCAGCCAGGCTCTCACTGTATAAGATGTGTCAATTCTGCAGGTCCTGGAAGGCTCTTTCTGCATAAGATGTGTCCACTCTGCAGGTCCAGACCAGCTCTCACTGTGTAAGATGTGGTCATTCTGCAGGTCCAGGTGGGATCTCACCATGTAAGATGTGTCCACACTGCAGGTCCTGGAAGGCTCTCACTGTGTAAGATGTATCCACTCTGCAGGTCCAGAAAGGCTCTCACCATGAGAGACATGTCCACTCTGCACTTCCAGATGGGCTCTAACCATGTAAGGTGTATCTAATCTGTAGGTCCAGGCGGGCTCCCACCATGTAAGATGTGTCCACTCTGCAGGTCCAGATGGGCTCTCACCATGTAATATGGGTCACTCTGAAGGTCCAGGTGGGCTTTCACTATGTAAGATGTGTCCAGTCTGCAAGTCCGGATGGACTCTCACCATGTAAGATTTGTCCACTCTGCAAGTCAAGACGAGGTCTCAATATATAAGATGTGTACACATTGCAGGTCCAGACAGGCTCTCATCATGTGAGAAGTGTCCACTGTACAGGTCCAGCCAGGCTCTTACCATGTAAGTTATGTCCACACTGCAGGTCCAGGAGGCCCCACAACATGTATGATGTTTCCACTATGCAGGTCCAAGAAGGCTCTCACCATGTAGGGTGTGTCCACTCTACAGGTCCAGGTGGGCTCTGACCATGTAAGATGTGTCCATTCTGCTGGTCCACACGGGCTCTCACCATGTAAGATGTATTCACTCTGCAGGTCTGGCTGGGTTCTCATCATGTAAGATGTGTACACTTTTCAGGTCCTGATGGCCTCTCAGTGTGCAAGATGTGTCCACTCTCCAGGTCCAGGAAGGCTCTCACCATGTAAGATGTGTCCACACTGCAGTTCTAGACAGGCTGTCACCAGGTGAGATGTGTCCTCTCTGCATGTCCAGGTGGGCTCTCACCATGCAAGATGTGTCCAATCTGCATGGCCATGAAGGCTCTCACCATGTAATGTTTGTCCACTCAGCAGGTGCAGGAAGGCTCCCACTGTGTAAGATGTGTTCACTATGCAGGTCCAGGCAAGCTTTCACCATCTAAGTTGTATCCACTCTGCAGGTCCAGGCAGGCTCTCACCATGTAAAATGTGTCCACTGTGGAGGTCCAGGAAAGCTCTCATCATATGAGATGTGTCCACTCTGCAGATCCAGGAAGGCTCTTTTGTGTAAGATGTGCTAACTCTGAAGGTCCACGCTGGCTATCACCATGTAGGACGTGTCCACTATGGAGGGCCAGGAAGACTGTCAATGTGTAAGATGTGTCCACATTGCAGGTCCAGGAAGGCTCTACCATGTAGGGTGTGTCTACTCTGCAGGTCCAGATGGGCTCTCATGATGTAATACCTATCCACCTAGCAGGTCAAGGCAGACTCTTACCATGTAAGATGTGTCCACTCTGCATGTCCAGGAAGGCTTTACCATGTAAGGTGTGTCCATTCTGCAGATCCAGATGGGCTCTCATGATGTAATATCTGTCTACTCAGCAGGTCCAAGCAGACTCTCACCACGTAAGATGGGTCACTCTGAAGGTCCAGACAGGCTTTCACCATGTAAGATGTTTCCAGTCTGCAGGTCCAGATGGCCTCTCACCATGTAAGATTTGTCCACTCTGCAAGTTGAGGCGAGGTCTCAACATGTAAGATGTGTACACATTGCAGGTCCAGCCAGGCTTTCACCATGTAAGATATGTCCACACTGAGGTCCAGGAGGGCTTGCAATATGTATGATGTTTCCACTCTGCAGGTCCAAGACGGCTCTCACCATGTAGGGTGTGTCCACTCTGCAGGTCCAGGAGGGCTCTCATTATGTAATATGTGTCCACTCTACAGGTCCAGATGGGTTCTCATTATGCAAGATGTGTCCACTCTGCAGGTCCAGAAAGGCTCTCACTGTGTAAGATGTGTCCATTCTGCAGGTCCAAGTGGGCTCTCACCGTGTAAGGTGTGTCTACCTTGTATGTCCAGGCAGGCTCACAGCATGTAAGATGTGTCCACTCTGTATGTCCAGGTGGGTTCTCACCATGTAAGCTGTGTCCACTCTGCAAGTCCAGGCAGCTCTCACCATGTAAGATGTGTCCAACTGCAGGTCCAGATAAGCTCTCACTGTGCAAGATGTGTCCCCTCTGCAGGTCCAGGCAGGCTGTCACAATGTTAGATGTGTCCACTCTGCAGGTCCAGAAAGGCTCTCACTGTGTAAGAAGTGTCCACTCTGCAGGTCCAGGTGAGCTCTCACCATCTAAGTTGTGTCCATTCTGCAGGTCCAGGAAGGCTCTTACCATTTAAGGTGTGGCCACTCTCAGGTCCAGATGGGCTCTCACCATGTAAGGTGTGTCCACTCTGCAGGTCCTGATCAGCTCTCACTGTGGAAAATGTGTCTACTCTGCAGGTTGAGGTGAGGTCTCATCATGTAAGTTGCATCCACATTGCAGGTCCACACAGGCTCTCACCATGTAAGATGTATCCTCTGTGCAGGTCCAGCCACGCTCTCACTGTGTGAGATGTGTCCACTCTGCAGATCCAAGAAGGCTCTCATTGTATAATATGTGTCCACATTGCAGGTCCAGGCAGCCTCTCACCATGTGTCCAGTCTGCAGGTCCAGACAGACTCACACTGTGTAATATGTGTCCACTCTGCAGGTTCTGGCAGGCTCTCACTGTGTACGATGTGTCCATGTGCAGGTCCAGCAAGGCTCTCACGGTATAAGATGTGTCCACTCTGTAGGTCCAGGCAGGTTCTCACCATGTAAGATGTGTCTACTCTGCAGGTCCACATGGGCTCTCACTGTGTAAGATATGTCTACTCTGCAGGTCCAGGCTGGCTGTCACCATGTAAAATATGTCCACTCTGCAGGTCCAGGAAGGCTCTCACTATTTAAAATGTGTCCACACTGCAAGTCCAGGTGGGGTTGCACCATGTAAGATGTGTCCATTCTGCAGGTCCAGACAGACGTACACCATATACTTTGTGTCCACGCTGCAGGTCCAGATGGGCTCTCACCATGTAATATGTGTCCAGTCTGCAGGTCCAAATGTGCTCTCACCATGTAAGATGTGTCATCTTTGCAGGTCCAGGTAGGCTCTCCCTGTGTAAAATGTGTCCACCTTGCAAGTACAATAAGGCTCTCACCATGTAAGGTGTGTCTATGTTGCAGGTCCAAGAGAGCTCACAACATGTAAGATGTATCCACTCTTCAGGTCCAGGTGGGCTCTCACCGTGTATGGCGTGTCCACTCTGCAGGTCTTGGCGGGCTCTCACCATATAAGCTGTGTCTACTCTGCAGGTCACATGCTGTTTGTCAGCATTACTGGGAGGTATAGCAATGCACTTTAGATCTTCTTAGTCTGTCTACCTTGTACTTTCCGCATGTGCATGTGGTGTGCATGCATGTGTGAAGGTGTGTTCATTTGTGTGGAGACCTAAAGGCAACACCAAGCATCTTCAATGTCTCTTCACCTTTTTTTTTTTTTTTTTTTTTTTTTTTTTTTTTCTGTTTTTGAGGTTAAGTCTCTTATTAACCTCAGGACTCTTACATTTGACGAGATTGACCAGCATGCCCAGAGATTCCTTTTCTCTGCCGCCCTGGCACTGGGATTACAGATGCACACTGCTATAGCTGACATTTTACCTACTTGCTGGGGATGCAAACTCAGGTTCTTGTGCTTGTGTGGCATGCACTCCAACTGGCTGAGCTATCTCCCTATACCCTCTATCTGGTTTATATAAAATATAATATAAATACAAAAATATATAAAATATAAACTATGTCCAGTTGTACAGCCAGGTTTGGCGTACCTTCTGTAACTGTATTAGTTTGTTTTACAATACCATAACAAAATATGTGAGACTAAATACTTTATAAATAAAAGGAGTTTATTTATGTTGACAACTCTGGAGGTCCCAAGTTGAGGGCCACATCTGGTGATGGACTTAGTGCTCTAGACAGCTGAGCAAGTGCAGGACCCCACATGATCAGAGGAAGTTGGTCTCTTTTCTTCCTCCTTTTTTTTTTTTTTTTTTTTTTTGTATTTCCAGGTAGGGTCTCACTCTGGCCCAGGGTGACCTGAAATTCACTATGTAGTCTCAGGATGGCCTCGAACTTGTGGCAATCCTCCTGCCTCTGCCTTCCGAGTGCTGGGACTAAAGGGGTGCACCACCAGGCCCAGCTTTCTTTTCTTCTTCTTATAAAGGCACTGGTGTCAATTTTGAGAGCTCTACTTGATGACCTTATCTAATCCTAATCATCCCCAAAGGCTCATCCCCAAATGCCATAATCAGATTAGGTTCCCACCCTCTTAATACCTCTAAATGGGCATTAAATTCCAATGTATGAGCCCTCAGGGGATGCACTCACACCATACCCAAGCCTTAGTAGGAACAGCAGTGGATCTCAGCACAGTCCAAGTCTTTCTCAGTTTTCTTTTTATGAAGCTGCTTGGCTCATTCAAGTTTAAACTTACCTTGGTCTCCTTGGCTCTGAAGTTGTGATTTTTAACCAGACACACTAGTCAGATTTCGCAAAAGCTTCCTCTACTGAATGGTAAAACATGATCCACATTGGTCACAGAGAAGAATCCAGTTTGGGGTAGGAGTGCAATAAGGTGATTCTAAAGGCATTTGATCCACCGGGTGTAGGTTAAGAACATTATCTCCTTCCTGTGAAATGATACCAATTACAGTCACAACAAAATGTTGACTGGTAAAGTACCTGGTGCTTCAAAACGTTTTAGGGGTGGCTTACGGATGTACTTGGTTGGTAGAGTGCTTACCTAGCATGTACAAAAGCCTAGGTTCAATCCCCAGTATCCCCATAAAACTCACAAGGTGACCCACATGTATAATCTCATTACTCTAGAGGTGAGGTAGGAGAATAAGGAGTTCAATGTTATTGTTGGATAAGTATTAAATTCAAAGCCAGTCTGGTATGGGGGGGGGGGGAGGGAGGAAAGCAAGGAGGAGGGGAAGGGAAGAAAGGAAGGGAGGAAAGAAAACAAAAACTGCGTTTTGGGGGATAGTAGGGGATTGATCCCAGTAACTTGAATCTTGACATGTAAGTGAAGTTTTACTACTGCTGAGCTGTATATTAGTCCTTAAAATCCTTTTTAACACTCTAATCCAGGCTGACCTGGAATTCACTATGTAGTCTTAGCATGAACTCACAGCAATCCTACCTCAACCTCCTGAGTGCCTGGATTAAAGGTGTGCACCACCACACCCAGCAAAACGAAAATTTTCAATGGAAGAGGCTGTGTCTTAATTCTTTTAATTCTTTTTTTTAAAAAATTATTTGTTTATTTAAGTTAGAAACAGAAGACAGAAAGAGTACGGCCACACCAGGGTCTCCTTCCACTGCAAGTGAACTCCAGACATATGTGCTATTTTGTGTGTCTAGCTTTACATGGGTGCTGGGGAATATAACCCAGGCTGTAATGGAGAGACATGATGTCTTCATGATAGCTTCATTCAGGATTGGGGGGTTTGGTGCATGCCTCCCAAGCATGGGGACCTGAGTTTGATTTCTAGTACCCACATACATGCAGGTGTGGTGGCATGGATCTGTAATCCCAGTGCTAGGGAGGGAGGTGGAGACAGGATGATCCTGGAGCTCACTGGCCAGGTAGGTTAGTCTAATCAGTGAGCTCTAGGCCATTGAGACACAATATCAAAAGGAGATGGACAGTGTGCCTTTGGCTTCCACATGCACATGCATACCCATGTGTACCCACATGTATACACACCCACATGCATACAAACGCACACACACACATACACACCACACACACAAAAAGAACAAGAGATCTTTTTCCCCTCTTTTTTTTTTTTTTTAAATTTTTATTAACATTTTCCATGATTATAAAATATATCCCATGGTAATTCCCTCCCTCCCCACCCCCACACTTTCCCGTTTGAAATTCCATTCTCAATCATATTACCTCCCCATTACAATCATTGTAATTACATATATACAATATCAACCTATTAAGTATCCTCCTCCCTTCCTTTCTCCACCCTTTATGTCTCCTTTTCAACTTACTGGCCTCTGCTACTAAGTATTTTCATTCTCACACAGAAGCCCAGTCATCTGTAGCTAGGATCCCCATATGAGGGAGAACATGTGGCGCTTGGCTTTCTGGGCCTGGGTTACCTGACTTAGTATAATACTTTCCAGGTCCATCCATTTTTCTGCAAATTTCATAACTTCATTTTTCTTTACCGCTGAGTAGAACTCCATTGTATAAATGTACCACATCTTCATTATCCACTCATCTGTTGAGGGACATCTAGGCTGGTTCCATTTCCCAGCTATTATAAATTGAGCAGCAATAAACATGGTTGAGCATGTACTTCTAAGGAAATGAGATGAGTCCTTTGGATATATGCCTAGGAGTGCTATAGCTGGGTCATATGGTAGATCAATCTCTAGCTGCTTTAGGAACCTCCACACTGTTTTCCACAATGGCTGGACCAGATTGCATTCCCACCAGCAGTGCAGAAGGGTTCCTTTTTTTCCACATCCCCGCCAACAGTTATGATCATTTGTTTTCATGATGGTGGCCAATCTGACAGGAGTGAGATGGAATCTCAATGTAGTTTTAATCTGCATTTCCCTGATGACTAGTGACGTAGAACATTTTTTTAGGTGCTTATATGCCATTCGTATTTCTTCCTTTGAGAACTCTCTATTTAGCTCCTTAGCCCATTTTTTGATTGGCCTGTTTGATTCCTTATTAGTTAACTTTTTGAGTTCTTTGTATATCCTAGATATTAATCCTCTATCAGATATGTAGCTGGCGAAGATTTTTTCCCATTCTGTAGGTTGCCTCTTTGCTTTTTTCACTGTGTCCTTTGCGGTGCAAAATCTTTGTAATTTCATTAGGTCCCAGTGGTTAATCTGTGGTTTTATTGCCTGAGCAATTGGGGTTGTATTCAGAAAGTCTTTGCCAAGACCAATATGTTGGAGGGTTTCCCCTACTTTTTCCTCTAGCAGTTTCAAAGTTTCCGGTCTGATGTTAAGGTCTTTAATCCATTTGGACTTAATTCTTGTGCATGGCGAGAGAGAAGAATCTATTTTCATCCTTCTGCAGATATTTATCCAGTTTTCAAAACACCATTTGCTGAAGAGGCTGTCTCTTCTCCAATGAGTATTTTTGGCATTTTTATCGAATATCAGGTGGCTATAGCTACTTGGGCTTACATCTGGGTCCTCTATTCTGTTCCACTGATCTACATGTCTGTTTTTGTGCCAGTACCATGCTGTTTTTGTTACTATGGCTCTGTAGTATAGGTTAAAATCAGGTATGGTGATACCACCAGCCTCATTTTTGTTGCTCAGTATTATTTTAGATATTCGAGGTTTTTTATGATTCCAAATGAATTTTTGGATTGTTTTTTCTATTTCCATGAAGAAAGCCTTTGGAATTTTGATAGGGATTGCATTAAATGTGTAGATTGCTTTAGGTAAGATTGCCATTTTCACGATATTGATTCTTCCAAGCCAGGAACAAGGGATGTTTCTCCACTTTCTAGTGTCTTCTGCAATTTCTCGCTTGAGTGTCTTAAAGTTCTCATTGTATAGATTCTTTACTTCCTTAGTTAGGTTTATTCCAAGGTATTTTATTTTTTTTGATGCAATTGTGAATGGGAGTGATTCTCTGATTTCATCCTCTGTGTGTTTGTTGTTAGCATATATGAAGGCTACTGATTTCTGTGTATTTATTTTGTATCCTGCTACATTGCTGTAGGTTTTGATTAGCTCTAACAGCTTGCTAGTAGAGTCTTTAGGGTCCTTTATGTATAGAATCATGTCATCTGCAAATAATGATAACTTGATTTCTTCCTTTCCAATTTGTATCCCTTTTATGTGTGTCTCTTGCCTTATTGCTATGGCTAAGACTTCCAAAACTATATTAAATAGAAGTGGAGACAGTGGACACCCCTGTCTTGTTCCTGATTTTAGTGGAAAAGCTTCCAATTTTTCCCCATTTAGTAATATGTTGGCTGTAGGCTTGTCATAAATAGCCTTTATTATATTGAGATATGTTCCTTCTATTCCCAGTCTCTGTAGGACTTTTATCATGAAGGGATGTTGGATTTTGTCAAATGCTTTCTCTGCATCTAATGAGATGATCATGTGATTTTTGTCCTTCAACCCATTTATGTAATGTATTACATTTATAGATTTGCGTATGTTGAACCGTCCCTGCATCTCTGGGATAAAGCCTACTCCCCTCTTTTTTCAATGAATATGTACAGTTTGAGGTGTGGCTCAAATGTGTGTTCCATTATATTTCAACCTCCAGACCACCAAAATATATAAATGTCTTCACATTCTTCCCCAAATGTTGAAGGAGGCACACAATTTTTATCAGCTAACCTGCACACCTAAAAAATGACATATCTAGGCAGCTGTGGTGGTGCATTCCTAGCACTTAGAAGGTGGAGGAAAGAGTTACAAGTTCAAGGCTAGCCCTGTAGTACAAAGTTCCAGACCAGCCTGAGCTACACAGTAAAAGACTGTCTCAAAAAGCCAAAATATTTACAGCAAACACACAAAATACATTTAGTGTCTGGTCAGCTAGGAGAAAACCTTGATTCAGTCATTTTTTTTCATTTGGACAAGATATTTGAATTTCCTAAGCCAAACTTTTTTTTCCTTTTTATTGACAGCTTCCATACTTATACTAAACCATGATAATTCCCTTACATCCCCCACTATACCCTTCACAAATCCACACTCCATCATATCTCCTCCCTCTCCCCATTGGTCTCTTTTATTTTATTTATTTATTTATTTATTTATTTATTTATTTATTTATTTTGCTTTTTCGAGGCAGGGTCTCACTCTAGCTCAGACTGACCTGGAATTCAGTATGTAGTCTCAGGGTGGCCTCGAACTCATAGCAGTCCTCCTACCTCTGCCTTCTGAGTGCTGGGATTAAAGGTGTGCACCACCAAGCCCGGCTTAGTCTCTCTTTTATTTTGATGTCATCATCTTTCCCTCCTGTTATGAGGGTCTTGTGAGGACAGTGCTAGGTACTGCAAGATCATGGATATCAAGGCCAATTTCTGTCTGGTCCATTGCATTGTAAGCAGTCCTATCCTTCCTTCCTTCCTTCATTCTTACATTCCTTCTGCCACCTCTTCCACAATGGACCCCAAGCCTTGGAAGGTGTGATAGAGATGTTTTAGTGCTGAACATTCCTCCATCATGTCTTCTCAGAAATGGTGCCTTTTGGGTAATCCCAGTGGTCACTGCCACTTGAAAAGGGAAGCTTCTCTAACCAGAACTGAGAGTAGCATTAATATGTGGCTATGAACATTAAGTAAAGTGCTTACAGGGCAGTTTGGAGAGCATAATATATGCATTTAGTCAGACAAGAGCAGGCATTATGCTCCTAATGCTCATGACCTCCCCCACCATAGCCTTTTTATTAGGTTTTCCGTACCAGGCATGTATTCCCTCCCATAGAGCAGGTCTTCAGTCCAATTAAAGAGCAGTTGGTTTCCCCCAGAGCAGACATGCCACTATTGTACCCGTTGGTTCATTTGGCCTGGCTGGCCAAACTTGAGGCTTGCAGTGTCCACTATTTTCACCAATGATGGCTTTTTGGGTCTTATAGGGCTGAATGTAGTGCAGCTTTTTCCAGCTTTCTGTCAGCTGGTCTACTGGGAGAAGGTTTTCAGCTCAACCTCAGTTTGATTTCTTGGTGTGGAGTCTTTAGCAATAGGGTCTTATCATCTATTCCTGGTTGGAAACCAAGAGCCTTGTAAGCCAAACTTCTTAATATGTCTCCATCCCAGCTCTCCCAAAGGATGCAGAGCCAACTGCCAAAGTATTGTTGACGGTAATAATGGCTAATATTTATTTTAGGTTTCCTCTGTGCCAGGTGCCAAGCTATGCTTTTTATAAGTATACATTTTTCTATCATGTTAATGATGAAACCCAGGACATTGCACATGCTAGGCAAGTTCTCTGCCACTGAGCTACATCCCTTGCCAACTACCTTTCTTGTAAAATGATGCCCAAATACCCTCATCCTCACAGCAACCTCACTCTGATAGACTCTTTGTTCCTATTTAACAGATAAAGAAACTGAGGCTTAAACCTGTACAGAGCTGAGGCCTTGGGATGTAGTCCAGTGGTAACACACTTGCTTAGCATGCTGTAGGCCCTAGCTTTACCCCATCTCCACCTCAAGACCCCCCCCCCAAAAAAAATCACGATTAAACCACACATCACCAATCTAGCACATGTTAGAACCAACGTTTGAAACCTGAGTTCTTATTTATACTGAGGTCAATTGCAAGTCAGTTTCCCAAACCCTTCCAATGACATAGAGAAAGAATAAGAAAAGATATTTGTCAATAATACCACCATACACAGGGGGAAAAAAGGCTGGAATGGAGCTTAACTAAAACAAAGAATATGAGAGTGGGTAAAAATTAAAAAGAGAGAGAGATCTATTTAAATTCTAGATTTGGATGCTGAAAGTCCAGATAGGGCAATCCCATTTGCCAGCTCTTGTTGAGTTCCTTGTGGTGCATGGCAGGGTAAGAGAGCATGCCCAGGAGAGAGGTCACAGTCCAGCTAGTGGGGAGAGGACAATTCTACTAGTTTATGAGACCACTACTGTAACATCTAGCCAGGATCGCATGAGAACTAAAGTAATTCCTTGCAAGGCCAGTGAGATTGTTAATCTTGGTTGTCAACTGGCAGGATATAGAATCACCATGGAAACAAATCTCTGAGCAAATATGTGAGGGATTTTTCTAAGTCAGGTTAATTAAGTTTATTGGAAGAGACACCCTCAATGTGGATGGTAGCACTTCACAGACTGAAATTTTGGTCTGTATAAAAAGAGGAAAGTGCCGGGCGTGGCAGTGCACACCTTTAATCCCAGCACTCAGGAGGCAGAGGTAGGAAGACTACTATGAGTTTGAGGCCAGCCTGAGGCTACATAGTAAATTCCAGGTCAGCCTGGGCTACAGTGAGACCCTACCTTGAAAAACAAGAAGCAAACAAAAGAAGTGGGAGGAGAAAGCCAGGGCTGAGGAGATTGCTTGGTGGTTAAGGCACTTGCCTATACAGCTTAAGGACCCAGAACCCACAAAAACCAGTTGCTAATGGTGGCACATGTGTCTGGAGTTCATTTGCAGTGGCTAGAGGCCCTGGTGGACCCATTCTCTCTCTCTCTCTCTGCTTCCTGATTGTGCATACAGTGGAACCACCTGCCTTCTACTTCTGCCACCATAATGGACTATATCCAAATAAACCCTGATTTTCTTAAGTTGTCAGGTATTTTGTGACAGCCAGAAGAAAAGTAACTAATATAGCAGCTACCCCGATAACTTAATTATCTTGAAATAAGCTCTACTTCTTAAAAGGGCCATCAATTCCCAATATTCCCAACATATGAGCCTTTAGGAGACACACTGAAATCACATAGAAATTGTAGCACTTCCTTTAGAGTCTGCTAAGTTCATTGAAGCCTGAGAAATAAGAAGATCCCTAAGTATTAGGGAGGGGCATTTACTAATGTTTCTTGAATCTCAGAGCCAGTCACCCTGAAATTTCAGTGGGATTCAGTTTTTGTTTTCAAAGAATGGACAAACCATCTATCACCTCTGAAATACTCCCATAGAAGAAACTCATGAAAATCAATAGCTGTCACACTCATGACCAAGCTTTGGCAAAAGCAGCATGTTTGTATTTTTTAAACTCAATGGACTTTTCAAACATTACAACTAAACAAGTAGTCACAGCCTAATATTTATAAGATATAATTTCTCTACACACACACATGCATACACACAGATTCTCTTTTGTTCTCTCATCCCATCTCTCATTATTCTTGAGGACCCCCTCCATAGGGTTATGGTATTCACTGTAGGGTCATGAAGGCCTCAGTTAGACCCTGTGGGATAGCTGCAGCCATACCTCAGGATATTCCTACCCTCTCTGTGGCTCTTACAGTCTTTCTGCCCCCTTTTCCATAATGTTCCTTGAGCTGTGGCAGGCCCGTTGGCAGTCTAATTTAGTGTGTTAAGTTCCCTGTAACCTCTGGATTTCTGTTCTAATTAATCACTGTGTTTGTCACCATCAACCTGGGGCTGGTTGTCAGGCTAGTAGTAAGAGCAGTGTTCATGTTGTCACTTCTCTGCAATTTCTCCTGGGCCTTGGCATGTGGCAGTGGTGTCACATCTCATGGTGGATAGTTGGCTATCTTGTCTTATTGATAAATCTTTGTTCTCCTTTTCCTCTGCTATCTTTAAAATAAAGCAGACTCTCCAAATGTGTGAGAGAGAGGAAGAGAGAGAGAGAAAGAGAAGGAGAGAGAGAGAGAGAGAGGGAGGGAGAGAGAGAGAAAGGAGAAGCTTGAGTTTAAGAGGGGTATGCAAGTTTGAGAGGTTTTGTTTTTGGTATGCAAGCCCACCCTTTTCCAGAGGGTAGTAGGGGCTCCTCTCTACAGTCTAGGAGCTTCCTGACAATGGGATTCTGACTTGGTTTCCAGTACCTAATATGAGTTCTTTCCCACTGAGTGGGCCTCATGCCCAATAAGACAATGGTTACTCACAGAGGCTGTCTGCCACTATTGTACAAGTATGTAATTCTTCTCTGGCTAGTTGATTTTTGTAGTCTGTGGGATCTCCTGCTTATTCATGCTGTTGGAAACCATTTCTTTCCAGCAGCTCTCACAGGGCTCTCCAGCACTATCAGGGCTTGCCAGGTCAGAGCCAGTTTCCATTTCAGTTCCAGCATGGTAACCCAATGTCTTGTGACCACAGCCAGTGGTGTCTTCAGCAATAGGGTCTTGCCTTTCAGCTCTGGCAGGTAATCCAGTGTTTTAGCAATGGCCTGCATTGTTTGGGGGACCTCATGGGTATCCCTGGTCAACAACTCACTGGGGGGAGGGGAGACGCAAAACAGTTCTGACCCTGGGTATTTACAGGCCAGAGTCCATGATTTTAAAGTTAAACTTTTCCCACCTTATGTCTAGATTGTCCCCCTCCCCCTTTACTGGTGGTTATATCTTGTAGAAAGCTAGCCAGAAGAGGGTTTCTATGGAGCAGATTCATGTTGTCTTAACTTTTGTGTGATTCCCTTCCTACCCTCCCTTCCCCAAATTTCCTTTTTATTTTAGTTTGGGGGTATGAATGTGTAGCATGTATGATTGTATGTGTGTGTGCATGTGTGGTATGTGCACATGTGTCCTCTGTGCCCCTGTATGACCTCAGGTGTCCTCTATTGCTCTTCCATTTGATTTCTTTGAGACAGGGTCTCTGAACCCGGAGCTCATCATGTGTTTTTTTCAGACTAAGTGACCAGGGAACCCCAGTGATACTCCTGTCCCTCCCTCACTCAGGGCTGGCGTTACAGGCATTTACAACCGTACCTGGCTTAAAAATGTAGGTGCTCCAGGTGTGATGATGCACACCTTTTATCCCAGCACTCAGGAAGCAGAGGTAAGAGGATCACCATGAGTTCAAGGCTACCCTGAGAATACAGAGTGAATTCCAGGTCAGCCTAGACTAGAGTGAAACCCTACCTCAAAAAACAAGCAAACAACAACAAAAAAAGAAATAAAATGTAGGTGCTAGGGATGGAACTCATGTTCACATGCTTGCATAGCAAGTGCTCCTACTTGCTAAGCCATCCCCCAGCAATCTCATCAGCTTTTAGTATTATACAGTGAGGGTTCTCTGGTGTATTGTGAACATCTTGGACAGCGTTGCCTCTAACCTGCACAGTAGCAGGCCCATACAGCTTGGCATGTTTCACTATGCTAGTGTCTTTGTATCTTCAGATATTTGACTGGATGAGCTCAAACGATACACAATCCCAGGCTCTTTACTTAATATCATTACAAATATATAAAGATGGGCTGGAGAGATGGCTTAGCGGTTAAGCGCTTGCCTATGAAGCCTAAGGACCCCGGTTCGAGGCTCAGTTCCCCAGGTCCCACGTTAGCCAGATGCACAAAGGGGCGCACGCATCTGGAGTTCGTTTGCAGAGGCTGGAAGCCCTGGCGTGCCCATTCTCTCTCTCCCCCTCTATCTGTCTTTCTCTCTGTGTCTGTCACTCTCAAATAAATAAATAAATAAATTTAAGGGAAAAAAAAATATATATATAAAGACAATAGTGCCAGCAATACAAAAATGAACACTTGAAATGAATCTTCAATGTCACTTGTGTTTTTATTTACCAAAATCATTTGGTCCACTGTGAAGTGACAAGTGACATTTGCTTCAGTCTGCACACAGTGTCCAGGATGCACATATTCACTCAGCAGTGCACAGAAGTTGGCTGAGTACACGGGATCCTTGGTTTTCACTATACCTGTGGGGCTAGAGGTATAATATAGTGGTATAAAAAAATCAATAAATAAGGGCTGGAAAGATGGCTTAGCAGTTAAGGCATTTGCCTGCAAAGCCAAAGGACCTCGGTTCAACTCCCCAGAACCCACGTAACCCAGATGCACAAGGTGGCACATGTGTCTGGAGTTCATTTGCTGGCTCGCCCTCTCTCTCTCTCTTTCTCTCTCTCTCTTTCTCTCTCTCTCTCTCTCTCTCTCTCTCTCTCTCTCTCTCTCTCTCTCCCCCCCCTGCCTTTTTCTCTCTCACACTCTGTCAAATAAATAATTTTTTAAATAAAAATAAAATATTTGGTGTGAATATTCCAATCATAGCTCTTGGTAACAAATAATTATAGCAACTAATGCAAGAAGAATTGAAAGACCCTTCATACTATACCAGAAAGACAATCCTGCAATCGCTTTAAAAGTGCTAAACTTGGCTCTTTGCCTACCACTGCTGGCTCACGTGGAGGAGCAGGCTCCAGTGTCTGCATGATTCAGCTTCAGCTTCACCGGTACCTGCCGCCATGCAGAAGGCGTTGCTGCTGGAGGCGTAATGGACATTAAGACTTCTCTGCAAGAGGTGCTGAAGAGCACCTTTATCCATGATGGCCTAGCAAGTTTTTATTATGAAGATTTATGAAGCTGCCAAAGCCATAAACAAGTGCCAAGCCCATCTCTGTGCGCTTGCATCCAGTTGTGATGAGCCCATATATGTCCAGTTGGTGGAGACCTTTTGCACCGGGCACCAAGTCAACCTAAGAAGAAACTAGGGGAATGGGTAGACCTCTGAGAAACTGATCAAGAGGAGAAACCCCGAAAGGTGGTTGGCTGCAGCTGCGTAGTCATTAAAGATTATTATGGTAAGGAATCTCAGGCCAAAGCTGTCATCAAAGAGTAGTTCAAATGCAAGAAATAACAATATGACTCAAAAGAAAGTGCTAAAATTTTAGGCTGTAGTACCATAGTAGAGTGCTTGCCTATCATGTGTAAGGTTCTGGGGTCAAGAGCACAAACAAAGAAAAACATGTTTATAAAACATTTTATAAATTACTTCATTTCAAGATTTTGCCTTTAACTTGCTTCTGTCAAGTTGTAAACTGCTACAATGTGTCCCAGTGATTCCACTTGTACCAGGATGTTTAGTGTTTATGGCCACAATGTTTATGATAACAAAACATTTAAAACAGCCAATGCATTGAACAAATGGAAGACATTTGAATCAATTATGGCTAATCACTTAATGGATCATTAATTTTAAAATTATTTTAGAAGCTGGCCATGATGATGCATGCCTTTAATCCCAGGACTCAGCAAGCCGAGGTAAAAGGATCGCTGTTGAAAACACTCTCCAGATTATAGAAAGCAAGGGCTAATATTAAAAAAAAAAAAAAATGTCAGTGTGATGGCACACACCTTTAATCCCAGCACTCTGGAGGAAGAGGTAGGTGGATCCCCATGAGTTTAAGGCCACCCTGAGACTACATAGTGATTTCCAGGTCAGCATGAGCTAGAGTGAAACCCTACCTTAAAATTTTTTTGGGGGGCTGGAGAGATGGCTTAGCGGTTAAGCGCTTGCCTATGAAGCCTAAGGACCCCGGTTCGAGGCTCGGTTCCCCAGGTCCCACGTTATCCAGATGCACAAGGGGGCGCACGCATCTGGAGTTCGTTTGCAGAGGCTGGAAGCCCTGGGGCGCCCATTCTCTCTCTCTCCCTCTATCTGTCTTTCTCTCTGTGTCTGTCGCTCTCAAATAAATAAATTAATTTAAAAAAAATTTTTTTTTTTTTTTTACTTTAAAAGCTATAGAAATATCCTCTACAAGATCATGAAATAGGGGCTGGAGAGACGACTTAGCAGTAAAGGTGCTTGCGCGCAAAGCCAAAGGACTCAAGTTCAATTCCCCAGGACGTAAGCCAGATACACAGGTGGCACATGTGTCTGGAGTTTGTTTACAGTGGCTGAAGGCCCTGTTGTGCCCATTCTCTCTCTCTCTCTCTACCCACTATCTCTCAAATATAAATAAGTTCTCTAAAAAAAGAAAAAATGAAGTAGCTAGGACACACCATCAAAATAACCAGTTAATAATACTATGGCTCAGACCTTCAACATATTAGCTTAACTATATACCACTGATTAATTTGAAGATCAAATTTCCTAAGTCTGGGGCTGGGAAATGGCTCAGAAGGTTAGAGCACTTGCGGTGCAAGCGTGAGGACCTGATGGACTCTGAGTTCCACCTCAGCACCCATGCAAATAGCTGCACGTGGCCATGCACACCTCTACCCCAAGTCCTATTGCTAGTGGAGACCAACAAATCAATGGGGCCCTTAGCCAGTCTGACCAAACAAGACACCTTGGGGGTCAGAGAGACTCCCCAAGGAAATGCATAGATTAGTGATAGAGGAAGACAACATCTCCCCCTCAGCCTCTGCACTTATGCACAGACATATGCATCCACACACACACACACATGTGCTCACACCATACACACATACCATGTCACACATATTACACATAGACACATGCAAAATACTGAGTCAATGCATTCTAGAAGAGGGCAAACAAAGCTACAACAATGTAATTGGTACATCATACAATTTAATTTCCATACAGGATTAAATTTAATATCAATAACAAAATTGCCTTTCAGGCATTGCTTTTAGCCCAACCCATGTGTATCAGACATCCTGAAAAAGGCGGCTACATACTGTCTCCACTCATCCTACCTTCCATCCAATCTGCCATTTAGTATATTTTATGCCACTCAACCTTTTCCTTCTGAATTCATAAATGAAGGTTCCTATAGCATTCAGGTTAGAATTTTGGAGCACAGTTTCAGTGTGGCATGACTGCATTACATATAAAAGCTCTGGTATTTATAAATGAACAATGGCAACATCCAATATTGCAATCATATTAGATAGCCATGTGGGGGCCGATAGGATATGTCCATTTTCAGACCTTATCTCATTGCCCCTGGTTCTGATTTCTGTGCTGGAGGAAGCTCAGTATCTGTTTGTCCTTCACTTAAGTAGATTCTCCAGAGGGTTTTCCAGGTCCAGAATGGTGAAACGCTGGGATTATCAAAGAGCTGGAAGCCATTCGGGGAGCATGACGCAGACACTTCAAAACTGGGTGACAGAAATGGACCCAACCCTTGAGACTGCTGAGTCTAAGTAAGTGCCTTTTACCTCTGAGAAGTACCTTGATGAGGAACACAGGTGACCACGTGTTTCTTTGATTCACCTGCTTTCAAAAGATATGTTAAATCTGTGACCTACAGAAAGTGTTTTAAGAAACGTGCCAATCACTGTAAATAGTTCTTTCCAGCATACCTGGGGCCCAAGTCACCTGTATTCATTTCTTTTCTGACCAGGAACATGCATGCTGCTTTCTACTCTAAGTTGAAATAGAAGAAAGAAATGTGAAATAAGACATGGAAATAGAAAGATGTGTTTGATAAAAATTCGTATGTTCTGGCTATAGAGATGGCTCAGTGGATTGAGTACTTGATGTGCAAGTACGAAGACCAGAGTTCAGCCCCCTAGAACTTAAGGAAATGCCAGGTGAGGTGAGCATGTTGGCCGGCCTGTAATCCTAGTGCTCATGAAGATGTGATCCTTGGACAAGCCATGTAGGTCAGTAGAATTGAATTGGCAAGCTCTGTGTTCAAGAAAGAGCCTGTCTCAGTGAATAAGGTGGAGAGTGATTGAGGAAGAGACCCATGTCAAGCTCTGGCCTCCACACTCACACATAAGCGAGGGCACCAACATACAGGTATGCCCACAGGCATACATATACACTTGCATACCACACACACATAGCAAAAGGAAAAGAACAAAGTTTCATATTTCATGTTAGGCCAGAAAAGGTGTTTTGATAAATTTCATTGGATTAAAGTCTGACTTACCATAATTGAATTGAAATAGAAATCTTTATTCAGGCCAGACATTTATAATATACTCAACTATTTAGAAACTAAGCATATATTCTTAAATAACACATAGTGGGTTTTCAAAGGAAGAAATAATTGGATAAATAGAAAATATTTCAAACTTAGTGGTAATATGAACTCAGCAGATTTATAAAATGCCACCTATATAGTCCTTACAGAGGATATATTCCTTTAAATGGTTATTAAAAAATAGAAAGTTTATAATAAATTCTTTAAGCTTTAAGACCCTAGAATAAGAAGAGAAAACTTGGGATGGAGAGATGGATTAGTGGTTAATGCACTTGCCTGCAAAACCTAAGACCAGGGTTCAATTCCCCAGTACCCACATAAAACCAGATGCACTAGGTAGTGCATGCATCTGGAGCTTGTTTGCAGTAGCTAGAGGTTCTGGCACAGCCATTCTCTCTCTCTCCCCTTGCAAATAAGTAAAATATTCAATAAAAGAAGAAAATTAAACCTTCAGTCAAGGGAATGGAATAACAGATAAAAGGTGACAAAAATATCCAATATAGAAAGTAATAAAGCTGGATGTTGATTCTTTGAAAAGCTTACTTTAAGAAATTCAAAGCTTCACACATGTATACATATACTGCGTTGTGCTATCTCGGAAAATAAATTACTTCAGAAAGACAAGAAACTACTAACACTTATTTCATTAAAAAGAAGCAAAGAAGCATATTCACAAATGCAATGGACAGTTCACCTCTGTGTGCCTGGTCAGGTACAGCAGCCACTGAGAAAGCACTGAGCTGTCAGGTAAATGGAAACGCCCAATTGGGCCACGGAGACAGGTGGATCCCTGTGGCAAGGTAGCTGACTAGACTAGCCATGCTGGTGAGCTCTGGGTTCATTGAGACGTCCTCCCTTAATAAATACAATGGAAAGCCATGGAGGGAGACATCCAACCTCAACCTCTGGCCTCCACATGCATGAATGTACACATGCACTCACACACAGACGTGTGCACACTCACACCCACCTCCACACACACATGCATAATGCAACACAGATGTGTGCCCACATATGCATGCAACACACACACACACACACACACACACACACACACATGCTAAAGAAATAATTACATAAAAATATAAAAGGATTTTTAGTGCCTTTCTGTTTCCTCATCACATACTGCTACAGTGCTGTTTCTAGCAGCCAAAATCCACACACACGCTCCAGCCTGTTCTGACCCTCACAGGACAGTACATTATTGCTTAAGACAGATGCACTAAAGACCTAGCAGCTTCTTAGCCTTCATTTAGGGCATATTTGTGTTACAGATGTGTTCGATGTATGATACATGTGTTTTAGACTCTAGAGTTCGCAAAATCCTTACACTTCAACCTGACAAGACATTGCCCAAATTCTTTCCTGGGAACTCAAGCTCTTGTTCTCTGCCCACACAGGGGCTTTCCAAAACTCCAGCCTAATTGTAGGCTAGTGGCAGTCACTCAGCTCTGTGGGAGGTCACTGTCGTCACAGTTGCTGGCTGGGTGCCCCAGGCAGGCAGAATCTCCTGGGTTGTGGGCAGAAAGACAGAGAGGGGGAGGGACAAGAGTTCCAGGCTGGTCAGTGGGTGGGGCTGTTTGAAAAACTGGGCCTCCCTGCACTCCTCCCCCTCCACTCAAGGCACCCTGCCATTGGTACAGGCCATGAGAAGGCAACAGAGAGAGAGAGAGAGGGACAGAGACATGGCCAGTGCCCCAGAGCAACCCAGGGACATGTTTACAAGGCCAAGCAAGGTAAGACTGGAACTGGTTCTTCTCTAGATTACACAGCAATAACATCCAGATTCAGGCCATTAGCCCCATACCCAAGCCAGAAAAGCCATTAGTTGGAAGGTCCTGTCACTCCATTTTGTGTGAGCCAGGAGAAGCAGCAGGTTTACCTAGCTACTCTCATTAGCTTCCCCATCAATATGTGTTGACAGTCTTCATGCATCAGCTCCTGCTACAGGCACCGAGATAACCAGGTGAAGCTTCCCCAAGCTCACATGCTCATGGTGGAGGTAGACAGCATATTAAAGGGACACTTTCAGAAGACCGCATTGCTCAGAAGCAGAAAACACCATGATGTGATGGGGTAGGACCTATGCAGGCTAGGAGGGAAGCTTCAATGCTGGGTTTAGTCGTGCCCACCTATAATCCCAGCACTTGGGAGTCAGAGAGAAGTGAATCCCTTGGGCAAGCTAACTAGCTAGTCTAGCTGGGTCTATGAGCTCTGGGTTCAGTGAGAGACCCTATCTCAATAAAAAAAGGTGGGCCAAGATAGAGGGGAACACCCCACATTGACCTTTGGCCTCCACACACACATGCACACACACTTGTATGAGATAAACACATACACACATGCATGCACATTACTAGCACACAACCTTGACAAAAAGAAAAAAAAATGCATAAGAAGCCCTTCCTTACAGCCTTCTCAAAGCTCCAGGCTAGCTTAGGTCTCTCCACCTTTGGGGCACTTGTAGTGGCACATTTAATTCCCTGTGTGCTCAATTAGTGTCCGTATTTCTAAATGGGCAGTGAACTCACTGAGGTCAGTACATGGGTGCGTCATGCTTAGAATGCTGTTCTTAGCACCATGTCAGGACCTGACACTGCATTGGCCCTGAGTGAGGATGGACCAGAGGGGCTCAGGCAGGGAAACACGTGTCCAGTAAGGAGCAGGTGAAGCCCAAGCTGGAATGGTTAAGGAAAGAAGAGGCCTTGCTCTAGTATAAAACTTTCCCAAATGTGAAGACAGAGAGGAGAGAAGAAATAAATGAGGGAAGACCATCTCTATAGCAGACAAGGTAGTGGAGAGGGACAGGCGGCTTTGCTACTCACTCTTTCCAGTTGTCTGTGTTCCTCCCCTCAGCTCTTATAGATCTGCTCAGCAGGCTTTCCAGTGTTGTCCTGCTTAGGTCACCAAGGATAGAAGATCAAGGCCTCCTCCGTGAACACTGGAGTATACACTCCATGCTTTCAGCTGGTCTGAGGAAGTGCCACAGGAAAAGAGCCTTGTCATTGCTCATCACTCCAGTGAGCCAGGTAATAAAAAAGGAAATAATGTTGCTGTGTTGCTTACTTTACTCACTGCTGTGACCAAATACCTGACAAGAAGCAGCTTAAGGGAGGAAAGGGTTAATTGCCTTACAGTTTTGAGGGGTTACAGGCCATCACATTGGAGAAGGCATGGCTACAGGAGCAGGAGTCCAGCTGGTCACATTGCAGCCATGGTCAGGAAACAGAGAGTAAACATGAAGTAGGGCTGGGCCATAGACCTCAAGGCTGTCTCCCAGTAACCCACTTCCTCCAGCAAGGCTCTACCTCTTAAATGTTCCACAACCTCCCCAAACAGCTATGGACCAAGTATTCAAAACACACGAGCCTATGGGTGGCATTTCACATTTGAACCACAACAGAGGTGTAGCAGGTAGCCTCTAAGATGTACGTCATAATCCCCATTTCTAAGCATCTATGTTCTTATGTCATCCTGTCCTTTGAATGTGTGTTGGAATTATTGACTTGTTTTAGAAAAAGTAGAATGCAAGCCTGGCAAGGTGACACATGCCTTGAATCCCAATACTTGGGAGGCAGAGGTAGGAGGATCAAGGTGAGTTCAAGATCAGCCTGGGACTACAGAATGAGTGCCAGGTCAGCCTGGGCTAGAGTAAGACCCTACCTTGAAAAAAAAACCAAAAAATAAAAATAAACATTAAAAAATAGAATGCAGGGCTGGAGAGATGGCTTAGCAGTTAAGTGCTTGCCTGTGAAGCCTAAGGACCCCGGTTCGAGGCTCCATTCCCCAGGACCCACGTTAGCCAGATGCACAAGGGGGCGCATGCGTCTGGAGTTCGTTTGCAATGGCCGGAGGCCCTGGCGCGCCCATTCTGTCTCTCTGTCTGCCTCTTTCTCTCTCTCTGTCACTTTCAAATAAATAAAAATAAACAAAAACATTTTTTAAAAAATAGAATGCAACAGAAGTGATGAGGGTAAAGTGATAAGATTTAAGATTAGGTAATGAAAAGAGTGTGACTTCTGCCCTACGCAGCCCTTCCTGTTTCTTTTGAATTGCTTACTGAAGGGCATCCGCTGCTGTCATAAGGTAGCAGACCGTGAGGGAAGTGGCGAGGACGGGCAGCAGTGTGGAGGGAGACTAGAGGCCGATGAAGCACTCCCCTCCTCCCAGCTGAACCTTCACATGTGACTCCAGCCCAGTGCAGTCCTGGATAGGACCTCACAGAGACTTTCAGCCAGCAACAACTTGTGCAGCTGAATCTAAATTCCTCATCCACACACACAAGCTGGGATGAGAAATGGTCGTTGTGCTAAGCTATTCCATTTGGGGATGATGTGTTATCCCAAATGAGATAACATTCACTGCTGTAGAGTTTCTTGACTCAATACCTGTGCTAAGAGCTGATACCTGAGGACCAACAAGATGTTAGGCATGCTGGCACATGGCATAGTGCCCACTAGAATTCCTGCCCAATGGAGCCTAATAAAAACAAACAAAAGAAATTTCTTGAAGTTTTTATAGCACTTTTTTAAAGTAACATTTGGAAATACATAATCATTACCAATATCCCTTCTTAAAAAGAAACTCATGTAAGAAAAGGGAATTTGGATTCCTTTGTAAAGAACATATTGACACATGTGTCTACAATATGTGATGCCAAGTGGACTTGGCCAGTTATTTCAACTTGTAGTCACAAACTGTGGATAACACAGTACATACATAACCTTTAACTGTTTTCCTTCTCCCTCCACCTGTCTACCTTGTCTTCCTTCCTTCCTAGTATAGGGACAATATTAGTAAACCTTTGTCCATTAAAAAAGTGTCTCTATGGCTGAGTGATGGAGGAGCGATGACTCAGTGGGTAAGAGCACTTTGCTGCCCACACACGAGGGGCTGGGTTAAATTCTCAGTGCTACATAAAAAGCCAGACATGGTCATACACTCCTGTTACCCCAGCACTGAGAGAAGTGGGTCACTGGGGCTCCCTGGCCAGCCAATCTAACAAAAAATGAGGGGTTCCAGGTTCAGTGAGAGACTGTTTCTCAGGGAAACAAGCAGAAGGACAGACAGTCTGATGTTCTCTTGGCATGCACATCTGCTCACACACATACACACACCAAACCCACCACACGTACGACACACACACCAAAAAGAAAGAGAGAGAGAGAGAAAGTGCACCTAAAGTATGGTAGTCCTAAACTTAGCTTTCCAGTTTGGTCATTACTTCAAACCTATATGTACACAAATCACAGATCAAATGTCTAACTGAGTACTAACTTAACTCTACCACTTTTAATTGAGATCCAAGGAACAGTGCCTCTCAGCTGTATTTACATAACTCAGGATCTTAGAATGTTCTGCGCAGTAGGACAGCAGCAGCCTAAGATGTTTCCTGTCTACTAAGCTTTTGTACTTCTAGGAGCAAGACTCAGATGGGTTATTTCTTCTTTATAGCGGAAGCATCTGTGAAAGTCAAAGGACTGGATCCAGAGAGCTCTTAAATTCTATCATCATACAGTCTTTCCCTGAGACCTGCCTTTCTTGCTTCTCCACATCTGCATTTCAGCATATGGCCCTAGCATCCACTTCTATTTTCCTACAAAAACTTGCTATTTGCTTCTTGTGTCCAGTAAAGCCTTCACATTGGAGCCCCTTGCTAGGCCCATAGTTTTCTCTCTAACACAGCTTGTTCTCTCCCTCTTCTCTTCACCCTGACTTCCAGCCTCCCCCTGAGGCTGAGAACTCATGACCTGTTTGTCATTCTCTCAGACCAACTTCCAGGGCCTCTTCCTTCCTTCTTTTCTCCCTCATTCCCTCCCTTCCTTCTTTTTCTTTTTCTCTTTCATTCCGTCTTTTGTTCAGTGTGTGTGTGTGTGTAAGTGTGTGTGTGTGTGTATGTGTATTGTGCTATAGTGTGTGATGTATGTGTCTATAGTGTATGCATGAGTGTGTGCAGATGCATGTGTCCTGTGCACACACATATGGAGGCCAGAGAAGAGCATGGGGTGGCCCCCTCTTCTATTTGTTTCTCTGAGACTGAGTCTTACTCAATGTAGAGCTGCTATTTTTGCCATTATTTTTCCGCAATCAGCAAGTCCCACAGGACTGAGGCTACAGGTATTGTGTGACATGTCCAGCTACTTATATGAGTGCTGAGGAATTGAGCTCAGGTGCTCTTAGGCCCTTTTGGCCCTCATGCTTGTGCAGCAAGAGCTTTTAATGGCTGAGCCATCTCCTGGTCCCCTCTTTCTTCCCTTTCTCACTACCACCGCCCCCACCCCTCATCCTTCTGCTCCTTCTTTTGGCGGTGGTTGTTTTTCTGAAACAGGGTTCTCCTGTGTAGCCTAGGTTGCTCTTGAACTCCAGACCCTCCTATCTGACTCTGGAGTACTATGATTAGAGATATGCCACCACACCCTGCTCTCCAGGATCAATCAACAAGATGAAGCTAACTGCTCATTTATCTATTTAAGCCCTTCAGCAATGTCTTTGGGCATCCTACATGTACTATTTTCCATTTCTTTTTTTTTTAATTTTTATTTATTTGTTTGAGAGTGACAGACACAGAGAGAAAGACAGATAGAGGGAGAGAGAGAGAATGGGCGCGCCAGGGCTTCCAGCCTCTGCAAACGAACTCCAGACGCGTGCACCCCCTTGTGCATCTGGCTAACGTGGGACCTGGGGAACTGAGCCTCGAACTTGGGTCCTTAGGCTTCACAGGCAAGTGCTTAACCACTAAGCCATCTCTCCAGCCCCTTTTTTCCATTTCTTAAAAACACAGAAAATTGGGGCTGGAGAGATGGCTCAGCTTGCCTGCCAGGCCTGCTTGCCTGGGGTTTGATTCCCCAATACTAACATAAATCCAGTTGCTCACAGTAGCAAGAGGCCCTGAGTTGCCACTTTTTTTCTCTCACTTTCTCCAAATAAATAAATAATCTTTAAAAAACTAATTAAGAAAAACCCACAAAGTTGTCTTATCTTGAACACCATCTCATTGGCAGTCTGATTGACAAGAAATGCTAATCCCCAGCCCCATGGCCCGCTAATGTTGCTCACCCCAGAGAAGCCTTACCTGGCCACCAGAGCTGCATAGATATCTTCATTCTGTAGTCAATCATCAGGTAGGTTTTTCCTCAATACTGCTAATTGTCCATAATTCATTAAATTTCACATGAATATCTACTTTATGGATGGAATAACATCCATGTTTATTCTTGGACATAGTGTATGCAGTGTCCAGTGAAGACAAGCATGGTCAGGGAGACAATGAATGAACAAATGCCTTCCTACCTGCAGCCAGAATTCCCAGTAGATTTCTCTACCATGTATCTCTAAAGTTCTAATCCAATCTGCTCTTAAAATTTGACGTTAGCTTCCCTTAAGTGACCAAGGTTCCCATGTTGTCTTTTGATTACTGTAGCAATTTTCTTGCTAACAAAGCTGTGTATACTGGGGCCAAGTGTGATAATAATTAATTTGTGGCTACAAGAGGCATATGGCTCATGTATTGAAGTTCCAAAGTCTTGACACTGGAATTCTGAATATTGACACAAGTAATACACAGAAAACACGTGGTTTCCAGGCCTCCTCCCTCAGAACTTTAATCTGCTCTAGTATTTCTTAAGACAGTGAGTTTAAAAAGTAAATTCTTGGGCTGGAGAGATGGCTTAGCATTTAAGGCGTTTGCCTACAGAGCCAAAGGATCCCCATTCGACTATCCAGGACCCACGTAAGCCCGATGCACAGGGGGCGCATGCATCTGGAGTTCGTTTGCAGCGGCTGGAGGTCCTGGAACGTCCATTCTCTCTCATAAAATAAATAAAATGTACTTTTTTTTTAAAAAAAAAAAAAGCAAATTCTTGCCCACCAAAACCTCAACCTATTTTAAAACAGACAAGATTTATAACCAAGGGCTGTCTATCCAGGAAGAAAGAATACAAGACTGGAGAGCCTCATGTCCACAGTGCCTTCCTAGTCACTTGAATGCCATCAGAAGAAATGCGTTTCTTTAGGAAAGGAAAAGCTGTCTTAACATACAAATGCCCTTTGGATAGCTGACAGTTCCAACATTAAAGAAACAACCTGTGCTCAAATGAGGGCAGGTGAGTGGTCAAAGACAAAAATGGCATTTTCTTAAAGCATCCATTTGTCTATAAGAACCCTCTTTCACATTATGTTTTGAACAAATACAGAAATATTACAAAATAGTCTCAATCTTTGCATGAATCACCAAATGGAAGAAGAGGTCTCAGGAAATGTTATGACTCTCAGAGGCAGTCCCTAGGGACAGTAATTACATGAAGTCCTAAGCCTCCCTCTAGGGAATGTTGGAGGATGACAACGTTATTCATAACTGCTAAAACTGGCACACCCCAAAAGATTTGTGGCAAAGCAGTGGGTAGAAAGAATGTGCTGCATCCAAACAATATAATGCTTCTCAGAGGTAAAAAGAAAAAAAGTCAAGAATTCACAAGGCTATCACATCATGAAAAAACACAGAGGAAAAAATAAGTGCTTGTGAAGAAGTGCAGTAAATGGATGGGGAAAGTCTTCAGACAGGGTTTCCAGTGCTGACATCGCTGTAAAGGCAAAGCTATAGAGACAGCAGGAAGACGGAGGGAGGGAGAAGACGGAGAGCAGAACCTTCTCAGGGCTTCAGAACTACACTGCGTGATGCTTACTAGACGTCGTTGTGAATGTGTCCAAACCCATACAGTGTCTACACAGAGAGAACCCACATGTAAACTATGACCTTCGAGTGACACCAAGATTTTAGTGCACACCTAGCGTTTGTATCAACTACGCCACTCTGGTGGCATGCGGATAATGAGAGGAGGGTAGAGGATACCTAGGAACTCTCTCTACCTTCTGGTCACTTTTCTCTGCAAACATGAAACTTCTCTAGAAAATAAAGTCAATTTTTAGAAAAACCAGCACATGTTCGTCTTTCTTGTTCACTGCAACACTTGGTTATCCCAGCAGGTTGCAGTCAGGTATGCATTGATGGCAGAAAACACTGGACCAAGAGCAACTTGTGGGGAAAAGTTTATTTTGGATTACAGATCCAATGACATGAGCAGAGGCTGGAAATCACCTCCTGGGGAACCTCAAATGTACAACAGCAGAAGGAGAGTGTGCCAAACACTGGCAAGAGGAAGCTGGCTATAACCCCCATAAAACCACCCCAGACAATACACTACCTCCAGGAAGCCTTAATTCCCAGATTGCCATCAGCTGGGGATCTAGCATTCAGAACACCTAAGTTTATGGAGGACCTGAATCAAACCACTGCAAGCATTGACCAATTGCCATCAAAAATGTATTTAAAGGGCTGGAGAGATGGCTTAGTGGTTAAGCACTTGCCTGTGAAGCCTAAGGACCCCGGTTCGAGGCTCAATTCCCCAGGACCCACATTAGCCAGATGCACAAGGGGGCACACACATCTGGAGTTCGTTTGCAGTGGCTAGAAGCCCTGGCGTACCCATTCTCTCTCTCTCTACCTATCTACCTCTCTCCCCCCCCCATCTCTCTGTCACTCTCAATAAATAAAAATGAACAAAAAAATTTTTTAAAATGTATTTAAAGCATAGCATCTATAGGAACAGAGACAAACTTTTCTCTCATCACCATTACCTAAACTGTACAGGGTCACCACTGCTGAATGGCATTTACACTGTGTACATACTACAGGTTACCTGGGGATGATGTGGTCTATGGAAGGCCTTGAGTAGGTTATATGCTGCATGCACCAGGCAACTTTCTATAGGGGACTTGAACATCTGTGGATGTAGATATCCATGGGGATCCCTGAAATCAACTCCCTGTGGATACCAAAGAGAGGTAGGTGTAAAGAACTGTAGATTTATACCATATGATAACTAACAATCAATATGACCACATTCAGATTCAGGACAAGAGTGTCACATCTGTCTTATATATCACACATAGAACTGACAATTTCCCATGGACTCGGAAGTCTGGAAACCCAGTGGGGTCACGCGTCTTGCTGCTGTACATAGGCCAAAGCTGCATAGCAGCTGCTGCTCCTCCACCTGAACTCAGGAGGCAACTGTCTCCAGATGTGCAGTAGCAGCGGTGGGGCTCAGCATCCCTCCCCTAACAAGAGTTAGTTACTCTTCCTCTAGAAGGGACCAGGCTCTCACATTGCAGGTGAAACTTCATGTTAATTCAGGGCTCCTATGTACTACTCATGTGTCTCCAACTCTATGGGAAGCTGGAATTATGTGGGGCTTACTAACCCTTCCTCAGCTTAGTGCAATAAGATTATTAGTGACAAGAGAGGATGGCTCAGTGTATACACTGCCTGCTATGCATCTCTGAGTACCTGAGTTTGGATCTGCAGAATCTGCATGAAAACTAGAAGCTGTGGTGGGCTTCAATAATCCCAGTGCATCTATGGCAAGAAAGGAGGTGTAGTCAGTAGAATTTCTGGGAAGCTGGTAAAAGGAAGAGTGAACAATGAGAGATGCTGCCCTCAAAATACAACTGGAAGGCAAATACTAACCTGAAAATTATCCTCTGACCTCCACCCACACCACGGTATGTGCATGCTCTCCACACACAAATGAAAACAAAACTCTTCAAAGAAAAAGTTCTAGAGCCAATGCTAATCCATAAAAGACCCTGGCATAATAGGTGTATGCTGAGACTGTCCAGGACAATTGAGAATTTTGCATGTAATTCTCAACTAAAGATAAGGTGGGGAGATGACTCAACTTGCCTGACAAGCATGAAGACCTGAGTTTGGATCCCTAGAACCCATATGAACCTGAGCATGAAAGCACACATTGTAATCCCAGCACTCCTCATGTGAGACAGAAGGTGGTGACAGGAGAATCCCCAGAAGCTCATGGGCCAGCTGGGCTGGCTAAGTTCTGTTGTCAACTTGATCTCATGAATCAAGTGAGAGATACACCTCTTGGGTGTTCCCAGGAAGGATGCTGAGTGAGGGAGTCCCTCCTCCAGGGTGGGTGGCCCCTCAGGTGGGGACTGTATATAAGGAAGCTTCAGGAGAATGTGCAGCCTTTTTTTTTTTTTTGACAGGCTGTGCTACTCTCTGGTGTGTGCTTTTTGCCTGGCTGCCCTTGCAACTCTCCCTTGTAAGCACCTACAGCTTTGACTATCCTCTGTGGATATTGGAATCTAGTTATATCAGCCTTGTGTACTGCGCAGCAACTGGGTTCTCGGACTCTCCAGCCTGCATCCGACTTAGTGGGCTGAGCAGCTACTAAGTTCTCCAACTCTCCATCCTAAAACAACATATCCCGTAAGCTAATTGAATAAATCTCCTTTACAATACATGTTCATTCAGTCGGTTCTGTTCCTTTAGAGAACACTGACGATCACAGCTGGCATACACAGCGGTAGCAAGATACTGTGTCTCAAAGACGGTGGGAGGTGAGGTCCAACACCAGAGGTTGTCCTCCCAACTTCCCATGTGCATTGTGCCATGCTCATAGGAACACACACTGAGAATTTGAAAAGAAGGTCAAACAAAGAAAAATGTTCTCTTCTGCTTGATATAAAGTGACCCCTGGAAGGAGTCATTCAAATTGCTCCCTTCTGTGGTCTCTTAACATAGCATCACTCAAATGGTTATAGCTATATGGTTAGGACTATGTTCATGGAACCAAACACAGAAGAACTGGGCTCATTCAAAGTGGTAAGCAAAAGACATGTCTGCTAGCAGGAACTTCTGGGCTTTTCGAAGAATTTTAAGGTTCTTTAAAACAGACTCCAGCAGTTATTACAAGTGCTTTGAATTTCACTGTCGGTTTCATCCTGTATTTCTTTCTTCTCTGCATTTGAGCCAATAATTCAACAGTAAACAATTCAAGCTGCCATGGTCATCGCTCCATTGTAGCCAGGGCTCCCAGAAGACAATGGGAATAGATGGAATTTGGAATCCAAGGTAAAGTAGAAGATGAGTGAGGCTATTTCTGAAAATAATTCCATGAATGTTGAACAATGTGAAAATCAACCTTGATTGTGAACTTGATAAGATTTAGAATCAACACAGAAACACATCTCTAAGTATGTCTGTGAGCCAGTTTCTAGATTAATTTAATTCAAGTGGGAACTGTAACTTTGGGGGTACCCTACCATGGGCAAGTGTCCTGGAAGAAGAAAGTGAGCTGAGCATCAGCATTCAGAACATCCCAGAGGGATTTATTTGGGTTCACAGTTGGAGGTACAGTCTATCATGATGGTGGCAGGAGTGTGAGGCAGATGGTCACCCAGCAAGCGTGTATATGGACCCCAAATAATCACAGGTCCAAAAGCCATGGGGCCCAGTGACCACCGATTAAATCTTCCAAACTGTGAGCCATAATAAACGTTTCCTCTTTATAAGCTAATCAGCTCCAGCATTTGCTAACAGTGAGAAGCCTCTCCTCTTCCTGACTCTACTCTCTTCAGCCTCACCATCCCACATGCATTCACGTGCACACACCACACCCATTCCTCAAGCCTTTCGTCCATCCCTACCACCAATCCAGGCTCCCACACAAAAAGCCAGGCATGGCAGTATGTGTCTCTACCCCCAGCAGTAAGGGTGTGGGTCTTGCTGAATTGCTCCTCTAGTCAAAACCTCATAAAATCTGGGTCCAGTGTCTTGGAGAAATAAGGCAGAAGAAAGCTAACAGAGACACCCAGTGTCTTCCTCTGACCTCCACACACAAGCACATGGGGACTGTCCATCTGCATTCACACACACACACAAACACACACACACCATACATCCTACACTCACATGCACCAATAAATAAATGACTATTTCATTACAAGAATCACCTGAACCTTTGGGATCAGGCTCCATTAAAGCCTGAAATTGTGTCTGGTAACTTCTCTCTAAACTGTGGCTTTAGGAAATGTCTACATGTCCAATATTGAGTTAGTTTTCCCCAGCCAGTGGAGATCACCACACCCATCCCATCCATTCTCTTCTTCCTTTTGAATAGATCAAAAATAGAGCAGGAATGGGAGGAATTTTCTTCCTCTCTTTTCACCAAACTTCTCTGAGCTTCTGTGTATTATTGTAACAAGAGACACCGAGAGAGGAGACCACAAACCAAAAGTTGTTACACCCTCCCAATCTAAAGTTTTAGACAGACATGAATGCTTCTGAAAGACAGAAATCTGCTGACGTGAGATGCTGGGAATGGATGTTTGCACACAAAAGAAGGCACGTCTTAAAACCACATCTGTAGACCCGGATGTAAAATGAAAACTGTGTAACTCAGGCTACGCAGATGGCTCAGTGTGTAAAGGACATGAGGGCCAGAACTCTTATAAAAGCTCTGCAAAACCTCTGCACACCTGTAACCCCAGCACAGGAGAGGTAGAAACAGGAAAGTCCATAGGCTCACTGGCTAGTTAGTCTAGCTAAACTGATGAACTCCAGGTTCACTGAGAGCATTTGTCTCAAAAACTAAAATGAAGAGCAATCAAGGAAAACACTAGTGTCAACCTCCATACATACACACACCCTCAGACGAGCATACATATTCACACATACTCCATAGACACATACTCAAAAAACTATAAAACTCATCAGTGAGAACATAGGCACAGGGCTTTGACTGCAGTAAAAGGACTAAGAACAAAGTTAGAAGGCTCCATAGGTGAACAAAACAATGCACAAAAACAAACCCTTAGAGTCCATTCCCTGCACATCACAGCCTGGTTAGGTTCCCATCTCATGAGGGGAAACCTCTGTGACCACATCAGAAAAATAATTTAATCTCATTCCAATTTCTAAACGAGTCCAAACTAAAACAAAGATTTTATGACTCTTTCGGTCTGCCATGTGGATTTCCGCCTCTGACAAATGCCAGGAACCCCTGTGGCTACTTTAGATACTCAACCCTTTTATTATGAGGAATGGGAGAGTGCCATGTCAGTAGCCAGGCTCCGGAAAAGGTAGCTGCAGCCACTGCTTGGGACACTAGCCAGAAGAAAGCTTCTTGGCACTGAAGTGGCAGTCTTGGGGATGTTACAGTTTCTTAAGCTCTCCAGTGCAACTTCAGGAAAGCATTTTCAATGGCAAGGGGTGTCATGGAGTTCCAATGAAAATGGATATGTTCTCTCCAAATAATTGTATTATGCTGAAAGAAAAACCGAGACAGACCTAGAGGCTGGGGAGATAGCTCTGTCAGCAAAGTTCATGCTGCACAAATGTGAGGCCCCAAATTTAATTCCCAGAACCCACGTAAATGCCAAGCATGTGGCACACATCTGCAATCCAAGTGCTGGGGAGGTAGAGGATACCTGGGCTCCCTAGTCAGCTGCTATAACCTAATTGATGAGCTCTAAACCAATGAGTGACCCCAACTCAAAGTATGTGCGTGGCATTCCTGAGGATGGCATCTGAGGTTGCCTTTTGGCTGCCATAGACACATGTGCATAAGCACACGCACGAAAAGAAGGAAATCCAAAACCCAATAAAATGCTGTTTTCAACTACTTTTGGCTTAGAAAGTCTAAGGATTGTCAGACCATAGGATAATAGAAAGGAAGAAAAAAAAACAGATATAAAGTTGAGGAGCACAAATACTAATGCCTCATTTAATTGGCATCAGACCTTTGGTGGGAGAACAATGTATGTGCTTTGCAATGATCTTCAAGCTAAGGAGTGACTGGACAATGGAGAAGATTGTCTCTGATTACACATGAGTCAAGGATTGCTAGAATGCATTTGGAGGAAGAAGTCTAGGAAGATGAATAGAAGTGAGATCATTTGACTGACTGCCACCCAGATGGAAGAAATACCAGTGATGGAACAATTCTCTCTAGAAATCTGCTCATTAGGTCTAGAACAGATTTTGAAACGTACATGCATATAAAATGAAAGACCTGCCAGGCATGGTGGCACCAACCTTTAATCCTAGCACTCAGGAGGCAGAGGTAGGAGGATTACTGTGAGTTCAAGGCCAGCCTGAGACTACATAGTGAATTCCAGGTCAGTCTGGGCTAGAATGAGACCCCACCTCAAAGAACCAAAACATGAAGAAACAAACAAACAAACAAAGGGAAGAAAGAAAAGAAAGAAGGAAGGAAGGAAGGAAGGAAGACCCATGTGGTTGAAAGTAGAGCATCCTTTGAAAAATCTATGTATAATCTGGTCAAAATCAAATAAGGTCTGGCCTAAGTTAAGCATCAAATGTTTGCCTAGCATGTACAATGTATGGGTCTATTCTAGCAACACATACACACACACACACACACACACACACACACACACACACACACACACACACAAAGATATTGTATTGATTTCCAAGACTTGATAATATACTATGATCATGTAATAAGATATTACTAGAAGTATGAGACCTGCTGCATTATTCTTTTGGAATTTTTTGTTGTTGTTGTTGATCAACTATTTTCAAGTAAGAAGTTATAATACTCAAAACTAAAAAGGTGCAAGATGTCACATATCAATGATAATCAAGTGTCCATAAGGCTTGGCCAAGCATGGCCCAGTGTAGGAAGTCTGTATGCTACCAGCCACTTATTCCCTGTCATGTAAGTGAGAAAGAAATATTCACAGTATTGGCATGACGTGCTTGGTGTTTCTCTAATCATGGTCTACCCCATCTATACTTTCCCCCACTCCATGAGGTGTTTTCATAAAGTAATTTCAAAATTGCTCTAGCAAAACTACCACTGACCTAGAAGAAGCGAAAGGTCATGCTTTCCAGTGAGCTAAGCTTGCAAAACCCACTAAAGGCAATTCAAACGACTATCTTTAATTACATGCAAGTAGCAGGGGCTGTGTAGGCAAAACTTTAGCTAGAAAAGCTACAATTTAAACCTTTCTTTTAGGGGCTGAGAATATAACCTAGTAGTAGAGCATGTACTTAGTATTCTAGGGAACCTGAGATTAAGCACCTGCACTAAAATAAAACTAAGAATGTTAATTTTAGGTAGAGGTAGGAAGGCCCTCTAGAGCAAGACAGGCTCACCTGACCTGTGCACATAAAGAAGGCCACACCTCTTTCCCCTGGAAGAGTTTGCTGGAGTCCTTGTAGCCCACTGTGGCTGCCTTCTATCTCCTGGTTTGCAGGATCAATGAAGGATAATAACCTTGCATTGAAGATCAAGAAGTCTGACAATGGGAAATCAATAAGGGATTGATCTCCTGTCCTTAGAGTTCCAATATTATGGGAACTACCACTGGATTTGGCATGTACTGTCAGGAAAAAGCACCAAGGCCCTCAGAAAACTCCATACAAGGGAAGTAGGTGTGGCTGGGGACCTGGACTCATACCAGGCTCTGAGTGATCTTCAGATAGGACTCTTTCTGGGATAAAATGTGGATAAATGTAAATAGACTTCTGGCCTAGCCACCCTGGTATTCACAGACAACTCAGTGACAGTAAACTTTGTGTCCAGAAATCCAAGGACTTTAATTGTAGAAGGCCAACATCATGGCACTATGGTGCAGCCAACAGCCATCATTGACCTCTATCCTAAACACAGCGTACAAGCCAAAGCAATATCATAGTCATGCACCAGGTCAGTGACCTAGATGGTACTTGTAGAGTCTCCAGCAGTTGGGAACAACACCTACACATTGGGTAAGGCAAGGGAAATCTTGAAAATCTGACATAGTAAGAGGCAAGCTAGGAAGGAGCATTAGAGGGTAACTTGATACCCTGTTACTTTATTTTTATTGTTTGTGTGTGTATGTGTCCACGTGGCTGTGCACACGGGTGGAGGCCACAGGACAACCTTGGGTGTCGTTCTTCTCCAGGACCATGCACCTTTGTTTGAGGTAGGGTCTTTCATTGGCCTGGAGCTCACCAAATAGGCTAGATTGGTCAAAGAGCTCCAGGGCCCACCTGTCTCCATCTCCCCAGCACTGGGATTATACGCACGTGCCATGACAACCAGCTATTTTATATATGAGTTGGGGGACCAAACTCCACGTCCTCATGCTTGTAAGGCAAGCACTTTACTTACCAATCCAGCTCCACAGCCCCTGTCCAGTTACTTCAGCGCTCACCTTACTCTAAAAGCTAGCCATGACACCTGTGGCCCTGCCGCACTATAGAGGGGACCACACCAGCTCCACCTGAGGAACACACGGCGAAGGGTATGCACATGATTGAAATGATTACAAACTCATGGACGGCCTAAAAGAATTAGGGAGCTTGAGTCTTCTTCATCAAATAGTTTGGTATTTAGGCTAAGCATGGTGAAATAAATATTAGCAAGAAGGTACGACTGGACTGCAACACAAAGTGCAAGAAAACAGAGTGTGCTAAGTGAGTTCCAGGGTCCCACCCTGAGCTGTCACTCATGCTCATATTGTCCGTGGCTCCTCTGCCCCTCACTTCAGCAGTCTTTCTCCATTCAAGACCAACTCTCCATTTCTTCTTCATGGCTTTCTGGGCTCAGTGACATCAGTGCAGATTTAAGCCATTGGCACCTCAGGTCCCTGCCTCTTTCAGTCATCAGCTCTTCTTCACTGGGCCTCACCATCGCTACTTCAGTCCTTCATGTCCTCTCCCCACATTTTCCTAGTCCTTGGAGAAGAGGAGACCTATCAGGGAAAACCTCTTCCAACTGGGAGTCTCCAAAAACCCTCACCGTCCTTGTCATGTCATCCTCCATGGTAGCTGTACTTAGGGAGGGTGACTCAGAGCTGGACTAGCCTTCCCTTCCTCCTGTGTGTCCTCTGGGAAGCAGGGCATCAGGGTGTCACTACCCATCTTTGTACATTCCACGTAGTGGCCCAGTGAGCTTGGGTTACTGCAAAATGGCTGATCTCCAGACTGTGTGGCACAAGTGTCTGGCCCTGACGGTCAAGCAGATCCCTCACACTCATGCCATGGCTATACTATAGGAGGGAGAGACCCTCTACCAGCTGTTTCACGGGTATTTGGGGGAGCTGAATGAGAAGAAGCAACTTCAGTGTCTGAGGGTGGAATTGTCTTCAGGAGAGAAGGACACACTCTGCTGTGTGCTATTCCCAACAGAGCAGTCTTTACTTTTTCAGGCTCATCTCCCACCCTCAAGTGTGTGTCCTAAAACTCTGTCAAGCTTGCCTCTTAGACACATACAAACCCATACACAATGCCAAAATACCATCTTCAAGTACGTGATGGTTAATCATCATTGCCAATTTGACTGGATTTACAATCACCATGGAAAGAACACACCTGTGTGGGTGTGTTTGAGAGTATTTCCAGAAAGCATTAAGTGAAGACAGAAGAAACACCCTGAATATTAGGTGGCACTGTCACCTGGCCTGGGGATCCTGGGTTGAATCCAAAGGAGAAAGCCAGCTGAGCACCAGCATTCATCTCTCTGTCTGCTTCATGACTCTCTGGATACAACATGACCAGCTGCTTCACACTCCTGCTGTTACGCCTTCCCTACCATGATAGCCAAAGTCAACCCTTCCCCGCTTAAGTTGCTTTTGTCAGGTATGTTGCTACGGCAATGAGAAAAGTAACCAACACATGGGATGCATGTAGCTATTCTTTTGGGCTTCCCTTCATAAATACATCCTGAAAGCTGCATGTGTTGATTCTAGATTCGTTTCTTTGTCTTCTTGCTGTGACTTAAATACCCAATAAGAGGAAGCTCAAGAGAGGAGGGTTTCTTTTGCCTCATGATAGGAGAAAAAGTCCATCATACAGGGAAGGCATGGGGAGTACATGGGTGGGAATGCAGACCAGGGACTTCATGTCACCACGGCTCAGGAAGCAGAGCAAAGAAAGGAAGTGGGGCTAGGCTTTAAAACCCTAAAGCGTGGCCCCCCGTGACCCACCTCTTCCAACCAGTCCTCACCTCCTAAAGGTTCCACAATCTTCCACTGGGGTTCAAGTGTCCCAACATATGGGGGCATTTAACAGTGAACCATGGCACCTCCTGAGGAAACACTTTTGCCCACTATTTCTCTTACCTCTTTCTGCAGTGTGGTACAGGAATAATCCCATGGCTGTGAAGGTAAAAAATGCTAAGGGTGATGAAACAGTGGGTAGAAGAAAGGCAGCCCTTGGTAGCATCTTTTAGCACATGGGACCCTATCCAATGGGCAGTCTTCCTATAGAGTTCCTATTCTAAAAGCACAGGCAAACTCTTGTTTGTCATAAGTGAATGGTGACAAACAACCCTATGTGCCTCCATTGCCCTTCTAACAGACCATTCTCTTTGTCTTGCCCAGAAACTTCCTCCTCTGCTCTCATGTGATACAGGGCCCTGCTTGAATGTCACTTCTTCAGAGGCTTCCAGAGGCTTTCCGCAGCTGACTCGTGAGGTACCCACATTATACAACCCTATGCCTCTCTCCTTCACCTACTCAAGCACTCCTTGAAGTTGTCAACATTTCCACTCTCAACCAGATTATAAGCTCCAACAAGACAGAGGCTGTATCTAGTTCCTATCTCCTAGTCATTACCATAGTGAGAGATATGTAGAAAACTATCAGTGAAGATATTTGAGTCCATGCTGAAAGAGGCTTCTATGACCCCATAGTAGATACCATAACCCCACTATGGAAAGCCTTCTAGGGTAACGGGAGCAGGGGTGAAGGGATAAAAGAGCATAACCTATTACACACATACATATATATAAAGGTTAAAAAAGATATTTGAGTCCATGAATGACTTGATGTTGAACATTTATTGTGCCTGAGAAAATAAGCTAGAAATATCAGTCATGCCGTTGGAATTCCTAGCAGTTTGTCTTATCATACTTGCATGATTATCTTTCCTTACTTTTGCCACTAGGAAACTCAGACAGAATTACAGCCCACTCTGAACCAGGGCACAGGCCTTGAACGCACTTTTCTGGACCTTCTTCTGGTGCTGCAGTATAGTGAGCCTAGCGCCCTCCTCTGAGTTTATTGTTCTTCAACCTTGAGTGTGAAAGCACTTTTGTGCGCTTCTCAAATGCCTTTGCTGTATAGAGTGGCACGTAAAAACTTTAATGTTCTATTCTTAATGAAAGGGCTGGCCAAAGTCTCTTACACTTGTACTAATAGGTAAAATTTCTTTCGTTCTTTTGCTTTTGGGCTGGGGAGATGTCTCAGTGCTTGTGGTGTAAGGATGAGGACCTGAGTTTGAACCCCCACCATCCACTAAAGGGACGGATGTGGGGCACAAACCAGAAACCCCAGAGCTATGGAGGGAGAAACAGAGAATCCCTGGAGCTCACAGGCTAACTAGTCTAGATGAATCAGTGAGCTGTCAGTCCAGCAAAAGACCCTATGTCAAAGGAGAACAATTAAAGAAGGCACCCAATGCCAAATTCTGGCCTCCATGTACAGATACACACATGCACCCACACACAGGAGCACACATGCACAAATGCATACCACACATGTACATACATTAAAAAAAAACCATTGCCCCCTTCTGTGTTTGAACTCTGCACAAAACTACTTAGGTTAGATGTAAGCCACATCATTCATGGCAGAGATCTCCAGAAAGAAGGCAGATGTTTGGAAATAATCTTCCCCATTAATAACTCGGTGCCACTATGAAAAGTGGGCTGTATTTCTTTATTGACATTAAAGATAACAGAGCTGAAGCCTTTGGTGGTCACTAGCTGAACTTCCTAGCCTCACATAGGCTGGGCACAAAATGACTCTCTAAGGACTGAATCGCCCTGGGCCTGCAGCTCTAAGGAGCTAGCAGCAACTCCCTGTGTGGCATGAGTGTGGAGGCCAGAGGAGGACATCGGATTCTCCTCTACTGCTCTTCTGCCTTATTTCATTAAGACAGAGTCTTCAGTCAGTTTTTGTTTTGTTTTTCTTTTTGTTTTTGATAAGACTGGCGGAACCAGCAAGCCCCAGCAATCCTGTCTCCACTCTCCTCTGCACTGGGTTTGCAAGCATGTGTGGTCACTGCTCTGGCTCTCTAACTATGGCCCTCATGTTTGAGCAGCTAGCCCTCTTACCCACTGAGCTCTCTCCCCAGCCCCTCAATGTTTTTTTTTTTTATTTTTTATTTATTTATTTTTTTTGTTTATTTATTTGAGAGTGATAGACAGAAAGAGGCAGAGAGAGAGAGAGAGAATGGGCTCGCCAGGGCCGCTAGCCACTGCAAACGAACTCCAGATGCATGCGCCCCCTTGTGCATCTAGCTAACGTGGGTCCTGGGGAATCAAGCCTCGAACCCGGGTCCTTAGGCTTCACAGGCAAGCGCTTAACCGCTAAGCCACCTCTCCAGCCCCCTCAATGTTTTTTTAATCCCCTTTCCTCCCCTTTGGTTGCTTTATACTAAGACAGGTAAGACAAATAAAGGACATGCCAAATATCCCCACCACCCAGAAATGCCATCTTATATGATAAAAGGGACTTTACAAATGTGGTTAAGCCAAATGCCTTGAGATGGAGAGCTGATCCTCAGGCATGAGAGGGTTAGCTATGCACAACCACAGATATCCTTCTTAGAAGGAGACAGATGGCTGAGGATGTAGCTCACTTAGGAATTTGCCTAGCAAGCACCAGGCCCTTGGTTCAATTCCCAGCACCACATAACACCTAAATGTGATGGCACCCACCTGTAATTCCAGTGCTTGAGAGATAGAAGGATCCGAAGTTCAAGGTCATCCCTAGCTAAAACCTGAGCTCAAAGACAACCTGGGATACAGGAAACCCTGACTCAAAAAGAAATAAAGAGTCAGAGAGAAATTTGATAATATAAGAAAAGACCATAGGATGATCCAAACAGAGGTTAGAGTGATGTGGCCACAAGCCAGGGAGTGCCTTAGAACCTGGAAATGACAAGAGAAGACCCTCCCTAGTGCTTGTAGAGGGAGTACAGCCTGCAGACAAGTTGATTTTTCTCCTAGAGGTAATGTCGGCCGACTTCTCTCCTCCTGAACTATGAGAAAATAGAGTGGTGTTACCATAAACCCCTCTTCATGGTCCTTTGTGATGGAAAACTAATTGACAAGGGTTGGCAAACCATGGCCATGACCATATCTGGCCCATTGCCTGTTTTTGTAAATAAAGATTTATTGGAGCACAGCCATGCCCATTCTTGTATGTAATACCTAATGCTGCCTTCACATAGCACTGGCAGAGTTGAGTAATGGTGTTGAGTCATTGCCACAGAGACCATATGGCCTGCAAAGCTGAAACTATTTACAGTCCTGGCCCTTTACAGAAAGAAATGTGCTGACCCCGCTTTAAGTTGTGAATTAATTCCACCCTTTCTCACATTTTTTTCATGCCTTTTCAGACTAAAAATAATTCATGTTCATTAAACAAAATTTAAAAATTACAAAGCTCCATTACCTAGAAAGTAACTATCCTGTACAGCCATCATTTACAACTTTGAGTTTGTGGCCTGAATTTCTTTTTCTCTACACATATAACATTTAGTATTACTACTGTTCATCTGTGCTTGTTAAGAATATATTCAGCCAGGCGTGGTGGCACACACCCTTAATCCCACCCCTCGGAAGGTAGAGGTAGGAGGATTGCCATGAGTTTGAGGCCACCCTGAGACTACATAGTGAATTCCAGGTCAGGCTGAGCTACAGTGAGACCCCATTTTGAAAATCATATATATATGTATTCATGAATTACAAAGGGCCTAAATATTTCAGGAAGAAAATACAGTTGGGACAGGTTTGAAGGGCAAAGAGGACAACTTCCAGGGATGCTAGAGAATCTAGAATCCAGTGAGGAAAGGGATGTGATGGAGGTAAATGGTCATACCTCAAGCCTTTACATCCACTGGACCAAGTCTAGATGCCCTTTTCAGAGCAGCTGTCCCATAGCTTTTCTGGGCATCAGTTTCCTTATCTGTCAAATGCAGATAAGACACACAAAGTAAGGCCATTCAGCGACACTCTGTAGAAATATTTATTCATGTGAAATAGTCACACTTCAGTCCACTGGATAGTCAGACTAGATAAAAATGGTTACCAGCAGGGTTTTTTTTTTTTTTTTTGCTTTAAAGTAAATATTTTATTTTTAACTTTTTTATTAACAACGTCCACACATATACACAATGTGTACTGATCACGCTCTCCTCCCACAATCCTCCTCTGTTCTCTTTCCCTACCCCCCACCCCACTGAACCTCTGCTTCTTCCCAACTAGTCCTTCTTCTATTTTGATGTCATCTTTTTTTTTTTTTTTTTTGTCCTATTATACAGGTCTTATATAGATAGTGAGAGCTACTGTGAGGTCATGAATGCACCAACCACTTCCTATCTGGGCGACAGTAGTCCAAAGCAGTCTTCCCCATCCTTTGGCTCTTACATTCCTTCTACCACCTTTTCTGCAATGGTCCTTGAGCCTTGAAGGGGGTGACAGAGATGTCTGTCAGTGCTGAACACTCTGTTGTCACTTCATCTTAGCACTTTGATGAGTTTTGAGTCTCCCCAGTGGTCACTGGCAAAAGAAGCATTTCTAATCAAAAGTTAGAGTAGTATTAGTAAAGGGGCATAAACATAAATATTTGTTTATTTTTATTTTATTTATTTGAGAGCAACAGACAGAGAGAAAGAGGCAGAGAGAGAGAGAGAGGGAGAGAATGGGTGCACCAGAGCCTCCAGCCACTGCAAATGAACTCCAGACATGTGTGCCCCCTTGCGCATCTGGCTAATGTGGGTCCTGGGGAATTGAGTCTCAAACTGGGGTCCTTAAGCTTCACAGGCAAACACCTAACTGCTAAGCCATCTCTCTAGCCCTAAACAAAAGTATTTAGAGAGATATTTGGGTGTGCATAATATATCAACTTAGCCAAACACCAGAAGTAACTTCCTGCCAGGGTTTATGACCTCCCAGTCATAAGCTTTGGACCAGGTTTTCAGTACCAGGCAGGAATTTCCTCCTGAGGAGCAGGCCTTAAATCCAATCAGAGAGCAGTTAGTCTCCCCCTTAACAAACATGCTGGTTGGAAGCACTTTTAATAAATGTAATGATGTCTTTGGTTAAAATACATAAAGAAAATGATTCTTTGATTAGCAGTTCAATGTTTACCAAATATAAAAGCAATGAATAGTTATTGTAGATAAGTTAAATAAAACTGAAATCATAAATTAAAATAGTGAAATTACTTTCTAATCTCACCGTCCGGCTTCTGCATACTTCCTTCCAGTCTTCCATGTGTCCATGTTTGTTTATAACAAATGTTGAAATCTATTTAGTGTAAAGTTGTCTCTTGTTTTTTTCATTAAATTCTTGTTTTTTTTTCATTAAAACTTTGTTTTGTAACATTAAATATTTTTGTAAAACATTTTTAATATTTAGATGCATGTAAAGCATTTTTATTATTGCTATTGTTTTTGAAGCAAGGTCTTCTATGTAACCCACACTTCCCTTAATCCTCTTTCCTCTGCCTCTGCTTCTCCAAGGCTGGATTACAGACATGCAGCACCATACCTGGCTTTTATTGGAAGCATTCTGATTTCACAAATATGTTCCTAGCACTTATCACATTGTAACTATCTGGTAGGAATGAAGATCTTCTGAAGAGAGGCCCTTCCTTGTGACTCTCAAACTATTGAAACAGGAGTCTAATGCTAGAAGAAAGAAGCTAAAGCCTGGTATGAGCTAGAAAACTTTTCTGCTGGAGGGAACTTCACATAGTTCTGACTTATCAAACCACCTTGCTACAGACAACAATGGGTCATGATATAATCAGGGCCACATCTTGACCAGGACTGCTTAGTTATGTATATATACCTCTTGCCCTCTATTTAAGTGTCAGGACCCTGAAGATGGACTTGTGTGTGGGATAGGCATCAGTGGACCTCATTGTTCTCTTCCCAATGTGGCCACGTTGAACAAATCTGACCTGTTTGCTTAACTGTCTTAATGAAGACAGTATCCGAGCCTTATATGTTAAAAGCTTCCAGGGCCATGGCTCTCACCATCTCAGACACTCTATTTGGTATATAAAGAGTGAAAGAGGAATTAGATGTTTTCCCTCAAGAAGCTTATAATTTTATAAGAAAAAAAATTACAAGAACATTTGTAGCTTGTGGTATAATATAGACCCCAAAAAACATGATTCCAGAAAAACAAATAAACAAATGAATGGGAATGTGTCCAATGTGGAGTTTTCCTCTCCTTTCTTTGAATTTCCTATGCTCTTTTGCCTGGATAATGTTTGTAAATGTGCCTATCATTTCTGGAGTAGTAGAACATTCTTTGCTAAGAAAAGAGACTGCTCCTCACAGTACACACTGCAGGAGGTGTGGGCCCTTTTCAAGAGAAAGGAAATGAGAGGATTGTCTTATCTGTCTCACCTAAGATAATCAAAGCTAGTGTTGGCATCCGAAATTGGAAACAAATTCTAGAAAAATCTCGCCAAAGTTTCCACGAGGTGATCCAATTAAGATATGACTGGCAGCCATGGAAAGCTTTGGTACTGCCAAACCACAAGGAAATCTTAGATGTAGCAACACAAGAAATATCTTGCTGGATAACCAAATATTTTTTAAAAGGGCCGTATAGTATAGGCCTAAAACGTCCAAGACATCATTGACTATTTTTCTTGCCTTCAAGCCAAAGCTAACCTAAAACAAGGAAAAACGCTTGCTATCCCACGAAAGCCAGACAAGTAAACAGAAACTTGCAATGAATCTTTCTCAGCCTCCACAAAAGCCAAAATGAAAATCCATCTTCAGCACATTGAAATGGAATCTCTTAGGTCAACTAACAAAGCAGCCCTGCAGGGTGTTGACTGCAGACCCACCTGGGGTTCCTGGAGCATGGGCCTCCACTGCTGTCATAAGCCCCTTTCTAAATGAGACCCCAGATGTGCTGGTGTCTCTGAGAGATGACGTTCTCTCTGCCTCCAGGGAAGAACCAGCTCTCACTGGGAAAACAACTGGCCCATAAGTGGTATGGAGCTGGCAAGAGGGATGCTTTGAGTGGCTGTTCTACACCACATGGCATAGGACAACCTGTGGAAGCCAGAGAAGGAAGTATTAGAACCAACTCACAAAGTTTTCCTAAAGCAAGAACAGCTATCTTTCTTTGTCAGGTGTGATGGCACAGACCTTTAATTCCACCACTTTGGAGGAAGAGGTAGGAGGATTGTCATGAGTTCAAAGCCACTCTGAGGCTACAGAGTGAATTCCATGTCAGCCTGGGCTAGAGTAAGACCTTACCAAGAAAAAAAGAAGCTATCTTAGTCTTTTCCTATATCACTCCTATCCTTGAATAAGTAAGTACCTGGAGGACCAATATAAATGGGATATCCTGGACCCTCAGCAATTTCACCCTCGAAGACTTGCCTGTCTAGTTAAATCTATTTACTTATTTATAGGTTGTTTTTTTTTTCAAAGCAGGGTTTCACTCTAGTGCAGGCTGACCTGAAATTCACCATATAGTTTCAAGATAGTCTCAAACTCACAGCAATCCTCTTACCTCTGCCTCCCGTGTGCTGAGATTTCAGGCGTTGTAACACTGTGCCTGGCTAAAAGACGCATTGTACATGTGTTCCCACTGTATTCTTATATATGCTTCCATCATTTCCATTTAGTGAGCGCCTTCTCTATTAAGCTCTTGCCTTCCCAAAGTTCATGGAGACATTCCTTGAGGTTGTCTCCTAGTGTCATTCTACAGGTTGTACTATTATTCTACATGTTGTATCGATTTTGAATTGATTATTATATACATCATAAAGTAGGGTTGAAGTTTTACACACCACAGATTATGGATCTATGGATAGCCCTTCATTTAATACCAATTACTGAAGAGAGTTTCCTTTTCCTATTATAGTGCTTTGGTACTCTTTTTTAAAAAGATTTATTTTTATTTATTTATTTATTAGAGACAGAAAGAGGGGAAGAGAGAGAGAATAAGCATGCAAATTCCAGATGCATGCACTACCATGTGTGTCTGGCTTACATGGGACCTGGAGAAGCAAGCCTGGGTCATTAGGCTTCGCAGGCACGTGCCTTAACCACTAAGCCATCTCTCCAGCCCTCTTATAAAAACAAACAAACAAAAAACTTAGGGCTGGAAAGATAGCTCAGTCAGTAAAGTACTTGCCTTATAAGCATGAAGGCCTCACTTAAATCCTTAGAACACATATAAAAAAACAACATAAAGGCAGATGTAGTGGCACAGGCTTGTAATACCAGTGCTGGGGAGATGGACACAGATAGATACGTAGAGTTTGCTGAATAGCCTACTCAGCGAGTTCCAGAAAAAGGCATATGGCCCCTGAGGAACAGCACCAGAGGTTGTCCTCTGGCTTCCACATGTACATGCATCCCCCCCCCCAACACACACATGCTTACGAACATGCACACATACACAAATCAAACAAAATAATAAATAAAATCTTATCTAGTCATATATGTGTGAACATTCCACTCTGTTCCAAAGCCATGCTGACCTTTATTGTCCTATGAGTTTGGCAACTTTGTTCTTTTTCAAGACTTTTTTAGGCTATTCTAAATATGTTTTTTTAAGTAGCACTGTCTATTTCTTGGCCAAAGCCTTAATACATTATATAAAATGTATTATTTTCTTTTTTTTAATTTTTTTGTTATTTTTATTTATTTTTTTTTTTTGAGAGCGACAAAGAGGCAGAGAGAGAGAGAGAGAGAGGGAGAGAATGGGCGCGCCAGGCCCTCCAGCCACTGCAAATGAACTCCAGATGCATGCACCCCTTGTGCATCTGGCTAACATGGGTCCTGGGGAGTTGAGCCTTGAACTGGGGTCCTTAGGCTTCACAGGCAAGCGCTTAACCGCTAAGCCATCTCTCCAGCCCTAAATGTATTATTTTCTATAAAAGAAAATTTGATGTGACTATCCTAGTGGAAAATGGGGAAGCAAATAACAAAGCAAGAAGGATGCACCAGTACAGAAACTGTCTGTGTCGTCCCAAAGTCATAACTTGACATCCTAAGCCCAAGACAACAGCATTTGGCAATGGAACCTTAAAAGGTATATTCGTTACTTTCCTTGTTGCTAACAAAATCAGCTTACGTGAGGAAGGCTTTATTTTGGCTGATGGATTGAGTGTATAGTCCATCATGGTGGGGACGGCATGGCAGCAGGAATGGGAGGCAGCTGGGCACCTGCCATCTCCAGAAGAGGAAGTGGGCGATGAATGCTGGTGCTCAGCTAGCTCTCTCTTCTTACTCAATCTGCAACCCTGGTTCATGGGATGGTGTTGCCCACAGTTAGAGTCAGTCTTCCCTTCTCAATTAACCTAGAAACTCCCTCACAGACATGTCCAAACATTTCTCTCATAGATGGTTCTAGATCCAATAAGAATAACCATTTCAGAAGATAAGCAGGTTTGCCTGAAGTCATGAGGGTGGGGTTCTCAAGGTGGAGTTAATACCCTTTACAAAAAAAGGTAACAGAAGCCTTGCTTCCTCTCTGTTCTCCTCTTCACCATTTGAGGATGTGAAAAGAGGATAGCCATCAGTAAGTCAAGAGAAGAACCCTCACCAGGGAACTGCATTAGTTGTCACTTTGATCTTGAACTTCCAGCCTTAAACCTGTGAGAAGTAAATTCTATTGTTGAGCTACCCCTTCCCCATCTGTTGTGTATGGTCATGGCTGACTGAGGCAGTCAAGGCATGGAAGGGAAAGTATCATGGACCTTAATGCTGACAATCTAATTTGATTCAAAGCACAATTAGAACTTAACAATAGCAGATTAATTACACATGTTTTATCTTTGTCCCTTTTCAAAATCCTGCTGAAATAGCAGTAAAGGAAAAAATATTAAATCCATAAATTCTAAGAAGATGGAAGGTGAGATACTTCCATCAAACCCTTGAAGGTGGAAAACAGATGGAGAGATGATAACTGCCCTAAACAGAACAGAGGGAGTTGAAAGCAGGGAGCAGAAAAGTAAGGACCAGAAACTAGACACATTGATTCCCATGGATATGTGGGACTGAACAAGGAATAGCAAGGCCACTGGATTCCCGTCCCCACAACCACATAAGTGCAGCCCCATCAAATGAAAACGGAGTTTGAGCCCCAGATGAAAAATCAGTTTTCATAATTTGCTTTACTTAACCCAACATTGTGTCCTTGAGATTGGTGCAGGACTCCCCAAGAAAACCAGTATCTAGGAGTGGGGAGATGGCTCAGTAAATAAAGAGACTGCTGCACAAACATACAGACTTGAGCTTGCATTCCCAGGAGCTATGTAAAATTCTGGGCAGGGTGGTTCATGACTGTTATCACAGCCTGGAGCAGTGGAGGCAAGGAATCCCTTCAATCTACTGGGTAGCTAATCTAATACAATTGGTGAGCTCTAGATTCAGCAAGATACCCTGTCTCAAAGAATAAAGTGGAGGGCTGCAGAGATGGTTTTAGTGTTTAAGACATTTGTCTGCAAAAGCCAAAGGATCCCGGTTTGATTCTCCAGGGCCTGTGTAAACCAGATGCACAAGGGGGTACATACTCTGGAGTTAGTTTGCAGTGGCTGGAGGCCCTGGTGTGCCCATTTCTCTTTCTCCCTCTCTCTCTCAAATAAATAAATAAAGCATATTTTAAAAAAAATAAAAAAGGGCTGGAGAGATGGCTTAGCGGTTAAGCACTTGCCTGTGAATCCTAAGGAAGCTGGTTCAAGGCTCGACTTCCCAGGACCCATGTTAGCCAGATATACAATGGGGCGCATGCGTCTGGAGTTTGTTTCAGTGGCTGGAAGCCCTGGCACGCCCATTCTCTATCTGCCTCTTTCTCTCTCTCTGTCTGTCACTCTCAAATACATAAGAATAAACAAAAAAAATTAAAAATAAAAAAGAATAAAGTGGAGAGGGACTGAGGAAGAGCCACAACATTCACCTCTCACTTACACACACATACACACATGCATATGCGCATGTACACCTCACACACATACATACAAGCATGCATATGCACATGCACACACCACTCACACACATGCACACACAAATACACACACATACAAATGTGCATATGTACATGCACACACTACACACATGTATGCAAAAAAAAATCCCAAAATCTAGATTTGTAAGTCATATAAGGTGACATAGTGTTTGCATATGATCTATGCACATCCTCTTATACATCTTAAGCCATCTTTAGATCACTTACAATATTGTATACAAAGTGTTACTATATAGCACCATAGTTGGTTGAACCCATGGACATGGAACCCATGGCTGACTGACTGTATATCCAATATATTTTCTTTTTTAACAAGCAACTGATACTTTAGATTAATCAATGAGATAATATATCTTTTTGGTAATGTCTTCACGTTTCAGTATGTACTTCACGTGAAAGCACATTTTAGCTCTGACCAGCCACCACACATGTGCTCGGTGACCATCTATACTAATGGGATTGGACAGCATGAGGCTAGTGTCACAAAGCTAAAGAGAATGCAGAGACACAGGAACAGTCAGAGGAGCTGAACTAAGAACAGGAGTTTCGGATGAAAACTTGCATTCTCAACAGTGAAGCCACCAACTTCCTCCCACAGCAAAGCAAGAACCCAGCCATGGATTGCGTGTCTCCATGGTCTCCATTCGTGAGATCGAGACCTGTCAAGGACTTTCAAGAGAGAAGCAAAAGCAATGGAGAGAGGGCTGGAGAGATGGCTTAGCGGTTAAGCGCTTGCCTGTGAAGCCTAAGGACCCCAGTTCGAGGCTCGGTTCCCCAGGTCCCACGTTAGCCAGATGCACAAGGGGGTGCACGCATCTGGAGTTCGTTTGCAGAGGCTGGAAGCCCTGGCGCGCCCATTCTCTCTCTCTCCCTCTATCTGTCTTTCTCTCTGTGTCTGTCACTCTCAAATAAATAAAAATAAAATTTAAAAAAAAAAAAAGCAATGGAGAGAACAAAAGGAGAACTTCAGATTCAATAACTCCAAAGAAGAGGAGTTATTGCACCAAGAGGAATGATAGGATACTCATAAATGAAGAAGATATTCTGAAAAATGAAAGCATTATAGATAAGTAAAAATATAAGGAAGGGTTTAAATAATAAAGACACAGTCACCCTTCAAACAAGGGGTAAGGTCCAGAAAGGAACAATAAAACAATAAGGAAGGAAGGATTGATCCAGGGAGCTCTGCATGCAGAGGCAAGAACAAGAGAACAGGTAAGACATTAGCATGAAATTCACAGGTAAATACTATGAGGAAAAAATATCCTAGGGTTGATTGTTCCTTCTGTTATCACCAATATGGTAGTTTTTGATTTTTTGTTTGTTTGTTTGTTTGGGGTTTTTGAAGCAGGGTCTCACTCTAGCTCAGGCTGACCTGGAATTTACTCTGTAGTCTCAGGGTGGCCTTGAACTCTCAGTGATCCTCCTACCTCTGCCTCCTGAGTGCTGGGATTAAAGGCGTGTACCACCATGCCTGGTTTAGTTTGTGATGTTTAAAAGTATGTAGATATACTATATGAATAAAATTCAAATTTAAAAGTTAAAAACTATGGGGGCTGAAGAGATAGCTCAGTCAATAAAGTCCTTGCCTCAAAAGCATTAATATCTAACTTTGGATACCTAGCACAAGCATAGTACCTGTAATCCCAGCACTAGGGAGGCAGAGACTGCAGGATCCTGGGTCTTGCTGGCTAGCTAATGTAGCCTAATGGGCGAGCTCTAGGTTCACTAAGAGACCCTTCTCATAAAATAAGCTACAGAGCAACTGAGGAATGTCAGTTCTGGCATCTACACACATGGGCACACACACACATACATGTATCCACACACCAAAGAACACACATGTATATATACTCATACACACACAAAAATAAAACAAGATCAAACAAAAGAAAAATTGTAGGCTGAGGCTATACTTCAGTGGTAAAGTGCTTGTGCAGCATGCCTAAGACCCTGGGTTTGTTCCTAACACAAAAGAAGGAAGGAAGGAAGGAAGGAAGGAAGGAAGGAAGGAAGGAAAGATACTGTCTAAAAAGGAAAAAACTGGGCTGGAGAGATGGCTTAGCGGTTAAGTGCTTGCCTGTGAAGCCTAAGGACCCCGGTTCGAGGCTTGATTCCCCAGGACCCACATTGGCCAGATGCACAAGGGGGCGCATGTGTCTGGAGTTCGTTTGCAGTGGCTGGAGGCCCTGGCGTGCCCATTCTCTCTCTATCTGCCTCTTTCTCTCTCCCTCTCTCTCTGTCACTCTTAAATAAATAAATAAAAATGAATAAAAAGGAAAAAACTGATGTTAAGGATGGTAGTGTCAGCAATCTTTCTTCTCTTTTTGAATTATTTATATTTGTCTATTTTTTTATTTTATCTTTTTCTTGGTAGCCTCCATACATATGATCATTATTCCTTCCCATCACCTTTTCTTTTCTCCCTCCTGAATGCCTCCTCCACTGAATCCCTTGTTCTGACTAGTGTCTCCTCTATTGTAACGACATCATTTTTTCCTTCCTATTACACAGGTGTTGTGTACATAGGGACAGCCACTATGTGGTCATGAGTTTCGTGGCCATTTTTATTTGTTTGGAAGATAGCATTTAAGCATTGCTCCCCTCTCTTTGGCTCTTGTGTTCTTTCTGCCACCTAAATCTTTCTTCTCCTTCCCCTTCTTCCTCCCCTCCAGCTCTTTTCCTCCTCCTCCTCCTCCTCCTCCTCCTCCTCCCCCTCCTTCAGTCTCACTCTAGCCTAGGCTGATCTGGAACGAACTCATAGCCCCAAGCTGGCCTCCAACTCACCATGATCTTCCTGTCTCCGCCTCTGGAGGGCTGGAATTATAGGTGCAAGCCACCACCGGGCTTACCATCCTTGATGGATAGTTTCTGTTTCTAGCACCTGGTAACAGAAACAACAAAGTCATCAGAAATTTTGCCTTATGGGCTCACACCTAGTTTCATGACACTCTTAATACATCAAAAAGGTCATCTGAGAGGCTTCACATAGCAGAAAATCTTATTTGCACTTCAAGACATTTTTGTTTAAATTCAGAATCTGTGATCTAGACATTTCTTTGACACTTTGTCATCATGGTCCCCAAGATACGAAAGGACGGCTGAGAAACACTTTACAGTAAACCCCTGGAAAAGATCTTGCAGGGCACGTTCACAGCCACGCAGGGCAGAGCGGACCTCCCACGCTGACTCCACTGTCCTGGTGGCCTGGGTCAGCAAGCTTCCAACCGCTCCAGCAGAGTCATCCTCTCCTCACTGGAGGAACCAGGCTGAGGGCACAGAATCCTGCTGGACTCTGCTACCGGTGGATTCCTATGGCCATAATAAAATACCTGAAACTGGTCATACATAAAGAAAAGAGGTTTGTTTGGCTCCCAGTTCTGGAAACTGGAGAGGCAGCAGCGTCCACAGAGCTTTTGGTAAGATCCCCTCCTGGCTTCACCTCAGGGCTGGAAGGGAAAGAGGGAGGAATGCATACACAAGACAGAAAGTGGGCAAGCTGATACACAGTGATCCACGCCTGCAAGAAAAGCATTGACATAGTCCTGAGGGTTCTATTTTCATGACCCCAGACGCCCCAGAAGATGCTGCACGTCTCAATGCCATGATTGTGCGGGTGTGTCTCAACATGAACAAGTGAGCTTCATTGGTCTAGTTCTACTGTTTGTTTGTGTGCTCACTTGCTGTTTGTAGTGTGGAGAACACACCGGAGGGCACTGTGCAGATGAACAGACTTTGAGTCCTAAGTGAAGCCTTGTTTTCAAGAAGGCGCCAAGTCAGAACATGAAAAATGGGCTATTAATACAGTTCCCGGGCCTCATCCTGAACCAATGGATGGACAGCTCTGGAGATGAGGCCCTGACAACCCTACCCTCAGCCTTCTCCTCCCTATTAGTTCCCATGCACACCTCTACCATTACACTTCTCACCATTTATTAGATGCAGACACCCACCCTCAACCTTCTCAGCGCCATACACTCCATGAGCTCCTCCACCCTCACATCTCCTCCCCATTCATGCCACGCACACTTCCATCATCACCCTTCTCCTCCTCATTCACTATATGCACACCCCACCCTCACAATTCTCCTCCCTATTCAGTACATGCTCACCTCCACCCTCACCCTACTCCTCCCCATTCACTCCATTCACACCCCCACCCTCACCCTTCTCCCCATTCACTCAATGCACACCTCCATTCTCACCCTTCTCTTCCCCATTCATTGCATGCACAACACACTCTCACAATTCTCCTTCCCTTCACAACATGCACATGTACACCCACGTCCTTCTTTTCCCCCATTCACTCCATGCACACCTCCACCCTCACCTCTCTCCTCCTCATTCACTCCATACAAACCTCCACCCTCACCCTTCTCCTCACCATTCACTCCATGCACACCTACACCATCACCCTTATCCTCCCATTCACTCCATGTAAACCTACATACTCACCCTCTCCTCCTCATTCACTCCATGCACACCTCCAACCTCACTTCTCCCCATTCACTCCATGCACATCCCACCCTCACCCTTCTCCTTCCCATTCACTCCCTGCACACCTCCACACTCAACCTTCTCCTCACCATTCACTCCATGCACACCTCCACACTCAACCTTCTCCACCCCATTCACTCCATGCACACCTCCACACTCAACCTTCTCCGCCCCATTCACTCCATGCACACCTCCACACTCAACCTTCTCCACCCCATTCACTCCATGCACACCCCCACCCTCACCATTCTCCTCCTGATACACTCCATGCACACCTCCATTCTCACTTCTCCAAGCCATTCACTTCATGCACACCTCCAACCTCACCCTTCTCCTCCCCATTTACTCTATGCACACTAACACACTCACCCAAACCTACAATTCACTCCACGCATACCTCCACCCTCACCCTTCTCAACCCAATCACTGTGTGCACAACTCCCCCCTCACCCTAATACCCATTCACAGCATGCACACCTCCACCCTCATCCTTTTCCTTCCCATTCACTACATGCACACCTCCATTCTCACTTCTCCTCCACATTCACTCCATTCACACCTCCACCATCACCCTTCTCTCCATTCACTCAATGCACACCTCCATTCTCACCCTTCTCTTCCCCATTCATTGCATGCACACCCCACTCTCACAATTCTCCTCCCCATTCATAGCATGCACACATAAACCTGCATACTTCTCTTTCCCATTCACTCCATGTACACACCCACATTCACAATTCTCCTCGACATTCACTCGGTGCACACCTCCATTCTCACATCTCCTTCCCATTCACACCTCCATACCCACCTCTCCCCTCCCCATGCACTCCATACACACCTCCATTCTCATTTCTCCTCCCCATTCACTCCATGCACAACTCCACCATTAACCTTCTACTCCTCATTCACTCCATACACACCTCCACCCTCACTCTTCTCCTCCCCATTAATTCCATGCACACCTCTACCCTCACCCTTTTCCCCATTCACTCCATGCACACATCCACCATCACCCTTATCCTGCCATTCACTCCATGTAAACCTGCACTTACACCCTTCTACTCCTCATTCACTCCATGCACACCTCAACCCTCACCCTTCTCCTCCCCTTTCACTCCATGCACACCTCCACACTCACCCTTCTCCTCACCATTCACTCCATGCACACCTCAACCCTCACCCTTCTCCTCTCCTTTCACTCCATGCACACATCCACACTTACCCTTCTCCTCTGCATTCACTCCATGCACACCTCCATTCTCATTTCTCCTCCCCATTTACTCCATGCACAACTCCACCATCAACCTTCTGGTCCCCATTCCCTCAATGCACATATCCACCCTCACTCTTCTCCTCTCCATTTGCTCCATACACACATCCGCCCTCACACATCTCCTCCCCATTCACACCATGCACACCTCCCTCACCCTTCTCCCCCCCATTCATTCCATGAACCCTTCCACCCTCACTCTTGTCCCCATTCACTCCAGGCACACATCCAACCTTACCCTTCTCCTCCCCTTTCACTCCATGCACACCTCCACACTCACCCTTCTACTCCCCATTCACTCCATGCACACCTCCACACTCACCCTTCTACTCCCCATTCACTCCATGCACACCTCCACACTCACTCTTCTCCTCTGCATTCACTCCATGCACACCTCCACACTCACTCTTCTCCTCTGCATTCACTCCATGCACACCTCCATTCTCATTTCTCCTCCCCATTTACTCCATGCACAACTCCACCATCAACTTTCTGGTCCCCATTCACTCCATGTAAACCTACATGTTCACCCTCTCCTCCTCATTCACTCCATGCACACCTCCACCCTCACCCTTCTCCTCCTCATTCACTCCATGCACACATCCACTATCACCCTCATCCTACCATTCACTCCATGTAAACCTACACTTACACCCTTCTACTTCTCATTCACTCCATGCACACATCCACTATCACCCTCATCCTACCATTCACTCCATGTAAACCTACACTTACACCCTTCTACTTCTCATTCACTCCATGCACACATCCACTATCACTCTCATCCTACCATTCACTCCATGTAAACCTACACTTACACCCTTCTACTTCTCATTCACTCCATGCACACATCCACTATCACCCTCATCCTACCATTCACTCCATGTAAACCTACACTCACACACTTCTACTTCTCATTCACTCCATGCACACATCCACACTCACACTTGTCCTCCCCATGCACTCAATGCAAACCTATATTCTCTCTACTACTCCCCCTTCATTCCATGCACACTTCCACCCCCAAAATTCTCCTCCCCATTAACTCCATGCACACCTCCACCCTCACCCTTCTCCCCATTCACTCCATGCACAAATCCACCCACACCCATCTCCTACCAATTCACTGCATGCATACACTCACCCTCACACTTCTCCTTCCTATTCCTCCATGCACACATTCACCTCACCCTAATCCTCCCCATTCACGGCATGCACACCCACCCTAACTCTTCTCCTCCCCTTCCACTCCAAGCACACCTCCACCCTCACCATCTCCTTCCAATGCACTCCATGTACACCTCCACACTCACACTTCTCCTCCCCATTCACTCTGTGCACACCTCCACCATCACCCCTCTCCTCCCCAATCACTCAATGCAAACCTATATTCTCTCTACTCCTCCCCACTCATTCCATGCACACTTCCACCCCCAAAATTCTCCTCCCCATTAACTCCATGCATACCTCCATTCTCAACCTTCTCCTCCCCATTCACTCCATGCATGCCTCCACCCTCACCCTTCTCCCCATTCACTCCATGTACACATCCACCCTCACACTTCTCCTCCCCATTCCTCCATGCACACCTGCACCCTCACCCTTCTCCTCCCCATTCATGGCATGCAAACAACAAACCTCATCCTTCCCCTCCCCTTGAACTTCATGCACACCTCCCCCATCACCCTTCTCCTCCTCATTCATTCCATGGACACCTCACCCTCACTTCTCCCTATTCACTCCATGCACACATCCACCTTCACCCTTCTCCTCCTCATTCACTCCATGCACACCTCCACACTCACCCTTCTCCTCCTCATTCACTCCATGCACACCTCCACACTCACCTTCTCCTCCTCATTCACTCCATGCACACCTCCACACTCACCTTCTCCTCCTCATTCACTTGCTGCACACTAACACCCTCACCCAATCCTCCCCATTCACTCCATGACACCTCCATACTCACCCTTCTCCTCCTCATTGACTCTATGCACACATCCACACTCACCCTTCTCCTCCTCATTCACTCGATGCACACTAACATCCTCACCCAATCCTCCCCATTCACTCCATGCACACCTCCACACTCACACTTCTCCTCCTCATTCACTCGATGCACACTAACATCCTCACCCAATCCTCCACATTCACTCCATGCACACCTCCACCCCCAAACTTCTCCTCCTGATTCACTCCATGCACACCTCAACAATCACCCTCCAATTCCACATTCACTCCATGCACCCCACCACCCTCACCCTCTCCTACCCATTTACTCTATACACACCTCCACCCTCACCCTACTCACCATTCACTCCATGCACCCCTCCACCATCACCCCTCTCCTACCCATGCACTCCATACAAACCTACATTCTCACTTCTCCTCCCCATTCACTCCATGCACACTCCACCCTCACCCTTGTCCTCCCATTCACTCTATGCACACCTCCACACTCACCCTCTCCTCCCCATTCGCTTCATGCACAACTCCACCCTCACCCATCTCCACCTCATTAACTCAATGCACACTAACACCGTCACCCACTTCTCCCCATTCACCCCATGCACACGTCCACCATCACCATCTCCTCCCCATTCACCCCATGCACACATCCACCATCACCATCTCCTCCCCATTCACCCCATGCACACATCCACCATCACCATCTCCTCCCCATTCACTCCATGCACACCTCCACCCTCACTTCTCTCCACATTCACTCCATGCACGCTTCCACCCTCACCCTCCTCCTCCTCATTCACTCCATGCACACTTCCATCCTCACCCTCCTCCTCCTCATTCACTCCATGCACAACTCCACCCTCACCCTCCTCCTCCTCATTCACTCCATGCACACCTCCACACTCACCCTCCTCCTCACCATTCACTCCATGCACACCTCCACATTCACCCCCCTCCTCCTCATTCACTCCATGCACACCTCCACCCTCACCCTCCTCCTCCTCATTCACTCCATGCACACCTCCACCCTCACCCTCATCCTCCTCATTCACTCCATGCACACCTCCACTCTCACCCTCCTCCTCCTCATTCACTCCATGCATGCTTCCATCCTCACCCTCCTCCTCCTCATTCACTCCATGCACACCTCCACCCTCACCCTCCTCCTCCTCATTCACTCCATGCACACCTCCACCCTCACTTCTCTCCACATTCACTCCATGCACACTTCCACCCTCACCCTCCTCCTCCTCATTCACTCCATGCACACCTCCACCCTCACCCTCCTCCTCCTCATTCACTCCATGCACACTTCCACCCTCACCCTCCTCCTCCTCATTCACTCCATGCACACCTCCACCCTCACCCTCATCCTCCTCATTCACTCCATGCACACCTCCACCCTCACCCTTCTCCTCCACATTCACTCCATGCACACCTCCACCCTCACTTCTCTCCACATTCACTCCATGCACACTTCCACCCTCACCCTCCTCCTCCTCATTCACTCCATGCACACCTCCACCCTCACCCTCCTCCTCCTCATTCACTCCATGCACACTTCCACCCTCACCCTCCTCCTCCTCATTCACTCCATGCACACCTCCACCCTCACCCTCATCCTCCTCATTCACTCCATGCACACCTCCACCCTCACCCTTCTCCTCCACATTCACTCCATGCACACCTCCACCCTCACTTCTCCCCATTCACTCCATGCACACCTCCACACTCACTTTTCCTCCTCATTCACTCCCATGCTCATCAAGTCAAACTGAAGAGTCACTTGTAGCCAAGGGAGTACACCTTACCTGGATCTATCTTGGTGTATGTCTGTGGTCCACCTTAAACTGTACTAAGTCAAAATAGAAGAGTTTCGGGTGTGGTTCTGATGTGCTTTTCTACTGCAGAGTCTGAAACAGTGGTTCTTGAACATATGTGGGGGGAGGGGTTGCATGTGTATGTGTGGTATGCATGCCTGTGTGTCAACATGTATGTAGGCACACATGTGTGGGGGGGTGTGCATGCATGTGGAGGCTAGACATCAATATAGATTTCTGCCTTGGTTACTCTCTACATGGTAACTCTCCACTCTATTTACTGAGGCCCTGTATCTCCCTGCACCTGTAGCTCACTAGATCTGTTAGTCTAGCTAGCCAGCTTGCCCTAGGAATCCCCTGTCTCCACCTCTCAAGTGCTGGGATGACAGGCAGGCCACCATGCTCATCTGGATTTTATGTGAGTTTTGGGGGACCCCAACTTACGTCCTCACACTTACATGACAAGGGCTTAAACCACTGAGCTATATCTCCCCAGGTCTCTCACCAGCCCAGGCTCTGCCACTTTTATCAACCTCAAACTACACCTCCATTAGACTCCTTCGGTGTTTACATGTCTTACTTCATGTGCTGGAAGGACGTGGCATGGGAGCCTTCTTAAGCAAACATTAATATAATTGTATCTACACTCACAAGTTTAAAAAAGAGACAGGAATGGATTTGCCTTAGACGTAACTTTCAACTCAGAATCTATTAACCTATTTCCTTCTCATTGAGTAACCTTGAGCATGTACTGCTGGGAATGGATATATTTGTTTTATCTGTTTATTTAAACCATCTTTGCAGAAAAAAATAGGCTCATCATATGCCTGGGACCTGTTTTGTTATGATGGTGGGTGGTACGACCATATGTGTGTGTATATGTGTGTGTTATACAAATGCCTCTTGTACACAGAGCTCTGGATTGGAGGTGCGCCAAGGGCAGATACTAACAAGACATTTGATTAAGATCAAGCCCTGCCCACTCATTTGAAGTGCGTGTTAACAAAGAGTCAAGAAGAGGGGTCCAAGTGTCAGTTCTCCAAGAACATGTGGGGGGCAGCCCTGTCTGTGTGTGTGCTGGCCTGGAGGCAACAACACTCACATTTCCAACGGCTGGAGACCAGATGAGGCTACACCCAGGAGCACTGCTGCTGCTGCTGCTATTGCTGCTTCTACAGGAATGGGTCTGGAGGGGAAATTTTGGATGACATCTAGAGACCAGAGAAATTCTGCTATGGGAAGTTCAAAGCCATGCCCAGATAGTATGGCTTTGGGGCAGACATCCCCATTGCTTCCCCATACACTCTCACAGGGCTTCATAAAGGACCAAGATGAAGAGGAATAATAAAAACAGGCAAGGGCTGGACAGATGGCTTCGCAGTTAAGGTGTTTGCCTGCAAAGCCAAAAGACAGGTTTGATTCCCCAGGATCCACATTAGCTAGATGCACAAGGAGACACCCCCGTCTGGAGTTCCTTTGCAGTGGCTAGAGCCCTGGCGAGCTCATTCTTTCTCTGTGTCCCTCTCTTTTTCCCTCTTTCTCTCTGTCAAATAAATAAATAAGTTAAATAATAATGTCAAAAATAAACAGGGAGAATGAGAAACCATCCAGGAGATCTTCCAAACAAGACAGAGTTATCTGTGTCTGGCATCTGATGGACACTTCTGCCTCCAGCAAGCAGCTGGGGACTCCCAAAGTTGGGTCTTTCATGAATCCTCCTGAGCCAGGGACAATTTGTATGTAAATAGCTGGCAAGGATGTAGCAGAAGTGCTGGTACCTAGAACATGTGTGGGCTGCTGAGTATCCTCCAAGACCATCTTGGCATGCTGGGGGGCTTTTCCTTGAGAAAAGTGGGTCACAGGCAAGACAGAAACACTGGGGCCAAAGTGGTCCAGAGCCTGGGGGAGAGGTGATGTTTTAAGCCTGTGGAAGTTTGAATGTGTGTCCCTCAATAGACTCAGGTGTTTTATTAAAACTTGTAGCTCATTTCCAGCTGCCTGGTTGGAGGAGGTGTCACTGGGAGTGGATCCTGAGGTTCATACCTAAGGTGTGTTAAGGGAGCAGATCTGATTCTGGCCTAAAGGTATGAAGAGTAGGCTGAACTCTGCCTGTTTGTTACCTGTGTGTGCTTGTTTGTGGTGCTGGCTAGTGGTAGTATTTCTCTCTGCTTAATCTGTAACAGGAGGCCAGCCTCTCCTAACATTATGGAACTTCTCCTGGATCTATAAGCTGAAATAAACCTTTCTTCCTATAAACTGTGACTGGTTTGGGTGTTCATCCCAGAAGCATGGAGCTGATTACAACAAAGACCAAAAAAGGAAATGTATTAATATGAGAAATAGTTCAATTAGAATCCTTCAGAAGTTACCATCAGGCTACACCAAAGACATTATCATTATACCAAGATGGCATTAATGATGACATGTGACATAACCACTGCTTCAGAGTACTTATTTTGGGCCACCCCATAAATCTTGTATATATGTTTATTCCATGTATTCTTAAAATAGTCATGGAGGCTGGGGAGATGGCTCAGAAGTTAAATGTGCTTGCTTGCACAACCTGTGGACCCCAGTTTGATCTTCTCTAGCACCCACATAAAGCCAGACAGAAAGTGGCACATGCATCTGTGTTACTGATGTGCCTACAATAATGTGAGGTAAAGAAAGCAGAGTCGGAAACTGGCAAGTCGATTAGACTGGTGTTCATTTGTAGCAGCAAGAGACCCTGTCTCAGAGAAGGTGTAAAAAGAGACAGACACCTCGAGATTGTCCTTGGCCCTCCACACTTGTGCCTTGGCATGTGCATGCCCATATACACGCACATACACAAATGCATAAATCATTTTAAAATTAATTAATTAATCATGATATCACCTCTACTTTACTGATGCCCAAAGAGGTTACATGACTTGCTGAAGACTACACAAGTAAGAATGAGCTCTCAAAACTAGCTTGGTACTAGCCCTCATGGTGTTCACTTCATTCAACCTGTATGATGGACTGTCTAACTTTTTAAAAAATATTTATTGATTTGTAAGCAGAGAGAGAGAATGGATGTGCCAAGCATGGTGCCACTGCAAATGGACTCCACATGCATGCACCGCTTTGTGAATCTGTCTATATGTGGGCACTGGGGTATCGAACCAGGGCCAGAAAGCTTTGCAAGCAAGTGCCTTTAACTACGGAGCCATCTTTTCATCACCAGTATAACACTTCTTTTAATTATTTATTTGTTTATTTTGCAAGCAGAGAGAGACAGAGAGGAGAGAGAGAAAAAATGGGTGTGCTGGGGCCTCTAGCCACTGCAAAGAAAGGTCAAGTGCATGTGGCATTTGTGCATCTGACTTTACTGGGTAGATAGGCTTTGCAGGCAAGTTCCTTAACCACTGAGAAATCTCTCCAGCCCCAGTCTAATAGTTTAAATTTTTAGTTATTTATTTGCAAGAAGAGAGGGAGAGAGAGAAAAAGTATGGGCATGCCAGGGCATCTTGCTGCTACAAATAAACTCCAGACGCATGTGCCACTTTGGGCATCTGGCTTTAGGAGAGTACTAGGAAATCAAATTCAGGCCACCAGGCTTTGCATACAAGCTACTTTAACTCTGAGTCATCTCCCAAGCCCCACAGTCTAACATTTTTCTTAAATTTCTGTTCTTTTACGGTGGGTGGAGGAGTGAAATAGAAATAAAGGACTGAGGGCTGAAGAGATGGTTTAGCAGTTAAGGTGCTTGCCTGAGAAGTCTAAGGACCCAGGTTCATTTCTCCAGATCCCACACAAGCCAGATGCACATGATGGTGCATGCCTCTGGAGTTCGTTTGCAGTAGCTTGATGCCCTGGCACACCCATTCTCCCCCTCTCTCTCCTTCTCTTTGTCTCTAATAAATAAATTAAATTTTTAAAAAAAGAAATAAAGGCCTGAGAAGATTGCTCAGTGGGTAAGAGTATTTGCTGCACAAGCACAGGGGCCTGAGTTTGATCCCCAGCACCCACATAAAAAGTTAGATGTGGCCACATATACCTGTAACCCCAATGCTGAAGGGGAGGGAAGAGGCAGGAGAAGAACTAGGGCTCACTCACTGGACATTCAACCTAACTGAAAAAATGATGGACTCCAGGTTTAGTGAGAAGCTCTGTCTCGGGGAAATAAGACAAAAGATCAGTAAAGGAACACACCGGATGTCCTTGTCTGGCCTCCACACACATGCACACAAATACTCCACATGCCTACACACACATACACACACACACACACATATGAGAGAGAAACACACACAAACACACACACTGAAAAAAAAGAGGGGCTGGAGAAATGGCTCAATGGCTTAAAAAAAAAGGCCAGGATTTCAGTTTCCTACTACCCATGTAAAGCCAGTCACAAAAAGTGGTATAAACATCTGGTACTTGTTTGCTGTGGCAAAAGATCCTCAAACACACACACACACACACACACACACATAGTGTATAATTTTTACATATAGATAAGAGAGAGAGAGGAAGGATTCAAATGGCTTTGAGAGAAACATGGGAAGGATTTGAAGCCAGAAGAAAATGCATGAAAGAAATTGTGAGAAAGAGCTTGCATGTGGGAATCTTGCAGACTTGTATTCCTGTATGTGTGTGTGTCACCACACCTGGTAAAGGAATATGTTAACTCAGGTCAGCCTGGGGCCCAAACCTCACAGTTGGAAACTGTGTGCTGGGAGACATCACAACAGACCCTTGAGACAGAATTTCCACACTGGAGACTTATAAGGCAAGCACAATGGACTGGACCCTCCTCTCCACACATGACCAAGTGACATCTCAGCCTCATTAGATAACTTTCAAAAGCAGGCAGGTACTTTTCTCAAAGCTATCTTATAATGTTGACTAATGACCCTGTGCATATGTCCCCCTATTTTTTTTTATTTTCAATAGATTTTGGTGTGGGGGTGGGGGTGGGTGGGTGTGTATGTTTTTTGGGCATGTGTATGATTGTATGTATGTGCATATGAACATATACCTATGTGTGTGCATGTGGAGACTAGAGTTTAGCATTGGGTATCTTCTTCAATTGCTCTCCACCTTACTTTTTATTTTTTGACCCAGGGTCTTTCACTGAACCTAGAGCTCACTGATTTGGCTAGACTATCTCGTCTGTGGGCTCCAGAGATTCTAATATCTTTACCCCCACCCTGGTACTGGGATAAAGGCATACATTCCACATTGGATTAAAAAAATTATTTACTTATTTATTTGAGAGAAAAATAGAGAGAGAGAGACAGAGAGAGAATGGGTGTTCCAAGTTCTCTAGCCATTGCAAATGAACTCCAGATGCATGCACCACCATATGCCTCTGGCTTATGTGGGTCCAGGAGAATCAAACCTGGGTTCTTAGGTTTCATAGGCAATCATCCTAACTTCTAAGCATCTGTCCAGCCCTGCTTTTTTTTTATTTATTAATATGGGTGTTAGGAATCCAAACTCAGGTCTGTCCTCGTGCTTCTACAGTAAGCACTTGTCCCACTGAGGTACCTCTCCAACCCCAATGCTTAGTAGATTTCTTTTTATAGAGCATCTATTTAAACATGATAAGACATGTTTCCTGGCCCATACTGGGTGAAATCACACATTAGTCTTGGTACTATGGGTGATAACAAATATAAGGAAACTTACATTACTTTTCTAAGACAAGATTAGTTCACATCAAATTAGTCCACAAAAGAAAGAAGACCCCTTGTAGCATATTATGAAGCCTTGTGCAAGCTGAAAAAGGAGATGAATGTCTTCTACTGAAGAGGCATTTAGCCCTACCTCAGAGCACATTTGTGAGCAGAGTATGGACTGAGCATTGACTCTATTTTATTTCCTTAGCCAGGTGTCTTTGAACAGTGAACAACATAAACAACCTTGCAGGAAAATCAGACCTAATAAATGAAATGCAGTAAAATTTCCATAAGCTTATTCTCACTACTTGAAAAGAAAATAATAGGGCTATAATCATCACAGAACATTACACATTTAAACACTCCAATCTGGTCTTATAGTTTTTGTTTGTTTTACTGTGAGGTCTGTCTGTGTTTCTGTCATAAGGCCAAAGTCCATTCTCTCTTGCTGACTCAAAGACCTCACCTTTACTTGGCACCTTCTTTATACATCAGTCTCCTCATTCTAGTGATTCATGCCAAGCAATGTGCAAGTGCCGAGACATCCCTCAGCTCAGACTCACTTTGATCTCATAGCTTCCACCTGTTGTACCAGTTTGCTCCTGTCTCCTCCATGAAGCTTTGTGTGCACCATCTCTCCCTCCTTCCTCCTGCCTGAATGCATCTCCTCAGGAGGGTACAGGCCTCACGGAGCCCCTCACTTGTAACATGGCCACACCTGCCTCTTCCTGGATTATTTCTGACCTTGAAGCTTTGGACACAATGGAAATAGAAAGTGTCTCATTTAGTCATCCTGATACATGGGTATCAGGAAGAACACACTGGAGTTGGGAAAATGGCTCAGTAGGTACTTGCTTCACAAACATGAGTACCTGAGTTCAGATCTCCAGCACCTATGTTAAAGCCGGACACCACAGTGCTGACATCTGTATTCCTAGCATGCCTAGGACCTGAATGGTGGTAGAGATAGAAAAATTGCAGGCCAGCTACCTTGTTCAACACGGGAGTAAACAACGAGAGATTCTGCCTCAAACAAGGCAGAAGAAAATAACCAACACTCTAGATGGTCATATGACTTCTACATGCATGCTGCAGCACACGTGTGCCCATGTTCACATACATACATGCACATATACACACATACATCATACACACAAAAGAAGAGGTGTACATTTTCTGCAGCAGGTAGATTCTATGAATATACATCCTGTTCTTCCTCTATATCTGTGTCCATCATCGCCCATCCTTCAGTGTCTTTTTTTTTTTTTAACTTTTTTTTTTAAATTTTTTATTTATTTATTTGAGAGCGACAGACACAGAGAGAAAGACAGATAGAGGGAGAGAGAGAGAATGGGCGCGCCAGGGCTTCCAGCCTCTGCAAACGAACTCCAGACGCGTGCGCCCCTTGTGCATCTGGCTAACGTGGGACCTGGGGAACCGAGCCTCGAACCGGGGTCCTTAGGCTTCACAGGCAAGTGCTTAACCGCTAAGCCATCTCTCCAGCCCCTTCAGTGTCTTTAATGTTTTTTTCAGTAATTTGAAAGCAAAGGAGCCCCTTAGGTTCTCAGAACTCACAAATTCAAACACCCCAATACAAAACCCAGGCAACCAGCATAAATGAGGGGAATGTAGTAAGAGTGAGTGAGAAGTGAGTAAGGACTGGGACTATAGCTCCGTCAGTAAAGTGCCTGCCTGGCAAGCATGAGGAGCTGAGTCCCATCTTTAGTCCACCCATAAAAATGCCAGCCATGGTAGAGGAAGTACCTGGAGTGGAAGAGGAAGGTAGATACCTGGGGCTTGCTGGCCAGCAAGTTTAGACTAATTGGTGAGTTCTGGGCCAATGAGAGACCCCGTCTCATCTCACAAAAGGTGGACGAGGGCTGGAGAGATGGGTCAGTGGATAAAGCGCTTGCCACACAAGCCTGAGTATCTGAATTTGGATCCCCCCAAACCCATATAACAGCCAAACACTGTAGTGCTAGCACCTGTAACCACAGTGAGCCCAGATCCAGAAGTGAAGTGGAGACAGGAGACTCACCCAGAAACTGATGGGCCAGCTGGTGGAGAGTGCGGCACTGAACAATGAAATGAGGACTCCGCCTCAAACAGGTGGAAGGCAAGGACCCGCACCCAAAGTTGTCCTGCGACCTCCACACATGTGCTCACACACATGAACCGGCCTTACACACACATACACCATGTACACACATACCCCTCCCCCACAAGGGTGAATGGTGCTTGGTTGAGGTTGTTCTCTGGCCTCCATATGTGTGCACACATGCATGCACACATACCTATGCAAAGAGAGAGAGAGAGAGAGAAAGAGAGAGAAAGGAAGGAAGGAAGAAAGAAAGAACAAAGAGTTAAGAGAGGGCTGGAGAGATTACTCAGTGGTTAAAGGCACTTGTTTACAAAGCCTGATGGCCCAGGTTCAATGCCTCAGTACTCACATAAAGCCAGATACACCAAGTGGCACATACATTTGGCATTTGTTTGCAGTGGCAGGAAGCCCTGGCACACCCATATTCATTCATTCTCTCTCTCTCTCTCCCCTCTGTGTCACACTCAAATAAATAAATAAAAATGTTTATTAATTTTAATGTAATTTAATAGAAATAGGTAAGAGATAAGAAGCACATCGGGGTCTTAGTGCTGGGGGGCACAGTACAGAGTTGAGAACATTGTCAACTGCAAGGAGCAGCACTTGTCCTGTTTAAAGGAGCCACCACTTTGGGCCAGTGACTGCTTTGCTGGAATACACAGTTAATGTTGTTCCAAACTCTGACTTTTCAAGAGGAATTTAAAATGTGGCTTTTTATATGAAATTTCAAAGTATTTAAATGCTCACTATCAACTCACATTTTCTGTAGAATACTGTGTGGCCTGTATATGGGCTTTGGGGCTGCTCTAGAGGTCTGAAATTTACTAGCTTGGCACCATGTTTTTCCTGAGTTCAACTTCCCTTTGAAATGGTCTCCCAAGTCCCCCATGATTTTATTATTTCCTCCTCATTCTCTCAAACTCCTTTCTTGGTTCTTGAAAATTGGAACCAGGAGATGGATGGACAGTGTGCAATGTTTTTCCCACACACTGAACGCAGAGCTTCATTACTGACTCCTATTGTAATTGTGAGTCAAGATTTGTTTTTCTCCATCTTCTTTCTTTAGCTCGCTTCTGTTCTAAATCAGAGCACAAAGAATAAAGTTCCAGGGTCACCCACCAGATGACAGAACCACCCAGTGGAAATCACACATGGTTAATAAACTAAAAAGCCTCAAGCATAAGTCTGACCAGAAAAGAAAGAGGCAAATGAGACAAGCACTGGACCCAAAGGAACCAAAGGTCTAGAGTTCTCTCCTCACTTATCATGGGCATGACCATGAAAATTCATTCCATGGCTGTTGCTTCTAAGAGTGATGTCTGGTGAAGGCTGGGGACTGTGTGCTGTGTGGTCATCCCCAAGGCCATTCTCACGTACATCCATGTTGATTCAGGGACTTGCCAATGTCTGTCAACACAACTTAATTCTCTTGCCTGGATGTGGCTACAAGAACTTCCTTCTTTTAGTGAAGATGTTTAGGCTGCCTAAACTAGTACATCCCTGAGGAAGAATGCATGCCACTCATGTGTGCTGTGCTTTGACCTTGCATTGAGTCCCTTTCAAACTTTCTTAAGGTATGTGCTGTGAGCCTTTCACCAGGAGATGAGCAGGGACATCTGCAACACTGAAGGGTGAAGATATTGCCATGTGTTGTGCGCATCAACAGCTTTCATGTTTCCCAGAAACCTTTGCGGTTAGCCAAGTGTGTTAGCCAGATTTTTTTTAGCTAGAATAAAATACCAGAGAAACAACTTCAAAGAGGAAAGGGTCACCATTTTAAAAGTGTCTTCCACAGTCCTCAGCCTGTGCTAAGGCAGAATGTCATGTAGGCGGACATGTAGGGTTCCTGGAAACCAGAGCAGCCAGGAAGAGGAAGGGAGGAGGAGAGGAAGGGAAGGAATGAGTTCTACAGGCTCCACTTCCTAAAGTTTCCATCACCTTCCAATAGTCCATTAGGTTATAAATACTTATAATTTTTTTTCGAGGTAGGGTCTCACTTTGGTCCAGGCTGACCTGGATTTCACTATGTAGTCTCAGGGTGGCCTCGAACTCACAGTGATCCTCCCACCTCTGCCCTCCTGAGTGCTGGTATTAAACGTGTGCACCACCATGGCCAGCAATCCTTATAATTTTATAAGGTTAGAGCTATCTTCTCTGATCATTGCTCCATTGGGGACCAAGCCTTTACCACATGAACCTCTGGGCAGCATTTAAGAATTAAACCATAACACCAAGGGAGTAGCACTTCTGGATGAAGTAGTTCTGTACCCAGTGCTTCTTTCGCCCTCTTAGTCCACGTGGTTCAGATGGCAAAGACACACAGTTCAGATGGCAGAGGCACTCAGTCATCCCCAAGTCACTGCTTGGAGGACAGCAGCAATGACAGCCATCCAGCTCTTGGCAGACTTTGAAAGAATGAGAGACAAACTTGAATTAAGTCAGTAGAGTTTGAAAGCGCTTTGTTATATCAGCTCGCACTAGTTACTTCAACTAATACGGAGGAGAAATAAGAAAGACTAGAAGAAGTGAACCCATAGATCTTTCTTTAGCCAACCGGGCCAAGCTACAGGAAGTGGGGATTGTGACAATCGCACCCCATAGGAAAAAGATCAAAGCCAAGTGTCATGCCCAGGCCCAGAGACAATGTCCACCTATTTTCTGTAATTTTGTGATCAGAATTCTGGCTCTCGAGGACCCACCTGGGATGCGCTCCTTCTCTTGAAGAACGTCCCTTGTTCTCAGAGCTTCCATCCTCTGCCGAACTGCCACCCACCTCAGAGTTGCCTGAGAGCTTAGGCACCAAAAAGGTGTTGTGAAAGAAACACATCTTTTGAAAGAAAAGAACAAAAGAAGACAAATGTCTGATCAAAACAAAGCTGCTACAGGGGAGGAAGATGATCTGTGACCGCCCCTTGGGCTTGGGTTGGTCCACGTAGTAGGACTGAGTTATGGCTGCAGCTTCAGTTTCAAAGATGCCCCAGCTTGATGAGCTTGGCTTCGGACTTCCACTGTGGGCCTGGAGCCCTTGATCAGCCAGAGGGGAAGAAAACCCCTTCAGGTGCTTTTCAAAATTCAGTAAGAGGTGGGCTGGAGAGATGGCTTAGCTGTTAAGCGCTTGCCTGTGAAGCCTAAGGACCCCGGTTCGAGGCTCGGTTCCCCAGGTCCCACATTAGCCAGATGCACAAGGGGGCGCACGCATCTGGAGTTCGTTTGCAGAGGCTGGAAGCCCTGGCGCGCCCATTCTCTCTCTCCCCCTCTATCTGTCTTTCTCTCTGTGTCTGTCACTCTCAAATAAATAAATAAAAATTTAAAAAAAAAATTCAGTAAGAGGCACAGACAGAGCTGGCTTCTATCCAAAAAAGTACTTATTTTTGTTGAAAGGAAGAAAAGGAGGGAGGGAGGGAAGAAGGGATGGATAGGTGGACAGTCTGGGGAGATGGTTGGATCAGTGAAGTGTTTGTCATGTAACCAGGAAGTCCACATTCCTAGTACACATGTAAAACGCCAAGTGTAGCAGCACACATTTATAATCTTAGTTCTAGGGATGTGGGGACAAGAGGATCCATGGGGCTTCCTGGCCAACTTGTCTAGTGAAATTGGTACCTGGCGCCTTGTTCGGAGAAAGGCTTTGTCTAGAAGAAAAAAGAAAAGATGGACAGCAATTAAGGAAGATATCAAACACTAACCACTGGTATTCACAGGGGCATGCACAGCCTCACACTCATGTGCACACACTCATGAACACATATGCATACATTTAAAAATAAAAGTAGGGCTGGAGAGATGGCTTAGTGGTTAAGCACTTGCTGGTGAAACTGGTGACCCCAGTTTGAGGCTCAATTCCCCAGGACCCACATTAGCCAGATGCACAAGGGGGCACATGCATCTGAAGTTCATTGGCAGTGGCTGGAGGCCCTGGGGTGCCCATTCTCTCCCTCTCTCTCTCTCTCTCTCTCTCTCTCTCTCTCTCTCTCTCTCTCTCTCTCTCTCTTTGTCTGCCTCTTTCTCTGTCACTCTCAAATAAATAAATAAAAATAAACAAAAAAATTTAAAAAGAAGAAAAGTAATCTGGGGTAAGCTTAATGGTAATATGTGCTCTGCATGCTGGAGGCCTTTGTTTCAATATCCAGCACCAAAAGAAAAAGAAGAGAATGAAAAGGAAGAAGAGAGGAAGGAGAAGGACAGGAGAAAGAAGCGATGCAGATCCTTCCTCACTAAACACAAATGCAGAAAGATTTATGAGGCCCATGTTGGATCCCAGTACTTCAGGATTTGGAAAGAGCACATTAGGCAATCTGAGTTCCCTTCTCGCTCAGTCAGTATTTGTGGATTAACTTCTTATCCCCAGTATGATGTTAGACACCCTGTGGTTTGACCTCTTGGTTTACCAATTCAGGTAGGTAAGCAGAACTTTATTTTCTGTTCACAAGGCTGGTAGGAAACATTAACTTCAGCTTATCACCAGCTGCTGCAGCCCCTGACACAAATGAACAGGATTAGGGTCTCTCTACAGGGCAACATGGCTTGGCTTGGGACACTATGGCATCTGTCATGCATTCTGACTCCTGGAGCTGCTCGAGTCAATGGTTAGAAGGGAGAACCCAGTTGGCCCCACTTTGGTAACCTGCCCATCACTCACCCAAGGAGAGTGGGGCACCATGATTGACAGTCTAGCACACGGGTGAGCTAATTCCCTGGAATGCACAGTGCAGAGATGAGGTAATTTCCTGGAAAGGAAATGGGGTGCTATTAGCAGGAATGGGGAGCAGCAAAATCAACAACTGCTCACTCCAACTCCTCCCTAAGTCCATGTATTTGATTTTAACCCAAGACTTCTGAAGACAGATGCCTTCATTCAAAGGACTGACATCTATGGTGTAGAGAAGAAAACTGTCCTCTAGTCCGGTCATACAGAGAGCACCGTTCCATAAAACAGCCTGATGCTGGAAACTTGTGATGTGACTGAGTCTACATTTCCTCCTGTGAAATTGTTTCTTTGCAACTTCAGAAATAAGGAAAGAGAAGATGGGAAACCACCTAAGATACCTTCATCAGCTCAACAGAAAGCCTTCCAGGCACCAAGGAATTCTATCTTAACTTTAGTCTTCTGACTTAAATGTCTTTCTCCTGCCAACAGGAGAATTCCTTAGGTATCTGGGGAGCAACTTGCTACCACTGGAATCGTTTTTCAAAGTGCACATCCTCCAAGTCTGGGGTATGTGGCAGGACAGGAGGCCTTCAGACAGATAGTTCCTGCTAGGGCTGGAGAGTGAGGTGAGGCAGGGGTGGAGAAGAGGAAGGGATCAAGGAGCTGAATTTCAAAAGTAAAAATATTTTCCTGAAAATACACCGTCTGTGTGCAGTAGGTGTGATTATAACTGACTTTCTGTCTTGAATTGGAGCTGGGAATGGATTTTTTTTACAGGAAAAAGGAAATGCATGGGGTGGAGCTGCCAGCAGCAAAGGAAGTTCCCAGGCGACTTGTCAGGGTACAATTTATAGACCCGAGTCTCCGAAGGGCTGTAGCAGGCTGGGGAAAGGGTGTGATTTGTTGATGTGGAGCCTGGCACCTGGCCTGGGTCCATGCTGACTTCGCTGCTTGCACGGGTGTTGCCAAGACACGCGGCCACATTGGCCCTATCAGGGTGGTTAAAATGAAAAGCACCGAAAGCAATCGCGCTCATCCAGAGGGGGGACTGGAACCGGAATCCCAAAAGGGAGGAAAAGAAGTAACGGTGAGGAAGAGGAACCAGAGAGTGAGGGGCCTCTCGGAGACCCTGCTTACAGTACAGGGAACTTGACCTTCCATTCCAGAACCCATAGGTGCTTTCAAGGAGGTCTATCAGCAGAGGAGGAGGGTCCGTCCTAGCTGCGAAGTTGCGTCCCTCGAGAAACGGACAAATGGACTTTAAGGGACAGAACCAAGTCCTTTGTCTCGCATTGCCCTCGCCTAGGCTCCTCCCCCCACCCACCGCAACGGAGACCAGGAACAGTCTTTGCCTTCAGTGAGAGCCAATTAGGCATTAAGGCATGACAGTCAACACGCCGTCCTGGGGACAGGACCGCAGCAGTGTTTACAGAGCGCAGCGGCCGCTGCCAGAGCTAACAACCCACACGCATGGTCCATCTGGGCAAGCTGGAAAAAGTCAACTCGTTTCCTCTGGAGCTCGGCTGCAAACATGCCACACAGCCACATGGCTTCCCCCCCTCACGGACCCTTCCAGAAAGCCCACACATCTGTACACACACGTTAAGACAAATACACACACAGCACAGAGTCCACACCAAGGGCAGGGCTGGCTCGCGCCTCTGAAGTTCTTCTGAGGGTGGACCCGATCCACCCCTCCCCGGCTCCAGCTGTGGTGTTTTCAAGAAGCAGGAGAACTTCGGGGCATTGTACCTGCTCGGTGGGACCCCATCCCACACAAACACAGGTTTGAGGACTGTGGCACAGCTTTTCTCCTCCCAACCACATCTTCAAACTTCTGAACTCAGCTCAGAGGGTGAGAAGGCCTGACTTTCTCTTCAAGTTCACTGGAAATCTTCCTACCCAAGACCTTGTTAACTCCCTAACGTTACCAAGGGTTTTCCTTCACAATTTTTATTTATACGCTTGTATTTTATTTTTTGAAACAGAATCTCATTTATTCCAGGCTGGCCTCAAAATCTCGATGTAGTTGAGGATGACCTTGAACTTCTGATCCTCCTACCTCCACCTAAGTGTTGAGATTACAGGTATATACCACCGTGTTCTGTTTATGTGGTGCTGGGAATACAACCCAGTGATTCAGTCATGCTAAATACTGTACTGACTGAATTATATTTCCAGCCCAAGGGTCTCACCACATATTCCAGGCTGGCCTCGAGCTTGCTATGTAGCCAGCTGGCCTTAGACATTCCATCATCCTGTTGCTTCAACTTCCTGAGAACTGGGATTACTGGAGTGCACCACCACACTGGGCTGATCCTGTTCTTTGTGAATTTCGTCCTGCTCACTTTCCAACTCCAATCTCATAGTATTACTTCCACAGATGACAGGGATAGGAAATGTCAGCCTGAATTCTAGAAAACTGGAAGCAAATCGGTTGTCCTTTCTTCTTGGAACATTGTGGTTCTAACACTGCAGTTGGGGCAAGGGAAGGGAGCAGAGTTAGAAGCCAAGCTCATTCAGGGTACAGCTGAGTCAGGACAGAGGTGCCATGCTTTGGCCAACAGGAAGAGAAAGTGGATAGTAACGCATAGAGAATTTGCCAGTAGTTAGCAAAGGGCCAGGCCATCTTAAAGCTGATTTTAATCTACTATTTGGCTTGCTTGCTCTCTCTCTCTCTGTCTCTCTCCTCATGAATTCATTGCTACATTTATGAGGTTCAAAGTTATGGCAATCCTCAGACCCCACGTAAAAAGCTGGAAGGCATGGTGGGCTTCAGTAATCCCAGCACCATGAAGGTGAGATGGAAGGCGGAGACGGGAGACTCTCCGGGAAGCTGGGCCAACTCTACAAAAAGAACAGCAGAGCCCGAATCCCAATGAGAAACCCTGCAAAGGAGGCAGAATAGTGAGGACAGATAAGTTTTCCTCTGACCTGTGCTGTGTGCTACATATGTGCCTGCATTCACACACATGAATACATGCACACACATAAATAAATAAAATCGTTTGAAAATTAAAGCAGGGCTAGAGAGATGGCTTAGTGGTTAAGAGACTTGGCTATGAATCCAAAGGACCCGGGTTCAATTCCCCAGGACCCATATAAGCCAGATGCACTAGGTGGCATATGAGACTGGAGTTCATTTGCAGTGGCTAGAGGCCCTGGCACATGCATGCACACTCGTTCTCTCTCGCGCTTTTTCTGCCTCTTTCTCTCTCAAATTAATAAATAAAATATTTTAAAAAAATAACATTAAAAGCAATTTTTATTGTAAGTGTAGATAGTTGCTGAGGGTATTACCAGTACTGAAAATGCTAGCACTTTAAAATAAAGCTGTTAGATCATTCTTTCAAACATTGCCCATGGAATTAAAGTATCAAATTTTATATCTCCATTATCAATTTTTTTGAAACTACTCTTATATCCCAGGCTGCCTTTGGACTCTCTGTGTAGAAAGGGAATAACACGAATTGTTTAGAATTTATTTTATTATTTATTTGAGAGAGAGAGGCAGATAGAGAAAGGGAAAATGGGATTACCAAGGCCTTCAGCTAGCTACTGCAAACAAACTCCAAACACATGCACCACCTTGTGCATCCGGCTTATGTGGGTCCTAGGGAATCAAACCTGGGACCTTTGGCTTTGCAGGCAAGAGCCTTAACTGCTAAGCCATTCCTCCAGCCCATAACAAGAATTTTTTTAAAAAAGATACAGTTTTAAACATTTTGTTTATCTATTCTATTTATTTATTTGAGACACAGAGAGGGAGAGAGAAAGTGAGAATGGGTGTTCCAGGGCCTCCAGTCACTGCAAACAAACTCCAGACACATGTGCCACCTTGTGTATATGGTTACATGGGACCTGGAGAATTGAACCTTGGTCCTTAGGTTTTGCAGGCAATGCCTTAACCATTTAGCCATCTCTCCAGCCCCATAACATGAATTTTTAATCTTCCTGCTCCCACCCTGGGATTAAGGGTGTGTACCACCACACCATTATATGCAATGCTGGGGATGGAATCCAGGGCTTCATGCATGCTAGGCAAACGCTCTACCACGTTATATCCCCAGCCTCACCATTATCACTTTTTAAAATACATTAGAAGTTTTATCTTGGTGTTCCATTTCCTCTTTGCAGGACTAGTTCTAGTCCATTTATTCTCTGTACTTTTTTTTTAGCAGCTGTCAGATGCTTTTCTATTTGAGAGATTTTTTTCATAAATGGTCACAAGAATTATCATTCTTTTCTGGTACAAAAATGTAAATTTTAAATTCTGTTATACATCTGCAAATTTTGAGCAGCTTTTTCTTTTCTTTTCTATTTTTGTTTTTATTTGTTTGTTTGTTTGTTTTTCAAGGTAGGGTCTCACTGTAGCTCAGGCTGACTTGGAATTCACTATATAGTCTCAGGGTGGCCTTGAACTCACAGTGATCCTCCTCCTTCTTCCTCCCAAGGGATGGGATTAAAGGCGTGTGCCACCATGCCCAGCATTTTAAATTTTGTTGTTGTTCTTGTTGAGCAGCTTTTTGTAGATGAATTATAATTGCAATAACCATCAGAATTTTATTGATCAAAACAACATAAATATATATTATACATTTTCATAAATAAGTAAAAAGGTACTCCTTTCAGTCCACTGGCTTATCCATGGATGAAATCATTCATTTTATCTTCTAAAAGAGAAAACTGTGAGAAACCTTGTTCTCAAAAAAATAAAAAGACCATTGAATGAAAGGAGTTCATGGTGCCAAAAATTACATAACAATCTATTATCAAAAATTAGTAATGACCTACCAGCTGGCAACTTATTTTTGTCCTCCTTCAATTTTGTCAAAAGAATTGGAAACCATGAGACATGAAATGCTATGTGTTGGCCAATCATTAGTCATTCACTGTCTTCATTCTGGGAAAAATACCAATCGACTATACCAAAACTTCTCAGATGACCGCAAGCCATACCTGCTGCTAGTTCACTGTCTAAACCAAAATGATCAGGGAAATTAAAATATCTGTCATTTCAATACACCTTTGCCAGCACATTTTTTTCTCTTTTCAAATTGAGATAGTTTACATACAATAAAATGTGTCCTTTTAAAACAGGGCTTATTGGGTTTTAGTATTTTCACAAAGTTGTGCAACTATCCCCAACAGTAATTCCATAATATTTCATCACTATAGTAAGAAACCCTTTACCCATTAGCAGTTACTCCTCAACCCTTCTTCCAGCCAATATATTTTTTAATAAAATGATCTTATCTTATCACATGCTTCAAACATACTTTCTTCAGAAGTCTGGCCTTCAAGACATAGTTCATTCCATTCACCAGGATGTCTGCCACAGGACCTACTTGGCAAGAAGGTCCACTTGTCAAGCCCAGCAGCTGAACCAGATCTAGCTTCAGCTAAACTGACTTCAGTTTGGAATGGACATGTTAAAATATATTCCTCCTGAGCCACCTTATTGCTGAGTCTCAATCCCAACAGAAGAGCTGGCCCAATGTGTAGGCAAGTGATTGGCAGGCCATCTTTGAGAAAGCAGTAGAAAAGAATGTCTGTGCCCTGAGTTAATCCCTCCAGGAGTGGACAAGACCTTCATTCTTAGCAATGCCTTTTTTTTTTCTTGTAACTTGGGGTATGGATGTGTGGGGGGGGGGAGTGTATTGTATGTATACATGTTCATGTGTGTGAATATGGGCACACACATACCATGGTGCTCATGTGGAGGTTGGGGGACAACTTCAGGTGTCAGCCCTGTCTTCCACTTTATTTGAGGCAGGGTGACTTGTTGCTCAACTCTGTATTCACCAGGCCAGCCGTTCTGTGAGCATCCAGGTAACTCTCCTGTCTCTACCTCCTGCCTAATCCTAGGAGCACTGGGATTACAGGTATGAGTGCTATAGCGTCCAGCGTTACATGGGTTCTGGAGACCTGAAGTCCAATCCTCACGCTTGCATGGCTATCTATCTATCCATTGAAGCATCCCTCCAGCCCAGTGATGCCTTCTTTATATGGGGAACTTTTTCATTAGGGCCATGCATTCTTGAGAGGAGGGAAGAAGTGAGGTTGAAGAGAGTCTCACCATTCAGATTGCTTCACTACAAAGTATCTGAACTCAGCAGGACAAAAATACCCCTTTTATAGTCTGGAGAGATGGCTTAGCAGTTAAGGTGCTTGCTGGCAAAGCCAAGGGATCCAGGTTCAATTCCTCAGTACCCACATAAAGTCTGATGTGCAAGGTGACGCATGTGTCTGGAGTTCATTTGCAGTGAGTGGGGACCCTGGCATGCCCATTCTCTCTGCTCTCTTTGTCTTTCTCTCTCCTTCTTTCTCTCAAGTTAAATAAATAAATAAAATGTTTAAAACAAAGTGCAATTAACGCACTTGCCTGCAAAGGACCCAGGTTCGATTCTCCAGATCCCAAGTAAGCCATAGGTACATGGTGGTGCATGTGTCTGGAGTTCATTTGCAGTGATTAGAGGCCCTAGTGCACTCCTCTCCCCCCCCCTTCTTCTCTCTCTGTCTCTAATAAATAAATGGAAATAAAATATTTTAAAACACCCCTTTCCTGAACCCTGAATTTCATCCTCAACAGAACTGTATGAAGCACAGGGAGGCTTGGCAGGTCTCCTTGAAGCAGACCTTGATGCCCACTGTGGGAGCCAGGCTGCAGCTGTCAGGGTGGACTAGGCTGCAGGAAGACCATTCTTGCTGTCTTCTCTGTCCTGCAAGGTCCACTTGCTTGCTCCTGCACTCCTTCTGGGCCAGCTCAGCCTTCAGAGGGCTTCTGCTCAGTCCTACTCCCTCGCTTTCTGGGCAGGCCTTGATCCCCTTGTGTACCTCTCACCACTTGCTTCTTCAGAAGAAGAACACAGTCTGTCATAGAAAAACACTACTTTGTTTGCAGCTCTCCAGCATCTACCTACAGAAGGTTGACTATACCAAAATGCCAAAGCATCACTTTATTGCCCTAAGTGTTTTCACCCCATAGAGCAATACCCCACAGGTAACACCAAAGAGATAAGAGGTACTTTGATGTTTGTTGCCAAAGTGGAAGAAAATAGCAAACAAAAAGGGCTGGTGGAGGTGAGGGCCCTACACCCCATGGCAGTCATATGCTAGGAGGGATCCAATATGGAACCTGGACATCAAAAGTTCACTTCAGGGCTGGAGAGATGGCTTAGCGGTTAAGCGCTTGCCTGTGAAGCCTAAGGACCCCGGTTCAAGGCTCGGTTCCCCAGGTCCCACGTTAGCCAGATGCACAAGGGGGCGCACGCGTCTGGAGTTCGTTTGCAGAGGCTGGAAGCCCTGGCGCGCCCATTCTCTCTCTCTCCCTCTGTCTGTCTTTCTCTCTGTGTCTGTCGCTCTCAAATAAATAAATAAATAATTTTTAAAAAATTAAAAAAAAAAAAAGTTCACTTCACTAAAACTAACTCAGTTCATGTGCCCACAGGGGAAGCTTTAAGAACATCTTAGGGCTAAGGTTGTAGCTCAGTTGGTAGAGTGCTTGCTGAGCATGTGCAAAGCCTTGGCTTTGATCCCCAGTGTCACATAAAACCCAGTGCAGCAGTGCATACCTGTCATTCCAGGACTTGGGAGGATGGAGAATCTGAAGTTCAAGGTCATCCTTGGCTACATAAGAGTTCAAGGACAGCCTTGACTAGACATGATCTTGACTCCATCTATACATATCTGAGAGAACTCATACTCCAAATCAAAACTCTTGCCTATAGTAAGTTATCTGTCATAATAGCGCAGTTTTTTCCCCTTTGTATGAATGTGTAAATGTATGATGTGTGGACATGTTTGTGTGTGAGAGTGCCTCAATGGAGATCAGAGGGCAACCTTGGGCATCAATGCTTGCCTTCCACATTGTTTGAGAAAGGTTCTCTTATTGCTCACCAATGCTGGCCCAGAAGCTTCCAGGGACTCTCCTGTCTCTGCCACCATTTTGTCATAGGGACCCATGGAGTGTGTCCAGTTTTACATGGATTCTGGGGCGCTGCACACAAGTCCTTGTTTGCATTGGCAAGTACTTTACCCAGTGAGCCAGCTCCCCGACCCCTACAGGGCATTACATGATTGGGGTGAACTTGTCCACCCTGTGGCAAAGTTCCTAAGGGAAGAATTGAGCTTCCTTCACTCATTCACCCTCTAAATTGGTCAGACCCATGTTTGTATAACAAATTTGAGTTAGCTTAGCGCTGACTCCTGAGTGTTTAATGCTGAAGGGCCTTAGCTGGGCTCTGCTCCCAGTGAGCCCATGGTTTTGCAAGAGAAACAGGAAAGAGTGAAAGGGGTTGGTAGAAGACAGAGTCCCAAAGATAAGGAATCCTTGAACTGTCTATCTATTTTTACTATTTTAACTCTTTTGAAATTTCAAAAATGCCTTTAGATAGTAACAGTTGTCATCTGATGATCAAGTAAAATTTTAGTCAGCTGAAGTAAATGATAAAGTATGATTGCAGCATTTTAATTTGGATATTTTCAAGTGTAGCTTTTAATAGTTGACTTACATGAACACTTGTGAACTTTGATCTCTAAGAGTTACTAGAACATGGCTGAGTTTAATTGCAGTTATTGCGCTGAAATGCCTGGTACTCAATGGTACTTTTTTTGGGGGGGGGGTTCTACCTCAAATCTCAAAGTTCTCTGAAATGAGATAACATAAAATGACAACAGCAATAAGCTGGCATTAAATAAACACTAACTCAGTTAAACACTCTGTTAGGTGCTTTTAACTTTGCTATTATTTACTCCTTCAGATAATCCTTTGACTCAAATACAGTTACTGTCTCCACTTTACAAATAGAGAATTCAAGCTTGGAGAGTTCCAGAAACTGCTGAGCACACTCTACCAGTAGGTTAGGGAGTGGAAGTAGAACCCAGACACAGCTATGTCTCTCCTGGCCAAAAACCTGTGTCCCACAACACTGTTCGTCATCTCAGACAACAGAGTCCTGCTTGGTCTTCAAAGCAGGGCTGGGGAGATTGCTCAATGGTGAAAGGCACTTGTTCGCAAAGTCTCCTTGCCCAGGTTCATTTCCCCATAACCATGTAAAGCCAGATATACAAAGTGGTACATGTATCTGGAGTTCATTTGCAGTAGCAAGAGGCCCTGGTGTGCCCATATTCTCCCTCCATCCCTCTCTCTCTCTCCCCCCACACTTCTTCCCTCTCTCTCTCTCTCTCTCATTAATAATAATAATAGAAAACCACACATCCATGCTGCCTCAGTAGAATTGAACAGAACAAGCTAATGTCATCTGCTATATCCTCAGCTGAAGGGAACTTTGGCTATGGACAGATGGTTAGATGATTTCTCTGTAGCCATATGAGCTCTCTCTAGACAAATCTACTCCATTTCTAGAAGAGCAAGTCTCCTGAAAGTGCCCCTAGTTTCATGACCTCTTCATTTTGAAGGCTCAGAGTTCCCCTCTTTGTTGGTCTTCTTGCCATGACATCCAATGATGAGGGCTTGTGTTCATCAGCTTTCTGTTGCCGTGAAAAGATGGCTTGAGATAAATTTTTAAAAAGAATATGAGTTATTTTGGCTACACAGTTTTAGAAATTTCAGTCCATGGCCACTTGCCTCACTGCCAGTGTGACACAGTGCATCATAGTGGCAGCATGTGGCCAAGAAGTCCTGTTCAGTAGGAAGCAAAAGAAAGAAGTAACTAAGCTCCCAAAATCCCCCTCAAAGGCCTGCCTCCTGTGACCTGACTTTCCAGTAGACACTTTTAAAGGTTGCTTCACCTCCTTGGGGACATAGCCTTTAAGACATGGTCTCGGTAGAACATCCAAGATCCATGCTCTAGCAGGACATAAACTACTATATGTCTGGCCTAGGTCCTTCCCCTAAATCCCTTTTAAGAATTGCACTTAGGTATTTAAAGGGCTTCTCATGCTTAACACATCCAAAAGGGGGTTCTTTAGCCCATCTCCTCAAAGCTCTGTTGTCCCAGTCTTTCCAAGTCAGTTAATGCTAATTTCATCTTTCTAGTCACTTGGAAAAATTTAGAGGTTGTATTAGTTACCTTCTTTATTGTTGGGATGAAATACCAGACAAAAATCAACAGAAGGGCGAAGAGTTCATTTCTGCATGCACTCTTATGCTGCGAGCTTGCCATCCGTCACGGCTAGAGGACATGGCAGCTGGGGCTTGAAGCAGGTGCAGTCCCACTTCATTGCATCCACACCCAGAAAGTAGAGAGTGGCGCATGCTTGCGTTCATCTCCTTTTCATAAAAAAGATTTTTTATTTTTATTTATTTATTAGAGACAGATACGGAGAGAGAGTGTGTATGAGAATAGGCATACCAGGGCCTCTAGCCACTGCAAACAAACTCCAGACACATGCACCACCATGTGCATCTGGTTGATGTGGGTCCTGGAGAATCAAGTCAGGATCCTTAAGCTTCCCAGGCATGGACCTTAACCACTAAGCCACCTCTCCAGCCTCATCTCCTTTTTATTTAGTCGAAGATCTTAGCCCATGGAATGATGCCACCACAGCTAAGGTGAGTCTTCCCCTCTCAGTTAATATAATCGAGATAATCCCTCACAGGCATGCCCAGAAGCTCATTTCCTAAGTGATTCTAAATCCTGTCAAGTTGTCAATCAAAACATTCCATCATAGTGGTCATCCTTGACTCTCAGCATTCTTTCTATCCTACGCATAATCCATCAGAACCCAATCACTTCCCCACCCTGGTCCAAATCACCATCATCTCTCCTGTCATTCACATCCACAGCCTCTATCTCCCTGCTCATGCCCTCATCTGCCTTCTGTCTGTTCACAACACACAGCCAGCCAGAGGGACTATGTTTAACCATGAGTTGAAATATATGACTTCATTTCTCAAACCCTCCATGGCTTCCCACTTGGCTCAGAGAAAGGCAAGCCCTCCCAGTCAGCCACTGTTACTTACTGGTGGTCTTGTCTGTACCAGGTGTTTCTGAGTTCTTGGCATCTTACTCAAAGAATTGAAGAAGCACACACAAAGAGCCAAGCAGCAAGCAATTTTATTAGAGAACCAAGCGAAAGTGCAGTCTGGATGCTCTGCAAGGGAGCAGTTGGTTCCTTGAGTCTGAGTACTCAGGAGCCCCTGGTTATGCTCAGGGCTTCTTTTTATGGGTCCAGGAGGAGGAACTGGTTGCTAGGATTTCTGTGTGGATATTTTTCTGTTTTGACTATAGGTTTGGATTATGTAAATCTTTGTCTACCGTCAACGTCCTTTCCAACAATGTACCAGATTTTAATCATGCAAAACCATGCATAGGCATGGAGTGGTAAGTATGGAATTTTCCCTAAAACTTCATTCAGAGTACTCATTTTGCTTTACTATGCATGCATGCACCCAAGGCCAGTCCAGACCAGATTGAGCCCCTTGCCTGGAGTTCCAGAATGTGTTTGAATGAAAACACACTCCAAAAGGGAAATTGGTATGGGATTTCTGAGGAATTCCTAGGGGTTGTTCAGGCAGGATCAGTTCCTTTTGTGGAAGGAAGTATATGTGGTGGTCAGTGCAGGTGGGGTCTAAGGTTGCTGAGTGCTTTGCTAGAAAAGGGGTGTGTGCGTGTAACTCAAGCCAAGAGGCATTCCAGTCTGCTAAGCTGTCTTTATGCTTGTCTATCTCAGTTGGCCCTAACGATGAGCACTACCATCTCCCAGTGACTCCTAAGACCTCACTCAGCCATGTGGCCTTCTTGTTGCTCTGTAAACTCCCCAGGCCACTTGGGCCTGCTGTGCCCCCCACCTGGAACGTCCTCTCCTAAGGATCTACCTGACTCATTCCTCACTATCTTCCTGTCATTCTCACACGGCACTCTCTTGGACAGTTTCCAGCCACTATGTTCAACGCTGCAATTTCTGCCCTTTTTTGCCCTGTCACTCTCTACAGCATTAAGCACTATTCCCCACATGTTGCCATTTGAAAGTTCACCTCCAAGGATGGGGAGTCTCTGTTATGTCACTGCTCTCTCTCCAGTGATTCACAATACTGGGGTTCAATGAGGAATCAGAATTGCAGAAGACAGGAAGGGAGACGGCTCACAAACATGAGGACCTGAGTTGGGATCTTCAGAACCCACATAAGCAGGACATGGTAGCGCCTAACTGTAATTTCAGCACCCTACCACAAGATGAGAGGCAGAGACAAGATGATCCCAAAGTTTGAAGACCAGCTAGCCTAGTAAATGTAATGGTGAGTAACGAGATCCTGACTCAAACAAGGTGGAAGATGAGGGTCAACACCTGAAGTTGTCCTCAACCTCCATACATGCACCATGGCAAGCATGGCCTGCACTCACATGAACACACACTCAAAGATTTAAAAAAAGATCCTCACTAAACAGGCGGAAAGACATAATAGTTAATATGAGAGAAAGAATTGCAGAAAGCTGAGGAGATTGCCCTTACCCCAAAGAGAAACCCATCTCCCATGGTCCAGGGTTTGAGGTTTCTTCCCCAAAGCTGTTGCCCTTCCAGTTCAAGCACTGAGTTTGTTGGGCTTGCCATTCCCTGAGAACTGCTCAGGCCAATTCCTGACTCTAGATGGCATGTCAACTTGCTCATGTTCTCTCTCTCTTTCCCCACAAGTTTCAGTTTCGCAGTGAAGCTGTTTCATGGGTTCATGAGCCATGTGAGGAAGTGAGAACTGGGTGCTGGTGCTGCCAAAGGTAAGTGAGACACTTGGCTGGAAACCCAAAGTGCTCAGCGCCTCACTATAAAAAAGTAAAAATTAGGGCCTAGGGAGATGGCTCAGTGGGTAAGAGTGCTTGCTGCACAAACATGAAGGCCTGAAAGGGCCTGATTGACCCTGAGTTCAATTTACCAGCATAAACAGCGGAGCATGGCCACACACACTTGTAACCTTAGTCCTGTGGGGAGCATCACTAGGGCTCATGGTCTGACTCAGAATGGTAGCTCCAGGTTCACTGAGAAACTCAGGTTCAAGCAAACACAGGTGAGCAATGAAGGAAGACACCAATTCTCTGTGGCCTCTGCTGCCTGCACGCACATGTGTATGCCACACCCACATACATGCAAAACATAAATCGAAATAAATGCATCGAAATAAAATTATAGGCCCTGCTAGATAGTACTGATCTGTAACCCCAGCTGTCTGGAGGCAGAGACAGGAAGATCAGGAGTTCAAGGTCAGCCTGGGATACATAAGGCTCTATGTGCAAATTAATTAGTTAATTAAGTTTAAATTATTTTAAAGATAAGACTCCATTAGAAACAAAGCATGTCTGCCTTGTCCACATCGGGAGGTACTCAGAGGTCAAATGGAACCAGGTCTGTGCAACACTCAGCTGCCAATGCTCAGGTGGCAGGGCTCAGCTCACCAGACCCACCCTGAGTGGTTTCTCCATGGAGAAGCTCCACTGCTCATCATACTTGACCCAGCAAGTCCCTGTGGACGTTAGTGAGGGACTCTAGCACCCCAGTGTATGAACTATGAGTAAGACAAGGGAATCTAGAGCAGTCGCCCACCAGCCAGAGAGGTAGCTAGGCAGTGAGTTCTCTTCCTGGGGAATCTGAGCAGCCTGCCCACACAGGCCACCTCCTCGCCCTCCCAAACACTGCCAGCAGGACCAAAGAGGAGCCCAGCTCCACCCACCAGTGGCTCACTTTGCCCAGCTCATAGCTCCCCTAAGCCCAGTGGGGTTCAGACACTTTTGGAACTTCTTTCCTTTTTAAAAAAGTTTTTTAGATAGGGTGTCATGTATATCAGGGTGGATTTGAACTCACTATATAGCTGAGGACAACCTTGCCTTCACCTCTTGGATTGAGCCTTAAAAGAGATTCAAAATATTGAGTTCCCTAATCTTTGTCATTTAGGCTGGTGGCTCTCATAGGTAAAATGTTTGGCATTTCTATACAAACAAGATTCAGGTTAGCACAGTTTTGCCAAGAATTTTGACTCTAAGGCAGCTCTCTTCTTGTGAGGGGCACTGGGGCTCCTGCATTCAGATAGTTGCTCCTGCATTTAAAACAAACCCATCTCCTATCTCAGGAGGCCATCAGGCCATCACCCCTCAGGACGGTCTGGTAGGCCCAGCAGAGAGGTGAGCCCCATCCTGGGTAGGGGCCTGGCTACCAAAGAGGGAAGAAGAAAGCTGATAAAGATCAGTGGAGGGATGTTGGGGCTTGAGGAGGTCAAAGGGTGAATTTCAGTTAGGCGAGAAGACAGATCAGTAAATCTACTGTTCAACAGGTGACTGTAGTTAATAAGTCACCCTTTGGTGTCCACCAGGGATTGGTCTCTGGAAGCTTCAAGGTTAATTAAATTCAAGAATGTTCAAAACCTTTATATAAAGCTGCTCTCACAACTCATAACCCACAACTCTATGGTGAATACCAGCAATCTCACTAAAGGGGGCCCTCAGTGGAATTGGGGCAGGGAGGAGGGAAATAACGGGACCAATACATGATGTGTCCATACAAAGTTTCTATCTAAGAAGAAAAGAAATAAATTACGCAGTGCTTGCATATAACCTTTGAATATACTTTAAATCATTTCTAGGTTGTTTACACTGAGCAATGCAATTGTAATGTTATGTGAGGCTTTGTGTTATTTAGAGAATAATGACAAGAAAGAAAGCCTTTTCACTGAAAACACAATTTTCAAAAGATATTTTTCAATCTGAACTAGATTGAACCTGTGGTTGCTGAACGCACAGGCAGAGGGGTGACTATTGTATACTTGCAAATCACTGAAAGATTTTAATTGTTCTCACTATATAAAATGATAAACACGTGACAGTTTACACATTAATTAGCTCAATTAAGCATCTTGCAATGTGTAGATATTTCAAGACTTCTGCATGAGTTCTGATCTGTAATTCCAGCAAGCCAATGACAAGAAGGAAAGTGGAGCCAGGAGATTCTACCAGAAGCTCAAAAGCCAGCAAAGGAAGCAGTGAACATTGAAAGAACCCGCCTCAAAGGAGATGGAAGGCAAGGATCAACACCTAAAAGTGGTCTTCTAACTTCCACATGCACGTGTGGTATGTAGGTGCACCAGTGACTCATAGAAACAAGCATACACACAGCCACACATTCCATACACACATACCATCAAAATTTTAAAAATCAGGTTGCACACGATAAATTGCATTGTTTTTATGTGTGAATCACAAAAGAAAAAAAATTGAAATCTGAGTATGGTGGTGCACACCTCTCGGGAGGCAGAGGTAGGAGGATTGCTGTGAGTTCAAGGCCACCCTGAAACTACAGAGTGAATTCCAGGTCAGCCTGGGCTAGAGTGAGACCCTACCTTTAAAAAAAAATTAAAATTGATGACCAACCATGATCCAAAGACGATTTCAGAGCCCCTGAACCACCCACTGGCCTGGTGAGGATTTCCTTTTTCCTCTTTTGAAACTAATACTTGACACCCTCCATCCAGCACGTGCAGGAGAAACATGAGAGCCAGAGGGTATACCTCTGCTCTGTGGTAAAGCATGTTTCCAAAACAGGGTCTCTATTCCAGAAGTGCAGAGGGGACAGCGCATGGTGGAAATGACAGCCCCGCAGCTCAGAGCCCCCATCCACACGCAGGCACGGAGAACATGCCACTTTCTGGTTTCCCTTCACTCAAGTTACAGTCTAGAGAGAAGTCAGAGAAAATGTTTAAATGTTTGAATCTTAAATAGGGCTGGAAGATGCTCATTCAGGAAATCACTAACTGCCCAAGTGTGAGGACCTGAACTTGGACCCTCAAAAGGCACATGAATGCCAGGTGTGGTGGTGCATACCTTTAATCCCAGTTACTTGGGAGGTGAAGATGGGCCAGGTGGCTAGATTGTCTATCCCAGTCGTGAACACACTAGGTTCATTGAGAGGCTGTGTCTCAACAAAAAGTTAAGAGCCACGGGTGTCTCTCTCCCAACATCAACCCCTAGCCTCCACAAGTGCACACATGCACCTTACACATACAAACATGCACACACACACATCAAACACACATAACACACAAAAAATGCCTGAAACGAGGGTCCATGGCTTAGTACTATGTTGCTTGCCTAGAATTCCCAAATACTATATTCAAGCCTCAGTACCGGGAGCAGGTGAAGAGGATGTTTTACTTGCCATGCATCGTGGCACACCTACAACCCAGTGCATGGAAGCAGGGTGGGAAGGCTAAGATCATCTTTTGCTACACGATGAATTCGAGGCCAACTTAGGCTACAAGAGACCCTGTCTCAAACAAACAAACACATTTTAGAAAGGGGTTAAATCAATGAAACAAATTAATTGATTATCTGCATTGCACATGGAACAAATGGTTGAATCTCAGAGACTGTTAGGCAGGGCCCTGCTCAGTTCTCTCTGCATCGCTCAGAAGGGCTAAAAACACTTTCCAGAAGACCATTCCAGTTGCTTTATTTTTAATTTTTTTTGTTTATTTTTATTTATTTATTTGAGAGTGACAGACAGACAGAGAAAGAGGCAAAGAGAGAGAGAATGGGTGCGCCAGGGCCTCCAGCCACTGCAGACGAACTCCAGACGCGTGCGCCCCCTTGTGCATCTAGCTAACATGGGTCCTGGGGAATTGAGCATCGAACTGGGGTCCTTAGGCTTCACAGGCAAGTGCTTAACTGCTAAGCCATCTCTCCAGTCCTCCAGTTGCTTTTAAAACTCCAACCTGTTCATGGATGCAGCAAGCTAGGCAACTTCTGAAAAATCCATTTTAATTTTCGCTTTTATCTCTCTATTAATATATTTTAATTAATATTTCAAATGTTTGATATTTTCACATAGATAACACTTGAGCCCTAGGTGCCTCACACTACCCTTCCTGATTCCCCTCAGTCCCACTCTATTCCTTCTTCGCATCACCTACCAGCTACTATACCACAGTGACGAATGGCTCCTCCTCCTCTGACAACCACTCACTCTCATTAGCTCATCAGGGAGGACTGTGGCACCCCAAGCCCCTCCACTTTCCATAACAAAATGCTGACTGGCCCCATCAAACACAGGTCTTGTGCAGGTCTCCAAAGCTTCTGTGAGTTCATTAATCAGTAGCCATGCCATGTCCGGGCAGACTTCCACGGTGTTCCTCCCCATCCTCCAGCTCTTACATTTTTTCTATTCCATATTCCATGATGTTCCCTGAGCCCTGGAGAGCTTTAGAAGTGATGGAATATATGTTCCATGTAAGGTAGAACACTCATAAGTCATGTGTTTCCATTATAATTCTCTGCATTAACTGCCTCCAAGCACCCCGCCTCCCAAAAACATTTTCCTAACCAGGACTGAGAGCAGAATGGATCCATGAATATAAGGATAACTATTTAGAAGCAGGTTTACAACACACTCATTTAGCAATACAATAGTAGGTTCTTTCTTAGAGCCTCTGTTCTTCCCAGTTATGGGCTTATGGCCTGATTTTCAGTGCCTAGCATGAATTCTCTTCTGTGGAGCAAGCCTCAAACTCAACCATAGATCAGTTGGGGGCTGGAGAGATGGCTTAGCACTTAAGGCATTTGCCTGCAAAGCCAAAGGACCCAGGTTCAATTTCCCAGTACTCACATAAGCACCACGAGTTGGTGCCTGCATATCTGGAGTTCACATGCAGTGGCTACAGGCCATGGCGTGCCCATTCTCTCTCCGTGTGTGTGTGTGTGTGTGTGTGTGTGTGTGTGTGTGTGTGTAAAAAAAGAACACACTTGGTTACCCCCATAATAGTCTTGCCACTGTGATAGACAACATTTCTTGCCTGGTGGGTCAGTACTCAAGAATGCAGGACACACCACTGGGTAATATCCCTGGTGACTTTTCCTACAGCAGGCTGTATAGGACCTTCTGGCAGGAAGAGGAAGCTTCTGCCTCATCTCCAACCTGATTTCTTGATGTCCTGCAACCAATAGACGTGGTGTCTTTCATAACAGGGTCTTACTTTTCAATTCTCGTGAGCAATCAAAAGCCATGGCAATTTCCTATATAATTGTGGGGACCTCCAGGACTTCCTGGACCAACAACTCACTGGGAGATATCCCATGCCTGGTGCTGATGTTTGATAACCATGGCTGCTAGGAGCAGCATTATCCATCTGTGTAGGTTTTTCTGTTCATTCTATTATTTTTATGTATTTTATTAAGTAGTAGGGTTTTTATGGATTCTTCATATCTCTTAAGTTTTGGTTATCCCTGCTCTGAATCCTTCTTCTTGCCTATTTTCCCAACTCATCCCTGCTTAGCCATATCCAACCCGTGTACAGAACACACTCAAAACACACACACACACACACGCATGCACACACGCGCACGCACGCACACACACACACACAGTTTTCCTATCACTGTGCTCCTGCAGCTCCTTCCCTCTAAGGGCTCTCTCCTCACCCCTTTTCTAACTTTCTGATTTCTACAGGGTCTCCACATTGAATTCACAGATGTGGAGATTTGAAGCTAGGATCTGGATATGAGGGACAATATGTGACATTTGTCTCTTGGAGCCTGAGTTACCTCATTCAATATAACATTTTCCTGTTCCACCCATTTTCCTGCAAATTCACTTTTCTTTACAGCTGAATGAAATTTCACTATGTGTATATATATCACATTCCTATTACCCATTCATCAGTTGATAAACAGCTGGGCTGGTTCTATTTCCTGCTACTGTGAATAGAGCACCAATGAACAGGGGTGTGCAAGTGTTTCTACAGAAGGCTATAGAGTCCTTGGGGTAAAGCCCAGGAGTGGATAGCTAGGGCATATGATAGTTCTAGTTTTAGCTTTCTAGAGGAAATGCCAACTGATTTTTCATTGTGGCTATATCAGTTTACACTCTATCAGCAGTGAATAAGGGTTTTCTTTTCCCCACATCCTTACCAGAATGTGTCATTTGTTTTCTCCGGTGATTGCCATTCTGACTGGGAAAAGATGGGATGTGAAAGTACTTTCAATTTGCATTTCCCTCATGACTAAGAATGCTGAGTACTTTCAAAAATATTTTTGTTAACCATTTGTAGTTTCTTCTTTTGAAAACTAAGTGTTCAGTTGATCTCCCATGCTCACAGATGAGAAGAGTTAATATCATGAAAATGGTTATTCTACCAAAAGTAACTTATAGATTCAGGGCAATCCCAATCAAAATTCCAGTACCAGTCTTTAAAGAAATAGAAAAAAAATATGAAAATTCATATGGAAGCACAAAAGACCCCATGTAACCACAACAATCCTAAGCAAAATAAGTATTGCTGGTATCACAACACCTGATTTCAAGTTATATTATAGAGCCATGGTAATAAAAACAGCATAGTACTGGCACAAAAGCACACACATAGCTCAGTGGAATAACATAGAAGGTCCAGGTATAAGTCCATGTAATTATAAGTCTATATGAGTGGTTTTTGACAAATGTGCCAAAAATATGCATTAAAAAAATGACAGCATTTTGAACAAATGATACTGGTAAAAGTGGATATCTACATGGAGCAACTAGATCTTTATTTCTCATCCTGCACAGAAATCAACTCCACGTGGATCAAGGACCTCAACCCAGGACCTAAAAGTCAGAAATGACTAGAGGAAAAGCTAGGGAGTAAATGATAATATAAAGGCATAGAGAAGGACTTTCTGACTAGGACTCTGGTTACCCATGAAATAAAGCAAACAATAAACAAATGGGACCTCATGAAACTAAAAAGTTATTATACAGCAAAGGGACCTATCAACTGAGTCAAAAGGCAACCTACATAATATGAGAAAATCTTTCTGGCTATATATGTGAAAGAAGATAAATATCTAGATTATACAAAAAGACTCAAAGACTAACCAGCAAGAAAACAAACAACCCAGTCAAAAAGCTATGGAAATGGACAATGTCAAATGACATTCTTGCATATCCATTAAGAAGTGCCTGTGCCTGGGATACATGAGACCTTGTCTCAGAAACAGATATAAAGGGTTGGGGAGATGGCTGAGCAGATAAAGGCTCTTGCTTGCAAAGTCTGCTGACCCAGGCTCAACTCCCCAGCACCCACTTAAAGCCAGATACACAACGTGGCACATGTGTCTAGAGTTCATCTGTAGTGGCAAGAGGCCCTGGTGTGCCCATACTCACTCTCTCCTCTCAAATAAATAAGTAAAAATAAAAACAAAGAAGTGCCTGTGAATTCAGTCACTTGTCTTTGACTTATGAACAGCAAAGGAAATTAATGTAACCCACTCCTGATCAATTGTCCTCAAAGTCACACTCAATCTTATATTTAGAGAATCACTCTTTGGATATTTTAATTCTTAATTGTTATTTTTGTTTCATTTCCCTTTACCTAACATTTAAAATCTGGGCTTATGCCATACCAATGGGAGTCTGTTATAATGCCTTCCTAGTATCTATTATTCCTTCTGATAATGGCACCATACCTGGTTTTCCTTTGATGGTCCCTTAGCCTTTATGGTTCATTTGGACTTTGGGTGCAGGACTGGGCACATGGCAAAGGAATGACCAACACAGGTCATCTTCAGGTAAAAACAGGACAGTGGAGATGACCTACCTAACCCATTCAGATAGGGTAGGCTTCCAATTTGCTTAAACTATTGAAAATATGTCCTTTTTCTCAACTAAATCAGAGTTGGTAATAAAAAAAAAAAAAAAAAAACCATAGGTCTCACCACAAAAGGAATAAGAGGTTATTCTATTTATTTATTTATTTTGGTTTTTCAATGTAGGGTCTCACTCTGGCCCAGGCTGACCTGGAATTCACTATGTAGTCTCAGGGTGGCCTTAACCTCATGGTGATCCTCCTACCTCTGCCTCCTGAGTGCTGGGATTAAAGGCATGAGCCACCACGCCTGGCATAGAGTTTATTCTAGAATCAGAAGGGTTGACTATTGCCTGGGAGCATAGATATAGGCTACCCTAGATTCCACATTTCAACTCATGTTAACGATTTCATGAAGATTTTATAGTTACAGACCAAAGGTCATAAACCAAGGCACTTTTCAAACCTATTAGTGGAAACATAAGGTAGGCAGGTTATAACAACGTGGGGAAATCTCTGCTATAGTCCTCACATGCTATCTGATGACATTTTTAGCTTTGGAGATGGTAGAAGATAAAGAAGGGACTGTTTGTACATTCCAAAAAGATTTACTCAATAGTGACGGGGTGTTAAGTCAGACACAGTGGCGAGTCACAAATAGCTATTCAAAAGGCTATGATTGTCCAAGATAATACGGCTGTGCACCTAGAGCATCCCAATGTCTCCAGCCATTGAAATTTTAATCAGTGCATCAGCCCTGTAGGATGTTCCATATAAATGTGACTGCTTTCCAAGAACTCGACTTTACAGAGCCCAGCCTAGATCTACTGGTGTGTCCATCTTTACCATTATCTGATGACCCCAGCTAAAAGGAGAAAGAGAGCCTCATTCTCCATAGATCAGCTCTGAGTATCAAGATATAAGCCATCCCTGAAACTCCTAATGCTTTCAACTAGATCAATCAATAAATTCCCTTATGTGATTATGCCTTCTTGTGATTAGGTTGTATCACTCATAACTATTAAGACTGAGTAATTAACATTGATGACACTAGGATAATCATAGCTATCGTTTTTTGGGTACCTAGTATGCACCAACTAGATTACATGTTGATTTTAAGTTTCACAGTGATCAAGGCAAGTGAGCTCAGGGAGTAGCTGATTTGTCCAAGACCTGAGGGGATCTTAGGGGTATCCTGTGATGTGACGTCCAGATTCTCTGACACAGAGTAACAGCAGTGAAAGTCTAGGTTTATTAAAAGTGACAGTAAGCCGGGCATGGTGGCGCACGCCTTTAATCCCAGCACTTGGGAGACAGAGGTAGGTGGATCTCCATGAGGTTGAGGCCACCCTGAGATTATTAATAGTGAATTACAGGTCAGCCTGGGCTAGAGTGAGACCCTACCTAGAAAAACCAAAAAGAAAAAAGAAAAAAAAAAGTGAGAGTAGAGCCAGATGTGGTGATGCACGCCTTTAATCCCAGCACTCTCAGGAAGCAGAAGTAGGAGAATTGCTGTAAATTAGAGGGCAACCTGGGACTACAGAGTGAGATTCAGGTTAGTCTGGACTAGAGTGAGATCCTACCTCCAAAACAAAACAAAACAAAAATGAGAGTAAAAGTATAGGATACACTCCACAAGATGGACATGACTCAAGCAAAGTGTGCGTTTTAGGAGCTCTGGTTTAGGTCCAGGGTCTGGGCTGTCTATTTATTATGCAAGGGAAGGGAGCTTGGGAAAGGGTGGACCCTTTGTGCCTGTTGCAGGTAATTAATTTTGTGGACTAGAGGGGATTTGTACAACCTTAGGGTGGTCATGCAGTACATGTGATAGCCTTTCTTGGTTACTGGGTCCCAGAGTTAACTTTCTTAGAGATTACAGTCCTGCATGTCTGTCTCTGACTTCCTATCACACAAGGTCACACTGTTAGAGACAGAACTAGGATTTGAACTCAGGTCATCTGCTCCCAGACTTCCTATTCTTATTCCTACACCAAGCTACCTCGTGAAGGAAAAGCCACCAAGAAATAAGGTGTAACTGACTTATCATCAGTCGTGATGTAATTATTTACCTAGGAGACATTTGTTTCATCAAACAAATGATCATCATGTGTGTGTGCCAGCCAGGCATTTTGCTGAGCTGGGTGACCTTGGCACCCAGCAAGGGCGTCTAGGACACGTGGTTTGATCCTTCTGGACGCTGAGGACTGAGAGTGGCTGGAGGACCGAGGCTGTACTTCATGATTAAGAGGGCTTTTCCTCTGAGGTCAGGTTGGTCCGTTTTACTAGTTCCTAGATCCCATGCAGACTCTGGACCCAGAACCTGGGGAGACAGTCTGTGCTGTACCTGGCTGCCCAAGCTTCAGGAACATGTGAGTCAACCCCAAGGAAGACTTTGCTATCTTTAGCAGGAAGATTATTTGGGATTATCAGAGATTAAGGTAAAAGAGAAACTCAGTACCTTTAATCCATGTGTAATAAACTGAGAAAGAATTCTCTGTTAGGAAGCTGTGCCTGCTGTGAGTGTAATTTACTGACAAGTCTGCTGTGGCCCGGCAGCCAAGGCAGCGCCAGGCTCACATTCTCCCAGCGAAGCGGCTGCATGAAGCCTGATGCCCAGAGTGCAGACCACATGGGCAGCTCACTCCGAAATATCGTCCCTTACTGCCAGGTCAAGTTGAAATGGGTCTGGAGGGAAAGACCCAGTAAGCTTTTACTATTCACACTTGCTTCTCCAGAAGTAATTGGCTGGGCTGGCTGAGATAGAGGCCAGTAGTAGAGCACTTGCATAGCATGCATGAGGCCCTGGGTTCAAGCTCCACCCCTCCACCCCCCCAAAAAAAATCAAAACCAGGCATGGTAGTATACACTTAGCACTTAGGAGATGAAGGTAGGAGGACCAGGAATTTGAGGTCATCCTCAGTTATATAGAGAGTTGGAGGCCAGTCTAAGCTACATGACAGTGTTGAGAGAGAGAGAGAGAGGGAAAGAGAGAGAGAGACAGATCATCCTGAGTAACAGCTTCCTGACAAACTGAGCTACTGACTGACCCAGAACCAGGGGCAATAGGAACTCAGTAGAGTCTCCCTCATGCCCACACCCATGCTTCTTCTGACTCAAAGACGGGAGTTACAGACTCAGGCTCCAAGTCTCCGGGGGACAGCGTGTGGGGTTTGCTAAACAGCAGTTCTCACTGTCAGGTATTAAAAAGAATGGTCTTTTCTCTGTGAGCCATCTTTTTTTTTAATTTTTTGTTTATTACTTTTATTTATTTATTTGAGAGTGACAGACAGAGAAAGAGGCAGGTAGAGAGAGAGAGAGAGAGAGAGAGAGAGAGAGAGAGAGAGAGAATGGGCACGCCAGGGCCTCCAGCCACTGCAGACAAACTCCAGATGCGTGTGCCCCTAATGCATCTGGCTAACATGGGTCCTGGGGAGTTGAGCCTCGAAACAGAGTCCTTAGGCTTCACAGGCAAGCGCTGAACCACTAAGCCATCTCTCCAGCCCGAGCCATCATTTTAAACCCATCACTTCATTGCAAAAATAATATGTGCAATTACTCTGCTTTTGAAAAATAAAACATTTGGAGTAGTGAAGTAGCACAGTGCCTAGCATGCCTGAGGCCCAATAGCACAAATGATGATGATGATGACTAAAATATTTAGATAAGGGGCTGCAGAGATGGTTTAGTGGCCAAGGCACTTGCCTGCAAAGCCTGAGATCCCAGCAGAACACACATAAACCAGATACGCAGGGTGTCAAATGTGTCTGGAGTTTGTTTGCAGCGGCTAGAGACCCTGGCATGCTCATTCTCTCTTTCTCTAATAAGTAAATAAATGAATTATTAAAAATACATTTAGATAAGGCTCCAGCCCTTCTGACCACCACTCCAGTCCCATACTCTGAGGTATCCCAGGTGAGGAACAAGACCTTCCAGGCTTGCATGTATGCACATGCCTATGAATGTGTATTCATAACTACCCATAGAAATTTTGGAACATTTTTATATATTGTTCTTCACATAAAAGGATACTGAAGATTTGTCTTTTTCCTCTCAAAAAAAGATGTTTCAGGGCTGAGGAGATAGCTGGAGAGGCAAAGACCAGAGAATCGCAGGGAAAGCTAGCTAGCTGTCTAGCAGAATCTGTGAACTCTAGGTTCAGTGACTGTTGCAGTCCGGTTCGCATTACTGGTAGAAATCACCCAACCAAGAGTAGCTTCTGGGAAAAAGAGGTTTATTTTGGATTACAGGCTCGAGGGGAAGCTTCACGATGGCAGGGGAAAACGATGGCATGAGCAGAGGGTGGACATCACCCCCTGGCCAACATAAGATGAACCACAGCAACAGGAGGGTGTGCCAAACACTGGCAAGGGGAAACTGGCTATAAAGCCCATAAGCCCGCCCCCAACAATACACTCCCTCCAGGAGGCATTAATTCCCAAATATCCATCAGCTGGGAACCTAGCATTCAGAACACCTAAGTTTATGGGGGACACCTGAATCAAACCACCACAGTGAGAGACCCTGTCTCAAAAAATAAGGTGGAGGGCTAGAGAGGTGGCTTAGCGGTTAAGGCACTTGCCTGCAAAGCCCAAATACCCAGGTTCAATTACCCAGTACCCACATGAGCCAGATGCACAAGGTGGTACATGTGTCTGGAGTTTGTTTGCACTGCCTCTCTCTCAATAAATAAATAATTAAAAGTAATAATAAGGTGGAAAGTAATTGAAAATGACACCAAACACCAACCTCTGGTCTCCATATGTGCATGCACACATAAGAACATGCATATATACATGCATACCACACACATTACACATACACTCACACATGCCAAGAAAAAAAAAAGAAGACTTAGGGCTCCGTCCATACTGAAAACAACATATACCATCCCCTTTGGCCTTTTTTTTTTTTTTTAAGACAGTATCAAATCTAACTGCCCCTCACCTTCCCTAGATTTAGTTTTGGACCAAAAATATTTTTCAATAAATTACTTGTGTATTTAACATACACAGACTTTCCCCCTTGCCATTATTGCCTATACAATGCAATATAACAATTACTTACCTGGCATTTAGACTGTGTTAGGTATTACAAGTCATCTACAGACTGTTCAAAGTATAGAAGAAGCCTATTTATGCAAGGAGATGAAAAGAACTGCTACCCTTATACTGTTATCATGAGCTGATCAAGGTAACTGGAGCCACTCACTGCAGGAATCCCCAGAAATGATTCACACCCAACACAGAGGGAGCCTGCAGACCCGGAGGCAGATCTCCAAGGCCATGGCAGGCTAGTGTTCATAGATGGCATTGGAATGGTTCAAGGGTGTCAAGCTCCCAGGGAACTCCCATGCATGTTCAATCTCTCTCTTTCTCTCTCTGTCCAGCCATGCAATAGGTTACAATAAGCTAATGGTGCTGAACTTCAGGTGCCCTAGGTTGGGACACTTATCAGAAGCATCAGTGACTCACACACTTTATCTTTTCCCTGTTTCTTTCTCCTTTTGCAGTCACTGAATATGTCACACTACATATGAACAGATTCCTGCTAAGTCTCCTTTATTCCTAAATCCTCATGCAGTGGCTCGGGTTAATTTATTAGTACTTGATAAATACACACTATCACTTTTTTCCTATTTTTTGCTAAGATCCTTCTCTAAAAGAGGGGTGAATAACATCTTTTTAGTCTCAGGTAATCCAGGCCATCCTAGGACTATTAATCCTCCTGACCCCACCACTTTCAAGTCTGGAATTACAGGCCTGTGCCACCACACACAGCAACAACCAATTTTCAATTTATCTTTCAAAGATTTTGTGTCAAATGAAGAAAAGAAACAAATGACATCTAACCATGGTGCTATGATTTGAATGTCATCCCTCAAATTCATTTGCTCCCCTAAATTTATGTTTTTTACTTTTTCATTGACATAAAAAATATACCATGACCAGCTGAGAGAAAGATGGAAGAAGCCATTCTACATGTAGTTCAATGGGAGAAAGAGATACCACCAGTGAAGATACTCAACAGTGGACACTGCAAGCCTTATAATTGGCCAGCCAGGCCAAATGAGCCAATGGGTGCAATAGTGGCACATCTGGCATGATGGAAACCAACTGCCCTCCAATTGGACTGGAGGCTTGCTCCATGGGGGAGAATATATCCCTGATACTGAAAATTTAAAACAGGGGTAGTCATGAGCCCTAGGGGTGTAACATCTGCTGATGTCTGGATAAGTGTATATACTATGTTTATCAAACTGCCCAGTAAGCACTTCTCTGAATATTTATACCCTTACATTAACGCTACTCTCTCTTTGGGTAGAGAATCTTCTCTTTTCAGATGGCAGGGACCTTGGGATGACTCAGAAGGCATCATAGTGTGGGAAAGAAGTGACTGGAGTACTGAGTAACATCTCGATCACAACTTCCAAGGCTCAGGGTCTAATGCGGAAGAGGTGGTGGAAAGAATGTAAGAGCCAAAGGAAGGGTAAGACTCCTGACAACATGTTCCTCGAGACACAAAATGCCCTGCATATCCATGACCTCACCAGGACTGACACTACCTACACAAGACCATCATAAGAGGAGGAAAAGATCATAACATCAAAATAAAAGAGATTGATTGAGATGGGGAGGGGATATGATGGAGAATGGAATTTCAAAGGGGAAAGTGGGGGGGGGGGCAAGGGAGGGTATTACCATGAGATATTTTTTATAATCATGGAAAATGTTAATAAAAATTGAGAAAAAATTATATATATACCATGATTTTAAGGAATCCCCTCCAACCACCCTCCCAAATGTCATGTTCATTGAATCCCTTCCTCTAGTCTTCCAACTAGTCTCTCTTCTATTTTGATGTCATCAGGGTGGAGTTTTTTCCCCCTTCTCTTACACAAGTCATAAATATCAAGGTCAATTGTATATCTGAAAAATAGTATCGTAAGCACTCCTCCTCTTCCCTTTTGCTCTTATATTCTTTCTGCTACCTCTTCCTCAGTGGTCTCCAAATCTTGGAGTATGTGGTAGACATGTCTCATTTAGTGCTGAATGCTGTTCTCTTCCTTTTCCTCTGCACTTTGGTAAGTTTTGAGTCACCTCAGTGGTCACTGTCATCTGAAGAAAGAAGCTTTTATAACCAAGCATAGCATTAATATACAGGCATAAACATAAGTGCTTAGAGGGCAGTTTGGTGGGTGTAATATATCCATTTATGTATATAACTGTAGTAGTTCCCCGCTCTAAGGCTTATGAGCTCCAAAGCCATAGGATTTTGATGAGGTTTTCGGTACCAGACAGAAATTCCCTCCTATGGAGCAGACCTCAAGTCCAATCAAAAAGCAGTTGGTTGACCCCCATACCAGACATGCCACCATTGGACCAGTTGGTTCATTTGACCTGGCTGGCCAGCTGTACCAAAGTTACTTGAATTTTCTACTTCAGTTTGTTTCTGTTATGATTCAACTATGAAATGTCCTACATAGATTCTTGGGTTTGGACCCTTTGCCCCCAGCTGATGGTGCTATTTTGGGAGGTTGTTGAACCTTTAGGAGGTGAAACTTTGCTGGTGGAAGCAGGTCACTGGAATGGGCCTTATTTATATAGCTTATATAGGTGAAACTTCCCATCTGCACTCTGCTTCCTGGTTGTGGGACATGTGAGCAAGCTCTGCTGCAAGATCCCACCACCACAGAGCCGCCCGCCGCCATACCTGCACCTCCACAAGGGACTGTGTCCCCTCAAACCATGAGTCAAAATATACTCTTCTTATGCTGCTTCCTGGTAAATGTTTGGTCACAGTGATAAGAAAAGTAACTAATCCAACTCTCATGTTGATTTTTCTTTAACTTTAATCCCCAATATGGCATATGAATAGCATTTGCAGGTAGGACCTTTGGGAAGTACTTAGGATTAGTTGAAGGCTTGAGGGCATGACCTCCTGATGGCATTGTTAGCTACAGTGGGCCAGAGATACAGTTCAGTGCTGCCAACTGACAGCAGACTGAAGAGTTCTTTTCAGAGACCACTATGCAGGTGAAGATGGTATTCCTGGCTTCACAGCAGGAAAGAATTTCAAGATGAGTCAATGTGAAAGAGTTGCAGTTCATTAGCAAGAGATTTTTAACACAGATTGAAGCGTTGTAGTGAATAGAAAGAGAGATGTTCGGTGTGGCTGGGGAGATTGCTCAGTGGGTAAAGGCACATGCTTACCAAGGTTCAATTCCTCAGAATCCATATAAAAGTTGGACGCAAGTAGCATATGCATCTGCTGTTCCTTTGCAGTAGCAAGAAACCTTATCTACCCCATGCAAAAAAGAAAAAGAAAAGAAAGGAAAAGAAAGACAGTGAAAGGATAGTACACACCCAAGCCTTCTAAGACAGAGCCAAAATTAAGTGTCTTTACAGCAGCCATATATGTGGGTTTTGATGGCTGAAGTTATATCTCAAAGGTTGCCAGAAAACATGGAACAAGATATATTTAAATTATAAACCACAGGCTGGGCAGATGGCCCAGCAGATAAAGCGTTTGCCAAGGATCCCAAGTGCCCATGTAATGCCAGGTGGGCACAGCAGCCCACATGTGATCTGGCACTCAGGAGGTAGAGGTGGGATCCATGGGAAAACTTGCTGCTTAAACTAGCTGAATGGCTGAGCTCAGGGATCAAATGAGATATTGCAACAATAAAGTGGAAAACAACTGAGGAGGATGCCTGACATCAACTTTTATCCCTGACATGCATGTGCACACACATGTGTACCACATATACAGACACACACACAAATTAGAAACCACTCCACAAGTTAACATAAAGTCTGTCCATTGCAAACACTCCATGAATGTAAGATTTGCCAAGTTCTTGGCAAAGTGTAAAACAGGAAAAGTGGGTATCATGAGGTATCTCATTAAACATTTACTAAACCCACAAAATCATCTCAGGCTGGGAGCTGTGATGCATGCGAACTTCAGAGTAGGGGACATGATACAAATCAGACAGCCATGCTGTTTCCATGGGGTCCGGGGAGTCAATAGTCCTTGGTAGGAAGAGCAAGTCCTGGGTCTCACCCTAGGCCTGCTAAATCAGAGGCCCTGGGCACTGTGCCTTTGGCTGCATAAGGCTTTCCAGGTGAGTGTCACTAGCACATTCACACTGAGAAAAGCCAGATCACAGGATAACACCCTTTAAGGTGATCGCAATCACTGCCTTAATCCCAGGATTACCAGGTAAGTTATTATCCCACATATTACAGGAACAAAACAGTTTAAATTTGACCCAGAGTGAGAATGAAGTCTGGCTGGACCCATGACCTGGTTCTTTGATTTGGATGAGTGTATGAAACCCTAGGTCTCCAACCTGAGGCATTATTGGAGATTGTGGAACCTTTAATAGGAAGAGCCTGGTGAGAAGAAGTCAGGTCACTGGAGGTGTGCTCTTGAACTGGGGGCCTAGCACATTCTCGCTTCCTGGTAGCCTTGAGATGAGCAGCTCCCTCCACTGCAGCCCCTCAGGATGAGGTATTTCCTCACCACAGTGCAAAGGCAATGTAGCCACCTTACCTTGGTTTGAAACCTCCAGCCTTTTGAGCCAAACTAGGTCTTTTCTGTTTGTAAACCAGTAAATTCTGTTTTGTTACAATAATAGAACTTGACTAACATTTCTGGGAAGTTTAGGATAGCTCCCTAAAGAAGCAAAGCTTCAGTTGAGCTTAAGGGAACAAATGGCGAGAGATGAGCGAAGGGGCAGGTTGGGGAGCAATGATCAGTAGGGTCTTGACTGCTAGGGAGTTTTGATTGTCCGCCCTCAACTGATGACATGTGGCTAAGTGTTCCAAGAGTTAAGAAAGATCATGCTCATAAAACATATAAGTGTTCAATTAGCCCCTGTCCTCACCACCATTATCCTCACCATGGCCTCCACACCTCCACTCAGACTATGTCCATGCGTATCTGTATGACTCAGCTTCTTGTCCCATTCATGGGTGTCTATGTTGAGAAAGAGGTCAGGAAAAGGCCTTTGTATGTTTTAAAACAGGCCCTTTGATCATCCATAGAAACACCTATAGTCAATAGGGAACCTCAGAGGGAAATTGAGGTACTATTTTGTGCCCTCCAGGCCCCTGCTAACAGTGACCCCATCATCAAAGGGGCCGTGGTAAGCCAACCTCAAACCAAACAAAACTGGTTCCTAAGATGAGAAGTGATTCAGAGTGAATAGCAGCTCATTAAAAAAAAAGGGGGCATTTGCTAATGAGTACAGAAAATGTCAGTAAATGAGAGAGAACCACTCCATTATGACAGACCCAGAGTTGCTCAAATCTAATTTTGCAACAGCCAGAAGAGAATGAAAATGTTCAGAGCTAGTTGTCCGCCACTCACGGATGGGATAATCTCAGAGAAACATTTTACGGTATATCGCTTGAAGAAAAATGCATTAGTCTTTCTTGAAAAAAAAAATTGGTTGACCTTGAAAATAAAAGCATTCAGGAGAAGTATAAGCAGAAGTTTTCATTATTCCTTAAGCCCTCACTTCAGAGAGACAAAAAATTCCACCCTCCACTGCAGCGCCACAATGCCAAGTTGCCCAGCAACTGATCTTTTATGGTGGATCGCCACGGAGACTGATGTAAACAAAATCATAAATCCCATTACCCTGCCAAATACTGGGTCTGGGTTAGAAAGCAAGCAAACGAACTGCTTTTCAGGTTAAAAGGGATCATATAAAACGGTGAACAGCTAGGTTTTAGTCAGAGTAAATTGTCATGGGTGAGACTATAATTAATGTAGCTCTTTTTTTCGTTCAATGGACAACAGCCCCTGATTTTTCTGTTGCAAAGAAACAGTCCTAGTTGTAAGAGTCATTTCCAGCTGAAAAATTAACTCTGATGCCCCCAGGGCCTGGGCTCAGCAGCTAAAGAGCCAGGGCATAGTGATTCTTCCCCTCTGGCCACCAAGTAAAATTCTCTCTCTACTGCAGAGTCCCTTGTAAGGAGTGTCAGAAAATCACTCCTAGAAGGAGGCGCTTACAGACAATATCGTATACTTTAGTTTCCTTTGCTGACAGATATCTATGCATTTATGTGGGGTAAATACCACTATTTCTGTTGAACAGACAGGAAGATGGAACCCCTTTGTGAGAACAGCTTACCTTGAGCCCCAAAGGGAAGGAGAAGAAGTATGCTTGCACCTTTAAAGTTGAATTCAGATTTAATATGGCTCCTACCAGTTTGGACCCAAGACCCGTGGAGATCTCAAGACCTCTGTCCCAAAGAGGACCCCAAATTCCACACGAGGAACATTACCCTTCACTCACTAAGGGAACAGATCGTGTCCTGGTTCCCATCAGAACAGCACGTGCTTCATGGTGTGCTGGGAAGTCTTCAACAAGGAAACCATCATCAATGACCTCTGAGCTTCCCAAGCCAGCTGAGCACACACACTAACTAGCATTCCTCAACATATCAGCCCCCAGGGCCAATCCCAGGCCTGTCAGGACAGAATTCCTAGAGATGAGGCCCAAATCTTGGTGTTTTTCACAAGCAGACCCAGGGGTTGATAATTTCCACACTTTGTATTCAAGGATCTGTGGATCTTTTTAGTTTTATCCTTCTAAGCAAGTACTGGTTTCCAGAATTACTGATCAGGTCCACCCTAGAAAGACATGTTTGTTTCCACGTGAGTGTGGTGAGACACCTACTATCAAATTCAGGCCTCACCGAGTGTGGTGATGCCACACACTTTCAAACCCAGCACTCAGAAGGCAAAGATAGGAGGATCTCTATGAGTTTGAGGCCAGCCTGAAACTGTATCAAGAATTCCAGGTCAGCCTGGGCTAGAATGAGACCTTACCTTGAAAAAAAAAAAAAAAAAAATTCAGGCCTCTATAGCAGCAATGTACCCATCCCATATTTATTCCCTCCATGTGACTTCATATACAGTTACATACATTTTTCTCAGGCTCAGGCTTCCAATGGGCCATTCTAGCACAAAATCTAATGCCCACCCGATCAAACCTAGCTCGGTGAGTGAGACCTGGGCATGTCTGAAGGGATGCTGGCTGCAGTCCTTAGATGTGAAAGAGGTGCCCAACCCCCCACATGTGCCCTCTTCTTCCAGTTCTTTCCGTTAAGACATGGTATGGATCTTTGTATGAATGCTTCTTATTTAGGCAATAAATTCAAGGTCTAAAAATTGTAGCTAAACAAAACCATCTTCTAGAGTGCTTGTTTCTAGATCATTCACCAGAGGACCTGCCCTTGATAGACGCAAGAGCCTCTGGGATGTAGAGTGCACATAGCCTCAGCCAAGGTCTGAGAGCAGCAGCATTCCTAGAAATGACACCATGGGACTTCACAGGCCTATGTGTCTCTCTGACCCAGACCTGAGAGCTCTCCATTATCCACAGATGAGGCCCAGAGCAACTGGAAGCAAGCGAGGTAGCCTACTTGGTTTCTAAAGCAGACCTTACATAAGAATACCATGCAAGAACTTTATCTAGGACAGAATCACAGAGAAGCCGACATGGAGTGGGAAGGCAAAGGGGAGAGAAGCCAAGGGGTATTCCCAAGCCAGGTACTCTCAGAGCAACTGTGGCACAATGGAAACTCTGGGATGGTGCAGGGCACCCCTCAGAGCCATGCCAGACAAGTAGCCATCACTAGGGCATGTTTCCCACTCATCTATCATGGGTGGAAGCTGTTCAGAGGCATCAATCTTATGCCGCTTCTGACAGGCAGTGAACTTAGAACAGACATCTCAGGGATATCATAACTCCTGCAGATATTTGATGGCATTGCCTTTGGTACACAGGGATGAATGTTAGGTGTGTTAGCATAGAACCAAAACACCAATGCCAACACCAGGAAGCTCACCATGGAGACACTGAACAACAGTATCATGACATCAAGTGTCTTGGGCAGGACAAGATAGAAAACAAGGATCCAGGGCATAGCACAAGAGATAAGAACAGTGGAGTCAGGGGTCAAGATACACATGGCCTGCCTGATCTGGCTGATGGCTGCAACCTGCTCTGCTGGCCTGACTGGGTGTGGACTTCCAAATAGGCCAGGGATTCTTACAGGTAGGAAAAGAGTCTTGTAAATGTAATGCTAAGGGTTGGGTAGTTGGCTCAGTGGGTAAAGGTACTTGCTCCACAGCCTGAAGTCTGGAGTTCAGATCACCAGCATCTGTGGAAAGCCAGGTACAAAGTGGCACAAGCATCTATAATCTCAATGTGCTGACAGCACTGAGAGGCAGAGTCAGGAGAATCGCAGTGCTCGAGGACCAGACAGTCTGGTATATCAGTGGCAAAAACCATAAAGACCCTGTCTTAATCAAAGTAGAAGAATAGAACCCATACCCTGAGGTTGTCCTCTGACTTCCATACATGTACAGTGGCACACTCGTGTCTATACACATGCATACATAAATTTTAAAACTAATTTCTATAAATCAAATCAAATAATAATAAAGTAAAGCCCATAGAAAATTGTCCAGTGGCCAAACGTATCTCTGGAGTTCCTCTCTGGGGTTTCTTTCTTCCTTTGGAAACTCTAGCCCCTGCATCCAGAATACTCCAGCTGGACAGAGTCACCAGAGGTGACCAAATTGTGCAAGGAACAGCAGGGATTCCTAGAGAATGCCACTCCAGTATGTCAAGACAAGATGGCCCATGTCAGAGGTTTAATGTGGTAGAAATGCTTGAACTGAACACAAGGAGAGAGCTGAAGGGAAAAGAAAGAGCCAGCAGAAGTAATGCCAGAAGAGGAGATAGGAAGAAGGTTAAATGGATCTACCTAGGCTGCCGTGTAGCTGGAGCAGAGCTGGCGACACCCTTGGGAAGTCCTCAAGCCAATGCCAGCTCTTAGGCAGGGTAGCCCAACCTCTTAGGAGAAGGTGGCAATGCTGGTTCGTTGGCTGGAAGTTTGGCCTCTGCATAGATGCTATAATTGATCCATCCATCAATTGAGTTCAGGGTTCAGGAGAAGAAGCCTTTCATGTTTGTCCCTTACTCCAATGAAGAGTGATCAGAATTCCTGGGAAAGGTATTTGATTTTCCTCAATTTAAGGGTAAAGGGTAGCATTATTTTAAATCATAAAGAAGAGGGAAGAGTGGGGAGATGGCTCAGTTTGTGAAGTGCTTGCATGAGAACCTGAGTTCAGATCCCCCGCACCCAAGCAAAAGCCTGGCATACTGGCATGTACCTATGATCCCAGCACAGGGAAGGCAGAGAAAGAGCCTTGCTAGGGTTTGCTGGCTAGCTAGTCTAGCTGAATTGATGAGCTCTAGATTCAACAAGAGTCCCTGTCTCAAAACAGAAGGTGGAAAGCAATTGAGGAACACACCTGAGGTCGACCTCTGGCCTCCACATGGATGATTACAAACACGCACATTCAACCAACACACATGTTCTCACACATGTAGAAACATGCATACACACATACAGGCACACTTTACATGCATAGATACTGAAAGAAGGTATAATATGGTGCATAAATAAATACAAACAGTTATTGGGCTGGAGCAATGGCTCAGTAGTTAAGGTGTAAGCTCGATTCCCCAGTACCCACATAAAGCCATAAAAAATTTTAAAAAATAGAAAAAGCCACGTAAACATAAAAAATGGTTATTATCTCTACATTGTGGAATAAGTAATGATTTTTCCTTGACCTTCCTATGGGTGTGTGCATTCCTTAATAATAAGCATTAGTTGCTTTGGTAACTGGAGGCAGGAGGTCGGGCAACTGCTGTGGATGCCTCACTCTGTCCATCTATCAAGCCAGCACATCCACTGCGACCACCTCACTGCTTGACAGCTGGCAGCTTGCTTCTTTCTGCCTTGAATGGGAGCGTCCTCGTCCTCACTGAGAGATGTGAGCAGGGAGTCCCACTTCCACGTGGGCCTAGCACTGTGGTGTGACCCCAGATCCAAAAGCCCGTCAGAGTTGGACTCAGGCCGCACCTGCCCCTCACCACTCTCCTCCCAAGACAAGAACCATACAGGAAATATTTGGTTTGGGCTTTTCTAGGAAACCCATTGTAAAACAGGGATTTTAAAAGATTTTGTTTTGTTTTGTTTTCTTTTTCAAGGTAGAGTCCCTCTCTAGCCCAGGCTGACCTGGAATTCACTATGTAATCTCAGGTGGCCTTGAACTCATGGCAATCCTCCTACCTCTACCTCCCGAGTGCTGGGATTAAAGGCGTGTACCACCACGCCTGGCTTAGTAGAATTTTTTGACAGGCTCTATCAAGATATCATTTTCAAGTTTACAGCTTTTGGTTTGCTGTGCAAGTTATTTTGTGCTATGAGCCATTTTCAAATTCCTATTGTTAATTCTTGGAATAAAAGATCACTTTATTCCTAAACTTGAAAATTCAAATTTTCCTGAGATTATTCATTTAGTGTCCTTGCCAACCTGGTGGAGATTAAGGTAAACTGGGGACATCTGCTTCATGTAAAAGAAAATGGCACTGAAAGGTCTTCTGGCTTTTTAGGACATGCCAAAAACAAGATATATATGTGGCATCACTGTAGTTTTCATTACTGACTCAAATTTTCCTTCTTTTGCATGTGTGCACATGGTGCATATGTGAGTATACTCATGCTTCCAATTGTTTGAGTACATGTGTGTGCATGTGGAGACCAGAGGGTGATATTGGGTGTCTTCTTCAATTGCTCTCCATTTTATTCGCCAAGGCAGGTCTTTCACTTAAATCCAGATCTCACTGATTTGGCTAGGCTAGCTACCCAGCCTGCACCAGGGACCTCTGTGGTGTCTGCTGCCTCCTAAGGGAGGCCGCAAGGGCTGGCCAGCATTTACATGGGTGCTGGAGATCTGAACTCAAGTCTTCACACTTGTATGTAAGCTCTTTACGAATTGAGCCATATCCTCAGCCCAGGCTCAGATTTTTCTAAAAGTTCTGTATAGGCCAAGCAAAACTCGTCTGTGACTGCATTTGGTTCATCCAAATTATCTCATGAGCCAGGCATGGTGGCGCATGCCTTTAATCCCAGCACTTGGGAGGCAGAGGTAGGAGGATCACCGTGAGTTCGAGGCCACCCTGAGAATCCGTAGTGAATTCCAGGTCAGCCTGGGCTAGAGTGAGACCCCACCTCAAAACAAACAAACAAACAAAAATCATCTCATGACAGGGTTAACAGCTAAATAGTAACACTGTGGTTTTTCAGTGAAGACCTGAAAGGAGAGAGTAAGGTGCTATGCACCAGCGGAAAAGACAGGGCACTTCAGGCAGAAGAAACAGCACATGGGAAGGTCCTAGAATGAGAGAAACTAGGTATGCTCTGAAAAACAGCAGCAAGAAGCATAGAGAGAGAGACTGGCATCAGACCCTCAGCATAGAATGCTATGTCAGGTCAGCGTGAGAATCCTGTCGAACTTGCGTGAGCTGGGAAGTAGACGTGTGACAAGTCTAAATGTTCTAACACACTGCTGAGAACAACTAAAGATAGCCACATTTAAGCAGAAAGATCCGTTAGGAAACTACTGAAAGATGCAGGGAGTATAGATAGGGCGGCTTGGGTTCAGGATGCATTCCTTGATAATGAGAGGTGAGGTGGATGCATCGGTATGCATGGTGCATAGAGGATACTGCCCACTTGAGCACAGAGCATGGAGGAACGGGAGAAACTAAAATGACTCCCATGGTTTGGAGCCTGATCAACAGGAATGATTGGAAGAAGGGGGGTTGAATATGAGACATGCCCACGGATGATAACTGTCATGTATCTCAGTGAAGTCCTCAGGCTGACAGTTGGATATGTGACTTCAGTTGAGGAGAAGCCCTGCTGGAGACAGATATATTCTCAACTCACCAGCATCAGGATGAGAGCAGTTGCAATTGCATGCATGTCATTGGGCAAGTTACTAATCAATCATGGAGTGGAGAGGGTCTTATGAGACTCCACTCGTCCCTGAGGATTTATGCATATGTATGAAAATGTCATAAAACTTATCCTTATACATAATTAATATATGATAATTTCAAACATTTTTTAAAAGATGAAATCTCCAAAGCCCAGCCTAGAATCCCAGAACTAGGGGGCTGAATCAGAAGGATCATAAGTTCTAGCCCAGCATGGGCTACTGAGTCCCTCTCTCAAAAAAGAAAGATGGGAGCTGAGAGATGGCTTAGAATTTAAGGCGTTTGCCTGCAAAGCCCAAGGACACAGGATTGATTGTCCAGGTCCCACATAAGCCAGATGCACATGGTAGCACATGCATCTGGAGCTCATTTGCACTGGCTAGAGGCACTGGCATGCCTATTCTCATTCTCTCTCCCTCTCTCTGTCAGGAAGAAAGAAAGAAAGAAGAAGGAAGGAAGGAAGGAAGGAAGGAAGGAAGGAAGGAAGGAAGGAAGGAAGGAAAGAAGGAACGAAGGAACGAACAAAAGAAGGAAGGGAGGGAGGAATGAAGGAAGATGAGGGCTCATCAGGTAAGAATGCTTGCTCTGCAAGCATGAGAGTCTAAGAGGGACTGAGTTTGTCTGAGTACAGTTCTCCAACACCCACATAAAGAGCTGGGCATGGCCACACATGCTTATGACCCCAATTCTATGGAGCATAAGTCCGGAGAGTCAATGAGGCTGGTGGGAATGGCAGCTCCAGGTTTAGAGAATAGACTACATCGCAAGAAAACATGTGATGTGTGATGGAGGGGGCACGCAACACCCTCCTCGGGTCTCTGCATGTGTGTGCACAGAGCATGCACATCTGCATTCATACATGCCTACATCATGCATACTACATCCCTCTCTCTCTCTCTCTCTCTCTCTCTCTCTCTCTCTCTCTCTCTCACACACACACACACACACACACACACACACACACAAAGAGAGAGAGAGGGTATCTGCAGGTATCTGGGGAGTAAATGCAAATAGAAAAAGAAGAAGACAGATAAAGATCCAAGAACATGGGCCAGCCATAGTCATAGGCAGTTTTGAGAGCTTGTCCAAACACCAGCCTTCCCATAGTGGGCAGCCAAAGAAAGCAGCTCTCCAAACCCACCCTCAAACCAGCTACTCCTCTCCCCAAAGCAAAGCCTGGGAAATTTTGAGGCATACACACACAATGTGTTTTCCCTCCTTGCCTCTCAATAATGATGTTGCAGTTAACTTCATGTTGCTAGGAAAAACACCTGACCAGCTTATGGGAGGAAAGGGTTTATCTCAGGATTATAGAATCCAGAGGCAGCACCATCAGTGGCACAAGAGGCAGGCTTACTTCCTTAGATCCATACAGAGAGACACCCCCAAAACAGCCAGCAAACAGGAGCAGCCAGAGATCAAACTAATCTGAACACACCTTAGCACTGGACTTAAGATCTGCCCCCAGTGACACACACTCCAGCAGGTTGCTGGCATCTTAAGTTGAAAGTTTAATCAAAAATACCTCATGTTATAGGGGACATACATTCACATTCACACGACCACAAATGACTACTTAACTCAGTCCTATCATCACCATTATACTTCACTCCCTGCCTCCCTGCCAAGCAGACATTCTTCTAAAGCCATGCTTAAAGGTTACCCCCCTGGGGAGATGGCTTAGCAGTTAAGGCGTTTGCCTGCTGTAGCAGACAGCTTCAGTTTCACTGAGATGAGCTTCCAGACCAGGCACAGTTGTGGAGGAAGGGATTTATTGAAGCTTACAGATCCAGGGGAAGTTCCATAATGGCAGAAGAAGCTGGCCTACCTTCACAGGCCCAAGCAGAGAGAGAAGCACAAGCCAAAAGCCAAAAGCCACACAGCACAGCACATTTCAGGAACTCCAGCTAGGCATACTTTGCATGTCTTTAGATTAAAATCTCAAACCGACCACCACATCTTAAGATCCGCCCTGTGACACCGCCTCCAGCCAGGTGGTTGCAATGCAAACTACAAACTAATAAAACACGGAATATTGGGGGCCATCTATTCAAACTACCACACCTGCTAAGCCAAGTGATCCCAGTTTGATTCTCCAGGGCCCATGTAAGCCAGGTGCACAAGGTGGTGCATGCATCCGGAGTCCATGTGCAGTGGCTGATGGCCCTGGCACACCCATTTCTCTTTCTCTTTCTCTTTCTCTCTCTCTCTCTCTCTCTCTCTCTCTCTCTCTCTCTCTCTTTCTCTCTCAAATAAATAAATAAAATATTTTAAAAACAAGGTTATCATAAAGGAAAGAGAAAGGAAGGGAGGAGGGTACTTAATAGGTTGATATTGTATATATGCAAGTACAATGATTGTAATGGGGAGGTAATATGATGGAGAATGGAATTTCAAATGGGAAAGTGTGGGGGTGGGGAGGGAGGGAATTACCATGGGATATATTTTGTAATCATGGAAAATGTTAATAAAAATTTTAAAAAATTGAAAAAAAAAAAACAAGGTTATCCCTAAATTCTATATGATCATACTTTCTTTTTTAAAAAACAATTATTTTTTGTTTATTTTTATTTATTGAAGAGCAACAGACAGAGAGAGAAAGAGGCAGAGAGACAGAGAGAATGGGCACACCAAGGCCTCCAGCCACTGCAAACAAACTCCAGATGCATGTGCCCCCTTGTGCATCTGGCTTACATGGGTCCTGGGGAATCGAGCCTTGAACCAGGGTTCTTAGGTTTCACAAGCAAGTGCTTAACCACTAAACCATCTCTCCAGCCCTGATTATACCTTCTTATCTAAGATGCAAGGAGAGCTTTCTTGCAAATGGACTTAGAGTTGCCTAGTAAAACTATTGTTTGGGGCATAGCTCTTTTCTTGATTTGTGCTGCGAGAACAAAGGGCATGAATTGAATGAGCCTCCAACAAACTGTATTGGTTAACTTTCCCTGCAGAACATCCAGAAATCAGCTTTCACAACAGTACATTTTTACTTCTGATTCACACAACATGGCTGGCTGGGACGTGATTAATCTGCACTGAACTTGACTCTAGGCTGCAGGTTTAGTGCATATCTGCCTCTCTTCTTCCTTTTGTTATTTACTGGAATGAACAGACTGACTACCCAGAACATGTTCTCATGATAGTGATACAAGCAAGGATAGACCCACTCACATTCATTTCTACTAACACTCTACCTGCCAAAGCCAACATCACTGAGACTGGGAAAATATTACCCACCTGAAGTGTGAATAGGAAGGACAGAATGCAGGGAAGGATAAGGGAAATTCAGAACTACTTGCCCATCCATAACAGGAGCTTTTCTTTGTCTGTTTCTTCTTCTTTTTATTTTTTTCTTTTTCTTTCATCATTGCTTTCTCTATTTATCCTCCTCTTCCTCTCTTTTTCTCACACCCTCCTTTTCAATATCTTCCTTTGTATTTCTGGTTTTTCTTTTCTTTTCTTTTTTCTTTTAAGACAGGATCTCACTACATAGCCCATGATACTAAGAATGAAGGTCATGCCTGATATTAGTAGCACCAACTTGGAATGCTCCTGCCTCCGCCTCCTGAGTGATGGGTTGAGGCATGTGATACCATGCCCAGCTTGCCACTACTTTTTTTTTTTTTTTTTTTTTTTTTTTTTTGGTTTTTTGAGGTAGGGTCTCACTTTACCTCAGGCTGACCTGGAATTTTCTATGTAGTCTCAGGGTGGCCTTGAACTCATGGTGATCCTCCTACCTCTGCCTCCCGAGAGCTGGGATTAAAGGTGTGTGCCACCATGCCCAGCTTGCCATTACTTTTTATAACCATACTATTGTGTCAGAAAGCTCTTTCCTGTCAAGCCTACATATCCACGTTTTCTAAGCCCATGACAAGATGACAGAAAGTAACTTTGGGGCTCTCTTCTTCAGATGCAAAGCTTTTGCTTTGAACTTGACATACTAATGCAGTTAGAACATTCGTGGGGCTGAATCGAGAGTCATAGTTCTGCATGGGCCACCAGGGCTAGAAAGGTGGATGACTTTCTAAGGAGAGAGTGAGATTCCTGGTATGTGCTATAGAGCAGGCTGAGTGGGTAAGTGGAGTAGGAAAAGCACTTCAAGCATGTTTCTCTTGTTATTAATATAATTTTTCTCACCCTGGTTTTGGAAATGGAGACCATAATGAAATTGGCTCTGGACACTTCACACCCAAGTGTTTTGCTGACTTGACCCTCTAACCACAGGATTACCAAGACCCATTGATTCTAGCTTGTTCTATAAATTCTTCCGGTTCCATAATTCAATCAAAGATAACAGTAAAAAGAACAAGAGACAGCTCACGAGAAAGGGCAACAAAAATACCAGGAACCAAAGACTTAAGTTTTATGTGTGTCTTGAATCAGTTTGGCAGGGAACCAACTAGGGGAAGAAAAAAAAAAAAAAAAAAGCTCTTTTCCTTTGTACTTGGCAAAGTTCCATGTCACACAACATTGCACAGCCAGGCCTCACAAAAGACCCAGATGAAGGCAAAGCCTGGGCACAAATTCAAGTGCCCAACACAGCTAGACATGAAAACTAGTTGGTTGCTTCCCGAATTCAGGGACATCCTCGATCCTGATGAAAAGCCTTCCAGGAACCTACTAGTCAATAATTGAAAAGAAAATAAGCCTTCTCATAGGCAGGTCTCTTGTCAAACATAATAATGAGAAACATGCACTTGGGGGAAACCTAAACTCAGATCCTGAAGTTGTTGTTCATTAGCTGTGCAGCCTTGGACACACAAGTCAGCCCCAGAAGCATCCTCTTCTTCATCTATACAATGTGAAAAATAAATGCACTTCTGTTAGCATTGTGGTAATGATTAAAGGAATAGTGCATTGATTATATTTACATATTATTACTGGGAGGTTCTTAAGGAAGCAGTGAGTAATTAAGGTTCATTCAAGAATTCCCCTAGTTTCTAGCCACTCTGCTTATTGGAGCTAAAACTCATGAAATATTGCACTAGGGAGATAGCTCTGTGGGTAAAGTGCTTGCCTCACAAGCATTAGGATGTGAGTTTGGATCCCTAATATCCATGTGAAAACCAAATGTATTAGCTCATAACTGTAATCCTAGTACTGGATAGTGGAGACAGGAGAATTCCCTGGAGCTTAGTCTAGCCAAATGGGTGAGTTCTAAGTTTAGTATAAGACCCTATCTCAAAAAATAAGGTGGAGGGCTAGAGAGATGATGGGTTAGTAGTTAAGGCACATGCCTGTGAAGCTAGGGACTCAGGTTCGATTCTCCAGGTCCCATGTAAGCCAGATTAACATGGTGGCACATGCATCTGGAGTTAGTTTGTAGTGGCTAGAGGCCCTGGCGTGCCCATTCTCTCTCTCTCTCTCTCCCCTCCCTCTTTCTGTCTCTAATAAATAAATAAATGAAAATAAAAATTAGAAGATAGAACAACAAAAATAAGGTGGAGAGTGGTTGAGGAAGACACCTAATGTTGACCTCTGGCCCCACATGAGTACACATACACACAAACATGTGCACTCACACACATGTACATGCACACTGCACACAGAGACAAAAAGTAATATAAACAAATAAAAGAAACAAGATGTTGACCACTCAAAATTCTGAGGACATGCAAGTGATCCCTCCCCCACCCCCTTCCTATGTCACTGACTCTTACCTGCCCAAAGGAAGCACCTTGCTCCTCCCACAGGGCCAGAGCAGCAGCTCACCAGCATCCAGGTAGGCCAGTAACCAGACATGGAGGTGGACAATGAATTAGACAAGAAGGACCCCTTTGCTAGTCCCCCATAATGCTATGGTTCCTTCTGTCCTTTCTCTGACCACTCTAGTCCTCCTCCCCAGTGAGAAACCTGGCAGCCCAGGGTGGGCCCACCTGGAGTCTGGGGACTCTATTCTGGACTACCTTTAATGTACTTGGTACAGCCCCTGCTGAAGGCCACATGGAGCCTCTTTTCCTGATGTGTGTTCCCATGGTGGCCTGTGCTTCTGGGGGGAATACTTCCTAGCCCAAGAAGGAGCCAAGGAGTGGCAGTTTATGGGGTATGTGGATGGAGCTTGAGCACACAGGTTGGAGTGTTCATGGGCTGCTACGCTTTGGATGTCGGCTGTGGTGGTTTGAATGTAAGATGCCCCCCATAGACTCATAGGCTTAATCCCTAGTGGATGATGCTGTTGCGCAGGTTGTACTAACTTTGGGAGGTAGAGTCTTGCTGGAGAAAGTGTGTCATGGGAAACAGGCCTTGAGGTGTAGTAGTTCAGCCCTGCTTGCTGTTCTCTCACTCTACTTCCTCCCTGCGGGTGTGATGATGAGCCTCTGGCTTCCTGCTTCTGCCACACGTTCCCCCCATGATGGGCTTCCCCTTAAAACCATAAGCTAAAAAACTTTCCCTTCCCAAGCTGCTTGTGGTTAGGTATTTTGTCCCAGAAACAAGGCAGTAACTGATACATTGACTGGTCCTGTAAAGATTAATGTGCTAAAACCTTGGATCCCAGAGTGATGCTGTTGGCAGGAGGTAGAACCTTTAAAAGGTGGGGCTTAGGCTGGAGAGATGGCTTAGCGGTTAAGCGCTTGCCTGTGAAGCCTAAGGACCCCGGTTCGAGGCTCGGTTCCCCAGGTCCCACGTTAGCCAGATGCACAAGGGGGCGCACGCGTCTGGAGTTCATTTACAGAGGCTGGAAGCCCTGGCACGCCCATTCTCTCTCTCTCCCTCTATCTGTCTTTCTCTCTGTGTCTGTCGCTCTCAAATAAATAAATAAAAATTTAAAAAAAAAAAAAAGGTGGGGCTTAGTGTGAGGTCTAAAGGCCGCTGGGAGCATGCCCTTGGAAAGAGTAACAAGCCCAGTATCCAAGGCAACTACTTCAGATCTAGCCTTGCAGGTCATTAAGGAAGACACCTGTCTGGTCAGAGATGCATTTAGCAGTTTATTTTGGCATAAGGTTGGGTGTACTCTGCCTCCACATGCCGCCAGTGTGAGAGGCAGGCCTGTCACTTAGTTCACCCCAGAAATTCTATGACTGTCTGATGGACTCTGATACTCCTCTCATTGACAGAAACCACAGCTAGTTTGCTCAAGCCCCACACATCCCGGCAACATTCAGGGATGAAGGAGCAGGCACAAGGGTAGTTCCCTTTTGTATTAGTTACTCTCTTGTTGCTGGAAGAAAATAACTGACTAGAAACGCTATAAGGAAGGAAAGATTTATTTCCACGTATAGTTCCAGATTACAGTTCATGGTGGCAGAGAAGGCATGGCCACAGGGGATTGATGGAGCTGGTCACATTCAGTTCACAGTGAAGAAGCAGAGAAAGATGAATGCTGATGTTCAGCCAACTCTCTCCTTTTTATACAGCCCAGGACTGCAGCCCATGGAATGGTGCCACCACACTTAAATAGGTCCTCTCTCTTCAATTAATCTAGTCTAAATAATCCCTCCCAAGCATGCCCAGAGGCTTCTTTCCTGAGTGATTCTAGATCCTGTCAAGTGGACAAGCAAAATAAACAATCACAGCTTTGACTCACTAATTCTAGTGACTACTAATGCCAAAGAACCCTGGAAAACCAGCACCAAAGTATCTGAGGTCCTGTGTTAGTCTTCACACAGCACCCCAGAGCCCCATCACTAGATCACTGCAGATTATTTTTTCTAAAACTAGTAACCACATGATTTCTGTTCCCATATGCTTCCTTCAAGATGTGGCCTCCATGACACCTCTGCGTGGACCTAGATTGGTGAATTGGGCAGGGGTGATGCTACACAAGACTGGCCCCTAACCAGTGGCACAGTGTCTGTAGGGCTCTTTCCTCCTGGGGTCATGCTTTCTGAGGGTGAGCCCTTGAAGAGGAAGTATCAGTGCTCTGCAGTTGGCATGCTGGAGAGACAGGCAGAGAGAGAGTCCACTTAGGGACAGAAGTGCAGAGACAACAGCCCATGGCTGCAGAGCTGCTCTGCAACCTAAGAGAGGTTCACCAAGGCAGAGACCGATACAAAACCTAAGGGCCTAAAGTCCACATCTGCATTCATGGGAATGAATTTAAGGATTCACTCAGAATGATCCATCATTCTGATGATTTCTGAGGCAGTCAGTTTGGCACTCCGGGGAATAAGGTGGAGTCTGTGCCAATCTGTTCTCTCCACTCCCTGGCAATTGGCTTTTGTGATGCTCAGTTGGCTGCTATCAAGCACCACTCCTCTAAATCTGCTACAAGTACCCCGTTCAGGGGCCCCCAACTCCACTGCATAGGCCCCCCAGGTCATACCATGACTCCAGCAGACAAACACTGCCAACACCATCACCTCCTAGCCCCAGGCCAGGGAGGCCTGGTGCACCTTTGGAGGCTCAGGCTAGGTCATTAAAGCCTAGGACCCAGCCGGGCATGGTGGTGCATGCCTTTCATCCCAGCACTCAGGAGGCAGAGGTAGGAGGATCACAATGAGTTCGAGGCCACCCTGAGAGTACATAGTGAATTCCAGCCTGAGCTAGAGAGAGACCCTACCTCAAAAAACCAAAAAAAAAAAAAAAGTCTAGGACCCACCATGCATGAAGGGCCAGGGCTTTGATCCTGGCTTTGAAAGGCCAGGATCAAAGCCCTGGCCCCTCCTACACTGGGGCAGGGCGCTAGAAGGAGATATAGATGATAGATAGGTAGATAGATAGATGGATGGATGGATGGATGGATGGATGGATGGATGGATGGACGGACAGACAGACAGACAGATAGATAGATAGATACTGTGCTGGTTTGATTCAGATGTCCCCCATAAACTTAGGTGTTCTTAATGCTAGGTTCCCAGCTGATGGATATTTGGGAATTAATACTCCTGAAGGGAGTGTATTGTTGGGGGCGGGCTTATGGGTATTATAGCCAGTTTCCCCTTCCCAGTGTTTGGCACACCCTCCTGTTGCTGTGGTCCACTTTATGTTGGCCAGGGGTGATATCCACCGTCTGCTCATGCCATCATTTTCCCCTGCCATCGTGGAGCTTCCCCTCGAGCCTGTAAGCCAAAATAAATCTCTTTTTCCCAGAAGCTGCTCTTGGTTGGGTGATTTCTACCAGCAATGTGAACCCGACTGCAACAGATGCATAGATACATAGATAAATAGATAATGTAAAAATCCTGGTAAGAGCTTTCTACACTTAAGCATGTGCAGGTCATGGCTCTTTGAAAGAAAATGAAAAAAATGTCCACTTTTTATATCATGTTACATAGGGCACATCTGCTCAGCTGTCACCCATACACTTTGAACCAGTAGTTGTGTGGCCTCAGGCACACGCATTTATAGTGGGTTCTGGCAGGGGCCCTGTCAGAGATATGGATGCATTCAGAATGCTGGAAGGGTTCATGATGAATTCAAACACAAACCTCTGCAGCAGGAAGCATGGTCAGTTCTTGCTGCCAAGTGAGAATGCAGCCAGTTTTGCCAAATGTTTACATTCCTTCCTCCCAAGAAACCAGAAATTCACGTTGTTACACAAAGGATCCCTATTTTTATAACACTGAAAGCCAGCAAGGTATGCATGCCAATACCAGCACTTGGGAGGCAGAGGCAGGAGGACCACGAGTTCAAAGTCATACTTGGCTATATAATGATGCCCATTTGGGCTACATAAGAGCCTGTCCCTAAAACAAAGCAAAACAAAAGATATTGGAAGCCTGTAAGAAACAGTAGACACCCCCACCCAACACGCACACACTTACATAGCATACCCCTCAACCTGACTACAGCTTGTGGTAACCATGTTACTAGGGTTACACATTCTCTTGCCACAGCTAATGAACATAAGTCTAGTTGGGCCCCAGGCCCATTCTTTTGGTTCTGACTTCAACTGTCATAGGCTCATTGGGATCACAGACACATGTGCCACTCTGCCTCTAGCTTTATGTGGGTGCTGAGAAGGATGGATTAGCAAACTTGATAAGCAAGGGTCTTTAACTGCTAAGCCATCTCCCCATTCCCCTGAGGTTTTAATTTGCATTTCTCTAATGTCTAATGACCTGATCTTTACATGATCTAGTTGGTTCTACATTTCTATCCATTTGGAAAAAATTTTTTTCCCATTTTTAAATGTGGTTGTCTTTCTGTGATTGAGTTGCAAGGATTCATGATATATTCTGAATATTATACCTTTATCAGGCATATTTCCAATTATCTTCTCTTATGCTATGGCATGTTGTCTTTCCTTTTTTCACTTTTTTGATGGTGTCATTTGTAGCCTCACATATTTTCAACTAGATGATTTTAATTACCTCTGTGTTATTTGCACTTGTAATTTTACTGTCCTATGTTAGGAAGTTGTATCTAATACAAGGTCACAGAGATTAGCTTCAATGTTTGCTTTTGTGAGTTTTAGCTCTTAATTTTTGCATCTGAAGTGAGATAAGGGTTCAGATTTGTTCTTTTGCACATGAATATTCAATTTCCCCACACCTAAACTCTTCATTCATCATTAAATTGTTTTGCTACCCTTGTCGAAAATCAATTGAACACAAATATAAAGGCTCATTTCTAGAATCAATTCTATTACACTTGTATGGATCACTTTTCTTATTGCTGTGACAAAGTGTTTGACAAAAGCAATTTAAGGAAGGAAGGGTTTATTTTGGCTCACACTTTGAGGGAACATCGATCATGGCAGGAACCTGAAGCAGATGGTCACATTGTGTCCTCAGTCAGGAAGCAGAGAGTAATGAATGTTGGTGCTCAGCTCACCTCCTCTTTTTTTAAAAAATATTTTTTTACTTTCTTATTTATTGAAAGACAGAGAGAGAGAGAGAGAGAGAGAGAGAGAGAGAGAGAGAAAATGGGTGGTTCAGGGCCTCCAGCCACTGCAAACAAACTCCAGATGCATGTGCCACCATGTGCTTCTGCCTTATGTGGGTACTAGGAAATCGAGCCTGGGTTGTTAGGCACTGAAAGTAAGTGTCTTAACTGCTAACCCATCTCTCCAGTCACTTCTTCCTTTTTATTCAGTCCAGGACCAGTCACCTACATTCAGGGTAGATCTTCTTTCCTCAATTAAACTTTTCTGGGCAACACATAGAGGTATGTTTCCATAATGATTGTAAATCCCATCAAATAAATAATAAGATTAATTATCACACCAAACATTTATGTTTATTCTGGGCTAAGGTGGCTCAGCAGCTAGGAATGCTTGCTGTGTAAGTATAAGAGTCTGAGAGGACCTGTACCATAGAGCTGGATGTGGCTACACATATCTATAACCCCAGTTCTGTGTGTGGTAGTTTGAATGGATGTCCTCCAGTAGATTCAGAAGTTTATTGAAGCTTGTAATTAGATTTCCAGCTGCCTTGCTGGAGGAGGTGCCACCATGAGCAGATCCAAGGGTCCAGCCCTAAGGTGTGTTTGGAGACAGATCTGATTTCCAACCTAAGGAATGCAGCGTGCTGGAGCTCTGCCCGGAGTCCTGCAGTGTGCTTGTTTATGGTGCTGGGGGTAGCATTTCTCTCTGCATAGACCTGTGAAAGGGGGACAGCTTCTTCTACCAGGGAACTTCCCCTGGGTCAGTAACCTTCAATAAATCCCTTCCTCCCATAAACTGCCTGGTTTGGAGGTTCACCCCAGCAACAAGAAGCTGACTACATCAGTGGGAGACAGTGGGACAGAGACTAGAGCTCGCTGAGGCTTGCTGACAGAAAAAAAAAAAAAAAAAAGATGAAAATGGCAGCGCTGGTTTGAATTAGAGACTCCATATCAAGAAAACAGGCAATGACCAAAAGGAGGAAGACAAGTGACATTTCCCTCTGGCCTCTGCATGTGTGCATAGGATGCATGCATCTGCACATACCTATGCATACATCACACCACATATTATACCTCACATACACTATACACATACACACACACACTAAAAAAGAAAAGATGTATATGTATGTCTTTATATTAGCAACACACTCTCTGGTTATTGTAGTTTTGAAAGTTTTTAAATCCTTTTGGGAATCCTTTATCCTTTTTCAGAATTGTTTTTGCCTTCTTGAGTCCTTGGATTTCCATATTAATTTTGGAATGTTTGTCAATGTCTGCTGAGGGAGCTGGGAGCCTAATTTTCAGTTGATCTTCAGTGAACATTTGAAGCAAGGCCTAGGAAAGATGAACAAGTGGACTGTGAAGGGGAGTAGCCAAAGTGAAGGGTCTTGGTAGAAGTGTGACCAGAAGGTCCTCTAAGAAGAAGCAGGGCCAACATATCTGGAGCAAGCAGAGTCATCCCTTATAGGCTTGGGATTGGAATCTTCAGCAGATACGACATAACTAAGAGTTAGAAATCATCCCTCTGGGTGCCATGCAGGGAATAGACCGAGTAGTCGTGAGGAACACAGCAGTAGTTTGGACCAGGGGGTACCACCGAAGATGGAGCATTGAAAGAGATTGAACTCTGAATACAGTGTGATGGCAGTGAGGCAGACAAGCACACAGTTAATTTAGAAACTCTGCACTTTGGCTGCAGAGATGGCTCAGCTGTTAAGTGCTTGCCTAAGGACCCCGGTTCAAGGCTTGATTCTCCAGGACTCACATTAGCCAGATGCACAAGGGGGCGCACGCGTCTGGAGTTCGTTTGCAGTGGCTGGAAGCCCTGGTGTGCCCATTCTCAATCTCTCTCTCTCTCTCTCTCTCTCTCTCTCTCTCTCTCTCTGCCTCTCTCTGTCTCTTTCTCTCTCTGTCACTCTCAAATAAATAAATAAAAATGAACAAAAAAATTTAAATAAAAGAATCTCTGCACTTATCAACCTGGGACCCCTGTCTGCATCAAGCTAGGTTTCATGCACACCTCAGGCTTCAGACAAGTGCAATAGGTCATTCCTCTCTAGCAAACCTTTGGTAACTCCTCTTTTGTGGTTAGCTTTCATTCAAACACATGGAGAGGGGGCACATCCTGAAACTAGACACAGGGTATCCATTCAGCCTAAATTAGTTTTGGGTGCATGCACAGAAATGCAGACTATATCCTCTGGCTGAACTTTTATGGGGAATCCTCAATTTACTATCCTATGCCTATGATGAAGGATTGGGAATGCTTACAATCAAAATCAGGTGCATCATGGAAAAGGACACAAGCAATAAAGTAAAGCTTACATAACCCAAACCTATCAATCAAAATTAAAACACCAGGGACTGGAGAGATGGCCCATTGGTAGAGGTGATTGCCTGCAAAACCTAAGAACCCAGGTTCAATTCCTCAGTACTCACATATAAAGCCAGATGCACAAGGTGATGCATGCAGCTGGAGATCCTTTGCAGTAGCCAGACCCTGGTGTGCCTATTCTCTGTATCTATCTATCTATCTATCTATCTATCTATCTATCTATCTATCTATCTCTATACACACACACATCAGGACAGTTTTAGGTTACTGAGATGAACTTCCAGACTAGGCACAGCTATGAAGGAAGGAATTTACTGAGGCTTACAGATCTAGGGGAAGTTCCATAATGGCAGAAGAAGCTGGTCTGTTTTTTACAATATCAAGCTAAGAAAGAAAAAGCCACTAGCCAAAAAAAAAAAAAGAAAGAAAGAAAGAAAGAAAGAAAGAAAGAGAAAAGAAAAGAAAAGAAAAGAAAAGAAAAGAAAAGAAAAGAAAAGAAAAGAAAGAGAAAAGGCCAAGGCCACACCACAACAAACACACTTTAGGAATCCCAGTCACTTTATATATCTTTTGACTGGAATTGTAAATCCACCACCACACCTTAAGGCTGGTGCCTCCTAAGAGCCACCCAATAACACCTCCTCCAGCCAGGTGGCTGCAGATCCAAACTACAAACTAATAAAACATTGAATATATTGGGGGGCATCCATTCTGCCTTTTGCCTCCAATTGATTCATAATCATCTCACATAGTAAATTGTATTTAGTCTAATTTTAAAGGTCCCCACAGTCTTTATCAACTTAAGATAGTTCTAAGGTCCCATCTCCTCTGAGATTTAAGATTGTCCCTTAGCTGTGAGTCCTATAAAAATCAAACAATTATATACCTTTAACATATCAAGACACAGAGTAAACATTTTACACTGTTATAAGGTATGAGAGGGTGTGGGTCCCTAGATCCTTAGGGCTACAGTTCCCCAAAGGCATCTAGGCAACTGTGGGGAGCAAGGTCATGAGTGCAATGAAAGAACCACTTTCAGGAGGCAGCCTCTGTGAACAGCTTGGTTTATTCCATAGGGAAATGGGTTTATAAGCAGTTGAGGGCAGGAAGAGGGTCCTAAGGGGACTGGCGGGTTCAAAGGTTGCTAGCCAATGCCTAGGGATGTTCATTCCAGCACATAGGGAGTCAGGTGATCTACATGGTGGTGGGAAGAGAGTCACAGGGGCATGGCTGTGTGAAGGCTGCTGGCTGATAAGGAGTTTCCTGGGCAACTGGCCAAAGGTCACAGGGCTATGGGCAAAACCTAAGTTCAGTTGTGCTGGGCTTGGAGAGAGGGTGGCCTCTGTAGCCCCGGGGTCCTTAGCCATGCCTGGCAGCTCAGGCCCATCTCCTGAAGGCTCCAGCCTGTGCCTGGCAGTGCCCAACAAGAGAGAGAGAGAGGAACAATGTAAAACTCAACAACCGTCGAGAAAACATCAAACTTTTGTAGTTTAAGTGCAATATAACCAGTGACTAACAGTCTCTGGATTTTTTAATTCCATCCCTACAGCTTGACTGAGTAGCCAGGGAAAACTTCCATATAGCATCCATAGTAGCTGTTGTATAGTCCTGGTATATCCAAAACACCTTTGGGTCTTTATGTAAACTACAGCCCATCTTTCAAAGGCTTTTTCAGCCTATTTATGAGGGTCATCATGCCCTGCCTATATGCCGCATCTCAGCAGCAGCTCCCAAAACTGTGTGTAGTTTATAACCACTTCATACATTTTTCATGCTTCTGAAACCAATACCAAGTGTGCAGAACACAGCCGTATTTTTAATTTAGGGATGAATAAATTAAAACCTTGAAGAGAAGCTTCCCTTTTCAGTCAACTCTTTAGAAAACAGTTTGTATTTTTATCAATCCTTCTTCAGGTATTCTCTCCATTGTTTGAATGTAAAGCAGTTGGGCCATCTTCCTTATGATTGCTAATGTGTTTAACAATAGCAGCTTTAGTAACCTAAAACCAGTCTCAGTGCCTATAATTTTAACTTGCTTGAATTTTTCAAACCTAAAATCTCAAATCTCTCAATCCAATGTCTTTGGTCAAGCACATCAGTCCATTACAAATTTCACTTTGATCAAATTCTCCAGGCCCAGGCAGCAGAACATAGCCAGCCCTTATACCAGTAGCCCAGTTTCAATAAAGTCCTCTGCAGTCTTTCCTTCACCTTAGAAAGTTCATAAGCCAAGCTTCCAAATATATTTCTCTGCACTTAGCATTTTCAAATTCTCATAAGAATAGTTTATAATATTTGGTTTACCAATCCAGAAGGCATCTTGAGTCACAAGTCCTTGTTCATTTTTCCAAAACAAAAGTTTCAAAAGACCAAAATACACATGGTCAGATTCATCTCATCCCACTCCTGGTACCAATTTCTGTAGTAGACAGCTTCAGGTCACCTAGATGAACTTCCAGACAGGCACAGTTATGGAAGGAATGGATTTATTGATGCTTACAGATCCAGGGGAAGTTCCATAATGGCAGAAGAAGCTAGCCTGCTTCCTTTTACAGGTCCAAACAGAGAGAGAGAGAAAAAGCCACAAACAGAAAAAAAAAAAAAAAAAAAAGGCCATACCATAACAAACACACTTTAGTAACTCTAGGCACTTTGTATATCTTTAGATTGGAATTGAAAATCCACCACCATACCTTAGGGCTGTCCCTAAGATCCACCCAATAACACCTCCTCCAGCCAGGTGGCTATAGACCCAAACTACAATGTACTGAATATATTGAGGACAATCTACTCAAACTACCACTATACATACATACATACATGCATGCATGCATATTTATATATTCTGCCACTTTATATTTTATAAATACTATTTACAAAAATAAAAGACCACCTCCATCCCACCCCTAGAACTGAATCCTCCTTCCCCTGGCCTCCATAAAGGAAGGCCCTGGCAGTAATCTCCTGTTCTTGGATACTCTAGCTCAAGTAGCTGGCTGTATCCTTGAAGTGTGTCCTGTACTATCTCTCTAAACAATCCTTCTTATTATTTTGCTATTTGTGTGTGCTTTCTTAGTTCTTTCAATAAGACACCAAAAACCTGGAAATACCTGGTCCAAAGAACCCCCATACTCCCACCAGAGCAGCAACAGAGTTGACAGGATTTGCTAATAGATGAAATGATAAGTTTGAAAAAGAGGGGTCAAAATGAGTCCAAGATTGTCTGAGCAATGGAAAAGCACTTGCTATCAAATCAAGCTTCAGGGATCCAAGGGAAAGATTGGGGTCCATGCTTGTAGATGATGGATGCGAAATGTCTATTAGATATTCAAGTGCCAATAGCAAATAGAGGGCTAGATATAAAAGTCTAGATTCAAGAGAAAAGTCTGACCTGTAAACAGAAATGGAGAATTTTAGCCAGGGTAATGGTGCATGCAGATAGTCCTAGCACTGATGGTGGGGAGGGGGCAGTAGCAGGAGGATCATGAGTTACAGGCCTGCCTGCCCCCCTCAAAAAAAAAGAAGAAGAAATAAAGGAAGGAGGGAGAGAAGATACGAGTCTTTGCCAACTAGATGGGCTTGGAAGCTGTGTAACAAAATGCTATCACTAAAGCAGGGAGTGCCCACTGAAGCAAGGTGAGGACATGAAGCCTGACACTCAGAGCCTTCCACAGTGGACCAACTGGGAAGAAGAGACCGAGCTGAGACAAAACTAACAGCAGGCTTTGAACTTGAACTTTTCCAAACGGTTCTCAGGATACCACATCCTGACAACCTCCCTGGATTGGCCACATCCAATTTCAGGACTTCCAATAAAACTTTGGTTGTCATTGTATTTGTTGTGCTAAGTGCCTATGTATCCTGTGCTGCTGACTTCTAGTCTCAGACCTCTCTCTGGCACATTGTTTCCCCAGCTGATGGTGGGTGGTGTCTGGAAAGGAATGTATGGTTTTCCTCCTTGTGTGTGCACCTTAGGATCTAGCAGTGCTCTCTAGACACTATCTTGCTCCATATGCCCACTCCAACCCCACAACACAGTACCTTAAAAGTTCCACCCTTTGATGACCAGCTGAAAATAACTCCAGCTGCCCAGCCAAATGGTGACCAGCAAAGTGGGTGGGAGGCTACAGGGAAGACCCAAGCCCCATAAAGAAACAAAACTGGTCAACAGAAGAGTATAGGAAGCTACTGGGTTGCCTCAGATCTTACACAGTGGCAGAGGCCATAAGTATTAATGGCCCCCACTCCAGGCCACCCACATGGTTATGCAGCTGGATGAGAGTCCAGTGTGGTCCTTTTGCTTCCAGGACATACCAGGGCACGAAGAGAAAGTATGGGTAATCTACCACAAGAGAAACACTGCAAATGAAACTGATTCAAAATAAGGGAAAGGTTGAGCCAGGCCACACAGGTCTGTCAGGAATTATATGGCTTTGGGCAATAAGACTGACCTCTCTGAACTTCTCACTTGTTATAAGTAACATAGAAACCCTCGATGTGCCAAGCACCATTCTCACTTAGCATTTTCATAAATTATTGAATATTACAATGACCCCAAAGACAGGTATTCTTCCCCCCGCCCCCCACGTAGGGTTTCACTCTTGCTCAGTTTGACCTGGAATTCAGTATGTAGTCTCAGGGTGGCCTCGAACTCATGGCTAGCCTCCTACCTCTGCCTCCCAAGTGCTGGGATTAAAGGTGTGCACCACCACGCCCAGCAAAGACAGGTATTCTTATTGCATCTATTTATCAACAAGGAAACTAAGGCACAGGGATGTGAGAAACACATCCTGTTTCAAATAACTCTGGTTCAGAAGTGGTCAGGCAAGATTTCAATCTATAACACACTTAACGACCACTGTGATTGGTCCTAACCTCATAAGGATTATTTCAGAATTGAATGAGAATATATATATAAACTGTTCAAAACAAGGGATCTAACATATATTGATCAATAAAACTGCAGCAAAGGGATAAAGGAAGCAAAGATTAAGAGCTGAGTGCCAACCCCATTCGGCTGGAAGTAAAGGCTTTGTTAAAGAGGTCATCATTGTCCTCTTTCCTCTAACAGCAGTTAGAGTGTCTTCTCAAGAGAGGGGGGAATGAGAGGGACTCAGGTAGCTTTGTTAGGTAGGTAGTTTGGAGTGACTGGGCCTCAAAATAAAGGCAGGAATGTCCTCACAATCTCCACTTTGCTAGGGATCAAAGAATGACCCAACTTCTTATCTCTTGCCTAAAGGAGTTCCCTATGCCTGTATTTTTCCATGAAGAAGCCCAGGAGTTCCCCTTTCCTAGAAAGTTAAACCTGTCATCATGGCCTCCTCTAGAGCCTGCCCCTAGCCAATCAGCCCACATTCTGGCGTATCTAAGCCTGAAGGTGAAACTCATCACAATAAGTTTATAAATAGACCCTTACCAGGGGCAAGAGCTCTCTTGGCTGCTCCTGAGCTAGGTTCTGGTAAGCTTCTCTTGTTTTGGCCCACCCAGGCAGAGAGGAGAGGAGACATGCACACCCTTACTCTCACACAGGCTGTCTACCCACTCCTGCCCTCCACATGGCAGGAGCTCTCTGCACTTTCTTCTCTTTCTTTCTCTTAATCTAATAAAGTCCCTCTAAACCTTGCCCTCTGGCCTATGGATTTTAATTCTTTAAATTCATAGGACAAGAATCTGGGGTACTGTAAATATATGGGTATGTTGGCATATTGGTATACTGACAAGGAACCCAAAAATTCCTGTTTCAGCTAGAACTGGGTTTGGGGTTCAGAGTTTGGCATGGTTCCTTTCATGAATAATCACACAATTTTGAAACCCCATAGTGACTAATATATGAAGGGACAGGAAGCTTGCAGTGCTTAGTAATAGAGGCAGCAGCCTGCTCAGGTCCAGCCCCAGGTGACCCTTACTCAGTGCTCACTGCCTCTAGGCAACATGGTAGCCAGTCATCTTCCCTCATCTCCTGATATCCTCCAGCAGATCCACATTTGTTCCCATGTGGCACACAGAATTCATGTGATTTCTTCAGAGTCTTTCAGCTAACAAGTGCCCCAGTTAACTTTTGAGCTAAGATATACACTTGCCCAGAATAAGTGCCCGTATGTCCAGAATGTCCAAGGTGTCTTGTCCTTAGGGACTGCCCACAAATGCAGTTTGATTCAGACAAAAGAAATTCTGGGTCAAGGTTTGGAAGGAGCCACACCACAGATCTTTGGGAGAAATCTTAAAGCCATAAAGACTTGCAGGGGCTATCAGTGAGAACCAACTGACCCCTAAGGGCAGCCTCCCTCCAACCGTCTTTGGTGTGAGGTGGTGTGGGTGGAATTGAGGCAGGATAAAAAGATAGGAGAAATTATGGGGACATGAGAAGGGAAAGGAGCCCCTCACCCAGGAGTGTGGCTGAAGCCTCTCACTAGCAGAGAAGCAAGAATTCCAGCACTGCGAACAACTGCCAAAGACCATTCTCCTTTACTCAGGGCAAACGCAGCTTTTCTAGGAGTCGTACCAGAAACCCCATTGACAAGGAAAGAATGCATGCTAGACACTTTGTGCAACCCTAGTAGTGGCTCCTTGTTTTACCTTGTCAGATTATATATGATTCCATCCAAAGCACCTCCTCTGAAGCTACTCTATAATTTCGCTCATCAAATGATAGAGTATCAGTTTCCCAGTACCCATGTAAAGCCAGATGCATAAAGTGGCACATGTATCTGGAGTTCCTTTGCAGTGGATAAGGGCCCTGGCATGCCCATTCTCTTACTCTCTCCTCTCTCTCTTCCTTCTTTTCTCCCTTCTTTTTTTTTTTTTTTTTTTTTTTTTTGGTTTTTCGAGGTAGGGTCTCACTCTGGTCCAGGCTGACCTGGAATTAATTCTGTCATCTCAGGGTGGCCTTGAACTCATGGCGATCCTCCTACCTCTGCCTCCCAAGTGCTGGGATTAAAGGCGTGCACCACCACGCCTGGTCTTTTCTCCCTTCTTGCAAATAAGCAAATTTTTTAAAAGAGAGAAAAAAGAGTTTCTTAGAAACCTGAGATGTAACTTGAAAGCCACCAAAATGGGTTGTATGGCTAATGCCAGGACACTTAGCTGTGACCCTGTCTTAGAAAAGCCCATCTCCACACTCCGGTATGTCTTTATCTCTCGTAGAGAAGTCCAAACCATGATCTCAGGCGTGCATTCCTTCTCGAGAGTCTTTCTTAGTCTCATCCATAACATCTCCAGCTCTGCTTCATATTGGCCAGGTCTGAAATGCTTTTCTGCATCGAAGCCATGAATCCCGGATTTGGCTTGAGTTGAGGACCCTAAAACATTAGGGGAACCCCTCAGGCTGGTGAGGGGGACAACAAGGAGCTGTGTCTCAGTCCTCTTGCTGCTGACAGTCACCTCAGTCACCCAGAGGGGAGTCAGTCACCCTCAGGAGCACACCTAAAGCTCCTACCTAATGTGGGTTTAAACCTCTAGAACTCAGACCAGCATTAGAAACAAACTGCTGTCCTTTTCCTCTAGGGTCAGTTCTATTTTCAGCACCCTTCTGTCCCCCCCCCCCCACACACACACACACTGCCCCCCGCTCCCGGCCCTCCAAAGGACCCTCCAGCTGGCGCCAGAGAGCCAAGCCCAGAAGGGCAAGTAGTCCAGCAAAGACCCTGCCCCTGCCCCTGCCCAGAGGCCCCGCTATCTCAGGTCACTTTCACACACCACTGGGGTTAACAGCCTGTTTACTCTAGAGGACAACAGGAGCACAATAGGACACAGCCCCCCACACACAAACTGTACCCCCCACCAAGCTAGGAGCGAGGAAAACAACTCCCTGGCCTTCTGGCTCCTCCAGGGAGGGCAGGAATCCCAGAAGGATTTTTTTTTTTTTTTCTTTGCTCAATATGTAGATATTTTTTCCCCCAAACCCACTTGGAACAGGCCATCTTCAGCCACACACTGGAAGGAACTTCGATGCTGGTTCTCTTGAACTTTAGGAATCCAGCTTCCTAATGTTTTCCAATTCCAAATATAAAACACACCAAAAAGAAGTATTAAAATATTTTGGACTTCAAAGACACTTTCTCATTCATAATGGCCACATGAAATTAAATAAGAATCAGGCATCAAGATGGCTCTCTCTCCCTCACACTCTCACTCTGTCTCTGTCCCCTCGCTCCCTCTCTTCCTTCTTTAAGGAAAAGAAAATACAGCCAAAAGGATGGGGCACTCCCGCAGCTCAGGAAATGCTTGCACGAAGCTGCTTTACCTAATCTAGCTAGCATTTGTAACCAAGGATTAGTGGAGCAGCCTCTTGTAATTACCCTTGTTACCCATTTGCGGCTGGCTATCTCCGTGAGGCCAGTAAATCTTGAAATTGCAGGCTGACCACCCGGGAGAACTGAGACAGTCAGCCACATCTCTGAAAAGGCCTGCCCTGGGGCTGTTCCCATCCCCCTGAGATGGCTGGGAGTGACTCCCAGACCTCGCTGTGGCTTTGAGGTAAATAAAACCAGGGTGGCCTGGGAGCCCTTTGTACCCCTGTGAGGAGAATGGAGGCAGCTGATCAGAGGGTTCCCAGTCCCACCTTCCATCACCCCAGGGAGCTTGGACTCCTCCCCACTTCCTGTTTGGGCCCCAGAGATGAGCAGGAAGAGGGAAAGTGGGTTAGGGGACACCCTGAAAATTCTGACTTGCTCTATTGGGATGCAGAACAGTACCTGTGGAGCCTCCAAGCTCCCCTGTGCATTTTATGTAAACGGAGATCTCACTTGGGACTTAAATGTGACCTCAAATCAACTTTAGAAAGAACACTTATAATGTATCTTTACAACATGTTCCTAGGCTAGATCTCTGGAAATTAAATATAATATTTAAAAAATACTCAAGCTGGGCATGGTGGTGCACGCCTTTAATCCCAGCACTTGGGATGCAGGGGTAGGAGGATAGCCATGAGTTCAAGGCCACCCTGAGACTACCTAGTGAATTCCAGGTCAGCCTGGACCAGAGTGATACCCTACCTCGGAAAAAAAAATAATAAATTCCTGGGAACATCACCCTGGGTTATTTTTGAGATGAAATTGGTTTGCTAACCTCTCACTGACACCTTCATTAGGACAAAGATGCCACTAAGGAAATTATTTTTGTTATTTTACCCTAGGATGTGAGCCCTTAAACACCACTCTGAAAGTATCATGGTACAAGTAGAAGTTATGACCCATTCCGATGCCAAGAGCCTATGATGATGATAAACTGCTCAGTGCACACAGGAGTGGTTTCCTGTACATAACATAGTACACCCGGCCCTTTAAATGTAGCTGTAGATAATTTAATACCAGTTATCTCCTATTTGCAGTTAATTGGCATATACGACAAAACTGGATCATGCAGTAAAATAATACTCTCTGAGATGCTTACACCTACCTGTTTATACTCTCTCTCGTCCCCTGCGCCAGTCAGTCCCTCCACTGAGCCTCATGCTTCCCAGGAACATGAGTTCTTTCAAGCGTCTCCACCAAAGGGGCCATGGGCTCTGGCTGGACCGCTTTCCTTCTGCTTATCTCTCCTCTTCCCCCTCTCCCACTTTCCCTTCCCCTCCTCTCTCTCTTCTCCTTCCCCTCCTCTATCCTTTTTCTCTCTCCCTTCCTCTCATGTACCAACAATCACAACCAGAATTTGGAATTCAAGGAATGAGTATCTTCTACTAAAAAGATGATGGAGGGCTGGAGAGATGGCTTAGCAGTTAAGCACTTGCCTGTGAAGCCTAAGGACCCTGGTTCGAGGCTCAGTTCCCCAGGACCCACGTTAGCCAGATGCACAAGGGGGCGCACGCGTCTGGAGTTCGTTTGCAGAGGCTGGAAGCCCTGGTGTGCCCATTCTCAATCACTCTCTCTCTCTCTGTCTCTTTCTCTCTCTCTCTCTCTCTCTCTCTCTGTCACTCTCAAATAAATAAATAAAAAATGAACAAAAAGTTTTTTAAAAAAGATGATGGAGCATTGGACAGTTTGCCCAAAGTTACCAAACAAACAAACAAACCCAAATGAGTTTTTCCTTCTTTCTGCAAGGCTGCTAATTTCTTATAATATTTTTTCTGCAGTTTAGGCCCCAGAACATGGGAGTCTAAGTTCAATTCTGATATGAATAGTATTGGATTTTCATTTCAGAGGAAGCAAGAGGGACTCACTAGGCAAATTAGTTACTACCCAGTGAAGATGTTTTCTATACCCAGACACAAAGTTTATTCTATTCCCAAACAAAGTTTAACAAACCCTAAAAAGAAATGAATAACAAAAAGAAGGAAGGGGGCCTGGAAAGATGGCTCAGTGAATAAGAGTGCTTGCAGGGCTGGAGAGATGGCTTAGTGGTTAAGCACTTGCCTGTGAAGCCTCAGGACCCCGGTTCGAGGCTTAAGTCCCCAGGATCCACGTTAGCCAAATGCACAAGGGGGCGCATGCATCTGGAGTTCCTTTGCAGTGGCTGGAAGCCCTGGCGTGCCCATTCTCTCTCTCTCTCTTTCTCTGTGCCTCTTTCTCTCTCTGTCACTCTCAAATAAATAAATATTTTTTTTTAAAAAAAAAGAGTGCATGAGGACCTGAATTCAAGTGCCAGCAATTACATAAAAAGTTAGGTGTATACCAGGCGTGGTGTTGCATGCCTTCACTCCCAGTACTTGGGAGGCAGAGGTAGGAAAATCACCATAAGTTCAAAGGCACCTTGAGACTACATAGTGAATTCCAAGTCAGCCTGAACTAGAGTGAGACCTTACCTAGAACTGCCCCCCCAAAAAAATACCCAGCAACTCCAGTTTTAGTGAGAGACTCCATCTCAAGAAAATAAGACATAAGAATGACAGATGAGGACTGGAGAGATGGCTTAGCGGTTAAGCGCTTGCCTGTGAAGCCTAAGGACCCCGGTTCGAGGCTCGGTTCCCCAGGTCCCACGTTAGCCAGATGCACAAGGGGGCGCATGCGTCTGGAGTTCGTTTGCAGAGGCTGGAAGCCCTGGCGCGCCCATTCTCTCTCTCTCCCTCTATCTGTCTTTCTCTCTATGTCTGTTGCTCTCAAATAAATAAATAAATAAATGAACAAAAAAATTTTATAAAAGAATGACAGATGACACCTAAAGTTCTCCTCTGGCCTTTGAATACCTGCATACACGGTGCATGTGTGTATGTACATGCACACACACATGCATATACCACACACGCAAGATAATAAAAATTTAAAGAAAGGAAGGAAAGATGACAAAAAGATGGAAAGAGGTAGAAAGGGAGTGACAAAAAGCAAGGGAAGTTGTTGCAGTAGTGTGCATGGATTGTACCCCCCCCCAGATATTTTCAATTATTATATGTCAATTCTTTAAAGGAATGAATGAATAGAGAAGAGAGACTCCCATGGGGCAGCTGTGGAAAGGCGGTCTTACAAAGGAGTTCTGTTTTCGTTGTTCTAGGAGCTGTTGGGAGGTGATGGCTGGAAGCTGAGGAATTCCCTCACCACCAGGATGGTCAGTTTGGAATTGTTTACAGTACAAGTGCCCCAAGGGAGCTTGACTGACCTGCTGCTGACTTCAGAGTGCAGTGTGATGGATCAGACATTGACAGACTGACCCCTGCGCCATTCCCAGCCTCTACCACAGGAAACTTAGGACAGCAATCTCCAGTGGGGAAACCAAGGAATAAAATGAAAGTCTAAGATAAAGCCAGGGAAGAAATGAGGAACAAACCCCAAACTGTGGCTAAGACCTGCTGCTAACATTAAACACCTAAAGTCTGTCATTGGCCAGCTAGTTTGCACACTATAATATCTAAATACAGAATTCAGGCTGGAGAAATGGTTTAGCAGTTAAGTGCTTGCCTGTGAAGCCTGAGGACTCCAGTTCGAGGCTTAAGTCCCCAGGACCCACGTTAGCCAGATGCACAAGGGGGCACACGCATCTGGAGTTCCTTTGCAGTGGCTGGAGGCCCTGGCGCGCCCATTCTCTCCCTCTCTCTCTCTCTCTCTCTCTCTCTCTCTCTCTCTCTCTCTGTCGTTCTCAAATAAATAAAAAATGGGGAAAAAAAAAGACTCTTTTAAATACAGAATTCTTGGGACTAGAAGATGGCTCAGTGGGTAAAATGATTGCCATGCAAATATGAAGACCTGAGTTCAATTCCCCAGCACCCACACAGAGGTGGGTTGGAATCTCAACACTGAGGAGGGAAAAGGAGACAGAAGGAACCCTGGGACTTGCTGGCCAGCTAATTTAGCAAAAGCTGTGAGTTTTTGGTTCAGCAAAAGACCCTGTCTCAGGAAAATAAGGTAGAGTGTGAGTAACCAAAGTGTAGCATAGGAGATAGGAATTGGCTAGGCAGTTTAGGGGTGACAGGACCCCAAAATAAGCAGCTTTATTTTTCCTCATCCAGAAGCAGGCAATGTCATTAAGCCAGCATGGAAAACCTGGATTTTTCTTTATCTCTTTTTTCCCTGGAAAATTATGCCTGCCAGGAGAGATTCCTAGTTTACACCCTTTCTAGATGACAGAAGCCCTGATCCCTACCTAAGATTTCTGGAAATATTGCCACATTTTACAGAAACCTGTTGTGGTTGTTTGAATTATTAGCCCCCCTCCCCCATAAAGTCATTGATTCTGAATGCTTGATCCCCAGCTGATGACAATTTGGAATCAGAGCCTTGATGGAGATGTATTGTTGGGGACAGGCTTATGTGTGTTTAGCCATTTCCCCTTGTCAACTCTCCTGCTGCTGTTGTCCACCTGATGTTGGCCAGGAGGTGATTTTCACCCTCTGCTCATGCCACATTTTTCCCTGCCATCAAGGAACTACCCCTTGGGTCTGTAAGCCCAAATAAACCCTTTCCTTCCTCAAGCTGCTTTCAGTCGAGTTCTTTCTGCTAGCAATAAGAAGGTAACTGGGGCTGGAGAGATGGCTTAGCAGTTAAGCGCTTGCCTATGAAGCCTATAGACCCCGGTTCAAGGCTCGATTCCCCAGGACCCACCTTAGCCAGATGCACAAGGGAGCGCATGCGTTTGCAGTGGCTGGAGACCCTGGGGCGCCCATTCTCTCTCTCCCTCTATCTCTCTGCCTCTTTCTCTCTCTGTCACTCTCACATAAATAAATAAAACTGAACAAAAAAAAATTTTTTAAACAAGAAGGTAACCTATGAAATCTGATCTTCCTCATGTAGAGAGAGACCTGTGTCACTTCACATAAAAATCCCCTGACTAAGCCGGGCGTGGTGGCACATGCCTTTAATCCCAGCACTCGGGAGGCAGAGGTAGGAGGATTGCCATGAGTTCAAGGCCACCCTGAGATGACAGAGTTAATTCCAGGTCAGCCTGGACCAGAATGAGACCCTACCTCAAAAAACAAAATCAAAAATAAAAACAAAAAATAAATCCCCTGACTGAATCTCTGGATGGGCTTCTCAAACTCCCTCTTACCTGCTTGGGTAAGAGCTCCTCCTTGCTTCCTTTTCTTACATTCTGGGCTTAAGTCGCCCTTCGCTTCTCCCTCCTAAAACTCTAAACTATAATAAAATCTTTCTGAGACTTATCCTCTGGTCTGTAGATTTCATTCTTTGAATTCATAAGACAAGATCTAGGAGCATCCCAAAATTACCAGTGCATTGGCAAATATTGGCACATTGACAGAGGTACCCCAAAATTCCTGTATCAAAGGAAGACACCTAATACAAACCTTTAGATGCCACACACACAGTCACACATGTGTGGTCACACACATATGAACAGGCAATACATATGTACATACATATTTACATACATACATATGTACATCAATGAGGATAGAATTCTCTCTCTGGGAACAGAGATGAAGATGAATAAAATCCTATAGTTCCCAGGTCCCTTCTGCTGGAGGTAGGCAATCTGGGCAGCCTACTTTGATACTGGCCCTTACTAAATTTCTGAGGCCAGGCAACATCCTGGCCATATCCTCCCCCAGTATTTCCATCCTATACAGGTACCCTTCTCCATCTCCCAGGGAGAAGAGGCTGCTGGAAACCCAAACACCCCATGGAGGGAAGGACTGGTGCCAAGTCGTCTGGGGCCCCTTCCCCTGGGAAACAGGAAACGCAGCCAGACTTGTCACCATGGCCTAAAGTAGGATGGATGGCTCTGGTAAACCGATCCCTGCTAATGTAACCATAGGTGCTATTTCATATAAATACATACACCCAGACATTTCTCATCAGCATAGCATCTTTCCCTGGAGGCCTGGCTGCCTTGCAGCCCCCCTGCCTGCGCCAGCAACCCCACACCACCAGTCAATGGGGGCCATAGTGGGTGCTTTTGCCACGGCACATATGAAGCCTCCAAAGGCTTCCTTTTCTGCATTTATAATTTTCTATAATGAACGCAGCATCGCACACACCCCCTGTTCTCTCTCGTCTTTGCCAAACTAAACAGCCTTCCCTTACTAATCTCTCCTAGCATGGAGGCCGAGACCATAAATCTAATCACTGTAGAAAGAAAGCCTTCCCAAGCTTCCCTTGGCTTCTCAGTACTGCACACATTGGAAAAGACGCAGCAGATAGTGGTAGGAGCTGTCACAGGGCACATTATAAGATGCAGATGTTGCTACAACAGTGTGCATTGAGAAGCTGGAACTGTAAATTAGCCCGCCTGCTAGAAAAAATAAAGGCCATTTAATCTGTGGTTCCTCCACCCTCTCTCTTCTTTATCCTTTGTCTCCATTGGTACATTAGATTTGAATGAAATGTGGAGTGGAAATTAGAAGCGGAGAATTCAGCACTGCCTTTGCCAGGACAATATGAAATCAAAACTCATTAGCTTCTTTAATCACTTTTAAAAAGTAAAAGGACTTCATGGCTTTAGCTAAACATATTGTTTGCATGCTTAAAAAAATTTTTTTATTTATTTATTTGAGAGTGACAGACACAGAGAGAAAGACAGATAGAGGGAGAGAGAGAGAATGGGCGCGCCAGGGCTTCCAGCCTCTGCAAACGAACTCCAGATGCGTGCGCCCCCTTGTGCATCTGGCTAATGTGGGACCTGGGGAACCGAGCCTCAAACCGGGGTCCTTAGGCTTCACAGGCAAGCGCTTAACCACTAAGCCATCTCTCCAGCCCCCAAAAAAATTTTTTTTGAGACAGTCTCATATATCCCCAGTTGGTCTCAAACTCACTCACTTTGTAACTGAGGATGACAAATTTCTGATCCTCTTGCCTCCACCTGGAGTTACAGGTGTGCACCATCATGCATGTTTGTGAAGTGCTGCAGATCAAACCCAGGGCTTTGTACCTGCTAGGCAAGCACTCTAGCAACTGAACCACATTCCTAGTCCCTGCTTGGGTTTTTTGTTGTTGTTTGATTGTTTAGTAATAAGATACCTTCCCAGTATTCCAGAGCTGACTTAACAACTTCCTCCCAATTATAAATTCACCAATGTCTGTGTTTCAGGAAATAAATAAACAGAACTTTATACATATATTTTAAGAATATCCTTAAGACATGGCATTGTAACAGAGTGTTAGGGATCCAGGAAAGTCCTTGAACCCCAAGCCCTGGGTTTGTTTCTAATTTTATTCAGAGAGTTGAATAAAAAAGACTGAGAAGGATAATTATTGAATTATTATATTTATTGAGGGAAGTACAGAGCCAAGAAGAGGCACCCACTTGGCTAGAGATCCCATGTGGAGGGCCTGGGAAAACCACGGGAAGAAAAGAAAGTTCAAGGAGCTCCTGCTCTTTGGGGAGCTGGAGAGGATAAAGGAGCCCATGTGGAGAGTAAAACTCACCCACAGCTGGAAGTTCCCAAGTAGTCAGAGAGCCTGCCCTCCCTGTGCAAAGGTATCTATAACCTTATAGTTTGGGCTGTCTTCTGGCTCAGGTGAACCAGAGGAACAGCTGGCTGGTTAGAGCTAGGGGCTGTCTCAGGAAGAGGTTAGCGCTGACACCAAGTTCCAGGGGCTGAACTTGACCAACCACAATATTTCAAGGTCTCTAGGAAAGTAGGCAAAAGATGAGAAATCAGATCATCTTTGATTTCCAGCAAATGCAAACTTTCCTACGCTTTTCACCTTCAGGGGTCCAGTCACCCTAATTGTACCCACCTCTCAGCACCAAATGGGGTCAGTCTTTCTTCACACTCCTCGGGAATGCTAATAGGGTCTTCAAGGCAGGTAGATGTGTTGAGACCATCCTTGCACCACCACTAAGGAAACCATAATCTTCTTTCCTTTTTATTCCTCTGTTCTCCCTCCAACAGGGAAAGCAGTTCCAAGAGAGAGGAGACATTGGAAAGGGGAGATATCAATCCCAGTTTTACTTCTTATATTTCAAATATCTCTGCAGGATATATCTGCTCAAAGAGCTTAATCTGAGTCCTGTCTAATGTCACCTTGGATAGTAAGTAGCCCAGGAAGTACCCTAGTCACAAATTACCTAGTATCCTAGGGCTATTCAAAGCAGCACAGCCCATAGGGTAGTTACAGAAACAGGTTTATAAGGAGAAATGTTTTATGAAAATTGACTTCCTTGTGGTCCAGAAGTTAGTTCCACAATGTGCTATCTTCAAACTGGAGACTTGGGAAAGACAATGGTGTAAACTCAAGTGCCAGCAAGCCAGGAGGCCACTTGTATAAAACCAGAAGTTTGAAGGCCCCCAAATCAGAAGCACCAATGTCAAAGGACAAGAGAACACAGATATCCTACCTAGCTCACAGAGGTAAGTGTCAGTCATGGCGGGAGATCTCAAGCTTTAGGTAAAAACTGGCATGCTGTCACCCCTGAACACATACATATCAGGGAGCATGCTAGGCACTTTCTGTCCACCTTCCTCCATGCAAAAACATAAACTGTAATTACAGATAAGAAAACTGACTGCCAGGGTCTGAGGAACTTCTGCACAGTGCAACAACTGCTAAGCCTGGAACTTCAACCTAGAGTCTATGGTCACAGCTGCTGACGCAGGAAGCCTGACTTCTGCAGATTCCGGTCCCACCTTCGATCACTGTGTTAGCTTCGGGTCACTGTGACAGAATGCCTGAGGGCAACAGCTAGGAAGAAAGGCTTGCTTTAGCTCATGCGTTAGAGGTTTTTATTCATGATTGCTTGGTTCTTTTCTGCTTTGAGCCTGTGGTTGCACAGTAGTAGATCATGGTGGGAGTGAAGGCATATACTAGAGGGAGAAAACACAAAGACAAGAAGTTGCCAACCTCCCACAATCCCTTTCAAAGGCACAGCCCAATGACTTTACTTCCTTTCACTGAGGCCTACCTCCCTTTATTTTTATTTATTTTATTTACTGGAGGGAGAAAGAGAGGAAGATAGAGAGAATGGGCACACCAGGGCCTCAAACCATTCAAACATACTCCAGATGCATGCACCACTTTATGCATCTGACTTACATGGGTACTGGGAAATTGAACCTGGGTCCTTAGGCTTCACAGGCAAGTACCTTAACCACTAAGCCATCTCTCCAGTCCCTCTCTGTTTACTGTTTGTTGTTGTAATTTTTTTTTAGACAAGGTGTCACTAGATATCAAAGGCTGGCCTTGAACTCCCTAGGTAGCTCAGGCTAGCCTTGAATTCATGGTCCTACTGCCTCAGTTTCCCGAGTATTGGGATCCACCAAGTATTTGGGAGACATTTAAGATCCAAACCATAACAGTCCTACAGTACAGTTTGGAAACACATGATTAAGCCTCCCACCAAAGCAAAACCTCTTGGAACAGGAGCGGGGAGCTGACCATTGTTGCCTAACCAAGGATTTATGTGGCTGAACTTGAAAAGGTGACTCAGATAAATCAGATTTCTAACCTTAAAACTTGGAATTAGTAGATAGAGACCTAGACAGTGTCCAAGGTAAACTAAGGGACTGGCACTGGGGATGGAGTTACATAAATAACAGACATTTCTTGGTGTTGCCTTCCCAGTAGCCATTCATCTTAGTCCCATTCTTCTCATTTATTATTTTATTTTATTTTATTTTATTTTATTTTATTTTATTTTATTTTATTTTTCTGAGGTAGGGTGTCACTTTAGCCCAAGACTGACCTGGAATTTACTCTGTATTCTCAGGGTGGCCACAAAATCACAGCGGTCTTCCTACCTCTGTCTCCTGAGTGCTGGGATTAAAGGCATGTGCCACCACACCTGGCTTTATTATATTTTATTTTCTTAAAGAATTAACTTCCTGGGCAGAAGAGATGGCTCAGTGGATAAAGTGCCTGCCCATGAGTACCTGAATTTGAATCCCAGAACCCACATAAAAATCAGAAGCTGGGGGCTAGAGAGATGGTTTAGCAATTAAGGTGCTTGCCTGCAAAGCCTAAAGACCTAAATTTGACTCCCCAGTACCCATGTAAGAATGAGGTGGTATGTATCTGGAGTTCCTTTGCAGTGGCTAGAGGCCCTGGTGCACCATATTCTCTCTTGCTCTCTCTCTCTCTCTCTTTCTATTCCTTTCTCTCTCTCTCTCTCTCTCTATAATAAATAAATAAAACATTTTCTAAAAAAAATAGCAAAAAGTTGTGGCAGGCTTCTGCAACCCCAACACCCCTACAAAGAGATGGGAGATGGAGACAAGCTAACTTCTCAGAAGATCGCAGACTAGCTAGCAGAGCAAACAGTGGTAAACAAGCCTCAAAATGAGGTGAAAGGCAAAGACTGACCCAAAGACGTCCTCTGACCTCCACATGCATACTGTGGCACATTACCATAAACACAGCTCTCTCTCTCTTTCTCTCCCCCGCCCCACATACACAAGCTATCTTCCCAGTTATATATAATACCAAAAATTAATTGTCTCTATTCTACCCAAGATTCCACTTACCCATGCTTGGCTAATTGGACACTGGGAACTTGACTCTTGGGTAGAGAGACCCCCATGACAGACATTCCTTAAGTTAGGGCTCTGAAGTGATTTCCCCCATTCCTGCTACTTAGATTCTTAGGGCCTCCCCTAAGTCCAGATATCCCTTCACCCCCCCCCCCACCATGAGCTGCCCTACAATGATGCTCTGGTGTCCTGCCCATACAGCCAGCCTTCACTGCTCCCTCACATACTTCCCACTTACCTGTATACACCCCCAAATTTATCAGAATAGTTCAAGAATTTATTTTTGCTTCTTAAGGTTTTAAGGACATCACCAAATTGGCTAGTGGCTCTCACACAGAGTCCTGCCTTAAATTCATACTCAAGGCAAGGCTTACTTCATCTGGAGTCTTCTTTGCTTACCTGGGCTGGGGCAACTGAAATGGCCTGGAATTAACACAATACTCCCCCACTCCTCATACCCCAAGCAATGGATGGCGCGGGGTTCATCACAACATGGTGGTCTTGAGTACTTGGATTCCTTCTTCTATGGTTGATGGCTTCTCACAGAGTAAGTGTCCAAGATACTTAGGTATCACTTCCACTGTACTATTTCAGCCCAGACCCAAGGGGAAGAGGACAGACCATCTTTCCATGACGAGATTATTTGAACATCCATTGAGGGAAGGTACTGATGGATGGTATTGCATGTGTCATTAGCTCTTTTCTTGAAGTACATTGTGACTTGACCTGAGATATTATCTACTTTGATGTGTACTCTGCCTGCCTGTGACAGACGAGAAGTCAACACTCCCAGACTAACCTCAGCTATAGATAAGTGGTAGTTGAAGATATGCCAGCTTCCTCCCACACTTTTGAGTTAGCTCAAAAGCTGAGTCCATGTTGTTTCCCAGAGCTCCCCAGAGGAAGACTGCTCTCATCCCATCCTGTGGGGAAGTTCTTGACTTCTCTGACACTCTCCTACCTATACTCCCTGAGACTTCTTCTTAAAAGAACAACTGGGACTGGGGAAGCAGTTCAGTTGGTAGAGTACTTGCTTACCATGCATAAAGTCTTGTGTTTGAGCCTCAGTACCACATAAACTAAGCATGGTGGTCCATGCCTGTAACACAGTACTATGAAAGTTGAGACAGGATGATCAAAAGTTCAAGGTCATCCTCAGCTACATATTGAGTTCAAGGCCAACCTGGGATACATAAGTGCTTTATCTCAAAAATAATAAAATGAAACAAAGAACAATTGTCTTCAAATCTTTTTCTTAAAGTCTACTTAATTCTATATTCTCCCCAAATATTCATTTCTTGGGCAAGTCATCCAGAATTTGTTTTTGTTGCATATAACCAAAGACTAGTAAGTGACTGAAAGTTAAAAGGATCCTGAGAGAGGGTGAGAGAGCCATGATATGTGAGGTCCAACCAACCTGATGGAGGGACATGATGCTGGAACAGCAGAGGAGATGTTCAGGCCGCACATCTGCTCCAAGTCTTACTCACAATATTCTGTCTCTGGACTTTTTTCCTTTACAGCTCTACAAAAGTCCTTATAAGAATGTAATGGAACCTTGTCCAAACTCCTTATAATAATGTAATGGAACCTTATGATGGTTAATGTCAAGTTGACAGGATCTAGAACCATTTAAAAGACAAATATATCTAGGTATGTCTGTGAGGGAGTTTCTACATTAGGTTAGTTAAAAAGACCCATGCTAACTGTGGGCACCACCATTTCATAGGCTGGGGTTCTGGACTGTATAAAAAAGGAGAACGTGGAGCTGGAGAGATGGTTTAGTAGTTAAGGCTCTTGGCTGCAAACACTAAGGACCCAGGTTCGAATCTCCAGGTCCTACATAAGCCAGATGCACATGGTGTTGCATGCATCTGGAGTTTGTTTGCAGTGACTAAAGGCCCTGGTGCGCCCATTCTCACACACATTGTCTCTCTAATAGCAAGTAAATAAAAAATAAATCTTAAAAATAATATTTTTTTAAAAAGGAGAATATGAGCTGAGCACCAGTACATCTCTGTGCTTCCTGACTGGATTGAATGTGACCTGCGGTTCCCTGTTCTAGTCATCATGATGGACTATATTCCCTTGAACTGTGAGCTGAAATAAACTAATCCTCCCTTGAGTAGCTTCTTGTCAGCTATAGTGTCACAGCATCAAGGAAAGCAATATAAATCTTTGTCATGAAGCAAACATCCCACAGACTGCCACAGAGCCATGGAGCAAACTCCTCTCAGCAGATGAGACTCCCACAGAAACCTCATCTCTCCCTCTACCTCTTCTCTCATTCTCTAGCTGCCCTGCCCCCAGCCCATACTTTGTGAGCTCAATGACTCTAATGGAATGTCCCCTGCACCAAAACATCTCTTTGAATAGGCTTAGGAGGATTAATGGAAACCAGGGCATTTAGTTGTTTTCCTAAGGCTCCTGTGAGGATAATAAAATTAAGACAATGAGAACCTTGATGGGGGTAGTGAGAGATTTAGTGAAGCCTGTTGCAAGGGACTGTGGGAACCCAGAGGACAGTCTAAGGGCATTGTCATCATGTGGTGCCTGTGCAAAGAAGAAACACAGAGAAAGAGAAGTGGGAAGGCTCTGAAGACCATGTTGGCTATTTGGAAAATAGGTTATAATAGACCTTACCACTCTTACCTCCCCTGAGGTAGCTAAGAAAACTATGCTTGACTTTAGAGTAAGGCACTATGTACAGGACTTCTGGTCAGAAATAGATGGTAAAGAATTGCATGGGTACCCAGCCAGGGCTCTTCATTAGGTATTTATATATCAGGAGATCTGAAAACTTAGAAAACACAGCCTTCCATCCTCAATTCATGAAAACAGTGAATTAAAAGAATAGGAAACACCTGGAATGGAAAGGTTCAGTGGTGTATCCAAATACAGCCATCAAAATCTGACCCTTTTAGGCTAGGTTCAGAGTAGAGCATCCAGGCACTTTATCATGTAAGCCAGGACATTTTTGAGAGTGAAATGGGGTGCTATTAATAACGAAGCTGGGACACAAGGCATAAGCCAAGATGTCTAGGCAAATAGTGACTTAGTGCATGCTCCACTCCACTTGTTGAAAGGCACGATGGGACATGAGTGAAAGTCTGTAATCCTAACCCAAATCAAATTGTGTGTGTGTTCATGCACATGAGTGCAGGTTTGCATGTGCATGTGGAGATCAGAGGACAACTTTTGAATGTTGATCCTCGCCTTCCTGGTCTCTCTGTTCAGTGTTCTGTTGGCCAGGCTAGTTGACCCAGAAGCTTCTAGGAAATTCTCCTATCTCTACCTTCCTTCTCACCATAGGCACTCTGGGATTACAGATACCCACGACAGTGAATCAAACTCAGGTACTCCCGCTACCACTGCAAGTGATTTATGCACTGTGCCATCTCCCATCCCCCAAATCAAACTTTTGTCATTTTCATCCTTGGTAGACATGACACACTGGGTATTTTCCTAATCACAGAACCAAGAGCTATGGATGCATGACTGAAAGAAGTTGAGCAGATCTCTTCTCTCTCAGCCGGCCAATTTCCTCTGCTGTGAAATGAAGATTCCACCTACTTGTAAGGTTGCTAGGAAGATTAATGACTGATGGCCATGAAAGCACCTTGCAGATCTTCATTCAGCAGCTTCCTGCTGGTATGTGTCTATTCAGCTGCAAATCTGGGCAAGCTTGCTGCATAAGAAAGCTTAGACCTGATACATGAGTTCTTAAAAGCTATGAGAAGAATGGCCCCATGTTTCCATTCGGAACCCAAATGAGTGAGCTCTGTTTATTTCCTTTTGAGGCATGTCCTATTACAGCCCACCAGGCCCCTCCTTTCATTCAACTGGAAGACAGCTTTTGACCCTTGAACTTTTAACACCTTTCTCATTGAGGAGAAAGGGCAGCTCAACAGTTAAGTGGAAAGGCATGTACATTTCTTGACTGCCTGACACCACTCATTTTGTCAAGAACAGACAGCAGGAATATGTTGGGTTGGCCAATTGTTTGTCTGCATGGCCAGTTTGAGGGGGTAACATGGAACAACTTATAGGGCATGAGGAGAATAATACGGGGTGTTTTTTTTTAAACTGTAAAAGAAGACCACACACATAGTCCCATGTGGATTGCACCCTGGACCATCTTCAAAAACATGGAAGTTGCATTCTCTCCAGCCATGCGTAGGCCTGGCTTAATTAAATGTAGGCCACAAATGGGCTGGCAGCCACTGTACTGAAACACTGTCCATTGCTGTGGGAGAGATTTCCCACAGCACAGTGCTCCCTGATAAGATAGTGCATGGAGAGAGTACCACCTGGATGCTTGGCAGACGGCTCCATCTGGTTCTCCACAGTCTTGTGCAGAAAACCTCCAAAATGCATTTGGATATAAGCATGCTCGTTTTCCCTTCCCTACATTTTGAAATGACTGTGTTTGGAGGCTAATTAGATCCATATGCTTCTGATTCATTTACACTTAACTCATCAAAACGTTGTTTTGTAATAGCCATTTGAAGTCCAAGGCGCCTCTCTTGAGCCTTTCTTTTTCTAAAAACCAGGAAGTCTTGGTTTGTCAGCCACTAGCAGAGTTCATGGACCAAAGGTTCAAACATGGTTCAAGACAAGATTCTAGACTCGAGAGACTGTCATAGTCCAGAGTTGTCCCAGTGTGCCACTTTCCAATGTGTGACTTTGAATCTTTTATTACTCTCCAGAGACACTCAGTGCTCAAAATGGTGGGAAACAATCTATGAGAAAAAACAGAAATTATGATCAGATCTCTGGGCAGAAAAGGGAAACCTAGATGCCAATAGTGTCTTTTGTTTGTTTGTTTTGTGTGGGCTTGTGTGTGTGCGTGCACATGCGTGTGCCACAGCACACTTGTGGAGGTCAGAGGACAACCTTGAGGTGTCTGTGCTCCACCTTCTTTGAGACAGGGGGGTCTTGTAGCTGCAAACAAACTCTGGCCCACAAACTTCAGATTCTCCTGGCTCCACTGCCCATTGTCATAGGCAGGCTGGGATCAAAGAAGCATATGCCACTCTGCATCCTACTTATGTGGGTGCTGGGGAATTGAACCCCAGGCTGGAAGGCTTTGCAAACAAGCACCTTTAACCACTAATCCTTCACCCCAACCCCAGCAATTGTCACTGGGGTATGACCTCGGAAGGGATATTAGAAGCCCAGTCTATTTGGTTGTCTCATAATTTGTTGCCCACCATGACGTGGACAGGCTTCCCTGCTTTGAAATCCTGCTACAATACATTGTGTTGCCACCAGCCCAAAGCAACAGGCCAAGGGACTATGCACAGAAACTTTTGGAACCATGAGATAAAATAGACCTTTCTGCATTTGAAGATGATTATCTCAGCTATTTTGTCACAGTAACAGAAGATACCAACACAAGCATCCAAAACTCGGGACTTAAAAATATAGTTCAAATACACCTCAACATAATAAAGGCTATGTATGACAAACCTATAGCCAACATTATACTAAATGGGGAAAAACTTGAAGCTTTTCCACTGAAATCAGGAACAAGGCAAAGGTGTCTACTTTCTCCATTTTACTTAATATAGTATTGGAAGTCTTAGCTACAGAAATAAGACAGGACACAAATAAAAGGAATACACATTGGAAAGGAAGAAATCAAATGATTATTATTTGCAGATGATATGATTCTATATATAAGGGACCCTAAAGACTACTAGAAAATGTTAGAGCTTATCAATGTCTTAGGAAAAGTAATAAGACACAAAATTAACACACAGACATCAGTAACCCTCCTATATGCCAATAAATAACAAACACACTGAGGATGAAATCAGAGAAATTCTCCCATTCACAGTTACCTCAAAAATAATAATAAAGTACCTTGGAATAAACCTAACCAAGGAAGTGAAGGCTCTTTACAGTGAACACTTTAAAACAGAGAGAAATGAAGAAGACTCTAGGAAATGGAAAGACATTCCATATTCATGGAATGGAAGAATGAACATTGTGAAAGTGTCTATCTTACCAAAAGTAACCTATAGATTTAGTGTAATCCCCATCAAAATTCCAATGACATTCTTCACTCAAATAGAAAAAAAAAAAATTCTAAAATTCAGTTGGAAGCACAAAAAATCTTGAATAGCCACAGCAATTCTGAACAACAAAAATAAACTGGAAGTATCACCATCCCTGATTTTAAGATCTATTGCATAGCCATAGTAACAAAAATAGCATAGTACTGGCACAAAAACAGACATGAAGATCAATGGAGTAGAAAAGAGGACCCAGATGTAAACCCAGGTAGCCACAGCCTTCTCATTTTTGACAAAAATTGCCAAAAATATACACTGGAAAAAAGACAACTTCTTTAACAAATGATGCTGGGAAATGGGTATCTATTTGCAGAAGGAGGAAAATAGATCCTTATCTCTCTCCATGCACAAGAATCAAGTCCAAATGGATCAAAGAACTTGACATCTGATCTGAAACTCTGAAACTGCTAGAGGAAAAAGCAGGAGGAACACTTCAACATACAGGCATAGGCAAGGAATTTCTGAATAGAACCCAGCCACTCAGGACGTAAGACCACTAATAACCACTGGGACCTCATGAAATTAAAAAGGTTTTGAATAGCAAATAATAACTGTAAATAGAGCAAAGAGGCAGCCTAAAAAATGGGAGAAAATTGCTGGGCGTGGTGGCACAGGCCTTTAATCCCAGCACTCAGGAGGCAGAGGTAGGAGGATCACCATGAGTTCAAGGCCACCCTGAGACTATATAGTGAATTCCAGGTCAGCCTGAGCAGTGACACCCTATCTCAAAAAAAAAAAAAAAAAAAAGTGTGGGGAAGAACATCTTTGTCAGCTATATATCTGTTAGGGGATTCAAATCTAGGATTATACAAAGAACTAAAAAAAAAATTAAATAATAAGAAATCAAAGCCGGGCGTGGTGGCGCACGCCTTTAATCTCAGCACTCAGGAGGCAGAGGTAGGAGGATCACCGTGAGGTCAAGGCCACCCTGAGACTCCGTAGTGAATTCCAGGTCAGCCTGGGCTAGAGTGAGACCCTACCTCGAAAAACTAAAAAAAAAGAAATCAAACAACCCAATCAAAAAAAAAAAAAAATGAGCTATGGAACTAAATAGAGCATTCCCAAGAGAATAAATACAGGCGGCATATAAACATCTAAAAAATGTTCTACATCCCTAGCCATTAGGGAAATGCAAATTAAAACTACTTTGAGATTCCATCTCACTCCTGTCAGAATGGCTATTATCAGGAAATCAAATGACAATAAATACTGGCAAGGGTGTGGAAAAAAAGGAACCCTTCTGCATTGTTGGTGGGAATGTAAACTGGTACAGCAAGTGTGGAAATCAATGTGGAAGCTCCTAAGACAGATAAAACTAGATTTACCATATTACCCAGAAATACCACCCCTCCACATGTGCCACAAAGAATCCATGAGAGAGGGAGAAGGGAAGGTTATTGGGAGGGAATAGTATGCATGTAAGCAGACGGCCAGAATACTGGGGCTGGGAATGGTCCAAGTAGGATCAGGGCAGAGGATAGAGGAGAGAAAGGGATGGGAGGAGGGTTAATGAAACTTAACAATGTAATAATGTAATAATAAGCCATATGGAAACCTACTTCTTTTCTAGCTAATAATATGTATGCTAAAAAACGAGAGAGGGTTTGGGCAGAAGTATCCTGTGGAAATAAATAATATTATGCCCAAATATCATAGATGGTCACTAGAAAATTTCAGTGCCAGAGGTGGGAAATCTTCCAGTGAGTTGTTGGTCAAGGAAATCCCTGATGCCCCCAAACACTACGGGCTATTGCCAAGGCTCTTAGTTGTCCATCAGAACTAGATGGTAAGATCCGATTGCTGAAGAGTCCACATGCTTGGGCTACAGGTCACAGAGAAATCAAGCAGGAGCTGAGCTAGAAGCCTCCTCCCTGTTGACTAGCTGTAAGGATGCTGGAAAGAGCTATGCAGCCTGTTGGAAGAGAGGCCACGGATGGTCTCATCCAGCAGTGGATCCTGAAAGTTCTACAGTTGGCCAGCTAGACCAAATGTACCAACTGGTGCAATGAGAGCATGTCTGTTATGAGGTAAACCAACTTCTCTCTGATTGGACTTGAGGCCTACTCCAAGGAAGGGAATTCATGAAAAGCCTATGCTTGGGAAGTTGTAAGCATTAGCAGGAAAACTACTACTCTTGTCTGATTAAATGGATATATTATGCCCACCAAACTGCCCTATAAATAGTTATGTTTATGCTCATATATTAAGGCTACTCTCACTTTTGGCTATAGAAGCTTTTTGTTTCAGATGGTGGTAACTACTTGGGTGACTCAAAACTCACCAAAGTGCTGAGAAGTGACAGTGAGTGTTCAGCTCTAAGTGAAACATTTCTATCACATTCTCCAAGGCTCAGGGACCACTGCAGAAGAGGTGGTGGAAAGAATGTAAGAGCCAAAGAGAAAAGAGGAGTGCCTACAATACTGCCTTCCAGACGTGGTATTCATGACCTCAGAGTGGCTGATGCTACCTACATAAGACCTAAGTAAACGAAGGGCAAAAAATGATGCCATAAAAATAGACTAGTGGTGGTGCATGCCTTTAATCCCAGTAGTCAGGAGGCAGAGGTAAAAGGATCACTGTGAGTTCAAGGCTAGCCTGGGACTACAGAATGAGTTCCAAAACAGCCTGGGCTAGGGTGAGACCATACCTTAAAAAAACAAAAAAAAAAAAAAAACAAAAACAAAAACACCTAGTTAGAAAGAAGAGATTCAGTGAAGGGGATATTTTGAAGGGGGAAGGGTATGCTGAGCATGGTGTTGCTCATCTTTAATCAAAGCACCCAGAAGAGGATCACTGTGAGTTTCAGGCCAGCCTGAGACTACATAATGAATTCCAGGTCAGCCTGGGCTACAGTGAGACCCTATCTTAAAAAAAAAAAAAAAACAGAAAAGGGAAGGGAAGGTAGTGGGGTAGTGGAAGGTGACTATGATCAGAGTCTATGTATATGTAAGTTACCAATAAAGGTTTTTAAAAATTATTTAGATACTCTTAAACAAAGCATTCATACTCTTTATGTAATATTAGAACATTGTTTAAGAGCTCACCAATAAATTTGCCTGATTTCCTTGACCTGAGATCTTTGTTGGATTTACTACTTACTACTGGTTAGACCCTAGGTTTTATAAAGTAAGATTGTAGAAACTAAAATTTGGTTCTGTTCACCAGAAAAGCAAGTTCTAGCCAGAAGAAAAGACAAGTAAAGGCCACAGCTCTGCTACTGCAAATAAACTCATGTGCCGCCTTGTGCATCCGGCTCACGTCGGTACTGGGGAATCAACACTCTGTTCTTAGGCCTCACAGGCAAGTGCCTCAACTGCTAAGCCATCTCTCCAGCCCCTTATCTCCCATTTTGCTTTCTGAGTGTAAAGCAAATGGGAGTTCAAAGAGTTAAACTAAAAGCAGTATGTTGTGGCTCACACATGCAATTCTAGAACTTGGAAGGCTATGACAGGAGGATTGTCACAAGCCAGGTCAACCCAGTCTACAGATAAGGACTCTGTCTCAAACAAAAACAAAAACAAAAACAAAAACAAAAAAACAGGGCTCAGGAAATGGCTCAGTGGTTAAAAATGCATGCTATTCAAGTGTGATGACCTGAGTTCAGATCCCCAGAACCCACATAAAGTTGGACACAGTGGTACAAGTTAAAGTGATGTTGTAGTCAGCATAGTGTTGCTGGCAAAAAACATCCAACCAAGAGCAGTTTGTGGGAGGGAAAGGTTTATTTTGGCTTCCAGACTCAAGGGGAAGCTCCATGATTGCCGGGGGAAATGATGACATTAGCAGAGGGTGGACATCACCTCCTCGCCAATATCAAGGGGACAACAGCAACAGGAGAGTGTGCCAAACATTGGCAATGGGAAGCTGGTTATAATACCCATAAGCCTGCTCACAACAATACGCTGTCTCTAGGAAGCTCCAAGTCCCAAATTGCCACCAGCTGGGGACCTAGCATTCAGAACACATAAGTTTATGGGGGACACCTGAATCAAACCACCAAAAAGGGTGACACAAAAGAAAATTCCAGCCTTGGGGAAGAGGAGTGGACCCAGCAGGGCCAGGCTGGCAGGTGGTAGACACAGAATATCCATTAACTCATGCCCACAGTGAGTAGAAACAGGATAAACTTTCCCCATGATAGGCTCAGAATCAATGCTTAAAGATGTCACAGATCTCAAGGCCAGCCTGTGTTATTTCATTATATTCCATGAATAAGCACAAGCATTAAATAAAGGCTAGACAGGGATGTACTTTGTTTTAGTCAACTTCATTGCTGGGGCAAAATACCTGACAAAAATCAGTTTAAAAAGAAATCAGCATATAATTCCAGATTTTAGTCCATCATGGTACAGAAGGCATGGTAGGAACAGAAACCTGGCATTGAATTGTCCCATCAGCAGGAAGGAAGTAGAGATAAAACGCTCAATGCTTTCTCCCCAGCCCATGGGATGGTGCTACCCATAGTTAGGGTAGGTCCTCCTATCTCAGCTAACCTAATCTAAAAAATCCCTCACAGCCAAGACCAGAGATTTGTTTCCATGGTGATTCTAAACCATCTCAAGTTGATAAGAGATTAGCCATCACATACTTACTTCCCTCTTCCAGCTTAACACATAGAGCCCTGGCTGCCCTATCATCCCAGCAAAGGAGGAAAGCACATCTAGCTGTGACTTGGGAATGATGAACCAGACATGCACAGTTCTGCCCCTGTTTTGGCCTGTTTGACACACCCATCTGCAGCTATTGACCTCTGAAGCCAGATGTTGTGACAAGCTTGATTATGGAGTGACATGCAATACCCCAAACACATGGAAGTCATGACTTCCAGTCTCATTTTTATCAGATATGGAGTTAACATTGAATCTTCATCTGTCTGACAGTAGCATACTTGCCAATAGATCCGATTTAATAGCACTAAACCCCAACAAGCATAAATAAGGCCATCTTTAGAAGTGCAGCATGTGTGTACAAAGTGTTAGAAATAATGGAGTTCAAGGTAACAACGCCCACTGATGGGTTGTGACAAATGGATTCTGTTGGATCATGGAAGTGAAATCACTGATGTCAGTGAGAATGTGACTCCAATAGCCACTGGCACAGCCCAGCCTTCCTTAGCAATGCGCCTGGAGATCAGTTTGCCTACATTGAGTACAAATTCATCATGACTTAATTATTCCCCCATTTACTCAAAACAATTAACACATGTGGACTCGGCACCACTGATGTAGCAGTGCTTGGATTATATGACACATGTCTTAGCACCATCTCTCCGTTGTTTTATTATCCACATAAGAGGCTTGTTTCTTAGACGTTTCTCCTCTCCTCTGTCCTTATGAACTTTAAGACCATGAATATTTTATAATTCTGTTAAGATGTATCCATTTATATATGTCCATGATATATACAGATTATAGATATAATCACTTCGCCACTACCCACATAAGTCAATTTTTGCCCCCAAGAGAGCAATAGAGTATTCTTGGAGAATGTGTGCTTAGTGCTAATGCTCCCCAGTAGAAAATAATGTGAGGAGCTGAAGGTGTGGTCAGTGGTAGAACTCATGTTTAGTATGCATAAGGCCCTAAGTTCAGTCCCCAGCACTGCAAAGCAAATACACACACATACACACCACTTGTGATGTCCAATGTTTAATTTCCTAGCAGGCCATCATGATGTAGATCTTAACTGTACAAAATATTTATAAATTACATCTCAATAGAATTAGAATTTTTCTAGGATGCATACCGAAAAAGAAAAAAAGCTGGTGAAATGAATTTAAATAATAAATTTTATTTAACCCAACATATCAAAAAAAATCATTTTCATAGGTAATGAATCTTTATTAAAAAAAAAAAAGAGCAACAAGATATTTTGTATTCTGGGCTGAAGAGATGGCTTAGCGGTTAAGACACTTGCCTGCAAAGCCAAAGGAACCCAGTTTGACTCTCCAGGACCCATATAAGCCAGATGCACAAGGGGTGCATGCATCTGGAGTTCGTTTACAGTGGTTGGAGGCCCTGGCATGCCCATTCTCTTTCTCTTTCTCTGAAATAAATAATTTTTTAAAAAAGATATTTTGTATTCTTAGCAAGTCTTCAAAGTTCAGTGTGTGTCATACTTGACTCACACTGCAGTGTCTGATAGTCACAGTTCATGTGCCTGAAGACACCTGTGCTCAGTCAGTAATGGACAGTGTGATTGCAAATGACCACTGATATGACTGTAATTAGCATACGTGCTGACAAAACAATAAAGGGTTATCCTTGGAAAATTGCAAACTGTAGGACATATGCCTGTGACCCTCCAGAGATCTATAGATTCATGCTAGAGTTGCTGAGAGTTAGACATGTCACCCAAAGTGCATCCTTGGATGGGAATGTGTTATGCGTGTAGCGAAGATGTTAGAAGAACAGCAACCCACCTCATCTAGCCTCACTAAGTAAAGGAACCTGATTTCTTGCCAGTCATCATTCACAGCAGCTCTAGTGGCCAAGAGGACTTCTCAAATATGCAGTGGTCTCCCTTTATCCACAAGAGACACTTTCTTGCATACCCAGTAGATTCTGGTAGTCACAGAGGGCAATGAACAGTTACATACAAACAGGCTGAAACCTCAGTTGTCTGATGCTGAGCTAAAATGATTGGTAAGTGCTAGAGTGATGGCTTAGCAGTTAAGGTGCTTGCCTGCAAAACCTAAGGACTCAGGTCCAATTCCCCAGTATGCATGTGAGCCATAAGCACAAGATGACGCATGTTTGGAGTTGGTTTGCAGTGGCTAGAGGCCCTGATGCACCCATTCTCTATCTGCCTCTTTCACTCTCCCTTTCTCAAATAAATAAATAAATATTTTTAAATGGCTGCTAAGTAACTCATGAGTAGGTACTTCATCATGCTGAAATTTATGAGTTATTTACTTCTGGAATTTTCCATTGAAAATTCTCAGACCATGGCTAACTGTAGCAACTTTAACACAGAAAGTAAAATAGTGGTTAAAAAGGGACTGTTGTGCTTGACTACTTTGGCTCCTGAGACCTGGCTTCTATTTGCTATGCTGGATTCCTCATTTTTATTGCACTTCATGGCTTCTATGGTTTCTCATTCTTGTCTTCTTTCTAGTCAGTCATTTGCTTCTGCAATATTTCCATGTTACTCAGCTTTCTGACAGTGACAAAATAGTTCACATGAACAACTTAAGTTTGATTTTGGCTCATGGTTGCATTGGGCCTAAGCCAAGGAGCACATCATGATAGTAGGAAGGTGTGCTGGAGGTGGTTACTCACCTCAGGCAGCCAAGAAACAGAGACAGGGAGGGCACATACCAATGAACCACTTCTTCCAACAAGGCCCCACCTCCAGAAGTTTCCATCATCTTCCAGTAATGCCACTAGCTGAGGATGAAGCCTTTAGTCTGTGAGCCCTGGGGGACATTTCAGATTGAAGCCAGAGCAGCTTTGCCTGCTGCTTTCGTCACCATGTGCTTCCCATCTGTCACAATCAGTGCATAGTTTCTGGGACAAACATCCAACCAATTACAGCTTATGGAAGGAAAGTGTCTGTTTTAGGCTTAGGGGAACCCCATCAGTGGGTGGAAGAAGCTGGTTAATTTTCATAGATCCAAGCAAAGAGGCATCACCTAACAGCCAGCAAGTGTGAACAGCCAGAGTTCTAAACTACACACACCTAAGGGCTGCATTTAAGATACACCTCCAAACACACCTTAGGACTGGACTCCAAGACCTGACCACTGTAGACTTAAGATTCTATGAGACCACACATTTAAATCACTTCACCATCCCAGCCCCTGTGTGATGAGTCTTGTTTAGGGCACCTCTGCCAGTGGAACATCTCCAGCACCTTGGCCTTAGCCCCTTAATTGAATTCTCCCAATTTGTAGAAAGTGGACACATGATTTCTGACAAGGCTGGGTACTTATCTTACCTGCACTGCTCATATGATGTCACCTCTGCTATGAGCCCCAGTGTAGCCCCACCTGGCTGAGGCAAGGCCATCTCCAACATCTTACCTCACCAGCCACTGTAAGGAAAAAGGACAAGAGAGGGATTGGGGAGATAGCTCAGTCAGTAAAGTATTTGCCTCACAAGCATGAGGACCTGAGTTCAATCCCCAGTACCCACATAAATGTTGGACATGGTGGCATGAGCCTGTGATCAAAGAGCAGGAGAGGTACAGACAGGTAGGTGCCTAGAGCTCACTGGCCAGTCTACACTTGTTGATGAGTTCTAGGCTAATGAGAGACCCTCATAAAAGAGGTGGGCAACATACTTGAGAATGATACCCAAAGTTGTCCTCTGGCCTCTGCACATCCCTGCAACATGTGCCCATGCACGTATGAATATATATACACATATATACATACCAAAGAAAAAAAGACAAGAAGAAGGGGAGCAACAACTACTACTTTTAAAAGTCACAATTCAAGACTCCACCCCTGCACAACTGGAAGATGTTTCATGATATCCAGCATTCCACATTGTAACTTGTTTTCTGAGAGCGTGGAGTTAAGTGGAAGGAGAGAAGAGAGCACAGCCTTCAGCCTTGAGCTCTCCTTAGGAATAGAATGGCCAAGATGGCATTCTACAGTTATCTCTATAGTACCCTTTCTACATACACATACACCTCTGTGTCTGGGCTAATATTAAAAGTAGTGTATGCCGGTCATGGTGGCACACGCCTTTAATCCCAGCACTCGGGAGGCAGAGGTAGGAGGATTGCCGTGAGTTCAAGGCCACCCTGAGACTCCATAGTGAATTCCAGGTCAGCCTGGGCTAGAGTGAGACCCTACCTCGAAAAACCAAAAAAAAAAAAAAAAAAAAAAGTAGTGTATGGTTGACAAGATGGCTTAGTGGCTAAGGTGCTTGTCTGCAAAGCCAAAGGACCCAGGTTCAATTCCCTAGGACCCACATAAGCCAGATGCACAAAGTGGCACATGTGTCTGCAGTTAGTTTGCAATGGCTGAAGGCCCTGGCATGCCCATTCTTCCTCTTTTATCTGCCTCTTTATTTCTCTCTCAAATAAAATAAAGTAAAATTTTTTAAGCAGTGTATTGCTGGAGAGATGGCTTAGTGGTTAAAGTGCTTACCTGCAAAGCTAAAGGATTCATGTTTAACTTTCCAGGGCCCATGTAAGCCAGACACACAGTGACACAGCATGCAAAGCACATGCACACAAGAGGACACACACATCTAGAGTTCCATTGCAGTTGCTGGAGGCCCTTGTGCACCAATCTTCTCTCTCTCTTTCTCTCTCTCTCTCTCTTTCTCTCCTTCTCTCTCTCTGTCATACACATAAGAAAAGGCCCATCTGTTGGGCTTCCTCAACAACAACAACAAAAAAGCAGTGTGTATTGCTTTAGGATGGAGATTCCCAACCAAGAATAATTTTACCTCTGTCCCTTGAAGTATTTGCCATGTCTGGGGACAGTTCTAGTTACAGCTGGGACTGAGTCCACTGCTAGCTTCTAGTGGGTAGAGGCTAGGCATGCTGCCCAATGCCCCACAATACATAGAAGAATTACCCAGTATAAAATATCAATAGTTTTAAGAAATCTTCAGATTTATGGAGAAAAAAAATCTTTTCCCACTAGTAATAGGAGGGGGAGGCTTGAAGGCAGGAGGGAGATAAAAGATGAGACAAAGAACACATGGGATAGTCAAAAGAAGGGGCCTGTAAGGGTGGTGTGCTCTTCTCCGGAGTGTTTAAACAGAGCTATGGATTGTCCTAATAATGTTAGTTTAATTATCTAGTTAGCTAGTTAGTTAGTTATGTGTGCAGGTGGATGTGTGTCTGCTGTTGTGCCTGCATGTGGTACACATGTGTGGAGGTCAGAGGTTGATATCAGGTGTCTTCCTCAACGGCTCGCCACCATGTTCTTTGAAACAGGATCTGTCACTTAACCTGGAGCTCACAGACTCCCCTAGACTAGCTATCCAACCAGCCTCAGGATCCTCTTGTCTCTGCGTCTCTAACATTGGTATTGTAGGTACATGCCACCATGCCCATCTTCTATGTTGAGTTCTGGGCATCTGAACATAGGTCTCATGTTTGTTTGATAAGCACTTGACCCATTAAGTCATCTCCCCAGCTTCCTGTCCTGGTGAGTTTAGAGAGACAGTAAAATCAAAACCACTGAATGACTTGGTGCTGAGCCTGGGTCAGAGTCCAGGACATCCAGAAACATAAGTTTATCCACAGTTCTCTGAAGTACCTGTAAAGAAACAGTCTTTCCTACTCATGGGGTGCTACAACCATAAATCCATTCAACCACAGTTAGAAAATTGTCAAAATATAATTTTCTGGAGGCTGGGATGTGACCCAGTGGGTAAGAGTGCTTGCCATGAAAGCATGAAGCCTTAGAGGGCCTGATTCACCCTGAGTTTGACTCCCTAGCACCCAGATAAAAAGCTGGGTGTGACCATGAACTTCACGATGCTGAGATGAACATGCAAACTGACATAGATTATGGGAGGAATGGATTTATTCCAAGATTACAGATCCAGGGAAGTGCCATCAATGGCAGAAGAAGCTGGCACCCTTTCATAAATCCAGGCAGAGAGAGAAACTGCCACCAGTCAGCAAACATCATAAAGCAGCCAACAGGAGTCCCAGAGCTTGGTCCTCTCTGCAGACCTTTGGGCTGGAATTCAGATCTGCCCCCAAACACACCTTTGGGATGGACCCCAGGATCCACCTCCCGCCACCCTGCCCACCAGTGACATTTCCTCCAGCCAGGCAGCTGGAAAGCCAAGTTACAAGTTTTAATAAAACACCTGAGTCTATGAGAGACATACATTCAAACTACCATACCAGGCACATAATTGTTGGGACTTGCTGTTGGGACAGACCAAAATCAGCAGCTCTAGATTCAGTGAGAGGCTCCTACTCAAGGAAACATGCAGCTAAACAACAGAGGAGAACGCCTGTCATTCTCCCCTGACCTCTGCACATGCACACATGGGGCACAAATATCTGCACACACGTGTACATACAACATACACACACAAACACACACACACACACCATACCACACATACTAAACAAATTAAAAGTAGAAAAGAATTGTCTGTTCCTCTTGCCATCCTTCCTTAAACAATGCAGAATTACAAATACTTATATGACATTTACATTGGTTTAGGAATTGCAAGTCATTCAGAGGTGATTTCAGGCATCCTGAAGGATGTATGGATGGCATGCAGATACCACACCACTTTATTAAATGGGCTCCCACAGGTGTTCATATCTAGTGGATCCTTGGAAACGTAGAGACAACTTTATCTAAGATAAGTCACAGCCAGGCAAAGAATAAATCACTTTAGTCAAATTTTTGAATGTGAAGACCAGAGGCTCTCTCTTTCTAGTGTGGTCTGCACAAAAGGTGCACTTAGAGCCTTGCCACGTCTGCTCATGTCCCTGTTGTCCTTCTGTGACCCTGGCCTTTTCTCAAGCACCGTCATCCTCACTTGCAGGCTTTAGTTGCAGAGAGGAACCTAGAGGTTAAGTAAGTAGTCCAAGGCCTGGTTGCTGGAAGGATTCTGACTAACCAGGTCTTTAGTCTGACAGGAAAACCTTTACACTTGGCTGTTGGGCCTTGATGTGGCTCCATGAAATCTGTAGTAATAGAAGCTGACACTTTCACTGAAGCCAAAATATGCAGGTGTTCCCACCTACCAAACATCATCTCCCCTCAGCCACAGCACTGATACTTCCCTTGGCCCAGGGAAAGCACATGAAGTGACCAAGTCCCTGCCACCCCCCAGTCCCCATGGCTACTTCATTCCCTCCTTATTCCTCTCATCACTGCAAATCATCAGGAAACTCTACACATTCCAATTACAAATTTAAAGGCGCAAGGAGGCAGGTGCCCCACTACCCCCGACTTTCTCTGTAAATCTGAGGAGCAACTTAAAAGCTGTGGTTGACCTCCACCCTCTGGAGTTGGCACCGAAGGGAAAGTGAGCATTTTAGAAACACTCTTCCATGAAGGGAGGTGAGCTCACTTCCTGAGGAAATGACTGGGGGGGGGGGGTGTCTGTAGGGGCCAGCCAGGCCTGGCTTGAATACATCTGAAATAGCCTAAAGGGTAAGCAGGCATGACTATTGATTCAAATGAATTATGCATATTAGTGTACTTGTTTGTTATTTTATTCTGACACTCCCTCCATGTAGTTCGCCTGAGCAATCCACAGGGCTGGCCATCTCTTAAATACCACAAAAACCAGTTGCTCTGAAATATTTGGAAGCCAAAGAGAAATCCAAGTCATTAGTGAAAATTATCAGCCAAATAACATCTAATATTTCTCATTTGGAGGGGCCATGAGTGTAGGTTCTCAGAACCAAATACTGTCCTCTGCCTTTCATGAGACATAGAAAAGCAAACACGGATGGTGCACAGCACTCTCGTGATTGTCATTTTTGCAAATAGGGCTCTTCTAACATTCACATTCCTTTCACATGGCCTCATGAAAACACAAACATTCACTCCATACTCAAAAAATGCAGGCACTCCAGGAGGAAAAGTGCTACCTGCTCAGCTTTCCCAGACAGCAGCAAGAGCTGCAAATAGGTGTCAGTACCCAGTTGCCAAGAGCTAGTTAGTTTCTGACTCTAGCTGCCACACTGTATGGAGCTTCAAGTTTTAGGATGTCATGTGTTCAAGGGTGAGAGGCTGAAGCCTTTATCCAGGAGGCTGGTCAAGAACTGCCCTGAATCTGAAGCAGTGCTTGGGAGAGGAAAGAAGTCTCCCCAAAGCCCTGTGTGTTGAGTGAAGCTGATACTGCTGTGTTATTCTCATCTGATTTCTTGGTCTATTCTCATTGCCTTGCCAGCCTCTCAGAGAAACAGAACAAAGAGTGTGAATTTCTTCCATATGTAATAAATGGAAGTTTATACAGTTTTTCTTCTTAAATCCCAAAAAGTCATTAAAACTAACCTCAAAAGGCTGTTTGTTCCTCGTTAATCATTTAGGCCTAGGGAGCTCTCATGGCCTGTTATGAACATATAAACTGATATATGAGTTTACCAGTGAGTCCTGATATGGGGCATGTCAAGTAAAAGCAATTGATTTATATTGACAGGTATTAGGGTTCTGTAAAGGAGCAGAACAGATAAAATCAATGTGCATATTACAAAGGGAATTTATTGGATTGGCTTACATAATACAGGCTGGGCAGTCCAATAATGGCTGCATGCTGGAAAGTATGAGAACCTGGTAGCTGCTCATTCCATGAAGCTGGGCGCCTCAGCAGTCCAGTCTGGCACCTACGCCCGGAGGACCCCTGGAGAGCTGCTGGTCTTCAGTCCACATTGGAAAGCTGAAGAAGCTGGGTTCCAATGTCAGCAAAAGATGGTAGCAATAGAGTAGATGCACTCACCAGCAAGGGACAAAAGCAGCCAAGGAAAGGAAACACCTTTTCCTAGAACCACCTTTATATAAGCTACCACCATAAGACAACCCACTCTAGGGAAAGGTCCCCCCACCCCTCAGTTAATCCTTCCTTACAGACCTACTCAAAAGGCGTATCTCTTATTTGATTCCTGATGCAATTAAGTTTACAATAGAGATTGATAGGTATCTTTTAGAAAAACATAAGGGATTATTACTTTCTATATTACATGTTTCAGCCTTTGTTTAATGAGTTCAATTACTTATGTAATATGAAAAAAAGTACTCTTAAAGAAAGGGGAAGGCTGGGAATGTATCTCAGTGACAGAATGTTTGCCTAGCATGCTCATGCTGAGTCTTCGTGTTCAATTCCCAGCACAACAACAAAACCACAACAGTAAAAAGAGAAAGAGATGCATCAACATATAAACAAAGGCAAACACAGCAACTTCCAGGTAAGATGGCGGCACAGGAGCCATGCCAAACCAGCCTAGGGAAGGATTTAAGCAAAACCCCAGCAAAATACACTCTTCTTCTGAAAAGTGAAGGAATATAGGTTATTCTTAGACACAGTGGAGAAGCCAGAGAAAACAAGACCCACCAGAAAGGAAGAAAATGGCCCAAGTCCCACTCAGGCGCTCGTAGGCTGCAATCCGCGATCATGCTCCACGCACCCACTTGGTGCCGCCTTGCCAGGCCGGCCAGACAGTGGCAGCAGCAGAGAGCAAACAACAGATTTTTCAACTTCATCGGCCTTCTGGCAATGTTCAGAAATCTAAAGGAAAGACAGCCGACGTCAACTGAAGAGCTACTGAAAGTGAGAGCGACTCCAGGAATCTGAACTCTCCCGCCCCCACCATCAGAACCACAAACCTCCAGCACTCCGCCCCCAGGGGCAGCGCAGCCAGCGCAGCTGATCAGAACTCCAGCTCCACAGCACAACACGGAGGGATCGAGGTGGGCGCTCAACACTGATGAGACTGGAAGCCACCCCAAAAGGTAAGGAGGCCAACTGACAAAAATATTAAAAATAAATAAAAAATAAAAAGAGGTACATAGGCCTGCATCGGAAGACCTAATCTCTCTTTCCTTGTCAGGGCAGGTATGGATTACATATTCTTTGTTGACTTTCCCATTTTCAAATAACCTGCATTTTGGGGTTGACTATTGTTGCCTTTTATGCTTTCATATTTATAGGGCCTTTGTCTATTGCTTCTGTCATTACTGGGGGCAAGGTCTGATCCAGATCCGGGTTGACCTGGAACCCAATTCAGAACAGAAATCTCCACCTCCCAACTGACAAGATTAAGGGTGTAGAACAAAACACGCCCTTAGGGATTTTGACATTATACAACTGTTTGTTTTAATCCCCACAATTGCATACTCTGTGCTTTTACTGATTGTGTATATTACTTGGTTGAAGTTTAGAACTTGCCAGTAAATTATTCCACCCAGTCCACTAGAATACTTGCTTAGCAAGCAAACTCAACACCTAGGATTACTTCTGTGACTTGATTGGGGGACAAGAGCTACACCTGGTTTCTTGTACTCATATCCTGAGGGTATATAGAGGTGGATTGCCATGTCTGGGAATACTACAGATAAGTAGAAAACCCAAGCATCAAACCAATTCAGGATGCAAAGTCACTGCAATATAATACAAGAAACTCAAACAATCAAGACAATACAGTCCCACAAAAAACTATAAATCCATCAGAAATGATCATGAATGAGACTGTTTTAGATGAAATGCCTGTCAAAGATTTCAAGAAAATGGTGGTATCTATGCTCAAAGAAATCAGAGAAAAAATGAAGGGAATCAAGGAAGAAAACAATGGATTCACTGGTGAATTGTACCAAACCTTCATGGAAGAACTGACACCAATGTTTCTCAAACTTCTCCGTAAAATAGGAAAGGAAAGAATGCTACTGAACTCCCTATATGAAGCCAGCATCACCCTTATATCAAAACTAGATAAAGACAGAACAAAAAAAGAAAATTACAGACCAATCTCCCTCATGAACATAGATGCAAAAATTCTCAACAAAATATTGGCAAATAGAAAACAGAATGTATCAAAAAGATTATTCACCCCTACCAACTTTGCTTTATCCCAGGGATGCAGGGACAGTTCAACATACATAAATCAATAAATGTAATGCATCATATGAATGATCTGAAGGACAAAAATCACATGAGCATGATGCAGAAAAGGCATTCAACAAAGTCCAACATCCTTTCATGGTGAAAGTATTATAGAAACTGGGAATAGAAGGAACATAGTTCAACATAATAAAAGCTAAACTTTATGACAAACCTACAGCCAACATAATACTACATGGAGAAAAACTGGAAGCTTTTCCACTAAATTCAGAAACAAAACGAGGGTGTCCACTGTCTCCACTTTTATTTAATATAGTACTGGAAGTCTTAGCTATAGCAATAAGGCAAGAGACACTCATAAAAGGGATACAAATTGGAAAGGAAGAGATCAAATTAACACTATTTGCAGATGATATGATTCCATACATAAAAGACCCTAAAAACTCTACCAGCAAACTGTTAGAGGTGATAAACACTTTTAGCAATGTAGCAAGATGCAAAATAAATACACAGAAATCAGTAGCTTACCTGTATACTAACAACAAACATGTGGAGGATGAAATCAGGGAATCTCTCCCATTCACAATTGCCTCAAAATGAATAAATAAATGAATGAATAAATGAATAAATAAAGTGCCTTGGAATAAGCTTAACCAAGGAAGTGAAGGATCTCTACAATGAGAACTTTAAAACACTCAAGCAAGAAATTGCAGAAAACACAAGGAAATGGAAAAACATCCCATGTTCTTGTATTGGAAGAATAAATATTGTGAAAATGTCAATCTTACCAAAAGCAATCTACACATTTAATGCAATCCCCATTAAAATTCAAATGGCATGGGGAGGGAGGGAATTACCATGGGATATTTTTTTATAATCATGGAAAATGTTAATAAAAATTTAAAAATTAAAAAAAAATTCCAATGGCATTATTCACAGGAATAGAAAAAAAATCCTAAAATTCATTTGGAAGCACAAAAACAATCTCAAATAGCCCAACTGATTTTGAGCAACAAAAATAAGGCTGGTGATATCACCATACCCAATTTTAAGCTATACTACAAAGCTATAGTAACAAAAACAGCATGGTATTTGCATAAAGATAGACATGTAAATCAATGGAACAGAATAGAGGACCCAGATATTAATCTAGGCAATTACAGCCGTCTGATTTTTGACAAAAGTGTCAAAAATATTCACTGGAGAAAAGACAGCCTTTTCAACAAGTGGTGCTAGGAAAACTAGATATTTATATGTAGAAAGATGAAAATAGATCCTGTCTTTCTCCATGCACAAGAATCAAATCCAAGTGGATCAGGGTCCTTAATATCAGACCTGAAACTCTGAAACTGCTAGAGGAAAGGGTAGGAGAAACCCCTCAACATACTGGCATAGGTAATGACTTTCTGATTATAACCCCAATTGCTCAGAAAATAAAACCACTAATTAACTACTGGGATCTCATGAAATTACAAATCTTTTGTACAGCAAATGACATTGTGAATAGATCAAAGACACAACCTACAGAATGGGATAAAATCTTTGCCAGCTATACATCTAACAGAGGATTAATATCCAGAATATACAAAGAACTCAAAAAACAGAACAATAAGAAATCAAACAACCCAATTAAAAAATGGGTATGGGGCTGGAGAGATTGCTTAGTGGTTAAGCGCTTGCCTGTGAAGCCTGAGGACCCCGGTTTGAGGCTCGATTCTCCAGGACCCACGTTAGCCAGATGCACAAGGGGGCACACGCATCTGGAGTTCGGTTTGCAGTGGCTGGAGGCCCTGGCGCGCCCATTCTCTCTCTCTATCTGCCTCTTTCTCTCTCTCTCTGTCACTCTCAAATAAGTAAAAATAAACAAAAAGAAATTTTTTTAAATAAAATAATAAAATAAAATGGGTATGGAACTAAATAGAGAGTTCTCATCAGAAGAAATACAGATGGCATATAAACATTTTAAAAAGTGTTCTACATCCTTAGGCATCAGGGAAATGCAAATTAAAACTACCTTGATATTCCATATCTCTCCTATCAGAATGGCTACCATCAAGAAAACAAATAACAATAAATGTTGATGATTATGTGGTAAAAGGGGAACCCTTCTACACTGTTGATGGAAATGTAATCTGGTATAGCCATTGTAGAAATCAGTGTGGAGGTTCTTGAAACAGCTAAAAATAGATTTGACATATTATCCAGCTATAGCACTCCTAGACATATATCCTAATGACTCTTCTCACTATCTTAGAGATACTTGCACAACCATGTTTACTGCTGCTCTATTGACAATAGCTAGGAAATGGAACCAGCCTAGATGTCCATCCACAGATGAATAGATAATAAAGATGTGGTACATCTACACAATGGAGTTCATTCTGTGGTAAAGAAAAATGAAATTCACAGGGAAATGGATGGATCTGGAAAGGATTATACTAAGTGAGGTGCCCCAGGCCCAGAAAGCCAAACATCACATGTTTTCTCTCATATGTGGATCCTAGCTACAAATGTATAGACTTGTGTGTGACCTGGAACCAAAAATCAGTAGCAGAGGCCCTCAAGCTAGAAAAAGGCTATAAGAGAGGGAGGAGGGGGAAGGTCTTAAGGGGATGGTACTGTATATATGTAAGTAGAAAACAGATTACAGAGAGGGGAAAGGCCTAAGGAGAGGTCAGGGGAAGAGATTATATAAAAGAAAGGTGGGGAGGGTCAATCAAAATTCAAGATATTCTGAATAAGACATGAAAATCTACTTATTTTTTTAATAATGGCACATCCAGAAGCCATAGATTGTTACCAGAAAATTTTCAGTGCCAGGGATGGGAAACCTTCCTGTGAGTGATTGGCCAGGGAGGTCCCTGTTGCCTCCAAAACATTATAGGCTATTGCCAAGACCCTTGGTTTCCAATAAGAAAGAGATGGTTAAGACCCTATTGCTGAAGACTTCACATGCCTGAGCAGCAGAGGCACTGAGAAATCAAGCTGGTGCTGAGCAGAAAACCTTCTCCCTGTAGACCTGCCAACTGAACGCTGGTAAAAGCTGCACTGTATACAGCCTTATGGGAGACAGAAGTCATCAGCAGTGAAAGAAGTGGACAATGGAAGCCTCAAGTTTGGCCAGATAAGCCAAGTGACTAAACGAGTACAATAGCAGCATGTCTGCTCTGGGGGAAACCAACTGCTCTCTAATTGGACTGAAGGCCCACTCTATGGGAGGGAATATGTGCCTGATACTGAAAACCTAATCAAAAGCCTATGGCAAGGGATGTCATGAGCCTTAGGGGTATAAAGCCTGCTCTTGTCTGGATAAATGCATATATTAATCTCACCAAATTGTCCTGAAAACACTACACTTGATGTTCATACTTATAATGTTCATATATTAATGCTACTCCCACTTCTGGTTAGAGAAGCTTCTCTTTTCAGATGGCAATGACCACTGGGATGACCCAAAAGGCTACACAGTGCTGAGAAGGGATGGAGAAGTGTCCAGCACTGAAACATCTCACACCCTCCATTGGTCCATTGTGGAAGAGGTGGTGGAAAGAATGTAAGAGCCAAAGGAAAGGTACCACTCCTTACATGCAACTGTCCAGACAGAAGTTGGCCTCAATATCCAAGACCTCACAGTGCCTAGCAATATCTATACAAGACCCTCATAATAGGAGAAAAAGATGATGACATTAAATTAAAAGAGAAACTAATGGAGAGAGGTAGGGGATATGATGGAGAGCATAGTTATGAAGGGGAAAGTTGGGGAGGGGAGGGAAATACCATGGTTTGTTGTCTATAAGTATAGATGTTGTCAATAAAATATATATATATATTTTTTTTTTAAAAAGGTGAACACATAAATTCTCATGGGAAATAGTATACCAGAGAAGGAAGGAAAGAATGGTGGGAGGAAAGCAGGGAGAGAAGGAGGGAGATAAGGAAGGAGGGAAAGAGGTTGGTTAAAAAATCATATGACCTGGGCAAATGGTTCAGTGGCTAAAAGTGCTTACTCCCCAAAAATGCTTTTCAGATTTTAATCTCCAGCACCCTCCCCAAAATGGCACATATGTCTGTAATCCCAAGATGCCTATAGCAATGGAAGTTGAGTCAGAACAAAATGAGAGATCTTGTCTCAAAGGAGACAAGGAGAATCAGTACCCCAAAGTTGTTCTCTGACCTCCACATGCAGCACACCATGGCAAATATATGTCCATGCACACAGATGCATGCATACATGTGCACACACACACACACACACACACACACACACACACTTTTTTTTAAAAAGGAAGGGTTGGAGAGATGGCTTAGCACTTAAGGCATTTGCCTGCAAAGCCTAAGAATTCATGTTCGAATCTCCAGGTACCACATAGCCAGACACACAATGACACAAGCGTACAATGTCACACATGCACACAAGTGGGTGCACATGTCTGGAGTTCATTTGCAGTTGCTGAAAGCCCTAGTGAGCCCATTCTCTCTCTCTCTCTCTCTCTCTCTCTCAAAAATTAATAAAAAATAATAATAAAGGAAAAAGTGCACATTGATGTGGTTACATCACTGGAGCCAGTCCCTCTGGTATCTGAACAGTATAATGGACAGACCTTTTAAGGAAGTAGAAAGGTGGATGTCCAAGCAACAAATTTCAACAAAATTAATCAGCGACACTCATTCACATTCACAAACAATGTGTTGAGGAGTATTTCCTTGAAAGGTACCTCCTAGACAAACATTTTCCCCCCACTCTCCTCACAATGAGAGTCTACATTTGCAGCTTCAGCATATATTTGCAGGAGAACTATTTGCTTACTAGGTTCTTTGTGCATGCCTCACTTGGGGTGATTATTATAGAAGTGATGTGGGGTGAGTCAGGGAACAATGTTCTATTCCCAACTCACTCCTGAGTTTTTGCTTGGATGTCCTCTCTTCACTGGAGCAAGCTGGCTTCTCCACCTATCACACACATGTATTACATAAACACACACCCTATACATCACATCTGCATGCAGGTACACACCATGCACACCACATATACCATGTAAGCATACTACATATATACCACACCACCATATATATCATACACCTAGTACACACTCCAACCACAGCATACCTTACCATATATCATCGCCACCCGCACATACTCCACATGCACACACATCACACAAGCACACTGGGCAGTCTTGCACACATAGGTAGCGACCTATTTTGCCTGTCGGGTGGTGAGCACATAGGATGAGCTAGTGCTAGGATACTGGGCAGTGTAATGACATCCTCTTCTACGTCCTAGAGCACAATAAACTGGGTGTCCATCCACTGGGAGGGGGACACTAGGAGACACTGATTTTACAAAAGCAAAATTCCATGATCTAGAAAGTATGAGCAGCTGTGACCTTATGAGTGTGAAAAGAAATGGTAGGTAACCTTTGAGACTGAATGAGTACCCTTGTTGTTTAGGGCATTTTTACATCAAATGATAATAGTAACTTGCTTTTATAAATAAAAATAAACTTCCATTTTTCTGAGACCCATCCAGACTTCTGTCACTAAGGCAGGAGTTCAAGGGTGGTGTAGGTATGAGTGGATTCCATGGGAGGGTGAAAAAAATCAAATACCAACATGCACATATGAAAGTGAACTTTATTCCACAGCCACATATGTGAGTGAGTGTATGTGTAATTAGAAAAGGGACTTAAAGGGGCGGGAGAGATTGCTCAGTGGTTAAAGGTGCCTGTTTACAAAGCCTAACAGTCATGGTTCAACTCCCCAGTACCCACGTAAAGCCAGATGCATCCAGAGTTGATTCGCAGTGGCAAAGAGGCCCTGGAATACCCATTCTCTCTTTCTCCTTGCAAATTAATTAATTAACTACTTTCAAAACAGAAAAGAAAAAGGACTTAAAAGATACACATGAAACAATCAACAATTGTTGTCTACGAGGGGAAATGGGATTGCTCAAGGAGAAGCAGGCTAAGAAGCCTGTCATATTTCATTCTCTGTAGTTCTAACTTATTGGAATCTCTGAGAATGAAAAATACATGTTGGTATTAATTGCATAATTTTAAAAAGCAACACCACCACCACCATCAACCACAAAAATAGAAGGCAGAAATAAATTGAATTTATACCCATAAATAAAAATTATAAAGTTTTAAACACATGCCTCTACTAGCAAGTCACCGTGGCTTGGGGATTTTTTTGTCCTATGTTGAAAACACTCTCCGAATTACTAGTAGAAAGAAAAGGCTAGAATTTAAAAATAATGTGAGAGAGCAAATGTCCTGGGGATATGGTGGCAGAAGGAGCACACTGAAGTTACCAGTGTGGGTCTCAGACCAGTGCCAATGATGCCTCCACGCTTACCTGCTGTGTGGTCCGGGCCATCTCTTCACTTCTCTGAGTCTCTGCTTCTTCTCTGCAGACTAGAGTCAAAAATAGTACATTTGTAGGCCACTTAGGTGGTTCAGGACAAAAATTAAATCCCCCAAACCCACATTAAAGAAAAAGAAAAGAATGCCATGTGTGGCAGCATGAGTTTGTAATCTCAGTGCTGAAGAAAAAGATAGACCAATCCTCAAGACTCACTGGCCAGCCTTGTCTGGCAAGTTCCAGGCCAGTGAGAGACCCTGTCTTAAAAAAAAGATAGATGGCACCTGAAGAATGACACTGGCCTCCACACACACACACACACACACACACACGTGCACATGACCCCACACACAAACATGTGCGCGTGCACACACAGGACATTTGCCCCTCAGCATCAGTGAAGGCTTGGTTCTATAATCTCCAAGGAAACCAAAATCCAAGATCATTAAGTCCCTTATATAAAATGACAATACTTACATATACACTTCATGCATCTTCTTGCCTACATTAATCCTTAGGTTACATATAGTGCCTAATACAATATAAATGATATGTAGCAGTCATTAGACTGTATCACATAGGCATCAGTGACAAGAAAAAGTCTGTATACATTGTCTATATATAGAATTTTTTTTTTTTTTTGGTTTTTCAAGGTAGGTCACTCTAGCCCATGCTGACCTGGAATTCACTATGTAGAGTCTCAGGGTGGCCTTGAACGCAGGGCAATCCTTCTACCTCTGCTTCCCAAGTGCTGGGATTAAAGGCATACACCACAGCCAGCTATACAAAGAATTTTTTAAAGTATTTTCAATCAGTGGTTAGTTCAAGTTGTACAACCCTAGGATAGGGATGTTATTATTACTAAAGCCCCACAAAGATTCCCATAGAATGCATAACATCACCCTAAATATAGAGTGGATGAGGAGAGTCCACTATCCAGAGTCGACTTTAAGGCCCTCACCTTCAGTGTTGGACAAGCATCTGTGGGACCCTCTGTGGGCCAAACTCTGGGAGTGTGACTGACAGGAAGCAAAGCCCACCAGTGCCCTCAGGAGTAACTCCCTTGGCAAAATAATCAGGGATCACAACCTATAGGCAAAGCCACGGTGCCCAGAGTCAGCCCCACAGCACTGGGAGCTCAGCGGGGGGTGCGCAGAAAGTCCAGTCCTTTCTGGAGAAAGGGGATCAGGTCAGGCTTCTCCAAAGAAACCCCCTCTAAGATCAAGCCTTGGAAGGAGAATGCATCCCAGACCACTCAGGAGTGAGAGTTTGGTGATGAGAAGGAGGAGGGCATGTGCCCACCAGGCAGGCAGCTCAGACACAGGTGGAGAGAATGCAGGGCTGAGACCTATGATGAAGGCAGAAATAAAGCATGGTTCATGCACAAGAAATTTCCCCAACCTGTCACATACCCCATAATAGGGGTCTCTCCCAGCTGGTCAGAACAGAGCACGGTGTAGGATTCTGGCTTGGCTAGCTGCAACCTGTATGGAGAAAATGTGCACCTGGTCTAGGGAAGGACCTTCACAGGAGCCACAAAGGGTAGGCCCAAGCTGGGAGGTACTAGACGATTAATGCCCAGAAAAAAAGGCTCTCAAGAGCTGGGGAGATGGATCAGTGGGTAAAGCGCTTGCCATGAAAGCATGAGGACCTGAGGCCAGCTCCCCAGCAAACTCATAAACTGCTGGGCATGGTAGCATGAACTGGTAACCCCAATGCTAGGGAGACAGAGACGGAAGGATTCCTGAGGCTTACTGTCTAGCTTGTCTTGCCAAAATGGTGAGTTCCAGCTTCTGCGAGACATGCAATCTATGAAAAATAAGGTGGAGAAATAATAGAGGGAGGGAAACACCCAGCATCAGCCTCTGGCCTCCACATACATATGCATTCACATGCCAGATACCATACACATGTGCACATGGAAAACAAAATAAAACATCCTCAAGGGTTCACTGGAGTGTTGCACAAACCCCAGATAGGAAAGAGATAGTAATAATAATAATAATAATATTAATAATAATAATAATTTAAAAACTTAAATAATATGAAATCTTGCAGGTTAGGCCCACCAAGCCTAGCTTTTCTAATAATGCTGCATTCCCTGTCCACCATTGCAGGAAAGCTAGTGACAGAGATAACAAGACAGTTCTCAGCTCCTTTGAACAGTCTAGATTTGCACATTGAGCTCAGGGAAATGGGAAATCCCCCAGGAAGAACACAGACAGATCTCGCCTTCAAGTATGGACAGGTGAGCATGGAGGACCTGGTCCTGGGATGGGAGTCAGTGAGGTGATAAGCCTGGCTAGCAATCAGAACTTATCACCAACATTGGAACCTGACCATTAGTTTCCAGTTCAGTTACATTAAGGAGTTGGTCCCTTTATGTTGCAAAGAAGGATCCATGGACTATTGTGGGCTCAGCACAAAAGAAGGATACATGGGGAAACCCAGAGCTGCACTTCCCCAAACCCACAACTGTCTACAAAGACTTGGCAGCCAGATGTCCTACCCCAGCCCTGCCCCGTGGGTGAGGACCAGCCAAATGGGAATGTACTAGACCAAGAGGATCTTCCTCTTGGGAACTGTACTAGAGAAAGGAGAGAATTAGGCAATGAGAACTCAGACTGAAGGGTTGGAGAGCCAAGCTGAGCTCATAAGGAGTCACGTTATGAGAAAGAAGATAACAGGGGAAGGACCAGCCAGAAGACCTGGACCAAGGAAGAGGCTGAGAGGGAAAGGCTGAGCTGCTGAAGGTGGAGCTCAAGAGGATATTGGTGTCCCAGTGATGCTCAGCCAGAGAGGCCAGGTCCTCCACAGACACTAGCCTCACAATTCCCTCACCCACCTCAGCGCCTGCCAGCAGCCCTATTCCTTGAGATCCAGTCAGCCTGGGAAACACAGACAGATAATGCCTGGATGGAAAGCTACCACTTGAGAACTGGAAGAATTTGCCCTGGGTTGTTTTTATTTTTTTCTCTCTTTCTCACAAAATTTCTGCCACTAAATTTTGAGGAATCTGAAAGTCAACTTACAAAAGTATTGCAGAAAATATAGAAGTGGGAAAAAATCAGTTTCATAAAGACAGGCAGGGTTTAGATGATGTGGTACTTTGTGAACCTTGGCTTTGTTGTATACGATTCTAAGGAAAAAACAAAAAAGCTCCGGTAGGTGAGTAATGGAGGTGGATGGCCAATGGAAAACCCACATCACTACATCTACATGTACATGCTCCACATATACCACCACACACACAGCACCATATGTGCTATGAGCATGCACGTGCACGCGCGCGCACACACACAGGAAGAAAGGAAGAAAATCTTCAAACCAAAGAAGGCAATCCCAAGAGCCAGAAGTTGTTTATAATGAAAGCCGGGTGTGGTGGCACACGCCTTTAATCCCAGCACTGGGGAGGCAGAGGTAGGTAGGAGGATCACCATGAGTTGGAGGCCACCTTGAGACTACAGAGTGAATTCCAGATCAGCCTGGGCTAGAGTGAGACCCTACCTCGAAAAACAAAAAAAAGAAAAGAAAAAAAAAAAAAGAAGTTGTTTATAATGAGTCTGACAGTGAATGAGCACCTTCGCTGCTTTGAAGATTGCATGGAAATTCACATAATTTCTGTTAAGCATTATTATAAGAATTGAGTTTCTTCAATTTTGTCCCAGTGTGAAAGTCATCTTTAAAATGCAGATTTTCAGTCAGGATATGGTGACAAACATCTGGCAATCCAGCACTCAGGAAGCTGAGGCAGGAGGATTGTGAGTTTAAAGCTCCCTGAATATTTAGCAAGTTCTTGGTCAGCCTGGGAAAGACCCTGTTTCAAACAAAAATAAATAAAGCAATATAGAGATTTCAAAATCAAATCCATTATGAAGAGGTAGCAAATTTGAGGTCATGATGCAAATTTTCTCCCCCCTCTTTGATTTTTGACATTTTCTAATGATAATATGCCATTTGTCTGGGGTTTTTTCCTGCCAAAGTGCTGCTTTTCATTAAGAAGAAAACAAATCAGGGCTGGAGAGATGGCTTAGCGGTTAAGTGCTTGCCTGTGAAGCCTAAGGACCCCAGTTCGAGGCTCGGTTCTCCAGGTCCCACGTTAGCCAGATGCACAAGGGGGCACACGCGTCTGGAGTTCGTTTGCAGAGGCTAGAAGCTCTGGCGCGCCCATTCTCTCTCTCCCTCTATCTGTCTTTCTCTCTATGTCTGTCGCTCTCAAATAAATAAATTAAAAAAAAAATGCTAAAAAAAAAAAAGAAGAAAACAAATCAAATCTCTCTCTTAGATAGCCACAAGTGGTTTACCATTTTACTAGGCATTCTCTTCTTTCTTCTCCTCTTCCTCCATCTGCTTTTTCTCATGTTACTCTTGTTTTAAAGAGCTGAACAATAACTCACAGCCTTCAGACCAACTTTTATTTTAAATAAGTGTGTGTGGTGTGTGTGTGTATGTAGAGGCTAGAGGATAATCTCAAATATCCACTTAAAACAGGGTCTCTCATTGGCCTGGAGCCCACCCATTAGGTTAGACAGAGTTGACAGCCCCAGCAAGAAGAGACTACAAGTTACCTTGTTTAGAAGGGGCTGAGTCATGCCTCTTGCACAGGTATGCCAGCTGCAAGGCCTACTGGTGGTTCTGACTGTGTGTCAACACCTGCTGCTACGTGGCTTAGGGTGGGAGAGGATGTGTCAGACTCAAGGTTTACTAGATGCTGAATGATGGGGAAGCCATCAGAAACTGAACTGCCAAAGGTCTCCCTCTTCTGTGTCAGGGACTGGCTTGTACTGGTATCATTGTTCTTTGTGCTGGATCACAGCCTTCTAGATCAGATTGAGGGCTTGCATCGCCAGTCCTGGATCCGGTCCCAGAGCCAGGAGATGCGCCAACACAAACCTGAGCATGTACCTGGTCCACAAGGAATTTAAGTGATTAATTAGATATTGTTGCTCTTTCTCATTTACCCCAGGGAATACAATTCCTGGTGTACTATTTGGACATGTGGTAAGATTGTCAAATGAGGATGTCAGACTCCTACTTGAGGAAACCATGGGCATATTAGCATTCTTGCCATCAAGATCCTGCCTGGTTGGGTTTCAACTGAAACCGTTCATTGTCCACAGTGTGTGTCCTCTATGCCAGATGAGAGGTGCATCCACAGTTGCAACCCTGGGAATGCTAAACAATGAACTGTGACCTATTATACCACCTTAGAACCAAGACTTTTTACAAAATTACTTTGGTTTGGGGGAGATGGCTCAATGGATGAAATCCATGCTATGAAAACATGAGGACCAGAATTTAGATCTACAGCACCAACATAAATGCCACACATGGCAGCTGGCCTATAATCCCAGGGTCAGGGGATACCTGGGGAATGTTGCATAGCTACAAGGTTAAATAAGGGCTGGGAAGATGGTTTAGTGGTTAAAGAGCTTGCCTGCAAAGCCTGAAGCCTAAGGGATCTAGGTTTAATTCCCCATTACCCATATAAGACAGTTGCACAAGGTGGCACATACGTTTGGAGTTTGTTTGCAGTGGCTAGAGGCCCTGGAGCACCCATTCTCTCTCTATCTATCTGCCTCTTTCTCTCTCTGTCACACACAAGTAAATAATGGAAAAAGAAAAGAAAAGAAAGGTCATATCAGTGATCTCTAGATTCAAGTGAGAGACCCTGCCTCAGTGAATAAAGTGGACAGCAATAGAGGAAGACACCTGATGTTAACCTCTGGCCTCCACACACATGCCCACATACGTGTGCCCAAGTGTACACACATTACATGCATACACACGCAAAAATATGGCCTTTGTTTTCACCACTATCTCATGTGCTAGTCAGACTTTTTTGGTTTGGTTGATCTTTCCTCTTTTATGCTACTAAATCCGACACTGTACATAGCCTGATCGTATCTTTGCAGGCTGGAATGCTAGACACGCAGTGCTGTGATCACAACATGACTGTCCTTTAACTTGAAACAAGTGTTCCAGATGCACAACAAGCAAGTAGCTGGCTTGTGGGGAAGGAGGAAGGAGGAGAGAGAAGGACAAAGAAAGGAGAGGAAAAGGGAAAAGTTTACAGTGTTATTTTCCCCACATAAGGCTTACAAAGATGAAGACACACATTCTTTAAAAACTAAAAAACAAAAAAACCAAGTTTTATAATGTACCATGGGCAACAGAATGCAATTGTTTCCTTCTTTCAGGCATTTCACTCATGGATAAGCCAGTTCATTAATATTCATTGTATTTGATTTCCCAAGAAAATCAAGACAGTGTGAAAGAAAACTGCATTCGGCCTTTATCATTAGAGTAAGAGTAATAATGACTGGAATATTTTTTGTTTGTTCATGGTGTGGTGTGTATACACACGTATGTGCACATTCACATAAAGGACAGAGGTCAACATCAAAGGTCTTCTTCCTCAATCACTGTGCACCATACTATTTTTTTATTTTTTGGTTTTTTTGAGGTAGGGTCTCATTCTGGCTCAGGCTGACCTGGAATTCACTATGTAGTCTCAGGGTGGACTCGAACTCATGGCGAGCCACCTATCTCTGCCTCCCAAGTGCTGGGATTAAAGGTGTGTGCCTCCACGCCCGGCTCACCATACATTTTCCATGATTGTAAAATATATCCCATGGTAATTCCCTCCCTCCCCACCCCCACACTTTCCCGTTTGAAATTCCATTCTCAATCATATTACCTCCCCATTACAAACATTGTAATTACATATATACAATATCAACCTATTAAGTATCCTCCTCCCTTCCTTTCTCCACCCTTTATGTCTCCTTTTCAACTTACTGGCCTCTGCTACTAAGTATTTTCATTCTCACGCAGAAGCCCAGTCATCTGCAGCTAGGATCCCCATATGAGAGAGAACATGTGGCGCTTGGCTTTCTGGGCCTGGGTTACCTGACTTAGTATAATACTTTCCAGGTCCATCCATTTTTCTGCAAATTTCATAACTTCATTTTTCTTTACCGCTGAGTAGAACTCCATTGTATAAATGTACCACATCTTCATTATCCACTCATCTGTTGAGGGACATCTAGGCTGGTTCCATTTCCCAGCTATTATAAATTGAGCAGCAATAAACATGGTTGAGCATGTACTTCTAAGGAAATGAGATGAGTCCTTTGGATATATGCCTAGGAGTGCTATAGCTGGGTCATATGGTAGATCAATCTCTAGCTGCTTTAGGAACCTCCACACTGTTTTCCACAATGGCTGGACCAGATTGCATTCCCACCAGCAGTGCAGAAGGGTTCCTTTTTTTCCACATCCCCGCCAACATTTATGATCATTTGTTTTCATGATGGTGGCCAATCTGACAGGAGTGAGATGGAGTCTCAATGTAGTTTTAATCTGCATTTCCCTGATGACTAGTGACGTAGAACATTTTTTTAGGTGCTTATATGACATTCGTATTTCTTCCTTTGAGAACTCTCTATTTAGCTCCTTAGCCCATTTTTTGATTGGCTTGTTTGATTCCTTATTAGTTAACTTTTTGAGTTCTTTGTATATCCTAGATATTAATCCTCTATCAGATATATAGCTGGCGAAGATTTTTTCCCATTCTGTAGGTTGCCTCTTTGCTTTTTTCACTGTGTCCTTTGCGGTGCAAAATCTTTGTAATTTCATTAGGTCCCAGTGGTTAATCTGTGGTTTTATTGCCTGAGCAATTGGGGTTGTATTCAGAAAGTCTTTGCCAAGACCAATATGTTGAAGGGTTTCCCCTACTTTTTCCTCTAGCAGTTTCAAAGTTTCCGGTCTGATGTTAAGGTCTTTAATCCATTTGGACTTAATTCTTGTGCATGGCGAGAGAGAAGAATCTATTTTCATCCTTCTGCAGATATTTATCCAGTTTTCAAAACACCATTTGCTGAAGATGCTGTCTCTTCTCCAATGAGTATTTTTGGCATTTTTATCGAATATCAGGTGGCTATAGCTACTTGGGCTTACATCTGGGTCCTCTATTCTGTTCCACTGATCTACATGTCTGTTTTTGTGCCAGTACCATGCTGTTTTTGTTACTATGGCTCTGTAGTATAGGTTAAAATCAGGTATGGTGATACCCCCAGCCTCTTTTTTGTTGCTCAGTATTACATACTATTTTTTAAGGGAGAGCCTCACACTAGCCCACACTGACTTGGAATGCAGTCTTTATCCCAGGCTGGCCATGAACTCACAATGCTACTCCTACTTCAATTGCTTGACTTCTGGGATTTAAGGCATGCACCATGCTCAGCTTTTCAGGATATCTACCGTAATTTCTTTGAGACAGGATCTCTGAACCCAGAGCTCACTTATTCAGCCAGACAAACCAGCCAGCAAGCCCTGGGGGTCTTCTCTCTGCCTCCTCAGGGCTGGGATTACAGGCTCGTGTTTCCATTTCTGGTATTTAGTCAGACTTTTTGTTGCTGTGACAAGTCCCTGAGATAATTAATTTGAAGGAGGAAAGATTTCTTTTGGCTCTTGAATCAGTGGTTTCAGCCCAAGGTCCAGGACTCCATTGCTTTGGGGCTGTGGTGAGGCGGAGCACCATGGCATAGGGCATAGCAGAGGAAAGCAGCTCACCTCATGGCAGCCAGGAAGCCAACTGGAAGACAGGAAGGATCTGGGGATGAGGCCTGACTTCCCATGGCTCATCTGCAGTTACCTACTTTCCCCAACTAGACTACTCTGCCTCCTAATTTCCACCATAGCCTAATAATGCCATCAAATGATAGCTCTATCTGTAGATTCATCCATCAGTGAAGGCACTTGCCAAAGCTCCCCCTACAAACATGGTGCAATACAAGTTTAGCTTTCAGAAAGAAACCTTTGAGGCAATATTTCATATCTAAACCATAACACCATGAAGCCAGGAAGTAAACTGCATCACCATTAGTCATACCCTATGTTATCTTTTAGCACCATCAAAAATTAAGAAATGTGCTCTGATCATTGATTTGACCTGATTCAAAAGAAGCCTGGGAAGCATGGCTTTTGCCTTTCTGGCTGAGAAATATATTGGATAATTTGAGAGATGCTAGAAGCAGTTTGCAGTGTCTACCTTAGACAAGTCATAAAACTATCAGAAGTGATTTTCCCAAATCTCTTGTGTCCTGCGCCTGGTATTAACACCATTCTGAAGAACATTACCTGATCTTACTCATATTACCCCATGTTTTTCTTGAAACAGTTTCTCTTTCAGACCAGCTCAACATCATATGAACAAAGTATACAAGTGAACATACATTTAAAAGCAGTAAACTTGGTGGATCTCTCCATTCCTGTGGAAGTCCCTTGCATATCAGGTAGTTAAGCAATCTAATGTTCTCCTCTAGCCTCGGCACACAAGCATATGGGGCACACACATCCCCATACACAGAAATACACATAATCATACACACCCCAAATCATGTAATCCTTGAATGAAAAGAAGTGTTTAAAAGATTTTTTCTCTTTTTAAAAATTTTTTGTTTATTTTTATTTATTTATTTATTTATTTATTTGAGAGCAACAGACAGGGAGAGAAAGAGGGAGAGAGAGAGAGAGAGAGAGAGAGAGAGAGAGAGAGAGAGAGAGAAAGAGAGAGAATGGGCACGCGAGGGCCTCCAGCCTCTGCAAACGAACTCCAGGCACGTGCGCCCCTTGTGCATCTGGCTAGCGTGAGCCTTGAATGGGGATCCTTAGGCTTCACAGGCAAGCACTTAACCACTAAGCCATCTCTCCAGCCCAATTTTTTCTTTTTTTAATATTCCTGAATTCAAAATTTTAAATTTCATTCAGCTTTAACATGATATTTCCATGTTCCATAAATTTTCTCCACAAAAGATTTTACAACCTTGTGTCACCTTTTTTTTTTTTTTTTTTTTTTTTTTTTTTTTTTGCGGGAGTGTTTTACTCTGTGCTGTTATGTGTTAGAGGTATTGTGTTGTTTAGACTTTACAGGGCTCGCAGTTAAGAGATTGTCTGGAGTTTCAGATGAGACTTTGGATTTTGGATTTTTGAACAGTGTTGTAACTAGTAAAGATGATAAGACTTTTAGCATTCGATTGAATGTGTTTTGCATCATTAACAAAACTGTTCTTTATAAACTGTGTGTGCGTATGTCAGTGCACATGTGTACGTGTTATATAGTGAATGTATATTCCAGCCCCAAGAAATCATTTTTACCTAATTTCATTTAGATCTGTAACTTTGAATGTCAGATAAATTTATGCTTATTTAAATCTAGAACATAGCTTGGGTCTATAGTTTTATGGTAATTTATCAATTTAAATATTAAAATATTGACCAGACACATTAGGCACAGTGAGAATACAATAATAACAGCCCAGTGAGTAAGTAATAACAGTGGACAAGGATAAAAGAAAGCTTGTGAGCAGAAATCAGGTCATTTTATTTTTACGGTGAATGATGAGGGATACTAGGCTTGTATAAGGATCAAGTTGTGATGGTTAATCTCAACTATCAAGTCAAAGGGATTTATCATCACCATGGAAACACATCTCTGGGTATATCTCTTAGGGTGTTTCCAAAAAGGTATAACTGAGATAGGAAGGCCCAACTGGATGTGGGTGGACCATTCTATAAGCTGGAGGTCCTCGCTAAATGCAAGGGACAAAGCAAGCTTAGCACTTGCCTGAGCATTTATTACTCTGCTTCCTGGCAATGGATGCAATGTCACCAGCTGTTTCATGCTCCTGCTACCATGCCTTCTCCACCATGATGGACAGCAAGGAAACCCTTCTTTCCTTAAAATGTTTTTGTCCAGTATTTGATCCCAGCAATGAGATAGAACTCATACTGGAATGAAGCTGGCTTTAAGTGTCATGAAAAGAATTAGTGTGGGGGTGGGGGGGCTGGAGAGATGGCTTAGTAGTTAAGACATATGCACATGGTGGCATGTGCATCTTGGAGTTCATTTGCAGTGACTAGAGGCCCTGGTAAGCCCATTCTCTCTTTCTCTCTCTCTCCTCCTCCCTCTCATAAATAATAAAAACATTTTAATTAATGTCTGGAAGAGTTTCCCATCTTGGTGAATGACAGCTCCCTTCAGCCTGCTACTCAAGTCAGAGACCAGGAACCATTTTCCACAGTCATTCTTCTCTCACTCTCTCACATAAGCCACCACCAGACATCTTGGTTATGGCGCCAATATGTTTCTTGAATTCATCCACACCTTTCCAAGTCTACTAACAGGATGCTAATAGAGAAGAGCAGTAGTGGTTGCCTGGATCAATTATAGCAGCCTTCCAACTGACTTGCCTGCCTTCTTGTTTGGCCTCCAATAACCTATTCTTCCATAGTATCCAGAGCCTGTCCTTTAATCCTATATGCCAGACCACACCCTTGACTCAATACCTCACCGTGACCAGCCACACCCCAAGCCTGGGTCCTACTCACCTCACCAGCCCTAGCCCCAGCTCATATGATCCCCTTCCTCGCTCTCCTCTCCAGTGCTCTCAACTCACTAATGAGACTCTAGGACATTCTGATGGGCTCACAAACAGACCTATACATGACCTTTAAAAGGTCTGAAACCAATCTGAAAAGTTATAGATTCTCTCATAAACCATTCCCCCAAAACTCCTAATATCTTTATGCTTGAAGGAGTGTATCTGGAAGAAATGAATCCTAATTTTGTTTTTTTGAGGTTGTTTTTGTTGTTTTGAGATAGGGTCTCACTCTAGTCCAGACTGACCTGGAATTCACTATGTAGTCTCAGGGTGGCCTTGAACTCATGGTGATCCTTCTACCTCTGCCTCCCAAATGCTGGGATTAAAGGCGTGCACTACCACGCCAGGCCCCACTCTACATTTTTATACAGAATATGCACTTCAAATGGACTTACTCTTTGTGACCCACTCTTTTCATGGTCACCCATCAATTCTGCAAAAAACAGAGAGAAAGGCTCTTGAAAGTGGACTTGCAGGACCATTCATAAAGTAGTTTGCATGACCCACAAACACTGAAATCAACACGCCCAGAGAGTGCAGCCTTATTGGAAGGCCAGGAGAAATATGGGCAGTAATGTTCAGAGCACAGGGCTGTGAACATCCCAAACTTGAAACAGCCCATGTCCACCAAGAGTATAACAGATAAGGATGTGCCATTTAGCCAGAGAGGCAATACAGGAAGCTGCATGAGTGACTTTAACAAATACAGGGGAGAAAAGGCTAAAACATTTAAAAAGGGAAAGAAATGCAAAATTTGAAAGGACAAGGGGCTGGGGAGATGGCTAAGTGGATAAAAGCTCTTGCTGTGTAAGCATGAAGACCTGAGTTTAATCCTTAGCACACACATGAAAATCCAGGCATGGACATACATGACTATACTCCTAGCACTGAGTGGGGTGGAAATGGGACTCACTGGTCAGCCAGTCTCCTAGAGTGCTCCAAGTTCAGTGAGAAACCTTGTTTCAAACAAAAATGGTGGAAGAGAGATGATAGAGGGAGACATCCCATGTCCTCCTCTGGCCTTCACATGTGTGTGCTCAGGGAACACACATTTGCATACACATGTGCATACTACAGAAACCAAAAAACTGTGAGCAAAGCTATACAGTGGTCTCCTCTTGTTTGTGCTTTTTCTTTCTGCAGTTTCAATCACCTCCCCTCAACCCTGGCCCCAAATATTACTACTGTATAATGAGATATTTTTGAAAGAGTCTATTCTCAGCTTTATTGAGGAATAAGGTATATTCTAAGTTCTTGTTGTTAATTTCAAACTGTGCCTAACTTATAAATCAAACTTCATCACAGGTATGTATGTATAGAAGAAGTAAAGCCCTAAAGGATATGATACTCTTGGCAGTTTCTGGCACTCTCTGGAAGGGTCTTGGAAGTTATCCATTGCAAATAAAGGGGATCTGCAGTATTAGGGATACAGGTTTAAATGTATCCTTAAATTTAAAATCAAGCTGACAGTTGCTTTAGGAAGGGGGATGAGAGAGGGTCTACTGTGTGATTCCGTCGGCGATAGGTGTGCGTGTGTTCATGTTCTGGTGTATATCTGTCTCCAACGACACTAAATATGCATAATAATAAAGTCATGAAAAGTCCAGTTCTTGAGCCCAGGTAGTTGGCTGGCTCTAAGGGTGGGAGTTCGGACCTAGGCAAGTTATGCTGTCAACCACAAACCTTAGAGAGACACATGAAGGTGGGCCAGGCTTGGGAAATAATGACTGAGAAGCTCAAAGCTAGGCAGAGACCAAGAAGGCTCACCGGAGTTCCAGTTTATTGCTCTGATCTGCTCAGCTTAAGTCCTTCCTACTCGCCCTCAACCCCTCCTTTGATCTACTTGAGACACTCCTCGGTAGGAGACAGAGGTACAAAGAGTAGTCAGATATTTGCAGCATCTCCCAGCCTGACAAGGGTTTCCATCAACTTTGAAACAAAGTGAGGGTGAAACACAGAATTGCATTAGTGTCTCATGAGAAAATCCATTGCAAAATTTCTTAACTCTCTTTGACCACTTAGCTTTCACAAGAGTAGCTATATGCCTAATACTGGAATCATTGTTGACTAGCTGTCATATGCCAAAGGCCATTATTTTGCAAGATAGAAAATTAGACTCAATACCAATACAGGCGTGAAATCACTAAGGGCCTGTGACCAGCAGAACTGAGCCCCCAAGAAAGGCTCTGGCTGCATGGAAATACACACCAGGAGGGTGGGATGCACAGACCCAATATTTCATGCATTTCTGAAAACTCCTGGGTCCCAAACTTCTCAAAGGAGCTGCTCCCCCACAGAAGGAAGTGCTTAGCCAACTGATTAAAAACAGAAGTAACAGAAGGATTGAAGTCTCATTGAAAACCACTCATCCAGAGCTAGCTAAATACACCCATTCAGCAGAATCACTCTGTCCTCAAGTTAGTTCCTAGCCTCCAAAACTACTAGCCAAAGAAACTATGTGGTGTATTAACATGTGTACACAAGAGACCTCTGATATGTACATGTGCTGTGGTTGGCTAATGCATTAGAACAGTTGGTGTCCACTGGGGGCAGGTCCAACCTCACTTCCTGTCCATTCTCTGCTTCCTAACCACCCACACCAATGCGCCCTTGTGGCCATGCCTTACCCACCACGATGAGCTGCAGTGCCTCAAACTGTAAGACAAGAGAAGTCCTTCCTCCCATAAATTTCTTCTTGTCAGATACTTGATCACAGAAAGATAACCAATGCAGCCTGCAACAGGACCTTCACATTCTCATCTTTAGTTTTCTCTCTGTGTCAGAGTTTATGAATTTTATTTTATTTTATTTTATTTTTTATTTTTATTTTTATTTTGGTTTTGGTTTTCTGAGGTAGGGCCTCACTCTAGCTCAGGCTGACCTGGAATTCACTCTGTAGTTTCAGGGTAGCCTCAAACTCACAGCAATCCTCCTGCCTCTCCGAGTGCTGGGATTAAAAGCGTGCACCATCACGCCCGCTAGAATTTATGACTTTTTAAATTTTTTGTTTATTTTTATTTATTTGACAGCGACAGACAGAGAAAGAGACAGACAGAGAGAGAATGGGCGCATCAGGGCCTCCAGCCACTGCAAACGAACTCCAGGCACATGTGCCCCCTTGTGCATCTGGCTAACGTGGGTCCTGGGGAATTGATCCTGGAACCAGGGTCCTTAGGCTTCACAGGCAAGCGTTTAACCACTAAGCCATCTCTCCAGCCCAAGAGTTTATGAATTTTTAAGAAGCTATGCTAAGGCTTTCTCCAAGGTTCAATGAACCAGATATGTTGGTGGAATATCTGAGATTTCTACCTGTCCTTTCCTGGACCGAGCAGGCAGCTTTCCCTGGAAGCTCCCTACTCAAGATCCCACATTGTCACCTGTTGTATCCCACCCTGCAGACCTGAGCCTGCTCTGACAAGGACCTACTCTTTGTGGACAACTGCCTCCACCACCAACAACTTCAGCAGAACTATTAAGCCAAAGCATTAAAACGAGGATGAACTTTGAGGAAAGTAATCAGGGAGCATTTTCTCCCCCTCAGTTTGTTGAAGTTGGAAGCTCTGTGAGGCTGAGGGGAAGAAGCATACATATGCAGACAGAACCTCTTAACACACTTTCCAAGGACGGCTGATAAAAAAGTTTTTATAGGCAAAGCAAAGAGGCACTGAGCCTTTGTGGGTGGGATAGTGGAAAAAGCTTTGGGCTGGGAGGAGAGAGAAAAGATTCTTACCCCATTGTCTCTGTCTGCAAACTGTTTGGGCCTGGGGCTGGCTGGTGGCAGCACAGATTTCTAACTTCTAGAAGGAAGCATTTGGATTTACACACCGTTTTGTTCCAGCTCAAGAATTCTATAAGCCTGTGGCTACATATCACTATTGATTTTTTTCTTCTATGTAAAGACTATGTGAGTAAAATCTTGACCTTAAGATCTGATGGTAGTACTTCTCTCCACTTTCCTTGTTTCTTCCCAGGCATGTTAAATTTCCCACTCCCTAAGGGAGTGAGGCAGAGAGAAAAGGTAGACCTGCTAGGAGTCCTAGATATGGGAATGGCCTGTTAGAGTTGCCCCAGATAAAATACAGCAGGCTAGATCTTTGTAAACCATCACCTCTCACAATGGACCAAGGAAGGAACACGCCTTGTGTCAGGCACCTTTCTCAGTTCAGATCCCCAACAGAGCCTGAGCTGATGTATCACCAGCCAACACTCCTGACAGCATGCCAGCATGCCAGGGGAGGGGATGAGAGGTCTGAACCCCACTGAGCAGCATCTATCACACCTTCCATGGTTATCCAAGTCAACTGCAAATCTAGGGAATTTTCAACTAAAATCAAGAGACAATCTTACTCTTTGGTCTGTGGAGGTCTTCCTTAGAAGCATGATGAAGCAAGGCTGAATAATAAACCAAAGAGAAAAATTACTCTCACTAAGTGATGAGAGAATTCTATAAAATTGACAAGAACACTAAGACACTAGTGTTTGGATGTGAAAACAAAATCTCTGAGGTGCTTACACCAAATGCTAGCTTTCAAAATGGAGGTTCTCTCATACACAGGACAGCTGACAGACTGAGAGCAAGACCCACATTCCCACGACAAACAGCTTGGGTTAACAGCAGCTCTTCGCTTATTTACTTTCCCCAGTAGGTACTAAATTCAAAAGAACTTACATGTAGTGCATGGAAGACCAAAGCCTATTCTTTCAAAGTAGAAAAAAATATAGTAAGAACCAACTATTCCAAATATACATATGTTCTGAGTAGTGAATATTTTCCAGCCTTTGTTATAGAAAAATAAATTGGAGACAGGAAAGAACTAGGTGAAAGAATCAATTGTGGGCATATCATCATCAAGAGAAAGATGCCAAATTTAGCACAGGGTAAGCCTGTCTGTAAACTGAAGCTTGTAGAATTTAGCATAACCAGTGGCCACTTTACTTGACAAAGCCTTTGTTGTGACTACATTAGAGACGTTTATAACAGACAACTCTATTTTAAAGTATTTTATATAGCACATTGAAGGAAATTATAGAGCTCAAAGCTTTTTCATAGTGGCTCTCACAACACTGTATCTTTTCCACTGCAGATAGAAACCTCTCTACAAACTCTATTTCTCCTTCTCTCCTACCTTGTTTCAAATACAATTTAGATGAAAGGAATCATGTGCTTATAAGAAAAGAAAAACCACACTTCACATTCTTGAAATTTCCCCATCAGGAAAGTAGTACATATGCAGTGCCTCAGGTCAGCTCACATAGATTATTGGCCTGTTGTGTGTTAGTCAGTACCATGTCAAGTACTGAGGATACATGCATCACTAAGACATAGCTCCTATTCACAAATAGTGAGCCAGATCAACAATTCCACTAGTCAGCAGGACATTCCAAGATGTCATGTAAAAAGGAACAATCCCATCATGCTTTGGAAACCACCTATCCACTCTAATGATGCTATCACTTCTTAGTTATCACATAAGATGAACAGCCTGAGCCATAAGCATTCTTTCATGCAGTGTTTAGTTATTCCATATTCATTCAATTGAAGTGTTCAAGCTGAATCAAGGAACTAGAACCATGCTCATGTGTTGTAGTTAGAATGTAAAATTTCCACCACAGTCTCTGCGTTTGAGCACTTGGTTTCCAACTGGAAGCACTGTTTAGAACAGTTGGAGCACCTTTAGGAGATGGAGCCTTGCCAAAAGAAGTGGGTCACTAGCAGGTGGACCTTAGGGGTTTTATGAGCCAGTCCTACTTCCTGGTCATATTCTGTTTCCTAATTATTGATGTGATCAGCCAGCTTCCCACTGCTGCTACCATACCTTCCTTGCCTTGAATCTTCCCCTTGAAACTGTAAGCCAAAAACAAGTTGTGTCTGGTCAGCTATTTGTTCACAGCAATGAGAAAGTAACTGATACATATGTAAAAGGTCAATGAGTATCTTCCTTCACCATAATCCACTATCAAAGGACCACAAAGCTGGCAAGCCAAAGGCTATTTCATTCTGCCCATGTTGTGACATATACATATTTTGAAATTAAAACAAAGCCTAAAATGTTTTTGAAACTTTTACAGATTATGAAGTTATTGAGGATAATGCTTGTGGTGGTTTGATTCAGGTGTCCCCCATAAACTTAGGTGTTCTAAATGCTAGGTTCCCAGCTGATGGAGATTTGGGAATTAATGCCTCCTGGAGGGAGTTTATTGTTGGGGAAAGGTTTATGGGTGTTATAGCCAGTTTCCCCTTACCAGTGTTGGGCACACTCTCCTGTTTCTATGGTCCATCTTATGTTGGCCAGAGGGTGATGTCCACCCTCTGCTCATGCCATTGTTTTCCCTGCCATCATGGAGCTTCCCCCTTGAGCCTATAAGCCAAAATAAACCTCTTTTTTTCCCACAAGCTGCTCTTGGTTGGGTGACTTTTACCAGCAATGTGAACCTGACTGCAACAATGCTCATTAAACATTGCAGAATTTCATAAGACAAAGATAAGCTGTGTACATATCTTTTTAAAATACCTATGACTAGTTTAATCAGTTAATTGCCTGTTTTCCTAATCATATACAGAAAATTTCATTGACCTTCTTATTGTCAAGACAAAGACATGCGCCCATATGTTTGCCGCTAAAAGATAGTAAATGTCCCTCAAGTAAATAATTGCCATCTTCAAAACTTCCATTAAATGTTACATCTTTTTTTTTTTTCAAAATAAATAAGAGGCCTCAAATTTAAAACAATGCTCAGGCCAGGTCTGGTGGTACATACCTGTAATTCCAGCATTTGGGAGGCTGAAGCAGGAGGATTAAAAAAGTTCAAGGTATACGGCTGGTGAGGTTTCTCAGTGGTTAAAGGTACTTGTTTGCAAAGCCTGATAGCCCGGGTTCAGTTCCCTAGTACCCATGTAAAGCCAGGTGTACAAAATGGCACATGCATCTGGAGTTCATTTGCAGTGGGCCCTGATATGCCTATTCTCTTCTTTCTCGTTCTTTCTTTCTCTTTCTCTCTCACTCTCTCTCCCTCTCCCTCTCCCTTTATCTTCCTCCTTGCAAATAAATATTTTCTTTTAATTCAAGATATGCTTGGAGACCCTGTCTTAAAGAAAAACTAAAACAAACAAAAATGGAGATTTAACCTCAGTGTTTGTTTATATGGTATTGTGCCTTTTTCACTCAAGAAAAAAAAAGATGCTAGCGGGAGTGTGATTGGCACACATCTGTAATCCTAGCCCTTAGAGAGTAGAGGCAAGAGGATCAGGAACTCAAGGACATCCTCTGCTACATAGTGAATTTGATGTCAGCCTGGGATACATGAGACCTTGTCTCAAGAAAATCACACATTTACACAAGAATACTTATGTTTTAAAGGAGTAAATTCTGAAGTGTTCAGCTAACCTTCTAAGACTGTATTTACATAACAACAGAACTCTTCTGTTGAAAATAGAAATAGAAAATCTGGGATCCTGCTGCAAAAGAAATTAATGTAGAAGATGTTTAATCCTTTCATTGCAGCAGCTCCTGAACAAGTTAGCTTTTGACTCCACTGTTCTGATTAAAAAATCCCCTTTATGGGTCAGTTATTAAGAGGCATCATATCTTCTTACAGTAAGATTCAAACAGATAGGTGTGAGTCCAGCATGCACAACAAAAATTCTTTCCTCACATTCAAGGATATGGTCTAAAGGTAGGTTTCCTCAGAGCCAACCTGAAATTTTCACTAGAATGTAAGTAGTTGGGACAGCAAATGGGAAAGGAAAGAAGGGAAAGCAGTTGATATAGGTGCAAGATCCCAAATGTTACCTTTGTAGGTAACTGGAAACCTGCCTCACGGGGGACCTGGGGAGCCAGAGGTACTGCAGGAGAGAGGCAGGGGGGCAGGAGGATTCACACAGCCAGGTCTTTCTAAAGACTGCTTCCAGAGCCATTCATTTACATCCTAGCTCTTCCAGCCTGCTCTGTGAGGGCCATGCAGATTCCGGGCTAGGGAGATGTCTCAGTGGGAAAGAGCCATTGCTATGCAAGGATAAGGACCCAAGTTTGATCCCCAGCACCCACATAAAAAGCCTGGCAGGGCCACACATACCTGTAACCCCAGCACTGAGGAGAACAGAGACCAGGAGAATCACTTGGACTCCTTGGTCAGTTGACCTAGTGAGAGACCCTGTCTAAAGGAAGGCTGTAAGACAACACCCAACATCCTCCTCTGACCACCTATCAGCATGGGGTGCACACATACTCCATATACACATATACACACTGCATACTCCACACACAGAAAAAGACTAAAGTGATGGCTCCATTGGCGAGAACCTTCCTGCATAAGCATGAGGGTCGTTGGCGGCCTGAGACTGTCTGGGTTTGACTCTCCCTCCAGCACCCATGAGTGTGCCCATGCACATCTGTGACTCCAGTCCTGTGGGGAGGAGAGAAAGCAAGCTGTGGAATCGACAAGACACTATCTCAAGGAAATATGTGGATGAGCGATTAGGGTGGGGGGGTGACCTGACTTTCTCCTCTGGCCTCCACGCGCATGCACACAGGTTACACGCATGTGCACACAGCACACATACGCACATACAAAGAAGAAGATAGATAGAAAAAAGGAAGGAAGAAAGAAAGAAGGAAAGAAAAAGAAAGGAAGGAAAAATAAATGAAGATGCTAAAAGCCAGAAGTTGGACCTGTGTGTTCTGAAGAGGTAGGGGACAGATTCCTGGTTACAGGTACCTATCGGATCTTCCACATGATGAGTTGTACAAAAATAATTCCCACTTGAGTGTTTGGCTTCTGTGCATGACCCTTTATATTTATTATTTCATTTTCCAACTCATAACAGCCCTCTGAGGTAAATATTATTTTTAGGATTTTACAATTTAAATGTGAGTGTTGTTAGCATCTCTGAGTCATGAGCTTGTGCAGAGCTGGTTATATCTGGTCCTAAGGTGTCCCTTCTGAACCATGACCCTGTAACCGGAAGGACTCTCCTTGTCCCTCAGTAAATACACTGACCTCCCATTCCATACACAGCAGAGCTCACGCATGATCGCTGTGTCCTTCCTGGCTCCTGGGCACTGCACTCTGCCTTCACTAGTTCTTTCACGTTGGCATCGAAAGCTGTGCCAATTATTCAACAGTCAGTTGACCAAATACAGGACAACTCTGTGCAGGGGAGCGCAGCTCTGAAAGCCTTTCACTGAAACTTCCAAATGAACATTCCATGAGGCAAGGGCTCAGTGAGAAAGAAGGTTTAATGAATCTCCATGGTGTATGGCTAAAGGCAGGCCTGAGCCACCCAGGCTCCAGCACAATTAGAAGAGAGTCGTCCCAGTGCTTCGGGGCACAAAGTATCTGTTATCTGAAGTCGGAAAGGAATTTCCTGAAGTAGCTGGTAATTGTACAGCGAAGCGTATCATAAAAGCTTGCTCTTCCCTCCCCCATGGCTCCTGGTCTTTATAGCAAAATAGGACCAGTGAGGACATTGATTTAGAACTCATTTTCAGAGACTTTTCCCTCCAAAGAAAAAACAAAACAAACAAACAAACAAAGCCCAAATACCTAAAGTAACCTCTCTTTAATAGACTGTTGTAGTAATAAAGGACTTTATGGAACTTGTGGTGTGCTCTCAGAGAATTCAGACCAATCTAATGCCCATCCTTCTGATGAAGGGTAGAAGTCAGCACAGATATTCACATGCATTTGTCCCAGCCTTTTCACTTTGTCTTTAAAAAAAAACTTTAAATCAATTAAGATTACAGTGCTAACTTAAAAAAATTTTTTTTTTACTTACATAATTGTTCAAAGAAACTCCCCAGGTTGTTTGATTAAAAACCACTGTGGGAACCCATTACTAAGGGGAAAAAAATCAGTTGCCTTGTCAATACTTTTCAAAACTAGAAAATATAGCTGGATATAGTGATGCATCCCTATATAATTCCAGGACTTGGAAGTCTGAGAAACAGGAGTTTTGCCAGCCTGCACGACATTGTGAGACCCCAGAAAATCCCTAGAAAAACTCAAGAGAAATCATATCAAACATAAGATCAGCTGGTCAGGAGGAAGAACTGAAACAAGGGTTTCGGCCTAATGTTAGTCACTTTCTCTGTCATGAAGATTTCATGCCATGGTGAAAAATAGAGCTCCCTGGCATTGCTTGCTCTAGAGGGCATCTGGTTTCTTGTGCCCTTAATATAGAAACTGTAAAGGGTTAATTTATAGGAAGATGAAAGAATATTTAAATTACTGATAAGATGGCACTACCAAAAAGTGGCCCTGGTAGTCACAGGTCTGTGGACTTCTGAGGTTTCCTCAAGTAAACAACCAGCCACCTCCTATTCTTCTGAGGTGAGATTATGATTATTGGTGATTTTTTTTCAAAATTAACTCAAATAAGCAGAGATTTGTGCTTCTCCTTACAGGATGCCAATGATAGTAAACTATTTCCTTGGTAAAACAGTGGAGCAGCTGCAGCTGGGAAGTGAACTGATAAGGAGTTGGGGTATGTAGCTCAGTGGTAGAACCCTTGGCCAATACCACAAAAGAATTTTAAATTAACTAATTTCTGAGTCATGCAGACTTGTTCACAATAAATTCATGTCTGTGAGGCAAAAGAGCCAGCATCACCAATGTCATAATCTTGATTAGGAATTTTGCCCAATACATTACATCCTCTGTTCAAAACAGCCCAGGATAGGTGACTATAGCACTAGAGAGTACTAAAAAAATTCAATAAAATAAAAAAGAACATTCTAAGGAACAAAAGGCTAGTGTTTAAAAATAAATAAATAGATGTGGTTAAACTGTGGTCTATGTCAGAAAAAGTATTTCTAGTCAGACACAGTGGCTCATTTCTGTAATTGCAGCACACAGGAGGCTGAGGTAAGAGAATCACAGTGAGTTCAAAGCCAGCCTATTCTTCTATGTTTTTTAAAAATATATATTTTATTATTTATTTATTTGAGAGAGAGAAAGAGACAAAGGGAGAGAGAGAGATTGAGAATGAGTGCGCCAGTGCCTCAAGCCACTGCAAATGAACTCCAGATGCATGTGCCCCCTTGTGCATCTGGTTTATGTGGGTCCTGGAGAATAGAATTGGGATCCTTTGGCTTTGCAGGCAAACGCCTTAACTGCTAAGCCACCTTTCCAGCCCAAGGCCATCCTCTTCTACAGAGTTAATTCTAGGTCAGCCTGGCCTAGTGTGAGACCCTGCTTAAAAAAGAAAAGAAAAGAAAAGAAAAGAAAAGAAAAGAAAAGAAAAGAAAAGAAAAGAAAAGAAAAGAAAAGGTATTTTCTGATCTACAAATCTTGAAAAACCAATGTCATCATGTTTTGAACAATTTTAAATGTATCAAATGTAATTTTAAAATGGACTCATTTTTGAAAATTGTTGAGTATTGAATCATCCATCACAAGTGGTGTTTTTCAGTATTTTGCATGTGTACTAAATGTGTAATATTATGTGTGTAAAGAGAATAATGGTAAATGTGCAATGTTAATAGTAGAATTATTGAACTAAGAGTAGTAATTAAGGAGAAACAAAATAGGTAGAATGGTATAAGTGTACTATATTATTACCTGTCATAGCTGAATGTAATTGAAGAGTCAGCAGAAAATATCTCAATGTTATCATGATCTTTAAAAAGGTATTTTTCCATCTTTAGTCTCAGTAGATAAAGGATAATAAGGGAAAACAAAATAACTTACTTATGTTGATATGCAAAGGGACTTTTGCATTTTTAAAAAGTTGATGACAGAGCAGTAGTTTGATATGCTACCTTTTATGCTTTAAAGGAACACATGCACATTCAGGTCTAAGCATATGTAATAGTAAGAGCTGGAGGTATAATTCAGAGAGAAAGCCTGGGAAGAAGGGAAAGAAGGAAGGAAGGGAGGAAGGGAGGGAAGGAGGGAGGGAGGGAGGGAGGGAGGGAGGGAGGGAGGGAGGGAGGGAGGGAGGGCGGGAGCAAGGGACAGAAGGGCGGGAGGGAAGGACAGAAAGAAGGAAGGAGGAAGGAAGGAGGAAGGGAGAGAGGGAGGAAAGGACAGAAGGGAGAGAGGGAAGGAAGGAAGGGAGGGAGGGTGGAAGGGACAGAAGGGAGGAGGGAAGGAAAGAAGGAAGAAAGCAAAGAAGGAAGGGAGGGAGGAGAAAGGAAAGGGAACGAGGAAAGGGAAGAGGAAGAAGGAAAGCTGGCTCCCATAGATGGTTGCTCTGAAGAAGGTCACAAAGATTTGAAGGCAAGAGCTGGATGTCTATACTTCCTTTTCTTCTGTACTTTTGCACTATTTCTTTTTACCATGGACATATATTGCTTCTTTTTAAATGCTGAGCATGCATGGTCTGTCTAGAATACAGGAGCAGTGGAACAGAGAATGCACACTACATCAGGCATGGCTGATGTGAGGTGAGACCTGGTGAGGAGACTAAACCTTGCAGAAAGACCCCCAAGCAACAGCAAGCAGCATAGACACCTCCAAACTAAGGGGCTGGAGTATTTATTCCCTGACCTCTGAGTCTGTAATAATTAGCCTCTCCTGAGAGCTGGTAGAGAGAGGGGATTATTGACTCCTGGGTGTTTCAAGGCAGTGACTCACTGTCAGGCTCAGAGATGCAGACATGGAATCTGGAAGCTCACAAACCCCATTTTTGACACTCACAGCATCCCCTAGAGCCCTATCTTTTGAGTGTCATGACATAGTGGCCCAACAACCATCGTAAGAGTCCCTTGGAACAGTTCCCGACTCTTGGGTCATGGCTATAATCAGGTGGAGCTTGCATTATGCTTTTCAGAAACATGACAGGAGCTCAGTGGAAAGAGAAATACAAATGAAAGGACTGGGTGAAAAGGAAGCCCTGAATGGCACCACTAAACACTAGCACCCACCCAGAGTAAATACCTCACCCATGCAACACCATACAATATTACCTACCCAGAGTAACCACCTTACCCACACAACGCCATACACTATCACCCACCCAGAGTAGACACCTCACCCATGCAACACCATATGTTATCATACTATCACTCAGTCAGGTCACTCTTCCCTTTGACCTGACCCTACTCTGAATCTTCCCCAACTTCTGATGACTAGCAGTTGCTTTCAGCCTGTCAACATTGGTTCTTGAAATACTGACTGTCATGCCTTTACCAGAGAATGCAAATAGCTGCATAATATGAAAGCAAAAAAATAAATTACATCAGACTAGAAGAGGGACAAGTTGGAAAGAAAAAAGGGGTTAAATGTAAGGGGGACAAAAAAGGGTGGTAGAAGGGGATTATGATCAGCGTACATTGTGTATAAGTGTGGAGGCTGTCAGTAAAAAGTGTTTTGTTGTTGTTGTTGTTGTTGTTGTTGTTGTTAAGGAAGGTTTAAGCTTGGGTGTGTGGTCTTACACTGAGAAGCAAGTGATTAAGGAAGAGAGTCACTGTATGTTATAGTTAATTTGTATGGTAAACTTGGTTGGATTGAAAACCATCTAGGACATGTTAAGACTCACCTCTGGGTATGTCTGTGAGGATGTTTCCAGAGAGGATTAACAGGAAGATTCTTCTCAAATGTGAGTAGCACTGTCCCATGGGCTGGGGCCCAAGACAGAATAAACGAGGGAAAAGGAAAAACCTGGCGGAACACTAACATCCGTTCTGCTTCTTGGCCACTCTGATGTATGCTCTCCATTCCATCACCCCCTCCCTGCCACAATGGACTGAGTCCTCTGAAACTGTGAGCCAAATAAATAATTCTTCCCCTGAAGTTGGTTCTGCTAGGTATTATTTCCTATTATTACTGTCATAAATAACCATAGGCTTATGTCATTATTGTCATATAGTCTGGCATTCAGAAATTAGACAAGTTTCTCACTGAATTAAAATCAAGATGTTGGCAGGCGCACGCCTTTAATCCCAGCACTCGGGAGGCAGAGGTAGGAGGATCGCCAAGAGTTCGAGGCCACCCTGAGATTACATAGTAAATTCCAGGTCAGCCTGAGCCAGAGTGAGACCCTACCTCGAAAAAACCAAAAAAAAAAAAAAAAAAAGATGTTGGCAGGGCCTCCTTTTTCTTCTTCAGATTTCAGGGAAAATCTACTTCCTTCATTTTTATTGGTCTCTAGAGGCTCCCTACCCCACTCTACCCTAGCTCATGGCCTCTTCCTCCATCTTCAAAACCACCCACAGTGGGCCAAGTCTTTTCCACATTGCACTACTCCTTCTGATTACACTGGGCATGCCCAGATAATCCAGGGTAATTCCCCATTACTGTTAACATTGGTAAAGTGCCTTTTCTCCCCAGATAATACAATGCATTCACAGGTTCCAGAGATTCAGACTTGGCAATTCTTTGGGACCATCATTTCTACCTACTTCAGGCCCCTACAAATATTTTCTCATCCTAGTTTTGTTTGTTTGTTTGTTTTCCTGAACTAGGTCTTGATTTTATACTATCTCACTTATTTTTAATCTGTGTGATTTTTGGAATTCAGCTGTGTATAACTCTAAGCTCATCTGCCCATACAGAAGCCTACCAGATTTCTCCCTGACTCCAATTGTGATCATTTTTAAAACATAATTGTTGACCTGCACAGGAATTAAAATAGCCAAAAATTCTACTCAATGAAGTTGGAAATTAGATAAAGAATAATTGTAAAACAAATTCAATATTCCCATGAAATAAAAGAGAAATGTGTGAAGAATATCCTTGGCCACAGAACTGTCCAGTGACAGACCATAGATTGTATTCTGAACTCATCACAGCTGTTTTTTCTTTTCTTTCACATGTGAAAGCTGTGGGTGAAGTCCAGAGGTTGTATTAAATGTTTGCCTCAATTGGTCTTCACCTTATTTATTGATTCAGAGTCTCTCACTGAACCCAGGGTGCACTGATTTAGCCATCTTGCCCCAGGAATCCACCTGCCTCCCACACACAGAGATTTCAGACACAGGTCACTATGCCCAGCATATGTGTAAATTCGGGGGATCGCATCCTCAAGCTTGTGCAAAAAGTGTTTTACTGACTGAGCCATCTCCTCTCACCTCTACGAGCTTTTTCTATGACATAGTATTGTCCCTGTAAAGCTGTTCTTTCCAGAAAACAAAAACAGCACTGCTTGCTGTCAGTACCATTTACCTGGTTCAAGTAAACACCATGTATCTCACTGCCTCCTGCTTCTCTTTCTTATGGAGACAGCATGCACTTACAAAACCAAACAGCTCTCTCCCAGGCTGTGATCTGGGTGTGGGCCTCCTGTGAGAAGCTGGATGAAGGCTTGTGAACCAGTCCAGGCAATGAGATGTGACCAGAAGTCTACTGGGTGTGGCTTCTGGGAAGACCATTGTTTTCTTACATAAAGAGTCAACCTATGTGAATAAGCCAGCCTTGCCCTCCTTCCTGTCTGGACCCCTGTTGTGGTCTTGGAAAAGCAGCATAGGACAGGGATGGCAGAGCAAGAAGCTCTGTGTCTGTGACACATGGCGCCACTGCACCCACTGTGGATCACCCATCAACAGACTTCTTGGAACAAGGGAAATAGGAAGCTTTACTTCACCTTAGCCACTCCTGCCAGGACTCTGCCAGTGCTTCCAGAAGCAATCCTGGAGCACTGGGGATGGCTCTGTCAGCAACACACTTGTTGTGCAGGCATATGGACTTGAGTTCAAATACCCGGCATCCTCGTAAATGCAGGGCTAGCGCAGCAGTTTACCTGTAATCCCAGTGCCCTGCAGAGACCGGGACCCAGTGGGCAACCTGGCCAGCTAAACTAGTTAAATCAGCAAGCTCTGCTTTCAAAAAGATGCCTTGTCTCCAAGACTAGGTGTGGCGTAATAGAGGGAGACAACCTCTTGCCTCCACATGTGGGCGTGCATTAACACAGACATATGCTCCCACACATGTGTGAACATGCATACACACACACATATGTGCACGCACGTGCCATCCTGCCTGATGCAGGTGGCACCAACAAAGGCAGAGGTTCAGGCAACTGTCTAGTTATAACACTCCTCGGCTTAGGATGGACTTGGACCCAGTAAATTCATGAGAAGGTGAAAATGCATTTACTACATCTCACTCACCTTGAACATCAGACTTGAGCAATACAAACACAGTGTAATGCACTAGTGGTTTGTCTTGTGATCCCTGGCTAACTGGAAGCTATGGCAATGTAGTCACTAAAGTGGTTTCTGCCACTTTCAGCTATTCTAGTACAAAATTGAAATTCAAAGTCTGCTTTCTACTACTTTCACATCATCCATCATAAGGTCAAAAAAAAATCATAAGCTGTTAAAGTCAGGATGGTCTGTATATAAATGTCCTTAATCTAATGAGGAAAGGGTATGACTATAGTTTGAATTCTCTCTAATGATCATTCTTCTTTTTTAATTGAGAACTTTATCATATGAACATATTGTCTAATGGTCATATTCCCATTAGGTCTAATGATCATTCTTAATCCTTATTTTCTTTTTGTATGTAGTGCCACTGAGTTTATATGCTTACAATCTGTTTAAAAGCAAAAATTTCATATTATGTGCATTTTAACCACAATTTTAAAATTAAGTTTGTATCTTACAAGATTATAATAGCTTTGAGCCTAATTGTTTTCAAGTTATTTGTAAAGTGTTGCCAAGTTACATAACTCAAAGAAATTTCTTTCCTACAATGAGGCACTTTGTAGCAACGCAGCACTTGCAATTCTTAGCAATCTGGACAGAAATGACCGTTAGCACTATCCACACCACCTCCTTTGTCCTTTACAGAGAAAGCTGAGGAAGCCACAGATAGTTCTAGGGTTGTTTTCTGTTTATGTTTTTGTTTTTTAAACAGTAAGCCTTAATGCCATCTGCAGACCTCAGCTAATGGTTTCTACTATATCCCTCTGAAGTGCATGGTTTTGTTATCTTAATTTTATGAGTATGCATGTACTTCTGTGAGTGTGTGTGTATGTACATTTGGAAGCCAGAAGACAACCTCAGATGTCATCCTCGGGCACCATTTGCATTTTTTGAAGACAGGGTCTCTCACTATCCCGAAGCTCACCAACCAGCAACCTCCAGGGATCCTCCTGTCTCTGCCACACCCAGCACTGAGAATACAAGTGTGATGACATCTAGCTTTTTGTTGTTGTTGTTACATTGCTGCTGGGGATTGAACTCAGGTCCTCATGCTTGCCAGGTAACTAATGTATTTTCTCAGCCCCTTTAGTACATATTTTAAATGCAGACTAAATGAGGCCCCCAAAAGGACAGAGAGACAAAGACAAACAGAGAGTCTGGAGAGGGTACTAACAGTCAATTTAATCAAAAGTGTTTATCGAGGACGAGGGAGATGGCTCCGCAGGGAAATGTGTGTGTGTACCCAGCACCTACAAAGAGCCAGGAATGGCTATGCAGTCCTGTAACCTCAATGATAGAAATGGAGACACAGATAAGAAGATCCTTGAGGCTTGCTGATTAACCAGTCTAAATGAAAAATGAGCAGCTCTGAGTTCAGTGGGAGGCTCTGTCTCAAGGAAATAAGGCAGAAGAGAATACCTAATATCTTCCTCTGGCCTTCACATGCATTAGCACACGTGTTTTACATCTCTACACATGGGAATACACGATATGCATGCAAAAACACAGACACACTAAAAAAAAAGCAAGATGCTTTACAATTGTCAATATAGAAGCAGCAAGGTTGTCCCTGTCCTCAAGGGATTCATAGTTAACAGACAATTGTATTTTTTTTCAGATTATAACTGTCAGGAACGCACTTCATCCTATCATAAATGAAAATAGAGATGCATACAGCCATTTAAATACAAAATTAATGCCCAGGACATTCACTGGGAGGCTTGGACCTTTGCTCTTTGTTAAGCCAATGTTGGGGCAGAAGAGAGAAAGTTTCTGCCCAAGAAGCTGGTTGAATGGAGCTGTACTTTACAGGACTGGGGAGATGGCTCTAGGGATGAAGCACTTTGGCACACAAGCATGAGAACCAGAGTTCAGATGTCCAGCACCCACTTAATACCAGGCAGAAGTGGCAGGTATCTCCCCTCCCCCGTATCCCAGGGCTTGAGAGGCAGACACAGGATCCCTGGGGCAAGATGGCTAGTTTGGATGACTAGAGTAGCCTAGTTGATGAGCCCCAGGTTCAAGTGAGAGACCTTGCTTAAATAAAGTGGACATGACATCAACCTCTGGCCTCCATAAACATGCATGCACATGTGTTCCCACACACATATGAACATGCATGCACACCACACACACAAGCAAAAAAAAAAAAAAAAAAAACCAGCTACCTGCTCTATAGGAATGAGTCTTTGGTATCACAAAGAGTGAGAGGAGTGCAGGGAATTAATTTGGAGACTGCTAGCAATAATCTATTTGAGAAGCTTAGAGACCCTGGGGGTAAAAAAGAGAATGCAGAAAGCGAAAGAACATCAGGCACAGTGAGAAAAAGGAGTATATGAAGCAGATTAGTACATGGGGTAGGGAGGGAGCTGGCCAAGAGTGACCAGAAGGAATAGCTGTGTGTGTGTGTGTGTGTGTGTGTGTGTGTGTGTGTGTGTGTGTGTGTGAAGAAGGTGGGGAGAATAGTATTCTGAAGAAATAAGAATTTTCATTTTGACATCTTGAATTTTGTTCCATTGCACAAACCAGGTAAAGATGATATAACTTCTAATACATGAACTTCAAGATCAGAAGACCCAGTCACACTGCACATGCAGCCCTGCACAGCGAAGACCCATCTGCTGCAGCTGAGTGGCTGCTAACACCCCAAACCCAAGCTCCCTGGACTCTGAAGTAGACCATGCTGCCCACCATCTCTAGCTAGCATTCTCTGAAATGAAGCTTGTGTCTGTCTATTTGCCCAATTTATGTTTTACCAGTTAAGATGTTCAATTTTTGGTTCACTGTGTCTTTCTTTCCTTTTGTAGCATTTCTTTTTTTTTAACTTAAAAAATTTTTATTTTATTTATTTGAGAGTGACAGAGAGAGAAAGAGGCAGAAAGAGAATGGGTGCATCGGGGCCTCCAGCCACTGCAAATGAACTCCAGATGCATGCGCTACCTTGTGCATCTGGCTTACATGGGTCCTGGGGAATTGAGCCTTGAACCAGGGTCGTTAGGCTTCACAAGCAAGTGCTTAACTGCTAAGCCACCTCCCTAGCCCAATTTTGTAGCATTTATAAGGTCTGTTAGGTACCCAGAGAGATGAAGAGCTGACTCAGTGGATAAATCATTTGATGCACACAATGAGGACCTGAGTTCAGATCCTCAGAACCAACATAAAGCTGGATGATATAGCAGGTATCGGTAATCCCAGCAAACCTACAGTGATTCTCCTACTCCTGAGTGCTTGGATTAAATGTTTGTGCCAACCACACTCATTTATTTTGTTTTTGTGAGATAAGGTCTGTGGTGGTTTTAATGTAAAGTGTACCCTATAGACTTGTGTGTTTGAATAATGGGTCCCCATTTGGTGGCACTGCTGGGAAGGGTTATTTGAGGTGGAGCCTTCCTGGAGGTAGGGTGTCACTGGGGACTGGGGAAAGGCCTTGAGGTTTAATCACTCTGCTCTACTTCCTGTTCCCTTTCTACTTTCCCCCTGCTGATGTGAAGATGTGACTCTGCTCTTCCTGCTCCTGGAATGCCCCTTCCCACAATGATAGACTTCCCCTCAAAACTATAAGCTAAAAATATGCCCTTTCATTCCATAAGCTCCTTCTGGTCAATAATTTTCCCAGCAACAGGAAAGTAAATGATACAAGGTCTCTCTATAGTTCAGGCTTTCCTGAACTATGAACCAGGCTGGCTTTGAGTTCATGGCTATTTGCCTGCCTCTGCCTCTGCCTCCTGAGTGCTGTAATTAGAGGTATAAAGAGACACAATACCTGGCTCAACAATTACTTTTACTTTTTACATGTAAATATTTACTACATCTAGAACTTACTGAGCATATAGGGCCAACTATATTTTATTTCAGGAGACAGCCACTTGGGCCAGTATCATTGAATTTCTTGCCAAGTCCCACTGAATTCAATTATATATATTCTATAAGATGTTAAATTGTCATATTACTGGAATTTGTTTCCTGGTCCCTGTTTCATTTGACTAAATTTTCCAACGTTCCTTGGTGCTAGGAGTAGCCAGACACAGCTCTAAAGCAAGCTACGAATATATTAGTTACTTCCTCATCTCTGTGACCAAATACCTAACACACAGAAACTTTAAGGAAGAAGGATTTATGGTTTGAAGTTACACCGTTCCTCATGGAAAGAAGGCATGGCATGGGGAGGGCTGTGGCAATAGAAGTGTGAGGCAGCTGACTACATTGCTATGGTGCTCAGGAAACAGAGCTTTAGCAAGAACTAGGGCCTAACTATAACCCCTAGCCCTGCCCCTATAGACCTATGTATATAAGCAAGGACCTGTATCCAAAAGGTTCTACAACCACCCAAAATGGCACCACCAGCTGGGGACTAAGGGTTCAAACACATGAGCCTATAGGAGACATTCCACATAATTCAAACAGTAACAGAAGATAAACATGAATCCAGGCCCTGCCTGGAAAATCCATCTCTAGATTCTTAGAGGAAGAAAAGCAGAATGAAGGAGGGTCAGATATGCATGAATAGTTTCAGATAAGAAAACATAAGCACATTGAATGGCATTGACTTTAAAATTCTTGGGAAATAGTCATATGGTGCTTGCTACTTTACCATTGAGTGAGAAGTTACACAAAGCTGCTGATCAAAGATCAGGACAAGAATTTGAAGAAGAAAAGAGAGAGAGAGGGAAAGAGAGAAAACCACTGCCAATAAGACAAGACAAAGGAAACTCCAACTTTCCAATTCTGAAACCAATATTTGTCCCATTAGGGAACATCTTATTCCTGCTGGGTGATGAACCAGTCTCAGATCCTGTATGACCCTGATGAGAGACAAGAGAGTGGCAAGTAGAGCCCCATTCAGTTACTACAGAAGCCATACTCATAATGCAGTCATACTGTCTTTTTCTCTTTATGCCAGACAACAGAATCACCCAGGGGATATTGCTAAAGTTTGAATCTAGAGTATCCCCAAAGGCCCATGTGTTAAAGGCCTAGTCCCCAACTTTGTAATATTGGGAAGTGGTGAAACCCTTAGAGGCAGGTCCTATGGAGAGGTCATTAGGCAATTAGACGTGGGGCTTTGAAAGGGTTAGAGTGGGATCCCAATCCCTACCCCTTCTTTCTTCTTTTCCTCTGTCACTCCCCAGCCATGCAGTAAAAATTTTACAGTTCCCCACCATGATGTGCTTCCTCATCACAAGCAGGCACACAAGCAGAGATATGGCTGGAGAGGAAGCAGCTCACAAATCCTCCAGGGGCATTATAAGCCATACCTGCAGGTGTGGACGTGGTGCCCAATGGATTCCCTTAGGAAGAGGGAGCTTTGAACCATGTCACTTTATCTCTGACTAGACAGCATGTGATTGGAAGAGGCATTAGTTGTGACCAAAACAGCAGGTTTAGGGCCAGTACCCATTACTTCTTGTTGCTGAGACAAAATACTGGACTAGCAACAGCTCAAAGAAGGAAAAATATTTAACTCTACCTACAGTTTTGAGGGAATGTTTCATTATTGTGGGGAAGGTATGGCAGGCTGGCTGGAACAAGAGGCCCAGTCGCTTCCTGCCAGAGTTAGGAAGCAGAGAGAACAGGACATGGAGCTGAGTATAACACGTCCAGGCCCTTCCTCAGTGACCTACTTGCTTCAACAAGATTCTACCTCTTAGAAGTTTTACAACTTTCCCCAACAATTCCACCACCTAGGTACAAGTGCTCAAACATGTGAGCTCATGGGGGCATTTTAGAGTCAAACTACCCACCATAAGGACTTCAATTGGAGGAAGCAGACCAAAAGAACATAGCAAGAAGTGAGGAGTGGAGCCATGGAGAACTGCATATGTGCAGGAGTGGTAGAGAAGGTTGGGCCATACTTGTGTCATGAGAAGAAGCTATGGAGATGTATGGAGAGTGGTTGCTTCAAGTTAGGAAACTTAACCAGATGTTTTCACCTGTACAACAAATCATGAGTGGCAATTTCCAAGGTACTTCCTCAGACTGGTACTTATCAATACCTAAATATTTCTTTTCTTTTTTCTTTTCTCTCCTCCTCCTCTTCCTCCTCCTCCTTCTCCTCCTCCTCTTCTTCTTCTTCCTCCTCTTCTTCTTCTCCTCCTCCTCCTCCTTCTCCTCCTCCTTCTTCTTCTTGTGTGTGTGTAATGTGGTGTGCTGTGGTGTCTATAATGTGGGAGAGGGAAATGCTTTCCTATGATGCTAGAGCAGAATGCCAAATGTCCCAGACTATCATACTTCTCCATCTTGTGTTAAGTCAGAGTCCCTTTATTGATTCCAGAGTTTGTGGAGCTTCAAAAATTCTCTGGCCCTTGCTCCCCTGTGGGGCTGGGGTTACAAGTGCACTTAGTCACATCCAGCTATTTACATGGGATCTGAAGACTTGAACTCTGGAGGTCTTGGGCTCCCCAGGCCCTCATGTTTGCACAAGAAGCACACGCCACGGAACTATCAGCACATGCACCTGAATATTTCTAAAGCAACCTCTCAAACACTCTCCCATAGCTAAGGAATTCCATCATAAAACAACCCATCATCATGCAAATTGAAAAGCAAAAAGAGTTGAAGTCATGATTTTAGAGGTTTTTACAATGGTTCACATTTTATAACATCCAACAGTTTAGTCATGAATATCACCTTATTCACAAAAGATCATTGAAATACCACCAGATGATCCCACTGATAGGTTGATTTATACAATGCAGATATTTTATTTATTTATTTTAATTTTTCTTCTTTCCCTCCTTCTACTCTCCCCCTTTCCCTGCCCCCCTTCCCTGCTTATATCCTTACACCCCCAGTATTCTCCCTTTGTCTTTCATATCACAAGAAGTTCTATTACCTCCCCACCCATCTCCTTTGAAGCCTCTTTTTTCCCTTTCTCGTGAGTCCCTTTCTACTTGCCTGGCAACTACACAATCTCACTTCCACAATAACACACATATTTAAAGGTTCTATGCTAGGATATGAGCATGAGAAAAAAATGTATACTGCTTATCTTGCTAGATCTAGGTTACCTCACTTAACATAACATTTACCAGTTTCATTTCTCTTTACACTTGAATAGAACCTGTAGTGTATATGTACCACATTTTCATTAAACATTCATCCACTGATAGATATGTAGGCTGATTCCATTTCCTTGCTATTATCATAAAGAGAACAGTGACAAACATGGATAAGCAAGTATGTCTGTTATAAGGTGTAGAGTCCTTTAAGTGCATGCCCAGGAGTAGTACAGCGGGGCCCTATGGTAATTCTACTTTTTAATTGGTTGAGAAACCTCCACACTGGTTTCCATAGTGGCTGTACCAGTTTACACTCCCACCAACAGTCAATAAGTGTTCCATTTTGCACATACCAGTACAATGCAGAGTTTAAAATCTGAGTTTCAAACTCAGATCTAGATCCCAAAAGTAGCATTGCATGTGTGCATGTTCTGGCTTTGACTTGGCATGGCCTTGATCCTTTGGAAAGTCTCCCATGGATTACTAGCCTCTACCAAAGGCACTGCACTGATACCTAGAAAGCATGAGGGCATCACTTCAAAGCTTGAGCCGCTGGGTCCCCTGACAGGCATCTGAGTGCAGAGGACAGGATTTGTTCTGGTGTTCCCTCTCTTCCCTGCCCCTGATAGGAATGCCTTTTGTCTCTCCCTTTGATCTGGTCAACCCCCACTCCATTCCTCTTCCCAATCCCCATTCCCCATTCCATGTTATCCCAGGAGATAGGGCTCAGTTGCAATGTCTCCGTGCCCCTGTGGCATTCTCCAGGTTCCTTAACACCTGTACTCTCTAATTATTCTACTTTTATCTTCTTAGAGAAAGAGCAGTGACAGAACGAGGAAGAAGTGGGAGGGGAGGAAGGATGTCAGTTTTTACTTTTTGTTTTACTCATTTTTGGTGTTTTAAGGTAGGGTGTCACTCTACCTCAGGCTGATCTGGAATTTACTATGTAATCTCAGGGTGGCCTTGAACTCACAGTGATCCTCCTACCTCTGCCTACCAAATGCTGGGATTAAAGGTGTGCACCACCACATCCAGCAGGATGTCTTTTAGAAACACAAAATTTTATTATGAAATAGATCACACAATCAAAAGTGTTATTATCACCAGCATGTACATTTTCTTTCTTTCTTTCTTCTTTTCTTTCTTTCCTCCTTCCTTCCTTCCTTTCTTTCATTTATTTTGGATAGGGTCCCACTATGTTATGAAAGCTGGTCTGAAACATACTATGCTGCTCAGGTAAACTTTGAACTCGCAATCCTCCTATCCCATCTGGGATTACAGATGTACACTATCATGCCTTGCTTACATTTTAAAATGAAATACCTTTTAAGCCGGGCACGGTGGTGCACTCCTGTAATTCTAGCCCTTAAGAGACTGAGGCAGGTGAATTGTTACAAGTTTGAGATCAGCCTGGGCTACAGAGTAAGATCCTGTCTCAAAAATACCCAATAGAAAATACATACATAAATATATAAATATTTATGTATGTAAATGAATGAGTGAATTGTTTTTGAAGCTCTTCCATGGAGGTAACAGATTCTTGGAATGAGTTTCTTAATCCTCTGCTTTTCTTTCTATGATGGCATTTATCTATACACTCATGGGAAGCTTACTTCTGACCTTGATTTGTCCCTTAAAATCATGCTTTTGTGATTCATTTTTCTCACATACAGGAGACTGGTTTGTTTCTTTCTACCTCTTTGTAGAATTCCATCATATGAATTCTTCACAGTTTGTTTCTTTCTATCTTGAAAGAGCTTCAGATCAGATCATGTCCTGTTTTATGCTGTTACAATCGTTTTACAGTCCTACTCATATTTTCTGAGATCAGGCATCTCAATTTCTCCAATCTGTTGAATATAAAACAGTATTTTATGGTGTTTTTTTATTTTTATTTTTTATTAGTTTTCTATTCTGCAAGTACAGGCAATTTGGTACCATTATTAGGCGCATCCGTGACCTACTCCCTCCCCATTTTTCATGGTGTTTTAAGGAAGATAATTTTTCTATCTCCTAAGTGCCCAACCCCCAACAGAGCAGCACTGTGCGGGAACACAGTAATGCAATGCAGCAGCGCCAGTGTAGAAGCCAGCATGAAGAACACATTAGCAGTGTCCCCTACATCTTCAAATCTAATTGCTTAGCCAAATCACCTGGATACCCTTTCATTTTCAGGCTGTCATTTCATTATGAAAAGTTTTAAACAGACAACAAAGGCAAGATAATTTTGCTATGAGCACTCATGATGCATATCCATGTCTAGATCTTATCATTAGCATTTTAATATATATTTGTATGAAGTATATATATGATGACATATATGAATCATTTACATATATATTCACATATGTATTTATATATACACACATACTTGCTTTTTTTGTTTTGTTTTGTTTTTTTGAGGTAGGGTCTCACTCTAGCTCTTTGTTTTGTTTTGTTTTGTTTTGTTGAGGTAGGGTCTCACTCTAGCTCTTTGTTTTGTTTTGTTTTGTTTTGTTTTGTTGAGGTAGGGTCTCACTCTAGCTCAGGCTGACCTGGAATTCACTATGTAGTCTCAGGGTGGCCTTGAACTCATGGTGATCCTGCTACCTCTGCACTGCTGGGATTAAACGTATGCACCAACATGCTTGGCTTCTTTTTAAAAAGTTATTTACTTATTTATTTGAGAAAGAGACACAAAGAAAGGGAGAGAGAGAGAGCGCACTCGAGAGAGAGGGAGAATGGGTGTGCCAAGGCCATTTGTCAGTGTAAACAAATTCCATACACATGTGCCACTTTGTGCATCTAACTTTATGTGGGTACTGGGGAATTAAATCTGGGCCACTGGGCTTTGCAAGCAAGTATCTTTAACTGGTAAGCCACCTCTCCAGCCCCAGGGGCTTCTTTTTTAAAACATAGTCATTTCCCAGGGAAGCAATTCTAATTTTTTAGCTCTGGGGCAAAGAGTTTTTGTTTTTAAACTCCCCAGGTGATTCTGATGAGCAGTAATCCTGGGAAGCTATTGCTTTAAGGAACTTGCTGAAAGAAATAGATTTGTAATGAGCTGAGAAGTGCTCACTCTTTTTTATTACTTTTATTATTTTTATTTGGGGTGTGTATATGTGTGCATGTGCATGTTTAGGATGTAAGTGCAGGTGGCATGTGAGTGGTGACCACTTTTGGGTGTATGTCCTCGCCTTCCACCTCTGTTGAAGCAATGGTTCATCTAAAGCAAGGTTTCTCTACTTTCACCATTTTAGCTGGCTTTTGGGATTCTGGTAGATTCTCCTGTCTCCATGTCCTATCTTTCCATAAGCATGTTGGGGTTGTATATACCCACTACAGAATCTGGTTTTGTTGTTGTTATTGTTGTTTGGTTGGTTTTTTGAGGCAGGGTCTCGCTCTAGCCCAAGGTGACCTCTGGAATTCACTATGTAGTCTCAGGGTGGCCTTAAACTAATGGTATCCTACCTCTGCCTCCTGAGTGCTGGGATTAATGGTGTGTACCACCATGCCTGGCTTGAATCTGCTTTTTATGTGGATTTTGGGAGTCTGAACTCAGGTGTTATACCTTCTCAGTAAGCATTTTATCCACTGAGCCATCTTCCCAGCCCCAAGAAGTGCTCTTTCTTTATGGGAGAACAAAACAGTTGGACTGGGTTTTTAAAGCCACTTTTTTTTTTTTTTTTTTTACTACTAGAATCCCTAGGAAATGTGTCAAGCAAATGTTGAAAGGGGTTGGTTTGTGTCTGAAGGGCAAGTTCATGGGGAAGGAAGAGTTGGAGCATTTGAATCTTTCTTGGTACCAGTGCAGAACACCTGATCCATGGCCTTCCAGGGACCTGTGTGTGCCTCCACAAAATGGGCATTGGTTGACACATGGCTGAACTGTGTCTCTCTCAAATCCCCATGTTGAAGTCCTTAAAAATCAGTAAATCAGAACATGCTTTTAAAGACAAGGCTTTAAAGAGATGGCCCAGTTGAAATGAAGCCCTGGATCTAAAATAATTGGTGTCCTTTTAAGTAGAACAAATGGTGGTGGGAAGATGGCTCAGTGGATAAAGTGCTTGCCATTCAACTATAGGGATTTGAGTCTGAGACCCAGCACCCATGTAAAAGGCAGGCATAGAGGCACACAGCTGTAACTCCACAGCTTGGGGGAGGGGTGAAGACAAGAAGATACCTAGGGCTTGTCGAATAGCTAGTATAGCTGATTAGGTGATCTCTAGGTTCAGTGTGAGACCCAGTCTCAAAAAATAAGGTGGACAGAACTAAATGGTAAGGCACTATTGCTGAACACACTACATGTTTCAGGTACAGGACACTGAGAAATCAAGCTAGAACTGAGGTAGAATTCTCCTTCCTACTGACCAGCTGTGATAGTGCTAGAAAATGCTGTGCAGCCTGTTGTGGGACAAAAGCCATCAAGAGTCATAACCAGAAGTGAACTCTGCAAGTTGCACAACAGGCCAGCCAGGCAAGCTGTGCCCACTAGTACAATACTGTCATATCTGTTATGGGGTTAACCAACTGCTCTCTGATTGGATATGAGTCCACTCCACAGGAGGGTATTCATGTCTGAGACTGAAAACCTAGTCAAAAACCTATGGCTGGGAAGCTCATAGGTTCTGTGGGGAACTACTACTGTTGTTTGACTAAATGGTTATGTTGTGTCATCAAATTGTCTTATGAATATTTATGTTTATGCACATAGATTAGTGCCGCTCTCTCTTTTCATAAGAGAAACTTCTCTTTTCAGATGTCAGTATTTACCGAAGAGACTCAAAACTCAAGTGCTAAGAAGTGGTAGAGTATTTAGCACTCAATGAGACATCCCTATCACATCCTTGAAGGCTCATGGGCCATTGCAGAAAAGATGGCTAAAAAAAAGTAATAGCCAAAGGATGTAGAGGGGTGCTTTAGAATGCTGTCTTCCAAACACAAAGTGACTATTGCATTCATGACCTCACAGTATTTTCATTACCTGCAGAAAACCTGCATAATATTGGGCCCATCAACATATTGTCATAGATGATGGAGAAGGGCAAAAAATAATTGACATCAGCATAGATAAAGGACCTCTTGGAAAGAATAAGGGGCTCAGTGATTTAAGAAGAAAAAAAGAGAAAAATAATAATAAAAGAAAAAATTACAAAGGTGGAGAGCAACTGAGGAAGACACTGGTGTTGACCTCTGACCTCCACACACATACACATGCACTGTCTCACACATACATACAAAAGAACAAATGTGCAAGCAGACACACATAGAGGAACGACCATGTCAAAACCCATGAAAAGATGGCCATGTACAAGACAAGGAACAAGGCCTCAGGAGAAACCAGCCTTGCTGACACCCAGATCTCCGTCTGAGCTATAGTCTGTAGAGCTGAGAGAAAACACATGTCTGTTGCTTGCACTCTCAGGCTGAGGTACTTTGGTTGAGCATGGAGAGGAAATTCCTGCTCCTGGGGTGCAGACTGGAGCTCCCACTGCTCCTGACCACCTGAAATAGATTTCTATCAGCAATGGCTAAGAGTGTGCCAGGGCGAATGACCACTGTCACTAGTGCCATCCCATAGGGGCAGGTAGAAAACAGAACACACACACCTTTTCTAAGCCCTTGGTTTTCCATGATGGGCAGGGGGATGCCTCATCAACGCAAGAATGGCACTGCCTGTGTACATGGCGAGGGTAGTCTTCAAAACCACCAATAGGTCTTGCTTATAGTCAGCCAAGTGGCCCCAGAGCACAGGATAATAGAAGGGCTCTTGGGGATTTCTGCTTCTCCCTTAGGACTCGAACTTTGCCACCAAAATCACACCTGGTAAGGTCTTTGTTTCAAATGATCACTGTCATACATAGAATAAAAACAATTTTGGCTTACTCCCTAAAATTTTCAATCATGGACCCTATGTAAATGAATTGTTTTACATGCGTATGTGTGTGTGGTGTACATGCATGTGTGTATGCCACTTGTATGCAAGTAGGTACACATGTGTGTGACATGTGCATGCATGTGGAGGTCAGTGGTTGATGTCAAGGGTCATCCTTGATCTCTCTCCCTTTGTTTACTGAGGCAGGTTCTCTCACTTGAATCCAGCATTCACTTATTTGGCTAGTTTAACCAGCTGGTCTCAAGGAATCTCTGTTTCTGCTTCCTGAGTGTTAGGGTTAGAGGAGAGCCATCACATCCACCTGCCACTCGTGTGGGTGCTGGGGATCCAAATTCTGGTCTTTATGCTTAACAGGAATGTGCTTTGCCCACTAAGGCACCTCCCCAGTCCCAATTCCTCACCAGCCTTAATAAAAACAAACGATAGGTGCTGAGAGACAGCAATGCCAGTTGTGTGGAATAGCACCTTTTGTCCTATGGAGGTTCTTTTAAAAATATTTACTGGGCTGGAGAGATGGCTTAGCGTTTAAGCTCTTGCCTGTGAAGCCTAAGGACCCCGGTTCGAGGCTCGATTCCCCAGGTCCCACGTTAGCCAGATGGACAAGTGGGCGCATGCATCTGGAGTTAGTTTGCAGAGGCTGGAAGCCCTGGCGCGCCCATTCTCTCCCTCTATCTGTCTTTCTCTCTGTGTCTGTCGCTCTCAAATAAATAAATAAATAAAATTTATAAAAAAAATATTTACTACATTTGGTACTTCGGGCCTTTTAGGCACAATCAGAATCTCAGGATAATTTTCTCACCCTGCCTGCAATGAAGTGGGCCATTTCTCCTGGCAGCAACCCACCACTATCCCCGTCCCCACAAAGCACCTTGGCTATACCTTCCTCTCACTGCTTGTTCGTCTCCTTGGTATTTCCTCATCACAGTCTTCACTCACAAGCCTGCTGCTTGTCTTCTACATCTGGGAACTTGCCAATGGACCAGTGAGTCAATTGCACATCACATGTGCACATGCATATACATATATGCACTCTAGCAGCAAAAAAAAAAAAAATTAAAAGAGTTTTGTTATTTTGAAGTGGAGGTTCCTAAGGTAACTCTGTTCTTGTTGTGAAATTATCACTAGATATTTTGCACACTACAAACACCTCTGCCTGTCTTCCTCTTTCTCAGTTATAGGGTCTGTGAGTTAAGTTCTGTGTCAATTTGATCACATTAGGAATCAAGTAAGACATGTGCCTCTTGGGTGGGTCTGTGAAAGTGTTTCCAAAAAGGATTAACTGTAGAGGGAAGTCCTTCCTACAGAGTGGGTGGCCCTTCTGGAGGTGGACAATATATAAAGAAGCACTATGAGAACCTGGCTGCCCATGCTACTCACCCACTACATACCACACCACTCACTGATGTGTGAGTTTTACCTGGCTGCCCTTGCTACTCACTCATGTGTGCATCTACCCTGTTTCAGCAATTTCTTATAGAACTAGAACTGAATTTCATCAGCCACCCAATGTAGTCTGAAGACCAGCAGCTCTTTAGGATCCCTCCAGGCCTTCAGTGCCAGATTGGGACTGCTTAGGCATCCAGCTTTGTGGACTGAAGAACTACTGGGTTCCTTGACACTCAAGGCTATGGGCAGCTATTGTTGGACTGCCCAGCTTGTATGCTGTAAGATAATCCAATAAATCTCCTTTATAATATATATATTCATTCTGCTGGTTTTGTTCCTCTAGAGAACCATGGCTGACAGAGCCCCACGAAGCCTTTGGCTTGTGACATCCTAGTATTTGCTGCTCTCCCTTCTTCCAAGTTATTCGTTCTAATTTTTCTATTCCCACCACAACATTGCCTTCTCTGTCCTACAGTCTGGTTTTCCTTCTTTTTGTTCTCTGTAAACAATTCCTCTGACTGTCTCAATGCATCTTGGTAACTCAGGTGCTCATTTCCTCTAATTCCATGACATCATGAACGAGCACCTTTAAATATTTTCTACCTAGCCTTCTCGTTCTCAAATTAATTATACAGGTTGACTTATCTTGTGGAGGATGGGGGTAGTCACCGTGGAGTTAGAATCCCTACATTGAGCAAGGGCACTTTCATGAAAGCTTATGAAGCCCTGTCTGATCTCAGAATCAAAAGATGGCCAGTATGGTAGAGCCACTGACCCTTTGCAAGAATGGTATTCACCCTGAGGTGGAAAGCTCCTATATGTGGACAAAACTTTCTTCAGAAATCTCAATTATTCACTTGAAAGCTTTCCAATTGCTGGGGGTTGCTGTAGAAGAAGGCATGAATGGAAGTGCTTAGGTACTCACTGTTAGTGGGAGCCAGGCAAGAGGGAAACTCCGGACAAAGACTATGCACACACACACACACACATGTATGTGTATAGAAGAGTGAATGTGAATGGCATAAAGGTAGTGCTATCTCAATGAGAGACCAAATTGAGAGAGACAGGCAGAGCCAGCACAGATCCAATTATTCCTGTGTGATCTGTCTATTTTCAGACCTGCTTCCAAAGTCTTGCTTTTGTGTTCTTCTTCAATGCTTTCAGTCTCTATCTAGCCCTGCCATGAAATCTCCATCTTAGGAGTTGTTCCTCTGGATATATTCTGAAAGACCAAGTTAATGGGTGAGAAAGTATTGTCTAGTCACTCATCAGGTATTAGCACCTCAATGTCAATCGGTTAGCTGTGTGTGTGTGTGTGTGTGTGTGTGTGTGTGTGTGTGTGGTGGGGGGGGAGACACAGGTCAGTACTGAGTTATGCTGTCTGGAAGCCTTGTCAGTCATTAACACCTCCATGCCAAATGGGTTGTTAGATTGGACAGCTCTGGTGCTGGGTTTGCAGAAAGTGATGGGGCATAAGCAACTGTAGAAGGCTGCAGCAATCATTTGATGACAAAGCCTACCCCGGTGGGATCTCAGAGAAATTCCAAAAGGTGAAACAAGGGAACTTCCCCTATCCCATCACCGTCTTCCAGAGCACACATCACCAACTGAATGGTTTAACACTTCTAGCATCCAGAGAGGAGGGAAGAGAGGCATAGCACTGGAAAAATGTGCCAAGTTTCATTCCAAAGGAAGGAAAAAGACAGGTATTACACCCTTCCATTCAAACAAAGTTTGCTTCCTCCTAGCTCATGTTGCCATCCTTGTCCAGGTGCAAGTGTCTGTTCCCATTTGTACACCAGCAGGGGGAAAATGAATGCATTCTGTCCCGACTAATGGATTAATGGGTATCAATCAACAAGACCACTCTGCTGGGTAGTATTAACTCCCTTCCCCCCTTGCTCCTCCAAGGTCTTAGTACTTAGTTTCAATATTTGTAATTTGAGGGTCATAGAAGCCCCTGGTACTCCTGCTAATGTCTCGGGATCTCCCAAACCAGTATCCATTCTTGATTTTCAGCTTTGGCCAAACTCAAAAGGATTACGTAGCCAAGTGTGTGCTAAGAGGGTCTTTGACTAGAAAGAGCCAATTGCATGAGCGGTCCTGGAATTCTCCAGCACACTAGCAGACCTATCAGCTTTTCCTGGGGATAACGCAACGCCCTTTGTGCAGCTGTTCGTCTTTCCTTATCCCCTTTCTCATTCATATTCTAGATCACTTTATTTAGAGAGGTACTCATCTCTTCTTCCCAGCACCCACATTTATAGATGAATTGGGGGTCCTTCGAATGTGACAACAAAAGGTGGGGAAATGACTTTGGAGGGGAACAATGATGTGACATTTCTGTTGTTGGGGTTGGAGGGATCTTCCTTCCTTTCTTCCTTTTCCACTTCCTCCCTCTCTCCCTTTCTTCCTTGCATCATGACTCAGGATCTGGTGCTTCACTAACATGCATTTTAGTCCACTTTTGACTAAAGTCGGTTGACATGAAACTGGCTCCTAGTCCAGCCTAATTCACAGGTTTATCTTAACATGCCACTGTTTAATTACTTAATGCTTCTCAAGCACAAACATTCTGGAAACTCAAATGACCCTATTAAAGAATAGTGCATCATCTTGTGGGGAGAGGATAAATTGTAACTCCTAGGATTATTATTATTTAATAACATGTGGGCTTGGGCATGCCCCCACACACACCTAATCACTGTCAGCCCAGAATGAGGAGAGCCAAGGCCCACTTTGGGAGCTGGGGTGTGGTTCAGTGGAGGAGGGTTGCCCAGAGTGTACAAGGCCCTTGGTTGGGGTGGGGAGGGATAGCTCTGTGGGAACAGCAGTTAATTAACTGCTCATAGTTTCAGTGAAGTTTGTCACCTTGACTCCCCTCTCTTGACTCTGTCTGTAATTCATCTATGCTTATAATTTATCACATAGTTTACCTCTCAGCCGTGCATGAAACAAGCCAACCCAAAGGCAAGTTGAGCACATAACATGTAGCAGCGTCTTTCTTGTACAGGACCTTCCCATTCAGGGCAAGAAGCCTGGAACTTCCTCTGCAGGACCCACCAGCATCTTTACCCCAATCACCCAAGCTTGCCTGGTATGGGAAGGCAGCTTGGGTGGGATCATTTGGGTGGTATACCCCAAAAACCACAGTAATTGGAAAGGAAAGGGAGCAAATATCAATTAGGGATTCCTCAGCCAACTATCCATCTTGGATTCCAAGGGGCTCCACCTTGGTCTCCTCTGAAGAAGCAGCTTCTAAGGGACAGCCTACACACAATAGGTCTTTTAGAGAATTTCCCAGGGAAGCTTCTAATCTGCCAGCATATCCACCTAGCTGTTGGTCTTGGGGGCCTGTCAACTAGAATGCATCCGACTTCTAAGCGCCTTGGTGGGAATGCGAGTAGGCTGTGCAAGGTAGTGCTCTTCTGGGGTCTTGGGGTTTCCTCCACTTCCCGGGCAACTGGGGGGTGCCTAAGTGATCTTGCTCCCCCCAACACCTCCCTCCCCCACGTGTATTCTGGCAAGATGGCCAAACACTAGCTATTAATTCAGGGAAGGGGGGGCGCATCATGGGGAGGAAGACAGCAGCCCTAAGGAGACCCCCCGCCCTGAGGCCCCCCGCAGACTGGGCCGCGGGGGGCGGGCAGGGGGCAGCCGGGGCTCGCCAGAGCTCGCAGGGCCGGGCGCCTCCCAGGAAGGCGGGGAGGGGAGCGCCTGTTTACCCAGGAGGGCTGTGCTGATAGCACGTTCCTCTAGTTTACTTTGCTTTCCTTGAGTTTATTGTAAAGGGGTAAAGTTTTCGGATCCGTCACGTGACCCTGACAGGTCCTGCCTATGGCGCGGCAGACCACCCACGCCGAGGGCCATGGAACTGCTTAATAGAAACAGGCTTGTAATTGTGAGTCCGCGCTGCACTCCGCCGAAAACCTCCGGCTGCCCAGCGCGCCGGGGTTTTTACACTTTCCGTCCCTTTTGTAAAGACGGAGGAGGAGGAGGAGAAGACGAAGAAGAAGAAAAAGACGACAGGGAAGACAAAGAGACCCGCAGCGACAAGGCAAGGGGGAGACGAAGGAAGACAGGGAGAAGGAGGCGAAGGACGAGGAAAGGGGGGCAAGGAAAAAAAAAAAAAAAAGGAATTGATGTGAAATCCAAGCCCAGCGTCCGCGCCATCGGCACCCGCGCTCCGGGTTGGGGTTGACGGCCGGCTATGGTGAGTGCAAACCGGCTGCCGGCGCGCCACCGCGCCCTCGCGCTCCGTGCGCCTGGCGGTGCGGGGACGCGGCAACGCTGGCGTCTCGCGCCCAGGACGCAGCAGCGAGCTCCGATCGCCCGGCAGGAGGGACGGTGGGGCTGGGTGGGCTGCGTCGCCTGGGCTCCTTCGGAGCGCGGGTCTCTCGCTCACTTGCTTGCACGCCGGGACCCCCGCCCCGGAGGCCGTCCCTGCGGGGCGGGGAGGGGGCTGGCTGCCACAGGTCCGGCCGGGGAACGGCTCCGGGGGGAATTCCCACGGAGGGGGTCGCCTGGGATCCCATTTTCACGCTTGAAAGGGTCGCCACCTTGGCTTCCGCTCATCAGCGTGGTGGTGGCTACTGCCTCGCAAGTGGAGGCTGAGCTGGTGATGGAAGGGCTGGTGGAGTGACAGCGCCGGGGGGAGGGCAGGGGGCGCAGGGAGGGGGCGCGCGCGCCGCAGCAAGCTCTCTCGGCTCCCGGGAGCTCTGCTGAGACCAGCTGCAGGGGAGCCGCGTCCGCTCTCGCACCCACACCCAGGGACTCTCATCGTCCTCTTCTGACACCTGGCTGAGTGGAACACCTAGGCCTGAAGAAAAGCATATTACCAAAAATCCGGGGCTCCAAAACCTCCCCGGCGCAGTTAGGGGAAAAAAGAGCCAAAGGGCGCTTTGAGTTCACAGGGGGCCATGGTAGACTAGAGGTGTGTGTTGACTCTTGCTCCCACGGAATCGGGCGCTCTGGTGCCTGCCACCCATTAAAGAGGTGGGCGGGTGGTGAAGTTCTGAGAGCGCTGTGTGAGGCCTCAGGGGAACCCCGAGGTGGTGGGTCCGACTGACCCAGACGCTCATAGAGAGTCCCAAAACCGAGACCTTAGACTACCAGAGACTGGCTCTTGTTGACATGTGGTGACATGTGGTATGTCTGTGCATTTAAGTCCATGTTTAAAATGATGACTAGTGTGTAAATGAACATAAGTCCAGTTTTCTGATCTCAATTTCTGTCTCCTAAGAAGAACCATATGGATTCCAGTCTATGGAAGACGCCAAAGACCTCTTGTTTTCCTGGTCCTGGGAGAGGACCATCTTCCTCCCTTTTTATCCTCCTTTCCTCCCTGGAGAGGAGAAGTACAAAAGAACTAGACAAAAATAATAAAGACCACATTGGGTGGCTCTAAATATTGAATAATTGGATCACCAAGGTTTTAAGTTACTACAACAGTCCATTTTCAGTATTCTGTATGTGTTCTTTTTTTTTTTTTTTTGGTCCCCCAGTAGTTCAACATGCAATTAATTGCCTTCACAAAGAAAGACAATGCTTTTGGGTGTCATCCTTTGTTACTGTAACTTATTATTTCTGGGTGGTACCTCAGGATGCATTGTTGCCTCAGGTGCTTTGTGTCCTCTTGTTGTAAAACAAGGGCCTTTCAATTGTGTGTGTGTGTGTTCCAGTTGTCACCCAGCCTCCTTCCTCAGGCTGTAAAATGTCTTTAAGTCCATGATCTTTTTAAATTAAAATGTTGAATCAAGATGGACACCAATAGGCCCCACCATCTTAATATGCCCATTCTCTGTTTGGGATATTAGCTTTATTTCAAACTAACTGAGAGAGGTGTATCTAATTTCTGGTTATAATTTGGTCATAATCTTACAAGCTACTTGAACAGGAAGGGGTTGGCACTATTTGGAATTACTTTATGAAAAAAGGATATTTAGTAAATGATCTTCAATTCTCTACATATAAAAAATTTTAGGTAAATCAATATGAATTAAAATATTTGCTGTTCTGTCTCTCTCTCTCTCTCTCTCACACACACACACCTTTTATTTTCTCCAGCCTCTGCCACAGTGTATAATGCCCTATTGAGACATGTAGGCGTGATGTGTAAACCGGATTAGCAGTATGAAAGAAAGACACACAATAAGCTGGAATTGTTTTACTTCCCTTTCATTTCTCATGCCTATATCTCTAATAAATTTGTTGCTCCAGCAGTGGGTCAAAGGGATCATGTTGCTCAGCTTCTTTTTCATGCAGGACCCAAAGGCAAAGAGCATTGAAATGAATGATATGCTTTCTGCCAAACTCAGAACTTGATATAGATATATTAGGCAGGGAGGTAGAGGTGATTCGAGAGAGATGAAGGAAAAAAATGTTCGGGGTTTGGGGATTTTAGGACCAGATCTCTTCACATTAGAGTGAAGCAATGTAGCTAAGGAGATATTTAGAGGAAGGGGGAGGGGAAGAAATCAATACCCGGTAGTGCTGTGTTTTCTGTCAAGTTCACTGAAGCTCTGCAATTGGTGACATTATTAAGCAAGAGAATCCTAGTCATTTTGGTACAAAGCTAATTCTATTTTCAAATATTTAAACTTGCAGCAATCAAAGTGAACATTTTTTGCATTTGGGAGACCTTCTGAGGACACCTCTTACCCACCCTTCCCACCTCCTACTCACTATAAACTAAAAAAAAAAAATTAAAAAAAAATACCAGTGCTCCTGGTTTTGTGCTATGGACCTCTCATTTACTCCTTTGTGGAGTTGGGAGCAGCTTCCCATTAAAGGAGATCAGAAGTAATTAGCAGCATTATTTTGACAAGTTGGCTAGAACTGTTCCCATTCCTCCAGCCTGGGGGTGGGGGGTGGGTATGGAAGGGAAGAGATAAGGGCAGGAAGCTGAAGGTGGGGAGAAGGGAGGGGAGTCAACCCAGTGGTTTCTGATCTTTTACCCCTCCTACCTTAAATCTTTCACATTCATTTTCTACCCTCACTCTTTAAGTAAATACATATATATACATATAAGTATATATTATATAAGAATATAAATATATTCTTAGAGAGCCAGGAAAATTGGGTGGGTGATGGCATATTGGCTTAAGACTCAAGCCAAGCCACTTGCATTGAATTGCTCGTACCCAAATTATATCCTGTATCCATCCACAAATTGTCTTGTTCATTCCTCCCTTCATCCCACCCTTGCAAAAAGAATGTTGTAGGCTCTGATATCATGTTTGCATTTCTTTGAATTTCTGCAAGAATGTATTAAACTCAGTGGAGACAATTATAAACGGCCTAAAGGTCAAATACTGGGATACATTTACCACTTTATTCTTTTATACTCTGCAGAAATTAGCTAAATTACAGTGGCTTGTAGATTCGCTTAAGCTTGATCTGAAAAGCCAGCGAAAAGTTGAATCCCACTGTGGCCCTTACTAACTCCACCAAATCTGGCTCTCATAACTAGGAACAGCCCAACCCAAAGGGCAGATGTTTTATTTCAGTTTCATCTTATCACTTGGATAATCTGATGTCATGTTTGAGACGTGTGTGGCATGGCTTTGGATAACTAAAGCATTGGAACAGAGAAGGGAGGAGACGTGAAAGAATGTAGACTTGATTGAGAAGTCTTGCATCATGATAGGGACAGAGAAATGACAATGTATGCATTAAGATGAACTTGAAAAAAAAAGATGAACTTGGAAAGGAGGATAGATGCTCAGCTCTGGCCTCCTTGAGGCTGCCAACTCCTGCTGGTTAAGGCCCTAAGCTTTCAGTGATTGGGTAACACTCACAGAGGGGAGCCACCAGGCTGAAAGGCTCTCCAAGGGAATGTACTGTATGCAGGCACACACCTTAGCAGGCCTGGCTCCTCCAAGCGGCCTCTCAGGTCTGTGGAATTCTTGTGGTTAGTTGGAAGTTAACAAACCCAGCGGTCCCCTGCACTGGGCATGCATATTAAAGCCAACAATGCTTACAAATGTAAATAAGGGCAGATTGATTAGGGACAACATTATCGCTGGGAATGTCGCACTCGCATGCATCAGCAATGAGGCAAATTGGGGGCAGCCTCAGCCCTGACCACCCAAGTCGAGCAGGCTTTTACACTGGTTCCTCTTCCCTTTCTTAAAACGTTACAGAAACAAGGCCAATTAGATCCTCAAAGTAATTCATCTCTGTGTATGATAAAGCAGACCACAGGGGAAGCGGCCAGTGGGGGCTGGGGAGATTAAGATAGTGCTTGTTAAGAGAGCCTGGGGATTGTGTCCTGAAACCATAGGCTAGAATTTACAGGCCTGGACCATTGTTTGAGATGCTGAAAAGTTAACCTAGCAAACAGCGGGGCGAGAGCACTGCAAACCTCGGGAATCAATGTTCAAAACATTTAGGAATTAAGTGAAACTGCCAGAAATGAGCCTGAGTGGAAGAGGCTTTGCCATTGAAGTGATGTATACCTAGCCTCTTAATTTCATTCTACAATTGCACAACCCAAGTAGCTACACTGAAACCAAATAAAGACATGGGAAGAAAAATGAATGGGGTCAAAAGGTATTGTAAGGAAACTTGGACAGCAAATATTCTATGGCAACGAGGTTACCTTGCCATGCATACAGTAAGCCTCAAATATAAAAACTAAGGGTGCCACCCCAAGATTTTAAAAGCAGTTTCTAACAGCAGGCAACAAAGTGAATTGACTTAAAACCTCCTTACTATAGACTACAGTAGTAAACCACCACTTTTTTTTCCTTAATGATATTTATTAAACATAAGAAAGCAGGATTTTACTCCTAGGCATGCTTCCAGCTCAGTCCTCCCGAGCCATTCTTGATGCAGTGTTATTTTCACTGCACGGTGCCTGCTTCCCCTTCAGGATTTTGGATCTTCAGAGTCGCTTAAAAAAAATCACGTGTTCTCTGGAGTTACACGTTTTGAATTTCCGCGCTGGCCCGGTACTCGGATCCTCTTCCTGATGCCCTGAGCACTCCCAAACATTTCTGCTGTCTTTATTCTTTGGAGCATCCCAACCGGTCTCAAGACCCGTTCACGGTTTTGCAGGGTCAGGCCTCGGGAGGGAAGGGGCAAGGAGGAAAAGGTGGCGAGGCAGCCGTCAGAGAAGGAGGAGGAGGAGGAATGGAGTGAAAGAGGAAGGAGCCAGGGAAGGAAGGGGGCGGAACGGCTGGCCCAGGGCCCCCTGCGGGAGCCGCGTGCACCGCCGCGGTGGCCGCGCGCCCCGCCGCAGCCCCTAGCGGGCCGGAGCGGGCGACGCGTAGCTGCTGAATGGGAAGGACCTGGCGCACGCAGCCATTGGCCGGTCGCGGGGAGGCCGCGCGGGCATTGGGCAACGTAAGGGGGCCGGTCCGCCTTCAGGAATGTACTACGGCGTGTCCGGCACGTCCGTCCGCGCCTGCGAGACAAGGGCGTCGCTTTGGCTACCGGAAGGGTCGGGCTGAAGGCGAGGAACTCTCCCGAGGCTAGCCGGGCGCGCCCACTCTCCTACCTGCACCGCCGGGTCTCGCGGGCGCGACGAGGTCTGGAGTCCCGCGCGCGCGCCAGCGGACGCACCCAGGCGCGCGCGCGCACGGACCTCCCGGCCCGGGTCACGTGACTCTAGCTCCGCCTCCCCCGTTTCTCCCCCTTCCCCTCCATCTGGGTTTCTTTCTTTCCTTTCTTTCTTCTTTTTTTTTTTTTTTTTCAATGAACACACACGGTGTGCATCTTAAAGACACCCTGCCCCATTTCACGGTTTCAGCTGAGTCCTCACTGCGGTTCCCTCTGCAGCTCAACTGCGTAGAAGGAAAAAAAAAAAGTAAGATACAGCAAAATTGAGGGTTTCTAGGTCTGCAGGGAGAGGTTTGAGAACTTAAGAAAACATATACTACTCTCCAATACCGGGGATTTTTAAATTACCCCCCCCCTTAAAAAAAAAGAAGTGCCACTACGTAGACAGTTGAATTGTCTCTGGTCCCAGGATTCACTCTCAAAACGTAGCGTGTTTTCTCAACAGAAAGCAAAATCCGGGGGTACGTCTTGGTGACACTGGACACAATATCGGGACAAATCCTCAAGATCTGCGCACAATTTGTTCCAAATGAACCCAGCATCCAAGCCTTTATCCCCCCCCCAACGTCACGCTCTTACTGAATATAACAGGGTGCATACTGATTTTTATAAAACTAAAACCGACTTTACTTAAAAATGTTGCAAATAAAAAGGTCGAGGTCAAAACCCAAAATAATCAGGAAAACATTCTCAATAAGCAGTTTCTTTTCTGTGAGGTGTTAGGATTCTTGTCTTTTACTGTCATATGTAAAGATTCAAATAAAAAAAAAACTACTTGTGCCTTTGCGAGACCGCATCGCTGTCTGGATTCCACGTCTAAAGAACAGACTCTTTCAAACTAGACGGTGTGTGTGTGGGGGGGGTGGGGGCTGGAGTGGGATGGGGACCGAAAGGGATTTTAAGAAAGGGTGGCTTTTCCCAACGTCCTCGCTTTCCTCTTTAACTTTCCATTTTGTTTATCTTAATGCGAGGCGTTGTTCCCTGCAAGAGCCTAAGTCTTGCCTTTAGTTATAAAAGAAAAGAGGAGGAAAAAAAAATTGGCACACACTGGCGCACTACCCGCCACCCTGTCATTATTGGTGCAGGCCTGGGAATTCAAGCCGGACCTCCCAGTATTTGCTGCAGCTTGAGGCCAAGGTGCCTCTAAAAGGGTTTTCTTTGAGGAATTTTAGAAATTGTTTAAGCGCTTAAAAAAAATTATTACATATCCCCCCCGCGTCTACCTCGAGGCAAATACTCGTGTGCGCGCGCCTGTGTGTGTGCGCGCGCGCAAAAAAGGTTTCTCACAAAAAGAAGACACTGTTGAAAAGAAAAGAAATAAGAAAGAAAGGAGGGGGGAGCATTCCTTAATGGAAGTATTGCATGCGAGAAGGTTGGCGCTCTCCGAGGCTCCCCCCCGGAGCCGGGGATGCACACACTGGGGTTGCCTACCTGGGTGGTCTCTCTACTTTGGTGAGCTGTTGCTAAGCAGCTAATAATAGTCATGTTTGCTGAGTAATTTCTGCCCTCCGCGAGCCAATCGCGTTGCAGAAACCCAAGCCATCTGACAGCCCCGGGGGCGGGAGCTCCAGCCTTTTTCTCTTTCGCTCGCTCTCTCCCCCTCCACCCCCTCCCCTCCTCCTCCTCTTTCTCCAAATGGAGAGAGTTCTTTTTTTTCTTCTTCCATCTCATCTATTGAATCAAGGAGCTGCTGCGGCTGCTGCCCGCTGCACACACACAGAGCGGAGTCCCCAGGTCCCAGAAGCGAGAGAGGCGCGCGGCGTGGGGGCAGAATGGTCCAGCGGGTCGGTGTGGAGCACAAGAAAGCAAAGTCCGGGACCGAGCAGTTACCGCGAACCCAGCAGACCCAGCGTGAGCAGCAGCTACTGGAGCCGCCACCGCCACCGCCAGCAGCAGCAGCAACAGCAGCAGCAGTCGCCACGGGAGCAGCAGCAACGGCGGCTGCCCTGGCCCGGCAGCGCTGAGACCCGCCAGGCACTATCGGACCCCGCAGCCGCAGCGACTCTTCGCTGGCCCTCCGCAGCCGCTCGGACGACCCAGGAGGCGCCGAGAAAGCCAGCGCGGCCGGCGGGGATCTGCTGGCGCTTTCTGCCGTGAAGGGGTCGCAGCGCAGGGCGGGGGGCGGGTAGAGGGAGTTGGGGACCGCAAAGAGCGCCGTGGAAGCGCCGGAAGGACAGGCTCGCTCCGCGCGCCGGCTCTCGCCCTCCTGCGAACTGGATGTGGGCAGCGGCGGCCGCAGAGACCTCGGGACCCCCGCGCAATGTGGCAATGGAAGGCGCAGGGTTTGACTCCCCGGCAGCGGCCGCGGCCGCAGCGGCAGCAGCGCCCGCCGTGTGAGAGACAGCAGCAGCAGCAGCAGCAAGCCTGTCAACCGGAGCCCGAGCCACCGGCGGCCAGCAGCGTCCTCGCGAGCCGAGCGCCCAGGCACGCCGGGACTCCGCAGCGGCGGCTGCAGCGCGCCGAGCCGCCCGGGAAGCCTCGGTCCCCGCGGCGGCGGCAGCAGCAACATGGCCTCGGTTGGTAACGCCGCCGAGCCCCAGGACCGCGGCGGCTGCAGCGGGGTCCTGGGCCGGCCGGCCGGCGGCGGCGGGAGACGCCGACGAAACGGGGGACTGCGCCGCGCCGCGCTGGACCGGGACTATCTGCACCGGCCCAGCTACTGCGACGCCGCCTTCGCTCTGGAGCAGATTTCCAAGGTGCATTTCAAACTCTCTTCTCGCACTCTCGCTTCCCTCCTGTTCCTCTTTGGGATCTCCATGCCACGCACATACATACATACACACCCTTCAGGAAAGGCAGCAGACGAGTGAGGATTGAAAAATTCAAACCCTCCGGTCCTAGGAGGAAAGGGCTGTCTTGAGGTCCGCAGGGGGTGGAGGGGTGTGTGTGTGTGTGTCTGTGTCTGTGTGTGAGTGTGTGTGTGCGCACACACGCCCTCCCTGGTGTGCCTTTTCCGGAGCTTTGGAAAGGAGTCCTCCGTGGACCACTTCGAGGGCGGCCGAGGCGCGGCTCAGCGCCGTGTCTTGTCCCCGGAGCTCCCTTCTCCCGCGCCCCTGCCCCTATTTTTGCAACCTAAACCCCTGTAATGGCCACATCTTTGAGGGGGAGGCGGAGTGGAGGGAGGCGGAGAGAGGCTGAGGGGAGGGAGCCAAAGTAAAGGTGGTTTCCTTTTTTGGCAGCCCATTCTGCTTTTGTTGAGCATAAAATCTCTGCTCCCTTAAAAATTATCCTCGCAAGAGGACATCCCCACTCTTCCAGTTTTTGATCCTTTTTCCCTCCAAGTCTGACGGGAAGAGGGAATGTTGTAAACAAATTGCCACCTTAAATCTTCCGTGCGGGTCTGCGGAGCGGCTGGGTTCATTGTGTTTACGAGGCTCCTTGAAATGTGTGGAATCCGGAGAAGGCGAGCACTCAGACGGGGGCCTGCCAGGGCCCTGGCGGGCGCGGGGAAACGCCGCTGCAGGGAGCAGCGCGCCCAGCCAGGACCCCCGCCTGCTCCGGCCTGGGCCCCTTCCCTATGCACTCGGCCTTTTTTAAAAAAGCTTTAACCAGAAGGGAAGGGGAGAGGAGGGAAAGATCCATGTGGCTGCCCTCTTCCGATCACAAATATTGTCGTAAGTTGCAGATGGCTGCCGTACTTCCTAATTCAACTCACACAGCGTCTTTCCAACGCTATGGCTAAGCATCGGGAATGGAAGTCTGTTCGCTGCTCTCACCACGTGGACCCCCACTTGCTGTCCACTCTAGGCTGGGGTCTAGATGGCAGAACTCTCAGTGTAGTGGATTGCTCGCCAAGTGCGCTTACCTGCCCCCGGCACCCATCCTAGCCCAGGCATCCAGAGAAGGGTAGTGGAAGGAGCAAGGCTTAAGAGAAAGGCGGGCGGGGGGGGGGGACGTGGTTTACTGATTCGTACGCGAAAATATCGTCCATGCCACGCGTGGGGGCGCCCTGCCGCCCCCAAGGTGCTGCTCCCACGTTGCAGCCTAGCTGATTTATGACTACCCCCCCCCCACACACACACACGCCGATCGCCCTCCCCCTGGCTGGCCCGGGTACCAGCCCCGCGGGCGAGTCGGTGCGCCGCGACCGCCCACGTCCCCACGGCTGTCGGGGGATCCCCCAGACGGGTGCGCGCGAGCAGGCGTGGGCGCGCGGACCGCAAAACCTCCAGCGTTCACTCCTCCCTCTGTTTCATCCCCAGGGGAAGGCTACTGGCCGGAAAGCGCCGCTGTGGCTGAGAGCGAAGTTTCAGAGACTCTTATTTAAGCTGGGTTGTTACATACAAAAAAACTGCGGCAAGTTCCTGGTTGTGGGCCTTCTCATATTTGGGGCCTTCGCTGTGGGATTAAAGGCAGCTAATCTCGAGACCAACGTGGAGGAGCTGTGGGTGGAAGGTAAGACAGCCAGCGTCCGCCACCCCCACCCCCCCAATTCCCCATCCCTCCTGTTTGATGAAGATATTTGCCAGCACACACCTAGAGCCTTGCTCTGGCCCGCGAAACCCCCTGCCCGTACTAGGGGCAATTGTTTATTGTTTGGGCGCCTGGCCTGCAGCCAGGCCCGCCCGACAAAGGCCGCGCTGTAATCTACTCAGGGCGCTGCGCCTTGCTAGGTGTTGTGGGAGAGAGTGGCGAGGGCGGGCCGGCGGGGGCGCGGGGCCCCTCCGCGGGACAGACCACTCGGCACGGCCTGGGGGGGAGTCCCGGGTGCTGGCCACCGTCGCTGCCAGCCTTGGCTCTCCTTGGAGACGTAGCCTCGGGGAAGGTCTCCCGGGTCGCGGCTCCTGGGCTCGCCATCCTTCCCTCCCCCACCCCCACCCACGGCGTCTGTGGCGAGGAGAGGGGGTGGAGGGGAAGGCCACCCCTCTGGCTGCAGGGAGTGTGCGCGCCCCCGGGGCTGCGGCTTTGCACGGGGGGGGGGGGGGGGGGCGGGCGCAGCGCGGGTCTGCAGAGGCGGCCGCGTGTGTGGTCCTGTTTTTGGACAGCTTTCAACTCTGGGGGAAAAAAACATTTGTCTCAAGGTACAAAAAAAGGGGGGGTGGGGGTGAAGGAAAAGAGTTGGAATAAAAGTAAAGCATCTACTAGAACGCATGTTTGTAAAGTAGATTAATGCTTCTTCGCATGTGGGGGCTTTTTGGATGGAATTTTTCCGAAGGCTTCATTTTGCAGCAAAAAAAAAAAAAATTGTTTTTTAAGAACTTGGGTTTGATAGGAGCCACCGAAGGTGGTCTCCAAAGGGTTTCTGCCAGTCTTTATCTATGGTTCTCATTTGAGGTTTTGGGGGGTTCTGCCTTTTAAAAGGAGTTGTAAATTTTTAGTGACCCCCAGAAAACATTTACATTCTTGGTGAGACAAGAACGACCTGCCTGCCTCCTTCCCTGTTCTTTATGGTTTTCTTCTGGTTTTTTTCTTCATTGTCGGTTAATTTTATTTTTGGAAAAGTAAGTCCGCTGTCTACACACGTTGTAGCTTTGGGCATCTTCTACAAGAGAGGAGCAGCAAGGATTGGAGTAGTTGCCCAGATGTTTCAAACTAAAAGTACTTGGTGTATTCCCAGTGTCAGGACTTGGGTTTTGGAGCTAAAGAGTTCTATGCTTACTTCCTTAGGTAATCATTCTCAAGACCCTCCTGGAAACTCACCTTCCCATTAATGTTTTGCAATAATGATCTGCAAACCTGTGCTGGCCTATTTAGTTAAGAAGTGGCAATTAAAATAATAATCGAAGTAGTTTAGGCTAGAAAACACTACTTTAAGTAGCTTGGTAATTAATACAAAAGTGTCCTTTGGCTTGAATCCATTGGGTAATTTCCCTCATTTAGGTTCATTGTCACTGGTAAATGAAAGAAGTTTCATTGAGCACCTATTATGGCCCTGGTGACATATTTCCCCAGCACTTATATCATCAGCACTGTACTTGGGTTTTGGAGCTAAAGAGTTCTATGCTTACTTCCTTAGGTAATCATTCTCAAGACCCTCCTGGAAACTCACCTTCCCATTGATGTTTTGCAATAATGATCTGATCTGCAAACCTGTGCTGGCCTATTTAGTTAAGAAGTGGCAATTAAAATAATAATAACCGTAAGGGACTCAGAATCTTGGGAGATACTGCATCATTTAATGCACATAGAACTATTAGAATTCAATGCATTTGCACTGAATTTGAGTTCACAGTTTAAATGGGCCATGAAAGTTAAATGAGGAGAAAGTTCTTTGTGGAGGTGGTGAGGCAGCTGGGGGTACTGAATAGACTGGAGCCAGGAGGATGTTCTAGCAGGGGGTACATCATTGCTCAGCGGGTTGAGTGGTATCCCCAACAGAGTGGAGGGACTTCGTGCCATTCTCTTATAATTGTTGGGAATACATACATAGGACACAGTAAACTGGCCAACAGGGCTGCAGTGTGGAAATGCAGTGATTGGCCATAGCTCAGAGAGCTTCTCCAGCCTTACCCGGGTTTGCTTTTTCCACCCCTTTGGGCCAACCCATCTGTGGCCAGTTGATGACAAAAGTTAGTTTTGAGTTATTTTAATAAGCTTTCAAGAAGTGATAGGATTTTTCTTCACATTGCAGCAGTTTCTTTTCTTTTCTTTTTTTTTTAATTGGTTTTCTGAGGTAGGGTTCCACTCTAGCGCCAGCCCAGGCTGACCTGGAATTCACTATGTAGTCTTAGGGTGGCCTCAAACTCAAGGTGTCCTCTTACCTCTGCCTCCCTGACTGCTGTGATTAAAGGCATGTGCCACCACGCCTGGCTTGCAACTCATTTCAAGACCTAGGAGCTCCAGCTGGTTATATGGAAGGATTTTAAGTGGGCATACTTGAGGCAGGGATTCCCTTTGCCTGATGTTGAGCTCACCTAACCCCAGTGCTGTGGATGGAACCCAGGAAAAATAAATATATAGTGCATGGTAGATGAGCACCCTCCCACTGAGCTGCATCCCCAGTCCCATGTCCCAGAACTCTTAACTCTAGCTCACTGGTTCTTGGTCCCAACATTCAATACTCAGTTCAGCAACTACCGTATTCCTAGGCATTTATTATATATTCACATTATATATTTACATGCTTTACAACTCATTCAAGTACCACCTATTACAACATGATAATATAATGTTTCATATATGACAGTCCTACTTTTCATGTTAACTACATGCCTCTTAATATTCACTAACTACTAATGACTTAGGTCCCTGGTCTCCTGTAGCCTTGGCCTCATTCATGTATTCATTGATAGGTTTTTCCCTTGCAGAAGCCAAGTTTTATAAATGCAGGTACGCTCAACAATAAAGGGGAGCCACACTGTTTTCACCCCACTTCATTCAACATCAAAGTAACTATAGTGATCTTGCAAATATTGATCTTAGTGTCCATGTCATGTCAGCACTTAGAATAGTGTGATAGTGTGAGCAAGCATTCTCCCCCCCCCCCCCCCCCAGATAGGGTCTCACTTTAGTCCAGACTGACCTGGAATTCACTATGTAGTCTCAGGGTGGCCTCAAACTCAAGGTGGCTTTAATGTGACAATTTGCTTTCAGAATTAAGAATTCTCTACTGGGGCTGGAGAGATGGCTCAGCAGTTAAGGTGCTTGCTTGCAAAGCCTAATGATCCAGGTTCAATTCCCTAGTACCCATGTAAAGTCAGGTGCACAAGGTGGCACATGCATCTGGAATTCCTTTACAGTGGCATTCTTACCGTCTTTGCTTGCAAATAAATAATATTTTAGGGCTGGAGAGATGGCTTAGTGGTTAAGCGCTTGCCTGTGAAGTCTGAGGACCCCGTTTTGAGGCTCGATTCCCCAGGACCCACGTTAGCCAGATGCACAAGGGGGCGCATGCGTTTGCAGTGGCTGGAGGCCCTGGTGTGCCCATTCTCTTTCTCTGTCTCCCTCTTTCTGTCTGTTGCTCTCAAATAAGTAAATAAATAATAATATTTTAACCAAACAATCCCTACTGTCCCAGAAGTCAGGGAGTTAAAATGAACCACAGGACCAAATTTTGGTTCATTTTTGCTTTAGTCTCTTGGATAACTGCTTCAACACTTTGAGCAGAGAGGCCTGATACTTGAGCTTTCTTAGCTGAAATGCTAAGGTTCTAGACATGATTATATGCACCAAGTGCTTGCTACAAAGAGAGGCAGGTGAAGAGAGGTTGCACATTTCTCTAGGTAAGCAACAAAAGAGGAAGGGCTAAGATTTTAAGGAAAGAGGGATGCTGAGAGTCAGTTGTAGAAAATTGCTATTTCTCCTGTGATCAGGAAAATGATGTCTATCACATGATATGTATCCACTTACCTTTGCGTTTCATATATTCATATGTACATACAGGCTACTACATAAGTTGTATTTTCCAAAACTTTTTTAATAGAGGCAAAAGATTAAGGGATCTACTTAGCAGCCAAAACTTTGCTTTGATTTTTCATGGTTGAATGTTAGGGAAATAAAGAAGACAGTTTGAATCCATTCACCACAATGAAGGGACTATTTTACTCTCTTCATACACACATAACACACACATGTTGTATTTACACATATATATATCTGATTATATAATATATATACATACATAAGGAAGTGGAAGTTTTTAGTTCTGTTAAAATGTTGGTACAATAACTGCCTTTAAAAATATTTCATTTATTTAGAGAGGAAGAGGAAGAGAGAATGGGCATGCCAGGGCTTCTAGCCACTGCAAAAAAAACTCCAGATACATGTACCTCCATGTGCATCTGGCTTACTTGGGTACCAGGGAATCAAATCTTGGTCCTTAGGCTTCGCAGGCAAGCGTCTTAACCACTAAGCCCAATAACTGCCTTTTTAAGATAGTACCCATTCTGTGTCAGGTGGCAACTTGAATCTCAGGGCTGTATTGTTTGGGAGTCACAAAGGTCAGTTGATGTTCACATAAGTGGACCAAGAAGATTTGGTAAAGAACAGATGGAATGATTATCATGAACATCTGCTATCACAGAAACATGTGATGGTGGCGGCAAGGTGGAGCAGTGACTAATTGTTGTTTCAAAGTGAGGCTGAGGAGTTGGCTCAGTGGATAAAGTGTTTTGTTGTACAAGCATGAGGACCTGGGTTCAGATCCCCAGCACTCACATAAAATCTGGGCATGGCTGCCCCGTGTTCTGGGAAGGCAGAGGCAGGAGGATTTGCTGGGTAGGTGGTCTAGCAGACTTGGTGAGCTCTGCGTTCCTTGAGAGACCCTGTCTCACAATTAAGGTGGAGAGGAGCTGGAAGACGGTTCAGCAGTTAAAGGCTTTTGCTTGTAAAATGATTGCACAGGTTTAGTTCCCAAGCCATCCGCTTAAGCCAGGCCCCAAAAGTGGTGCAAACATCTGGTATCCAGTTGTAATGGCTAGAGGCCCTGGTACCTACCCCACACATTCCAACAAATAAATAAAAATAAAATGAGAATGTTTATAATGATTAAGGCTTTAACCTCTGGCTTCCTCATTACATGCACACATATGCACACACCACATATATGCACATACACAGTGCAGTATTTATTCAACATAGATTCTGAATGCTTACTGGGCACCAGGCACCTCTCAGAAATCCTAAGAAGGGTGCTGAAAATGCACACGTCCTGCCTTTAGGAGACCTCCACCAAGCAGGCTGTACACAGACCAGTGTGTGGGTGGTCACAGGTGCCAAGATGACAGGAAAATCTGTGCCTTCCTGGAAGGCGCCTGCAGAGGGGTGAAGCTGAAGGACATTACAGGCAGAGGGAATAGCATGGGTGAAGGCTCCAAAGAATAAGTGGTGGGGTGAAGGAGGCTAAGGTGAAGTCTGCAGGGGTTTGTCACTGGAGGTGCTTTGCTGGGCCTGTGAGCTCTTCCTTGGCCTTCAATGCCCACTCTGATACTGTTAAGTGCTTGGCTCTCAGGGCACAAAAGGGAAATGATTTGATTTGTAACCTTGCCCATTTCTTTGTTGACATTTCCTTTTTGCTTAGCAGCTTTATCCTACTATTTCCCTTAATATGTTTTCTTTTACTCCCCCATCGTCTGAGCCCCATCACAAGGTTGTTGTCAGGATATCCCAGTGACACACTGTTCATTTATCTCTCTTGAGCTTTTTGTTTTTTCGAAAAGCTTGCCCAGCCCCTGGCCTCCTTTTCTGCAAAGGGCAACAGCCTTGAAATTACTCCATATTGTCCTGGTATTGGGTTGTTAAGAGCTTTAGGACTGATATCAAGGGAGGAGGAGGAGAGTTGCAATGTTTTTCTTTTAATTTTTTATAATTAACAACTTCCATGATTGTAAACAATATCCCATGATAATTCCCTCCTTCTCCCCACTTTCCCCTTTGAAACTCCACTCTCCATCATATACCCTCCCCCTCTCAAGCAGTCTCTCTGAGGTCATGGATATCCAGGCCATTTTGTGTGCAATGTTTTTTAATAAAAAGAACTAGAAGAATTTGTTTTTAGAAATAGATGCTTGCTACAAAGTGTTATTGTGCTCCCTTGTACTGTATAGTTGAGATACACGATTCTGGTCCTGCCCCTGGCACCATCCTGCATTGTAATCCTCTGTGAGAGGCCACCTGCCTTGCAGGGCATTCAGTAGCATCCTTGGACACAACCCACTAGATGCAGCATCAGCCTCTATCTAAATATTTCTGCTCATTGCCAGATGCCCCTGGGGAAACTGGGACATGAGGTACACATTCACCCCAACTGAAAATCATTGCTTTAGCTAATAATCATTGAGGTTAAATAACCCATCCTATGCAGATAGAGGTGGGGCTGCAGAGCCCTGGCTGAACATGCAGAGGAGGGTTTTGAGCTCAAACACTCACATCAACCCTAGACTGTACCAATATTTCATATCATTAATATAAACTTGTAGTTTTCATTTACTTAGCATGGTATTGGATATAAAAAAATGCCATGCTGAGTGAGGGAATGACCATGGAGAGAAGAAGAACTTATTTGCATATTTGGGGAAGGGTGACTAAGCTTGCATAAAGCCCTTGCACTTCAGCTACAGTGGGCTGAAGGCTTTTAGCATGACGGTGAACTTTTCAAAAGCATGAGCAGAAGACAGCATAGTGACACAGTAGCTCCTTTCAGAAGCCCAGTGGTCTATAAAGTTTTTGGTCTCATTCTCTCTCAAGTTTCTTCCTATCCCAACTCCTTTTCCCAAGGTGCTCTTTATTTAATACAAGAGACACACAGAAATGACACCTCCTGTAGCTCCTTGGGTTTCCATGTACTTTCACAAATGAACAGTAGGTGCTTTTTAGATTCAAAAAGCGGGCGCACACTGGAGGTGCCAGCACTGTAGGAGTCTTCCTTTTGTATTAGGAGAAAGTGAAATACAGCTTTAAAAATAACAGGTGACTCACGTGCCTCCTGCACAGGGTAGTTGACTATCTCCAAGAACCCTCCAGATCCTATACTGTCTGCCATTCTTGACCCATCAATAAAGTCAGAAGCCAGAATGGGCCATAGGTTTCAGATACATCTAGCACCACTTGGAACTTCCAGGAGATGACAGCTCCCAGATGCTGGAGCTGCCTGTCCCATTTGTTTAGGTTATGTGCCACAGCTGATGGTGAGATTAATGCTGGCTGGACAGCTATGGGAGAGTTGTCTGGTTTCCACAATACCATGTTTATATTTCATTTGGATTTCTCCTTCAAAGCTGACCTGCCTGTGACCCCTGGAACCCTGTCCACTTGAGGTGAGGTGGAACTTGGTCACCCTTGCTTTACTTTTATTGAGGGTGGGGGAGGTCACAATTCTGCAGGCAGAGGCTTCTCAATGTGGTGGCTTCCTGTTGGATCTGTGTCAGTTGTTTGCCTAAGATTGAGCCCCCTAATGTGTATGCTGCTCTGCTGAGATAGGGAATGTTGGACTTTAAAAGTTATTTTGGTTCTTAAATATGGAAATATGTGGGGCTGAAGTGATCACTCAGTGGGTAAAAATGCTTGCTGTGCAGTCATAAGGATCTGAGTTCTGTTCCTAGCCCCCAGATGAAAAGCTGAGTGTGGCATGGATGTTCCTGTGATCTGATCCTGGTGCTGGAAGGGGGGGGGGATGGGGGTGGGACAGAGGCAGGAGGTTTGTTGCAGCCCAACAAAAACAGTGAATTCCAGGTTCCACGAGAGACCCTCTCAAGAAAATAAGGTGCAAAGCAATAGAGGAAGACACCAGATGTCTTCTGCCCTCCATATGAAGTGCATGTATTTGTACACATGTGCATATACAACTCATACATCACAAATACACAAAATAAGCAAAAAAGGAATTATTTTTAAATTATGTTAGAGACCAGAATTAATGGAAGCCAATTCGCATAAAAGTATTTTAACTCTTGGCACTATTTTGACATTCTTTAACAAGGAGAAAACCTTGAGGGAATTAAACACTTAAAAAAAATGACCATACCTGGATGATTTTCCCACACTGCATTTCCTGTGCTTGTCACTGGTTCTTTCCTTCCTGCTCCCCTCTATCTCTTTCTCTTTCCCTTACTTCCTCTTAACCCTCTCTGAAACCTGTTCATTTCCTCCCATGTTAGTTTCTGGAGTTCTAGTGTGGAATCTGGAAAGGACTGAGATCTGGTTAATCACACACTGACAGGAGGAGGGTATTAGAAAATAATTTCAAGCCAGCTGAGGAAGATGCATACTGGGTTGTGGTATGGGGTCCACAACCAAACTGTTGTGATGGGGGTCTTGCCAGCTGAAGGGTGTTTTCCTGTGGGAAGATTCCTGATATTTCTGTGGACTTGTGAGGCAACTTTAGGATCCACAGACACATTCTTTCAAGGTGTACAAAACCACCATAGAATGTGAGAACCAAGTCTTGGTCCCTAGCCCTTACATGAATTAGGGGGAGAATTGGGTCCTGTAGCATTTCTGAGCTGCTAAATGAAACATAAGCCATGACATTCCCACCCAGGCGCCCCATTTCAGCCTTTCACTGGATGGAATGCCTACCAAAGCCAGTGGGAATATGGAGTTTGGATGGAGATAGAAGAGAATGGATTTCCTTATCCAAATTTTGTCTGACTTGGTAGCGTTAGATGTTCCATCCTCATGAGAGGTCTTGGTTGACATCCCAGAGAGCAAGGGAGCTTTGCTGGGGAAGGCAGCTCTGCCTGGACACGAGAAAGCTCTTGGAATCTTCTCAGTGGGAACATTCTTAATATACACAGATAGAATCAGGGTCATTGAAACATGATGACTTACTTTTGGCTGCCAATCTCTTGATTTTGGGTGCCTTATGATAATATCCACTAGATTTTTTTTTTCTTTTTAAATCAAGACCCAGGATCCCTTGACACTAGACTGATTTTCTCTTTACACTCCATTGTCTTAAGTTTTTTCCCCTGCATATCATCCTTTAACTGTATTTGGCAGAAAAATTAGCCTTCGGAGACAGTAAAATATTGCCACTGAGAAACTGTCTGACTCTTGGAAGGTTTTTGTGTTGGGGTATCCAGAACGTTCTCACCCATACTCTGCCTCTCAGGAGCATGGCACTTTTGGGATTTATTTGGCGATTTGAGCTTGGTTGGAAAGACAGTGGCCTTGTGTGAGGGCAGCTGCCTTTGGTGGGCAGTCAGTTACCTGCTAATGAATGGCAGCTCTTATTGTTGGAGAGATTTATAACGTGTAGGACAAGACCCAATCCAGAAATCCAGGTGTAAGTGGGCCTAAATAGTCTACCCTGCCTGAATGTGGGTCCCATCTTGCCACTGCTTTTGAAGGTAAGGTCAAGGAAGAAGTTTAGTCCCCATGTCACAACACATAAGCTTGCTTGTTTATTGCTAGGATTAATGAGAAAAGGGACAGTTGATTTGTTCAGTTTAGCAACTGTGGAAGATAGTTTGCAGCAGTGGGTGAGGCATGGACAGAAGTAAGCAGAAGGAACTAGGAATGGGCTTTGTTAAGTCAGTGTGCATGATTTTATTCCCCTTAAATCACTGCTTAAGGGCTTCTGGCCCCTAGCTCAGGAGTTCTGCCCAAAAATGCCAGATGTATTACACAGTGGAGTATTGCAATGTAAACACTGCTGTGTGCCACGAGGCAGGGTGGTCCATCTCCTATTTAAGAAAAGCAGGAGACCCAGAGGAGCAGGCCTTTGGCTCTGTAGTGATTGCAGTAGTTGTCCTGGTGTCCTGAGCTGTACAGTCAGGATTTGGAAGAACAAAACCCAGATAAATTAACACTTTGAAATGCCAAGCTGAATTTAGACACCACAGAGAGCCAGATGTGCCTTGGATAATGTTGGAGCACATCAATTTATAAGATGTTCAGGGGTCAGGAATGTAGTTCATTTGCCTAGAATGCCTGAAGCCCTGGGTTCAAACTTCACCACTGCTTAAAAATAAATTAGAATGGGCATAGGAATAGCTAGGATAAAAGTTATGTTGTCCTTTAGAAACATCTGTAAGTTACTGTGAACATCATTTTTGCCATATGCTCTAAGTTAATTTGAAAAGTGAGGGGAAGCCAAGCTAGGAGAGGCCCAGCTTTCCTCAGGACCTCCTACAGTGTCAGAGCAAGCCTACTGGATTGGTTCACCTTCTTGGTGTAAACCCAAGATTTATCACAATGCTGCTATGGTGTTTGGTAGCTCTGGGTGAAGGGAAGGGAAGGGGGGGGGGTGAGAGGGGCAAGATTCCATGGAGAATGCATGGCCTTCTAGTTTGCTACTACTTTCTAGATGGAAGTAAGAGTTTGCTATTGATAGCATTTGAGGGTGGGAAAGTAACTGGGCAGTTTGGGTCACTCTCCAGTCATGTGTTTTACAATGCTGAGGGTAATTAAAAAAACTAGGATGCCTGCATAGACATTATCCATACATCTTCATGCTCTGTATTACAGCAGTCCTTGGAAAGACTAGACTCACAGTGAAAGAGACAGGGGAAGGAGGGAATGAATGAAAGAGAAAGAAAGAAGAAAGAGAAAAGAGAATATTTTGTGAGTTAGGAGGAAATTAGATTTTGGGGATTGTTGAAATAGCTGTACTAATATTTTCCTGGTTTAAGAAATCTATGTATAGAATGCACCGAGAAAATGGTCGTAAGAAATGGTGATGATTAAAAAATAGACAAATTGTGAGAGTAAAAAAAAAAAAAAATACAAGTTTCTAGAGTCACTCCCATGCCTTTCCCAACTGTTTCCCACTCTTGTTTAAATTGTCCTTATCTTCCTAACCTCCACTCCCTGATTTCTTTACCCCTTTAGTGAGAAATCAGAAACCTCCATAAAAAAGACACATCTCACACAGTCTCTATTTAAATAGAGGCATTACATTCGAAGTAAGCAAAAACAAAACAATAATGACAAAAGATTTCTAGCTGTGTAAGAAGTGATTTTTTACCTGATGTTTTCCTCATGTGCTTGCTACACTATTGTAATAAATTTTGCTTTAAGCATAAGTATGATACATCATTTTAGCCCATATATGGCCCAGTAGAAAAATTACACATGTTTAATACCTTGTTTAATTGCAAGCAAAGCTTACAATTTGAGAGAATTGGGATTAGGGCTAAATATCTATTAACTGCTCTTTCTAGAGATTTGGGGACTAAGATGATCCTCTTTTCCCCTCTTTTCCTCCTTTTTTTTTTTTAAATAGGCTACAGTTTCACATGGCTCCCAAAAGAAATCTCTCTCCCTTTTTGTTTCCCACACCAATTGATTTATCATTTTGCTTGCAAGCAGACCCAGAATGTTAGGGCAAGAACACACTCACTTTTTTCTCGTAACTTTTTTGTTGCGGACCGAAACCAGTTGACTTGAATAAATTTTTCTGAGGCCTGAATGTAGCCAGCAACGTGGAAAAATCTTGCCATTGAGGGCCGTCTGAATGTACATTTCAGCCACACAGTGAGCTGTATTGGTAGGCACTGGAGTGCTAAATACAACCATTTTTCGCAGCAGCGAGTTAGACAGGTGATTAGCATAATTAGCACGGAGCAGCTATACATATGGTAATGCTGAGTGTGTAAATGCCAGCTGCGGTGTAAAATTTATGTCAGGGGTCGGCAGGGCTGTGCGAAACCATTGTGTTCCAGCTGCAGGTCAGGGCCGCAGAAGCTTACCTCCTTTTCTCTTGTTGGTGAATACGCCAAACAGAAGAGAAAGACAGAAATATAACAGATACGGCTTTGATGGAACAGCCCAGTTCTGTGCAAGAGGGACTGTTCAGTAACATTACACACCCATATACACACTCACACACACTCACACACACTCATAGCAATCCCATTCCTTTCTCTGCAAATTGTATTTACTTTATGCAGGTCTATATGGGGGTGGGGGAATGCTGGCAGGGAGTAGGTAAATGAACCAGATGATTTTCTTGGAGGAAAATTTCAGGCACTGAGGTTTAAAAGGAGACAGAAGTGCTGTTTTTGTTCTTTTTCTCACCCTTTATCCTCCCCACCATTCCCTGCGCACTACCGTCCTACCCACATTGTTTTCCTTCACATTAATTTTTGGGAGGTGCTGGTTGGATGTGGCAGTATTTGGCCTTACGAGGTTTGAACAAAATAAAAGGTTTCATCAGTGGGACTCTTCCCAAAATACTTGCCGGATGGATTTGGAGAAGGGATGTGGATGTGCACAGCACCCCCTCCCCCCCCCCCCCCCCCCCCGTGGGTAACTAAGTTTACTCTCTTTTTCCATTGGCTATCACGTCAAACCCACTAAATTCTGGACAGACTAAAAAAAGAAAATGAAATGGGGTCCTCGTTTGAAAAGACAGTCCTGAATGGACTTTGAAATGCCCCACTTTGAAATGCCTGACGAGAGAATGCATCCCAGTGATGAGTTCATACATTTTGCACTCAAAGCATTTTTCTGCCCCCGCCCCCATCTGGTTGGTGGTTAGTGGTGGTGGCAGAATATAGTTGACACACCACGCTGACCCGGTGATGAGACTTCCTAATGGCGCCAGGGGGTCCTTATGTACCAGCCCCTAATCCAGCTAATCCTGATGGCAACAAAATCATGAAAGTGGCCCCCAGTGCCGGGTCTCCCTGCACAGATGCACAGGGAAGACTGGTATGAAGGGTAAATGAGGCCAGTGTGGTGCCCCCCCAGAGGTCAGGAAGCCCGCATTGGAGCCTGTGGGCAAAGGTGGGGACTCCCAGTGTCTTCTTCCCCATGCCCAGTCAAGTAGAAAGCCAGTGGATGTTGAAGAGGAGCAGAAAGGTGATGTCAGCTGCATGGAAGTTGGGAAAAGGGAACTGGTTGATATGATGCTGTGGCCCAAGAACTGTGACTGCCGCGAAGACACTTGGTTTCGTTGTTGGGTTGCTTTCTGGTTTTCCTTTCCTTTCCTTTTCTTTGTTTCTTTTTTCTTTCTATTCATCCATTCATTTTTAAAAATATTTTTATTTATTTATTTGAGAGAGAGAACGAGGGGGTAGGAGAGAGCGAGAGAGAGAATGGGTGCACCAGGGCCTCCAGCCACTGCAAACAAACTCCAGATGCATGTGCCACCTTGTGCATCTGGCTTCATGGGTCCTAGGGTATCAAACTGAGGTCCTTTGGCTTTACAGGCAAGTGCCTTAACTGCTACGCCAAGTCTCCAGCCCTCATTCATTTACTTTTGAGATATGGTCTCAGGTAGATGAGGATGGTTTGGAATTTCTCATCCTCCTAGGAGCCTCCACTTCCTGAGTGCTGGGAGCGTATTCCCCCATAACCACTTGTATGCACGGCTGGGGATCAAATCCAGAGCTTCAGCTTCATTGCATACTGGCTGGGCAAGCATTCTACCAATTGAGCTACATCAGCAGCTCGTTTTAACTTTTATTTATTTATTTATGTGTTCATTTGCATATGGGGGCATGCCAGGGTCACATGACACTGCAAACAAACCTTGCATCTGGTTTTATGTGGGTGCTGGGGAATTGAACCTCAGCTGACGTGCTTTGCAAGCACGCACCTTTAACCACTGAGCCATCTCCCCAGCCCCTTGTTTTTATTTTTTAAAAGAAGACCTTAGGTCTCAGGTAAGAACCTGAATTTAAAAGAAAATGTTTATTGTGATCTTTGGTTCCCCCGGTTTGGTGGTGTGTTGCACCTTCCTTGTATGTAAGCACTTCCTGTGAAATGATGGGACTTGGCTTGTGGTGGTGGTGTGTTGAGGTAAGGGGACAGCTCACAGCGTGAAAAATACACCATGAGGAATAGGGGGCTGGATCCTGTAGGAACTTAGGAAATAATTTGTAAGTTGTCATAAGTAGGGTCGGGCACATCTTCCCCATGCCAAGTGGCAAGTGACTAGTGAGCAAAGGGACCACCAACAGATGCAGAGCTGTCTTGGGAGCTGTTGGTCCCAAGAGTGAAGGCAGCATCAGGTCTGGCTGCAGAGTCCTAGGTTGACCTGATTGCATCCGACAGGGCTAGTGGATTGGTCTCAGGAAAGCCGTTCAGAGGAAGCAGCCCTGGTGAGGCTGATAACAGATGGCATTGCAAGCTGCTGGGTTTAGGGTGGGGGTGGGGTAGGGGTGTGTCCTTGCTTGCTGCAGACATAGCAAGGAACCCTGCATGAGCACCTGTGTACTTGCTACCTGTGTTCAAGCTCTGTGTTCACCTGTGTGACCCATGGGCAAATTCATGCATGTGCTCTGCCTGCAAGATGTTTTTTGCGGCTGTTGTCTCGCTGGGCACTTTCTTCATAAAGACAACTTCTCTTTGGGCTGTCTGATTCCAGTATTCTCCCATGGCAACACTCAAGGGCACATTCTCCCAAGGAGAGACACAGTCCAGAACCATAAGTAGCAGCAGTGGGCCCCTCATGAATGTGAGAGGTAGGTAAAGAATAACTAAACCTTTATAGTCCATGGTGAGTTTTCAGCCAATTGTCCAAATTACTGTCTCTTCATTTTTTTTCAATTTAGAAAACAAGCCAGTATTAATAATTTTGCAGTTATATTCACTTTTTGAAATTTGTACCTTTTTGTCTTCAAAATAACTAATCGCACCATTGAAAGAAGGACCTGAAGCAACTAAAGGGTAAAAAAAAAATCTCTCTAGAGGCTGCTAGATAATTCATGGGATTAATCAAATGCAAATGTGCTTGCGTATACACAGACCCTATTTTCCTAATTGGACTCTGAGTGGGTACTTTTCAAGCTGAAAGGGTCATTTGTTTTGACTGATTGACTTTTTGGGGCTTTGGGGGGAATTAATATCTTGTACAGATGACTGCCTGTTCCCAGGACTCTGTACCAAGGCCATTCATTCATTTATTTGTGCAATACACTTTGAGTGTGTGCCATGCCCCTGGTATGCCTCTGTTCGGCACATACAGAGGTGAGCGAGCAGGAAATATGTTTCCCCTAAAGGACTTGGAATGCCATGGAAAAAAATTTTTTAAACTTTAATTTGATCCTTCATCTTTATGTGGATCACAATGAGCTTTTGCTCAAAAGTTTTTCTGTGAATGCCACAGACATTTCCTGGGCTCTGTGTGAACAGCAGGGGAGATCTCATGTCTGCAGTAGATTGGAATAGCACTTTTCAGCAGACCCCTTGCTTCCCTTTGGAAACCATGGTGGGCTTCAGTTTCAGGAGGAAACTTGAAGGAGGATCTTGAGCCAGATGTGCTTGGCAGAAGTGAGTCTTGCAGAGAATGTCCATAGCTTCCTGGAAAATGAGATACAGACTTATGGGAAAGGTGGTTTAGGACTGTTTGTTCCCTGTATATTCTGTGCCCCCATTCTAACAAACAGGACCCTTTAGAAACCAGAAGGAAAATGGGGTTGCTGTCCACAGGCCCTGTGTGGAACAATGAATGTCCTCAATGACAGAAAAAAGTGTTTAAAGCCATATTACTGACCTAATGACCTTGGGCAAATCACCTAAACCACATTTCCTCCTGTGTAAAGTTAGGGCCATAGCCAGCAAATGAAAGAATGGACACCTGGGCATTCCAGATCTGGTCTGGCTTGGGGAATACTACCTGAGTATCATTTCACCCTCACACTTTCCTGTCCTGTGTCATGGCATTTTTATTCCTTTTAGGACCTTGTTTCCTATTTTCAATGTCTGTGTAGTCAGCTGCCCCTAACTTTATGGAGGAATAACCCCAATTGAAACATCTATGAGAAAATGAGCAATTCAAAGAGCTTTGAAATGGGGCACATCACATAAGCATGGAAGATGATTTTGGGTCTTGGTTGTAGAGATTTGTTTTTAATGATTGTTAGAGAGAGAGATTGCATTAGAGGATGAAGAGGGCTTAAGGCTATGATGAGATGCATATGATCATTTTTATATTGAGCTTGTTTTGAATCCAAATCTCTACCAAGTAACTTTTGCATACCTTTCCCCCTCCCTCTTTTCATTCCTTTCCATTTTTTTCTTTAATGTTTGGCACACAGAAGCCTTGATACATGTTCATTGCAGAAACACTGAAAATCGATGCCCCCCCAAAGGGAATAAAGTGATTATTATCCAGAGGCCACTATTCAATACTCAAGGTTATCAACATAATTCCCTAAACTTCCATTAATATAAGAAATACTGGGCTTGACAGCTCATTCTGTTCCATATGTTAGGTTATTTAAATATCTATATACCTATCTATTATATCTATATGAAGGACTTTGGCCTTGAACACAGAAAAAAGAAGAACGTTCTTTTCTCCTAGATGAGTGTAATTTGGATCATCTGAAATGGGTTCTGTGGGACTTGCTGAGCAAAAGGCTTCACACTCACAGATAATAAGGATGACAGGCAGGTCATGAACAGCTTTGGGCTGTCACTGAGTCATGATTTAGGATAGGCCTTTGCTAGTGCAGCTAGTAAGAATCAGGTAAGTCCATAAAATTGCTCTATCCTGAGTGGTTTCTGTTTCTTGTAGCCTGTTTCAGTGTGCCTTGGGTGAGTGCTGATGTAAGACCATGAGAATGCTATGCAGCTTAGGGCACAGGTATACCCGAGAAGGAGCTAAGTCTACCAGAGCAAGCAAGTGAATGACATAATCATGGTCTCACCACCCGCCAGCCATGCTTGCCTCCTTTCTCTCCCCACAGAAATCCATGGGCTTTGCAGTTGCTAGCCCCTTTCCTAGAAGAACATTGTCCCTAGCTCTTCAAAGTCACCCCATATTATTTTCTGTTGGAGCTTCCCACCATCTTAGTCAAAGTAGCCTTCCTCCCCACTACTCAGTATGACGTCACCATCTTTATTTCCTATGAGGCATTGGGCTTGCTTGTGTACTGCCTGCTTGTATGACTTACCCAGTAGGTCTATCTTATTATGCATGAGACATAGTCACACATGCTTGCTGGAGGAGTGAATTGTCTATAGGTGTACTTGGGATGAAATAAAGTGAGTGGCCACCAAAACTTCTTGAAGTTACTCTATCCTCTGGGAAAACACTCTTAAATATAAAAATGAAACATTAGGCTTAAGATGTAGCTATGTAACATGCAAAAATAAATTAAATTTTTATTTATTTATTTGAGAGAGAAAGAGGCAGAGAGAGAGAGAGAGAGAATGGATTGCTTAGGGCCTCCAGGCACATGCGCCCCTTTGTGCATCTGGCTAACATGATTCCTGGGGAATCAAGCCTCAAACTGAGGTCCTTAGGTAGGCTTCACAGGCAAGCGCTTAACCGCTAAGCCATCTCTCCAGCCCGCGAAGACTGTAGTCTTTAAGATTTGGTATTGTAAATAAAGGTCTCAACTCTAGTCACTTGGCACATCTTGACACTTTGTGGTGATAATCTTGTTTTGGTTGGAATTGGTCATGACATTGACAAAATACTCAACACTAGAGCAAGGAGAAGAGCAATAGTTATCCAGTATTACAGATAACATACATATGAAAAGTATACACATTTGTGAAAGTATAGGTGTATTTTTATCTTACTGTACATCAGGAAATCATGATGGGGCACATGAAGCACATTTGTAATTTTTTTTTTTTTTTTTGGTGTTTCAAGGTAGGGTCTCACCCTAGCCCAGGCTGACCTGGAATTCACTATGTAGTCTCCGGGTGGCCTTAAACTCATGGTGCTCCTCCTACCTCTGCCTCCCGAGTACTGGGATGAAAGGCGTGCATCACCATGTCCAGCTAACAATACAGTTGTATCTTTAAAACAACATCTCTTCTCAAACCCCCATGAAGAAAGATTGGTGTGAATGCATAAAGGCCCCTAAGTATGAAACTTGTGTTGGGTTTTCTTACAGTAGGCACCCACATTTAAGACTGTATTTCCATGGGTTGCATAGTGAAAAACAGCTGTGCTGCTAAGGCAGGAAGGGATATCCCACCAAGCTGTGTGCATGGGTGGTTCTTCACTTATCAAGAGCTTGTCATGCAAGCATGAGAACCTGATTTGGATCCCCAGAACCCACGCAGAAGCAGATATGATGGCGTGCACCTGTGATCTTATTGCTGGGGAGGTAGAGACCAGGGAATCACTGGCTATAGCCAGCCTGACCAGATGAGTGACTTCCAGGCTTAGCGATAGCAACTGAGGAAGACAGCATCTACCTGTGACCTGCACATGTACATATACCCACACCTACACACATGTGAGACCACACACATGCAAAAAGAAAAAAAAAGGGCTGGAGAGATAGCTTAGCGGTTAAGCACTTGCCTGTGAACCCTAAGGACCCTGGTTCGAGGCTCGGTTCCCCAGGTCCTACGTTAGCCAGATGCACAAGGGGGCGCACGCGTCTGGAGTTCGTTTGCAGAGGCTGGAAGCCCTGGCGCGCCCATTCTCTCTCTCTCCCTCTATCTGTCTTTCTCTCTGTGTCTGTCGCTCTCAAATAAATAAATTAAAAATTAAAAAGAAAAAAAAGCCAATTAGGAATGTGCTCTGTTTCCTTATTTTATTTGGTTTTGAGTCCACTGCAGCTTTTAAGGTTCAGTAGGAGTAAAAGGAACTGCACTGTACTAAGCAGAAAATAGCCATGTGCTTGTAGGATAGTGTTTGAGGGGCAAGTAGAAACAGAAATGGCTTCCAGGTTTGGGACATTAGATACAACAGCACCAGAAAAGGAGAGGTTTGAGCACATGATTAGGATGAGGTCTCTTAGGATGCAACTCCAGGACTGACTGGACTAAGACTTGGAAGCTGTCTAGCTTCCAATAACGTCTTCACCTTCACAAGATGTGGACTGAATCAAATTCCGGTTTGTAGTTAATTGGTTGAAAGTCTGTCCTCACCACCCTCCCCACCCCAGTGCTGAGGCTGGAACCCAGGGCCTTGGGCATGCTATGCAGCTACTATTCCACTGAGCCATATCCCCAGTCATTGTCTTTCCTAACTTGAAATTGGTGGTAAGGCCCTGGCCAGCCCCCTTGGCAGTTGTCAGAGTGCCTGTACACTTTTTTTTAATGAACTGGTGGATGGATGCATTCCTTGCACATCTCCCACAGTACTTTAAGCCTCACCTCAGAGCTCCATGGTGGCCTTGGCGCTTGCGTGGACCTACACAGAGGGTCCTGCCAGCCCGCGATTCTGCACTAGATTTCCTAATGAGGGCATTGTTTGCTTTTTAGCCTGCCCCCTTGTTTATAAAATATGCCAAGAGAACTAAACACCCCACTGTTCCCAGTACTTATTTACTTGCCCAAACCAAATGTTTATGTCCTTGAATACTAAACTTGAAGAAAAAGGATTCCTCCTCGTGGGAAAGCTACAATCACTGAGTTCTTTCCAAGCTATAGCTGGACGTCTGCCTTTTGGTGAACATTGAGCTTATCAGTGACTAGGAATTATCCAGACCACCTTCTTGTGCCTGCAGTATGCACACATGTGGCCCCTCAGCACAGGTGTAGCATTCTGAGCTTGGCTTGCATACAAACCATAACTAGATGTAAACATGTAAAAAGGAGAGAACAGTAAAACAGTTTCCAGAAGCAGAGTCAGTGGTTTGATCACCTGTGCCTGGTTTCTAGCATCTCCATTTTCAGCCAAGCCTGCAGGAGAGCTGGGTTGGTGTTGGGATCCAGGATGCTTCAGAACATATAGGCTCCTCCCCTGACTGGGTGACTCAGAACCTGACACTGTTTCTGGATGTGGGCCAGGTGAATTTGATAAAACCAGGTTTCCAGACACTTCCTCTAATGGACAATCCATTGTGTTCCTCTTCTACGGGGCTTCCCGTGTGTATCTGATTTGAATCTCAATATTTATCTTTTCCAAGTTTTGTACTTAGCACACACTTACCACCTTCCCTTGTTTCTGTTTCCACAGAAGAGAAACATTTCCTTGTTACCTCTGCCAGGAGAAGAGTGTAAATTGAAGCCATTTATCTTGAAATTGGCTGCAGGGGCACATTGTTTATACAAGTGAAAGAAATTGTAACAGGGTTATTTGGTCTGGTCTGCAAGGAAAAGGTGTCTCACGTTTTCCCGTCCCCTCCCCCTGTTCAGACACATGGTGTGTTGGTCAGAACATGCACGAAGCACACATCTCCAGTAGGTTTCCCCATGTGATGCGCTGGACAGCTACTAGGCTTAGCAGGTGTTTTGATACATTCATCCTTCTCCAAAATCAACATTGCTGCTTATAGTAAGAACGGGTGTTACTCTTCAAATGACTTGGTTTACCACCAGTGTTTGTTCATTGTGCCTGAACCTATCTGTCAGCGAGTGAGTAAAAGAACAAGGTTTTGAGGTGATTTTGCAATTCTAATTGAAACCTGTCTTGTTTGTCAGTTGGTGGACGAGTGAGTCGTGAATTAAATTATACTCGCCAGAAGATAGGAGAAGAGGCTATGTTTAATCCCCAACTCATGATACAGACCCCAAAAGAAGAAGGCGCTAATGTCCTGACCACAGAAGCCCTCCTACAACACCTGGACTCAGCACTTCAGGCCAGCCGAGTCCACGTCTACATGTACAACAGGTAAGGCTGCTAGAGAGGCTGCTGGCTTAGACACCTGGTTTTAGAAAATATAATTGTCCCTAGAGTATTAGTTCAAATGGTTTCCTAGTAATATTTTTTTCCCATGGTAAGAATGGAACTGAGGGTCTCATAGTCAAAAGCAAATGCACTGACCAGCTTTTTTCCACTCCTGTATCTTGATTGTTTTTATAGTGTGATAACAAAGAAAGTACATTACATATTCAATATTCCTTATCCAAAATGCTTAGGACCAGAAGTATTTCAATTTTTTTTAAAAAAATTGGAATATCTGCCTATAAGTAATAAAATACTCTGTATAAACAAAGTCTGATCATGACTTCAAATATACCTCATGTAAATACTCATTTGGGGCCATGAAACAAAGTTTTATGGTGTGGAATTTACCATTGTGGCATCGTGTTGATGCGCAGAAACTTTTAGATTTTGGAGCATTTCAGATTTTAAACTTTCAGATTATGGGAGTCCAATCTGTACATTATATAATTTTTAGTAAGCATCTTAGTGCTGTCCCCAAATGAGTGTGGTTCACTTGGGTGGCCATACACCCAGACTATATATCCTTGCTAAAGACTTTCTTCCCAAATAGAATATTTTCAAACTGTGAATTATCTTTGTTAGTAGGCTGTTTTGGAGCAGTTACATTTTGGATTGCCTTCAATCAATTCACACATGGTATGAAGGAAGGAGGGAAAAGAAGACAAAAGGAACAAGTCACAAATTTTATGAGTCACAGAGCAATTAGACATGGGGTGGTGAGCCTTCCTGGGAACTCTGGGGGGTAGGTTAAATAGGTGAATACACACCCCTTTCTAAAACTTGAACTTTTTAGCCTCACCTCTGATTTCACATTGCTGTGCCTAATGTTAAAAGATCAGGAGAGAATTTTGGAACAAAACGAACAGTCTCTTTCTTATGCATCTAAACTGTCAGTCACTTCAGAGCAGGAGCCATAGGTCTGGTCCGTTGCTGAGCAGGGCCAAGATCCAGGTGTATGTGGAAAAGGTTTTGGAAAATGTGAGGAGGCATTCCTGCTTTTCTGTCTGGCTATTTGCCTTTGGTGTGTAGAGAAAACAGTTACCCAGTCCAGGCTTGCAAAGTTTGCAGGTGAAGGACCTGTCACAATGTCTGAGCCTCACGTATGGCAGTTGAAACCTGCTCTGAGGGCACTTGTCACCTACGTGCTTAAGGATAAGATTTAAGTATCTGTATAATTTAAGTTACATCCTTCTTAAGTATACAAGGTGGAACCAGAAATTATGCTTAGGAATGAACTTGAAAGAACATATGCTTAGTTCAACCTGCCCATTTTTAGGTGAAAAAGAAAACAGCCCTGAAAATTGCATCAATTAAAGCATATATCCCAGTTCACCTGGTTATTAAATAATCAGACTAACCCAACAAATGCAGAGCCATGCCCAGCTCAGTCAGTTGATCATGTGATATTGGCTAGATGATCTGTGCTGCTGCCATACAGAGAGTGTGTGTGTGTGTGTGTGTGTGTGTGTGTGTGTCGGTCGCATGCATATACTTGCATGAGCAGGTGGATGAGTAGGTGGTGGGAGGGATGGTTGGATGAATGGATGTTGGCCATGCTCTTTGAAAGAGAAATGAAATCAATACAGATAGGCTTGGACAAAATCTAGCTTTTGACTATGAGACCCTCAGTTCCATCCTTACCATGGGAAAAAATATTACTAGGAAACCATTTGAACTAATACTCTAGGGACAATTATATTTTCTAAAATCTAGTTTTCCAGTAATACTTGCCTGCTTAACTATATGCCAGTATATTACAAGTTTCACTAACTTAGTCCCCATCTATTGTGAATTTGTGATAATTCAGCAGAGCTGTTCCAAGTTGTTTAATGTATGTAGAAAGGCAGATTAATGGTGTAAACAAGATTATTGGGAGAACACTTAAGGAAACAAGACTTTTCAAGTACTTTGGTAGCAGTCACACAAATGTTTCAGGTGTCAGGCAGGAGCAAGGGATGTACTGGGCAAAGAAATCTTACTAACAGAAGAGTGCCATTTTAGAAGGACACTGAGAGAAAGATGAAAAAGGCCTGGGAGGAGTGTGGGAAGAGGAAAGCACCTTTGGGTGAAGAAGACAGGCTTCCCAGCAGTGTGAAGGGAATGGATTGTGTTCATTTTCCTTAGATTTCTCATCTCCACTCCTTCCAAAATTCCTCTCATTTCCGAGTTTGGGCATATCTCCTTAAAATACATTCAGAATTACACTGTTCTGGAGATGCTGAAACTGGATTCATTCTTGATGGCTATGTTTAATGTCAAGAATGGTAGAGACTGTAAAGAGAGAATCCAGTTCACCTGACAGGTTGTTTATAACATTCATGGTTACAGGCAGGAAAGTTTGTTTGAAACATGAGCTGCAAATAAGAATATTGTTTTCCAGTAATACTTGCCTGCTTAACTATATGCCAGTATATTACAGGTTTCACTAACTTAGTCCCCATCTATTGTGAATTTGTGATAATTCAGCAGAGCTGTTCCAAGTTGTTTAATGTATGTAGAAAGGCAGATTAATGGTGTAAACAAGATTATTGGGAGAACACTTAAGGAAACAAGACTTTTCAAGTACTTTGGTAGCAGTCATTTACATAAACACCCCACATGTTAATTATGTGGAGTATTATCTATTCATTACAGCAAGCTCCCTTGCTCTCAACTTGGCAAAAGCTCTCTGGTTTTGACAGAGGCATAAAAGTGATCGGAACTGCAGGACTTTTTATATGTTCTTTTGTTCTGAATTTACATTGGTTTCCCGTATTTACAATAAAATGTTTTTTGTCTCTGCCTTTTATTCCATCAGGCAATGGAAATTGGAACATTTATGCTACAAATCAGGAGAACTTATCACAGAAACAGGTTACATGGATCAGGTATATTTTCCATGTTTGCAAAAATACGTCTTAAAAATTCTCAAAAACATCCAGGTAGTATGTGTTAGCTAACACCCTGTTGTCATTCTACATTGACAGATAATAGAGTATCTGTACCCTTGTTTGATCATTACACCTTTGGACTGCTTCTGGGAAGGGGCGAAGTTGCAATCTGGAACGGCGTACCTCCTGTAAGTGCGTCTTCTCTTAGCTGATTTCTAAACTCTGGGACTGCTTCCTATCATTGTTTATTCTGTTTTCGCTTTGGAATAATAATAAGATATAAAAACAGTGAAATTCCATGTGCTTTTTTTGGGGGGGGGAAGGGGGGAAATGTTTTTCCTCTTTTCAAGAAAAAGTTCTGTAGGCATCATTAAAGTTCATTCACTTTTACCAACCTATTTATATGCAAATAAAATGCAAATTATTGCAGAGCATATGTGTGTGTTTTTTTTTAATGCTTTATAAAATGCTTGCAGTTATGCAGAGCCTGCACTTAGTCCTTTATTTTTTAAGAAGAGAATTTATTCCTGGGTACAGAACTAAACATTTCAAGATAAGGTTCACGATCTTCCAACAAAGTAAAATATTAACCTTTCCTTGGATCACATTAATATATGAAGACCATGGTAGGGCATGTTTCGCAGTCTAGCAGATGGATATTATATATACCACAGCATTTAAAGACTTATGGTTAATCAGTGTAGACATTTTCAGTTAATTATGGAAGAGTTAGTGCTTGGGTTATTGTTTCTGTCCTGGCTTGTACATATCTGCAAAAGCAATTTGCAGTGGCCATCCCCTGACCTTCAGTGTACAGTTTTAGATGGGAAATAAGGGGTTTTGTGTTTTCTGGTTGGGAGATTCTGAATAATGACTTCAGCCTGGTTAAGCAGCTACAGTGTGGTTTGAACCACATAACAGGCAGCCAAAAGCCTTGCTGTCCTGTCAACAGCACAAATTCAAAAGTGAGTGGGGAGGGGGATGTGGCAGTGATGGTGGTGATGGCAGTACCCGCGGGGGGCTCGCCCGCCCCCTCGCCTGCCTGTCAGAGAGCGCTCATAAGTGCGGAATTGTTAAAGGTAACTGAGATCAAATATTTTGATTGGTGACATTTACAAAGCAGTTATTAAGCTGGCAAGCGCTAATGTGACATTATGAGCCCCTCCCTCCCCCTTTTGTAAAGTTTCAGATCTCAGTATTCTGCTTTGAAGTACTCATTTGGCTAAATTCTTAAGATATTAAGCATAGTATTTGGGAATTAAGACTGCCCAATGCTTATGTTAACTTTCCACTTTGCTTCCTATCTTTAGTCATGGGTTATTTTCCTGACATCAGTTTGCACGCGGGTTGACTAGTTTTTCTTCGTGCCAGAGTCCTCCGATTTTGCAGTATTACCACAAAGCTTATAGCAAGCAGTGCAGCTGGGGAGCGTGCAGCCCCGTTACTTGCCTGCACGCTCGGCAAGCACTCTTCATGGTCTTACCTCCTAATTTCTTTCACAGAGGTAAACCTCCTTTGCGGTGGACAAACTTTGACCCTTTGGAATTCCTAGAAGAGTTAAAGAAAATAAACTACCAAGTGGACAGCTGGGAGGAAATGCTGAATAAGGCTGAAGTGGGCCATGGGTACATGGACCGTCCCTGCCTCAACCCAGCTGACCCAGATTGCCCCGCCACAGCCCCCAACAAAAATTCAACCAAAGTGAGTTCCTTCATTGAGTGTCCCCAGAAGGACAGAGAAAACCTTTTTCTGTTTCCACTTAGAGTTCTCTTGATTATTTTTAATTTTTAGGATTTCATTCTCTGTGACACTTTTAAAAAATTGATATATGGAACTAAGTTTATTTATAGGGCTAAGTTTTTCTGTAAGATTTACCATATGTGTCTCATTAGCTTTGTTATTAATCTTTCCTCTGAAACAAACAAGCCCTTAACACACTGGATTTTAACAAGGCATGTGACCTGCCTACTAATTCCCATAATTATGTGGCTGTCTTTCTATTTTAGCCTCTTGATATGGCCCTTGTTTTGAATGGTGGATGCCAGGGATTATCCAGAAAGTATATGCACTGGCAGGAGGAATTGATTGTGGGTGGCACGGTCAAGAACAGCACTGGAAAACTTGTCAGGTAACTAACTCAACACATAGAAAGCCCGAGCCTGCCCGAAAAACCGCTTCCCCTCCGACATTTGCAAGGGTATTTGTGCTCAGATTTAACTGTTAATTTAGCTGGCAGTGTAATTGAATGTTGGGAAATATCAGACTAGACCAGCTTACAAAGGCACCTTGTAGAGAACTTTTCTAGAATGGATTTATAGTTTTTTATCAGAATTATAGTTGTTGACTGCAAGGTTTTAGAGATCTGCCCATCAAGTAGCACATGGGGACAAGTGTAGGCAGGCAAGAAAACCCACTGTGTATAGGCTGGAGTGGTGGGAGCCTGGGCAGTGTCACGTACTGTCAAAGGGAAAGACCAGGAACTGGAGGCTAAACAAGAATTACCCTTTGTGCACTCTTGGACTGTGGTCAGCCAAGTGTCAGGTGTTTCGTCTGAGGTTTCTCCCTCAGGAAATCTGTCGTCTGGGGTTTCTGCACAGCAGTGTGCATGGTTGAGCTTGGTGTATCTGGTCAAGCTATCTACCCCTCTCTCCTTCCTGTTTCATGGACTAGGAACTGAGAAAGGAAATTGCCTATTAATTTAATTTTGGGGCCTATCTGTAAAAGGTTTGTAAGGTTACACCTTTAATATGGTACATCAATCTATTAAATAAAATAACCATCCTAGGCCCATTTGAATGAAAACATGTGCGCATGTAGAAGGAGAGAAGTCTGCGGGGGAGTTGGGGATACTCACTTGGGATCTTGCACAGTGCAAACTGCTTCCTGGCGAAGCTGACATACCTGCCACCCCCTTCACCCTGTCACAGTGCCCACGCCCTGCAGACCATGTTTCAATTAATGACTCCCAAGCAAATGTATGAGCACTTCAAAGGCTATGAGTATGTCTCACACATCAATTGGAACGAGGACAAAGCCGCAGCCATCCTGGAGGCATGGCAGAGGACCTATGTGGAGGTGAGCCACCTTTGAATCCAAGGACACACTTACATTTGAACCAACTCTACCTTTCGTCATTCCTGCAAACATTGTTTTCCATTAGATCCAATGGCATTTTGTTTGCTTGGTTGGGTGATAGGTTTATTTGTTTAGATAAGGTCTCATTTTGCAGCCCAAGGTGGCCTCAAACTTCCTATCTCCTCCTGCCTCAGCCTCCGGCATCACCGTACCCAACTTCCATTAGGTTTCTTTTCAACCAAGTGTATAATTCCCCATAAGATGAGAGCTCGTTTTTCTTTTCTGTGATAGTGAAAAACGTAGGATAATGTCTGACGAGAGAATCTTATTTGAGATACCCTGAAACTTATTTAGTAACTAGATGTGGACTCCATAGTTCAAGCATGACAGTATTTAAAACAAAACAAACAACAACAACAAAAAAAAAAACCAGTGTGCCAGAAAAGGTGTCTGGAAAACATTAGCAAAGCATAGAATCTGCTCACAGCTGCAGGCCCCTCCATGAGGTCATGTGACAGGGACTAGCCTTTGTTTCTCCAGCAGTGACCTGCACTGAGCTGCCTATGACCTTTTAAAATGGCCAGCAAATAAAGGGTAGGGAAGGGGGTAGGACCCTTAAGAATGAGTTGTCCTGGATGAGGAAGGAACTGGTAGAATTGAAATTCAGTTGTCCGGCTGTGAAGAAGAGGATAGGAGTCCCACCTAGACTTGAAGTAAATGAAACACTCAGAACGACCCCACAACACACACATTCTCCCATGATTTGCCACACCCGGGAGCCATTAATGTCAATCCCAAGTTTCATTTCCCCTCTTCTCCGTCCACCTGAGTTACCTGTAACTCTTTGTAGATGCCTCAGAAGACAGGGTAGGGAGCAGGACTGTGTCCCTTATGGGTCTATGCTATTGAAGTTTGTTGAAGCTCAAATTCCATTTGGGAATTTAGCCTTGTCTTGTGAACGTAGGTGGTTCATCAGAGCGTCCCCCAGAACTCCACTCAGAAGGTGCTGTCCTTCACCACCACAACCCTGGACGACATCCTCAAATCCTTCTCTGATGTCAGCGTCATCCGAGTGGCCAGTGGCTACCTACTGATGGTAACAGTCAATCCTGGGCTCCCAAGGGTTTGGAGTGGGTATATAGTTAGGTTGTTCATTCTCTCTCTCCCTCTCCGCCCCCCCCCCCCTCATAGTTATACTTTTCCATGACTGTGCCTGCTTTTTAAATCGCTGTTAACATACAAGTGCATCCGGGACAGAGAGAACTCAGTTTATAACAGTTTTAAAAAGTGGTTGAGGAAAGCATTTTCCCCCCCATTTGTAGTTTTTCTGTCTTTGGCTTGTATTATGTGGTGTGATGTTTGTAATGTTAAGTTCTTTTTTGTTGGAGTTAATGAGTTCTACCTTTGGATGGGGGTAGTGGGCGGCAGGGGGGGAACGTTAAGATCATTCCACATTCTAATGTTTGGCTTTTGTTTTGTGTCCCCCCTCCTACTTTTCTCTCTCCTCCAATCTCCCCTCCCCCAATTATTTTGCTTGCAGCTTGCCTATGCCTGTTTAACCATGCTGCGCTGGGACTGCTCCAAGTCCCAGGGTGCCGTGGGACTGGCTGGCGTCCTATTGGTTGCACTGTCAGTGGCTGCAGGATTGGGCCTGTGCTCATTGATCGGGATTTCCTTTAATGCTGCAACAACTCAGGTACTAAGGGAGCCTTCCTTTACTCTCTCCCCTCTCATCCCTCCCCCGGACTACACCACCACCCTTCCTTGGTCTCACCTTGGGCCTTCTGTGTGCCCATCTGACCCAAAGGGTCTTTAGCCTTCTCCACTGGGATTCATTCCACTTGTCTTGCAGTTGGGGGAGGGGAGGAGGCTTGGCTATCAATGTACTAGTCTGTGAAGAGGTTGTTGATAGAGATGATCCACTTAGAAAAATGTATATTATTTACTAAATCCCTCATTCTAAAACTCCTAGTGGACAGTAGAATCATCTCATGCAGACTCAGATTGGTGGGCCCCATGCACAGGTCTGGGGTAGAAACCACCAGCCTTTTTTCTAATCAGTTTCGAACAATGCTGGTCCAGGGAAGCCTCTGAGAATCATCCATTGCTTAGATGAGTGAGTTTGCTTCTCACTTAATAATTCTAAAACTTTCCTGTAACCTGGACCTTACAAATAGAAGCATACAAGAGCTTCCATGAGTGGAAACTGGTAGATACTGGGGATGTGGACTGTCAGTTAATAAAAGCTCCCTTAGGGTAACTGTTGGGGGCACTGGGGCCCACGTTTTACTCATTGGTTCTTGTATATCTCATGCTTCTGTATTCTGTTTTTGAATAGGTTTTGCCATTTCTTGCTCTTGGTGTTGGTGTTGATGATGTTTTCCTTCTGGCGCATGCATTTAGTGAGACAGGACAGAATAAAAGGATCCCTTTTGAGGTAATAGCAGAATAAAAGAAGAAAGCTTTGGGTCTACCCAAAGTCCTGTCCATTTCTAAGTATTTGTCCCTTCATTTTGTTTTTCCCATCTGGCCCAGGATTTATTTCATTCCCAAGTCAGATGACATGCTACTGATTCTAAATAAATAACAAACTGGAAACATCCCAGGACGTGTATTCACTGTGAGAAATGCCAAGGGTTCCATTTCTTGAGGTGCCTGTAGAAATGAGTGTCTGGGCTTGACACTACATGAGTTGCTACCCGGTTCAAAGCCCACATGTGCTCTTCAGGGGCTTCTTGTCACTGTTTCATCCCATCTTAAATCAATCATGTTAAGAATTTGCCTTTTGGGCTGGCCCTGTGGCTAGAAAGCTTGAGGACCTGAGTTCAGAATCCATATAAAATGAGACATGGTAGTACTTGTCCATAATCCCACTGTTCCTACATCAAGATGGGATGCAAAGACAGTAGAATCCCCAAAAGCTTGTAGGCCAGCTGGCCTGACCAGTGCAACAGTGACCCTACCTCAAACAAGATGGAAGGCAATGGCCAGCACCCAAAAGTTGTCCTCTGATCTCCACATATATGCTGTGGCACACGTGTGATTGCACTCATAAACACACACACACAGTTTCCACTTAAATCATTATCTTGCAACCATCTGCTTTGTGTGTTGATAACCCTGAAGAGTACATGACAGTGAGGGTGGCACTAACGAGTATCATTGTCAGCGTCAAAATATCCATATGGCCTTTTCCTGTCCTATGGACAATAGTAGAACCAACATTAGCAACTATGCTTGTGTTATTTTGCCACCTTGTACCTCATGGGCTGGGCAAAACCCAGTGTCTCTCAGCACAGTGATTTCTCATCCTTCCTCAGGACAGGACTGGGGAGTGCCTCAAACGCACAGGAGCCAGTGTGGCCCTCACCTCCATCAGCAATGTCACAGCCTTCTTTATGGCCGCCTTAATTCCCATCCCCGCTCTGCGAGCATTCTCCCTCCAGGTGAGTTTCCTATGGCAGACCCTCTGGTGGCATGAGTGACAGCTCTGACATTCCGCCTCCCTTCTCTGCTTTACCTTGACTCAGTACTGACGTTACTACTGCCATGAACTGAAGCACATGCCAGCATTTGGGGCTTTGTGCTGTGGGGTGAGTGCCTCAAGATGTAACCTTGACACTCCCTCCAAAGTTGTAGTGTTATTCCTTCCTTACAGACCCTATTGTGTAGATGCTTCTTAACTAGGTAGACTTGGACTATATAGTTCCAGTCAGGTGGGATTCATTCAGGGCTGCTCTTCAGACTTCTGGTTGCAGCCAGCTCTTAGCTGCTTAGAGTCCTTTCTAAGTATTACTCCTCTCCTCCCTGGTCACTTCATCCCAATTAATACCTACCTTTTTTCTTTTTTTAAACCTTCTCCAAGTCAGCTCTTGCCCCAATTCAAGGCCATTAAACAGAAGATTTTACTACTGTATGAAGATGGGTTGTGTGTAGCCCAGGATGAACATTAACTGAAAATAGAATGTTTAATAACATTGTGTGAAGACGTCTCAGCCATTCTTTTCCTTTAGATTTCCTGCAGGGATGTCTCAGCCTTGCTTCTTACCTCCTTCTCCTTAGTTGGCCTCTGCTCTGTCCTGTCCTCTCTTTCCTTTTGGTTACCTACTCCCTCTCAAGTTGCCCAAGCCAGCTCAAAGTGTTTGTGCAGCCTGTGGTAGTCCCATTATTTTACCTTTGGGGTTCTTTCACACAACAAGACCACTGGACTGACTACTTTCTTCACAGAGCCAGCCATCTCCTGGGATAGGACATGCAAATATATTCTATTCCATGTTGAGAGTAAATTAATTGCTTTGCCCAAGAGCTACTTTAAATTCATAGGCATCCTGAAAATAGCATAGCGATGACCTACATTCATGATGTGGTCTTTCTCAGCCTGGATGATCTGTGCTGTAGATAGTTCAAGACACGAGTTTTGGGTTTTGAGAGTTAATTCCAGATGTTCTCAGACTAGAATCAAGGACCTTCAGCCCTCTTCTTCTATCTTCCGCTCACATCATTATTCATGAGATAGCTAAATGCCTCAAGGAAACCACTGTGATGTCATTAGTCAAACTGTCCTTATTAAATTCAGCTCTGTACTCACCAACAGGTGCTGAGAATTGGGACTAGGAAAAGATAATTCTTTTTTTTTTAATTTTTTTTATCCATTATTTATTTATTTGAGAGCGACAGACACAGAGAAAGACAGATAGAGGGAGAGAGAGAGAATGGGCGCGCCAGGGCTTCCAGCCACTGCAAACGAACTCCAGACGCGTGCGCCCCCTTGTGCATCTGGCTAACGTGGGATCTGGGGAACCGAGCCTTGAACCGGGGTCCTTAGGCTTCAAAGGCAAGCGCTTAACCACTAAGCCATCTCTCCAGCCCAAAGATAATTCTTGTTTACACTCTTGTGAACATACTTAATGTTTCCATGGTCTTCACATTTGTCTCTAAGGAGACAATCAATAAGGCATTAATTACATTTCATCTCACTACCAACAGAGGCCCAAGCCACTAAGGATCCTACTGTTTGGGATGTGAGGCTTCTATAATGTGAAGTGCAAGATACAAAACTAGTGGAAGACTTAGTGCCTGTTGTCATAAGCACCAGCCCTCAGAGAAAGAGACCATAAACATACATGGAAATAGAGACTATAATATGAATTAATGAGTAGAATCAAATCTGAAACTGAAATATAAGGAAAATAAAAATGGCCAAGTGTTTTGGAATAGATTAGGTATGCTTCTGATATCAGAGGTACCACTGAGATTTCAGGAGGCCATTTCACAGAGGCATGCCTCTGCCCCACGTCCTTTCATGTTTAGTTTCATGTGCAACAAGCCCTACAATGGAGATATTATCCTGAAGTCTTAATAGTGGGATCCTCTCTCACACTATCCTTTCCACTGCCTTTTCCCCTGCAGTCTGTTATCTGTTCTATTCTGTGTCTGCTCACACTCCTTTTCTTCTTTCCCTCTGATTCTCTCCTCTCCTCTCTCAGTACATACTGATGGTTCATCAAGGCATACTCTGCTTTAATGATCTCCCACGCTGTGGTGGTCTGACAGCTTCGTGAGTTTTCCTTGAGGAGTAGCATTTAGGAAATCCAGTACTAAGTTCTCCTAAGGTAAGCACCTGACAGACATCATGAGTACTGTGGGGTGTGTGTTTCTATTCCAAGTCACTGAATCAGTTTTGGAAAACTACATCTATAGATAGCTGGGTCTTCATTTATTAAATGATTTGCCATGATTCTCTGGCTAATTCTGTTTGTCAAAGAGAGAGAGAGAATGAATGTAAGAAAACAGAAAAGAGCAAAAGTCTGCAGTAGGTTTTGCAGTGGCCATTGGAATTTGACTGTGACTCTTAAATGCATTGCCATTCAACACTGAACACTTGGAGTTTCTCTCCGTGTAGTGAACTGAGTTGTGATCCTGGCTTTTCATTTGGGTTTATCTTTGCAGGATGTTAAACAATTAAACATCAAAAGGGAGAGACCCAAAATGTTGTGTAGTGACAAACTTTGCATTTTTTCTAATGCATGTTTCCAGTTTTTTACCAAAATAATGGGTTTCTCCCCTAAAGAAACTTAACTTCATCTGTGCAAATGCCACTTCTGTGTCCTGTGCTGGTCACCTAATGGTATCGGTTTCTCAAAGAAAATTTCCAGAACAGGACCTTTGTTGTTCTAATGGTTTTAAAAGACAGGCATTATTTTTCCTTTGTGCAATCCTGGGGATTGAACCCAGGGCCTCACAACTACTCCATCACTAAATCCTACCCAGGTAAAGGTTTTAGACTTGGGTCTCTGCAGAAGGGCTCAAGCTCCTGCCTTAGATGCTCTAGGAATGGAACATTTCCTCTAACCACAGTAAATAGAATTGATTGACAAGTCAAGATCATTCTCATCACATTTTCTGCTTTACTTAGAATTCCTTTAAAAGACATTTTTAAATATAATACTTATATGTATATGCATGTGTCACACTGTGTGCGTGTATGTACAGAGAACAACTTTGGCATGTCAGTTCTCTCCTTCACACCTGATTTTTGTGACACGGTCTCATTGGTTTGCTGCTACACAGGCCAGTTTAGCTTGTCCCATGAGCTTCCAGATTTTCCTGGTTCTACCTCCCATTGCTGTAATCCTGTTGTGTGATTGCAGGCATGTGAATCACATTGCATCTGACTTTACATGGGTGCTGAGGAGTCATAGTAATGTATTTATAATTTATCTTATCCTTGAGATCAGGAACTTAACCTTAATTTCCTTTGTGTCTCTGGCACCCACTATAGTAGTAGACTTTGAGACTTTTAAAAGTCTGGGCTGGAGTGGAGGTGCTTACCTGCAAAGTCTGAAGACCCAGGTTTGATTCCCTAGTACCATGTAAGGCAGATGCACAAGGTGGCACAGGCATTTGCAGTGGCTGGAGGCCTTGGTGTGCCCATTGTCTCTCTGTCTGCTGGCCTCCCTCTCTGTCCTTCTCTCCCCGCTCATCCCCTCTCTCTTCCTGTGATAAATAAATGATCTCTGAAATAGCCTTTTTGGTCACAAGCATGACATGAACTTGTCACGTGATATTTATTCATACACATGTCTTTAAAGTGCCTCACACATGCATTTGAGTTATAAATTAACATACTGTGAATTGTGCGACCGAGGAATTCTCAGGATAAAGGGGCTAGGCAAGTTTTAGAGCATATCTTCAGAACTCGGGCTTACTTTTCACCTGAAAGATAAATTTGTGGTTTCTTTCAAAAGTGTTCTGTATCCTTTTGTTTTGTTTTGTTCAGTAGTACCATTTTGAGTCAGGTTTTCTTTCTTTCCCTACCCTGATCCATTTTCATGGTTTGAGAAAGTCTCAGAAGTTCTTTGAAAACGCTTCTACAAGTTTTTAGATGAATTTGGCTACTTAGCATTCTGGTTGCATTTTGCCTTTTGCCTCTTCCCCATTTTTCTGGACAGAACAGCTCTTTCAGAGGTCCTGTCAACTTCCCTTAATCATAGCCCAATTTTGTAATTTTTACTAGGTCAGCAGGAGATTTGGTGAAGGGCTCTAGAATCTAGCGCTATGTTTATTCTAGGCTTTTGAATCTGTACTTATTTATTCTACATTCTATAATCACACACAGGAATTTCTTCCTGCTTAACTTTCCTTGACCTTTGCTGTTACTCACTTGTACAGCCCACAAGCTGCTCCTGAGATGATTTGGAATGTGCCTGTTAAAAACCTCAGGGGACATGTGTGAGATTTCATTTCATGTGTGAAAGGTGACATTTTGCTCTACTCAATCCACTTTATATACAAATTTCTACATATAGAATCGGGGCTACATGAACTAAGAACCATCCTGGAAGGGAAATGTTTCATTGGGTTTTCAAAGGAACATCTCGAGTACTTGTCTGCCCTGTGGATTCGGTTTGGTCAGGTTACGAGAAAGACAAGTTTCGTTCCAATGTGTGTAAGCTTTGTGGGTCATAGAACTATTAGGTACGGAAAGAATTTGCTTTGGTCAAGTGGTCTCTTAATGATGAAAGGAAAGGATGAGAATGGATATGGGAAGAGAACCACATGAAAACAAGGGACAGTTTCCAAAGCAGTACTCTGCTGAGGAGCATGTTGGTGACCATCTACCTTGTCTTTCCTGCCGTTCCCTCCCCCCAGGCTGCAGTGGTGGTCGTGTTCAATTTTGCCATGGTGCTCCTAATTTTCCCTGCAATTCTCAGCATGGATTTATATCGTCGTGAAGATAGGAGATTGGATATTTTCTGCTGTTTTACAAGGTACGTTTTCAGGCTCCTAGGGCCATTGTTGGTTGGTTACAGAGTATTACTGTTGAGAGAACCTCCTAGTCCTTGGACTTAGGCGGGAGTGTCGCTAGTAGGGTTGGGACTGCTGATGGAAGGGGAGAGACTAGACAGTGGACACCTCCCCGGCAGGTAGGTGTGGCCTCTGAGCCCCCTTGCTTCTTGAACCCTCCCCCTACTTAGTGTTCTTACAACCCCCTGAGAATCTGGTACATGTGGCCATGGTTTTCCCATCATGAACTAATGTTGATTGGTGGATTGTTTGTAGAACTGTGAATTGGAGCAGAGCAGGGCTGAAAGCCAGTAATCTAGAAAAACAAGGTAGAATTAATTTTAATTGTGCTTGAAGGGGGTGATCATAATATCAGTTAAATTTAGGATCAGCCAGCACTTTGACCTCCTTGAACTAAATCTTGCTCTATGTCCAGAGCAAATCCTGATATTTGCAGAATTCAGCAATAAATGAGTCTCTCCTAAGTCAGCTGTTATGAACAGGTGGTATCAGTCATGGGCAGAAATGAAAGCATGGACTTCCTGTGGTGACCACATATAGCAATGTGTTTCTTCTTGTCTTTCAGCCCCTGTGTCAGCAGAGTGATTCAGGTTGAACCTCAGGCCTACACAGAGCCTCACAGTAACACCCGTTACAGCCCCCCACCACCCTATAGCAGCCACAGCTTCGCCCACGAAACACACATCACCATGCAGTCCACCGTCCAGCTCCGCACCGAATACGACCCTCATACACACATCTACTACACCACTGCCGAGCCACGCTCTGAGATTTCTGTGCAGCCCATCACCGTCACCCAGGACACCCTCAGCTGCCAGAGCCCCGAGAGCACCAGCTCCACCAGGGACCTCCTCTCCCAGTTCTCCGACTCCAGCCTCCACTGCCTTGAGCCCCCCTGTACCAAGTGGACACTCTCGTCTTTTGCAGAGAAGCACTATGCTCCTTTTCTCTTGAAACCAAAAGCCAAGGTAATTTGCCACCACATCAGGCTCTTTTCTCTTGAAAAGATAACAGAACTGGCTCATCACATTCCTTCCACCTACAGTTTTTCTCTCACATTGTAAAAAAAAAAAAAATTATTTTGAATGGGCTGGAGAGATGGTTCAGTGGTTAAAAGGCACTTGCTTGCAGAGCCTAACTTCCCTGGGTTCAGTTCCCCCATATGCACGTAAACCACATGCCCAAAGTGGGCCATGCATCTGAAGTTTGTTTGCAGTGGCAAGAGGCCCTGGCACATCCATTCTCTCTCCTCCCTTCTCTTTGTTTCTGTTTGCAAACAAATAACTCAAAAATTGTGAACATGTACTACCAAACAAGCCTCCCAAAGTTATTCTTTGCAAAGATTTGGGCAGCTTAGTGAATACCTCTCCTATAGGAAGGTATCCATGTAACAAATACTTCTATGAATGCACATAAACCCCTTGTCTTGTAAACATTCTTATTCTTCCTGAGGCTACTTTGAAAGGTGATTGCTGGATTTATGTTTTTCCATAATGACTCTCTAACACAGTACATCTGGGCCAGTATGGGCTAAACTAAACAGTTGGTGGTTGAGCAAACAAGACTCAGTGGTCTTCCTCTTGGGTCTGATCCTGTTCCTCTTGCTCTGTTGCAGGTTGTGGTGATCCTCCTTTTCCTGGGCTTGCTGGGGGTCAGCCTTTATGGGACCACTCGAGTGAGAGATGGGCTGGACCTTACAGACATTGTCCCTCGGGAAACCAGAGAATATGACTTTATAGCTGCACAGTTCAAATACTTTTCTTTCTACAACATGTATATAGTCACACAGAAAGCGGACTACCCAAATATCCAGCACTTACTTTACGACCTTCACAAGAGTTTCAGTAATGTGAAGTATGTCATGTTGGAAGAGAATAAACAGCTTCCCAAAATGTGGCTGCATTACTTCAGAGACTGGCTCCAAGGTAAGACACTGTGGTGGGCTGTCATCCTTTATGTGTGTCACCATGAGCTCACTGCCCAGTTGCCCCTTATCAGATCATAACAACACTGACAGGTTTCATTAACTTCGGGTGTTGCTTTTATGGCAGCCTCCCTCCCATATCTGGCTTTCACCTGTAAAAACTATGCAAGTGACTCAGGAACTTTGAGTGAGCCTCTATGAAAGTATACCTTAGAAAGAAGGGAAATAGGGACCTGTTGGCTTCTGTTGCTTTTGCCTTTTGCATGGTAACTAGTTTTGTGACAAGGCAAAACCAAATTATTGGTGGTATTTCTGGGCCAACTCTGCCAAATTATAACCTAATGCACTAGGGTTTGGGTTCAGCATGGATAAAAATCCAAGATTTTATATTTTGACCATCTACTTAAAATATTTAAACATACTTTTAGAGAAGTTTTAAGTTTACAACCCAAATTGGGTAGAAGGTACAAAGATTTCTCATTGACCACCCCCCCTCCAGCCCCTTTAAGCACAGCTTCCCTCCACTGTAGATTTCCTCCAACAGAGTGGGACATGTGTTACAGTCCAAAAAAGACATCGGCCCCATTATCTCCCCAAAGCCATCATTTATAGTCTGCTTCATGTTGACCATCTTCACACTGGGCAGATGCAATAAATTTATAAATGCTTAATCACATTTCATATTATTTCATGAAGGACCAAATTCTGCTTTAAAATGTCTTGCCTTCTCACCTTGCTCTCAAAAACATTGGTTAACTAAAGAAAAAAAAAAAATGGTCTGAATTTGCTCCCAACTGCTAACTGACTGAATATAAATGTATTCCGTGGTTGCAAGAACATCTGTTCATTTGCTCTGTGTTGACACATATGAAGTGAAAGAGTGAATCGGCATCATTAACAGTACAGTTCAAGCAAAAATGCTCTTACTGGAATACCCAAATAATTAGGGCTCTAACATTTGTTGGCTTAGATTATCCAAATGATTGTCTTAATTTCCTACTTAATTAGGCGTGTTTAAACACAGATTTTTAAGTGTCTTTCCTTTTTTTTTTTTTTTTTTTTTTTTGGTCTTAAGTCAAGACACTCATATGTAATGATTAGACAGCCAGTTTCCCTGTGGGCCTGCATGAGATGGTTTTGGTTGGAAGTAGTTAGTAGTTCAATATGGCTCTTGGACTCTGGTTCATACATGTGTCCAGGTTTGATTTTTTTTTTGGGGGGGGGGGAAGCAAGGTAAAGAGAACAGTATCATATCACCCTAATTAACTGGAATTTATTCCAAGTATTCATTTTTTACATTTAATTCTGAAATCATTGGTTTTGGGATAGTGAATTTAAAAATTAAACAGTTGAGATTCTCTGCTTTTTACCTTTCCCCCATTGACCAAAGACATACCAATAGCTTGCCACAGGTGAGGCAAAGCTCTTTTGTGCACTGCCCATGTCCAGGCAGAAAAGGGTTATTCCAGCATGCACTTCAGTGTCTTCCCCCGTTGCCTCAGACATTCAGTATGGAGTAGTAAGCCAGGGCTGGGAAGGGGACAACAGGGGCAGAGGTGAACCTTCTTAGGCAGTATGGTAGCTGATCTCTGTGCTTTCATCTCTCCTATGTCTCAAAGCATTCAGGTGTGTGAATATATATATTTTTTTTAATTAAAGGGGCATTTGAATTACATTTGGTTTTTCGAGGTAGGGTCTCACACTAGCTCAGGCTGACCTGGAATTCACTATGTAGCCTCAGGGTGACCTCGAACTCATGGTGATCCTCCTACCTCTGCCTCCTGAGTGCTGGGTTGAATTACAGTTTGATTGTACATGCACAGCACCCAACCAGATCTTGTTAGGTCCATGCATGAAGAAGTCTAAATGTCATCCAGCCCTAGAGTGCCTTCCTTATGAGGCCCAGCATAGACAGCACTGTACAGACACTGAGGCCTTAGCTGTTGAGGCAGTTTCAGACTTACTGAGAGGTGGAGCTGGTCTTTGAACATTCCCTTCAAGGAAATAATTATCCTTCATATTTTTGTGTGGCCCTAAAATTTTTTTAATTAAAATTTTTATTTATTTATTTTTGCTTTTTCAAGGTAGATTCTTGCTCTAGCTTAGACTAGCCTTGAACTCACAGCACCTCAGCCTCCTAAGTACTGGGACCGAAGGCATGCACCACCATGTCTGGCTTTTAAACTTATTTTATTTTATTTATTTATTTGAGAGAAGAAGGGAGAAGAGGGCATACCAAGGTCTTTAGTCCTGCTAATGAATTCCAGTCACATGCACCACGTTGTCCATTTGGCCTTATGTGGGAATTGGGAATTGAACCTGGGCCATTAGGCTTTGTGGGTCATCTCTCCAGCTTTTATGTGGCTTTTTAGGTACTCAGGCTTTTTGGTTTTTTGAGGTAGGGTCTCACTCTAGCCTAGGCTGACCTGGAATTTTCTATGTCTCATGATCCTCCCGAGTGCTGGGTTTTTGCACCACCACACCCAGTGATTTGGGCTTAAAATTTTTCTTTTTAATTTTTATTTATTATTTTGAGAGAGAGACAGAATGAGCCCACCAGGGTCTCTAGCCACTGGCAATGAACTCTATATGCATTGCCACTTACATGCATCTGGCCTACGTGAGTACTGGGAAATTGAACTTGGTCCTTACTACTTCGCAGGCTAGTGCCTTAACTGCTAAGAGCCCATGTCATTCCACTGGTCTTTCTGAGCATTCAAATAGTTTTGTTTTTTCTCCTGTGACTATGAATGACTAATAAGGGGACAGTCTCATGTCTTTGGTAGGGTGGGGTGGGCTGATCCTGGAGATTGAACCCAGGACTTCCCCATGCTAGGCAACACTCCCACTGAGCTACGTCCTTACCCCTCATATGATACTTTTAAACGTATATATGTAAATGAAGTACAGTTAGAGATAACCATACCATGCATCTTATACAAAGGTCACTTGCTTTTAGTTCACACTAAATTGTACAAATAAAATGTAGGTTAGTGTTTGATTTTAGGATCTCATGTATTTGGAAAATTCTTTTGGCCTAGAACTTAACATTCAAGAATAATTTTCAGGGCTGGAAAGATGGCTGAGCATGCAAAAGGAGCTTATTTGTAAAGCCTGCTGGTCTGGGTTCTACTCCTCAGCAACTACAAAAAGCCAGATACAAAAAGCGGTGCATGTATCTGCTCTTCATTTGTAACAGAAAAGACTCTGGTGTGCATACACAAGTGCAAATCAGTCAACAAAATGAATTTTATTTATAAATAAAAAAGTTCACAAACAATTTTTAGTACAATATATTATAATGAGACAGTTGAAGCTAAAATATTTAGGTTTTGCTATTAAATATCAGTTATTTTCTTTTTGCATGTATATTGTATGTATGTTCACATGTATGTGTATATGTTCATGTATGTGCAGGCATGCATGTGTATATTTATAGGCCAGAGGACAAACTCAAGTGTTGGTTCTCAAGAACACTATCAACCTTTGAGACAAGGTCTCTTGTTGGCCTGCAGCTAACCAGTTAGGCATCAGTGATCTGTCTCTGCCTTCCCAGTGCTGGGAAGTATACCACCGCCATGCCCATGTAGGTTCTGTGACTCTAACTGAGGTCCCTATGTTTGCAGAGCAAGTATGTTACTCACAGAGCCATCTTTGCAATACATTTGTTGGGAGCAGTGGAAGCAAATCTTATCCTTTGTTCTATGCCCAGAGTCAGATGTTATTAATGCATTTGATCAGCCCACAGCTACTTGAAGTTTTCGGTAATAGTCAGAAAATACTAAACTAGTGGTGAAAGGTCTGAACTGAGTTTGTAAAGTAATTGTCTTTGTATAGTCCCACAATACAGTGAATGGGCTATGGGGATCTGCAGTGTAGAGAATGAGTTGAGCTGAATGGCTAGAGCTGGGTTGACTCCTCCAGATCTGGTCTCCTTCCTTGGTGTCACTTGGCTGTCTAAAAGCCTTTGTGAGAAAATATTCCTTTAAAAATCCACTCTTGACTTTTGAAACCCCTGTTTGCCACCAGACGTTGCTGGTACCAGGCCTGACATTGTGCTCAAAATGGTCTGGGGATAGCTCAGTGGGTAAGAGTTTGATCCCCAGAACGCACGTAAAATACTGGATATGGTGGTTCTTGTACCTACAATCCCAACTCTGGGGAGGTAGAGATCTGGAGAAGGGCTCCCTGGAGCTTGTTGGCCAGCTAGTGCAGCCTAATTGGTGAGCTCCAGGCGACTAGAGACCCTGACTCAAAGGAGAGGTAGGTGGCGTTCCTGAGGATGACAACTGAGGTTGTCCTGGCCTCCACGTGCATGCATGTATACGCCCATTCTTGCACAGATGTATGCACAGAGAAAAGAAGGGCTTACAGCGATGAGTGATTTCTATAGAACCTGGCTTTGGGGCTAGGTAAAAGTTTAGCTATAGCACCTGCCTGGCGGCCTTTGTCAAGAGCTTTACCTTAGCAGGCCTCAGTTCTCTCCCACGTAGGTCAGAGTGCTTATAGCTACAGGTCCACCTCAGGACGTGGACACCATAGCAGAGCGAGTGTGGTGGACGTGGAATGTAGAGCTGCCCGGTGCCCACCGGGCATTACCTGTTCTCAGGATGAATAGGCCAAGAAGAAGATGGATTATCTCACAAGTCACAAAGTGATAAAAATTCTATTAGCAGAGCAGGCCTCTTGTTGGAGGTTGGAGGGGGGTTGTTATTCCTCCTGTTTGTTTATTTTTTTTTTCAAAAGCTGGGTAGGGGGAGGCTGCAGGTCATAAAATAACACATGCTCAGTGCTGCCCGTGAGCATGCCTTGCTATGAAGAAGTCTGTCTGGGACTTGGAGTACCTTCCCGGTGGTCCCTCCACAGGCCTCCCCCAGCCAGCACAGAACGGGGCCCTTCACCACAGAGTGCAGCGTCCTCGCCGGCACGCTGTGCATGTAAAAACAATGCCCACAGCAATGTCGGAAGGAAGGTTCACTTTTAAATAAAGTGGGACAGGATTCTGCTCTAGCTCCCCCCTCCCCCTCAACTTCCACCCCCATAACACTCCACCGGTCTGAGCATTCACAGAATTAATTAATTACGTCTTTGAAGTCATCCAAGGCATGTCCTGAAATGAAACATAGTAAACCCTTCACCTCTATTAGCAGCCATGTCTAACACCATACACATACTCTGCTGCCTGTTCCAAGGCAGAGGGTTCTTGAGATGCTGGACTTGGGGGATCTACTTGGGAGGTGACTGGGGAGGAACAGGCATGGGGTGTCAGGGAGAGTGTGTGTGCACGCCAGCCAGCGCTCAGACCCCAAGGCCAGGTCACCAGGGCCCTGTTTTCTCTTCCAACATGCTTATCTCTTTACAGCTGTAGCCAAACCATCAGGTCTGTAATGATGGTTTTGATTACAGAGGCCAAGCGCAGCTGTGTGTGGTGAGCTGGTGGGCTTGCCCATCCCCCAAGCCAGAAAGCTCTTTCCTTCCCCCTCCTGGGCTTGCGGTTTGTCATCTGTTCTCACAGAGCCTCCTTGTATTGGCCTGTGGCTTCCTGTCCTCAATCTGATCCACATTTACCCTGTGAGGTATTTCCCTGAACACTGCCCTCCCTTCCCCGCCGCCCCACCTTCCTCCCTTTCTCTACACACCCTCACTTGGAAGGAAGGGTGGCAGAGAGGAAGAGAGCGGTGGAGAGTGAATAGGTGTTGGCTGTGATCTTTACACAACCTGGCAGCGGATCCCACAGCTTGTATTAGCTGCACAAGTCAAACAGATGGATCAAATTGACAGAATCGTGTTCACTCACCCTGGGCTCCAGAGGCAGCTGAGTTGCTGTTTGAAGTTGGAGCCTGAATGTGATTTTTGCTGCTCTGGGTGGAATTTTTGGCTGCATTGAAGAACCCATGGTGTAGCTCCCTGTGTGGCGTGGACTGGTTAATGAGCCTGTGTGTGTCCTCTCCTGTCTTCTCTGTGTTGTGGACTAGTCACGAGGGACGAGAACAAGAGTAACGTACACATACATAACATGTATGGTTCCCTTCCCCCTTTTGAGCAGTGATTGCTAAGCAGCTTCAGCTCATTCGTGAACAGTGCAACCATATCACTTGACATGAGCACAGACGAGATCTCTCATTTGTCCTGTCTGTCCTCAGCTCCACTCCCTTAGGACCAGGGCCACTCTAGTCAAGAGTTGTAATATGTTACATGCATTTGCCTTTTCTAGGACTTCAGGATGCATTTGACAGTGACTGGGAATCTGGGAAGATCATGCCAAACAATTATAAAAATGGATCCGATGATGGGGTCCTGGCCTACAAACTCCTGGTGCAAACTGGCAGCCGTGATAAGCCCATCGACATCAGTCAGGTATTCTCACTATTCAAAAAGTCCAGGAGTAATCTGGGCATGGTGGCGCACGCCTTTGATCCCAGCACTTGGGAGGCAGAAGTAGGAGGGTCGCCTTGAGTTCGAGACTACCCTGAGAATACAGAGTGAATTCCAGGTCATCCTGGACTAGAGTGAAACCCTACCTTGAAAAAAGAAAGAAAAAGGAAGTAAGTCCAGGAGTGTTTCAGGACATCATGAACAGAGCTTTAGGGCAGCTGCTCCCTGGAGGGTGGGCTGCCAGGTTACAATCCTACTCTGTGAGCTCTGTGAGGACCTGAAGTGCTAGCCACTTCATCTAATTCAGCTAATTGTGTAACCCCAGGCCATCCAGGAAGCCCTTTGTCTCTTGTCTCTTAAGTTAGGGATAGGTGTTCCGTCCAATACATTGGCCAGGAGCAAAATAAAGTACAGTGGAGATAGGTCATGTTGTTCTGGGTGGTAGAAGTGCTGACACATATCATGGTGGTCTTGTATTCAAACTTGGGAAGATGGATTTGTTAGGTAGCAGTCATTTATTTGAACAGAGTTTAGGGTAGGTTGGGTGGCTTAGAAGACCGGAGAGGTCACTAAGGTGATGGGAGGATTTGTTATTTAATTCATTCGAGTCACCCTGGCCCCATGTGTGGATACTGAGCACAGACGTCTTGCTGTGCCATGACTGAAGGAAATACAATTACACGCCCTCACCGCTCTCCTCACTCCCCTCGGGAGTGAGAGCTGTTCTTTCTAATAACCATTTTGCCTGTGTCCTCTCATGACACTCGGATTCAAGCGGGTCCCTTTTCAGTTCCTTGGCCATGTTCAGGAATACATCTAGACTCTGGGTTTTGGAAGTTCCCAGACCTCTTCTCTTTGTCCTTGGTAGTTTGCCTGCTATATCTTCAGGCACAAAACACCATGTTAATGATCTTCTTAGCAGCTCTGTTTATTGTCTACCCTTTTTTTGCTGGCATTAAAGGTGACAGATTTATAAAGTACATTATTCAGTTATTGTAGAGTGTGAAACTCCGTGGTTTACAGCAGCATGCATGTCATAGGCTGTCAGGTCTGATGGGCATGGGGAGGAGTCTGCCTGAGAGTGGGTAGCAGGGACATGCACAAGGCACTGAGTTGGCATTGGTGACTAAGGACCCTGTGGGATGACTGTAATGGGATTAGGCACCCACATACCATTTCCTCTGCCTGGAAGGGAGACAAGAGGGTTGCATGCATAGAGGCCATGAGCTGTCCTATGTAATTCTAGAGACAGTTTGAAGACATAGAGTTGTTATGTAGCCTATGGATTAATTGAATCCAGATCCCTGAAGTCTGTACTTCTCTCCCTCTTCTACTCTCTTTCTTCTTCCACTCTTTCTCTGTGAGCTGCTGTCACTGGTGTTTTTCATTTTGCTAACAAAGATCCAAAGTGTTGGAATGAGGCCTGGATCTAAAGTAAACAGGAAATTTTTTTGATGTATCTATCATATGCATACCCATTCTCAGTCTCACAGTGTCTTTGACCTAAGGACAGCCCACAAAATGGTAGAAGGAGGAGATTTGGCCACTGAGTCTGACCACTCAGAAATAAGATTACCCAGAAGGGTCCTCCTGGCTTTGCATTAAGTCTCCTCTACTTTCTGGCGATGGGCATTTTTTGAATATGCAGGTCATAGGAGGCTAGTGTTAGCAAAATTTACACAGATGTTGTTTTATTTTTATAGCTCTCCTCCATTTACTGGGTGGCATTTCCTTCAGTGTTAACAACAGAGGTTAACTGCACACAGACGTGGATGGGGATTCTTGCCAGGTTTTCCCCCAGCCCCTCCTGTAAATATGTTTCTCCAGATTGTCCGTTCCCCAGCCTTGGCTGCAGACAGTCTTTTAGCATTCAGGTTTAATTGGTTCAGCCAATTCCCTGGCCATCTGTAGAACTGTGTGTTTGTCATCAACACACTAGTGATTGCATGCCCTGATAAGTGCATTTTGACGGAAATAAAAAGTGTTCTCTTGGGACTTGTGACACTTTGAAGTCATGGGTTTTCTGTTGTTTGTTGAAATGCGGGTATAAAGCCTTGTTCTCCCAGCAGAAGTGTGTTTACCCCACACCCCATCCTGAACAACCTCTGTTCTTCCCATTTTGTAGTTGACTAAACAGCGCCTGGTGGGCGCAGATGGTATCATTAATCCCAGTGCCTTCTACATCTACCTGACGGCTTGGGTCAGTAACGACCCCGTTGCTTATGCTGCCTCCCAGGCCAACATCCGGCCCCACAGACCAGAATGGGTCCACGACAAAGCCGACTACATGCCAGAAACGAGGCTGAGAAGTAAGTAGCACCAAGGCCAAGGAGCCTGAGAGCTTACAAGGCGCCTTTTCCTGCTCCCCAAGCTCAGCTACAACCTCGTCCGTTGACACTACCCAGGGTTCAAAAGTGTAAATAGAACAATATATTTCTTTTAGTTTAAAACTCTGGGAGACAGATGAGGATGTGTAATGGAATACAGCCCCACACGCTCTCACTTTGAGAAGAGTTTGTAATCTCCTTTTGTAGCTTTACTCTGGGCGCTCTTTAGGCATTTTTCTTGAAATGCCAGCTGCTCCATGTGAAAACTAGGGATGCCTCCACGTTGAGTGTTGTTTTACTATTGCAAAATTTTATCGCTGGGGATTGTATGTTTATCTTAACTTTGTCAACTCTGGCGTTGAAGGGATTCTTGGCACGTTGGGTCATTCCTGTAAGCCACCAAGCACCTGTACTCTGTCAAAGCTGTTTAAACTGGAAAAGAAAAGTCTGTCTACAACAGTGTCCTCCTCTGCCTTTCACCCCTCAGCCTAAAGTTTGAAAGGTGGTTCTTGTGGAGTTCATTTGCATTTACGTTAGACATATTAGTGGCAGTTTGTACTTTTGGATATTGGTCCAAGAGAAGACCCGAGAAAGAAGACGGGTCCCTGTGTAAGTAGGGCTGTGCAGCCAGCGGGTTGTGTTTCCCTGTGTCTAAGCCCTGGAGCCTAGTGGCAAGCAGCCAAGGCTTGTCTTAATGAAAATTTATAGTTGAGATTATAATGGGGCAAATCATGTTTAGCAAGTCAACTGAATGACCCCAAAGGGTGTGGAACACACAACTGGCAATAACTAAATGCTTGTTGTGTGAGGATTTCTTCCTCTCTTGCTGAAGACTTAAGCATCACATTAGAAAAGCAAGGAAGATTTAAGTTGTAGAGCACTAAAAGGATAAGAAAGTGAGGTTTTTCTCAGCAAAGCAGGCCTCTGGAGATATTTGGGTCTCTCTCATAAATAGTCAAGGGAAACAATTTAAATATATTATCTTCATATGTGTCAGAGCACAAAAGTATTTCCAACAAGTAAGTCTTAGGATGTTTATACGTCCCACAAACAGTAGTTGCTTCTGAAAGAATAAAATCAAAGGTTAAAAAAATCCCAGAGGCTGGAGCGATGACTTAGTGGCTAAGGCACTTGCCTGAAAAGCCAAAGGACCTAGGTTCGATTCCTCAGGACCCACATAAAGCCAGATGCACAAGGTGCATCTGGACTTTGTTTGCAGCAGCTAGAGGACTTGGTGTGCTCATTCTCTCCCCCCCCCCATCTTTATCTCTCTGCTTGCAAATAAATAAATAAATAATTTTTTAAAAATCGCACAGATCACAGAGGCCCTTGCCTGTCCCACCTCCCACAAAAAGGATGGGGCTGGGAGGATGGCTCAGTGATAAAAGATACCTAGCATGTATGTAAAAAGCCTTATATGCAGTGGTCCCAGCATGCCTATGGAAATGTGAGGTAGAGTTAGGAAAATGCCAGAGCTCTCGGATAGTAAGGCCTTCCCAGTTGCAAAAACAATCTTATCTCAGATAAGGTAGGAGAGGATCAAACTTGAAGCTGTCTTCTGACCTCCTCACACAAAAAAAATTTTTAAAAGCCAAAAGATTGTTACTTACAAGTTTTAAACCAACTGTGGACATTGTAAAAGCCAAAAGCAGGGCTGGAGAGATAGCTTAGTGGTTAAGCGCTTGCCTGTGGAGCCTAAGGACCCTGGTTCAAGGCTCGATTCCCCAGTACCCATGTAAGCTGGATGCACAAGGTGGCACATGCATCTGGAATTCGTTTACAGTGGCTGGCGGCCCTGGTGTGCCCATTCTCTCTCTCTCTGTCTCTCTCTCTCTACCTCTTTCTCTCTCTGTTGCTCTCAAATAAAAATAAACAGAAATTTTTAAATAGCCAAAAATAGACATTTTTGTCTTTTTTGTGTTGGAAGAATAATCCTCAAACTGGCTAGGGAGGGTCTCTTCAGTACCCAGGAAGTGTTTTGTGGCTGTGATGCTAGGGCAGGAGGCACTTCACTGAGCCCCCCCCCCCACCCCCACTTAACCTGTATCTTCTGTCCAGTCCCAGCTGCAGAGCCCATCGAGTATGTTCAGTTCCCTTTCTACCTCAACGGCTTGCGAGACACCTCAGACTTTGTGGAAGCCATTGAAAAAGTCAGAACCATCTGCAGTAACTACACAAGCCTGGGGCTCTCCAGCTACCCCAACGGCTACCCCTTCCTCTTCTGGGAGCAGTACATCAGCCTGCGGCACTGGCTTCTGCTGGCCATCAGTGTGGTGCTGGCCTGCACGTTTCTCGTGTGTGCGGTCTTCCTGCTGAACCCCTGGACGGCCGGGATCATTGTAAGTTTATTCTAAGGGTCTTTGTGGAAGTCAAATTCCTTTCAGCATAGCTCTTTCTGCAGCCGGGAAGTTGTGTTTATGTCTGGGCCTTTGAAGGACGGAGGGTATAGATTGCATCATCCATAATATATTTATTCTACTCAAGGTGGTGAAGTTCATGGTGAAGGTGGAACCGTTAATGAGTGTAATCTGTGTCCCTTCTGCAGCATTTAAACAGGCTTGCACAAGATAATGGACTTTGTAAACACACTTTATAATAGCTATGAGCATTAAATAAAAACATTCAATGAACAATTTTCTTTTTTTAATTCCAAAGTATCATTGTATGACCTCATCCCAGACCTAGTAATACATAGAAGGTTCTTTTCTATATTTAACATGGAATACATTTAACATGGAAGTGTATGTAGAGAAGTCAGGCAGAGGTACGTGCTTTTGTATGTCATGTGTGTTCAGCACCTGGGGAGATGAAAAACCTGCTTGGGGCATCTTTTCTCCCAGTGACACAGATTTGAAGTGACTCTCATGCAGAGTGTAATAAAACCACCACAGCATTTAAACTCCATGAACTGCTGTACAAGCCTATAAAATGCCAAAATTATAAAAACAGAGGCCAGGTTTTGCTTCTACACCATAAGTCTGGGCAACAGCAGGTATGCTAAAGGTAAATGTTTAGTCTGCAAGGGTCCACACAGCACTTAAGCCATGGATGCCGTCCATCTTTCATAATTCTTCCCTGACCTCTACAGCACCCAGTGCCCCCTCCCCCAAGAAAGAAGATCATTTCATCCATTCTTCCGTGTGGGTTAAGTATGGGAGGATGTTTATATTTTCTCCCTATTTGCCCAAGAAACTCCAAAATCTACCTCACAGATTTTCTGTGCATTCTACTATAAATATTTGCAAGGAAGAAGAAAGGCTAATGTTAGGAAGCTTTTTCTTGACATAAGGGCCTGTTTTGTGAACCCCTTCTCCATCCTCGTGTCTTCCGAACGCAGCAGCCTTGTAACCTGACGTGTATTCGCTGACAACGACAGCCTTTCCGTCAGCCTGCTTCCAAGCCGTTACTTGGTCTGTGGGCTCTCCATCAAAAACACAACTCCTTTTACCTGCAGAAACCTTTCTTTATTGTCCTGCCTGCTTTCTAAAGTGTCAGCTCAGTAGTTGAAGTAATTACGGATACCTTATCAAAGTAGAAGGAAAGACCTTGTTTCCTACCTTAGTTGTCCTAGGTATAGGCTCCAGGACCTCCATAGATACCAAATCCCCCAGTGTTCAAGTCCTTCATATAAAGTGTCATAGTATTGACATGTGACCTGCATACATCCTGTTGTATACTTGGGCCTGTCTCTAGGTGACTTGTAATACCTAACACGATATAAATGCTATGGTTTAGGTTAGGGAATAATGACAAGAAATAACTCTGTACTTAGTTACAGATGTAATTTTTCCTTAAGTATTTTCATTTGTAGCTTTATGAACCCTCCAACCAACACAAAAGGCCATCTGAGTATAAAATTCATAGCCAAGTGATGAGTCCATGACTGTATAGTTCTAAGTACTTGTTCCAATGGCATAGACTATTTTCTTTTTTGTTGTTGTTGTTTATTAAACTTTGCCTTCAAGCAAGTCCTCCTTAAATACTGTTTGTCTCAAAGTCTCTTTTCCAACAGCAAGTTGAGGGGGAAAGTAAAGGAGTTGTGCTTGTGGTGTTTAGGGGGCCAGATGTCTCTCTGCTCTTGAAACCACATGCCCGCTCACTCGTCACTGTGCTTTCTCCAAGGTGATGGTGCTGGCTCTGATGACTGTCGAGCTCTTCGGCATGATGGGCCTTATTGGGATCAAGCTGAGCGCTGTGCCTGTGGTCATCCTGATTGCATCCGTCGGCATCGGAGTAGAGTTTACCGTGCACGTGGCTTTGGTACGGGAGATACTTTATGCATAAATCAGCCAAAAAAAAGGGCAACGTTTCCTGTAGCTCTTTTGTTTCCCACACAGGAGTTCCCTAGGAGGGCTGAAAGGTGTTTGGAATTTTCTCCCTCTTGGGGGAGTCCAAGGACCCGGCATGGGATGGTGGAAATTACTGCATGCCAAGACAGTGGTAGACAGGCCTGGGAAAGATTCTACACATATAATGTTGATTGGTAACTGGTGGCACCCCAGGTCCTGAAGTTGTCACCTGTGTCCCAGGACATATGTGTATGGGCATGTATCTACACAATGTTAAGTGCAGTTATCAAGTGAAGATAAAATGAGACCACCCTCATAAGCCTGGTGGGGATAGCATAATTGAGGGTGAGGTGAGCTGGCAGCCTTGGAAACACCCTCAGGCTGGTGAGTGAAGGCTCAGGTGCTCAGGCCTGAAGAGCCGGCTCTCCTACGTTAGCCCACCCAGTTCTGTGGACCTCCCAGCCTCTGCATACATCCTTGGGATCAGAAAGCAAGAGAATTAGGGTTGCTTCCACCAGAAACTTGGCCCTCTCTTTTTCCATGCTTCCTTGCTTTATGAATGCATACATGGAGGAAATTAAACCTCTCGAATCTAAGTGATGCGCCATCCACGTACTCTGACAAGAAAAGTACTCAAAAACCTAGCAGAGAACAAATTGTATTCCGTCTGCAGCTGTGCTTCCAGCCTGAGTGTCTGTCTCGGGTTACCGTAGACATTCAGTAAATACAGACTGACTGAGTAAATGCCAGAGCTTAGAATGAATGCCCAAGCTAGATTGTAATCACCCAGTCCTGTTCTATGGGCATAGCCCATGGTGTGTGCCTTGTGAATTCTCTTAGAATTGTTACTGTGCAGCTCAGAGTTTGTAAACTTCAATATTTGGAAATGTCTTAATAGGGCTCTAATAATTTGAAGCAAAACCCTAGCTTTTTAGCCTTCCAATTTGTTATTATTTTTCATGTAGCTACAAGAGTTTTTTTGTTTTGTTTTTTAAAGGAGAATCTGCCAGCCTAGAGCTTAGAAAACAATTCTAATCTCATTTCTTAAAAAAAAAAAAAAAAAAAAAAAACAGAAGAACAAATTATATGCTATGTACTTAAGCATCTATAACTAATTTTATTCTGATGTGAATAGAAATGTTCCTATATCCCTTTTGGTAGTCAACATTGTAAAACAGATGTTTTACAATGGAAATACAAAGTGGAGTTTTCACCTATGGTGTACCACCTCCAAGGGTGTTCCAGAAGCACTCTCCATACACAAGGCTCAGTGTTCTTATCCCATTTTTGAAATTGATGTAGGAAGTTAGGGGCTGTGAGGATGGTTCAGTGGATATAATTCTTGCTGCAAAAGTGTGAGCACCTAAGTTGGGATCCCTAGCAACCATGTAAATGTCAAGTGGGCAAGGTGGCCCTCTTGTAATCTTAGCACTTGATAAAGGGGCACATGGATTCCTGGGGCAAGCTGGCCAGCTAGGCTACCCAAATTAACAAGCTGTGGGTTCAAGTGAGAGGCTCTGCCTCAGTAAACAAGTGGAGAGCAATAGAGGAAGACATCTGACATCACTTTCTGGTCTATTCTACGTGTGTGTGTGTGTGTGTGTATGTATGTATGTATGTATGTATGTATGTATAATACCTATATTATACATACACAGGTCAAAATAAAGTAGGAAGTTATTCCTCAGTTTTTTTTTAATTACAAATAAACTTAGTCAAGATGATGATTCTTCCTTGGAGTCTTTTAAGAAGCAGGTGATTCCTGTTGGCTTGCTGAATTTCTGTAGTGTGTAAGGTGTGTCTGATGGACTAGACAACTTAGGGTATCATGATCCAAATATACCACAGCTCAACACAACTGCTTTCTATCCAAGAACCAAAGAGCACTATATTGACCCCAGGGTCTTTCTCAACTCTCAGAAAGAGTAGAATCCATATTAGAGAAAATAATGAAAACTCCTGGCACATCTGTGTATACTTCTGTCTCTTCCTCTGCAATGAAAAGGTCCCTTTCTGTCTGCACGGTGCAAATAAGGGGTAGGAACACTCACTGCAGCTCCTAGCTTCTCCTCATGCCTCGCATATCCCAGAGTAGCCCAGAATCAGGCAGGGACCAGTAGTCACTGATCCACATTCACATAGCTCTTGGGAAGTCACCCTCCTCACACACAGCAGATTGAAGCTCATCATCCAAGTTCCCATTGAGCATCAACAGCATTCTTGACCTGGAAGAGCCTTCAGAATGCAAAAGGAGGCAGCAGCATGTCCAAGTAGAGTTAGACCAGACCTCAATGGATTTCCTTAAGATAACTTTATGGTACTCAGGTATACCACACATACCTTGAGACGGTGACAGAAATTCTCACTTCATTGTAACCATGAGGAAATAGATATTCAGAACACCCAATTGCCCTTGAGTACCAGATCTTAACCATCTAAAACATTAGTCTGAGAGACTTCCTAACTAGAGACACTTGTCATCAGTAAGGTGAGAAACCACCAAGGAATGAGGGATGCTCAGGGGTGAGTAGCAATGAAAGGTGCAAACATTTGTATTTTTAAAAATTTTTACTTATGTGTTTGAGAGAGAGAGAAAGAGAATGGCCATGCCAGGGCCTCCAGCTACTGCAAATGAACTCCAGACTCATGCCCCACCTTGTGTACCTGGCTTACATGGGTCCTGGGGAATTGAACCTGGGTCCTCTAGTTTTGTAGGCAAGTGCCTCAACTGCTAAGCCATCTCCCCAGCCCCTCTTGTAAAACTAGATTTAATTAGCCCAATTAAACAGGGGCTACACAGTAAGATCTAAGCAGTATGTAGTCTTCTTTGTTCTGGAGAAGTTGGTGGAAGCAGCTTCCTACATCTCCAACAAAGCCAGCTGCTTCCTGCGTGCAGCCTGGAGGTGTGCTCATCTGACCCATGTGATCTCTTGTTGCCCAGGCCTTTCTGACAGCCATCGGTGATAAGAACCGCAGGGCCGTGCTTGCCCTCGAACACATGTTTGCTCCAGTTCTGGATGGTGCTGTGTCCACTCTACTAGGAGTCCTGATGCTCGCAGGGTCTGAATTTGATTTCATTGTCAGGTAAGTAAAAGTATGAGAACAGGCTAGTTTTAAAAATCACAGGTACTAGCTCATGCCATCTTCATTGCTTCTTTCCTCCTGTACCTGATAGATGGCAGCCATTGTGACTTGACTTTCTTTTATCTTTAAAAAAAAAAAAGAGCTCTCTCTCTCTCTCTCTCTTCCCCTCTCTTCCTTTCTCCCTATCTTCCTCCCTCTCTCTCTGAGAGCCATTTTGGGAATAATTTTGAAGACTTAAGGTAAAGAAAGGGTCAAAGGCTAGGAACTCCATGGCTTGAAACTAAAGAATCACCTACTATCTCAAGTATTGATGTCCTAGAAAATGGTTTTCTTTAATTTACCATATTACTACAACTTTTATTTATTTGTGTGAGACAGGGGTATGTATGTGTTGGTGATGGTGGTGGTTTTTGCTACTGCAAAAGTATGCCCATCAAACTTTACCCTAGTGGCTGGGGAATTGAACCCAGGAAGGCAGCTAGCTAGGTTGAGAATCCAACCCAGGGCTTTGTACAAACTAGGCAAGCACTCTACCATCTGAGCCACAGCCCGCAAAACCTTTTTGTTTTCCCTCCTTTTAGTGGTAGTTTTTGAGACAAGATCGCTCTGTAACCTACTGGCCTTGAGCTCCTGATTCTTTCGGCTTTTCACGTGCACCTTGTGTGCACACATGCGTGCACACACACACACACATTGCAGGGTAGGGAACGTTTTTATTTTCAAATAAAAAGATTTTAGGTAGACATTTTAGCAAAGTTTGTTGGGAAGGGAAAAAAGATCTATGAGATTAGGAATTAGCTCAGTAGTAGAGTACTTGCCTAGAGTGCATGAGGCCTTGGATTCAATTCTCAGTACCCCTCTCATGAAAAAGAAAGGGAAGAAGAAAAAGAGTCCATTGATGAGTTTTGTAGCACAGTACATTGGGCATTTGAGTATCCTGGGATTGAGAGGCCTGGTTTGCTCAGTATGTGTGGGGCTAGAATAGGCGAGGAGGTGTGGGATATCTGCTGTAGTGTGGAACAGTCCTGCATATCATGCCATATGCTTGTAGATCATCTGAAGCAATTTAAATGCAGATGGGATGTGGGGGAGCACAAAATGTGCATTTCCAGGCAGCTGTCAGGTGAGGGCCATGTAGGCACACTGGTTTGCTGTTGATAACAGGTTCTTGTTTTTCAGACAGCAGTGAGACAGGTAAATTTAAATAAAGGTTTGGGCTTCTTTTGTTTTAAACTGTTGATTTGATGTTGACTCTCATTTCCTCAGAACATACTTAGACATTAGTTTTTTCGGCATAGAAGCCCACTGTCAAATTGATTCTCTTTTGCATGAGCACTTCCTCACTCAACACAAGATTAATGCCGTCTCGCAAGTTTGCCTAACAGCAAGTTACATGGCACCTGTGCCCTTCTGTGTGGCTGATGGCCTATGAGTAGGGCAAGTTCCCTCATGCCATTCACAGCCAGGAGAGGTGCTAGGTGTGCTTGTAATCTTGGGGGTTAGCTCAGAACTGCTTAGCAAAGGGTACTGAAGTAAAGAACCCAGCTGTCTCATCCTCTACCCAGACACATCTGCTTGTTCCCTTCCAGAGAAATCTGGGTTCCTGTTTCAAGCACTTAGAAGGGTTTCCCATTTTCTAAAATGGGATGGATAAAGGCTCCCTGGGGTTGAAAAAATGAGCAGACACTGTATACATGAAGCCGTCAGAAATCTAATTGGTCTGTTTATGCTACAGTTAAATGGATGGGATGCAAATATCTTAATGCCTGCTGCTGATATATGCCTCTGCCTAAAGTTCTAGCAGTTTACATTAGAGCAAGACGTCGGCTGCTTGGTTTTGTACTAATGCAGCTTAGAAGTTTCTAGTGTTTACAATAGCTGTGAGGTATTTGTATTTTTATAGGGATTCTCTCTCCTTTCATCTAATGCCCAAATATATATAGACATGGCAGGCTTGGGTGCCTGTTCCCTTTTATGAGCTAAGGGACCATTAACAGATAGATATCTTGCCCTCCTTCTTTCCAGAACATCCCAAGCCTCTCTCCTCCATCCCAGCCCACTTCCATCAAAGCCCTAGAAATCATTAGTTCCAGAAATACATCACTGCGTGGCGTGCACATCCTCCAGCTGTGACGAGTGCTGGCCACAGGCGGTCCCTGGCTGACAGGTTTACCTTGATAGTCCTGAAGGATCCCAGACCTTAGCCCTCCTCAATGGTGGGAAAGCAGAACTTCTTGTTCACTCTCCTCTTCTGCCATGGTGCTCCGGCCTTTATGTTTGAATTGGCTGACGCAAAACAAGAGTATTCAAAGATGCTAAATTGTTCAACAAAAGATTGGCCTGCAGAGCGGCCCTGCCATTGTGGAGCGCCCTCGCCCAGCACAATGCCCCCGCTCTCACAGAATGGGCAGCGTTCTCTTTGCAGAAAGCTGGTTCCTGTGTTCTAAAAAGGTTGCAATTGGAGCTATTTGGTAAAACTGGAACTCACAGAATTCTAGGCAGAAAGTTGTGATTAATGAAAGCCCAGGGAAAGCTTTACCTGATATGCCGGAGACTTAATTAGAGATTCTGCCGTAAGAGGCAGGGGCATTTCACAGTGGATTAGCTGCCTGCAACAGTGGGGGCTGCTTTTCCTCCTGGGCCAAATTGTTTAAATTCTACACCCTTCACTTCATTTGTTTGCTTCTGCTGGGTTTTCATGAACGGGGCCCCTCGCCATTGTATTTGTGCTTTCAGTTTGCTCGGCCATTCAGTTCTCAGTCCATATTTTTGTGTTGGTGTAACACATTCATAAATAACATTACATGCCATGAGATTTCAGCAAATTAACAAACTCATTTTTTTTTCTTCCCTTCTTGAGCTAACACTTTGGGTTGTGGAATGTAGTCCTCAAAGTCATAAGGTTAAAAGCAAAACAGCAACCAAAAGCTGATCATGCTAAACTTGAACTGTGGTGTGATACCTGCCTATCTGTGCAGGGTTTGCTGATCTGTGGCATTGACCTACTGCAATGTTTGTACTCTTGGAGAGTGGCATGATTTTCTTTGTCACACGGAAGCCTCTTTCTTTTTTTGTCTTCCAGGTATTTCTTTGCTGTCCTGGCGATTCTCACCATCCTGGGAGTTCTCAATGGACTGGTTTTGCTTCCTGTCCTGTTATCTTTCTTCGGACCATGTCCTGAGGTCAGTGATGACGCTGAGCATAATGTCCAGTCCACAGGCCACATGCATGCGTTTTTCCCCAGTGCCACTCTTCATTTAGATATTGAGTATGTTCACATTTGCTGAGTGTTTGCTTTTTCAGTGAACATCTGAGGATGGCTCTTTTCCTCTTGTGTTCAACAGCTTGAGGAATGTAGGGCTTTCTTTGTTTTAAACCAATTGATTGACAGCCTGTGTCATCAGATGAGTAGGTAGGCTTCACAGAAGCAAAGGGTGTATGTAAGTCTTACCTGTCCAGTGTTAAGATGGAGAGCACTGCTTTTACCCGAGGATCTTGAGGTCTTTTAGCTGGCAGGGAGGAGGGAGGCAACTACAGTTTGGTATATGGGGTTCCACGTCTGAAGACAGAGACCTACTTTGAGACTGGCCCACAGATAGAAAGATAATAATTAATTTGGAATCTTCTTACACAGGTGTCTCCAGCCAATGGCCTGAACCGGCTGCCCACCCCTTCGCCTGAGCCGCCCCCAAATGTTGTCCGGTTTGCGGTGCCCCCTGGTCACACGAACAATGGGTCTGATTCCTCTGACTCAGAATACAGCTCTCAAACAACTGTGTCAGGCATCAGTGAGGAGCTGCGGCAGTACGAAGCACAGCAGGGTGCAAGAGGCCCTGCCCACCAAGTGATCGTGGAAGCCACAGAAAACCCTGTCTTCGCCAGGTCCACTGTGAGTCACCTGGGGTGGGGCGGGTCTTCCTCACCCATGGCAGTAAACCAGGAGAGTTAGGGGAGGTCCCTGACTGCTCCAAGCAGCAAATCAGACACGGGTGCAAAGAGAATGTCTGCCAGGTCAGATCACTGGAGACTGTACATTTGCTTGTTCTTGGGGGTTAATGCAGCAAGCAGCGTTGTCAGGCTGGGAGTGTCACTTAGTGGTAAGCACTAAGACGCTTAAGGGGCTCAGAACTGGGGCTGATCTCCAGTCCTGTTCCCTCTCCAACAAACTAGCATTATATTTTGTTCAAAGTACATTTTGATCTTTAGGGCCAGAGAGAAATGATGCTTTGCTCTTTTTTCCCATTCATTTGTAACCTACATATCATTTTAGCATGATACTTTAGGAAATGGAATGGGGGCTGGAGAGATGGCTTAGTGGTTAAGGCACTTGCCTGTGAAGGCTAAGGACCGAGGTTCAATTCTCCAGTACTCACATAAGCCAGATACAGAAGGTGGCACCTTCCTCTGGAGTTTGTTTGCGTTGTCTAAAAGCCCTGGCATGCCCATTCACTCTCTCTTTATCTGCCTCTTTCTTTCTCTCAAATAAACAAAAATAAAATAAGTCAGGTGTGGTGGCGCATGCCTTTAATCCCAGAACTCAGGAGGCAGAAGTAGGAGGATTACCATGAGTTCGAGGTTAGCCTGGACTGGAACAAGATCCTACCTTGAACAAAATAAATAAAATGTTTTTTTTTAAAAAGAAAGGGCGTAACCGGGCGTGGTGGCGCACGCCTTTAATCCCAACACTCTGGAGGCAGAGGTAGGAGGATCGCTGAGAGTTCGAGGCCACGCTGAGAATACATAGTGAATTCCGGGTCAGCCTGAGCTAGAGTGAGACCCTACCTTAGAAAACCAAAAAAAAAGAAAAGAAAAGAAAGGGAATGCTGGGCGTGGTGGTGCAAGCCTTTAATCCCAGCACAGGGAAGCAGAGGTAGGAGGATCGCTGTGAGTTCGAGGCCACCCTGAGACTACATAGTCAATTCCAGGTCAGCCTGGGCTAGAGCAAGACCCTGCCTCAAGAAGCTGGGGGAAAAAAAAAAGGAAAAGAATGGAATGGTATTGCTGCCAGAAGTGGGTTTTTTTCCCCCTATTTATCTCTTACCGTTAATTGGCCATGGTACAAAATTATTTTAATTATTATTGAAAACTTTCCCATGGTTTCTGTGGCTCTCAGGTGGCTAGAAGTGTTCTGAGTTCTTACCTTAAGTGATTCTGGACAGTCACAAGGAGCCTGAGAGCCCTTTCTTCCACCTGTGTCCCACAGGGTGGCCTCGGTTCCCCCAAGCAAGGCACTAAGCCTGGGGGAGACCAAGAAGGTTCTAAAGCTCCTGTTGCTCTGCTGAGGCCCTGCCATTCCTCCAGGAAATGTGTATTCCAGTCCCTGGGCCAGAGCAGCCTTCCGTGAAGGAGAGAGGGGCCAACCAAATAACCTGAATTGTCTTCCTCTCACCCCCCGTGATGATGCCTGCTGAGCTGCAGTGTGAATCTGGTTTTGTTCAGCAGGGGCCTAAAAATAGGTACAAGCTGAATGACTTTGAAGTTGGTCACGGTCCTTTTGATTGATGTGGCCACTATGTTGCTCCGAGCTTTGTATAAAGACCCAGAAACCAGATTCCTCAAAATCACACTGAGCAGCGCTGCCCAACAGAACTTTCTGAGATGGTGGAAACGTTCTCTCTGCTTTCCAGTACAGTAGCCACCGGCCACTCGAGGCAAGAAATCATGTGAACCATGGCTGGTGTGACTGAGGAGCTGCATTTTGAATGTTAACTCATTTTAAACCTAAAGAACTACATGTCTCTAACTAAAGGCCACTGTATTTGACCACATAGGCAGGTCTGCCTTGCCGGTCAGGGCCGGACACTTAGCCGTTTCAGAGGATGGGGACTAGAGTGGCTAGAGTGAACGGGGTGGGGTGCAGATAATGGGCGGAGAGTGGCTGGGATGCTCTGCAGCCCTCCATTTGTGGGCAGTGGCCATATGTATCCAGCCAGCTGTGCAGGAGCAGGCCTGGAAACAGAATCCAAATAAAGCATTCCTTTGCCACATCCTGAAGTTTATTAAAAGAATGGGTTTTTCTTTTGTGGCTTCCTATGGGTGGGAGGTGGGAGGAGGCTGGGGCTACCTAGCCTAGGGTCAGCGCCCTGCCTTCCTATGTTAACCCACCCTCACCCTCTGCAGGTGGTCCATCCAGAATCAAGGCATCACCCTTCCTCGAACCCTCGACAGCAGTCCCACCTGGACTCAGGCTCCCTACACCCTGGACGGCAAGGCCAGCAGCCCCGCAGGGACCCCCCCAGAGAAGGCTTGCGGCCACCTCCCTACAGACCGCGCAGAGACGCTTTCGAAATTTCTACTGAAGGGCATTCTGGCCCTAACAATAGGGACCGCTCGGGTCCCCGTGGGGTCCGTTCTCACAACCCTCGGAGCCCAGCATCCACTGCCATGGGCAGCTCCATGCCCAGCTACTGCCAGCCCATTACCACTGTGACAGCTTCTGCATCAGTGACTGTTGCTGTGCACCCCCCTCCTGGCCATGCACGGAGCCCCCGAGGGGGACCCTGCCCAGGCTATGAGGGCTACCCTGAAACTGACCATGGGCTATTTGAAGACCCTCATGTGCCTTTTCATGTCCGGTGCGAAAGGAGGGACTCGAAGGTGGAAGTCATAGAGCTACAGGACGTGGAATGTGAGGAAAGGCCCTGGGGAGGCAGCTCCAACTGAGGTGTGTGCCAGAGGGGTCCAGAGAGAGAAGGTTCTCAGGCAGAGTCTTTCAGAGTACCTTGGGCACTGGTGCATCCCAAACTGGACCCCTGGGGACCTTTTTTTTCTCAAAATGAGGCTAGTATGTCCAAGCTTTGTTATCCTTGGGGCACTAATCCAGTTCCAAACTGGATTTCTATTCTGTCAGTATTAACCTCTTGAGCACCCTAATAACCACCATGTGCCTGTTTGCCAGTGCTTATTGTAGCATCCTAACAGGTATGCAAGTAATGTGCTAAGCTAAAAATATATTAAGTGCATTTAGTACCCCATTTGGCGAAAACAAACAAACAAACAAACAAAACAAAAAAAAAAAGCATTTCAGTTGAGCCATCCTAATAGGTTAGGGACTGAGGATGATGAATGGACAGCTCAGTGAGTAGTCATAAAGTGACTTCCTTTTTTGTTTGTTTCTTTGTTTTCTTTTAAAGGGTGATTAAAATCTGAAGCAATGAGGCCAAAGATTGGAAAACCCCCACCCCCACCTCTTTCCAGAACTGCTTGAAGAGAACTGCTTGGAGTTAAAGAAAAGGTGTTCTGCCCCAGGAGAGCAGTTCATTGTTACTGTAACCAATTGTATAATTTTGTTAAATATTTCTATAAATATTTAAGAGGTGTACACATATGTAATATATGAGGGAATGATGTAAAGTTGTATGGCCTAGGGTCTCTCCACTCCTGTCCCAGAGTGGGCAGGCCGCAGGGGCCTCCTCCCTATTTGTACATTGGTCTCTGTGCCACAAACAAGCTTAACTTAGTTTAAAATTTTCAGCATATGTTGCTGCTGCTTAAATATTGTATAATTTACCTGTATAATTCTATGCAAATATTGCTTATGTAATAGGATTATTTTGTAAAGGTTTCTGTTTAAAATATTTTAAATTTGCATATCACAACCCTGTGGTAGTATGAAATGTTACTGATAACATTCAAACACGCTATGCGTGATAATTGTTGTTTTTGTTTAATGAGCAGATATGAAGAAAGCACGTTAATCCCGGTGGCTTCTCTAGGGGTAGTTGTAAGCAATTCTCTTCAGTTGTGTGTAAACACATGTGTGATTTTCCAACGTACTGTACTGTGACTTTTTTATTTTTTTGTCTTTTTTGTTTCTCGTCACCGTGTGTAATCCTTAGTGAGTTTGGCTCAGTTAGGCTGGAAAAGTAGGTATCTTTATGGATGTGTGCTAGTGAGGGATGGCCCTAAACATTTGCCTTATCTAGAAATAGTCTAGGAGAAGCCAGACTTCATGTCCATGACATCTTGATTGCCTTCCAGTCAGCCTCCCTTGTGTGTCAGAGTAAATAGTTTGGGTGTTGATACTTTAGTGTATGGAGCCAGCCATCTTCATTGGTGGTAGGAAAGAAATTAGGTAACATGTCTGCTGGTGAGTCCCAGCTGGGCTATGAGAGTATAGTCTAGAAAAGTTAGTACTGTGCCCTTCTCATGACCCACACACAGATACACACAGGCCCTAATTAGTGCAGGTAGATCAAGCTCCTTAGTTCATTCAGAGTCCATATGAAGCCAAGAGGTGATGGTTTTAGGCCCTACAATTTGAATCCACTCTCTTCCTAAATTGAACGACTGGTCAGGGCTTCCTGCATGGTGATAGGGTCAGAAATTGTGTAGGATACGAGCTTCCAAGGATTACTGTCCATATGTTCCTGTTAGGTGCATACTTCCTAAGCAAATCAAAACATGGTCTCCCTGCCCTCTCCACCACTAGTGTTCTTTCAGTGTGTCATCTGTGGAGGAGCAGGAAAATGCTGGAAGCAAACATACCACAGAAGAACGGAGATGGTGGTGGGTCCCTCAGCCAGGCTTTGCTTTGTAGAGATTTCCTTCTGCTTGGATTCTGTTCTCTTGCCCTCAGGTTTGGACTTCCTCACTTATTTAGCCGAAGATCAGCAAGCATACGTCAGGGAAATATTGGCCAGCTCCCCTTCAAAATGAGCACCGAGGACTTGCCTCAAAGGAAAGGGACAAGTGTCCATGCAGCCACAGCCCTTTAAGCTACTGTGAGGAGCTCTCTGGCAGCTCTCTTAGTCCCTCCTGTCCTATGTGGGAAATCGTAAAAAGAAGGCAACAGGCCCCCAGTAGTACCATCAGTTTAGTGACCTCAGACCCTAAAACTCATCCCCAACACTGTAAGGTACTAATTGGAAGCCACCTGTGGCTGCCAGGCGTGTGTATGCTTATATACCAGGGGCCATGGGCACCCATTCTACTGTCTTGATGCCTGTCAGCCACAGTCTGCCTACCTAACACCTGCTCTGTTCAGAGTACTTGCATCCTGGGTTGAGACAGATGCAAAGTTCTGAAGCCACTTCGCTGCGGCTCTTGGTGTGCCTTTCCTGAGCCAAGTTGTGTGGCAGGAGAGAGCCTGTACAGCTTCTTGATTTCTTTCTGTACAGTGTAGATCTTTCTCCGTGAGTCACATTGGCTATGGTGGGACTTGGAGGTAACAGAAAACTAGAATTGCTCAGTCAGTCAATCTCTTCCCCCTCCCTCATAGTTTTATTGTCTATATTGTTTGTTCACTTGGATGTTTTAATTTTTTTAAAAAAGATCTTTGCTGATATTTATAATTTTGTATCATAAGAATGTTTTCCTACAGTATTTGTCATGCCAGTTTATAACAAAAAAATGCAGGGATTTTATTTCTATTGGAAACACTATTACAGCTATGTTTTACTTTGGAACAGAATTTTTATTTGTATAGAGTGCTTACTAATGTTAAATAGTTCAGAGTATATAACATTTACATTAAGGACTCATGGTAGGTTTTAGTTTAAAGGAAATATTCAAACTGGGTCTTGTCTGCCAGTTTGGGTGGAAATGAGTTTGTGTCATTTCAATTACAAAGATAAAAGTATGCCATATAATTTATTTATATGAAAATTTATTTTTGTAGTGTACATAGTAGTCATCAAGTCTTTTGACAGAAGTATATTTTTAAAGAATTTATATGTGATGAATCCATAATGTCTGGAACTTTGCTGAGACATGAGTGGGGACACTTCCTTGTAAATTGCAGCAAAGAAAAGAAAATGTTTAACAGTGTTAAGAGAGTGCAAGTGAGTGGACAATTCATTCGATTGTGTTTATTAGTGACCATTTGTGACCTAGTGTGGTTCTCATTTTAAACCTTGGAAGGTGAAAATGTACAAACTCTCTAAATATTAATGTTCAAACACTGATAGAAATTCTAACATGAATAAAAATAATATAACTTGTTGGTTATGTTTGTTGATAGAATTTTTTTTCCCTTAAAATGTTTTAACAAACACAAAGTTTAAAGCCATCCATTCTCATTTCATCTTGTAAAATTTCTGCTCACTTTTTCCTGGTACTTTGTGGAGTCAGTTCTGTGTTATTTTGTGATCACTAAGAAAGTTCCTAAATTGCTCTTCCAAATGATCCCATCTGTCTCTGTGGATAGTTGGTGTGCATGTATGTGTGCATGCATATTCACATGTAGGCTGGAGGACAGCCTTGAGTGTCATCCTCAGAACTTTGTCCTTCTCTTTGAGGCATGGACTCTCACTGGTCTGGAGCTCACCTAGACTGCCTAGCCGGTGAGCCTTAGGGATCCACCCACCTCTAGCTCCCCGACAGTGGGATTATAGGCTCATGCCACCACACCTGGCATTTTCACATGGATATTGCTTGCAGTGCATGAATGCAGGGCAAGTATTTCATCCACTAGGTGATCCTCCAAGCTGCTTTCCATCAACCTCTTAGTGGGCACACCAGCAAGACCAAATTCAGTGTAAATACAAGTATCAAAGCTATAGCTGAAATATAGGACCAAGTGATTTTTCTAAGTGCTGATTGATTTTATTGTAGTCATGGAGGTAAAATATGACCAAAAATAGCACCTCCATTTTATAGCTCTAACAAAAGAGTGGTGGAGAAGGACCAGAAACCCAAGGTGCTGTCAGCATGTGAATCCTAGAGGGAGGGCTCAGCCCGTTGTAGCCCATGGGCTCCTGTTTTTGTACAGATTTGGCAGATAACCATGTCCATTTCCAAACATGATGTTCATGCTGCTTTCACACTATCATGGCAAAATTGTATAGTTTGCACCCGAAACTGATTGGCCTGCAGACCCTTAAATATTTACTCTGTGGCTTTAGGAAGAAGCCTGCCAATCCATCTTAATGCCAAGGTAGCGTTAGGCCACTGCTACTCAAGTGTGGTCCATGATTCAGCATGCCTTGGAAGCTTGCTAGAGAAACCAAAATCCAACACTGCTCCAGACCTACTAAATCAGTCTCTGGGAGCAAGGCCCAGGAATCTGCTTTAACGAGCAGTCCTGGTGGTTCTGCACCAGCAGAGGCCATCCCTAAATTCCTTCCAGCCGAATGTGGCCATGGTTCTTTAATGTGACTCAGGCTGTACAGCCAATGCAGGCCAGATTCTGGAAACAACAGGGAGATCCTGGCTCCTCTGTGTGGTCTTTCCACAAAAACACATGTTCCTCTGTGGGAAAGAGTCGAGACCTGTGAACTTCTCATTTGTGTCTGGGAGTTCAGGCAGAGTAATTCCCCTTGCTTGTGCTCTGCCACAGCTGTGAACCAGGACCTTAGCAGAGGGTGTGGGCCTCTGACCCAACAGGCAGGGGGTAGGGGACCCTGCATCTGCCCTTCCTACCAGGAGGGTTTACTAGCATCCAGTTGACCAAGTCCCTTGAAACCTCAGAAACCCATGTCCTTTATAAATTAAAAATGACGTCCCTTGTAGACATCTGAAGGTCAAGAACAATGGTTGTGAGGAGATCTGGGCCACAGAGGCCAGAAAATGGGAGCAGCCATCTATCACTGTGTATCCTGCATGAGTCCCAGTTCAATCTCCCACCTTAATGTCTCTTAACAATGAGTTCCCATCTCAAAAGTGACCCACAACCTTGTATAGAAGAATGAGGAGAAAACCTTAAAGCCCTACTTCGAAGGCATTTGTAGTAATGCAGTACATTAACCAAGGAACCAGCTATTCAGTATTTTATCCACTGGTCTCCTTCCTTTACCAAGAAAAAAAAAAGACAGTTTTGTCTTACAACCTCACCTTCTTAATTCCTGATAAAATCAAAGAGCTATTCTTAAGTTGCCTATGGGGAAGTGCATGTACAATGCTAATTTGGTTCATTGAAGTCATGGGGAATATGTGCTCCTAAAAATTGAGGTTGAAAAATATGGCTTGCATTAATTGGAATTCAAAATGAGAGAAGCTTTACTTGAGACATGCTTTGTATCACCCAAATAACAGTACACTAACCATATAGTTTGTGTGTATGTGTATATATACATACATACATATATATATATATATACATATATATATATGTAGCTAAGTAAACTAACAGCATTTAATCATGTTGGCCTGAGACAAGTTTTTTTTATGTGTGCATGTTCATGTGTGTAAGTGTGGGGACATGCATGCCACAGTGGACAGTTTTGGATGTTGAGCCTCACTCACCTTCCACCTTGTTGAGGCAGTGTCTCATTGTTCGCTGAACTATCTGGCCCACGGGCTTCTATCTTCACCTCCCCTTTGCAGTAGGCATGCTGGGGTTACAGGTACTAGAGCAGTAGCATCCAGCTTTATGCGGGTTCGGGGGGACCATACTCAGGTACTCCACTTGCATAGCTTGTGCCTTATCCACTGAGTCATCTCCCTAGCCCTGGGACAATTTTGGGGTTTTTTTTTTAATGTTTTATTTATTTTAGAGAGAAAGGCAGATACAGAGAACAGGTGCGGGCCCTCTAGCCACTGCAAATGAATTCCAGATGCATGCGCCACTTTGTGCACCCAGCTTTACGTGGGTACTAGGGAGTTGAAGTCGGGTCCCTTATAAACAAAGCAAGCACCTTCCCACTAAGCCATCTCTCCAGCCCTGGAACAAATTTTTAAGCAAATTTGTCCTACCATATTTATTCATGACTTAGGTAAATTTAGCACCTTATTTTTTTTTGAAATCTCTATGCCCCCACATTTCAGGCTAAAGCCACGTTAGAGCAGGTGTTTCTTGTTGATAACTAGGCACTGACCTCCCAAAATGAGTGGAAATAGGGTTATTAATCATCTGAAAAGTGCATTTGCCAAGTTTTAATTGCTTTGAAGGTTGCAAATGGTGAGAACATGCCTTGAACATGAATCTTGTTTGATCATTCATGTTGTCATGACAGAGGATGTGTTGGACACCCATTTTCTGCATAGCTTTCCCACCAGGAAATTAAAGTGTCATCATAAACATCTCCAAAGGGATATTCTGGCCTGTCGGGAACTTGACAGGACTCAAGAAAACAGAGGGACCCACAGCTTTGATATCAAAAAGTATGAATGAGCAATATATTGACCCAAACTGCAGTTGGCACGACATGGTTGATTCATGCCTTCTCTGGAGGGATCCAATCTTGCAGCAAAGGTAACAAATCCTTTCAGCTGAGATACCCTCAGACAGTGTCAGGCCTCAGCAAGGAGCAGTGTGTCTCAGGAAAGGCATGTGAGGCCTTTTGACTTTCCATTTTCCTGGAGAGTGTTAATTCATCTGCCGCCGAAATCTCGGGGTGTGAGGCTAAGGGTACAGGAGTGTGATGTAAGTTAACAGCAAATCAAACAGTAAAGTCAAATAGGTTGTTTATAAGAAAACAAGCAGAGGAAATGCCTCTCTCAACGACACTATCTTTATACCCGATGGGCAACAGCTTGTATTCTCATGGAAAGGGGGGTGTGGATAATAATCTTTTATTTTTACAAAGAAAAAACAATCCTGTAGATGGAGGAAGAATTTGTGGGCAAGTTCTAACTGGTGAGTTATTATATAATAATGAGGATTGCAGCATTAAGCCCAAGCCATGATGCCAAAAGCCTCACCTTTTTGTAATTACAAAATTCAGTCAACAGCAGTGGTAGGTGGACTAGTGTTGAGAGCTTCTTTGCAGCCAGAAGCGAAGCAAGATGAGGCAGGGATGGAGAAAAGCAGGAGGGGGTCTACTGTGGATGGAGAAAGAACGATTCCATCAGAGAGAACCTGGCCAGATGGTCAGAAAATGAAGCCAGCACTATAGAAAAGACCAGAGCATCATATAAACTGAACAAGGCTCTCAAAAGGTGGAGTTGATAGGAGCAAAGATGAGGCCATGGTGTACACGAGTAAGTGGCAAGCCTTCACACTTGAACTGAGGCTGTATTTGGCCTTTCTAGCAAGGGATGCTTTGGTCTTCCTCAAAGCTCGGAGGGCATCATGGCAGGTAAAGTCTCATGAGGCATGCAAGATTGAAGCTCTGAGAGATGTTTTGTATCTTGTAACCATGAGAAGTGGTAGGACTTGCCCAACGTTAGCCTAGACCCTTAGCACTTAAGGCCAACTTGGTTTAGCCTGATGCTTTTGGGCTTATCTTCCTCATTTTTCCAATTTTTGCATGTGTGCATGCATACATGTATGTATGCTTGCATGTGTGGGCACACCTGGTAGGGTGCATGTGTATGTGCATGTGAAGGCCACGGATTGATGTTGGGTGTCTTCCTCAACCACTCTCCATTTTGTTTACCGAAGTTGGGTCTCTCGCTTGAACCCAGGGATTGTCAATTGCCCCAGAGAGCCCCTGGCACCCACCCAGCATTTACCTGGGTGCTGCTGATCCCAACCAAACTAAGTGCTCTACCCACTGAGCCATCTCCACAGCCCTTCCCTTTTCTTCATATGTTGACATCAGAGGTGTAGGGGACCTCTGTCTGTACCACTACAGGGGCCTTCCCTCTCCAGGTGGATGTGTACCATCATGTGCACACAGTGCACGTTTGTGCTGAAGGTAGACAGTTGCAGCGGGGGAAAGCAATTAGCAAATCTTGGAATTCGTCTGATTACAGTTAAATTCCAAAAGCTAATTGGCTAAAATGTTCTTCCTTAATTAGAAGCAATTAATATGTGAAGCTAGATTTGCATTTCACGATTGAGATCTCATACTTAGTTCATTTACTAATGGTCTCTAATGGCCTGTAATGATAAGGCACACACACAATTAAGGTGGAATTTTCTAAGTATAAGAAAGAATGCCTAAATTCATGAATTATTCTTCCTTTTGCTGAGAACATAGCTGGTACCTACCTTGCCTGTAAAACATATATCAGACATACACATGCTTGCCCAAACATACCCACATACATACAAAGACCTGTCCTGACGTATTTGATACATTCTGAATTTTCCAGGAGCCCTGCAGTTACCAACATTCTTAGATACTCAAGTCCTTTATATAAAATGGTATAATGCTGGCGTATAACCTACACACATCCTCCTTAGATCATCTCAAATCATTGATCTCAAGTATTATTTATAATGCCCAGTACAAAACAAGCACTATGGCAATGGTGAATGCTGTATTGGTAAGGAAATAATGACAAGAAAAAAATCTGTACATGTTTAGTGCACATGGACTTCCTTTTCCAAATACGATTTATCCAAATTTGCTTGAATTCATGGATGTGAACCTGCAGACATAAAGGGCTGATTGTTCTTAGGCCACCTCTCTGAGAAGGTATATTGTCTTCTCTCCTTTTCTTAGTCAAGTCAGACATTCAATCCATCACCAATGCCAAGAGAAATCCATTCATAAAAAAAAAAAAGATGCAGATGGTTGGGCCCTATCTTGGGTAGCAGTGATAATGAAACTCCTGTTTCTTATTGACTAGGTGCCAGGCCAGAGGTGATCTCTCTCATGAGCCCAATAAGGGAGATATCAGCAGTGACTTCCAATGAGCAGGAATAGCAAGTTCCTGTGAGAGGGAACTGAAAGAAAACGAGGAAGAGGCCGATGTCAAGGTGAGGAAAATGAAAGGGCAGCTGTGACAGCAGGAGCACGAGGCTGCGCACTCACATCTGAGCAGATGAGGAAGCAGAGACGAGAAAGAAAGTGGGGCAGGCCCACCCGCAGTGACTCATTCCCAACAGCAAGCTCCCTGTCTTAAAGGATCTACAACGTCACAAAACAGTGCCACTAGCTGGAGACCAAGTGTCTGAACACATCAGCCTGTGATGATCATTATACATTCAGACTATAACAGCAGCGGTTGTCTTTCTTACCCTCCCTACTAGAATAGCTTTAATAAGGATTTTGGGCCATGTGTACATATGTGTGCTTGCATGTGTGATGCATGTTCATATATATGTGTATATATATATATATATATATATATATATATATATATATATATATGTATCAGATATAGATGTGAATGTATATCGTATGTGCACGTGCACGCGCATACAGAGGCCACAGGTTGAAATTAGGTGTTTTCTTCAGTCATTTTCCACCATATATATATATATTTTTAATTTTTTAAATTTAATTAATGTATTTATTTCGGAGAGCAAGAGAGAGAAAGAGGCAGGCAGACAGACAGAAAGAGAGAGAGAATGAGCCTCTAGCCACTGCAAACTCCAGACGCATGCGCCACCTTGTGTATCTGGCTTATGTGGGTCCTGGAGATTCGAACCGAGGCCTTTTGGTTTTGCAGGCAAACGCCTTAACCACTAGGATGTCTTGCTGAACCTAGAGCCCACCAGTCAGCTAGGCTAGCTAGCTAGAAAACCCTAGGTATCCTCCTGTCTCTGCCTCCCCAGCACTGTGATCTAGGTACATGCCACCAGACCCCACGTTTATTTGGGTGCTGGGAATCCAAACTCAGTCCTCAAGCTTGTGCGGCAAACATTTTACCTGCCGAGACATCTTCCAACCTCCCAAAATGGTGATTTGTTTTCATTTTTATTTTTTACTGTTGTACTCACAACTGTATTCCCAGAGGCTACGATGGTATCTGGAACAGTGAATGTGGTATTCAGTTAATAGTCATTACTTTGAACTCCTTTTTTATTATGAAAAACTTCTAATGCATAACCAGAAAAGAATAAAAAAAAAAAAAAAACATACAGGTACCCATCACTCAGCCTGACCAGTGGTAACATTTCCCCAATTCTGTTTGGTCTGTCCCTATCCTGTTTGGGGTTGTTGGCTGGAGAGTTTTAATGCATGTCCCAGACATCATGCCATTTTTCCAGCAGGTGCTTTTAGTAAGGTGTTTTGCTCCACTTACCACAGGGCACATGGTCCAAGTCTCCCAGTGAATGCCAGGAACAACTGGGTAGTGGCAAATCTTTTTCTTTCATTCTTTTAAAAAATAAATCATTTATTTATTTATTTATTGTGAGATAGAAACAGAGAAAAAGAGGCAGATACAAAGAAAAGAAGGGCCAGGTGTGGTGGCAGCCACCTTTAATCCCAGCACTCAGGAGGCAAAAGTAGGAGGATCGCCATGAGTTTGAGGCTAGCCTGAGACTACATGGTGAATTCCAGGTCAGCCTGAGCTAGAGTGAAACCCTACCTCAAAACCCACCCCCATCAAAAAGAAGAAGAAGGGGTATACTAGGGCCTTCAGCCACTGCAAATGAACTCCAGATGCATGTGCCACCCTGTGTATGTGGCTTACATGGGTATTGGGGAAGTGAACTTGGGTCTGTAGGCTTCATAGGCAAGCACCTTAACTACTACACCATCTCTCCAGTCCTTTCTCTTTTTTATAAATATAACATATATATGAGATAATAAAATTACTTAAAAGTTATAAAGTATTGATTTCTAGAATTTTGTAATATTCTTGGATTATAGTTAATCACTAGTAACTGTAGTAGTAGAAAATAAAACCATAGATAAGGGAAAACAGGAAGAATTTTTAAAAATCTCATCACAGATGGGCATGGTGGCTCACACCTTTAATCCCAGCACTCAGAGGCAGAGGTAGGAGGATTCCATGAGTTTGAGGCCACCCTGAGACTACATAGTGAATTCCAGGTCAGCCTGAACTAGAGTGACACCCTACCTCGAAACTCCCCCCCCAAAAAAATAAATCTTATCACAGCTGGAAGTGGTGGCTGAAATCTATAATCCCAGCATTTGGGAAACTGAGGTAGGAGGATCACCATGAATTAGAGGCCAGCCTGGACGAGGAAGTGAGTTCTAGGATAGCCTCAGCTAGTATGAGACCTTGCCTCAAAAACAAGCAAAGAGGCAAATAAACACCTGGTCATAGCTGGACAAGGTGGCCCATGCTTATAATCCCAGAATTCGGGAGACAGAGGTAGGAGGAGCACCAAAAATTTCAGGTCAGTTTGGTCTACCTAGTAAATTCCAGGACTGTATCTCAAAAGACAAAACAGGGCTGCATAGATGGCTTGGCAGTTAAGGTGTTTGCCTACAAAGCCTAAGGACCCATGTTCAATTCTCCAGGTCCCAAATAAGCCAGACATACAAGGCAAAGCAAGCATACAAGGTTGCACATGGGCACAAGGGGGCACATGTATATGAAGTGATATTACAGGGGCTGGAGGTCTGGGCGTGCCAATTCCATCTCTCTCTCTCTCTCTCTCCCCAACCTTTCTCTTGCTATCTTACATAAGCTTGACTCAAAAAAAAAAAAAAAAAAAAAAAAAAAACTTTAACCTTACTATTTTGACATCACACGGAATTAACAATTCCTACATGACACATAACATCTAATTCATAATCCAAATCCTCACAAGTTGTCCAAAAGATGTTGTGTGTTTTCATTTTCTCTTATTTTTGAGCAAGCACTTCTATAAGCCCATTTTGTTTTATTTTGAAAGAAAACAATAAATAATTTCTTTTTTCTTTTTCTTTATTTACTTTTTTTTTTTAGATAGGATCTCATGTAACCCAGTTTGGCCTGGTAGCTGAGGATGACCTTGAACTTCTGATCCTCCTACCTCCATCTCCCAAATGCTAGAATTACAGATGTGCATGCTAGGCAATAATTCTGCAACATGAGCTACACATACTCTGCCTTTTCCCCATATCTTTAAATCAATGTATGAGATAAATTAAGATGGAAATACAATCAAATTTTACAACAAAGATACAATTCACCATTTTGAAAAAGTCTCCAACTTGAAAAGGGGAATAAATTGGACAAAATATACCTCCAAGAGTGTCTAGATCAAAAAAGACAGAGGAGATGGTTTGGCCTTGAATAGGATCTCAGTAGATAGAAATTGCATGAAGGGCATTATAATCAAGTGAAAGGCACCCTGTGTTAATTCTCAAGAGGAGCATCTGAAAATGAGGCATCCATCTTGACAGAGCAGGTGCTACCCATGAGTCATGGTTCTCAGCATGTGATCCTAGATTGGCAGTTCAGAGTTGCTGGAAATACACATTGTCAGGCTCACCCAGCTCCACAGGAATCTGTGTGCCAATAAACCCTCTAGGAGATTCTTAAACTCCCAGAAATTAGGCAGAGCAGTACACAGGGTGTTTTGAAACCATGAATATTCTGTCAGGGAAAAGACAACAGCCTTAAAGTTTGCAGAGTCCAGAGGTCCTCCTGAGGACTTCAGACACATACCTTGACTAGACTTGTGTTGAACTCTGCAGGATGGATGACAGGAGCAGAAAGAGAACAGTGAAATTAGAGGCTCCTGGGAAGCTTTTGTGGTGAGCGCGAGATGGAAACAGAAGCAAACATTATCTATAACCATGTTTCCCCATATCTTCACTGTTCAGGGCCCAGAACCTTAACTTTCATCGTTGGAATCATCCCTTTCCATACTCCTTAGACTGCTGATTTCAAGTAAATAGCTACCTTCAACCCAGACTCCCAGGCTGAATGAGTTGCTTACACTCCAAGGAGCATGTCACATTCTTTAGGTCACAGTGATTGGTTCAAGGTAGGAGTGTGAGCCAATCAGATTATGTAATATAGTGTGAGCCTCCTTCTGAAATTTAGGAGGGATGTACTTGCTCTTCCCTTTGCCTTCTTGTAGCTCTGCCTGATTCTGGCGCCTCTTGAGCTGTGTGTCCTTGCTCCTCTTCCCCTCTCTGCTTTCTCCTTCTTTCGCCTAGTCTCTCTCTTGGCTCTCATCTCTGGCTTCTCTGATTGATATGTTTCTGAGGCTCTGAAAACATCTTATTCATTAGGGCTTTCTGATTATATAATTATGTCATCTGTAAGCAAGGGTAATTTGATTTCTTTCCTATTTGGATGATCTTTTCTTTCTCTTGTCTTATTGGTCTGGCTACAACTTTACTACTCTATTGAATAACAATAGTGACAATGGGCATCCTTGTTTTGCTCTTGATCTTAGAGGAAATGATTTCATCTTTATTTTAAATTTTTTAATTTTTATTAACATTTTCCATGATTATAAAAAAATATCCCATGGTAATTCCCTCCCTCCCCCACGACACTTTCCCCTTTGAAATTCCATTCTCTGTCATATTACCTCCCCATCTCAATCATTGTACTTATATATATATAATATCAACCTACTAAGAACCCTCCTCCCTTCCTTTCTCTTCCCTTTATGTCTCCTTTTTAACTTACTGGCCTCTGCTACTAAGTATTTTCCGTCTCACGCAGAAGCCCAATCATCTGTAGCTAGGATCCACATATGAGAGAGAACATGTGGCGCTTGGCTTTCTGGGCCTGGGTTACCTCACTTCATATAATCCTTTCCAGGTCCATCCATTTTTCTGCAAATTTCATAACTTCATTTTTCTTTACTGTTAAGTAGAACTCCATTGTATAAATGTGCCACATCTTCATTATCCACTCATCAGTTGAGGGACATCTAGGCTGGTTCCAATTCCCAGCTATTATATATTGAGCAGCAATAAACATGGTTGAGCACGTACTTCTAAGGAAATGTGATGAGTCTTTTGGATATATGCCTAGGAGTGCTATAGCTGGGTCATATGGTAGATCAATCTCTAGCTGCTTTAGGAACCTCCACACTGTTTTCCACAATGGCTGGACCAGATTGCATTCCCACCAGCAGTGTAGAAGGGTTCCTGTTTTTCCACATCCCCGCCAACATTTATGAGCATTTGCTTTCATGATGGTGGCCAATCTAACAGGAGTGAGATGGAATCTCAATGTAGTTTTAATCTGCATTTCCCTGATGACTAGTGAGGTAGAAGATCTTTTTAGATGCTTATATGCCATTCGTACTTCTTCCTTTGAGAATGCTCTATTTAGCTTTCCTTATTATTTAACTTTTTGAGTTCTTTGTATATCCTAGATATTGATCCTCTATCAGATATATAGCTGGCAAAGATTTTTCCCATTCCGTAGGGTGCCTTTTTGCTTTTTTCACTGTGTCCTTTGCAGTGCAAAATCTTTGTAATTTCACGAGGAACCAGTGATTAATCTGTGGTTTTATTGCCTGAGCAATTGGGGTTGTATTCAGAAAGTCTTTGTCAAGAACAATATGTTGAAAGGTTTCCCCTACTTTTTCCTCTAGCATTTTCAGAGTTTCAGGTTTGATGTTAAGGTCTTTAATCCATTTGGACTTAATTCTTATGCATGGCGAGAGAGAAGAATCTATTTTCATCCTTCTGCAGATATATATATCCAGTTTTCCCAACACCATTTGCTGAGGAGGCTGTCTTTTCTCCAATGAGTATTTTTGGCATTTTTATCAAATATCAGGTGGCTATAGCTACTTGGGATTACATCTGGGTCCTCTATTCTGTTCCACTGATCTATATGTCTGTTTTTGTGCCAGTACCATGCTGTTTTTGTTACTATGGCTCTGTAGTATAGGGTAAAATCAGGTATGGTGATACCACCAGCCTTATTTTTGTTGCTCAGTATTATTTTAGATATTCGAGGTTTTTTGTGATTCCAAATGAATTTTTGGATTTTTTTGTCTATTTCCATGAAGAATGCCTTTGGAATTTTGATGGGGATTGCATTAAATGTGTAGATTGCTTTAGGTAAGATTGCCATTTTCACAATATTGATTCTTCCAATCCAGGAACAAGGGATGTTTCTCCACTTTCTAGTGTCTTCTGCATTTTCTCACTTGAGTGTTTTAAAGTTCTCATTGTAGAGATTCTTTACTTCCTTGGTTAGGTTTATTCCAAGGTACTTTATTTTTTTTGATGGAATTGTGAACGAGAGTGTTTCTCTGATTTCATCCTCTGTGTGTTTGTTGTTAGCATATATGAAGGCTACTGATTTCTGTGTATTTATTTTGTATCCTGCTACATTGCTGTAGGTTTTTATCAGCTCTAGCAGTTTGCTAGTAGAGTCTTTAGGGTCCTTTATGTATAGAATCATGTCATCTGCAAATAATGATAACTTGATCTCTTCCTTTCCAATTTGTATCTCTTTTATGTGTGTCTCTTGCCTTATTGCTATGGCTAAGACTTCCAGAACTATATTAAATAAAAGTGGGAACAGTGGACACCCTTGTCTTGTTCCTGATTTTAGTGGAAAAGCTTCCAGTTTTTCCCCATTTAGTAATATGTGTGTAGGCTTGTCATAAATAGCCTTTATTATATTGAGATATGTTCCTTCTATTCTCAGTCTCTGTAGGACTTTTATCATGAAGGGATGCTGGATTTTGTCAAATGCTTTCTCTGCATCTAATGAGATGATCATGTGATTTTTGTCCTTCAACCCGTTTATGTAATGTATTACATTTATAGATTTGCGTATGTTGAACCATCCCTGCATCTCTGGGATAAAGCCTACTTGGTCAGGGTGAAAGATCTTTTTGATATACTCTTGTATTCTGTTTGCCAATATTTTGTTGAGAATTTTTGCATCTATATTCATGAGGGAGATTGGTCTGTAATTTTCTTTTTTTGTTCTATCTTTGCCTTGTTTTGGTATCAGGGTGATGCTGGCCTCATAGAAGGAGTTTGGTAGAATTCCTTCTTTTTCTATTTCCTGGAAAAGCTTAAGAAGCAATGGTGTTAGCTCTTCCTTAAAGGTCTGGTAAAATTCAGCAGTGAATCCATCTGGGCCTGGGCTTTTTTTAGTTGGGAGATTATTGATAACTGTTCGGATCTCCATGTTTGTTATAGGTCTATTTAAGTGATTAATCTCATTTTGATTTAATTTAGGTAGGACATATAAATCAAGGAACTCATCCATTTCTTTCAGATTTTCATACTTTGTGGAGTATATGCTTTTATAGTATGTCCCTTTGAGCTTTTTAATTTCTCTGGAATATGTTGTGATGTTACCTTTTTCATCTTTGATTTTATTAATTTCTGTCTCTTCTTTCTTTTGGTCAGATTTGCTAAGGGTTTATCAATCTTGTTTATCCTTTCAAAGAATCAACTCTTTGTTTCATTAATTTTGGTTTTTTTTTTTTTGTTTCTATTTCATTAATTTCTGCCCTAATCTTTATTATTTCTTCCCATGTACTGATTTTTGGTTTGCCTTGTTCTTTTTCCAAGGCTTTAAGATGAAGCATTAGGTCATTTACTTGCGACCTTTCTAATTTCTTAATATAGGCACTTAAGGCTATATATTTACCTCTTAGAACTGCCTTCACTGTGTCCCAGAGATTTTGATATGTTGTGTTCTCATTATCGTTTGACTCTATAAATTTTTTTTGATTTCCTTCTTGATTTCTTCATTGACCCATTCACCATTTAGTAGTGTGTTGTTTAGTTTCCATGATTTTGCGTATGCTCTATAGCCTTTCTTGCTACTGATTTGTAGTTTAATTCCATTGTGGTCAGATAGAATGCAAGGAATTATTTCAATTTTCCTGAATTTGTTAAGATTTGCTTTGTGTCCTAATATATGGTATACTTTAGAGAATGTTTCATGTGCTGCTGAAAAGAATGTATATTCTGCAGCCTTTGGATGAAATGTCCTGTATATATCTGTTAGGTCCATTCCTTCTATGACCTCATTTAGTCCAGATGCCTCTCTGTTTATTTTTTCCCGGGATGACTTGTCAATTGATGAGAGTGGGGTGTTAAAGTCACCCACCACCACTGTGTTTGGTGTTATCTGTGACCTTAGTTCTAATAGTGTTTGTTTGATGAATTTGGGAGCCCCCATGTTAGGTGGACATATGTTTAGGATTGTAATGTCCTCCTGTTGGAGTGTGCCCTTAATCAATATAAAGTGACCTTCCTCATCTTTCTTGACTAACGTCGGACTGAAGTCTACCTTGTCAGATATTAGGATAGCAACCCCTGCTTGTTTTCTAGGCCCATTTGCTTGAAACACCATTTTCCAACCTTTCACCCTAAGATAATGTCTATCCTTTGTAGAAAGGTGAGTTTCTTGGAGACAACAAATTGTAGGATCCTGCTTTTTAACCCAGTCTGCAAACCTATGTCTTTTCATTGGGACATTGAGGCCGTTGATATTAAGAGATATTATTGAAAGGTGTGTATTTATGTTTGCCTTTTTTTTTTTTTTGTAGTTCTGGTTCTACCTGTGCTCTCTTCTGTTAACTAGTATTTGAGTATTGCTTGTTTTTTCTAGGTTCCTTATATGTGTGCTTTTCCTTTTCTTCAGCATGGAGGATTTTATCAAATATTTTCTGTAGAGCTGGTTTTGTCTTCAAATACTCCTTTAACCTGCTTTTGTCATGGAATGTCCTTATTTCTCCATCTATTTGAATGGATAGCTTTGCAGGATAAAGTAACCTTGGTTGACAGTTGTTATCTTTCAGAACTTGGAATACATCACTCCAAGCCCTTCTGGCTTTTAAAGTTTGTGTTGAATAATCTGCTGTAATCCTGATGGGCTTGCCTTTGTAGGTAACTTGATTTTTTTCTCTAACTGCTTTCAATATTTTTTTCTTTGGTTTGTGTGTTTGCAAGTTTGATTATAATATGGCAAGGAGAGGTTCTTTCCAGGTTTTGTCTGTTTGGGGTTCTAAAGGCTTCCTGCATCAGCACTGGCACCTCTTTCCCAATTTGGGGGAAATTTTCTTCTATGATTTTGTTGAAGACGCCTACTATGCCTCTGGAGTGGAATTCTTCTCCTTCTACTATGCCCTGAATTCTAATATTTGATCTTTTCATAGTGTCCCGAATATCTTGAAATTCCCACTCATATTTTTCTATAAGTTTGTCTTTCTCTTTGTTGGACTGTATTAGATCTGCCACCTGGTCTTCTAGCTTAGATATTCTGTCCTCTCCCTCATCCATACTACTGGTGAGATTTTCTACAAAGTTTTTGATTTCATTAACTGTGTTCTTCATTGCTAGTAATTCTGACTGGTTTTTCTTTATTATTTCTACTTCCTTATTTATGTCTTGTATTGCCTTCTTTATTTCATTAAATTGATGTCCTGCATTATCTTTGATTCCTTTGATTTCCTCTTTGATTTCCTCTTTGATTTCTTCTTTAATTCTTTTGATTTGTTCTTTGACCTCTTTGAACATATTTACAATCATTCTTTTGAGATCTTTCTCAGGCATTTCCTCTAACTCGTTCTCACTGAAGGACATTTCTGATGCATTAACACTTTTAGGTGGATTTACATCGTCTTGCTTTTTGTGTTTCTTGTGTTATAATGTATATATTTTTGCATCTTAGATTAAGTTAATGCTTGGATTTTCTAGCTAGCTGGGTATTCTTAGCTGTATCGATTGATTTGATGTTATATATTTTCAGGGTAGGAGCTTAAGGTGTTAGGTGTGGCTCTTAAGACTCTCAGAGTATCTACAAAGGTGTTCCTAGGGGTTGAGTTTCCCTGCTGTGGGAGTATTCAAGCAGGCTGAGTGGAATAAAATACAGGTAGATTCTAAAAGTTAGCTAAACACTGTACACATTCAATCAAAAACAGCCCCAAGTATGTATGCAAGAGTAGTTATTATAATGACCAGATCCTCTATCAACAAAGAGGTTAAGATTTCTGATCTGTTGAGGGATCCAAGTCAGCTTGTGACCAAGTGAGACCCTTCCCTGGTGCAATCCCAGTTACCTTGGATGATTTTGGTCTCAGTCACGTTGTTGCCTGGGTCGTTGGGCTGCTGTTCTGATTTCTGGAGGTAGGCACTGGCTTTTCCTGCGGGGCAAACCGAGCCTGGCAAGTGTGGCCCTGCAGATCAGCACCCCTGCTACTGGACCTGCTGCTGCTAAAGCTGCTGTTGTTGGGTCTTTAGCCACTGCTGCTGAAGCTGCTGCTGCTGGGTCTATTGCTGCTGCTGCTGCTGTAGCTGCCACTGCTGGAGCCATTGATGCTGCTGAAGCTGCTGCTGCTGGGTCCACTGCCGCTGCTGCTGCTGCTCCTGGGTCTGCTGCTGTTGCCGCTACTGGATCTGCTACTGCTGGGGCCACTGTTACCGGTGCCAGTGCCAGAGCCGCTGATGTTGGTGCCGGACACTTCTGCTTGGGTCCCGCTGTCGGCTCATGTTGGCGTGGCTGGGTCCTGAGACCGCTGTTCTGTTCACTGGAGATGGGCACAGGCAGTGGGGGAGGGGAGGGAGCCGCAGCTGCTCTGGTTCTCTCACTGTTCCACATGTTCTGCTACCTCGTGGTCTGCTCCTCCATTGCTCACTGCCACTCTCCCTTCACATTTCTTGAGTTGTGGAGAGCTCCCGTGTGAGTGGCTTTTTCTGTGGCTTGAGCCGAGCCTTGTGGCTTTCTGGTGCACCATCACCGCAGTGGTTACTGGAGCTGCCGGGGCCGCTTTTGCCGGCCTGTGCGGGCTCTGGATGCTCTGGATCTCTTCTACTTCTTTGCTGCTGTTTCAATTTCCTACACACCTCACTTTTTAGTAAAAGTGTGTATTTTGCTGAGTGTTTTTGGTCTTTTACCCCCCTAGGATGCTTTGGCGTGGTACCTACACTGCCATCTTAACCGGAAGTCTCATGATTTCATCTTTTCATATTCAGAATGATGTAGGCTGTGGGATTATCGTATATAACCCTTATTGTATTGTAGTACGTTTCTTTTATATGGAAAGTTTTTGAAGATTTTTATCAAAAGGAATGTTGGAGCCAGATGTGATGGCACACACCTGTAATTTCAGTGCTTGGGAGGCTGAGATAGAATCACTGGGTGTTCAAACTGTGAGTTAGAGGTTAGCCGGGGCTACAGAGTTACTTCCAGGTCAGCCTAAGCTAGAATGAGACCTTGCCTCAAAAATGGTGGAGAGGGGCTGGAGAGATGGCTTAGCTGTTAAGTGCTTGCCTATGAAGCCTAAGGACCCCAGTTGGAGGTTCGATTCTCCAGAACCCACATTAGCCAGGTGCACAAGGGGCCGCACGCATGTGGAGTTTGTTTGCAGTGGCTGGAGGCCCTGACATGCCCATTCTCTCTCTCTCTGTCTGTTGCTTTCAAATAAATAAATAAAAATAAACAAAAAATTGAAAAAATGGTGGAAAGGGGGCTGGAGGGATTGCTTAGCAGTTAAGGCACTGCCTGTAAGGCCTAAGAACCCAGGTGTGATTCCCCAGGACCCACGTTAGCCAGATGCACAAGGGGGCACATGCATCTGGAATTTGTTTGCAGTAGCTAGAGGCCCTAGCGTGCCCATTCTCTCACTCTCTTTCCCTCTTTCTCTGTCAAATAAATAAATAAACATAAAAAATATTTTTTTAATGGTGGAGTAGAATCTAGGGTTTTTTGAATGTTTTCCTGAATCCATTGAGATAGTCATAGGGTTTTATCCTTTATTCTATCACCGTAACACAGTATTATTACTGATTTGCATATGTGAACTATTTCTGACATAAATCCCACTTGGTCATGGTGTATATTCTTTTTTAGGAACTGCTGGATTTGATCTGCTATTAGCGTGCTGCGTGTTTATGAGCAATATTAGTTCGCAGTTTGTGTGTGTGTGTGTGTGTGTGTATGTGTGTGGCAGGTAAGTATTCCACCACTGAGCTACACCCTCAGATGTTGTTTTTGTCTGATTTTACTATCCTAAGATGAGTTTGGAAGGGTTCCCATACTTTCAACTCTTTGGATTCATTTGAAAAGAATTATTACTAATTTTGCTTTAAATGTTGGTCAAATTCCAGCAGTAAAGCCATTAGGTCTTGGGCTTCTCTTTGTCAGAAAGCTTTATTACTATTCCCTCTCATTACTTTTTACTGGTATTTTCTAGTTTTCTGTCCTCATAGTTTAATTTTGTTTTTGTGTGGGGGATTGAAACTAGGCCCTTGTATATGCTAGTGTCTGTTTTGATATGAGGGTCTTGCTATGTTGGTCACATTGACCTCAAATTCTTTATCCCCAATGATCCTACTATCTTAGCTTTCCAAGTAGTTGTTGATTGCCCATGATTCAATTTTGGTAAATTATATGTATCTACAGATTTATGCAGCTTTTTCATGGCTTCTTAAGTTGTTGGCTTGTAATAGTTCATAATAGTTCCTAAGAATCTTTTCTTATTTCTGTGGAATCAGTTGTAACCTCTCTTTTTTAATCTCTGGGCTTATTTATGTGGGTCTTTTTTTTTTTTAAATTTATTTTAGAGAGAGCACGAGAGAGAGAGAGAGAGACAGAGAGAAAGAATTGGCATGTAAGGGCCACAGCCACTGAAATTGAACTCCAGATGCTTGTGCCACCTACTGGGCATGTGCAACCTTGCACTTACCTCTCCTTTGTGCATTTGGCTAACATGGGATCTAGAGAGTCAAACATGGGTCCCTAGGCTTTGCAGACAAGTGTCTTAACTGCTAAACCATCTCTCCAGCCCAGGGTCTTCTCTTTTTTAATCCATGGTTAATCTACTTGATTTTGACAGGTTTGGGGCTTAAAAGAAAACCCTTTATTGTATTGTTCTTTTGAAATTTTATGCCATTTCATCTATTTATGTTCTGATCTTTCTTCTTTCTTTCCTCTACTAATATTAAATATGGCTTTTTCTTGATTTTGTAGTCCCTGTGTGGCATTACAATTTTTAAAGTTCTGCTTTTGTTGATTTCTATTTCGTTGTGCTAAGACTATATAGATGCTATGATTTCAATGGTGGGGGATTGAAACTTGTTTCTGGACTAATATGTGATGTATGATCTTAGCAAATGTCCTAAGTGCTGATAAAAAAAAAAAAAAGGATGTGGATTCTTCAATTGCTGTGTGAAAAACTTCATGTCAATATCTGTTAGGTCCATTTATGTGTTCTATTTTTAAAAAAGAAGAGGCAGCTGCCACCTCTGCCACCCAACAGGGTTATTTTAAGACTTTATTTTATTTTATTTTTTTGGTAGGGTCTCACTCTAGCCCAGACTGACCTGGAACTTAGTATGTAATCTCAGGTTGGCCTTGAATTCACAGTGATCCTCCTACCTCTGCCTCCCGAGTGCTGGGATTAAAGCATGTGCCACCACACTCTGCTCAAAAAGGCTTCTTTTTAAGCTCATTCTTCTGCCTCACCAAATCTGCTGCTAAAGATTTCAGCTGCATTTTTTGTCTCATTTACTGAGTTCTTTAGCTTCAAGATTTTTGATAACTTCTATTTTGTGTTCTCTAACTTTAATGAATTTCTCACTCATGCTATGAATTGTCTTCCTAATTTTATTGATTATCTGTAAATATTTCATCAGGTTTCTTTAAACATCATTTATTTGAGTTTGGGAGATAACTCAGTGGATAAAGCACTTACTGTGCAAGAATGAGCACATGATTCTGGATTTCCAGAATCCATGTAAAGCCATATGATGTAGGACTAACATCTATCATCCAAATCCACCAAGATAACCTGTAACCACAGGGTGAGAAAGGTGGCAGAGACAGTAGGACCATCCAAAATTTGCAATGAGAGACCCTGCTTTAAACAAGATAGAAGGGAAAGACCAGACCTAAAGCTGTCCTCTGACTTCCATGCATGTACCTGCACTCACACACAGACATACACACACACAACCTAAAACTCGTTATTTTGAATTATTTGTCAGGCAATTAATTTATTTCCTTTTCATTGGGTTCTGTTCTTGAAAGTTATTATGTTTTTTTCCTATGGAATTCTCTATTCCTTAAGACTTCTACTCTAATTCCAAATAGATGCACCATCTGAGCCTCAGAGCAGCATGGATTTCGTCTACTCCAGGTCTCCATCCCTTCCTATCTATCACTACCTCTTCTTGGGAGGCAGATAAGAAAAGGAGGAACAGAATGAGTCCTGGAATATCACAAACATATACAATTTGCTTGCAGAGGTTTATAATGAATTGGATTCAAGTTAGCTAGTGTTGAGCAATATTGTCTGGATTAGCTAGTTGGGATCTGAGAGGTAACAAATAAACACCATGAAGTTCACCAGATGACTCAATAACTATAGCAGACAGGAAAGGTATGACTTCACCAAGAAGTAATCATAACCTAAAACTCAGAAACAAGAGGATCACTGGGGGATGGCAGGATTATTTTAGGTTCCATTGATGGAAGGAACATCACTTGAAATCATTCTCTGACAGAGCTTTGACCACCGCCCATGAATAAATATCCAAGTAAGGATTAAGAGCAAAGGTGTTGTCCAAATAGATGTGACATCCTTGGAAGAGATTTAGTTTCTCTTCATTCCTCTGTAACCTCCCCCGTGTAAACCTTGGGGGAGTTGGGTAGTCTAATTATGGAGGTGAAGAAACAGGATCAGAGTGTATCCATTAGAGGTCAATCAGAAAAGCAGCATTAATAGAACAGATAAAAGATACATGATAGATTGATATAGGGCTAGATGAATATAATAGAATAGAATAGATAGTTGGACTTGTTGAAAAAGTTGGAGTTATGCAATGGTCAGGGGCAGCTAAGCAGTCCTATCAGAGCAGCCAGTCAGGAGGGGAGCACTGGACTGAGGCCATAGAGATAAGGGGCAGCTTCTTGTTCAGGGTGTTTAACAAGGAAAATTACCTTTTAATGGTGTCCAACTGCTCAGGTCAGCTCCACCCATAGTAACCTTTTATTATTATCACTTTAACCAACTTAAAGGCCAGGGATTTTACTCACATCTCGGACCCTAATCTATATCTTATTGATTAACTGGGAGAAGATATGTACATGCTACAAAAATGAACACTGCTTCCCTCTTTTAATTTACTTATTTGAATGAGAGAAAAAAAAACAGGCAGATAGAGAAGGAAAGAGAGAGAGAATTGCCATACCAGGGCCTCTGGCCACTGAAAATGAACTCCAGACATATGTAACACCTTGTGCTACATGGGTATTGGGGAATTAAACCTAGGTCCTTAGGCTTCACAGGCAAGTAGCTCAACTACTGAGCCATCTCTCCAGCCCAACACTGCTTCCCTTCTATCTCCTGATTCTCTTTTTTATCTCTCTATCTCTGTGTGTGTGCATGCACGTGTGTGATGCATGTATGTGTGTGTGTCCATGTATGCATATATATGCCATGGCACAAGTGGATGTCAGAGGACAATCCCAAGGCTGGTCCTTGACTTTCACCTTATTTAGAGGCAGGGTCTCTTGTTCACTGTTGCAAACATCACACTGGCCCACAAGTTTCCAGGGTTTGCCTATCTTTACCTCTCATCTTGTCTTAGGAAGATGCTAGCTATTACTGGGCTTTATGTGGGCTCTAGGGACTTGAACTTGGGTTGTTGTACTTATACAGCAAGACCTTTTACCTCCTGAGCCATTTCCCTAGTAATGTCCTTTTAATATTTTTTTTTTTTTTGTAAGTGTGTGTGTGATTGTGATTATGTGTGAATGCAAGCATGTGCATGCATGGTGCATGTATACAAGCCAGAGAACACCTTTTGAGTGTCCATCCTCTATTTCTACCTCCTTTGAGACAGGATCTCATATTGTTCACCACTGCTTTTTCACCAGGATAACTGGCCTATGAGTTAACAATGGATACTCCTGTCTCCATCTCTCTTCTTACACATAAGCATGGCTGAGAATTATAAACACCTGCCACAACATTTGCCGTTTGACGTGGGGGATGAGATTCTAAGCTTGAATATACATGCTTGGTTGCCAAGCACTTTACCCACTAAGTTATTTCCCCAGCCTTATCCTTTAATTTTTAAAAAGAAAATCCCATGTAGTCCACCCTGACTAGAAAAATAGCTGAAAGAGAATTATAGCTGAACATAGCCAATGTGACACATCAGATGTTGTCACATGGATTTAAGTAACTCTGTTGGCCAGTTTGTCAGGTTTATATTACTAGAAACTAAATCCACTTTTCAGGGTTCAAACAAAAAGATTTATTACAAGGTCATGGGTACTTGAAGAAATTATCAAGAAGGCTGGAGGAAATTCGTGGAGCTAAGCTTCTAGAGCAGTGTCAATGGCCAGAAGCAGACCCCAATGTTTCAGCCTCTTAAAAAATGCAACATTTTATTTATTTACTTATTATTTTTTTAAATTATCTTCATTTATTTGAGAGTAACAGACAGAGAGAAATGGGGTGGGGGGGAGAGAGAGAGAATGGGTGCACCAGGGCCTCCAGACACTGCAGACGAACTCCAGATGCATGCACCCTCTTGTGCATCTGGCTAAAGTGGGTCCTGGGGAATTGAGCCTCAAACCAGGGTCCCACAGGCAAGCACTTAACCACTAAGCCATCTCTCCAGCCCTATTTATATTTTTTATTTGAGAGAGAGAGAATGAATGGACACACCACTGTAAACAAACTCAAGACATATGCACCACCATATGTATCTTTTAGCCTCTTAAGATTAAAAGGTCACTAGGGGATTGGGGAGATGGCTCAGGGGATCAAGCATTTACTGTGCAAGAGTGAGTATATTGTTTACTTTCTTATTGATGGGACAAAATACCTGACCAGAAGTAGCTTAGTAAAGGTAAGAGTGTATTTAATCTTATAGTTCCAGGTTACAGTCCCTCACGGCAGTGTATGCATGGCAGCAGGAACTGGAGGCAGCTGGTCACATTCAGTCCACAGTAAGGAAGCAGAGAGAGATGGTGTGGTAGTTTGAATGTATGTCTGCCCTCAGGTGTTTTGTTAAAGCTTGTAACTTCCTGGCTGGAGGAAGTGTCATTAGGGACAGATACTGGGGTCCAGCCCAAAGGTGTGTTTGTAGATTTCAATTCTAGCTCAAAGGCATGTAGAGATGTCTGAGTTCTGGGGGGGTCTGCTTGCTACAGGCTTTTGCTTGCTGGATTTTTTTGGGGGGGTTGTTTTATTTTTTCAAGGTAGGGTTTCACTTTAGCCCATGCTGACATGGAATTCACTATGTGGTCTCAGGGTGGCCTCTAATTCACAGTGACCCTCCTACCTGTGCCTTTCAAGCACTGGGATGAAAGGCATGCACCACCATACCTAGTTTTCTTTTTCTTTTTTTTTTTTTTTTTTTTTTTTTGGTGTTTGCTGGCTGATGGTAGTTTCTCACTCACTCTCTCTCTCTCCTTGGATTTATGAATGGGAGCCAGCTTCTTCTGCCATAGATGGAACTTCCCCTATGTTGCATTTAGCTTCACATTACTGGGATAAACTTCCAAACCAACATAGTTTATGGGAGGAATAGAATTTACCTCAGGCTTGCAGATTTAGGGGATGTTCCATAATGGCAGAAGAAGCTGGTCCCCTTTATGAAAATCTATACAGAGAGAAAAATGACACCTCATCAAGCAAACAAGCAAAAACCAGCAGTCAAACAGCAGGGAACTGAGGCAGAGCTCATTCTGCACACCTGAGGCTGGAATTCCAGATCCACCCCAGCGAAACCTTAGGGCTAGGCCCTAGGATCCAGCCATAGTAACACCAAGTTACAAGCTTTAATAAAACTCCTGAATCTATTGGGGGACATCCACTTAAACGACCACACCTGCAATAGATGAGCTTGAAATGAATCTCTTCCTCTCATAAAACTCTTTGGTTGGATGTTCACCCCAGCAACACAAAACTGTCTACTACAGAAATTTGGTACCAAAAGAGTGGGATGTTCCTGCAGATAATTCTGACCATGTAGATTTTGCTCTTTTGGAACTTTTGTTCTGGAGGAGTGGGCTTGGACTTGGTACTTACAACTGAAGATGCCTTACAGAGTGGCAAGCCAAATTTAATTGGTGATTCTGGTAAGAGTTTGAAAATGAATAGAGAATTGTGTTAGCTTTGGAACTTTCAAAGGGAAAGGAAAGATAGCAGAGAACTCCACTGGAACTGTGCTACTGGCACAAAGAATGGCTGCATTCTTCTGCCCAAGCCCTAAGAGTTTGATCAAGGTTAAATTTGAAAGTAATGGATTGGTGTGCCTGACAGAAGATACAGAACTGAAAGATGTATGATATAAGGTTTGGAAAATGCAAGGAAGGTTAAAATTACTGGCACAGAGACAGGTTTTAAGTTATGGAAGCTCCTATTATCCACAGATTACCACCATTAACTGCTTTACATTGAAACAATGTAAATACACTTAAGATGAATCCACCCAGGATAGAATGAATAGTAAAAATGCAAACTCTTTGGGAAGGAGATGACTGAAAGGAAGAAACCTGAGTTTCAAGGTCATGATTTATTTCCCCCCTAAATTAACAACATGGCAATGTGATTGCATACCTGATATGGGTTCTGGAAGCACAAAAAATACATGAAAGTGGGTCATTGCTACAGTCAGGTTTGCATTGCTGGCAGAAATCACCCAAACAAAAGCAGCTTGTGGGTTAAAAGGTTTATTTTGGTTTACAGTCTTGAGGGGGCAGATTCAGGATGGCAGGGGGAAATTATGGCATGAGTAGAGGATGTATATCACCCCCTGGCAAACATCAGATGGACAACAGGAATAGGAGAGTGTACCAAACACTGGCAAAGGGAATCTGGCTATAATACCCATAAGCCTACCCCCAGCAATACACTGCCTCCAGAAGGCATTAATTCATGAATCTCCATCAGCTGGGAACCTAGCATTCAGAACACCTAAGTTTATGGGGGCACCTGAATCAAACTACCACATTCTGCCCCTGGCTCCCATAAACTGATAACCACCCATGATGTAAAATGCAATGCATTCAGTCCATCTTTAAAAGTCCCCATAGTTTTTATGAATCCTAATGATGTTCAAACAGCCCCATAATCCAAGGTCTTTTAACTGAGCCATAGTACAAAAAAAAAAAAAAAATCCCCCCAAAACCCATAATGGCACAGAATAAACATTCACACTGCAAAAGATGGCATTAGCATAGCAAAGAAATATTCAACTAATGCAAGATTTAAACAGGGCAAACATCAAACTCTATAGTTCCAAGTCCAACAATCTAGTCAGTGACAAATCTCCAAGTCAGATAATTCTAACTAGCAACAAGTCTCTGGAGTTCCAATTCCACCCCTCTAGCTAGGCTACTCATTGTCCTGGGAAACTTCAATAGTGCCAACAGCTCCCCTTAACAGCCATCTAGTGGTCCTGACATCTCCACTGGGTCTCCACTGCAACCCATGGTCTATCCTCATGGTTCCATTGGGTCTTCATGCAGACATCCAACAAACCTGCTTCACACTGCCCATGGCCATTTCCAAAACACAAGACTGAATTGCAAGTTTAATGACTCTCTCTTTCCTGCATTTCTTATACTCCACACTGCCAGGTGGGGTGCCAATTTGTTAATTCAGGGGAGCATAAAGCAGATTTGAAGAACAGGACACTCCTTTAGCATTCAGGCCCCTTCAAAATACTATTCTTTCTGTTGCCCCAGTGCAAGTCAGCTAGCCCAACCTCAATGGCTGTAATCTCTCATATAATTGCAGCTAAATGGGCAGCAGTTTTGGCCCAAAGATTTCTTTCTGGACTATATCCCTCTGCACACACCAGTCCATTTCTACACAATGCAACCCTGAGGGACATGGGCATAACAGCCAGACACTCACACAAACTGCTTCTAGCCCAGTTCAGATAAAGCTTCTTTTCACCCTCATAAGACAAACCTCACAGTCCATCATTCTTACTGTATTCAGGTCTTGCAACTCTGACCAGAATAATCTATTAAGCTGTACTTACAGAACTGCAAGGCGTACTTTAGGCTAAGGTTTCTAAGTCATCCACATTCCTCTTGAAAATCAGCTCCAAAAGGCCAAAGCCACACACAGTCAGGTGTCTAGCAGCAAATAACACCACTCCTTGGTACCAACATTGCTGTTACAGTTACTGTTGCAGTCAGGTCTGTATTGTTGGCAGAAATTACCCAACCAGGAGCAGCTTGTGGGAACAAAGATTTATTTTGACTCACAGACTCGAGGGGAAAGCTCCACGATGGCAGGGGGAAATGGTGGCATGAGCAGAGGGTGGACATCACCCCTTGGCCAACGTTAGGTGGACAACAGGAAGAGGAGAGTGTGCCAAACACTGGCAAAGAGACACAGGCTATAATATCCATAAGCCCACCCCCAGTGATATATTGCCTCCAGGAGGCATTAATCTCCAAATCTCCATCAGCTGGAAACCTAGCATTCAGCACACTTAAGTTTATGGGGGACATCTGAATTAAACCACCACATTCATAAAATGTACACAGTTCCAAAAGCCACTGCTGAAATGAAGCTTGAGAAACAGGGTGTGATGTCCCTAATAGGCCAATGAAGCCATTGTAACATGGACCATGGTTTGCAATGGAGACCTGAAGATGTTTTGGACATACCAGAAGTGTGCAAGGACATGGAGTGCTGTTGGCTTGGAATGAAGGTTTTCCCTGGCTGCTCAGCCCAGCTGGAGGGATAGAATTTGGAAATGCAGAGACTGTCATCACTGATTATGGATGTCAGCCTTGAACTGCAGATATTTGAGGGTTACCTGATGGCTATTGATTTTGCATTGGTCCAATCTCCATTATTATGCCTTATAAAAATAGAAATGTTTACTCTGTGTAATTATATCTTGTAAATATGTAACTTGTTTTGATTTTACAGGAATCATAGTTAAGGGACAGTCTTAAAGTTTGTAAAGATTGTGGGGATCTTGGAAGTTGGACTGAATACAATTTACACTGTGAAATGGTTTCAATTCTATAGAGGTCAGGGGTGGAATGCAGTAGTTTGAATGTTATGTCCCCCATAGACTTGGGTGTTTTATTAAGTTTGTAACATGGTCTCCAGCTACCTGGATCCTGGGGTCCAGCCCAAAGGTGTGTTTGGGGACAGATCAGAATTCTAGCCCAAAGTTATATAGAGAGGTCTGAGCTCTGGGGTTCCTGCTTGCTACAGGGTTTTGCTTGTAGGTGTGTGTGTGTGCGCGTGTTTGCTGGCTGCTGGTGGTTTCTTTCTCTGCTTTTATTTGTGAATGGAAACCAGCTTTTTCTGCTATAGAAGGAACTTTCCCTGGATCTGTAAGCTTGAAACAAATATCTTTCTCCTATATAACTGTTTGGTTGAATGTTGGGAATGTTGGTCCCAGCAACGTGAAACTGCCAAGTACAGATGGATACCTGTGCCCAGCTACTCTTCTTTTAATGCAGTCCAGAACATACAGCCCATGGGATGGTACCACCAATATTTGGTTGTGTCTTCCCACTTCAATTAACCTAATCTAGAAAATCATTCACAATGTACCCAGAGATTTGTTTCCATGGTGATTCTAAATCCTCAAGTTGACAAGATTAATGACCACAGCAAGGACTGGAGTTCAGATCCCCAGAACCTGTGTAACTGCCAAGTGGGCATGGAAGCTGTCTTTAACCTAGAGTTTAAGAGGTAAAGACAGGGGATCCTTGGAGCAAGCTGGCTAAGAAACTAGCTGAACTGGGGAATTGTGAATTTAAAAAAAAGAGACCATCCTGAGTAAAACAAAGTAGAAACTGATAGAGAAAGACATCCAAAGTCAACCTCTACATGCATCACATATGTGTGCACACACATAGATGCATACATGCATATGAACACACACACATACACACACACAAGAGTGAAGAAAAGTATCTCACCAACCATATGAGATGTAATTTCAGAGTGACCAAAATGGTCTACGTGGTTACTTCTAAGACAGTTGGGTGCACCTCTTCGTTGAGACGCCCAAACCCTTGCTCTGGGGTTTGTCTTGTTCTTCCTTGACTGCCTCACTTCCTCTTAACCTCTGTGCTTAAAGTCATATTAAAAATTTCCTAGAAGGCAGGCTTGGTGGTATATGCCTTTAATCCCAGCATTAGGGAGGCAGAGGCGATTGCTGTGAGTTTGAGGCCACCCTGAGAATACAGAGTGAATTCCAGCTCTCAGCCTGGACTAGAGTGAAACCCTACCTGGAAAAAACAACAACAACAACAAAAAAAAAATCCTTTTGGGGCTGGAGAGAAGGTTTAGCGGTTAAGGTGTTTGCCTGTAAAGCCAAAAGATCCTGGTTCAATTCTCCACAACACATGTAAGCCAGATGCAGAAGGGGGTGCATGCATTTGGAGTTTGTTTGCAGTGACTGGAAGCCCTGGAGCACCCATTATCTCCCTCTCTCTTTCTCTCTCTGCCACTTTCTCTCTCTCAAGTAAATAAATAAATAAAATATATTAAAAATAAAAAATTTCCTTTTAATAAATAATAAGGTAAAGAGTAACTGAGGAAGACACATGACACTGACTTCTGCCTCCACATGTATGTGCACACACATGCACACCCACACACATATCCCACACAAAGGCAAACACTCATGTACACACATGAACACTATAGACACATACATACACACACACACACACACACAAAAAAAAAAAAAAAAAAAAACAAGGACCTCAGTTATACTGCAAAGTCCTTGACAGGCTCCTGAATCAAGTCTCTAAAGCTAAGCTGCCTAGGAGAAATGCCTGAAATAAGAGAGAGAAGGCCAGTGCTCAGTTCTACCTTTGGCTTTCTCTCACCAATAGGTCAGATATAAATGTACCTTAACCCAAGTTGAAAAGGAGTCTGTAAACCAGAAAGTTCTGGAAGCTGGGAAATCTAAGATCAAGATGTTGGCACATTCCATATATGGTAAGACCCCTGACTGGTTCAAAGATGATTCCTTCATGCTATGTCCTCACATAGTGAGAGAGGCAAGGTAGCTCTGTTGGGCCTTGAATTACTTTTTAATTTCTATGTCCAAACACCTCAAAGACACCACTTTAAGGACTTATTTTGCTCACAGTTTCAAGGATTCAGTCTATGGTCACTTGACCTTATGCACTTGAGAAGAATGTCACGGTAGTGAGGGCATGTGGTGGAGAGAAGCTGTTCAATTCATGGACAATTAGGGAGCACAGGACATGACAGGAAGGGTCCAGAGGTAATACACTATCAAGCACCTATCCGCAGTGACATAATTCTTCCAACCATAAACTAGTACCAAACAAACTCCCAAGACAGCACTACTAACTGGAGACCAACCATTCAAAATGTGAGCCTGTGGGGTACCTGGGGACATTTCAGACTCTGTCCATAGCAGACCTCTTTTATAAGGCCACCAATCTCTACTTCCCAAGGGCCTTACCTCTAAATACTATAATTCTAATAGAATATGAATTTGGCTGGGGGGGGTACATATTTAGATTATATCAGACCTCTGCTCTATGTTCTAAAATAAAATGTAACTAGTCACTGTTATCAAAATTTGCACTTACCTCTGTGGGTTCTAGATCCATACATTCAACCAGCCTTGGACCAAAAAGTTTTGGGGAAAACATGTATTCCCACTGATATAAACTATGCAGTTAAATCTATGATGGTGACACCCATACCAAATATGTACAAATTTTTCCATGTTATTTCTTTTAAAAATATTTATTTAGGGGCTGGAGGGATGGCTTAGTGATTAAGGTATTTGCATACAAAGCCAAAGGACTCAGGTTCGATTCCCCAGAACCCACGTTAGCCAGATGCACAAGGTGGCACATGCATCTGCAATTTGTTTGCAGTGGCTAGAGGCCCTGACACTCCCATTCTCTCTCTCTCTCTCTCTCTCTCTCCCTCCCTCCTTCCCTCCCTCTTTCTCTGTCAAATATATATCTATATCTATCTATCTATCTATACATATATATATATATATATATGGATATATATATGCATTTACTTATTTATTTATGGGAGAGAGAGAAAAGGAGAAAGGGAAGAAGGGAGGAAGAGAAAGAATGGGCACACTAGGACCCCTGCCACTACAAACTCCAGACTCATGCACTACTTTGTGCATCTTACTTTCCTTGGGTACTGGGGAGTCTAACGTGGACCATCAGGCTTTGTAACCACCTTTAATCATTGAGCCATCTCTCCAGCCCTCTTATTATTTTCAATGTTATAACAACTATTTACATAGCATTTGCACTGTGTCAAGTTGTGTTGGCTTCCCCTCATTATGATACCTGAGTTAGATCAGCTTTTAAAGAGAAAGGCTTCTTTGAGTTTGCAGTTTTGGTGGCTCCAGTGCCTGAGTGATTGGCCTATGGCTGTTGTTTAGAGGCAGTGGTGAGGCAGCTTTGTGGTGGGGAATATATGGCTGAACACACTGCTCATCTCACTGCCAGAAACGAGTGGAGGGTGGGAGTGAGTCTCATTAGTCCCATCAAGGACACAAGCTCCATGACCCAAAGACTTCTAGACCTCTTAAATTTTCTACTAGTTCTAATAGTGCCATGCTGCAAACTGGGCCTTTGAGGGATATTCAAAATTCATACTATAGTGTAGGTATTATAAGTCACCTAGACACAATTAAAAGCACCATATGGGATGGCACATAAAAGAGAATGTATAGATTTAGATATATAGATATAGACACACAGGAATATACATGTATAAATGATGAGTATGCAGCCATTTTGTATTAAGTATTTGTGATGTTTTATACTGGTTGACAAGACCTAGAATCTCCTGTGAGGGATTATTTTGTTAAGATTGATTAATGTGGAAAGCCCCACCTCAACTGTCGGTGGCACCATTCCGTGGGCTGGAGTCCTAAACGAATAAAAAGGAGAGAGACAACTGACCATGCGCATTCATCGCTCTCTGCTCCCTCACTGTGGGCTGAATGTGACCAGCTCTGCTTCAAGTTCCTGGTGCTATGCTGTCCTGGCCACAGTGAACTGAACCCTGGAGCGGCAGGCTGAAATGAACCCTTCCCTTAAACTGAGTTGTGTCAGATATTTTGTACCAGCAAAGAGAAATTGACTCATACAGCCTTTCAGCATTCAGAATTCCATATCTGCAGGGAATCTTAGAACCAATGCCTCATGAGCACCAAGCTACCACTGGACACCAGCTTCTATTCCTACCAATGCTGGCATATTTTTCTGGTTCGTCCAGACAGGGAGAAATAACCACAAGGAGCCCATCTACATAGCCTGGGGCTACAGAGAAGGATTCAGGTGAGGAGCTTACTTTCTATCCTGGGCTTCCCACATCAAATTGCTTCTGTTTATGGATGTTAACAAAGCAGTTACTGGGCAGTTAATCCCAGTTATCTAAGGAATGCTTGCATATATAACATGCATCTGAAAAACCAATCAAAAGATTGTATATTATAACCATAGGGTTTATCTGCCATGGTAATCCAGCCTGCCTCTAGTTTTCTTTTTGTATCCTAGTTAAATTGGTCCCACATCTCAAAATTCCTAAATAAATACCTGATAAATATGGGAGGATCTGGGCCGGTGCATCGCTGCAGTGACCAGTAGAGCCACAGTCCATCCAGTGGACAGACATATGTACATATGAGTCATCATGTCTCCCAAGGGAGCTACATCAGCATTCCTAACAACTCTACCCAGAGTCAAAGTTTCCAGAAAATGACTCAAAAGTCTGAATAAATAGATTTCTTTATGACGCAGTTATCCAGCTTCTTCCTAAGAAGAGCCACCACAATCAGCCTTTGTTTAAGGGGGGATAGGGGAGCTGGGAAGATGACTTAATCAGTAAGTGCTTGCTGCCTGAGTGTGAGGACCTGAGTTTGAATCCTCAAAACCCACATAAAGTGCTAGGCGATTACAAACTTGAGTTTGTACTCCCAACACTGAAGAGGTGGAGTCAAGAGAATCCCAAGGTCTTACTGGTCAACTAGTCTAGCCTAATCAGTGAGCTCTAGGTCCAGCAAGAGAGTCTGTCTCAAAGAATAAGGTGGAGAGCAACTGAGGAAGACATTTGATATCATCCTCCGGCTTCCACACGCATCCATCCCCACACATAGCTACACTCATACCACCTGTACACACATAAGTTTCTACATAAACAAATAAAACATGAGAGAGAGAAACAGGGGCTGGGACAATAGCTCAGTGGTAGAGTGTTGGTCTACCAAGCATTAAGCCGTGGATTTGATCTCCAGAACTGTAAAAGAAAAGTCACCTTCTTTCATGCAGTTTGTTAAATAAGCACTGCATAATAAAACCTGCATACATGGTTATTTGGAACACTTTGATTATTTAAAAGATTAGGGACGTCTTTGTGTTTCTATAGGAATCTCATAATACTTAATGATACGAGTCTCATAATACTTAATGATACTGAAAGCTTGTCTAAAAATCAACTAAAAGTATATCACCAAGAAAAGCAGCTACAGTGTTACATAATACTGTTTCTAGGGGAGATTTTAAAGTGTGAAGATGTTGCTTGTTAAAGGAGCTTGCTTGTAAAGCCTGATGGCCTGGGTTCAATTCCCCAGTTCCCACATAAAACCGTCACACAAAGTGACAAATGCACCTGGAGTTTGTTTGCGGTGCTCATATTCTCTCTCTCTCAAATAAGTAAATAAATAAAAATATTTTTAAAAATACAAATAAAAAAATTTATGAGTTTTCTTTATCCTTTCTGCCCCTGGCCCCTTACTCCTTCTCTTCTTTCTTCCTTTTCCTTCTCAACCAGCCATTCTACAAAGTGATATGCATGCACCTCTGTGAAAGATTCCAGCATGTTCTGTGAGAAATGAAGGCTCAGAACCGGGAGAGATGTTGTGAGAGGCAGGGCTACTGAGTTTGTCTTGTACAAAGGGACCACTGCACAAGGCAGGCAAGCAGATGCCAACAGACAGCTTTTGTGAGTCCTTCATGTTAATTAACTTTTGTGAGAACCTTCATGTTAATTAACTTTGCTTGAGCTTTCTCTGGACTTGAAAGCGTTGGAGTGGTTTGTTTTTGTAAAATGCCTTGACTCCAGGGAGGGCAGATTTAAGAGAGGGAGAGAAGGGGGAAACAAAAAGAAAGAAAGGAAATTTTTTAAGTGGGGTTTTGCTTACCAGGAAATTTCCTTCCTTCATCTTCCCCACCTCCATCCCCAACTATCAGAGAGAATTTTAATGGTCTTTTTCTTATCCTAAAATACTAAACCAGAAGCAGACCTCCAAGGCAGTGGGAGCCAGCTCTGCTTCCCCTAGGGAAGACAGGTGTGAGGGAGTGAGCATGTGTACTAAATTCAGAGTACAAACAGCCCTGGTCTGATTCAGTGGAACTAAGAGGAAAGAGGAGTTAGAATTTGAAGTCCAGTTCTGTTTGTTAACAAATGCCTTTATCTACAGACTCAGGAGCTAGGGTGAGATACAGGCACTGGTTCTGGCCACTCCAGATTTTATGGGACTGGATGGGTTATTTAAGTCTGTGGACAAACAAAAAGAGAAAGTTCTAGAAGGAGGAAGACTTCATCAGCCACCTGATTATTTATGAAGTCTACCAACTATAAATCTACTGATGGCATTTCTGTCCTCTAACATTCTACTATGACTTTTTTTTTTTTTTTTTTTTTTTTTTTTTTTAGTGGGTCGGAGAGGCGGCTCAGTGGTTAAAAGCACTTGCTTGCAAAACCTGATGCTCTGGGTCCAATTCCCCAGTACCCATTTGAAGCCAAATGCACAAAGTGGTGCATGCCTCTGGAATTTATTTGCAGCAGCAGGAGGTTCTGGTACATTCATTCTTTCTCTCTGTCTTTCTCCCTCTTTCTTTTGTATATAAATAAACATTTTTAAAAAAAAGAAAGAAAAAAATTTTGGGTGCTACTTGGGAGTGAATATGGGTCCTGACACGTGCTAGGTAAGCACCCTACTTCTGAATTACATCCCCGACAACTATGAAAATGTTTATGCATTGCAGTGACGTTGAAAGAATTGTTCAGTTAACACCTGTAAATTCACTAGCTAGGTTTTATAATTACCTCTTTGCTATAATTTCTTCAATTGCATATGTAACTATCTATTCATCCTTCTCACCTGCCCAGCAAGCTTACCTTGAACTTGAGATCCTCTTGTCTCAGCTCCCCAAATACTGGCACACAACACTATACCCATTTAGAACCTTGCTGGTATCAATGTTTTTCACTCTTAAACATGTCAGTACCCATCCGTTTATTAGAGTACAGTATAATTCAGAGCTTTTAGACTTTTTAAAGATAACAATTTACAGATGGGGGCCAGGCATAGTGGCACACGCCTTTAATCCCAGCAGAGGTAGGAGGATTGCTGTGAGTTTGAGGCCACCCTGAGACTCCACAATGAATTCCAGGTCAGCTTGAACAGAGTGAGACCCTACCTCGAAAAACAAAAAAAAAAAAAAAAAAAAAAACCAAACAAACAAAATTTGCAAATAGGGAAAATGCTTAAATCTTCTGTGGACCTTTGATGAGTTTTAACAAATGCATATGAGCATTTTCTTTTGAATTTCTATGAGGATTAATCTCTGGTTGTCAGCTGGACAGGATTTATAATCCTACCCATGGGAAAAAAAAAAAATACCTGGACATATCTGTAAAGAATTTTCTAGATTAGATTAGTTGAGGTGGGAGGACCCACTTTAACGGAGGGCAGTACCCTCCATGGGCTGGGTTCTTCAACTCTACATCAAGGAGAAAACTAGCTGAGCAAGCAAGAGAGTCACTGCTCTCTCTACTTCCAACATGCTGATGTAACAGTATCCACTGGTTTCTATGCCTGCCATGATTTTCCTGCCTTGATGGACTTCCCTTTGAAACTGAAACAAACTAAACTCTCCTTCTTTTTTTAAATTTTTTTTAGCCGGGCGTGGTGGCGCACGCCTTTAATCCCAGCACTCGGGAGGCAGAGGTAGGAGGATTGTCGTGAGTTCGAGGCCACCCTGACACTCCATAGTGAATTCCAGGTCAGCCTGGGCTAGAGTGAGACCCTACCTCGAAAAAACAAAAAAAAAATTTTTTTTTGTTTATTTTTATTTATTTATTTGGGAGCAACAGACAGAGAGAGAAAGAGGCACATAGAGAGAGAGAATGGGCGCGCCAGGGCCTCCAACCACTGCAAACGAACTCCAGATGCATGCGCCCCCTTGTGCATCTAGCTAACGTGGGTCCTGGGGACTCGAGCCTCAAACTGGGGTGCTTAGGCTTCACAGGCAAGCGCTTAACCACTAAGCCGTCTCTCCAGCCCCAACTCTTTCCTTCTTTACACTGCTTTTGGTCAGGTAGTTGGTCCCAGCAATGAGAAAGTGACTGATACAGTTTCTTTTATTTTGAAATTATTTCAACTTACCAGGAAGTTTCAAAAGTAATATAAAGATTTTTCATTTGCTCTTTTCCCAGATTTGCTCTATTTAACCAGTCTAAGTATGTAAGTATCTGTCTTCCTTATTAATCCTGTATGTATGCCCTAAGAACAAAGTGAATTTCTTAGAAGTTTCTTCTTTTTGAAATTTATTTCTTTACTTGAGAGCAAGAGAGAGAGAGAATGGGCATGTTAAGTCCTTCAACCACTGAAAATGAACTCCAGATGCCACTGCTAATTTTTATTTAGAAATTTTTAAAAAGTATTTTATTTATTTATGAGAGAGAGAATGGGCGCATCAGGGCCTCTAGGCACTGCAAACTAACTTCAGACACATTGCCACATTGTGCATCCAGCTTTACATGGGTACTGGAGAATTGAACATGTCCTTTGGCTTTGCTGGCCAGTGACGTAACTGCTAAGCCATCTCTCCACCCTCTATTCAGAAAATTTTATTTGATAAAGTACTTTTACTTAAACAAAATGTATTTGTCAATGGCGTTTTTATTTATTTTGAATCATTGTGTTTTATTTATTCATTTAATATGCATGTATGGTATGCGCACATATGTATATGCATGTGAACGCACATTTTTTACAGTGTGCATACTCATGTTTGTGTGTGAAGGTGGAGGCCAAGGGTTGACATCAGATATCTTCCGTGATCACACTCCACTTTAACTGAGGCAGGGTCTCTCAGCTGAACCCATAGCTTGCCCATTCTACTAGTGTAGCTAGCCAATTTTTCCCAAAGATTCCCTATCTCTCCCTACCAAGTGCTGGGAATACAGGCAGGCTGCCATACAGTCAGCATTTATATGGATAGTGGGAATCTAAACTCAGGTCCTCACAGTGCTTTATCCACTGAGCCATCTCTCCAGCACAGGATCACTGTGTTTCAGATGTATCTTTTGATCATCAGACACATGTGCCACTTTGTGTATCTGGCATTATGTAGGTACTGGAGAATAGAACCCAGGACAGCAGACTTTGCAAGCAAGTGCTTTAACCTATAAGCCATCTCCCCAGCCCTAGTCACTACATTTTAAAAAATACTAGGGACTGGGGAAATGGCTTAGCAGTGAAGGTGTTTCCCGCAAAGCCTTAGGATTCCCTAGGACCCATGTAAGCCAGATGCACAAGAGGGCACTTGTGTCTGGAGTTCATTTGCAATGGCTGGAGAACCTGGTGTGCCCATTCTTTATTTCTCTCTGCCTCTTCCTCTGTCTCTCTCTCTCAAATAAATAAACAAATAAAATATTTTAAAAATTACTAAATATTGGCATGTTATAGGCTTTGTTCTAAGCCTGTACTTTCTGTTATTTATTTATTTTTATTTTTACTTTTTATTAGAGAGAGAGATTGAGAATTGGCATGCCAGGGCCTCAGCCACTACAATACAATTCCAGATCCTTGCGCCACCTAGTGGGCATGTTTGAACTTGCACTTGCCTCACCTTTGCATGGCTGGCTTACATGGGATCTGGAGAGTCAAACATAGGTCCTTAGGCTTCACAGGCAAGTGCCTTAACTAATAAGCCTTCTCTGTGGCCCTAAGTCTGCATTTTCCAAGTGCAGAGCTACTTGTTTCCTGTGTTTACAGAGCCTTGGAGATGTGGCTAGTTTAAACTGCAACATACTGTCAGAGTAAAATACACACAAGATTTTGCTAACTAAATGTTAAAAAAAGAAGGTAGAATATTGTTTGTTATATTATTTGTTGAGATGCTTTGTGTATACTGGTTGAATAAAATATATGATTAAAGTCACATTCATCTTTTTACTTTGTCAGAAGTAATTCTCAGAATATTTAAAATTACATACATATGTAACTTAGCTTATGCTGTATTTCTCTTGGCCAGTGCCCTTCTCCAGCTACTTGACTTTTCTATTTCTTCTTTAATAAAAATCAATAAGCTACAGTTTTTTCTACAAGTTTTTTCACTTTGCCTAATTTTCAAGTATATTAGAATAAAGTCATTCATAATATTCTCTTTTGAACTTTTTAATGTTGACAACATCTATAGTTATGCCTTCATTCTTAAAAATTCCTGACTTGGTCATTTGTGTCTTTGAAACAAAGACACAACTTGGTGCTTTTCCTTTTCTTTTTTCCATCATTTTAAAGAACCAACTTTTAATGTTGTTGGCCCTTGTTTTATATGTTTGCTTCATATTTCACTAACTTCTCCAACTATTTTCTTCTTTCAGTCCTCTTTGTGTTTACTTTTCTGTTCTTCTCAGCACTGATATATATGTATGTGTGTGTATACATATATATATAATTTAATATATATATTAAATATATTATGTATAATTTATATATAATTAATAATTTAGGTATATATATACATATATACTTAAGTTATTGATTTATCCTTTTTTTCTATTATGTGCTTATATTCTGTGTGTTAACATATATATTTATCCATATCAGTTCAGCAGGTGTTTTAAGTTGGTCCATAATGTATTTAGAATGTCTTTCATCATTTCCAGTCAGGTAGAAATGTTTTATTTTAATTACTGATTTAACTTTTCTTAATTGACTTGAAACAGTCTCATTGTGGTCAGAGAAGTTTGTTCATAAAATTAATGGAGACTCAGCTTATATGGCCCAGTACATTGAATTTTTGTATGTTTCTTGTTTACTTGAAAAGAATATGTATTCTGCAGTTATTGGGGACAGAATTTGTATATCATTTGTTTCAAGTTTTAAAATCATACTCAAATCTTTTACAACATCAACTTTTCTTTCTACTGACAAAAATGTTTTAAATTTTCCTGATTGTGAATATGTTTATTTCTTATTTTAATTTTTGGTTGTGTGTAAGTCTATATATCATTGTGTATGTATGTGTGGTGTAGAAATGTGTATGTATGTGTGGTATGGTGTGTGTGGTGTGGTATGTGTGGTGTAGGTATGTCTGTAAATGTGTCATACATGTATGTATGTGTGGTATAGTGTGTGCATGTATGTGTGGTATGGTACATGTGGGTGTGTGGTGTAGTATGTGCATGTATGTGGTGTGGCATGTGCACATATGTGTGGTGTGGTATGTGTGCACGTATGTATGGTGTGGGATGTGCAGTGTGGGATGTGTGGGATGTGTGTAGGGTGTAGGTATGTGTATGTGCCCTGTGCTCCCCATGCACTCACCTGGGGTGGGATAAACTCACCTTCCATAGCTGGAGTGGATGTCATGTGTCCCACTCCATCACTCTTCTGCCCATTCTTTTTTTGTGGGGAGGAGCGGTTGAGGCAGGGTCTTGATCTAGCCTAGGCTAGCCTAGAATTCACTATGTGGTCTCAAGCTGGCCTGGAACTCACAGCAATCCTCCTATCTCTGCCTCAGGAGTGTTGGGATTAAAGGCATACAGCACCATGCTTGGCTCTTCTGCCCATTCTTATTTGAGCCAGAGTCTCTTACTGACTCCAGAGCTGTATTTTTGTTTTGTTCTGTTAGCTCCGGAGATTCTAGGGTCTCAAGTCTGGGGTTACAGATGCACATGGCCACACCTGGCCATTTATGAGAGTCACGGGACTCAACCTTCAGCAGTCTCTCAGGCCTCCTCTGGCCCTCATGCTTACACAAGAAGTGCTCCTAACTACTGAGACATCTCTTAGCCCATATTTCCTAATTTAGTTTTTTTTCTTGGTGTGTGCATATGATATGTCTGTGTATGTGTGTTTGTGTATGAGTGCCATAGCATGTGCCGGTCAGAGAACAGTCTTGAGTGTCATTCCATGCCTTCTACCTTCTTTGAGGCAGAGTCTCTTTGCCACGATGTATGCCAAACTAGTTGGCCTGTGAACTTTCAAGGATTCTCTTGTCCCCACCTCCCATCTTGCTGTAGGAGTGCTGGGATGGAGATGCATGCTACTGTGTTCAACTTTCTATAAGTTCTGGGGAATCCAAACTCAGGTCATCATGCTTGTGCAGCAAGCACTTTATCTACTGAGCCATTCCCCGCCCCCCGCCCCTCGCTGTTAATGTTTAATTTTAAAATATTGTGGTTGTATTGTGGGTATACAAATTCAAAATTATTATTCTTGTGAATCTAGCCTTGCATCATCATGAACCAGCACTTAAAGACTACATAAATGATCATGAAGAAAATGTTCATAGAAAATGAACGGTAAATGAGGAACATGCTACCACATGGCGGAGGAAAGGCAATACTTGTTATAAAATGTAAAAACCTTGGGTGAATTTTATGCATGTTCTAGTGTTTTGTAGAAGGAAGAACTTGCAAATCATGAAACTGGATGTTTGCCTCAGGAGATTTCTAAGCAAAATGTTGAAGGAGCAACTGTTTTCTTTTGTCTGCTTATAGTAAAATGTGGAAGAAATTAGAAAGAATTGTTAACTAAAAAGTAAACAACTTAAAGATTCATAAAATTGGGCTGGAGAGATGGCTTAGCGGTTAAGCGCTTGCCTGTGAAGCCTAAGGACCCCGGTTCGAGGCTCAGTTCCCCAGGTCCCACGTTAGCCAGATGCACAAGGGGGCGCACACGTCTGGAGTTCGTTTGCAGAGGCTGGAAGCCCTGGTGCACCCATTCTCTCTCTCTCTCTCTCTCTCTCTCTCTCTCTCTCTCTCTCTCTCTCTCTGCCTCTTTCTGTCCTGTCACTCTCAAATAAATAAATGAAAATGAACAAAAAAAATTTTTTAATTCATAAAATTGTCTTTTTATATTATTTTAAAAAATATCCTAAAGAGAACAATAAGAATGGTGTAGACTCTCTTTGCCTCTCTCTCAAATAAGTAAATAAATTAAAATAAAATATTTTAAAAGGGGCTGGAGAAATGGCTTAGTGGTTAAGACACTTGCCTGCAAAGCCAAAGGACCATGGTTCGGTTTTCCAGGACGCACGTAAGCCAGATGCACAAGGGGGCACATACATCTGGAGTTCGTTTGCAGCAGCAGGAGGCCCTGGTATGCCTTCTCTATCTCTCTCTATAGCTCTCTCTCCCTCTCTGTCTGTCTGTCTGTCTCTCTCTCTGCCTCTCTCTAAAATAAATAAATAAACAAATAATATTTTTTACAAAAGAATGGTGTAGACTAAGCATTTGGTAATGAGATTACCACGTGTGTGAACCACAGGCTTACCTGACCATCGCAACAGAAGCCAGGCATTCAGTGAGATTGTACTTATGGGAATAGAGAACATGCGATGAGATGAAGGAAGGCTGTGACTCTGTGCTATGTTCCGAAAAACAGATGAGGGACAGCAAAGGCAGTTCAGAAGTCACCAGAGCATCAACAGGCCGGTCTCCAGACAACACTGTTGGTGCCTGGTGCCTTCCTGGCTTAGACCTAAGGACGACCTCTAGCCAGGAGAACGTCTGGGACAGAACCTCCATGTGTTCCAGTGACTCTGGCAGGCAGGGCATTGAGCCAAGAAGATTATTCTTGAGCTTTACTCCTATTTATTCCTTTTGGAACAGGGATGTCTATCCTATGCCTGCCTCACCACTGTATTTTGGAAACGTATGAATTTTTAGTTTCATAGGTTCATAGCTGGCTGGTGGAGAATTTTGCCTCAGAAAGACTCATACCTCAAGGCTCACCCAAATCTGATTTAGATGTTATTTAGATGAGACTTTGGACTTTTTTTAAAAATTTATTTATTTGAGAGCGACAGACACAGAGAGAAAGACAGATAGAGGGAGAGAGAGAGAATGGGCACGCCAGGGCTTCCAGCCTCTGCAAATGAACTCCAGACGCGTGCGCCCCCTTGTGCATCTGGCTAACGTGGGACCTGGGGAACCGAGCCTCGAACCGGGGTCCTTAGGGTTCACAGGCAAGCGCTTAACCACTACGCCATCTCTCCAGCCCGAGACTTTGGACTTTAGAGTTGATGCTGAACTAGATCTTTGAGGATTCAGTGAATATATTTGGTTTGTGAAAAGAACATATATTTGAAGGAGCAGGGGTGGAATGCTATGGAATATATGTGTCCCCTAAAACTTATATGTTAAAACCCAAAATCCCAATGTGAGTGGAAAATAAGTGCTGATATTCTTGTTATAACAGCTTGAACTCAGAGAGGCATTAGTAAAATATATTTGTTCTGGCAATAAAAAAGAAAAACTTACATGCAGCAACAAAAATGAATCTTGATGTGCCAAGTGAGAAAAGCCAGACCCCTCAAATATAGTCTATATAATTTCAATTATATGGAGTTTAGTAATTGGCAAAACAAATGCAACTTATACTTTTTTGGGCCAGCGGGGCAGAGTAGGGGGTTGTCAAGGTAGGGTCTCACTCTAGCCCAGACTGACCTGAAATTCACTATGTAGTCTCAGGCTGCAACTTACATGAGTGAAGTCCGATCAGTGGTTGCTTTTAAGGTGCTGGGGTGGTATTGATTAAGGAGGGTCACAGGGAGCTTTTTGAGGGATACAAGTGTTCTTTACCTTTCTCAAGTTTTTCATTGTTAAACCTACTGATCAGTAGAAGTTAAACCCTTGCATATCATCAAGTATAAATAATACATCAGTAAACTTAATGCAGCTGGTCCTCCATATCTACTAGTTCCTCATCCATAGATTTCAACAACTGTGACTAAAGGTTTTAAAAAATGATAATAGGGCTGGGGAGATGGCTTAGCAGTTAAGCGCTTGCCTGTGATGCCTAAGGACCCTGGTTCAAGGCTCAATTCCCCAGGACCCACGTTAGCCAGATGCACAAGGGGGCGCACGCGTCTGGAGTTCGTTTGCAGTGGCTGGAGGCCCTGGCGTGCCCATTCTCAATCTCTCTCTCTATCTGCCTCTTTCTTCTCTCTGTCTGTTGCTCTCAAATAAAGAAAAGTAACAAAAAAAAAATTTTTTTTAAAAAATGATAATAGCCGGGCTTGGTGGCACACGCCTTTAATCCCAGCACTCAGGAGGCAGAGGTAGGAGGATCACTGTGAGTTCCAGGCCAACCGAAGACTGCATAGTGAATTACAGGTCAGCCTGGGCTACAGTGAGACCCTACCTCAAAAAGAAATTTTAACAAGAATAATGATACCGAGCTGGAGGTATTGCTCAGTTGGTGGAATGCTTGTCTAGCATGCATAGAGCCCTGACTGTGATCCCTAGCACTGCATCAAACCAGGAGTGGTGGCACTCACTTGGAATCCCAGTCCTCGGGCACCGGAGGCAAGGAGGGTCAGAAGTTCAAGGCCATCTTCAGCTATTTAGCAACTTTATACCAGCCTGGGGTATATGAGACCTTGCATTCAAATAAATAAGTTGAATTAAATTTAAATATAACAATACAACATAACTATTAAAATTAAATATATGACATCATGCATTTTCGTATCTGTCATAAATAATCCAGAGTTAAAGTGTACAGGAGCACTGTATGGGTTTATATGCTGTTTTATAAGGAATTGAGCACCTGGGGACTTTGGCATCTATTCAGGGTCCTGGAATCAATCTCCCTCACAGATACTGAGAGTCAATCTGAATAAGCCCTTCTCACTGAAGAAATTCACCTGCTCTGAGTTGCATGCTTTAAGATCATTTTAAAAATCACCAATGTGGCCAGGCATGGTGGCGCATGCCTTTAATCCCAGCACTCGGGAGGCACAGGTAGGAGGATTGCCAAGAGTTCGAGGCTACCCTGAGACTAAAGAGTAAATTCCAGGTCAGCCTGGGTTAGAGTGAAACCTTACCTCAATCCCCCCACACCTCCCAAAAAAATCACCAATGTGGGGCTGGAGAGATGGCTTAGCGGTTAAGGTGTTTGCCTGCAAAGCCAAAAGATCCCAGTTTGACTCTCCAGGACCCATGTAAGCCAGATGAACAAGGGGGCACATGCATCTTGAATTTGTTTGCAGTGGCTGGAGGCCCTGCCATGCCCATTCTCTCTCTCCCCCCCCTCTTTCTCTCAAATAAATAAATAAAATATATTTTAAAAAATCACCAATGTGGGCTGGAGAGATGGCTTAATGGTTAAGGCACTTGCCTGCAAAGCCAAAGGACCCAGGTTTGATTCCCCAGGACCCACATAAGCCAGATGCACAAGGTGACACATGTGTCTGGAGTTCCTTTGCAGCTGCTAGAGGCCCTGGTGTACCTGTTCATTCTCTCTCTCTCCCCCCTTTTCTCACTTTTTCAAATAAATCACCAATGTGGGCTAGAGAGATGGCTAAGTGGTTAGTGGTTAGGTACTTGCCTGTGAAGCCTAAGGACCTAGGTTCATCTCTCCATAACCCATGTAAGCCTGATGCATATGGTGGCGCATGCATCTGGAGTTCATTTGCCGTGTCTAGAGGCCCTGATGTGCCCATTCTCATTCTTTCTCTAATAAATATAAAAGTTTAAAAAAATCACCAATGTTTAAGGTTTAGATAAGCTCTGATGTGCAAGCCATGCTGGAAACAGCTGAGAAGGTCTGATTGTGCATTCAGAGGCCATGGAGTATGTGCTAACCTCTTTCCGTTTCCCATGTCTCAGCCCATGAATGTCTCCAAACCCTGTCTTTGAAGAGGCAGATTTAAGACTTGTATTCCTGTCTTTAGATGAGATCGGTGTGCGTTCAGGATGGTAAAACTGTAGAATATTCCTGTCTTTAGACATAGCTTCCTTGTGAGTAAATGTTTTCTTTTGCAAAATGAGTTTTCCAAAAACCATTTTGGGAATTGGTATACTAAGTGACTGGCAAAGTGACTTTGATTTGGTCATGTGTGTATATGCATGTGTGTGTGTGTGTGTATGTGCATGTGTGCGTGTGTGTATTGTCTCACTTTTCTTTGTCTCTTGAGAAGATAAAAGGCCTGGGGAACTAGTGAGTGCAATTACAGATCCAAGGGCAAGGGGGCTGGATAGCAGCACAAGTCATGTTTGACAGAGGATGAAGAAGTCTTTAGGAGGGCAGACTCCAAGATAACAGAACAGATAGACTACTTCATGAGGAAGCCTAAGGACTTAGTGTAATGTTTTACCAAGAAGTGTAATATTAAAATTTGTGAGCTAAAGAGATGGCTCAGAGGTTAAGGCACTTGCCTGCAAAGCCTAACAACTCAGGTTTGATTACCCAGTACCCATGTAAAGCCAGACAGACAAAGTGGCACATGCATCTAGAGTTGTTTTCAGTGGCTAGAGGCTCTGGTGTGCCCGTTCATTCACACACACACACACACACACACACTCTCTCTCTCTCTCTCTCTCCCCTCTGCTTGCAAATAAAATAAATAAATATTTTTTAAAAGAAGTGATGCAGGGGGCTGGAGAGATTGCCTAGTGGTTTAGGTGCTTGCCTGCAAAGCCAAAGGACCTCGGTTTGATTTCCCAGTATCCACGTAAGCCAGAGATGCACAAGGTGGCGCATGCATCTGGAGCTCGTTTGCAGTGGCCAGAAGCCCTGGTGTGCCCATTCTTATTCTCTTTCTCTCTTTCCTTCTCTCAAATAAATAAATAAAAATAAAATAAAAGAAGTGCTGCAAGCCAGGCATGGTGGTGCATGTCTTTAATCCCAGCACTCAGGAGGCAGAGTTAGGAGAATCGCCATGAGTTCAAGGCTACCCTCAACTACATAGTGAACTCCAGGTCAGCCTGAGCTAGAGTGAGACCCTACCTTGAAAAAAAAAAGAAGAAGAAGTGATGCAAGCATCTAGTGTTCATTTGCACTGTCAAGAGGTCCTGGCATACCTCCCCCGCCCCCAAACATGTGCAGATAATAAATCAATAAAACTTTGCTATGATACTTTATTATATACTGTACTATATTATACTATACTATTATTCTATACAATTTGCTATTAAATGAAACCAAAGCACCCATAGCATCAGGGGACAAAAGGAAGGGAAACAGCATGGTTGCAATATACCATAATGCTCACCTGGGATTATATGCATATAGGTATAGACATGTATATTAGTTACTTTTCTCATTGCTGTGGCAAAGTACTTGATAAGAGCAACTTAAAAGGGGGTTTATTGGGGCTGGAGAGATTGCTTAAGGGTTAAGGTACTTACATGCAAAGCCAAAGGACCCCGGTTTGATTCCCCAGGACCCACATAAGCCAGATGCACAAGGGGGCGCATGCGTCTGGAGTTTGTTTGCAGTGGCTGGAAGACATGGTGTGCCCATTCTCTCTCTCTCTCAAATAAATAAAGAAAAGAAAATATTTATTTAAAGGGCTTTATTGAGCCAGGCGTGCTGGTGCACACCTTTAATCCCAGCACTCAAGAGGCAGAGGTAAGAGGATCATAGTGAGTTCGAGGCCACCCTGAGACTACATAGTGAATTCCAGGTCAGCCTGGGCTAGAGTGAGACCCTACCTGGAAAACAAAAAGGAGGGAGGGATATTCTGGCTCACAGTTTGAAGATACAGTCCATCATACCAGAGGAAGAATGGTGGTAGAGCCTGAAGCAGCTGGTCCCATTGCATTGAGTCAGGAAACAGAAGGAGATGAACACTGGTGCTCAGCTCATACATATTCTGTCTGTCTCTCTTTCTCCTCTCTCTTTCTCTCTTTTAAAATGATTTCCTTATAGCACAGAGAGAGAATGAAAATGAGCATCCCAGGGCTCCTGGCCTCTGCAAATTAAGTCCAGTTACATGTGCCACTTTGTGTATCTGGCTTTATGTGGATTCTAGGGAATCAAACCCAGGCTGTTTGGCTTTGTAAGCAAGTGTCTTTAATGGCTGAGCCATCTCTCCAGCTCACATCCTCCCTTTTATTTAGTCTAGGACACCACACCAGTCTATAGGATGGTGCAACCCACAGTGTGGATCTTCCCTTCTCAATTGACCTAATCTAGAAACTATCTCAAAGGTGTGCCCAGAGATTTGCCATATAGGTTAGGCAAGTTGACAACATTAACCATCATATAATGTTAATGCTGTTATAAATCGTTTTTATTTTTTTTTTTATTTTAGAGAGAGAGAGAGAGAATTGGCATGCCAGGGCCTCGGCCACTGAAATTGAACTCCAGACACCTGTACCACCTAGTGGGCATGTGGGACCTTGCATTTGCCTCACCTTTGTGCATCTGGCTTACATGGGATCTGGAGAGTCAAACATGGGTCCTTAGGCTTTGCAGGCAAGTGCCTGAACCACTGAGTCATCTCCCTAGCCCTGTTGTACATCTTAAAAGTTGGAGACTGGAGAGATTGCTTAGTGATTAAAGGCACTTTTTTGCAAAGCCTGACAGTCTTAGTTCAATTCCCCATTATCCAGCCAGAAGCACAAAGTGGCACATGCATCTGGAGTTCATTTGCAGTGGTAGGAGGCCCTGGCACATCCATACTCACTCTCTCTGTGCCTATCTCTTTCATTTTCTATTTATCTTCAAAGCAAATAAAATATTAAAAAATAAAGTCTAAAAGTTGTAATACAATTATTTTGTAGTAACTGACAATAGATGGCTTTGAAGAGCATTCCTTCACCATAATATAAAGTCAGTAGAAAAATAGATAAAAGAGGCCAGGATACACATACTTCTGAAAATCATAGACACCCAAATACAAGAAGGGAAAATTTTCTGAAAGTTAAAAGCAGCTACTTTTGAGGAAAGAGGCAGAAGGTAAGGGGAAGTGGGGCCAGAGTGTTTGGCACAAGTCAACACTACTGAGGGGTGTGTGAGCTTGTGTGCACATGTGCTGCAGTGCATGGGTGGAGGTCAGAAGACGACCTTGGGTGTCCTCATTTTTCACTTTGGTTTTGAAGCAGGGTCTCTTATTTGCTGCTGCATCCTCCAGGCTAGCCAGCTCACAGACTTCCAGATACTCTCCTGTCTCCAGCTCCCATCTTGCTGTATGCCTGCTGGGATCATAGACAATGACATTATTGCATCCAGCTTCACATGGGTTCTGGTGATCTGAACTCAGGTCTTTATGCCTGGGTGGCAAGTACATCTTTCCACTGAGCCATCTCCCCCTGACAGATACTATTTTAACTTTATTATTATTTTTGAGGGAATGAGGGGGAGAGAGAGAGAGGGAGAGGGAGAGAGAGAATGGGCATGCCAGGACCTTCAGCCTGCTGCAAACAAACTCCAGGTGTATGTACCCCTTGTGTGCCTGTGCAACACTGTGCACTTATGTCATGTGTGTCTGGCTATGTGGGACCTGGAATCTGAACATGAGTTCTTAGGATTTGCAGTCAAGTGCCTTAACCACTAAGCAATGTCTCCAGCTCAATTTTAACTTTGATAAAATAAATTTATGGTGGGCGTTAAAATTTTATCTACAAAGCAATAGTAAACCTTTTAAAAAGAATTTTTATTTTTATTTATTGATTTATTTAGAGAGAGAGAAGCAGAGTGAGAGAGAGAGAGAGAGACAGAGAGAATGGGCATGCCACTGCAAACAAACTCCAGATGCGTGAGCCACCATGTGCATGTGGCTTATATGGGCTCTGGGGAGTCGAACCTGGGTCCTTAGGCTTCACAGGCAAGCACCTTAACTGCTATGCCATCTCTCCAGCCCAATAGTAGACTTTTTAAACATTATTTTATTTATTTATTTGAGAGCAAACAACAGAGAGACAGGCAGATAGGGAAAGAATGGAAGTACCAGGGCCTCTAGTCACTGCAAAGAAATTCCAGATGCATGCATCAGCTTGTCTTTACACGGGTACTGGGGTACTGAACCCAGGTCCTTAGGCTTTGCAGACAAGTACTTTAATGGCCGAGCCATCTGTCTAGCCCCTCAGTAATCTTTTTCTTTTTCTCTTGGCACGTGTGTGTGTGTGTGTGTGTGTGTGTGTGTGTGTGTGTTGTGATGTGTGTGGTGGTGTATGCATGTGTATGTGCTATGTGCCCATGTGGTGCCCCCTTCACTCGCCTGCTGTGGGTGCACTCACCTGTGGTGGCTGATGTTTATGCATGTTCTGTATATTCAAACTCTGGCAGTCTCAGGCCCTCTTAGGGTCTTTGTGCTTGCCCAGGTTAATGCTGAGCCATCTCTTGTCCAGTTTTCGATGATGGAGTTCTGCTCTCTTAAGATTTCCAGGGCATTTTGAATTAAAAAAAAAATAAATCTGAAGCCATTTTCTAAGGTGGTTTACTAGTTAAAAAGGCCTAAAGGTACACCTGACAGGAAACACAATTTACCATCATTGGTTTACTTGATTTTTCCAAGTTTTTACTAAAACTCAATAAACAAAATCATGGAACGCAGCTCAGAAGCAAAAACAGGGGAGAGAGTATTTTGCTTCCCGCTCTGAATGGAGAAGTCCTTCTTGAGCTGTTTGCAGATTGGAAGTCTCTTTTACTCCCACTGTCCAAGGTTTTTGGCCTATCCATAAATACAGAATTTCTCAATTCTAACATTCAGCTTAGTAATAGCTGTAGAAATGGCAAGCCTACTCTGATATGAATTGCAAAATGCAACCCAGTTTTGAAAACAGGAATATATGAGAGCTGTGTGCTTGTCAACGAAAAGATACACTAAAAGACCTTGATTTCTGGGTTTGTTTTGTATCTCCCATCTTGGCCTACTGGCTTAGATTAGTTTGATGGTGGTGAAGTGCCCGTGAATTCCTGCTGCTCAGGCTTCATTCCCTCAACTGAGCTGAGGGCCACCAACGGCTCCCATTGCAGTCGCCCCTTGTCAGGGACAGCTCACTTGGTGTGACAATGGGGCAGAGCCCTCTGAAAATCAGTTTGGTTCTTCCGTGCAGACTTGCCTTGGTGCTGGGTGAGGCCTTGGTTTGCAATCATGCCGACCCACTTCTGTCAATGCGGAGGTCCTGCTTCCTTCCGGACCCACCATTGATGGGGTTCCTGAGATTGCTCACCAACAAATCTTCAGACCTTCGAAGCTGCTTCCTGGGATTCCCTTGACTCTCCATGATGAAGAGATTTAAGGAGTTCCTGCCTGAGAAATAAACCAGAGTCCTTCTGGAAATGAAATCATCCACCTTGGAGCCTTGGTTGACTTCCTAAGGTCCCTGGCCTGTGCTTTTCTGGGCTAGCCCCATCAGGAGTCTTTCTTGACCACTGATGTGAGGCTTGACTTCCACGAATTCCTCACTGCCCCAGACCTCCTCATGCTTCCTCATCTGTTAAATGGGCGTGTTAAGGGAAACAAGTGCTGTGAAACCTATAGTGATGGCAGGGCCTCTTTCCCACTCTAGTTTTCCTCTTTGTGTCTCCCTCCAGTCCTTATCGCCAGTAAGCCACCCCGATTTGCCTCTCAGGGAGAGGAGTACAGCTCCTGTCACACTAATCAGGCTCCCAGGAGCTTCTGCCTATGTCCTAATGTCAGGGGAGTGAGGCCAGTAAAACCCTCAGCTTCTTAGGTGTGTGGCATTCTCCTAGGGCCTCCCACCTTCCTTGTGGAAGGGCCCAGCCAGTCACTGAGCCAAGAAGCAATGCTGGGGAGAGCTCAGGCTGCTTGTGGTTCCCTTGGGAACTTGAGGGGGTGTCAGGATGTGTTCCTTTTCTGCTCTCAGCTGGGAATGAGCTGGTGGAGTGCATTCCTTCATCCCCCCTCCCTCCCCCAACCTCCCTCTGCTCCAACAGCCCACCAGTTCTGGGGCAGCCCTGGCTAGCAGTTTGGGCCTTTCTTTCTGCACACAATTGACTAGAGGGCCTGGGTCTGGCCCATTCAGACCCTGCATGGAAGGGCTAGTTTTGTTACTGTGCTCGCAGCTTCTAGACACATCTTTTCTAACGGGGGAGGGGTGGGGGAGAAACTAGCCTGTCCTCTAGGTTACAGTTTTGGCTGGCATTTTCTGTAACTTCAAGATTAAACATTTCAGATGATCTTACCTCCCCCCTTGCCCCACCAAAAGCGTTCCTATGGATTCTGAGTTCTGGTTACCTTTTTAATTTCTTTTTTCACTCCCTAATACTGAAAGGTTCGATTCTTCCATCTATCCATCAACAAATCGCATTGAATGACGGTGCTCAGTGACCCAGGATGCCACCGAAGACAAAACACACCGTACATATTTTCTGGTCTCCCTGGAAAATGAGTGCAAACACTTTCATCACTGCAGAGAAAGAGCATATGCACCGAGCGGCGAAGATCTGCTTTGTTTGCGTTGTGTTTTTCTAAGAGGAGGTTTCCCCCTCTTTCAAACAGTGAAATTTGTATTGTTCTTTGCCTGCAAATTAACCAGTTAAGTAGAACTTCTATGCATCTGGCTCATTTTTTTTTCTGCACACACCCCAGGATCTCTGCCTTTTCTCCTTTCTGGCTCTTGAAAATCCACTCCAGTTTTTTCCCTGACTTCTTCTTCTTCTTTTTTTTTTTTAATTTAAATTTTGTTTATTTGAGAGTAACAGAGAGAAAGAGAGAGAGAGAGAATGGGTGCACCAGGGCCTCCAGCCACTACAAACAAACTCCAGATAGTCGCGCCACCTTGTGCATCTGGCTTACATGGGTATTGGGGAATCAAGCCTCGAACTGGGATCCTTAGGCTTCACAGGCAAGTGCTTAACTACTAAGCCATCTATCCAGCCCTACCCTGACTTCTTAAAAGTAGGACTGAAAATATTTTCATTCCGATTCATAGTATATCTGTCTTTTTGTAAAGCTCCGTTTTAAAGAGCCCTCTCTTCTCTGTGAATGATTTGTGCTTGATTCAGTGGAAAACTGTTTCAGTTGCTCTTCTCTTTCATTCTCTCATTAAGTTTATGAAGAGATAGACTCTTGCTCCCAGACGTGAAGCCAGAGGAGAACCAGGAGCTAGCGTCCCCCATGAAGCCCTTCTGTCCTCACCACACCCACTGCAAGCCCCTCCCTCTGTGCGGGGCTGAGGACAATTAATCTCCAACTACACAGTGAAAGGTTTAGGATGAAAATGTTTGTGCACAGGGTGGTCTATTTAAAACAGCTTCCATGTGACGCAATCCAACTCCAAAAGGAAACTTTCGGATGAGTCACCGTTTAACAATAATAATTAGCATTGGGGAAACTTGCTTTGAACACCAGCAGAAGAGTATTTTGCAGATTTCTTAAGAGTTTCCACACTCTGGGCAGGCCTACTTAAGACTGACATTGAGGTTGGCTTATATGAGTTTGGAGTAGGGACGATTAATAACAGTTTCAGGGAAAGAGATGAATGAATTGAGAAGACTTTAAATTCAGATGAGCCATCAGTGAGAGCTAGTTCAAGAAACCAGTACAACGTTAGGATGCATTAATAACAGCAGAGCACTTCACACAGGAGGTGCCAGTGCCGCCATGCTTTATGATGGTCAGGCTGTGTTAGAACTTTTGATTTTAGTTTGTTATAGGCAACAAATTTTTAAAAATAGGCATAAAAAAATCAAGGATAAAGCTAGAGAAATGGCCTAGCAGTTAAGGCTCTTGCCTGCAAATAAGGACCCAGGCTCAACACCCCAGAACCCATGTAAGCCAGATGCACATGGTACAATTGTCTGGAGTAAGTTTGCAGTGGCTAGAGGCCCTGCTGTACCCATTCTCTCTTTCTCTCTTTCAAATAAATAAGTAAAATATTTTTAAAAATCAAAGACAAACTGAATAATGAAGGCTCTGGAAATCATGCAAAATATCTTAACTGGATTCACTAAGGGAACAGGATTTGAGGAAGCTGTGATGACCCATCTCTAATCCAGCACTTAGGAAGATGAGGCAGGAGGAACATGAATTCAAAGCCACCCTGGGCTACACAGAAAGGCCCTGTCTCTAAAAAGCAGCAAACAAACAAACCAGGGGCAGGGGAAAGAGCTCACTGGTAAAGCACCTCTCTGCATGGGGAACTGAGTTTGGATCCCATGTACCCACATAGATGCCAGATGGGCTTGGAGGCCTGCCTGCAATCATAGTGCCAAGAAGGCAGAGACAGTGGGCAAGCTAGCTAGCTAGACAGGCCAAATTGACAAGCTATGAGTTCAGGTGAACAACCCTGCTTCAGAAAATAAAGTGGAGAGAGATCAAGGAAGAAACATGAAATTCAGGTTCTGGCTTCCACAAGTACACATATACTTGCTCATACCCATATAAATGTGTATACACAGATGCATGCACACGATCCAACACAAATAAACTTGCAAAAAAACAAAAGAAGAAGAAGAAAAATGGGGTTTAGCAATGAAAACATTTGCCTGCAAAGCCAAAGGACCCAGATTCAATTCCCAAGACCCATGTATGCCAGATGCACAAGGTGGCACATGTGTCTGGAGTTCATTTGCAGAAGCTCAAGGCCATGGTACACCCATTCTCTCTCTTTCTTCTTTCTCTCAAATACATAAATAAAAATGAAATATTAAAAAAAGAATGGATAAAACCTACAGACATTGGGATTAAATAGTGAAATGGAAATTTTGGGGTTCTTTGTCAATACATCAACATGCCAACACACCTACAAATTTAGGGTACCCAGGATTCTTGTCTTATGAATTTAAAGAATTAAAATCCATAGACCAGAGGGCAAGGTTTAGAGAGACTTCATTAGATTAAGAGAAGGAAAGAGAAGAAAGTCCAGAGATCCCCTGCCATGTGGAGGGCAGAGTGGGTAAAGAGCCCATGTGGGAGTAAGGTGGGAAGTTTACCAGAACCTGAAAGTTCAGGACCAGCAAGAGTGTGTCCCCTGGCACACATCTACTTATACCCTTACTGGGGTGAGCATCATCTTCAGGCTCAGGTGAACCTGAGGGACAGCTGATTGGTATGAGCTAGTGGCAGGCTCAGGAAGAGACCAGCTATGACATCAAGTTCTGGGGACTGAACTTGACCAACCACAATGTCAGAATTAGATTTAAATTCAAGGAAAGGGGCCGGGTGTGGTGGTGCACACTTTTAATCCTAGAACTCTGAAGACAGAGGTAGGAGGATCACTGTTAGTTCAAGGCCACCCTGAGACTACATAGTGAATTTCAGGTAAGTTGGGCTAGATTAAGACCCTACCTTGAAAAAACAAAAACAAAAAACAAAAAGAAAAAAAAATTCTAGGAAAGAGGACCTCCCTTCCAGGAGGGGCTCAGGTTGTTTGTGGAAAAACAGATTTTTTAGGCAGGAGATAAGAAGTTGGATCATTCTTTGATCTCTTGCAAATAAATAAATAAAATATTAATAAAAAATAATTCTAGCACAATCAACATTTGTTGTGAAGTCTGCTATGTACAAAACAACGTTAAAAAGTAACATGCTGTGCTAAAGGCCGAAACCTCTGTGATCTAGCCTGACCGTATTTCTTTCTCAGATGTTTTTCAGGAATCTCAAAAACAAGTCTAAACCTTTGTTTACAGTAAAAACATCCTACATCCCTTGCAATACTTGGGACCTAGAGTTTGACCTTATCAACTGTAATCCTATCTAACCCTTTCAGATGGAACTTCAGAAGCCACCAAAAAGTATATATGGCTTCTATAAAGACACTTTATTACACTCTCTTCCTCTTTTTTAAGTTATTCTTTGTATTTGTCATTTTTTTTTTCTGAGGTAGGATCTCACTCTAGCCCAAGCTGACTGGAATTCACTAGGTAGTCTCAGTGTGGCCTCGAACTCACTATGATCCTCCTACCTCTGCCTCCCCAGTGCTGGAATTAAAGGCGTGCACCAACACGCCCAACTTTAAATTATTTTTTCATTGATAACGTTCATACATGTACACAATGTATTTTGATTATAATCTCCTCCTATTACCTTTGTCTTCCTTCCTTCCTTTCCCCCAAATTCCTTCGTCTTTCCAGCACGTCTCTCTTCTCTTTAATTGTGGCTCTCTTGGAGAAGCCCACACCCTGCCCTCAAATATGTCTTACTCCCCTTCCCTAGTGTCTTCCGTTCTTTATTTCTTCTTCCCTACTGTCTAATGACCGGCATTTAAAAAATTTATTAAAGATGTCTTTTAGCTGGACATGGTGGTGTGGCAGGATATGGGGGCTCAGGAGGGGTCTCCCAAACTTGTGAACCCCAATTTTGGGTGCTAATCCTATTTTAACAAAGAATGGATAAAAAATGAACTCAAGAAGGCTAAATTATGAGTTATTGGGCTTATTTAGGGAGAAATCATAATTCATGAGGTTTATTTAAGGGAAATTGATACCTAGGAAAGGGCTGGGGTAATACACAGAGGATAAAATAACAGACCAGAGAAGATTAAGTAATAGTGAAGAACTCAAAGATCAAAGATACATATTACATATAAAAAAGTGAGAGGTACCCCCAAAGCATAACACAGATAGAAAACAAGAATAAAAACACCCAAGCCAAGATAAACATTCTCCCCTTCCCAGTTGGTCTGAGCCAAGCTGGAAAGGATGGACAGACTCACCCGGATGCTCAGGCCAAGTGACAGGGCAAAAAGGCAGAGAGAGTGCTGAGCCATGTGAGTAACTTCCTGTATATGGTTCAGAAATCCAATCTGGCTGAGCCAAAATGCTACAAGATAAATAACTTTTTAAGTACCCAAAAAATTCCACAATATGAAACTTTGTCTCATGTACAAAATTGAAAACACTGAGGCTGGGGCGATGGCTCAGTGGGAAAGTGCTTGCTACACAACCCTGAGGACTGGAGGTGGATCCCCAACCCCACATAAACGTCCAGTGAGTGTGATTGCCTGCCTATAATCCCAGAGCTCAGCAGGTGGAAACAAGGGATCCCTAGGTCAAGATGGCTAGCTCGATAGCCAATTCGGTGAGTTTTGTGTTCAAAAGAGAGGCCCTGTCTCAATTAAGGAAGTCACCCAACATCAACTTCTGACCTCCACATGCATATACACATACATGCATATGTACTTGCATATACATGGGCACCCATACACATGTGAATACACATACACATGCAAAATTTGTTTCTGGAATACCTTAATAGTATGTATAAGGTATATCTTAAGTGTGATTAAATTTCATGTTTAGGTATGGATGTTGTTGCAGTCAGGTTTGCATTGCTGGCAGAAACTACCTGACCAAGAGCAGCTTTTGGGAAAAAAAGGATTTATTTTGGCTTACAAACTTGAGGGGACACTGCACAATGGAAGGGAAAACAATAGCATGAACAGAGGGTGAGTATCACCCCCTGGCCATCATCAGGTGGACAATAGCAACAGGAGAGTGTGCCAAACACTGCCAGGGGGAGTGGGGGGAAACTGGTTATAACACCCATAAGCCCACCCCCAACAATACAATTCCTCCAATTGCCATTAGCTGGGGACCTAGCATTCAGAACACCTAAGTTTATGGGGGACACCTGAATCAAACCACCACATTCTGCCCCTGGTCCCCATAAACTGATAACCATCCATTATGTCAAATGCAATGCATTCAGTCCATCTTTAAAAGTCCCCATAGTTTTATCAATCTTAATGATGTTTAAACATCCCCATAATCCAAGATCTTTTAACTGAGCCATTATACCAAAAAATGCCTCCCAAAACCATAGTGGCACAGAATAAACATTCACAATGCAAAAGATGACACTGGGCATAGCAAAGAAACAGTCAACCAAGATTTAACATAGGGCAAACATCAGACTCTGTAGTTCCAAGTCCAACAACTATTCTCAGTGACAAATCTCCAAGTCCAATAACTCAACAAGTCTCTGGAGTTCCAATTCCACCCCTCCAGCTAGGCTATTCAGAGTCCTGGAAAACTTGACCCATGCCTGACAGCTTTCTTTAGCAGCCATCTTGTGGTCCTGGTCTCCACTGCAACCCATGACACATCCTCATGGCTCCATTGGGTCTCCGTGCAGGCAAACCAGTAAACCTGCTGCCATGGCCATTTCCAAAGCACAAGACCGTATTGTAAATTCAAAGACCCTCTCTTTCTTGCATTTGTTATACTCTACATTACCAGGTGGGGTGCCAATTTGTTAATCCGGGGGGCAATAAAGTAGACTTTGAAGAACAGAACACTCCTTAAGCATTCAGTCCCTTGAAGAGTCCACATTCTTCCTGTTGCTCCAATGCAAGTAGGCTGACCCAATCTTTTTTTTTTTTATCTCACTTTTTATTTATTTATTTATTTGGAGGTCGGGTCTTGATCTAGCCCAACCTGACCTGGAATTCACTATGTAGTAAAGGTTGGCTTTGAACTCATAGAAATCCTTTTACCTCTGCCTCTCAAGTGCTGGGATTAAAGATGAAGGCCACAATGCCCAAACTTTTATCTCATTTTTAAAATTGTTGACAATTTCCATAATTATAGACAATAAACCATGATAATTCCCTCCCCTCTCACTTTCCCCTTCACAGCTCCATACCCCAAAATATACCATACCCCTTCTCAATCAGTCTCTCTCTCTTTGTTTTTAGCATATCTTTTTTTAAAAATTTATTTATTTATTTATTTGAGAGCAACAGACACATAGAGAAAGACAGATAGAGGGAGAGAGAGAGAATGGGCGCGCCAGGGCTTCCAGCCTCTGCAAACGAACTCCAGACGCGTGCACCCCCTTGTGCATCTGGCTAACATGGGTCCTGGGGAGTTGAGCCTAGAACTGGGGTCCTTAGGCTTCACAGGCAAGTGCTTAACTGCTACGCAATCTTGCCAGCCCTAGTATATCTTTTTTTTTAATCTCAATTTTTATTAACATTTTCCATGATTATAAAAAAATTCCATGGTAATATCCTCCCTTCTTCCTGCATATTCCCCTTTGAAATTCCATTCTCCATCATATCCCTTCTCCTTCTCAATCATTCTACTTACATATATACAATACCAACCTATTAAGAACCCTCCTCCCTTCCTTTCTCTTCCACTTATATCTCCTTTTAAACTTACTGGCCTCTGCTACTGAGTTTTTCCCTTCTCACACAGAAACCCAATCATCTGTAGCTAGGATCCACATATGAGGGAGGACATGTGGAATTTGGCTTTCTGGGCTTGGGTTACCTCACTTAGTATAATCCTTTCCAGATCCATCCATTTTTCTGCAAATTTCATAACTTCATTTTTCTTTACAGTTAAGTAGAACTCCATTGTATAAATGTGCCACATCTTCATTATCCACTCATCAGTTGAGGGACATCTAGGCTGGTTCCATTTCCCAGCTACTATATATTGAGCAGCAATAAACATGGTTGAGCACGTACTTCTAAGGAAATGAGATGAGTCCTTAGGATATATGCCTAGAAGTGCTATAGCGGGGTCATAAGGTAGATCAATTTTTAGCTGTTTTAGGAACCTCCACACTGATATCCACAATAGTTGGACCAGATTGCATTCCCACCAGCAGTGTAGAAGGGTTCCTCTTTTCCCACATCCACGGCAACATTTATGATCATTTGTTTTCATAATGCTAGCCAATCTGACAGGAGTGAGATGGAATCTCAATGTAGTTTTAATCTGCATTTCCCTGATGACTAGTGACATAGAACATTTTTTAAATGTTTATATGCCATTCGTATTTCTTCCTTTGAGAACTCTCTATTTAGCTTCATAACCCGTTTTTTTATTGGCTTATTTGATTCCTTATTAGTTAACTTTTTAAGCTCTTTGTACATCCTAGATATTAATCCTCTATCAGATATATAGCTGGTGAAGATTTTTTTTCCCATGCTGTAGGTTGCCTCTTTGCTTTATTCACAGTATCCTATGCAGTGCAAAATCTTTGTAATTTCATGAGGGCCCAGTGATTAATCTGTGGTTTTATTGCCTGAGCAATTGGGGTTATATTCAGGAAGTCTTTGCCAAGACCAATGTGTTGAAGGGTTTCCCCTACTTTTTCCTTTAGCAGATTCAGAGATTCAGGTCTGATATTAAGGACTTTAATCCATTTGGACTTAATTCTTGTGCATGGAGAGAGAGAAGAATCTACTTTCATCCTTATACAGATGCATACCCAGTTTTCCCAGTACCATTTGCAGAAGAGGCTGTCTTTTCCCCCAATGAGTATTTTTGGCATTTTTATTAAATATCAGGTGACTATAGCTACCAGGACTTGTATCTGGGTCCTCCATTCTTTTCCATTGATCTACATGTCTGCTTTTGTGCCAGTACCATGCTGTTTTTGTTACTATGGCTCTGTAGTATAGGTTAAAATCAGGTATGGTGATACCACCAGCCTTATTTTTGTTGCTCAGTATTATTTTAGATATTCGAGGTTTTTTGTGATTCCAAATGAATTTTTGGATTGTTTTGTCTATTTCCATGAAGAATGCCTTTGGAATTTTGATGGGGATTGCATTAAATGTGTAGATTGCTTTTGGTAAGATTGCCATTTTCACAATATTGACTCTTCCAATCCAGGAACAAGGGATGTTTCTCCACTTTCTAGTGTCTTCTGCAATTTCTTGCTTGAGTGTTTTAAAGTTTTCATTGTAGAGATTCTTTACTTCCTTGGTGAGGTTTATTCCAAGGTACTTTATTTATTTTTTTTTTTTGATGCAACTGTGAATGGGAGTGATTCTCTGATTTCATCCTCTGTGTGTTTGTTGTTAGCATATATGAAGGCTACTGATTTCTGTGTATTGATTTTGTATCCTGCTACATGGCTATAGGTTTTTATCAGCTCTAACAGTTTGCTAGTAGAGTCTTTAGGGTCCTTTATGTATAGAATCATGTCATCTGCAAATAATGATAACTTGATCTCTGCCTTTCCAATTTGTATCTCTTTTATGTGTGTCTCTTGCCTTATTGCTATGGCTAAGACTTCCAGAACTATATTAAATAAAAGTGGGGACAGTGGACACCCTTGTCTTGTTCCTGATTTTAGTTGAAAACCTTCCAGTTTTTTCCCATTTAGTAATATATTGGCTGTAGGCTTGTCATAAATAGCCTTTATTATATTGAGATATGTTCCTTCTATTCCCAGTCTCTGTAGGACTTTTATCATGAAGGGATGTTGGATTTTGTCAAATGCTTTCTCTGCGTCTAATGAGATGATCATGTGATTTTTGTCCTTCAATCCTTTTATATGATGTATTACATTTATAGATTTGCATATATCGAACCATCCCTGCATCTCTGGGATAAAGCCTCTTTGGTCAGGGTGAATGATCTTTCTGATATATTTTTATATTCTGTTTGCCAATATTTTGTTGAGAATTTTTGCATCTATGTTCATGAGGGAGATTGGTCTGTAATTTCCTTTTTGTTCTATCTTTGTCTGGTTTTGGCATCAGGGTGATGCTGGCTTCATAGAAGGAATTTGCTGGAATTCCTTCTTTTTCTATTTCCTGGAAAAGCTTAAGAAGCAATGGTGTTAGCTCTTCCTTAAAGGTCTGGTAAAATTCGGCATTGTATTCATCTGGGCCTGGGTTTTTTTTAGTTGGGAGATTTTTGATAACTGTTCAGATCTCCATGCTTGTTATAGGTCTATTTAAGTGATTAATCTTATCTTTATTTTAATTTAGGTAGGTCATATAAATCAAGGAACTCATCCATTTCTTTCAGATTTTCATGATCTGAGGAGTGTATGCTTTTATACTATGTTGTAGGGAGCCAATGCAGACGCCATTACAAAATGGCGCTGGCTTCCTGCCAGTCTTTAAGTAAACAACTCCACTGCAGGGGGCTAATGCAGACGCCATTACAAAATGGCGCTAGCTTCCTGCCAGTCTTGAGGTAAACAATTCCTTATTTGGGCAGCACCTTGTCCTGAGCCTATCCCGTGGCTCCTGTTTGGGTGGGTGAGCCTATGGCAGCCAATCAGCAGGCGCCCCATAGTCTTCTGCCCTATAAAAGCAGCTACACTCCTGCACCCCTTGCCCCTCGCCATCAGCTTTCCTGTTAACCAAGAGGCTCTCCAATAAAGTGTGATCAAGAAGGATCTTCGTTTGCTGGTCGTTCTTCTCCTGCTGGTCAGGGGGTTCGCCGCACTATGTCCCTATGATTTTTTTGAGTTTCTCTGGCATCTGTTGTGATGTTACCTTTTTCACCACTAATTTTATTAATTTGTGTCTCTTCGTTCTTTCTTGTGGTCAGATTTGCTAAGGGTTTATCAATCTTGTTTATCCTTTCAAAGAACCAACTGTTTGTTTCATTAATTTTTTGGATTTTTTTGTTTGTTTGTTTGTTTCTATTTCATTAATTTCTGCCCTAATCTTTATTATTTCTTCCCATCTGCTGATTTTTGGTTTGCCTTGTTCTTCTTTTTCCAAGGCTTTAAGGTGAAGCATTAGGTCGTTTACTTGCGACCTTTCTGATTTCTTAATATAGGCACTTAAAGCTATAATTTGCCTCTAAGAACTGCCTTCATTGTGTCCCAAAGATTTTGGTATGTTGCATCCTCATTAATGTTTGACACTATAAATATTTTGATTTCCTTCTTGATTTCTTCATTGACCCAGTCATCATTTAGTAGTGTGTTGTTTAGTTTCCATGATTTTGTGTATGCTCTATAGCCTTTCTTGCTATTGATTTGCAGTTTGATTCCATTGTGGTCAGATAGAGTGCAAGGAATTGTTTCAATTTTCCTGTATTTATTAAGATTTGCTTGGTGTCCTAATATATGGTCTATTTTAGAGAATGCTCCATGTGGTGCTGAAATGAATGTATATTCTGCAGCCTTTGGATGAAATGTCCTGTAGATATCTGTTAGGTCCATTCCTTCTATGACCTCATTTAGTCCAGATACCTCTCTGTTTATTTTTTCCTGGGATGACCTGTCAATTGATGAGAGTGGAGTGTTGAAGTTACCCACTACCACTGTGTTTGGTGTTATCTGTGACCTTAGTTCTAATAGTGTTTGTTTGATGAATTTGGGTGCCCTTATATTAGGGCATATATATATATATATATATATATATATATATATATATTATATATATATTATATATGTTTAGGATTGTAATGTCCTCCTGTTGGAGTGTGCTCTTAATCAATATAAAGTGACCTTCCTTATCTTTCTTGACTAGCGTTGGACTGAAGTTTACCTTGTCAGATATTAGGATAGCAAACCCTACTTGTTTTTTAGGCCCATTTGCTTGAAACACTGCTTTCCAACCTTTCTCCCTAAGATAGTGTCCATTCTTTGTAGAAAGGTGGGTTTCTTGGAGGCAACCAATTGAAAGATCCTGCATTTTAACCCAGTCTGCGAACCTATGCCTTTTGTTTGGGGCATTGAAGCCATTGATATTAAGAGATAATATTGAAAGGTGTGTATTCATTTTTGCCATTTTTTTTCAGTTCTTCTTGTTTACCTTTGTTCTCTTGTGTTAACTAGTATTTGAGTATTGTTTTTTGGTTTTTTTTGTTTTTTTTTTCTTCCCCAGGTTCCTTATATGTGTGCTTTTCCTTCTCTTCAGCATTGGATTCTTTCAAGTATTTTCTGTAGAGCTTGTTTTGTCTTCAAATACTCCTTTAGCTTGCTTTTATCATGGAATGTCCTTATTTCTCATCTATTTGAATAGATAGCTTTGCAGTTAAAGTACTCTTGTTGACAGTTGTTATCTTTCAGAATTTGCAATACATCACTCCAAGCCCTTCTGGCTCTTAAAGTTTGTGTTGAGTAATCTACTGTAATCCTGATGAGCTTGCCTTTGTAGATAACTTGATTTTTCTCTCTGAATGCTTTCAATATGTTTTCTTTGGATTGTGTATTTGGTAGTTTGAGTATAATATGGCGAGGAGAGGTTCTTTCCAGGTTTTGTTTGGCTGGTGTTCTAAAGGCTTCCTGTATCTGCATTGGCACCTCTTTCCCAATTTGGGGGGAGTTTTCTTCTATGATTTTGTTGAGGATGCCTAATATGCCTTTGGAGTGAGATTCTCCTCCTTCTACAATGCAGAGAATTCTTATGTTTGATCTTTTCATAGTGTCCCAAATATCTTGAAATTCCCATTAATACTTTTTTTTTTAATTTTTTTTTGTTCATTTTTTATTTATTTATTTGAGAGCAACAGACACAGAGAGAAAGACAGATAGAGGGAGAGAGAGAGAATGGGTGCGCCAGGGCTTCCATCCACTGCAAACGAACTCCAGACGCGTGAGCCCCTTTGTGCATCTGGCTAACGTGGGACCTGGGGAACCGAGCCTCGAACTGGGGTCCATAGGCTTCATAGGCAAGCGCTTAACCGCTAAGCCATCTCTCCAGCCCCCATTAATACTTTTCTATTAGTTTGTCTTTGTCTTTGTTGGACTGTATTAGATCTGCCACCTGGTCTTCTAGCTGAGATATTCTGTCCTCTCCTTCATCCATCCTATTGTTGAGGTTTTCTACAGAGTTTTTTATTTCATTAACTGTGTTCTTCATTGCTAGTAATTCTGACTGGCTTTTCTTTATTATTTCTATTCCCTTATTTATGTCTTGTATTGCCTTCTTTATTTCATTAAATTGGTGTCCAGCATCTTCTTTGATTCCTTTGATTTCTTCTTTGATTCCTTTGATTTGTTCTTTGACTTCTTTGAACATATTTACAATCATTCTTTGAAATCTTTCTCAGGCATTTCCTCCAAGTCATTCTTAGTGGAGGTCATCTCTGATACATTAATACGTTTTGGTGGATTTATATTGTCTTGATTTTTGGTGTTTCTTGTGTTATAATGCATATATTTTTGCATCTTGGATTAAGTTAATGCTTGGATTTTCTAGTTTGCTGGGTATTCTTAGCTGTATCAATTGATCTGATGTTATATATCTTCAGTTTAGGAGATTAGGAAGTTAGGTGTGGCTCTTAAGACTCTCAGAGTATCTAGAAAAGTGTTCCTAGGGGTTGACTTTGCCTGCTATGGGAGTATTCATGTAGCCTAAGTGGAACAAAATACAGGTAGATTCTAAAATTTAACTAAACACTGTTCACATTCAATCAAAAACAGCCCCAGGTATGTATGCAAGAGTAGTTATTATAATGACCAGGTCCTCTATCAACAAAGAGGTTAAGATTTCTGGTCTGTTGAGAGTTCCAAGTCAGCTTGTGACCAAGTGAGACCCTTCCCTGATACAATCCCAGTTACCTTTTTGGATGATTTTGGTCTGAGTCAAGTAGGCTGGCTGGGTCGCTGGACCACTGTTCTGTTTTCTGAAGCTGGGCACTGGCTTTTCCTGCAGGGAACACTGAGCCTGGCAACTGTGGCCCTGCAGATGGGCACCCCTGCTGCTGGAACCATTGCTGCTGCTGCTGGACCCACTGCTAAAGCAGCCGCTTCTGGACCCACTGCTGCTGCTGCAACTGCTGCTGCTGGGGGCTGACCCAATCTTAAAGGTTGTAATCTGTCATATAATAGCAGCTGAACCAGCAGAAGTTTCAGCCCCAAGATTTCATTTCTGTGCCATATCCCTCTGTTCACACCAGTCCATTTCTACATAATGCAACCCTGCACAAATTCTCAGGACAATGGCATAACAGCAAGCCTCACACACAAACTGCTTCTAGCCAAGTCTAAGCAAAGCTCTTTCTCACCCTAATACACCAAACTTCACAGTCCATAGTTCTTACTGCATTCAGGTCTTTTAGCACTGACCAGAGTGGTCCATCAAGCTATACTTACAGCACAGCAAGGTGTCTCTTAGGCTAAGGTTTCAAATCCTTCCATGTTCCTCTTGAAAAACAGCTCCAAAAGGCCAAAGCCACATAGTTGTGTGTCTAGCAGCAATCTCACTCCTCTGGTACCAACAGTACTGTTACAGTCAGGTTTGCATTGCTGGCAGAAATCACCCAACCAAGAGCAGCTTTGGGGGAAAAAAGGGTTTATTTTGCCTTACAAACTCAAGGGGAAGCTCCATGATGGCAGGGGAAAATGATGTCATTGGCAGAAGGTGGACATCACTCCCTTACCAACATAAGGTGGGAAACAGCAGCAGGAGAGTGGGGCAAACACTGGCATGAGGGAACTGGATATAGTACCCATAAGTCTGATCCCAATAATACTCTGCCTTCAGGAAGCTTTCATTTCTAGTTGCCATCAGCTGGTGACCTAGCATTCAGAATACCTAAATTTATGGGGGACATCTGAATCAAACCACCACAGATGTTATCTGCAAGATAGTAATGTATATGTGAGTATTGCAGAACCTAAATCTCTTTTAGATGAGAGACACCCAGCCTGCATCAGTCTTATTGAAGATAACTTATGGAGGCCTTTTCCTCATGATGGAAAGCCATCAGCCTCCTTGGTTCTCACAGGCATCACACTCACCTGGCAGTTGATAGGGTAAGGAACTAGACATGTGCATCCTGAAAAAGAAGGGCCTTTTTAATTTATTTTTTATTTTTTTTTTATTTATTTGAGAGGGACAGACACAGAGAGAAAGACAGATAGAGGGAGAGAGAGAGAATGGGCGCGCCAGGGCTTCCAGCCTCTGCAAACGAACTCCAGACGCGTGCGCCCCCTTGTGCATCTGGCTAACGTGGGACCTGGGGAACCGAGCCTCGAACCGGGGTCCTTAGGCTTCACAGGCAAGCGCTTAACCACTAAGCCATCTCTCCAGCCTTGACAATGAATTTGGTCAATCCCAAGTCTGGAGTCAAGTGGCCTCTTGTGATGATTGCTGTATTGTTGCCATCCTATCTGTCTTGGGAAAGGGACACCTCCCACTCATGGTGTAAAGCCCTGAGCAAGTAGATTAATCCATCTCTTCCCTTCAGTTTCCTTATCAAAGAAAGGCACCTTTCCTCTGTCATGAAGTTCAAGAATCAGTGGTATGAATCAAGCACATGATAATGTCCTTTGAAACATACTAAAATTGCCCATAATAGCATTGCTAATGTTATTTCAGGCAAGATACTAGGAATGTTTGACCATCAAACATAACAAGGTGAAGGCTACATTAAACATAATCAATTTGTGTAAGAGTCATTGGGAAGATTTTCAGAACCAGATATCCATCACCAGAGTTGTATTTGTCTCCTTACCTGGAGTGGAAACCCCACATATACCTTAAGCCTTCCAAAAAAGCCACAGTGAATGACCTATCTCTTTAGGCTCTGTGCCTGGTGCCCACTGAAAAATCCCCACCAAGAGCTGGAGGAGTCATGCTTTCTCTCCAGGGTCCCCTCTGTTTGGATAACCTCTGAACTTCTATGGTATCTTGCCCTTCAGCCTTCCCTTACCCCCTTTCTTTGAATGTGTACATGTGTTTGTATGTGTACGTGTGTGGGTACACACATGAGTGTGGATATGTGCACACATACGGAGGCCAGAGGACAATCTTGGATGTCATTCTGTAGGTATGCCATTTATCTTTTGAGACAGAGTCTCTTATTGGCCTGGAGTTCACAAATTAGACTACCTAGATTTGCTAACCAGTGAGCTCCAGGGCTCTGCCTTTCTCTGCCTCTCCTGCATTGGGATATATTCTTGTACTCCACGCCTGGCATTTGTGTGAGTACTGGGACCACCCCTGGCTGTGAAGAAAAGTGAGTGGTTTCCCAGCCCAGTGAGATGTATTTTCTCCCAACACAAATGCCTCTGAATCTGCACATACATGCTCATAGTACTATTCTGTTTTGTTCTTACAAAAATACACCGATTAACTTTGAATGGTCTTAGCTTTATTCTTGGAATTAACAGTGCTGTCCTGTATGCCTGGTTCCATAGTAGACGATTGTAATAACTTTCCCCAACCTATGACAATGGTATAATTTAACCAGTTCATAGATTCATCTCTATTCCCGACCCATGCCTGCCCAGGACTATACCTCCCACTTACATGAGCAGCTGTTCTCTTCTTTGTGGCTAGGCCTCACTTTAAAGCTCAATTGCAGGGGCTGGAGGGATGGCTTAGCAGTTAAGGTGCTTGCCTACAAAGCCAAAGGACCTCGGTTTGATTCCCCAGGACCCATGTTATCCAGATGCACAAGGTGGCACATGTGTCTGGAGTTCGTTTGCAGTGGCTAGAGGCCCTGGTGTGCCCATTCTCTCTCTTACTCTTTCTTTCTGTAAAATAAATTAAAAAAAATTTTAAAACCTCAATTGCAGAGTTTCTATGACTTTGAGGTATGTCTCAATGTGGGGATTGGGATTTAAAACTCCTTGCTCTCTGCTATGGAGCTGAGGACTGGACAGAATGAGGGTCCTGGAGCAGAGTTGGAACTGAAAGGGTGACGAGAAGGGATAGGGGTGTGTAAAACTGATGTAGCAAAGAAAAGCGGAGTTGATGCACTACTTTCCTCATAGACATGAGGACCTGAGTTTGATCCCCAGAACTGGGCAAGGTGATGTGTGCTTGAAATCCCAGCTCTGGTGAGGTAGAGACAGCCGGATCCTTGAAGCTAACTGGCCAGCCAGTCTAGCCTATTTGTTGAGGTGTAGGTCAGTAGGAGACCCTGCTTCATAAAAGGTGGACAGTGTTCCTAAGGATACATGAAGTTGTCCTCTGGTCTACACCTGCATGTGCACACATTTGTGCATGCACCTGAGCACTCATGCAGCACTCACACAAACATATTCATCACACTCCTCCGCAGCAGAGAAAGGAAATTTAGCATTTTTTTCTACATAAGAAAACTTAAATAGAAACTGATGATGGTGAAATCCAGGTGCACAAACAGCTGGATTTGACATCTGAGAAGAATCCTTAGTAAGGCACAATGTTCCTGTTCCCTGTGCCACAAAAATACAGGATTGTGCTTAGACTCCAAATTGGTGGGGTAAGGACTTTTTGAATGAGGCATGTCTTATTCGGGGTCCATGGGACATGTAGCCAAAGAGAGACATGAATGCAACTCAGTAACAATTAAACATTTTTAAAACGTTGAGATTTTGTGATTAAAAAAAAATTTTATTTATTTATTTGAGAGAGAGAAGGAAAGTATAGGTGTACCGGCGTGTCCTTCCTCTGCAAAAGAACTCCAGACACATGCACCCCCTTTGAGTATCCAGCTTTATGTGGGTTCTGGGGAACTGAATCCTGAGCTGTCAAGCTTTGTAAGCATCTTTAACTGCTGAGCCATCTCTGTAGCCCAATTTGTTTTATATTATCTCATTTATTAATTTGAAAGAGGCAGACAGTGACAGTGAGCATAGGCATGCCAGGGTTTTTTGTCACTGCAAACAAACTTCCAGATGCATGTGCCATTTAGTGCATGTGGCTTTACATGGGTAATGGGGTATCATACCTGGGTTGTCAGGCTTTGTAGCAAGTACCTTTAACTGCTGAGCCATCTCTTCAGTCCTCCCACAACTGTTTTTTGTTTTGTTTTGTTTTGTTTTGTTTTTTGGAACTTGATTGGGCATTTCCTGAGCATGAATGTTGTAGATGACAATGCCCGTGATATCTTTTTTTGTTTGTTTGTTTTTGTTTTTTTGTTTTTCAAGGTAGGATCTCACTCTAACACAGGCTGACCTGGAATTCACTATGTAGTCTCAGGTGGCCTCGAACTCACAGTAATCCTGCTACCTCTGCCTCCTGAGTGCTGGGATTAAAGGCATGCACCACCAGTTCTGGCTTACATGTTGTCTTTTTTTTTTTTTTTTCATTCATCAACAAATATTTATTGAAAGCTTTCTATGGACCAGGGTACTATTCAGGTGTTTGAAATTTATCACTGAACAAAACAGACATGATTCCCTGCCCAATAAGCATAATAAGTAAGTAAATTAGCTATACTTAGGGGCAGGAAAGAAAAGTAGATTAAACACTCTTCATTAACATCATCCCTGTAGGAGTATTTTTTTTTTAATTTTTATTTATTTATTTGAGAGTGACAGACACAGAGAGAAAGACAGGTAGAGGGAGAGAGAGAGAATGGGCGAGCCAGGGCTTCCAGCCTCTGCAAACGAACTCCAGACGCGTGCGCCCCCTTGTGCATCTGGCTAACGTGGGACCTGGGGAACCGAGCCTCGAACCGGGGTCCTTAGGCTTCACAGGCAAGCGCTTAACCACTAAGCCATCTCTCCAGCCCCTGTAGGAGTATTTTTATGATCAAGATTTACTTTCTAGGGATCTACAGATATTCTCTTCATATGGAATGACATGAATGAGCTTTCAGTCTTTAGAGGGCCAGAGATAACCATGCACAAGAATATATTTCATACGGCAACTGGGAGCACAGGGAACTTCACAACATCTATGGACTTTATGAGGTAAGCCATAAGAAGACAGCTGGCCTCACACATGCTCTACCTTTTGTAATAGTTACAGTGTACTCTTCACATTTCTTGAGTCTTTTCTGACAACTACAGTGAGTCTTAGGTTATAACAAATACAAGACACTTTATAGTTTTTCCTTTGTCTCTTTTTCCTTCCTTACTAAGCTTGACAAATTTTAAATTTTATTATATCATCAAAATCATTTGATAGATTTTTGTTTTTGTTTTTGTAAGGTAGGGTTTCACTGTAGCCCAGACTGAGTTGGAACTCACTGTGTAGTCTCAGGTTGTCCTTGAACTCTTGAACTCCTGGAGGTCATCCTACCTCTGCCTCCAATGCTAGGATTAAAGGTGTGTGCCACCACACCTGGCTTTCATTTGATAGATTTATTTTAATAGTTTCCATTTTACATTTCCACCTTCTATTTCATTTTTTGCATATTAAAAAGCAAATTGAAGCTGGGCGTGGTGGTGCACACCTTCAATCCCAGCACCATGTTGTCTTTTTAATGCTTCCATTTACCTGCAGAAGCAGCTCATGAGGATTGGCATGACTTTCTGCCTTTGGAGCCCTCTGTTAGTCACTTGCCACCAACATATATGTTCAACCCTACCCCCAGATCTATGGTTACTCCTGTTCCCAGAAGGGAAAGATACACAAATCCATTATTTCCTGCCTCATTTTCCCTGGTCAACTGGCTCATCTACAAAAAACAGGCTCTCTGGTACTCTCTGGTAATGATGGGCATTTACACATGGGGAGAAGCAAAAATCAATCTAAAGATGCACTTCATTTTTAACTAATTTATTTATTTAGAGACATGGTCTCACTGTAGCTCAAACTGACCTGAAACTCGCTCTGTGGCCCCAGGTCAGCCTCAATCCCAGAGTGATCCTCCTACCTCAGCCTCCTGAGTGTTGGGATTACAGGTGTGAGCCACCTTACTCAGCTTATTTTTATTTATAATTTTAATTTTGTGTTGTATATGAGTGTGGTGTGCATATGCATATTTGTATTTGCACATGTATAGATGGAGGCATGTGCAGGTACACATGTGTACATCAGGCTAGAGACTGATGTTGGTCATCTTCTTTGATCATTATCCACCCTATTTACTGAGTCTCTCACTTGAAGCTAAGACTTGGGAATTCAGCTAGTCTAGCTAGCTAGCTTGCTCCAGATAGCACTGTCTCCAAATTCAGAGTGCTGGAATTATAGGCAGATTGCCACTCCACCCAGCACTTATATGGATGCTGGTGAACTGAACTCTGGTCTTCCTTTCTTCTCAGAGAACACACTTGCTTGCTCAGCCATCTTCCTAGCCCCTGTGCTACTTTATTGAACTTAAGGAAAGTAATTTGATGAAATAAATAATGAATTAAGCAGAGAAAAATGCAAGAAGCTTTAATAACAGAAACACCACTGAAAAGAAAGAGCCTGTATATTGTTCTACTGACACTAGAGAGCAAATAAGATGTAGGTTGTGAAGGTAAGTTCCTAAATTGCAAGAAAGGCATATATTGCCACCTCTGCTGGGCCTTGCTATTTTTCATTAAAATGTATTGTCGGATTGTAAAGAAATGTCTAATTAATGCCACAGAGCACCAGAAAATGTAGTGTCAGAAATCATCTTCTATCCCTTTTCACAGGTGTATCTATCTAAAGAACTCCATCCCATTCTCTCAATCCTTCCTCATGCCACCACTCCTCTCTATCATCTACTTTAGGATCAAAAGCATCCAAGAAACTGGAAAATACTTGTGGTAGTTTGAATAGATGTCCCCCAATATATTCACTGTTTTATTAGTTTGTAGTTTGAATCTGGAGCCACTGGGCTGGAGGCAGTGTCACTGGGCGGATCTTAAGGTGTGGTGGTGAGTTTCAGATTTCAATCTAAAGATATACAAAGTGTGCCTAGCTGGAGTTCCTGAAGTGTGCTGTACTGTGTGGCTCTTGGCTCAGGACTTCTCTCTGTGTGTTTGGTCCTGTGAAAGCAGGCCAGCTAGTTCTGCCATTATGAAATTTCCCCTGGATCTGTAAGCTTCAATAAATCCCTTGTTTCATAACTGTGTCTGGTCTGGAAGTTTATCTCAATGAACCTGAAGCTTTCTGCTACAGAAGTTGGTACCAGAAGTGGGGTGAGATGAACCTGACCATGTAGATGTTGGTCTTTTGGAACTTTTGTTTTGGAGAAATGGGCATGGACTTGGTGCTTGCAACTGAAGATGCCTTCTGGAGTGGTAAGCCAAGTATAAGGGACTATTCTTGTGAGAGTTTGAGAATGCTAAGTGCAGACTATTGAACTTCAAGGCTTGGCTTATGAACTAAGGGGAAGGAAAAACTAAAGAGGACTTTGTTGGAACTGGGCTATCAGCATAAGGACTGGCTGCATCCTGCTGCCCAAGCCTAGAGAGTTTGATCAAGATTAAATTTTTAATGGACTGATGTGCTTGGGTAAAAATAATTGGACTGAAAGATTTAAGATTTTTAAGCTCAAACCTCAAGCAAGTTAAAATTACAGGCACTGAGACTGGTCTTAGGTTATTGAACCTGCTATTGTCAAACACATTAGCAATGTTAAGGAAGATAGCCCAACTACTTTACATTAAAACAATGGAAAGGATGCCTGAGGAAAGACTATCATAGAAATACAAACTGTTTTAGAAAGAGTTGACTGGAGAAGGAACCTGCTTTTCAAAGTCATGATTTATTTTTTCCCTGAATTAAGAATATGGCTGTTTTCTGCACACTTGCTATTGGTTTCAAAAGCATGAAAAATATAAGGAGTGGTCATGAATTGCACATGGTTCCAGGACCCACTGCTGAGATGTGGCATGAGGCAGGGCATAATGCCCTGATAGGCTGAAAGAGCCTTTGGAAGATGGACTGAGGTTTGCATGAAGACCTGAAGATGTTTTTGGATATACCAGGAGTATGGAAGGGCTACCATAGAGTGCACTGTTGGCCTAGGATGGAAGTGTTCCCTGGCTACTCTGCCCAGCTAGAGGGGCAGAATTAGAAAATCTGGAGACTGCCGGTTTCTGGTTATACTGAACTTGAACTGCAGAAGTTTGATGCTTGTTTAATGGTGATTGAGTTTGTATTGTTTCAGTCTCTCCTTGCTATGCATTATACCAGTTAAAAATATTTACTCTGGGGATGGAGAGATGGCTTAGCAGTTAAAATGCATGCCTGTGAGGCCTAAGGACCCTGGTTTGATTCTCCAGGTCCCATGTAAGCCAGATGCACATGGTGGCGCATGCATCTGGAGTTCATTTGCAGTGGCTAGAAGCTCTGGTGCACCCATTCTCTCTCTCTCTCTCTCTCTCTCTCTCTCTCTCTCTCTCTCTCTCTCTGTCTGTCTCTCATAAATAAATAAATAAAAATAAATCTTTAAAAAATGTTTACTCTATGCCTTTATATGTTGGAAATATTTAACTTATTTGATTTTACAGGATTTACTATCTTAAATTGGTCAATACTGTTGGGACCTTTGAAACTGAACTGAGTATAATTTACAATATATGATGGTTATAAATCTATTGGGGACCAGGGGTAGAATGTGGTAGTTTGAATAGATGGCCCCCGATATCTTCATTGTTTTATTAGTTTGTAGTTTGCATCTGCAGCCACCTGGCTGGAGGCAGTATCACTGGGGGTGGATCTTAAGGTATGGTGGTGAGTTTGAGATTTCAATCTAAAGATATGCAAAGTGTGTTAGCTGGAGTTCCTGAAATGTGCTGTACTGTGTGGCTTTTGGTTTGGGGCTTCTCTCTGTGAGTTTGGTCCTATGAAGGAAGGCCAGCTAGTTCTGCCATTATGGATGGAACTTTCCCTGGATCTGTAAGTGTCAATAAATCCCTTCCTCCATAACTGTGCCTGGTCTGGAAGTTGATCTCAGTGAACCTGAAGCTGCCTGCTATAGTACTCAATCCCTTCTTTATAGCTGTGAACCAACTAAAACTAAAGTTGCCAGTTGCTTACTTTCTTTTTGAGCTCTATGTGTATAGCGGGATGATCCAAACCCAGTGTGGTAGAATGAAGACCAACAGGTTGTCTCTTAAGGTCTGCTTTTGCATGAAAGATGTTGGAGCAACTGAAAGCATTCTAGCCTGGGACTGTCTCATTCTGGTTTCACTGCTGACAACCATATGTGATTAGGAGAATGCTCCTTTCTGCTGCTGATCTTCAGCTCCATCACTCAAAAGAAAGTTCTGGAAGAAGGTCTTGTGAGCCTACTTCAAGAATCAGTGGACCTGCTTACCCATCAGATCTAGATGACAAGATCCTGTTGCTGAGGATATCATAGGCTGTGGTTGCAGGACATTGAGAAATCGTGCTGTATCTGAGATGAGATGGAATCCAGATCCCTAATGGTGAGCTCTCATCCTGTTGGGAAGTGCTGTAAGCTGCTGGGGGATAAGTCACCAACAGTGTGAACAAGCAGTGGATCCTGAAAGCTACAAAATCAACAAGCCAAGTACGATGTACCCATCTGTTCAATAGTGGCAAATATGTTATGGGGGTAATAAATTGCTCTCTGATTGGATATGAAGCCCACTTAGTGGGAGGAAACTTATATCTGATACTAAGAACCAAATATCTAGAGGGAAGCTTCAGTACATGGCTAAATGGAGAGGTTATGCCCATAAATAAAGTCTTCTAAATGTTTATGTTCATTCCCTTTGACTGATGCTGCTCTCATTCTTGGTTAGAGAACTGCTGCTTTTCACAGATAGCAATGAATACCAGGGAGACCCAAGACCCATCAAAATGATAAGAAGAGAAATCTGAATGCCTAGCATTGGACAGGCCATCTCTATCACACCTGCCATGGCCTAGAAAATATTATAGAGGACGTGGTTGATTAAATATGAGTGCTGCTCTCACTGATAACTAGAGAAACATCTCCAGGGAGATAGCAGTAGACACCGAGGAGACTCAAAACTCATTAAAACAGAAAATAAGAGGCTGCCAAGAGCTCAACACTAAAAGAAACTTCTAACATGCCCTCCAAGGCTCAGGGAACATTACAGAAGGGGAGGGAGGAATGTAAGAGCTACAGGATGGTAAAGTACTCTAAGGCATTATCCTCCCCACAGGAACAGACCGGTGCATTCATGACTTTAAACAGTAACTACACTGAGAAGGGCCCTTAGTGGAATGTGTTGGGGAGAAGGAACATAAGAGGATAACCAGATGGGTATATGACAAACCTGAACTATGTTCATATATTAAAGTTCCTGATAAAAATTAAGTGAAAAATAATGAATGCAGGCTGGCCACATACAAGAGCCTTGCAATGCTTAATACACTAATATTGTTATGCCAATCTCAGGATAGCTGGCTAAAGTCCATATTTATTTTGGTTCATAGGAGCCTATTGTGTCCTGATGCTGTTTTTAAAAATCTTGTGTGATGTGTGTATGGGTGTGTGTGTGGCATACAATGTATGTGGAAGTCAGAGGACAAGTTCAAATGTCGGTACACATTGTGTTGGCCACGGTCTGTTGTTGTTTGCTGCTCAGACACAAGGCAAGCTGGCCTGTGAGCTTCCAGTGCTCCGGTCTCTCCCTCCCATCTTGCCATCAGTGTGCAGGGAGTGTTGACAAGTGCTACTGTATGCAGCCATTACATGGCTCTGGAAATCTGAACTCAGCCCCTTATGCTCAATAACTTTACTCACTGAGCCATCTCTCCAGCCCTCTTGATGCCACTTGAAAGGGTATGTTCTCTCAGCTGTCCTGGGCATACTTACAAATTGCTCATAACCAGGTCATGGGCTAGAGACAGCTGAGGAGGAACTCAGAGCTTTGGGTTTGGAGGAAGTTTTAGGAAAGATGAACATAAAATATTAGTCAGCAATGGACTTAAGGCTCCACTAGAAATTTTCTCCACTCCCCTGACATCCGGGCACCAAATGCTGTTGTCTTCTACATCATGATGCCTGCTTCTTCCCTCCTTCCACCTTTCTACCCTCATCAATCAGGATCCCACACTGGCAATTTTGCCTTGGACTCTACTGATCTTTATGCCACACTCTTCCTCTAGTTGCTTCTACATATGGCTACCAGATTAGTCCCCTCTAAACCCTACTTAACATGTATTAGTCTCACTGAAGATTTCAATGGTTCTATCATGTGTTTATGGGACATCTAAGACCCCCACCCACTTTTCAGGATCATCTGCCTTGGCTTCTTTTTTGTCTGCCTGGTCATTTTGAAGTCTCTTATTCCTCAACGGTACTTTTGGTAGCTGCTGATTTCTTCAAATATACAGAATATAGCCATTGTCTATTTGCTGCGTGACCTTTCCAGTGTGTGCTGTCCTTGCTGGTCCAGTGCTATCATTAGTTGTTTGGCTGGATATCACTGATGGTACTTTTTTTTCTCCTGTGTTCTCTGTAGTTATCTAGGGAAATTCCTCAAAGCTTGAGTGTAACGTAAATTCCTCCTGAGAGAATTTCAGTCTGCATTTGCCAGGTATTTCAAGCATTTCAACTCTGATTCACTTGGAACTAAATTCTTGGCAGAAGGCTTACCAAACCACATGGGCAGTGTGATTTTGGCCCACACCTTGGTAAGTGGCTGCTGGATTGTTATGAGTTGTCACAGAGTATTTCTTCCCACAGTGAAAGCCAAAAGAGGCAGTTTTTCTTTTTTTTCCTTCCAATACTAGTTTCAAAGGGAAAGTTTTTGTCTAGCTTAGCCACTGAAGTGTGTCCACACAGGTCTCAGGTTTATGGGGTTGTTTCCAATTTGACTTTCCATGTTGTCTGCCACCCTTGTGCAGCCCTTCCAAACCAATGTTCCTGGCAAAGATTGAGAAAGGCCCACAAAGCAACAGATGGTTTTAGAATTCGTTATTTCCCTAAATTCATGATTTTCAGTAGTTTTTTAAATTTGAAGATTTTATTTACTTTTTGAAATTCTACCTAAAGATTTTTGAAAAATAAGCATTTTTCTTTTCTTTTCTTTTTTTGGGGGGGAGGCATGTGTGTAATGGAGAAATAGGAGTAAAGTTATTTTATTTTCAGGTAGTCAGGGACAAAAACCCAAACACAGAACAAAAGGATGCCATTCTCTTCCTTCTGGAAAACCTGAAACTTGTATCCAATCCTCATTCAAGATGGCTGCCAGCAACATGTCCACCAGGTATTTCTGCTTTCTCTGCTAGCCTCTCCAGGTCAGCCCCTGTATGAACCAGTCAGGTCTCTGATTACACACCTGAGTCTGATGACAAGGCTCACCCTGATTGGATATCAAATTCATAAAAAAAACTTGGATTTTGATATTCTCTAGTTAACTCAATGGGAAGAGAAGACAAACATTGTTACTTGTGTGGCAATTTCAGAGTCTGTCAGGGATCAGGAGAACCACAGGCAGAACAAGGCTACATTCCTTGATTCTACAAAGCTGAAAGAAGAGACAGAAGCCTAAGTATCATACTGTTTTCATTTTAACCCACATATATGAGGAACCAATAATGGTGAGGCATCAGTCAGGCACTGATTCTATCAAGTGAGTGATTAGTGCTTGAGTCATATGTGGTGATGCACAATGTTCAGTGTCCTGGTCATTTTTAATCAGTGGGTAAATGATAACGGGGGTTTTGGCTACAGGCCCACTAAGTTCTAGGCTGGTCTTGAAATCTGATCCTTTTACCTCTGTCTCCTGAGTACTGAGACTGAGTATTGAGTATTGATGTGTACCACCATGACTAGCTTCAGATGATTTTTTTTTTTAATTTATTTATTTGAAAGCAACAGACACAGAGAGAAAGACAGATAGAGGGAGAGAGAGAGAATGGGCGCGCCAGGGCTTCCAGCCTCTGCAAACGAACTCCAGACACATGCGCCCCCTTGTGCCTCTGGCTAACGTGGGACCTGGGGAACCGAGCATCGAACCGGGGTCCTTAGGCATCACAGGCAAGCGCTTAACCGCTAAGCCATCTCTCCAGCCCTCAGATGATTACTTAAAGGGGAGAAAACTGGAGTCAGAAAGATTCATTGTATTAAATGGTTTTCAACTGTAAAATAAGAATGACCAGGAGAACTGGCTGACATACATTCTCAGGTTCTGGTTTCAGAGCTTCCAATTTAGGACTGGAGACAACTTTTCTAGCACATTCTCAAGTGATGGTGCTGCATCACTCTGAGAAACAATGAGGTGAAAGGACTTGTTTTAGTGTGTGCAAATTGTAACAACTGCCTTTGCAAGTCTTTTGGTAATGACAGTAAGAACCAAAAGACTTGAGCTGGGGAGATGGCTCAACCATTAAGGCACTTACCTGCAGAGACTAATGATTTAGGTTTGATTCCTCAGTACCTACATAAAGCCAGTTGCACAAAGTGGTGCATGCATCTGGAGTTCATTTGCAATGGCTAGAGACCCTGGCTCTCACTCTCTCATTCTCTCTCTCTCTCTCTTCTTGCAAATTAAGAAATAAAGAAACAAAGGACTAGGTCAACATAAACTCTGTCCTTCTGCTTTCCAGTAGTGGTCATGCTTCTGGGTGTCTTATGTGTGGAGGCTAAAGTATTGTATCACTGAGTATAACTCACTATTACCTCCTTGCTTGATAGCTGTTGAGCTGTTGTGTTTCATAAGTAATTGTTGACTAAAGTAAAGACTAGGACATGATGTATTTGAGGATTAAGAGTTGCTATGGTTTGAATATTAATCTCTTTTCCAAATTTCACCTGTTGTAATGTTATTGCCAATGCAATTGTATTAGGAGATGAGGACTTTTATGGGCGGTTAAGCAGTTGCCTGTGAAGCCTAAGGACGCCAGTTTGAGGCTCGATTCCCTAGGACCCATGTTAGCTAGATGCACAAGAGGGCGTATGCGTCTGGAGTTTGTTTGCAGTGGCTGGAGGCCCTGGCATGCCCATTCTCTCTCTCTCTCTCTCTCTCTCTCTCTCTCTCTCTCTCTGTCTGTCTGCCTCTTTCTCTCTCTGTCTGCACCTCTCAAATAAATAAATAAAAATAAACAAAAAGATTTAAAAAAAGAGATGAGGACTTTTAGAGTGACTAAGTCAAGAGACAGAGCTCTAGTGAACAGACTAAGAATTTTTTTTAAAGGCTTCATGCAGTGTTCAGCTATTTATTTAGTTAGTTTAAATATTTTTATTCACATATTTGCAAGGAGAGAGGAAGAAGGAGAAAGAGAAATAGAAAGAGAAGTAAATGAGTAAACCAGGGTTTCTTACACTGAGAACAAACTCCAGCTTCATGAATGACTTTTTGCATCTGGCTTCACTTGGGCACTGGGGAATTGAACCCAGTCTGGCAGGTTTTGAAAGCAAGCCAGCACTTGCACCTGGCACTATCTTTAATTTCTGAGCCATCTCTCCAGTCCTTTCTTCCTTCCTTCCTTTCTCCCTTCCTTCCATTCTTTCTTTCTTCCTTCCTTTCTTTCCTTCTTTCTTATTATTTTATGTATGCATGTATGTGTGCAAATGTGTGTGCTGGTGCATGTATATGTACATGCCTGCAGAGGCCACAGCATAACCTTGGGAATTGTCCTCAGGAATGTCATTCTTCTCTTTTTAGGACAGGGTCTCTCATTGACCTGGAGCTCACCACTTAGGCTGGCTGGTGAGCCCCAGGGATCTGTTTTTCTCTGCCACCCCTACCAGCACTAAAATTACAGGCACATGCCACTATGCTTGGCATTTTCACGTGCATTTTGGGGATCAAACTAAGGTCCTCACACTTGCAAGGTAAGCACTTTACTGACTAAACTATCTTCCCAAGCTCATGTTCAGCTCCCACCTACCCCCATGTTATCTGTTACCTATGGACATAGAAATTTAAAATAAGACACTCTCTTAAAGCAGACATTGAGTTTGTGCCTTGGTCTTATACTTCCTAGCCTCCAGAATGTTGAGAAAACAAAATTCTCTTCTTGATAAATTTAGGCTGTAATATGTTGTTACACCTAGTCAAGAACTTTGTCTTGGTGGGTGAAGAAACAATGGTGTTATGAAAAATAATCTAAATTCAAGGGAAAGGACAGGACAAAAAATAAAGGAGTCTTTCAGTGGTTTTATTGTCAGCAACTAAAATTTCACTCTATCTACTTTAAGCGAGGAGAGAAATCGCTGAAGAGCTAGGGAGTCCCGAGGGCTAGAGAGCCCTGCCAGGAATCTGCACGGGAGGCAATAGTCTGTTTTCCTGCACAGCTGCCCCAGGAGGTTTCAGGTGCTGTCACTACAGACAAGCTGCTTCCTTTCACTGCCCCTCTATTCCCTGCTGGGCACCTGATACCACCTTGAAATGTCCCTTTTGGCCACTTCCACTGATGGTTCTCCATACACACTTCCAGGAGGCTTCTGTTGAGCCAAACCTCTGAAGCAGAGGGAACAAACTCATGGAACCTTCAGCCGCCACCACAGGAGCTAGGCTCAGGAGCATCTCCCAAGTGCCAGGAAAGAATTGATTTAGTTACTTTTGCACAGCTATGAGAAAATGCCTGACAGAATCAACTAATGGCGGGAATTTTATTTTGGATCACGGTTTTGGTCCATCGTGGCAGCTCATTCACAGTCTTGGGAGCTTGTGGGGGTGGGTAGGCTATTTAGTCATGACCAACGGGAAGCCGAAAGCATGATAGCCACCAAGGGCCAGGTAAGACCTTCAATAGTACCAGTTCTCGTTACCTACTTCTGCCAGCCAGCTCCCCCACCCCCACCAAAGTTTTCCATAGCTTCCCAAAATAGCACTACCCACTTGGGAACAAGAATTCAAGTTGAACCTGCTGGGAATATTTTAGTTTCAAATCAATACTAGGGCTACAGTGCCAAAGAATTGGGATTTATAACCAGTTATGAAACCAGAACTAGGCTAGGAGCAAGAAAGGAAGTTGAGAACATAATAACGTTCTAACTGACCTTTCCAGAGGTGCCTGAGCCCCTTGTATTGGTTATTTTCTTGTAGCTGTCAAGAAGCAACTTAAGGGAGGAAGAGGTTATGTCTGATCACAGTTCAAGGTTACAGTCCACCATGGAGAGGAAGGCATGGTGACAGCAGCTTGAGGCAGCTGGTCATATTCTGTCCACAGAGGGGAAGCAGAGAGTGATGAACACTAGTGCTCAGCCCACTTTCTGCCTTTTATTCAGCCCAGGAGACCAGCCTATGGAACGCTCCCACCCACACCTAGGGTAGATCTTTTCACCTCAATTAACCTCATAATCCCTCACAAGCATGCCCAGAGGCTCATTACTCTAGATTTCCCACAGGCCTGTCCAGAGGCTTGTTTCCTGTGAAGTTGGCAATCAATGCATCATCATAGACCCCCAAAGAAGTGTCCAAGGATAAGAGACAGGAGGAAGTCAGTTTGGCTTCAATGAAACTCTGCCTGTTATAATCCATTTTACTAAAATGAACCTAGTGGTATAAAATCAGGAAACTTGGAGGTAACTTCTGAATTATCACCACTGTAATTATTTTGCTGATTGAATAATTTTTCCTCACATAGTTGGGATGCATAAATGGGTCAGTGCTGTCACGAGAGACTCATTGACACAAGATATCTTTGGTTGTATATTCACTATAGTATCACTTTTGGTAAAATGGCAGTGACATTAAAGGAATCCAGCCAGTCTGCCTTGTCTGAACTCTTACACAGAGTGGTATGAGATTCCAGAACATAGTCATCATTCTGAAACACAGGTCAATCCAAAGATGGGATTAAGATAAGCAAATTACTGTACTATCCACATTGGAATGCTTGTCTTTCAAACAGTGAAATAGTTCACTACTTACTCTCACCTTATCTTCTTATTTTGTACAATAAACAAATCTGCCCACAAGAGCCTTGAGTTATTAGGGCTAAGGGAGATAGAATTTTAAACCACAAAATTTGATGACACTCCAAAGCCAATCCACAAGATTCCCCTCAGGCTAGCCTACTTTATAAATAAAGGGACATTTTTACTGCTAAGGGTAAGATCTACAAATTATTCCATCAATGTTGGCCACATCTGCCAACAACAAACACTGGAGGCTGGTAAGGGTGCAGACATCAGCAGGCCAGTACCTGAAAAATACTTCATGCAAGGCTGGGCCATATTTTTCAGTGGTACTCAGTTATTCTTTGTTTTTGTTCTTTTGTGTGTTTTTTAAACTTAGTTCATCTAAGATCTTTCATTTATTTTTAGACCTGAGGCTAAAACTAATGTTCTGAGCTTTTATCAGAGTTGTTTGGCCTTAGGAAAACTGTCAAGGACCCTTCATGTACTCAGCCTCTATTCCATCTGTGCATGGTTTATTTTCTTCCTTCATCTCTCTCGAAGCATCCATTATTCCTGAGCTACACATCACCACCTTCCCACCCACTCCCATAAGTCTGAGGTTGGATTTGGTATACTGCCAGTTGAGCAAGGTAGACATTCTCAAATGGTATTGAGTTGTAGATGAGTTTCTGTTTTGAATCAACTTGGAGAAAAGACTGAACCCAAAAAGGACTTGAAAAGATAATTAATTTGGTGGCTGCTTGATGATCTATTGTAGTTTGGGGTTTTTTTTTGTTTGTTTGTTTGTTTGTTTTTTTTGTGGTTTTTCAAGGTAAGGTCTCACTCTAGCAGAGGCTGACCTAGAATTCACTATGTAGTCTCAGGGTAGCCTCAAACTCATGGCAATCCTCCTACCTCTGCCTCCCGAGTGCAGGGATTAAAGCTGTGTGGCAGAACTCCTGGCTATCTATTATAGTTTTATTTCCAGTTTGTCAAATAGCATATGATGCTCTTCAAATACACAAACACATTTTACTTAGCACCTTCCCTAGACCAGAGGTTATGCTGGGTACTTGAGCTAAAAAGAAGTGATCTGCACCTCTGCGTAGCTCACAATCTGTACAGGCCAAAGGAAATGGCTACAACATGCAGCTCACTGTTCCACCCTGGAGTTTCCACTGCATTAGGTAGAAATGTCTGTTGGCACTTACCTCACTCACATCAAGATTTCCCTAGATCTGAGCCCAGTCTTAGATAGCTAGCAGGTTTCCTAAATAGCAATAAAATGATGAATGAATAAATAACTGAACAAACAAAATATTATTAAAGTACTAATACAGAGTGTGACGGAAGTAATTAACCCTGGCTAGAGGAAAAAGGCAGTCTCATAAGAAATTGTGATTTGGGCTAAGACTTAAAGCATGTCTAGCATGGTGTCTGACCTTGAATGAGCCCATAATAAAAGTCAGCTGAATTCAGTTGAGTGGAAGTTTAGGTGAAGTAAGAGTGTTTTTGGAGGTAAAGGTGTTCCAGGCAAAATTAGTTCCAACACCTTGCATGGTGGCTGGCAAGGAGTAAGAACAAAGGAAATATTTCTTAAATTAATGAATAAATAGATTTGATGAAAATAACAAAAATATATACATAATTACCAATACTGTGAAAAAGTAAACACATTTATTTGGGGAATGCTACATTTGAAAAATTATGTAATTATAAAAGTAAGGTATAGCTAGAAGGGTTTGGGGGAGGACTCAGCCAGTAAAAGTGCTTGCTACATAACCATGAGGACTTGAGTTCAGATCCCCAACCCCACCTAAAAGCCCAGCATGACAACTTGTGTCTATAATCCTAGCACTGGAAAGGCAGAGACAGGAGGATCCTTGGGGTTCACTGGGTAGCTAGTCTAGCTGAATCAGTGAGCTCCAGGTTCAGTGAGGTCTAGACCCTGTCTCAAAGAATAGGTGAATCTCAGTGTGGTGGTGCACATCTTTAATCCCAGCACTCAGGAGGCATAGGTAGGAAGATCACCATGAGTTTGAGGTTACCCTGTGACTACATAGTGAATTCCAGGTCAGTCTGGGCTAGAGTGAGATACTAGCTCAAAAAAAAAAGGTGAAGACCAATTAAGTAAAGACATTGATATTGGCCTCTGGCCTTCACATGCATGTAATTACACATTCACCTATAAACATACATATATGCACACATATATGCATGAATACTACATGTATGGAAACAGCTAGAGATAAGAGTTAAGGAGGTGGGGGAGGGAGGGAATAAAAAGAACGTAGAAACCAAAAATAAAAGTGTAAGTAACATAGCTGTTTGGGGAGAGAACTTGGACAGACAGAAAAAAAACAAGTTTAATGAGTACATGGGGTAAAAACAGGGCCTACTGACGGACTGGTGTACCTGAGCAATAAAACCAGGTATCAGTAATACATTACCAGGGTCACAGGGCTGGAGATGTAGCTCAGTTGGTAGAGTACCTGCCCGGTAGGCATAAAGCCCTAAATTCAAACCCTGGTGGTTAAACATAAGTGGGCATAGTGGTGAGTTCTGTAATTCCAGCACTCAAAGAAGTGGAGGTAGAAGGAAGGATCAGAAGTTCAAGATCAGTCTTAGCTACATAGGGGTTGAGGTCAGCCTGGTATAAAGGTCCTTTCAAGTTGACAAGCAATATAAACCATTACAATAGCCCAAAATATTAAAAAAAAAGATAAAATAGAAAATAAAGCTATATAATAAAGAAAAATATATTAATTCCAACAAGATAGAAGAATACATTGAGAAAACATAAAGAGACTTAGATATATAGTCAGTTGACTTTTAATAAGAATGATTTCATGAGAGGATTATCTTTGGTGTGTATCTCTGTGATGATGCTTTTTCATGTGTGTGGGGGGTTGTGCACACATGTGGAGACCAGAGATTGATGTCAGAAGTCTTCTTCAGTCACTCTTCAACTTCTTCTTTGAGACAGGCTTTTCCATGGTACCTCGAGCTCACCAGTTTGGCTATTGAGCTAGCCAGTGAGCCCCAGGGATTCCCTGTCTCTGACTCTCCAACACTAAGATTATAGGCACATAAAATATGGGAACTGGGGATCTGAACTTAGGTCTTCATACTTGTACAGCAAGCTCCTTACTCACTGAGCCATCTCCTGGGCCCCATCTTTTATTTTTACATGTACATGTGATGTGCAGGCACATGTATAATGCATGTTCATATGTGTGTGGGTGCAAGTGTGTATGGATATGTAGTTGTCACATGGAGGTACTGTGGATGTCACTTAAGAAAGGTGATTTCAAAGTGATTCCCAGCACTTGTGCTTAGTTGTTGAGAAGAGATACAATCTTAGACCCTCTGGAACAATCAGCAAAAGCACTTTCCCAGGGAGTTTGCCAGCCTGTCCTGAGGCAAGGCTGCTGAGAGAGAGAGAGAGAGAGAGAGAGAGAGAGTGGGAGAACACAGAGGGTGGGGGAGAGACTCTCACACTCCAGTGTCATCTCCATATGTGGTGCTGAGTTTCCACTCAGGGAACAAGGCCCTTGCACTACAGAATTATTTCCACGTGTTATGCTGAGTTTCCAGTATTATTTATGAAATCCAGGGCTGCAAGTCTGTGCATGTGTTTATGTACAACTCTTTGAACCCATGACTTAGCAGCCTGGTTCAATGCCCAGGCATAGCCTTTTGGCAAATTTCTAGAGCAAGGCACAGACAGGGTCTGATGTAGGGTAGAAGCATCAAGAGAGTCATGTGGATAATCATGGAAAATGTTAATAAAAATTGAGAAAAAAGAATAAATTAAAATAATAATAAAAATTAAAAAAAAAAACAGTCATGTGGCTCCAGGAGAAATGAGAAGGATGCCAGGAAATGTAATCAAACCTTGGAATTTTGGAGACAGAAGGTAGGAAAACAGGTTTATATTTCATTGTCTATAAAACTATCAAGAGTATAGACTATTCCCCAAGTACATTCCTTTAACTTATTCAGGCAACATTTACTGAGTATTGACTGAGCTGGGAACATAAATATGTTTGTCTTTGGGCAAAAGTTAGGCAAATACAGAATTACCCAGAAAACATTGATGGAGATACAAATAATATAGACCTATGGATCAACAGGGATGCTTCTGGCTACAAGTAATGGAGGGCCTGATTCAAATAGGCAAATAGGTTTAAGTGATTAATGAGAAAGAATGGCTCATTGAACAGAAAAGTTGACAATCTGATCTCATGATCTGACCTAAAAGAGTTTGCAAAATGCACTGTTTTCAAATAGCTAAAACATGACTCTGATATGGAGAGCGTGAACACATGTCAAACTGTAGTCCATTCAGTGTGGGCAGGGGGCATAATAGCGTAAAGCTGGCTTTTAGAGCGCAGGAAAGGGTTACATAGCTTATCAGGAAAGGAAGTTAGAACGACATTAAAAGTTTAGATATAAAACTGGCTGAAGTGCTTCAGAATAATTAAATTATAGCTTTGGGGTTGCTCTTGCTTTATAAAAATTTTATTTATTTATTTATTTTAAAATATTTGGGGGCTGGAGACATGGCTTAGCAGTTAAGGTGCTTACCTGTGAAGCCTAAGGACTCATGTTTGACTCTCCAGGTCCCATGTAAGCCAGACACACAGTGACACAAGCATGCAGGGCCACACATGCACACAAGGGAGTGCACACATCTGGAGTTTTATTGCAATGGCTGGAGGCCCTGGTGCACCAATCTTCTCTCATACTCTCTCTTGCTCTCTCACACACACAAAAATTTTTATTTATTTAAGAGATACACAGACAGACTATGGGCAAACTAGGGCCTCTTGCCACTGCAAATGAATTCCAGACACATGTGTCACTTTGTGCATCCGGTTATATGTGGATACTGGGGAACAGAACCCAGACTAGCTAGCTTTGCAAGCAAATACCTTGAACCACTGAATCTTCCCAGACTTTATTTATTTATTTACTGTAGTGGTTAGATTCAGATGTCCCTCATAAACGTAGGTGCTCTGAATGTTAAGTTCCCAGCTGATAGAGATTTGGGAATTAACACCCCTTGGAAGCAGTGTATTTTGGGGAGGGCGGGTTTATGGGTATTATAGCCAGGTTCCCCTTGCCAGTGTTTGATATACTCTCCTATTGCTATTGTCTACCTTATGTTGGCCAGATGGTGATGTCCACCCTCTGCTCATGCCATCATTCTGCCCTGCCATTGTGGAGCTTCCCATTGAGTCTGTAAGCCAAAAGAAACCTCCCCACTCCCAAGGTTCTTTTGATCAGGTGATTTCTGCCATCAATGATAACCTGACTGCAACAGTAAAATTGGTACCAAGAGTGGCATGGTTGCTAGACATCTGATTGTGTTCTTTTGGCTTTCTGGAGCTGATTTTCAAGACAAATGTGGAAGGATTTGAAACTTTGGCCTAAGAGACACCTTGCAGTGCTGTAAGTACAGCTGGATGGACTATTCTGGTCATAGTTGAAAGACCTGAATGCAGTAAACTATGAACTGTGAAGTTTGGCTTATGAGGGTGAGAAAGAACTTTGCCTGGATTGGGCTAGAAGCAGTTTGTGTGAGAGGCTTGCTGTTATGTCTGTGTCCTGAGAACTTGTGCAGGGTTGCAGTGCATAGAAATGGACTGGTGTGAGAAGAGGAACATGGCACAGAAAGAAATCTTTAGGCCCAAACTGCTGCCTGTTCAGCTGCAATTGAGAGATTATAACCTTTGAGATTGGGCCAGTTGACCTGCATTGGGACAACAGAAAGAATACAGACTCTTTTGAAGGGGCCTGAATGCTCAAGGAGTGTCCTGTTCTTTAAAGTCTGCTTTATTCCCCCTTATATTAACAAAATGGCACCCCACCTGGCATTATGCAGTATAAGAAATGCAGGAAAGAGAGGGTCATTGAATTTGCAACATGGTCTTGTGTTTTGAAAATGGCCATGGGCAGTGTGAAGCAGGTTTGCTGGATGCCTGCATGGAAACCGGATGGAGCCATGAGGATGAACCATGGGTTGCAGTGGAGACCCTGTGGAGATGCTGGGACCATGAGATGGCTGCTAAGGAAAACTGCCAGTCCCTGATGAAGTTTTCCAGGACCGTGAGTAGCCTAGTAGGAGTGGTGGAATTGGAATTCCAGAGTCTCGTCAGTGGTTAGAATTATTGGGCTTGGAGACTTGTCATTGACTAGAGCTGTTGGACTTGGAGTACCAAGTTTGATGTTTGCCCTTGTTGTTTCAAATCTTGTATTGGTTGAATATTTCTTTGCTATGCCCAGTGCCATCTTTTGCAGGGTGAATGTTTACTCTGTGCCATTATGTTTTTTGTTTGTTTGTTTTTTTGGTATTATGGCTCAGTTAAAAGAGCTTAGATTATGGGGATGTTTTAACATCATTAGGATTGATAAAACTATAGGGACTTTTAAAGTTGGATGAATGCATTGTATTTTAAATCATGTATGGTTATCAGTTTATGGGGGCCAGGGCAGAACGTGGTGGTTTGATTCAGCTGTCCCCCATAGACTTAGGTGTTCTTAATGCTAGGTTTACAGCTGATAGAGATTTGGGAATTAACACCTCTTGGAGGCAGTATATTTTGGGGGCTGGGTTTATGGGTGTTATAGCTAGTTTCCCCTTGCCAGTGTCTGGCACACTCTTTTGTTGCTATTGTCCACCTTATGTAGTCCACCCTCTACTCATGCCATCATTGCCCCCTGACATCATGGAGCTTCCTTTTGAGTCTGTAAGTCAAAATAAACCCTTTGTTTCCCAAAAGCTGCTCTTGGTAGGGAGATTTCTGCCAGTAATGCAAACCTGACTGCAACATTTACTTTTAATGTTTATTATTATTGTTATTATTATTATTTTTTGTTTTTTCAAGGTAGGGATTTCACTCTAGCCCAGGCTAAACTGGAGTTCCATATGTTGTCTAGGGTGACCTTGAACTCACAGTGATCCTCCTACCTCTGCCTTCTGAATGCTGAGATTAAAGCGTGTGCCACCAGGCCTGGATACTTAGTGTTTCTTGGAGGTAGGATCTTGTTGTAGCCCAGGATGACCTGAAATTAGTCTCAGGTTGGCCTCAAACTCATAGCAATCCTCCTACCTCAACCTCCCAAGTGTTGGTGTTAAAAGCATGTGCCACCACACCCAAGTATTTTTTTTAATGTGTTATGTGTGGTATGCATGTATGTATGTGTGGCTATATGCATGTCACCAGAGATCACTGTCACATATGTCCTCAATCACTCTTCACCTATTTTGTTTTGAGACAGGAGCTATCTCTGAATCTGGAGCTGACTGATTCATCTGGACAAGCTAGCCTGCAAACCCCAAGGGCCACTTTGCCTCTACCACCTCAGGACTGAGATTACAGGTGTATGCTATTATGCCCATCACTGGGATTGTCTTTTCTACCTGAGAGGAAGGACATAGTTCTCTAGTTCTACACGATAATAGCTTTTTTTGCATGGACTCCATGTGTTTATTTTAATTTATTTTATTATTTATTTATTTATTTGAGGGTGACAGAGAAAGAGGAAGAGAGAGAAAGAGAGAGAGAGAGAGAGGGAGGGAGAATGGGCATGCCAGGTCTTCCAGCCACTTCAAACAAACTCCAGATGCATGCACCCCCTTTTGCATCTGGCTAATGTGGGAATCGAGCCTCAAACTGGGGTCCTTAGGCTTCACAGGCAAGTGCTTAGCCACTAAGCCATCTCTCCAGCCCTCCATGTGTTTTTTGCCCGCAAGGTTCAAATGCTGAACAGTCCTTGGTATGGCTGTGTTGAGGTGGTGGAATCTTTAAGAGTGGGGGCTATGACAAGATAAATAGGTCTGGCTGGCACAAAGCACCCAAACAAAAGCAGCTGATAAGAGGAAAGAATTTATTTTTAGCTTACAGGGGAAACTCCATAATGGCAGTGGAAAGCATGGCATGAGCAGTTTCTGGACATCCATCTCTTGGCCCACAACATGTAGACAACAGCAACAAGAGAGTGTGCCAAACAATGAAAAGGGGCAGCTGGCTATAATACCCATAAGCCTGCCCCCAACAACACACTCCCAACAAGGTTCCAATTTCCAAATTGCTATCAACTGGAGATCAAGCATTCAGAGCACATAAGTTTATGGGGACCACCTTCTGGAGAGATGAATGCAGATCTCTTGGGGTAAAAGATCAGGAGAGTGCAGGGAGTGAAGCCCCTACACATGTTTAATCTCTTCTGTTGGTGACTGTTTTTATTTCCCACTTCTCTACTGTGTTGTGAAACAGCTGACAGACCCCCTCACGTGAGGCTAAACACATGGGGCTGCCCAATCTGAACTTGTAGTCTCCCAGACTGTGAGACAAGACTTTTCTTTGTTTTGTTTTATTTTGTTTTATTTTATTTTATTTTATTTTATTTTATTTTATTTTATTTTAGAGAGAGAGAATGGCCACATCAGGGCCTTTCAGCTGCTATGAAAGCACTCCAGACATGTGCATCCCCTTGTGTGCATGTGTGACATTGCATGATTGCATCACTATGCATCTGGTTACATGGGCTCTGAAGATTCAAACATGTGTTCTTAGGTTTTACAGGCAAGTACCTTAACCACTAAGCCATCTCTCCAGCCCTTAAAGGAGGATATTTTATGGCTTTTCAAGGTAGTGTCTCATTCTAGTACAGGCTGACCTGGAATTCACTCTGTAATCTCAGGATGGCCTTGAACTCATGGCAATCCTCTTACCTCTGGCTCCCAAATGCTAGGATTAAAGGCATGTACCAACATGCCCAGCTGACTTTTCTTTAAGCCTTTTGTTATAGTAACAGAAAATGGACTGATACAAACTTTCTATACCCAGAGGATGAAATGACCCGTAGATGAATCTAATAGACACCAAACATTTGTGCCACTTTTGGCTTCCAGCTTATGTGGGTGATTTGGGAATTGATCCCCGGGCTGTTAGGCTTTGTAAGTAAGTGGCTTTAATTGCTGAACCACCTTCTAGCCCCATCTTTTAGGATTTTTTTTTCTAAGTTTTGGATGCATTTTCTTAAACAATCTATTTAAAGCTCCCTCTCTTTCTTTCTTTCTTTTTTTCTTTCTTCCTTCTTTTTAGTTTTTATTTATTTATTTATTTTTTAATTTATTTATTTATTTATTTGAGAGTGACAGACACAGAGAGAAAGACAGATAGAGGGAGAGAGAGAGAGAATGGGCGCGCCAGGGCTTCCAGCCTCTGCAAACGAACTCCAGACGCGTGCGCCCCCTTGTGCATCTGGCTAACGTGGGACCTGGGGAACCGAGCCTCGAACCGGGGTCCTTAGGCTTCACAGGCAAACGCTTAACCGCCAAGCCATCTCTCCAGCCCTAGTTTTTATTTTTTGAGGTAGGGTCTCACTCTAGCTAAGGCTGACCTGGAATTCACTGTGTAGTCTCATGGTGGCCTCAAACTCATGGTGATCCTCCCACCTCTGCCTCCCGAGTGCTGGAATTAAAGGCATGTGCCACCACGCCCAGCATCCCTCTATTTCTTTCTAAAATGAATTTAAGAATTTACCACCTGCATGGTAGTAAATACCAATAGGTTAGTTAATTTTAATATAGTCATCAAAGAAGACTTGTGGGGACTTACATGAGGAAAGAGGCATTTTTCCTGTTTGCTAAAGTTGTGAGTAATTGAACTCAACTGCCTTCTGCTGTTCTGTTTTGTTATTTTGAGACAGTGTCTCATGGAGTCAAAGCCCTAAACTCTGTAGAGGTATCCAAGGATGACTTTAAACTCCTGATGCTCCTGCCTCCATCGCCCAAGTGCTGGATTACAGCAATGAGCCACCATGCCTGCATTGCCTTTTGTTAGTAATAAAGGTCCTTGCAGCCATCAGATGACAAGAGAGTCTAAAAAAGAGACAGGCTCCAGCAGCCAGAGCTGAGGCTTTTCTAAGGGAGCATCCAGACATTAGCTCAGGTGGGAGTCAGGGCCTGTGAGCACAACCAGCCTGGAAGACATCAGTTCTGAACCTGTCCCAGCTGACAGGCGCACTCCCTTGGCCCTCTTTTGCCCCTGGGGTGTTTTGGTTAAAAGGCAAAGACAGTCTACACACTCAAAAGCCATGTTTAGACCCACATTTTTGGAGAGCAGATTAATGGGGTGGTTGAAAGAACTGAACCATTTGGCATTTGGGAAAGTTGGGAATGTTTAAATAAGTATTCAGCCTCCTTTCCACCCCACCCCCACCACCGCCCGACAGCTCTAGTGTGTCCAGCTGTCCGTTGGGTCCATGTTGAAGACTAATTTAGTAGAAGTTCAGAGCCTTTCACTAAGATGTCAAGGCTAATTAAAAGGCAAATGTCCATTTTTACTATAGGGAAAGGATTTATCTGAACAAAAAATTAGTAGCCCAAATGAACTTTTTGCTTATTGTTAAAACCTTAGGTATTGACTAGGAAGATGACATGGTAAGAGTGCTTGCCATAAGCATGGGGGTCTGAGACCTCCTGAGTTTGGTTCCTCAGGACCCACATAAACAGCTGGACATAGCCACATATGTCTGTAACCCCAGTCCTATGGGGAGCAGAGACAGGAGAAATGTTGACGCTTGCCAAAACTGCAATTCTATGTTCAGAGAGAAACTTTATCTCAAGGAAATACATGGATGAGTGAGAGAGAAAGAACACCTGACATTCTCCTCTGGCCTCTGTGCACATGTGAGCATATCTATACATACGTGTGCATACACCACATACATGAACACACCACCACCACCACCACTACCACCATACCAAACCACAATACTACATACACACAAAGAGCTGTAAAATCCTTTTATTTTCTTTTCTTTTTCTTTTCTTTTTTTTTTTCTTTTTTCTTTTTTTTTTTTGAGGCAGGGTCTCACTCTAGTCCAGGCTGACCTAGAATTCACTATGTAGTCTCAGGGTGGCCTCAAACTCATGGCAACCCACCTACCTCTGCCTCCCGAGTGCTGGGATTAAAGGCATGCGCCATCACACCTGGCAAATTCCTTTTTTTTTTTTTTTTTTTGACACAGCATCTCTGTAGCCCAGGCTGACCTGGAACTCACTCTGTAACCTACACTGGCTTGAAACTCATGGGGATCCTTCTGACTCTACCTTTCAATTGCTAGACTTAGAGGCATATGCCATGATGTCTGGCTAAATTATAAAATCTTTGTTGTTGTTTTTGTTTTTCGAGGCAGGCTTTCATCTCACCCTAGTTCAGGCTGACCTGGAATTCACTATGTATTCTCAGGGTGGTCTCTAGCACACAGCAATCCTCCTACCTCTGCCTCCCAAGTGCTGGGATTAAAGGTGCGTGCCACTGGGCCCAGCTTATAAAAACTTAAGTGTAACAGTTATATCATAAGAGAATATCCCTGCTGGCATCCCCTAAAATAAAGCTAGCTAAAATTTAGCAGATAAAAATTCAATATTCAAAAGATAAAAATAGAAAAATTGCAATATTCTCAGTTAAATTTAGATGTCAGAAAAATAATGAATGATTCTTTGGTATCAGTATGTTGCATGTAATATTTGTGACATACTTATGGCAAGAAAATGGCCCATAGATGTGTCATTGTGAAGGGCTTAGTGGGTAAAATGTTTGCTGTACAAGTATGAGGGCCTGAGTTCAGATCCCCACATTCCATATAAAATACCAGGCATGGTGGTGTATATTTGTAATCACAGTGCTAAAGAGGTGGGCATGGATTAAGGATAGTCTAGAGTAGCTAGCCTAACCAATTAGGCGAGCTCTTAGTTCCATGTGAGACCTTAAATCAAAGAATAAGGTGGAGAGTACTTGAGGAACATGTGCCCAACATCTGGCCTCCACACAAACATGCCGACTCATACACTCACACACATAAGCACATTCATACAGTGCCAGGAATGATTTACAGAAGCTTAGGCAACTTAGCAGTGACTATGCCACTGAGGAAAGTCTTTTCTTCCTCCAGCAACCATTAATTGCCAATGAATACTGAAGGAGGGGTGAAGCTTCATGAGCCCCTCCACCATCCATAACAGAATGTACACAGGCCTGATCTTCTTCAGACCTTCTGTTTTCTTTTGTTGTTTTGAGACAGGGTTGCGTGCTGACGTTATGGTCACTACGTAGCCAAAGATGACTTGAACTCCTGATCCTCTTGCTTCTGCATTCTGAGCAATGGGATCATGGGCAAAAATCACCACACCCGGGTTTATGTGAATGGGAATTGAACTAAGTGCTGTGTGCATGCTAGGCAAGCACTCTATCAACTTTACAGTCCCTAGCTCCTAAATGTGTGTTAAGAAAATAAAATTATTCTTCCTTAAAAAAAAGTATATGCATACATGCATGCATATACAAACATATACCAAAAAATGTTCTTACCCTAGGGTGGGGGATACTGCTTGACAGTGAAGTATTTGCCTATGTTTCATCCCTGGCACAAATAAAATTTGGGAAAAAAAAAAAACAGATTGGTGGCACACGCCTTTAATCCCAGTACTTGGGAGGCAAAGAGGTAGGAGGATTGCCATGAGTGCAAGGCCACCCTGAGACTCCCTAGTGAATTCCGTGTCAGCCTGGGCTAGAGCAAAACCCTTCCTTGAAATATTTAAAAATTGGAAAATAAATTTAAACATATCTGGCATAATACCTGGAACTTGTGCATATATTCCCTTACATGAGAAAAAAAGATTTGAGATCTGTTATTAACTCAAGTTCTTCAGATGGAGAAACTGTCCTAAATTATCTGGGTAGGCACAATATAATCCAATGGTCCTTGTAAGTGGGAGGTAGGAAGGTATGAGTCAGAAAGGAACTGAAGGGTCCACTAGCCAAGAAATGCAGTTGTATTCAAGAAGCTGAAATTTGCAAGGGAATGCATTTTCTCCTTGAGATCCCTCAGAAAGAGCTTATTCTTATCGGATACCTTTGTTAAAGTGAAACCCAGTGGGATTTCTGATAAACAGTACAAAAGACAAATTTGTATTGCTTTAGCTACTGTAATTTGTTATTGAGAAGTCATAAAATATTTACACATGCGTTATTGTTTACCTAAGATTTAAACTGAATGTGGGCATACTTTAATTTACCTGGTAACCCTCCCTGAAACATCTAAGCAGGGAGCAGAGGACTGTGATTGAAAGCATTGCGAAGGATCACAGAGATTCCAGTCCTCAGCTCTGAGAAAACACTGACCCTGGGGCTTCTGATGGCTCAAGTATTCTGTGAATAAGGATCTGGGAAGAATAATCTCTTATGTTCCCTTGAACCCAGTGATTATATTTGGTAGTCTTTTGTCAACCCAAGATATGACAAGCAATCAAATAACAAAATGTTCATAGTTGTTGCGGTCAGGTTTGTATTGCTGGCAGAAATCACCCAACTAAGAGCAGCTTATAGGGAAAAAGATTTATTTTGGCTTACAGACTTGAGGGGAAGCTCCATGATGGCAGGGGAAAATGATGGCATGAGCAGAGAGAGGGTGGATATCACCTCCTCGCCAACATCAGGTGGACAATAGCAACAGGAGAGTGTGCCAAAACACTGGTAAGGGGAAACTGGCTATAATCCCATAAGCCCACTTCCAACAATATACTGCCTTCAGGAGGTATTAATTCCCAAATTGCCATCAGGTGGAGACATTACATTCATAACACTTAAGTTTATGGGGGACACCTAGTCAAACCAACAGAATAGATGAGAACAGTTTCAGTAGGTCTGCCATGATCCTTAAGGCATCAGTCCCACAACCTCCAGTGAACACCTAAAACAGTGGATGATGCCAAACTTTCTCCAAATATATTTTTTTCCCATTCATACCTACCTATGGTAAAATTGAATTTTTAAATTAGGGACAGTAAGAGAGTCTAATGTAACTACAAATAAGATGGGACAATTGTAATGATACTCTATAATAAGATTGCCTTCATCACTATGCTTGCACTTTGTGGCTGTTATTAAGTAAAATAAAGGATACTTGAAAATTGTGCTGGGCTATCGAGACCTGATTAATGGAAACAGCTACCATGGCATGTATAGCACATATATGCTCGAGCAAGAGATGATTCATGCCTCAGGCAGAATGGAGTGGGATGTTATACATGCTATGTAGAATAGAGCACCATTTCTTTTTTAAATTTTTTGTTTAATTTTATTTATTTATTTGATAGCAACATACAGAGAGAGAAAGAAGCAAATGTAGAGAGAGAATGGGTGCGCCAGGGCCTCCAGCCACTGCAAACAAACTCCAGATGCGTGCGCCCCCTTGTGCATCTGGCCAACGTGAGTCCTGGGGAATCGAGCCTTGAACCAGGGTCCTTAGGCTTCACAGGCAAGCGCTTAACCGCTAAGCCATCTCTCCAGCCCAGAATAGAGCACCATTTAAAATTCACATTTACTTCTAGAATTTTCTACTTCATATATTCAGGTAGTTGACCAGAGATAACCGAAACCACAAACAGTGAAACTGCAGGTATGGCAGGGACTTCTGTCCCTTTCATTGTCAATGTGTTCCCACTCTACCTTCTCAGCCTTTGTCCTTGAACCATTGCCACCAGCAGGAGGGGCTGTACGTACTACTTCAATCTGAACTTCCTTTTCTCACCTGCATATTTGGTCCTGCCAAAAGGATATGTCCTTGTACTGCTTTCTTTACTATAGGTCTCATCACATCTACCCTTACTCACGCTCTATGAAAATGTCAGTTACTGTATTGGTTTTCTTTTAGTGCTGGAATAAATTTATAACCATGGTAGGTTAATATGAACAGAGTTCTGCAGGTCAGAAATCCAAAGCAGGTTTCACTGGGCTAAAATAAGAAGGACTGCCAGGACTGTGTTCCCTCTAGATACTCTAGGGAAGAGTCCACCCTGTCTTTTCCAGCTGCTGCTTCCCTCAGCCCCACATTCCTGTGACTTCTACTTCCATTGTCACATCAGGGTGCTGAGGAAGTAGAGAGGCTTCCCCGGGCTAACTGGCTAGCTAGTCTCAGCCAAATCAGAGAGCTCCTGGTTCAGTGACAGACCCTGTCTAAAAGAAAAATATGGAAAGTAATGGAGGAGATATCCAACTTCTATTTCTGACCTTCCCATCATGCACTTATGTACACATACGTATGCACCAATATACATATGAACACATACATATGCAGTATACACACAAAAACAAAACTGAAAAAAGTATAAGTTTAGCCATCCTAAGTTGGGGATAATCTTTTTAATATTTTTAAATTCTTATTTATATTTATTTATTCATTTGACAGAGAGAAAGAGGGAGAGAGAATGGGTGCACCAGGGCTTCTGGCTACTGCAAATGAACTCCAGATGCATACACCACCTTGTGCATCTGGCTTATGTGGGTCCTGGGGAATCAAGCCAGGGTCCTTTGGCTCTGCAGGCAAATGTCTTAACCACTAAACCATCTTTCTAGCTTTCATCTGTTTTCTTGGCTGATGGGTTTTTTTTTCTTGCAAACTCCTTTGACCTTGCATATGGTAATGGTACCATTATTTTGCCAATGAGGTGTTATAGAAGCAGAAATCTGACTTACAAGATGGCAGCTATTTTCCTGATTGGAAAAGGCATATGAGCTAACACAGACTTTTGCTTTCTCCCATTGTTTCTCCCACTGTTCATCCAGTGTGAACAAGGAATGTTATGCCTAGAAGACAGCCACTGTACTATGAACTTAAAGTCCCACAAGATATATGGCTATGGCAAAGCAAAATTGTCAAAAGTATCTGAAAACCTTGAGCACATTATAGAAATGACACACTAGGCCAGTTGTCAATTGTTACAATTCTTGTGATGTGAGAAAAAGTAACCTTGAACTTTTGGAACCAGGGAAATTGGTCACACCGCCCTGAATACAGGTATAAAATGTGTAGGTTCTGTCTAAGCCCTAATTATTTTTATGAATAACTAGAAGAGGGGCCAGAAGTCTCCAACACAAAGGAATAATGATGAGGTGGAAATATTTATTGCTTTGATTTTTATTAGTCCACATTATACATATGTATACATTGACATATGATATATGCATATATACATACATACCATATAAATATGTATTATGTTCTATTAATCAAAAAATTAAATGTTATTGATATTTTGATCTTTTGTAAATTGATTTATAAATCAGTTTTCTATTAAAATGTTCTTAATAAAAAATTAAGTGTTCAAGCCAGGCATGGTGGTACATGTCTTTAATCCCAGCACATGGGAGGAAAAGGTAGGAGAAACACCATGAGTTCGAGGCCACCCTGAGAATATATAGTGAGTCCAGGTCAGCCTGGGCTAGAGAGAGACCCTATCTTGAAAAACCAAAATAAAAAAAAAAAATTGAATGTTTAAAATGTTAAGAGGAAATGAAAATGTTCACTATCTGGTTTATTGTATACTATATACATGTATAAAATGACCATGCTTGTACCACACACATTTGTACAATTGAAATAACAATTTAAAAATGTGTGGTTGGAGCTGGAAAGATGGCTCAGCAGTTAAAGGCACTTGCTTGCAAAACTTTTCAGACTGGGTTTGATTCCCTAGCCACCCACATAAGCTAGATGCTAAAAGGAGCAGAAGCATCTGCTGTTCATTTGCAACCACAAGAAACTGTGGTGCATGAGTGTGTGTGCACACACACATACACACAAATAAATTTTGGTTCGAAAAACCATGTGGTTCCTGAACAAATATAGTTACCTTCATGTTGGTAGCACAACCTACCTGGCCAAAGGTAGTTGATTGGGGCTGGAGAGATGGATTAACAGTTAAGGCATTTGCCTACCAAGCCTAAGGATCCAGGTTCGATTCCTCAGTACCAAATAAGCCAGATGCACATGGTGGTTCATGTGTCTGGAGTTTGTTTGCAGTGGCTAGAGGCCCTGACATGACCATTCTCTCTGCCCCCCCTTTCTGTTTCTCTCTTTCTTAAATAAATAAATAAATAAATAAATAAATAAATAAATAAATAAAAGCAGCTGATTGGAGGAAAGTTTTTATTTTGACTTACAGTCTCAAGGAGAAGCTTCATGATGGCAGGGAAAGAATGGCATGAGCAGAGACTGAATATCACTTCTTGCCACAATAGATGGGAAATAGCAGGAAGAAAGGTAGCTGATCTATGGCAAGGAGGAGCTGACTAAAACACCCTAAAGCCCTCCCTTAGAAACATACTTCCTCCAGCAAGGCTGTACCTTCCAAATGGCCACCATCTGGGGACCATGCATTCCAAATATATTAGTTTATGGGGGATGTCTGATTCAAACTAACACATTCCACCCCTACCCCCCATAGAATCATGACCATCTCAGGATTAAGAATTTATTTGGGATCCAGCAAGATTGCTTAGTGGTTAAGATGCTTGCCTGCAAAGCCAAAGGACCCAGGGTCAATTCCCCAGTACCTACATAAAGCCAGATACACCAGGTGGCGCATGTGTCTGGAGTTTGTTTGCAGTGGTCATAGGCCCTGGTGTGCTCTTTCTTCTCTCTGTCTATCTCTCTCTCTCTCTGTCAAATAAATAAATAAAAATAAAATAAATTTTGAAAATGCATTTGGTCCAACTTTAAAAGTCTTCATAGTGATTTTTTTTTTTAAATCAATACAAATACTGTTCAGAAGCCAAAGGTCTCATCTGAGACTCAAGACAGCCTCTTAACTATAAACCTGTAAAGTTAAAACACAAGTTAAATACACTTAATGGCACAGAATAAACAATACTACTGGAAAAATAAATAAATAAAAAGGCAGTGGCCATAGCAAGAAAATATGGAACAAATGAAAGATCTACAATAAACAGGGAAAATATTAAATCCTCTAGCTCCATGTCTGAATGGCATCTAGAACCTATGAGGAAATCTTTTGGGGTTCCAATTCTGCCTCTCCACCTGGGCTGCTAACAGCCTGGAGGAAAAAATCCACCAACAGCTCTCTTAGGAAGCCATCCCACAGTCTTAGAATCTCCAAAATCCTAGGATCTCCACTGCAACCCATGGTTCATCCATGACTACACTGTGTCTTCATGCAGGGAATCTAACAACCAACCTCACATTGCTCAGTGACCATCTTGAAATTAATGCATTACAAATCCAATGAACCTCATTTTCTTGCATTTGTTACACATCTATAGTAGCAGATGGGCTATCAAATTTGTTAATCCTGGGAGAAGGGAACTAAATCTGACTTGGAAGAGTAGGAAAAACTGCTTTAGCTTCCTTCCTTCTGTGCCAATGCACAACATCTAGCCCAATCTCAATGGTGGTAAAGTCTCAACCAATTGCAGTTAAGTGGAAGCTGTCATTAGCATAAAACTTTTTATTTCTTTCTATTCTATAGATTCTGCTCACAGCAGTACATTACTTCTAAACTCAACCTGTTCAACTTCTTAGAACACAGGCTGAATGCAGCTAGCCTCTCTCACACACTGCCTCTAGCCCAGTCCTAACAAAGCTTTCCTTGTTCCCTTCCTTAGTCAAGCTTCACAGTCCACAGATCTTTCCTTAAGGTTTTTCACCTTTTAACGAGGTGGTCCATCAAGCTCTATTTAGAGCACTGTAAGATTCTTTTAGTCCAAAGTTTCAAAATAAATCCTTCATATTCCTCCCACAAATATGTTCCAAAATATCAAAAGCCACATAATCAGGTTTCTAGCACCAATGACACCACTCCTGGTACCAAATTTCTGTTGTAGTTAACCTTCACATTGCTGGGATAAAACACCAGACCAAAAGCAGCTAACAGGAGGAAAGGGTTATCAAAAGCCACATAATCAGGTTTCTAGCACCAATGACACCACTCCTGGTACCAAATTTCTGTTGTAGTTAACCTTCACATTGCTGGGATAAAACACCAGACCAAAAGCAGCTAACAGGAGGAAAGGGCTTATTTTGGTTTACTGTCTCAAGGAGAAGCTTCAGGATGGCAGGGGAAAGCATGGCATGAGCAGAGATTGGATGTCACTTCTTGCCACAGCAGGTGGCAAATAATAGCAAGAAAATGAGCTCTGGCAAAGGGGATCTGGCCCATTGTTGCAATTAGCTTCACATTACTGGCAGAAAGCACCCAACCAAAAGCAGCTTATGGTAGGAAAGTGTTTAGTTTTAGTTACAGACTTGAAAGGAAGCTTCATGATGTCAGGGGAAACTGATGGCATGAGCAGAGGGTAGACATCACCTCCTGGCTAATGTTAGGCAGACAACAGCAACAGGAGAGTATGCCAAACACTATCAAGGGGAAGCTGGCTATAACACCCATAAGCCTGTCCCCAACAATACACTGCCTCCAGGAGGCTACAATTCCCAAATTGCCACCAACTGAGGACCCAGCATTCAGAACACCTAAGTTTATGAGGGACACCTGAATCAAACAAATAAAGGTATAATACTCCAAAATCCACCTACACACTTCCAGCAAGGCTCCACTTACCAAATGGCATGTGACCAACTCAGGGTCGTGTATCCAAAATACTTTAGGTTATGAGGGACATCTGATTCAAACTACTACAATAAGCATCGAGGACATCACCTGGGTGTGGGTAAGAAATACAGAATTTCAATCTCTTTCAGTACCAAACTGGATGTTGCATTTTAGCAAGGTGCATAGAGGTGCATGCCAGGCTTGACTCTATAGCTCACCTGGATGGAAGAGAAGTGGCCTTGACTTCGTCACTTGATACTAGAGCATATAGTCTATCTATAAACAATGGTGCCCTTGGGTTTCTCTGGAACAAACATTAAACAATGAGAGGTAGGTGCCAAATTAGGCTGCTGATCATTTGTATGACTCTCAACTTGCCCATAGCCACTCAGTTCTTTCTAGTTTATGCTCGTTGTACTTTGCTCTAAGCCCTAAAGATCTCTTACATCATGTGAATTTAATCAAAACCAAAACTGTTAGAGTAAAAGCCTGGGTGGAATCAGAGAAAGGAGCAAAATTACTCCCTTTAAAAACTTTGAGGGATTTCCCCTGTCACAAACCCTTCCAGCTAGGCAAATCCTTCTCAGCTTTGGAGCTCTTCTATTTTTCTTCTCTCTTATTATTGCTCTCTCTTAAAATAAATATTTTATAATTTGCCCTTCTTCATGTCTATGTTTTTCAATTCTTTGCTTAAAAAAAGGGGGGGTTCTGGAGAGATGGTTTAGTGGTTAAGGCGCTTGCCTGCAAAGCCAAAGGACCTCAGTTTGATTCCCCAGGACCCACATAAGCAGATGCACAAGGTGGCGCATGCATCTGGAGCTTGTTTGCAGTGGCTAATCTCTCTCTCTCTCTCTCTCTCTCTCTCTGTCTTTCTTTTTGTCTCTTTCTCTCTCAAATAAATAAATAAATAAATATTTTTTTTAAGTGGCACATACATCTAGAGTTTGTCTGCAGTGATTAGAGGCCTTGGCGTGCCCTCTCTCTTTCTAATAAATAATTTAAAAAAAATAAAAAAAGAGCCAGGTGTGGTGGTGCACCCCTTTAATTGCAGTACTTGGGAGGCAGAGGTAGGAGGATTGCTGTGAGTTCAAGGCCACCCTGAGACTACATAGTGAATTCCAGGTCAAACTGAGCTAGAGTGACACCCTCAAAAAACTAAAAAAAAAAACAAAAAAACAAAAAACAAGTAAATTATAAAAAATAAAAAAGCTGGGTTTGGTAACTCACACCTTGAATCCCAATACTCAGGAGGCTGAGGTAGGAGAATTGCCCTGAGTTTGAGGCTAGCCTGGGCTACACTACAGAGTGAGTCCCAGGTCAGCCTGGACTAGAGAGAGGCCTTTCAACAAACAAACAAACAGGGCAAAAAAAAAAAAAAAATCTGCAATTTAAAACCTCCCCAAAGCAAAAAATATTCTAAAGATGTGGCAAGTTAAAATATTTATTGGCCTTGAGAAATGGGGGTATAAGTTCACTTTGAAATATGAGTTTCTGCTCATCAATACTAGGAATTTACTTAAAATAATAAGAGTAAAAATTGGACTGCAGATGAGTGTATGCCCTTGAAATGTGCCGAATGTTTCTCATACTCTTAAAAGAACTAACCATAAAGTCTAGTTGAGAGATCATAAACATAGGCTGGTTTATTATTATAACCACAAATCATATTTTCACAGTAATTTGTTCTGATTTAGGAATTTTCAGGAGGAACCATATGAAGTCTCAGTGGATCATTAGGTTACTCGCTCAGCTCAGCATTTAATAGGCTTTACTCTGATTTTACATCCTGAGTCCATAAAGCTTACTCAATGGCACTTCAAAATTTTGTTCAATGGTGGAAGCCATGGTTAAGTGAAAAAGCCTGTTAGGGTTTTCGCCTGCAGTCTCCTAATTAGGGCTTCCTTATTGCATCACAGACATTAATCAGCACATTATCCAGTAACAGATCAGACTTACCCTATCTTTCAGATCCTCATTAATCTACTGGTGAAGTTATGAGCACTATTAGTATGGCTACACTTAGAACAACTTCCTGAAGCAAGGTATATCCATTATCAGGGCAGAATACCCCCACACCATGTTCCTCAGTGTTTCATTCAAGCCAGTGATGTTTCTGAAATGTCCACTTCGACAGAGAAACTGCCTTCAAGCCCTCCAATAGGATTCCTGCAAAACAGTTGCTGTCTTTATGGCTTGGTGTGTTATTTTGGCAGGAGGAAACTTCACTGAGCAGGTCAAGTTTGCACCTTGCAGAGAGAGAACCAGCTGTTCTTATCCAGATCGTGCCTTTTGTCCATTTGGAATGTGGGGCCAGCCCCAGTTGAAGAAGAATGTGGGATCTTCCCTGTGGGGTTGCCCCCTCAAGCAGAGGAGCACTGTGACTTCCTTGCCAACCTAACCGGCTAAACACTTCCTACACACCTACCCTGCGCACAAATATTTCTTGGATGAGTGACAGCAAAAATGGCGTTCGTCAGGCCACCCTCACATCCCTGAACTAGGCCAGTTCAGATGCAGCCTGGCAAGGTTCTATTCTGGCACACGTGTGGACAAGAAAGATGCTTTGTGTGCGTGCATATGGCCTTGGATGGCTCAAAAACGTCAATCACTCCATGGGATTAGGAAGCATGGGGTTTTCCTTTAGAACTTTACAAAAAGAAGCCTGGAGTGCCTCAGTTTACCAGAGTTGAATTAATTGCATGTGGGGCTGGATTTGGCAGTTCCTTTTTGCATTCTGTCCTTCATTGAGTAACACATGTATGCCATTTCCTATTAGAGGCTGTGAAATGAATAAACACTTATGATACATACTGCATACACATGGTAATTATCCTACAACTCATTTAAGAGTGCCTCATTAAAGGTGCTTTTAAGGAATTTTAGAGCAGAAGAAAATATTTTCCTAAGAGGTAAATATTAAAGTCATTGAAAACAGGGTGTGGTGGCACATGCCTTTAATCCCTGAGTTCAAAGCTACCCTGAGACTACATAGTGAATTCCAGATCAGCCTGGGCTACAGCGAGACCATACCTCAGAAAAAAAAAAAAAAATTGTTGAATATTTATTTGCTCCAAATATCCAACCGATATGAAAAAATTTAAAGGAGATGAAGTGCTGGCACCACTGCTGTGCCTATGGTCACAACTCGTCAGGAGGCTAAGGCAGAAAAGAGTTTGAGTCCAGCACAGGCAGCACAGTGAGACCCCCATCTAAAAAAAATAGGCAAATAAGCTCAGGGGACGTTTTTTGAAGAAGATTACGTCTCTAAGATTAGAAATGACTGATTTGTGAGCAGAGTGTTACTGACAGTTTTTACCAGAACAATCCAGTCTTGGAATTTTGGGGCTATGTTTCATTCTTGAGATCAAGGAAGCCCTATATTATTTAGTGGGCTGTGTTGAAAGATAAAGAAAAATGAAACAGGTCTGGAAATAAATGCAGTTTCTTTGTTTCAGATGGATACTTCTCCAAGTCTTCCATGGTGTTTTCACAGAGCACATGGAGACCAAAGGCCTGGACAATGGTCCAGCTCCATTGATTTATAATTGACTCAGCCAAGGAGGTCACAGAGTAATGCATCAAAACAGCATGGGAGGAAGGGCTTTCATGGAGAGCTCACGGATGCTGTACTTGATTTTGTAGCCAAGATCTGTTTCTCTAATTGTAAGACACGAAAAGCTCAGAATTTAGAAAGATCTGTAGACTAGACAGATGGGCAGAAATCAGCCCAATGAAATCTAGTGCAAATAAATAAACACAACAATTACGTTAAGTTCAAAAACCCCACCGTAAAGCTGGATGTGGTGGCACATGTCGTTAATCACAGCACTTGGAAGCAGAGGTAGGAGGATCACTATGAGTTCGAGGCCACCCTGAGACTAGATAGTAAAATCCTACTCGAAAAACAAACAAACGAAAAACCAAAAAATTTCACTGTGAACACACTGCCTGGATGAGAAGTTGATATGGGGAAGCAGAAACACACATACATACAGACACACCATAGGTGTTTTAGTTGATTTCAAGAGGAAAATGAGTCAAATTTGAGCTGGAGAAGGAACTAGATAATGAGATCTTAATTTATGTGGTGTCCAGATCAAGGGAAAGAATCGCTCCAATAGATGCTTCCCTGGTCAGTTCACATCTGGAGTTGTGATTCTGCAAGCCACCCTGGGGAGGCCAGGCTGGCCGAAGGGTAATGGAGAACAGGCAGAGGTCAGCAACGAGGGAGGTCGAGGGGACGACTGGAGGGGCTGCTGAGGCTAATGAGAATGTAAGTCTTTGAAAATTTGGAGCTCCCCTTAACAGGGCTCAGCCTTGTCTTCCAGGCAGAGGGCTGAGTATTAAAGGAGCCGAGAGAACGTTTGAAATAAAAGAAATTGACCATGACGTCCTCCTATAACTCTAGCATAAGCAACACAGTAACCTGCTGATGCAATAAGGTTTCAAGCAAGTGGCATGAGGGGGTGGAGAAGGGGAGACAGGTGGATTTCAAGAGCTGTAGGTGACCTGTCAGCCAAAGGCTTTGTTAGCCTTGATTCCAACTACCTGGTAAAACAATTATTATTATTATTTTTTGAGAATTAGGAAAATACTGGGACAATGATAGCTTTATTGAGCAAGAATTCACTCCTTGAAAGTATACAGTAGAGTGGTTTTTACTGTGTATTCATAAAATTATGTGCTATTCATCATTATTTAATTCCAAAACATTTTATCACTCCCTGATCAAGACACTCAGTAAACATTTAATTCTCCTTACTTCAGCCCCCAGTAAGCACTAAATTATTCTTTATTTCTATGGAGTGCTATAGCCTTTAAAATTTTATATATTTGCATGTGTGTCCACTTACACATGTCAGGTCTTCTTGCAATAGCACATGAACGCCAGATGCTTGTACCACTTTTTTGCATTTGGCTTATATAGGTGGCTTGGGACTTGATCCTAGGCCTATGTGTGCCTTTAACCCTGAGCAAGTGCCTTTAACCACTGAGCCATATTCCTAGCCCCTACTTAATATGCAGCCTTTGAAAAGTTACTCATTTATTATAATGTTTCAAGGTTAACCCATATTTTAGAACAAACCAGTACTACCTTCTTATTGGTGAATATTATTCCACTGTGTGACCATTCTCCATTTTTAAAAACCCATTTGAAAGTTGATGGACATCTGAGTTGTTTCAAGTTTTGAGTATTATAAATAATGCTACTAGGAAATCCATGTACAAGATTTTGTTGGGCATGTGATTTCTTTTCTTCCTTTGTTTCATCTTCTTTTTCTTTCTTTCTTTTTTTTTTTTTCTGAGATAGGGTCTAATTGTATACTATAGGACTCAAGCTCATTATCCTCTTGCCTCAGCCCCCTGAGTCCTGGGTTAACAGGAATGTGCCACTGAACCTGACTAGACATATGCTTTCAATTCTCTTAAGAATATGCATTGGGTGGAGTTGCAGGTCACATGGCAACTCCATGCTTAGCATATTGAGCAACTACCATGCTGTTTTTAAACATTGTTTTTATTTATATATTTGCAAGGAGAGAGAGAGAGAGAATGAGAATGGGCATGCCACGGCCTCCTGCTCATTGCAAACAAACACACCAGACACAATGCACCACTTTGTGCATTTTGGATTTACATGGGTACTGTGGAATCAATACCAGGCCATCAGGTTTTGCAAGCAAGCGCCTTTAACTGCTGATCCATCTCTCCAGCCTCACACTAGTTTTCTTTTCTTAAAAAGTATTTTATTTACTTAGTTATTAGAAAGGGGGGGGGAAGCAGATAGAGAATAGGCGTGCCAGAGCCTCTAGCCACTACAAATGAACTCCAGACACATGTGTATTGGGCTTTACTTGGGTGCTGGGGAAATCAAACATGGATCCTTTGGCTTGTATGGCAAGTGCATTAACTGCTAACCCATCTCTCCAGCCCATCTTTTCACTTTCTTGATGGCACTATTTCAAGCATAGACATTTCTGCATATGAATTTAATGTGGCTAAATACAGGTTATTCAAACTGCAAGGTCAATGTTAGGCTGTGGTTGTGGAGCTGACATCACAAACTCCACTTAGCTTCACCAAGGTAACTCAGAGCTGCCTCCCATGTAGATGTTCTTCCTAGTCAGCTGCAGGCTCACATCCCTGGTGGATAGCCAGCTCAAGCCTCATGATCACTGAATTCATCCTGGAAGGAAGTAGATCCTTTGCAAATCACTGTGCAAACAGCACAGTAACTCATTTGAAAATAATTCCCTTGCCTAAAATTTTAGAAAAGAAGTAAATTGATGAATAAATGGGGAGGGGCTAATTCCTTCTCGAATCTTTAACATTATATGGTCAACCTAATCATCTACTCTTCCTCCCATCCTCAGGAGAGGAGACCGATTAGTTTTTGAATTGTGTAAGTGTGACTTGAAACAATAGTAATAGGCTATATTTGAAAGTAGAAACAAAGTCCTGAGGTTTTTGTTGTTGTTAGCCTATTTTGTTTCATGGATTTGGGGATTGAAACTTATACCCTATGCATGATGTGCAAGCACTATACCAATGATCTATATTCCCCAATGGTAGAACTTTGTTTATATGATTCAAAATGCAGAAGAAATAGCTTCACAAATCTGTTTGAGGCCTTTGGGAAAGATTGTCAGAGATAGTGCACTCTGGTACGAGTGGTATTATATTTGTTCAAAACATGAATATAAAAATATGAAGAAACAATATCCCATAGGGGAATGGATGATGAGCAAAGTAGCAGGCTGAATCTCACTGCTTCTGCCACCATTTAAACATTACATGTGTTTAAGTGCCTTTATCAATGGAAATTTTAGATAATATTGCACAAATGAGCATGTATAGAGTAAAATTTGGTTTTATTTGATAACCAGTGTCCTCACATAGACTCAGTTCCATAATCCTTGGCTGATTATATATAACTATATACTAAAAATTACATAATACTTTAAACACATCTATTAATCTTAATTAAATTGGTGATTCACATTTGAATAACAAGTAGCTTTTTATAATTACTGTAAGTAACTGCCTTACTTTATCTTTGTTTTATTTGTTTTGACTTTCCTTTAACCAAACTAAAACTCACTCCTATGAAAATCTTAGGAATATTTTTATTTATATTATTTAACTTCCAATGCTACATCTAGTTTTTCTGAAAGAAATGCATCCTCTAAATATAAATTTATATTTATATTTATTTAATATAATTAATTAATTAATGTAATAAATATAGTATAAATTAACTTTTTTACTGCAATAGGATCCTGTTTGTTCTTCTTGACAGCGTGGCTCTGAGAGTGGCAAGTGCCATCCTGTCTCCAGTGGAGGGAAGCCCTGAGGGCCAACTAAGCCAATGGTGGGAGAAGCAGGGGGTCAAACAGCCCCTAGAATGTGGTTGATGCCAAAATGAGGACAGAGGCCATGGTGGTAGGCCAGGGCAGAGTGTCCCTGATACCCAGGGTCGAAGGTATCATCTGGCTGTGACTGAGCCAAATTCCTAGATGTACAGACCTTAATGGACAAAAGAATGGTCCTTTTGCACTACTACACTGCAATTAGAATATGGAAACTCCACAGAATGATCCTTAAAAGAAAAATAGGCTGAGGGCTGGAGAGATGTCTTAGTGGTCAAGGTGCTTGCCTGCTAAGCCTAAGGATTCATGGTCAACTCTCCAGGTCCTGCATAAGCCAGACACACAGTGTCTAAGTTAACCCCATTTCTGTTCATAATGCAGAACCATCATTGTTCCTTTCAGACTCCATCTTTCTGGAAAAGGGCAATCTTCCCAAAATTCTTTTGACCTGTATTAAAATGTAATGACCTAGATTTCCACCCATAGGCCCAACAACAATTCCTGTGGTTAGTTAGTTAAGGAGAAAGCTTTCTGGGAGTCCTGTCACCCCTAAGCTGGCATATTATAAAAGAGGGCTTCTAGGCGTGGTGGTGCACGCCTTTAATCCCAGCAGAGGTAGAGGACAGCTGAGAATTTGAGGCCACCCTGACACTACATAGTGAATTCTAGGTCAGCCTGGGCTAGAGCAAGACCCTACCTCAAAAAACAAGACAAACAAAAAAGAGGCCTGTGACCAGTCCCTGGCCCCTGCCACTAGTTAGAATTAGAAGGCTCTAAGCAAAGGCAATGCTTCCCAGACCCAAGATCCACGACCAATAAATTCCTGTTGTTTCTGAGACAACAAAAAGGTAGCAAAAGAGCTGTGATCTCTTGTTCTAAACCCAGAGAAGTTACTACAATTTTTTTCTTTGGCATTATTTTGCTGTTTTTATTTTCTTCTCAGTCATTGAAAAATATTCCGTCAGGTGTGGTGGCACACACCTTTAATCCCAGCACTTGGGAGGCAGAGGTAGGAGGATCACCATGAGTTCAAAGCCAGCCTGGGACTACACAAGGAATTCCAATGTCAGCCTGAGCTAGAGTGAGACCCTACCTCAAAACACCAACAAAAAGAAAAAGATTACTTTCACTGTCCATTTGGAAAGGCACAAGAGAAGGGGAGATTATTAATTTTCAAAATGTTATTTCCATGGTGCAGAAATTTGTGTGAGGTATGTGTGTGTATGTATGTATGTATGAAGCAGAGTCTGACTGTGAGCTTTGTCTATGGCAGTAAGTCTCAGTTTTATTTCCCCTCCTTCCCTCCTCCCCCCCCCCCCCCCACGCAGGTAGGGTCTCACTGTAGCTCAGGCTGACCTGGAATTCACTGTGTAGTCTTAAGGTGGCCTCAAACTCATGGCGGTCCTCCGACCTCTGCCTCTTAAGTGCTAGGATTAAAGGCAAGCACCACCACACCCAGCAAGTCTCACATTTTAATGTGGATCTTAACCACCTGGACATATTGTTAAATGCAGAATATAGCTCAGTGGACCATTTATTTTATTGTGTGTGTGTGGGGGGAAGGCAAGTACACATACACATGTGTGCACATGCATGTGGATGCCAGAGGTTGACAGCTAGTATCTTTCACAATCACTGTCCACCTTAGTTTTGGAGTCAGGGTCTCTCACTGAACCCGGAACTCACTGATTTGCCTAGACAAGCTAGCTAGCAGCCCTGGGGAGCCTCTTATTTCTGCTGGGGTTACTAGTGTAAGCCACCATGTGGGCTTTTTTGTGGGTGCTAGGGATTCAAACTTAGTCCTCATACTTGTGTAGCAAGCACTTTATGCACTGAGTCATCTCCCCAGCCCTCAGCACAGCTTTAACCATCTCCATTTAATACCAATGCTGATGGACTCTACTTTGATGAGCAAGGTCCTAGAGGACATCTGACACATTAAAAATATCTTGTGAAGATGCCTTCAAATAGGTTCGGGTTAAATTTGAGATTAGCAGGAAGTGACCACACTTAAAAAAGGAAAGGATAATATATTAGGCTAGCAGTGAATTTGGGAATCTGAAATTCTCTCAGCACCCAGTAGACTGCTGGCTGGCTAGAGGCCACCAAGCTTGAGAACCTCTGCCTTGCCTAGAGGAGGCCCTGCTACTGGCCTCCACTTCATGGGTACCAGACAGAAATGTGGTGCCCAGTGGATCCCATGTTGCCCAGTTTTTCAGTGGAAGTAAAACGAGCATTTTATGGGATATTCTCTTATTTCTAAATGTTTTCAATTAACTTTTTCCCTCAAATACTCTTCAAGTTAAACAAAACAAGTCTGTTGGCCAGATGCAAAATTCAGGGTGCTTGTTCACTCTCCCTGGTACAATAATTCGTCAGAGTCTGAGAGATTTAAAAGACAAGGACCCAGGTTTTACAAGTCATGGCCTTGTTGGGAGCTCAGATATCTACACATAAATAGGCAAGGAGTAACACAAAGTCATTTGTCTGTCAATGGGAGAGAAAAAAAGAAAAAGAAGAAGAAGAAATCAAAGGCATTTATAGGAGCTGCGAAATTAAACCCCAATGAGACTCCAGGAACTAGCCCAATTTGGAATTTTGCGATGTTGAAAATTGCATGTGAGACATAGCCTGCTTACTTTGTCTTCCACCTGGGTTGGTAAGTACTGGGGGAGCAAGCAGTATAATTACCACTAATGAGTACCACTGATACTGAAACAGGTGGTAATGAATGTAAGTAAATTCGGTTTGAGAAATAGACTAATCAGGGATAGGGAGATGGCTCAGTTGGTAAAGCGCTTGCTTCACAAGCTTGAAGATCTGAGTTTGATCCCTAGAACCCATGTAAAAAGGCCAAGTGTGGTGACTCACTTGTAATACCAGTGCTTGAGAGGCAGAGACAGATGGATCCCCTGGGGCTCACTGACTGGCCAGACTGCCTAATTGGCAAGTTCCAGGCCAGTGAGAAACACTGTTTCAAAAAAAGTGGATGGGGATGGGGTTCTGGGGTTCTGACTCAGTGGGCAATAGTCCTTGCCATGTAAGCATGAGAACCTTAGTTTGAATCCCCCAGCACTCAACATTAAAGCTGGCATCATGGCACACATTTGTAATCACAGTTTTGTGGAGGCATAGATAGGGAGATTCTGTGGACTTCTCTAGCTGAGTTGGAGGGCTATGGGCTCAATTAGGAGACACTGGCTGAAAAAAAAAATAAGGTGGAGAGTGATTGAGTAAGACACTGGACATTGACTTCTGGTCTCCACATGCATATGAAAACATATGCATGTAGACATACACACATGTACACACACACATGTACACACACACATGTACACAAGCTCTTCTAAGCCAGAATCTGTGGTGGTAAGTACCTGAAATTCCAGCATTGGGGAAGTGGAAAAATGGGATCCTTGGGACTTAATGGCTAGCTAGTAGCTGAATTGGTGAGCTCTAGGTTCAGTGAGAGGCCCTGTCTCAAAAAATAAAGATGAAGAGTGATTAAGAAGATGCCCAATATTAACCTCTGGTTTCCACATGCATGCATACACATCTGCACACACTTGTCTAACCATATGCCTGCTACACACACATATACACATGCTACACACACAAGAAAGGTAGATGGTGCCTGAAGAACAACACATGAGATTGTCCTCACACACGCACACACATGCATGCACCTCCCTACGTGTACATACACACAAAATAGATCAATCAAACATTAATAGAATCTGCCATCAAGCACTCTGAGAAAATCCTTGCAGGAATAAAATGGTTTTCTGAAAGTTATATGAGGTGAAACTGTCTTCAGTACTATGAAAGAACATAAGAAGGGTATTATGTATCATTACCTGGAAATGGAGTCATAAAAATTCATTTGAGTGAAGAAGTCAGATGTAGTTAACTGAATAATAGCCCCCTAATGGTGTCCACTGTCTAAGCCCTGGAATTTATGAATGTTACCTTATATAGAAAAGGGAACTTTGCAGATGTGATTAAATCAAAGATTTTTCAGATGGAGGCTGTCCTGGATTATCAGGCTAGCCTGCTGTTTTGTTTGAAGTTTGTGGTCTCTCTTGTCACAGTCATTTGATTTGAGTACAGTGAAACTTGTTTAGCACATGACTAAACAAAAAAGATGTAGCTAACTAGTGTTATTGGAAAACACTGGGCAATTAAAGGGTCAATCTGAAACACAAAATGAGACACAAAAAGGGATAAAAATCACTTACTTTTCAGTTAATGGTTGCCAGAATTAATCACATCACAAATGTACATAATTTCTTCTTTTTTTAACTGGAATTTTCAAATGCTTATTCTTAGCAATTCTTTAATATTAATTTCATGCTAAGTGAGTCATTATTAAATACTTATGAGGAAAACTATTTTTAAGCCATGTGCTCATTTAAAAATGTAATTTATTACTTTCTGCAGGCAATAAAAATGTGCTATATTAGTTACAACACACCAAGACTGGTGGGATGTATGCTCTAAATAAGAATACATTTTTTCTTTTACTGATCTAAAGAAAATTGGACTGAAACTGGCTTATGTTTTAAAAATTTTTTTGTTTATTTTTATTTATTTGAAAGCAACAGACAGAGAAAGGAGAGAAAGAGAGAGAGAGAGAGAGAGAGAGGGGGGGAATGGGCCATCAAGGCCTCCATCCACTGCAAACAAATTCCAGATGTATGTGCCACCTTGTGTATCTGACTTACATGGGTCCTGGAAAATTGAGCCTCAAACCAGGGTCCTTAGGCTTCACAGGCAAGTGCTTAACTGCTAAGCCATCTCTCCAGACCCTGGTTTATGTTCTTTTGAAAAAGAGTATACGTATCATTGCTAAAGAGGGAAAGAGAGGATTTTTGTTTTCTTGGAATACTAGGTAGAAACTGTAGACTGAAAGGGCTGTTCCTCTGTTCTTCAATATTCACATACTTTTAGTAGATAAATTACCTTTCTTTATAGTTTCTCCACTTCTATGAAGCAATGCATACAACCTAAAAAAGATTTTCTGAACTTGCCTTCAAACAGGTTCTAACACTTTGAAATGAGAGATGGCTGCCCTTGCCTTGGAACATCCGAGCCTTCAAAAACATAGGGTCTGGGCTGGAGAGATTGCTCAGTGGTTAAGGTGCTTACCTGCAAAGCCCAAGGACTGAAGTTCAATTCCCCAGTACCCAAATAAAGTCAGATGCACAAGGTGGCACATACATCTGCAGTGGCTAGAGGCCTGACTTGCCATTCTCTCTCTCATAAATAAATAATAACTAAATAATACAGGGTAACTGAGAAGGCCTTGAACAAGCAGGCTTTGCTAAGCAGCCCCTGGTTTGTGACTATTAGATATTATTTGTCTAATTATCACTCCCTGACCATTTACTATAAATCAAAACTAGTATAAACATACACAGGCTTAAGTGCTTTTTAGGGGGCTTTATTTTTTAACTTTTCATTGACAACCTCAATTCATATACACAATATACCATGTCCATATTCCCCTCCCACCATCCTCCCTTTTCCCTTCCTCTAACTTCCTTTACTGAACCCTTCTTTTTTCCAAGTAAGCCCTGTTCTATTTTTGATATTATCATTTTTCCCTCCTATAATGTACGTTTTATTTAGGTAGCTTCAGCCCCTGTGAGGTCATGAATGCTACAGCCACTTTGGAAGACTGCACTGAAAAGCACTCCTCCCCTTTCCTTGGCTCTTGTATTCTTTCTACTACCTCTTCCACAGTGGTCCTGAGCACTGGAAGGTGTGATAGAAATGTCTTAGTTAATGCTGAACCCTCTACTGTCTCTTCTTAGCACTTTGATGAATTTTGAGTTATCCCAGTGGTCACCACCATCTGAAAAGAGAAGCTTTTCTAACCAAAAGTGAGAATAGCATTAAAATATGGGAAGTATTTAGAGGGCTGTTTGGTGGACATACCAGGGCGTATCTCCCCAGCCATAGGCTTTTCATTAGGTTTTCAGTGCTAGGCATGAATTCCCTCCTGTGGAGCAGGTCTTAGTCCAATCTGATAGCAGCTGACTTTCTTTATAACAGACATGTCACCATTGCACTAGTTAGCTCATCTGAATTGGTTGTCCAGCCATAAAGCTTGTAGGGTCGACTGCTGGATAAGACCACTGATGACTTCTCCAGGCTGCAGAGCTCTTTCTAGCATCCTGGCAGGTAGTCAACAGGGAGGGGGCTTCTAGCTCAGCTCCAGCTTGATTTCTCAGAGACCTACAGCCCAAGGGGGCTTTATTTTATTTTTTAAAAACAGACAACAGAGATACTTTAAAAAATGTATTTTATTTATTTATGAGAGAGAAAGAGGCAGAGAGAAACGGGGGGGGGGGGGAGGAAGGGAAGGAGGGAGAGGGAGAGGGAGAGGGAGAGAATGGTCACGCCAGGGCCTCCAGTCACTGCAAATGAACTCCAGACGCACACACCACCTTGTGCATCTGGCTTTCATGGGTCCTGGGGAATCAAACCAGGATCCTTTGGCTTTGCAGGCAAATGCCTTAACTGCTAAGGCATCTCTCCAGCCAAGGGCTTTATTTTTTTATGAAGGATCCTAAGTCGTGTAAACCTTACATGTGTATGCTGTTCTCTTGTTGATCTGTCTTTTGTTATAGGGGCTTTATATGTGAACCCAGGACTGGTGAGGAAAATACTCTTCTGCACATATAGTAACCAGGTTATATTAGGCATCTATTGACTGCTAACACTTAGGGACACACAAAATGCTGCCATTTCCAGGTCACTGAACTCAACTAGGGAAAGGTGGGATGGTTGCAAAGATATGGCAAATCTTGCAGACAGAAAACATTATAAGGCTGGGGAGATGGCTTCGTTTTAAAGGTGCTTGGTTGCAAAGCTTGCCAGCCCAGGTTTGATTCTCCAATACCCACATAAGGCCAGATGTACAAAGTGGTGCATGAATATTGAGTTTTTTGGTCGCAGCAAGAGGCCCTGGCATACAAACACATACTCTCTCTCTCCTTGAAAATAAATGAAAATATTTTATTTATTCATTTATTTTTGTTTTTTCAAGGTAAGGTTTTGCTCTAGCCCAGGATGACGGGGAAATCACTATGTAGTCTCAGGGTGGCCTTGAACTCATGGTGATCCCTCCTACTTCTGCCTCCCCAGTGCTGGGATAAAAGGCATGTGCCACCACTGCCCAGCTGAAAATAAAAATATTTAGAAAACATTCTAGTCAGTTTGACTTAAAATTGGTCTTAAAATTAGAAAGTTGGGAATAAAAGCCACATCATCTCATCTTGAAACATAGCTTTTTCAATGTGCCTTTTGCCTTTCAAATTTCTACTTAAATTCTACTTTGCTTTGCATAGGAGCTTTGGTTTTGCTGTTATCGAGATGATTCAGTCTCTCAGTGGTAACAATTCCAGGACAGGTTACCACCCGATTCAACTAGCACAAATTCTCTGTCCCTTGTGATAGTGTTCTAATAAAGCCACTGTAAATGGAAAATGTCATACATCAAATGCATGTGATCCACCTAACCTACTGACCTCAGAGCTCAGCAACAGCATTCTATAGAGATTCAGCTATTTTTCCCTATGATTGTGTGGCTACCAGGAATTGAGGCCAAATATTGCTTTTGCACCATAGTAAAATTTAAAATTGTAAGTCAAACCATGATAGAAGATTATGTGAGCTGCCTGTGGTGATGCATGCCTTTAATCTCAGCGCTTAGGAGGCAGAAGTAGGAAGATCATTGTGAGTTTGAGGCCAGCCTGGGTCTACAGAGTGAGTTCCAGGTCAGCCTGGGCTAGAGTGAGATGCTAACTTGAAAAATCCACCTCCCCCAAAAGATTATATACCCTCCTGAGTATACTCTTCCCCTGTGAGGCTACGGAGTGAGCATATGGGTATACATGTCAGGAAAGAGGTAAGTTCCATCTTCATTTATTATTATAAATATTTCCTTTTACCCATTAATTTTTTCACCTGCAGCCCTCTCGTCTTTGATATCAGGTGTTTCTTCCCTCTTATAGTCAAAAATTGTCATTGCTTGCTCCATTTCTTGAAGCATTTAAATAGGAAACAAACATGGTGATTACAATGCTTGTCTCTGGGATCACATGACCTTATCTCAACCTGGAGGATGAGCATGCACACAACAAAGCAACAAGAAGCATCAAGCCAGGCATGGGGGCACACACCTTTAATCCCAGCACTTGGGGAGGCAGAGGTAGGAGGATAGCCATGAGTTCGAGGCTACCCTGAGACTACACAGTGAATAATTATAGGTCAGCCTGGACTAGAGTGAAATCCTACCTTGAAAAAAAAAAAAAAAAAAAAAGAAGCATCAAAGTCAATCTACCTGATTATGAAGCCAGGTTTCAACATCCACTAGGTGTATTTTATTTAAAATTTTTATTTATTAGCAAGTGTGTGTGTATGTGATATACATACATACATATATATATATATATATTATCTATCTATCTATCTATCTATCATCTATCTATCTATCTATCTATCTATCTATATATAGAGAGAGAGAGAGAAGGAGAAAGAAAGGGGGGGGGAGGGGGATAGAAAGTCAGACAGACAGAATAGGTGCACCAGAGTCTCTTGCTGTTAGCAAATAAACTCCAGCTGCATGGGCCACTTTGTGCATTTGGCTTTACATGGGTACTACGGAATTGAGTGTAGGCTGGCAGGCTTTGCAAACAAGGGCCTTTAACTGCTGAGCCGTCTCTCCATCCCTTCTATACCTACTAGAAAATAACAGCTCTATGCATCTGGTTCTGTCACTGCAAAACTGAACTATTCCCTACTATATAAGATCACTGTGAGGATCAAAGGTAATAATGCAAACCAGTTATCAGCCCAAGGCCTGGACTTAATAAACACATGTTAAATATTCAGTCAAGTTCCCACAGGCAAATATCGAACCCTGGACAAGGTAAGTGTTCAGGATTGTGAGACCAAAGAAGTGTAGAAGCCAAGTGGGTATATGGTCTCACTGTGGCAGGAACCTTACTACAACTGCTGTGGAATTTGAGGGGTTTTTTGTTTATTGACGTGAAGGAAGGTTTGATCAAGTTACAAAAACAAAACAAAACAAAACAAAACAAAACAAAACAAAACAAAACAAAAAAACAACTCCCCAAAACCCTCAGGTAATTTTTTTTCTAGTCTATAATATAAATATTTAATGTAAAGTATACAAAAAATTAATGTAAAGCTAGGCGTGGTGGCACACACCTTTTTAAATCCCAGCACACAGGAGGCAGAGGTAGGAGGATTGTTGTGAGTTAGAGGCCACCCTGAGACTACATAGTGAATTCCAGGTCAGCCTGGGCTAGAGCGAGACGACCTTACCTCAAAAGAAAAAAAAAAAAAAAAAATCATGTAAATATGCCATTTTCATTTTACTACACTATTTGTGATTGTACTTTATTCTTTGAGAATTGTTTCCAAAGGTACCCATACTCATTTTTTTTTCCTCCAATTCAAAAGTATTTGTTTTTCAGAAAACCTGTTAGGCATTTTACAAAGTGGCCATCTCACTATTGCCGACATATTAGTGAGGATAGCTCTATACATATGGATGCTACATAAAATGAATGTTTATTCATTATCCCCATAAATTTAAACTTGCCTCTTTCTAGTATATATGCTTTCCATTTGGGTCCAAATCAGGACTAAACATGGATTTCATATGTTGCAATTACACGTTCCAGTAATTCTTTATTATCTATTGAATTAAATGGACATAAACCACAACATGATAGGACCTTAAGTACTAACATCAGCATGATTTTTTTTTTTTTCCTGCAAATATGTAAAGCATTTTCTCCTAAGAAAACAGGGTTTCACTGCTTTCTTTGCTGGCCAATACAGAACTAAATATACACTTAATTATAATTTGTCATCATAAGCATGACTTTTTAAAGGCTTTAGGTGTCAAGAGGAGTACCACGGAAGCCTTGTCTCTGTACACCAGCTGTGTTTTAGATGCACAGTCAAATTACATATGTCAAAAAAGCACAGGCCTCAGAAACTTAAGTATCCGTTTAAACACCAGATTTATAAGCTTGTCAGTCCTTAATTTCTGGATTGAATTTGTTCCTTTGGAAAATGGCTACCCCCTTCGTAAAAGTTGAACGTGTTTACAGAATTAAGGGCCATCTATTACATACATGACACACGGCCTTCAGATTTGTTTTAAAGCATACATGAAGATGTAGTTTCATGACTGAGTTATGAGGCACTGACCTAAAAAATTCGAAAAGCTTATGAAGATGCTTCACTTACCACCTACACTTCAAACATCGATGTAAGAACTTCACGCAGTACTAAGTTCACAAGACAAGCTGCTATCACTGACTCGAAAGGGAGTTTCTATTTAAAAGGCTTTAACCAAACACCACAGAGACGCGAAAGGGAAGAGAGCGGATCACGAACTGAAGATTTTACAAAATGCCTTTTTGTAACAGAGACCACATTTAAAAAGCCACAGGCTTGCTCCTGTTTAGAACTATGACCCTTTGACATTTTTTCTTAAAAAAAAAAAGAATGATTTCCCTCTTTATTTTCTCCTCCATGGAGGGCAACAGAATCTTAAAATCATCGCACAACTAGCGGACGGACACCCTAGCAGCTCCATCCCAGACCTGGGGCGGCCTGGTTCCCCGCTCGAGTCTCTCCGCCGGCCGCACGCTGCCAGCCGCCCACTTCCGCCCGAGCCCCGGCTGCGCGCCCCTCACTCCCCCCTCCCCCCCCAGCGCGCGCCCGAGAGGGCCGAGATTTTCCCGCGGTGCCGCGGGAGCGCGCGCGGCCGCTCGCTAGTCCCCAGAGTGCACTGCGGTGTGGGCCGGGCGTGCTTGTGTGCGCGCGCGCGGACTGGCGGGCGCGCGACTCCACTGAGGAGAGACCGCGGGAAAATTCCAAAAGTCAAAACAAACAAAAAGCCAAGTCGAAGCTAAGCCAAGTTTTCAAGCCGCAGAACCTGGGCGGTGGCTTCCTTTCCGCCGCAGCCCAAACTGCTGAAGCAGCTCTGGGCAAGGACCACCCGGGAAGGAGGCCGCGGAACGAAACGGAGGCGCTCTGCCCTTAGGGGTCTGGCCGACGCGCCAGCTGAGGTTAGGGAGCCGGAGGTGTGTGTGTTGCGGGGGGGGCGGGGGGGAGGAAAGGCCGGGAAGACTCGCGAGAACGGTCGCGCACGGCGCCGCGCCCCGCGCCTAGAAGTGGGCGAACGAAGATCTGGCCCCGCGCGGGGTCTGAGGGGGGACACGGCGGGGGCGGGGCCTGCCGCCGCAGAAGGCGGGGACTGGTGAGGAGGGGCGTGGTCTCTGGGGCGGGGCTGGCGTGGGGTCACGCGGAAGGGACCCTCGGGAGCGGTGGGACCTGGGAGTTGGCGTTTTGGTTCTTTTTGTTCATTGAGAGCGGGCGGCAGGGCCTTCTTAAAAGGAGAGGAGCAAAGGTGAATATGTGCGCGCCGGAACCGTGGGAGCTGTGAAAAGCTTTCCTTTTTCAAACCCGTCACCCTCGGCAGCTGGTCTGGTCCCCTCCGCCGGGGCGCGAGCCGGGAGAAGTCCAATTAGGAGAGCCCGGGCGCGGCGGTACCCCTCCCGCCCGCCGCCGCCGCCGCCGCCGCCGCCTTTCATCGCCGGACCCGAGCAGGGTCGCTGTAGGCTGATTGTCTCCTCACAACTCTTTCTTTGACTGCCAGGCCAAATCACGTTCAAGGACCTTGAGAGTTTTTGTTTTTTTTTTGATGGGGTTGATGAGGGGTGTGGTTTGTCTTAAATATTTTGGGTGGGTACTTTTTATTTATGTATTTATTTTTAACAACTATAAACCAGCAGTGATCTTGTATGAGCTAGTGCTCTGTGGTGGGAAAAGATTTGGAGTTTCTGAAACATAAGACTTGATGACTAGAACCTTATGAAAACAGGCCAAGGAGGGAAAGATATGAATGCGCCCGGGCTTTTGTTGTAATCTGAAATGAGTTGAAAGCTCCTGGTTTGATTGCAGTCTAACCCGTGCTTCACTGAGTGCATCTGAACTGTGATGTGATGGACTTGGCATTTATGTGGCGTTTTGCGGCCACCAACTTCTATTCATGAATGCCCTTCACCTTTAGTGATACACCGCCCAGAACATTTTCTCATTCCTTCCTCGAGGAAGGAGGGAACGTGGTTAGAAAAGATGGTAGTCATACCATGTGTTGAGATCACTCTTTACATAAACTTATGTAGAAAAGCATGTCCATTGTGACTTATTAAATTTAAGTCAGATCAGTGTTTCTGTGTAATGTTCTATACTAGATTCACGTGAAAAGAAGCACGTGTGTGTGTGTGTGAACTCATGACGAGGAAGACTGCATTAAAGAAATGTCTTACATCAAAGACCCCTTCCACGTATTTTATGCACCCTGTTACTTTAGAATTTGACTATATACATTGGCATATTTTACATATACATGTTTGTATTTGGTGTATTCAGTACATGTGGTGTGTCTATGGGTAGTGTATGCACAAGTGTGCAGATGTGCCTGCCTTGTGCACACAGGTGCAGAGGCCAGGTGTCCTATTGCTCTTCTTCCTTCCCTGAGGCACTCTGTCACTGAACCTGGGGCTCCCCAGGGTTGAAGTTACAGGCATGTGAGTATATTATGCTGGTCTTTTTATGGGGGCACTGGACATGGAACTCAGGTCCTCATGCTGTGTAGGAAGCAGTCTTGGCTGCTGAGCTCTCTGTCCAGTCCCAGAATTATATATCTTGGAGTTTTAGGAAAAAATTGTTTTAGAAAACATTTTTTTTAAAATAACAAACTTGATTGGGTAGATGTGGCAGATACATCCCTGTGTATATGTGAAATTGTACGTTTTCAAATGAATGGTAATTTTAACTAGGTCCACATTTCAGTAAGTAGTTCCAATAACAAAACAAATTTTGTATTTATGAAACTAACTACAGGGAGGGCTAGTAGGAGGTTGGATTGATTATGTAGGTCACAGACTCAGGAAGCTCACATGAGTAGTAGTTCCAAGTTAGTGGTAGAGCCTCAAATCAGGCAAGAATTAAGTCCAGAATGATTTAAACTTTAATTTTTTTAAAAAAATATTTATAAGCAGAGAGAATGAGAAGAGAGAGAGACAGACAGACAGAATGGGCATGGTAGGGCCTCCCACCTCTGAAAGTAAACTCCAGAAGCATGTGCTATTTTGTGCCTCTGGCTTTATGTGGGTACTGGGGAATGGGACCTGGGTCATTAGGCTTTGCAGGCAAGTGCCTTAACTGCTAAGCCAACTCTCCAGCCACATAATTTTTTATTTTAAAACCTTATTTTATAGTTTTAGTTTAGGATATGAATATTCTCTGTTTGTTTATGGTTCTAATGATCATGATAATCTCCCTTGCCAGGGAAGTATTGTTTATAGTTTCTCAACTAACTAACTTCTTAATATGAAAGAATTTTCCAAATCCTTTTTCAGTGTGGGTCATGCCATTATACATTCTCACAGTACGAATGAGGGTTTACCAACACTGTCTTTATCAACATAGAGGGTTCTTTACATTTTTTATATGTTTCAGTATCAACTTCTCAATTTTTCCAAAATGTCTGTACTGTGAAGGATTTTGAAAGGAATTGTATTGATTCTATAAATGGGTTTGGGGAAGAATTGTAAACTCAACATGTACACATAATATTTTTTGTTTAGATCTTTATTTTTTCAGCATCCTTAGTGAATTTTATTATATAGGTTTTGCCCTTTTTAAAAAATAATTTTATTGAGACAGAGAGTAGAAGAGAGCAAGAACATGGACACACCAGGGTCTTCTGTGGCTGCAAATGACTTTCAGACACATTTGCTATTTTGTGCATCTGTCTTTATGTGGAGGAGTTAAACTTGACTGACAGCTTTGCAAGCAAGCACTTTTAATTGCTGAGCCATCTCTCCATCCCTAAATTTTACCTTTTTTTTTTTTTTTGCCAACTTTATCTTAAAAACCTTTTTTTTTTTTTTTTTTTTTAATTTGGGACAGAGTCTCATGTATCCCAGGCCTGCCTCAAACTCACTGTGTAGTTGAGATTGGCCTTGAACTCCTGCCTCTGCCTTCCTAGGACTGGGATTATGGGCATGTGCCACCACACCTGGCTTTTAAGTTTTATTATTATTTTTAATTAAAATTTTTTCTTTTGATGCTGTTGTATGTAGAAGTGTTTTTCAATTTCATGATGGAATTTTTTTTTGTTGACAATATATAAAAATAATTTTGAGGGCTGGAGAGATGGCTTGGTGGTTAAGGTGCTTGCCTGCAAAGCCTAAGAACACATGTTCCAATCTCCAGGTCCCATGTAGCCAGACACATAGTGATGCAAGTGCAATGTCACACATGCACACAGGGGGTGCACATGCCTGGAGTTTGCAGCAGCTGAAGGTCCTGGGGTGCTTATTCTCCCTGTCTCTTTCTCTCTCAAAAAAAATTTTTTTGAATGCTGAACTTGTATTCTGTATGTTTTCCTTCCCTGAATCACATCGGATTTCTGTATTCAGCATCATAATCTGTGAATAAAGACTCTTACTTGTGATGTCCCCCAGTGATGTCCCCCAAGCTGGCTCCCGCTTGTTAGCTGCTGATGTGTTGCTGAACAGAAGTGAAAAGAGTGGATTTTCCTGACTTGTTTTAAACCCAGGAAGAAAGTGTTACATCTTTTTCACAGGGTTTCCTGTTTAGTTGTGTTTTTCTTAAAGCTCTCTTGGGTTGAGGGATTTTTTTTCCTTCCATTACTCAAGTGTTGAAAATGTGATTCTTCTCCATCTATTGCAATGGCTGTGGGGTGTTTTATTTTTTTATGAATATGCTTTATTGTATAAATTGACTTATTAATGCCAAATAAACTTTGCAATTCTGGAATTAAACCTCTTGGGTCATGCTATACAATCTCTTATATTTTGCTGGGTTTGGCTGATAAGTACTTTTAAGGATGACTATGCTCGTGAACAATATTGGTACATAATTTATTTTCATAAGATGTCTTTGACTTTGGTATTGATGGTAATGTTGGCATCTTAGAATGATTTAGCATGTGTTAGCCTTTTTTCTTCTGAGTCTATAAAGAGTTAGTATTCTCTGAAAATATTTTGATAGAATTCACCCCTGACATACCTAGTCCTGGAAGTTTCTTTATGGGGAGATTCCAATCCCTCAGTTTCTCAGCACTGGTCCAGCTGGAACATGCTCAGGAGCAGTGTAGAAGCTGCCCATGGAAAACTGGAGCTGCAGGCACATGTAGGTAGTGCTGCACGAAGCAGCGCTGAGAGCCGGTACATGCATATGAGCGCAGTGGCTGTCACTGAAAAACTGAGGAATTCTCCCATAAAGAAAATCCCAGCCAATGTCCACTCTTTCTGGACTTGGAGTCCAAAATGAGTGTAGTGGGGTAGTTGCTAGGTGCTGGTAGGGACTCCTGCAGGAAGGGAGGAGTGGGGTTCTTCTTCACCATTCCCCTCGCACTGTTAAAAGAGTGTGACTGGGTCAGATACACTGGAGAATATTTTCATTTACTGGTTGCAGGGAAGCTGAGCTTGGCTGTAGCTGAGTGGTAACAGTACTTGCCTAGTGTGTGCAAGACCCTAGGACTGCAGAAGAAAAAAGAAAAAAAACAAAAAAATAAACCCAAATTTTTTGCCTGACCTATGTTCACTAAGGTTTTCTCTTGTGTTTTTTTATTGATGTTTTGTTATTTTATTACTCATTTTTAAGATACTTAGTCCAATTTGAATTTAATTTAATGGGCTATATGAGAAAGGGCTAAGGTTTCTCTTACATATATAACCTTCCAGTTGTTCCAGCACTGTTCTTGAAAGCATCAATCCTGTCCCTGTTGAAGTCCATTGGAGCCTTGTCACTAAAATTAATGTATGTGACTCTTTTGGTTTTTTTGGTCTTTTGAGGTAAGGTCTTGCCCTAGTCCAGGCTGACCTGGAATTCACTATGTAGTCTCAGGGTGGCCTGGAACTCAGGGTGATCCTCCTACCTCTGCCCCCTGAGTGTTGGGATTAAAGGCATGTGCCACCACGCTTGGCTCATGACTTTTTTTTATATGCATGTTGATGGGCCCTGATTTGTATACCTTTTTTAATGTCTTCAAATCAGGTAGTGTAAGTCCTCCAACTTTCTTCTTTTTGAATTCTCCCCTTTATTCTATTCCATTTACATACATATATGTTTTAGGTTCAGCTTGTCATTATTTCTAAGAACCCTTCTAGAACTATTTATGCCAGTTGTATATGCATGTTCATATGTGTGTGCATGCACATGCATATGCATGTTGAGGCTAGAGGTTGATGTTCACTTTGGGTGGCTTCCTCAATTGCTTTCAACCTAACTTATTTATGAATGGCCACACTAGGGCCTCTTGCTGCTGCAAATGAACTTCAGATGCATACGCTATTTTGTGCATCTAGCTTTACATGAGTATTGGGGAATTGGACCCAGATGGGCAGTCTTTGCAAGCCTTTAACCACTGAACCATCTCCCCACCGTCAACCTTATTTTTGAGATGAGGTCTTTCTCTGAATCTGGAGCTTATTGATTCAGCTAGACTAATTAGCTGACAAATCCCAGGCATCTTCTTGTTTCTACCTCTCCAGAGCTGGGAGTGTAGGTACACACTACTGCATCCAGCTATTTCATGAGTCCTGGGGTTCTGAACTTAGGTCCTCATGTTTGTACCACAAGCATTTTCCTGACTGATCCATCTCACAAGCCATACAGACTGTGTAACATAGCTTGTATGTGGCATCTTAAAATTTTTTAGTCAATTACTGTCATTTAAACACTAAGAGATTTCTCTTATTTCTATTATTTTTAAATTTATTATTTATTTATTATTTTATTTCTATTATTTTAGAAGTGGAAGGTAGTCTCACAATGCTAAGTTCAAGTTATCTTTCAGCAGTAGTTGGCAGGAGATGAATTCTGCCTAAAGCTCTTCTAACTGCTTCCCTAGTTTAATTTATCCATGTGTATGTCTCCATTTATGATCTGTGCCTAATTTGTTCTCTTTCAAATAATTTTGAAATACATTTAGTTGTTAAACCAGCACTTAGAAAAATAGTGGATAGATAGAACAAATTTATCATATTTTCTGGGGGAAATTATGTGCTGATAAGTTCAAAGTGTCTTATTGTATAGAAAAAAAAAGATTATATTTCATGAAAAGTAATATGTATCCTTTGGAACCTAGAACCTTTTTGTTGTGTTGAGTTTTTAAAATAAATTCATTTTCTTATCCTAGTCATTTTTTGTCCACTTGTTTGGTTTGGTGCATTTTTTTTTTTTTTCAAGGTAGGGTCTCACTCTAGTCCAAGCTGACCTGGAATTCACTATGGAGTCCCAGGGTGGCCTTGAACCCACAGTGATCCTCCTACCTCTGCCCCCCAAGTGCTGAGATCCAAGACGTGTGCCACCATACCTGGTGGTGCATTTGTAAAATTAGTTTGGTCATGAGCCGTGTCCTTTCCAGATTGTTTTCATAGTATGTGAATCTCACAATAATCATATGTATGTACCAAGGTAAGATAGGCACTGTAAAACAAACAGGACTTGGTCTGATGCTCAGTGGCAGAGTGTTTGTCTATAATGTGAGGCCATGGGTAGATCCAGAGAACTGTAAAAGCAAAACAAAACAAACAAATGGGGGGGGGGGGGAGAATGGAACAGGAACCAGCTGAGCAGCTCCAGAACAACTTCAGACAGCTCTCCGGTCTCCTGTGCCAACATCAGGAACCACTGGAGACCTCTTGATGCCAAGAAATTAGAGCCACCCCTCCCCATGCAGCATTCAGCACAGCTGATCTGAAGAGAGACCAACCTAGCCAGCTGAACCAGGTCCTTCACAGTGCACCAAAGAGGGAACCACCTTCTCATTCAGTGTAGGTGAGATAGAAAGCCATCCCAAAAGAGAAGCCTCTCTTTTTATATGGCAGTGACCACGGGGATGACTCAAAAATGGACAAAGTATTGAAAAGAAGTAACAGTGGAGTGTTTGGTGCTGAGGTATCTCTGTCACACTCTCCAGAGCATGAGAACCATTGAGGAAAATGTGGTGGAAAGAATATAAGTGCTACAGGAAAGGGAGGAGTACTTAGAATGCTGTCTTCTAGACACAAGCTGGCCTTGATATTCATGATCTCACTATGGCTGACAGTACCTACACAAAACCTGCGTAATAGGAGGGAAAAAATGGCATCAAAACAGAAGAGAGTCTAATTGGAAAGAAGAAAGGATTCAGTGGAGGGGGCCTGGGGGGTAATGGGGATCATGGGAGGTAATTATGATGATAGTATATTGTTTATATGTATGGAACTTTTCAATAAAAAGTATAAAAAAGGAAGGAAGGGAGGAAAGGAAGAAAGAAAGGGAAGGAAAGGGAAAGAAGAAAGGAGCAAAGCTAAGACATTTTTAAAAAATTAATTTAGTTCAGAATTTTGGAATTCCCAAGCAATTGTCCAAAAGATTGCTTCTGAAGAACTTTGGGTTACTTGTGTTTCTGCATCCTTTAAATGGATTGTTGTATCATAATAATCTCAGTAATCAAAAGATCTGAACATTTCTGGTTACTCAGATTCATTAACTTTAGCCAAACAGTCACCTTCAGTTATGACTTGTCTTTGTAATGTTTACTGTAAAGGCAACTTAGACTAAGGAAAAGGCTGTTGATGATTACCCTGTTTGGTCCTTTTTTCTTTGTGCCAAGTAGCTCCATGTCCAAGAGCAGGTGAAATTTCTTACTAAAGCATTTGTAACCAGCTTTTTGGCAAGTTTTCCATTCTATCTTTGTAAATAGAAGTATTAGTAGCAAGTAATTTTTGAGAACTGCCTAACCAGCTCCTGTTTGGTGACACCCTGTGACCCTTGTTGCATGTCAGCAAACAAATTAGATACATACCATATTTGATATTCATATCTTTTCCCCAAACAAAATTTGAGTTCTGTAAACACAATTGTTGTCATTTTCCATATGTTTGTATGTGAATGGAAGTTTTTGTCCCTTCTGTAACCAATACCATAGAACTTCTGAAGGCTGATGATACATTTGTTGTACAGTGTTAATCTAAAGCAAAGCTGTGTTCTGACTGCACTTGTAGCTATAGAGATAGATTCTAAACTCATTTCCATTGATGAGTACAGCATATATGCTAGCTGGAGCTAATGTATAAAGGAGTACCACACTGTAGAGACCTCATTACACTTGTGAACACAGTGCAGCTGTTGCACATCTAGTACAACCTCAAAAAACCATTTTAAGTTTACCAAAGACCACATTCCAGACCCAGTTTTTATAATGTAAACACTCTGGGACATGCCTTTGAAATGAGTGGGATTGTCATTAATATTAATGCCACTGTACTCAAGGCTGAGAAGTCATTTCTTTTCAAGCTTTAGTTTTCACTCCTAATATTGGAATAAAATAGGCTTTCAGCTTGAAGTATGGTGTGTTTATTCACAGCCTGAAAAAAATTAATCCTGTTATTTTTTAATTTACTTAATTTATTTATTTGAGGGACAGAGGCTGAGGCATGCCAGGGCCTCTACCCACTGCAAACTGAACTCTAGATACATGCACCACAGTATGCATCTGGCTAGCATGGGTCCTGGGGAATCAAACCTGGGTCATTTGGTTTTGCAAGCAAATGCCTTAAGTACTAAGCCATTCTTCCAGCCCTTGAGACATCTTTTAAATTGTAAATTTATTCACTTTTTTTTTTTTTTTTTTGGTTTTTCGAGGTAGGGTCTCACTCTGGTCCAGGCTGACCTGGAATTAACTGTCATCTCAGGGTGGCCTTGAACTCATGGCAATCCTCCTACCTCTGCCTCCCAAGTGCTGGGATTAAAGGCATGCGCCACCACACCCGGCTTTATTCACTTTTTTTGTTTTTCATTTATACTCTTATTTCTAATTCTCTAACACTGTAGTTTTTTGTTAGTATTACCTGTGAATATAGTATGTTCTCTTTATTATAAATATTTTATCTTCCTTTTAAAGTTCCCTCCCCACCTGCATTCCCTATCCCTTGGTACATTTTGGTTTTCATTTTTCTTTTTTTAAAGTTTTTATTTTTTTATTAGAGACAGAGAGAGGGAGGGAGGGAGGGAGAGAGAGAGAGAGAGAGGGAGGGAGGGAGAGAATGGGTGCACCAGGGCCTCTAGCCAACTGCAAATGAACTCCAGACCACATGTGCTACCTTGTGCATCTGGCTTATGTAGGACCTGGAGAGTTGAACCTGGGTTCTTAGGCTTCACAGGTAAGTGCCTTAACTGCTAAGCAATCTCTCCAGCCCTTGGTTTTCATTTTTCATTTAAAGACTTCAGATGCCAGGTTGTCTGTCTATGTTGGGAAGCTGATTGGAACCACCGAATGCAAAGGTGGTGTTGCAGTCAGTTTTGAGTTGCTGCATAAAGAACTTGACCAAGAGCGGCTTGTGAGAGGAAAGGGTTTATTTTGGCTTACAGACTTAAGGGGAAGCTCAATGATGGCAGGGGAAAGCATGGCATGAGCAGAGGTTGGACATTACCTCCTGGCCAACATCAGGTGGACAACAGCCAGGAGAGTGTACCAAACACTGGCAATGGGAAGCCCCCAGCAATACCTGCCTCCAGGAGGTCCCAATTCCCAAATTGCCACCAGCTGGGGACCTAGCACTCAGAACACGTAAGTTTATGGGGGACACCTGAATCAAATCACCACAGGTGGCATTTCATGATTTTTTTTTTTTTAAAGATAAGAATATTAAATTTATTTAATCACTTCTCAGAGTAGAACTACAAGAGAATTAGGGAGGCCATAGTTTCTTTTCTTCCTCAGGATTGGTGGAAAGCCTCTCACTAAAGAGGACACAGAGCATACATTTAATGATTTTTATGTTCCTTTTAAGGCGATCTTTTGGGTTGTGTGTTGGGAAAACCTCCTCATGTCTGTGTCCTCAGATCTTTATTCTTAGATTTATCAATGGTTTGTCATCTGTCAGTCAGCTACTAGTGATCCAGGGCTTGACTGGGGTAGAATACTTGGACCAGGGAGGGACCATTTGCATTGATATTATAGTATATTTATTTTTTTCTATTTTTAGATGTCCTTATTTCCTAGCTTTCTGTGGAGGTCCAATGATATAAACTAAGATGCAATACTGGTAGGTTTTAGGTTTCTCATCCCTCTCATATAGTTTTTTCTGTTATATTAAATTGGTTACTACTTGCTTTCTAGCATATGAAATTCCATTTTTATCTCTTTTTCTCTCCTTATCCTTAGAAGTTTATGTATGTTTTTTGAGGTAGGTTCTTACTCTAGCCCAGGCTGACCTAGAATTTGCTATGTAGTCTCAAGGTGGCCTCAACTCATAGCAATCCTGCTACCTCTGCTTATCAAGTGGATTAAAGGCGTGCACCACCACATCCAACTAAATTCTTTATTATAATTTTCAGATTCAGGAGGACTGAAAAAGATTTTATATGCTGTATTCCTAGGGAAATTCCTACAAAAATACCTCTCCCTATTTACCTTTAATGACTTAACTTTTAAAATTAAAGACTGTTTTTTTTTTTTTTAAATTTCTGTATTTGAGAGCAACAGACAGAGAGAGAAAGAGGCAGATAGAGAATGGGTGCACCAGGGCCTCCAGCCACTGCAAATGAATTCCGGATTCATGCGCCCCTTGTGCATCAGGCTTACGTGGGACCTGGGGAATCGAGCCTCAAACCTGGGTCCTTAAGCTTCACAGGCAAGTGCTTAACTGCTAAACCATCTCTGTAGCCCCTAAAATTTTACATATATATGTGTGTGTGTGTGTGTGTGTGTGTGTGAGAGAGAGAGAGAGAGAGAGAGAGAGAGAGAGAGAATGTGTGTGTGAGTGTGTGTGTGTGTGTGTATTTGCAAGCAGTGAGATAGAAGAGAGATAGACAGACAGGCAGAATAGGCATGACAGGGCCTCCAGCTGCTGCAGACTGCAGACACATGTGACACTTTGTGTATCTGGCTTTACTTGGGTACTGGGGAATTGGACCTGGGTCATTAGGCTTTCAGATCATCTCCTTAACTGCTGAGCTGTTTCTCTAGACCTAAAAAGTGTTTTTTTGATTCATCTGTAGTTGCTACCTAAAATGGGTACCTGATTGTTCCATAGTGTTATTTTTGAAAATTCCAGTTCATGTATGGGTAATAAGGTTACAAATAGTGATCATTTTGAATGCTGGTAGATTGCTATCAATGCAGGGTTTTGGAGTCCAGGAAGGAATTCCTAGGCCTGTGAACCCCAACTTTGGGGTCCTTATCTGAATTTAGCAAAGAATTGATAAAATGGACAATGAGAAGGGTAAATTGTAAGTTATGTGGTTTATTTTAGGGAGAATTAGGATCAAGGGGAAAGACAAGGGAATTCCTCTTCTTTCCCAGCTGGAAAGTGAGAGGGGAGAGTGGAGAGAAATTCCTCCATAGAGAAATCTCCTGGGGACTGTTGGTATCCAAGCAAGAGGGGAGAAAGGAGAGATAGGGAAATCTTCAGGAGAGAAGCCCGTGGAAAAGGCACATATAGACACATGTGGAGGACAAAACTTGAGAGCCCAGGCCAAAAGATTTAGACGAAGCACACGTGGAAGCAAAGCACAAGCTCCTCACCTTTACATCAGGGGTCAGAAAAATACCAGAGATTGGATAGTAAAGTTCTCAGAGCTTAGAGAAAAATCACGCATGTAGTAAAACAAGAAAATGCCTCAAAATATGATGGGAAAGTGCCCGGACAGAAAGAAATTTACCCTTCTTTCTTTCCAGCAGGTTGGGAAGAGGAAAGAGCTTACTAAAGCAGGACCATTAGAGTCCAGTGTTAGGAAAATAAATAGCCAAGAAAGAGGGAGATTACATACATGGCAGGGCCATTTATATGGATCAGACATCTCATTAGGATGAGCCTTGCCATAAGACTCAGGTATGTCAGAGAGAGACCTGATTGGTTGGTGGAACAAGGGGCTGACTCAGTAGGCACCAGCCCACCTAGGTGTGCTGAACTGAGGAAGAAGCAGGAAGTTGCTGCTGGAGAGTGTTGCTTATAGCTATTTTGGAGGAGACTGGATCAGACGTGGGTTCTAGTCCTATCATGGCAGGGAGGGGTCACCTCCTTCTTCTTCTTGGACCTTGTCCCTGGCTGCCTATAAAAAACTGTCTTTCTCCATTACTGCCATGATGTTGCATTCTGTTTTGCCGGAGGTCTGGTATATAGAAATTAACCTATTGAATCAATATTTGTTAAAACTAATGCTCTGTTCATAGAGTGATACCAGTCTACTGGAATAGTGAACTATTACATAAGTCAGATGGGCTGGAATGCCAAAAATATCTATTAGGAACAGGATTGAAATAGTATATACTGGTCACTATTGACTTGTAAAGTAAACCAGTCTAGATGTTTTTGGACAAAAGTGTCAAGAAAAGCACTGGCCTAAGGATTTATTGATAGGATCTATAGATGTGCTTGATTGTACTGTAAACTTCAGAGGGCTTTGGGCAGCTAACTGCACTAAAGTTAAAGAGTTAGGGAATCATAGATGCTGTCTTAAGGGATGGGAGTAAATGGAGTGGTCCATGGGAGAGGTTATGGAAGATGTGGTCCCATGGACCAGTAACATGCAGGGTTATTTTGAGGAAGAGGAATCAGTAAGCTGAATGAAGGGGACATGAGTCTTCTTCCCTTGTAGAAAGGTCAGGTAACATGAGGCTGAGGGTGGAGAAGCTTCTGTGAACATGATTTTTTTTCAAGTTAGGAAATAAACATTTTTATATTTTTAAAAATCTCCCTATCTCTTGGAGAATACTCACTTTGGCTATAAAAACATTCACTCAGATTTGTTGGCCATTTTAGCTTGAGTGGGTGTAATAATGTTAGGAAGTCGACCAGATCAGGCCAGGGTTAGAAGAATGATAGGGGGGAGAAGAACCTGAGAAGATGACAGTACAGGAATATGGACTTCTTTTACTGGGGATAGATGTTGAGGAATATACATTGATACTGTGGATTTATTGACACCCTCAAGACCAGCCCTTGGTTTGGTGGCTCATGAGGAAGACCCATAGGATTCAGAACAGAGCATCATGATGGTGGCTACTGAGAAAGGATGCTTGTAAGAAAGGTCAGCAATGGCAAAGGCACATGAGGTGAAGTCTAGAGGAAACCAGGCACAACTAGAGTTCTCTGCACACTCACACAGGGCATAGGCAGTGCCTTCCATAACAAGTTGTAACAGCCTGCAAAGCATTGTCTAACAGGGAAGCTTATTAGAGACCAGTGCGTTGGGATTTTGTTAGGGTTTAGTAACAAACATATCCTTTGGCTAGTAAGTACCACATTCTGGACTCCTCTGAGGATAAATCACATTGTGCAGATAGTTTAGGCATACCCTTCTACCCACTCCATTTACCTTAAGACAGCACCTATGATTCCCTAACTCTTTAACTTTAGTGCAGTTAGCTGTCCAAAACCCTCTGAAGTTTACAGTACAAGTCTTAGTAGTTAAGGTGTTGGGAACTCTCCCAAAGTTCAAGGTCCAGAAGCACAGAAAGCTAACTTCACAAGCTTCCTCTCTAGCGATGTGGTCTCAGTTTTGATACATTAACACTCTTCCATACAATCTGCTTAAGAGATAAGGAATCATTTTTGAGGATCAAAGTTAACTTTTAATTTCAGTTGGTATTTGAAATGTCAGAGTGAAAGTCCAACTCAGGTGTGGACTGGTCATATGGTAAACGTAGGCATGAAACTAAGCCCTAGAAGGTTGTTAATGTTGAGAAATATAATTCATGGGATATTGGAAGGCATGATCTGAAAGCTAGTTAGGGAAGAGTAGAGGGTTGTGTTTTTATGTCTAAGTTCTGCCCCATAGTGTAACTGTATTTGGAAATGGATTTTAGGAAAGTAATTAAGGTTAATTAAAACCTGTTCCACATGGTTGCTTCACATCTCTTCCTATTTTTTCCTGTTTGAGTGATTTGAACTTTTCTAGGTACCAGATATACTTATGAATATTAGCATTTATTGCAAACATTCTCTAAGTTTCAAAATAATAACAGTAAAACAATGATTACACTATAAACTCTGCTGTTGTTTCTTTTGTCATACTGAGTCTCAACAAAGTCTGCAGTTACAGAGCCCTTTATCTGGCCATGCTTCTGCAGCATTGCCCCCAGAAGAGCTGCTTCTGCCCCTGCTGGGCTTCTGATGTGGCTGGAGAACAAAGAACTTCAACAAGCATGCATTCATTTTTTTTTTTTTTTTTTGACCCCTGCACCCCTGTTGGTCTCTTCTGGAGAACTGCTCTGCTCTCTCCTGGAAGAGTAGACAGGTGCTTTAGAAGGAAGCCTTGCTATTTGTCTGCTCTGCTAAGGAACCCCAGGCAGAGGAGAGGTCAGTAAAGTGGCAAACACTGGAATATTATTCAGAATAGATTACCTCAGCAGGTAACTTCATGAGATCCTCTAGGGCCCTTTCCTCACATTCTTGATTTTCTGTAAAAGGTGTCCATATTCTTGAATTTTAATCTTTTCAGTTTCTACTCCATCCTATAGTTCTTCCAGCCAGGGCCTTATCTGATCTATTTCCTAAAATTTAACAGATCCACTGAAACTAACGTGGCTTTCAACTCTATTTGATTGTTTCTAGAGCCACAGTGAATATTCTCCAGGACATAAGGAGGTTAAAAAAAAAATGCACTCATGTCATCATAGGTGGGAGCGGGCCTTGAGAACTATGAGTATCCCTTGGGCTAAGTATCATTCCCCTCTTGAAGACATGTGATGTAAGTCCACACTAGAACTTTCAGTTTTCCCGGATCTTGGAATGGAATGGTGATGTTGGATTCAAATCTCTGTTTTTCAAATTTCTTTGGTCTGCTATAATGGAGCTGTACTTGGCCAGTGGGTCCTTCTCCCCATGTATGGCACCAGCTTCATCTGGAAGAAAAAAAAAATCTAGTTTATGGGTTGGAGGGATGGCTTAGTGATTAAAGTGCTTGCCTGCAAAGCCAAAGGACCCAGGTTCTATTCCCCAGGACCCACCTAAGCCAGATGCATAAGGTGGCACATGTGTTTGGAGTTTGTTTGCAGTGGCTGGAGGCCCTGGTGTGTCGATTCTCTCTCTCTCTCTCTATGTCTTCCCCTCTCTTGCTCTCTCAAATAAATAAATAACAAAATAAATAAAATTAACTTCAAATGGACCTTTTACAAACTTATTACATTTAAGATAAAGACCCAGTGACCAGGAAGGAGATTTCTTTTTTCTGAATGATTATTATTTTATTATTTAAATAAGCTGAGAGGGCTGGAGAGATAGCTTAGCAGTTAAGCGCTTGCCTGTGAAGCCTAAGGACCCCAGTTCGAGGCTTGGTTCCCCAGATCCCACGTTAGCCAGATGCACAAGGGGTCGCATGCATCTGGAGTTTGTTTGCAGAGGCTGGAAGCCCTGGCGCACCCATTCTCTCTCTCTCCCTCTATCTGTCTTTCTCTCTGTGTCTGTCGCTCTCAAATAAATAAATTAAAAAAAAATTAAATAAGCTGAGAGCCATAGGAATTTTTTTTTTTTTTTTTTTTTAAGATAGGGCTTCACTCTAGTCCAAGCTGACCTGGAATTCACTATGTGGTTTCAGGGTGGCTTTGAACTCAGGTGATCCTCCTACCTCTGCCTCCCAAGTGCTAGGATTAAAGGTGTGTGCCACCACACTTGGTGGAAACTTTTTTTTTTTTTTTCAAAGTAAAAGTCACACAAAACACTGATCACTCACTTTGGAGCCATTTAAAGATCTATTTGTGCTTATATAAATGCATGTTTTTATAGAAATGTCACCATGCTATTATATTTATCTGGCAGCTTCCTTATTTGGATTTATTGCAAACTTCTTTTCAACTCAGTCAGGAACATCCTGTGTGTGCTAAATGTTCTGTTACTTTAAACACGTGTGTGTGTGTGTGTGTGTGTGTGTGTGTGTGTGTATGTGTGTGTGTGTGTGTATTTTAATGATGATGTTTTGCTCACTTTAACCACTGTCCATCATTTTAGCTTTTAGGTCTGTTTCTTCTTTGTGTGGTCTTACTAAGAAATAATTACAGGGAGGAACAAAGTCTTAGATTTGGTTGTACTCAGCATCAAATAATGCCAGATGTGTGCTTTCTCTACATATAGAAAGCCCACACCAATGCTGTATTTATTCTTTTTATCCTTCCTTGTCTCTATCTCTCTCCTATTTCATTTAATTTTAACCTCAATACTAGCCTGAGTTTATGCGGTTCTTGGCCTGCTGCTATGGGGTCTTTGTCACTGGCTTCCTCTAGCTCCCTTCCCTGATGTGTCTCTTGGCAGAGGGTGTAAATGATGGTGGTCTTTGCATCCTGACTCAGGAGCATCCCAAGTCAGTAGTAATATTTGGTGTTACAAGTACCAGGGTGGGATAACCACACGTCTCTGGACTGGGATTTTAAAGTTTTCGGTTGTTCTGTAAGCAGTGGTTTAGGAATTAACTTGAGGACTTCTTTTTTGGTTATCTCATCGTCTTTCCTTATTATGTGTTTTATTCCTTTTTATTTTTGGCTTAAGATTTTCTTTTATTTATTTTCTTTGAATCACCTTTTCTTACCTTTCCCCTTCATATTCCTGCCTCCCTGTGCCTTTCCGACTATCTTAATCACTCTTATCAGATTCTCCTTGAGCCTGATGGTATAGTTTTTCTTTTCTTTTTTTAAAAACATTTCATTTCATGGGGTAGCCATGTCTACCTCAAACCAGGTGACCACTGACCATCTGCTGCCCCCTCCTCAGGCCACTGCACTGGGCATCTGCTTGTTCTTTTTTTTAAATTTCACATCTTATTTTATAACTTCAGACATATTTACTATGTAACTTGATTAAATTCACCCCCTCTCAGGGCTGGAGAGATGACTTAGCAGGTAAGATGCTTTGCCTATGAAGCCTAAGGACCCAGGTTCGTTTCCCCACCAGTGTCCACGTAAGCCAGATGCACAAAGTGGTACATGAGTCTGGAGTTCGTTTGCAGTAGCTGGGGGCCCTGGCATATCCATCCTCCCTCTCTCTCTCTCTCTCTCTCTCTCTCGTTCTCTCCCTACCTCTTTCTCTCAAATAAATTTAAAAAAAATTTTAAATAACAACAAAAAATTCAGCCCCTGCCAGGCATGGTGGCGCATGCCTTCAATGCCAGCATTCAGGAGACAGAGGTAGGATGATCACCTTGAGTTCAAGGCCACCCTGAGACTTTGTAGTGAATTCCAGGTCAGCCTAGGCTACAGTGGGACCCTATTTCAAAAAACAAACAACAACAAAATAATTCAGCCCCTCTACCTTCTGTCTTACCCTCTCCCCCTACACCCCTTCTTCCCAACTAGCTCCCTTCCAACTCTCATGACTTTTTGTGATCACTAAGTTTAATTAGGGTTGCTTGTATGAGCATGGATTGGGGAGGGTCATTTACCAGCACATAGGCAGCTTGCCAGTGGCTGTGGCATTAAAGAAAGTTACTCCCCCTCCACAAGCAACCACTAACTGCCTCAGGGAGGGATGGGGTCTTATCCTTCCCACCCCCATCAAAGTTGGATTATTGCAAAGACTTATAAGTAGTCAAAGCTCTCAAAACAACTGATTGGGATGGACAGATGGCTTAGCAGTTAAGGCATTTGCCTGCAAAGCCAAAGAACCTAGGTTTGACTCTCCAGGACACACATGAGCCAGATGCACAAGGGGCCGCATGTGTCTGGAGTTCATTTGCAGTGGCTGGAGGTCCTGGCATGTTCATTCTCTCTCTTTCTGTCTGTCTCTGTCTCAAATAAATAACTTAATTAAATTTTTTTTTTTTTTTTTTTTTTTGGTTTTTCGAGGTAAGGTCTCACTCCAGCCCAGGCTGACCTGGAATTCACTATGGAGTCTCAGGGTGGCCTTGAACTCACAGTGATCCTCCTACCTATGCCTCCCGAGTGCTGGGGTTAAAGGTGTGCACCACCACGGCCGGCTAAATATATTTTTTAGTTACAAAAAAATAAAAATAAAAAAAAACAAAAACAAAAAAAAATTTCATTTATTTATTTGTAAGTAGGGGGAGAGGGAGGGAGAGGGAGGGAGGGCGATGGAGTGTATAGACATGCCAGGGTCCAGCTACTGCAAAAGAACTCCAAATACATTGCACTTTGTGCATCTGGCTTTCTGTGAGTACTGGTGAATCAAACCTGGCTTGTTAGGCTTTGTAGGCATATGCCTTATCCACTGAGCCTTCTCTCCAGCCCCTGATGGTCTAGGTTTTCAGTGGAGTTATATAAGAAGATGAAGTGAGGAAGGTGTGGTAAAGATACCATTTGGTGGCTGTCTAATATAAAATATTAGGGCTTGAACTTAGTCATTTTTTGAGAGACCATAAAATTAGCTGGTAACTAATATTTAGAGCCTTTGTATGCAAGTTTTCCAAGGAGGTGATTAAAATTGTGCCCAGTTCCTAGTTTCTGATACATAGTGGGAGCACATGGAGAAGGTGTAAGAAAAATATGGCAGGAAAGGCAAACCAGCATGACAGTGAGTCTGTGTTGACAAAATATGTGCATGGCCACTAGATAAAAGTGAACAGACTTTCAGAAGGTACTGAGTCATGGGTATAAAGAGATCCATGGCTTATGGCCCTGTTGGTAACTTTTATTTTTAAAAAAGGCCAATGACTAACTAAAAGGTAGAATCAACTATGGGCTTGAAAGATAGATTTTTTTCCCCTAGAATATAATTAGATGTGGACAGTAGTAACAGTTTTCAATTTGTCTGTTTTTTACTAAAATTTAGTTTGAATGTAGATATTTATTATGTATAACCTATTCCCTGCACTACAGTCATTTTCCATGGATCACTGTGTACCTGTAACACAAGAATCACAGAGAAGTTCTTAAAATAACGTGTTCTTAATCTTAGGGGAAAGTCCTAGTTGAGCTGAGAAATCTTAAGTTATGTTATTGTTCATGACAAAGTAGAAAGATTTTGACATTGCTCAGTTAGGAGATTTTAGAAATTTGAAAGTAATTAATATTTGTTCTGTACATTTTTGTTGCTTTGGAAGAATAGCCTTACAGTTCAAATACAGTTAAAAGGAGGGTAAGTGGTAGGTGCCAGTAATAAATAAATATATATATATATATACATACATATATATATTTTATTTATTGTTTTGGTTTTTTGAGGTAGGGTCTCATTCTAGCCCAGGCTGACCTGAAATTCACTATAGAGTCTCAGGGTGGCCTCGAGTTCATGGCAATCCTCCTACTTCTGCCTCCTGAGTGCTGGGATTAAAGGTGTGTGCCACCACGCCCGGCATATATTTTATATATATATATATACACACACATGCATACACATATATACATATGGCCTGTCAACACTTGAATAAAGAAATTACTTTTAGAACATGACTGCAATTAAGAATGTTACTCAACCACATATATCATAGTATTTTAAACCCTGGAACCAAAAATAATCACTTACAGCACTTGAAACTATCTGATGTTGTGTACGTCTGAGAGGCTTCTGACTTGTTCTAGTAGTACAAGAAAGATTCTAGTATTTTAGGACCATGTGTTACTTAGCTGCACAAATGGTACCCCCTTTGGATATACTAAATAAAAGGCAACTAAAACAAAAGTCATTGTGCTCTTCATTAAAACAGATTTTTATTATTTTGGATGCAGTAGTTTTCATTAATGTGGCAGGCAGAATCTGGAAGCCACAGCCAAAAGCAGGATGAATAGGCTCACTACTTGGTGCCAACCACAGATCTACTGGTTTGTCTCAGAAAGCCAGACCAATTCTCCTTGGGTCCAACACTTTGCTCCCTTAATCTAACTATTATCTTGATTAACTACCCCACTTCCTCCTCTTTTCCTTCATTAAATGTCCACAGGCAATCAGACTCTAATTCTCACCTCCTTGTCTCATCCCTCCCTACTTTATCTCCTTCCCTTTAAGGGCTTTGCTTACATTCTTGATGGTGGTGGTTTCCTAATTATCTTTAGTTCATGCCTCTTTCCCATTGTTGCTGTACTCCAGCAAGCCTCAAGTATCTGGTATTTTCCATGTCCTCAAATGTCATATTTCTATGTAACCTTTCTACTTAGGTGTTTCTTTTTTAAGAACTTTAAGAACATGGTATTGTTATGTACCTGGTTCTCCAATCAGAAACTTGAGCATAACCTTAACTTCTCACTATTTTAACACCTAACCAGACAATATGGCTTAGTGACACAGCATCCTGTAGTATGGGTTCTTCTCCTGGTGGTAGAATGGCTAACCCGGAGCTGTTATTTTTTGCTCTGCTCAGAATACTAAGAAAGTATCACACTGTATACATATCACTAGCCTGAGAGAAGATCCAAATTTATAGTTTGAAGCATGGCTTCTACTGAACACATATGTCTGCACCATCATAAAGTTAAAAAAAAACAAAAAAACCATGAGTTGAACTATTGTAAGTTGGGTACCGCCTCTATTTCTTACTAGTTCTTGTGCTACTAGGTTAGGCCTCAATCCTATAAGATGATATGCACTCATAAAGTATAGGTTTCCTGGCACTTTGCCTAGTCCATTTTCAACAGTATTTCTCTGTGATCTTTCTAAAACAAATCTGATTCCATCACTATCATGCTAAAGATCCTTCAGTGGTTTCCATTGCTTTTAGAGTAATGTGTGAGGTCTTGTTTTATTATATCCTTCCAAATCCATCTAGTACTTGCCTCAGCAGGATGACAGCCTGGTTAAATTTAGTTTTGAACACTGAAGTCTGCCTTAATACTCATGATACTTTCTTTACTGGTGAGAAACAGGAGATATTATTGTGGCCTCTGGTTTGTTACTAAGCCACATGTCTGTAAATCCCTCCTTCAAAGACAGTCTGCCTACTGCAGCACAAGAGCAGTGGCAAATTCTCTTGAGAGATATGTCTAGAAGTTAAGCTTGATTTTTTAAAATATATGTATGTGTAGTATGTGTGCATGGTGTATGAGTGCATGGTGAGTGTGTGTGTGCAAATATTCATGCCCTTGTATGTACTCTTGTGGAGGCCAGAAGGAGACAGCAAATATCCTTCTCTATTGCTTGTCTGTGAGACAGTCTCTCACTGTACCTGGAGCTCACCATGAGCCTCAGTGATCTTCCTGTCTCTGCCCCAATTGGTGCTGAGGTTACAGAACTACGCAGTCATACTTGGCTTTTTATGTGGATTCTGGAGATCAAACTTAGGTCCTCATGCTTACTTATCAAGTGCTTACCTACTGAGCCATCCTCCAACCCTGTTTTAGTGTTTTTATTACAAACTAGATTCAGCCTGTCTGCTGAGCCTAACTCAAGTGATAGAGGTAATTAGATGACACTACAGCCTATGACTTGTAACAGAAAGAGCTACTGAGAACCTATATCTCTTCCTTTGTAGTAATTGCTCAGACATGCTAACAGTAATGAACTGAAGAATGTAGGTCCTATGTCTCTCATCAAGAGAGTTCTTGGAATGGTTTCTGAAAGTCTTGAAGAAGGGAAAGAAGAAAGGAAGGAAGGAGAAGGTCCATCACTGAGAGAGAGATGAAAATGAAGAGATCAAAGTAAAAGCACCATAGAGTAACCTTTGGCTAGCCTTTATCTCTAGATGGCCCAACATTTTTATGTCCATTATTAAAAAGAAGTTATCATAAGCCTTGCCTAGAGAGAGAACTCATCCTTCTCTGCTTTATGGCTTTGTTAGTCTGTGGATATGCCCTCTTGCCTCAGTGGCATACTTGTAGCTCTTTCTTCCCCGAACATTGCCATTTGTTCACTTTATGCACTCTTGAAAATATGGAAACCTTCCTTGACACCCCAAGTTGTGCTTAAGTGCCTGGTCAAGTCCTTCATACTCTGTGACACTTCTCACTCTGCAGTTTTAGTTTGTATTTATATTCAGTGATTATGATTAATGTTATAATAATGTGCATATTTGAAGTGAAATGTTTCAAGGGTTCTTCCAGAAGGACTAAGTAGAATCCTGAGACATTTATTTAAACCTGAAACCACTAATGCCATGAATTACCTTTAAGCCTCATTACAATTTTGAACTATTATATATATATGTATATGTATATGTATATGTATATGTATATGTATATGTATATGTATATGTATATGTATATGTATATGTATATGTATATGTATATTTATATACGTTGTGTTATGTGGATGAGGGCCTGCCTGTCCCAGCACTGTTGTGAATACTTTGAATGAGAATGCCAGTATGCATGTTTGATGGTTTTTATTTTGGTGTGTTCTCCAGCTATAAAGCTATCATGTTCTCACAACTAATGCATGATCTGTACTTGTTTGGTTAGCTCAGTCTACTTTACCTGCGTTTTCTTCATGTTCTATTCTCACTTCCAAGTTCTGTGCATCAAATGTTGTAACCTGTGAAATCTCAGTTATTTCTTGGCCCATGCATTTTGAAAAACCATACTGAAAAATGCAAATGAATTATCCTTGGATAAGAAAAATAAGCCTAACAATAATATGGATTTAATGTGGGAACTAAAAGAGCAATTAAGAAATAATCTTCTTATAAAATTTATTGAGTGTTTATTTTACATATTTTATGAACACTTTCTTTGTCATCCAAAAGGCATGATGTGATGGTTAATCTCAATTGTCAAGTTGATAGAATTCAGAATCATCATGGAAACAAATCTTTATCCACTTTTATGGCAGATTTTTATAGGTTGTTATTTGAGGTGGGAAGACTCATGCTAACTGTGGGTGCTGCCATTCCATGGGCTGGCATTCTGGGCTGCATAAAAAGGAGAATGCTAGCTGAGTACCAGTGTTCATTGCTATATCCTAACTGGATACAACATGACCAGCTGCTGCATATTTCTGCTGCCATGCCTTTGCTGCCACAATGGACTGCAACCTCCAACTGTAAATCCAAACAAATACTTCTTTAAGTTTGTTTTCTCAAGTATTTTTAGAAAGTTTTTTAAAATTTGAGACAGAGAGAGAGGGAGGGAGGGAGGGAAGGAGGGAGGAAGAAAGTAAGTAAGTATGGGTGCACCAGGGCCTCCTGCCATTGCAAATGAACTCCAGATGCATGCACAACTTTGTGTGTTTGGTTTTACATGGGTACTAGGAAATAAAACCCAGGCTGTCTGACTTTATAAGCAAGAACCTTTGACCATTGATTACCTCTCTAGTCCCTTCTCATTTATTTTGTTTCAGCAAAGGGAAAGGTAACATACACATAGGTATAAATTTTTCTGTTATATTTCAGGTAAGGCAGTTTACCTTAATGTACATCCCATCCTATGGCATTTTAAATTAGAGTATGATAGAAGGATGTTAGTATCGTATTCTCTACAACAGCCCCTTGATAGCTTCTGGTTTAACATGAGCAATGTAGCAGTTACTTTTTTTTTTTTTTTCTTCTGTGGGGCAAGATAACTGACCAGAAGCAGGTTATGGAAGGAAAGGGTTTATTTTGACTTATAGTTTATAAGAGAAGTTTCATTTTGGTAGGGAAAGCAGACAGCTGGTGTCACACCTTCATATCAGCAAAGAGGAAGTGGGGAGAGAGAGAGGGACACACACACACACACACACACACACACACACACACACACAGAGAGAGAGAGAGAGAGAGAGAGAGAGCTCAATGTGGAAAGTGGGGCTGGACTATAACACCCCCAGGGCCGCCTCCAGTGACATCTTCAGTGAGGTTCCACCTCCCAAAGGCTCCACAGATTTCCCAAACCAACTGGGGACCAAATATGAGACTTAATCATAAGCAAATGAGGTATATTCATACTATCACAAGCAACTTTTTTAGTTTCATTTATTTTTATTTTATTTGTTTGAGAGAGAGAGGGGCAGATAGAGATAGAGAGAGAATGGGTGCTCTAGGGCCTTCAGCTGCTGCAAATGAACTCCAGGTACATGCACCACTGGGTCCTTTGGCTTTGCAGACAAGTGCTTTAACTGCTAAGCCATTTCTTGAACCCCAACTTTTTAAGTTTTTTTTAAAAAAGTGTCTTTATTGCATTAGGACTGGCATATGAAAAATTGGACATACTAATGTATACAATTCAGTGGATTTCTGATAAGCATATACCTGTGAAACCATCACACCATCAAGGCCATAAACATGTCTATCATCACTTAGAGTTTCTTTTTGAGGTAGGGTCTCACTCTGGCTCAGGCTGACCTGGAATTCACTATGTAGTCTCAGGATAGCCTTGAACTCTCGGCGATCCTCCTACCTCTGCCTCCCGAGTGCTGGGATTAAAGGCGTGTGCCACCACGCCTGGCTTAGAGTTTCTTTATATCTTCTGTTTCTGTGATAAGAACATTCAATATGATTAGCCTTTCTGTGGTTTGTAGTCTGAGTGACTCCTAAGGCTTCCTTATAATCTAGGCTTATTTCCCAGGGCGGCACTATAGGAAACTGCTGTGGGACTTTTTGAAAGTAGAGCTGAGTTGAGAGGTTCTTAATGTCACTGGAGATATGGAATTAGAGCTACACCCTTCAAAGGTACTTCTCAGGAGATCATTGGTACTTTTTGCAGTCAGGTTCACATTGCTGTCAGAAATCACCTGACCAAGAGCAGCTTTTGGGAAAAAAGGGTTTATTTTGGCTTAAAGACTCGAGGGGAAGCACCATCATGGCAGGGGAAAACGATGGCATGAACAGAGGGTGGACATCACCCCTTGGCCAACATACGGTGGGCAATAGCAACAGGGGAGTGTGCCAAACATTGGCAAGGGGAAACTGGCTATAACACCTATAATCCCGCCCCCAACAATACACTGCCTCCAGGAGGTGTTAATTCCCAAATCTCCATCAGCTGGGAATCTAGAATTCCGAACACCTAAGGGGGACACCTGCATCAAACCACCATAGTACTTTTCCAGAGATGATAAAGGACTGAGTTTGACTTCCACTCTCTTTCTCTCTGTTCCTATTTTGAAATGTAGTTACTTTCTTCCACTATTGCCATCTACCATGCATTATGAGATGATGGATTCAAGGGCAGCCCTTACAGAATCATCATATAATCCTTCCACACATTTTACATACACAATACAATATTGCTGGGTACAGAGACTATGCAGTACAGTAGATCTCCAGTTCTTATGTTTCTTCCAGAAGTGAAACTTTATACCCTTCTGCTGTCACCTCTCCATTTCCCATTTCTCTAACCTGGCAATCATCTACTTTCTGTTCCTATTAGTTTGACTGTTGTAGCCACATATGAATGAGATCATGGAGCATTTGTCTTTCAGCATTCAGCTTATTTCACTTGGCATAGTGTCTTCCATATCCACTCATGCTGTTGCAAATGATAGGATTTCCTGCTTGAAGGCTAAATAATATTCTATTGTGTGGTTATGTGTTTTTGTATATATACACAAGAGAAGAATGAATGCAAAATATACGTGTATATATCCTATATATATGCTTTCATATTATCAGTAGCTAATTTGTTTGACTAATGTGAATAGTACTGCAATGAATAAGGGATGAAGATATTTCTTCAGGATGCTGCTCAATTTTAATTTCTTTGGATCTATACACCAAAGTGAACATGCTTGCTCATACAGCAGCTCTGTTTATAATGCTTTAAAGAACTGTTTTGCATAGTGACCATAGCAATTTACCTTTCTATTAACAGTGTACTAGGGTTCCCTTTTATCCATTTCCTTCACAACACTATCTTTGACTTTTTGATAATGGCCATCCTAGTACTTTATTGTAGTTTTAAAAATTTAAATTTTTATTGAAAACACACAAATATAGACAATATACCATGATCATAATCCCCTTCCAATATTCCCATTTCCCCCTCCCAAGTCACTCTTCTACTGAATTCCTTCTTTTCAGCTGGTCTCTCTTATATTTTGATGCCATCATTTTTCCCCCTCCTATTATGTAGGTCTTGTGTAGGTAGCATCAGTCACTGTGAGGCCACTTTGTGTCTGGATGACAACATTGTAAGCAGTCTTCCCCTTCCTTTGCTTCTTACCTTCTTTCTGCCACCAAATTTTCTACAATGGTTCCTGGGCCTTGGATAGCGTGATAGAAATGTTTCACTTAGTGCTGAACTGTCACTTCTCAGCACTTTGGCTATTTTGGCTATATCTGAAAAGAGAAGCTTCTCTAACCAAAAGAGTAGCATTAATATATAGATTAAACATAAGTGTTTAGTGTACAGTTTGGTGGGCATAAGATAACCATTTAGCCATATAACAGTAATATATTCCCCCCAGGGTTTATGAGCTCCTCTTCAGCGATAGGCTTTTGACTAGGTTTTTGAAGTACCAGGTGTGAATTCCCTCCCATGAAGCAGGCTTCAAATCCAATCAGAGAAAAATTGGTTTCCCCCAAACAGACATGCCACCATTGTATCAATTGTACATTTTGCCAGTGTGGCCAACTGTAAGGCTTCCAGGGTCCACTGCTGGTTAATACCATTTAATTTTCCTGGGAGTTTTGTGACTTCTGGTCTCATGTTCAAGTCTTCAGGCTATTTTGAGTTGATTTTTGGGATAATGTAAGGTAAGGGTCTATCTTACTTGTATTCATGTGGGCATCTATTTTTTTGTCTAGCATTATTGAAGAGATTATATTTTCCTCAATATGTACTTTTGGCACCCTTGTGAAAGATTAGTTAATTGGATATATGATTGATTTATTCCTGGGCTCTCCATTGGTCTGTATGTTTGTTTTTAATGCTAGAATGCTGCTGATTTGATGATAACTTCATAATATGTTTCAAAATCAACTAGTGTGATACCTCCAAATTTATTCTTTTGCGAAAATTGATTTGGATATGTGGGATATTTTATGGTTGTATGTGAATTTTATGATTTTTTTCTATTCTTGTGGAAAATGTTAGTGGAATTTTGGTAAGGGATTGCATTGAATGCAAAGATTGCTTTAGGTAGTATGGTATTTTAATATTCTAACACATAGCATAGGATATATTCGTTCAGTTTCTGTTATCAGTTTTTTTTTAAATTTTATTTTATTTTATTTTTTTTTTTTATTTGAGAGCGACAGACACAGAGAGAAAGACAGGTAGAGGGAGAGAGAGAGAATGGGCGCACCAGGGCTTCCAGCCTCTGCAAACGAACTCCAGACGTGTGCGCCCCCTTGTGCATCTGGCTAACGTGGGACCTGGGGAACCGAGCCTCGAACCGGGGTCCTTAGGCTTCACAGGCAAGCGCTTAACCGCTAAGCCATCTCTCCAGCCCATCAGTTTTTTTTAATAGCATACAGTGTAGAGTTCATTCATGTCTTTGGTTAAATTTAAAGTATTTTTTGCAGCTATTACAAATGAAGGTTTATGAAATTTCTTTTTTAAATAGGTTATGTTAGGTTATAGAGATATTACTGATTTTTAGATAACAAATCATTTTTCGATACCAAATCATTTATCACTTCTATTAGTTTTTTGGACATCTTTTGATTTTTCTGTATGTAAAAGTATGTCATTTGCAACATTTGCAAACACAGGCAGTTTGATTTCGTTTCTGATTTGTATGCCTTTCTTTCCTTTATCAAGTTGTTCTGGTGAGGAATTCTAGGACTGTGATTAATACTAGTGGCATTAATAGGCATCTTTGTCCCTGATTGTAGAAAGTAGCTAACACTGTTGAGCATGATGCTAACTGTAGCCTTGCCATATAACACTTTTATTTTGTTGAGATACAGTCTTTCTATATACTCCCTTTGCTCAGAGTTTTTATTGTGAAAGGATGAATATTTAAGTTGCTTTTTTTCTGAATCCATTAAGGTGATTATATGATTTCTTTTGTCTTTGATTCTTTATTGTGGTAGGTCATATTTGTAGATACGTGTATATCACACTTCCTCAAGGTGCATGAACCGTTTGATATAGTGTTGAATTCTATTTGCTAATGTTGTTTTGAGGATTATTTATTTTATTTTTGGGTTTTCAAGGTAGGTTCACTCTAGCACAGGCTAACCTGGAATTCATTGTGTCATCTGAGGGTGGCCTTGAACTCATGGCAATCCTCCTATCTCTGCCTCCCCATTGATAGGTTTAAAGGTGTGTGCCACCTTGCCATGCTTGTTTTGAGGATTTTACTTGTTCAAGTTCATTCTGGATATTGCCTGCAATTTTCTTAAAGTGTTTTTGTCTATTCTAGGTGTCAGTGGTAATTCTAGCCTTTGAAAATGGGTTTGGAATTGTTCCTTTGGCTTTGCAGGCCTATGCCTTAACCGCTAAGCCATCTCTCCAGCCTTATTTTTTATTTTTAAAAATATTTTGTTTTATTTTTTTTTAAGAGAAAAAGGAGGGAGGGGGGAGAAAGAGAGAAAGAGAATGGATGTGCCAGGGACTTCAGCCACTGCAAATGAATTCCAGATGCATGCACCATCACTGACTTATGTGGGTACTGGAGAATCAAATTTGGGTGCTTAGCAGGCAAGTGCCTTTAATGGCTAAGCCATCTCTCCAGCCCGAATTTCTGTTTTTTAAAAAATACATTGTAGATATTAAGTACTTGTTCAATGTTTAGAAGATAAAGAATTTTCCCCATTATTTAAAAATATATTTAGAGATAGAGAGAAAGAGAGAGAATGTGAATCTGGGTACACCAGGGCCTCCTGCTGCTGCAGATGAGTTCTAGATGCATGCAGCATCCTTTGCATCTGTAAACATGGGTCCACGGCCATCAGCTTTTGCAAGGAAGTGCCTCTAATGGATGAGCCATCTCTCTAGCCCGGATTTTCCCCACTATGTGAGCTGTCTCTCCATCTACTTATGGTCCTTTGTTTCCATATGTCATTCTGGGGATTAGTTCCTGAGATGTTGGAGTCCTTATCAGAAAGCCCTTGCCTAGGGCCTGTGTCTTGAAGTATTTGCCCATTAAGGTCTTTGATCTATTTTGATTTTTTTTTTTTTTTCAGTGTGATACCTGGAGTAGTTTCATTCTTTTTTATGTGGATATCCAGTTAACCTAGCATCATAGGTTGAAAAGGTTGTCTTTTTTCCCAATGTATGCTTGGCACCTTGTTAAAATTAGGTGGCTTTCACCTTGTGACTTTATTTCTGGATCCTCTGTTCTTTTCCATTGGTTTATACTCTGTGTGTGTGAGTGTGTATGTATGTGTGTGTGTTTGTGCTACTAGCAAGCTGTTGGTGTTACTGTGGTCCTTAATTAAGTATAGTTTGTGGTAAAAGATTGTGATAGGGCTGGAGAGATGACTTAGCAGTTAAGGTGTTTGCCTATGAAGTCAAGGACCCAGGTTCTTTTTTTTTTTTTTAATAATTTTTTATTTATTTATTTGAGAGCGATAGACACAGAGAGAAAGACAGATAGCGGGAGAGAGACAGAATGGGCGCGCCAGGGCTTTCAAGCCTCTGCAAACGAACTCCAGATGCGTGCGCCCCCTTGTGCATCTGGCTAACGTGGGACCTGGGGAACCAAGCCTCGAACCGGGGTCCTTAGGCTTCACAGGCAAGCGCTTAACCGCTAAGCCATCTCTCCAGCCCAAGGACCCAGGTTCTATTCCCCAGGACCCATGTAAGCCAGATGCACAAGGTGGCACATGTGTCTGGATTTCATTTACAATGACTGAAGATTCTGGTATGCCCATTCTCTTTTTCTCTTTGGTTGTCTTTTCCCCTCTCTCTCTTATCAGCCTCTTTCTTGATCTCAAATAAATCAAATAAAAAGTTATTTGTTAAAAAAAAAAAGATTGTGATCCCCACAGCATTGTTCTTTTTGCTTTAGTTACCTGTGGTCTATGAATTTTAGGATTGTTTTTTCTACTTCTATAAATAATGACATTTTGATAGGGATTGTGTTGAATCTATAGACCACTTCTAGTAATATAGCCATTTTACAGTATTAATTTTGTGAGCATGGGAAGTCTTTCTATTTTCTGATATCGTCTTCAAGTTCTTTCTTCAAGCTCTTAAGATTTTCATTATAGAGGCCATTCATGGGCCATGCACATCTGTACATACATGTGCATATAAAACACAACACAAATACACACCTACACCATACTTAGTATACATGCAACAAGATATATTTTTATTTCATTAATATTAAATGCCAAACATTTTATTTATTTTAATATTTTAGTGAGTGTATATATGGTATGTGTGTGCACGTGCAGGCAGCTTATATTACTGCAGGCAGCTTATGCTACTGCAGGCATATGGAGGTCCAAAAACAACCTTGGATTTTGGCTGTTGCCTTCTATGGTATTTGAGGCAAGATCTCTTATTCTCTCTTATTCTCTTCTTATGAGCTGCAGGGAAATTCTGCCTCCCATCTCACTGTTGGTGTGCTTGGATTACTGATGTCCACTATAGTGTTTGGCTTTTACATGGGCTCTGGAGATCTAAACTCAAGTACTCATTCTTGTGTAGCAAGCACTTTACTCATGGATCCATTACCCTACTTCCTCTAAACATTTTATTTTTATGCTAGAAATTCCTATTCTAATACAGCTTGTTATGAACTTGGAACATGAATCTCTGTTGCTGAAAAGGAAATTTTTAGATCCTTTAAGAAAAATTATTGTTGAACTTGGGAGAGTAGGGGAAACTAATTTTAATGCCATTTAGTAATGGAAAAGTCTATGTCAAATCCATTATCTTTGATATTTATCTTGAAGTTTTTTTATGCAGTAAAGAGATCAGAAATATATCCTTATTCATGAGAAAATATTATTGAAATATTATTCTATGCAGCTCTTGTCTAGAACATGCCTGCCTTTTTTGTTGGAGACAAAAGGGAAATTTTTAGTTTAAGTCCTCAAAGCATAATTTGAATGATTCCATTTTGGAAATACTGCAATTATGTATTAAACTGTGTGGTCAGGTAGTAGTCAGATGGAAGCGTTCAGATCCAGCATCATCAGAGTGGTTTGACAAATGGCATCCTTTTAACTGGAAACACTGTGTGCCCTTTATCCTCTGCTGTCTGTGGTTTCCCCACAAAAATGTTGAGATGAGCTGGGTGTGGTGGCGCACGCCTTTAATCCCAGCACTTGGGAGGCAGAGGTAGGAGGATTGCCATGAGTTCGAGGCCACCCTGAGATAACATAGTGAATTCCAGGTCAGCCTGAGCTAGAGTGAGACCCTATCTCGAAAAAACAAAAAGCAAAAACAAAACAAAAAAATATTGAGATGTGCAGATAGAAACAGAAGGCAGAGAGACTGTCTGACAGTTCAAGGGCCCATGAGAGCCTCAGGATGAGACTGAGATGGGGCTAATGGACTTGTGAGAGCAAAGAAGCAGTGGCACAGTAAATGAGAAAGCAGATACTAAGAGAAAATGATAGTTCTTCCTTAAGAAGCCAGAGGCTGAAATTGTGGGAAAGGTTGATACTGATTAAAAAAACAACAAAAAATTACTTTTCTTATTCAAATTTTATTTCCTTTTGTGACATGTGCTCAGTGATTTGGATGAACATGCAATGTGGTTCTCAGTGTGTGACTATGTCTCTTTATGTGTGTTTCTGGCAAGGTGGTCTACAGGGCTTATAATTGTCCTTGGCCTAAAATAAGCACTACGTAAGTATGAGCTGCTATAATAATGTTTATTTATATTTATTTCTGTAGATTGAGGAGAAGTCTAGTTATGCAATACATTTGGTGTATTTGATTTAGAAATGAATCAAGAATGAGTTCTTAGTGTTTAAAGTGATTTATAAAATTTTGATCATGTTACCCTTGAAAAGCAGTTTAAAAAATACTAGTAAGTATGATGACTTCTGTTTTCGTAGCACGTTTCTAGGTTGAAACATAAGCCAATAAATTTCACATGAAAAACACATAGCCAGACTGGTCCATTTAGTGTGTGAGCGAAGAGCTGTATTTACCTTGTAACTTCATAAAGGCATTTTTATCTTTAAAAACTAAAAAAACTTAAAAAACACAAGGTTAGAGAGATGGCTTAGCGATTAAGGTACTTGCCTGCAAAGCCCAAGGACCCAGTTTTAACTTCCCAGAACCCATGTAAGCCAGATGCATGTGGTGACACATGTGTCTAGAGTTCATATGTAGAGGCTGGAGGCCCTGGCATGTCCATTCTCTCTCTTTCTCTCTCAATAAATAAGTAAAAACAAAAACAAAACAAAACAAAAATACTATGCTGGGCATGGTGGCGCATGCCTTTAATCTCAGGACTTGAGAGGCAGAGGTTGGAGGATTGCTGTGAGTTTGAGGACAGCCTGAGGATATACAGTAAATTCCAGGTCAATCTGGGCTAGAGCAAGACCCTATCTTAACCCCCCCCCCAAATCTAGATAGTAATTCTTTTTTATGTTTATTATTATTATTATTGTTATTAAGAACATATTTTGTATGGATACATCATGTGTTAGTACCCTCTTTTCCCTTGTTCCTGCCTCCATTCCATTGGGCATGCTCCTCAGTGGGGTTACAGGTATTCCCAATGGGGTTGTGGGTTATGTGTTGTAGGAGCAGCAGTCAGTTATTTTGGGAGGAGGGAATGACTTTGGGTATGATGTCTTAACCTGTGGCTCTTAGAATCTTTCTGCCCTTTTTCTGCAAAAGCCCCTGAGCCATGGTGGGTGAGTTTTAAGACTACTTTAGTGATGAGCTCTTAGGAACCTCTGAGTCTCTGCTTTGGCAGGTGTTGAGTATCCTCAGGTTCTATCTTGCACATCCTGTTTGGTGTACTTCTTGTCTGACTGGTTGATTTCATAGTTTACAAGGTCTCCTGATAATTTATGCTATAGGTGACTGTTGTCCCTCAGCAGTTCCCATAGTGCTTTTCAGCATTATATGGGCTAACCAGGAGGGATCTGCTTTCCCTCTCAGTTCTATCTTGGTATCCTGATGTCCTGTGATATCTTCAGCAATAGGGTTTTACCTAGAAAACCTTTTTTTAAAGCCATCAGTTATTTATTTATTTGTATTTTCTCAATTTTTATTAACATTTTTCCATGATTATAAAAAATAACCTATGGTAATACCCTCACTCCTCCCACTTTCCCCTTTGAAATTCCATTCTCCATCATATCCCCTCCCCATCTCAATCAGTTTCTCTTTTATTTTGATGTCATGGTCTTTTCTTCCTCTTATGATGGTCTTGTGTAGGTAGTGTCAGGCACTATGAGGTCATGGATATCCAGGCCATTTTATGTCTAGAGGGGCACGTTGTACAGAGTCCTATCCTTCCTGTGGCTCTTACATTCTTTCTGCCACCTCTTCCACATTAGATCCTGAGCTTTTGAAGGTGTGATTGAGATGTTACTCAGTACTCCAGTCACTTTTTTCCAGCACTATGATACCTTCTGAGTCATCCCAAGGTCTCTGCCATCTGAAAAGAGAAGATTCTCTACCCAAAGTGAGACTGGCATTAATATAAGGGTATGAATATTAAGAGAAGTGCTTACTGGACAGTTTGTTAAGCATAGTATATACATTTATCCAGACATCAGCAGATGTTACACCCTTAGGGCTCATGACTACCTCTGTTACAAGTTTTCAGTATCTGGGATGTTTTCCCTCCCATGGAGTGGGCCTCCAGTCCAATTGGAGGGCAGTTGGTTTCCACCAGGACAGACATGCCACTATTGCACCCGTTGGCTCATTTGGCCTGGCTGGCCAATTATAAGGTTTGCAGTGTCCACTGCTGAGTATCTTCACTGGTGGTATCTTTTTCTCCCATTGAACTGCATGTAGAATGGCTTTTCCCAGCTTTCTGTCAGTTGGTCTACATGGAGGAGGTTATCAGCTCAGTTCCAGCAGGATTTCTCAGTGGCTTTGGAGCCCAAGTATGTGGAGTCTTCAGCAATATACTTTATTTTGATTGTGCTGGGGGTTGAACCCAGGGCTTTACTATGGCACCAGGCTAGTGCTGTGCCACTGAGCTGCATACACAATCCATTCAAGTCTTATTCTCAAGTAGCTCATCTTTCACATTATTTGTAATTCTTTATTGTTTATTTACTTGTATTTGTATGTGTGTGCATGGTTGTGTGTGCCACAATGTACATGTGAAGGTCAGGGGATAGTCTGGGGTGTTTGTTTCTCCTTCTACGTTCTTTAGAGACATGATTTCTCATTTTGCTGCTGCTACTTGTGATCTTCTGGATTATTCTGGCTATCTTCCATCACCATTGGAAATATAGATGCAAGTGCTAAGGAGGACTCAACATGGGTGCTGAGGAAAATTCACCATTGGTGCTGAAGAGAATTCAGCATGGGTGCTGAGGAGAATTCAACATGGGTGCTAAGGAGAATTCAACTTAGGTGCTAAGGAGGATTCAACGTGGGTGCTGAGGAGAATTCAACTTAGGTGCTAAAGAGGATTCAACTTGGATGCCAAGGAGAATTCAGCAGGGTGCTGAGGAGAATTCAACTTGGGTGCTGAGGAGAATTCACCTTGGGTGCTGGATTCAACGTGATGCTGAGAATTCAATTTCGGTTGGCAGAATTGCAGGCAAATGTCTTAACCACTGAAACATCTCCCTAATTCTTTCCCTATTACTTACAACTAGAAATATAAAGGATCTTAAATATAATTTAATATAATCAATAAGAACCACATGACTTTCATAGTCATTTTTGTTATTAGCTAGTGTTTGTACAACCCATGACTTGATAGCTGACCAAACCATCTTTTAGTACTGTATTTTGGATGTAGCAGGAATTGGCTTAGCAAACCTGAACCCTCTGACTCTAATATTTGTGGCATAGTAAAGTAAATAACTCTGGGCCTTTCAGGTCATGTGATACACATTGTGGCCAGCACATTGGTGATTATTGTTACTGTTGACTCTTGCTTTTGAGAAGTTTTGCTGACAGACATTTTAAGCTTACCAAGAGAGATTATTTCCACTTACAGGGGAAATCATGCAGAAAACAGTCCCATTAAATTTTTATTTAATTATTTATTTGCAAGCAGAGAGAGGGGGCAGAGAAAATGGGTGTACTAGGGCCTCTTGCCACTACAAGTGAACTCTAGATGCATGCATCACTTTGTGCATCTGGCTTTATGTGGGCACTAAGAAATCAAACCCTGGCTGACAGACTTTGCAAGCAAGTGCCTTTAACCACTGGACTATCCCCCACCCCCCCATTAAAAAAGCTAGAAACACAATAACTAATTGTTTTCTGTTGCTATGACCAACTGCTCAGTACTGGATAATTTGTAAAGGAAAATATTTTGTTTGGTTTTTTTGGTTTTTCGAGGTAGGGTTTCACTCTAGCTCAGGCTATTCTCTCTATTCTCAGGGTGGCCTCAAACTCATGGCGATCCTCCTATCTCTGCCTCCCGAGTGCTGAGATTAAAGGCATTCACCACCACGCCTGGCAAGAAAAATATTTTGTTTAGCTCACAGTTCTAGACTTGACTTGAGCTTCTACTTGGCTGTGGTAAGGGCTTTCTGGCTTTATCACAACATGATTAATAGTATCACTGTGGAACATGTGTGAGAGGAAGAAATTACATGGTGAGATGGGAAGTCAGAGTCCTTCAGTGGTCAGATACAATCTAACCACATTGATCTAATGGGTCATGTGGGAACTACATTAATTCCTTCTTATTGTGCCCCCAATTACATTATCACATTGTGCCTGGCCCCACATCTTAAAGATTCCATTATCTTTTAATATTGCCACCCTGAAGAACAAGCCTCTAGCACTTAAACTTCTTGGTGACACACCCAGATCATATTTAAACCATCACACTAATGATGAGGCAACTGTGCTTCCAATGTGCCAGACACAGGGTCTTTTCTTTCTTTTTTTTTTTTGCCTTTATTGTTATTTAAATTCTTATGGTATATGTTGCATAAAGCTCTTTTATTTCTAGTTTATATTATAGCTGAACATACCTCCCCAGTGCTCCCCTGTTTTTCTTTGCTTTGGCCCTCCCCTCCTATAAGTTGCCTTTGTACCCTGCACAGTTTCATTTCTATTTTATATCTATACATGTGATCTTATATGTTTATATAAAATCTAGGAACCACACATGAGAAAAAAATATTTGCCTTTCTGAGACTGCCGTAATTTATTTAATATGATTATCTTTAGCTATATAAGCCTTTTTGCAAACATTATAACTTCATTCTACTTTATGGCTGAAAAAAATTCTATCACATATATAAACTATGTATTCTTTTAAACTTTATTAACAGCTTTCATAAATACAGACAATATGCCATGATCACAATCCCCTTCCAATACTCCTACTTTTCCCCTCACAAGTTCCCCCTCCATTGAATGCCTTCTTCTTCCCATCTAGTCTTTCTTCTATTTTGATGTCATCACTTTTCCCTCCGACTATTTAGGTCTTTTGGAGGCATGATATTCTTTATCCATCCCTCTGTTGATGAACATCTAGGTTGGTTTCATTACTTAGCTACAGTAAACATCAGTGTGCAGGTTCTTCTGTGATATGCTGACTTGGAATCTTTTGGTTAAATATCTAGGAGCAGTGAGCAGTATGCCTCTATCACATAGATATTTTCAGTTTTTTGAGGAATCTCCATACCCATTTCCACAGTGGCTGGTCTAGTTTACATTCTCACCAGCAGTGCAAAGGGTTCCCTTTTGTCCGCATCCTAGCCAGCATTGGCTGTCATTTGCTTTTAAACGACTGCTTTTCTGGCTAGGGTGTGATGGAATCTCAATGTAGTTTTAATTTGCATGTCCTTGAAGGCTAGTGACTTTGAATTTTTTTCATATGTTTATTTACCATTTATGTTTCATCTTTTGAGAATGATATGTTCATCTGGTTAGCCCACTTATTGATTGGGTTGCTGGATTTCTTGTATTTTTTTCAGTTCTTTGTATGTTCTGGATATTAATCATCTGTCAGATGTATACTAGCAAAGAGTTTCTCCCATTCTGTACGCTGTCTCTTCACTTGATTAACTGTTTCCTTTGCTATACAGAAGCTTTTTAATTTCATGAGGTCTCATTTGTCAATTGTTGGCATTATTTCCTGAGCAACTGGAGTCCTATTGAGAAAGTCCTTGCCAGGCACAGTTCTAAGTGCTTTCTGTGTAATTGGTACATTTTATTATTCACAGTAACCCTACTAGGTCCCCCTCACCCTTTGCAGATGCAGAAACTAAGGTACAAAGAGGTTAAGTAACTTCCTAAGGTCACGTGGGTAGCATGCTGCCTGTCAGAATTTGAGCTTTGACAATCTGCCTCTGGAGTTCACTGCAATTACTCTGGTACACTGACTTAATACTAGATGAGGAGCGTGGCATAGGTAACTCATAGGTAATTGTTTATCATGGGAAAAGTTTGCCTTTATGCTTAGTGACAACTTAAAAAGATAAGCCTTAAAAATGTGTCTGTGGGCTGGAGAGATGGCTTAGCAGTTAAGCACTTGCCTGTGAAGCCTAAGGACCCCGGTTCGAGGCTTGATTCCCCAGGACCCATGTTAGCCAGATGTACAAGGGGGCGCACGCATCTGGAGTTTGTTTGCAATGGCTGGAAGCCCTGGCTTGCCCATTCTCTCTCTCTCTCTCTCTCTCTCCCTCTCTCTCCTTCTGTCTGTCACTCTCAAATAAATAAATAAAAATAAACAAAAAATTAAAAAAAATGTGTCTCTGTGTGTGTGTGTATCTATTTTTTTTTTCCCCTGAGGTTAAGCCTCACTCTGGCCCAGACTGACCTGGAATTAACTTTGTAGTCTCAGGGTGGACTCAAACTCACAGTGATCATCCTACCTCTGCCTCCCGGGTGCTGGGATTAAAGGCGTGCACCACCACGCCTGGCTTCCATTTATTTCATTTTGATTTTTTTTTTTTTTTTTAACAGAGGGAGATGGGGTTGGGGGTAAGGGGAGAAACACAGACATAGAGAGTGGGGTAGGATGGCTTTAGGTATAATTTGTAACATATTCTCATTTCCCCTGTCATGGTTGCTTTCATATTGCTTTCTCTTCCTCATTGGTACATACGGTACATGGTATTATACCTTCATTCACTATCAGAAATATTAATATCAATGATTAATGAGAAGAACAACCTTGAGCCAGGCATACACAATTTTGAAGTTTGGGCTGCCAATTTATTTTTCAGATTTCCCTGTCTTGTGTCTGTCTTGTTGCCTGATAGAGATCAGCTTCACCAAGCATTTGAATTTGGACTTTTCTTTGTCAGTAGGTTTTTGTTTTTTTTTGTTTTTGTTTTTGTAGTTTTCATTTGCCTGTTGTTAATAGACTTCCTGTTGGTTGCTATATATCATTTGTTTCTTCATGAGTCAGTTTTGTTACTTTGTATCTAAGAATTTGTCCATTTCATCTAAGTTATCCAGTTTGTTGGTGTGTTTAAGTCATGTTATTTTGACATAATTCCTTTTTATTCCTATAAAGTTGGTGTTAATGTTTTCTCCTTCATTCTTTTATTTTCTATGTCATGTGTGATGTCTGCTTGGTTATGTGTGTGAGTGTGAGTATGCATATGTGGAGGTCAGAGGAGTACTTCAGATATCATCATTACCTTCAACCTTGTTTGAAGCATAGTCTCTCATTGTTTTTGTTTACAGCTGTGTTTACCAGTCTAGCTGGCCCTTGAGTTTCTCCATGATTTGCCTGTCTCTGTCTCCCTCTCCCTTGTTGTGTAGGTGTGTTGGAATTAAAGATGGTTACACAACATTGAGTTCTTGAAAAAGATATTTTCATATATTTACTTGAGAGAGAGAGAAAGACACACACGCACACACACAAACACACACACACACACAGTGGGCATGTCAGACTCCAGCCACTGCAAATGAACTCTAGATACCTGTGCTACTTTGTGCATCTGGTTATGTGGCTACTGGGGAATCAAACCTGGGTTATTAGGCTTTGTAAGTAAATGCCTTAAATGCTGAGGCATCTCTCCAGCCCAGAGTTATCTCTTCATTTGACAATGTTTGCTTTGTGCCTTTTGCTCAGTAGGTGCATTTGTGTTGTAATTGTTGACTTCTTGATGGATTGCCTTTTTTATTATTATAAAATAGCCTCATTTAATCCATAACACATATTTTTTTTGTTTTTAAACTTTGTCTTACATCAGACCAACCATATCACCATTTTTATGTTTGCACAATAAATCTCTTTTCTCCCTTTAATTTTTAGTCTCCTTGTGTTTTCAATCTGAAGTTTGTTTTGTAGACAGCATGTAGTTGAATCTCATTTTATTAAATCTAATATGATAATCTTAACCTTCTGATTGAATTTTTATTTCACTCACATTTGATGTTATTATTGATATGGTTGGGTTTATGTTTGTCATTTTCTAGATCTTTCTATTTCTATTTCTTTTTTTTCTTTATTGTACTTTTTACTGAGTGAATTTTTTTATATGTAGCCTTTTAATTTCCTTATCATCACTGTTTCTTTGAGTATGTTTTTAGTGATGGCTATAGTGCTATATATATGTTGAGGCAGGGTCTTGCTCTGGTCCAGGCTGATCTGAAACTCATTATGTAGCTCAGAGTGACCTGGCACTCATGGTGATTCTCCTACCTCTGCCTTCTTTGTGCTGGGACTTGTGGCTAGGGAGAATATAGGTCCTAGGGAAGAATCCTTTATTGTTGTATTGTTAAATTGTTACATGTGTTATCAAACTGCCTCCTAAATAGTTATCTTTTGTATGTGTGTGGTTTTTTTTTTTTTTTTGAGATAGAGTCTTGCTATAGCCCAGGCAGACCTGGAATTCTTTTTTTTTTTTTTTCGAGGCAGGGTCTCACTCTGGCTCAGGCTGACCTGGAATTTACTATGTAGTCTCAGGGTGGCCTCGAACTCATGGTGATCCTCCAACTTCTGCCTTCTGAGTGCTGGGATTAAAGGTGTGTGCCACCACGCCCGGCCTGGAATTCTTTATGTAGTCTTTGGGTGGCCCTGAACTCACTGAGATCCTCCTACCTCTGCCTCCTGAGTGCTGGGATTAAAAGTGTGCACCATCATGCCCAGTTTACCATATAGTTTTAAAAAATTATTTTTGAATTATTTAGTTAATTATTTATTTGAGAGAGAGAGAGAGAGAGAGAGAGAGAGAGAGAGAGAGAGAGAATGGGTGTGCCAGGGCCTCTAGCCACTGCAAATGAACTCCAGACGCATGTGTCACCTTGTGCATCTGGCTTATGTGGGTTCTGGGGAGTAGAACCTGGGTCCTTTGGCTTTGTAGGAAAGCACCTTAAGCCCTAAACAATCTCTCCACCCCTTACCACATATTTTTAATAGAAGAACCAGCTTTAGGCTTTTTTTTTTTTTTTTTTGGTTTTTCAAGGTAGGGTCTTACTGTAGCCCAGGCTGACCTGGAATTCACTATGTAGTCTCAGGGTAGCCTCGAACTCATAGTAATCCTCCTACCATTGCCTCCCGAGTGCTAGGATTAAAGGCATGCGCCACCATGCCCGGCAAGGCTTTTAATTATATACACACACACACATATACACATCTATATATACACTATATATATATATATATATATATATATATATATATATATATATATATATATATACACACATATATAATGGGGGTGAACAGAAACATTACTCCTTATAGTTCTGTTCTCATTTCTTCTTGTTTATTATTATTATTATTATTATTGTCTTTTTTCGAGGTAGGGTTTCACTGTAGTTCAGGCTGACCTGGAATTCACGATGTGGTCTCAGGGTGGCTTCGGACTCATAGCAATCCTCCTACCTCTGCCTCCCAAGTGCTGGGATTAAAGGTGTATGCCACCATGTCCAGCTTGTTTATAATTATTTTATAGATATTGTATAAATGTTATATTACAAGATCTGTATATTGTTATAATTATTTAACATTTAGTTTTATTTAACATAACTTTTACTCATATTTGCAATATTGTTGGTAAATGTATTGCACATCTTACATTCAAAAAATTTTTAGTTTGGGCTGGAGAGATGGCTTAGCGGTTAAGGCACTTGCCTGAAAAACTAAAGGACCCAGGTTTGACTCCCCAGAACCCACGTAAGCCAGATGCACAAGGTGGTGCATGCATCTGGAGTTCGTTTGCAGTGGCTGGAGGCCCTGGTGTGCCCATTCTCTGTCTCTCTCTCTCCCTCCCTCCCTCTCTCTCTCCCCCTGCCTATTTCTGTATCTCTCTCTCAAATAAATAAATAAAATAAAATACTAAAAAAAATTTTTTTAGTTTGTTTTTATGAATAAGTACATGTGTGTGCATGTTCATGTGTGTGTAGGAGTGCATGCACTTGTGTGTATGGAAGCCAGAGGACAACTTTAGGTATTGTTCCTTAAGAACATTTTTTACTGTTTTTGAGACAGGGACTCTCATTGACCTGGAGCTCACTAGTTAGGCTAGACTACCGTCCACCAAGCCCTGGGATCCACCTGTGTCCTCTTTCCTAGTATTGGTTTTACAGACATGCATCACCACATCAAGCTTTTTCTGTGTGTGTCTGTGTGTGTATTCTTTTCAAGGTAGGGTCTCACTCTAGCCCAGGCTGACCTGGAACTTAGTCTGTAGTCTCAGGCTGGCCTTGAACTCATGATGATCTCCAACTCTGCCTCCCAAGTGCTGGGATTAAAGGCATGTGCCACTATGCCTAGCTCACATCAAACATTTTTTGTGAGTTCTGGGGATTGAACTCATGTCTTCATGTCTGTAAGATAAGGTATTAAGGTATTTTCCCAACCCACATCTTAGTTTTATATGTTATAGGCCCAACACTATGTTGCATACATACCGTTTAATATAATTGTTTTATGTCAGTTATAAGAAGAAAGAGAAAAATGTATTAGTAGTTATCTTATTGGTGTTCTTTCTAACTGCAGAATTTGTATTCAGTCTTCTATTGCGATTTTCATATTTTCATTGACATTATCTGTTTGGTGCAGAATTGTGCTCACACCTTGCTTTACCTCTGAACTCATGGCTTTCTTAAGCTCTAGTACTTGTGAATGATGGCTGCTTTGAGATCTTTTACTGGTTCACTCAGCATTTAGTCAGTCTAGTAAGGTAGTTCTCTGTTGTTTGCATTTTGTGCATGTTTATGGCTCATAATTCAGACCTTGGGTTTTGCTTGCATTCCTCTTATTTTTTTGTCAGAGGGTAAACATGTTAGATAACACAGTATCTAAAACCTGTTTTTCCCTCTCTGTTGTTATTTATTTATTTACTTATTTTGTTTGTTTAGTTCTTTAGTATCTAGACTAAGACTGAGCCAAGAGATTGTGCTTGGGATTGCTTAGCACACAGTAGATATGTTGTGAGTGTTTGAACAGGTAAATAATGGACTTTCAGACTTCAGCGAGTTATAGAGCATTGAGACATCTTGAGCAAAGATAGAGCAAACGTTCATAAACCTAGCATTATATCTGTGTCCTTTTTTCTTTTCTTTTATAAAAATTTTTATTTATTTATTTATTTGTTTGACAGTGACAGAGAAAGAGGCAGTTAGAGGGAGACAATAGGCGCTCCAGGGCATCCAGGCACTGCAAATGAACTCCAGATGCGTGTGCCCCCTTGTGCATCTGGCTAACGTGGGTCCTGGGGAATCGAGCCTCAAACTGAGGTCCTTAGGATTCACAGGCAAGTGCTTAACTGCTAAGCCATCTCTCCAGCCCTATATCTATGCCTTATACATGTAATCCATACATGAATACCACACAACTAGTGTTTTGAAATGTTTTTCATATATATGGTTTGGTATGTGTCTTTTTCCAAAGAAAATGAAGGGTAAAGCTCAGAAAATACTATCCCGACATTTTACACATTGGTATGTCACTTAGCAATGGGAATACATTCAGAGACATGTATTGTTAGGTTATTTTGTGTGGTGATAGAGTGTACTCACAAACTAGGACAGCTGTGCTGTCTTTCTGTAGTTCAGTCTCATGGATCACCACTATGTATGTGTTCTGTTGTTGATTAAAACCTTATTGTGTGGCACATGTACTTGCAATAGTCCAGAGTGCTAAGGAGTGTGTGTGGGGGGCCACATGTACTATAGGGCAGGTGGCACAGTAAGAAAGAGGGATGCATCGACAGAGATAACTCTGAACTAGGGAGTTTTCAAAGCTTAATCAAGGGTTATAATTATGCCTTTAAAGCTAATGGAAAAATTTTAAGATTTTTACCCATAGTTTATAGGTAAGCTGGACTCATACTTTTTCCTTGATTCCTTCCCTTCCCTTCCCTTCCCCTTCCCCTTCCCCTTCCCCTTCCCCTTCCCCTTCCCCTTCCTCATCTCCTTCCCCATCCCCTTCCCCTTCCCCTTCCCCCTCCCCCTCCCCTTCCCCCTCCCCTTCCCCTTCCCCTTCCCCTTCCCCTTCCCCTTCCCTCCCTTCCCTCCCCTCCCCTCCTCCCCCTCCCCTTCCCCTCCCTTCCCCCTCCCCCTCCCTTCCCCCTCCCCTCCCCTCCCCCTTCCCCTCCCCCTCCTCTCCTCCCCCTCCCTTCCCCTCCCCCTCCCTTTCCCTCCCCCTCCCTTCCCCTTCCCCTTCCCCTTCCCCTTCCCCTCCTCTCCTCTCCCTGCCCTTCCCCTCCCCTCCCCCTCCCCCTCCCCTCCCCCTCCCTTCCCCTCCCCCTCCCTTTCCCTCCCCCTCCCTTCCCCCTTCCCCTCCCCCTCCCCTCCCCCTCCCTTCCCCCTCCCCCTCCCTTCCCCCTCCCCTCCCCTCCCCCTTCCCCCTCCCTTCCCCCTCCCCCTCCCTTCCCCCTCCCCTCCCCTCCCCCTTCCCCCTCCCCTCCCCTCCCCCTCCCCCTCCCCTCCCCCTCCCCCTTCCCCTCCCCTCCCCCTCCCTTCCCTTCCCCTTCCCCTCCCTTTCCCTTCCCTTCCCTTCCCCTTCCCCTTTCCCTTCCCCTTCCCCTTTCCCTTCCCCTTTTCCTTCCCCTTCCCCTTCCCCTTCCCCTTTCCCTCCCCTTCCCCTTCCCCTTCCCCTTCCCCTTCCCCTTCCCCTTCCCCTTCCCCTTCCCCTTCCCCTTCCCCTTCCCCTTCCCCTTCCCCTTCCCCTTCCCTCCTCTCCCCCTTTATTATTTATTTATTTATTTTAGATAATGCCCAAATAGTTGTGGTGAAACTTTTTGAGAATTGCCAGACCAAATAGAATTCTTGGGCAGAAAGTGACCAGGAGTGACCAGGAGCACTTTATGAGGAAAGCTTAGGCTAAGCACACTGAACCTGGGCCTACAAGTAAGTAAGTGGTAATTGGTCTAGAGGATATGGCTGATGAGGTGCAGAGAAACACCAGGCTCTCAGTGACCAAGGAAAGTTTAGGGAAAAGTTGGCATGTGAATTATTCCAGAGGCCAGAGAGTGATGTTGGAACATCCTACAATTTAAATTAGAAAGAAAACATCTTTAAGAACAAACAATCCCAGGAATAAACACTTTAGATCTTAGAAGTAAATTAGCTGATCTCCATCTCCCCTTAACAATATTCTTAGTTTGCAGTAAAAATGCATGTTATCCTCAGGGTTGAGTTAGGGGGAGAATTGTAAGCTTTTATACTGAATTTCTTGGTTTGGGGAACTCATGTATTGGGTTTGGAGGTAGGTGATACCTTATAGTAGAAGTGACAGGCATTATCCCTGATCAGGGAAACCAGGCATCTGGCTGTCTGCGTTTTGCCACAGTATAACTCAGGGAAATGATGAATTTTATTATCAGGTATGTGCAGACTGTGGCTGCTGCCAAGTGTAGTGGCAAAACTGTCTTGCCTTTTCCATTTCTATATTTTTGATCTGTAGGTAGAACATGTCTAGAGTAGATTTAGGTTTTATGGGATCATAGTTGCTCCTGCTCTTGTGACCACATGGTAGTTGTTTAATTACCTCCCTCCTTGCCTCCTCTCCTTCCTCCATGCTAGGCATGCTAGGTAAGTAGCCTATTTCTGAGCTATACTTCAGCCCTAAATTTAATTTTTTATGGCAGACTCATAGTAAAGTTGAACAGCTACTATAGAAATTCCCCCACTCCCCATGCCTCCTGTGCCTGTGTGTACAAAGCCGCCTCTCCTGCTATCAAATTCCCCACCAGAGTAGTAATTTGTTTTAATTAATGAACCTATGTTGACCCATATTTACCTGAAGTCCTTCACTAACATTCTTGGTGATGTATACTCTGGGTTTAGATAATTGCATAGTAACATGTATCCATGTTTGTATCATACAGACTAGTTTGCCCCCAGATTCCTGTTTATTCCTTCTGGCATTTTTGTCTTTATTTATTTATTTTTAATTTTTGTTTATTCTTATTATTTGAGAGTGACACAGAGAGAAAGTGGCAGATAGATAGATAGAGAGAGGAGAGAATGGGTGCACCAGGGCCTCCAGCCACTGCAAACAAACTCAGATGCATGTGCTCCCTTGTGCATCTGGCTTACATGGGTCCGGGATTTAAACCTTAGGCTCCACAGGCAAGTGCTTAACTGCTAAGCCATCTCTCCAGCCCTGTCTTTATTTTTTAAAATACTTGAGGAAGTACTTCTTTTTGTTTCTATTTAAATTTTTGTTTGTTTTTGTTTATTTATTTGAGCGCAACAGACAGAGAAAGAGGCAGAAAGAGAGAATGAGTGTGGCAGGGTCTCCAGTCACTGCAAACAAACTCCAGATGCATATGCCACCGTGTGCATCTGGCTTACATGGGTCCTGGGGAATTGAGTCTCGAACCTGGGTCCTTAGTTTTCACAGGCAAGCGCTTAACCACTAAGCTGTTTCTCCAGCCTCTCTACTTACTTATTTTTTTCTTGTTTTTTTGATGTAGGATCTTGCTCTAGCCCAGGCTGACCTGGAATTCACTATGTAGTCTCAGGGTGGCCTTGAACTTGCAGCAATCCTCCTACCTTTGCCTTCCAAGTGCTGCAATTAAAGGCGTGTGCCACCATGCCCAGCTTCTATTTTAACTTTTAACAATTTCACAGACACATATAATTTTAATTGCATTTACCTTCCATCCATCGCCCTCTTTTAACCCTTCCTGCTTCTGTTAAAAGTCTACTCTGTGCTGGGCATTTATCATGATGTAGTCAGAGTCCCTACTTATCTAGGAGCTTCTGGAATTCTCCCCTTTATCTTTTCCTTCTTTCCCTTCCCCAAATGATGGCCAGTCAGAAACCACACTGCACATCAAATCATGTTTTATTTCATAAGATTTCCATGAAGGGTTGATAATTGTACTTCTAGGCAAATGATAAAAATCTGAGAATACAAGGTTTTGCTTTAGACCCAAAGGAATTTATGTAAGTGGTTCCTACTCTCTTATATACTAAAGTGATTTCTTCCACAGATCTCACATATAGAATTAACAGTCATTCTGTTTTTTGAACTTTAAAAATTTATTTATTCATGAGAGAGAAAGAGAGAAAGGGAGAAAGATGTACATAGAAAGAGGGAGAGAATGGGCATACCAGGACCCATGTGCATCTGGCTTATGTAGATTCTGGGGAGTCAAACCTGGATCCCTAAACCTGGTTCCTTAAGCTTCACAGGCAAGTGCCTTAACTCCTAAGCCATTTCTCCAACCCAGAATTAACACTCATTCTTGTAGCCTTAGTTAGAAGAGTCATTTGACTCTTAAGGGCCTCCATGAATGTGCTGTTATTTCCTCTCTGCACAGATATCAGCCCACCAACCATTGGTCTTTGTGGGATGAACAACTGACCCAGTAGAAGGCATTTGGAGGTTCTCTTGGCTCTTTTGAGAAAAGAAATGCTGAAAGTGAAAATACCATGTTACTTACTAGACATATGGCACCCATGAAATAAATATACATGCCCCTCATACAATGAATTTAATTTATTCCTACTTTTTGGTGACTTCCAGCATGTTTTTCCTGGACTTGTAGTCATGAAAATATGATCTCTGTTTTCTGTCTTCACAGCTCATCTTCTGTATGTCTGTCATTAGACTTCTCTCTCATAAGGATACATGTGGTTGCATTTATGGCCCACCAATATTTCAGGATTAGCTCCTCCCTTCAAAATCCTTAACTGAATCACACTCTTTATCATATATGGTTATTGCCACTGTTTTGCTATCTAAAGTAATATTTGTAAGCTAGATACTTCTTTGTTGTGGGAAATTATGCTATGCATTTTAGAATGTTGTATTAGTCTGGTGTTTGTTGTAGTCACCTTCTTGTTGCTGGCACAAAGCACCTGACCAAGCAGCTGTGGGAAGAAAGGGTTTATTTTGGCTTATATACTCAATGAGAAGCTCTATGATGGCAGGGAAAAGCATGGTATGAGCAGAGGTGGACATGACCTTCTGGCCAACATAATGTGGACAACAGCAATAGGAGAGTGTACCAAACACTGGCAAGGGGAAGCTGGGCTTAACACTTATAAGCCTGTCCCAACAACACACCTCCAAGAGGTTCTAGTTCCCAAGTTGCCATCAGCTCAGGACCAAGCATTCAGAACCTGTGAGTTTATGGTGGACATCTAATTCAAACTATCACAGTGTTGCTATAATAAAATACCTGAAGCTGGTACTTTATAAAAACTGGAGATTTATTCACAGCTTCAGAGACTGAATATTGAAGATTAGGCAGTCCTGTTTGGCCAGTGGTGAACCCTTTGCATCACAGTATAGCAGAGAAGCAGCAAGGTAAATGTCCATGTCCATGTGGGGCCAAGCACATAGAGGGAGCTTGCTTTGTAGCAGCCTGCTTTGGAAAGTACAAACTCATTCTTTGCAACTATCATGAATCCCTTCCAAGGGCATTGCCCTCAGTGATGTAACTATTTTACACCAAGCCTGACCTGTTCAAGATCTTTCAATAGCACCACATGGAGGACCAGATCACTAGCATATGAACCTTCAGGGAATAAACTATATCCAGCCATTACTTATGCTTACCAGTATCCCTAGCTCTGCACATTGGATGCTATTGTAGTCAGGTCCACGTTGCTGGGACAATTATCCAACCAGAAGCAGCTTGTGGGAGGAAAAACCCTATTTCAGGATGACAAAATCCAGGTGAACACCACCAATGGCAGAAGAAGCTGGCTCCTTCCATAGATCTAAGCAGAGAGAGAATCAAACAATCAGCAACACCAACATCCACAAGCATGAACTGCCAGAGCTCAAACTACTCTCTACACACTTCAGGGCTAGACTCCAAGGTCCAACCCCAGTGACATACCTCTTCCTCAGTAGCACTCTGCCCACTGGGGACTCAAGATTCAAGCCTGAGTGTATGGGGTCACACATTTAAACCAGTGCAGATGCCAGTGACACTTTAATCTCAGTAGTGACAACCCAAATATCTTCAGAGGGTTAGATTGTCCCTGGTTAATGATTACTGATTTCCTCAATTGTTCCTGTTGGGAAAGTTCAGATCTTCTTGGGAGGGAGGTAGAGAATAGCTGCTGAGGAGACCACACTGGAAACTAGTGAGGACAGAAGCAGGCCAGATCCTAGAATTGGGATTAGAATTCCTCTATTGTTTTCTTCCTGTGAAGTAATTAGAATACAGATACACTCAATACTTTGAAACATCTGTAGTTTTCAGATAAACAAAATTATAGTCCTGTAGGTAGCCATGATTGACATGATTAGGAAGTACATATGTATCCCCTCCCAGCTTTCATGCACATACTCTAACACTGAAGGAGAGAGTATGCAGAATGCTTGGGAATAAACAAATGCTGGTGTCTTCCAACTGCAACTAAGGCACAATGAGGTTATACACAGGACAGTTCCCAGAGTGCCTCACCAGACCAATAAAACATAATAGGCCAAATGATAAACAGGCTGGAGTTTATTTGAAGCTTTCAAGTGAGTCTGTGTCAGCGTTTTGTATTAACCAATTCCAAGGGAGCCTCATGTAACCCATGAAAGGCCAAATGCAAGGTCCTCATGCTTGCTCAGCAAATGCTCTTACCCCCTAGCTATTTCCCCACTTGTAATTCTATGTTCATTTTAGACTCTCCAGAAAAGGGCCAGGGAGGGGGGTATAATTTATAAACTTTAAATGAGTTTGAAAAACATAGTTCTCTAATCTTAGCATTGTGATTAAAATTTTGACAAATGTCTTTGATTATACATGTCTTTCCTACACCTGTTAGAATATTATAGCTTCTGCCTTTGAGCTCTTCCCCTGCTCTCTCTTTTTCTTTCCCTCTCCCTCCCTCCTCTCTCTCTTTCTCGCCAGTGCTGGGGAATCAAACCCAGGTCCTCATGCATGCTAGGCATATCTTCAACTGTATCTTCAGCTCCCTTGAGCTTTTCTGAGCCCTGTGGAAGAGTGATCTAGAAGCAGCAGTAGGTACTGAGATAGCTACAGCTGTGAGGAGTGAAGGAGACCCATTTTCTTGTGGCAATTAAAGGAAAAGAAGAGAGAGAAAAGGCAGACTGCTTACATGTACTGAATTGTCCCTTGGAACTATTTCAGTAGGTGGTGCTCTTGGACCACAGCACAATGTTGTCTCCAGAGAGCTGCTCTGAGCACAGTGGCCTGTGTCCCTATTGCTTCTCAGAGGGCTGCCAGGTAGACTGCATGCAGAGCTTCACACTGCTGGTTTTGGTAAGAAAGTTTTCTTTTAGAAGTGAGGTGATGGATTCAGGGTACCTTTTCCAGCTTGTCTGAGCTCTGCTTCCAAGGAATTCTAAATAAGAGATTTATTGAACTTTAAAGAAAACATTATAGCTCTAGTCTTTTGTGGGAGAGGGGGGTGGGGTGTTTTCCAGGTAGGGTATCACTCTAGCTCAGGCTGACCTGGAATTCACTATGTAATCTCAGGATGGCCTCGATCTAATGGTGATCCTCCTACCTCTGCCTCCCGAGTGCTGAGATTAACGGTGTGTGCCACCACACCTGGCTAAGTCTTTATCCAAATAGTTATGGCATGTGTCCAGTGTTAACAGTTTTTTTTTTTTCCCCAACCAAGACCATTTTAAAAAAATTGTAATTCTGGCCAGGCATGGTGGCGCACACCGTTAATCTCAGCATTTGGGAGGCAGAGGTAGGAGGATTGCTGTGAGTTCGAGGCCACCCTGAGACTACATAGTGAATTCCAGGTCAGCCTGGACTAGAATGAGACTGTATCTCAAAAAAAAAAAAAAAAAAAAAAGATGTGGTACATTTACACAATGGAGTTCTACTGAGCAGCAAAGAAAAATGAAGTTATGAAATTTGCAGAAAAATGGATGGATCTGGAAAGGATTATACTAAGTGAGGTAACCAGAAAGCCAAGCACCACATGTTCTCCCTCATGTGGATCCTAGTTACAGATGATTGGGCTTCTGTGTGAGAAGGAAAATACTTACTAGCAGAGGCCAGTAAGTCAAAAAGGAGATATAAAGGGAAGAGAAAGGAAGGGAGGAGTGTACTTAATAGGTTGATATTGTATATATGTAAGTACAATGATTGTAGGGGAGGTAATATGATGGAGAATGGAATTTCAAATGGGAAAGTGTGGGGTGGGGAGGGAGGGAATTACCATGGGATATATTTTATAATCATGGAAAATGTTAATAAAAATTAAAAATAAAAGATCAGAAAACATGTGGAGGTCGGGGAGGGCAACGGAGGGGTGGGAAACACAAATCTAGACACAAACAGCAATGGTACCATAAAATTCTACTTCCTAAAAGACAGACCAAATGGCTGAACCTTCACCAGGCCCTTAGAAGGAACACCTGAACCACAAGAAATGAGAGGCAGAGGTAAGAGGATCACCATGAGTTCAAGGTCATCCCGAGACTACATAGTGAATTCGAAGTTAGCCTGGGCTAGACAAGACTCTACCTCAAAAAACCAAAATAATAATAATAATAATAATAATAATAATAATAATAAATAAAAAATAAAGCTACCTCAAAGTCAAAAGTACTAAAAGGTACAGTTTATTGAGGGCTGTCTTAGAAGTGTACCTACCACAGGTATTAAACTATCTCCACATATTTTTTGTGTTTGACAACTTGATAACTCCTCTAAAAGGGCTGTATATGCAAATTACTAAGTTTTGGTTTTAATCTTGTTTTCACTAGTTACTGTGTGATCTTGTCAATCAATTTGATTTTCCTATTCCTCAGCTTCTTCATCAATAAAATGAAGATAAGAACAGTAAAAAAAAAAAATCCACCCCCCAAAAATATCCCCCCCAAATTGTAATTCTTGCTGGGGAGATTGTTCAGTGGGCAGAATGTTTGCTGTGCAAGCATGACAACCTGTATCCCCAGATCCCCAGAACTCATGAAAAGCTGCATATTGTAGTAAAAGTATATAATCTCAGTGCTCCTACAAGGAGATGTGTGGCAAAAAAATTCCCAGAAGCTCAGGGGCCAGCTAGCCTGCTGTACACAGTGGCAAACCAGAGGCCTTTTCTCAAATAAGATGGAAAGCTAGGATCAACACCCAAGGTTGTCTTCTGACCTCCATACATGTGTCATGTCATGCATGTACCCACAATCACACATATATACAAACATACTAGATTCTAAAAAAGTGTAATTCATCTGTGATTTTCCAATTCATGATCCTTGCACATCACACAGGCTACCACGCTTGTCTCTGTATAGTTTCCTTCCTTTTAGCATTGGAGAAGATGCAGTAAATGAAATAATTGTGTAGGAGAAAAGCATGTAATGCAACATGTAAGAAATGCAGATGAAAACACCAATCTGGATTAGCACATACCGGTAACCATCATTGACAGCGAGTTTTTTCTCCTCAGCCCATTGCTTCATAGGGAGCTCATTTAGTGAGTCAGAAGTCTGGTAAACAATGCATCTTGGATGTTGACAGAAATGTGGTGGGCAAAGAAGACATACTTAGGGTAAGTGTATTCTCGGGAGGACAATCTCTTGTTGCTAGAAGCTCTCCAAAACACTTAGAAGCCTTTAAAGAAGCTTGGACTTGTCTGAAGTGGAAGATAGCTGCCTCACCTTATATTTCCAACTGTTAGAAAAGAGGCAGTGTGCTCATGGGACTCTGGATCAGCCTGGGTTGCTAAATTGATGCAGACAGTCACCTGTTGCCCCCAGAGATGCCCATCTGGTCTAGACAGGTTCAGCTGGTCTGTACTGCAGTGCCAGAACCTTATTCCCCAGCAAATCCAAAGGGAATTATGTGTGGCTTGTAAGATTTTATTATTTATTTACTTTCGTGTTTATGTGTGTGCATGTTTGTGGATATTAGGTGCAATATGTGTACAGGTGCATGTGTATTTATGTGCTTGTGTGCATGGAGACCAAACGACGTTTTGGGTATAGTCCCTCAGGTTTTGTCCAGTTTTTTTTTTTTTTTTTTTGGTAAGGCAGGTATCTCATTGGCCTGTAGCTCACTAAGTAGGTTCATACTAGCTGGCCAATAAACCCCAGGGATGCAATTGTGTCCACCTCCCTATCAATCACTGGGATTACAAACAAATGCATATCACCACAGAGAAGAGATGAGGTGAGAATAGGAGAAAGGAAGTGAAGGGAGGGTGGGGAGAAAGGGCATTATAAAAATTTAAATGCTTTTTGGGGACTGGAGAGATGGCTTAGTGATTAAAGTGTCTGCCTGCAAAGCCAAAGGGCCCCAGTTCAATTCTCCAGGACCCACATAAGCCAGATGCACAAGGGGGCACATGCATCTGAGTTCATTTGCAGTGCCTGGAGGTCCTGCTGTGCCCATTCTCTCCCTTTCTCTTTCCATCTCACTTTCTCTCTCTCCCTCTCTATAATATAAATGAAAAAAAAATTTAATTTCTTTTTTTTAATAACTTCCATGATTATAAACAATATCCCATGGTAATGCCCTCCCTCGCCCCACTCTTCACCTTTGAAACTACATTCTCCATCATATCCCCTCCTCCTGTCAATCAGTCTCTCTTTTATTTTGATGTAATGATCTTTTCCTCCTATTATGATGGCTGTCTGTAGATAGTGTCAGGCACTTTGAGGTCATGGACATCGAGGCCATTTTGTCTGAAGGAACATGTAAGGAGTCCTACTCTTCCTTTGGTTCTTACATTCTTTCTGTCACCTCTTCCGCATTAGACCCTGAGCCTTGGAAAGTGATAGAGATATTGCAGTACTGAGCGCTTCTCTATCACTTCTTTCCAGCACCACGATGCCTTCTGAGTCATCCCAAGGTCACTGCCATCTGAAGAGAAGGTTCTCTACCAAAAATGAGAGTAGCATTAATACATGGGTATGAACATTAAGAGAAGTGCTTGCTGGGCAGTTTGATAAGCAGAGTATATACATTTAGCCAGACAGCAGCAGATGTTAGTGCTTATGACTACCCCTGTTTTAGGTTTTCAGTTTCAGGGATGTATTCCCTCCCATGGAGTGGGCCTTCAGTCCAATCAGAGGGCAGTTGGTTTCCATCATGACAGACATGCCACTATTGCACCCGTTGGCTCATTTGACCTGGCTGGCAAAATATAGGCTTACAGTGTCCATTGTTGAGTATCTTCACTGGTGATTTCTCTCTGTCCCATTGAACTGCATGCAGAATAGCTTCTTCCAGCTTTCTGTCAGCTGGTCTACATGGAGGTGGTTATCAGCTCAGTTCCAGCAGGATTTTTCAGTGGCCTTGCAGCCCAAGTATGTGGAGTCCCCAGCAATAGGGTCTTAGCATCTATTCCTCATGGGAAGCCAAGGGCCTCGGCAATGGCCTGTAATGTTTTGGGAGCATCAAAGACCTCCCTGGCCAACAACTCACTGGAAGGTATCCCATCCCTGGCACTGAAAATTTTCTAGCAACAATCTACAGATCCTGAGTGTTCCATTGTCCAAAAAAGTAGGTTTTCATATGATTTATTTATATCCTCTTAGATTTTAGATTTTGATTAGCCTTTCCTCCACCTTTCCTTTACTTAATCTCTTCCCTTGAGCTCACTCAGGCCTTTTCACCCCCATTAATTTGTTCTTCTACATATAATATATATAAAATACCATCCTATTAACTACCCTTTTCCCTTCCTTTCTCTTCCCTTTATATCTTTTTTTAGCTTACTGTTCTTTGCTACTGAGTTTTCTTCCTACTCACACAGAAGTCCATTCATCTATAGCTAGGATCCACATATGAGACAGAACATACGACACTTGGCTTTCTGGGCTTGGGTTACCTTACTTGGTATAATCCTTTCCCAATCCATCTGTTTTCCTGCAAATTTCATAACTTCATTTTTCTTTACTGCTGAGTAGAACTCCATTGTAATATGTGCTATATCTTCATTATCCACTCATCAGTTGAGGGATATCTAGGCTGGTTCCATTTCCCAGCTATTGTTAATTGAGCGGCAATAAACATGGTTGAGCATGTACTTCTAAGGAAATGAGATGAGTCCTTAGGATATATGCCTAGGAGTGCTATAGCTGGGTCATATGGTAGATCAATCTTAGCTGTTGTAGGAACCTCCACCCTGATTTCCACAATGGCTGGACCAGATTGCATTCCCACCAACAGTGTAGAAGGCTTCCTCTTTTTCCACATCTTCTTTAGCATTTATGGTCATTTGTTTTCATGATGGTAGCCAATCTGACAGGAGTGAGATGAAATCTCAATGTAGTTTTAATCTGCCTTTCGCTGATGACCAGGGTTGTAGAACATTTTTTTAGATGCTTATATGCCATCAGTATTTCTTCTTTTGAGAACTCTATTTCATTCCATAGCCCATTGTTTAACTGGTTTGTTTGATTTCTTATTATTTAATTTTCTGAGTTCTTTGTATATCCTAGATATTAATCCTTTATCAGATGTGTAGCTGGCAAAGATTTTTTCCCATTCTGTAGGTGGCCTCTTTGCTTTATTCACAGTGTCCTTTGCCATACAAAATCTTTGCAATTTCATGAGGTCCCAGTGGTTAATATGTGGTTTTATTGCCTGAGCAATTGGGGTTATATTCAGAAAGCCTTTGCCATGACCAATATGTTGAAGTGTTTCCCCTACTTTTTCCTCTAGCAGTTTCAGAGTTTCAGATCTGAAATTAAGTTCTTTAATCCATTTGGACTTAATTCTTGTGCATGGAGAGAGAAGGATCTACTTTCATCTTTCTACAGATATATGTCCAGTTTTCCCAGTACCATTTGCTGAAGAGGTTGTCTATTCTTCAATGAGTACTTTGGCATTTTTATTGAATATCAGGTGGCTGTAGCTACCCGGACTTACATCTGGGTCCTCTATTCTGTTCCATTGCTCTACATGTCTGTTTTTGTGCCAGTACCATGCTGTTTTTGTTGCTATGGCTCTGTAGTATAGGTTAAAATCAGATATGGTGATACCACCAGCCTTATTTTTGTTGCTCAAAATTGTTTTAGATATTTGAGATTTTTTTTATGCTTCCAAAGGAATTTTTGGATTTTTTTCTATTTCTGTGAAGAATGCCATTGGAATTTTGATGGGGATTGTATTGTGTATATTGCCTTTGGTAATATTACCATTTTCACAATATTGCTTCTTCTGATCCAAAAACAAGGGATGTTTTTCTATTTCCTAGTATCTTCTGCAATTTCTCACTTGAGTGTTTTAAAGTTTTCACTGTAGAGATTCTTCACTTCCTTAGTTAGGTTTATTCCAACGTACTTTAATTTTTTATCTGATGCAATTATGAATGGGAGTGATTCTATAAATTCATCATCTGTGTGTGTTAGCATATAGAAAGGCTACTGATTTCTGTTTTTTTTTTTTAATATCCTTCTACATGGCTATAGGTATTTATCAGCTCTGACAGTTTGCTGGTAGAGTCTTTAGGGTCCTTTATGTATAGAATCATGTCATCCGCAAATAATGATAACCTGATCTCTTCCTTTCCAATTTGTATCCCTTTTTTGTGTGTCTCCTGCCTTATTGCTATGGCGATGACTTCCTGTACTATGTTAAGTAAAAGTGGGGACAGTGGTTTCAGTTATGCTGTGTTCCTGCTTGGGTCCCTCTTTGGTGCACTGTGGGTTCAAGTAGGCTGGCTGGGTCGCTGGATTGCTGCTCTGGTCGCTGGTGCTGGGTGCTGTGATCTCCTTTCCCCAGGTCTCTGGTGCTTGGTGGTGCTTGCACTGGCAGTTGGGGAGGGGAGGCTGCAGATGGTGGCTCTGGTTCTCCCACTGATCCATGTACATGGTTCTCTACCTCTCCATTGGCCGCTGCGGTCCTCCCTTCACATTTCTTGAGTTTGTGAGGAGCTCCAATGTGAGTGTAAAATTCCCTCACCTGACTTTTCCTGCGGCTTGAGCTGACTCTTGCAGCTGTGGCTCTGTGGACTTGTGCCACCGCTGCTGGAGCTGCTTCTGCCTGCCTATGTGGGCTCTGGTTGCTCTGGATCTGGATCTCCCCTACTTCTATGCTGCCATTGGTAATTTCTTATATCCCTCACTTTTTAGTAGAAGAGTGTATTTTTCTGGTTTTTTTTTTCCTATCTTATTAATTAATTAATTAATTTTTGCCTTCTCTCCCCTAGGCTGCTTTGGCTTGTTCCTACCCCACCATCTTAATGAAAGTCCCAAATTTTTTTCTTTAAATGCTTTTTAAACTTTTTATTGACAATTTGCATAAATAGAGATAGTATACCATTATCCACCACCTTTCCTCCCCCACCCCCCATTTTTTTTTTGGTTTTTCAAAGTAGGGGCTCACTTTAGCCCAGACTTACCTGGAATTCACTATGGAGTCTCAGGGTGGCTTCGAACTCATGGCAATTCTCCTACCTCTGCCTCCTGAGTGCTGGGATTAAAGGTGTGCGCCACCACATCTGGCTCCTTTTCCCTTTTGCTAATCTCCCCCTCACACACTGAATCCCATCTCTGTATCAAGTCTCTTTTCTATTTTGATGTTACCATTTTTTTTTCTCTTATGCAGGTCTTGGGTAGGGAGTCTTACCTATTGTGAGATCATGAATATCAAGGCCACTTTGTCTGGAGGACAGTATTGCAAAGAAGTCCTCTTCTTCTCTTGGCTCTTACATTATATCTTCCACCTCTTCTGCAATGATCCCTGAGCCTTGGAGTCCACTATGTTGTTTTTTGAAAACTTTTTTATTGACAACTTGCATAAATATAAACCAGATACCATGATCATAATCCCTTCCCACCACCTTCCCTTTCTTCCTCCTAAATCCCTCCTACCTACTCCATTGAATCCCTTCTTTCCATCTAGTCTCTCTTCTATCTTGATGGCATCATTTTTTCCCTCCTATTATGAAAGTCTTGTTTTGGTAAGACTGTGAGATCACGAATATCAAGGAAAGACTTTTTTTTTAAGGTGGGGGGCTAGTGAGATGGCTTAGCGGTTAAGGTGCTTGCCTGCGAAGTCTAAGGACCCACGTTTGATTCCTCAAAACCCACATAGGCTAGATGCACAAGGTGGTAGCACATGGATCTGGTTTTCCTTTGCAATGGCTAGAGGCCCTGGCATGCTCATTCTCTCTCTGTCTCCCTGTCTAATAAATAAATAAACAAAACAAAATATAAAAAAATGTTCTGTTCTGTTGACCAAACGTTTGGGTACTCATGCTTGCCTAGCAAGTACTTTACCATTTGAGCCATCTCTTCAGCCTCAAGATTTTATTTATTCATTTATTTGGTTTTATGAGGTTGCGTCTTGCTCTAGTCCAGGCTGACATGGAATTCACTATGTAGTCTCAGGGTAGCCTGGAACTCATGACGATCTTCCTACCTCTGCCTCCTGAGTGCTGGGATTAATGGTGCGCACCACCATACCCAACTCAAGATTTAAGTTTTTAATTATAAAACACTAATTATGTGTTTTAGTTTGTGTGGATTCGCTTATTGGGTATTTATAGGCTTTTTGTCTAGTTCTGTGATATTCTTAGATACTTTTATGAGGCTTTATATGAGGACTCACATTTCTTTTTTTCTCACTTAAAAAAAATATACAAATTATATACATACATACATACATATATGTATATATTATTGATAAATTCTATACTTACAGACAACAAACCATGGTATTTCCCTCCCCTCCCCCACTTCCCCTTCATAACTCTGTTCTCTGTCATATCCCCTCCCTCTCTCCATTAGTCTCTCTTTTAATTTGATGTCATCACCTTTTTCTCCTATTATTAAGGTCTTGTGTAGGCATTGCTAGGCAGTATGAGGTCTTGGATATGTAAGGAGTGGTACCTTTCCTTTGGCTCTTACATCTTTATGCCACCTCTTATGCAATGGACCCTGAGCTTTCAAGGGTGTGAGATGTATTAGTGTGGACACTCCTCTGTCCCTTCTTTTCAGCACTGTGTTGCCTTTTGGGTCATCCCAGTGGTCATCGCCATCTGAAAAGAAAAGGTTCTCTAACCAGAAGTGAGAGTAACATTAATATATGAGTATGAACATTAAGTGTAGTGCTTTCAGGGCAATGTGGTGAGAGTAATTTATGCATTTAGAGCATTCATAGTTCTTGAGCATTCCTGGTGGTACCTCTTTGTGCCTTTCTACACTCTTGACTTTCGGCTTTCATGAATGTCATATTTGTGGAGCTTTCTTTGTGTTTATATTTGTTCTTTCATATTTTCCTTTTCTTTCTGAACTGTCTCTGAGTGAATTCCTTAGCTTATCTTCAAAATCACCAGTTTGTTCTTCAGTTCTGTCCAGCCTAAAGTGTCTTGTATACTGTTTAAAGTTTTTTTTTAATTTTTATTTATTTATTTGAGAGTGACAGACACAGAGAGAAAGACAGATAGAGGGAGAGAGAGAGAATGGGCGTGCCAGGGCCTCCAGCCTCTGCAAACGAACTCCAGACACGTGCGCCCCCCTTGTGCATCTGGCTAACGTGGGACCTGGGGAACCGAGCCTTGTACCGGGGTCCTTAGGCTTCACAGGCAAGCGCTTAACCGCTAAGCCATCTCTCCAGCCCTGAGTTTAAAGTTTTTAATGACTGTTTCTTGTTTATAGATTCCCAGTAGATTCTTTTTTAGTCATGTCTTACTTTATTCTGTATTTTTTCTTTTTATATTTTTTAATTTTTAATTAGCTTTTTAGCATCTTAAATATACATATTTTTCTTCTTCTTCTTCTTCTTTTTTTTTTTTTTTTTCAAGGCAGGATCTTGCTTTAACCTAAGCTGACCTGGGATTCACTTTGTAGTCTCAGGCTGGCCTCGATCTTATAGCTATCCTCCTACCTCTGCCTCCCATGTACTGGGGTTAAAGGTGTGTACCATCACACTCAGCTAATATACTTGTCATGAAATTATTACTTTTATCTGAAGTTAGTTTGTAATTTAATGAATAACTAGTTTTGCTAGCTGCCTTTATTGGCATTAAATTTCCCCATGTGCTCTAGAATTTGGATGCAGTGGTATGTTTTGAAAAAGATTGTTTTCATTTACAACTCTTTTCTCCCTCTCTCCTTACCCTTTCTCATTTAGCATCCTTTTTGTTGTCTTTGGCCTCCATGGAACCCCAGTCCAGATCCATGGTTGACCAGTCCAGTCCTGACGCTCCACCTAACTCCTGATTCTGGCTGGTCGTGTTGTCTGTATTCTTAGACACCACTCCATAGCAGACAGTGAGGTGGTCAGCTCCTCTGCAGGAATGGAAGGGGAACAGGGCTCTAGTTGTCACTTCCATCACTACACTAATGGGAGTGTTCTGACTGTACCCTGAGGCTGTGATGAAACCCAGGTCTGGTCAGAAGCAGCATTGGAGGCTCCAAGCTCCACCTCAGGGGTTTATGTTTCTGCCTCATATGTATTGCATATAACCCATTTTCATTAACAAGGAGGGTCTAATGAGAGGGGGTAGATCACAGATGAGCCTAAATAATGGTACCAAACTGCCTGTATTCACTGAAATGAAAACTAATAAATTAAATTAAAAAAAAAGTTTATATACACAGTTTAGCTTGTTGGTATCTTTTTAAAAAATGTTCATTATTCTCTTTTGGTTACTGTGTGATTAGAGAGAATCCATCAAAAAGTGAATTTATTGTGCCATCCTAATGGGAAGTCAAGTGGGAAGAGAGTTTAAAGGAAACAAAGTTAGATATTTGGTTTTGCACGGTGCTACAAGGTAACCACAAGAATTTTTTTCTGTGTGAGTTCAGTGGCCCACAACCTGCAGTTATGTAGACTCTTTCTGAAGCTTTCAGAGTCCTAAAGATGAGAGGGATTAAGCAGGTGGGTCTTATTAGGATGCTGTGCTTTTCTCCAAAGATTTCACTGACTATTTTTCAATCTGAAGATCATTTTTTAAAAAGTCATGTTTTCAAACACCTAATTCCCTGCATTTGTGACCAAATACCTTCTTAAGATTTCATCGCCTGTAGTTGTTTATATTGGCACCAAGTAGCACTACTTTAAATATGGGGAGACATTACAAAGGAACTGAGGTGAAAATATAAATAATACGCACGTGCTCGGTAAGAGATTGCTGTTTCATTATAGTTCAGCACAGAGAAGTAGCAGGCCAGGGAAGCCATCTTTCAATATGCAGCAGCCCCACACCCAGCAGAATCTGCCTGAAACAGTCGGGCCATGTCCATGTGATTAGGACAAAGTGAACTTCTGTGGTATGTCACTGACCATGAGCATCACTGTTGTGAATTAAATTTTATTTCTTTTATAGAGTTGCTGCTAGATTTTGTTAACTTGCTACCTTAGTGAAGAATTGTACTGTGTTACTTTTTACATTTTTATTTTGTAGTTTTGTTAGAGTTACAAGCATAGTATTATACTAGTCTGTGTTTGTTAATATGAAACAGAATAAATAATGAATTTATCCTGCTCTGGGAGCTCTCACAAGTTAAGTTTGAGAAGTACAGATCAAGTTGTAGCTTCATTCTTCCTAGCAGCGCAGGAAGCATCTGTGTTTTTGATGCTTTTGCCTGCCTTGGGTATCATGATGTTGCTCAACTTACCCCTCAATTCTGTCTGGGGCATGTGAGCACTTCCATGTTGGGTTACTGCCATTCTTTTTTTTTTTTTTAATTTTTTTGTTTATTTTTATTTATTTATTTGAAAGTGATAGAGAGAGAAAGAGGCATATAGAGAGAGAATGGGTGCGCCAGGGCCTCCAGCCACTGCAGACGAACTCCAGACACGTATGCCCCCTTTTGCATCTGGCTAACGTGGGTCCTGGGGAATTGAGCCTCGAACCAGGGTCCTTAGGCTTCACAGACAAGGGCTTAACCACTAAGCCATCTCTCTAGCCTGGTTACTTCCATTCTTGATGCTACCTGCTACACCCTGTGTTTCCCTTTCTCTCAGTCTTTCTTACTTCCTGTTAAATTTTACCTGCTTATAGGTCCCGACTTCTTCATTAACCACAGATTCTTGAGAGTAGTGAACATTCATCTTTTCATCTGTAGTGGTTTTTGGAGTCCTAACATAAAGTAGGCTCCCTATAAATGTGGACTTTCTTGTCTCTTTTCTTTTCTTTTCTTTTCTTTTCTTTTCTTTTCTTTTCTTTTCTTTTCTTTTCTTTTCTTTTCTTTTCTTTCTTTCTTTCTTTCTTTCTTTCTTTCTTCCTTTCTTTCTCTCTCGCGCTCTCTCTCTCTCTCTCTCTCTTTCTTTCTTTCTTTTTTTTTTTTTTTGCTATTCAAGGTAGGGTTTCACTCTAATGCAGGCTGACCTGGAATTCATTATGTATTCTCAAGGTGGCCTTGAGTGCTGGGATTAAAGGTGTGCACCACCACGCCTGGCATTCTTTCTTTTTTTTGTTACTTAGTTACAGGCTATAGGTGGAACCAAAGATGGAATGAGGCAGAAATAATTTTGGAGCCAAATCACTAGTGACACAGGCAATATGACAGTTTCTAAAGTTTTAACAACTAAGTTTCTCTTCAGCATATTTTCCCCATGGTTGAAGTCTCAGTGTCAGATAAGTGAAGACAAGCGTGCTAGGAAGTCAGCAGTACTCATTGTTGGCTAGAATTAAGGGAGAAGACTGGATATTTTTGAGTTGGAGGGTTAGATGGAAAATGAGATAAAGAGCAAGCACTGTGGTCAAAGGATTCTTCTACTTTGAAGGCAGGTCCAGAGAGGAGCTGACCTCCCCACAATGCTAGATACATGAATGAGAGAATTGAGCTAAGAAAATCCCCAGTTATTTGCTAGATTATGTCTTCTGATGCCTTTGCAGTCATCCGAAGAGTATATACATGCTCTGCACGTGGTTTGAAGAGTGTATATGCATGCTGTGCACTTGTTTTGAAGTTGTCTCCTCACCCTCTGTAGACTCATGTTTTCTTTAATATTGAACATGTTTTGTAAATATCAGGTTGTGTTTCTGATTAGCTTCCTTCAGAGGTCAAGCAGAATGACTCAATAGAGAACATGCCATGGTGAAATGGTCTCTAAAACCTTGGTGCTTTTAGGAGAAAAATTGTCATTTAGGAGGAAAGTATTTCATAAGTACTTCCTGATATGAGAATATGCTATTATGACTTGCATATAAGGCTACAAACACAGGAATGAATTGACCAATCTTATAATAATGAAGAAAACATCTTCCCTTTCAGTAAGTTAAGCATTATTATCTGCCTCTCAGCAACGGGGAAAAAAGAATATTGTCTAACTTAGATGTAGGGAAATAGATCTTTTGATTAATTGGAAGGGGTGTTAAATATTCCTAACAGAGCATCTTGTGCCCCTGGTTGGTAATGTTGACTTGTATTGGTTGTGTGATTTGCTTATTTATTTTTCCATAAGCACTGTGTTTTGTAGCATTCTGTCAATAAATCAGAGGTGACATTTTAGGTATCTTCTTCAATCATTTTCCATCTATTGCGCCAAGGATCTGCCTATTTCTGCCTTCAACTTCTAGGATTACAGGCATGCCCCTCTATGTCTATCATTTATGTGGGTGCTAGGATGCGAACTGAAGGCCTTATACTAGCATAGTGACAGCTTTATCAACTGTACCATCTCCCCAGCCCTCTAGCTTAATATTTTCAGGAACCTCCATACTGCTTTACAGTAGCCATACTGTTATACTTTCCTGTCAGCAGAATATAAAGGTTCCAGTATCCCTGCATCTTTACCAATACTGGTTAGTTTTTTGAGTGTTTTAATAGTAACCATCCTAAATCATGTGGGTTGATATCTAATTTTTCTCTGCATTGATCTCCTTCCCCTTTGTGCTGGTATCCAGTTCACAGGAAAACATCACCCTTGCTTATTTCGCCAGTTGTCCTTAGTTTCAGTTGGGCCCCTTCTGAGGTATGTTGGGGCAGCTCTCTTCTTAGGATCTGCATCTATCTGGAAAAGAGAAGCAGATTCTCCAACGGAGAGTAAGTTAGCACCCAGAAAATTGAGATAACACTTACTTTTTTGATAGACAGTTTGATAGGTGTAGGCCCTCTTATACCCCGTGATTGATGGTAGCTTGATATTGTAGAGTGGGCTTGTGTTTGGGTATGGTTCTGACTTGTTTCCCAGCTCCAGCTAAGGGTCTAGTACCACTGAGTGGATCAGTTAGCCAAATCAAGAGCAATTGATTCCTCACCATGGCTGTGTACCACTATTGCACTTGTGTGGGTATCACATCCAGTTAATTGTTGCTACTTAGGTTAAACAATGTGTTGCTTGGACAGATCTTGGTCACTTCTTTGGTTTTGATTTGCCCGTCCCTTGTGATTACTGATGTCACAAATTTTTTCACATGTTTATTGGCTGTCACATATTTTAAGGGCAATATCTATCCAGATCCTTTGCCCATTTTTTCTATTGTTGAGTTGTGGATATAATTTATTTGGTTTGGATGTTAATCTTTAGCAAATACATGCTTTGCATAATTCTGTCCATTTGTGTGTTGACCTTTTACATGTGATACCATTTTTGAAAATGATTGGAAAAAAAAAAAAGGGCCAGAGAGATGGTTTAGTTAAGGCACTTGCCAGCAAAGCCAAAGGACCTAGGTACAATTTCCCCAGTAGCCACGTAAAGCCAGATGCACAAGATTGCACATGTATCTGGGGTTTGTTTGCAGTGGCTAGAGGTCCTAGTATGCCCATTCTCTCTCTACCTTTTTTCTCTGAGATACATATACGTGTGTGTGTGTGTGTGTGTGTGTGTGTATGTGTGTGTGTGTGTGTATGTGTGTATACCTTTTCTTGGGCTGGAGAGAGAGCACAATGGTTAAAGATGCTTGCAAACCCTGACAGCCCAGGTTCAGTTCCTCAGCACCCATGTAAATCCATATGTACAAAGTGGCACATGCATCTGGAGTTGATTTAAAGTGGTAGGAAGCCCTGGCACACCTTTCTCTCTCTCTGTCTCAAATAAATAAATAAAAATGTTTAAAATTAAAAAAAAAACTTTTTCCTTCTCTTATTGTTATTCTAGTCATATCCTATTAATTTCCCAACTGTGTTGGTTTAGAAGGTATGGTAATTACTGCAACACTGAAGAATAATTTATAGTAACTATCTTAAATTTCTGTGTGCAAGATGCTACCCTGGCCACTCCTCAGCAATAATGATTAAGTCTAAATTACTTCGAAACTGTTTCACTTGACATCCATGTATAATTATTATCTTTGACAGAACTTAAAAAGTAGCAGATTCCTCATCATTTCAGCTTAGTTGAACTTGTAGAGTTTGTAGAAAACCTAGTGCTCTTCAGTAGTGACTCTAATGGAAGATCAGAAAAATATCAAGTGAAGTTATCGACTAATAATTTGAGTATGGAATTATCAGTTAGGAGGGGGAAATAATGTCCTGTACGTTAAGTGAGAAGCTGAACTTGTTATCTCATGCTCTTTCTCATCCTGTATTGTGCAGAAGTGGATGTCCTGCACCCTCTCCCTGCACCTGTGGCCTCCTGCCTGAAGTCTGGCTGTTTTGACATTAAGGTGATCATTTGGAAGTAAAAATCAGGAGGGAACCTACTTTTCTTTCTGAAACCAATGGGAGAATCACTGGTTTTAGACTGTCCCTTGCCAGGCTGTTAGCCTTGATTTCTAAATATAGAGAAAAAAATTTCCCTTAGTTGTGTGAATGTTTTCTATAATTTAAATTAATTTTCTTTTGATACTAGTACATAAAACATAAAAATTATCTGTTTGTTTCTTAGTGAGATGGTGCACTCTTAGTCATCACTCAGGTAGGTATTCATGGCTTTACTTTACTTCCTCAACTTTAATGACTTGTACTGTGAATTTCTTTCCTTTCCTTCCTTTCTTTCTTTCTTTCTTTTTTTTTTTTCCTTGAGGTAGGGTCTCACTCTAGCTCAGGCTGTCCTGGAATTCACTATGTAGTCTCAGGGTGGCCTTGAACTCATGGCAATCTTCCTACTTCTGCCTCCTGAGTACTGGGATTAAAGGCGTGCCCTACTATGCCTGGCTTGTGCTATGAATTTCATATTCCTTGTAAAGCATATTCTCCATGAAGCTTAATGTGTCCTCATAAAGGACAGAAATTGGTAAAACGAGGATGCTTCCATTCATGAGATGTATGTCTGTCACCTGCTTGTCCTTTGCATCTGAGGCATGTGATTATGGGGGTGGCGTAGTATGAGCGCCTATGAAAAGCTGTTTACTTTTGTACTGTGGAGACTGGAGTTCCGAATACAGCATTAGTAAACAAGTGAATGACTTGACCAGTTGATAAATGAGAGAGCAATGCTGTGATCCTAAGTGAGCCCTGTTTGGAATGACGTCCTATATCTAGTTTCCCTTATGATGTTATCTCTGCCCCTCACCTCTTGTTTCTGAAGGACTCCTGTGGCCCTTCCGGAAGTAAACTATGAAGAAGCATGTGGGGCCCTCATTGGCCATTTTTTGTTCATAGGATTTTCCATTCTACATAGAAATTTCTGAAGATCATTTTATTTTCTCCTAGAACTGTACTGAGGAACTAATAGCACCTGTTTTCTTAGTTTATGTGTGTGGAGAGGTGAAATCATGGTTGATTTTGATTCATTAGGGATTTGGTAAGAGTGCTCAAGAAATGGACCCTCTGTCATAAGTAAGTAAATAAATAAATAAAAGTATTTGAAGTAATGGAAACTGAATTTCCTTCTCACTTTCCATGATGTTAGTGTTTACTTCAATAGTATACGTTGAATGTATGCAAAATGTATTAAAATCCAGAGTTTTAAGAGAATATATTATTGAACTTCCCCTTTTTAATTCCTTAAATGAGAGATACCAAGCAGTATTTTTGTAGGAGCTCATAGTGAAGAAAGCCAAGGATTTACATTTGGAGCATATTAAAGAATTTTAGGGGCCTGGAGAGATTGCTTAGTGGTTAAGGCACTTGTCTGTGAAGCCTAAGCACCCAGGTTCAATTCTCCAGGTCCCAAGTAAGCCAGATGCACAAGTTGGCACATGCATCTGGAGTTTGTTTGCAGTGGCTAGAGGCCCTGGTTTGCCCATTATCTCTCCCCCTGTCTCTAATAAAGGAATGAATGATTAAAAAAGAAATCTAAAAAAAAAACAAATTTAGTGTAGATTTTAAAAAATGTATAGTCAGCTCTCAATTGTATTAGAGGTTTGCAGATTAACTGGGACAAGAACATTAATGCATTCATGGAAAGGTGGGAATTACCAGATCTATCCATTGAAGGATGAGCCATATTTAACACAGCATTTGTCCTTCCTCCTGGTGTGGTAGCCTTCTGGAGACATAGCTAAGGTGAGGTTCTAGGAAGAAGGGCATGGATTTTCTTGTCTTCATAGCCAAGAGTGGGAAAATGGAGCCATTGTTTTAGGACAAGAAGGAAAAAGAGGAAACAAGTGCTAAAACTGTATTTTTGCTTGGTTCTAGTCACTTTAGGATTTCCAAATGGGAAACCCAGGTAAAAAATAGGAAATACAAAAAAAAAAAAAAAAAAAAAAAAAAAAGGGAAACATACTATTTGAACAGTTTAAAGTCACTTACTGTATTCATCAAGTCCCTTATGTCTTGTTTTGGTTGGCATTGAAAGTTATATAGTACTTTCTCCTTACCCCTAGCATGGTGTAATGATAAATGTGTATCTAGAAATTAAAAAAATTCTTAGTTGCAGACAGCAAAATATATGGAAAAGCACATATAAACTTTTTTTTTTTTTTTTAAGGCAGGGTCTCGCTCTAGCCCAGACAATCTGAAATTCATGTGTACTCTCAGGGTGACTTCAAACTCACTGCGGTCCTCTGACCTATGCCTCCCTAGTGCTAGGATTAAAGGCATGTGCCACCACACCTGGCTACACAGAGAAGCATTTTTAAACTTGTACAATTTTATTGTTTTAAGCACCATTCACAATGCTTTTCCCTTCCTCTAAAGGTACCAGGTTTCATGACTATTTTGATAGTCATTACAGTTTAGTTTTACCTGGTTTTGAACTTTTATGAAATTATAATTGTATCTTATGTATTCTTATGGGGTAGTTTCTTTTCTCAACATGTTGATTTCCAATTCATGTTGCCTAGTGTTGCACGTTTTATCTGTTTATTCTGTTCTTGATGACCCATAGATTCCTTTCAGTTTGGGTCTATTAAGAGTAATACTGCTGGGCTAGAGAGGTGGCTTAGTGGTTTAGGCATTTTTCTGCAAAGTCCAAGGACCCAGGTTCGATTCCCCAGTACCCATTTAAGCCATATGCACAAGGTGACACATGTGTCTGGTGTTCGTTTGCAGTGGCTAGAGGCCCTGGTGTACCCATTTCCCTCCCCCCCCGCCTCTTTCTCTCTCAAATAAATAAATAAAACATTTTAAGAGTAATACTGCCATGAATATTTTGCTGGTATCCATGATTACTTAGTAAGCTCAGAGTTTTCTTTGAGAGAAAGTTTTAAAGTTGTAGATTTTTATATTGATACTGAGGAAGATGTGTTAAAATTCTCTGCTAAGATTGGAATTGTTTTTCTGTCAATTATATTTTCAGCTTTATATTTTGTTTTATGTTTCTGTGTTATTAGGTATGTAAAGATTTAGGATTGTCACTTCTTCTTGGTCAATTCAACCTTGATTCCTTTGTTTTCTGTCTGTGGAATTTTATTTTTTTTTAGCCTCTTTGTATCCCCCATATTTGTATAATTTAAATGTGTTGTTTGTACTAGCATGTAGACCTTTTAATTTTAATTTTATTTTATTAGTTATGGACATACTGAGTATGTAAACAGCACATGTTGGTACCATCCTTTCCATCATCCCGGCCCCCCCCTCCTGAGGGGACTTTTAAAAAATATTTGGAACTGATAATCTGTATTTTCACCCAAGGATTTAGTGTATTACTTTGATCAATTTGCATGTAATAATTCCTAATATACTTCGATTCAAATCTACCATTGTAGAATTTTTGTGTTGGGATTGAACTCAAGCTCCATGCATGCTAAGCAGTTGTTTTACTCCTGAGCTATACTCCTACCCTTAACATATACTATTTATTTAGATTGCCTGTTCTACATTCTTTTATTCTTCCTAATGTGTCCTTTTTTAGTGTTTTATTTAAATTTTTGCTTATGTACGTGTGTGTATTTGTGTGGGTGCGTGTGCCATGGTGTGCGAGAGTGTCAGAGAATAGTTTTGAAGTGTCTCTGCTCTATCTTCTTAGAGACAAGGTTTTGAAGTGTCTCTGCTCTATCTTCTTAGAGACAAGGTCTTCTGCACTGCAAATGAACTGTCAGGTTGCAAGAACTTTAGACTAACTGGGCCATGTTCTTTAGATTCTTCTGACTCCACCTCCCATTGTTGCAAGTCCTTGGGATCACAGATGCATTCTGCTTTATGCGTGTAGTGGGAAATTGAACCCAGGTCAGCAAGCTTTGTAAATAATTGCCTTTAACCACTGAGCTATCTCCACAACCTTGAGCATAATTTAATTATAATTTAAAAAATCTGATATGTGTGTGTGTGTGTGTGTGTGTGTGTGTGTGTGTGTCAGCATGGGTGTGTATGTGTTTGTAGGTATGTAGTGCATATGAGTGTGCAAGACCACATGCATGTGCGTGTAAGTGTATGTGGAGGCAAGAGAACAGTTTGTGAGTATTTGATAGACTGTTCACCTCATTCTTTTGACATGTATATGTGTCTGTACTGTGTATATATGTGTTTGCATTTGTGTATGGGAGCATGTGGGTATACAGTTATACAACCCCATGCAAGTGTACAACCCTGTGGATGTGAGTGGCTATGGAGGCCAGAGATTAATGTTGGGTATCTTCCTTAGTTACTATCCACATCATCATCATCATCATCATCATCATTTTTGGCTTTTCAAAGTAGAGTCTTGCTGTAGTCCAGTCTACCCTTGAACTCACAACCATCCTACTACCTCAGCCTCCCAAGTGCTGGGATTAAAAGTGTGTGTCATCATGGCTGGTAGAGCGGTGGGGGAGGATGAGAATGGGCACAGCAGGGCCTCTAGTCACTGCAACTGACCTCCAGATGCATGTGTCACTGTTCATCTTGCTTTACATGGAAACTGGGGAATCCAACTTGTATTATTAGGCTTTATAGTAAGTGTCCAAACAGCTGAACCATCTCTCCAGCCCTTCACCTTATTTTTTTTTAAAAAGACATAGTCTTTCTGAACCTGGAGATCACTGATTTATACTAGCTAGCCAGACTAGCTTGCTAGACCAGCTAGCTAGCAAACCCTAGGGATCCCCTGTCAGACTTCCCAACACTAGGATGACACCTGGAGTTTTACATGGGTTCTGAAAATATGAGCTTGGGTTCTCATGCTTGCACAGAAAGTGTTTTGCTTACTGAGGCATCTCTCCAGTCCTTCCACATTTTGGAAACTCATTTTTTTGGGGGGATATTAAATGTTTAATAAAAAGATTGTTACAAAATGGTTGCATAGATTGTAAGGTAAAAGTATGAGTAGATTTAAACAAAAGGCTTGAAAACAAAGTTGATTAGGTCTTAAAATGCTTGATCAGATTACAAACTACTTGAGATTAAGATGACTATTAGCGTAGAGTTTATATCAGACTAACAAAGAATGGCCCTAGCTGGTTATAGGATGTTAGGTTATTCAGGTTGTAAATTTAAAACTTTAATTTACTGATGTTAATCTGGTCATAATAATAGTTATAAGGTTATAAAAGACTGACTTTAAAGTTCTCAAGTTAGCCATGTTTCTCTATTTGTCAAACTTTTGGTATTTAATAAGGCAGTTGTATCTTAGAAAACAAACACTGTAACCTAAAGATGGTTCCTTTCTTGTTCATGCTGCTTTACTGGGTAATTTTCACTGAGATTATTGTCTAAGTCTAGTAAAGGCGATTTAGTCATTGTGACCTTATTCTTAGGAAAACCGAGGAAGCACCGTGTGTCCTAGGAAAACCTGCAATATGCACACAATGTTAATATAGTTTGTGGAGACTCAGTTTTTAAGGGTCTCTTATTGGCTTGGAGCTCACCAGTTAGGCTAGATGGCCTGGTCATTGAGCCCTAGTGCTGGGATTATAGAAAAGTACCACAACATCCAGCATTTACATGGGTTTTAGAGATTGAAATCAAGACCTCATGCTTAAATTTTTATAACTGATTTGTCTCTCCAACACTTAATATGTCGTCTTGAATTTCCAAAATCCATTGTCACCTGTTTTATCCTTTTCCTGGACAATGCAGGGACTTTAGAATTCTTAACTCTATCATTCTTCTGGTTTCTATACTATTATTTCTCCATCTTTCAATATATGTATATATTAAACCCCACATGCTACTTTATTTTATAAGTATTAATTTTAAATGTCCTATTTATCTACCATCTTTGTTGTCTTGAATTTTTTTTTTTTTCATATGTCTAGACTTTCACTGGGGATCCTAATGAGACATCCTTAGTATCAGGCTTACTGCTGGCAAATTCTGTGAGATCACCATTATTCTTGAGGAGTATTAGGGCTGTGTGCCAGTCTTGGTTGGCTTTTCAGTCCTTCATTGAGGTTTGGACCTCTGTTCTTCTCATGTGTTTTTATGTATGTATGTGGTTCATTCTTGTGTATTCTTCCACTGTTCTGAGTTTTCAATTTTAAATTCTGGATGTGTTCTTTAGATCTACCTTCCACATTCCTGGATTCTGTTTCATCTGGGTTCAATTATCTGTTGAATTCTTAATTTAGTTATTTAGTTCTAGAATTTCTTCTTCTTTTTTTTTTTTTTTAAGGTAGTGTCTTATTTTAGTCCAGGTTGACCTGGAACTCACTGTGTAGTCTCAGGGTGGCCTCAGACTCATGGCTATCCATCTATCTCTTCCTCCCAAGTGCTGGGATTAAAGGCATGAGCCACCATGCCTGGCTCTAGAATTTCTTCATTTTTTAAAAAATATTTTTGTTTATTTATTTGAGAGAAATAAAGAGGGAGGGGCAAGAGAGAGAGACCGAGACAGAGAGAGAGAGAGAGAAAGAAAGAATATGAATAGGCGCACCAGGGCCTCCAGCCACTGCCAAATGAGCTCCAGATGCATTTCCCTCTTTGTGCTATCTGGCTTACATGGGTCCTGGGGAATGAATCCAAAGTCCTTTGGGCTTTGCATGCAAGTGCCTTAACTTCACAGCCATCTCTCCAGCCCTTTCTTCATTTTTTATAATCATGTTTTATTGTTTAGTCCTTTCATGAAATTTTGGCTTAAAAAACATTTTATTTTTATTTATTTATTTATTAGAGATGGAGAGAGTGGGAGAGAGAGAGGGAATGGGCATGCCAAGGCCTCTAGCCACTGCAAAATGAACTCCAGATGCATGTGCCACCATGTGTATCCGGCTTACATGGGACCTGGAGAATCAAACCTGGGTCCTTAGGCTTCACAGGCAAGCACCTTAACCGCTAAGCCATCTCTCTAGCCCAATTTTGGCTTTTATCTTTACAGGCAGCTCTCTTAGTTGTTTTGGAGTTTTCATCTAGTCATTTGGATCCTTTGGTTCTTGTCTGTTGTTTTTGGGTTCTTATTATTTTATTATTTTCCCCCATGTATTTGATTGGCTTTACTTACATGCTTTTATTATATTTGAAAACTTGTTTGTAGGATCGTGCTGTTTACCTCCAGCTACCTGGTAGCACTGACAGTCTTGGACCATGTTCCTTGACCTTCATTTTAACAGTTGTGTTACAGTCAACGTACAGGCTGAATTACTTCAGCTCATTACTCTCAGCATGCAGCCATACATGCTTTAATCTTAACTTTGTGGGGTGACTTCCCAGGGTCCTCATTGTGGCATGCTGAGATTTATCAGATTTATCAGAGGAGCTGCAGTGTTACTAACTACCTTTCTGGGATTAGCAAACACTTTGTCTGTTTTGCCAACCTATTGTCAATCTTTGTATCATAATCTCATACCATCTTTCTAGTTAGCAAGAAGGCTAACACCAGTTACATAGTATGTCATTATCTGAAGCATAACTGAAATGGATGCAATTTTAAGGGTATTTATATAAAATATGTTTGGTATCATAAAATCAGAAAAAACACTATTTTTAACTCCTAATGGGTTTGGAATGATGACCCATAGATCCTAAAACTATAAGGGAGGAGACTGATGGTGGACCAGTGGGTGGATTAACTTGATAATGCCTTAATCGAGTTTCAACATTACGAAACATGAATCAAGCATTATCTGCCTTCTGATTGGGTTCAAAGTATACAACACCACAAATGAAGTGTTCATGGGAAAGAACTAAGCCTGACTGGACTCATGCTTCTATATCCACCACTTTAAAGGAAACACATGGGATAACTGAACACATTATATGCCACCACAAAAATGCAGTCAATGAGGAGACTCTACAATAATTGCCTTTGTTTTTCCAGGATATAAAAGTAGTGAGAAAGTTAAAGAAAAATTGATAATTTGTATAGATTATAGGAGAACACTCAGTATTGATCATATGAATGCATGGAACATGTGTGGATCTGGATATGACCAAATAAAAACAGCAGAGATGTACCATTAAATGATGTTTTGGGCTTATCACATGGGAAAAATATCTTGTAATTAGTTTTTTTTTTTTAAGTCCATATACAAAAGAGGTGCAAACTAAAGTTTTTGGATAAAGTGCTAAGTCTGTGGTTTAAAAGTAGAAGAAAGTTTGATGACTCAAGTGGTTAATGGCATATACCCATGAATTTATACATATGGATTCATTTATTAGCTTTAATTTCCTTTTTAGTATATTTAAGAATATTATTATATAAAATTTAAAAATATTTAAAATGTTTATTTTATTTAGAGAGAGAGAGATATAAAGAAAGAAAGAGAATGGGCATGCCAGGATCTCCAGCCATTGCAAACAAACTCTAGACACATGCACCAATTTGTGCTTCTGGCTTTATGTGGATACTGGGGAATTGAGCTCAGGTCCTTAGGCTTTGCAGATAAGTGCCTTTACTGCTGAGCCATATCTCCAGCAGCCCTCCCCCCCCAAATAAAATTATACTTGGACCATATATAGTCTGTGTTGAGATTAGCAAAAGCTATTCTTTAAGAATTTTATTTTGTGTGTAAAGTATGTGTATGTGTGATATGGAGTGTGTGTGTGTGTGTGTGTGTGTGTGTGTTTATGTGGTGTATCCATAGATGCATGTATCTGTGAGTGTGAATACGGCCAGAGGAGACCACTGAGTGTCTTATTCTATTAGTTATCTACTTGTTTCCTTGAGATGGAGCCTGTCACTGAATCTGGAACTTGCCAGTGTTTTTCAAGCCCCAGGAATTCTTAGGTCTCCATTCCCCACAGGGCTTGAGTTACAGGCATGTTTGGCCATACCCAGCTTTTGTGTGAGTGCTGGGGAATCAAATTCAGGTGGTCTCAGATCCTCTCAGCAACTCATGTATGTGTGCCAAGTACTGTTAACTACCCCAGCCTCAGCTCCAGCCCCAGCCATAGCCATTCTTCCTATTTGTAAAAACAAAAAATAAACAAATAAACTCCACTGTTTTTGAGTTGTTTCAGACAAATAGATGTAAACTTCATTTTTTTCTTCATAGCATGTTTCCTAGCTGCTAATTTTATGTTTGACATCTACAACTTCCTGATCTTTAAGAATGTGCACCACGGTCCATACTTTCACCAAGATCATATAGAAAGAACGAAGGGCAGTTCCTTGAAGAAACAGTGGGGGAGTATAAATATTTAAAAAAAAAATTGCAACAACAGGCTGGAGAGATGGTTTAGTGGTTAAAGCACTTGCCTACAAAGCCTGAGGACCCAGGTTTGACTCCCCAGTACCCATGTAAGCCAGATGCACAAAGTGGAGCATGTGTCTGGAGTTTGTAGTGGCTGTAGATCTTGGTACCCATTCTTTCTCTTTCTGCTTTTCTTTCTCTCTCTTTCTCAAATGAATAAATAAATAAAACATTTTTTAAAAGTTTTTAAAGAAGGACAGACAAGGGATGTTAAGTGGGCAAAACACACAAATATCTGCCAGTTTCACTTACTGGTTACTTAGGACATTCAAACTCACTACTTTCTAAATGCTAGATTTTAAAACTACTTCCAACTACCACAGTACAGCTCCTTCCTTTGAAAAGGGAGCACAAAAAATAAAAATAAAAAATCATAGCAATATCCTGTTAATGCCTCTAGTTTTAAGTCCTAGGTCTCTGGATATTGTTAGTTCCTCTTCCCCTTTATTAAATTCTGTAAATTAGACTAAGTAGAAATTTTATCTCCTAATATACTTTCTATATGGAGTAGGAGGAGAGGGAGAAATGGAAGAAAAAGTTATTTTAAAAAACTGGATGAGATACTACGCAACACAGATAATGTCCCACCCCTCACACATGCATTTTGACTATGTCAGGGTAGCAGGGGGATGATTTCCACATGATGACAGCAAGTTGCTGAGCATGCCCTACTTTGTGGAAGATCAGAGCAGTCACTGAGGACTGCCATAGGTTCTTCCCAGAATACAGTTCTTCAACATGCTTTCAATAGCTAGGATCTGCTGGGCCAAATAGCTGAGCAGTAGAGCACTTCAGCAAGGATCAGCTATATAACAACTTTTGTATTAGGCTTTATTGCCAGGCCATTGGTTAGAAGGAGATAAATGACCTGAACCTTGTGCAGTGGTACATGTTGTCTTCCTAGGTGTATCAACCAGGCATTATGCCTCTTAGCAGTTATTATAAACTTTTCTTGTTTATTGATTATTAAGTTTTAGTAAATTACTGTTCATGGCATTAAATTGAAACATTTCAGTAAATGGTGTAATGAAATTTATTATACAGCCATTTCACACTTTAGGGCAACCCTGAAAAATCAACAACTCTTAGAATTGTAAGAAAAATAAGATCACAGGGCAAATTATTACTGCAAAAAAGAAAAATGGGTGCAGAGAATTACAGCACTCTATTTATTTTGAGAGAGAGATAGAGAGAGAGAATGTATGCACCAGGGCCTTCAGCTGCTGTAAAGAACTCCAGACACATACACCACCTTGCACATCTGGTTTATGTAAGTACTGGGGAATTGAGCCTGGGTCCTTTGGCTTTGTAGGCAAGCATCTGAACCACTAAGCCATCTCTTCAGTCCCATAGCACTTTAGAACAGCTCTATAGCAACTAGTGTGGACGTGAAGAAAGAGTGTTAATTGCTGGATGTATAGTGTGGACAAATCTGAGAATTAAAATATCCAAGAGAATCTAGCCTGGGGGGAAGCCTCTTTACTTTTGTGACTTTTTTTTTTTTTTTTTTTTTCCTGCAGTGCTTTAGGATTGAACTAGGAGGTTTGTGCATGCTAGGCAAGTACTTTGAGCTGTATCCCCTATCTCCTTTAATTTTTACTTTCAGGAGCTCAACAGTAAATATTAGAGGAAAAAATAAAGATCATTCTTGTTATAGGGTGCTGGTGTTTAGGCATAATCCTTGAACCCCAAATTCTGAGTTTGTGTCTGCTTTTAACCAAAGAACTGGATAAACCAAATTGAAAGTATAATTTATCAAGCACCACTTTTTTATTTAGGAATATACAAGGGAAAGAAAGGGTCCAAGAACCAAAGAAGAGAGGAAAGAGAAGAAAATGCAGAGAGGTCCTGTTATGTAGGAGTCAGGAGAAGTCGACATCTCATGGGTAGTGGGGAAAGTTTACCAGTACAGGAACCTGGAAGTTCAGGAGAGATAAGCAGCCAGCAAGGAGGGCCCTGCCCACCCGGTGTATACTTATAACTTAAGGGTGGTTGGCCCTACCTTCAGGCTCAGGTGAGCAGAGTGAGGGCTGATTGGTCTGGGCTAGGGGCTGGCTCAAGAAGAGGCCAGGCATGAAGCCAAGTTTTTGGGGCTGAGTTTAACCAACCACAATGCCAGGATCAGATTTAAATTCTAAGATAGGGAAACTCCCTCCCATGAGGGGCTTAGGTTAATTATGGAAAAAGATCTAGGTAACTCTTTAGTCAAGAGATAAGATGAGATCCTTCTCTGGTTTCTTGTAAAGTGAAGGTTGCAAGGGCAGATTTAAAGACATTTGTGCTTTTTACTTTTGGGGTCCAGTCACTGTAAACTACTTAGCAAAGCTACCTGACTTCCTCTCATTCTGGCAGGAGGAAGAGAAGAGCAGCCATTTTGAAAAATGCCAAAGTACTCTAGTCTTACCAAGGAGTAACTAATAAGGCTTAGTTTAACCTGATAGAGTTTTACCAGGATCTAGTAGGCCCTGGAGAAGGTAATATTTCATAACTGTCTATGTGGGCTATAGCCTACTGCAGCCACCCTGTTCCAGGTAGGTGGAATCAATAATTGGAGAATACTTTGGACTTCAGGGTCCAGAACATAGCATCGTAAAAGACAGAAGATGTAGTTCAGTGATAGAGGGCTTGTGCAAGGCCCTGAATTTGATGTCTAACATTGATAGGAAATGTCAAATAATATAACAAGGAATTATTCTTTGTTTATTTAATGTTTATTGAATATTTACCAGGCATGTACTAAATCCTAGGAAGACAGAGAATGTATGTACCTGCAGAGGAAGCAGTAACTAAGTGAACAAATCATTGTGCAGGGCGCACAGTGAAGAACAGTAAAGAAATCAGGGGAAAGATCTGGAAGCAGGAAAGGGTTGTGTTTCAGAGCTGGCCTGACCTCATGATGTACCTGAGGTAGCCTGAGGGTTTCCCAAAGCTTTGCTGTACAGAGCCTAATGACTTCAGTAAGGTGCTGTCATTCCTACCCCCGTCCCCCGCCCAGGGATTTATTTGTTTTCAAGAAAGATGTGAAAGAAAGGTATTAAGTGTGTGTGTGCTGGGTATGACATTTCAGAGAATTCTTTTTTCTGTGTGCTTAGTTTGTACAATGTGGTATGTGTATGGTGTATGCTCATGTATGTGCTGATGGCATCCCTTTGCTGTCTCTTCTCCCCACAGGACTGGGGTTACATATATGCATGGCCATGCCCAGCTTTTCATGGGGTGTTGGAGGTTTCTGGCTGCCTCAGGCCCTCATACAGGAAGCTCACATTAACTACTGAGTCACCATCTTTCCAGTCCCCAAAAGTTGTTTATTTTTATTTGCTATTATTATTTATTTGAGAGTGACAGAGAAAAAGAGAGAGAGAAAGAGGCAGAGAGAGATAATGGGAGCATCAGGCCTCCAGCCACCTGGAAACTAACTCCAGATGCATGCGATACTTTGTGCATCTGGCTTACATGGTACTGAGGAATCGAGCCTCGAACTGGGATCCTTAGGCTTCACAGGCAAGTGCTTAACAGCTAAGCCATCTCTCCAGCCCCCCAAAGTTATTTTTGTATATGTAGAGCCTAGTTGGAGAGGGGCAGGTGGGGCCTGATGGAGGATAGTGGTGACATTCCCTCAGGGAGCTGGAAGGAAGTGAAGCAGTCCAGAGCACAAGTTTATTCTGTGGATAGAATTTATAGGTTTTGTTGATGGCTTGAATAAGGACAATGAGAGGAAGGGAGGAGTCATGTCTGAAAACGCAGATTTTTGCTACTAAGTGCCATTTTTCCATTATGCATATATTACTGCATTAAGCATTTTGTTTTCATTTTGGCCCAGTTCTTCTCAAAACCAAATTGTTAAATATCATTTTTAAATATTTACCTTCCCAGTTTCTACTTTTTTGCATTACAGAAGTCTTCATGAATTTCTTCTACTTTCTTGTTTAGTAGGAAGGACATTTTTGACATCTTTCTTTGATGTTTTGTTATTTCAGTAGCATTTTATTGGTTAGCTCTTGCTGCTGAAGGTTTAAACTAAGTTGATTTACCACTTATAGTGCAGTCTCTTGAAATGAGATCTCTGAGTGCCATCCATGCCCCAGTGATGCATAGGAGTCTGAAAGCCTGTACCTATTGAGAGGGATCCTCCTTCTCTGCCACCTTGCCTCCAAAGGGTGATGATAGTGGAGCACCAGGTACTGGACTGGAAGTAGGGCCCCTGGTATCTAAAGGCCCAGCTTTGATGCTGAGACAAATGTAAACCAAACTAATAGAATGAGTATAATAGTATAAAGGGGATTATTGCATTGGCTTACACAATATAGGATGGGCAGTCCAACAATGGCTGTCTGTAGGTCAGAGAGTCTGAGAACCCAGTGGTTGCCCAGCCTAAGAGGCTAGGTGCCTCAGCAGTCCCAATCTGGCATTGAAAGCCTCGAGAATTCCTGGAGAGCCATTGGCGTTCAGTCCATAGTGGAAAACCAGAGAAGCTGGGTTCCAGTGGCTGTGAATGCTGGCAGCAACAGGGTAGATGTACTCACCAGTGAGAAGCTAGTGCAGCCAGGCAGGGGAACCTCTATATAAGCTGCCACCAGAGAGCTGCTCACTTTGGGGAGAGTCTTCCTTCCTTAGTTAATCCTTCCTGGAAATGCTCTCATAGAGCATTACCTGGTTCCTGATCAGATCAAGTTGACACTAGAAGTTAACTGTCACAAAGGGGCATGAAGTTCCGTTTAGAAAATTTTACTTTCAGTCTTAAAACAAGTATACCATCTTAGTAATTGGAACTTATTACATTTTACTAAAATAAGGGCTCTTGTGGATGAATTGAGATCTTATATGTAAAGCAGTCTTTAATTAAGTTTAATACATGAGGAATGAATTACTTTAAATTTTTCTAAGAAATGGAGAGAAACTGGGAAGAAAATTCTTTAGACAGTAATGCATACAGAGTTTTTTTTCACACTTAAATGAGAAACCAGAAATGCATATAAAACATAAGAACTTCAAAAACATCTTAGGCACAGACTACTATTAAATATCCATGACTGTTTTTGATTTCTCATTACATTAAAATACTCAAAGGAACTTCACATTGAAGACATTTAAAAATAGCTCAATCTTAAAAAGAAGATATAAAGTATTATCAGCTGTGCTTTTTATACATAATTAGCATGTGCCTGTGGAAGTATAATGACTTTGAGTGTAATGATACTGTTCATGATAAAAAGTTCAAATGGTAAAAATCAGAGCTACAGCTGGGTGACACATTTAAAAATGATTTCAAAGATGACTCCAGCATCCAAATGAGATACTTTCATCCCTTGTAATCCCATTTTGTCCACAGTAGGTCATAGAGGACTCTACTGATAAAAGTCCTATCCAAATTGTTTCATTTTTGTCCTTTCTTAAGATTTGTTATGTGCTCACCATTTCCTGCACTGCTTGGTAGGCCTCTGTAAAGCCATACCACCTTTTGCCTTTTCCAGAGATGGCTCAGAATTCTCCAGGTTTTGCCTCTGACTGTCAGTTTTGGCTGCAGAAGCTTTCTGTATGGGAGCAGGCCTCCACTTTGGAAACCCAGCAGGACACCTGCCTTCATTTGTCCCAATTCCAGGAGTTCCTGAGGCAGTTGTATGAAGCCTTGAAAGAAATGGTAAGTAGTAGATAGAAATAGTGGAAGCATTTTGTTTATCTGAGACTCCATAAGATTTCACCAGGCTAAAACACTACCCAGTTAGGGACTTGATTATTAATCTAACTGAATTTGGAAGACCAGATTATCTGCAGGTAACTTTCTGCAGGCAGTAAGCAAGAGCTGGTTTCCTACCCTCCAATTTATTATGCTATTGCCTTTTCCTCTTAGCCAGCTATGTTGTTACTGAGACTTCTGGGACCAGATTGTTTATGCCTGCCTCCCTCCCACTTCATCTCTGTCTCCTCCCCTTCCTTTTTCTTCTACCCTACCTCTCTCCTCCCTGCCTTTTTCCTCTTGTATCCTCTCCTGTCCTCTTCTTTCTTCTTTATGTAGGACTGGGCCCTTACATGAGTCTTCTATCACTAAACTATACTCTTTATTTTTTGTTTTTTTGAGGTAGGGTGTCACTCTGGCCCAGCCTGACCTGGAATTCACTATGTAGTCTCAGGGTGGCCTTGAACTCACGGCAATCCTCCTGCCTCTCCTTTAATCCCAAGTGCTGGGATTAAAGGCGTGCACCACCATGCTTGGCTCTAAACTATACTCTTAACCCAAGAAAGTTATTTTATTTGTGTGTGTGTATGTGTGTGCATGCCCACATGCTCATGATGGCTAGGTCCGTTACTACTGCAAATGGAACAGTAGATGCTTGCACCACTTTTTGCTTGAAGTGCCTGTCTGGGAAATTGAACCTTTGATGGCAGGCTTTGAAAGCCACTGCTAAGTCATCCCCCCATCTTATTTTTATTTTTACATAAACAAGACGTGGATTGCCACTGCTAAGTCATCCCCCCATCTTATTTTTATTTTTACATAAACAAGACATGGATTCTTTCTGTCAAGTAATAAGTGGAATTCTGCCGCACCTCAAGGTCTTTGTTTCTCTCAAATTTTCCAGATTGCTAAAATGACTTACCCTTTCCTTTGTTTTCCGACTGGATTGCTTAAGTGCAATAAGATCTGTTCTAAAGTTGATATCTTAGATAAGGTACTAAAATCTGTCGCATAAGTATTTTGAGATATTTTCTGAAAATATTCAGATTTTGAATATTTCACTTATGTAACATATTTTGTGTAATTTCATGTGCTTCCTAGTGGTGTAATATTATTTACTTTAAGTGAAATATATTTCTTATTTCTTTTGTATTTTTATACCATTTTATTGGTATGTTTTAAAATAGTAACATGTGAACAGATTAACATTTACTCACTTTCCTGTGATCAATATATTAAACTTTTCAGAGCATTTTAATTTAAAAAGTGTATGATAATAAATATATGTTTAACTATTAAATAAACCAAAATAACAAGACTATATTTTAATGTTGTAATATAATCTATACTTTACTAAGAATTTGATACCATGAAACATTGAAGGAAGGAAAGTTAACTCCAAATTAATGTTAAATAATATAGTAAAGATTGATAGAGTAAGTATTTTTTATGAGAGTATGTTTTCATATTATGAATATATTATTGTTTGATATTTACTTTTAAAATTCAAAATTAAAAGCCTAATTGTCACTTAATATAGGTGCTCTGGTATAATGCTTCTCATTTTGTTGATAATATGAGTTCATGTCTTTAGAAATCGGAAGGAAAGGCTGTGTGAACAGACAATGCCAAGTTTGAAACTTTTTTTTTTTTTTTTTGGTAGTAAGATTAGATAACTTGACCTTAATGTGGTCCCAGAAAGTCTAGGCCCAGCCTTGATGCTGAGACAGATGTGAAGGGTTCATTGCTACAACATCAGGGAATGTTTCTCTTCAGCATACCTGTACATTATCTCAATTTTGTCTCATTTCTGAACTCTCATGAAAGGTAAAGAAGTGGGAAAAGAGCCGGTTGTAAGCCAGAATGTATATTTTTCTATCTTAAGCTGTTTTCTATTTGGTTGATCTTTTTTGTTATCTCAGAGGTTAGGTTGTTGCAGATTAAGTATGATGTCATTTAGCATATAACAACCAAAATAGTAATAAACGGAGATACATATCTTTATGCTTTGGCCGCTTTTCTTTCTTTTTACAAGTTCCAGAGTTCTTGTCTTTTTAAATGTTCTTTGAAATAGCTTTACTGGAGCTGAGTAAGGAATTGTCCTATTTACACTAGAAAAAAATACCAGTATGCCGAGGTAGGATTATTTAGCTATTGGTCATCAGTGTTTTCTTTTATTTTTTTTTAACCCTTACACAATCCATATTATATTTAAATGAAGTAACCTTTCCTGACATTTTGAGCAAAATGCAATCAATTTTGTGAGAAAATTGAAATGATCTAATTATGTCCTATTTAGTTTTGACTTAAGAATGAAGTAGGGTGGTTGGTTGCTAGTTAAACTTTGAAATTCTTACTTAAAGATTTTTTTTTTTTTTTGGCCATTTTTCTAAAATCTACTGAAGAAGTATTCAGGCTCTTTTATCTACTGTTAATTCAGTCTTTCTGAGTTACATAGTATCTTTTCCTACTAAAACATGCACTTTTTTTTTTTTTTTACAGGATTCTGATACAATTATGGAAAGATTCCCTACAATTGGTCAACTCTTGGCAAAAATTTGTTGTAATCCTTTTATGTTAGCATACGGTAAGAACCTAAGATATGTCCTCTTAAAACACAGATTTCGCAGGGCGTGGTGGTGCACGCCTTTAATCCCAGCACTTGGGAGACAGAAGTAGGAGAATTGCCATGAGTTTGAGGCCACCTTGAGACTCCATAGTGAATTCCAGGTCAGCCTGGGCTAGAGTGAGACCCTACCTTGAAAAAACAACAACAACAACAAAAAACCCCCACAGATTTCTTTCTTTTTTCAAAAATCTATTTATTAGAAAGAGGGGTGGGGAGAGAATGTGGACATATCAGTGCCTCTTGCTGCTGCAAACTTCCGACACATGTGCCCTTTCTGTATCTGGCTTTATGTGGGTATTTAACTTGGGTCGGCAGGCTTTGCAAGCAAGCACCTTTAACCCCTGAGACATCTTCCCTGCCCTCAAACCCAGACTTCTAATGACCATTTCATCTTTGTATTGTCTAATAAGGTCCAGAGGCTTAAATTTCAAACATTTTCATTTTCATGGCACAACTTGTCAAATGTATTCATTCAGAGAAGGTAGTTGTTGTTCATGGTACTCTATGTTTGTATAAACAATATACACATACATATATACACACACAACCAAGACATGCATATCTATAGGAAAATAGGGCTTCTTGTATTTATTTAGTTATTTATGGTTGTTTTTGAGACAGGGCTCAGGCTGGCCATGAACTCATTAATGTAGCTGAGGATGACCTTAAATTTATGATCTTCCTACCACCACCTTCCAAGTACTAGGATTATAGGTATGCATCACCATGCTCATTTTCTCCCTGATGAATGAAATGCTAGTATCTGTCAGTGATCATTTTCATCACCTCATTTTAAATCCAGTGTAAAATGAGTACACTATTAATATCAAGTTAGTTTCTTTGTTTCACAGTTTCATATGAACTCATACTGTTTCTCATGTTGTAATTTCATTGTTTAGAGTTTGAATCCTGCCATGGCTTGGCCATTTTCTTTAAGAGAGATATTGTGGTTTTAAAAAGGTTGAGAGAATTTGGGGACACTAACCTCTTTCCAGCCTGTCTAGTCTTATTTACGTTGCTTGTCATCCTCCACACTATAGTGTACCATCATAGGGAGACCCATCACTAGCAGTGCCAAATGGCAGCTGTCAGGCTCGTGGCTCCTGCATTCCATTCCCTTTGCTTCTGTTCTACATTTCCCCCCCTTAGGTCTTCTTTGAAGTAAACTTACTGGGGCTGAGTTGTGAATCTTTCTTTTTTTAATATATATTTTTTATCAATTTATTTGTTTGTTAGAGACAGAGAGAAGGAGAGAGTGAGGATGGGCGTGCCAGGGCCTTTAGTCCCAGCCAACAAACTCCACACACATGTGCCACCATGTGTATCTGGCTTACGTGGAACCTGGAGAATTGAACCTGGGTTCTTAAGCTTTGCAGGCAAGTGCCTTAACTGCTAAGCCATCTCTCCAGTCCTGTGGATCTTTTTTATATCCCCAGAGTTTTCATCATCTCCCTTATCATAATACTTATCCACTGTCTGATGCCCCAGAATACAAGTGTCTACCTCTGGAGAGCTGAGCTATAGAGTTAGCTCTCTTTGTCATCTTCAGGTCTGGCATAAGGTACAATCAGCTCCTCTGAAGGAGCCCAGTTGAAGTTTGTTGCCTTGGATTGATAAATTATTAGCTACTGAAATACTTACTTTTCATCTTTTTTTAAAGTCAAACATTAATAGCATAACATGATATTAGAACCAAAAATAAAAGGGATATTCCCCTTTGATGCTTTTCAAAAGTTTTTTTGTATGTGTATGGGTAGTATGTGTGGCATGGAGTGTGTGTGTGACTGTGTATTCATGTGTATGTGTGCATATGCTATGACTCATGCATGTAGAGACCAAGGACAATATCTGATGTCCTCCTCTATCACTTGTCTGTGTTTCTTCCTGAGACAGTGTCTACATCCAGAGCTTCAGTTTTCTTGAGCCCCAGTGAGTCTCTCAGAGGTCTTCACTCCCACAGCACTGGGGTTGCAGACATGTGTGACCATGAGTGCTGAGAGCTGGGGCATCAAACTCAGGTAGCCTTGTGTCCACTCAAAAAATCATGCACATGTAGCATGCACTCTTAATCACTGAGCCACCTCTCTGTCCCCCAATTTGATGTTTTTAAAAATTGTCTTTTAAGCCGGGTGTGGTGGTGCACGCCTTTAATCCCAGCACTTGGGAGGCAGAGGTAGGAGGATCGCCGTAAGTTCGAGGCCACCCTGAGACTCCATAGTAAATTCCAGGTCAGGCTAGGCTAGAGTGAGACCTTACCTCGTAAAAAAAGAAAAAAAAGGAAAAAAAATAGTCTTTTACCACTTTTAACTGTCAGAAGTTGCTGTAAAAGTCATGACATGCATCTGGGCTTGTGGTAAGTGCACTGCACACTCAGCCTCACCCAATCCACCTCTGCCCTTGTATGTTCCTGCTCCATCTCACTTATGTGTCTGACTCATCCCACCTTCCACTCAACCTTTTTCAAGGTCTTGATTTTAAATGGCAAAACTAGTGATTAAGCACTGTGTTTACCCACCATGGCCACATTTAACTCTTCTAACATATGCAAACATACACACACAAATGCATTTTGTGAAAGACTATTTTTATATGCAGCTCATATTCACCATGCTGTTTTGTAAGTGATTTTCATAACACAGAACTGATTTCACAAGTGCTCATGTATCATGACTAAAAGTTTAAAAATCCTGAACTGGGTTGATCTTTATGGCATGACAAGCATTGAATGACATACATTTTTAAAAGCAGCACCCATTGTTGGATGTTTCACAGATCCAGTTATTGCAGTTTAGGAGAAAACTACTTAAAAACATATTTATCGTGTGTGTGTGTGTGTGTACACGCATATCCATGCCACAGTACAGGTGTGGAGATCAGACCACTACATTCAGGTTATTCGCCACCTTTCTACGTCACTTGATGCTGGATTACTGTTTGTGGATTCTCACTCTCATGTTGTTTCTCTTTGCTCTGCTTGCCATGAGCTTCTGGGGATTTCTTCTGTTTTTGTCTCTGTTTCTCATTTTACTGTCAGTTTCAGCATACTGGGATTATAGTAGGCTGCCTTAGTTTCTGGCTTTTTACATTGAGTCTGGGAATTGAACTTGGGTACTCTGGCTTGAGTGGTGCGTACTTTGTCCACTGTATCATCTCCCAAGCTCAAGAATATAAGAGGCACCCCTAACTCATGAATATTAAAATGTGGTCAAGATTGTGTTGTAGAGTGAGGCTGGGCAAGTACATAGTGGGCCTAACTGAGCTCTCAATGATAGTTTTAGATCATAGGTAATTATGGATTACAGTACATATGTACTTGACCAGAGCACAAAACTTACTAGTTTATTGACTTCTATCTTGTAGTGTTCTTTGTCTGTTAGATCGTGCTTCATACATGCAGACACACTCATACACACATGTTAGTAGTTTTCATATGCAAAGCCTTAGGGAAAGAGTATCTGCCCCTATCCTATATTTTTCTGTCTGAGAGAAAATATATCAGTCTGACTTGAGATAAAGTTTTCTGTTGTGGTATTCTGCATAAGGAAGGTTTTAGAGGAGAACCTGAACTGGGGCTGACTGATGGTGAAAATAGTGTGACAGCATTCTCTAAGACAAGCCACTGAGACAGAGGTTGGGCTAATTTATACTTGTGGCCTTCAACTCTGATCTGTCTAGAGCTTCTATCTTAGTGCTTTATCTGAATTACACAGGTAGACATGGATTCTCTGTCCCTCTCTGTTTCAGCATTTGTGTTATCTTTGAACTGCTCATAAAATTTAAAAGTTCATCTTTGCTTCTGACCTAATAGAGGCAACTAATGGCCAAAACCTCCATAAGCAATCAAGAACATGCCAGGATCACTTGTTTCAGTGTTGTGTACTTCTCCTGGAAAGATTAAAAAAACATTTTCAATATCAAAATTGCATATTAAAAATAGTAAAGGCCAGGCTGGAGAGAGAGCTCAGAGGTTAAGGCACTTGCCTGCAAAGCCTAATGACCAAGTTCAATTTCCCAGTACCCACATAAAGCCAGGTGCACAAAGTGACGCATATGTTTGGAGTTCATTTGCAGCAGCTGGAGGCTGTAGCATGCACATTTTTTCTGTCTGTCTCTCTCTATCTCTCTCTGCTTGCAAATAAATAAAAAATAATAATAAAGGCTAAGGTAGCAGGAGCAAGAGTGTGATTTGTCTCCAACAGCACTAGCACCAAAACAAAACAAAGGAAACAAAAGCAAAACAAAACAAAACAAAACAAAAAACTAGATTCTCAAACCAACCTAACAATAACAAAACCCCAAAGCAACAGGACAAGTAAACAGTTTCCTTCATGGCAAAAAGTCATTCAGTCGCCCACAGTGTGAGTTGAACCTAGAATCAGAAATAAGGGCCATGGTGGAAAAGAGATGGCTTGGAAATGAAGACACAATAAAGATAAGATAAGATAAGATAAGATAAGAGAAGAGAAGAGAAGAGAAGAGAAGAGAAGAGAAGAGAAGAGAAGAGAAGAGAAGAGAAGAGAGAAGAAAGGTAATGGTATAAAGGGAGAGAATATCTTATTTGGTGAGGCCCTCTACATACATATTCTGCCTTCACATTCTGCTTTCTGGATCTTTGATTCTCAGTCTATCTACAGATGAAGCCTGACAGCCAAACCTTCTCTTCCTCACTATTAATGATCTATTCTCTGTAGCATTTTCCCCCACAATTTAGCTGAAAACAGTATCATCTCTAAAATTCACAGCCTTCATATATTCAAACTGCAGCATTTGGCTTTACATGAATTCAACTGACTTAAATTTCAGAGCATGCCTTACTTAAGTAGTTTATCCACTGAGCCATCTCCTTAGCCCCCAAATTGTCTCACAAAGCTTTGAGCTGTAAAAGCTAGGGGAACAAAGAAAATCCCTCAGAATAACCCCCGACTTTTTAGAGATAGTAGCTATGAGGAAGGGTAAGCTTATGATTGTGGCTGGGAGAAGAGGAGGAATAGGCATAAGAATTTACTGATAGTATCCCTTGCTTTGTGGATGAAGACATAGATGTGGCATTCTCTTGTTTGTTGTGTGCTTAGATCTTTGTTAAGCTTTTAGAAGCACTGTTTATTAGATCATATTGTGGAAGGTGGAGGGCCTCAGGTAGGTCTGTGGAAAAGTATGCCAGATGCTGAGTGTGTTACTCTCTCCTTCACAGCCTCACTGTAAAATATGCATTGCTTTACTGTGGTTACTATGTTAATAGCTTCTGATTTCATGTCTCATTTTTGTTTCCTAATTGTGCCATAACATTTATAGCTGGAAAGGACTCAGTCATCATAAACAGAGAAAGAAAGATAGCAGTTATGTGGCTTTAAAAAGATTGAAATTACTAATGGTTTGAAATGTGAAATAAAAAACATCTCGAGAAGAGCCCAGTTCGTTTGGTTCTTTCCATCATTCTTCTTTGGCTTTAAGAACTGCTTCTGTTACAGAAAGGGAATTGCCACAGAATTGCTAAACATGAATGATCCCAAACCCACAAGTAAAAGAAGAAAGCCCACAGAGTTAAGTTTCCTGCATGCTTGGTCTGTGAACTTAGTTCTTTGAGATTCTCCTAAGCGTAAAGTTTTAAAAGTTTTTAATGTAGATTCTTTTTTTTTTTTCCTATTTGATAAAACCTACTAATTTTAGCCTCATTCTCTGTAGATGAAAGCCAAAAATTTCTAATGTGGTGCTTATGTTGCCTGATTAAGAAAGAACCACAGAACTCTGGAGAGTCAGAACGTAACTTCTGGGTCCGGGTAAGAGAAAATCTTAAGTGTGCACTGTTTTGAATTAAATTGGCTATTTAAGGGTTGCTTCCCCCCATCTCCTCTTTTGCCATTTTTGGTTCAATTCTGTGATATTGTAGAAACGTTCTAAAACATACCTTTCACTGTTACATTATCTTGCTGAGTGTGAAGATGTTCAAGAGATTTTAGTTTGCATGATTATGTATTCCAGACAATGCTGGTCCTTAAGATGAATGTCCCAGTATTGAAAAACCTGGTGTTGAATGGTTTTGAAAACCCTTTTAGATAGCTAGGACTGTACTCCATTTTCCTTCCAGCTATTCTGTCCTCAAAGAAACTGTTTCTTTATAATTCTTATCCAAGTCTTGCTTTATCCCTCAGAATCTCTTCTGTAGCAAGTCTAAACCTTGTGTCCCAAAGTCGAGACCTGGGACAATATGCTCCAGACAAAGTACCTGGTGCCACTTGGTTACCATTTGTGGCACCTGTCCAGAAAGCTTCCTGTATTGCCCCTCTGTGTTGCCTTCCCCTGGAAGGGCAGGTCCCCACTGGAGAACACCATAAGGCTGTCTGTGCTGGCCCACCACCCGTGCTTGGGCTGCTTTTTTCTCTTACTCCCACTGTTTTGCTGTCAACCCGCAGACTAGCTGATGCTGTCAGACTCCACTCCATGTGCATGTGGTTCAGATTAGCTGCTCCATATTAGGAAATCACCCAAGCAGATTTGTGCATATGGTTTTGTCTATCAGTGCCTGGTGATATCATTACATTCACTCCTTTTTACGAGTCCTTCATTGTAGACAAAATTGGTAACAGAGATGACAACACAGTATTTGTATTTTTCTGGTATACTGAAATAAGAGTAGAAGGTACACTAGAAGTTAAAAGGATCCTCATCCTAAGGGAAGGAATGAATGCAAATTTATTTAGAGGGGAAATACATATAAAAAGATGAAGAAAGAAACTTATGGGTAGAATTAGAGAAAAAATATTTAAAATAAAGATACAGAAATAAAATAACATGTCATCTTTAATGGAATATTTATTCTAAGTTTTTAATTGTTACATTTTATTGATCACTTGATATTTGTAGGGCTATTTAGCATGTAAGTTTGGATAGCTCACTGAAATAGTCTATGAAATTATTTTTAAGAAGTGAGATTTATTTTCTTCATTTAGCTCATGATTCTATTATCTTATTAAAAATTTCTGGGCTAGAGAGATGGCTTAGTGGTTAAGGCACTTATCCAAGCATAAAGATCAAGGTTTGATTCCCCAGGACCCACATAAGCCAGACGCACAAGGTGGTGCATGTGTCTGAAATTAGTTTGCAGTGGCTAGAGGCCCTGGCATGCCCATTCTCTCTCTCTCTCAAGTAAGTAAATAAATAAAGTACAAAAAAAATATTTTCTAAACTGGGTGTGGTGGCATAAACCTTTAATTCCAGCACTTGGGAGGCAGAGGTAGGAGGATTGCTATGTGTTCAAGGCCATCCTGAGACTAAATCTAGGTCAGCCTGGGCTAGAGGGAATTCTACCTTGCAAAACCAAAAATAAATAAATAAAACATTTCCAGCCCATATTTTATTGTTTTGTAGCTTTCCCTGGTTTAATACCTGTTCACTTATTAAGAGGCACTTAAATTAATTGCAGTGCAAACACTTAAACACTTAAAACACTTAGTACCTACCACAGGGACCTGACAGACTGGTCCCAAGATCACTCCAGAGCAGTGGTTGGTAGAACTACATGTCGGGGTGCTGGTAGCGGCCCAGAGGCAGAGACTTGATCAGACTTGAGGGATTGGAGATATTTCTGGAGGAACGAGGGCCACAAGGTGTGGCTAGAGGTGTCAGCCCAAAGAGAGTGTGCAGAGCATGTGGGGTGAGAAAACATGCATGCAGAAAGCTGCCAAAACCTGGTGTTCTTGGGCTTATGGTGAGCATGAAGCTGGAGAGATGCAAATATGTGACTGTAAAACACTGAAAGCTGTGAGGAACCACCAAAGTATATAAACATGAAAGTATGGTAGGTATGGTGGTTTGATTCAGGTGTCCCCCATAAACTTAGGTGTTCTGAATGCTAGGAGATTTAATGCCTCCTGCAGGCAGTGTATTGTTGGGGGCAGGCTTATGGGTATTATAGCCAGTTTCCCATGCCAGTGTTTGGCACACTCTCCTGTTGCTATGTTGGCCAGGAGGTGATATCATCCCTCTGCTCATGCCATTAATTTTCCCTGTCGTCATAGAGCTTCCCCTTGAGCCTGTAAGCCAAAATAAACCTCTTTTCTCCCCACAAGCTGCTCTTGGGTTGGGTGATTTCTACCAGCAATGCGAACCTGACTGCAGTACTAGGCGTGAGTTTGGTAACTGACAGTGAAGGGAAGTTGATTTGGAGGAAGAAAGTAGTAGTTTGGAAGCTCCCACAGCAATCAGGAGGGCCCAGAGGACATGGAGAATGAGCCAGGTTTACTAAATAAGGAAGATTTCCAGAAGGTTTAATAGTAGACTGAGTGCCAGTCTGTTTAGGGACTGGTAAGAAATGCACAGAGAGGACATGACAAAGTGTGCTGTAGGAGAACAAGCTGACTCACTGGCAAAGGTTCAACAGTGAGCAGTGACTAGTAATGCAGGAGTGAAACCTCGGATGAGCTGAGGCAACCCAGAAAGTAGGAGAGAGAGCTAGAAAAAGCCCAGAGGTCATTAAGGAGACAGTAGAGTGATGTCAGCTACAGAATTCAAGAAGTTGATGGAGGGACAAATGACAGTCCTTCAAGAACGGTAAGGCTGCATCATGTATATTTCTCTTAAGAGCTTTACTGAATAGTGGAATAACATATAGATCATTTAGATAGTGGTAAAATTTCTTATAAAAAAAGAAGTGTGTACAAAAAATATGCTGAATTAATTTTAAGAAGATGTGATATTTAACCCAGCAAATCCCAAGTGTCATCAATTCAGTATGAAATTATATAAAATTATTAAGATTATTTCATCTTTTTTCACACTGTGCATTTGAACATAGGGGATATGCTACACTAATATCTATCTGTTTATTTTATTGTAATCCAGATACTAAATTTTATTTGGAAATTATTGGTCTGTGATTATAGTTTATAAAACTTATGGTAGAAAGAAGTAGATTTACATATACAAGTTATTCTAAAAGTATATGACCAAATTAATTGTCCATGTTAAAATTTAATTTAAATATAGTTAAGAGACCTCCGGTTAAGATGGCAGCTTAGGTACCATGCCAAAGCAGCCTGCGGGGGGGGAGACCAAAAAAACTCAGCAAAATACACACTTTTACTAAAAAGTGAGGTGTGTAGGAAATCGAAACGGCAGTGGAGAAGTAGAAGAGATCCAGAGCCTGCACAGGCCGGCAAAAGTGGTGGTGGCAGTGCACCAGAAAGCAGCCAGTCTCGGGTCCAGCTGCAGGAAAAGCCAGGTGCGGGGAGCATCCACTCACACTGGAGCTCTCTGCAACTCAAGAAATGGGAAGGGAGAGTGGCAGTGAGCAACGGAGGAGCAGATCACAAGGTAGAAGGACATCTGGAACAGCGAGAGAACCAGAGCAGCTGTTTCTCACACCCCACCCCAGCACCTGTGCCCAGCTCCAGTGAGCAGAGCAGTGGTCCCGGAGCCTGGCCACCCCAATTTGAGCTGACAGCGGGACCCAAGCAGGGGCAGAGTCCAGCATCAACATCAGTGGCTCCAGCACCAGCAGCAGCAGCACCAGCAGCGGCAGATCCAGCAGCAGCAGCTTCAGAGGCAGCTGTCACAGATCCAGCACCAGCAGGGGAGGATCCAGCAGAGGCAGGTAAAGCAGCAGCAGCAGCGGCAGCAGCAGCAGTGGACCCAGCAGCGGCAGCTTCAGGAGCAGCAGTGACAGTTCTAGCAGCGGGGGTGCCATTCTGCAGGGCCACAGTTGCCAGGTTCGGTTTGCCCCACAGGAAAAGCCAGTGACCAGCTCCAGAAATCAGAACAGCAGCTCAGCGACCCACCCAGCAACTTGACTAAGACCAAAATCATTCAAAAAGGTAATTGGGATTGCACCAGGGAAGGGTCTCACTTGCTCACAAGCTGACTTGGATCCCTCAACAGACCAGAAATCTTAACCTCTTTATTGATAGAGGATCTGGTTGTTGTAATAACTACTTTTGCATAAATACTCAGTGCTGTTTTTAATTGAATGTGTACAGTGTTTAGTTAAATTTTATAATCTACCTGCATTTTATTCCACTCAGCCTACTTGAATACTCCCATAGCAGGAAAACTCAACCACTAGGAACACCTTTGTAGATACACTGAGAGTCTTAAGAGCCACACCTAACACCTTAAGCTCCTATCCTGAAGATATATAACATCAAATCAATTGATACAGCTAAGAATACGCAGCTAGCTAGAAAATCCAAGCATTAACTTAATCCAAGATGCAAAAATATATACATTATAACATAAGAAACACTAAAAAGCAAGACAATATAAATCCACCTAAAAGTATTATTTAATCAGAAATGACGTCCAGTGAGAATGAGTTAGAAAAAATTCCTAAGAAAGATTTCAAAAGAATGATTGTAAATATGTTTAAAGAAGTCAAAGAACAAATCAAAGGAATCAAAGAAGAAATCAAAGAGGAAATCAAATGAATCAGCGAGGAAATCAAAGAAGATCCAGGACACCAATTTACTGAAATGAAGGCAACACAAGACATAAATAAGGAAATAGAAATAATAAATAAAAACCAGTCAGAATCACTAGCAATGAAGAACACAGTTAATGAAATAAAAAACTCTGTAGAAAATCTCACCAGTAGAATGGATGAAGGAGAGGACAGAATAAGCTAGAAGACCAGGTGGCAGATCTAATACAGGCCAACAAAGAGAAAGACAAACTTATAGAAAAGTATGAGTGGGAATTTCAAGATATTTGGGACACTATGAAAAGATCAAATATAAGAACTCAGGGCATAGTAGAAGGAGAAGAATTCCACTCCAAAGGCATACTAGGCATCTTCAACAAAATCATAGAAGAAAACTTCCCCGAAATTGGGAAAGAGGTGCCAATGCAGATACAGGAAGTCTTTAGAACCCCAGCCCGACAAAACCTGGAAAGAACCTCTCCTCCTCATATTATAATCAAACTACCAAACACACAAACCAAGGAAAAAATATTGAAAGCAGTTAGAGATAAAAATCAAGTTGCCTACACAGGTAAGCCCATCAGGATTAAGCAGATTATTCAACACAAACTTTAAAAGCCAGAAGAGCTTGGAGTGATGTATTCCATGCTCTGAAAGATAACAACTGTCAACCAAGGTTACTTTATCCTGCAAAGATATCCATTCAAATAGGCTGGGAAATAAGAACATTCCATGACAAAAGCAGGTTAAAAGAATATTTGAAGACAAAACCAGCTCTACAGAAAATACCTGATAGAATCCTTCATGCTGAAGGAAAGGAAAAGCACATATATAAGGAACCTGGAAAAAATAAGCAATACTCAATACTAGTTAACACAAGTAAGCAAAGGTGGAACCAGAACCACAAAAAAAAAAAAAGGCAAACATAAGTCCACACCTATCAATAATATCTCTTAATATCAGCAGCCTCAATGCCCCAACCAAAAGACATAGGTTTGCAGACTGGGATAAAAAGCAGGATCCTACAATTTGTTGTCTCCAAGAAACTCACCTTTCAGCAAAGGATAGACATTATCTTAGGGTGAAAGGTTGGAAAACGGTGTTTCAAGCAAATGGACCTAGAAAGCAAGCAGGGTTTCCTATCCTAATATCTGACAAGGTAGACTTCAGTCCACAATTAATCAAGAAACGTAAGGAAGGTCACTATATATTGATTAAAGGCACCTTCCAACAGGAGGACCTTACAATCTTAAACATATATGCACCTAACATGGGGCCACCCAAATTCATCAAACAAACACTATTAGAACTTAGGTCACAGATAACACCAAACACAGTGGTTGTGGGTGACTTCAACACCCCACTCTCATCAACTGACAGGTCATCCCGGGAAAAAATAAACAGAGAGGCATCTGTACTAAATGAGGTCATAGAAGGAATGGACCTAACAGATATATACAGGACATTTCATCCAAATGCTGCAGAATATACATTCTTTTCAGCAGCACATGGAACATTCTCTAAAATAAACCATATATTAGGACACAAAGCAAATCTTAACAAATTCAGGAAAATTGAAATAATTCCTTGCATTCCATCTGACCACAATAGAATTTAATTATAAATCAGTAGCAAGAAAGGCTGTAGAGCATACACAGAATCATGGAAAATAAAGAAAACCCTACTAAATGATGACTGGGTCAATGAAGAAATCAAGAAGGAAATCAAAAAATGTATAGAGTCAAATGATAATGAGAACACAACATACCAAAATCTCTGGGACACAGTGAAGACAGTTCTAAAGAGGTAAATTTATAGCCTTAAGTGCCTATATTAAGAAATTAGAACGGTTGCAAGTAAACGACCTAATGCTTCACCTTAAAGCCTTGGAAAAAGAAGAACAAGGCAAACCAAAAATCAGTAGACGGGAAGAAATAATAAAGATTAGGGCAAAAACTAATGAAATAGAAACAAAAAAAACAGTCCAAAGAATTAATGAAACAAAAGAGTTGTTTCTTTGAAAGGATAAACAAGATTGATAAACCCTTAGCAAATCTGACCAAAAGAAAGAGAGAAGAGACAGAAATTAATAAAATCAGAGATGAAAAAGGTAACATGGCAACAGATTCCCAAGAAATTAAAAAAATCATAGGGACATACTATAAAAGCATATACTCCACAAAGTATGAAAATCTGAAAGAAACGGATGATTTCCTTGATTTATATGACCTGCCTAAATTAAATCAAAAGAGATTAATCAATTAAGTGACCTATACCAAACATGGAGATCCAAACAGTTATCAATAATCTCCCAACTAAAAAAAGCCCAGGCCCAGATGGATTCACTGCTGAATTTTACCTGACCTTCAGGGAAGAGCTAACACCATTGCTTCTTAAGCTTTTCCAGGAAATAGAAAAGAAGGAATTCTACCAAATTCCTTCTATGAGGCCAGCATCATCCTGATACCAAAACCAGGCAAAGATAGAACAAAGAAAGAAAATTACAGACCAATCTCCCTCATGAACAGAGATGCAAAACTTCTCAACAAAATATTGGCAAACAGAATACAAGAATATATCAAAAAGATCATTCACCCTGTCGAGTAGGCTTTATCCCAGAAATGCAGGGATGGTTCAACATATGCAAATCTATAAATGTAATACCTTATATAAATGGACTGAAGGACAAAAATCACATGATCATCTCATTAGACACAGAGAAAGCATTTGACAAAACCCAACATCCCTTCATGATAAAAGTCCTACAGAGACTGGAAATAGAAGGAACATATCTCAATACAATAAAAGCTATTTATGACAAGCCTACAGCCAACATATTATTACTAAATGGGGAAAAACTGGAAGGTTTTCAACTAAAATCAGGAACAAGACAAGGGTGTCCACTGTCCCCACTTTTATTTAATATAATTTTGGAAGTCTTAGCCATAGCAATAATGCAAGAGACACACATAAAAGGGATACAAATCGGAAAGGAAGAGATCAAGTTATCATTGTTTTCAGATGACATGATTCTATACATAAAGGACCCTAAAGACTCTACTAGCAAACTGTTAGAGCTGATAAAAACCTATAGCCATGTAGCAGGATACATAATAAATACACAGAAATCAGTAGCTTTCATATATGCTAAAAACAAACACAGAGGATGAAATCAGAGAATCACTCCCATTCACAATTGCATCAAAAAAAAAAAAAACCACAAAAAAAAGTACATTGCAATGAACCTAACCAAGGAAGTAAAGAATCTGTACAGTGAAAACTTTAAAACACTCAAGCGAGAAATTGCAGAAGACAGTAGAAAGTGGAGAAACATCCCTTTTCCTGGATTGGAAGAGTCAATATTGTGAAAATGGCAATCTTACCAAAACACTCTACACATTTAATGCAATCCCTATCAAAATTCCAAAGGCATTCTTCATGGAAATAGAAAAAACAATCCAAAAATTTATTTGGAATCACAAAAAAGCTAGAATATCTAAAATAATACTGAGCAACAAAAATAAGGCTGGTAGTATCATCATACCTGATTTTAACCTATACTACAGAGCCATAGGAACAAAAACAGCATGGTACTGGCACAAAAATAGACGTGTAGATTAGTGGAAAAGAATAGAGGACCCAGATGTAAGTCCAGGTAGCTATAGCCACCTGATATTCAATAAAAATGTCAAAAATACTCATTGGAGAAGAGACAGCCTCTTCAGCAAATGATGTTGGGAAAACTGGATATATATCTGCAGAAGGATGAAAATAGACTCTTCTCTCTCGCCATGCACAAGAATTAAGTCCAAATGGATTAAAGACCTTAACATCAAACCTGAAACTCTGAAATTGCTAGAGGAAAAAGTAGGGGAAACCCTTCAACATATTGGTCTTGGCAAAGGCTTTCTGAATACAACCCCAATTGCTCAGGCAATAAAACCACAGATTAATCACTGGGCCCTCATGAAATTACAAAGATTTTGCACTGCACAGGGTACTGTGAATAAAGCAAAGAGGCAATGTACAGAATGGGATAAAATCTTTGGCAGCTATATATCTGATAGAGAATTAATATCTAGGATGTACAAAGAGCTTAAAATGTTAACTAGTAAGGAATCAAATAAGCCACTAAAAAAACGGGCTATGAAGCTAAATAGAGAGTTCTCAAAGGAAGAATTATGAATGGCATATAAGCATCTGAAAATATGTTCTACATCACTAGTCATCATGGAAATGCAGATTAAAACTACATTGAGATTCCATCTCACTCCTGTCAGATTGGCCACCATCATGAAAACAAATGATCATAAATGTTGGCGGTGATGTGGAAAAAGAGGAACCCTCCTACACTGCTGGTGGGAATGCAATCTGGTCCAGCCATTGTGGAAATCAGTGTGGAGGTTCCTAAAACAGCTAAAGATTGATCTACCATAGGACCCAGCTATAGCATTCCTAGGATATATCCGAAGGAATCATCTCATTTCCTTCGATGTTTGTGCTCACCCATGTTTATTGCTGGTCAATTTATAATAACTGGGAAATGGAACCAGCCTATATGTCCGTCAACTGATGAGTGGATAATGAAGATGTGGCACATTTATACAATGGAGTTCTACTCAGCAGTAAATAAAAATGAAGTTTTGAAATTTGCAGAAAAATGGATGGATCTCTTTATTAGATACTAAGTGAGGTAACCCAGGCCCAGAAAGCCAAGTGCCACATGTTCTCCCTCATATATGGATCCTAGCTACAGATGATTGGGCTTTTGTGTGAGAAGGAAAATATTTTCTAGCAGATGGCAGTAAGGTAAAAAGGAGATATAAGTGGAAGAGAAAGGAAGGCAGGAGGGTACTTAATAGGTTGGTATTGTATATGTGTAAGTAGCATGATTGAGATGGGGAGGTAATATGATAGAGAATGGAATTTCAAAGGGGAAAGTGTGCTTCATGCTCTGTAAGTAAGTAACCTGCAACTAAGGGAAGTGCATATGTGAGGGCAGTCCCAACATAGGGAGCTCCACTTAAATGGCTAGGAGAGGTCATCATTCAGAATGGGCTGAGACTTCTTGACAGTGCTGCTGCTCTGGGCTCTCCAATGTTCCTGTAAGCATCCCCTCACCCTGCTCTGTAAGTAAGCTCAGTAAATTCAGTGGTTCACCACAGCTGTTTATGGTGTAGTTGTACTTTGGTCTGTCATTTGAGCCCTCTCCAGGGTGAATAGGTATCTGTTTGCATCTCCCCAGGGAAAAGGCTTCCCACAACATCATGCATATGGGGAATGGCATACAGGGCCGAAAGTGAAAGGGCAGAAAAATAATATGCCAAAAATGCAATTTAAGTGCAAGAATGAGTAGTTATATCCAACAAAGCAGACTTTAAACCAAAATCAGTCAGAACAGAGAAATGAGGTCACTATGCTTTGATAATGGGAAAAATCTATTTAGATGTAACTGTTTTTTGTGTGTATGCATACACGCATACAGATATGTATGCATTATTGTATGTATATGTATAAATCAAATATTTGCATATCCTATTTTATAAAATAAACAATGCTGGGTATCAAAGGATATATTGGCAGTAGTGGGTTACTGTAGTACCCCTATTGTCACCAATAGATAGATTGTCCACACACAGAATGTATAAAGTAACATTGAACTGGGCTGGAGAGATGGCTTAGCTGTTAAGTGCTTGCCTGTGAAGCCTAAGGACCCCAGTTTGAGGCTCGATTCCCCAGTTCCCTTAGCTAGATGCACAAGGGAGTGCATGTATCTGGAGTTCATTTGCTGTGGCTGAAGGCTCTGACACGCCCATTCTCTCTCTCTCTCTCTCTGCCTTTTTCTCTCTCTGTCTGTCACTCTCAAATAAATAAATAAAAATAAACAAAAATTTAAAATGGAAATATTAAACTGTACTAGGGTTCCAGTAGACTTAACAGATGCCTACAGAATATTATAGATAACATGGAGATATATATATGTTCTTAGCAGTTTAGGGGGCTTTCTACAAGATAGATTATATTTTTTTAAAGTTCCCATAGTTTTTAGTCAATCCCAGTGATATTCAGACATTCCCATAGTCCAAGATCTTTTAACTGAGCCACAGTACAAATATACTCATAGTGGAACAGAATAAACAATCACATTGCAACAGATGGCATTGGGCATAGCAAAGAAATATTCAACCAATCCAAGATTTAAAACAACCAGGCCAAACATCAAACTCTGTAGCTCCAAGTCTGACAATTGTAGTCAGTGACAAATCTCAAAGTCCAATAATTCTAACGAGCAACAAGTCTCTGGAGTTCCAATTCTGCCCCTCCACTCTGCTATTCAAAGTCCCAGAAAACTTCATCTGATACCAGCAGCTCTCCTTGGCAGCCATCTAATAGTCTTGGCATGTCCACTGGGTCTCCACTGCAACCAATGGTTCATCTAGATGGCTCCATTGGGCCTACATGCAGGAAATCCAATAAACCTGCTTCACACTGCCCATGGCCATTTCCAAAATACAAAACCATGTTGCAAATTCAATGACCCTCTTTTTCATGCATTTGTTATATTACATAATACCAGGTGGGCTACCAACTTGTTAATACAGGAGGGAATAAAGCAGAGTTTGAAGAACCTGACACTCCAGCATTCAGACCTCTTCAAAAGACTCTGCATTCTTCCTGTTGTCCCAATGCAGGTTAGCTGGCCCAATCTCGATGGCTGTAATCTCTTACACAATTGCAGCTGAACAGGCAGAAGTTTTGGTCCAAAGACTTTTTTTTTTTCTGTCCCATATACCTCTGCTAACACAAGTCCATTTATATGTAATACAACCCTGTACAATTTCTCAGGACACAGGCATAACAGCAAGCCTCTCACACAAACTGTTTGTAGGCAAGTTCTTTCTCACCCTAATAAGCTAAACCTCATAATCCATAGTTCTTACTGCATTCAGGTCTTTCAACTCTGGCCAGAATAGTCCATCAAGCTGTACTTACAGCACTGCAAGGCATCCTGTTAGGCCAAGCTTTCAAATCCTTCCACATTCCTCTTAAAAAGAAGCTCTCTCAGGCAGGACAGCTTAAGCCCCATGGCGTTGCCTCTGTGGGTTGCTTCCTGGGGGCTTGGCCGGGCGCTGATGCCCTTGACAGCACAGGGGACCGTGGCAAAGAGCCTGGAGGATGGCGCCACCCAGCCTCACATTTTAATCTGTAAGGAAAGTCTTAATTTTGAAAACTAACATTCCAGTAAATTGAAAAAATCTAGCTGAAATGAACAAATATCTAGACATATATGACTACCAAAATTAAAACAAAAGAATACAAAAAGCCTAAACAGATGATAATATACAATGAAATTGAAGCAGAAATAAGTTTTCCTAAGGGTATGGATAGTTCTAGATGGATTTGCTGCTAAATTCATCCTAACTTTTAAGGATGAGCTCATGTAAATGCTCCTTGGACTATTCTACAAAACAGACAAGAAAAGAATAGTTCCATAGTCATCCTACAACTCCAGTATTACCTTGATACCAAAATTGGAAAAAGACTCAAAAGTATAAAGCTATAGACCAATATTCTTGATACAAACACATACAAAACACCCTCAATAAAATTACTTGAAAACAAGTTTAGTCCTACAGTAAAATCATCATACACCATAATTAAAATTGTTTTATTCCAAGGATACAAGAATGTTTCCAAATAAGTAAATCAATAAATGTAATAGAGCATATAAATATAATTAAGGATAAACATCATATGATCATTACAATGGATACAGAATAAGCCTTTGATGAAATTCAGCATCCCTTCATGATAAAAGGCCTGAAGACTCTAGGTATCGAAGGATCACACCTCAATGTAATAAACACTGTGCTTAGCAATATCATGCTGAATACAGAAAAACTAAAAATATTTCCTCTAACATCATGAAAAGAGTTTTCACTCTTACCATTTTTAGTCAATATAATATTTGAACTTTTAGTTAGACCAGTCAGGGAAGAGAATGATAAAAAGGAAATAAAGATAGACAAGGAAAAATTCATATTCTGTTTATTTGCACATAATGGAGTCTTATATTTAGTTGACCCTAGAAACTATAGTAAAAGGTTTGATGAATTTAACAAGGTAGTAGAATACAAAAATTAACATACAGAATTAGTAGCTTTTATATGCACTAATTACACACTTGATGAGAAACAAATCAGGAAAATATTAACAGTAGCCTCCAAAAGAAGAAGAAAAAAGTACTGAAAATAAACTTAACCAAGGAACTGAATGACCTCTATAATGAACATTATAAAACACTGGTCAGATAAAGAGGACACTGGAAGTCAGAAACACATCTCATGTTCATGGGTCTGCAGAATTAGTGTTATTAAATGGCATTGTTACTAACAGTGATCTACAGATTCAGTGCTGTGCCCATCAAAATTCCAATGACATTCTTCACAGAACAAAAAAATCAATTCCAAAATTCAAAAGACCCCCAATAGCCAAAGAAATTATGAGCCATTGCTAGAGTTTTAAAATACCTGATTTCAAAATATACTGCAGAAACATAGTAACCAAAACATAATATTAGCCTAAAACAGGTATGTCCGGTGGACCAGAAAAGAAGACTCAGAACTAAGATCCATCAATACAATAAGAAAAAATAACTGACTGCCTAGCATGAGATGAGCCATCCCCATCACATCACCCAGATTCCAGGAAACACCATAGGGAAAGTGGTGATTAAAACACTAGCTCTGCTCTTACTGCTATCCTGACAGCTGCTCCAGGTAAATAGAGATAGACACTGAGGACTCAAAATTGAAAATCACCAAAGCAGAAATCCAGAGGTTGCAGAGAGATCAACACTAAAGTAGACTTATAACACATCTGCTAAGGCTTAGGGAACATTGTGAAAGATGAACTAGAAAGATCATAAGAGCCACAGGGTAGGAAGAAGTATCCTGAGACATTGTCACTACCTTACTCCCAGAGACTGAATGATGCGTTCATAACCCCATGGTGAATACCAACAACCTCACTGAACATAGCCCTCAGTGGAATGGAGGCAAGGAAGTGGATAACATGAGGGGAATGGGACCAACACATGATTTGTACATACAGTAAAGTTCTTACTTAATTAAAAAAAAAAAATGAGCTGGTGTACTTAGAAAAGAAACCAATATGGTTATACCCATCTATTTTTTTGGGGGTGGGTGGGTAGAGGTAGGGTCTCACTTCAGCACCAAGTTGGTCTGGAATTTAACTGTTTAGTCTGTGGCTGGCCTCATCAAATTCATGGTTATCCTCCTACCTCTGCCTCCCAAGTGCTCCACCATGCCTGGCTCCAACTAATTTTTGAGACAGCTTTCAGAAAAATACATTGGAGAAAAAAACAGCCTTTCCAAATATGACACTAGGCAAACTGGATATCCACGTGTGGAAAACTGAGACTAGATCCCCATCATGTACCCTGTACAAAAAAATCAATTTAAAATGGATCAAAAACCTAAAACATTGAATCTATTAGAGGAAAGCATGACAATAGGCATATGAAACAACCTTCTGAATAGGACTTTTAATTGCTCAGGAAAAAACGATCAAGAATTCTCAAATGAGACTGCATGAAAGTAAAATGATTCTGCATGCTAAAGGAAACAATTACCAGTGTGAGGAGACAGCTTACAGAGTGGTTGAAAATCTTTGCCAACTATTCATGTGACAGCAGATTAATACTAGGCTATATCAGGAACTCAAAAATTAAATATCAAAAGATAAGTTATTCAGGCTCAGTGAATGAGGTGCTTGCTACTTTAGTATGAGTACCTACAGTCAAATCCCCAGATGACCATGTAAAGTTGGACATTTTAATGTTAACTTCTGTAATCCCAGTGTGCCATGGGCAAGAAGTGAGGCAGAGACAGGGAGAACTGCCTGAAGTTTGCAATCCAATTAACCCATTGAATCCATTGAACAATGTGAACAAGAGACCCTGGTTCAAACAATGTGGAAAAGAAAGTCTGACACTTGCAGTTGTCCTGTGACTTCCACACACATGCAGTGGCACATGTACACCCACTGTGCACACACACAAACATGCACACACACAAAAGAACAAGTAATTAAGTTAGTAACTGGGCAAGTGAATTTAACAGATAATTCTCCAGAGAGTACAAATGGTTAATAAATGCATGAACAAATGTTCATCATCCTTAGCCACCAGGACAATGCAAATCAAAACTATATTGAGATTCTATCTCACTAATCAGAATGACTAACATCAAGCAAACAAACAAACAAACAAACACACACAAAAAAAAATCCAGCTAAGTGTGTTGGTGCACATCTTCAATCCTAGCACTCAGAAAGCAGAGGTAGGAGGATCATCATGAGTCTGAAGTCAATTTAGGACTACACAATAAGTTCCAGGTCAGTCTGGGCTAGAGTGAGATAACTACCTTGAAAAAACAAAAACAAAAACAAAAAATCAGCTGGGCGTGGTGGCGCACGCCTTTAATCCCAGCACTCGGGAGGCAGAGGTAGGAGGATCACCGTGAGTTCGAGGCCACCCTGAGACTACATAGTGAATTCCAGGTCAGCCTGAGCCAGAGTGAGACCCTACCTCGAAAAACAAAAACAAAACAAAAAAAAAAAATCAATTTTGAGTATTATGTAGAAAAAAGGAACCCTTATACAGTGTTGGTAGGAATGTAAATTATTGCAGCCACTGTCAAAATCAGTTTGGAGTTTTCTTAGGAAATTACAAATAGAAATGTCATATTATCCATTTGAGTGTATACCCCTAGGAGTCAAAGTGCATATGAAGTGGAGATACCTGCATACCCATATTTATTGCACTACTGTTGACAGTGGCTAATGGTTGTAATGATGATGGAATTAGCATAGGTGATGATTAACAGAGGAATGTATAAAGAAGAATGCAGCTATCACAGGAAAAAGGTGGGATCTAGGAGGAAAATAGATGATATAGAAGTAGAACAGGGCCTATTAGAGAAAGGAAGAAGGATAAGGGGAAGACCAGGAAAAATAAGGGAGTGTAATGGGTGTGTATATATTGTCAAAGTATGTTATAGGCATGTATGCAAATATCACAACAAAACCTGTAGTTTTATATAATTCAGATGAACTAATAATAAAAATGCCAGAATTTAGCAACCAAGAATTTCTTTATAAATTGTAAATTTTGAGTAAAAATTTAGATTAATTCTTATATCTCAAAATGCTAGAGTGATTTTTATTTTTATCACAGACATGAAATAATGATTTGAAGATTGGTATATTTTGGCATATATTATATTGGAAACTTCTGAGGGAGATTTATGGATTGTCACAGCTGCCATTAAATAGCATAGTCTTAATGGGCTGTCTTACAATTTAGAAACTGGTTATGGTTAGCACAACACACTTTCATGCCTTTTTTGGTGATTTTTGTTATTTTTATTAATTTATTTGCAAGGAGAGAGAGAGAGAGAGAGAGAGGGAGGGAGGGAGGGAGAGAGAGAGAGAAGACAGAGAATGGGCACACCAGGGCCCATAGTCACTGCAAACAAACATATGCATGTGCCCCATGTGCATCTGGCTTATGTGGGCCTGGGGAATTGAACCTGGGTCCTTTGGCTTTGCAGGCAAATGCCTTAACTGCTAAGCCATTTCTACAGCCATTTCATGCGTTTTTTGAATGTGTGATTATTGAAAACTTTAGTTTTACTGGTGAAGCTATTGAACACAGAGATAGTTTTTGAGTACCTGCTATCTTCCAGGCACAGGGGTGAAGGCTAAGAATCTAGAATTGGACCCTTCAAAGTCTTTTCTCCAAGCTTCCAATCAAAGGAGATTGTTTCCAGAGTCTCTCTTCTCTGAGTAAGACCATACAAGCAGCAGAAAAGTGCACAAAACATTCCTACCAGTTGCAGCAAATTGTGAACTCTTACTGTGTGTGGACCTTGAAGTTTATTAAATAAGCCCAGCTTGCCTGTACTAGCTAGCTCCCTTAGGCTATTTTCTTCCTGCTGCTGTGACAAGTTGTGACACCATGGTTGCCTGCTTTGCCATGCTTTCCCTGCTATGATGAAACTTCCCCTGAAAACTGTAAGCCTGAAATAAACAAGCAACAAGAAGGTAACTGCTATAGGTAGAACCAATTTAGAAGTAAGATGCCTGAGAAAGGTAATTAGAGATTAAACACCTGTTCCTTTACTCCTAAAACATACATTAAAATATAGCATTTGTTTATGGTTTAAGTAGATTTGTAAACATTCCAGACCTGGGTTAGCTGACTATATACAGAGGTCTTCCCAGCAGGAGATAAGCTTATCTGGCCAACCACGGTGAAGCAATAAGCTAGAACACAGTGTGTGTGTTTATATGCATGTGGGTGCATGTATGGTAAATGTGCACATGCATGTGGAGGCCAGAGGTTGACATCAATTGTCATCTTCAGTTCTCTACTTATTTTTCCTTTTATTTTTCAAGGTAGAGTCTCACTGCAGCCCATGCGGACCTGGAATTCACTATGTAATCTTGGGGTGGCCTTGAACTCACAGAGATCCTCCTTCCTGTGCCTCCCGAGAGTGCTGGGATTAAAGGGGTGCACCACCATACCCAGCTGGTCTCCACTTTTATTTACTGAGTCAAGGTCTCTCACTTGAATCCAGAGCTTGCCAGTTTTGCTAATCTCCCTAGTCAGCTTGCTCTGGAGAGCCCTTGTCTCAGCCTTCTGAGTGCTGGGATTACAGATGAGTTGTCACACCTGCCTGCCATGTATATGAATGCTGATGATCTGATTTCTGGTGCTCATGCTTGCATGGCAAGCACTTTATTCATTGACCATTTTCCCAGCCCTGCAAAACTCATCCTTTATGTAGGCTTGGCAACTCAGAAAGACAAAGATAGAGGAATGTGTGTGCTAGACACTTTTCAGTTTTCTCTACCAAAGCAACCAGGTAGATCAGTTCTTATGGAGAAGAGAAAGTAAGGGGGCTGAAAGGCCAGCATCCTGGATAGTGGCATTTAGAGACCCAGCCATTTCCTTCTGCATCCTCATTGCATGTGCCGTCTCGGATGGTCATTCTTATCTGTCAACTTGATTGAATTGGGACATACCTAGGACATCAGTATGGCACACATCTGGGTATGTCTGTGAGCATCTTCAGAGAGGCTGTAATAAAGGAAGCCTTGTCTTGATGGGGGTGGTACTCTCCCACAGGATCTGGACTGGTATGGAATAAAACAGGAGAAGTAGGCAGTCTTTGGCTGTTTCCTGCTACCATGATGTGAGTTGCTCTACCACGCCCTCTCTGCCATGGTGGTCCAAAAACCTCTGAAGCATTCATCTTTCTTCACTTAAATTATTTATGTCAGGTATTTTGTTATAGCACTGAGAAACCTGACAGTGTTACTCTACTAGGCCTCAGTCAAGCAATTCAATACATATTGAACTCTCTTCCTCTTGACTCCTTGTCTCTTGAACAACAATGGGTAGAAGTGGGGAACTGAGAAAGGAAAAATGTGACAAACTTCTTTGCAAACTTATGAACACATTTTCCTTGGGCATTTGGAAACCGCAGAACCTTTGTGCCATAGTATACTATAGCGCGGAGTTTTGGTAGTAGGCTATTTAATTCACAAGTACATTTAATAAATTCATGAAGTAGCATCTGCTTCATTAGATACTATGTTTTTATTTTATCTGATAAGATTTTCTCAGCATTTCATAGTTTTAAAAAATATTTTATTTTTACTTATTTATTAGAGAGAAGTAGATAGAGAGAAAGAGTATGGACATGATAGGGCCTCCAGCCACTGCAAACAAACTCCATGCATGTGCTACCGTGTACAACCATGTACATCTGGCTTACATAGGTGCTGGGGAATTGAATCTGGGTCCTTAGACTTCGTAGGCAAACACCTTAACCATCAAGCCATTTCTTCAGCCTCAGTATTTCATAATTTTCCAGGGATCTAGAAAATGTAAAATTACTTCAAGTCATTCTGTGATTCATAATTCATTCCCCACATGAAATCTTAACATTGGTGTTTAAAGGGTTCTTTATTTATGTGTGGTATATGCATATTTTCTTGTGTGTGGGCTGACCTATGTACAGGTGTATGTGTGCACATGTTGTGTTGAGGTCAGACACTGATGTCAGTTATCTTCCTCAGTCTCTTCACTTTATTTTCTGAGGCAAGATCTTTTGCTTGAACCTAGGGCATGCTGATTTGGCTACTCTATCTTGTTATTTTGTACCAGCAATCTGTCTAGTTCTGTTTCCAGAGTGCTGGGATTATAGGCTGATTGATTTGGCTGAACAGAATTTTTATAGGAGTGCTGGGGATCTGAACTCTGGTTCTCATGCTTGCATGGTGTTGTAGTCAGCTTCACATTGCTGGAATGAACATCCAACCAGACAGAACCTATAGGAGAAAGGGATTTATTTCAGTTTACAGATCCAGGAGAAATTCCATCAAAAGCAGAAGAAGTTGCTTACTTCCAAACATCCAGAGAGAAAAACTGCAACATGTCAAACATCAAAAAGCATCAGACACAGACTATCAGAGCTTACACTGCTCTCTACACCTTTGCGTTGGAATCCAATCTGCCCCCAGTGACAACCCCCTCCAGCAGGCTGCTGGAGACTTAAGTAGGAAGTTTAAATACCTGTGGCTATGGGGAGCATACATTCACATTCAAACCATCACACATGGCTAGTGCATTTTATTCACTGAGCAATTTTCTCAGCCTCTTGAAAGTTTTCTTTATTACTGTATATGAGTTGTATAAAATAATTATTTTCATTATGACTTTTCTGTTTATTTTTATTTGAGAGTGACAGAAAGAGAGAGAAGGAGGTTGCGAGAGAGAGGGAGAGAGAATGGGCACGCTAGGGCCTCTAGCCACTGCAAGTGAACTACAGATGCATGTGCCCCCTTGTGCATCTGGGTAATGTGGGTCCTGGGGAACTGAGCCTCGAACCGGGGTCCTTGGGCTTCACAGGCAAGCACTTACCAGCTAAGCCATCTCTCCAGCCCCATTATGACATTTTTATACATGCATCTTCTGGTGGTTTGGGTATAAAATGACTCTATAGGTTCATGTGTTTAATGCTTAATTGCCAGTAAGTCATCCTGTTCAAGAAAGTTGTAGAACCTTTAGGAGGTGGAGTCTTAGTAGGAAGTGTGTCATTGGGGCAGACCTTGATGTTTTATAGCCTGCCACTTTCTTTGCCCCCTTTGCTCTTTTTCTCTTTCCTTCTTGCTGATGTGAGGATATAAAACCAACTTTGTGCTCCTATCCTGCTGTGATGGACTGTACCCTCTGGAATTGTAAGCTGAAACAAATCCTTTTCCTGATTGTCAGAAAGTAACTGATAGACATTAATGTAATTTGGTCATATTTGACACCCCATTACCCACACTCAACCCTCCCTTCTCTCCTGCTTGTCCTTGTTCTTTTCCCTAATAGTTCCTCCTTTACTTTCTTGTCTTTTATTTCTCTTATGTATGGCATATGAGCAAAACCACCTAGTACTTGTGTTTCTGAGCCTGGCTTTTTTCATTAAATGCATGTTTTGGAGGAGGGGCAACTGTTTGTTTCTTAAGCTTTCCTAAATGAAAATTTGCTTCTGCTGAAGGGTTGAAATGAGATACAATTTCTGTTATTGGCTAGGTTTAAAGTATTTTTGTTTGTTTTGGGGTTTTAGTTTTTATTTTTAAATTTCATTTGAATGGAGTTCTGCTTCTTATAGCTCTAAATTGTATCAGATTATTTTTAGTCAGTTACCACTGCTAAAATAGGCCTGATCAAGACATTTATTGCCAATTAGGGGCAGGATGTTTGAGATGCTTACTGATGTTCTCCGGATGACCTGTTTTATGTTTTCAGTTCATTTTACTTTATTTTTGTTTTATGATCGTGTTGGCTTTCCATTAAACTATAACTTTAATTGAGTTGGCTTAGTTAATATTAAGAACATTGACCAGATCCCTGTCTTTATCCCCTAATACTCCCCCAGTCGTCAGCCCCTACTTTTTATTGTGTGCTCAGTCTGAGATGAAGGGGGTTTTGAGGTTTGCATATAACAGGTTTATGTGCCTAACTTATAGTTCCACTGTATTTCAGTCTGCATTGCCTAGTAATGCTCCTTCAGATATTTAGGGACAAATTACTAAAATAAGTAGATCTAAATAATAATGTCTGTAGTGGGACTATTTCCTCATGTGTAGCAATGGTGAGAGATAGTGGATATCTTCATGTGACTACATGGACCTGTAGCTGTTTTGTAGTTCATTGGTTTCTCAATATTTTTGTAGGAGGCTGATGGGTACTGAAAGCTAGTACCTGTGACAGTCTTACTCTGTCCAACCTAGAGATTGTTACACTGTCCCTTAGTTTGACTGTTCTCATCAGATCTGGTTTTGTTTAATATGACAGTGTTGGAATTTCTGTAAATTAGCTGCATGGCAAAGGACCAGGCATATTTAAACTCATAAATCTTGATTTCTCAGGCTCTTAAAGTCTTGGTGGTTTAAAAAAATCCTTCACTGTATGATAGATACCAGGAATCCTTTAAGAATTCTGGCAATCAGTAGACATTCATAATTCTGTTAATCTACAAAATAACCCCAATGAGTTATTCTTTGGAATCAGGAAATCAAGATCTGTTATGCTCAACTAATGAACTCTTTTATAAATTATGTACCTTCATTTGCATATTTTTCTGTCTTTAGAGGTTTTCATGACAAATATATATTGCTTGTTGTTTTCTCTTTGGCTTAAGCCACTCAGTTTGTAATCCATTGTTACAAGAGCCCTAGCAAACTAATAGAATTGTTTAAATGAGGAGATTTAATTTCTGCAAGCCAGTCTTCATTGCCAGTGTTCTTTGTTACCCACCAGAACTAGATGGTAAAATACTATTGCTGAAGACACCACACACTTCTAAATAAAACTGAGGTGAAACTGAACTGGAAGCCTCTTCTTGGCTGGCTAATTGTCATAGTACTTAAAAGTACTATGCAAGATTCTGGTGGAGAAAAGTAAACAGCCTTCAACAGCAGTGGACCCTGTGAGCTAATAGAACCAGCCAGCCAGACAAGATGTGCCCACTGGTGCAACAGTGGCATGAGTGTTATATGGTAAATGAACTGTTCTCTGATTGGATTTGAGGCTCCACTGGCCTTGAAGGTTTATCCAAAGCAACATTCAAAGTAAGAAAAGATCTTTATAGTGAAGAATTTATTTGTAATACTTTTTATACTTGGGAACATTCAAATGGTTAGGCATTAGTGAATAACCAAAGTACATTGCCATTAAATATTTTGTTGTTATTATGTATAGACTTATGTGAAATGTGAAAAATATATGTAGCATTAGTACAAGCTGGATGCAAAGTTGTTTACATACATTGATACATCTGTGCAAGAGATACATGTATTAATATAAAATTAGAAAGGAACACAGAAAATAAAAAGCTTTATTAGGGTCATGGTATCCTGGGTTTTTAAGTTTCAGTCAACTGACTTTGTTACATAGTTATGGTAATGTATTATTGTGAATATAATGTTAAAAAGTTGACATAGAAACTTCACATATAATATGCATCACTATAAAGTGTACAATGTAGTAGTATTGAACAGTGTATGTATGCATCAGCATAAATCAGAAAAAAATGTCATCAAAATGTTCATTACTGTCCTTTCATAGCTAGCCCTCTCCTAACTCCACCTTAGTTGATTGTTTTCTGTCACTATTTATTAAGTTCTTTTCTGTAGTTTCAAATGAACAGAATTATACAGTACATGTGCTTACATGTTTGATTTCTTTCTTTTTAAAATATATTTTATTTACTTATGTATTTGAGAGAAAGAGGGAGAAAGGGAGAGAGAGAGAGATTGAGAATGAATGCTGCCAGGGCCTCCAGCCACTGCAAATGAACTCTAGATGCCTGCGCTCCTTTGTGCATCTGGCTTACGTGGGTCCTGAAGAATAGAGCTGGTATCCTTTGGCTTTACAGGCAAATGCCTTAACCGCCAAGCCATCTCTCCAGCCCATGTTTGATTTCTTTCATCCAGCATGTTTTTGAGATTTATCCACATTGTAGCTTATGTGACTAGATGGCAAATTTTTGTATTCAGGAATAATCCATTGATTCAGAATACCATTTTGTTTATCTCTTCATGCTTAGATAGCTGGTTGGATTGTTTCTATATAGTTTTTGCCTTTTATGAATTAGTTGCTGTGAATATTCTTGCCAAAGTATTGCATACTCAAACATTTCATCTTTGATATATGCCTAGAATTAGAATTGCTATAATATTATGCACTAGTATATGTCTCATATTGAAAGAAACTGCCAAAGGTTTATGTTTGAGAATTCTAGGAGCTCCATATGTTCACTAATACCTAGTATTTTAGTCTGTTATTATTTTAGCATTCTCAGGGTTATGGTACTTCCCACTTATGGTTTCAATATGAATTTTCTGGATCATTTAAAAATGGGCATCTCTCTTCATGAACTTCTGTCTTCTTTGGTGAAATGTGTATTTAATTTTATTTTTGTTTTTTGAGGTAGGGTTTCACTCTAGTCCAGGATGACCTGGAATCTACTATGTAGTCTCAGGGTGGCCGTGAACTCACACTGATCCTCCTACCTCTGCCTCCCCAGTGCTGGCATATGCCATCACACCTCGCTTTAATTTTAATGTTTTTGTTGTTGTTGTTTAGGTAGAGTCACTCTATGCCAGGCTGACCTGAAATTCATGATGTAGTCTCAGGCAGGCCTTGAACTCACACTGATCCTTCTACCTCTGCCTCCCAAGTGCTGGGATTAAAAGTGTGCACCACCACACCCAGCTGTTCAGATATTCTTATCTACTTTAAAAATATTTGATTACTCAGATATAGGAGTGTTTTTATATTTCAGATACTGTTCCTTTGTCAGATATATGTGTTCAGTGAAAATTTCAGTTTATTATTTGGCTTTGTCTTGCCTTCCCTTTCTTCCCTCTTTACCTTTCTTCTTTCTTTACATATGTGTGTATATGTTGGGGAGCACATGTCTGCCACAATGTGTGGGGAGCTCAGAGGATAAGCACTAAGAGTCTGTTCTTCTTTTTCCTTTTTCTTTGAGATGCCTGGATTTGCTTGCTTCCAAACTAACCTAAGTCTAGCTGGCCTATGAGCTTCAGCTTTCGATTCTTGACCCCATCTTCTGTTTTCATAGTCACGTTGTGATCACAGACACATGTGTCATTTTGCATCTGGCTTTATGTGGGTGCTGATGAGTCTTGAATTCAGGTTAGCAGACTTTGTAAACAAATGTCTTTAACCACTGAGCCATTTCCCCAGCCCTGGCTTTTCCTTTTCTTAGTGGCTTGAAAGTACCTAAATTAAGTCAGGCATAGTAGCGCATATCTGCAGTCCCAGTACAGGAAGCTGATGAACAAAGATCATGAGGTTGAAGCTAGCTTGGGCTACATAGCAAGAGCCTGCCTCCAGGAAGTGTAGAAGTTGACAGTGTTAACTATGTTTGTCATTTCTTCTTTTGTGAGTCATAATTTTTGTATCTTAAGAATACATTACCTATGTTAAGTTCATGAAGACTTCTTTCTGTTTTGTTCCAAGTATTATAGTGCTAGTTTGTACATTTAGATACAGTATCTGTTTAGAATTAAGTTTTCTAGATAGTTGTAGAAAGTAGGGTTTAATCCTTGGTCTCATTATTCGATTTTTTCCCCCTTTAGCTCTTTACATATGTTTAAGACAGTTTTTATAGGGTAGTTTCTAGACACTTATATTGTTCCTTTTTTTCTTTCCAATTTACCAGTGATCACTATTTAACTGACCAGATTACAAAATCACCATGGTTGATACCTTAGTAAGTCATTTGATCTGGTCCTCCCTTTTGGCAACATATCTACCTTTCAGAAAATAGTTTGGCTTTTTCTGCATCCTACCTCATGGAACAGAGAATTTGAAGGGAAGTTATTTACCTCCTTGAAACAATTTCCAGCAGTAAAGATCTCACCAGTCAGATCCTCCAGGAAGATGGCTCCATATTTTAGAGACTGAGGAAGCCAAGGCTGTTAGCTTCATATGATTTGGCCATAACCACACAATCTGCAGATTGCTCTTTACTGACTTTAGGTTCGGGTACCCCATGCAGAGCCTTGTTGAGTTCCGCTGAAGATGTGGTGAAGAAGAACAAGCTGCAGTGCCTAGAGCACCTCTGAGTTCACATCACTGATCTCTGAGATTGTGATGCCAAATGCCAATTCATGTTCTGCAGAGACAGAGAAGGTGCCAGCTTTTCTTTCCCTACTAGCCACTCCAAGTCCAGTCCAGTTCTGAGCACTTGTCTGTATTCCTGGGCCGTGCTGAACTTCTGTATAGATTACTTCTTCCTTACCTTTTGGAGCATCTTTTGGGCAAATTTCTTTTGCCAGTGCTTTACCTTCAACCCTATATGATTCCTTCACTTTTTCTTCAGGGTTTCTGGCACAGCAGGAGCCCTTTTTCCTCCTCTTTGGTACCTCCATGGCCTAAGTCAGAATAGAGCATCCTGCTCTTTGGAATAGGCCATGTTTCTCTGTCATTGTGCCTTGTGATCTTTTACTGGAAATCAGTTATTTGAAAAAAGATCTGCCACCTCTCAACAGTCTTTGAAGGCTTGCTGTGTGTGTGTAGGGGTGTGTGTGGGGGAAGATCTCCAATAGTCAAGTGCAAAAGTTTAAGGTCTCACGTCTTTCCTGGAATTAGATCCTCCCTGTACCTGTATGCTAGTTTTTCTCTAGTTCCCCTGTATACATTGCTGCTGTCATGACTTCCTTTACCCAGCTTCTCTTAACTTCTTTGGAGTACTTTAGATGTTCTCTTTTTGTTTGTCAGTGATCTCTGACTCACAATCATCTGCAGGTCTATGGTTCCCTGTGGTTTCATGCAGTCAACCACCGCCTTGCACAGTTTTTATGCTAAGCTCAGATTGTGTGGTTTTCCCTTTGAAACTCTGAGGAAGGCAGTGAGGAAAACAGCTTTTGGGTAGCCTATAAATCAATGGTGCAAACAAGTCTCACTCATTTCTTTCTGTCATGAGGGACAGAACCAAGAATTGGGCCATTTCCTTCTGGCAACATTGAGGAGAAGGTATGGCATGGGTAATCAAGAACACCATGGAATTTACTACTATTTTGAATGTGACGCTTTTGGCTGGGTGTTTGCTTGTTTGCTTAAGAGCCTTGACTAGTTCTCCAAGCTCTCACGCTTATATTAAACAGCCCATAGAGTTTTAAAAAATAATGTTTTCGGGCTGGAGAGATGGCTTAGCGGTTAAGCGCTTGCCTATGAAGCGTAAGGACCTCAGTTCAAGGCTCGATACCCCAGGACCCACGTCAGATGCACAAGGGGGCGCACACGTCTGGAGTTTGTTAGCAGTGGCTGGAAGCCCTGGCACACCCATTCTCTCCTTCTCTATCACACTCAAATAAATAAATAAAAATGAACAAAAAAATTTTAAATTTAAATTTAAAAATTTAAAATTTAAACAAAGACCTAGAAATCTGTCATCCTCTAGACATCTTTTCATCAAATGTTAAATATTTTAAATTTAAAAACAAAATTAAATTTAATTAAATTTAAGAACAAAAAAATTTTAAATTTAAAATTTAAACAAAGACCCAGAAATCTGTCATCCTATAGACATCTTCTCATCAAATGTTATATATTTTCAAATACTTTGTCTATACCTGTTGAGATGATTATGTTTTGGGTTTTTTTTTTTCTATTTCTCTATACTGTTAAAACTAGTATTCATTAATTGTGCTTGTTCAATCCACTCTTCATTACTTGGAAAATCTCAGTCATATCACTTATGCTTTTTATGGATGGATATGCATGTGCACATATGTGCATATGGACATCAGAGGACAGCCTCAGGTGTCAGGAATGCTGTGTGCCTGGCCCAATCCCTGGTCTTTTGACTCCACAGTTTTGCCTTTTCCATAAAGTCATATAGTTGGAATCACACCCTATGGAGCCTTTTCAAATTGTCTTCTTTCACTTAGTAATATGCATCTCAAATTCTTCTGCGTCTTCATGATGTGTTAGTACATTTAAGCACTAAATCTTCAGTTGCTTGAATACACAGTTCATCTGTTCACCTGCTGAACCATTTTAGTTGCTTCCAAGTTTGGCAATTATGATTAAAACAACTAGAAAAATTCTTGTGTAGGTGTTTATGTGGATGCAGATTTAGAAATCCTTTGGGGAAATATCAAGGAATACAATAGCTGGATTTCATGGTAAGACCATCTTCCAAGTAGGCTCTACCATTTTTGCATCCTCACTAGAAATGAATGAAAGTTCCTCTTGGTCTCAATTTTAGCCTTTTCAATGTGATAGTATCTCCTTGTTCTAATTTTATTTCCCAGATTACACATGATAGGCAATACCTTTTTACATTCATATTTGCCATCTGCAAGGTATTTATTAAACTCATAAGTTTATATTTAAATTGAATTATTGTTTTTAAATTTTTTTGTTCATTTTTATTCATTTATTTGAGAGTGACAGAGAGAGAGAGAGAGAGAGGGAAAGAGAGAGAGAGAGAGAGAGAAAGAATGGGCATGCCAGGGTTTCCAGCCACTGCAAACGAACTCCAGATGCATGCGCCCCCTTGTGCATCTGGCTAATGTGGGTCCTGGGGACTCAAGCCTCAAACCAGGGTCCTTAGGCTTCACAGGCAAACGCTTAACCGCTAAGGCGTCTCTCCAGTCCTGAATTGTTTTTTATTATTAATTTTGAATCCTTTGTATACCTTGAATAACAGTGCTTTAACTTCATGTCATTTCTAAATATTTTCTAGTGTGGGGCTTTTCTTCTCATTCCCTTGATAGTGTCCTTCACAGAGCATAAAAATTAATTTTAATGAAGGTTAGTTTGTCAGTTCCTTATTGCATGAATGATGTTTCTCATTTAGGTCCGGTATCCACTTTGAATTCATTTTTTCTGTAGGTCTTGTCTAGATTTGTGGATCTAACAGTTTGGGAAGAGGCATATGAATGTGTATGCTGAAAATTTTTAAGGCTTAAGAAGTCATTAGACACCATTCCTAATTTCATTGTGCTTACATATAGAACAGTGTATTTTCTATCTAATACCCTGCTTCATATTTGTTCTTGGATCAGAATTAGATGACTTAGAGTGACATATAATGGCACTGAACACAGATACAAAAGTGTCTTTTTGAGTGTCCTGAGAGACTTTATATCTCTTAATCTAGTTCTGAGCGGTATTAGGGGACGTCACTAGTTAGCTAAGTCTCACATAGGTAAGGTTTGCTATTAGTTACTCTTTTGTCCATATTTAAATAATTTAATTTCAGTGACATTGGGAAGTAAAAGGTCATGATTAATATACCAAGGGCAGTGAGAAAATAAGGGAATGGCCAGTGCTAACATGTTTGAAGGTCTGGATTGAGTCTTGGACCTGACACTGACGGCTACCTTTTGCTCTTGTAGCAAATTAGCACAAATTTGGTGGCATAAACAACACAACAACTTTGTCTGGGCATTATGAGAGAATGTAAAGTGGATCTTACTGGGCTAAAGTCTGGTTAGCAGAGTTGATTTTTGTTAGGAAGCTCTAGCGAGAATCCAATTTTTATACCCATTCTAACCACTAAGGCCACTGCATATTTTGGCTTGTCACCCTTTTGTCCTTTAAGCCCATAAGTCCTCAGGCTGCTGTCATGGTTTTGTGTCCTACCTCCCTCTTCTACTTGTCAGGGCTCTTGTTGTTACATTGAGCCCATCTGGATGATTCAGATCTCTCAGTTTTAAAGATTAGCAAATATTAACTCCATCTACAACTTTCATCTATTTGTGCCATGAAACTGAAATATTTGTAAGTTGGAAGGATTTGGACACGTGGCCATCTTCAATAGGGGCATCACTGATTTGTCTGCTGCAAGCAGGTTGGCTCACAGCTAGTCATGTGGACTATTTGAGCAGTTTTGTTATTTGTGAAATATTATCCATTTTCAGACTTAGGTGAATATTATATGGGAAACTTTTATAGACACAAAAGTATTGCAGGTGTTATTTGTGTTAAAATTTGTACTGAATTTAGTACATGAAATAAGCAGATATCTAAGAGCTCACCGTAATCTTTTAGGTGCCCATAACTCAGGTGCTATCAGATTCAGGAAATTTGTGTATATGATAGTATGTTCTGCATAATGTATACATGAGATTTTTTTGCCATTTTTTCTTTATTATGTACATACCCAGTGTGTAAATAGCACATATTGGTACAATCCTTACCCTCATCCCTGTCTTCCACCCTCTGAAGGGACCCTCCTCATTGGGGGTGCCAGTTATCCACATGGGGACTATGGGTCGTGCATTGTGAGAGTAGCCATAATTTATGGGTAACAGGCAGTGTCTCTGTTCATAATGTCCCAACTTGTGGCTCTAACAATATTTCCACGCCCTCTTCTATGAATTTCCCTGAGCCAGGTTGGGTTTGTTTTAGGTCTACTTTAGTGATGAGGTCTTGGGAGCCTCTGTGTTTCTGGATATCTGGTTTGGTAGGAATTGATTGTTCTCTGTGTCTTATCTCCTTTATCCTTGTGCTGATACCAGGCTCACCAAGAAAGCAGCACTCTTATTCATTTCCCCAATTACTCTGGTTTCAGCTGGGGCCCTAGTGAGGTTCAGTAGACTGAATCTCTCCATAGGTTCTGTGTCCATCTGAAAAAAAGAAGCAGATTCTCCAATGGAAAGTAAAGTCAGCACCAGGTAAATGGGATAACAACTAATAGTTTAGAGAGAATTTAGTAAGTATAGGCCCTCTTGTAGCCCAAGATGTGGGAGCTTGATATTGGCGAGTGAACTCATTTTTCGGATAGGAAAATGACTTGTTTCCCAGTTCCCGTTATGGGTTCCATTCCACTGAGTGAATCTGTTAGCCAGCCCAAGAGGAGTTAGTTGCCCATTGTGGCTATGTGCCACTATTGCATTTGGGTGAGTATCACGTCAGGTTGTTTGCTGCTGAGTAGCTTAGACCACTAGTTGCTTAGACAGATGTTGGCCATTTTCCCCCAGTCCTTCATGTAGCACCTTCTGGCACTAGATGAACTAGCTGTCTGGGGACTGGCTCTCATCTGGATTCCAGCCAGGTCTCTCCATCTATGATATATTTAAAGTATGCTTTATACAAGCCCAATTCCCATCTCATTCATTAAGATTACTAGACTGGACAGTAAACTTAATGGGTCCCAAGGCCTGTGGCTCCAGTAATAACATCTTTTTGCAGTTACCCTCTTGTTGCGGGGACAGACGCTTATTCAGAAGCAGCTTATCGGGGGAAAGGGTTCATTTCAGGCTTGTAGCTTCCAGAGGAAAGTTCATCATGGTAAAAGAGGCTGGTTCACTTTATCATACATCCACAGCAGAGATAAAACAGAGAACATGAGCATGAGCTAGACCTAAACCCAACCCTGGTGACATACTTGCTCCAGTAGGGCTTCATCTCCCAAATGCTCCAAGCTGAGGAGTAAGTAGGAAACTTAAAAGGTTGTTTGGATTTTATGCTTTTTAAAATCTTTTAAAAGTTCTTATGCTTTGTTATTTAAAAGGAAGACCTATAAAAAAAAAAATCATTCTTGGAGCTGGAGAGATGACTCAGTGAGTAAAGTGCATGAGGGTCTGAGTTCAGATCCCCAACATGCATGTGAAAATCCCTGACATGGCAGTGCATGTCTGTAATCCCTGTACAGGGGAAGTGGAGACAGGAGGATCCCTGGGAGTTGCTGGCTAGATCATTTAGCCTAATCATTGAGTCACTGAACTCTGGGCTCAGTGATAGACTTTTTCAAAAAAAAAGGATGGAGAGGTAATAGAGAAGTAATGTCAACTCTTGCTGCCATATGTACACATACATGTGCATCTATTCATACACTTGCATGAACATGCATGCACATGCATACATGCACACATACATACACACAAAACCACATGCACACACATACAAAAATACAAAGTAATATTTTTTCATTCTTATGGCCATTTTGTCTTCTTTCTGGTTTCTTTCTTTTTTATTAATAAAAGCCATGGTCAACTGTCCCTGTGAACTCCCCGACCTCCCCCCCCCCCCCGCCCCCAGCTCCCACACACACTCTTTCCCAAGGCAGAGGACTTCATGTCGACTGGCTTAGTAGAGGTTTGGGTCTTCCTTACACATTTGTAGGCCATGTCTGCCTGCAAATGTCTAATAGACCTGACTTGCCATACTACCTTGGCTTCTGCAGAGAGGACCTTCTCCTAGGCTAGTAGAGCCTAGGCATAATGGTGATCCCACTCACTTCGCTCATGACTTTTCAGGATCCCGCTCTGGCTTATGGGTGTGCTGGCCAACAGTGTACAGCACAGCCTGGATTACTGCCCCTCATATGTCTTTAAGGTCACTTTTAGCTGTTGTGAACTGAAAGAAAAGCATTTTTTTAAATAAGCAAATAGAGTTTGAAGGTAAATAGACTTGTAGAATTTTATAACTTCTAGGTTCTTTGCTTTTTCCTGGACAGATGTAAGGAATGTTCTTCTCGTACATATATAACCTACATCTTAGCTGTTAGTTAAGGGAGTTAATGGGCTGTATATCTTTTTTTTTTTTTAAAGTTGTTTTTTTTTTTAATTTTTTATTTATTTATTTGAGAGCGACAGACACAGAGAGAAAGACAGATAGAGGAAGAGAGAGAGAATGGGCGCGCCAGGGCTTCCAGCCTCTGCAAACGAACTCCAGACACGTGCGCCCCCTTGTGCATCTGGCTAACGTGGGACCTGGGGAACCGAGCCTCGAACCGGGGTCCTTAGGCTTCATAGGCAAGCGCTTAACTGCTAAGCCATCTCTCCAGCCCTGGGCTGTATATCTTTAAGAGGATTCAGAGGGAATTCAGAGTGGCATATTTGTTCTCATTGCAGCATTAAACTACTTTCTGTAAATATAATTTCAGAAGTATCTAGTTTTTAGTTATTTGTGCATATTAAAAATAACTTGCTATTCATGTTCAGTGGTTTTTCTTTTTCTTTTTCTTTTTCTTTTCTTTCTTTTTTTTTTTTGTGAAACTTGCCACAACACGTGTAACAGATTATAAAAAGACTGCAGATGTAATAATGACAGCATGGTGCAGACTGTGCTGGCAGATACTGGGTGTAGCACGCTCTTTAATCATCAAGCTTCCATAGTGTGGGTGGTCATGGTCCCCACATAAGAGCACAAGGAAGCAGCTTTCCAGGCTTTTCAGGCTTTTTATTTCAGGAAAGTATAGCTTGTTCTCCCCACCATCCTTCTCCAGCCTCCCCCTTTATATTTTTGTCATTTAGATGATTTGCTTTTTCCAGCAAAACCTTACTGCACATACTTCTGCTCTCATTGTCTTAACTTTTCTTCTTCTTTTCTATCTCTAACAAAATGAAATTCATTTAACAATTAATTCAAATGTCTGTTTCAGCACAAAAACTAAATATGATCTTGTGGCTGTGTGGTCATCAGTAGTAAGTTTGGGCAAATTGAATTTAATCAACTTATCTCATTCCTTTTTCAGCTACATTGGCCCCTTTCTTCTCTGAGGCATCTGCATGTGGAAGGTTTTTTTGTCTCTCTTAAAACTGTTGTCCTTACTGCCTGCTTTGTTCTTGAGTCATCTTTTCTGTCTCTTTGCTGTTCTGAGATGGCCAGCCACAAGCCTACTAGTGTAGCCCAGGATAACCTGGCCTGGAACTCCATCATTATTACACATAATTTACTATGCTGAAGGAACTATGTAAAAATGGTTTTTAAATGGCATGTAAGTGTGTATACTATAAAAAATAGTGGCAACTAAAGTCAGAGTTAACTGTACATTTTATATAAGTTGGTAAGAATGAATGAGTTGCTTAGAATTATAATTTATAATGACATTGTCAGAACCAGCATAAAAGAAAGTAGAATGATCATATTTTGGAGTGAATACGTTCGTATACAAAATCTAGTCCTATGTGTAGTCATTTGGAGAGTCTTGTTATTGTTCATGAAAGCACTTAAAAATGTCTTAGTCATTTTCATTTATGATAAAACTAATCTAATTCTCTATTCTGATACTACTTGCCAAGCTTTAGATCACAGCAGCTTAATTAAAAAAAAAAAAGTGTGCTAATCCTCTTTGGTATTTTGAAGCTATTTTTGGGCACTCTTTGTTGTATGGCAAGTTCTACTGTGTTTATGGGGAGCCAGGGTGTTTGATGTGGGACCCTCTGACAGAGGGGATTGGAACTCCAGAGTTTGAGTGCAACTGGGACAAGTTAAGGATGTTGAATTTAACTTTCTTTGGATGTAGCTTTCATCTATAAATTGAAGGATTATGTTTAATTTTAAATGGAGTATGAGTGAGGCAGGTTGGTTTTGGTTTTAAAAGTCATTTGGAGTTTTCTGACCATATCAAAAGCAAGAATGTTGACATTTTTAATTTTCTTATTACTGGTTAACATATACTTAAGACTGTTTAGCTCTCCCTTTTCCTGAGCTTCCTGATGGGTCAACCCTCATTCACAGAAAATGTGTCAGGCAGTCCTTTGAGTCTCATTTCAGACTCACTGTGTGGTGTTTTTACAGAGTGTGCTTCCTGAGACCCAGAGGAGGTTCAGCTTTCACAGATATGTTCTTATTTAACTTCCCTAACTACCAACGTAGAATTAAAATGATTACATCCTCACGCTGAAGATCTGTGGTTCCATTCATAGAAATTATACATATCTCTATGAGAGACATGAGTAACAGAAGTCTGTGAGATCGAATATTACCTATACTATTTTTTGTGGTTGCTTGAATGAAATGAAAACATGAATATTTTATGTAATTTAAAATACTAGTCTTGAAATTAATTTACTTTCCTAGATTTGGTCTATAACAAACACCATGCTTCCATGCTTCTGGTGATGTTTACAGTACTGTATGCACTCTTAAATGTGTGTGGTATTGGAACTCTGGAAGGGATTAAATTGTCATGAAGACGCAAGAGACCCCCGCCCCCTCATGAACACCAACTGCAGGTCCTTGTCCAAGTCATGAAAGAATTGAAAAACATGGTAACAGAGAAAGGTAAATTAAAGAAGAGTTAAGATAAAAGGAAGAGCAAAGCAGGAAATTACTCAGGTCAAAAGAAGTTTTTCTAGGCTGGGAAGGGGGAGAGGAGACCAGGAAGATCTCCCTTGCATAGGGAAAAGTCTGTTTCAAGGGAGGAAGCCTTGAGAAGGGAAGGGAAGGGAAGGGAAGGGAAAGGGAAAGGGAAAGGGAAAGGGAAAGGGAAAGGGAAAGGGAAAGGGAAAGAGGAAGGATTTACCCACATGTTTCAGGCCCATTTATATGAACCAGTCATCCAATTACAGTGAGCCTAATCACCAAGCTCAGTTGTGTAGGGAGAGACCTGATTGGCTGGTGGGTGCCAGAGGAACATTTAGGAAGGGCCCATAGGGGGTGGGGGTGGGGGAGGTGGCTAAGCCTGGGAAATTGGAAAAGAAACAGGAAGTTATTGCTGCTGAATAGTTGTTACCTTTTGCCATCTTGAATGAGATTAAATCAGATGCAAGTTACAGTCCTGCCAGGACAGGCAAGGTGGCATCCATGTTTCTGTGGGCTAGTCACTAGCAGACTACCTATCAGGAAAGAAATTACCTTGCTCTTAATCTGTGTTATAAGCATTTCCCATTTGCTTTATGCTTTGGATTAGCTGTTGCCACAGTGTGGTCCAAGGACACCTCTATGTTTACCAGTACAGTAAGTGTTGATAAATAAAACAGATTAAAACTACTCATGCATATTGGGCCTATTTTCTGGTTCTCCAGTAGAATTTCTATGGGCGTCTCTGAGAGTTTTATGCAAGAGAGCTTATAAAATGTAGAGGGATGATAGTCCATAGTGATGTGGTACTGATTAAGTATCCATGCCCTTTTCATTTGCAGGCCATTTTTGTATATCTTGGCATGAATGAAGAATCTTTTGGGCAAAACTACCAGTGTCTTCTTATCAATTTAGTGAAGAACCATGGACTTCATAGTCATGATTTCTTTTATTAACTTCACTGATATTTCTTTGTACTTTGACAGATTCTGGGCCATCTACATTTTACTACGTGTCTTGACAAACTATAGATTGCTACTTTCACAGCTTTTCATGCTGCTATAGTTTGGGTATAGTTTTAGTGCGTTCATCAAGAGTGTGTGTGTTGGCAGCTTTGTCTTCAGTTGGCCATGTTAAGAGGCGGTACACCTTTAAGAGGTAGGACCTAGAGGGAGTTTCTTAGACTTCAAATGGCCTAAATATATAGCTCTGGCTTCTTGTCTAGGCAATGTGTTTTCCTGTTGTACACATCTCTGACATTGTTCCCTCTACTATTGGTGATGCAGGTAAGAGCCCTCACCAGAGCCTGAGCCATGCTCTTTGGACTTTTAGCCTCCCACACTGAGAACTACTTAATTCGTTTTTTCTTTGTAAATTACTCAGCTTCAACTATTTCATCATAGTAGTAGGAAATAAACTTAAATGTGCCAGTAATGGAACCATGATATTTCTTATGAGGATGGAACACATAATTTTTATGTAAACTTGGAGTGTTTCTTTTTGAAATGTTTTAATTTATTTATTTATATGAGAGGAACACATCCAGAGAACAAAAACAAACAGAAAGAGAGTCAATAAGGGTGTGCCAGGGCCTTCTACCACTGCAGACAAACTCCAGACACATTTTACATGTGTACTGGGCAGTCGAACCCAGGCTATCAGGCTTTGCAAATAAGCATCTTTAACCACTGACCAATCTCTCCAGCCTCAAACTTAGGATGTTTCTAACTACATCCATTTTGCTTTCTTGATTGTTGTTTTGTTTCATTTTATTTTATGATTTAAATTTTTTAAAATTTTATTCATGAGAGAGAGAGAGAGAGAGAGAGAGAGAGAGAGAGAGAGAGAGAGAGAGAAAATGAAGATGAGCACACCAGGGTCTTCAGCCACTGTAAACAAACTCCAGATGCATGTGCCACCATGTGCATTTTCATGGAGAATCAAACCTGGGCCCTTTGGCTTTGCAGGCAAATGCCTTAACTGCTAAGCCATCTTTCCAGCTCTTATTTTATGATTTATTTTTTTTTTTTTGAGGTAGGGTCTCACTGTAGCCCAGGCTGACCTGGAACTCATTCTGTAGTGCGAAGCTGGCCTTGAACTTATGGTGATCCTTCTACTTCTGCCTTCCGAGTGCTGGGATTAAAGGTGTGCCTCCCCATGCCTGGCTTGTTTTTATACTTTCTGAGACAATGTCTCTTGATCTCTCTTACTGTTTGATCTAGAACTTGCTACCCAGGGTTATAGTTTCCATTGATTTGTAGTTTTGTGATGAAGAAAAACAATGTATTTAACAAAATAGCCATTATTTTTGTCTTTAATTGTACTCTAAGTCTTATATCTTAGATGTGTCTTGCTCTGTAAGTATAAAATTAGGATGTCATTAGTCTGACTTTGAAGAAGAACCAAGCTTCTATAATTAGAAAAGGAGTCATGGGATATGATGTGGTCTTTCTCTCTTTATACAGTAATAACCCAAATCTTTAGAACAATTGATCATTGACAATTTGTGGCAGAGCTGATTCATTGAATTGGCCCATGCCAGGAAATCCAGCTCACTTCTGTTTGGCCTTGTCCTCTTTGAGTGGTCATCCCAAGCTGTGTTGGGGCAATTTCTCTAGTTTTCCTTGCAGGTAGTATCATCCTGGAGTCTTCCATTCATTCTGGAGTAATAAGTGAGCAGGAAGGTTTCCTGTCTTTAAGATTAATACATCAAGTTTAGGCTTGACATTGTAGGGTATTTGCATGATACTGAACTCATTATGCTGTTTCTTGAGTTGTGTCAATGCCTGATTGCTCTTTTTCAGTTTTATGCCAAGATTATAGTAGTCCAAAACCATCTACCTTCTATAATATGTGGGTTGAACAGCATATGTTTCTTTTTTTTTTTTTTAATTTTTTTGTTTATTTTCATTTATTTATTTGAGAGTGACAGTCAGAGAGAAAGAGGCAGATAGAGAGAGAGAGAGAGAGAGAGAGAGAGAGGGAGGGAGGGAGAGGGAGGGAGAATGGGTGTGCCAGGGCCTCTAGCCGCTGCAAACGAACTTCAGACGCGTGTGCCCCCTTGTGCATCTGGCTAACGTGGGTCCTGGGGAATCAAGCCTTGAACCGGGGTCCTTAGGCTTCGTAGGCAAGCGCTCAACCACTAAGCCATCTCTCCAGCCCATATGTTTCTTTTAAGTAAGCAAAATATAGGTGTATATCTTAGTATAGAAAGTAATGCCACATCACTAAGCTGAGGTTTGGACTATATCAAGGGACTTGGTTTCTGGAAATCTTTTTAAACTTAGAAACCTTTAAACCCACTATTACCTACCACTTAAAACTGAATCCATAGTAATCTTAGTAGGTGGCCTTCTTGTCTTGGTTATTATTAGAGTGTGCTGTTCGTTTCTTGTGTATAAAGAAGCAAATTTAAATCACCAGATGCTAAACCAGCAGATTTCAGTGTGGATTGGTGTAGCTCTTTTATGTGATGGCAGAAAATTTTTTTCCTCCCCATTTAGTTTATATAGAATCTGTCTTATTTCCCCTCCTGAAAAAAAGAAATAGCAATTTTGTTAGCAGACTGCTTTAAAGAAAATGCAGAGGGAAAGAGTGAATTGGACTAACATTGTGATCACTTTCATGAGTGTGGATGAGTATGGTCTTCACAACTTACTAGTTCTTTAATTCCTTGGCTTTCTTGTTCCTTCACATTTCCGAAGGTTTTTTTTTTTTTTTTTTTTTTTTTTTTAGGAACTTTCAAATGGAACTTTTAGCCTTGGAAGATTTCCACTAGAGTTGTGTGGTCTTTGCCACAGTAGCAGTCTGGTTTATTTTCCCTGTACTAGTCTCACAGAGATTAAGTGAACTGGAAATGATGAGAGACCAGCAGGATCAGAAGTGTCTGTGTTGTGTAGGCCTTTTCTCTTTTGATTGTGATAAAAAAATTATTTCACTGGAATGAACATTTACTTAAGATTTTGCTTTGTTTATTATTTGTTATTATTCCTTTTAAATACTTTATATAATATTGTTTACAATTTTCAAGAATGTTCTCTGAATTATATTATATTATTATATAATTATTATTATTATATTATATTATTATATATATATTATATATCTAAAGTTAAAATAGGGCTGGAGAGATGGCTTAGCGGTTGAGCGCTTGCCTGTGAAGCCTAAGGACCCTGGTTCGAGGCTCGGTTCCCCAGGTCCCACGTTAGCCAGATGCACAGGGGGGCGCATGCGTCTGGAGTTCGTTTGCAGAGGCTGGAAGCCCTGGCGCGCCCATTCCCTCTCTCTCTCTCTATCTGTCTTTCTCTCTGTGTCTGTCGCTCTCAAATAAATAAATAAATAAACAAAAAATTTAAAAAATAAAATAAATGTTTAAGAAAAAAAATAAAGTTAAAATAAGGGCTGAAAAGATGGATTACTGGTTAAGGTACTTGCCTGCGAAGCCTAAGGACCCAGGTTCTGTTCCTCAGAACCTATGTAAGCCAGATGCACATGGTGGCACATGCATCTGGAGTTTATTTGTAGTCATAAGTCATATAGAAATAAGTCATATAGTCATAAGAAAAAATAATATATCACTGGCTTGTTATTTGTGTGTCTTGAAGAATAATGAAGTTGTAATGTTAATATTTGTACTTTATATTTTAATACTGTTTTGTAGATTTCAAAGCAAATTATATATTACATCATTTAATTCTTGAAACAGTTTTTTTGTGTGTAGTATGTTTGATATGGTTTGTGGGTGTGGTGGGTGTGGTTATGCACATGTATGTGCTGATGCAGCCCTCCATGAGCCTTCTTGGAGTGGCTAGAGGAGAACATCAAGTGTCTCTCTTTATCACTCACCTTTCTTATGATGGATTCTTTTACTGATTGTGGCACTCGGTGTTTGTGAGTCCCAGCAATTTTCTTGTCTCAACTTCCCACAGAACTAGAGTTAAAAATGTGTGTAGTCATACCCAAATATTTATATGTGTTCTCGAGATTCAAATTCAGGTGCTCTTAGCCGCCCCCCCACCCTGCCAGGCATTCTTGCTTGTGCAGAAAGGGCACTTAACCACTGAGGTAGCTCTTACCGTAAGCAGTTTTATGATGACTCTGGATAGCCACCTTGATCCCCATGTTATAGATGAGATACAAATGAAAGGATTTTGCCTAAAATACCCGGACTGGTAAGTGAAGGAAACAAGCCAAAGACTTATGTCCCAGAACCTTGCTGCTCTTCTGGGACAGTGAGGAAAAAAACCACTCTGGCTTTGCTCAGACCACCTCAGGGTTTACAGGATATCTTGTGATTGAGCGGTGAAAGGGGAACATCCATTGTTCTCTGGTCTCCATGTACATATCTATACAGAACGTGAATACCACATACCAAACACACACATCCCTCCCTCCCACCAAAGGATCTAAAACGTTGAGGAGGAAATGAAGTATGGTAGTATTCTATCTCAACAACAGAACATTGTACTAAGGTGAATGAGTGCGTTTTGAAACTCTGGAAGGAAGTCATTGTTGTAAACATTCATCCTTGAAGTGGAATCAGCTGGTGTATTTTTCCCCTCCAATCAGCTACTCCTTCCTTTGACAAATAGAATATCTTTGTGTGCCAGGCCCTGTATGTGCTACATTGGTGTTCAAATGATTCAGGAGCAAGTAGCTGTCATTCAGGACATACTCAAACTGAGGCATGTGGGGCCATGGAAGAAGGGTGATCCAGTACAGACCAGGGCAGATGGCAGAGGTCACAGGAGGTAAGAAGGGCTTTGGTTATGAGGTGGCATTGTATAGCCCAACTGTGGGGAGTCTGGAGGGTGGGAAGTGACAGGCTGGGAAGAGTCCTAAATGCATAGCCCAAGTGTAGGGTATTTACCAGGTTACTTTAAGGACATTATACTTGGCAAGATTCTCAATCCTTTCAGAGCCAACACCAATGTTTTTTCAAAGTAGAAGTTTTATAATACCTCTGTATTGGGCAGAATTTATAGAGGTATAGAACCAATAGAAAAAATACATACTATAAAGGGAATTCACTGTATTTTTTAATACAACAGGGGTAGGATAATATAATAATTGGCTATCTGCTTGCTGAACCCAGTATCTTAGTCCATGATGGATGCTTTGGTAGTCTCACTCTGGCACTGAAGGCTTAGAAGACTCCTGGAGAGTGATTTCCACATTGGAAGGCTGGAGAAGTTGGAATTTGATGTCATTTAGGTTAGCAGGAGCACCAGTAGCAGCAAGGACAGACATATTCTCTCAGCAAAAGGCAAGGGCAAGCAGGCAGCACTGCTTTTCCTCAGACCTCTTTATGCCTGGGTTACCCTTTTGGGAGGTGCTCTCTACTCTGAGGGAGGGCCTGTCCCCCCTCAGATAATACTTCTTGGAGACATATCTGTGGATCTACCCAGAGCTGTGTCTCTTAGTTGATTCTAGATCTGATCAAGTTGATGATCAAGGTTAGCTATCATAACTTACAACTTCTGTATCAGGTCTTTTCTCATTGCTAGGATAAAATACCTCACCAGAAGCAGGGTTGTTTACAGCTCCAGAAGGTAGAATCCGTCATGTCAAAGAAGGCATGGTGGCAGGAGCACAAAACAGAGCTGGTCACACTGTCTGCAATCAGGAAGGAGAGAGAGAGAGAGAGAGAAATGTTGCTGCTTAGCCAGCTCTCTCCTTATGTAGTCTAAGACTGCAGCCTGTGGAATGGTGTTGCCTACAATAAAGTGGGAGTTCCCACCTCAGTTAAACTTACCAAGATAACCCATCACATAGCATAGGCTATCCTAATCTACATAATCCCTTACAGGTGATTCCAGATACTGACACAATAAACCATCACAACTTTTTTGACTATGAGATGCCATTACCTGAAGTGCTTTTATTGATACTGAATTTTTTTCCTTATATAAAATGAGTTATCTTAGGGTTAGAAGCTAAGTCTGTAGCAAGTTACTATCAAATTATTTTGGCTAACACTTTTGTATATGTAATATCTGGTACATGTCAAAATAACTGAGCATAAAAAGAATCAAGAAGGGGGCTGGAGAGATGGCTTAGTGGTTAAGACATTTGCCTGCAAAGCCAAAGGATTCTGGTTCTATTCTCCAGGACCCACATAAGCCAGATGCACAAGGCAGCACATGTGTCTAGAATTTGTTTGCAGTGGCTGGAGGCCCTGACCTGCCCATTCTCCCTCTCAAATAAATAAACAAATAAAATATATTAAAAAAGAACCAAGAAGGGCTGGAGAGATGACTTAGTGGTTAAGGCACTTGCCTGCGAGGCCTAAGTACACGTGTTCAACTCCCCGGATCCCACATAAGCCAGATGCACAAGCTGATGCATGTGTAATGTTACATATGTGCACAAGGTGGTACACATGTCTGGAGGTCCATTACAGTGATTGAAGGCCCTGGCATGCCACTTTGTGCATATTCTCTCTCTCCCCCCGCCTCTGTTGCTTGCTCTCTCTTATTTAAAAAAAAAAGAAAAGAAAACAAAATTGAATTTGTACAAGCAGAAGACAATAAAACAGACACTCTGGAGCTCCACATATTGATATTTTATGACTCAGATTTAAGGTAGCAACACTATAGTCAATCTGTGTAATCCACCATATTAAAAATGAAAAAAACATAGGATTGTGCCAATTAATGTAGAAAAAAATCATTTCATACAGTCCAATACCTATTTGTACTTTAACTTGAAGTGAATTTACTGAATACATACATTTTAAACACTTAATAATGAAGCATTGATCGGATACAAGATAAGAATACTTACCTGTTATAGCATTAGAAGTTTTAGATTTTATTGTGAGGCAATAAAAATGAATGAAAGGGAAAAAAAATCCTGTCCCTATTTACAAATGGTTTGTTTTTGTAGAAAGTGTCACAATCTACCAAAAACAAGCCAAAAATCTGATCCTTAGAACACATAAGTGAGATCAATTGAGCTGCAAGAGACAAGGTCAACACACAAAAATGGGCCTTATTTCTGTACGCTAACAGTGAGCATCTGGAAACTCAAAATTGAAATATAGTATCATTTACAATGTCTCTAAAGGAATGGGAATACTGGGATAACTGCCTAACAAGGCAGATCTGTGTGCCATCTATTACAAAATGCAGATGAAATAATGTGTCCATGCCTAAAAGGCATGGAAGAGTCAAAAGTATCAATTCTCAAAATTGATCTGTCCACTTAAAGCATTCCCTATCACAATCCTAGTAAAGATTTTTGTAGATGTAACAAAAATAGAATAAAGTATGAGGTAGCATTCTATTCAGTACTAAGGTTGTAGTAGTGATAATAATTAGATACGTGGCTGAATAGAGCAGAATAGAAACTCTGGAGGTAGACCCACACAGTTGTGCTCACTTGTCTTGGAAAAAGGTATACAAAGCAATCCTCTGGGAGAATCTCAACAAATGATGTTGGAGTAATTGAACTTTGACCTCAACCTCATAACTTATACAAAAATTTACTCAAAATGGATCAGGGTTTTAAATGTAAACTGGGAAACTGTAAGACCTTTGCACAACAGGAAAGCATTAAGATTAGAGGTAGATTAGAGTTCTTGGACTTGATGCCACAATCATACTATGTAAATGGAGAATCTATTGTTAGGAAGACAGCAAACCTTAGCAGAAAATAATGTGTCCAAACCCATGTGAACATAAGAAAAGCTAGGAGAAAGAATTTTCAGACTGTATCTGATGAAAAACTAGTAGCAGGAGTCTTAAGACTCAGTGGCTAAAGAAGAACTACCAGAAAATGAGCAAACAGACATCTCACCAAAAAAGTGAAATAGGGGCATGAGCAAAAGGGTAAGTAGGCTGGGTGTGGTGGTGCATGTCTTTAATCCAGGCACTTGGGAGGCAGAGGTAGGAGGATTGCTGTGAATTTGATGCCACCCTGAGACTATAATAGTGAATTCCAGGTCAGCCTGCATTTGAGTGAGACACCCTACCTTGAAAAAACAAACAAAAACAAAGAAAAAAGGAAGGAAGGAAAATAAAATAAAAGGAAAATAAAAGCACACAAAAACCTTAGCATCATTTTACATCAGGAAAGTACAAAAAAAAAAAAACAACACAAAACCAACCAACCAACAAACAAATAAACCACCATGAGCTGTCATTACACACCCATTCCTGTTAGAAGGGCCAAGGTAAAAACCCTGTGAGAATACTTAATTACTGGCAGAAATGTGGAGGAGATGTGTTACTCATGCATTGTTTTGGTATGAATCTAGTTGTGTACATCATCTGATACCAAAGGCTCTCATATCTCCCTAGTCACACCACCTTTGACAGTTGGGCTGATTGCTGCCTTCTCACAGAAGCAATGTGTGTGAGAAGAAAATGTCGTAATATCTTCAGATAGGAACGAGATGAGGTAAAATCCTTTAAGAATGAGGCAGTTGTAAAAAATACTTGTTTTCATGTAGAGAGAGGGTACAAAGAGAGGGAATGGTTGACCAGGACCTCTTGCTGCTGCAAATGAACTCCAGTTGCATACTCCACTTTGTGTATCTGGCTTTATGTGAGCACTAGGGAATCGAACCTGAGCCATTAGACTTTGCAAGCTGGTGCCTTAACCTCTGAGCCATCTCTCTAGCCCAGAATGAGACATTTTTATAGAAAAAACTGGGAGAATTGTTATCAGCAGATTCCCATTAAAGTGAAAGTCAAAATTGTTCTTAAAGAAGAAGGAAAAATGACCAAAGTAATTCTGTACCTCTTAAAAATATGTTAAATATGACTGCTTTATGTCTAAAGCTGAATATATAGAATGTGCTCAATAATATTCCCTAATGTACATTACATACATATATGTATATATGCATGTATGCATCTGTGCTTGTTTGTATGTGGATTATTATGTATGAGTGCAGGCTCTTGTGCCACAGTGCACATATGAAGGTCAGAGAACAACCTTGTGAGTTAGTTCTCATCTTCTACTTTGTTGTATGTGCCAGGACATATGGCCTGCAAGCTTCCAGGGATTCTTCTGGCACCTTACAACATTCTATATTGTCATAGGAGCCCTGGGAGAGCCACCATGTAGCTTGATGTGTGTTCTGAGCATCTGAACTCAGGACCTCACACTTAAACAGCAAGTTCTTTACCCACTGAGCCATCTCCTCAGCCCTGATGACAGATATATTGGGTGAAATATTTATAAGATAAAACTCTATGATGAGATAATTATATTTTTCACTTATTTTTAGCAGTATAGTTATTGCTTACTATTCAGTGAATTTCTTCCTGTTCCCATCCTCACAAGTAATCATTAGATAAAGGAAGGCCAGGAAATGTGGTGTGAAATGAAATCTTGGAAGAAAAATCTTGGGACAAACAGAATTCTAATGTTACTGCAGTAGCTATGAAGCTTTCTCTTATGAGTATACTTTTCTATTTGTTGTTTGATTGATTGGAGACAGAGCTTTACTCTGTAGCCCAGAGTGACCTTGAACTCATGGTGATCCTCTTGCCTCGGTCTCCCACATGATGGTATCATGGGTGTGTGCCCTTATGCCATGCTTGGAGTGACTTTTATACCTCTGACATTTTCGTGATCTTTCCCCAATCTGTTCTTCTTATTATTAGTAATTTATGAAAATGCTTCAGTCTAATTAAAGTATTTTTGTTTAATAGACATTTCAGAGGAGTCTATTAATGATATACTTGTATGACATTCTATAGTTTGTTCATACATAATTATATTTAATAATTCCTCATGTCATATTCTCACTTTGGACATAAGATAATTGAGGCTTTAGATATGAAGGACATAGCAAGTGGGATAAGCTGGGAAATAGGACTTAGACTTTTCAACTTCCAGTTCAAACCTTCTGCTAGGTTTCTCATCACAGGGGCACCAATTGTAACTTGAAAGTGTCTCTGTCAGGAAACAGGGAAGTGAACAGACTCACTCTACTATCTAAGCCTGGGTTGAGGAGAGAGTAGCAGCAAAACAAGACAGGATTCAGGAAGTACAAGGTAGATTATATGATAGTAGTTGGGGCAGAAGTGTGTCAGCAGCAGGAGAGACAAGGCTGCTCTGGGGGTGGTCAGTCAGAGGCATTCAGTAGGTGTATGTCCTAGGGATGTGTTGTAGCACCTTAGAGCTTTCAGTATGAGGGACATGTGAGCAAACATGGATCCAGAGGTTTGCAGTCAAAATTCTCTTCGGAGAGAGCAGTGAGTGAATAGAGGCCAGATTAAAGCAGGGGATGAGGAATTTTCTCCGTGGTTAAAGGCTCTGATTGTAAAGCCTGTTGGCCTGGGTTCCATTCCCCAGTACACACATAAAGGCAGATGCAGAGTGGCACATGCATCTGGAGTTTAATTGCAACAACAAGAAATACTGGCATGGTCTGAATCAATCAGTCAATCAGTCGTGCACTCTCTTCCTTTCTCTCCAAATAGATAAACAAATACTTTTTTTTAAGCAGTCTGTAGAATGAATATGAGGTGGGGAAGCAGAAAAAAGATGAATTTAGTTTATCAATGTTCTCAGGAAATTATGCTAAGTAGAGAGCAAAGAAATGGTCAATAATTAGAAAGGCGGTATGCACTAATTTTCTTTGAAGCTGATGTGTGTTGATAAGCTGATGGGAGCAATCTGGTTATGGTGCAGAAGAGTAGGGAGGGTACTGGCCAGGGGAAAGATAGTCATATCCCTGGTGGATAGTTGCACTTTGTGGATGGAGGCTCTTCTTCCATGGGATTCAGAGTAAAGGGAAGAAATAGAATGTGTAGGTAAGCTTGTAAATTGATTGTTGGTGAGATGAGAGATACTTATTGTTTACTCAGCTATATATGAGGTGAGGTTCTCCACCTGGAGTTTCAGAGATGGAATGGTGGTTTGATGAGGGAACAGATGGAAATCATTACTGAGCAGACAGCCATGCCAGTTGATGGAGGAAGAATAGGAAGATGGTCAGGTGCTGAGCTCCTAGTAGCATTGTTGTCTGAAATCAAAGCCAGCACAGTGGTCTGTGTTGTTTGCAGTCCTCAAAGCAGTGACCAGCTGTGTGGACGCTGGGGAAGTGGTGTGGAGTGAATCCACAAGGGTGGTGGTTCACAAGGTGAGTGCCAGAGTATACTAAAAAAAGGAGGTTGGTAGGGAGCGAGGGTGTTGCAAAGAGTTACTTAATGCCCTGCAGAGTATTTTTAAACACATGATCTGCTCAGAGTAAACTCTTAGTAAAGCATCTGCTTTTGCATCTGTCTGTGACCTTCTATAAACAGGCTTATAAATATATTTCAATTTAATTTGTAGTGCTGTTTTATCCAGGCTTATTTTCCCAAGCCTTTTCATTTTGGGTTTTGGTAAACCAACTTTTACTATCCTCCAACCCCCAGAACTAATGAGTGAGCAAGCAAGAGGTTCTGTAAGCAAAAGTAAAAACTGCAGACTGTTATGATTGGACCTGTGTTTGGAAATTTTGTGAATTGTGTTATGTCAGCATCCTGCTCATGGAATAGGCTGTATAAACAGTGGGTGCTGGGAGAGTGTATGAATGAGCAGCCTTCCTTCTTGCTTTCAGACTTAACCACCGCAATTCTCCAGATTTCTCAGTGTTTATTTCATATTAAAGAGGGCTCTAAAAATACCAGGCCAGTTAGGCTTTATTATAGATCATTTCATTTAAACTGCACTGGGTCATGTAAATTTTTAACAGAGGAGGGGAGAGAAGTGAAGGTAGGATTTTGAAGGAAAAGCCATAGAAATGTGTCTGCAGCAGTTTGTTTTGGCTGTGAATATAAAATGCAAAAAAAGGTAGGAAATGATTTGTCCTGTATTTAAGTTAGAGCTGTTGGTGAATAGCATCACAGAATACATAAATAGCAAGTAATCACAACAATTGAATATATCAAGGTAAAAATTACAAGAAATTGTCTATTTGAATCTGATTTAAAATATCAGTAACTTATCATTTGTGATATTACTTAAAAATTTATAGAGGCATGTAATTCTGTCATCTTTAGAATTCAGCAAGATGAGAAAAGCATGAGGGTGAATTTGGCTTCAGGATAAGAGACAAGACAGGGCCTGTGAAGCAGTCCAAGGGATGAGTGCTCATTTGGGTGGGGGGGGGGGGGCAGAATGGACATAAAAATTCTGAGAGAAAGGAAAACCATAGGAATTATACAAAGAGAATTATAGTAAAGCAGATTCAAATGCTAATGTCTTAAGTTGCCACATAATAACTTTGTTAGGGCAAATATGGTCCATTGATCCTGAAAGCATGGGCAGTGTTGGGCATGGTGACTCATCCCTGTAATCCTAGTACTTGAGAGGTTGAGGCTGGAGGATTGCTGTTAGTTTGAAGCCAGCCTGGGCTATGGTGTGAGACCCTGTCTCACAAAAGATAAACAAAAAAAGAAAAAAAAAAGGCACAGTCAGCAACAAGTACAAAGGACAAGAGCTGTTTGCCTTGAACTACCAAGAACCTTGACCTTTTCAGCAGTCCATGCAGTGAGAGCACTGGGTCTATGAAAATGGTGGTGTGGGTATTTGAATGTGAAGTCTCAGAGGACAAGGTGGCATGGAGCAGACAGTATGAGAAACCTGCCTGACTGCGTATCCTGTAGCTGTGGTAGCAGTACTGTGACCCTACCTTGGTAGTGTCCAGGAAGTGTAGTCCTAAGGTGGTAAGGTAAAGACCACAGTTCTAATATGGGAAAATGTGAAATGCTAGGTCTAGCATAGGTGATGGATAGTGGTTGAGTTATAGGCCATCAGAGCTATGAAACAGAATATATGAGTCACTTCACTCTGTCTGCTACTGCTGAGGGGAGCTTCTCAATCTGGCCTGGTTTAGAGCCACTGAACTGTGGAAACTAATGTATATTTTGACCTACTGTGAGCCAGATCTGGAGTTGGGTGGACTGCATATGTGGTTGCCTTTGGTCCTCCTGACCATAATTGGTATTGTTTTCTGCATTTCAAAGAGAAGAAACTGTGAAGCTTGAAGACACTCAGTGGTTTTCTCTGCTGAGTGGCAGACCTGCTAGCAGACCCCCCAAGTGGTCTGAGTGCAAGTCCTGGGTTGTTTTCAATCTGGAAAGCTTTCTAACTCATCTCCTCCAGTAGTCCCACTGCACATGGTGGGTGAAGGCTTGAGGTTTTGGACCAGAGGAGGGAGTGGCTCCAGCCAGGGTGGGGAAGCCACAGAATGACTGGACCATCCCTCTCTGCTGCTGTTTCCAAGTTTCTTTCCCCAGCTATTACATGGGCTGTGGTAAGGCTCTAGGATGATCCTCAGACACATGCTGCTGGTGGAAGGTGCGATTATCCTTTTGGAGAGGCTGATTCTAGGGCCTCATCCACATGCTTTGTGATTTTGTGGTTTAGTGGAACCAAGGTGGTCTTAGTGGTTAAGGCATTCAGACAATTCAGGCTGAGGTGTCTGCTCATTACACTATGAGAAACCTCAATATAAGTGAATCAGCTTCACATTTAGCTTTCCTTGGGCCCTTCTATACATTTTATATTATATTATGATGAGCTTAGAGTGATAACCTCATTCTCAGAACAGAATGTAAGAACAGGCCATTGTGATGATTGATGTTGAGGGCACGAAGTGAGTTTGACCATGATAGTGAAGAGGGAAAATAGGGTTAGAGGGAAAGGTGTTGTCTGTTGGGCCATACCCCATCTTTGCTCAACTGAGTTACAGCAGCTGCTGATAATCAGGGATGTGCTGTGAACACACAAATCTGCTGCTTGGTCGCATGTATGAGCCTTGCTTAATTTTGTAGCTGTCCTATGAAATCAGGTTTAATTATTTTTTTCATTCTCTCTCTCTCTCTTTGTGTGTGTATGTGTTTGAGAGAGAGAGAGAGAGAGAGAGAGAGAGAGAGAGAGAGAGAGGGAGAGAAAGAGAGGGAGAGGGAGAGGGAGAGAGAGAGAGATGCATATGTCATGGTGTACTTGTGGAGGTCTTAGAACAATCTCAAGGTATTTTCTCTCTCCTTTGTTCTTTGAGACAAGGCCTCTCATTGTTTTGCTGCTGCATGTTCTAGTATAGCCGGCCATGAGCTCCAAGATTCTCCTTATTCTACCTCCCATTGTTGTAGGCACAGTGACATAACAGATACATGTGCCACTGAGCATCTGGCTTTATATGGGTGCTAGGGAATCAAACTTGGGCCAGAAGACTTTCAAGCAAGTATCTTTAACTGCTGAGTCGTCTCACCAGCCGTATAAAGTCAGTTTTGTTTTTTTTCAAATGTAGTTGCAAGAACAGACAGTGAGTATGGATGTGCCAGGAGCCTCTTCTTGCTACAGATCAACTCTAGGTGCATGTGTCACTTTCTGAGTCTGGCTTTAATTGGGTGCTGGGAAATTGAACCTGGGATGGCAGGGAGGATAAAGCCAAAAATAAAAACCTCAGCAAAATACACATTTTACTAAAAAGTGAGGTGTATAGGAAGTTGAAATGGCAGTGGAGAAGTAGGAGAGATCCAGAGCATCCAGAGCCCACACAGGCCAGCAGAAGCATCTCCGGCAGGTCCACCAATCACGGCAGCAGTGGCAGTGCACCAGAAAGCCACCAGGTCTGCTTGAGGCGCAGGAAAAGCCAGGTGAGGAGATTTTCCACTCACACTGGAGCTCTCTGCAAACTCAATAAATGTGCAGTGAGAGCGGCAGTGAACAACGGAGGAGCAGATCACAAAGTAGAACACATGGAACAGCGAGAGAACTAGAGCACCATCGGCAGCCTCCCCTCCCCCACTGCCAGTGCCCAGCTCCAGCGAACAGAGCAACGGTCCAGGGACCTGGCCATGCCAACTTGAACCAACAGTGGGACCCAAGCAGTAACACAGGTAACTGGGATTACAGCAGGAAAGGGTCTCACCTGGTCACAAGCTGACTAGGAACCCTCAACAAATCAGAAATCTTAAACTCTTATTGTCAGGATTAAGGGTGTGGGTGGGGCACCACACACCCTAAGGGACAGTTAGAGGATCTGGTTGTCATAATTCCTACTCATGGATAAATACTCTGAGAGTCTTGAGAGCCACACCTAACACCTTTATAACATCACATTGTCTGATACATCTAATAATATCCAGCTAACTAGAAAATCCAATCTTTAAATAATCCAGGATGCAAAAATATAAACATTATAACACAAGAAACACTAAAAATCAAGAAAATACAAATCCACCAGAAAGTATTAATACATCAGAGATAATCTCCAGTGAGAACGAGTTAGAGGAAATGACTAAGAAAGATTTCAAAAGAATGATTATAAATATGTTCAAAGAAGTCAAAGAAGAAATCAAAGAGGAAATCAAAGGTATCAAAGAAAGCATAGGACACCAATTTAATGAAATAAAGAGGTCAATTTTAGACAGAAATAAGGAAATAGAAATAATAAAGAAAAATCAGTCAGAATTACTAGCAATGAAGAACACAGTTAATGAAATAAAAAACCCTGTAGAAAATTTCAACAGTAGAATGGATGAAGGAGAGGACAGAATATCTCAGCTAGAAGACCAGGTGGAAGATCTAAATCCTACAAAGAGAAAGACAAAGTAATAGAAAACTATGAGTGGGAATTTCAAGATATTCGGGACACTATGCAAAGATCAAACATAAGAATTCAGGGCATAGTAGAAGGAGAAGAATTTCACTCCAGAGGCATTGTAGGCGTCTTCAACAAAATCAAAGAAGAAAAATTCCCCAAATTGTGAAAGAGGTGCCAATGCAGATATAGGAAGCCTTTAGAACACCAGCCAGACAAAACCTGGAAAGAATCTCTCTTCGCCATAAATTTAATCAAACTACCAAACACACATACCAAAGAAAAAATATTGAAAGCAGTCAGAGATAAAAATCAAGTTACCTAAAAAGGCAAGCCTATCAGGATTACAGCAGATTACTCAACACAAACTTTAAAAGCCAGAAGGGCATGGAGTGATGTATTCCAAGTCCTGAAAGGTAACAACTGTCAACGAAGGTTACTAAATCCGACAAAACTATCCATTCAAATAGATGGAGAAATAAGGACATTCCATGACAAAAGCAAGCTAAAGGAGTATTTGAAGACAAAACCAGCTCTACAGAAAATACTTAAAAGAATCCAATGCTGAAGAGAAGGAAAAGCACACATATAAGGAACCTGGAAAAAAAAAAACAACAAAAAACAATACTCAAATACTAGTTAACACAAGAGAGCAAAGGTAAACCGGAAGAACTGGAAAAAAAATGGCAAAAATGAATACACACCTTTCAATATTATCTCTTAATATCAATGGCCTCAATGCCCCAAACAAAAGGCATAGGTTCGCAGACTGGGATAAAAACCAGGATCTTTCAATTGGTTGCCTCCAAGAAACCCACCTTTCTACAAAGGATGGACACTATCTTAGGGAGAGAGGTTGGAAAACGGTGTTTCAAGCAAATGGACCTAGAAAACAAGCAGTGTTTCCTATCCTAATATCTGACAAGGTAGACTTCAGTCCACAATTAGTCAAGAAACGTAAGGAAGGTCATTATATATTGATTTAAGGCACCTTCCAACAGGAGGACATTACAATCTTAAACATATATGCACCTAACATGGGGCCACCCAAATTCATCAAACAAACACTATTAGAACTAAGGTCACAGATAACACCAAACACAGTGGTTGTGGGTGACTTCAACACCCCACTGTCATCAATTGACAGGTCATACCAGGAAAAAATAAACAGAGAGGCATCTGTACTAAATGAGGTCATAGAAAGAATGGACCTAACAGATATCTACAGGACATTTCATCCAAATGCTGCAGAATATATGTTCTTTTCAGCAGCACATGGAACATTCTCTAAAATAGACCATATATTAGGACACCAAGCAAATCTTAACAAATTCAGGAAAATTGAAATAATTCCTTGCATTCTGTCTGACCACAGTGGAATCAAACTACAAATCAATAGCAAGAACATTCTGTCTGACCACAGTGGAATCAAACTACAAATCAAGAGCAAGAAAGGCTATAGAGTATACACATAATCATGGAAATTAACAAAAAACTAAATGATGAATGGGTCAATGAAGAAATCAAGAAGGAAATCAAAAAACTTATATAGTCAAACGATAATGAGAACACAACATACTAAAATCTCTGGGACATAATGAAGGCAGTCCTAAGAGGTAAATTTATAGCTTTATGTGCCTATATTAAGAAATTAGAAAGGTTGCAAGTAAACGACCTAAGGCTTCACTTTAAAGCCTTGGAAAAAGAAGAACAAGACAAACCAAAAATCAGTACATGGGAAGAAATAATAAAGATTAGGGCAGAAATTAATGAAATAGAAATAAAAAAAAAAACAATCAAAAAATTAATGAAACAAACAGTTGGTTCTTTGAAAGGATAAACAAGATTGATAAACCCTTAGCAAACTGACCACAAGAAAGAACGAAGAGACATAAATTAACAAAATTAGAGATGAAAAAGATAACATCACAACAGATACCAGAGAAATTCAAAAAATCATAGGGACATACCATAAAAGCATATACTGCACAAGATATGAAAATGTGGAAGAAATGGATGATTTCCTTGATTTATATCCCCTCCCTAAATTAAATCAAGATGAGATTAATCACTTAAATAAACCTATAGCAAGCATGGAGACCTGAACAGTTATCAAAAATCTCCCAACTAAAAAAAGCCCATGCTCAGATGGATTCACTGATGTGTTTCACCAGACCTTCAGGGAAGAGCTAACGCCTTGCTTTGTAAGCTTTTCCATAAAATAGAAAAAGAAGTAATCCTACCAAATTCCTTCTATGAAGCCATCATCACGCTGATAGCAAAACCAGGCAAAGATAGAACAAAAAAGAAAGTTACAGAGCAATCTTCCTCATGAACATAGATGCAAAAATTCTCAGCAAAATATTGACAAACAGAACACAAGAATATATGAAAAAGATCATTCACCCTGACCAAGTAGGCTTTATCCCAGTAATGCAGGGATGGTTCTACATATGCAAATCGATAAATGTAATACATTATATAAATGGACTGAAAGACAAAAATCACATGATCATCTCATTAGATGCAGAGAAAGCGTTTTACAAAATCCAACATCCCTTCATGATAAAAGTCCTACAGAGACTGGGAATAGAAGGAACATATCTCAATATAAAAAAGACTGTTTGTGACAAGCCTACAAGCTAACATATTACCAAATGGTGAAAAACTGGAAGCTTTTCCACTAAAATCAGGAACAAGACAAGGGTGTCCACTGTCCCCAGTTTTATATAATATAGTTTTGGAAGTCTTAACCATAGCAATAAGGCAAGAGACACACATTAAAGGGATACAAATAGGAAAGGAAGATATCAAGTTACCATTATTTGCAGATGATATGATTCTATACATAATGGATGCTAAAGACTCTACTAGCAAACTGTTAGAGCTGATAAACACCTACGTCCATGTAGCAGGATAGAAAATAAATACACAGAAATCAGAAGCATTCCTATATGCAAACAACAAACATATAGAGGATGAAATCAGAGAATCACTCCCATTCACATTTGCATCAAAGAAAATAAAGTACCTTGGAATAAACCTATCCAAGGAAGTAAAGGTTCTCTACAATGAAAACTTTAAAACACTCAAGCGAGAAATTGCCAAAGACACTAGGAAGTGGGAAAACATCCCCTTTTCCTGGATTGGAAGAATCTACATTGTGAAAATGGCAATCTTACCAAAAGCAACCTACACATTTAATGCAATCCCTATCAAAATTCCAAAGGCATTCTTCATGGAAATAGAAAAAAATCCAAAAATTCATTTTCAATTACAAAAAACCTCGAATATCTAAAATAATACTGAGCAACAAAAATAAGTCAGGAGGTATCACCATACCTGATTCTAACCTATACTATAGACCCAAGGTAACAAAAACAGCATGGTATTGGTACAAAAGCAGACATGTAGATCAATGTAACAGAATAGAGGTCCCAGATATAAGTCCAGATAGCTATAGTCACATGATATTTGATAAAAATGCCCAAAATACTCATTGGAGAAAAGACAGCCTCTTCAGGAAATGGTGCTGGGAAAAGTGGATATGTATCTGTAGAAGGATGAAAATAGATTCTTGTCTCTCCCCATGCACAAGAATTAAATCCAAATGGACTAAAGACCTTAACATCAGACCGGAAACTCTGAAATTGCTAGAGGAGAAAGTAGGGGAAACCCTTCAACATATTGGTCTTGGCAAAGTCTTTCTGAATACAACTCCAATTGCTCAGGCAATAAAACCACAGATTAACCACTGGCACCTCATGAAATTACAAAGATTTTGTACTGGAAAGTACACTGAATAAAGCAAAGAGGCAACCTAGAGAATGGGAAAAAAATCTTGCCAGCTATGTATCTGATAGAGGATTAATATGTAGGATATACAAAGAACTCAAAAAGTTAAATAATAGGAAATCAAACAAACCAATTAAACAATGGGCTATAGAGCTAAATAGAGAGTTCCCAAAGGAAGAAATACGAATGGCATATAAGCATCTAAAACAATGTTCTACATCCCTAGTCATCAGGGAAATGCAGATTAAAACTACATTGAAATTCCATCTCACTCCTGTCAGATTGGCTACCATCTTGAAAACAAATGATCAGAAATGCTGGCAAGGATGTGGCAGAAGAGGAACCCTTCTACACTGTTGGTGGGAATGCAATCTGGTCCAGCCATTGTGGAAATCATTGTGGAGGTTCCTAAAACAAGTAAAGATTGATCTACCATATGACCCAGCTATAGCACTCCTAGGCATATATCCCAAGGACTCATCTTATTTCCTTAGAAGTACATGCTCAACCATGTTTATTGCTGCTTAATTTATAATAGCTGGGAAATGGAACCAGCCTAGATTTCCCTCAACTGATGAGTGGATAATGAAGATGTGGCACATTTATACAATGGAGTTCTACTCAGTGGTAAAGAAAAATGAAGTCATGAAATTTGCAGAAAAATGGATGGATCTGGAAAGGATTATTCTAAGTGAGGTAACCCAGGCCGAGGAAGCCAAGCTCCACATGTTCTCCCTCATATGTGCATCCTAGCTACAGATGATTGGGCTTCTGACTGAGAAGGAAAAAACTCAGTAGCAGAGGTTTATAAGTTAGAAAGGAGATATAAAGGGAAGAATAAAGAAGTGAGGAGGCTACTTAATAGGTTGGTATTGTATATATGAAGTAGAAGAATAAATTAATGTGTGTGAAAAGTCCCAAAGTGTGGTCAGGGAAAGAGATTGAGTAATGGAAAGGTGGAGGCAGGGCCAATCAAAATTTAAGAGGATACAAACAATTTATATGGAACCCTCCAGTTTCGGACAATGGAATACTCAGGAGCCATCGATCATTGTTAGAAAATTTTCAGCGCCAGGGATGGGATATGTGCAGAGAGTTGTTGGCCAGGGTGGTCTCTGATGCCCCCAAAACATTATAGGCCATTGCTGAGGCCCTTGGTTTCCCACCAGGAAAAGATGGTAAGACCCTTTTGCTGAAGATTCCACATACTTGAGCTGCATAGCCTCTGTGAAATCCTGCTGGAACTGAGCTGATAACCTCCTCCATGTAGACCAGCTGACAGAAAGCTGGAAAAAGACATTGTACATGTAGTTCAATGGGAGAAAGAGATACCACCAGTGAAGATACTCAACAGTGGACACTGCAAACCTTATAATTGGCCGGGCATGCCAAATGAGCCAATGGGTACAATAGTGGCATGTCTGTCATGGTGGATACCAACTGCCCTCCAATTGGACCGGAGGCCTGCTCCATGGGGGGAAACACATTCCTGATACGGAAAACTTAAAACAGGGGTAGTCATGAACTCTAGGCATGTAACATCTGCTGATGTCTGGAAAAATGCATATACTATGCGTATCAAACTGCCCAGTAAGCACTTCTCTTAATAGTTATACCCTTATATTAACTCTACTCTCTCTTTGGGTAGAGAATCTTCTCTTTTTAGATGGCAGTGACTTTGGGATGACTCAGAAGTGCTGGAAAGAAGTTAGTGGTGTGCTGAGTAATATCTGGATCACACCTTCCAAGGCTCAGGGTCTAATGCGGAAGAGGTGGCGGAAAGAATGTAAGAGCCAAAAGAAGGGTAGGACTCCGTACAAGGTGCTCCCTGCAGACATAAAATGGCCTGGATATTCATGACCTCATAGTGCCTGACACCACCTACACAAGGCCATCATAAGAGGAGGAAAAGACCAAGACATCAAAATAAAAGAGTGACTGATTGAGATGGGGAGGGGATATGATGGAGAATGGAATTTCAAAGGGGAAAGTGGGATTGGGGGAGGGAGGGTATTGTCATGGAATACTTTTTATAATCATGGAAAATGTTAATAAAAATTGAGGAAAAAAAAGAATTAATGACTTTAGGAACTTTATAAATAGCCTTTATTGTATTGAGATATAAACCCTCCATACCTATTCTTTCTAGTGTTTTGATTGTGACATGGTGTTGTATTTTGTCAAAGGTCTTTTCTGCATCAATTGAGATGATCATGTGGTTTTAATGGTTCTGTTTATTTATGTGGTGTATTATGTTGACCAATTTCCCTATCTTAAACCACCCCTGCATCCTTGGGATAAAGCCTGCTTGATCAAGATGGATAATACTTTTGATGTGTTGTTGAATTTGGTTTGCAAGGATTTTCTTCAGGATGTTTGCATCTGAATTCCTTAGCGATATAGGTCTTTAATTTTCTTTCCTTTTTGCATCTTTTTTTGGTTTTGGTATTAGTCCAGGCTGACTTGGAATTAATTGTGTAGTCTCAGGGTGGCCTCAAACTCATGGTGATCTTCCTACCTCTGTCTCCTTAGTGTTGGGATTAAAGACGTGTGCCACCATGTGAAGCTTATTTTTTTTAATTGTACAAATAATACATTGATATAGTTTCAGAAAAGTTTAAATCAATACCTTAAGGTCATCAGACCTCCATACATGTGCCCACCACACACACATAATAAGAAAAAGTTTAATCCAGATATGTTAGCCTACCCAGCCATATGTACTTCCCCGGAAATGGTCTGATTTCAGTGGCTTATTGATCTTTCTGTTCTTTTATTTATTTATTTTTTGAGACAGAATGAAATACACACATGTATTGGGCATGCTGTATATATAGTGGTTAGAAAACAACTTTTCTTTGTTTCAAGCAGTGTCTCATTCTTTTTTGAGTAACTTTTTGAGAGGGAGATAGAGAGGGAATGAATGGGTGTGCCAAGGCCTTTATCCTCTGCAAACAAATTCCAGGTGTGTGTGCCCCCTTGTGCGTATGTTCACACAATGGTGGCATGTCTGTTATGGAGAAAACCATGGGCTCTCTGACCGGATTTGAGGCCTACTCCACAAGAGGGAATTCTGGCCTAGTACTGAAAATTTATTGAAAAACCCGTAGGGGGAAACTACCACTGTTGTCTGGCTAAATGGATATATTATGCCCATCAAAGTGTTATATTTATGCCAATATATTAATGATATTGTTACTTTTGGCTAGAGAAGCTTCTCTTTTTAGATGGTAGTGACTGCTGAGGTAATTTAAAGTGCTGAGAAGTGACAATGGTATGTTCAACACTAAGTGAGGCATCTCTATCACTCCCTCCAAGGTTCAGGGACTTTTTTGGAAGAGGTGGCATAAAGTGCCTCAAGTGAAACCCTACCTCACAAAAAAAAAAAAAAAAGGAAAGGCGTGCTTACAGTACTGTCTTCTAGACACAAAGTGGCATTGATATTCATGACCTCAGAGTGGCTGACACTACCTACACAAGACCTGCTTAATTGGAGGAAACAGAATGATGACATCAAAATAGAAGAGAGACTAGTTGGGAAAAGAAGGGATTTAGTGGAGGGGGGATTTATGAGGGGGGAAAGAGAGGGGGTGATGGGAAGAAATTATGATCATACTATATGTATATATTTATGGAAGTCAATAAAAACTTTTTGAGCTTTTTAAAAAATCCTTAGACCAGACTAGGTATATAATCAAAATTTTGGATTTTACATGTAAAATACCTTTTTCAAAAGTAAAAAAAAAACCAAAAAAATAAAAAAATAAAGTTAGGATTATTCTGGTATCAAATGTGCTAATTTTGTTAAAATATCATGTAATTATTAATTCAGATATAACAAAAGTACATGACCATGCTGGAACTGAGAGGGAATCCAGTTCCTTCCCCACTAGCTCTCATAGTGCAGGAAAGTTGTATAAGAGCTACTGGAGAATATTGGTTGCCAACAGATTGAATAAGCAGGAGATCCTGCCAGATACAAAATCAAGCAGCTGAGAGGAAGTACGTATTTGTGCAATAGTGGCACACAGCCCATGCAGCTATCCAACTGCTCATGGATTGGACATGAGACCTCCTTAGTGGGGGAGAACTTCTATCTGGCTCTGGGAACCAAGCCAGATTCTCTAGCATAGGAAACCAGTAGGCTCCAGAGAGTACCTCCACTCCTCTTTCAGAAGAGTGAATATAGACATCATTAAATCTCTTTACTACCTAGGCTTATTTGCTTTAATTCTTGAAAAAAACTTTTTATTGATAATTTTCATATATGTAAACGGTATATTTTGACCACAATCCTCTTTCAGGATCTCCTCTTTCCCCCCCTCCTCCTTCCACTGATCCCCTTATTTCCATGAGAAGTTTTTTTTTTTTTTTTAATGTTTGTATTTACCTATTTGTGAGGAGTGGGACAGAGAGAAAAGGCATGTCTGGGCCTCTTGCAACTGTAAACAAACTGCACACATGTGTCATGTAGGGAAAAGTCTTGGGTATGCACATACATGGAAAGCAGAGCATGAGGGCCCCATCAATGATCCCCTCATGTGAGAGCTCCAAGAGATCAGATATGTAGCAAAGCAAGAAAGAATCCAAGAACAAAATATATGTAGAAAGCAAGCAGGACAATGCCCAGGCAAATTAAGAATCCTCTGCCTCTCCAGTCTGGGGAGAGCTTTACTACTGGGGGCCAGGAAATAAAAATCAGGAGAATGTAGAGAGGGCTGAGAGAGATACATGCACAGAGTTAAGCAAGAGAGCACCCAGAACAAGACACATGTGGTAAGCAAGCAGAAAAACACCACAGCAGAAAAGAAATTCTTCCCCTTTCCAGCCAGGCTGGGAAGGAGGAGAGCTCACCAAAGCAAGGACCAGGAGAGTCAGGCAGCACCTGGAGAATGAAAAGGGACCAAGAGATTTACATACATGGGCCAGGCTCATTTATGTGTTAAACATCTAATTAGGGCTGGAAAAATGGCTTAGTAGTTAAGGCATGTGCATGTAAAGCCAAAGGACACATGTTTGATTCTCCAGTACCCACATAAAGCCAGATGCACAAGGTACTACATGCATCTGGAGTTTGTTTTTTTTAAGGAGAAAAAAAAAAAAACAAAACAAACATCCAGTTAGCATGAGTCTCATCAACCAACTCAGGTGTGTAAGGGAGAGACCTCAGGAGGCACCAACCCTTAGTGTTGCTCGCAGTCATCTTGGATGAGATTGGATCAGATATGGGTTCTAGTCCTGCCAGGCCAGGCAAGATGATATCCCTGTTCCCCTAGAACCTCTTTTCTTGGCTGACTGCCCATAATAAAGCTATCTTGCTCCTTTTCCTCCTGCATTACACCTTGTACGGACATACTGTGTGGGATTTGTGGTCTTCTCACCTGTGTGTGCATGCATATGAGCAGCATCTTGTAGTATGTGTTTTTGCACTTTGTATAGGTGGATCATGCTGCCTGTGTAGTCATATATTTTCTTCTTTCCTTATGCTGCTCTTGGCTCCTTGATTTGTGTGTGTGTATGTGTAAAAATTGTAGAAATGCTTGTGAAGTTGTACTAAAAGTCCTACTTGAGATTATCATTGATAAATGCATTGAGTCTAGCTGTGATTGTCATTGTGTCTATATTGCAGATAATAGTTATCTTTGTGACATTGACTACTTTTCAGTAAAATCGTGTGTGTGTTTCCACTTATTCAGACCTCTGATATGCATTTTTTCAGGTTTTTTTTTGTGGCACTTTTCTTTTAAACATATTTTTTATTTATTTACTTGTGAGGACAGAAAGAAAGAAAAAAAATGAGCATATCTGGCTTTACATGGGTACTGGGGAATCAAACCCTCGACAACCCAAACCTGCAGGCTTTGCAAGCAAGCACCTTAACCACTTAGCAATCTTCCCAGCCCAAGTTGTATCTGCTTTTGTTTGTTTGCTTATATCTTTTTCCTGTTTTATTTATTTATTTATTTTCTCAATTTTTATTAACATTTTCCATGATTATGAAAAATATCCCATGATAATACCCCCCCCACTTTCCCCTTTGAAATTCCAGTCTCCATCATATCCCCTCCTCATCTCAATCATTGTACTTACATATATACAATACCAACTTATTAAGTACCCTCCTCCCTTCCTTTCTCTTCCCTTTATATCTCCTTTTTAACTTACTGGCCTCTGCTACTGAGTTTTTTCCTTCTCTTTTGTGGCACTTTTCTTTCCAGTGATTTGTTGTGTAGTGCTATGTGGGGCATTGCTGGTTTATTTTACCTTAAAGGACTTTTTTTTTGTTTTTTGTTTTTTGAGGTAGTGTCTCACTATAGTCCAGGCTGACCTGGAATTCATTGTGTAGGCTCAGGGTAGCCTCGAACTCACCATAATCCTCCTACCTCTGCCCCCCCCCTCCGGAGTGCTGGCATTAAAGGCTTGCGCCACCACACCCGGCTTTCATTTTTTAATTTTACTTCCCACCTCCTCCAGAATGAATGCAGTTGATGCCTATGTTAGTCTAATTTCCATATTGCCCATGTAAACAGAAAATGATATTTTATGATTATGTTTTAAGAACATAAGCCAATTTTCAGTATTATATTCAGTTTAGAAAACTATAAATCACTTAAAGGTGATTTAATTAATTTAGGAATTAAAGTGTTAAGCAAATAATTCCAGTATACTACCATAAATGTTTTATTAAATATTTATATAACATGCCATGGGAACCCCAAAGTGGAAGTGATGAATGCAGCATTTAGGCAGGTCATTTAATATAGCAAAACCTACCAAGTAAACAAATTGTGAGCATTTCCGAGGCAGAACAATGGGTCAGGTACTTCTGTACAAAACTTAAGGAAAGGGAAGACTGAACATACTGTAATATGGTCGAGGGCTAAATTGCTTAGGGACAAAGTAATTAAATTGGATGAAGAAAAGTCCTTGCACCTCCCAAACCCTGTTTCTTTTTTAAGATCTGTTTTAACAACAGATTGAAATAAATAATATGTGAAGGATAGGTTATTATATTTATTCAGGGAAGTTCAAGGGAGTCTGAAAATCAAGGAAGGGGGCTGGGTACACCTTCATTGCCTGAAAATTCCCCATGAGGAAGTTCAGCATGGGCATGTAGGGAACATGAAAGGGGTTTTCTCAGGGAAATTAAAAAGGCCAGAGCTTTAAAAACTAAAATGTAAAAAGCAAATAGAGAAAAACATCCCTTCCCACTCTGGCAGCCAGGCCAGGACATTGTCTTACCACATTGGGACTCTGGAGATTCAGAAGTAGAGATGAGCAGGCAAGAAGAAGAAGGAGAAAACAGAGGAGTCTGCCCCCACCCATTCTAATTTATTTAATTTATTCTAATTAATTTTATTTTGGTGGGCTTTGCTCTTAGACTCAGGTGAGTCAGAGAGAGAACTGATTGGTCTGGGGCGGGGAGGGGGTCTGGCTCAGGAAGAGGTCAGCATACTTGAGTAGGGGATGAGAGAGCTGATGGGGTGAGACTGGATCCAATGCTAAATTCTGGTTTTAGCAGGCTGTGTGATACCTCTTTTGTTTCTCTCTTTGAGCCTTGTAACTGGCTACCTGAAAATAAAGCTACCTGACTAATATCCTCTTATCCCCAACTCAGTGTACAAGGTTCTGGTCAGTGTACCAGGTTGAATTAATCTCTGAAGTAAAAGTACATTGATACGGCACACGTTTCAGTTCTGTGGATAGCTTAGGCCCTGAAACAACGCAGGACAGCTAATTGTAGAAAGCATTTATCATGTTCTCCTATAAGCAGGCCACATAGGAAGCCTGTATTCTACTGAATCTGATTCAGCAAATGTTTACTGAATGGGTATGGTGTGAAATGCCCAGAGTCTAATTCTAGGGACTGTGACAGATTGGTCAGAAGTTCCCTTGCTTTTTTTTTTTGTGGTGGCCTACAAGGAGCATTTGTGGAGTAATTCTCTTAAAGGCTCAACATCTTTAATAATTATATTTGAGGGAGGGAGGGAGGGAGGGAGGGAGGGAGGGAGGGAGGGAGAGAGAGAGAGAGAGAGAGAGAGAGAGAGAGAGAGAGAGAGAGAGAGAGAGAGAGAGAGAGAGAGAGAAGTAAGGAGAGAATGGATGTACCAGGGCTCCTGCCACTGCATGAAATCCAGGCAAATGTGCCAGTTTGTGCATCTGGCTTTATATGAGTACTATGGAACCAAACCCAGGGCCATTAGGCTTTGCAATCAAGCACCTCTAACCATCGAGCAATCTCTTCAGCCAATATCTTTTTAAAAGAATTTTTTTATTGATTAGTTTTGTATTCAGCAAATACAGTCAGTTTGGTACCATTATTAGGCTCATCCATGACCTATCCCCTCCCCTTGGCCCCTCCTTGTTGAGGTATATGGGCCATGCATTGTGGAGTTAGCCCACAGTTATGGGTAAGATAAATGTCTCTGCATATCATGACCCAACATGTACCTCTGACATTCTTTCCGCCCCTCTCCTGCAAAATTTCTCTGAGCCATGTTGGGTTCATTTTTGGTCTGCTTTTTCAGTGATGAGGTGTTGGGGTCCTCTGGGTCTCTGGCTCTCTGATTTGGTAGGAGTTGATTTTTTTGTGTGTTGATCTCCTTCTCCCTTGTGCTGGTATCCGGTTTACCAGGAAAACAGCACCCTTGCTTGTTTCACCAATTTTTCTTAGTTTTACCTGGGGCTCTTTTGAGGTATGATGGTGAGGCTCTTTCTCCAATGGAGAGTAAGTTAGCACCAGGACAAATGAGATAACCCTTACTTTTTTTATAGAGAATTTAATAGGTGTAGGCCCTCTTGTAGCCCATGATTGATGGTAGCTTGATAATGGAGAGTGGCTTATGTTTGGATATGGTTCTGACTTGTTTCCCAGCTCCATCTATGGGTCCCCTACCACTGAAGGGATCAATTAGCCAAATCAAGAGCAGTGGGTTCCCCACCATGGCTGTGTGCCACTGTTGCACTTGTGTGGGCATCACAACAGGTTATTTGCTGCTAAGTAGGTTGGACCATGAATTGCTTGGACAGTTATTGGTCATTTTCCAGTCGCCCATGTAGCACCTTCTGGCACTAGACATGCTGACTGTCTGGGGACTGACTTTCTTCCAACTTCCAGCCATGCGATTCCCTTTTATGTGTCAACCACATAAGGTGTCTTCAGCAGTAGGGTCTTACCACTAACCTTTTGGGTAATTAAGTACTCTGACAGAAATCTGTCTTTCTTTTAGGAAACCTTGTAGGTCTCTCTGATCAAAAGCTCATTGTGGATGATAGCCACATGCTGGTATTGGGAGCTACGGGTCAGTGCCTACTAAGAAAAGGAGGGAAAAGCTAGCTAATATACAAGAGCTAGAGAGAAGGTGGGGGGGGGTGGGAAGCTGTAGAAGATTAAGGTTAGTCTTCATCATACCCTCTAAGGTGTTCCCTCTAAGGGTCTGGTGAAGGTTCAGCCATTTGGTCTGCCTTTTAGGAAGTAGAATTTTATGGTACCATTGCCGTTTGGGTCTAGATTTGTGTTTCCCACCCCTCCATTGTCCTTCCCTCCCTCCCCACCCATCTTAGTGTCTAGTCCACGAGATGCTTGCTGGGCATGTAAGGCATCTTGGGTAGATTCAAGTTAGGTGCTGTAGATGAGTGAGACTATGTGGCGCTTTTTTTTCTGTGATTGGGTAAGTTCACTGAGAATGATCTGTCCAGGTTCAACCATTTTTCCTCAAATTTCATTGTGTCATTTTTTCTTACTGCTGTATAGAATTCCATTGTGTAGACATACCACATCTTAGTTATCCATTCTTCTAGTGATGGACATCTGGGTTGATTCCAGCTCTATTACAAATTGAGCCACTACAAACATGGTTGAGCAAATCTCTGTGGCCTATGGTTTGAAGGTTTTAGGGTAGATGCCCAGTAAGGGAATAACTGGGTCTGTTGGTATCTCTATATAGTCAGCTTTTTCAGGAGTCTCCATGTTGCTTTCCAAAGTGGTTGTACCATCTTACATTCCCACAGTGGATGAGTGTTCCTACTTCTCCACAGCCTCACCAGTATTTATTTGTCATTTGATTTTTTGATGTTTGCTATCCTTATTGGGGTAAGGTGGAATCTCACAGTTGTTTTAATTTGAATTTCCCTGATGATTAGAGATGATGAACATTTTCTTTTTTTTTTAAAATAATTTTTTGTTCATTTTTTATTTATTTATTTGAGAGCAACAGACACAGAGAGAAAGACAGATAGAAGGAGAGGGAGAGAATGGGCACGCCAGGGCTTCCAGCCACTGCAAACGAACTCCAAACACATGCGCCCCCTTGTGCATCTGGCTAACATGGGACCTGGGGAACCGAGCCTCGAACCAGGGTTCTTAGGCTTCACAGGCAAGCGCTTAACCGCTAAGCCATCTCTCCAGCCCTGAACATTTTCTTAAGTGTGTGTTTGCCCTTCCTTCTTAGGCCTTGGGCTACCCTGTGGAATGGGAAACTATACTTATAACAACAATGCAGGGCTTCTTGAGAGCATTGTAAATATTAGACCATGAAGATCACAGGACAAGATTTTACACAGTTGAAAATAATTCATGAGTCTTGGAGAAACATGAATTTTGAAAGATAGGTATAATACTTACAGTGAAAAATGGGCAAGAGTTATTGGATTTCTCAGGAGAAAGATGTGCTGGGGAGGTAGGAAGTGGCTGTGTGAATTATTATGATTTTACCAAATTTCAGAGTCAAAGAGAAAGGTTAGGAAATAAGTTTGACCAGGGTATTACCCCTCTGCCTAGGAGCCATGCAAAAGCCTGGAGCCATGAGGGTGACAGGAACATCACCTCAGTGATGCCCACATCACTTATGGACTTTCCCTGATTCCTCAATCTGATCAAATACTGTCACTCTGAACACTTGAAAACTGGTCATCTTTCTCTGTTCTCATTATAGCACCTACTATGTCTGTTGCTCACATTCTGGTTTTTCCCATCTCCATCATCCATCACCAGATTATAGGTCTTCTCTTCCCACCAATTTCAGTAGTGTGGCTTGAATATACACCACACTGAGTGTGTTTGTTGAGTGAATGAATAAGAAAACTTAGTTTTCAAACAGTTTAAAAAACACACAACACATTGTGCTTAAAGAGACATGTACAAGAAGACTTCACTGATAGAAAGAAATTCTGAATGACTCTAATGAGCACATAAAACACTACTTTGGAAAAGCGAAAACTATGTGGTCTGTATTGGGCAAGAACCTTGACCACAGTTTGGCTCTTGTAGCCCTTTGCCTGAGCAAAACCCACAGCTCTTCTTCCTCACCTTGACCATGAGCCAAACCATGGTCAGCTTGGCCAGCTCTCTTAACATACCTGTCCCAGTCAGAGAAGATACAGCAAAGCAAGGATAGACAAGAATACCTGGAGTCAGGGCAGTGGGTTTCCTGTAATTTATTAATACTTCTGCTATTATGGTTCACTTTCATAGAGTAAGCACTTCTTTTTTTTTGTTTTCAGTTTTTTGAGGTAGTGTCTCACTCTGGTCCAGGCTGACCTGGAATTCACTACGTAGTCTCAGGCTGGCCTCGAACTCACAGTGATCCCTCTACCTCTGCCTCCCGAGTGCTGGGATTTAAGGCGTGTGCCACCACGCTCAGCTAGAGTAAGCACTTTTCAGGGGCTTCTCAACCTTTACAATGAAGAACTCTTTCGAAAATTTACCTGAGTGAACATTGAGCCTACAAATCATTTTAGGAAGCCAGGTATGGTGGCTTATGCATTCAATCCTAGCACTTGGGTGTGGGGAAATAAGATAGGAGGATCATTGTGAATACAAGGCCAGCCTGGACAGAGTGAATTCCTGGGCCAGAGGAAGACCCTGCCTCAAAAAAAAGAAAAGCTGTAAGTTACTGTACTACCTTTGAAGGACTTTAGATCATGAGTCAAGGTGATTCATTTGTACTTTCTTCTTTTTTCTTATGTGCTTCGGTGTATGTTCCTGTGTGTATGTATATGTGCATGCATACATGCACGAGTGTGCTAGATGTCACATTGGGTGTCTTCTTTAATCTCTTTCTACATTAGTTCTTGAGGCAGGGAATCTCAGAGTGCTTGAAATTCACCAGTTTAGCTAGTCTACTAGGTGGCCAGTTCATCCCAGGCATCCTCTGCCTACCCAGTGCTGGGATTACAATGATAATTTCTTGTATTCTGGGGAACCTAACTCAGGTCTTCATGGCTGTAGGGTACCATTTTACACACTGAGCCATCTTATCAGTTCCCCTGTTCTTTAATTTTAGTACACATACATTTATGTACACATCCTTTTTTGTAGCTAATTATTAGTGTACTTAGAAGCTCAGTTCTTCATTAGTAAAACCAATCAAGGGGGTTGGAGATCTCCAAGATTTCACTGCCAGTATTTTTTTAAAAAAATCTGTTTTTAAATGGCTGTAAGGATTTCTTTTTTCTTTTTTGGTTCAAGGGCCAATGCCTATTCTTTAATAGTTTTCCATTTTGCCACTAGGTGGCAGTAAATAACGATATGCCCAGAGAGAAGAAATGCTTAATGATTTTAGTTATTTATTTTCTTTTACAGTGCTGGAAATTAACAGATACTGAACACTTTACTACTGAGATATGTCCCTGGCTCAGCTTAATTAATTTTTAAGTTTACTTTAAATGTGAGAATTATGAGGCTAAATTTTGAGGTGTTTGGTATGAAGTTATATATAAGTAGGCCTCAATATGTTGATTTTATGACTTTGGTTGGGGGGGGGGTTTCAAGGTGTGGTCTCACTGTAGCCCAGGCTGACCTGGAATTCAGTATGTAGTCTCAGGCTGGCCTTGAACTCACAGGGATCCTCCTACCTCTGCCTTCCGAGTGCTGGAATTAAAGGTATGTGCCACCACACCTGGCTCAATTTGTGTTTGTTTTATCCAGGGCAAAAACTCTTGTTCTCCTTAGGAATTAATATCATGGAATTTCGGAAAAACAAACGATGTGTATACTGTTGTTTTACAAAATACTTTTTTATGAGAGAGAGAGGGAGCGCGAGCAAGAGAATTGGTATGCCAAGGCCTCTAGCAGCTGCAATCAAACTCCAGATGCATGTGCCTCATGTGCATCCACCATATGTGACACTTTGTATGCATGTGCCACCTTGTGTGTCTGGCTTATGTGAGTTCTGGGAGAGTCAAAACTGGGTCTATAGGCTTTGCAGGCAGATGTCTTAGCTGCTAAGCCATCTTTCCAGCCCTACAAAATAATTTTTAAGACTCAAAACTAAGCTATAATAATTGTAGAAACTTTGGATATATGCATCAAGATAAGAAAATTTAAATCACCCATAAAATAGACTATGGTATCTAGTTTTTTAAATTAAAAAATTTTTAATTTCCAAAAGTTTGGAATACAGAACAAATTAACTTCTCCATCACAGAAATGTCTACTTTGTTTTTACATTTTTTTTCTACCAAACTCCTTCTATGAAGCCAGCATCACCCTGATACCAAAACCAGGCAAAGATAGAACAAAAAAGAATATTATAGACCAATCTCCCTCATGAACATTGATGTAAAAATTCTCAACAAAATATTGCCAAACAGAATACAAGAATATAAAGAAAGATCATTCACCCTGACCAAGTAGGCTTTATCCCAAAGATGTAGGGATGGTTCAATATATGCAAATCTATAAATGTAAGACATTATATAAATGGCTTGAAGGACAAAAATCACATGATCATCACATTAGATGCAGAGAAAACATTTGACCAAATTCAATATCCCTTCATGATAAAAGTCCTACAGAGACTGGGAATAGAAGGAACATATCTCAATATAAAAAAGACTGTTTGTGACAAGCCTACAAGCCAACATATTACTAAATGGAGAAAAAATGGAAGCTTTTCCACTAAAATCAGGAACAAGACAAGGGTGTCCACTGTCCCCACTTTTATTTAATATAATTTTGGAAGTCTTAGCCATAGCAATAATGCAAGAGACACACATAAAAGGGATACAAATAGGAAAGGAAGAGATCAAGTTATTATTATTTGCAGATGACATGATTCTATACATAAAGGACCCTAAAGACTCTACTAGCAAACTGTTATAACTGATCAAAACCTACAGCAATGTAGCAGGATACAAAATAAATACACAGCAATCAGTAGCCTTCATATATGCTAACAACAAACACAGAGAACGAAATCAGAGAATCACTCCCATTCACAATTGTATCAAAAATAATAAAGTACCTTGGAATAAACCTAACCAAGGAAGTAAGGAATCACTACAATGAAAACTTTATAACACTCAAGTGAGAAATTACAGAAGACACTAGGAAGTGGACAAACATCACTTGTTCCTGGATTGGAAGAATCAATATTGTGAAAATGGCAATCTTACCAAAACAATCTACACATTTAATGCAATCACCATCAAAATACTAAAGGCATTCTTCACGGAAATAGAAAAAACAATCCAAAAATTCATTTGGAATCACAAAAATCCTTGAATATCTAAAATAATACTGAGCAACAAAAATAAGGCTGGTAGTATCACCATACCTTATTTTAACCTATACTACAGAGCCATAGTAATAAAACCAGCATGGTAGTGGCACAAAAGCAGACATGTAGATCAATGTAACAGAATAGAGGACCCAGATGTAAGCCCAGGTAGCTATAGCCACCTGATATTTGATAAAAATGCCAAAAATACTCATTGGAGAAAAGACAGCCTCTTCAGGAAATGGTGTTGGGAAAACTGGATATGTATCTGTAGAAGGATGAAAATAGATTCTTGTCTCTCCCCATGCACAAGAATTAAATCCAAATGGACTAAAGACCTTAACATCAGACCGGAAACTCTGAAATTGCTAGAGGAGAAAGTAGGGGAAACCCTTCAACATATTGGTCTTGGCAAAGTCTTTCTGAATACAACTCCAATTGCTCAGGCAATAAAACCACAGATTAACCACTGGCACCTCATGAAATTACAAAGATTTTGTACTGGAAAGTACACTGAATAAAGCAAAGAGGCAACCTAGAGAATGGGAAAAAAATCTTGCCAGCTATGTATCTGATAGAGGATTAATATGTAGGATATACAAAGAACTCAAAAAGTTAAATAATAGGAAATCAAACAAACCAATTAAACAATGGGCTATGGAGCTAAATAGAGAGTTCCCAAAGGAAGAAATACGAATGGCATATAAGCATCTAAAACAATGTTCTACATCCCTAGTCATCAGGGAAATGCAGATTAAAACTACATTGAAATTCCATCTCACTCCTGTCAGATTGGCTACCATCTTGAAAACAAATGATCAGAAATGCTGGCAAGGATGTGGCAGAAGAGGAACCCTTCTACACTGTTGGTGGGAATGCAATCTGGTCCAGCCATTGTGGAAATCATTGTGGAGGTTCCTAAAACAAGTAAAGATTGATCTACCATATGACCCAGCTATAGCACTCCTAGGCATATATCCCAAGGACTAATCTTATTTCCTTAGAAGTACATGCTCAACCATGTTTATTGCTGCTTAATTTATAATAGCTGGGAAATGGAACCAGCCTAGATTTCCCTCAACTGATGAGTGGATAATGAAGATACGGCACATTTACACAATGGAATTTTACTTAGCGGTAAAGAAAAATGAAGTCATGAAATTTGCAGAAAAATGGATGGATCTGGAAAGGATTATACTAAGTAAGGTAACACAGGCCGAGGAAGCCAAGCTCCACATGTTCTCTCTCATATGTGGATCCTAGCTACAGATGATTTGACTTCGGTGTGAGAAGGAAAAAACTTAGTAGCAGAGGCCAGTAAGCTAAAAAAGAAATAAAAGGGGAAGAGAAAGGAAAGGAGGAGGGTACTTAATAGTTTAGTATGGTATATATGTAAGTATAAGAATAGATTAACGGGAATGAAAAGTCCCAAAGTGAGGTCAGGGGAGGAGATTGAGTATAGGAAAGGTTTGGGGAGGGTAGTCAAAATCTAAGAGGATATAAAGAAATCATAGGGAATACTCTGGTTATGGACAATGGAAAACTCAGGAGCCGAAGATCATTGCTAGAAAATTTTCAGTGCCTGGGATGAGATACCTTCCAGGGAGTTGTTGGCCAGGGAGGTCCCTAATGCCTCCAAAACTTTATAGACCATTGCCAAGGCACTTGGTTTGCCACCAGGAATAGATGGTAAGACCCTATTGCTGAAGACTGCACATACATGGGCTGCAAGGCCTCTGAGAAATATTGCTGAAACTGAGCTGATAGCCTCTTCCATGTAGACCAGCTGACAGAAAGCTGGAAGAAGCCATTCTACATGCAGTTCAATGGGAGAAAGGAATACCACCAGTGAAGATACTCAGCAGTGGACATTGCAAGCCTTATAATTGGCCAGCCAGGCCAAATGAGCCAATGGGTGCAATAATGGCACGTCTGTCATGGTGGAAATCAAATGCCCTCCAATTGGACTGGAGACTTGCTCCATGGGAGGGAATACATCCCTGATACTGATAACTTAAAGCAGGAGTAGTCATAAGCCCTAGGGGTGTATCATCTGCTGAATGTACTGTGTGTATCAAACTGCCCAGTAAGCCCTTTTCTTAATATTCATACCCTTATATTAATGCTACTCTCACTTTGGGTAGAGAATCTTCTCTTTTCAGATGGCAGTGACCTTAGGACAACTCAGAAGGTATCATGGTGCTAGAAAGAAGTGACTAGAGTACTGAGTAACATCTCGATCACACCTCCCAAGGCTAAGGGTCTAATGTGGAATAGGTGGCAGAAAAAAATATAAGAGCCAAAGTAAGGGTAGGACTCCTTACAACGTGCTCCCTCCAGACACAAAATGGCCTGGATATCCATGACCTCATAGTACCTGATACTACCTAAACAAGACCATCATAAGAGGAGGGAAAGATCATGACATTAAAATAAAAGCGAGACTTATTGCGATGGGGAGGGGATATAATGGAGAATGGCATTTCAAAGGGGAAAAGGGGGGGAGGAAGGGTATTGCCATGGGCTATTTTTTATTTTATTTAATTATTTATTTATTTTAATCTTATTTTATTTTTTCTCTATTTTTTAAAACATTTTCCAGTTGTCTGACCTCTATGCTCACTGTAGCATATGCATGTCAGTAGTGTCTCTCACAACCCCCCCAAATTACTTTCTCCTTATATCATTTGGAACTTTAAACCAGGAAAGATCTAATAAGTTACCGTACTCCTTCCTTACCCAACATTTCTCTAAGCTGACCTTCCAATTCCATGGCTAACTGTGGTCTGAAAATATTAAGTGGAAAATACCAGAAATATCTGTAAGTTTTCAAGTGTATACCATTCTGAGTAGCACATTGGGCTTTGATTAAGTCTGATTCAGGCCTTGAGTTATCCTGTTGCACGTCCTGATGTGTCCGCACCTGCATGTTTGTCACTCAGTAGCCACTGTATGTGTCAGTTCCAGTGGTTAATCCAGCAGTGGTTCTCTTCCAGTCACCCTTATTTTCTTCATGTGACCATGTGTGGAGAATAGCAGTGCTGTCAGTGGAGCCTCAGTGTTTGGTAATAATTGTCCTGTTTTAATATTCCTAATAAATTAATTTTATCATAGCTGTGTATATACAAGGCTTAATAGTGTTTGGTCTTCAGTGTTCACTAGAGGGCTTAGAGTGTGTCTCTCACAGAAAAGAGGGAACTAGGTCAGGAGAGACTGCTTAGTGGTTAATAGTGTTTGGTCTTCATTGTTCACTAGAGGGCTTAGAGTGTGTCTCTCACAGAAAAGAGGGAACTAGGTCAGGAGAGACTGCTTAGTGGTTAAAGCTAAAGGACCTCAATTCAGTTCCTGAGGACCTCCACATAAGCCAGGTGCACAAGGTGGCATATGTGTCTGGAGTTCATTTGCAGAGGCCGGAGGCCCTGGTGTGCCCATTCTCTCTCTCTCTCTGTTGCTTTCTCTTTGCCTCTCTCTTGCAATATAAATTAAAAAACAAAACAAACAAACAAACAACACCAGAAAAGGCCAGGCGTGGTAGTACCTGCCTTTAAAAAAAAAAAAAGAAAAAGAAAAGAGAACTATAGTTGTGTGACTTTTTCTGGGGATATGTGAACAAGCATCTCTTCATGGGAGTGACAGACCAAAGAAACAATCCCACCCAAGTCTGGCTTACTGAGCCAGTGAACTTACTGTGGTTATGTAGAAGAGCCTGGATGACTCAAAGGCAGCATATCACTCAAAAACCCATCCTAGCATGGGCCACAACACTTGAATGCTACATCCCTGGAGCTCTTTGCATGACTTGGAGAACACTCAGTGGGTTGGGGAGAGGCTTTGTGTAAATTGTAACTTTCTGGGTTTCCTGAACCTTCTCAGTTTTCTTAGTCTTATGAACATTGCTCTTCTTTCTGGGTAGAAACATGTCAATTCAAAGGAAATTTCCACATAGCAGTAGTATTGAAAGAGAATATGAGCAAAATAGTTTTTCTTTTTTTTTTTTAAACAAAAAGTATTTTATTTATTTATTTGAGAGAGAGAAGGAGGGAAAAAAGAAAGAAAGAAAGAAAGAGACAGATAGAGAGAGGATGGGCATGCCAGGGCCTCCAGCCACTGCAAACAAACTCCAGACACATGTACCACCTTGTGCATCTAGCTTAGATGGGTACTGGTGAATTGAACCTGAAGCCTTAGTCTTTGCAGGTAAGCACCTTAACTGCCAAGCCATCTCTCCAGCCAGCCACAGGCCCAAGGAGATGCCACTAGAACCCATGTCTGACCTTGTCTCATTCAAGATGTCTGCAAGCAACACTCCCCAGCAGTAGCTTCCTGCTTCTTCAAGTCTCTTGGGCTACACCCCTCCTGAGTCAGCCTCTTGAGTCCACCAACCAATTGGATCCTCCCTTATACACCTGAGTTTTAAGATGATGAAGCTTATCTATCCTAATTGGTCCTCTATTCATTCTTCTGGTGCCTGATTGTTCTGGTCCCTGCTTTGTTACACTCTTCCTCTTCCCAGTCTGCTGGGAAGGGGGAGAATTTCTTTTTGCCTGGGCATTTTTCTGCTTGTTTTCCACATGTGTCTAGTTCCTGGTGCTTTCTTGTCTAACCATGTGAGTATATCTCCCTATTGGTTTCTTCTTCCTCAGGCTCCCTCCTGACACACACGTGTAAGCCTTTCCCAGTCCCCTCACTCCCTTTCCAGCTTGGCTGGGTAGAGGGAGGGTGTCTTTTTGTCCGTGCTTTCCTGCCTTGTTTTTTGATTCTCTCCTGTTTTGCTATGTGTATGAGTTCTCTTTTCATTGTAAATCCTTTACTGCCTGTGGTCTTCTCTGGCCTGTTAGGGGGATTTCATGGCTTGGGCTCTCATACTTTGCTTTCCTTGTGTGTATCGTGTGTGTGCCTTCTCAGGAAGCTGCTTCTGTGGAGATATGCAAGAGTTTTTCTTCATTTCCCCTGCTAGCTTTTCCTCTGGATCCGATGTCTCAAAATAAACCTTGTAATTCATAATTTACTCTTCTTGGAGACTCTGTTTTCAGTTTTTTGCCAACTCAGGTAAGGACACAAAAGTTGGGGTTCTTGGGTCTGGAATCTCCTATATATTTATGGAATTTAATTTTACATCTCTGGGCCCAAAGTCCTGCATAACTACTTTTATTTTTCTGAGGCTTATGTTATTTTATTTGAGGGGTGTGTGTGTGTGTGTGTGTGTGTGTGCGCGCGCGCATGCACATGCATGCATGCACACATGTACATGTGAGAATATTTGAGTGTGAGCATACACTTGCTACTGTGTGTATGTGCAGATTAGATGACAATTTTGTTTGTCAGTCTGTCCTTTCACTTTGTTTGAGGTAGGATCACTTTGTCTTCACTGCTACATTCACCAGACTAGCTGGCTCATAGTCTTCTGTCTCTGCCTCCTGTCTAGCTATAGGCACACTGCCCTTGAAGACACTCACACCAAGGCTTTGCATTGGTTCTGGGGATCTGAAGTCAGGTCCTTACAGTTGCATAACAAGCACTTTGTCCTCTGATCTACTTCCCCAGTCTTTTTACACAACTTGTGCTAAAAATTCATTGTGCCAATGTAGATATTGGAAATGGTAGCTGGGAACTTGTAGCCATTTTAAAAGTAATCATTTACAATCCCTGCTTGTAGCCTTATAGTCTGTCAAACGACTTGCTTTCTTTGTTTTTGAACTAACATTTGCTATGCTAAAGTAGTGTTGGGAAGTGACCCTTCATGTGTTGGTCTATGTCTGAAGGTACTTGCTTAGAGGGGAAAGCCTTCATTCACCTTATTTTGCTTAAGAGTATAATATCTAGCCAGCTATGATGGCCCTTATTTGTAATCCCAGTATTCAGGAGGTGGAGTCAGGTAAATTAGGAATTCAAGATCATATTCAGTTACATAACAAGTTTGAGGCTAGCCTGGGATATATGAGTCCTTGTTTCAAAAAAGGAAAGAAAGAAGGAAGGACGAAAGGAAATGAAAGAGAAAGAAAACAAAGCAAACTACAATCTTAACTGACTTTTAAATGCTACCATCTTGAAACCATTTTCCTTCTGTTGTGTACTAGGGATGTGTAGTACCAGTACTTTAAATGTTAAATGGTTAATTGGGAGCTAGGGAGGTGGATAAGTGGTGAGAAACACTTGACGTACAAACCTGGTGACCTGAGAAGACCTGAGTTTGATTTCTCAGCATTTAAACAGCTGGGCATGGGTATGTGTGCCTGTAACCCTAGTTCTGTGGGGAGTAGAGTAGAGAAATACTGGGGCTCATGAAAACTGCAGCTGCAAGTTCAGACAGAGAGAGAGGGAGACTCTATCTCAAGGAAATACACTGATGAGCAGTGGAAGAGGGCTTATAATGGTCTCCTCTGGCCTCCACATGCACATACCACATACAAACTATACTACACACACACACACACACACACACACACACACACACACACACTTACACTTGAGCGGTTACATGCATAAAATATACTACTACTAGTAATAATAGTACTACCTGTTTGTGGGTGGTATATTTGTAGTTTTGCTTAATGGGTTTGGTTAAAACTGAAGTTGGGATTTTCAGTGAGATGCCATACTTAGAGACTTAGCATGGTCCCTCATGTGTGGCAAACCCTCACTTCATTGTCATTGTTATAGTTGTTAGAATTCCTTCAAGCGGTGGCACTTAGCCAAGTGAATGGGAAAAGGAACTAGAGAATCCCCAGGTAGACAGAATAAAACTATTCACAGATGCTGTGGCTCCCTGGCTTGCAAATATGTTACTGAGGGCACGTCAGTGTCTATAATGCCAATGTGTAGGGGTGCTGTAGAGAGGCAAGGGCAAGCCTCATGACTTTAGGGAGAAACTGGGCTCTATAGGAAGATTAGAAGTCATAAGGGTCTCCTTGGCACTAGTCAGCCTTTCTTTGTTAGGAGCTGTGTTGGTATACATTGATTGTCAACATGACAAGACCTAGAATCACGCGTGTGGGACTATGCACATTAGGTTAGCCTCTGAGCATGTCTATGAAGGATGATCTTGATTATGTTAATTGAGGTGGGAAGAATTCCCCTTAACTGTGGGTGGCCTCATTCCATGTGCTGGGGTCATGAACTGTATAAAATGAAAGAGCTGACTGAGCCCCATAGTCATTGCTTTCTGCTTCCTCAAGGTGGGCTGAATGTACCCAGTTGCTTCAAGCTCCTGCCACTATGCCTTCCCCACCATGATGGACTGTAATCTGGAATGGCAAGGTGAAGTTAATCTAATCCTCTTTAAGCTGTTTTTTTGTGATATATTTTATCACAGCAACAAGTTAATATAGAATCTATCCCAGCTGCCTTGTGCAGAGCGGCTAAAGGTGATTTTTTTTTTAAATACAAAGTTTGGCCATCTGGTAGGTACCCAGCCTTGGGCTGGCTATTTAAACTCTAGCACAATGTCCTTATCTGTGAAACAAATTCAGTAATGTGGTGATGAGCAAGAGTGACTATTTATAAACATATAGGAAGTTCTTTTAATGTTTGTTGAATAAGATCCAAAAATCTTATCGTGAAGATTGAGGACTGCTAATACTGCTCTCCCTGTGGCATTAATGTCCCTGACTCGGAGCTGCCTAGTGCACAAATCAAGCCTGCCTGGCCTACTGCCTCCCATCTGTAGGTCAGACAGGGACACCTTGCCATGGTTTTTCCTGCCTAACACACATGTATAACAACCTAGATTAGGGAGCAGATTCCATGTGCCTGTGTTCTCACTTTCTGGCTGAGGGCCCTGAGTCCCCTCTGGTATAAGTGCTACTCTGAGGTGAGGCAGATGCCAGCGGTACCTGCCCTCCCCCTATGACCTGTATAACATTGGTTTTTATCTCATTGTGCTGGGCACTTGGAAAGTATTCTGCTGGGATTGCAGTCAGCTCATTTACTCCCTGATATTATGGCAAATTGAACGAGAAAGAGAGAGAGAGAGAGAGAGAGAGAGAGAGAGAGAGAGAGAGGAAGAGGAGGAAGGGGAGAAAGGAAGGAAGGGGGAAAGAAAAGTGAAGGCTGGAGAGATGGCTTAGCAGTTAAGGCACTTGCCTGCAAAGCCAAAGGACCCAAGTTTGATTCCCCAGGACCCATGTAAGCCAGATGCACAGTGGTGCATGCATCTGGAGTTTGTTTGCCTTGGCTGGAAGCCCTGGCACACTCATTTTCTCTCTCTCTCTAATAAATAAAATATTTTTAAAAAGACAGGGAAAGAAAGAAAAGGAAGGAAGGAAGCAAGAAAGGAAAGGGAGGGGGAGGAGAGAGAGAAGGAGAGGGAGGGAGAGAAGAAGAAAGAGAAAAAAAGTCCTGACAGTGTCTCCAAGAAGCCTTTCTTCTTTAGTGAGGAGTCTTTGAATTGTGCTTTTACAAAAAATTCTCTTTCACTGTGTAAGTTACTGGCTTTTCATCACCAGTGGATTTGTTTTCTTGTAAATGCTTCATTACATGTTTGTTGTGTTTACATTGTGGTAGTGGCAGTGATACGAGCTGTTAGTGCCTTCTGCTGAACAGGGACATCCCAAAGCTACTTATATCACTTACTATTGACTTTATGATTTGAGGACACTATACTGTATCTGTAAGGACAGTGGCACATTGTTTAACACTTCTGCATTCAGGCTTCCAAGACAGGTGTAAGCCCACAGAAAGAAAGTACCATGATTTGCACAAAAGGGCACACCAGATTCAAGCAAAATTTCCAGCCATGGAACAGAAAACTGTGGAGTTATGGGAAAGGGAACTAATTTTGTCTGCATTTCTTTTTTTTTTTAATTTTTTTGTTCATTTTTATTTATTTATTTGCGAGTGACACAGAGAGAAAGAGGCAGAGAGAGGGGGGGGGTGTGGAGAATGGGCACGCCAGGGCTTCTGGCCACTGCAAACGAACTCCAGATGCCTGCGCCCCCTTGTGCATCTGGCTAACGTGGGTCCTGAAGAATCAAGCCTCAAACCAGGGTCCTTAGGCTTCACAGGCAAGAGTTTAACTGCTAAGCCATCTCTCCAGCCCCTTTGTCTGCATTTCTATTGTGTTTCTTATTGGGTGAAATTTGTCATGGTAACTTAAATATTTTTAATATGTAAAATATTTTATAATGAAATTGAAACAAATACCATGTTAGATGACTGATTAAGGCCCAATGTCCCATTGGTATGGGTGCCACTAATTGTTATCCCTGGCCTCTGGGACTTATCCTTGACTAAGAGACCCTTACCCTCTAACCTCCATTAGTCTATTATGCCCATAGATTTGTTTATGAATTCACACACATTTATATGTGTATTTTAGCTCATAACATTTAAGTATTGAATGCATTATAGACCTTTTTAAACAAATATAAAGTGAGCCAAATGTGTATATGTATGCTATAATCCCAGTACTGGGGAAGCTAAAACCAAAAGGTGCTTGGGACTGTGAGTTCAGAACCACCCTGAACAACGTGGCAAAAACCATAAAAGGAAGGAAGGTAGATTAAATGACTGTTTCACTGTATATACGTTAAAAACTCCATTGGGTTGTGTACTTAGTAGCAATGAGTTTTATGATATGGGAAGTATATCTCAATAAAGTATTGTTTAAAGAATTTCCAAGCCAGGCGTGGTGGCGCACGCCTTTAATCCCACCACTCGGGAGGCAGAGGTAGGAGGATCGCCGTGAGTTCGAGGCCACCCTGAGACTCCATAATGAATTCCAGGTCAGCCTGGGCTAGAGTGAGACCCTACCTTGAAAAAGAAAAAAGAAAAAAAAAAAAAAAGAATTTCCAAACAAATCATTTTCAAAGTATTTTTTTCTGATTATAAAAGTAATGCTTATACATCCATATAGGAAACTAGAAAATATGTGAGAAGGAAGGTGTGTGTGTGTGTGTGTGTGTGTGTGTGTGTGTGTGTGTGTATGGGGGGGGCAGTTCCACTCTAGGGTCTGTTAACATTTGATGGTGTTTTCTTCTATTATTTTTTTATGTTGATGACATCATTTCTGGGTGGAGAATATTGTATCTTCCTTTCTTGGATATTATAGCCATTTGAAAACATTCAAAGTGGTATTTTAAATCCTTATAAACATTTTAAAGGCATGCAGTGAGTTTCTATAAAAGGGGATTTAAGTCCATCACTCCCTGCTGTTAGACATTGCTCATGATGAGAAATGGCAGCAAAATGAACTCTTTTCAGCACAGGACCTAGTGTCATGTATGGGCTTATTTCCTTAAATGCATGCAAGGCACACCAATGATTCTGAGTGCTAAAGGCATTCGGATAGAGGTTTTTAAGATGCATTTTGCAAGGCAGGGTCTCTGTTAGCTTATAAGGTGTCCAGTTGAGGCAGTAGATTTGTGGACAGACAGGCCTGGGAGTTCAAGCTCATGACAGGCCCCATTTATGTTCCCCCAGTCACTCATGTGGAAGAGCTATTTCATGGAATCTCAATAGTGTTCAGTGCTATGCTTGTGAAAAGTTTTCACTTCTAAGTGAAAAATGGCAGTGTGTTGTTTTAACTTTATCTTCTTTGTCACAAAGATGATGGTGTATCTGCATTTCTTGGGTGTTTGTATTCTTGTAAATTGTGTCTGTGTCTTATGCCATTAGTGTTTGTCATTTGATGTTTGGGTATGTTTTCAGTAGTTTTCCTAGTTTGTGCTTACATTGTTTTCCAAAAAAGCATTGTTTTACTTTTATGTAGAACAACCAGTCTTTTTACCTTTTGATTCCTCCCTTGATTTTTAGCTAATAAATTTTTTCTTCATTCAGACACTGGAAAAATACTTGTGTTTTTTCTTACTTCATTTTATTTTTGTGTTGATTTCTGCATATTAAACTTGAGTATATTTTAATAAATACTGTTAAGATAAAAATTCAACTTTTTATTTGCAAGCAGAGAGAGAGAAAGAGAGAGAGGAATAGACACATCAGGGCCTCTATCCACCGCAAACAAACTCCAGACATATGTTCCACTTCGTGCATCTGGCTTTATGTGGCTACTGGGGAATCAATCCTTGGTCATTAGGCCCTGAAGGCAAATGTCTTAACCACTGAGCAATCTCTCAAGCCCCTCACCTTTAGTCACTTTCAAGGAACTAAGTTCTTTCCCTATGGACTTGCAGTATTGTCAAGTATTAAGTTCTCATATCTACTCTGCTAACAATATTATACTGAGGCTGGGAGTATAGGCCAGTGATAAAGTATTTGGGGGCATGTGGGAGGTATGGCAAATTTCCTCTGCTTTGAAAGGTATAAACAACTATTTCCACCTTCATTGAAAGCAGCTATGTCAACTCACCAGATAAAGTGTGAGGGAGGTCATCAGACCCCCACCTGAGGTCTAGGTGTCCCCTCTGCACCATCTGTGTATGATAACACAAAATCTCATGACCTGAGGTTCAGGGGTGGACATGGAGTGAGTATATACAATGAAAAGGATCTAGGACAATGAGCTCCATTGAGTCTCTATGCTCTGTAAATAAGCCCTCACCCTGAGACTGAGGGAGGAGCATCCATGGGAGTAATCCTGATACAATGAGCTCCATGTTGCAGTTTCTTTGTCTTTTTAAAAAATATTTATTTATTCATTGGAGAGAGAGAGAGAGGGGCATATAGAGATAATGGTGTGCTAGGGCCTCTAGTCAGTGCAAATGAACCGCAGGTGCCAACGCCTCTTTGTGCATTTGGCTTATGTGGGAACTGGGGAATTGAACCTAGATGCTTAGTCTTTGCAGGCAAGTGCCTTATCTGTTAAGCCATGTCACCAGTCCTATGTTGTGGTTTCTTTGGAGTCTCCATGCTCTTTAAGCTTTTACACTGAAGCTGAGGGAGAAGCATCCATGGGAGAAACCCCAAAGTAGTGAGCCCCACTGAAGGATTGCTCTGTGGTCTCATACTCTTGGACAGGGACAAGGAGTAGGCACAGGCAAGTTGTCATTAAGGGAGGAATGAGAATATGTGTTGCAGCTACTCTGGGGTCTCTATGCTAGGTAAGCCCTTATCCTGAGGCTGAGGGACGAACATCTAAGAAGTACTCCTGACACAGGAATCTCTATGAAAGTGGCTGCTTTGGGAGCCTCATGTTCCTAAATGCTCTGTAAGTTACCCCTCCCCCAAACTCACCAGCTCACCCAACTGGTATTGGTGTTACCATACTTTGATCTGCCATCTGAGCCCTATTTGGGGTAAAGACGTGTATCCACGCCTTCCCAGGGGAAAAGTTTCCTGTGACAGTGTGTCCATGGCCTTGGTTGCAAACCCCAGTACTGCAAAAATATTTTGCTGAGTCTAGAATCAATAATGACTCTATTCTTATAATATAGCTAAGCACTAGTCATTTATTATATTTTTAAGAGGCATCATTTTTATCATTAACATTTTTCAACTTATTTTTAATGCATTAATTTTTATTGCTAGCATTTCTTTATTCCTTAAATTGGACAAAGTAGATTCATAGGGACTGTCCCACTACAGATTACTGGAATACTAGGCATTGTCCATCATAGGTACTTTCATTCACTATTAAGAAGTGAAATTGGGGCCTTGGAGATGGGTCAGCAGTTAAAGGTACTTGATTGCGAGGCTGCCAAACCCAGTTCTGTTCTTTTAAGCTCCCAATTATATCTGTATGCAAAATGGCACACTTGTCTGTAATCCCATTACTCCTATGCCAATTAGAGACAGAGCCAGGAAAACCTAGAAGCTTGCAAGCAGCAGCAGCAGCAGCAGCAAGAGAGATCCCATCTCAAAAGAAGATAGGAGAGGAGAAACACTTGGAGGTTGTCCTTTGACCTCTACACGTGTGCCATGGCATGTGTGAGTACATACACACACATATATGCACACACACATATATGTAAACAAATAATTTTTTCTAAAAGTGCAGTGAAATTTTCCTCTTTCTGTTTATATTTTTTAGGGTTTGTTATGCCGTATACTTTCAGCATTCAGATTTGAAGTAAAAGAAGTTGATCTTTTTACTCAAGCTCTGGGATATGAGCCTGTTGATTACTGTCCTGGTTTGCTTAAAAATGTGAGTGTGAAATTTATTAGTATTGAAGTTCTCATTGCTAAATGTATTATTGTTTAAAACAAGGATGGATGGAAATATTTTACTTCCTCAGGGGAATTGGTGAACTTTGGTTTATTTCTTCTTACCTAGGGCAGACTTGTAGCCATTTAAGGAAGAGCTGAGAGATAGAAGGTTCTGGGAAAGAAGGAAACCAGAAGAGGTTTTAATAAACCAGTCAGTCAATCATCTTTCACTTAGTTCTGGGAAAAGAATGTCTCTTAACCAGCATAAACACAGCTTCGTGCTGCTAGACAAATTTTGTATTTAAGATAACTTGACTGGAAGTTTATATTGAAGTAAAACAGAAAATTCTTGAAATCACCTTGCAAATAACAGCACACATTTACATGTTATGTATTTAAACTATACTTTCTTCTGCCTTTAAATGTTAGTCAAATTCAAAATATTATAATTTGTGATCTTGACATAGCTCTTCTGAAAATGATACCTTTAATATTTATTAGCCATTTTGATGCTTGGGGTGTGTTAGATGTGAAAAGCATTTTTTAAAATAAGAAATTGGATTAAGAAAGAAGAAATAATGAACTTCAGCATGTTTTTACTTTTTAGGGGGTTTTAATTCTTAGGGAATTAGTAATCTGTATTTTGTTCATTGTACAAATAGAAGTGAAAAATAGTAGACATTAAATATAAAAATCTAACTTATTGGTACATATGACTTGGCACTGCTTATATTCACTCCAACAATGCAAAACAAGGAGAGGGTTGGGGAAGAAATCTTAACGGAAATATCACTCACAGCAAGAAAAATAGAACTGATGTAATCCTGTTAGCTGTGTGAGTTAACCTGCAACTGATATTGTTTTACAGATGGTTTTATCATTAGTATCCGAACTCAGAGAGAATCATCTTAATGGATTTAACACTCAGAGTCGGTAGGTGTTAAACTAAATATCCCTCTTCTCGAGTTTCAAAATGTATTCTTCAGTTATGAGAGAAAAATTCTCTAGCTCATAAGAAGTGCATGTTCATAGTTAAGTTTATAGTCTGTGTGGAGATAATTTAATGGAATACACTGCAGAGTGACAAGTTCTTTCACATTTTCTTTTTTAATCACTGTTTTCTCAACTCTCATAAGTAAGTCATATCATATCTTTTGTGTACTTATTAAAAGCCCTGCATATACAGTACAGATCTCAAAGGAAAAGGAGCTCTGAGGTTCATGCTGAGGTTGCTTACTGTGTAAGAGGAGAAAGTGTATCATGATTGTGCTCTTGTACTATAGCCTGCTCCTGCCCTGACCCTCAGTACTGTGCATGGGTGTGTGCACTTATACACATAGTCAGTATACTTACAAAGCAATGGATACTTGACGTGACTCATATGACTTATTCTAAGAACCATAATAGTCCAGAATCTAGATTAAACAAATAAAATAGATCAGACAAATTAAAAGAAATTAATCACATTACAAATGTTTCTTCATTCTATAAATGAATTCAGAATTGTTTTCATTGGTAAGCTTTTTATTTCTAACAAATCATTATCGAAAAGAACTGGAAACTTAAGGGACTTTTTAAAAATACCTTTGTAAATTATGGCAACAAAATCTGTATCAGAAATTATATTTGTCCTTTACCCTTAGTAATCTTTTATGAGTAAACTTTACAAGTCTAAGAAGAAAGCACTGGTGAAAGATTCTCATAGCATTGGATTGATGGGGTTTTTTATTTTTTTTCTCCAGATGTATCAAAATCATGAGCAAACAAAGGAAAATAGATAAATTGTAATGGGAGAGGATTGTGATCAAAGTATATCATATGTGTATAGAAATTGTCAATAAAAAGTATACAAAACAAGCTGGGCATGGTGGCATACACCTTTAATCTCAGTACTTGGGAGATAGAGGTAGGAGGATCACTATGAGTTCAAGGCTACCTTGAGGCTACAGAGTGAATTCCAGGTCAGCCTGGGCTACAGTGAGACTCTACGTCAAAAAACCAATAAATAAAAAAAAAAATGAGAAAGAAAAAAGTATACCAAACAATAATAGATAATTTGGACTTAATTAAATTTAAGAACTTGGGAGCTGGGGTATATCTCAGTGGTTTAGAGCATTTGCCTAGCCTGCTTGAGGCCCTGAGTACAATCACCTGGATTACAAAAGAATTAAGAACTTCTGTGAATGAAAGTATACTACTAGGAAAGCAGAAGAACTGTCTACTAAATGAGTGGAAACTTTTATAGGTAATGTGAGTAAAATGTTGGGCTTCAAAGCAAGTTTGAAGCCAACCTGGGCTACAATAAAGACTTTGTCTCATTACATAATGAATTCCAGGTCAGCCTGGGCTAGACTGAGACCCTACCTCGAAAAACAAAACAAAACAAAAAAAGACTTTGTCTCAAAAAAATTGAAATTCTCATAAGGAATTAATATCTGGGATATATAACAAACTTTAATAACAACAACAAACAGTTCAAAATTGGTTAGGGGCTGAAGATGTAGATCAGAAGCAGAATGCTTGCTTAGGATGCACAAGGTTCTGGGTTCTTTTTTCAGTGCTGCAAAACAAAAACAAACAAACAACACAACAAAACAGGCAAAAAACTTAAGTAGACATTCTTTTTTGTTTTTTTTTTTTTTTGAGGTAGGGTCTCACTGTAGCCCAGGCTGACCTGAATTTCACTAAGGAGTCTCACAGTGGTCCTGAACTCATGGCGATCCTCCTACCTCTGCCTCCCGAGTGCTGGGATTAAGGGCATGCGCCACCACGCCTGACTGACATTCATTTTTTGTTTGTTTGTTTGTTTCTATGTAGGGTCTCACTCTAGCTCAAGCTGAGCTGGAATTCACTCTGTAGTCTCAGGGTAGCCTCGAACTCATGATGACCCTCCTAATTCTGTTGGGATTAAAGGTGTGTGCCACCATGCCCGGCCCTAAGTAGACATTCTTCTAAAAATATATACCTGTCCAATAATGACATGGAAGGATGCTTAGCACACCCTAGGGAATGTGCAAACCATTATACACCCACTGATGGCTGTTATAAGGAGAAAGAACTGGAAAATAACAAGTGTTGGTAAGATGAAAAGATATTGAAACCATTGTTAATTGCTGGTGGAAGTATACAATGGTGTAACCGCTGTGAAAAAGGATTGTTTTCAAAAAAATTAAAATAAAATATAGAATTATGATGTGATCCAGAAGATTCTTAGGTATATATATGAAGAATTGAATGCAAGAACTCAAACAGATACCTGTAAAACAGTTATGTTCATTAACCTCAGTAGCCAAATGGATTAATAAAATGGATTTAAATACAATAGAATATTATTTAGCTATAAAAAGGAATACAACTTTTATAAATCCAGAAACAAGAGTGTGTCATGAAGACATGTTTAGTGAAATGACCCAGACACAGAAGGACAAATACTCTTTTGTTGTACTTAACCTAGGACCTAGAGTAGGTAGTTTCATACTAACACAAAGCAGAATGGAGGTAGTCAGAGCTGGTGGAAAGAGAGAGGAGATACTGCTTAATGTGCTCAAAGTTTGTTGAGGATGATGAAAACATTTGTGTGTAAATAATAGTGATGAGAAAACAGCATATGAAAGCATATAATGTCATTAAACTTTACCCTTTACAAATGGTTAAATGATAAGTACCATGTTATGTTTCAATACAATTAAAAAGTGAAAGAAAAATGAAATTAGATGCTACTGCATACTCCTTCAAATGCTGAAAGTTTACCACACACACGTTAGTTATACTGGTCTTGAGAATATCTGTGGCAGTTTATCACAGAATAACACATTTGCCGTGCAGCTCACCAGATCTGTCCATAATACATGAAATCATAGGTACTTCTTAACATTTACATGTGAATACTCATAGCTACTTTATGGATAATAGTTTCAAACCTAGAAACAATCCAAATGACCATCAACAAGTGGATAGATAAATGAATTTTTAAAAATATGTTAGTTACTTTTGTGTAGTTGTGATCCAAGTACCTGATAGAAACAGAGGAATAATGCATTTTGCTCATGTTTTCAGAGTGTTTAGTCCACAGTTTCTTGGCCCCATGCCCTCAGGCAGAACATGATGGCAGAGAGAGCTTGTGGTGGACAGTACACAGAGAGAAAGGAAGGAGACCAGGTGTAACCTTCAGTGGCAAGCTCAGTGACCTACTTCCTTCAACTAGCCCACCATCTAGGGTGTCCAGAATCTCCTAAAGTAGCACCTCCAGTTAGGGGGTCTAATATTCAACACATGAGCCTATGGGGGACATTTCATTCAAAAACCATACATCACTGGTTAAGTAAGAACTGTGTAGTAGTGGTGCATGCCTTTAATCCCAGCACGTGGAAGATAGAAGCAGGAAGATCAGGAGTTCACAGCCAACCTTGGCTATGTAGTGATTTCAAGGCCAGCCTAGAATACACATCTCAAAAACACATAAAAAGAAAAGTTGAATATCTTTAGATCAACTGTTTGGTAAAGGTTTTGTAGGAAGAATCAATAATAAAAAGACATATTCACCTTAAAATAAGCAAAAAGACTGAAATATACAGTCTATCAATATATATAGATATAGATATAGATATAGATATAGATATGTTGTTAACAAGTACATGTAAATGGTTGTATTTGAATGCTCATAACATTCATAACAGACAAAGGTGGAAGCAACTCAGATATCTATTAAACCATGAATGGATAAACAAAATATATTCATATACTAAGTGAAGGGTTTTTTAAAATAATTTTTTTGTTGTTTATTTTTATTCATTTATTTGAGAGTGACAGGCAGAGAGAGAATGGGTGCACCAGGGCCTCTAGCCACTGCAAACGAACTCCAGGCGTGCGCACCCCCTTGTGCATCTGGCTAACATGGGTCCTGAGGAATCGAGCCTCGAACTGGGGTCCTTAGGCTTCACAGGCAAGCATTTAACTGCTAAGCCATCTCTCCAGTCCCTAAGCAAAGGTTTTGAATCAGCTGTCAAGGGAATGCTGAATCATGGATCTTTTGAATAATGTAGCTTTTTTTTTTAACACAAGAATGTATAATTGATAAGATGCAGAATTCCAAAATGTGCCAGGGTTGATACTTTTTTAAATGATCTGATACTAAACCTAGTAATAATCATAAAGCTGTTAACACATAGAAATGACTAGCCACAAATTTGTAAGTTATTTGCAACCTATTAAACAGACAAGGAGATTAACATGCAAAAGATCAAAATGACTGCTGCACATTTGTCATGAAGAAGCAGAGTCTTCAGTATGGAAATGAAGAATATGAATAGATCATTGCCAAAAAGATGAAAATTGAATGAATAATAAACATTAAAGAAATCATTCAGGAAGGATGTCATAAAAAATGGCACAACAGAGAGCCTCAGATCTCATTCCCCCACTGAGACATCAACTAACAACAACATATGGCCAAATAAGCCATTATGAGAACTCTAGATGCTATGTAGGAGTCACTCTATCACAGACAAGCTCATGGTCAAGAATAGTACAGAGAAAATAGTAATAAAAACTATTTCAAACCAACTGTGATTACTCTTCCTCCTTACAAACTGTGGTGGTTTGATTCAGGTGTCCCCCATTAAACTTAGGCGTTCTGAATGCTACATCCCCAGCTGAATGTGATTTGGGAATTAATGCCTCCTGGAGACATTGTATTGTTGGGGGTGAGTTTATGGGTATTGTTGCAGTCAGGTTTTCATTGCTGGCAGAAATCACCCTATCAAGAACAGCTTGTGGGGGGAAAAAAGGATTTAATTTGACTTACAGACTCAAGGGGTGCTCCATGATGGCAGGAAAATGATGGCATGGGCAGAGGGTGGACATGTTGCCCAGAAGGTGATGTCCACCTCTGCTCATGCCATTGTTTCCCCTGGCCATCGTAGAGCATCCCTTCAAGTCTTTAAGCTAAAATACATGTCCCCCCTTTGTTTTCATCACAAGCTGTTCTTGGGTGTTTCTGCCAGCAATGTGAACCAGACTGCAATGCAGATACAGTTATGGTCTCTATCTTGGATGGAAAGAAAAGAGGTGTACCCCAACAGCTGTTAAAATTGGATTGCCTGTCCTGATAGCACCATAAGAATCAGCATATTTGGGATGCTTGAAGCCATAGAGCACAAGGGATCTTAGTGGTCGGTTACTTCACCACAGAGTTGACAGGCTTGCAGAGGGAGGCTGGCACATCTCAACAGAGTTTAGTTTTTTTTTTTTTAAAGTACTTTATTTTTGTTTATTTATTTGAGAGAGTTAGAAATAGGCAGGAGGAGGGAGGGAAGGAGAGAGAGAGAAAGAACGAAAGAAAGAATGAGTGTGCCAGGGCCAATAGCCACTGCTAATGAATTCCACATGCATATGCCCCCTTGTGCATCTGGCTTATGTGGGTACTGGGGAGTTGCACCTGGGTCCTTTGGCTTTGTAGGCAAGTGCCTTAACCACTAAACCATTTCTCCAGCCCCCAGAGTTTAGTTTTAAGTTTTTGGCTTATTATGGCTTATCCCTTCAGGGAATGAGAAAGTCAGAACTTACATGCATCATTCTGGATCTTCTTTCCACTACTAGAGGACTAATTGTTTTGGTTTCTAACTTGTGGCACTGTCTGGAAACTGGCATATGTTGAACGTTGGGGACCACAAAGAACCAAGCTCAGATGCTTATTGCCACACCAAGGAACTTACAGTACCAAATGTAGACACTAGAGGGAGTAAAAGATTGCAGACTCTGTTTTATTTTGTGTGGGTTTTTTTTTTTCTACTATAAAAGCTTTTATTTTGAAATAGTGTAAGACCACAAGAAGTTGCAAAAATAGTCTGAGACTTCCCATGTACCTTTCACCCTGCTTCTGGCAGCAGCATGGCATAATCATGGCACATTGTCAGAACCAATAAATTGACATGGATACAGTGTTATTAAGTTAAAATCAGACCCTATTTGCATTTTACTAACTTTTCACATGTTTCACAAAACAATAAAACAATAGTGGTTGTTTTGGTTGATTGTGTTTTCTGCATAGACTTCTATAGAGTGGTCTTCCATGGATAAATTTTGTGGACTGGGATATAGGACATTCCAATAACCATAAAGAAGCTTCCTTATGGTAATACTCTATAATCACACTCTTCCTAACCCTATCACCTAACAACCACTGAGCAATCTCTCTCATCTTCATATATAACTCTATCATCTACGTATCATTTTCTGTCAATATGTCAGTTTCACAATGTTGTATAAATGAGGCTCTTGCAACCAAAACAGTAGAATGCCATCATTGGGAAATTATAGAATTATATGTACAAGTCCAGAAAAGACAGATCCCTGAGACAAGTGAGGGACATGGAATCTCTAGCTGGAATGATTGGTGAATGTCATCCCTTGTACAAGTTCAGTCTTTGAAGACTGAGAGAGGTGGTTGGGGTATGATGCCTAAACAAAATTAAATACATTACAAAACTAATGTCACACAAGGAAAGATGGAATCATGACCTAACTAATCCCTGCAAAGCATCTCTTAAGACACAGAGGTCTGCGAATTACCTAATACCACTTGAAACAACTGTCTTAATCTCAGTGTATTATAAGAGAATATAGATAAGCAACTTAACAAAATCAGGAATCTGTGTGTGAGTAAATAATGTTAACAGAGATAGAAATTACCAAAAAAAAAAAATACCTGAAAGGATCCAAATAGAAATTTCTGGCACTGTAGAATACAATAATTGAATCAAAAATTTCACTGAAGGGAGAGGAGGCAAGTGTGAAGACCATATTGTAGTCTACCAGCACTAGGGGGATAGACACAGGATCCTGGGACAAGTTGGCTAGCTAGACTAGCTAGCTCTGGGTTCAAGAGAGAGATCCTGCCTCAGTAAATAAAGTGGAGAGCAATTGAGTAAGACACCTGACTTCAGCCTCTAATATCCACACACATCCATCCACGAGTGCACCTGCATACATATGAACACAAATACATACATAAGTATCCATACCACATATGTAAATGCAAATTAAAAGTTCACTGAATAGTTCAACAGCAGACCTTATCAAGCAGAAGAAAGAAGTATATTTAAAAATAAGTAATTTAAAATAATTAAATTAGGGTAGAATTATCATATGATTCTACTTCTGTATCCATATCCAAAATAACTTCCTACTTCTGTCTTTGTGGACATATGAACACAAGTACATATAGGTATGCACACCATAAACACATATAAATGCAAATAAAAAGTTCGCTGAATGGTTCAGCAGCAGACCTTATCAAGCAGAAGAAAGAAGTGTAACTAAAAATAAGAACTTTAAAATAATTAAATTTAATAAAGGTAGAATTACTATATGATCCTGCTTCTGTGTCCATATCCAAAATAACTTCCAACTTCTGTGTCTGTATCCAAAATAATTGTACACATGATCCCTATGAGATAATTTGCATGCTTGTGCTTACTGCATTATTCTGCCAAGACATGGAATCAACCTACATGCCATCTATAGATGTATTCCTAAAGAAAATATAGCATATACACACAACTGAATATAATGTCATTCATCCTTTAAAGAGAAGGAAATCCTGAATTGCTACAACATGGATGGACATTGTACAAATATGTGATATGGTCAGTTTCTTAGAAACACAAAGTAGGATGGTGGGTGCCAGAAGCTGGAAGGAAGTGGGAAAATAGTTATTCAGTAGGCATAGTGTTTCAGTTTTGTATTATATGGAAGTTGTAGAAATCTTCTGCACAGTAAGGCATATAGTTAACCCTGCAGTACTATATACTTAAAAAGTTAATGCTATCCAGAGCATCCAGAGACCACAAAGGTAGGCAGAAGTGGCTCCACCAGTGGCAGCACCAGGTCCGCAGGGTTGTAGCTGCAAGGCTCAGCTTGAGCCACAGGAAAAGCCACATAAGGAGATTTTCCACTCACACCGGAGCTCTTCGCAAACTCAAGAAATGTGAAGGGAGAGTGGCAGTGAACAGCAGAAGAGCAGATTATGAGGTAGAGGATCACATGGACCAGGGGGAGAACTAGAGCCATCCACAGCCTCCCCACCCCACTGCCAGTGCAAGCGCCAGCAAGCACCAGAGACCAGGGGAAGTAAGCTCATAGCACCCAGCACCTGCGAATAGAGCAGCGAGCCAACAGCCCAGCCAGCCTATTTGAACCCACATTGCACAAAAGAGGGACCCAAGCAGGAGCACAGCATAACTGAGACAAAAATCATCCCAAAAGGTAACTGGGATTACACCAGGTCAGTACCTGCCAAATAAGCCTGGTATATAGGCCTGAACTGGAAGTGCTAATTGCTTGTCCCATATCAGGATGAATTATATGTTAAATCTGATGGAAGGTCGGATTTGCCATTCTTAAATGAGCTATATTTTAGGCTTGTTATTTGTTGCTTCTTGATTTATAGTGGTTTTGTATCCTCTTCTGTTGTACATTAAGGAAGGGTCTTACTAGGTCACAAGCTGACTTGGAACCCTCAACAGACCAGAAATCTTAACCTCCTTGTTGACAGGATTAAGGGTGTGGGGCAATACAAACACTAAGGGACAGTGATATTGTTAAGAGGATCTGGTTGTCATATCTACTCTTATATAAATACTCTGTGCTGTTTTTCTTTTTTTTTTTAATTTTTATTAGCATTTTCCATGATTATAAAAAAAATCCCATGGTAATTCCCTCCCTCCCCCCCCCACACTTTCCCCTTTGAAATTCCATTCTCCATTATATTTCCTCCCCATCACTGTGCTGTTTTTCATTGAAAGTGTGCATTGTTTAGTTAAATTTTTGAATCTGTCTATATTTTGTTCCACTAAGCTGACTTGAATACTGTCATAGCAGGCAAACCCAACACCTAGGGTCATTTTTGTATTTACTCTGAGAGACTTGAGAGCCACACCTAGCATCTTAAGCTCCTACCCTGAAGATATGTAACATCAAATTGATTGATACATCTAATAATACTGCAGCTAACTATAAAATCCAAGCATGAAGTGAATCCAAGATGCAGAAATATATACATTATAACGCAATAAACATCAAAAATTAAGATAATATAAATCCACCAAAAAGTATTAACAGATCGAAAATGACCTCCAGTGACAAGGAGTTAGAGCCAATGCCTGTAACTCATTCAAAAGAATAATTATAAATATCCTCAAAGAAGTCAAAGAGGAAATCAACGGAATCAAAGAAGACACAGGAAACCAATTTAATGAAATAGAGGTCAATATAAGACATAAATAAGGAAATAGAAGTAATAAAGAAAAACTAGTAAAATTACTAGGAATGAAGAACACAGTAAATGAAATTTAAAAAAACTCTATAGAAAATTTCACCAGTAGAATGAATGAAGGAGAGGACAGAATATCTAAACTAGAACACCAGGTGGCAGATCTAATACAGTCCAGCAAAGAGAAAGACAAGCTAATAGGAAAGTATGAATGGGAATATCAAGATATTGGGGACACTATGAAAAGACCAAACATAAGAATTCAGGGCATAGTAGAAGGAAAAGAATTTCACTTCAAAGGCATAGTAGGTATTTTCAACAAAATCATAAAAGAAAATTTCCCCCAAATTGGGAAAGCAGCACCAGTGCAGATGCAGGAATCCTTTAGAACACCAACAATGCAAAGCCTGGAAAGAACCACTCCTTGCTATATTATAATTAAACTACCAAACATACAAACCAAAGAAAAAATATTGAAAACAATTAGAGAGAAAAATCAAGTTACCAACAAAGGCAAACCCATCAGGATCATAGCAGATTACTCAACACAAACTTTAAAAGCTAGAAGGGCTTGGAGTGATGTATTCCAAGTTCTGAAAGATAACAGCTGTCAACCAAGGTTACTTTATCCTGCAAAGCAATCCATTCAAATAGACGGAGAAATAAAGAAATTCCACAGCAAAAGTAGGCTAAAGGAATATTTGAAGACAAAACCAGCTCTACAGAAAATACTGGAAAGAATCTTCCATCCTGAAGAGAAAGAAAAGAACACATATAAAGAAACTGGAAAAAAGCAAACAATACTCAAATGCTAGTTAACACAAGAGAGAAAGGTAAACCAGAAGAACTACAAAAAAAAAGGCAAAAATTAATACACAGCTTTCAATAATATCTGTTAATATCAACACAATCAATGCCCTAACCAAAAGACATAGGTTTGCAGACTAGGTTAAAAAGCAGAATCTGGTGGTGCACGCCTTTAATCCTAGCACTCAGGAAGCAGAGGTAGGAGGATTGCCATGAGGTCAAGACAACCCTGAAACTACAGAGTGAATTCCAGGTCAGCCTGAGCTAGAGTAAGACCCTACATAAAAAAAAAAAAAAAAAAAAAAAAAGATCTTACCATTTGTTGCCTCCAAGAAACTAACCTTTTTACAAAGGATGGACACTGTCTTAGGGTGAAAGGTTGGAAAACAGTGTTCCAAGCAAATGGGCCTAGAAAACAAGCAGAGGTTGCTATCCTAATATCTGACAAGGTAGACTTCAGTCCATCATTAGTTAGGAAAGATAAGGAAGGTCACTTTATATTGATTAAATGTACACTCCAACAGGAGACACTTCAATCCTAAACATATATGGACCTATTGTGGGGCTCCCAACTTCATCAAATAAACACTATTAGAACTAAGGCCTTGGAAAAAGAAGAACAAGGCAAACCAAAAGTGAGTAGACACGCTGGCATGGTGGTGCACACCTTTAATCCCAGCACTCGGGAGGCAGAGGTTGGAGGATCACCATGAGTTCAAGGCCACCCTGAGACTACAGAGTTAATTCCAGGTCAGCCTGGACTGGAGTGAGACCCTACCTCGAAAAACAAAAACAAAAACAAACAAACAAAAAAAGTTAGTAGACAGGAAGAAATAATAAAGGTTAGGGCACAAATTAATGAAATAGAAACAACAATAACAACAAAAAGAACAGTCCAAATAATCAATGAAACACAGTTGGTTCTTTGAAAGGATAAATAAGATTGATAAACCCTTAGCAAGTCTGACCAAAATAAAGAGAGAAGAGACACAAATTAATAAAATTAGATATGAAAAATGGCAACATCACAATGGATACCAGAGAAATTAAAAAAATCATAGGGACATACTATAAAAATATATACTCCACAAAGTATGAAAATCTGAAAGAAATGGATGATTTCCTTGATTTATATGACCTGTCTAAATTAAGTCAAGATGAGATTAATCACTTAAATAGACCTATAACTAGCATGGATATCCAAGCAGTTATCAAAAATATCCCCACTTTAAAAAGTCCAGGCCCAGGTGGATTCACTGGTGAATTTTACCAGAGCTTCAGAGAAGAACTAACACCATTACTTCTTAACTTTTCCATAAAATAGAAAAAGAAGTAATCCTACCAAACTCCTTCTATGAAGCCAGCATCACTCTGATATCAAAGCCAGGCAAAGATAAAATAAAAGAAGAAAATTATAGACCAATCTCCGTCATGAACATCGATGCAAAAATTCTCAGCAAAATATTGGCAAACAGAATACAAGAATAAATATATCAGAGAGATCATTCATCCCGACCAACTAGGCTTTATCCCAGAGATACAGGGATGGTTCAACATATGCAAATCAATAAATGTAATACATCATGTAAATGGACTGGAGGACAAAAATCACATGAGAAACATCAGAAACAAGACAAGGGTGTCCACTGTCCCCACTTTTATTTAATATAGTTCTGGAAGTCTTAGCCAGAGCAATAAGGCAAGAGATGCACATAAAAGGGATACAAATTGGAAAGGAAGAGATCAAGTTATTATTTGCAGATGACATGATTCTATACATAAAAGACCCTAAAGGGCTGGAGAGATAGCTTAGCGGTTAAGCGCTTGCCTGTGAAGCCTAAGGACCCCGGTTCGAGGCTCGGTTCCCCAGGTCCCACGTTAGCCAGATGCACAAGGGGGCGCACGCGTCTGGAGTTCGTTTGCAGAGGCTGGATGCCCTGGCGCGCCCATTCTCTCCCTCTCCCTTTATCTGTCTTTCTCTCTGTGTCTGTCGCTCTCAAATATAAATAAATAAATAAATAAATAAATAAATAAATAAATAAATAAATAAATAAATAAAATTTTTAAAAAAGACCCTAAAGACTCCACTAGCAAACTGCTAGGGCTGATAAACACCTACAGGCATGTAGCAGGATACAAAATATATACACAGAAATCAATAACCTTCCTATATGCTAACAACAAACACACAGAGGATAAAATCAGAGAATCACTCCCATTCACAATTGCATCAAAAAAAGTAAAGTACCTTGGAATAAACCTAACTAAGGTAGTGAAGAATCTCTACAATGAAAACTTTAAAACAGTCAAGTGAGAAATTGCAGAAGACACTAGGAAGTGGAAAAACATCCCTTGTTCCTGGATCAGAAGAACAAGTATTGTGAAAATGGCAATCTTACCAAAAGTAATCTACACATTTCATGCAATCCCCATCAAAATTCCAAAGGCATTCTTCACGGAAATAGAAAAACAATCCAAAAATTCACTTGGAATCACAAAACATCTCGCATATCTAAAATAATACTGAGCAACAAAAATAAGGCTGGTAGTATCACCATACCTGATTTTAACCTGTACTACAGAGCCATAGTAAGAAAAACAGCATGGTAGTGGCACAAAAGCAGACATGTAGATCAATGGAACAGAATTGAAGGTCCAGATGTAAGCCCAGGTACCTATAGCTACCTGGTATCCAATAAAAATGCCGAAAATACTCATTGGAGAGAAGATAGCCTCTTCAGCAAATGGTGCTGAGAAAGCTGGATATGTATCTGTAGAAGGATGAAAATAGATTCTTCTCTCTTTCCATGCACAAGGATTAAGTCCAAATGCATTAAAGACCTTAACATCAGACATGAAACTCTGAAACTGATGGAGGAAAAAGGAAGGGGAACCCTTCAACATATTGGTCTTGGCAAAGACTTTCTCAATATAACTCCAATTGCTCAGGCAATAAAAGCACAGATTAACCACTGGGACCTCAGGAAATTACAAAGATTTTGTATGGCAAAGACAATGTGAATAAAGCAAAGGGGCAACCTACAGAACAGGAAAAAAAAAACCTTGCCAGCTATACATCTGATACAGGATTAATATCTAGGATATACGAAGAACTTGAAAAATTAAATAATAAGTAATCAAACAAGCCAATTAAAAATGGGCTATGGAACTAAATAGAGAGTTCTCAAAAGAAGAAATATGGATGGTGTATAAGCATCTAAAACATGTTCTGCATCCCTAGTCGTCAGGGATATGCAGATGAAAACTACGTTGAGATTCCATCTCCTGTCATATTGGCTACCAGCATGAAAACAAATGACCATAAATGCTGCCAAGGATGTGGAACAAGAAGAACCCTTCTACACTGTTGATGGGAATGCAGTCTGGTCCAGCCCTTGTGGAAATCAGGGTGGAGGTTCCTAAAACCACTCTAAATAGATCTACCATATGACCCAGTTATAGAACTTGTAGCCTTATATCCTAAGGACTCATCTCATTACCTTAGAGATACTTGCTCAACCATATTTATTGCCGCTCAATTCACAATAGATGGGAAATGGACCCAATCTAGATGTCCCTCAACTGATGAGTGGTTAATGAAGATATGGCACATTTATACAATGGAGTTCTACTCAGCAGTAAGGAAAAATGAAGTGATGAAATTTGCAGGAAAATGGATGGATCTGGAAAGTATTATACTAAATGTGGTAACCCAAACCCAGAAAGCAAAGCATCATATGTTCTTTCTCCTATGTGGATCCTAGCTACCGATGATTGGACTTCTGTGTTAGTAGGAAGAAAACAGTAGCAAAGGCCAGTAAGCTAGAAAAGAGATATAAAGGGAAGAGAAAGGAAGGGACTGGGTTACTTAATAGGATGGCATTGTATATATGTAAGTAGAAGAATAGATTAGTGGGGATGAAAAGACGCAAGTGAGGTCAGGGGAAGAGATTGAGTAAAGGAAACATGGAGGGAGGGCTAATTAAAATCTAAGAGGATATAAATAACTGATATGGAAACCTATTTTTTGGCAATGGAACTCTCAGGAGCCATAGATTGTTGCTAGAAAAATTTCAGTGCCACGGATGGGATAAGATCCAGTAGGTTGTTGACCAGGGAGGTCCCTGATGCTCCCAAAACATTGCAGGCCATTACCAAGGCCCTTAATAATAGATGGTAAGACCCTATTGCTGAAGACTCCACATGCTTGGGTTGCAAGGCCACTGAGAAATCCTGCTGGAACTGAACTGATAACCTCCTCCTAACGTTGACCAGCTGACAGAAAGCTGGACGAAGCCATTCTGCATGCAGTTCATTGGGAGAGAGAGAAATCACCAGCAAAGATAATCAACAGTGGACACTGCAAGCCATATATTTGGCCATCCAGGCCAAATGAGCTAATGGGTGTAAAAGTGGCATGTCTGTCATGATGGAAACCAACTGCCCTCTAATAGTACTAGAGGCCTGCCCCATGGGAGGGAATAAATCTTTGATACTGAAAACCTAAAACGGGGATAGTCATGAGCTTTAGGGATGTAATGTCTGCTGCTATCTGGCTAAATGTATATACTTTGCTCATCAAACTGCCCATTAAGCACTTCTCTTAATGTTCATACCCTTATATTAATGCTACTCTCACTTTTGGTAGAGAGTCTTCTCATTTCAGATGGCAGTGACCTTGGGATGACTCAGAAGGTATCATGGTGCTGGGAAGAACTGACAGAGGAGTGCTCAGCACTGCAATATTGCTACCACACCTTCCAAGGCTCAGGGTCCATTGTGGAAGAGGTGGCAGAAAGAATGTAAGAGCCAAAGGAAGGGTAGGACTTCTTACAAAGTGCTCCCCCTAGACACAAAATGGCCTGGATATCCATGACCTCATAGTGCCTGATACTACCTACACAAGACCATCATAAGAGGAGGAAAAGATGATGACATCAAAATAAAAGAGAGACTGATTGAGATGGGGAGGGGATATGATGGAGAATGGAGTTTCAAAGGGGAAGGTGGGGGAGGGAGAGTATTACCATTGGATATTTTTTATAATCATGGAAGTTGTTAAAAAATTGTGGAAAAAAGTTAATGCTATGGGGATGGAGAAGGGACTCCATGGGTAAGAGTGCTTGGTATGCAAGCATGAGGATCTGAGCACTCATGCAAAAACCCAGGCATGGTTTTGCATAGCTGTAACCTTAGCAGTGTGAGGGGATAGATACAGGAGGATCACTGTGTTTCTTTGGCAAACCAGTCTAAGTGAAAAATGGGGAGTACAGGGAGAGACCATTGCAGGAATAATGGGTGGAAGAGCAATAGAGGAGAATATCCAGTGTCTTCCTCTGGGTAACCCCCCCTTTTAATATAACACACACACAATAAATAAATAAGAAATAAAGAAAGAAAGGAGGATGTGGTGACACAAACCCTTAGTTCCAGCACTCAGGAGGCAGAAGTAGGAGGATCATTGTGAATTTGAGGCCATTTTGAGACTACATGGTAAATTCTAGGACAGCCTGGGCTAGAACAAGACCCTACCTTGGTGTTGGGCCCTGAAAGGCCCAGGTGTGAGACCTAGTGGAACTTCCTGAGCCTAGCTAAAGTTTGGAGACCTGTCTCTGGCCAGCTATGACTCAGCAGGATGCCTAATGGCTTCTGGCCTGCTACTTCCCTGTGTTAATTATAATTACCATTTCAATAGTTTACTATTGGCCTTTCTGAGTTGTCATGCTCATCATCCCCTCAACCCCTAGGGAGGAACCAGCAGGCCTGGTCCTTCCCTTGGCACTACCTGAGCAGGAAGGAGCCCTGCACCTTGGAAAACAAAATACAATAAAAAAATAATTTAAGTAAAAAAATTTAGGAAAATCTTTACAAGTTGGTGATATGTGGGTTTTCCCACAATTTAAAGATAGTTTTCAAGCTGCTTTGTTTTCAGAAAACTATAACGTATAACATCAGTTAGACCTCCGTCAGATTATAGAGAACTCCAGGAACATTACTGATGAGGATATGATTAAGGCACACATGCCCTTTGAGGAAAAGTTTGGTCTTCTTAGAATGTGTGATTCCCAGGGAACCTCCTGCCTCCAGTAATTGTGAGGAAGATAGGGATGTGCTTAGTTGGTGTTGCAGTCATGTTCGTATTGCTGGTAGAAATTACCCAACAAAGAGCAGCTCATGAAAAAAAGTCGATTTATTTGGGGTTATAAATTTGAGGGGAAACTCCACAATGGCAGAGAAAATGATGGCATGAGCAGAGGGTGGACATCACCCCTGGCCAACATAAGATGGACAATAGCAACAGAAGAGTGTGCCAAACACTGGCATGGAGAAACTGGCTATAACACCCATTAGCCCACCCCCAACAAGACACTGTCTCCAGAAGACATTAATTCCCAAATCTCCATTACCTGGGAACCTAGCATTTAGAACACCTAAGTTTATGGGGGACATCTGAATCAAGCCATCACATTCCGCCCCTGGCTCCCATAAACTGATAACCACACATGATGTAAAATAGAATGTATTCATTCCAACTTTAAAACTATCCATAGGGGCTACAGAGATGGCTTAGTGGTTAAGCGCTTGCCTGTGAAGCCTAAGGACCCAGTTTGAGGCTCTATTCCCCTGGACCCACGTTACGCAGATGCACAAGGGGGTGTTTGCATCTGGAGTTAGTTTGCAATGGCTGGAGGCCCTCGCACACCCATTCTCTCTCTCTCTCTCTCTCTCTCTCTTTCTCTCTCTCTCTCTGTCTCTCTCTCTCTCTCTGCCTCTTTGTCTCTGTAGCTCTTAGATAAAGAAAGAAAGATGGAAGGAAGGAAGGAGGGAAGGAAGGAAAGAAAGAAAGAAAGAAAGAAAGAAAGAAAGAAAGAAAGAAAGAAAGAAAGAAAGAAAGAAAAGTCCCCATAACTTTTTATCAATTCCAGTGATGTTCATACATCCCCATAGTCCAAGGTCTTTTAACTGAGCCATAGTACCAAAAATTAACCTGAAAAAAACCTGTAGTGGCACAGAATAAACATTCACACCATGAAAGATGGCACTGGGCACAGCAAATACAATCTAAGATTTAAACAGGGAAAACATCAAACTCTGTACCTCCAAGTCCAACAACTCTAGTCAATGACAAATCTCTAAGTCTGATAATTCTAACCAACAACAAGTCTGGCATTCCAATTCCACCCCTCCAACTAGGCTACTCATAGTCCTGGAAAACTTCATCAGGGACTGGCAGTTTTCCTTAGCAGCCATCTTGTGGTCCTGGCATCTCTACTGGGTCTCCACTGCAACCCACGGTTCATCCTCATGGCCTCTTGGGGCCTCCTTGCAGGCATCCAGCAAACCTGCTTCACACTGCGCATGGCCAGTTCCAAAACACAAGACCATGTTGCAAACTCAATGACCCTCTCTTTCCTGCATTTCTTATACTCTACAATACCAGGCAGGGCGCCAATTTGTTAATCTGGGGGTGGGGAGGAATAAATCAGACTTTGAAGAACAGGAGACTACTTGAGCATTCAGGCCCCTTCAAGAGTCTACATTCTTCCTGTTGCCCCAGTACAGGTCAGCTGGCCCAATCTCAAAGGTTATAATCTCTCAATTGCAGCTGAATGAGCAGCATTTCACCCAAAGATTTTTCCTTCTGTGCCATATCCCTCTGCTCACACCAGTTCATTTCTATACAAGCAACCCTGCACAACTTCTCAGGACGTGGGCATAACAGCAAGCTTCCCACACAAACTGCTAGCCTAGTGCAGGCAAAGCTCTCTCTCACCCTTATAAGCCAAACCTCACCGTCCATAATCTTACTGCATTCAGGTCTTTCAACTCTGACCAAAATAGTTCATCGAGCTGTACTTAAACACTGAAAGGCATCTATTAGGTGAAGTTTCAAGTCCTTCCACATTCCTCTTGAAAATTAGCTCCAAAAGGCCAAAGCTACATAGTTAGGTGTCTTTCAGCAATTGATACCACTCCTCGGTACCACTTTATTGTTGCAGTCAGGTTCGCGTTGCTGGTAGAAATCACCCAATCAAGAGCAGCTTGTGGGAAAGAGAGGATTTATTTTGGCTTACAGGTTCGAGGGGAAACTCCATGATGACAGGGAAAATGATGGCATGGGCAGAGGGTGGACATCACCCCCTGGCCAATATAAGGTGGAGAGTAGCAACAGAAGAGTGTGCCAAACACTGGCATGGGGAAACTGGCCATAGCACCCATAAGCCTGCCCCCAGCAATACACTGCCTCCAAAAGGCATTAATTCCCAAATCTCCATCACCTGGGAACCTAGCATTCAGAACACCTATGTTTATGGGGGATACCTGAATCAAACCAGCACAGTTGGTCTTGTCAGAAAATTGTGATTTGGGCATTAGAATTCTATTCAGTCCACCAGGGGTCACTAACCTGTTGGTACTTGCTGTTTTTCCCTCCTTCCTGTTGGGGACAGGACACCTGTTTTTTCCCTTGCCTGGGAGCAGTGGATAGCAAGGAAGCATATCTGAAGGCCTAATCAGCTGCTACTCTGTGACAGTAACCTAACAGTTGTCATAGTTGCCAGATACCAGCTCTTAGGTTTTATAGTGTTTCTTGCAAGCTTTATCGGCAGTGGTATTTTCCTTCAAAACGATCCCATCCACTTATCAGTTGTCATAACATATGAATCAGCAAAAGCTACCCCCACCCCCATTTTCAATGTAAAAATTCTCCCATCATTTCTGGGAGTGAATGGTTGGTTAATAACTTGATTCATTCTCTGATATTATATTTTTCATCTAACTGTCCCTTGCCTAGATTATTCCAGTTGCCCTTCTTTGTAATGCTTGTTCTTTAGTCATCAGATTTTTTATAACTCCCAGTCAGAATTGCACAGACTGTGGTCCTTGAGGCCAACAGTCTCAGCTTCTCAGGAGTGAGGTCAGGGAGCCTGTGTCTCAGAATGTGGTCCTGGGAGTCAGCAGTCTCAGCATTCTAGGGCCAGGTCAGAGAGCCTGTGTTTCAGAGAGTGGTCCTCGGGGTCAACAGTCCCAGCATCCCAAGGGCAAGTCTAAGGCCAAGGAGCCTGTGTATAACATCTTTATAGATGTTCTCATGTATACACATATTTAAGGAAAGTTGCAACACAATAGTCTGAAGACAAAGTTTTATTAAAGGCTTATTAAATTTTTGTTAATGAAGTCCTATAGAGTATTAGTGGTTGGTCTATATTATTTCTTGATAATAAATAGTGAAGTTGTCATAAGGGTTTCCTTTGGACCTCACTGATCTGTTCTTATGTGTGAGTAGTTTCCCTTTATATACATCTACCTTTTTCTGTACTCATTTTCCTTAATGGCAACAACATTTACCTTCCATAGTCCTCTACTATCTATCTATTATTTACCAAGATGATTTCAAAGCTAAAGTTAATGTGGGTTTTAGTCCATTTTTTAAGCTATTAATTAACTGCACAGCCCAAGTTGTGTTATAAAATATTGGCACATATGAGCTCATTGCACAGCACTGGGGAGGGATGTATATCTTTTGCTTGGTATTTTAGCATTGGTATATTTTGTATAGAACCTTAGTATAGTATTTTGCAGAGATCAAATGAATGTTTATGAGATTGAATGGTGTGTTCACTGGTCACCTAGATTTTTAAATGAAAAAGCAGAAAAAGGAGACAAGTTCCTCCTTCCCCAAAGACCTGTAAATGCAACTTTTCCTTCATTCTATTGAAATGAAAATGAGGAGGGTTAGGCTCTCTAGTGCCTGGGTTGGTTAGAAAGACAACTATGGACATTTAATAAGCAATAAAGCTCATAGAGAGTGGGGAGTTGTGCAGTGTCTTCCAGATTGCATGACACAAAGTGTTGGATTTTGACTCATTGCCATAGCAGCACTCCATGTAACTTCTGCTTTCCAGCAAGACTTCAGCTACAGAGGCCCTGACGGTAATCATAAACTGCCAGAAACATCCTTCCTATGTGGTTCTGCAGCTTCTAAGTTCTCCAGTGATAATCACAGAACGACTGTAAATGGACAGCTTGGAAAGTCCAGAACGCTGCTCCTTCTAGCTCATTTGTGTCAAAGAACTGGACAGAATTTAAATATTCTGTCATGGAATTGTTGATTTTTTTTTGGTGGCAAGTAAAACTATTTAAAATGCTATGAAATGGGCTGAGGAAATGGCTTATTGGTTGAGGCATTTGCCTGTGAAGCCTAAGGACCCCAGTTTGATTCCCCAGGAGCCATGTAAACCTGATGCACAAGGGGGTACATACATCGAGAGTTTGTTTGCAGTGGCTGGAGGCCCTGGTGTACCTATTCTTTCTCTCAAATAAATAAAAATACTTTTTTAAAATGCTATGAAATGACCATTTATCAAGCCTCTGAAAATAATCCAAAAGGAAAAAAAAGTTAACAAAAGGAAGTTAAATTAAGCCCCAGATTGTTTTGTTCTGACACTCTGTATATCTGAAGTTATGACAGCAATTTTTGAAGTTTTTTATGTAGCTTCTTGAATTTTTATTGTATTACAACTTTTATTTATTTATTTATTTTCGAGGTAGGGTGTCACTTAAGCCCAGTCTGACCTAGAATTCATATTTAGTCTCAGGCTGGCCTTGAACTCACAGCAATCCTCCTACCTCCCAAGTGCTGGGATTAAAGGCATGCACCACCATGCCCTACACACACACACACCCACACACACACACACACATGTATTAATGAATTGGTAACAGAACTTCCTTGGTTTAGTTCTTGAGGACTAAGCTCATGTATAAACTCAAAACGTATGCTGGGCATTGCATTGCTTTTTTTTAAAAATTTTTATTTATTTATTTGAGAGCGACAGACACAGAGAGAAAGACAGATAGAGGGAGAGAGAGAATGGGCACGCCAGGGCTTCCAGCCTCTGCAAATGAACTCCAGATGCCTGTGACCCCTTGTGCATCTGGCTAACGTGGGACCTGGGGAACCGAGCCTCGAGCCGGGGTCCTTAGGCTTCACAGGCAAGCGCCTAACCGCTAAGCCATCTCTCCAGCCCTGCATTGCTTTTTAAAAAAATTTTTTTTAATTTATTTGAGAGGGAGAGGGAGGGAGGGAGGGAGAGAGGAAACAACCAATAGCAAGCACCAGGCCCTCCAGCCACTGCAAACAAATTCCAGATGTGTGTGCCCCCTGTGCATCTGGCTTACGTGGGTCCTGGGGAGTTGAAACTGTAAGGTTTGGGTGGGAGTGACCAAGACCACAAGATCACTCTGAGGCAAAGATGGAAGGTTTTTTTTTTTTTTTAAATATTTTTTATTTGTTTATTTGAGAGCAACAGACACAGAGAGAAAGAGAGAGAGTGGGTGTGCCAGGGCTTCCAGCCTCTGCAAACGAACTCCAGACGCGTGCGCCCCCTTGTGCATCTGGCTAACGTGGGACCTGGGGAACCGAGCCTCGAACCGGGGTCCTTAGGCTTCACAGGCAAGCGCTTAACCGCTAAGCCATCTCTCCAGCCCAGATGGAAGGTTTTGTTTGAGAAAAACACAAGCTGCCTGGACTGGACTGACTCTCAAGAGCAGAGCAGTCAGTTTTGGGTTACAGATAGTGGGCTATATAGAGCTCTTCAATTAGAAGGTGAGGAAGGGGGAAGTAAAGAAAAGATTTCTTTAGGGGAGGTCTAAGGTAGCCAGAGCAATAACCTGGTGTCCTGAGAGATAAGGGGTCAGGAAACCTAGACCTGGGGCTTGTTAGGCAAGGAAGGGATGATAGTTGGGTGGTTCCTTGAGGAATGTGGATGACCCACTCCCTGGTATCTATTGCCTTCCTGCTGTCCTTGATGGCTCCATTTTATCCTGACCTAACAGAACCTAGGTCCTTTGGCTTTGCAGACAAGTGCCTTAACTGCTAAGCCATCTCTCCAGCCCTGAATTGCTTTTTAAATTCAATCAGTTCTGATGAACTCTAGATGAGCTTAAGTTTCCCTGGAAAATTATGTATGTATTCTAAATTTTGAGAAAAGTATCTTGTTGAATTATAAAATTCCCTAGAAAGGGGGGATGGCAGACTCTAGGAAACATGACTTAGTAGAAGAGATTGGGAATACACCAGATGTGGTGGTGCCCAGGGGATACTTATTCTGCTAGCACATAGGAATTTCCCTCTTTATATCATAGACTTGTTTTCTCTAGGAATACCTACTTACCAAAGTAATTGCCACCTCACCCTGACTGCTCTTGTCCACTGAATGATAACCTAGAAATCCTTCATTGTAATTTGCTCTGGGACAAGGAATTTGCCCCTATTGTTTTTAAATGTGCATGTTCAATGTATATGATTATGTATGTGTGTGCAAGCCTATGGGATTCAGAAGGCAACTTTGGGTATTGGTCCCTGCCTCCCCCTTATTTCTGAGGCAAGGCCTCTTAGTATTCACTGCTATGTTCACAAAACTAGCTTCCTCAAACTTTTGATTCTGTCTCTGCCTCCCTCTTTGCTTTGGGCTTGCTAGGATCACACTGACACTAAGGCATCAGGCTTTAGGTGGGTTCTGGGGGCCCAAACTCAGGAACTCACCTTGGCACAGCAAGTATTCTGTCCACTGAGCCATCTCCCCAGCTCCTCATATTGGTTTTTTTTTTTTTTGAGTAATTTCCTTTTTATTTACATTTAGGAGTCTATCCCCCCATTATGTTCCAGTCTGTTGAATGGCTTTTACTTGAACTTCACATAGGTGCCCTATGGGAAGAAGTGGGGATATGGGTGGACAATCTCATCACACAGAAAAGCATAACACAAGTCTCTCCATGTTTCTTAATTTGCCCTTGCTTCTAAAAGTCATCTCTCATGGGGTGCTATATGCTTGATATCCTGAAATTCTCCATTTGCTGCTGTTTGGTGTAAGGAGAAAAAGGCAGCACGTACCAGTGCAGAGGAAGACAGCAGGAGACAGTAGAAGCACTTTCCAGTGATATTGTGCCAATTCCCAGAAGCCTCCAGAATGCACTCAAGACTCCTTAGGACATGGTACTGTGGCAGACAGGGTAAGAGGCAAACCTGCTATGCAATGGGCCCCCAAGATGTCACTGAGTTCAAAAGGCAAAGGGCACATGGTGATGGCCAGGCTGGGACCATGTATGGTGCCACTGTGAGTGTGGCATTCTTTAAGGACAAGGGAACAAGATGTGCAGGGCCTGGTCCCACAGAAATAAGCAGGTGAGCTGGGGTAGACAGACCAGCTCCAGCGTACCAGGAAGGATGAAGATCCTAACAATGAGCTGGGGTAGACAGACCAGTTCCAGCATACTAGGAAGGCTGAAGATCGTAATAATGGCTGTTGTTTTGGCATCAAAGATGTGGTGTTGTCAAAGCCACAATGGCCAAGTGGCACCAACAGGCTGAGACCAGAGGAAGTGTGTGGCTGACAGCATGTGAAGAGCAGAGGATTCTCTGCAGGCTCAATCAACAGCTCAGAACGCCACAGGAGGACCTCTGCCTGGTGAGCTCTTGGGAAATGTCTCCCGTGGAACCTTGGAGGCACTCACATAGCATATTTCTGCGTCCATTCTCTTGCTAGCCTGTTGTACACAGGCTGGACTTGGGCGGGAAGATGTCCGTGGGAACCTGGGCAGCTGGACACAAAGGCAACTCAAAGAGGACATGTACTTATCTCTGTCAGCCTTGTAGGTGTGGGCTATTTCTGGCACCAGTGGGTCATCAGGGGTGGAGTCACACAGCAGAGAGCAGATGGACAAAAGAACTTTGGACACAGTCAGTGCTGCGGACCACTGTGACTGCAGGATGTCCAGGCAGATGCTGCCATTTCTGTTGATATTGGGATGGTAGATTTTGGTAGTGAAAGAAACCTTTGGGGGTTTGAAAGGATAATCTATAGGAAAGTGGATGGTCAGGAAAAAAAACACCTTCTTGGTAAGGACTGTCACTCGTGCCCATGATGGTGGCCTGTCAGTGGAACAAGTCATTACCCACAGGTCCTGCTGAACATTGGGCAGGAGGATCCCTCTGCAGGTCACTCAATTCCTTCTGGATCCACTCAGCACCATCCTCCCCATGGCATAGGGCCCGGAGCCTAGGCAGGCTTGGCCGCCTTCATATTGTTTTTGAAAAACAAGCCCCTGTTACAAAAGTAGGAATTATTGCAATTATGAAGTGTAATGTGGCACAAACAGAAGTTGCTTCAGCTCTTGTCCAGCAAACTCACCTCATAGCAGTCAGAAGAGTTTGCATGTTGGTTGTTCAGTAGTGTACATAGTACCCAAATCCTGTATTTTCCTCTCCAGGAATTTAACCCACAGGGCAAGAACAGATTGTTTAAGTGGAGAGTCATCTAGTAATTTAACTTGCAGGGGCAAACTGTTACTTGATCCCATTATCCCTGGATGGGGAAGGCAATAGTTCAGAAATGTGTTTGGGCTCAGAGTTACTCCTTCAGCTATACATTCCAGCCTCTCTTTGATTTTGACATGGTCAGAATTAACTATAAAGATCCCTCCTTCTGTTTGCTACTGCTTCTTGACATGCACTCCCAAAGTATCATCTTCTATCAGAGTACATGTGAAGCAAAGTGTAGGACCAGAGGAGGAAGTCCTCCTGACATTTTTGGTCAAGTTTGCATAGTACCATTGATTTCAGCTAATCTTTTTGCTGCCTATTTGCATAATCATTTCATGTTTACTAATGATGTGTTTTGACTTTGAGTTTTAGTTTATTTTACTACAATGATCAGAAACAGATTTTTCAATATATCTGAGAGATAAATAGTTCAGTGTCTCTGAGTGATAAAATGGAATGCACAAATAATTCTACAGAGACCATTATCAAAAGTTCATACGCAAGGGACTGGAGAGATGGCTCAGTAGTCACGGTGCTTGCCTGCAAATCTTAAGGACCCACGTTTGATTCCCCAGTACTCATGTAAAGCCAGATGCACCAAGTGGTGCATGCATATGGAGTTTCCTTGCAGTGACTGGAGGCCCTGACACACCCATATTTACTCTCTCTCTCCCCCTTTCCCTTGCAAATAAATAAATAAAATGTTTTTCAAAAAACATGCAAAAGAATATAAATAAGGTGAAATATTTCAAGGGGAGAATAATGCCAATTAAAGGCAAATACTTTTTCTTAAGCTACTTTTGCTGTTTTGGAAACAGCCTCAAATAGGTAATAACTCCTTTACTATTATGAAAATTATTTTTCATTTTTAGTACTAAGTAACATTGGATTTTCATTTTTTAAAAATATTTTCATTTATTTGCTGAGGGGAGGTGAATGAGTATGGATGTACTGACACCTCTTGCCACTGCAAACTCCAGATGAAGGTACCACTTTGTGCATCTGGCTTTACATGGGTTACTGGGAACTAAAATCCCAGGTGGCAGACTTTGCAAGCAAGTGCCTTTAACACCACTGAACAATCTTCCCAGCCTTAATTTTCATTTTTCTAAGGTTTAATCATAAAATGCTTATATAGAAAAATCTATGTACCCACTGCTAAAATTTTACAGTGCTAATATTAATACTTTGCATCGCTTTCTCAATTAAGTGTTTCAGCAATGGCTGGAGGCATCTCTTTCTCACATCTCCACAGGAGTAGCCCTCACAAAGTTGATGTAGATTCTTCAAGTTATATTTTCCTTTTACTTCATATGTGTTGTTGTAATGTTTTAAAACTTTATATAAGTAATGATGTAATGTGGATATGTCTTTTTGCAACTTGCTTTCTTTGTTATAATTTTTGAGCTTTTTGTACCTAGATACTGTAAGCCTTGCTCATTTCATTTTAACTGCCCTATCCATTCCATTCTGCAAATAAACCAGTTTGTTTATTCATGTTTTCACAAATAGCAAACTAAAGCCACCCTTTGCAAACACTACTTTTCAAGTTTCCCTAGCCTAAAAGCAGAGTTGATTGCAGGGTGCTGCCAGTTGTGCAGAATGTTTGTGCCTGCTTACTTATAGTCATGCCAACATCGCCCATGACTTCTGTCCTCTTGGTGTGATCTTGTAGTTGTTCTACTGGTGCTCTTGTCTGTGCTGAACCAGTGTTGAGTATCTAAAAAGTAGTGAGAATCAACAGTGCCCACCTCTGGAGGTCAAAAACTGAGGGTGGGAATGCCTTTTGTGTTCTCATAAATTTTGAAGGATTATGTTATCATTTAATGTGGTTGTGTCTATAAATTCAAGAAAAGTAAGAATGATGCATGGCTCTTTAATGGTCTTTGTATTGCTTCACAGTCGTATTTAGATACTTAGGGCCTTTACATCTGCTTTTAATCCACTTACAGTGTTTCTTTCTAGTTAAGTTCATGATTTGTTCAGACAACAGTAACCTGGGAAAGTTCCCGACCCTTCTTCACCATATTGTCCCTTTCTTCAGCATGGCCCCATTATTTGACATTTTATCACTTCTTTTCCTTTTCGGCCCTGGGTATCTCTGCTTCCATATCGTAGACATTTGAACAGGACCCCAGATACTGTATTGATCAGTGCTTATTTGTTGCATGAAACAAATATACACTACCTAAAATCCCTAAAGGGGAGATGAAAGTGAGTAGTCTCACAAGTCACCAGCAAATTAAAGTAGATTTGTCTACCAAATCTGTAAGAAATAAAAATGGATAAATAATACCACTCATTAAAATATAAAATAGGGGCTGGAGAGATGGCTTAGTGGTTAAGCGCTTGCCTGTGAAGCCTAACAACCCCGGTTCGAGGCTCGATTCCCCAGGACCTACATTAGCCAGATGCACAAGGGGGCACATGCACCTGGAGTTCATTTACAGTGGCTAGAGGCCCTGGTGTGCCCATTCTCTATCTGCCTCTTTCTCTCTCTGTCTATAGCTCTCAAATAAATAAATTAAAAAAACTTTAAAAAAATGTAAAAGTAAATTAGTACATTGTTTGAGAATGCAGTTTACTATGTAGAATGCACACATGAGAGTGTGGTGATGTGGGCTGCAAGCCTGTGTGTGGTAAGGAACATTAGAATAATATTGCCTGTCAGTAGGGTGGCATTATTGAATTACAGAACATACATATTTTTAATACTAAATAGCAATTTTAAAACAATGGACACCTGTTTGCTGTCTATGGTAGTGCATTTGTGCTTTCAAACACAAGATTAAATTTCCTTTTTGTATATGAAAAAAAATCTGGGCAAGGATTTGATAACATATACACAGCTTTTGATTTTATTAATCTTCAGACATTCATGTAACAGCTACTTCTTGAGCATTCATTGTGTGTAAGGAGTTATCCCTGAGTACTTTCATGCAAACCAGAGGACCCAGACTCTGAGTAATGCAGAGCACTGGCATGGCTGGTCAGCTAGTGGGAAACACCAAGAAGAAAACAGATGTGGGGAATGCTCTTGCAGCTCTGCTTACAGTGGTGCTGTCAGCACAAAAGACATCCTGTAACTTTTACTCTCCAGAATAATGGCCACCATCCTCATGTAGCTGGTGGCTTCTTGAAATATAGCTAGTACAACTGAGTGCTGAGACTGTTCTAAGTTCTTAGTTCATCTAAATTGCTACGCACAATGGACATTGACAGGGGATTGGTTAAAGAATACTTCAGGAAATGAGTGACCTAGCCACATGTTACAGGCAATAGGGACAGAGGCATGATGCATTGGACAAGCTGGAGGCAGAATGAATGAAGGTCAGTAGAAAGAGAAACCAGGCTGGAGAGATGGCCATCTCAGCATTCAAAGGCACTTGCTTGCAAAGCCTGATGGCCTGAATTCGATTCCCCATACCCGCATTAAACCTGATGTACAAAATGGTGCATACATTTGGAATTTGTTTGCAGTAACAAGAGGCCCTGGTATACCTATTCTCTTTCTCCATCTCTTTCTGCTTACAAACAAACAAATAAATAAAGTTTTTTAAAAGAAAGAGAAACCAGGCATCCCAGCATGGAAAGACTTTGCTTGTTCTCTGCCCAAGGTTGGATGCCATTGCAAAACTGTCATCAGAGGCTGGGTGTAGTGGCATACTCACAGTACATGGGAGGCGGAGGTAGGAAGATTGCCACGAGTTCAAGTCTAGCTTGGGAGTACAGAATAAGTTCCAGGTCAGCCTGGGTTAGTGTGAGACACTAATTTGAAGAAAAAACAAAGCCCCCCCTCCCCGCCAAAGCAAAAGGTTGTCATCAAGCATTGACATGATCTGAAGGCTAAAGGATTGTTCTTAAGATAAGAAGCAGGGGCTGGAGAGATGGCTTAGCGGTTAAGCGCTTGCCTGTGAAGCCTAAGGACCCCGGTTCGAGGCTCGGTTCCCCAGGTCCCACGTTAGCCAGATGCACAAGGGGGCTCATGCGTCTGGAGTTCGTTTGCAGAGGCTGGAAGCCCTGGCACGCCCATTCTCTCTCCCTCTATCTGTCTTTCTCTCTGTGTCTGTCACTCTCAAATACATAAATAAAAAATAAAAAAATAAATAAAAGATAAGAAGCAGGAGTCAGGAAAGAAGCAGAAGACAGTCCAGAAACCTCATCTGCAGTTGCATGTGACATCCAGAACTAGGAGGGTAGCTAGAGAGGTGTTGAGAAGTGGCCTGGGAATTGACATGACTGGTATCAGACAAGTGTGAGAGGAAGGGAGGACCAGGGCCAGCTTCTGATAGAGTGCTCAAGGAAAGGGATTCAGGAGCTCTGTGTGGGGCATGGTGAGTTGGAGATATCTGTAGATAGTTATACAAATAAAGTCCTGCTAGTGAGTACTACTGAAATGGGAATCACAGCTAACATATTTCTTCCTGGAGAGTTAATTAAAGAGAAGAGCTGGTGAAGGTATTGGGAAAGTTCTATGTCAGGTCAGTAAAGTGATCTGCCATTAACCTTTTCAACATGCAGATTTTAAGTGTGTTACACATGGCTTTCAAGTTTTGGTAACTGTTTCTTATTTTTCCCATAGAATGGCTCCTGAAAGAGTGGCATCCCTGTCACGAATTTGTATTCCACTTGTTACTCTGCCTGATTTTAAACCCGTAGTGGAGGCTCTGCTTACCTATCATGGACATGAACCTCAAGAAGTCCTGTGGCCTGAGTTCTTTGAAGCCGTCAATGAAGCCTGCTTGCTGTAAGTGATGTCTGTTTATTCTGTCATTCATTTTGACATGGCAGCTGGGCATGGTGGTGCACGTTTTTAATCCCAGAACTTGGGAGGCAGAGGTAGGAGGATTGCTATGAGTTCAAGGCCAGCCTGGGACTACAGAGTGAATTTCAGGTCAGCCTGGGCTAGAACGAGGCTGTACCTTAAAAACAAAGCAAAATAAAACAAAACGAACAAAAATCCCCCCAAAACAAAACAACAAAAAAAGGAAAATATATGAGAAGGTTTTATTCTCAGTAACTTTTTATGCTCTTAAAAGTATTGAAGAGGGCAAACGAGATGGCTTGTGGATAAAGTACTGCCAGATAAGTGTGAAGATTTGTGATTAGATCCTCAGCACTTTCCTAAAGTGCTGGGTGTGGTAGTTCAGTGAGAGACACTGTTTCATAAAAATAGAGTAGAGGGGGTTGGACATATAGCTTAGTAATAGAGCATTTGCCTAGTATGTACAAGGTCCTGGGTTCAATCCCTAGCACTACAAAAAAAAAAAAAAAAAGAGGTGGAGAAGTGATAAAAGAAGATATCCAACATCAACCTCTGGCTTATATGGACATGTACACAAATGTGTTCCTGTACACACATATGAACATGCATACATGCATCCATACTATACACATACACATGCAAAATTTATGTGGGCTATATTATCAATATTTTTCTTTCATGAAAGTAACATTGAAATTTAAAAATGTTTATTGAGCTGGTAGTTCAATTATGGAACATTTGCCCTGAGAGTTCTCTAGCACCCACATAAATATGTGGGTATGGCGATGCAGGCCAGTCTTATGAGCAGTAGTGAGATCTGGGTTCAGTGAGAGAGACCCTGTCTCCTAAAAATAAGGTGGGGAGGGACTGGGGAGATGGTTCAGTGGGTTAAATGAACATTTAAGGGGAATAGAAACAGGAGGATCAGTGAGACTTGCTGGCCAACTAGTCTTACTAAATGGCTGAGCTCTGGTTCCAGTGCAAAACTCTATCTCAAAAAATAAGGAGAGCAAAATAACCAACATTGACCTCTGGCCTCTACATGCACACCCACACATTCATGTACTCACACATATACAAACATGCATATATACATCCAGGAACACTGCACATGGGATAAATAAAGTGGAAAATTGATAGAGAAAGGCACCCAACATCAACCTGTGGCCTCCACATGCACACATATGCACCTATGTGCATACAAATGTACATAGATATACCTGTGCATACCATTCACAAATACACATCCATGAAATATAGAGTACAAAAATCATTATTTTATACTACATATTCAAATATTCTTGTGAGAATACACCAACTTTTCCTGTCAGGTTGTAGTGGTAAGGACAGTGATGGCCATCCCTGGGCATGCCAAGGCACAATAGTTTGCCCATGACTGTTTTTACACTGTCAGCACAGTTGTTCTGGGCAAAACCATAAACTTCTAAATAGTTATTCAACAATACATTTTATGCCCACATGTGGTTGTGGCCAGGATTCACAGAAGAGATCTCCTGTGGCTGACTAGAGCTGACACCACACAAAAGAGCTTCTAGCGAGTACAGCCAGCTCTGGATATTTTTTGGTTCAGGGAGTTATTAATGGGTCATACCTTCTTTTAACTCACTCAGTTCATTTGGTTTACATTCTTAATGACTGGTCTCAAATGAAAGCTGCCATTAACTTGCACCATGACAGTATTGGAAATATTTTGTTGCCTAAGACCCCCCAAAAATAAATTGCTACCATGTATATAGCCCTGGAAAGACAGCTTTCCTTTTGGCTTTGATTGTGTTTACAGCTGAGCCCATCCTCTGGGGTGATATCTTTGCTCTTGAGTCAGAGAGCCTTTCATCTAGTGGCTTCTGTTTCCCTGATTAAACAACTGTGGGGTGAAAGAGTAAGTCTTTTATTCCTCCTCTGTAAGGTCAGCAATCCGTTCTTAAATTTGACAAAATAAACTGTATAAATTTTTGTCTTTGAATGAAATACTGGTAAATTATTTAAAAAAGTATTATTTATCTGAGAGAGAGAGAAAAAGAGAGAGAAAAAGGAAGGTAAAGAGAGAGAATGGAAACCGGGCATGGCGGTGCAGGCCTTTAATCCCAGGACTCAGGAGGCAGAGGTAGGAGGATCACTGTGAGTTAGAGGCCACCCTGAGACTACGTAGTTAGTTCCAGGTCAGCCTGAAACAGAGTGAGACCCTACCTCAAAAAACCAGAAGAGAGAGAGAGAGAGAGAATGGGGGCTGGAGAGATTGTTTAGTGGTTAAGGCACTTGCCTATGAAGCCTAAAGACCCATGTTCAGTCTGTCCACATCCCATGTAAACCAGACACAGGTAAGGTGAAGGAAGCACCAAGTCACATATGCCCACTAGGTGGCACAAGCTTCTGGAGTTCAGTTACAGTGGATGAGGCCCTGGTGCACCAATTGTCTCTCTCTCTCTCTTTCTCTCAAAATAAAAAAAATTTAAAAAAGAGAGATAATGGGTTTGGCAAGACCTCTAGCCACTGCAAATAAACTCTACATGCATGTGCCACCTTGTGCATCTGGCTTATATGGGTCATGAGGAATTGAACCTGGGTCCTTAGGCTTTGCAGGTAAGTGTCTTAACCACTGAGTTATCTCTGCAGCCCAAAGTATTGGTAAATTCTAAAATGATATAAGCTATGCTTTAAAATAAACACTTAAAATCTATACTGTACATATATATATATATATAACATTTTATGTAAAATATATTAATATGTAAAATTGTCTAAAAGTAATTGAGATAAAAATTTAAAATCTAAAAAAGTTTTCAAACATGGTTACTGCAAAAAAAATACTTGTTTTTTGTTATTTACATGTATAGAAAGGGAAAAATATCAGTTTTTAAATAATTTTGATGCTACTGGGAATACAGAATTTATATCAGATACTCATACCCGAAGATAGTAAAGGATAGTAGAAGAAAGAGAATAAACTTCAAGTGACTCTCTGGAAATCTACAGCCTTATATCCTAAACATTCTTACCTTTTGAATTTTTTTGAGAACATGAAAATATACAAGAATGTATTCTTCTGTGTGTCAGAGAAATTACATCATTGAATGTCTGCATGATTCCACTATATGTTTATGAGTGTGAAGGCTGTGGTGTGGTGTAGCTCAGTGGTATAGAGTACTTATCTCAGCTTATGTGAGGTTCACTTCAGTACTACCACAGAGAAAGAGAGAGAGAGACAGACAGGCATCCAGGGCCAATTATGAGTATGAGAAGAAAGGGTAAATACCGTCTTCACATTTTTGTGAAAATACTAGTTACTGCACAGAGTCCCAGAATGGGACATGGCTGCCCTGTCCTCTCCCATTGGGTTCTTGTGAACTGCACATTGAGAATTATTGCTAGTAGTCCCTTTTTCTGCAGTGCTTGAAACAGTCTTTCTTTCTTCATGTGAATTTTAAAAAATTTATTTAGTTAGTTATTTAGTTATTTATTTAGTTGATAATTTGATATAGGAATATATATTGCATGAAAATCATTGATGTTATTTGAAATATTTACTACTTATGAGCCTTAAATTTTGTTGAAAGTATTTTGTTAATATTGTGTATTTCCTCCTAGTTTTGTTATTTAAATGCTTTTGGAGAGAAGCTAAGGAATTGTTACTTATATAGGCCCTTCCTTGCAATACTGAGTTTCTCGAAACAACTATAATACCTAACCAGTATACTCAAGCATTGATATTAGTTCCTTTTAACCACCTCATATTCAAGTCAGGAATTGAGTTTTCCTACCTCACAAGTTTTCTTTTAGTCTGTTCATTAGAATCAGAGTTCAAAGGCCACATGTTCACTGGTGTCTTCATGTCTCTTTCAATCAGTAGGCTGGTCTTACAAATTATTTATTGAAATAATATGGTTGTTTTGACCCACTCTCATTTGATAGAGCATTTCAGCCACCTTGAAAATAATAAGAGGCACAAGTCCCTTCCTTTCGTAGATTTTGAGAAGCTCCCATAGCCATATATTCAGTTTATTTATGGAGTAAGGCCTGCTTACTATTTTCTATCCTGGTTCTTTGGTCTGTTGTAATTTCATGCCTGGGTAAATTTTGTTCTAGTGGTAGAATACAGTATGTTTAATATAAAATGGAGCTCACTTTACTTCTTATTTTAGTTTAGTGATTGGGGAGGAAGTTGTATGCATGCTTTTATAAGTTTATGTATATTCATGTATTTATGTGTATTGCTTGCTTTATCATACAAATAAACTTTGAAAATAGTTTATCTGGTCTCTGTCAACACCTCATGATCTCTAAAGGAGGACTCCTGTGGGTACATACATTAGCAAAGAGAAAACAGTATCTTTTGATGTTAAGGCTTTCTTTCCAATCTAAGAATACATCTTCCCTTTGTTAAGCTTTACTTTTGTGATTTTAAAGGAACATTTGATACATTGCCCACACTATTCTCAACATTTTGCTGTACTTTAAAAATTTTTTGGCTCTCAGAAGTGGGTCTTCTCTATGTTCAAATAGAATTTTGTAGTATTGAATTTGGCAAATGAATACATTCAAAATACATCGTTCTTACCACTAGTCCAGAGGAGCTAGTTTATTCCTAGTAGACTATTTTCACTTTCCATATATAATTCTTATACTTTATACACATACTTGAATTACATTTTCTATGAAGCCTTATAACCCAGGATTTTGATAAAAGTAAAGCTTAGAATGTAAGAGAAGGCTAAGTCATTTGGTGTTTTCAGAATGAACCTGACGTGGTTCATGCCTATTATCCTAACATTCAGAAGACTGAGATAGGAGTATTGTCTTGAGTTCAAGGCCAGCCTGGACTCCCTAATAAGGCCATTTCTCAACAAAACAAAAAAAGTCACAATATAATTTTCATTGTTAAAAAGTGAGCAGCCAGGGCTGGAGAGATGGCTTAGTAGTTAAGGTGTTTGCCTGCAAAGCCAAAGAACCCAAGTTCAATTCTCCAGGACCCACATAAGCCAGATGCACAAGGTGGCACATGTGTCTCGATTTCTTTGCAGAGGTTGAAAGCCCTGGCATGCCCATTCTGTCTCTTTCTCTCTCCCTCTAACAAATAAAAACAAACTTAAAAATTTAGAAAATTGTACAGCCAGATATTTCTACTTTTCTTAAGCCCTCTGTCAGAATTAGTAAATATGAGTTGAGAAATCTGATCAGTTGTCTTTGTTACTCATGGAAGATAATGAATAACAGTCAGTTGCCATGTAGCTGAGTCCACACACCACAGCAATTTTGCAGCATATTTCCTGTGAAGTATAAGACATTTTGTCACCATGGTGGCTCCATTTCTGATGCACAGGAATATATCTGCAAAAGGAAACAGCCTTGATATCCAGTGTTTCTTTTTCAACAAGCATTGCGTTAAAGGGAAATCAAAGCAGAATGCGTTTTGGCATCCTTTGTGCAGCCCTCAAATGGCTTTACTGGCCAACAGGCAGTGTACCCAAAGCCCAGGAACCTCATGCTACCTGCGGGCTTGGAAGAAAGCCTACGGCAGAGCCCCGCAAGCAGGCCTGCCCAGCCACCCTCACTCTTGTGATAGCATGTTCTCCCTCAATGACTTATAAAATTGACTTGGTTTTGAAATTTGAGTCTAAAAATCCATAGGGGACGGACTGCCCAGAAGTGCTGGGTGGTCTTCAGCATGTTCAAGTTCAGCAGCTCTAGCTCTGCCAGATCTCCAGCACTGTGGCAGCTGGAGTCTCTCCAGGCCTTTCTCGTGGAGATGTATCCACCACATACTGACACAGGGAGGCTGACTCAGCCAGCTGATATGAACTTTCACCCCACATCCTGCACCCCTTCAAGCCGTTGAATAATTCTCCATGAACAGTATGATTTTTGGAAACCACCAATGTGCCTTGCTCTGTGTTTGCTTACCACAACACAACAGGGGAATTCTGTCTATTTTATAATTGGCTGAGTGTCTTTGGTCTTGGCTTACTTCCTTTAAACAGTTCTTGCTGGTTCCCCTTTGTGGCTTAGATAACCTAGAGGAACTTTCTAATTTCTGGGGCTCATTATCAAAACAACTCTTTATGTTTGTCTCTGGGGGTGCACCTGCAAGCTGCAGATTGTTGGAAATCATCCCTGAGTCGGGGTGGGGGTGGTGGCACTGAGGTTCTTTCCTAAGTCTACGGAGTATAAGTTATTCAGCCAGACATGGTCCTCTGAGCTAAGTCCATACCTAGTGCTTCAAAAACACTGGACTGTAAGCTCAGCTGCTTCTTCCTAGCTAAAAGGAAGGAATCAGTGAACAAATGAAAGATGAAATAAATGTCTGAATATGGTGGTGTGACACAGGAACAAATACACATTTGGTCTTTGTCCAAGCTTCTAAAATGTTTGGAATTTCCTGAGTGGTCAAGGTGAGAGAAGAATTGTGTAATGCCAAACCCCTTCCAGCCATACTTCAAGTTTCGATATAGGGGTGAGTTTTGGTGGGCTCCCAGAGAGCTTCAGGATGGGGGCTGGTAGCCAGAGGAACTAACCAATGTGAATTAAGGGTTAGAACTTGCAGCCTGCCCCTTAACCTCCAGAATTAGACTTAATCACCAGTGGTCAGTGATGAATTTGCTAAAGCATGGGTCTTAGCATCTGGGTTGGTGACCACATGTAGGCGTTGAGAAGCTGTGCACCTGAAAAGAAAGTAGAAGCCCTAAGCCCCACCCACACCTTGCCCTATATATCTCTTCCATTTGGCCATTCTTGTGTTAAATAAACTGTAACAGTAAGTAAAGAGCTTTCTAGCTCTAGTGAGCTGTGCTAGCACATTGTCAAACCTGCAGAGGGGATGGTACATCTATTTTTAATTTTTTTAAAATTTATTTGAAAGGGGGTACAGAGACAGAATAGGCATGCCAGCACTTCTAACCACTGCAAATGAACTTCAGATGCATGTGCCACCTTGTGCATCTGTCTTGCATGGGTCTTAGGTAGTCAAACCTGAGTCCTTAGGCTTCTCAGGCAAGTGCCTTAGCCACTAAGCCATCTCTCCAGCCTGGTACCTCCATTTTTAAATGAGGAGACTCAGTTTTACACTTGTATCTGAAATAGAGCCTTTGTAGGACTGAATCCCTAACCTGTGAGCTTATACTAACTGGGTAGTTGGTGTCAGAATCAGATCAAATCATTGGACATCAAGTAGGTATTTGGAAAGATGGGACATTAGTTGGCATAGGAGAAAAAATATCTCTACACCATTGGTCTGAGAATGTGCTCTGTCAGTAAAAACAGCTCAGTGTGGTAGGGCTAACTGGATGACTTCATGGGTGGCTGTGTTAAGTAGGATGGCCTGCCAACATAATCCAGACCACAACACTTCTTACTGTCAAAGGGGTTCCTATTCATTTATAATCATGTGATTTTCCTAGGCAAGTTGGGATGTATTTCAACCCAAGATTTAAATGATTCCAATTCCTATAATATGCTGAGTACAGTGCTGGCACCTAGAGGAAACATTGACCAACTGTCAACATGATGCCATTATTATTATTATTATTAATTTCAATTTTTGGTGTGCATGTGTGTAATATGTGTGTGTGTAGTGTATGCATGTATGTGTGGATACATGTGAGAAGGTCAGAGGAAGATGTAAGGTGTCTTCCTCTATCACTATTATTTCCTTGAAGCAGAGTTTGTCACTGAACCTGGAGCTTCCCATGTTTCAGTTAGACTGGCTGATAAGGCAGCCTCAGTTATCCTCTTGTCTCAACCACCCCTCCTGACCAGCACTGGGGTTACCATGCCCTGCTTTTTGCATGGGTGCTAGAAATTGGACTCAGGTCTTTGTGCTTGCACAGTAAGTGCTCTTATCATTGAGCCATCTCTATAGCCCTTTATTATTCATTTTAATAACAACGTTTTTTCATTTATTTGAGGTAGGGTCTCACTCTAAACAAATTATTTTGATAGTGTAGGTTTTGACAGTATTAGGTTTTCTGAAGCTTGTATCTTTTTTCCTATAAAAAGATATCTAAACTACAGCCAGCTATAAGCTAAATTCCCATTGCTGAATGAACTAAATGGATACCAAAGATGCCTCATAAGAAAATAAGTAAGAACTGGTATGGTGGTGCATGTTTGTAATCTTGGCATTTGGGAATGAGAGGCAAGGGAGTTACCATGAGTTTGAGGCAACCTGGACTACATAATGAGTTTCAGGCCAGCCAGGGCAACATGGCAAGACCATGTCGAAAGGAAAGGAAAGAAAAGAAAGAGGGGAAGGGAGGGAAGAAGGAAGAAGAGAGAACAATGAGGGAGAGGTAGAAGGAAGTATGGAGGGGAAGAGGAAGGGAAAGAAAGGAGAAAAAGAAAGAAGGAAAGGAGAAAAGAAAACATTCTTTAATCAATGAGAACAACCTAAATGAACCATGTTCTCTGATAGCTACCTGGGATTAGCACAAGGAGTCACAAATTATTCCACATTATGTGCCTTTGGAATGCGGGAAACTCTAAAAATTAAAAGAAAAATAGAGTAAGAAGGAAAGGCTTACCTGCAGCCAAGTTCCTAAATGTCAAATATTATAGGTGACTGTATAAATGAAGGAAGATGATACCAAGGACAGAAAGGGATCAAAGAATGATGTTAAAACTCTTACCTGCAGTTTGCACTAATCTTGATTCCTGACCTTCATTCATCCTTCCACCTCTTCCCTCCCTCCCTTCTTCCTCCTTCTCTTTTGTAGCCTTTATAAATGCCTCAGTGGGTCACATAGGACAATCTGCAGGTCCTGGCTGCAGTCCTTACAAATCCAGTGGGCTTGTGTTTGGGTAATTCCAGCTCATGGTTGGTGTGCCATACTTTGCTTGACAAGTGGGCATATACACACACAAATGCAATCAATAATGCGGTGTTCTCAGGTTTGATAGTTCTTAGATTTGCTTTGTATTATAAATGCACTTTTATGAGGTAATATTGTGGAAATCCTGCCACACTCAATTCCTTATAATTAAGTAGTTCTCCAAAAAAAAAAAAAAAAAATCTAAAGTTTATGAGTTTTTCAGGTGCCCTGAACAATTCTTGGCTGCTTTCTTGTTTAAAAGGTGAACTGTAGCTATGTGTGGTGTTGCATACATGTAACCCTGCAACATATTTTCATACTGTTCAATTCCTTGTCTTATGACCATGAAAGGGTAGCCACATAGGCATTGCAATAATGAGGAGTGGGAAAGAAATGAAAAAAGAGGGGGATGGGAAGGAGAGGGAGGACTATGGACTATCACACATGCATCCTCCTTGGCTGAGGAAGCCACATATCCCCTTTGTACCAAAATTTCTTTTAAATTAATTTAATTTATTGATTTTTAATAAAACGATAAAAAGGTTGTACATGTATATGCCCTTTTCCATGTTTTAATTCTGCTAAGGGTCTTCAATGGGGTTATTGTTATTCATAGTGGGCACCAAGAGGCCTTAGTCAGTCCCTGTAGGGATAGGGGAAACAATTTTCTACCCCCTCTTCCACAATGCTCCCTGAGCATTGGCAGGCAAGATAGAGATCTGATTTAGTGTTGCTTTCTCTGTAGACTCTGGATCTCTTGCTTTGATGAGGTCTGAGTGACCACAGTGTCTGTTGCCATCTCCCTGGAATTGGTTTTTAGACTAATCATGAGAACAGTTTTCAGGACACTGCTTCCCCTGTAATGACTTCTGAACCCAGGTGGATGAAGTAGAGGTGGCTCATCTTATGGCAGACAGTTGGCTCTCTCTACTTGATGTATCTTGTTCTCCCTAGTATTTTCCTCCATCTGTAAAATAGAACCAATTCTCCAACCAAAAGTGAAAACAGCCTAAATTTCCTTTGAATCTAGAATGTATCTCTCAGAAAGGTACTTTCACCTAGAATCTTTCTTGCAGAGATTTAAAATCTACATTCTAGTTACTATATATAAAAAACATGGGGAGCCAAAATTATTTAGCAAGCAGTTAGACCAATTTCCTCTGTGTGTTTATGCAGGTGTGTATGTATATATTTGTATACATCCATATGCATATAGAGGGCAGAGGTTGATGTCCAGTGGCTTCTTCCATTGCTGCCTACCTTTTTTAAAAATAAAAATATTTGTTTATTTTTATTTATTTACGTGAGAGCGACAGACAGAGAGAGAAAGAGGGAAAGGGAGAGAATGGGTGCACCAGGGCCTCTAGCCACTGCAAATGAACTCCAGATGCATGCACCACCTTGTATATCTGGCTTACATGGGTCCTGGTGAATCAAGCCTCGAACTGGGGTCCTTAGGCTTCATAGGCAAGCACTTAACTGGTAAGCCATCTCTCCAGCCCTACCTTACTTTTTGAAACAGTTATCTCGCTCAACCTGAAGCTCACCAATTTAGCTAGATTAGCTAGCCAGATCTTCCTGTCTGCCTCTCTAGTGCGGGGATTACAGATGTCCACCAGCTTTTATGCTGGTGCAGGAAATACAAACTCAGGTATTCATGGTTGTGAGTCAAGCACTTTACCCATTTCCCCAGTCCCTAAGCCAATTTTTTTTTTTTTTTTTTTTTACTTACTATGTCTTTTTTGTTTGTTTGTTTTTTGTTTTTCAAGGTAGGGTCTCATTCTAGTCCAGGCTGAACTGGAATTCACTATGTTGTTTCAGGGTGGCCTTGAACTCATGGCGATCCTCCTACCTCTGCCTCCTGAGTGCTGGGATTCAAGGCTTGTGCCACCATACCCAGCTACTTACTATATCTTTCTATAGAAACCCAGGAAATCACTACCTCTATATACTGAATTTTTTGTTTATTTTTTCAAGGTGGGTTTGCAGTATAGCCCATGCTGAACTTGAATTCACTCTGTAGTCCTAGGTTGGCATTGAACTCACAGTGATCCTCCTCCTACTGCTTCTCAAGTACTGAGATTGAAGGCATGCACCACAACACCTGGCTTTAAAGAATAAGTTCAGTTTTTTAAATGTGAAAGAGGCTGGGTATAGCTCATCAGTTAACGGCACTTGCTGGCAAAGCCTGTCCGTACAAATTTGATCCCTCTTCAGCTGTGTAAAGCCAGATCCGAAGTGGTGGATGTGTGGCACATATGCACTCATTCATACACACATGCATGACAAATAAATAAATGAATAATTTTAAATGTTAGGAGCAGAAGGTATTCAACAGGAAGGAAAAGTTCTGTCTCAGCTTTTACTGCTTTGCTCAGAAATCACTAAAAACAGATAAGGGGTTTGAGAGATAGTTCAGTGGTTAAAGGTGCTTGCTTACAAAGCTTGCAGGCCTAGGTTTAATTCCTAAGCTGTCCATATATGCAGATAAAAGCTTATAAAAGTGTTCTTTGTAAAGCACTGACCAGGTGCTTATTCCTCATACTTAAGGGGAAAAGCTTAATGATTACTGTAAGCCACATAGCTATGGTACAAAAACTCCCTCTAATTATCACATAGGAATTTGAGCGAGCCAATTTTTTTCCTTATCTGTTGTTTTGGTCAGTGTTCAGATAAGATAGATGGACTGGGCAAGTGAATATTGTAAAAGGCAACCTGATTACCACAAGCATATGTTGAACAGAATAAATTATCTCAAAAGCTAGTTCTTTTTTTTTTTTCATGCTGGGATCTTATTCATGTGAAGCAAGTACTCTGCCATAGATCTACCCTCCCACTCCCTTATAAAAATTCATTGGTTCTTTAAAATGCCCTCAGGTCCAACAGTAGAACCCAGGAGTATGTACAGAAAATATTAATTACCTCCTCCTTATCCTCTAGTCCTGCTTGCTGGTCATCAGTTATATTTTTATAAATATTCTGTCATCTCTATAAAGCAATTTTCTCACTTAGGGCAGTTCCTTCAGAAGACAAAAACAAAAGTAGCATCATGCCATACACACCACTCTGATGGCTTACCAGTTAAGTGCTTGCCTATGAAGCCTAAGGACCCCAGTTCGAGGCTTGATTCACCAGGACCCATGTAAGCCAGATGTACAAGGTGATGCATGCATCTGGAGTTCATTTGCAGTGGCTGGAGGCCCTGGTGCACCCATTCTCTCCCCTTCCCTCTTTCTCTCTCTGTTTGTCTGTCGCTCTCACATAAATAAATAAAAATAAACAAAATTAAAAAAAAAATCTTAGATATCCTTTAGAGGATGTGGACCAGCTTGTTTTCTGAACAGGAAACTATTCTGTGGTGGGAATTGACCATCCTTTCTTTGCTGCCCTCCTGCATGGATGTACCTTGAAAATGCTTTGGTTTTGTTATGGCTACAATAAATGCCTTGTTGGTCGAGTCAATCATGCAGTCCTAAATCAGTACTTTCCAGAATCACACAAGGCCTCTGCAGTCAGCTTCTCATTGCTGGACAAACATGGAGCCAGACACAGCATATGGGAGGAAAGGGGTTTATTTCAGGCTTACAGAGTCCAGGGGAACATCAACAATAACAGAAGTTGGCTCCCTTTCATAGATCCAAGCAGAGAGTTCTCTACATACCTTAGGGCTAGACTCAAGATCTGCTACCAGTGACTCACCCCTTGTGGTAGGGATCTGCTTGCTAGGGTCTTATGTTGTAAGCTCAATTTTAATAAAACACCCAAGTTGATGAGGCCATACATTCTAACTATCACAACCTTCAGCCCATGCTACCTATCTCCTGGCCTCCCTTCCATCATAGTCTCCCCTTCAGAAGACCCTAATCCATGCCTGGATCCTCTTCCTACCCTTCTGCTGAATTCACTTTCCTTCATCATCCTTTAGACCTCACTTTTGGCTCACTCTCCACATCTCCACCTTGCTCTAGTGTCACTGCTGGCCTTTTCCAAGACCTGTTCTTCTTGCCTTTGTATTTCTCCTTTCTGCAAGCATCTGTGCAGGTATGGGAGGTGGAAAGTGGGTGAGGGGCCCTGCCAGAAGTCATGAAACTTGAAGCTTGGGGTGAGAGTATAAGATCAAAACGAGCCTCAGGCAGCTGAGGAGACCCCTCTCCCCTGCTGTCTACCTGCTCCTTGGTAGTCTTCCAGCCTTCTTTCCTAGTCCTTCTGCCCTGGAGTCAGCTGAGGAAAATGAGGGATGTAGCTGGGAACAGCTCCCAACACCTCTCCATAGACTCAACCTCTGAGCTTCACACCACCTTTGTGTGGTGGCCCAGGAGTGACGGTGTGGGGGGCAGTGGCACAGAGGACAGATGCTAGAGAGCCTTCTTCCTGGCTCTAGCTTTCCCTATTTATAGCAGTAAGCACCCCTGTTGTGTGAGATGCCATCTCTGTGGTATCCTAGAGCCACTGCTATATGTCCTTCATACCCCCTTCCTCAGGAAGGGCAGTGAAACCCCAAACCGCTGATGTAGAAAGGCCTTCAATGGAAATAAAACTACAGGCAGTGCTTGGGCCTGCATATTATGCTTCTGGTCTGCTTTGCATCAAGTAGGCCATAGCTGCCACTCATGCAATTATTAATGAGAAATACTTTCAAGCAACAGAGTTATATTAGGTTTGAAAGTCCACCGTGTGCGTAGCACTGTGCTATCACTGCCCATTTGTTACTGTGTCAGTCGTCCAGCCACACTCATTTCACAAATGATGAAGCTGAGGTTGAAAGGCTGTGTAATTAAGCCTGGACGATATGACTCTGGACTCATCCCAGGTCCCATTCTATTTTAAGTGTCCAAACATACCTGTTTCTTAACTTTGGCCTTTCATGTCCTTTGCCTAGTTCATTTTGATTGTCCTCATTTTCTTTCATCACTATACATCTGCTTATTTTTCTTTTTTTAAAACTGTTTTTGATTTCTAAGCTTTTCCCGAGTTTGTTAAGGTCAGTTGAAAGGAAGCACAAGCCCATGAGAGCTGCAGAATCAATAAATCTGGAGCTGGGGAGTTGCTTAGCCAGTAAGAGTTCTTGCTGCATGCGTGCGAGGGCCTGAGCCAGCATGAGTTTGGTCCCAGTCCTGTTGGGACAGAGATTGGAGAATCGCTTAGCTCACTCACTGGTCAGCCAGTCTGACTGAAAACAGCAACTCCAGATCCAGTCAAGTGAATAAAGCAGAAGAACAATGAGGCGAGGAGACTCGATGTTCTCCTCAAACCTCTCACATGTGCTCACAGGGTACATGCGTCTCCATACACACACACACACACACACACACACACACCCACACACACACACACACCCCTATACTATACATATATAGTATGCACATACCATACAATGCACACACAAACAATATAAACAGAGAGACATTCATTTGTTGTCTCCTTTCTGTCTGTGGATGTAGCCAAAGAAGCATGGCTGAAGCTTCTCCTTTCATTGCTGTCATGTCGAAGTCTAAGTCTCACAAGGAGCCTGAACAGCTGTGGAAGTTCTTCAACAACATATGAGACTCTGAAGAAAGTTGTGGACCCAAAGAGGGTTGTGTTAAGAGAAGAGTCTCAAAGACCAGGAGCCCGCTTAACTGTGAAAAAGATCTTCGCTCCTGGTCATTAAAGAAGACACTGAAGAGCATCACCTATGAGATTATTTATTTTGAATAGTATGGAAAAATCAAAGGGATTAGAATCATGACTGACAGAAGCAGTGGATAGAAAAGGGCTTTTCTTTTTCTTTCTTCTTCTTTTTGTTTGTTTGTTTTATTTTTCAAGGTAGAGTCTCACTCTGGTCCAGGCTGACCTGGAATTAACTCTGTAGTCTCAGGGTGGCCTTGAACTCCTGGCGATCCTCCTACCTCTGCCTCACGAGTGCTGGGATTAAAGGTGTGTGCCACCACGCCCTGCTATTCTTCTTCTTTTTTAACCTTTGAAGACCAGACTATGACTGTTGATAAGATTACCTGTAGTGACTGGAGGCCCTGGCATCCAGTTCTCTTCTCTGCACACCCTCTCCCCTTGCTCTTGCGCTCTCTCATTAGAAAGACAGACAGACCATACTGTGAAGGGCCACAGCTGTGAAGTAAGGAAAGCCCTGTCAAATAAGAAATGGCTAGTGTTTCATCTAGCCAAAGAGGTTGAAGTAGCTCTGGAAACTTTGGTGATGGCCATGGAGGTGGTTTTGATGGCAATGACAGTTTTGGTCATGGAATAAACTTTAGTGGTTGAGGTGGCTTTGATGGCAGCTGTGGTGGTAGAGGATATAGTGGTAGTGGGGATAGTTATAATGGATTTTATAATGGATTTGGTAATAACAGAAGCAGTTTTGGAGGTGGCAGAAGCTACAGTGAGTTTGGCAATTACAACAATCAGTCTTCAAGTTTTGGACCCATGAAGGGAGGAAATTTTGATGGCAGAAGCTCTGGCTCTTATGGTGGTAGAGGCCAGTACTTTGCCAAACCACAAAACTAAGGTGGCTTTGGTGGTTCCAGCAGCAGCAAAAGCTATGGCTGTGGCAGAAGGTTTTAATTTCTGCCAGGAAACAAAGCTTAGCAGGAGAGGAGAGCCAGGGAAGAGACGAGGAAGCTATAGGTTACAACAGCAGTGTCAGGGCCTAGCTCCTACAAAGAAGATATGTTTTAGAAAATACTCATGTGTATGGGCAAAAAAAAAAAAAAAAAAAAAAAAAAAAAAAACCCAAAACGAAACAAAACAAAAAACCCTCAAGGACTATTTGTATCTAATTGTATAACAGGTTATTTTAGTTTCTTTTCTGTGGAAAGTATAAAACATGCAACAAAGGGTTTTAGTGGTAATGTAGGCTTTTTTTTTTTTTTCACCCATGCTACTGGTTGCTATGATGGTTTGATTCAGGTGTCCCCCATAAACTTAGTTGTTCTGAATGCTAGATTCCCAGCTGATGGAGATTGAGAATTAATGCCTCCTGGAGATTGTGTATTGTTGGGGGTGGGCCTATGGGTATTATAGACAGTTTTCCCTTGCCAGTGTTTGGCACACTCTCCTGTTGCTGTTGTTTACATGATGTTGGTGAAGGAGTGATGTCCATCCTCTGCTCATGTCGTCATTTTTCTCTGCCATGATGGAGCTTCCCCTCAAGCCTATAAGCCAAAATAAACCTCTTTTTCCCATAACTTGCTCTTGGTTGGGTTATTTCTGCCAGCAGTGGGAACCTAACTGCAACAGTAAAGTTGGTATCAAGAGTGGTATTGCTGCTAGACACCTGACTATGTGGCTTTAAACTGATTTTCAAGACAAATGTGGAATTATTTGAAACCTTGGCACCTTGATGGACTGTTCTGGTCATAGTTGAAAGACCTGAATGCAGTAAGAACTGTGGACTGTGAGGTTTGGCTTGTGAGGGTGAGAAAGAGCTATGCCTGGACTGGGCTAGAAGCAGTTTGTTTGAGAGGCTTGCTGTTATGCTGTGTCCTGAGAATTTGTACAGGGTTGCTTTGCATAGATATGAAGTGATGTGAAAAAAGAGATATGGTACAGAGGGGGAAAAAAATCTTTGAGTGAAACTGCTGCCCATTCAGCTGCAGTTGAGAGATCCTAACCATTGACATTGGGCCAGCTGACTTGCATTGGGACAACAGAAAGCATGTGGACTCTTTTGTGGCCTGAATGCTCAAGAAATGTCTTGTTCTTCAAAGCCTGCTTTATTCCCCCCTGGATTAACAAATTGGCACCCTACCTGGTATTATGGAGTATGAGAAATGCCGTAAAGAGAGGGTCATTGACTATGGAATGTGGTCTTGTGTTTTGGAAATGGCCATGGCCAGTGTGAAACAGGTTTGCTGGATGCCTGAGTGAAGATGCAATAAAGCTGTGAGAATGGAGTGTGGCTTGCAGTAGAGACTGGAGATACTGGGACAACGAGAAGGCTCCTAAGGAAAGCTGCTGGCCCCAGGTGAAGTTTTCCAGGACTGTGAATAGCCTAGCTGGAGGGGCGGAATTGGAACTCCAGAGATTTGTTGCTTGTTAGAATTATTGCACTTGTAGACTTGTCATTGACTATAGTTGTTGGACTTAGAGCTACAAAGTTTGATGTTTTCCATTTAAATCTTGTATTGGTTGAATATTTCTCTGTTATGCCCAATGCCATCTTTTGCAGTGTGAGTGTTTTTTCTGTACCATTATGAGGTGTTTTTTTTTGGGGGGGGGGAGTTTTTGGTATTATGGCTCAGTTAAAAATCTTAAGACTATGGGAATGTTTGAACATCATTTGGATTAATAAAAACTATGGGGACATTTAAAGTTGAACTGGATGCATTGCATTGTACATCATGGATGGTTATCAGTTTATGGGGGCTGGGGGCAGAATGTGGTGGTTTGATTCAGGTGTCCCCCATAAACCTAGGGGTTTTGCATGTTAGGTTCCCAGCTGATGGAGATTTGGTAATTAACACCTCTTGGGGGAAGGGTATTGTTGGGGGTGGGCTTAGGGGTATTATAGCTAGTTTCCCTGTAAAGGAATTCCAGATGCATGCACCACCTTGTGCAGCTAGCTTACTTGGGTACTGGGGAGTTGAACCTGGTCCTTAGGCTTCACAGGCAAGCACCATAACCACTAAGCCATCTCTCCAGCCCTTCAGGAATCTACTTTTGTTTAACATTTTGCTTATTTCTTGTGAAAGGAAAAAGATCATTCTGCCCATATCTTCTGTGATCAGCCTTTGGCTTCGGCACCTTCCCAGTCTTGAAAAAGCAACCCTGCATCTTTTTGAAAAGCTGATCTCCAGCGATAGAAACGGCCTGAGAAAGATGGAGCACAGTATAAGAGATTCACTGCTGGTATGTGTTCACCTTTGGTGATAGAATCATCCTTAAAGGAAGTGCTGGGAAGAGCAATGAAGGGAAAAATATAAATCACAGGGCTTAGAAGCCTTTAAACTAAGCCTGCACTTACATTTTATTTTGAAAATACCTAATGCAGGGGCCTTTTCTACATATTGGCTGCATTTGTGGAATGAATTGAAATCTACTGATTTTCAAACATTTATTTATGCACGTATGTATACACATCATGGTGTACCTGTAGAGGTCAGAGGAGTTGTGTGTGCTATCTTCTTTGAGATAGGGTCTCTTACTGCTGCAAATGAGTCTGAGGTTCAGATTCTCCTGGATTTGCCTCCCATTGTATAGAAGTGCTAAAATCACAGTGGTGTATATGCACTGTTTACATGAGTACTGGGGAGTTGAACCCAGGCTGGGAGGTTTTGTGAGTAAATGCCTTTAACTTCTGAGTCATCTCACCAGTCCCATAGATGGACTGATCTGTATGCCTTGTATTGCAGTCACAAGAGAAGATATTTGGGTAACAATTTTTTTTAATTAAGGAAAATGAAGAAAGTCATCAAATGAATGCTTAATTGACATATTTCCCATTGGTTACTCCTACAACATTCCTTCCTACCATTTTATTATGAGATTTTGATCCAAGAGAAAGAGACTGGGTACTACTCTGCTCTGGCCACACATTTTGCATGCTCTGTGGTATATAGAGTGAAGTTCCCAAAGGCAGTGGAAGAGGCCAAGGACACAAGAAAAGACTTTTACAAGTATCAAATTGTATTTCTCATTTCAACATGAGGGATGTATTTAAAACTTAAGGTCTTAGAGCATCTTCAACAAATGGTGCTGAGCAAACTGGATAACCATACACAGGAAACTGAAACTTGATCCACACATCTCACCATGCATAACAATAAAGACTTCGGTATAACACCGGAAACTCAGCTACTACTGGAAGAAAATCTAGGAGCAACATTCTATGACATAGGAACGGGAAAAGACTTCCTGAACAAAATCCCAGTAGCATAGGATCCTAAACAATCACTCAGCCAATGAAATCTTATGAAGCTGAGAAGTTTCTTCACAGTCAAACATACAATAAGCAGAGCCAACAGATTGCCCACAGAATGGGAGAAAATATTTGCTGAATGTCCAACTGACAGAGGCCTAATCTCTAGAATCTACAAAGAACTCAAAAACCTAAACAATAAAAAATCAAAAATCCACTTCCAAAATGGGGCAAAGAACTGGACAGGCAGTTCCAAAGAAGAAATACAAATGGCAATGCAAATGGCAATGCAAATTAGAACAACTCTGAGATTCCACCTTACCCCAGTAAGGATAACAAACATCCAAAAATCAAACGAAAATAAATGCTGGCAGGGATTTGAAGAAATAGGAATGAACCCTCATCCACTGTTGGAATGTAAGATGGTACAACCACTTTGGAAAGCAATATGGAGACTCTTAAAAAAGCTGACTATATAGTTAGCAACTGATCCAGTTATTCCCTTATTGGGGATGTACCTAAAAGCTCCACACGTCAGTTCAAAGAGATTTACTCAACCATGTTTATAGCTGCTCAATTTGTAATAGCCAAGAGCTGGAATAAACCCAGATGTCCATCATTAGATGAATGGATTGCTAAGATGTGGTATATCTACATGGTGGAATTCTACACAGCAGTAAAGAAAAATGACATGAAATTCAAAGAAAAATGGTCTATCCTGAAACAGATCATTCTCAATGTACTCACCCAATCACAAAAAGATAATCTCCACATCGTCTCACTCCTCTACAGCTCCTAACCTGAATGTACCCAAATTGCTGACATACCTAATAAGTATCTCGAGGACTGGACAATAGGGAGGATGGGGAGGGAGGGAACGGTAAGGGCCAGGAGGGGATGCCAAACTGGACCCAAATGGCATTGGTACCATAAAGCTCTACATCCTAAAAGACAGACCAAATGGTTGAACCTTCACCAGGCCCTTAGAGGGAACATCTAATTCACAAGGCCCTGAAGAGGGTATGACTAAAACTGACCTTTATCTCCTGGTTTTTTTTTTCTCTCTCTCTCTCTGTGTCTCCCTCTTCTCTCTCATCTCTCTATCTCTTTTATATCACTTATTCTTTTCTTCCATCTCTTCTGCTTGGGTGCTGACCTGTAACTCCTGGTATCAGCAGGTGGATATAATCCACAATGAGCTTTTGATCAGAGAGACCTACAAGGTCGCCCAAAAGAAGACAGATTGCCATCAGAGTACTTGATAACCCACCATAGGTTAGTGTTAAGACCCTACTGCTAAAGACAACATACGCTGTTGGCACATGACATGGCTGGAAGAGAGACAGTCCCCAGACAGTTAGCGCGTCTAGTGCCAGAAGGTGCTATATGAGTAACTGGGGGAAAGTTACCAGTATCTGTCCAAGCAACACATGGTCTAACCTACTTAGCAGCAAACAACCTGACAGGATGCTCACACAAGTGCAATAGTGGCGCATAGCCTTGGTAAGAAATCAGCTGCTCTCAATTTGGCTAGCTGATCTGCTCAGTGGAACGGAACCCATAGCGGGAGCTGGGAAACAAGTCAGAACCATATCCAGAATGAGCTCGCTCCCCATTATCAAGCTCCCACCAATCATGGGCCTAAATCTATTAAACTCTCTCTAAAAAATAATGATCATCACATTTATTTGGTGCTAACTTTATTCTCTGTAGGAGAATGTGCTTTTTCAGATAGACAAAGATCCAAAAGAGAGAACTACCCCATCATACCTCAAAAAGGCCCCAGCTGAAACTAATAATTGGGGAAACAAGCAAGAATGCTGTTTTCTTGGCGAACCAGGAACCAGCACAATGGTGATGGAGATAGACACGGAGAACAGTCAACTCTTACCAAACCAGATATCCAGAAACACAGAGGCTCCCAAGATCTCACCACTGAAGTAGATCTAAAATGAACCCAACATGGCTCAGGGAAATTTGTGCAAGAAGGGATGGAAAGAATGTCAGAGCCACACGTTGGGTCATGACACACACAGACATTTCTTCCTATCTAAAACTGAAGGATAACCCCACAACGCACGACCCATATTCCCCAACCAGGAGGGTCCCTGTGGAGGGGTTAAGACAGGGAGGAAGCCAACAGTGGTACCAACTTGACTGTATTCAGTAAAAATTTAAAAAATTTAAAAAAAAACCTTTAAGATCTTCTAGGCAAGGAAGAACAGGAATCAGTTAATAAAAACTCTCAGAAAATAAACTTAAGCATTCTTCATAAAAGGAAAAGTAGAATATTCAAGAAAAATGGAGCAGAAAATGGTTGAAGGAAAAAAAAAGAAGGTGGGGGTGAGAGGGTCACTTGAACCCACTTCAGGACCAGTGTGGTCAATTAGGTGAGACCAAACCAAAGTGACACTAATTGTTCTAGCACAGTGTACTAGTACTCAACCAAATACAGTATCCCTACAGAATTGTCCAATTTGTCTGGGAGACCAGTCCCTTCAAAGGGACACTAGGACAGTACCACATGGCTGTGACATCCCCAGCAATGAAAGATGTGTTCACTCAGGCAGGGCCTCTAGCAGCCAATGCCTTTTCAGTGTGAATACTCACAGGGCAGGATTGTGGTGAACTGTGTCTCAAATGGCAGTCAGCAAGCACTCCTAATTATACTCTTAGAAGGTGTATCCTCTTAGCTTCCTAGTGTCACATTTTGGAGGGAACGGTCCAGGACACCAACTCTCATTTCCAGATGCACACACACTTGTCAGGGTGATGTCAGCCCACCTTTTGGCTCAAAGTGAAGTTAGTGCTGTCTCTAGTCTAGTGAAAATGCTGAGCTTGTACAACCAGGAGAATCATAGCATGTCCAGATGCCAGATGCACAGCACAGTAGCATGGGCACCATGGTGTATGTCTACCAGGAAGTTAGTGGTTCTGCCATGTTTCCTGATGGATTTCATCATCTGGTAGGATTTGGCACAGTGACTTTCTTTCTCTTGCACAGATGGGGACAGTTTGTTCCCAGAGCAGCATAGACCCACCAGCTCTCAAGCCAGGAAGCTGGGAGGAGAGTGTCTGTCTGGCACTGGCTGAGGCTGAGGCTGAGGAAAGTGCTGCCCTGCCCTGTGGTTTCTTTCTTTTCTTTCCTGTTGGGAATTGTAAGGGAATCATTCATCTAGTACCAGTTCCCAGTCTGGGTGCAGGGCCTCCCTGGGGACCTTGGTGTCATGCTTCTTTCACTCCCATGATTCAAATGTTACATTGTTGGGTAGGAAAAAGAAAATCAGGATTTATTAAAACTGAGAGAGCCAAACGAAGTTACATTCTATGGATAATTTTTTACTGATATGTCCTTACTATTTTCAAAAGAGTTATACATTCAGACAAGAGAGAAGAATGTGCCAGGTGGGAGCTGGGTGTGTTGGCACACGCCTTTAATCCCAGCATTCGGGAGGCAGAGGTAGGAGGATTGCTGTGAGTTCAAGGCCACCCTGAGACTACATAGTGAATTTCAGGTCAGCCTGGGCTAGAGTGAGACCCTACCTCAAAAAAAAAAAAAAAAAAAAAAGAAAAGAAAAGAATGTGCCAGGCGGGCATGGTGGCACACGCCTTTAATCCCAGTACTTGGGAGGCAGAGGTAGGAGAATCACTGTGAATTCAAGGCCACCCTGAGACTACATAGTGAATTCAGCCTGAGCAAGAGTGAGATTTCACCTCAATAAAGGAAAGAGAGAAGAATGTCCCTACTGAAAAATAAGTATAGTAAGTATATAACGTAATTCAAAATAAAATATTCTGGAAGCCCTTTGCCAGTCCATCCTAGGTTGTTTAAGGTAAAATTTCCTGGTAAAATCTCTATGTCTAAATTAAATGTGTATGCTATAGTTTATTACTCTTTCTCTGGTTCTTTTCCAGTACAAGCTACATGTTTATTTCCTGGGTGCAGGTACATTTTCCTTCCCTCTTACCTCAATGGGAAACTTCCAGTCCATTGACTCGGCTGTAACCTTTCATTGATACTAGTGATTCTTTTCTCCATGTCCTTTTACTTGGGGCCTAAGCTGCCCTGCAGTAAGCAAGCCTCCCCCTCCCCCCCCCTTTCCTCCCTCCCCCCACAACCCCTCTGCGCCATCACATTGTGTGAATCTCAGTCTTGATTGGTAGTTGGCCATAACCTCCCCCGTCAGGAAGCTTTGAAACCAGTTTATCAGGATCATGTGTGGGGGAGATTCAGAGCTTTTATTATGGTTAAAGGGGGATTCTAGAGGGTGTTACTTGGTTTAATTTATTGTGGCATTGGCAGGATGTGACCTCTGTATGCCTTGTGGTTCAAGGATGTAATTACAATACATACCATGAGCTGGAAGCCCCTGAGTATGGGCTGTTCTCCTTTACCATCCCAGGCCTGCAGTGCCAGAAAGCCACCACACAGTACAGAATGAGCCTGTGACCTGGCTGGTAATTAAGGGTAACCTGAAGAACCTGCTTCCTAATTGCATCATCTGATTCACTTATCACAGTTCAATATCTTAGTGCAGGGACAGGTCGATGCAGAAGCATCAGATCTGTGAGACCTGGGCGAGACTGCTGTGCTGTGCTCCAGGGGAAACCTGATGCCTAGTGCATGAGAGTAATTAAAGTGTGATGGTCGACGTAACTTGTATTTTATATGGAACACTGTTAATTATATTTTCATCTCTTGGGACTACACAGAATTGAGTCCTGGAAATTCTATAGTTACCACAAACAAAAGATAAAAGTGCTGTACAAAATGTAATGACCTCCCCAAACATTCCTTGGCCTTTCAGAGCCTTCAGATGCCTATTATTTTCTGCTAAGACTATGAATAATAAGAGACTAGTCTAATGTCACCTGGATTCTAAGTGAAGTGTGTGTGTGCACGTGTGTGTGTGTTTGACTTCTGAAATAAAAATGAGTTTTCGAACCTGTTTATGTGCTAGGTTCAACGTTTGGATTCCGTGGTCTGGACTGCCCCCAAGTATATGGCTGCCTGCCACAGTTGGTGGCCCCAAACAGCTGGGAGTATTAACCCCAGTTTGTCGTTGACTGCACAGACTGGGACTTTCCAAAGCAGATGGTCTTGTGTCTCCCTTGACAGCACGGTCACTGGGAGACCATAATCCGCAGCCTCAGACCTGACCTTAAAAACTGATGTCATGGAAAGCAGTGAAAGCCATTTACTAATTATGCAGCTTTCTTGGCACCATTCATTTTCCCAAGACTGGCCCCAAATCAAGGAGGCTATGTTTTCCCTTTACACTTCTGTGTGCAGAGCCCAGAAAGCTATTGTTTAGACCCCACATTTGAATGAAAAGGGCTGGCTGGATGGCAGGGTGGCCCCGTGCTTGGCTGCCGTGCTGAACTGCGTGCCAGGGCCAGGGGCACTCTGGTTCCCATGCCCTCCCATGCTCTCCTTCATGGGCTGACCTGCCTACTGGCAGTCAGTGTAGCTGGGACCAGAGCACCTGCCTGATATCTTCCTGGCCATATCTGCCTCAAATAGGAGCACACAGGGAGAAGGGTTCTTAAATTAGAGAATATTCCTCACTATCTCTCCTACCTAGAGTTCATAGCTTAGTAAAAAGAAGAATTTCTTTCTTTAAAAACTCCAGATACCTTCATGTGCTGCCATATGAGCTGGGACATGTTCTTTTCTTCATTCTCCAGATTGCAGTCATAGCTGCTTCAAAAGGATAAGCTCAGAGAGGCACCATATACAATTCCCCATGACTGACTAACATGTTTCTCTGAAGAATTCACACATCCCCAATCCTGCATGATATCCTTGACTTTCTGTTAATGAACAGCTTTTCACTGATGTCCTAGGCTTTTCTCCCCTACTTTTTCATGAACGGTCTTTTAAGAACTTCCTGTCTGAGCTCTTTAAGGTGACACATGTCATTAAGGAAGAGATGAAGTATGTGATTCAGCAGTGGTTGACTGGGACAGTGTGGTAGTATGTGCTTGTCTAAAGGCTCTGAAGACTCTCGCTCCAGAGCAACTGCACTTTCCAGGGCTGACCTTAGGGGGGCACCAGATGCACCAACATTGTTTCTGAAGGAAGCCCAGATCATGAGATCCATTTTCATTGCTGAGAATGCTGGATTTGGCAACCATGCAGAGATGGAGATAGATGGAGCTCCAAGCTGCAGCTGGTTCCAGGGACTTCCTTACTGTTCAGATTCACAGGTTTACTGCATGGAGGCAGGGTGAGGACACTACCAGATGTGGAGGATCTTTGCTCAGTGTGCAGTGCTGGGCATCTCCTTGTGCATGCGCACCTCCCATTTTTCTGTTTGAACGCTAAGAGATTGCCTGTAAAGTTAAAACACTAGAGTACATTTGGTACTTGTTAAGGTTTTAAGCCCAGGAATGACAGATTTATCACTAATTAAACAATAATTGCATTATGGGGTACTGAAAAAATCGCCTCCAGTATAAACAGCATATGGTAAAGATTAAAAAGAAAGAATAATTCTTCCAGGCTCAGATTTGTTGCAAGAAACTTGAATGTTTTAAAACAAAATAGATTCTAAAATGTGAAAAGGATATTTAGTTTTATGTTTAACATTTCAAAAATAGAAGAGAAAAATGACATAATGAAAAATTTTTATAGAGTTACCTTATTTTACATGATAGATGTGAAGATTCTTACATAGGTATATAATTAAAACAAATCATTATTTAACTACATAAAAGGGTTTTCTTCTGAGTCTTGGGGGAACCTTTTTTAAGAAGAAGAGGGTTTTTTCCAGGCGTGGTGGTATATGCCTTTAGTCCCAGCACTTGGGAGGCAGAGGTAGGAGGATTGCTGTGAGTTCAAGGCCAGCCTGAGACTACATTGCAAATTCCAGGCCAGCCTGAGACTACATTGTGAATTCCAGGCCAGCCTGGGTTATATAGCGAGACCCTCCCTCAAAACACACACACACACACACACAGAGAGGTTTTGATTTTTTGTGTAGTGATATAGTAGCCCTTAAGGTTGTCCCTTGCCACTCTGGTAGGCAAATTGGAGGGTAATCTTTACAACAGATTTCCTCACATGACCATTTACAGAGAAAAACATTAAACATTATTAAAATGAGCCAACAAAAGGAAATTATCCAAAGCATGCTGAATTTTATCTTCTCAGTCACTTAGTATTTCCCTCTGGATTTTGAAGGGGGAAGTAAATCTCTCTGTAAAAAGAGATGACTGAAGAAGGTTTGAGAGTGTTTTCTTCTTTTTGATCCTTCATTGTCTTTTTTCTATTTATTTATTTACATTTTTGGAGGCAAGACCTCATTCTAGCTCAGGCTAACCTGGAACTCATCTGTAGTGCCAGGCTGGCCTTGAACTCATGGTAATCCTTCTACCTTAGCCTTCTGAGTGCTAAGATGAAAGGTGTGTGCTGACACATATTTTTCTTTTTTGTAAGAAGATACTCTCTCCTACGTGTGAATTACCTCTCATCATAGTATGATTTTCTTTTGTAGTTTCTCCCTCACCCCTTTCTCCCTCCTGTCCCCCATATACACACACATTTAGGAGTTGGGTGGAAATAGCAGATTAAATAGACATCCAGGCCAGCTAGAGTCAGCCCTGCTTGTGTGGTGCTTGGTAGAGAGATAAGCTGCTCCTGCCTCTCCTTAAGTTGTTATTCTATACTTCTCCATTTATGTCCATAAATAGAGTAGCCTGTTGTTCACTCTGGCAGCACATGTGCTAAATTAGAATAATATAGAGATTAGCATGGCCCCTGCACAAAGATGACATGCAGATTCAGAGTGTTCCATATTTTATTTCCTAAACACCTCACTGATGCTAACTTCAAAAAGAAGCAGCTGTGGAAGCCCAGATACCAGGAAGGCAAAGGTCCGTGACACAGAGAGGGAGAAATCAAGATTCTAGAACACTGTAGTCGATGATCAGAAAGCTGTGGACTCGCAAATTTTGCTGTCCACAAAGCTGTTCCTCAGCTCCAAGACTACTTGCAGTCAGGTTTTACTCTAACAAATAGAGTTTATTTTCACAAATTAGTGTTGAGATTTCTTACCAAGAACCTAATTAAACATCTGATATATTAAAAACAAAACAAAACAGGCTAGCCTGGACCCAGGAAAGGAAGGTCTCCATCATCATGGACTGACCATGCTCCAGCATATAATGAAAGAAGTGGGGAAAGAAGTGAAACTGTTACTGATGGCCTCCAGTGACATGGTTGCCTCATTCTTGAAATAATTTCTTCATAAAAATCATTCAGCCATTTGGAGAAGAAACAGATTTTGGTGGAATGGAGAAAGCTGGATAAGCAGATGGAGCCCAAGAAAACTTTTCTTTCTTTCTCTCTCTCTCTCTGTATTCATTTATTATTATTATTATTTTTTTTTTTTTTGGAGTAGGGTCCCACTCTAGCCCAGGCCAACCTGAAATTCACTATGTAGTCCCAGGGTGACTTCGAACTCACAGTGATCATCCTATTCCTGCCTCCCAGAGTGCTAGGATTAAAGGTATATGCCACCACACCCAACTTCTTGCCTTATTTTTGTAGGAAATATAATTGCACCCATTGCAGGGTTTCTGAGGAAGGCTCTAGAGCACTGGAATGCCAAGAGACCTGTAGTGTTCCACTTGACCCATAAACATTTGCTCTATCACTCACAATGTGAAAGGAGAGAAATATGTCTTCCAAGGGAGCATATAGTAAAACCTTACTTGGAAAATTCTCCTGAAAAGAAAAGCAGTTTGAATGTGTTTGGGGGACTTGATGTCATGAAACAACTTGGGGAACCTGAAATTATGTGCTTGAGAAATGTAAAAAACAAATATCATTTAAGAAACTGCAGTAGGGCTGGGGAGCTCAGCTCAGTGGGTGAAGTTCTTGCTGTCCCAAGTGTGAGGACCTGAGTTTGGATCACCAGAACCTGTGTAAAGACAGACATAGGAATATATTGTCTGTAATCCCATTGTTTCCATGGTAAAATGGGAAGAGGAGATAGGAGAATCCCAGAAGCTTGCAGACCAGCTAACCTGGCATATGCAGCAGCAAACAAGATACTTGCCTTCAAAATAAAAAGTGGAAATGGGCTGGAGAGATGGCTTAGTGGTTTAGCGCTTGCCTATGAAGCTTAAGGACCCCAGTTCGAGGCTCGATTCCTCAGGACCCATGTTAGCTACATGCACAAGGGGGCACACATGTCTGGAGTTCGTTTGCAATGGCTAGAGGCCCTAGAGCACTCATTCTCTCTCTCTCTTTCTCTGCCTCTTTCTCTCTGTTACTCTCAAATAAACAAATATATAAATAAGTGGAAAGCAAGAGCTGACACCCAAGATTATTCCTTGACCACCAGACTTTTGCCATGGCATGCATGCATCTGTTTTCACTCATGCACATGTCTCTTCCCCCAGACTCAAACTTTTTTTTTTTGAGTTAGGGTCTCACTGTAGCCCAGGCTGACCTGGATTCACTGTGTAGCCTCAGGGGGCCCTCGAACTCACAGTGATCTTCCTACCTCTCCCTCCCAAGTGCTAGGATTAAAGGCATGTGCCACTACGACCAGCTAACACATAAGCATTCTTTTTTTCAATTATTTTATTTATTTATTTATTTATTTGAAAGCGACAGAGAGAGAAATAGGCAAAGAGAGAGAGAGAGAGAGAGAGAGAATGGGTGCGCCAGGGCCTCCAGCCACTGCAAACAAACTCCAGACGCATGCGCCCCCTTGTGCATCTGGCCAACGTGGGTCCTGGGGAATCGAGCCTCGAACTGGGGACCTTAGGCTTCACAGGCAAGTGCTTAACTGCTAAGCCATCTCTCTAGCCCACATAAGTATTCTTAAAGCTAGTAAAAGTGTGGATGAGAAAGTGTCATATAGCAGAGCAACAAGGGGGACTCTGCTGAACTCTTAACACTGTTGTGACAGCAGGCTGGTAGAAACCAAGGAATGCAGTCAGTGCTAGATAGTCCACCTGTATGCAAGAGCAGGCAGCTGCCATGTAGCACATGGGACACACAGACTGAGCTGTTTCGCTGTATAGCACTGAATCAGAGAAAAGTCCACCTGAGCTCTTGTTCTTTCTTGACAAATTGAGTTAGAACATTCTTACTTGTTTCCTCCTATGGATATCATGGTAGCCTAATCTACTTCTTGTGTCTTTTCTTTCCCTCCCTCCCTCCCTCCCTCCCTCCCTCCCTCCCTCCCTCCCTCCCTTCCTTCCTTCCTTCCTTTTTTTTTTTTTTTTTTTTTTTTTAAACGTAGGGTCTCACTGTAGTTCAGGCTGACCTGGAATTCACTATGTAGTCTCAGGGTGGCCTTGAACTCATGGCTATCCTCCTACCTCTGCTTCCTGAGTACTGGGATTAAAGGTGTGTGCCACCACACCTGGCCCTTGTGTCTTTTCTTTGCCATTTAGAAGCCTATATGATCAGAACAGAATGATTTTCAAACTTTAGTGGCTTTTGGAGGGCTGGTTGTTAAGCCATTTGCAACAAAAGGAAATGTTGTATTTTACCACCTTCTGTTCTAATCTCAGGGCCTCAGTACATGCTCAGGTGCTCTCCTGCCTGTGGGCACAGGACTGTGCAGTAGGCTCTTCAGACACTGTTTGCAAGAGGCATATTGTCATGTAAGACTGAGAAGTTGTTCTAGTAAACTTGGCAGAATCTCATTTCTTAAAGACATGAAATTTGTTTTCCCCATTTCTTTTTTCTCCATTGTGAATACATTGAAAATCTTATGATTTTTTTTATTTGGGGGGGCATATATCCTCCAAATAGCTGAGAACAAGACAAATAAATAACATGCCTTTCATCTGGAGTTGCTTTCTTAAGTAGTTAATAAACTTATGAGATATTCAGATTGTGTTTTAAGATGAAAATCCATAGCAGTAAAGTGTTAGCACTTGCAGGTTACTCTATGAGTATAAAGTATAACTTGCAAATCACAAATGTCTCCTTCAAATAATTAGACAGCAACTCATCTCAACTAGAGATGTAGTATGCAGCTGTCTATGGAACCCTGTCATAGTGGTGTATTACCGCTAGATGGCACACTATCAATGTTGCAAGTTGAGATGCCAGGGCAGAACAAGCAGAAAGCTAGAGACAGGCACCATGTCTTCTGGCTGTGGTTCAGAAAATTGATGGTATAGGGATAGGGGACATCCCCCTTTTTTCTTGTGAGGGAAGGATATTTAACAGCTAAAGGCCATGGTGCTCCCATTCTCTCTCCTCTTTCCTTCCCTACCCCCTCCCCATTTGCCTCTTTCTCTCAAATAAAGTTAAAAAAGAAGAAGAAGTTGGCCTAGGTGTGGTGGTTCATACTTAAAAGAAAAAAAAAAAGTTTCCCATAGCAAGTAATATCAGATAAATACGACTCAGAGATGTCCTTGTTTAGAGTCTAACCCACTAACATTTGATGGTGCTATGGAGATGTTTTATAATGCAAAGAAGTTTGCTTTTTTAAAAATCTAGTATAAGCCGGGCGTGGTGGCGCACGCCTTTAATCCCAGCACTCGGGAGGCAGAGGTAGGAGGATCGCCATGAGTTCGAGGCCACCCTGAAACTCCATAGTGAATTCCAGGTCAGCCTGGGCTAGAGTGAGACCCTACCTCGAAAAACCAAAAAAAAAAAAAAAAAAAAAAATCTAGTATAAACTCAGGCCTTATAAGCAATAACCAAAGAGACCTGGGTCAGGCCCACCGAAGCCCCAACCTTGGCTACAGGAAGCCAGCTTCTGAAGATTGCAGTTACCAATCTTTCATCATTTGAAAGGACAGTATCTGTTTAACTTTTTTTTTTCTTATTAGCCTTCATTTCATCCTAGTTAAAGTTGTTCAATTCATAATAAATGTCAAGCATGGTAGCTGTCATTGGTTTCATAGGTGATCATTACCAAATAAGCAGTAACAAAAAGACAGACCCTAGCACTGAGACATTTGCATGCAGTTGAAGAATTCAGCCACATAGTACATTCATCTAAAACCAGCAGCATAGGCAAGCACTGTGTCTTCACTATGACACACTGGCAGAAGTCAGTCTTGACTTGTTCATGAAACTTTTTTCTGGATTTATATGAGCTTATAGAAAATACAGGGTATGATGAATATGAACAAAATATATAGATGTATGAAAATGTCATAATGAAATCCATTGTTATGTTACTGGAACAAAACAGGAACACAAAGAGGAGATAAAGGTTGTCCATATCCCATAGCCAAAGAGAAGCACTGTAGGGTTTTTTGTGTGCCCACTGCTCTTGTTTGCTGTTCTGTAGGAATAGGCCTGTCCATGCAGCACATTTGCCTGATAACTCCAAGTTGTCTTTGATGAGACACCTATGATGTTTTACCTTCTCATGGTCTTTTCCTTTTACAGCCTCAAGCAGCTTGCCACCCTGCCATATTCAGGACTGTTGATGAAATGTTCAGGTAAAATATTCTTTTGTTTCTGCTAGCATTTGACCTAAGACACTCAACTTTCAAACATGAATAAAAAATTCCAGGGAGAGGGGCTGGACATGGTGGTGCATGCCTTTAATCCCAACACTCAGAAGACTAGGGTACAAGGATCATGATTTTTTGAAGCCAGCCTGGGCTAGAGTGAGACCCGGCCTTAAAAAACAATGGCAGAGGAAAAAGAAAAGGTGGTAATAGGAGATTATGATCATGGTATATTGTCTATATGTGTGAAGGTTATACAAAAAAAGTTAAAAATAATCCTGTAGTGGGCTCTAGCTATACCATGTGGAAGGTAGAGCTGGTTCTTTCTTATCCCTGTGAGCTTTTTGGTGAGTAAGGGTAGAAACTCAAGTCAGGTGGGAAGATGACTCAGTGAGTCAAGTATACACATGCGTGAGGCCCTGAATTCAGATCTTCAGTACCCATGTAAAGCCATGCACCTGTAATCCCTGAGTCCTCCTAGGACAAGATGGGAAGCAGAGACAGCAGAACCATTGAAAACTTGTGGGCCAGGTAGCCTAGCATATGCATCCGCAAACAACAAAGAGACCATGACTCAAAGCAGGGCAGAAAGCAAGAACCAACACCCAAGGTTGTCCTTTGATTGCCACATGTACATACTCACAACATGTGTGTACGTAAGCACACACACAAAACACACAAAAAGATTTTAAAAGCTAAAATAATAGTGTTTATTGGAAAACATACAGCTAAGAATTAAGACATTGTTCTTTAGCTTTTTCATATTCAGATAATGACAGAAATTTGGTACTATGCAGTATCCATGCAGGATTTTCTCCAGCTCAGAATAAAACAAAGTAGTATGCTGTCTTCACCACATGAGGGCGACTCACCTTTGTAAGATTTTAAAGCTCAGGAAAGCCAAGAAAGAAATAAACTATTCCAAAGGACCTCTTCAGAAAGGCAGAATAAACCCCACATGTTTCTGACAACATGTTGAGTTAGTTTGGATATGTGGGGTCTTGGGACATACATTGGCTTTCTGAAAGACAAAAGTGAGAAGGTTGTCACACACCAGGTTGAGGATGCATTAGCTGTGGAGTCCTAAGACTAGACCCTCTTGGGGAAGCGTGTCATCCTCAAGGATTTCCAGCCTTGCACGGCTGTGGGCAGACAGGGTCAGAACCTACCTCTGTTCACCTGACTATCCTAGGCCTCAAAGTGCAAGCTACATGGCAGACAGCAGGCTCCAGGGAAGGAATTTTTATAGGAAGAAATACCTCACCACTTGAGTCGGTCTTGAAAGACCAACTTTTAAGTTAAATGACCACATAAATGAGAAAGCAGGGTAGTGTTATTAGTTTAAAGCTAGCCAAGTAAGGTCTTTTTTTTTTTTTGTCTTAAACAGAACGTTAATTGTATAAAAACGCATGGAAACTAACTGAGACACAACTGGACTGCCCAGCCTCTCTGTTGTTTGGTTTGACTGAGCCATTTTACTCATTTGGGCAGCTGTTACAGCTTGTGAGACCAGAACATCTGCTTCTGTCGGTTGTCTGGGCCTCTGATGCCCAGGTGCTTGTGAAGAGCAGTGAGCTTGTGGGAAGACTGTTAGTATGTGGTAATTTAAAAATCAAGAGCTCTGTAGAAAATAGAAGTGGGGGGGGTTCTGCTTTATCTTCCCTTCACACAAGGGCTGAAATCTGATGCATTAACACATTGTTGCTGATGGACTAGGGACATGGCTCAGTAGGTAAAGTGCTTGCTGCCCAGGCATGAGTACCTGAGTTTGGATCCCAAGAACCCAGGTAAAAGTGGGAAGCTCTGGTGGGCTTCTGTAATCCCAGTATGCCTGCAGTGAGATGAGAAGCAGAACTAGAGAATTTTCTGGAAAGCTTGTAGATTAGTTAGTATTACAGTGGAGCCATGAACAACTACAGACCCTGACTTAAATGATGTGGAAGATGAGGACAAACAGTTGTCCTCTGACCTCCCTGCACATGCATGCCTGTATACACACATAGAGATGGACAGCATATCTGAGAATAACATCTGGGGTTGTCCTCTGCACACACATGCACACCACACAGCTCATGGCAAAGGGAGCATTTGCATTCTTCACCGTTGGGCCCAGATTTGTGCCTCACTGTGTTGAGCACCAGCATGTCGTCATCTGACTTTGCTTTGTTCAGGTGTGCACTTCTGGAAACCGACGGAGCCCCAGAGGTACTAGCTGCTCTTCAGGTGTTCACGTGGTGCTTTGTAGAAGCTTTGGAGAAAGGAAACAAGCAGGTAGGTCATAATATATGTTCATTTGCCCCAGAGGAAAGAAGCCTAAAAGTTTTTGGCTTATCACCTGAAAGGAACACTTTATATTTTTCAAATTTTTGTTTATGGTATTGGAGACAAAACCCAGAGCCCCACACATGCTAGGCACATGCTCTGCCTACACTCCAAGCCCAATTTCAGGAGTTCTTCTTTTGTTCTGGAGATAGTCTGACTCTAGCCCAGGCTGACCTGGAACTCACTCTGTAGTTCTAGCCTGCCTTTGAACTCATGCGGATCCTCCTACCTCAGCCTCCATAATAATGGGATTAAAAGAATAAGCCACCACACCTGGATCACAATTTTCAGAAATTTTAATGGACTTTTTTGCATAGTAAGAAAGCTTCCACATGAATGTCCTTATATAAAAACATTTTAAGAGCTGGGCATGGTGGCACATGCCTTTAATCCCATCACCATGAGTTTGAGGCCACCCTGAGACCACATAGTGAACTCTAGGTCAGCCTGGACTAGAGTGAAACTTTACCTCGAAAAACAAAACAAAAACCATTTTAAGTAAAAATAAATGAAGATAGGGTCTGTCTTCCCCATGCCCTGGTACCCAGAAGCTTCTGTCCATATCTGTATCAAAAGTGCCTTCACATGGGCAGTGTCGCTCTGGAGGAAGGCTTTCCCTGGCCCTGCTTGTCATCTCCCCTCCCCCGCCCCACCCCGGGCCCCTGTGTCTGTATCTGCAAGAGGCATCATAGCATCTAACTGGGCTATGCTGTAGGAATTGCTGCTTCCTGGAAAACAATGCTGTTCATGCTCAATGAGCCAAATGTGAATAGATTCTAGGAGAGAGCAGGTGTTAAGAGGGCTAGGGAATGTACACAACTACAGAGGTGGAAGAAAGAATGCTAGTGATCAGGAGGCTTGTGCTAGATGCCCCAGGCTCCTGTCTTCAGAGCCTGAACAGCAGCTGCTGAGGCTGCTGACCTATTAGAATGATGGCATGAAACAGAGGCTTTTCCTGCAAAAAGCTTTGAACACTGTAACTCACGGCCACAGACTTTATGCTGCTCTTTGCCTTTTTTTGAGTGTACTGATCTGTGGCATCTTTTCCATAAAGGTTGGCACCAGTCTCTGTGATGCTCTTTGTACTTTGACTTAGGAGGACCAGGCTAGGATGTCCAGCCTCACTAAAACCATAATAACTCCTAAGCTGAAGGAACCTTGCAGGTTTTAGGAGATGTTCATATGTTCTGAGGCAATGATAAACATTTATAATTTATTTTTTTCATCATCTCTTTCCCTGGGGAAGTTAGCTAGACCGTAGCAAACAGCGTTAGCAATGGTACCCAGTCTGGAATTTGGGAAGAGAGCCCATCTGAAAGACACTGGCTGGTGCTCACAAGTGTGCTTAACTGTAAATTCATGTTATTCTCCCTTCACATTCCTTGTAACCCCAGGGAGAAAGTGACCTCCAACAACCTCACCCTTGGACTCCTGGGTCATACCCAGGTTGGGCCAAGGACAAAAGGAATAGTTTTGTTCCTCTGCAGTGGTATGAGTGTTCAGACTTTTCCCAAGTCTCTCTGGCCTTAAGCACTGTACACTTGGACTGCAGTTGCCTTTGCTTTTAATTCATAACAGTGCCGTAACTAAACCACGTATCCAGGAGTGAGGGATTCATGCATTAGGCTTTGGAAGAAGGCAAGGTAGGGATCCAGAAAGAAATAAGATCTTATCACCTGGGCTGAAGAGATGGCTTAGTAGTTAAAGTCCTTGCTTGCAAAACTTAACAACCCAGGTTCAATTCCCCAGTACCCATATAAGCCAGATGCATAAAGTGCTGCGTGTATCTGGAGCTTGTTTGCAGTGACAGGAGGCCCTGGCCCACCCATACTCTCCCTCTGCCTCTTTTTCTCTCTAGCTCTCTCAAATAAATAAAAATTTTTGTTAATTAATAAAAATAACAAAAGAATTTATCATACAACTTGGGCTCCAAACAGGAGAGCAGTGACCTCTTATCTGAGCAAAGCCCACCATTTCCACCTAAGATTTCTTTTCTCTTCCTGACTATCTGCTATTTGAACTGTTAAAGGAATTTACTGACCTCCTAACTCCTTAATGCCCACTTTTAGACTGGTCATGATTCTTGATGCATGAAGTCTTAATATGTTTGTCCATGTATGACTCTTTTTGTTGCTTCATTCATTTTTAGCAAAATGAATATCAATGAACTAGCCTCAAAATGAACTGCTAGTGATAATTTCTGTCTATCTGTATGTTGTTAGTCTTTTATACTCTCACCTCAGATAACAACTGTACTGAATCTTTAAAGGTTGACTTCGGTACCTTTTAAAATCTCTCCACCTTATTTAGTAAGGCAGAATCTTTCACTAGAACCCAGAACTCACTGATTTGGCTATTCTAGGTGGCCATCTTGCCCTAGGCATTTCATTTCTCCACCACCAAGTCCTTGAATTACAGTGGGCTCCCATGCCCACCTGGCAGTTATGTGGGTGATGGCCACCCAAACTTTGGTCTTCACACTTGCATGGCGAGTGCTTTATTCACTGAGCTATTTTTCCCAGGCTCTACTCTCCTAATTTTGTGCTCATTATGCCTTTTCTTTTTCTAAAAGTAGTTTGTCCCCTTTATTTGATTGTCTAAATCATGCTTTATTTCATTTATTTTTTAAAAAATATTTTTGTTTTAGGGAGAGAAGGAGAAAGAATGGTATACCTGGGCCGCTTGCTGCTATGAACAAGGCTTTATGAGGGTATTAGAAATCAAACTCAGGCAGGCAGGCTTTGCAAACAAGCACCTTTAAACACTGAGCCATTTCCCACCCTTTTTACATTTATTTTGTTGAATTTTTCCTGTTAACTTGTTTGTTTGTATTTTTCCTGTTAACTTCTTTTAGATTTTTTTTTAATTGTTTTCTACAGTGCTAGGATCAAACTCAAGGCCCTTTACATGCTAGGAAAATACCTCTTGAGCTATACTGTGAGCTGCTTAGTTGTTGTTTTGTGTTTTATTTATTTTTTATTGACAACTTCCATAATTATAAACAATATCCCATGGTAATTCCCTCCCTCCCCCACTTTCCCCTTTGAAACTCCACTCTCCATCATATCCCCTCCCCTTCTCAATCATTCTCTTTTATTTTGATGTCATAATATTTTCCTCCTATTATGATGGTCTTGTATAGATAGTATCAGGTACTGTGAGGTCATGGATATCCAGGCCATTTTGTGTCTGGAGGAACATGTTGTAAGGAATCCTACCCTTCCTTTGGCTGTTACATTATTTCTCTTCTGCAATGGACCCTGAGCCTTGGAAGGTGTGATAGAGATAATTTCAGTGCTAAGAACTCCTCTGTCACTTCTTCTCAGCACCATGATGCCTTTTGAGTCAACCCAAGGTCACCACCATCTGAAAAGAGAAAGTTCTCTAACCAAAAGTGAGAGTAACATTAATATATGGGCATGAACATTAAGAGAAGTGCTTACTGGGCAGTTTGATGAGCATAGTATATACATTTAGTCACACATGAGCAGACATTACATCCCTAGGGCTCATGACAACCCCTGTTGTAGGTTTTAAGTATCAGGGATGTATACCCTCCCATGGAGAGGGCCTTCAGTCCATTTAGAGGGAAGTTAGTTTCTTCCATAACACATGGCACTATTGCATTCATTGGCTCATTTGACCTGGTTGGCCAATTACAAGGTTTGTAGTGTCCACTGTTGGGTATCTTCACTGGTGATTTCTCTTTCTCCTGTTGAACTGCACGCTGCATGGCTTTTCCCAGCTTTCTGTCAGCTGGTCTACATGAAGGAGGTTTTCAGCTCAGCTCCAGCAAGATTTCTCAGTGACCTTGCAGCCCAAGTATGTGGAGTCTTCAGCAATAGGGTCATACCATCTATTCCTGGTGGGAAACCAAGGGCCTCAGCAATTTACTATAATGTTTGGGGGCATCAGGGACCTCCCTGGCCAACAACTCACTGAAAGGTATCCCATCCCTGGTACTGACAATTTTCTAGTAACAATCGATGACTCCTGAGTGTTCTCTTGTCCAAAAAAGTAGGTTTCCATATGACTAATTTATATCCTCTTAGATTTTGACTAGCTCTCCCTCTGCCTTTTCTTTACTTAATCTCTTCCCCTGACCTCACTTAGGCCTTTTCATTGTTACATTTATTTTTGCACTTAATAAAACAACCATAGAAGAGTGGAACACTCTTAATTATCCAAGGATACTTTAACACTGAGCATGTTACAGAGACCATTTCATATCCCTGGTGGCTGTGTGGCTGTCTATGGCCCACATGTGCCATAGAGTAACCATTTTCCAGTTGGCAGGCATTGGGGTTGTTTCCACATTTGCTTCCTTTTGGAACCATGGTTGTGCTGGATGCTTGGAGTTGGCATACAAGAACAGGAAGGCCTGGTTACCAGGAATGCAGAGATGCACTCAAGTAGGTCCTGCCACTTGGTTGTGAAAGTGGGTGCTCACTTACACCATTAATTCACATCTCTCCCACTGTAAACAGGTTTCCTTCACCCTTTCCTCTGACCTCATCTCTGCATGGGTAGCACAGAGAAGCACTGCTCTGTAGTAGCTTGTGCCATGGCTCAGGGTGGGCAGCCAGTCAGGTCAAAGTCAAGTTCCACAGTTGATAAGAACTATATACTAGACTAGATGAGATTCCACAGATGAAATCATCATACAAGTTGTTTAAAATGTACTTGAAGGGGTTGGTTACAGGTGCTTGTTTGTGAAGGCTGCTGGCTTGGGTTCAATTATCTAGTATCCACAAAAAGCTATATGCAAAGTGGCATATCCATTAGGAGTTTGTTTGCAGTGGTAAGAGACCCTGATGGGGACACACACAAATAAATAAATAAATTTTAAAAATATGAAATTAGGGCTGGAGAGATGGCTTAGCGGTTAAGCACTTGCTTGTGAAGCCTAAGGACCCCAGTTTGAGGCTTGATTCCCCAGGACCCACATTAGCCAGATGCACAAGGGGGCGCGTACACCTGGAGTTCATTTGCAGTGGCTGGAGGCCCTGACACATCCATTCTCTCCCTCTCCCTCTCTCTCCCTCCCCCCCGCCTATTTGTCTGTTGCTCTCAAATAAATAAATAAATAAATTTAAAAATATGAAATTAGTAGGGAGCATCTGACAAAGTCAATGGAAGCAGGAGGGGCCTTGGGTACAGTACTAGCTCCCACCTCTCATCAAGGCATCAGTCATGGTGGAGGAGGTGACCATGACTCCAAGTGGACCAATGACTTGAGTTGGGAAATAGCTTTTGGTGGCCAGTGGAGGAAAAGAAATAGATGCTACAAAAGAAAACCACATTAAGGGCTTGAGAGATGGCTTAACAGTTATTGCACTTGCCTGCAAAGCCCAAGGACCCAGGTTCAAGTTCAAAGTAAAGCCAGATGCCCAAAATGGAGAATGCATTTGGAGTTCATTGGAGCAGTTAGAGGGCCTGGTGTACCTGTTCTCATTCATTCTCTCTCTCTCTCTCCTTGCAAATAAATTTTCTTTTAGAAAAGGAAAAGAAAACCACATAATTGATAGACTTGAACCCAACATATCAAAAGGCACATTAATTATGAAAACTATCTAGCCAAAAGAAAGAAATTTCAGATTGGATTTAAAATAATAAAGACACAGATAGGTTGGAAGTAAAAGGAGGAAAGATACATGATATAGTAAGCCCAGGAGAGTTGGGGTGCTCCCATAGCAGCAGATGAAGCAGCTTCAAGCTGAGACACTTACCAGAGAGAAGCAGGGGCATTTCACAATGGTAGGGCATTCAATTCACTGGAAGTACCAGATACTTACCTGCTATAAACACATAGGGGGCCTGTGGACAAAGGCTCAAATATATAAAGCAAAGCTGACAGAAGAAATGGACCAATCCAGTTATCCACATGATAGGTAGAAGTAAGTTTAATAAAGATGTGTAAGCTCTCTAGCTGTAAACCACAGAACACTGCTGAGGAGTGGGAGTAGCCATGGGTAAGAGCAGGGACAACCACTAAGGTGCCCCTTGAACTGTTGCCTCCAGTCCTGCCTAGGTGATCCTGATAGCCCTTCACTGGTGATTGTGATCAAACACAGGGCCATATACAGGCCCTGTCCTCTGCAGTAGGCTTTAAAGATGGAAATCAATAAGTAGATTCTAAAACTTACATGGAAATACAAGGGCCTACAAAATCCAGAACAATTGTAAAAAACAAAAGGAAACAAAAGCAAAGGTTCATATTACCTGGTTTCTAGACTTAAGACAGTGAGGTATTGGCCAAAAGACAGGTACAGATCAGAACAGAGGCCAGATGTAGATTCATACATACAAGGCCAGCAAAGTTTAGAAAGGTCTTATTAGATTATGAATAGAACTTAAGAAAGGAAGACAGAGCTCTTACCCAAGAGGAGAGTTCCTGGAAATGGAGAATCCTACCTAGAGGCCCCAACTATGGTCTTTTGTAGATTTTGAATGGGAGCTGAGTTAAGCAGAGGGGCCAGGTTTCTACACAGATCAGGTTTAATCCTTCCAGGAATCATAATCTTCCAGGAAAGGGAGGAACTTGGGTTGAAATGAAGGGGAAACAGATCTAGGGAATTCCTTTAGGCAGTGAGATATAAGAAAAGCCAGGTTCTCCTCTGACCTCTAGCAAAGTGGAAACTGCAAGGACAGGCTTAAGGATATGCCTTGGTTTTACTTTTTAGGGTCCCCTACACTGCCTTAATCTTCCCTCTGTGATGTAACCCTAACTGCTGTTAGAGAATTGGGGTGATAACCAAACTGGCTTCTTTGAGCTATGTGGGGTCATTGCATGTAGCAGTTGGGGTACCTCTCCAGTAAGTCTAAAAGTGGCCCCAAAAGTACATTAATATAGTATGGGAAGACAGTCCTAGGTTCTGGGGAGTAAGAATAAAAGCAAGAGAAGTCCGTGAGAAACAGGCCAGAGCAATTTGCAGCTCTTTAGAGGTCCCATTCGTAAAGCCTTGGAGAGTGATCAGAGGGACCCAGGTAGATGGAGTTAGATTGTCTAAGACCTTCTGAGTGTGGAGTGACTGTAAACAAGAGGAGTTAAAGTTAAAGCAGAAGCTGAGGCAATATCTAAAACTTAGCAGGATTACTATTATCAGAAATGATAGAAATCTCTTACACCACAAATATCCAGCAATCCATTTCTAAACTACCAAATGGCACAATAGTGTTTGACATAGTCTAAACCTATTCTTATAGACTTTGTAAAGCAGATGAAACATTGTCAAGAATACACAGCATTTAATTTTTATAATGACAGGCGGTGTTCTGAGAGACCTGAACATATCTAAGTTACATGGCTGTGTACAGTTGTCTCATATTTGATCTTTGTAATTACAAAGGGCAAGCAGCAATAACAAAAAACCCTGGGCTATGTTGCCCAAAGCTTTTAAAGCATACTTTACTTTCTGGTTACACATTTCTTGCTGAGTGTGTAAGATTAGCTTGGTAGCCAACACTTAACTATATATATATATTAAAGGTCAATTTTAGCTAGTTGGGAGAGGCTGTTAGGGACCTGGGAGGAGTTCTGGGATTCTCAGTATTTGAGCCATCTGCTGGAGTGAGTCAGGGCCTTGCTGACCATGTGGTTTCCTTCAGAAGCATTGAGGATATCTTTCTTTGCTGTGAAAGTCAGCTGATTTTTCACAGCAATGCCAGGGCAATAAAGTGGGTGAAAGGATTTCTTTTTTTTTTTTAGTTTTCAAGGTAGGGTTTCACTCTAGCTGAGGCTGACCTGGAATTCACTATGTAGTCTCAGGGTGGCCTCAAATTTATGGTAATCCGCCTACCTCTGCCTTCCAAGTGCTGGAATTAAAGGCATGTCCCACCACACCCACCTGAAATTTTTCTTTTTCAAAGAATATTTTATGAGTTAACCCAGGCCCAGAAAGCCAAGTGCCGCATGTTTTCTCTCATATGTGAATCCTTGCTACAAATGTGTGGAGTTATATGTGAGTTGGAATAAAACTCAATAGCAGAGGCCAGTAAGCTAAAAAGGAGATTAAACAGAGGAAGGAGAGGGGCCCACTTAAGGGGATGGTATTGTATATATGTAACTAGAAGAACAGATAACTGGGGGGTGGAAAGGCCTACGTGAGGTCAGGGGAAGAGATTGAATAATGAAAAGGTGAGGGGGAGGGTTAACAAAAACTTAAGAGGGTATTAATAAATTATATGGAAACCTACTTTTTTGGATAATGGCATACCCAGAAGCCATAAATTATTACTAGAAAAATTTCAGTGTCAGAGATGGGATACCTTCCAGTGAGTTGCTAGCCAGGGAGGTCTCTGATGCCCCCAAAACATTATAGGCCATTGCCGAGGTCCTTGGTTTCCCACCAGGAATAGATGGTATGACCCTATTGCTCAAGACTTCACATACTTGAGCTACAAGATCACTGAGGAATCCTGCTGGAGCTGAGCTGAAAACCTCCTCCATGTAGACCAGCTGACAGAAAGCTGGGAAAAGCCATGCTGCATGCAGTTCAATGGGAGAGAGAGAAATCACCAGTGGAGATAAACAACAGTGGTCCTTGCAAGCCTTAAATTCAGCCAGCCAGACCAAATTAGCCAATGGGTGCAATAGTGGCCTATCTGTTATGGGGGAAACCAACCGTTCTCTAATGGGACTGGAAGTCCGCTCCATAGGAGGGAATATGTCCCTAATACTGAAAACCTATGACAGGGGAAATCATGAGCCCTTGGGGTGTTAACGTCTGCAGGTATCTGGCTGAAAAAAAAAAAAATATATATATATATATATATATGTATATATACACACACACACATACATATACACACTATGCTCACTAAACTGCCCACTAAGCACTTCTGTTAATGTTCATACCCATATATTAATGCTACTCTCACTTTTGGTTAAAGAAGCTTCTCTTTTCAGATGGTGGTAACCTTGGGTTGACTCAGAAGGCACCATAGTGCTCAGATGTGACAGAGGAATGCTCAGCACTGAAATATCTCTATCTTATCTTACAAGGCTCAGGGTCCATTGCAGAAGAGGTGGTGGAAAGAATGTAAGAGTCAAAGGAAGGTAGGACTACTTACAATGCACTCTTCCAGACACAAAATGGCCTGGATATCCATGAACTCACAGGGCCTGATACTTTCTACACAAGACCAATATAATAGCAGGAAAAGATGATGACATCAAAATAAAAGAGAGACTGATGGAGAGAGGGAGGGGATAAGATGGAGACTAAAGTTGTAAAGGGGAATATGGGGGGGGAGTGAGAAAATTACCATGGTTTATTGTCTATAATTATGAAAGTTGTCAATAAAAACAATTTACTTGTGAAGAGAGAGACAGAGAGTGAGCAAGTGAACATGGGCATGCCAGGGTCTCTTGCTGCTGCAAATGAACTCCAGATTCATGCACCATTTTGTGTATCTGACTTTATGTGGGCACTGGGAAATTGAGCCCAGGCCAACAGGCTTTGCAAGCAAGTGCCTTTAGTCATTTAACTATCTCCCCAGCCCAAATAATTTCCAGTCAATGGTGAGCAACAAGTGGATATCCACATGGGAAAAATGTAGGTCAGCCTCTGTCTCAGGCACAGTGGAAGCTGTTCTGACTTCAACATACAGGTAAAGCCTATAAAGTTCTTAAGAGAAAATACAATAGGTTATCTTTCTTTTTTCTTCCTTTCTTTCTTTTTTTTTTTTTTTTTTTGGTGTGAGGTATGTGTGTATTCAATGCTCATGTGTGTAGGGGGTGCGTGCATGCTACAGTGCATGTGTGGAAACAGGAGGACTTTAGGGTGTTGGTTCTCACCATACACCTTCAGGAAATTGTCCTGTTTCTACCTTCCATATTGTTGTGGATGTGCTGGGAATATAGAAGCCTACAACAGCTTCTGGTTTTAAAAAAATATTTTATTCATATTTATTTATTTATTTGTTTGAGAGAGAGAGAGAGAGGCAGATAGAGAAAGAATGGGCATGCCAGGGACTCTAGTCACTGCAAAAGGATTCCAGACGCATGCACCACCTTGTGCATCTGGCTTACGTGGATCCTGGGGAATCAAACCTGGGTCCTTTGGCTTTATAGGCAAGTGCCTTATCCAGTAACGCATCTCTCCAGCCCCAGCTTTTGGCTTTTATGTGGGGTCTGGTGATCTTCACTTAGGTGAGCACACTTACATGCAGCAAAAATTTTATCCACTGAGCTTTCTCCCCAGCATGGATATCTTTTTTGTTGTTTTTGTTTGTTGGCATAATTGAAGACTTTTTAGAAGCGAAGCAAAAAAATTTTTTCCCCATAAGAAAAATGGATAAATTGAAGTAAATATTAAAATATCTGTTGATATTAAGAAAATGAACAGAGCCAGGCATGGTGTCACACGCCCTTAATCCCAGCACTTGAGAGGCAGAAGTAGGAGGATTGATGTGAGTTTGAGGCCACCCTGAGACTACATAGTGAATTCCAGGTCAGCCTGAGCTACAGTAAGACACTGCCTTGAAAACCAAAAAAAGAAAATGAAAATGAACAAACAAGTTACCAGTGGGGAGGAAATATTTGCAGTACACATACCAGAGGACTTTCCAGATTGAATGAAGTTCTCTTACAGCTTCTTAAGAAACAACAACCCAGTCTTTAAAAATGAACAGAAGACTTAAACTTACACTTCAGAAAGATATGAACACTGGGAGCTGGGCATGGTGGTGTACACCTTTAATCTCAGCACTCGGGAGGAAGAAGATTGCTGTGAGTTCGAGGCCACCATTAGACTACATAGTGAACTCCAGGTCAGCCTGGACTAGAGTGAGACCCTAACTCAAAAAAAAAAAAAAAAATCAAAATACCCAAAGTAAATAAATAAATATTTAAAAAGAAAGAAAGATACGAACATTGGCACTGAGCACATGCAGGGCTTAGCAGCCTCTGCTATCAGGAGGATGCATAGAAAAGTGTTCATACAGCACAGAAGGGCTGAGATTAGTGAGCCTGAAAACACCCAGTGTTGGCAGGGATATGGAATGAGTGATACTCCTCCATTGCTGGTTGGAGTGTGGACTGGTGCAACCATCAAAAAAACTTCCCACCTTAAAGAATTGAATGGCACTGATCTAACCCAGCACTTCCTCTTCTATGTACTTACCTAGAAAAATGAAAAACCTGTCTATGCAAGTGTTGGTTGTAGCTTTATTCCCAATACCTTAAACTGGAAATAGCTCAAGTGCTCATCCATTAGGCAGTGGATAAACAGACTATTAAAACATTCACATAGTGACTTCTCAGCAGCAGAGAGAATGCACACCTCATGCACAGTAACATGGTTGAGTTCTAAAAGATAACATGTTGAGGCCAAAGAAACCAGCACAAGAGGCCACGTCCTCAGTGACTCTCTTCACGTGAATTTAAGAATAAGCAAATGGGGGCTATAGAAATGACTTAGTGATTAAGGCACTTGCCTGTGAAACCAAAGGATCCAGGTTTGAGTCCCCTTAACATACATAAGCCAGGTGCACATGGTGACATATACATCTGGAGTTTGTTTGCAATGGCTGGAGGCCCTTACATGCCCATTCATTCTTTCTCTCTCTCTCTCTCACACACACACACACATACACATAAATAAATAAGTAGGTAGGTAGGTAGATAGGTAGATAGATAATCAAGGGCTGGAAAGATGGCTTGGAGGATAGGTGCTTGCCTGTGAATATGGCTTATAGGCTAGGTGCTTGCCTGTGAAGCCAAAGGATCCAGATTTGAATCCCCCATACCCATGTAAGCCAGATGAATAAAGTGGCATATGCATCTGGAGTTTGTTTATGTGGTTAGAGGCCCTGGTGTGCCCATTTTCTCTGTATATCTCTGAAATCAAAATAGTGCTTGCCAGGCTAGGGTAGAGGGATCAACTACAGTGGTCACTGGGCATGGCGCATTGTGGGGATATAGAAGCATTCTATGTTGGGATGCTGCTCACATAAATTCACATACCGACTCAACCTCATCAGGCTGGGTATTATGACCTATGTCCTTCATGCTTTCTAGATTTTACCTATTAAAAAAAAATTCAAAACCTTCCTGCATTCTGGGAGCACAGAAAACTCTATAAAAACTGCTTGTTGCAGGTTTTTGTTAAGCAACAACAACAAAATAGCAAAACCATGCTTGAGACACTCAGAGTTTCCCAGCTACTTTGGCAGCTCTGACTAAAGTAGAAGATTTATGTGCATAACTGGGTTCATGTGAGGTAAAAACATACAATATAATTTGTTTTATCTTAAAATCCAGGAAGTAACTTTAAGGTTTGTTTTTCTGGATAGTTGTAAGATTATTGAAAGCATATTTCTAAGACATTTAAGAATGTATCCTGACCTCTGTTGTACAGTGGATCTTTTGGGGGACAGAATTTTGTATTGTGTTTTCATCCTTTCAGACCTGGCATTCATGCTAGTTACATGCTTTATTTATTTAAGTTTTATTGACAACTTCCAGTCATGTACACAATATACCATAATCATAATCCCTTCCCATCTCCTTCCTTTTCTCCCCTCCTTAATCCCCTCTCCCCTCCATTGAATCCCTTCTTCTTTCCTACTAGTCTCTCTTCTATTTTGATATCATCATTATTTTCTTCCAGTTATGCAGGTCTTGTGTAGGTAGCATAACCTCAATTAGGTGATGAATATTACTGCCACTTTATATCTGAAAGACAGTATTGTAAGCACTCTTCCCTTCCTTTGGCTCTTGCATTCTTTCCACCACCTCTTCTTCTACACCACCTTGGAAGGTCTGATAGAGATGTCTCACTTGGTGCTGTATACTCCAGTGTCACTTCTTCTCAGTATTAAGAAGGCAGTTTGGTGGTCATAATATTTTCATTTAGGCAGACAACAGTAGCAGTTTCCCTCTTAGGACTCATGACCTCTCCAGCCATAGGCTTTTGATTAGGTTTTCAATAAAAGGCTGGATTTTTTTTCCTGTGGAATGGGTCTCAAGTCCAATCAGAGAGCAGTTGGTATCCTCCATAATAGATATCCCACCATTGCACATTTAGCCTGGCTGGCCAACAATAGAATGAAACCATTGATGACGTTTTTCCCCCAAGAGGCTACATAGGTCTTTCCACCATTATGACAGCAGATCACGAGGGAAGAGACTTCCAGCTCTGCTCTAGCTTGATTTCTCAGTGACTTGCAGCCCAAGCATGTGGAGTCTTGAGCAGTAGAGTCTTAACATCTAGTTCTTGTGGGCAATTGAGAGCCTTATTAATAGCCTGTAGTGTTTTTGAGGCATCTGGGGCCTCCCTAATAAACAGCTTGCTGGAAGGTATCCCATTCCTGGCACTGAAATTTTCTAGTAACAATCTCTGGCTTTGGGACACAACATTATCCACCTCCACAGGCTACTTCTGCCCAAACTCTCTGTCTTTTTAAATATATATTATTAGTGAAGAAGTAGGTTTCCAATATCTTATTTCATAGCATAGTTAATTTTGATAAACTTCCTCCTACCCCATCCTCTCCTTTATCCCCTCCCATAAGCCACTTTCATTTTTCATTCTCTTGTAGCCGAAGTTTACACTCAAGACCTACTTTCCTTATGCCTCACCGTCTCTCACGACAGTGCTGTCACAGTACCCTAAAGGTGAGTTAAGATGGTCTTTCCCAAAATCATAGTGACTTCTGGTGAGGAGTTCTGAGGACCCGTGGCCCTTGCTTCCTTGGACCTTATCCAACACCTAGGAAAATGGTGTTTCTGTTTGAATTCCCAGGTATAAAAATCAACCTCAGCTCACTAGATAGTTAAGAGTCTTCTTCCATAGCAGCCTTGCTGGGGCCACTATGTTCAGGTGCCAGGAACAGGTCTGAATCAGAGAAAAACAGTGCCCTTGTTTGGTTTTTATTCTTTCTGCCTCTTACAGCCTGAAAATGAATGATAAGATGAAGGATGAAGCCACAAAATTTTATGGGAGATTTCTTCCAACCAAACCAAGGAAAGCATTGTGGGAGAATTCAGTGAGATACTTGATTAGTCTTTTCATCTGTCAGTCTTCTTCTCTCTAGACCATGCCCTTCATCTGACTGGTATTGATCTGTGACTATGCCTGAGAGCTGGTGTTTAGAAACATCTCAGAAATGCACTACATAAGGTGCCTTTTCCTTCTGATTCCTGGAGTCCACTGGAAAGGCAGGCCTGTGATAGATAGAGAAGAGGAGGAAGGGTGAGGGTTCATCACATTTTTTGTTAATTCATTGTGGGCTTCCTTTCCACCATACTTGAGTAAAATTTATTTGAGGAAAGTAGATGATTCAAAGTGTCAAAGCTTTTTACAAACTTCAAGTTCCTCTTCCTTTCTCTACATGATGTAAGTTCTCATCCATGGTAACTCATCTGACATGGTCCTCTGGATGCTAGAACTAGGGGTGGTGGTGGCATCAGTGGGATATTTGTATGATCATTTGTGAAACTGACAATGGGAAAAATAGATTAACAGGCTCGAAAAGTCAGGAATGTGCTGTCTGAACTTATTGTGCATTGTGAGCCCGAAGAGAGCCCTGGAGGGCAGCTCCTGAGCTCCTCCAAATAGAACAGAGTCAATGCTTAGGGGATGATATACAAGTCAGTGGTCTGCAGTACATAATCAGCCTTTCCCTTTGTGGTCCTGTCCTAGATGTCTCCCCCAAAGCAAATGAATGACTTGAAGTAGAAGTAGAGAAGCTCCTGTGCTGCTTCTAGAACTGTTGTGTGCATGGTGCATTGGCAAGCATGAGGGTATTATCAAAAGTGGAAATAGCATAATGGTGTTATTCTCTGTCTACCAGAGATGGACTTCATGTCTCTTGTGAAGTTCTAAGGGGCAGAAAAGATGAATACTTCCAAGGTGTGTTGCCTTAGAGACATGGGAGAAGTGAAAGAAACAGTATCTAAGAAACTAATAATAAGATGATGCTGGGTGTATTGGCACATGCCTTTAATCCCAGCACTTGGGAGGCAGAGGAGGATCACCGTGAGTTCAAGGCCACCCTGAGAATCCAGAGTGAATTCCAGGTCAGCCTAAGCTAGAGTGAGACCCTACCTCAAAAAAAAAACAAAAAAGAAAAACAACAATTAATAATAAGAAAATGATGTATGCCTTCAAAAATTAAGGATCAGGATGGAGGGAGCCACCACATGGCCTTGAATCCGTGACACTGGTCCCCCGTCTCTGACTTTATTGCCCTCATGTGCTTGTTCACACAACCTATTGATATGTGAAATCCTGTTTTTTGATGTTGGTTAGAACTTCAGGTATGCACTAGTGTGTTAAAACTCTAGGGTAGTTGTAAAACTAGATATACTTAATAACAGTATTTGTTTGCATGGTACCCATATACTGTTTTCTTGTCCTTGTCTTTATGGTGAACTATATTCCTAAGCTTCTCATAACCATAGAAGAACAGACAGTCTATTATGAATCCTTGTTGATAGTCATAACATTATCTCCTTGTATTTTAAAATCACAAATTAGTAATGCAACAAGAAAGAGTGGATGAGTAAATAAAATTAAAAAAAGCAAAACAGTGTGTCTGCAAGCTTGGCATTTCTTGTCCTTAGGGTGGCCGCTATGGAATCTTCATTGACCTCCATGTACCTGAGTTTAAGATTCTTTGAATCTGGATGTGGTGGTACAGCTCTTAGAAGCCTGAGGCAGAAGGATAGCAAGTTTGAAGCCAGCTTGGACTACATAGTAAATTCAAGGCCAGCCTTGGCTACTCTGTGAGTTCAAGGACAATTTGGGCTATATAATAAGACTGTGTCTCAAAAATGCAGGCAAACAAACAACAACAGCAATAAGTACACACTCAGTTTAGTTTAGAAACAGCCTAGAAAAGCATTAAGTGGGTTCTGTGAACTGGAAAAAAAAACAGGCATTTCTTCAACAATACTCTTTTGGACTAAGCTTCAGATGATCCTAACAGGCTCTCTTCTGACTTCTCTCCACCTATAGCAATCCCACAGGGACACCGGCTCCAGCCTCTGCTATACCTTGCCAAATTGCTCAGAGAAGCACTGGAAGACCAGATACATGGGTGAGAAAACCTTGACTACTCTAGACCCCCTCAAGGTAGTCTCCCCGAGCCTCCCGTGAACAGGCTGACAGCTGAAGGTGTTGCTGGACCTTCACAGACAGGTACATGCTATCACTTGCTAGGTGAGCAGTAGAGGATGTGTGGCACTACAGGGATGGCTTGGAGCAGGTCGTAGTGAGTTGGCGTAAGTTGCAGGTGTATGCCTGGAATGAGTTATAAGTAAGATCTGGGTTTACAGTTAGAAGTCTGCAAACAGGACAATAAAAAAGAGCAGTGCCCCTGCGGCCATTTGGCATGAAAGAGACATCTCTGAATTGTGTCATCTTCTGTCCAACTTTCTTGGAAGGAAATATTACTGCTTTGTCCCCTGCCGTTTTTGTTTTTTTTTTTTTTTTTTTTTTTTTTTGTAGGTAGAGTCTCACTCTAACCCAGGCAGACCTGGAATTCACTAGGTAGTCTCATAATAGCCTTGAACTCACAGCGATCCTCCTACCTCTGCCTCCCAAGTACTGGTAATAAAGGTGTGTGTCACCACACTTGGCTCTTTAAAAACATACACACACACACACACACACACACACACAAACTTAAGACTTGTGCATAATTTTTCTTTTATCACTCCAATGTTGGGAAGCCTGCTCAACAAAGACAAACTATCTGCAACATAATGCAGTGCCCTCCTTTCCATGTTATTATCCTAAAAGCATTCCCATGTATCCTTACTGGGTTCTTTGCATTGTAACATCAGGCATCCTCCTAAACTGCCCATGTTTACAAGATAAATTCATCTCTGTTAGCCCAAGACTATCTTCTTTGTCCCTCTTGTGACCCTTACCTCCCAAGAGTCTTTGTTCTGTCCTCAGAGCTAGTGCAGAGTTGTAGTTGTGGATGTTCCTGTGTTCACACACAGTATCAGTGTCTGTGCATGTTACTCTCTTCCTATCCAGAATCTTACAATAGGACAGACAGAAAGAACTGGAAGCTGGATGAGGATCAAATGTCACCCCTATGCTCTCTTTATCAGATCCCTGCAGAAGAGCCAGACCTAGATTCCAAATCTCAGGAGCTCCTACCTTTACCTAGGCTTGGTCCACTTGCCACAGAGAGGCTAAGAGAAGGTGTAGCATTTTCCTGGTACAAAGAAGAGGAAAGGACCAGGACATTCTCTACTGTGAGCAGGGGTTGCCTGCTCAGCACACTTGTCCATGAGGTCTGTGGGAATGACTTCAGGATGGAGTGCCTGCCCTTCCCTGAGAGCAGGGTCAGCAGCATGGCTCAAGATCTAGCTCAGAACCTCCCTCCCACTGCTAGGACAGGTCAGGGAGTGAGGTTGAGATGCCTACTCACCTACCTTTCATTGCTGCAGAAGATCTGAATCACAAGGTCTCAGGGGGCCTTAGACAGCAGTGACCAGGAAGGCAAGAACAGCACTCAAGAGCTTAGTGAATCCATGAGCTAGGCAGAGGAATGGACAAGCAGGTCTGGTGTAGATAGCTACAGATGGGTCAGTGTTCCAATCATCCCCATTTCTAAAAAGAAGGCTCCCACCAGCAGGCCTCAGGGCATTCTGCCTGATTGTTATGAGTCCTTACCTCATGCAGATTCTACCCTTCAGTGCCTGTCACAGCTCCTCATTGCCAGTGGGATAAGAGGATAGACAGCTTGGGAAAAGCCACATGATGAGACAGTGCTCGACTCCTTAAGAGTTTGTAACACTGAAACACTGACCAGAGTCAGACATCTTATCATAGAGGCAGCAGAAGGCTGGGTTTCTGCCTAGGAGTCAAGAGTACCAGAAGCCTTCTCAGATCTGTCAAACTATCCTATTACTGCCCTGGCACTACCTGAGGAGGCTGGCCTTGTTCCTGGGATGCAGCCTGTAGGTCTGGCAGGAGGAGAGTAGCAAGTTGTCACAGGACAGCATCTCCCTTTCTCAAAGCCCATATTTACATAACATACCTAAATATATTTAAATATCCACAGTTCTCAGAGCATACGGGGTTTGAGAGGTATCCCTCTGGTTGTCCTGTGATAGGTTCTGAGTAGTGCTCACAGGTTTTCTAAATCAGGTTTGTTTCTCTGAAGGCCATATTTCAGTGTGCAAGTATAATTTAAACCAAACAGTTTCCAAACATGAAGCTTGGTTCTAAAAGTAAAATCAAGTTGCCACTTGACATGTATCTTGGCTCTATTCCAGGTCCCGGGAAGGTCCTTTTGAGAGCTGGTTTCTGTTGGCTCACTTTGGAGGATGGGCTGATCTGGCGGCAGAGCAGTTATTGAGCTCTGAAGCTGAACTTCCTGCAGCCCTGCTGTGGATCCTGGCTTTCTACTACAGTCCACAGGATGGGAGTCAGCAGAGAGAGCAGACCATGGTGGGTGGCTGGCCGTTTGTGTGCTCATGGTTGAGAGGTGCAAGAGGAGGATGGGCTCTGTAATGGGGCTGCCTTTCACTTACCACCCCCTTCCCAAACACCTACACTTTGGGCATTCACAGCAAATGTTGTGGTAACATATACCACTTCGATGACAAGGGCATGTAGGCTGAACTTGTGGACAGAGATGTCCTCTTGTCTCCAAAGGCCCAGAGAAAAGACACTGTCCTGTCCTGTCAGGGCTGTTCCTGTCTTGGGCCTTCTGTCCTCAGGGCTACCTGATCTGTTCTTGCTCAGCGGCCTTGTCTGCCCTCATTTACCCATGTACCTCACCCCAAAGTTTCGTCAGAGAGGACAACTGCTGCTCTGAAAAGCCCTGTCCTGAGACTGAAGCTGACGCTTGAGCCAGCAATCTCTTGCTTCTTCCCTTCCTCTCAGTCAGCCTGGCTAGTCTGCCTCTGTCTGACTTTCTTGGATCACCCAGCAGATCCTCATATTACAGGCTTTGTTTAGATCTCTTACTGGAGTAATCACATGATGTTTACCACTGTGCTTCTGAAATATCTCCTAAATAACAGTGGAGAAGCACAAGACTGGATAAATGTGACAAAGGTGGTTGTTATTCTATGTGGATATAATAATTACAGGAAGTTATGATTTGATTAAAGGTATTGGCAGTACCCTTGAAAACATTTATTTGCTGGTTTTTAAAAACTGCAACTGCCATTGTTTTTGCTGATTTTAATAATTAAGGGGAAACAGGTTTCCTTAAACATAGAATAGTACTCCTATTTGTTTCTTGTTTTATTTGAGAATAAAGAGACTATTACAGTCTGTGTATTTTATTGGTTTAAAGGCTTCCATGGTAGGGAAAAAGACTTCGGGATTTTTAAAAAGTTGAAACTTGAAAATAATTTATTTTGGATCAAAATGAAACATTTTAAAGAAATTAACATAATTGAGCATTGCTACCTTATTCAAAAGAAAGCCTTGTATTTCTTCTCTTAAAAATAGCCTAAGGACACCGGTTTGAGGCTTGGTTCCCCAGGACCCACGTTAGCCAGTTGCACAAGGGGCGCACATGTCTGGAGTTTGTTTGTAGTGGCTGGAAGCCCTGGCGTGCCCATTCTCTCTCTCTCCCTCTCCCTCCCCCTCTCCCTCTCTCTCTCTCTCTCTTTCTCTTTCCCTCTCAAATAAATAAGAATGAACAAAAAAAAAATTTTTTTTAATACCACATGAGGGCTGGAGAGATGGCTTAGTGGTTAGGGCACATGCCTGCGAAGCCTAAGAACCCAGGTTTGATTCTCCTGGTCCCATATAAGCCAGATGCTCATGGTGGTGTATACATATGGAGTTTGTTTGCAGTGGCTAGAGGTCCTGACACACCCTTTCTCTCCCTCTCTGTCTCTCTCTCCCTCTCCCTCTCTGACTCTGATAAATAATAAATAAATAAATAAATAAATAAATAAATAAATAAATAAATAAAATCTTTGGAAAAAATACCACATGAAACTAATCATGGGCAATACTAGTCCATGGATTTCATAATTTTTTTTTTCTTTTTGGTTTTTCAAGGTGAGGTCTCACTCTAGCTGAGGCTGATGTGGAATTCACTATGTGTCTCAGGGTGGCCTCGAACTCACAGCGATCCTTCTACCTCTGCCCCCGAATGCTGGGATTAAAGTCATGCACTAACATGCCTGGCTCATCATCTTATTCTTTTTAAAAAAAATTTTTTTTGGTTTATTTTTATTTATTTATTTGAGAGCAACAGACAGAGAAAGGGAGGGGGGGGGAGAGAGAGAGAGAGAATGGGCACGCCAGGGCCTCCAGCCACTGCAAACAAACTCCAGATGCTATGTCCCCTTATGCATCTTGCTAACGTGGGTCCTGGGGAATCGGGCCTTGAACCTGGGTCCTTAGGCTTCACAGGCAAGCACTTAACTGCTAAGCCATCTCTCCAGCCCTCATCATCTTATTCTTAACAGCAATGTTTAAGATATATGAAGTGTTTATGACTTCTAAAGCCCTTTATATGCATTTCATATTCAATTCTATATAAACTAAGTTGGTATGTATTAAATTCTATATAGGGACTGGAGATAGGGCTCAGTGGTGAAAGGCACTTGCTTTCAAAGCTGGCCTGGGTTTGATTCCCTATTACCTGTGTGAAGCCAGATACATAAAGTGGCACATTTGCAGTGGCAGGAGGCCCTAGAATGCCCACTCTCTCCCCTCTTTCCCTCAAATAAATAAATATTTTTTTTAAATCCCATTTATGTTATAGATACACATCTTCACTTGTGAAATATAAAGTATTATCTAGTAAGATTTAATTTCTAGAAAGTTCTTCATTGGCACATCTTTGTACTAGGTAGCTTGGATTTGAGGGTTTTTCCTTTTCTTTCTTAAAAAAATTATTTATTGAGTTTTTTAATAAAAAGGTTGTTGTCTCAAAAAAAGGATTATACTCTTATACCCCCTCTTCCTTCCTCCCATTCTACTGAGGTTCCTCCTCTGTGGGGTTATTGGTAATCATTGTGGGGTCCTGCAGTCCTCAGTCAGTCTCTGTGCGGGGAAGGACAATGAGTCAGGCTAATCCCACTCAACACCAGGGTCCAAAAAATCTCTCTACCCCTGCTTCCATTTAGAGATCTGATTTATTATTAAGTTCTCTATAGCCTTTGGATCTCTGTTTTGATGAGATTTGAGTGAAGAAAGTGCTTGTCACCATCCCCCTGAAACTGGTTTTCAGCCTAGCCAGGAAACAAAACTTTGGACCCTGAGCTGGGTGTACTGTGGAGGGGAGGCCGAGGTAGGGGGATCACTGTGAGTTTGAGGTCACCCAGAGACTACATAGTGAATTCCAAGTCAGCCTGGGCTAGAGTGAGACCCTACCTCAAAAAACAAAACAAACAAAATAAATTTGGGATCCTGGATGGCACAGGCAACTCAGTGACTAAGCAGCATCCGTTTCCTGGTCTTTGGTGTGGGCTTGGCTATGACTGCTCATGGCAGGCATGGGGGGGGGGGGAGTGCAGATCCTGCTATTGGGGCTGCACCTCATTCACAATGGTTGTGGGGCATGCTTGAGGCATATGTTTGTGGGGATGGTCTGGGCTCATTGGTGACAGGCAGAACACTGCTTGTGGAAATTTGGCAGTTCCTGCTCACCTAGCCCAAATGCACCTGTAATGCCCAGTGTTGTTTTTTTCTTAAAACATATACAAGGGTTGGAGAGATGGTTCAGGAGGTATGTGCTCTTCTCATTTAAAAGTGAGGGCCTGAAGAGACCTGAGACTGCCTGAGTTCAACTCCTTACCACTCATGTAAACAGCTGGGTGTGGTCATTCACATCTGTAACCCCAGTCCTGTGGAAAGCAAAGACCAGAAACAAGTTCTAAAATCAGTGAGAGACTCCTTATCAAGGAAACATGTGGATGAGTGATTGGGGGAGGAGTGACACCAGATATTCTCCTCTGGCCTCTGAACATGTAGGGAGCACATGCGTCTGCACATACATAGCTATACACCACACACATCCACACACCACATCACCCATACTGCACACATGCACGTCAAAAAAAAATTATACAAGCTGGACGTGGTGATGCACACCTTTAATCCCAGTACTCAGGAGGCAGAGGTAGGAGGATTGCTATGAGTTTGAGGCTACCCCAAGACTACATAGTGAATTCCAGGTCAGCCTGGGCTAGAGTGAGACCCTACTTCAAAAAAAGCAAACAAACAAAAATATTACTTCTTTGCCTGGCGTGGTGCCATGCGCCTTTAATCCCAGCACTTGGGAGGCAGAGGTAGGAGGATCACCATGAGTTCAAGACCACCCTGAGACTACATAGTGAATTCCAGGTCAGCCTGAACTAGAGTGAAACCCTACCTCAAAAACAAACAAAGAAACAAACAAGCAAAACAAAAACAAAATAACAAAACTATGCATAGTTCTATAGTGCTTTCTCAGGGATGGCTAGGACTCTTGGATAAAGCAGAGCATCCCATTCAGAATAGTTTAGTACTGACTATCCATTAGACTCAGAAGTAGCCATCTATGTTGTGGTGGAAGCCAGGGCTCATATGAGCAGTGCAAAGCCCCTTCCTCCTTGGTGCCTGACCTGAAGTGGTGGTATGTGAGAAAGCTAATTTTGCTAGTTTAATAATATATACATCTTGTGAGATGGGGTTTGAGCTTTAATCCCTTGCTGGTCTGTAAAGACTTGAGAACAGGCTGAACTGTGTTACAGTTACTTGGCAGAGTTTGACAGTACCTGTGCCTCTGCCTCATTTAAAGGGAGCTGAGAGATAGCTCAGCCATTTGAGGTGCTTACTTGCAAAGCCTGCCGAACTGACTTAAAAAGCCAGATGTACAAGATAGGTCATGCATCTGGATTCATTGCAGTATCAAGAGGCCCTGGCATGCCCATACTCTTTCTCTCCCTCTCTCTGCTTGCAAATCAATCAATAAATTTTAAAAATAAAAGGCATACACACTCACTCAGCTCTGAGTGTGCGGTTTTGGGATGGTTGTCTCTGCTAGCCATCCTTGAGGTACAGGACTGTGGACCAAGGACATACCTGTTCTAGTTAGGATACATCTTACTTGGATGAATGTTTGCCCCTTCCCTGACTGAGTACCTTTTCTGCCAACAAGTGTTCATCTCCTTTGGCTACCAGAACTGGATCATGATCAAAAATTTTGAAGTTTGTGCTTTATGTACCTTTGACTTAGACAAGGTTTCAGACCCTTTAAACCTGCCTCTGTACTTCTAGCCATCATGCTAAAGGGATTCACACAAAGATGGCATACATGAGCATCCGTCCAAGCTCTGTTTATAATTACAGAGCCTGGAAATGACATAGACCTACAGCAAGAGGACACTGACCATGGAATAGCATTCTACAAGGAAAAAACATTCATGTTATTAGAAAACATTCTATATATACTGTAAATTTGTCACAACATTGTAAGGAGAAAAATATAAGATATCAAAATAATAGTATGTTCCCAATGCATAAAAATACATGAGAGTTGAGCATGGTGGCCCACACCTATAATCTCAGCCCTTGAGAGGGAAGCAGAGATAAGAGGATTGCTGTGAGTTCAAGGCCAGCCTGGGGCTACAGTGAATTTTAGGTTAGCCTGAGCTATAGTAAGACCCCACCTAAAAAAAAAAAAAAAAAAAAGCAAACAATCAAAAACACCAGGAGGATGTAAACCTACTTATTAATAGCAGCTTTTAGGTGGCAAAGTTTAGATCATTTTATTTTTGTCTTTTCAAATTTTCCACAGCAAGCATGTATAAAATTTTAGAGTGTAGGATAAAAATAATACTTTGAGAAGAAAATAAAGCTTATCCCTTTATCTAGAAAAACATTACACAGCATTTAAAATATTAACTTTTCATGTAGAAGCTTCTGGACAAAAAAGGCACTTGAGGGAAAAGTCAACCTAGAACAAAAATGTCACATCTTTAAAGGATATGAAACAAAGATAGAAAATCAGAAGCTAGTAGAGAAGAAAGTAGATATAAAGGCTTTGTTTCTAAGCCTTATGAGTAGCAGACCTGTTTATGTGGGCTCTTTGGATGCCATCAGCTGAGGGCATGCAGCTGAGAGGAGAGGAGTGAGGGTGGCTATTTTGGGAACACTGAATTCTCCGTGGAAGAGCCCTATGTTGCCTATTCTCACGGTCTCCCTGTGGTCAGGAACGCTCACACAACACTCCTAGTGTGTTGTAGTCTATGACAGACAGCATTGAGTGAGACCTTAACTTCCAGGGAAAAAAGCGGCTCTCACAGATCCATGAAAATCAGTCATGGGAATTCTCAGAATAGGCCTAAGTATTCTTTCAGAAATGATGGAGCATGGTTGTTATGAGTTCCATGTGGCATTTGGATCTCTGGCTTTCAACTTTTGCTTTGTTCTTCAAATCACAACTTGATGTACCATTCTTGTAGCAAGCAGAAGTCTCAGCATGAAATAATTATTTTTTATGCAAAAACAACCCACAGACGCACAACAATTACTATTATTATGTGGATTCAGAGACTTATGACCTCTGCTTGAGATGTAAGCATGTATGAACAGACTGTCCCAGTGTCTGAAACAAAACAAGCATGCTGTGTGTGCATATGCGTGTGCGCGCGCTCACACACACACACGCACACACACACTCACACACATACACACACGCCAGTGTGTTTCCCCTCAGCCAAGGCAAAAGCAGCCCTGCATTCTTATCAGCATGGCTCAGTAGGGCCTGTGGCGCTAATTGACTATGGCTGATAGTGAGGGGGTCTTCAAGGAGCCTTTTGTTCTTTTCCCCCCAATATGAAAAATCTGACTACATTCTGGTAATACTTCTCTTTATTTCCTTTCATACAAAAAAAGGTCAGTTTCTGGCATGGTGCCTGGCTGCTTGGTGAGCAAGACGAAAGAAAGTCAAGATATTTCCATTACACCCATTCAAGTTTATGTAAAGCAGTGTGTAAACTTTTCTGCCTTCTCTTAGGGCACCAGGCTGCTCCTCTTCCTGGAGCTGGCTTCAAAGCCCTGAATAAGTCTTAGAGCCAAATGTGTCCTGAGTCTTGCCTGACCTTTCTCTCTAAACCTGCCCTATCCAGGTGGAACTGAAGGGCATACTCAGCCACCTCCTGCTGTTGCTCAGGAGGGGCCCCCTCTCAGCCTGGGAGCTGCAAGCTGTGGCCAGTGAGAGGCCCAGGACAGACCCCAGACCACCTGCATACGACCAGCTAGTCAGGCGTCTCCTCCTTACCTTCCTGTTCTGGGCCCCGGAAGGCCACATGATCGCGAAAGAAACCATCACCCATGTAAGTTTCCCCCTTTTTCAAATCCAAGTTCATGTTTAAGTAAAAGATAGACCCTGTTGGTCCTGGCCTTTGAGAGAATTTGCTCAGGGCACTGCCCCAGTTAAAGAAGGCCACACTTGGCACAGACCCGCACACTGGCCTGTGCACAGTACCAGGAGGTGCACTGAGGAGAAAACAGGCCCAGAGAAAGGAGGTGTGATCCTAAGGTCACACAGCGTCAGGGCCCACAGTTAGTACTAAGTCTTCTGAGGCCTATGTATGTGTCTCTCAGTTATAGTCACTACCTGCCTCTTCCTCAGGAAGAGAAATCTGGCTCCATTGAGCATAGGTTACAAAAATTCCTTTCAAAAAATCTTGGTTCATACATGTTACTTTTAGTTTGCTCACAGCTTCAGAAGGTTCAGTGTATGGTAACTTGGCTCCGTGATTCTGGGCCTGTGGTGAGAGCATATGGCACACTATGCACTGGAAGCAGAGAGACTGGTCTCTTAACCAGTGACAAGATAGTCCCAAGAACTTACCTCCAATGATTTGCTTCCTCCAGCTAGACTAAAGTTCCTAGAACCTCCCAAACCAGTATCACCAGGTGAGGCAGAACCCATGCCACCTAAGTCTCTTAGGAAGACAGCTCACTCACTAATGAATCACAGAAAATAGTTACAAAAGTGCATCTGAATTCCAGGTAACATGAAGGGTGAAGAGTGCTCCACATCAGGAGTGAGCTCCACTCAGCTTGTGGAGTTTGATAGTAATCTCTTAAATATAGCATCACAAACACAAGCAACAAAAAGAAAAATAGGCCAGTTAGACTTCATGAAAATTAAAAACTTTTGTATGTCACAGGGCACTATGAAGAAAGTACAAAGATGGTTCTCAGAGTGAGGGAAGACATTTGGATATACATGGGACATAGTTGATTCTCCCTTCGGTATCCACTCAAAAAACTAGAAGGGGCTTGAACAGATAGTTGTACACTAATGTTCACATTGGTACTACTCCTACTAGCCACAAAGTGGACACAAGCCAAGTGCCCATGATTACATGAGTGGATAAACAAAATGTGCCCTATACAGTATATCCCACAGAATATTACTCAGCCTTCTGGCACAGTCTGTCACATGGATGAAGACATTAAGCTATGTGGAATGAACTAGTCACAAGGAAAATATTGTATGGTTCAACTTATCTGACCTACTAAGAGTAGTGAAATTCATAGAGACAGAATGTAGAACAGATGTTTCCAGGGGCTAGGGAGGGAGGAAAGGAAGATGGTGGTCAGTGGCACACAGTTTTTGTTTGGGATGATATAAGCTTTCTGTAGAAGGATGGTGGTAATGGTTATACAGCACTGTGAATTCAAGCCAGGCGTGGCAGCATGTGCCTATAATCTCAGCACTTGGGAAGTGAAGGCAGCAGGATTAGAAGTTCAAGGTCATCCTCAGCTATATAGCAAGTACAGGACTGGGCTATACTTATAGCCTGACATATATTGTATTTATATAGTTTATCTATATACTTAAATAATACATATTTTGGGCTAAAAATACATACATGGTTAAGATACTTGGTTTTGTTATACATATTTTACCAGAACTCAAAAACAATTTGTATGTGTGGTGGGGGTGCACATGCCATGGGGTATGTGGAGGTCAGAGGACAACGTTGGGGGGGTTTGTTTTGCTGCTGTGCACATGCCAGTCTAGCTGGCCTGCAAGCTTTTGGATTCTCCTGGCTCTGTCTCCTATTGACCTAGGTGCAGTGGGATCACAGTGGCATGTGCTGTTTTGCATTCAGCTTTACGTGGGTGCTGGGGAACTGAACTAGGACCAGGAGGCTTGTGAGCACGCACCTTCAACAGCTAAAGCATCTCTCCAGCTCCCTTGCCCCAATTTTTTAAAAAAACACTTGTATAGCCAGGTGTGGTGGCGCACACCTTTAATCCTAGCACTCAGGAGGCGGAGGTAGGAGGATTGCTACAAGTTCAAGCCCACCCTGAGACTACATAGTGAATTCCAGGTCAGCCTGGGCTAGAGTGAAACTCTACCTCGAAAACTAACAACAAATGCTTGTCTACAATGGAAAAAAAAAAAAGTGACCAACAATATGACCAGCTCTATGAGTTTTGCCAGCAACTACATCAAGAAAGGACCCTCCCCAACCTCCGCCACAGGTTTGGATGTGAATACTAGAAAAGTTCTAGTGAGCAGTGACCAACTGACCATATCTGCTGAAAGTGGGGGGAGATCAGTGCCAGGTGGATGTCCTCCATAATAGTGGAGCACCCAGGCTGAAGGTGTCTGCCTCAGGTGCATGTGGGGTGGCTGACAGCACACATTCGTGCTGTGTCCTTAGGAGAGTTTCAGCACAAGCAGATTCAGGAATATACTGTGTGCTTTCTCGAAATGCATACTGCTGCAACATAGATACGCTGGGCAGAGACATGCTTGCACAAGTATCTCATCTGTTGAAAAATCAAACTCTTCAGGTAGTTAAGAATTACCAGGAGGGGAAACAGAGAAATACTGGTATAATCTTTGTGTGTGCATGCACAGGCTTATGTGTTAGCATGTAAAAAAGTTAATTATTTGAGAGAAAGAAGCAGAGAGATTTAGAGAAAAAATGGGTATGCCAGGGTCTCTAGCCACTGCAAACAAACTCCAGACACATGTGCCACCTTGTGCATCTGACTTACATGGGTATTGGAGAATCGAACCGGGGTTCTTAGACTTTGCAGGCATGTGCCTTAACCCCTAAGCATCTCTCTAGCCATGTGTTAGCATTTTTGCTGCTAGACTCTGATCTCTTGCTTATGACTGCTGTGTCTGTAGATAGGGTGTCAGCCCTGCTTCTGGAACACAGAACTTCCTCCAAGGCTACATGCCCCCTGCTCTGCTGCCCCTACTTGGGGTGTAAAAGTATACCAGCACAAGCTCCTTGGGTACAGCTGTCTCTGCCTGTTATCCCACCATGTCTCCATCTAGTCATGGGAAACAGTCCACCTTTGAGACGGGCCGCTCATCCTCCTGGTTCACTCACAGAGAAATTGCCATGAAGGGGAAGTGAATTATGCCACAAAGTTCTCACTTGCTACCTGCTTTCTTGGTCATTTCCATTGACTCAGAGTCAGTGTCAACCACCTGCTAAGTGTGCTGATCTAAGCCTGGGACTATAGCAGCATGGCACCCTAGAGCCTCATCACCAAACTTCAAGTCAGTTCAGCAGCAAAGAGGATGGGAGAAACATACTGAGATTCCATCTTCACACATGGGTTTCCTTCAGATGGTGCTCTACCCAGAGATCTTACAGTCTGTTGGGTGCTATACTTACAGATGTTGGAGCTTAACACACAGTCTTCTTAAGAACGCTTGGTCTCAGTGATACTGTGGCAGGCTGTAGGCAGCCAGGCTCACTGGCTACCATCCTGATGGGTGGCAGGAGTCCTTCATACATGGCCCAGCCTCTTGTGAGGTATCCCTACATCCCACCCTCAACACACCTTAACCCTGTTTGGCTATGAACTTGAAGGTCCCCTAGGCTAAGCCTGACTGGCCTGAGAGCTGGTGGGGGCCACATAGTTTTGCAGGCACAGCCCTTCTCTACCAGCAGCTTGGGCATTGCCACCTGAGGACCCTGGTCCCGGGGCAGCTTTAATGCAAGCCCAGAGAGTTGGTAACAAGCCACCTATGGGCCTGGGGCCTGTTAGCAGCCAGCACTGGAGAGCTTGTCCACTCAAGGCCAGAAATATAGTGGCCTGCAGAAGACAACAGATGCTGTCCCTACAGAGCCCTCATGCTGCCTTATCAGTTGTGCCATCCAGTTATAGGACAGACTGCCCTTTAGCCTCATCCTGTCTTCTGCACCAACCTCCTAAGCTCAGGCCAAACTCCTCCCACAGCCAGCACCCGGCTCCCTGGTCCTCTCCCCAGCTTTGCCTTCTGGCTATGGCCTTCTGTGCTGCCACCACTCTCCTAGTCCATGCACTCCTGCTTCTCTGCCTCAGCCCACTGCCCACTGCTGGCTCCCTCACTGGCACTGGGACATGTGTGCACTGAACACCAGTTTAGGTTTGAAGCCTTTCTCCACCTGTCCTGATCTCAATGCATTTTTTTTTGGGGGGGGGGTTTGAGGTAGGGTCTCACTCTAGCTCAGGCTGACCTGGAATTCACCATGTTGTTTTAGGGTGGCCTCGAACTCACGGTGATCCTCCTACCTCTGCCTCCTGAGTGCTAGGATTAAAGGCGTGCGCCGCCACACCCGGCTTCAATGTACTTTTTGAAAACCTTCTTCTGTCTTCTGCTGAAGAACCACAGTCACAGGTCAGCACAGTCTGAAAGCAAGGCCCCAGTTGCTGTGATTTAACCTGCAACAGTCCTGGTTGGCAGGGGTGCGGATTTCTGTTCAACTAGAGACTGCAGATGATGGGCAGTCAGCGGGCTAAAGCTTCAGGCTTACCTGAGGCTGGGATCGTGGACACCATCTTGCCACTGAGCAGGAAGCAGCATGTTGATGTGGCAGGTTTGGGCAGTAAATTAATTGTTCATGGCACCAAGGGAGGCTCACAATGCTTCATCAAGGACAGAGGCTGCATCTGGTGAAGGTCATATGTAGCTAGCATCATGTGTGTGATTTCTGAGTCAAAACCAAGCAGTGATAATATAGGCACAGCCCTAGTAGTGCCAACTTCAACCAGCCCTGCCAGGCTGCCCCAGGCTCTGTTCCCTGCTGAGAGAAGGCCAACGTGTAGAAATGCTGAGGCTGCCATCTGTACCTAGCTCTGCATCCTCTCATAGTGCACACAGGATGAGTGTTTCCAAAGGTGGGAGGCCAGAGCTGAGGGTCTGTGAGTACCCAAACCAGCAGAGTGAGTTGTGGTCAAGCCAGGGCATCATAGGTGTGCCTCTAAGCCATTAAAATTCAGCAGTGTTGCTGGACAGGGTGGCATACACCCTTAATCCCAGCACTCAGAAGGCAAAGGCAGAAGAATGGCTGCAAGTTTGAGACTACCTAGTGAATTCCAGGTCAGTCTGGGCTAGAGCGAGACCCCACCTCAGGGGGGAAAAAATTAGCAGTGCTAACAGTGCTACGCTTCCTGCTTCCTTGCAGTGTTAAGACCTCAGATGCATATTTAAGACACTCAGATGCCTGGGAATGCCACCTGCAAGGCTGTGTGTGTAGAAACAGGTGGTTCTTTCCAGTTCTTCTGGCAGTTGAGCCTCTGTAGCAAGTGAAGCTATAATATGCCCTTTGTGCTCCCACATTAAGTACTCCCAAAGCATTCTAAGAAATGCTTCTTTCTCTAAGCAGCGCTTATTTGTGGCACCAGAGAGTTTGAGGCTAGCTGAACCACTGCACTGCTGTGGGGAGGGCATTCATCAGGAAGTGGCCCTCTGGTGACAGACAAGATTGCTTACCACTTTGCTAAGAAAACTCAAGCTCCGGTACTTCTCCTTGGAAGTGTAGGCAAAGCTGCTGCCTCTGAGAGACAGGAGAGTCCTGGTCAGGTCACTGGGCAGAGGGGCCAGCACTAGGCAGTATGTTAATTTGCCCTCTTCCCTCCTTGCAGATGGCCCGCACTGATGAGATAACCCGTGAGATTATTGGCTTTCTTGACCAGACCTTGTACCGATGGGATCGTCTTTGCATCGAAGGCCCTGGGTCTAGACAACTGGCCACAGAGCTCCTTCAGGAGCTGCGAGCACAAGTCTAGCAAGCAGCACATAGCACACAGGCATATGCATGGGACATCAGATTTTCTGAGGCCACAGCAATGGATGAGACCCTATGGCCACAAGTATATGGAATATGTCCTTAAGCTATGAGAACAAGCCAGACATATCTTGGGATGATCTGGGTGCTGGGGCCACACTCAGTGATAATTCTTGTCTACACCTTCTGTATTGCTCTGCCTTGAAAACCAATCAAGGCAATAACAGGAAAGACAGGAGGAAGGTTCCATTTCCTTTTTGGTCCATATCGAGCTAAGATGTCCAGCTTGTGCTTGAATGATTCAAAGACTCTGGACCAAACAGCTGTCTTGAACCACTGAGTGACTTGGCCCTTTACCCAAAATTATTAATAAAATAAATAAATGCCATAGTTATTGGTATTTCCACTGGAATTACTTCCCTGAATAATTCTTCACTCTGGGGTTGGGATCACTGGAGCTTCCCTCCCTTGGCAATGGTGATGGTGGTCATGATGGAATAGGGCACAGGGTGGCCCTGCTGTGTGTTTGATGCATTCTGACTGCCACCACTGAGCTCCTACCCACTTGTGGGGAAGGCAGGGGCCAGGCAACAAACAGACTGCAGGGGAGGGCGGTGTTGGTTGTTTTGTTAAACTGAAATGGGATGTGGAAACTCCTAAAAAGGAATTGGCAACCTCAAGATTAGTATTAGTCTGGGGTCAGTTGAGGATCTTTTCCTTTCAGATCCACTTTGTGTTGAGCATGAATTCTTTTGTGTGTACTGTTTGTCAAATGAGTCAAGATCTCCTTTTTTGTCCATTTTGATTTATGTGTTAAGAGGCTTGGAATCTTGGCTCCTATTTGAGGTGTGAGTAATTTGAGGGATTGGAGGTTGCCCTTCAGGGAAATTACTTGTTTCAGAATATGCTTGGAGCTACCTGAAGATCTGGAAAATTCCAAGAACATTGGACCTGAGCCCTTTTATTTGCAAGGTACTGAGATCACAGCTACTGGCATTACTGTAGTATAAAAATACTTCATGATGCTATGTGGTATTGAGAAGAGTGGTGCACTCCTCTTGGGAATTGAGGACATCTCTCCCATGTGCACTGTGGTTCGGAGCCTGTGGCTCTGTCAGGAAAACTATGACCAACCCTTGTGGCCTTAGAAAAAGGGTACCATTGGGGAAAATGAGGAACCCCTAAAATTATACCCACAAGGAATCAGACCTCCTTGTGTGAACAGACTCCATAGGAAAATCCATGCACACTGTGTATGCTCATGCTAACCCAAGTATTGTGACCACCAGCCTCCACCCCCTCTTTCAAAGCAAACAAAAGCTCTAAACATTCTCTACATATGTGTGTTGTTAGATCTCAAGAAAGCCTCACTTCTCCCCACCCCTGTAACACTGCTATCCCTGGGATCAGATAATCCCTATCTACTGTGATACCCCAGGGTGGATATAACATTCTTAGCTCCACTTCCCCAAAGTTTAGTAGGTGGTCCACATAACCTGGTCCTATAGGCTTGACTCATGGATGCTGTTGCAGTCAGGTTCCTATTGCTGGCAGAAAACAGCCAACCAAGAGCAGCTTGTGGGGGAAAAAAAGAAAAGAAGGATTATTTTGGCTCACAGACTGAAGGGGAAGCTCCATGATAGCAGGGGAAAATGATGGTATGAGCAGAGGGTGGACATCTCCCCTTGATCAACATACGGTGGACAACAGCAACAGGAGAGTGTGCCAAACATTGGCAAGGGGACACTGGCTATAACACCCATAAACCTGCCCCTAACAATACACTGCCTCCAGGAGGATCCAATTTCTAAATCTCCATCAGCTGGGAACCTAGCTTTCAGAACACCTGAGTTTATGGGGGGACATGTGAATCAGACCACCACAGATGCTCTACATCCCCCACAACCACATCTCATGCAAGGCCACTTCCCTCACCTCCTTGAAAAACTCCTAAAATCTCCCTCCCCTGCCAATCCCTTTCTTGTTAAAGTCTTGGGTTCAAGAGACTCTTGGTCCTGTTTCTCCAACCTGAGCCTTGCATGTGAATTCTTTAAAATTTTGAAATAAAGGAAGTCAGAATCAAGCTAAGGGGGGGAGGGAATGGTGAGTGCACAGCAGGTACCATTGTGAGCTGGAAAGGCCATTGATCCCCTTCCTGTGGGTTCCCTAGAAGGAACTTCTCCTCCCTCCCCCCTACTCCCCAGTGTGTAGATTGCTTCCACTCCCAGATGCCCAACTGACAGAACCTCCAACAAGGAAGGTATCTGATGGCTGCAAACAGAAAACTTAGAAAGCTGGTGTTAGATTTGGGGTTCACAATGGAGGACTGGCAGTTTCTTGGGCTCAGGGTCTGAATGTCTAGATAGACTAGTATGATTTGAAAAAGAGAGAGAAGCTTTGGATTAGGGTGATTAAGAATTTTGGGGTGTCTTTGAAAGCCATGGAGCTTTCTCAGCCCTTGGTTGAGTAACAACTCAGGAGCTACAATTCCACACATGCACAGTAACACAAAACTTACAGAGTTAGTGGCCTCCAGGTTCTTGTCTTATGAATTTCTACCAATGAAATTCAGAGACTATAGAAAATGAAGATTTTATTGTATAAAAATTATGGAGATAGACCTTATAGATCTTAAGAAAAGGAAAGAAGGCACCTTTCTGCTAGGAAATGGGGGTTCTAGAACTGGGAAAGTTCACCTAGAGATCCAGGTTGGAGACTTTCATGGGTGTTTACTGGATGAGGCTAAACTGATTAGTCCAGCCTTGACTGCCATGTGTCTAGGTAGGGGGTTGAGTTTTCTGGGAAAGGGAGCAATCTTCCCAGGAACCTTAATCCTCCAGGAAAGGGAACTGACCTCATAAGGGGTTATTATATCTTCTAAGAAAGGGGGAACTCCATTAAGGCTAGAAGATAGAAGAGATAAGGGAAGACCATGCCCTTCTGACACTTCTGGCTCCTAGCAAAGTGGAGACTACAGGGACTCCTTTAAGCAGATACAAGAGGAAAAAAAAAAAAAAACTCTCTTACAGGCTTGGGGACATTCCTTGCTTTTACTTAGGAGGGGGTCATATTACCCCTAACCTGTCTCAAGGGGACTCACAGTTATGAGCAGATCTAGGGAGCTCTTTCTTAGATACACTGGTTCTTATGTGTGTACACTATGCTCAGGATTATTTAATGTTTCAAACAAACAGCCAACTGCTGAAAGATGCTCATAGAGTGCTGGCTAAATAACTGAAAGAGGAAAGTACAGACATTTATGCTTGAGGTCAGTCCTCCTACCCAGGATGCCACATGAATGGACTTATCTAATGCAGTCTGCAGATGCAAAAGTGGGACTGAGGTTCAGTGGAATGCCCAAGATTACAGTTGACATCTAGATTTGAGCAGAGGATGCCTGCTGCATGCTGCCACATCATGTAATAAAACCATTAACAGGTAAGCAAAGTGCATACCTGTACCTATCTTGAAAGATTTTGTGGCATGTAAAAGTCAAAGGGTATGCCTGTCCTCTGTACCCACACATCTATACCCAAAGATCCAACCAACTACAGATCACAAATATATATGGGAAAATAAAAGCAGGTGTGGTGGCTGACTGAGGTAGGAGCATCACCATGGATTCCAAGTCAGCCTGGGCTATAGTAAAAAAAAGTGTCTGTAGTGAATTTGTATAGACTTGTCTTATCATTTTGTAAGCAACACAGTATAACAACTATTTCATAAATTACATTTAATATATAAGCAATTTAGACTTGATTTAAAGAGTAAGAGAGGATATATACTGGTTACATGCAAATACTACATTTTTTTTTTCAAGGTAGGGTCTCACTCTAAACTCAAGCTGTAGTTTCTGGCTGGCCTTGAACTCTCAGCAGTTCTTCTACCTCCTTCTCTCCAGTGTGGGATTCAAGGCATACATTACCACACACAGCCCACACAATTGTGTGTGTGTGTGATTTTCTTTTTTATGAGAGAAAGAGAATTGGCACACTAGGGTCTCCAGTCACTTCTACTGAACTTCAGACACGTGCACCACCTTGTGTGCATGTGTGACCTGGCGTCCATGCATCACCTTGTGCATCTGCATTATGTGGGACCTGAAGAATTGAATAAGGGTCTTTAGGCTTCACAGGCAAGTGCCTTAACTGCTAAGCCATCTCTCCAGCCCACACAACATTTTTTATAAGGACTTGAGTATTCTGGACTTTGGTATGTACACAGTACCCTGGAATGTCAATTTATTTTTTTAAATATTTTTATTTATTTATTTGAGAGCAACAGAGAGAAAGAGGCAGAGAAAGAGAGAGAGAGAGAATGGGCATGCCAGGACCTCCAGCCACTGCAAACGAACTCCAGATGTGTGTGCCCCCTTGTGCATCTGGCTAACGTGGGTCCTTGGGGTCCTTAGACTTCACAGGCAAGTGCTTAACCACTAAGCCATCTCTCCAGCCCTGGAATGTCAATTTATTAAGGACATGAAGGGACCACTCCTAAGCTACCTTTGGGTGGGAAGCAGGGGTTGTCTGTGTGTGTATTGGAAATGACTGAACATCTTTGCTGAGGCATACACACAGAACAAGTTTTATCACAGAAATGAGCTCAGGGAAAGAGATGGAGCAGTTGACAAGGGAGGGAAAACTTATTTTTACTTACATATTGTTTGTTGGCATGTTAGCTCTATTATGAGAGAGAGAGAAAGAGAGAGAGAATGGTCATGCCAGGGACTTTAGCCTCTACAAATGAACTCCAGACGTATGTGTCACCTTGTGCATCTGGCTTATGTGGGTCCTGGGAAATTGAACCTGGGTACTTTGGCTTTGCAACAAGCACCTTAACTGCTAAACTATCTCTCCAGCCCCACCATCTGTGTGGTGACATTTTTAAAGATTGATTTTTATTTATTTATTTGAGATAGAGAGAATGGGTGCACTGGGGCCTCTAGCCACTGCAGACGAACTCCAGATGCATGTACCACCTTGTGCTTACTTCAGACCTGGAGAATCAAACTTGGATCCTTAAACTTCATAGACAAGCAACTTAACCACTAAGCTCTCTCTCCAGCCCTATGTTGTGACTTTTTAAATAGGGATATCAATATCAGCATTCCTTGCACTTGAGTCAACGTGGTGGCACTTTTATTGCTTATTCCCAGAACTTATATTCTAGAATAGACAGACTTTTAGGAAAACATAACATGCTTTATGGCAGGATGAAAGACAAGAGCCCTGACAGGTACCTGAGGACCTAGGCTTCGTGAGTACCTCCAGCTGAAGTTCGTGGGCCATGACTGGAAAATCCATCTGCCTAGCCTGAGCTTTCTCTGAGCTTGCTGATGGTCAGTTTTCTGCTGTATGAAATAGCCATTGCTATCACCATCTCCTCTTCCCTGACATGTTTATTAATGCAGATAGTGTCATAAACTATACTTCCTTACTCTTGAATTACCTCTGTACAACTCCACATCAATACCCTTTCCCAGCCTACTGGCCTAGACTCTCCCACATGATCTCATGTGACTCCATGCCTGAATCTCTAGAGCCTCCCCCTCAGGCAAAGCTGCCATGAATCTCTGGCATCAATGCTGTGTCTGGATGTGAAGTCTCAAGACATGAAGTATGTGACGGCCTCAGACGGCTTTCACCCTCTAGTCCTTCAAAGCCCAACCCATCTTCTGCTTCCAGTGCCTATTCTGCCAGATCATGGACATCACAGAGAGAAGGGACAAAGCTTCCTGGAAGTGGGAACTCTTGGTGGTAGTTAAAACAAACAGGGGTGCTCTTGGGCTGCCCACACAGCAGTGGGCCAGGCCCACAAAGGCCACCAGAAAAGCACAAAGAAAGATTAAGGAAACAGAAGGTACAGTGTATACACCCACTCACAAAGCCATGCATGAGCTGTCTGGGCTCCAGTGGTGTGCTATCGGCCCAGCTTGCCAAGAGGAACCTGAAGTGAACAGCATGTGTGTAAGGGTACCTCCAGCGTCCCTGGCCCCCAATTTCTGACAATGGAATTGGTAGGTGACGTGGCTGAGCAGCCAGAAGGCACTACATGAACCAGGTAGGATGGGAGGGGTCCTTATCTCTAGAGCATGTTATGTTCTAAAACTAATTTTCTCTCAAATGACACTACAGTGTTCAGATTTGCTTTTGAGAGCTGTCTGTGGTGGATGGGAATGCCATTACTGCATTTCACTGCTCTGACTTGTATCACTCAACTTATACCCACCCACCCACCATGCACAGGTTAGCAGCTGCTGAGGTCACAGCACGGGCCCCAGCCTCTTTGTGCCATGAAGGTCCTTCTGTGGTCCAGCTTCTAAGAGGGTTTCAACTGGCTGGCTGATCTTCCTTCAGGGACCAGTGTGGCTTCTGCTGGGGTGCTGCACACCCACCGGGATCCAGGAGCAAGGCTCTTGGCAGCAGTCCCACCCTGGGAACCTTTATATTTTTATGGTGGCCTCCTTCCGCCCCCAGACTTGCTGATGGCTTCCTCCCTCTTTTTCACACTGTCTGGCCATCCACTAGGACAGAAACGCCTTCTCAGCCCATTAAGCTCCAAGAGACGGTGGGAAAATATCCATAAAACCTTGCCCTTGAATCATCTCGGGGACCTCTCCTCCCTCCCACCTTGTAAACCTCCACAGGCTGGCGAGGAGACCCATGTCACTATAGCCAGGGGTGAAGAGTTCATGCCCCCCTCATGGGTCTGGCTTCTGGGATCTTCCTGGAATTCCAGGATCACCCCTTGCAGGCTGCCCAGTTCTGGGCACAGCAGACCAGACCCGAGTTGTGGCTTAAGTGTCTCAGGAGCTCTAGACCTGGCTTTAAGCACCATGCTGGTGCCTATTTCATGTCTTTGGTATATGGCTGACCCCTCCCAATGGAGAATCCGAGAGGGCCTATCCTATATGCTAATGTCAACCCTGGCTAAGTGCCAGGTCTGTGCCCTGCTCCTCTTAGGGAATAGGTGTGGTGGGCCCTGCTGCCCAGTGAGTAATCCAGCTAAAGTCACAGGCCTGAGCACCCCAGGTTCTGTTTGAAAGGTGTGACTGGGGCAGGCTGTGCTCCTTTCTCAGGTCCACCTAAATACATTCCAGCATGGCACCCTCTGCCAGGCCAGTGCCATTCCTCAGCCAGCTGGTTTAAAACAAAATCAGGGCTGAGAAGCTGACTCAGTAGGTGAAGCAGCCACCATGCAAACATAAGACCGAGTCCGGGTCTGTGTAAAACAACAGGCATGCTAATTCCTGGGGCAAACCTGTGAGATGTTGGTTTTAGTGAGACCATCTCCAAGAATAAGGTAGAGGGCAACTGAGTAAGAAACCCATGTCACATGGCAATTAACTAACTTGCTCAAAAGGACATGGTTGCCTCTTCTCTCTCTTCTAACAAACTTGACTAAGTTAAAATGCTGACAGTTTTGTGCTTCCGCGCTCAGGGGCAGATGGCACTGCTCCACCACTGGGCATGCCAGAGACTGTTGCCACTGAAAATGAACTCCAGTTGTATGTACCACTTTGTGCATATGACTTCACATGGGTACTGAGGAACTGAATCAAGGCCATCAGGCTTTGCAAGCAAGGGACTTTAACAACTAAGCTATCTCTCCAGCCTTGCTTTGGTTATTTTTAAGTCAAGTAAGTCATGGGAAAATGGAGTGTTGGTCTTCTGTCTACATACTGGCACCATTTTGCCTCCAAAGGCCTCTGCCAGCCCTGTCCTCTAGGTTTCTAGTGACTCCCTTAGGACAGGCTAACATGCAGGTGAGGGAAGTCAGCTTCCAGCCTGCTGAGCCCTTCCAGTAGTTGCTCAAGACCGAGGCTGCTGCTGAGCTTAGCATCCTAGGCTGTTCTGCCAGAGATGGCAAAGACCAGCTCTACCATGGGTCCACAAAGCTGTGACACGGGCATCCAGTTCCCATCAGCCCTCCGTTGACTTGAAGCCCACTGGCCACAGCCAAGCAGTCAAAGCAAGATGTAGGGCTCAGTGACCCGTTTGGATAAGGGGATTAGCAGCTCCTGCAAAACCCCACATATTCAGCAGCCAGGCTTTGCTCCAGTGGTTCCTAAGGAAGTAAAAGAGTGCCTTTCACTTTCTGGAAGGTCACAAAACAAAACAAAACCAGTGGGCCAGCAATCACCCACAGGTTGCTGGGGGTGGGAGGTGCCAAGTATCTGCGAAGTGTGACACTGACGAGTGTTCCTGGGGCTGTTTCCTGGTCTACCTCAAAGAGCCCAATATGCAACAGAGAGAACAAGGGTGTTAAAAAGTCTCTTAGCCATTCAAGTCTTCATAGTATGGCTCTGAAGTCTGAGGGCTCAATGCTGGCACTTCTCACGTCAGTTGCTCAGCAGGCTGGAATGTAGGGGCCATCCAGGCAGCATTTCCAGTTCTTTCTCACATGGCTCAACCCTGTCTAGGACCAGTGACTGCACCCATATAGTCTCCTCTGAGCACCTAACCATCCCGAAACAAGATGAGTAGCAGCTTCTTGTTTTGAGAGGGGGGGAAAATGGTGCCACCAGATATTTCCCTGGTTCCAGAGTCAGGCCAAGATATGTGTCTGAGGTGAGCAGAGAGCCTCCCCAATAGCAACTAGTTCCCTTTACTTAATTTCCCAATAGTAGTAGGGAGGAAATACCCTCAGAATGTAGAGAATACTTTTTTTTTTGTATGTGTTTTATTTTTAAGCAGTATCAAATTCAGAAGCAGGAATAGAACAAACAAATCTGTTACATTTTATTAATACAACTAAGGTTTGTCTGTCATTTTACAAAATGTTTTAGAAAGCTCTATATATTGAACATATCAAGGAAAAGAATGCTGTTGAACCCTTAAAGGATTAGCCACAGAGACCTCATGTCCCCATAATGTAGCAGGTGTGAGTTTCTGGAATCACAGAAACAGCTATGTGCAGCCAGTTTTGGAATGCATTTTGGATATATTTCATAATTTCTATGGATAAAGGCCTTAAAATCAACACAACTCCAGTGCAGGCTCAATCTTGAGGACAGCAGACAAAGGCAGCCAGACAACTGTCAGGTGGAACCTTGTGTTTATGAGGCTCCTAGCTTCTGGGAAAGAGAAGCCCAAGATGCTGGCAGATGGCTTTAGCAGTCACATAATCCTTCCTTTGATGTCCAGGGTCAAGGAAGCATATGAAAGAGAATCGCACTGTGATCTGTCCTGCAAAGGAAACAGCAGTAATGTTTACTACTACCCAGTCACCTCAGAAGAATTCCTGTGAAGAGTAGCTCTCCTAACCTTGGCTCTCCACTTGGAGAGAGGACTTTCACTAGAGAACAAGGACAACCCCAGACCTAGAACATACAGTCAAATCACCCTCCTTCACTTGCTCACATGGGGCTATGAAGCCCAGGGATTTTCAATCACAAGACATTGACTCCAATGGGACTTCTTTAGACTTGCACCCACTCTGCTTTCAGAAGGTCTCAATTCTAGAGGCTAAGAGAGCTGGGCTCTGCCTCACTCACAGGGGCAAATTCAAGTTTCCTTGCTGTGTTCTGCTTCCAAAGTAGCTCAATGCTGCCCTGGTGTTAGTTTTGAGATTCTACGGATCCCTACCCCAACAGCACATACATAAAGACACCGCTGCTGCTGGGGACTGGTGTGGATACTCAGGCCTGTCTTCTTGTCCAGGGGAGGCCCACCTTGCATGAGCCTCAGGCACTCACAGACAGGAAGGCTTTTTGCTCAAGGGCTCGACTCCTGTTCCTGCTGAACTGAGCCAGTGTGTGAAATGAGAACTGATATCAGCTCAGTAGGCACCGGAGGGCGGGTCCAATCGACAGCCCGGTGCAGCGCCTCACTGGGAGCTCCCTCAGCATTGTCCCACCGGTGACTGCAGATACACGGAGACCTGGACTACAAATATAAGAAAGAGTTCACGGTGCCCAGGCAGGGACAACAGGACCCCCCTCTTACACATGGATCGATCAGCCCAGACATGATTTACTTAGCTTGTGTGATGCAGCTATAGTTTTGGTTTTCTTAAGAATAGATTCTGCAACTTTCAGTCTAGTTGACCTTTCCGACAGAGGTCTACTTAGTGGACTCATGCTTCTGCAGACAAGCGTTATGGTGGTTGGTGCACTGCTTGCTTGCACTCTTGGCAGTAGAGAGTGCACCCTTGGGTCAGGTTGGTCTCTCCTCTGGAATCGGGCTCCGCACAAAGCTGACCACCAGCAGTGGCTTTTGCCCCAGCAGCTCCAACTTAATTGTCCCCATCTCACCTTCTCTTTAGGTGCAGAACTTAGCCACTGTGAACAAAGCGGAAACCAATCACTGTTCGCCAATCAGCTAAGCTCTGCACCTTGTCAGAGAGGTCATCGCTGGCCATAATTAAAGGGCTGGCAAGCATCTTCGAAGGTCGTTGGTTTCTTCGGTCTCCAAAGAACTACAAGAAGCATCTGCTTTCCAAACTGCAGAGAGAAAGTACTATGGTTTCTGGAGGAGCAGCCAAGGTCATGGTTGCGTGGTAATCCCTGGCAATGTGATTTTAATCTTAAGTCACAAATCAGCATGCCAGGAACCCAAGCAGCCAGAGCACTCGAGGGCACTGGGTGTCCTCCGCATGGTGCTGTGGTGGCCATTTAGCTGGTGTCCTAAAGCTGTGCTCTATCAAGAGGACTTGGGCAACCATAAAAAAAGCCAGTGCAGATTTGGACCACGACAAGGAAGAATGCACATCTTGCCCATGTGACACAAGTATCCGAGGGGCTCTCCTTGCTCTTGGTACACTGCCTTTAACCCATGGGGACAGAACCCCTTTGCAACCACAAGTTCTAAATGGACTGTGATGGCTCTTGGTCTCGCAGGTGGGAAAGGTTTCCCTGCTAGAGGTGTGCTTTGGTGGACCAGCCCTTATCCTCATTTACCACATGTGGTCAGGGCTACTGTGACGTTCAGCTAGAGGAGCAGGGACAGGAAGCAAAAGTTCAGAGGGGTCTGAATGGAGGGAGTTATAGACTGGTGGTCAGGACCTCCTTTGCTTGCTTATGGGTAAAAATCACAACCGAGACTCACGGGAAGACACATGTGTGACCACTCTGCTGTGGTTCTCCAAGGCACAGCAGGCCTGAGCATGGCTCTCACACAACACTTAACACAACTCTCCACAAAACTAAAGGCCTTGAGAAGAACACGATCTGCCAGATCCCCATGGGAAGGTGGTGGTGAGTGTCCATGGCTGCTTCCGCCTATTCTACCACAACCTTGCAGCCTGCGGAGTGTGTGCATAAGGTGGCCTCACTATGAGCTGTACAGTCGCTCACTGATTCCCATTGCCTCCTCTCCCTGGTGCACGCAGTTGCATGCCCCTCTGTAGGAACAGAATCATACTTCAGGATAATTTGCTTTTCCTCTTCAGTACTGGAGTGCTTTCAGATAAGTAACATACTTACACATATGGTAAAAGCAAAACATTGGCAGGTTAACTGCATGCCAACAATAGGTTGAAAATACTAATGCAGATATTCATTATAGTTATAAAGAAGCTATATAGCATAAAAGGATGACTGAGAAGATGCAAATTCTTAAAAGACACTAAATTATATATCATATACAACTTAAAGAAAAGCTGAGAAGACACAAAAATGATGATTTATAACTGTTGGAGGGAAAAACCACACTTAGTTCCACAACTGTACTTATAGAACTGAATGTTGCTTTGTTAAAATTTCTAGTACAGAAATGCAGAATTTAAAACCAGCTACTAGAAGGCAGATCAAAGTGGTTAATTCCAGGCTCAAGGATCTGAAGAGGTCATTTAAAATGTAGAGCTCTCACCATAAGATGGAAAAATGACACCTACTGTTGGGACACAAATGTAATAGGCAACTGTGTATGTGTGGTACGTGGGTCAAGGAAGATTTGTCCAACCTGCCTGATGACAGGGCAAGGAATATCAGGTTTACACCTGGCCCAGGAGAAATCCCTGCATTCGGAGCTGGAGTAGCATGGCCATAGCCCCAAGTTAGCTTTTGGTGTCACCTCTGGCCTGCACAGGAGGCTCCCCTCCCCATCTGGAATTCGTACAAACTATTAACACTCAAAGTGACTAAAATAAGGCTAGTCAAGGCTATTCTGCCTTTATGTGAATGGACACCTGCCTTCACCTCTCCTCCGGCAGACAAGACATTCCAGGGATCCTAAGCTGTCCTATCCCAGGGCCATCCATCCTCCCTGTGAGCTGGGCCTCTGTAAGTGGAAGCAGATTCCAATCACTGGTGCTATGGATGGATGGTCTTGGTTCACCATTTGACTCACAAGTGGATCTGGACATTTAGGAGGAGTATTTGGTCAGAACCATAGAATGTAGAAAGGAAAGTGCATCACCTCTTTAAAATAGCATTTCGGCCACCACCTGGGCTGAGGACTTATCCATCTGCTCCTTGGTGAGCTCAAAGCAGTGGTGGGCCAGCTGCTGCTGCCTGGCATCCTCACTCACCATCAGCTCTCCATACAGGTACACACCCATGGCCTGCAGGGCACGGAGATGAAAGAGCATGGGAAAGGAGTAAGTGTTTGTACCTGCTAGCTTCACAGGGGCTTTCTGGCCTACAGGTACAAGCATTCGAGAGAAGACCCAAGGCAAGACAGCTGAGCAACGTTCTGATTCCCAGTCTCCTGTGTCCTCCTCAAAACTCCATGGAATTCTCAGTTATAGATTCTGTCAACAGATCCTGGTTTCACTGGCGCCAGAGTGTGATGGAGCATTTCCACAGTGGTAAATATGTCAGGAATTCTCTGGTCAGAGACAAGAGCTCACATAATGCCCACCACAAAAAGTGTCTGTCACAGACATACAGGACTCCTTCTAGGACAGTGTGTCAGGTGTAACTGGCACAAAATTATTCATGACATCCTACCACATCACTAAGCGTGGGCAGGAGGACAGATGCCATTACTCTGACACTGCCTGACCAATGGCCTGCCACTAGCCCTAAAGCAGGAGACACCAGCTTTACTGTGGTGTAAACAGCACATGCCTACACTATTCCCACCTTTTAAAAACAGTCAATTCTGGGCTGAAGAGATGGCTTAGCGGTTAAGCACATGCCTGTGAAACCTAAGGATCCCAGTTCGAGGCTTCATCCCCAAGACCCACATTAGCCAGATGCACAAGGGGGTGCACACATCTGGAGTTTGTTTGCAGTGGCTGGAAGCCTTGGCGTGCCCATTCTTACTCTCTATCTTCCCCTCCCTCCCTCCCTGTCTCTCTCTCTCTCTCTCTCAAATATAAAGAAAAATGAACAAAATGTTGTTTTTAAAAAGTCTTTAAAAACAGTCAATTCTGCTGTGTAAGACCAAAAGATTAGCTCCAAGGTTACATTATACTGGGGCAAATGTGAGGATTTCAAAGGTGACACAAGATCTAGTAGCCAAGGCTTCAGAAGTGCTTTCCTGGAAGAGCTCTGGCATAGTGAATCCTTTGGTGGATAGCCTGGTTCTAATACAGATGCTGTGCTTTGGCCTTCAGAACAGACTGACAACTGCTCTTATATCTTGGCCCCCCACCCCTTGTGCACATCTACTGTTCTAAACACTTCTTTCTCCATTGTGCAAATGAGACATTTCTGCTGCTGGGAATAACTAGCCCTCACTAACTGGCTGCCCTTAGTCCCAAAATCCTGTCAAAAGTTCTTTTGTCTACCCCACCTCCACTCTCCACCCACTCCAAGTAGCTCTGTCCCATCAGGGAACACCCATGGCACTCAGCTTGGCCAGAGGAACAGGCTAGGGGTAGAGTGTGGGAGAGAACACATGGCAGGGGAGAGCCAACGTGTCACAGGAGGTATCCTAAGGGATGACCCCAGTGTGCACTGTGGGTATCAGAGATTCCCAAATACATGCTAACACACACATACCTCCTGTGGGCTTTGAGACAGGTGTCTGTTTCTTAGGAATGAATTTCTCAAATGCAGCAAACTGAGTACAGAGCTGGCCTGGCAGAGGCAGGATTCAACCCAGACAAGGGCAGCCTCATTCTCCCAGATAACTCACATCTGTGCTTTCAGCTGCATCTACTCAAACCTAGGATACCACTGTGAAATTTTCCAGTCCTGAGAGATTCTCAATGGTCCACAGCTAGGTGAGACCACCGATGTGCCTGTGGCATGCACCTTTTTTTCTTGAAAGGGACATTGAGAGGAGAAACCAGCTCAAAAGTGCAGGTGGCATCTCAGACCCTAACTGGGGTCACTGTGTGAAGGGTGCCAGCAGGAATCAAAGGAAGAGACAGGTCAAGAACTGAGAATCATGTGTGAAGGGCACCAACAGGAACAAGCAGAGGGCATCATCTGAAAAACCTCCCCCTGCTGAAAAGGACCTCACCTGGTCCTCCTGCAGGAATCTCTCCACATGCTTGTATGCTTTTGTGTACTTGTGCTTAACGACCAGTTCACACCACCGATGACGAACCTTAAACAAAAGGGAAATCTGGTGAGCAACAGACAATATGGAAGATCTGCAGCCAGGAGAGCTGAGCGATCAAGAGTATTTGTAGCACCGTTGCTCCAAGGCACACCAGCATTTTGGTTCAGTTTCTTTGCAAAGACAATCTGACATCTTCACCAGCAGGCAGGTCCACACTTCCTCCTGGTATCCCAGTTAGGTGTGTCACTGTGTTATATATGACTGTGCAAGAAAACAGACAAATGCAAAACAGGACAAGGAAGTCAGGGACACATCAGGGATCAAGCTGCTGGTGCACAGCCCACAGTACAGTCCATGAAGGTCCCTCCCTCCAAGGTCACTCACTGCATTTCTGGATCTCGCTTTGGTTTGAGGATGACAACTGTAACAACTAAGCTCAGCACAGTGGAAGTCACTGCTCTCTGAATTCCCAGCAAGACAGGCAAAGGACCCTTTCTGAGATGTGTGGGAGGTCTGCTCGTGACCACTGGTGTACACAATGTACTGAATCATACCTGTCTAAGCTGGATTCAACTCTGCTCAAAGATTCACTTTACAAATGTTTTCCTGTGGGAAGGCTGCACCTGAGGTGGAAGCAAAGCCACCAGAACCGAAGATGCCCTTTAGGGTCAGCCCTCTGCTGAGGTATATTCTCTTCTAAGAGCTTCTACCTGCATTTGCTACTCAACATCTAGTGCCATGCCTGTTACCTGCAGTCAAGCTCTGTGAACTACACCTAGAGAACACCTACAGCTGCATGTTCCATTTCTACTTCAACATGGAAGTGATATGCACATTTAAAAGGCCTCACAACACTCCTTGTTTTCACTGCCTTTCAAAGAGGGAGGTACTACATGGGTAGATAAAGCTGCTTCCAGAAGCCACGGGTTAGTAATCATAAATTCCAGTGCCAAGGTTGAGATACCACCCAATGCGGTGTTGGTTAGGGAGGCTACAGAGACCCCTTAAACACCAGTGATTGCATTGCGTTTGGAATGACCACTAAAACTATATGGTAAGTCCCTATTGTTAAGATAACACATGTAGTGGTTGCAGAACATAGGAAAACTGAGCTGTAAGCTTCCTCCCTGCTCGTTAGCCTTCCTTGCGCTAGAAGACGTTATGTAAGCTACTGGAGGAGAAAAGCCATCAACAGTTATATCCAGCTGTGGAACCTCTGTATTCCATAAATGACCTGCCAGGCAAGTTATGCCAAATGGTGCAAAAGACCTGAATGTTGTGGAAGTACTCAACTGTAATCTGACTGGATTTCAGGCCCACTTCACAGGAGTGATTTCGGGTCAGGTTCTAAAAGCCTGTCCAAAAGCCTATGTCTTGTGACACAAGCCCTAAACAGACAGCATGTCCAACTGCCTTCTAGCTGTATTTGTTCCCATAGATTATACTGTTTGACGATCACTGACATTTCTCACTACAATGGGAAGATTGAATAGCTGGCAACTTTGCCAAGCATAAATAACTACTGTGTGCTCAGACTCACACAGGAAACAGAGAGCTGAGTGTGGAGGCATGCACATCCCATACCTTAGAAGGTTGAGGTAGCAGGGATCACCGTTGAGTTTGAAGCCAGAGTGAGTTATACAGTTCAGCCTGGCCTGGAGTCAGATCTTGCTTCAAAAAACCAACCCCCGCCCTTTTTTTCTTTTTCCCAAAAATAAAGAAAGGAAAGAAAAGGGAAGCCAGAAACCTGCTCTGGGACCTCAAAAGAAGTATCATTCTTCTCAACTGAAAAATGGAAGGTATATTTGCACCCACTTTTAATATTTTACTTACTTATTAGAGAGAGGAAGAGGAAAGACAAAAAATGGGCATGCCAGGGCCTCTTGTCACAAACTCCAGATGCATGCATCACTTTGTGCATGCGGGTTTACGTGAGTACTGGGAAATGGAGCCCAGGCCATCAGGCTTTGCAAGCCAGCATCTTTAACCACTGATCCATCTCTCCAGCCCCATACCAGTTTTTAATATAGGACATGTCTCAAGGATTCTCAACTTCAAAGTATCTGGATCACCTATAGTTATCTTAGCCAGTGACCTCTGTCATTCTAAACCTGGGGGAGGGTTATATATTTTTAGCTGCAGTTTTGAGATAATCATTTTCTTTTTGTTCATTCCTTCAGCTTATGTATGTACACAGAGAAAACAAGGCAGAAAACAGGGTCCTACTTCCTACTAGAAAAAGGTGAGGGGTAGGGGATGTAGTAGCAGCCCTGTGTGGATCCAAGTCCAGGAGACTGCCATGTCAAAGAAGCTCTTTCACACCACCATGAAGTCAGCATTTCCATTTCTCTTACAGTTAGAAATGGTTTATTGTCATGACTAATAAGAGATTCAGTCTTCTGACCCCTGAAGGCTAACATGGCATCCAGGAAGGGTGACTGACTCCCTCACCCCCACCCCAGAGAGAGCAGGAAAATACAGCAAGCCTTTTCATCAGAGAGGGCTGTACACATTTCAGGATTTTAGCGGCAGGATGTTTAAAAGACATCATAGAAACACTGCAAAGTCGAGGGCCGACCAGAGTTCCCACTCATGTGCAGAGCTTTTATTTTCTTCCTAGTTATTTTGGGAAACTAAATTCTTATTTTTCCCCGCTAACTCTTAAGAATCCATAATTCATTACTACACAGATATGGATGACATAGATCGTGCTCTATCATACATCCAAAGTGGAACCCATAAGCCATCCTCTTCTTCCAGTCACAGAGACCAATAATCTATCACAAGTGAGGACTTGCTTGGTTGGGTCAAGTTCCCTCCTTGACCCATAATGGCAGAAAAGTAACATTCCAGATGTGGGGTTTTAGAGCCACACCATGCTCAAACACAAGAGGCAAGCTGTCAGCTTTATGTAACTACTGTCTTATTTTTTTTTTTTTATTTATCTATTTGAGAGCGACAGACACAGAGAGAAAGACAGATAGAGGAAGAGAGAGAGAATGGGCGCGCCAGGGCTTCCAGCCGCTGCAAATGAACTCCAGACACGTGCGCCCCCTTGTGCATCTGGCTAACGTGGGACCTGGGGAACCGAGCCTCGAACCGGGGTCCTTAGGCTTCACAGGCAAGCGCTTAACCGCTAAGCCATCTCTCCAGCCCACTACTGTCTTATTTTTAATTGATTAATTAATGGGGTAAGACAGGTCATTTTTAAATGTTCTTTAGATTAAAAATAAGCCCAGGGACATTGCATACATCCATGGCCATGCCTGGCATCCAGCAAGCCACCCAGCTCACCTAGGCAGGGACCAAGTAAAACCAACTTGGGAGCAGAGATGACAGAAAAAAGCTGGGTACACCCAACCCAACTGAGACTTGGCAGGTCAAAGAATGACACCAAACCCCAACAGCCTCAATCTTTTCACACCAGAAGTCTTTTTACTGGAAGATCTTCTCATCTCCATTTCTACTCAGTCCTCAGTCCCCTGCTTTGTTGGGAGCCCCTGTTCTGGTCTTACAGAGAAACACAACAGCATGGCACAGCATGCTCTGCAGCCAGATTTAAAACCATCAATGTACTAGGACACTGGACTTGTCATTCACACAAGTAGAGAGGAGGAATTCCCAAGCCTGGTGGTGATCATTACTATGTATTCTCTGTCCCTGGCTTTACCAGGCCCAGCTGAAGACAGCCCATGATGCAATGAAAACCCAACAGTGTCTGTGTGCTCCACTCGAGATGCAGAGTCTCTAGATCTTTAGACAGTCATGTTGATAGACACTAAGTAGCCTCCCATGAGGATGTAGCAGCTTACACTCCTGACAATAATTTTGAGTTCCCACACCCTGTACCATTTAGTATCACTGGCTAGGAAAATGGTGTCCATGGAGAGAAAAGGAAGGGGCTGCTCACTGCGGCTTAGGCAGGGGACCTACGGCAGGCAGAGAATGACTGGGAGCCTAGGGGCAGGAGCCATTGAGGGCAGTTTCCATGAGATGCTCTCTCCCCCTGGGCGAAATCCTTTCCAGTCTGCACACATCTTTCTGTTAGCTCACAGGCTGTTTCTGCTTCATCTCTTGTGTCGCTTGAGCATTAGAAAGACTGTTCTTGGGGTTGACCGAAGTGCATTTTTCCCAGTGTGTTAGTCTTTCTTATTCCATGCACAGTTGTTTGGCTTGTATTTCTGAATTGTTATTAGCTGAATTTATTAATTTTTCCTTCATATGGCTTCTCAAACTTTGTTCCTTTAGCTTTAATATTTTGTGGGTGCATATATGTACCCAAACTGATCAAGTCTCACTTTATTTTCTGTTTGATTTTCTGATACAAGCTTTGCTATGTAGATGAGGATGTGGCCTCAAATTCACAATGCAATGTAGATCAGGTTGTCCTTGAACTCACAGTGATCCTGCTGCCTCAGCTTCACCAGTATTGAGAATGTAGGTATGTATTGCCACATCAGAAAAATAGTTTACTTTAAATACTCACATATTATTGTATGCCAAGTGCTAACAGAGTTGAAAATTTAATGAGTTCAACAGTGACTAAAATTTATGTCACTCCAAACTCATGCTAGGCATTTCCAGAAAGTGTGGGGTAAACAAACATTCTAGTCCTCAACACCATCCACAGGTCAAGGGCTAGAGATGGGAAGGGGCAAGGAAAAGTAAAGTGGAAATAGGCATGGGTAGAAGGAAGGCAGAGGACAGTCAGAGAAAGGATGTGTGAGAAGTGAACTGACTGACTTGCTCTGGGCAAACACTGGGCCTGGGGGAGGGGACCCAGCCAACACATGGCCTACAAAAGCCTCCTTCCTCCTTCCTAAGCTACAAGAACAGAAAATGGGCAGACAGTTGGAACATGGTGTGGAAGGAGGCAGGGCCCACAGCCTGGCAAGTCCCTCTTCTTCCTGAGAGGCCAGAGCTGTGGGGGTGTGATGCCAGACATGGGAATTAACAGTGCCTGGCACACAAATGTCAGAAAAGAAAGGGAAGCTGAGCTTCTGGAGTCTTCCAACAGCATTACAATGAAGTTGACTCATGTGATATACAGGTATGCATGCTGGATCATTTAGTCCAATAAAAATGAACTGAGAATTCGCTTTCCAGAGTTTTGTGCTTAAGATGTGAATGGCTGCCTTTAACACACAGGCACTATTTACACAACTGGAAATGGGTTCCAGATACTACAGGCTTCAAAGCCTCCATGAACATGAGGTCCTGAGTACTCAGGTGTCTCTGCTCTCCCGGCAGTACCAAACACTTCACTGGCTCTTGGGATTGGGTACAGGTGGGAAGGCTTCAGAACATGGGGTGAGGAGAATTGTGGGTAGGCATGCAGAAGACACTCATGCCAGACCCCCATCTGATGACTAGATCCAAGTTGAGTGGTGGACACTTGCGCCTCATGGAGACTGCAACCAGAATGAGGCAAGGCTGTGTCAACAGGTCTGAGCCACCTGGGATGGCTGAGTCTCCATGCTGTCAGGGTCTAAAGGCACCAGCTGGAGACACCACAGACCCTGTCTATGAGGCTAGGGCTTATTTCTTCCAAACACATTGATGGCACCACAGGTGTAGGCAAGGATGCAACATGCACATTTCTGTAAGTGTCCATGCATGTGCATATGTACATGTGTGTATACACACAGGAACAAAGTTATTTCACAAGTAACGCCGTCTTTCACAATATGTAACACATTTTATAGGGTGTGTGTGTGTGTGTGTGTGTGTGTGTGTGTGTAAGCAGGGTCTCTAGTCCAGGCTGACCTGGAATTCACTCTATAGCACCAGGCTAGCCTCAAATTCAGTGATTCTTCTACTTCATCTTCCCAAGTGCTGGGATTAAAGGCATATGCCAACGTATGCCTGGCTACAGTCCAAGCTTTCTATACTTTTTTTTTTTTAATGCTAGCTGATGGACTACTAAATCCATTTTTGCTGTGCACTGTGTTTTGGACCTACCAGCTCCATCTCTCTAAAGGGCAGGCCAGACGATGCCGGGAGGGCTGGCTGCTTTCACCAGAGGCTGGTGGTGAAAGTAGTGAGACTGGCTATGGGGGCTGGAGGGAGTAATGGGGACCACACAGCTAAGGACCAGTGCTGGCAGGGTCTGAGGGTCTCGGCAGCAAGAGAGCACATGCTGCATACACCAGGAGGGGAGGGTCTTTGAGGTAGCTGATGCTTCATGCCTCACCGTGCCACCCCACAACCCCAGCAAGGACAACCAGGGACTGATGTGCCAGTCATTTTCCAAACCTGCAGGTAGCTCACTCAGTCTAGCCTCAGCCTCAGTCCTGAGGCTTTTTCGGTCCCCTCTATCTTGTCAAAGTTTTCAAGACCAAAGAGCTCTCTGTTGAGCTGAACCTGTAACAAGGGAGTATGCCCTTCTTATTTTTAGCTGTCTCCAAAATAGTATTACTTACAAAGTAGCTCATATACCCAAGTCACACCTCAGCTTCAGGACACATGTCCCAGGACCCCACAGGAGCTCTGTGAATGACCACCACCAGGGCTCCCCTCATCCAATGCTCCCTGCTGTATTAAACAGAAATTCTGCTGACTCACTTTGATGTATCCTGAATTCTCTCCTTCTCAATGCTGGATTCCTCTGTCAAAGGCTAGGTGTTGAACATTTTGGATTTGGGACCACCTGCCATTATTTCTAAAGGAACCCTGTGGGGATGGCTATGTCTGGATGGCTGCACCAGCGTAGGCAAGCACTCCCTCAAACCTACCAATATATTAATGAACATGCAGGGAGGGAGTGCGGGCTGACTTTGAAATGGTTCCACCACAAAATCTACAGTGTCTCTGAAGACTGGCCTTATTCCCAAGTCCTATTGCTTCCCGTGATGGTCCAATTCATTCTGTAAAGGAAATAGCTCTGGCATCTGTTCTAAAACAGGCTTACTGAAGGAGGATGCTGTATCTTGCCCAACTATGGGAGCACCACAGACAAGGCTCTCCAGTGTAGGGTGTCCAGCTGTGGTGGATGATGGTAGCACTGCACACAGCCCTTGTGGGCGGCAATTTCCCACTGCTGAGGTGGGTGAGCTCTGCCCTGTGCTCCCACCACAGCTGAAGTCATGGGGCCAAGCAAGCGGTGGAACCTCCCAAACCTGAGAGCCACAATAACCCTTTCTCTTTGTAAGTTGACTATCTCAGGCATTTGTTACAATGACCAAAAGTTGATTAATAAGGTATTACTTTAGATTTTTTTTTCTAAATTTTAACTTGTGTTTTTCATAAACTATTATTACAAAGAAATGAAAATTCTTGGAGGACTGTAAGTCAGTGGTTGAATGCTTCTCTAGTATGTGCACAAAGTGTTTTTCAAGCATTTACATGTAATTCTTTTTTTTTTTTTTTTTCGAGGTAGGGTCTCACTCTAGCTCAGGCTGACCTGGAATTCACTATGTAGTCTCAGGGTGGCCTCGAACTCTCGGCGATCCTCCTACCTCTGCCTCCCGAGTGCTGGGATTAAAGGCGTGCGCCACCACGCCCGGCTTACATGTAATTCTTGAAATAAATATGTAGAGTATATGGAACCCCAGTGTATAATTAATTTTATAATGTCACGAGAACAGTAAGTCTAGTAGTCTTTAACCTTGTAGCTGGGAACCTCCACGAGGACTGGCAGGCCAAGGAGACAAAGACGGCTGCTGAGGCACTAGCTGGCAGTGGGGTTGGGCAGTGGCTTGGCGAGAGCAGGGCCTTCGGGCAATCCAGTACATGTCTGCCCCTGCCCCTGCCCCATGCTTCTGAATCAGTGTAGCACTTTTGCAAACTGGGAATGTGTTTCAGCTACTTTGAAATTATAATGCACAGTTGGAAGCTATAAAATGCTTTGAAGAATGCCACTCATCCTATTTATGACAGGAAGCACTCCCCTTTCTTTTTTCAGTCCTTTTGATTTTGAAATTTACTGCTGAAGTTAAAAAAAAAATCTGCTCAAGGAACATGATCTAGGAAGCCCATTAAACTTCATTTAGAGCTCCATTTCATATCTATAAACAGAGAGATGAAGGCTCAGGACTTTTGTGAGTTAATAAGTCTACACTACAATAAACAAACTTGCCTTTTCTGTGTGTCCTTCAACGAGATTTACTTGGCTTTAAGGAGGGTTTATTGCTGGGGAAAGAAGCAGCCTCTGCAGAGCCGAATGGGCCAATGGTACTTCCAGCCAAGCATGCATGGTTCAAGGCATCTACACCAGTAGGCCGCCACCCTGCTCATGCTCTCAGGAGAAGACTGTCAGCTGTGTAGCTGTCATGAAGTGCTGTCTCTTCCTCTCTTTCACCACTCCCCACTCCCAAAGGGTAGCTATCTGAACACTTTTAAATTATTTGTTTGTTTAATTAGTTAGTTAATTAGTTATATGTTTGTGTGTACATGGCGCCACTGCACGAGTATGAAGGTCAGAGAACAACCTCAGGGTGTTTCTCTTCTCCTTCCACCTTCTTTTAAGACAGGGTCTCTCTTGCTGCCATTGCTACTTATGGGCTTCCGGATTTTCCTGGCTCCCACCTCCCAGAGCCATAGGCAAGTTGAGATTACAGATGCATACACTTCTTTGTGTCTGTCTTTACTTTACTCATGAACACTGAAGAGAATCAAACTTGGGTTGCTTGGCTTGCAAGCAAGTACCTTTAACCAGAGGTATCTCTCCAGGCCCTGAATACTGCTTTCTTGGTAGTGAGAATCAGACCTGGCTGGGCTTGCTGCTGTCATGCCACATCAGTGAATCCCCTGGCCCAGCTGCAGCAGCTCACCGAGCAGAATAATTTTCAACTGTTCTGGCCATGTTAGCATAACAGCAGAGAATAGAGGAAGAGCCAAGCATAGTGACAAATGTCAAATATAAACTTCAAGTGTGACAATAAGTAGCAGCCTCATTTGTGTGTGATCTCAGGCATGCCCTCACCTTTCTTCCTTTCCTACACACAGACTGTTTCATTTGATGACATGAACACTGTCACTGGCAGCTAGTGCCCACCAGCAGAACCCTGGAATCGATGTGGACCTTGCACTGAAACCCAGCAGTCTGCCTTCTTTTCTGCCTAGACTGAACGCTGAATGGACATATTCTCCAAGTGGAGTTCTGAAGTCGAGAAGTTTGATCTTGAAATTTACTGCTGAGGGAAAAAATAATCTGCCCAGGAAACATGGCCATGCTCCACTTTGCTTCTTCAACATGTGGCATGCTACATTTGCTGAAAAGGGGACTTCTTGCTTGGCAGAAACAGTGATCATAGTCACAACATAACTTCCCATGACTCTGAAGGTCTCACACACAGGCTTCCCTGTAGGCTCCTGCTATCATCATGGTAGGGAAATGCTGGGCATAGAGGAAAGAGTGCTGAACCAAGCTGACAAGCTTTGGCTCCTAGAACTTCCTGTTCTTTGCAAAGTTTGAGAAAAATCAAGAACACTGACAAGAGTCATGATACATCCATAAGATGCCCACAGGACCCCTGGGACACAAAGACATACCAGAAGAGACTCCCTAAGGAGGTGCTATGAAGACAGGAAGCAGCTAGAGAGGGGCACTCCAAGTCCAAATTCTAGACACACACCAGGGTCCACCCCTCTCATCTTCATGGCTATTTTCTCCAAAGTCCTCTCCATGGACAATAGAGATATAAGCTTCTACAAGTGTTGCAATCAGGTTTGCATTGCTGGCAGAAATCACCCAACCAACAGCAGCATGTGGGGGAAAGAAAGAGGTATATTTTGGCTTACAGGCTTGAGGCGGAAGCTCCATGATGACCAGGAAAACGATGGCATGAGCAGAGGGTGAACATCACCCCCTGGCCAACATCAGGTAGACAACAGGAACGGGAGAGTGTACCAAACACTTGCAAGGGGACACTGGCTATAATACCCATAAGCTCACCCACAACAATACATGGCCTTCAGGAAGTGTTAATTCCCAAATCTCCATCAGCTGGGAACTTAGCATTCAGAACACCTAAGTGTATTGGGGACACCTGAATCAAACCACCACATTCCATCCCTGATCCACATAAACTGATAACCATACATGAAGTAAAATCCAATGCATTCACCCAACTTTAAAAGTCCCCATAGTTTTTATTCATTCCAATGCTGTTCAAATATCCTCATAATCCAAGGTCTTTCAACTGAGCCATAATACCAAAAAGTAACCTCAAAAAACCCATAATCACACAGAATAAACACACTGTAAAAGATGGCACCAGACACAGCAAAGAAATATTCAACCAATACAAGATTTAAACAGGGAAAACATCAAACTCTGTACCTCCAAGTCCAACAACTCTAGTCAATAACAAATCTCCAAGTCTGGTAATTCTAACCAACAAGTGTCTGGCATTCTAATTCCACCCCTCCAACTAGGCTACTCACAGTCCTGGAAAACTTCATCGAGGCCGGCAGTTTTCCTTAGCAGCCATCTCGTGGTCCCGGCATCTCCACTGGGTCTCCACTGCACACCACGGTTCATCCTCATGGCCCCATGGGGTCTCCATGCAGGCATCCAGCAAACCTGCTTCACACTGCCCATGGCCATTTCCAAAACACAAGACCGTGTTGCAATCTCAATGACCCTCTCTTTGCTGCATTTCTTATACTCTACAATACCAGGCAGGGCGCCAATTTGTTAATTGGGGGCGGGGGGGGGGGGGTAAATCAGATTTTGAAGAACAGGAGACTACTTGAGCACTCAGGCACCTTCAAGAGTCTACATTCTTCCTGTTGCCCCAGTGCAGGTCAGCTGGCCCAATCTCAAAGGCTGTAATCTCTCAATTGCAGCTGAACGGGCAACAGTTCACCCAAAGGTTTTTCTTTCTGTGTATCCCTCTGCTCACACCAGTTTATTTCTACGCAAAGCAACCCCGCACAACTTCTCAGGACATGGGCATAACAGCAAGCTCCCCACATAAACTACTAGCCTAGTCCAGACAAAGCTCTCTCTCGCCCTGATAAGCCAAACCTCACAGTCCATAGTTCTTACTGCATTCAGGCCTTTAAACATCCCCCTCCAGGAGGCTTTAATTTCCAATCGCCATCAGTTGGGGAACCTAGCAGCCAGAACACCTAAGTTTATAAGGGGATACCTGAATCAAACCACTACAACAAGTGAGACCCAATGTTGAGGACACTAACTTCTATGACCTCCAGTACTCTGAGGCTGAAGATGTGGGGTCATCTGGACCCAGCACCTACTATTATTTAATGTTGTGGGAGCATTTGCTGTCTCTTAGGTTGTAGCTCTCTATAAGTTTGCTATGGCCAAGCTGAGAAAGAAGACGAGTGCAGCTTTCTACAGAAATCATGACGAGATGAAGAAGGCTGGTATCTTTCAGACCAAAGAGGTTTTGGAATGCACAAATTTCTTTGGATTGTTATGTAGAAGCTTGTCATGGACCTGTGCTCCTGAAGGTAAGGAATGGACTCATGGGCTAAGGTCAAATTTTTCTTGATGAGTAGCTAACTATTGTGAAAAGCCCAAGACCTAAAATCTAAAAAGCTGAATCTACAAAATTCATAGATGTAGGCAAAAAAATTTGTTGACACTGAAAGCACAAGCAATAACAACAACAAAGTTAAGTTAGATTCATGACAGCCAAGCTTTCTGCTCTCATGAAAAGACAAGAAAGGCTACTTTGCAAATCATATTTAGTAAGGGACTTTTATGTGGACTATATGAAGAACTGCCTTACCTCAATGAAAAGAGAGCCACCTTCAAAATGAGTTAAAGATTTCAGTAGACATTTGTCCCAAGAACTATATGAATAGTAAGTGGATGAAAATAAGCACAACATCATTAGCAAATGGGGAAAAGCAGTTAAAAGTCCACAGTGACATGCTGCTTCATATCCAATAAGATGGCCAAAAATAAAAAAAGAGATGGTAGTCTGTATTGACAGGAATATAGAATAATTGGAAGCTTCAAATGCACAATAGTAAACTCTGATAACTCCTCAAGCTATCATGTGACACAGCAATTACACTCCAAGGTGTATACCAAAGAGAACTGAACATGTGTGCTGACACAAGAAGCTTATACACAAGGAAAAGAAATGGAACAAACTGCCGAGGGCGTAGCTCTGAGGTTGGATCCAGTCCCCAGCATGAGTGCGCTCTCACAAACAAGTACTGATGTGTAATAGAAATAAGAGTCCCTGTACAAAGTGCAAAAATGCCAATCACAAAGTACCACAGGGTGTACTGGATTCCATTAAGTCCAGATTAGGCAGATCTACAGGGACAGAGAAGTGGGGACCTGAGAATGACAATGACAGCTTCTTATGCTGGGCTTCTTTGGGGTGATCAAAGTTTCTACCACTGATTGAGGTGATGATTTCACAGCTCCTGCACTTTAAGTATATAACCTACATAGTATGGAATTATGTACACACATGAACACTGAGACAGGGTCTCATGTAGTCCAGATTGGCCAAACTTGACATGTAGCTAAGGCTGGCCTCACACACGCTGGAAAATTACTCTATCACTGAGCTACAGCTCAGCCTGCAAGTGAACTGCTTTTTTTTTTTTTTAAAGAGTCTACCTGGGCTGGAGAGATAGCTCAGCAGTTAAGGTGCTTGCCTGCAAAGCCAAAGGACCCCACTTTGATTCCCCATGGCCCACATAAACCAGATGCATAATGGAGTACATGTGTCTGCAGTTTGCAGTGTCTGGAGGCCCTAGTGTGTCCATCCATTCTCTCTCTGTCAAATGAATAATAAACACACCCACCCACATATACATATGTGTGTGTGTGTGTGTGTGTATGGGGGGGAGGGAGGGAGGGGAAGGGATAAAGTCCACTGAAAACAACCACCACCATGGCACATCTTCGGAAGAGCCAAGCTGAAGAAGGCTTTGGGTGCTTTCCCAGTCTACTGAGAGCACAGCTACCTGTGAGCCTGAGAGCTGAGGAAAGCCTTAGCTATGGGTGGCTACTGGTATCTTGCTGGCTGGCTCCCCCAGTGCTTGGGAGCTTTTTGCACTCAGCCTGGACATCTGCTTCCACCTACAGATGAGCAAGGCCAGTTGGTCTACAGAACACAGTTCTGTGTGGGTTGAGGTTGCAGCAAAAATAATCCACAGACTGAACATTTTGTTTAAAAAAATCATTTTTTGTACTACCTCAGAAAGTTTAGCTGCTATCACCTATATTTTAAAAGCTTTGATCCTGCTATACACACCTAAGATCACACTTTGCACATGGTATAGGCACTGAAGAATTTGATCAAGCCAGCTGTGGCAGCTGTTCATACATGCAGGCAAAGTTCACATTCCATCTGTACTGTGTGCTTCCCACTGCCTGAGTCTAACACAATGCTCATGTGAAAGGTGCCATGCAACTCTGAGAACATGAAGGGTGTTTGAGCATTTTAGTAACCTATACCCTTTTAAAAATCATTTTTAAGCTTTAATGTGTGTGTGTGTGTTTTCCAGGGTCTCTTGCCACTGCAAATGAATGCCAGGCACATGTGCCACTTTTTGCATGTGGTTTTGAAAGGATGGCTGAGTAATGGACCCTGGACCAGCAGGCATGGCAAGCAGGTGCCTTAAATTGCTGAACCATCTCTACAGTCGAATAAGCCTTTTATTTTAGAGCATTTGTGATATACTTTCCATTGTTTTCATGATGTATAACTCTATCATTCATTCATCCATCTAGCCATCCTTTCGTTAACTTTTATGTTAGCAAAGCAGTGGATTCTGTCATGCTATCGTTAGGTATATGTGTCATTATACACTTTACTACATTTGTATATGAAGAAAAACAGCAGTGTTCAAAATCAACTGTATGGGGGAAGGGTGGTGGTGGCAAAGTGAATCTTAGAAAAAAAGCCTAATTAAAAAATACATATACATAAGGGGTGGAGAGATGGTTTAGCGGTTAAGGTGTTTGCCTATAAAGCCAAAGTATCCCAGTTCGATTCTCCAAGACCCATGTAAGCCACATGCACAAGGGGATGCATACAGCTGGAGTTCGTTTGCAGTGGCTGGAGGCCCTGGCGTGCCCATTCTCTCTCCCTCTCTCCCAACTCCCCGTTCCTTTCTCTGTCTCAAATAAATAAATATTTACAAAACTTGAAAAAAATGCATAATCTCCTGATTGGACTAACAACCCAGAAGCACCAATGAAACTCCACACTACAATATTAGTATGGGACCTTAAAAAAAAAAACTGTAAGAGGTAGCTGTTTATTGCCTATATTGGAATAAAAAACAGTAAGATAAAAAATGTTCAATTTTGCGAGAACGTGAGATTTTGTGAGGATGCACCCCATCATTTTCAGAAAACTTGTAGATTGGAGGGCTAAAAAAAGAACAAGAATAGGCAATGCCCTTAAATCTGCAAGTATTTTTAAACTTGGACCAGGTGCTAAGTATAATGAAAGAAACAAACAAACAGGAAGGAATAATAAAGCAGTGACAACCAAAGTAAAGTAACTCTTCTAAGCTAAATACAAGAGGAAACACATTATGAGGAATAATAAAGTGACCAGGAAAACAAAAGAAAAGTAAATTTTCTAAGTAAGCTAGACTTAGTATGAAGCTAGAAGCTCATGTATGAAAAGTGTGCATTCTTTTCATAATCTAAAACTGATTGTGACATAAAAATCCCTTTAAGAACTGGAGAGATGGCTCAGTGGTTAAGTGTGCTTCCTTCATGAGCATCCTCCCAGGGTCTGAAGGGGGCTTAAGACTGAGTTCGAATCTCCATAACCCACATAAATAGCTGAGTGTGGCCACACATGTCTGTAACTCCAATCCAGTACCCCAGTATCTGGATGCAGCGGCATTCATGTACACCCTGTGGGATGTCCCACAAAGCAAAAACCCAGGAGTCGCTGGAGCTCCAGAAAAATGGCAAGCTGCAAGATCGGTAATAGACTTTCTGGCTCAAACAAGAATGGGAACAGAAAAGCAGAGCAACAAGTGGCACAGGGAGTGCACTCTGCTGCTGGCAAGCATGTCACAGGGGCACACACATGTGCAGACACATCATGCTTCACATATAAGCAAAAAAGGAAAATCACTTTTAAAAAATAAGCTAAGTTATGTTAAGGCTAATTTTTTTCCCCCTTATGTTCATTTAACATTTAACATTGGACTAGGTTGGTACCCCAGTGTAAAAATTTATGGTTAGTAAAAATTGTCTTAAGCCTCAGGAAAAACAGAGGAATATTTTAAAAGTTCAGTTTTATCATTTTAGATCAGCTAACAAAACCTGTTATCAAAGAAAATGGAAGCCCTTGATGGCTTTCCACAGAAAACTTCCATGAGCACGGAACTCAATAATGAAAGAAAACTACCAAAGAAATGCCCAGAGATGCCTTCCTGGCTTTGAAGGAATGTTGTAAACTACTGACTGTCTCATAAACCAAGCTCAACCAAGAAAAAATATACAAATATATATACATATATAATATATATATATATAATACATATATTATATATAATATAACAAATATAATATATATATATATATATACACACATACATACATACACATACATACAAATATAACTGAAGAATCACAGAACAAAAGATACATGCTTTAAGAAGAAAGATGTCTACAGCAACTGGGGGAAATTATTCCAGTCTCTTTTATCAATCTATACACACCCATTTTTAAAACTCTAGGAAAGGAACTGCAAGGCAGGGTTATCTACACTCCTTACAAGTACTCTTTTGGCACTTAAACTGGCATGAAGCCACACTATGGGCTCCTTTCTGAAGTTCAGATTCATGAACACCCAGACTCTGATTTGCAACCTGAGCTTGACACTTAAGACTGCATCAAAGGAGGGAGTAACAGGAGGAAGATTCTGGGCTCAATGCTACACTTGCATCAACTGTTGTGCATCCTGAAATGAAAAGCACTGAGAAATTACAACTAACCTTTCCTCTCAGCTGGGAGGAAACAAAACAGGAATGTCCTATCTACAGCCCAAATTCTAGGAAAAGGCAAACAGTGAAGAAACAAGAGTGAGGAGATAGAGCAGCAGGGACCAGAACTTCTGGAACACTGCATCTCTTCATGAAGGATGGAGCTCCCACACTGAGCAGCAGAGGCAATCACAACCACATCAGTTCTAGAATCCTTTGCAGCTTTAACAGAGGAGTGTTAATCAGCCATTGCCTGGGTCACAGGAATTTTGCTTCTGGGCTTCGCCTAGCTCAGAAGTAAGTATCTGACATGTCAAAGCCCAGGCTGTTGGGACCTGCCTTCTACCTTCAGTTACTGCTGTGTGTTTGCTTTCCAAGTTCCGATTACCAATGTGTTACTTAAGTCACCCTGAGCTCCTTGACGTGGCCAGCAAGGGCTTTTCAGAAGAGTCAGTGAAGTGGGAGAAGGCCTGTGAGCTGACATGCTTGTCTACTGGCAGTCAACCCCGAAAGTGCCCTTTTCAGGAAGAGCCTTGGGAGGGGAACAAGGGGACTCAGGAGAGCCCCTAAATGCTGTAATCCACCTTTCCAGTGACTCCATTCTGGGCTACACCCAACTGGAGGCACTTCCTTGTGAGATTTTAAAAATTGCCTTTGTGAATTCACTGCTACCTTAGAGCAGCGGCTCTCAGTGGAGACTCTGGCCCTCAGTGGATATCTTGGCAATGTCTGGAGACATTTTTGAGTCCCACAATAGGAAAGAAGGAGCTTTCAGGCCCTTCATGGACAGAGGTCAAGGGTGCTAAACATCGCATAACACAGTACAGTCTTCCACAAGCAAAATTACTCAGTCCAAAATATCCAAAGTGCTTGGCCTCAGAAACCTTGATTCACCCTGCCCCAGGGCAAACACACACCACAGCCACTGAACCAAAGAACCAAGAATTCTGTGACCACACGGACAAGGAATTTTGCTAGTTGGAAAGTTGAGCAGCCTTATAAAGAATGATTCTGGTGCTGGAGAGATGGTTGAGTGGTAAAGACCTTGCTGCATAAGTGTTACAAACTGAATTCTAATCGTGCCTTTAATCTCAGACCATATCAATGGGGAAGGTAGAGACACGAGAATCCCAGAAGCTTGTGGGCCAGCTAGCCTAGAGTTTTGTAGCAGTGACCAACAGCTATCCTATCTCAAACAAGGTGAAAGGCAAGGATCAACACGTGGAGCTCTCCTCTGACCTCCACATGCACACCACAGCATGTGCACACGTACACACAACACAAATAAAAATGATTGTGAACAAAATACACATTCCACAATGGAGCCATTTCTTCTCTCTTGCTCTTTTCCAATCCTCATAGATCCAAACAAAGAAGACACAGCTCAGCTAAAGAGGTAACATAAGCATTGTATTAGCTAGTTAAGAAAACTACCACTGACAAAATGTGAATTTGCATGGACAGAAACTACACTAAACATGCTCAGCTGGGGGGATGTTCAGTGGTAGAACACTTGCTTAGCATGTCCATGCCTAGCAAGCCATATTTCAAGATACTAACTAACCAAATAAAACTATGGGCGTTCACATTTACTTACTAACTTCACAGGTCTAATTCTAAGGAAATCAAGGCTCAGGAACCTTCACCAAAATCTGCAAGTTCTAAGGAATTTGGAGAACCAAAGAGACCTTGGTATCATCTTATTGAGCATTTTCCAAATTATGGACTGTGATCCATTAATTATAAAATCAATTTACTATGTTATAACACATAGTTTAAATGCAAATGAAATCTGACAAGAAATAGGATGGCAAAGATAGTTTCATGAAGTTTTTCTAGTTGTTAATACTTAAAAAAACAAACCACCCAAAGCTATCAGTATAGCTGAGGTATCACTATGATGAGGAAATGGGCCAAGGGACGGGAGGTTACATGTGTTCGGGGCTCTGGAAACAAAATACAATGTGTTATTAAGTTCATGCCTCAGCCAGCAGCAGAGCCTCAGCCTGAGTGATTAGGGGAGATCAAGAAAGAGGTGGTGGGCTGGAGAGATTGCTCAGTGGTTAAGGTGCTCTCCTGCATAGCCTAACTCTGTGTTTGAATCCCCAGTACCCACGTAGAGCCAGATGCACAAAGTGGAGTACACAACTGCAGTTCAGTTTGCAGTGGCCCTGGTGTGCTCATTCTCTCTCTCGCTTGCTCTAATAAATAAATAAAACTAAGTCTTAAAAAAAAAAAAAAAAAGCTGGTGCTGGGAAAGGCTATCATCATCTGAGATGTGCCCTAGCCTGACATCCTCACTGCAGTGTGACAAGTAAAGGAGCTAAGAAGGTGGCTTGTGGGATCGTCAGGGAAGAGGCCTGGGTCAAGTCCCGTTGCTCTTTCTCTTCTGACCATGAGTTTGTCAGCTTCAGAGACTTGCTAATACAAAAGAGGGCATTTACTATTTTAAAAGGTATCTCATAAATGAGGCTTACTCTAGGATCAGCTATAGATTTTTGTTTGAGTGAAACACTAAAAACCCAGTCATTAGAAAAGTAGCCAAAGACCGATGGAGCAGGCTATATATATCGAGTGTTCCTGTAGGAGACAGCTCTATAGAGATTTTGGCCGGAGCAGGGTAAGTTAGCAACCCTATGTTTTGCTTAGGGTGCTGCTAAATTTCCCTTCAACTTACTTTCCTTCCTGGTTGAAGGAGCCTGAACTAAGGCTGGTAGTTCTGGGATTTGTTCTATATGACAAAGATGGGTGACTTCAAACCAGGTGTGGTGTTGTACACTCCTTTAATCCCAGCACTCAAGAGGCAGAGGTAGGAAGATTGCTGGGAGTTCGAGGCCACTCTGAGACTACATAGTGAATTCCTGGTCAGCCTAGACTACAGTGAAACCCTACCTCAAAAAAACCCCCCAAAGAGGGCTGGAGAGATAGCTTAGCAGTTAAGGTGTTTACCTGCAAAGCCAAAAGATCGCAGTTTGATTCTCCAGGACCCATATAAGCTGGATGCACAAGGGGGTGCATGCACCTGGAGTTCATCTGCAGTGGCTAGAGGCCCTGGTGCACCCATTCTTTCTCTCTCTCTCAAATTAATAAAGAAAAAATATTTTTTAAAAAAGTAAAAGAAAAACCATACACAAATACACACACAATAAAAGATGGGTGACTTCCAGATTGCCTTTACAGGCCAGAAAATGCAAACGTGCCTCTTCCTATGCCCCACCTGCAGAGGGTAGCACTGAGAGGAGTGGGTGAGACATGTTGCTCTATCCCCTTCCAACCACACTGATACCACCAATTTCTGAAGGATAGGAAGGAGGTACAAGGGCCTGGAATAAACTCAGGCTGATTTCAACTCACAACCCCAACATGCAAACACCAAAAAGCAACTCCATCAGACTTAAGCAATACTCACACATTCCTAGCAAAAAAGAGTAGAGGTTCAGAGAGCACAGCTGGAGTCCAGGAGCAAGACAACTACCAGGACAGGCGAGAGCAGTTTAGGACAAGTTTCTCAGGGGATCTGCATTTATCAAGCAGATGCAGAAGAGGTCATGAAGGTAGGACAGAAGCTGGCACAATCCTTGAACTGGGGTTTCGGGCCACTTGAGGCACTAAGATGGTTTCTCACAGTCCAGAACCCACCACTTAACCCCCAGAAGGTTTCTGTAGCACTCTACAGTGCAAGGCCTAAGCAGAAGTGATGCTCAACATAGGCTTGTAGGAAAAGGCCAGAGGAGATGATGAGGGCCTTTCTGCATGGCAGACAGTAGGCAAGGAAATGTTCCCCCTGAACGTAGGCCTGGCATGTTGCTCCAGCTAGACAGAGACCCCACTGACTGCTGGCCTCTTTATGCAGAACACTTTTTATTCAGCACCTGATTCAGGGGCCTGTGGCAGCACCCTAAGCAAAACATAGGGTTGCTAACTTACCCTGCTCCGGCCAAAATCTCTATAGAGCTGTCTCCTACAGGAACACTCGATATATATAGCCTGCTCCATCGGTCTTTGGCTACTTTTCTAATGACTGCTGCTTACTTATTTCATATGTAAGACTCCCACAGCAATTCAAAAGAACTGTCCTTACTTGCTTAATCAGACAGTAATACTAAGAGTCACATCAGAACCCTCAAGGTTTTTTCCAAGTTACAATTCTTTCTTGCATGAAATGCCTGTCACTCAAAATAAAAAGTTGTTGATTGTTCAACTAAATTCCTGCTAATCAATGTCACGAGAAATCACACTTAACTAAGTATCTAGGGAACAGCCTGGTCCAAAATCTTCTTGCTTTTGTAGTTCTGAGCGACATTTCACAGGACTTCACATCAGTATAAGGAACTGGAGCAACACTGGCTAACCTTCAGAACCTTGTACCATTCTAGGCCTTTCAGTGCCTAGAATGAAGGTTCCTGGTTAGTGTAGAATCCTGACAGTGTGGTGCAGCCCAGCATGAGCCAACAACAATACAGGCACAATGAGAGACAAGTTCTTAAATGGTTTTAAAAAGGAATTGGGGGTGGGGGAAAGACAAGTTTCTCGAGACTTGCTAATTATATGAAATTCAAATTCCAGATCTACAAAAGGTTTTGTTGGCCCAGCCGCAGCTGCCAACTTTCATTTTATCCACTAGTCTTCACGCCAGTATGGCAGAGCTGACGGAGACCACACAGTCTGAAATATTAACGTTGGGCCTTCACAGAAAATGTGTGCTGTTATACTGACACATGCCAAGTTTTTACCTCTGAGCTTGCTGTTGTCTCTGTGTGAAAGCTTTGGCGTTGCATGGCCATTCCTCGCCCTTTGGTCCTGGTTCAATGTTACTTACTCTAGTGGGCCTTTCTTGACTTTCTAGAGAAACTTAGCAGAGCTTTACCCTGTCTCTCTCCTTCCTGGCTCTTCAAGCTCTCTTGTTGGTTCATTTGTGAGCCATCTTTATGAGAAATGCAAGCTTCCTGGGCTGAGGACATGACTTATCAGTTAAAAGCACTTGTTTGCAAAGCCTGCTGGCCTAGGTTCAATTTCCCAGCACCCACATTAAGCTAGACGTATAAAATGGCACCTGCATTTGGAGTCTATTTGCAGCAGTGAAAGCTCTAGGCATCCATTATCATTCTCTCTCCCTCTCTCAAATAATAACTAGTAACACTAATAATAATAAAAGAGATGAATGCTTCCTAAAGATGACAAGCCTATGTACACATCACTTGCCTTCCAGTGCCTTAAAACGCACAGACCATGCTTCTCATGTAAACAAAGCCACACAGCACTCAGACCCACATTGCCACTGGAGACTGAAGCAGAGGAGGCTGTCCTGTCTTTGGGCAACAAAATATAGCTTGTAATATGCCAATCATGAAACCAGACAAAACCAACAGTGCTTCTCAACAGTTTAAGAGGTGATATATACTAAGTCAGGCTGAAAGCTAAGAACAGGATGTGTTTCATGCCAAAAGGAAGGAAAATAGGCTCTAGCACCTCATGACTGCTGGGCACCAAGGGACAGGTGTCCAGCACCTGCTCTGTCCCTCCTACCCCAGTCTGTGCAGGTCTGTAGCAGTAGCCTGGCATTCCAGCAGTACTCTACCCCCATTAAAACACAACCCAAAATCTATAAATACTTTTAAACATTTTAAAGCTCTTTTAAACATTTATTAAAAATGAGTCTTCAGCTGGGTGTGGTGGTACACTCCTTTAATCCCAGCTCTCAGGAGGCAAAGGTAGAAGGATCACTATGAGTTTGAGACCACCCTGAGACTACATGGTGAGTTCCAGGTCAGCCTGGGCAAGAGCGAGACCCTACCTTGAAAACAACAAAAACAAAAACATAAAAACAGACTGCAATAAGCAAACAGAAATAGTTATCTTGCTCTTACACATCTTTAGTAGTTGCTATGCATTTTATAGTTATGGCACACCTCAACTCAAAAGAGCTACATTTCAGGCTGGAGAGATGGCTTATAGGTTAAGGCACTTGCCTGTAAAGCCTAAGGACCCAGGTTTGATTCCTCAGAACCCACATAAGCCAAAAGCACATGGTGGCACAAGCATCTGGAATTCCTTTGCAGTGTCTAGAGGCCCTGCGTAGTCATTCTCTCACTCAGAAAGAAAGAAAAGAGCCAGGCGTGGTGGTGCATGCCTTTAATCCCAGCACTTGGGAGGCAGAGGTAGGAGGATCACGTGAGTTCAAGGCCACCCTGAGACTCCATAGTGAATTCCAGGTCAGCCTGAGCTAGAGTGAGACCCTACCTCGAAAAAAAAAAAAAAAGAAAGAAAGAAAGGAGGGAGAGAGGGAGGGAAGGAGGGAAAGAGGCAGGCAGAAAGGAAAGAAGGAAGGCAGGAAGGAAGAGAGTACACTGCAAGTGCTCACCGACCATAGGTGCTAATGGCTGCTACACTGGGCTGAAAGTTTGAAAATGCTGTTATTTTCGAGGTAGGCTCTCACTGCAGCCCAGGCTGACCTGGAATTCACTATGTAGTCTCAGGATGGCCTTGAACTCACAGTGATCCTCTTACCTCTGTCTCCCAAAGGTATGCGCTACCATGCCTGGATTCAAGTTATTTTCATTTTAGGAGTTGTATATATAAAAGCTTTTCTCTTTAAGCTTTTGTGCTTTATTTCAAATGACAAAAATACATTAAATATTTATTGTTTTGTACTTTTAAAATCTGGAATTCATTTTCAGGTTCATACTGCATTCTTCCCAGTAAGCTACAAGATATTAAAGGACCACATCATATTGCTTTTCAACAGCACAGTTTTACTTTTCCAACCATGGCTGCTAGATTCAGTTTTCATTTCCTTTCCATGTGGTTTCTTTCCTGTCCTGGCTGAGCACAGTGGGGATGCTCCTACACATCTAAACTGAGCACAGGCTATTCTGTCCATGGCTTAACTCGAACACTCCACCCTGCTGCTGAAGTCTTAAGGCACATCTTTGTGATTTGAGGGAGCAAATGTAGGAGCTCCAAATAGTTCTAAGTATAAGAGTGATTAGAAATGCGGGAGAAGCAGGAGGGAGCAGCTCACCTCTGGCCTACAGCCCAGCTCATCACTTATAGTACAGGGCATTTTGCTAATGGCAACTGCAGGTTCCATAGCTCGAGGCTGCAGTGGAATCACCACCTCCACTACCAGGGGACCTGCAGTTTAAACCTACAGTTACCTCTGCATCTTGTTTGTGGAGACCGTAAGTCTGCTGCAGGCTCTGCAGAGTTCGGGGACTCAGAGTCTTCTGCTTTAAGAGATGCTCCAGAAGCAAGATCAGCTGGTCTGGAAGAAGCTGAGGGCAAAACAAACAGCCTGTGAAAACACTGACATGAAATTAGAGTCAAGCTTCAGAACAAGAAGGCAAAGCCAGGGCAACCTGGGTACTTTCAGCAAACGACTGGGAAACTGGAAGACCGCAGCAGTGACTGTCACAAAACCTCCTATTTGCGCTGGCTGTAATCCCCATGATACTATTTCATGAGGTCTGGCGAAGCCTTGTTTTCCATGGCTTTTCATGTAGGTTTCCACGTAGCACAGACCAAAATGGTGTTTGTATGAAGACATTAGTGTGATTTATGAGATCCTTGTCTTATGGCAAACTCATGCTAAAGACTCATTCAGCCTAGACAAAGGTTCAAAAAGCCATTCAATTTTAGACAAGCTCACAGAAATTTGCCAGAAATAAAAAGGTTTAGATTTCTTTTTGACCACACAAACCCTGCAAATATGCCTGTTGTACCCAGAGAAACAAAAAGCTCATAATGGAACAATTATTATGCCTCACAACCCCTCCATCATAAAAATCCAAGTTTATAATTTGTGAGATTGTAATATACTAAAAAACTTTTTAAAAGCTCTACACAACTACACACACACCAGTGCACACACATAAACACATACACCGTTATCTCTATCACCTGATTTTCACATATGACAGATCAAAATGGTTATTACCAGTTAAGGGCAAAGACAGGGAGGGAGAAATCTTTATGTGGTACAAATATAAAACAAACAGTATCTGTGAAACCAAGAATAGTGTGTGTGTGTGTGTGTGTGTGTGTGTGTGTGTGTGTGTGTGACTGGCTGTCCCTTCCCACTAGGCCACAGTGCTCAACTGGGAGCCATGCCCTGCTAGGCACTGCTTTAAGGTTACATCAACCCAACAGTGCAGTAGAGGGGGAAAGAAAACTCAATCTTAGATACACCTGTAGGAAGAAAGACACATTTTAACTGTTTTAAAATTACTACTATAAGTTCCAGCAGTCTCTGCACTTGGCTTCCCTCCAGCATTGCTTATACCCAGATAATCCTTGTCAATGAACCAAAATTCACAGATCTGGAGGTCAATAGAGGATCAACAGAAGGTAAGAACACCTAGATTTTAACTGCCACTTTCTGTTACTCAAAAGAAATTAAAAGACTGGCTTCTTTCCCTACTTTCCTTCACCTTTTCATCTGCAAACATGCACTCTGCCTGAACTCTCTCCCCACCCGTCCCCAAAATAAGCATGTTAGGAAATTGTAGACAACATGTACAACACTCCATGTAATTTCACACACAAAAAAAGCACCTCTTACATTTCTTATCTCACCTTTCCAAGTCCTAATAAACTCCAGGTCCCCAGAGATGGCAGATGGGTAGACAGATACAAGAGCACATTAGTGATTCATGGGTATATTATCTCACAGTACCATTTCATCCCACAGTAATGCTGGCTGCAGGAGAGACTGGGAAACTCTAGAGAGATCCCATTGCCATCAGCATTGACCTCTGATGTCCCATACAAGGACTCAAAGAGTGACTAACAGTTTCCTTTCTTTAGAAGTCATGTGGTTATGTTTTAAAGATATTAAATTACTATATAAGTATCAGGATCAAAAATAGCAGTCTTCATTTTTCTACAGTTTTTGGATACAAGGCTGTTTTTGTATTTTTTTTAACTGTTGTTTATTTTTATTTATTTATTTGAGAGAGAGAGAGACAGAGAAAGAGGCAGAGTGTGTGTGTGTATGTGAATGGGCATAACAGGGCTCCAGCCACTGCAAACGAACTCCAGATGCATGTGCCCCCTTGTGCATCTGGCTTATTTGGGTCTGGGGAGTTGAACCTTGGTTCTTTGTCTTTACAGGCAAATGCCTTAACTGCTAAGCCATCTCTCCAGTCCCTTTGTTCCTCTTTCTAAAGTCCCCAGGCTGGTCCCTTGTACCCTCCCCATCAGACCCCACAATGTTCCAAGGAAGGCCCTTTTCTGTCAAGGTCTTGGGTTTGGCTTTTTAGTTCTTTATCTGCTCTTGGAAAGACACACCCTAAAACCCCTCCTCTGACAGCTGAATTCTCATCACAGTGCCTTTCCTTTTTCCTCAGTTAGGGCCTCCCTCAAGCTACCCCACTTTCCCTGGCTTTGCACTGGCAGCAGCTGAAATTCTCCTAGTGCCTGACCCGGGTTTCCTGCTAGGGAAGCCTATCTCCCTCTTAACAGCCGAGGGTGTGGGAACCAGACAGTAACAACCCCTAGTAATGTGCGGGTGCAGGGGAGCCCCAGATTGAGTCAGAGAAGTCCAGCTTGCCTCACAACCCTCTGACAGACACTGTCCAACAGACAGGTGGTGTTTCTAGAGGCAGAGGGCAACAACAGCTGAATGACAAGGTCCCTCTAGAGCAAAAGAGGCTCTGGGAATGGGCTGCCTGATCCCACATAGGACTCCCTTTTAAGGGTGGTGGCCTTTGTTCAGGGCAGCAGAAGCAAGCCTTGCTGATCTGAAGAAGTGCTCATGGAAGGGAAAGAGTAGAAAGAACATCTCCCTATTACGTGCTTGTGCATCCACACAGACTGTTAGACTGTTTGGGACTTGGTGTAAGCTAAGATCATGGAGGAGAGAACTCTTGAGTAAGACAGCTAGCCAAGTCCTCTCCTGATCCCACTTGGCTTCAACCAAAGCACACGATTCCAGTTAAATCTGAGAACTGATAATACATAAGCCCAACAAAATGCCTGGACTCCCACCTGCGCCCCTCAGTTTTCTTCCCAGCAGAACTTACACATCTGCACACACAAACAGAATCCAAAGGATCACTGAAAGCTTTTGTTCTCTCAAATTGACGCAATGGAAATATTTAAAGCTAAGCCTCTTGACTTAGTATAGACAGCTGAGGCGGAAGGGAGGTTTGGAGGGAGTACAGAGGCAGTCAAACCTTTAGGGCTCTTTCCTAAGTTTAATTGGCTCTCACTAGAAGGAGGGAAAGAGCAAGGGTGCACACCCGCTCCAGGAATCCACTGCTCCTTAAGGGAAGGCACAGACACCCTGCTGCAAGAGTGGGCTTGTTCAGAGGCGGGAAGAAGACAATAGGGACCTGCACAGCCACACGGAACACTCTTCATTCACACAGACAGATTTCAGCTAGTGCAGCTTTTACAATGGACTGGGGAGAGACGTTAGTGACAACCTGTAACCACCTGGCTCTCAATTGCAACTCTCCAATTCGTGGGAAAAGTGGACTTTCTAAACAATGAAGAAAGTAAAGAAAATTAGTGACTTAATGCTGGTTTAGTCCACAGATCAAATTATCTTTCATTCACAATTCACATGATATCATTATAATCAGAGATTACAGGACCAGAAAAGAGGGCACTGTAATAAGAATGTGGCAAGAAGCTACACTTTAATACAACACACTTCCCTTTGAACAATAAACATCTGCTCCCTGACAAATCACTCTACAGTGAAAAAGAAATACACGATAAGCCAGAATGTTCACAAAGTGACTGAAAGCTCACGTAGGAACAAGCGTGCCGGGAAGGAGGGAGGGAGGCAGTGCTGGGCAGCAAGGCCCGCCCTGCCAACTGGTGCAGGATCATCCCACTCCCACCCACGTAGAAATCAAATCAAATTTCACATGACTTCTGAGCCAACTGTGTGCTAATACAGCAGTACTGTGGAAGACAGATAGGGTTTTAGCTATACTGTGGTGTGATTTAAAAAAAAAAACAAAAAAAACAGCCCAAGCCTATGAGCGTTATTTCCCATGGAAGCCACACCTTAAAACACTGCAGAAAGTGCACCTTTCTTTCTGGGGTCTAACAGCACTCATATGCACAGTTTCAACAAGGACAGGAATAGAAAATTCTTTCCTTTATTTGCACAAAGGATTCATGATGAGGTTATTATTTTTTCCATATGGGGAACAGCTCAGTATTTTAAAATTTCATCTGCCTCAGAAACTCAGACAAAATAAGACCATGGATGTCAAAGTTATGTAGGTACTTGAAAGAGAACTGTACAGGCCTGTACAACTTACTCATGAATGTGAGCAACAAAATGTAGGAGAAGATCACTTTACCAGTCTGTATTCTTACCATAAACATGGATGATTTCACAGTTGTTAACTACTGAGAAATATACAAAGAAGGAAGTTTACTTCAACTTTTTCCATTCAACTTAAGAATCGAGGCACAGAACATGCCTATTTGACTGCTTTAAAGTTTCCACACAGACTCTTGGTGAGAAAATCCACATTTTCAAACCTACCCTCAAATACAAGCAGCACAAAGGAGAAAGCGGACTTCTTGAGCCTCTCAGAGCTGTCACAGGACAGTGTGAGCATGGGTGTGGCGGGACACTGGTCACGGCTCACAGAAGACCACCCACACAACTATAGCCCTCCCCCTTCTCGTCCACAGGCACATGATGCAGCAAAAGCCCGCTTATCTCCCAGCTCAGAAACATCTTACCATTAGGCTTCTACAGGCAGAACTTGTGACAGGGACCAGGGACACACAAACATGCCTCAGAAGGCCACGGAGAGTCCCTGAGCCCCTCCACTGCCTCACACAGGAGGAAGCCGGTGCAGCTCCCAGCTGGCCAGCCCAGACTAACACTGCCAGGGAATGTCAGTGGTGTGGGTTCTATTATTACCCCATTATCACTCTGGGATCTGTGCCTAAATGAAGCAGGCTTCCTCTCAGAGCCATTTCCTTTTATCCTGGCAGGAGACTAAAAGCAGATCAATGGGGCAATGCATATGATGTCACTTCAATTTACAGCAACAGCCTCCCCCAACCTTCAGTCTGTTTCTGAAACACACAGAAAGATCAAGTCTTCCCAAAAATGGTTAAAAAATGCTTAAGGAGCATGCATCTTCCAGAAAAGCATTCTCTGCTATATTTGTCTATGTTACTACGGCAGGAATTGTTTACACAGAATAAAAACAGAAGAAATGGGGGAGGGAGAAAAAAAATCTCAGATTCTCCTGTAGGCTGTCTTGCTGGCTGAAATTCAATCCAAGCAGGGGCCAAGGCTGAGCCAGAATGGATGACCTTTCAAAGTCATGTACAAAGGCCGAAGGTAATCTCACAAATACAAGATGCCTTTCATTTTTGTGAGCTTCTTTTTTTTGAGATAGGGTCTTACTCTAGCTCAGGCTGACCTGCAATTCACTATGTAGTTTCAGGGTAGCCTCGAATTTAAGACAATCCTTTTACCACTGCCTCCCAAGTGCTGGGATTAAAGGCTTGCACCACCACACCCGGTGCCTTTCATTTTTATAATCTGGTAAATTCCTTGCCACTGTTTTCAGGCAGCACAACCACCAGTCAGCTCTCAGTCCACCCCATGGTCCATAGGTGTGGGAAGAAACAACTTCATCTCCCACCAGGCTACGATGAATGGAGCCCAAGAACTCTGAACAAGATAAGCTCAAACTCTCTCTGTGGAGTGAATTTTCACATGGTGATTTTGCCAATGGGACAAAATAAGAATTTATAACTGATAAAAGTCCTCAAGACAAAAAAAAATATTATAAAAAAAAAAGTCCTCAAGACAAAGAAGAGTTGTTCTTTCTCCCAACAAGAAACACAAAATGCAAAGCTAGGGATACCCATGGTCTACATAAAACAATGTCCCGAAAACATTTCCTTCCATTTCTGCAAGTTTTTGTTTGTTTGTTTGTTTGTTTGTTTTGTTTTGTTTTTTGAGATACAGTCTCACTCTAGCCCAGGCTGACCTGGAATTCATTCTGTATTAAGGTGGCCTTGAACTCATGGTAGTACTCCTACCTCTGCCTCCTGAGTGCTGGGATTAAAGGTGTGTGCCACTGCACCTGGCTTCTCTGTAGGTTTAAAAAATATATTTTTTATTTGTATTTATTTATCTATCTATTTATTTGTTTATTTATTAGGTAGAGAGAAAGAGAGAGAATGAGCATATCAGGGCCTCTATCCACTGCAAACTCCAGACACATGCGCCACTTTGTGAAGCTGGCTTACATAGGTACTAGGGAATTGAACCTGGGTCCTTATACTTCACAGGCAAGGGCCTTAACTGTTAAGCCATCTCTCCATCCCTTCTGTAACTTTATTTATTTATTTAGAGAGAGAGAAAGGCAAAGAGAGAGAATGGGTGTGCCAGGGCCTTCAGTACTGCAAATGAACTCCAGACACGTGTGCCCCCTTGTATGCATGTGTGACAGTGTGCTCTCATGTTGCTGTGTGTCTGGCTTACCTGGGACCTGGATATTTGCACAGGAGTTCTTAGGCTTCGCAGGCAAGGCCTTTACTGCTAAGCCATCTTTCCAGCCCCCTTCTGTAACTTTTTAATGGTTCACCTTTCTAGTTAATAACAGTAATCTCATCCAATGCACATAGGTGCAGGTCTACACAAGACCTACTGTCAACTAGAAGACATGACAATTAAAATGTCTTTAGTCTACATTGGTAACCTGTGTACAAGAAAACATACTTGGCTTGAGTTGCTAAAGCATACCTATTCTCTGCAGCATGTTATCTAAAAACGAAACCAACCAACCAACCAACCAAGAAACAAACAAAAAGCCCATACCAGATGTGATGGTACACATCTTTGATCCCAGCAGAGGTAGGAGGATCACTCTGAGTTTGAGGCCAGCCTGAGACTACCTACTGAATTCCAGGTCCGCCTGGGCTAGAACAAGAACCTACCTCAAAAACAAACAAACAAACAAACAAAATACCCAGCACATTTTTTAACAGATCATTTAAAAGAACTACCCAAATTAAAGACTAAAATATTGAATATGAAATATGCATTATGTTGGAGTCATAAAACCAAGTTTGCCAGGAAATATGAAGAGTGCCAAAAAGAGATTTTTTCTTTAAATAAAGGAACGATCTGGGTGTGGTGATACACATCTTTAATCCCATATAAGGCTGAGCTAGGAGGATCACTATGTGTTTGGGGCCAGCCTGGGCTACAGAGTGAGTTTCAGGTCAGCCTGGACTAAAGTAAGATTCTGTCTCAACAAAAACAAAACAAAGCAAAAAATATTAAAAATGAAAATAAAGGAATCAAGCAAGGAGCACAGAATCTCCCAGAAGAGCAGTAGTTCAGACTGTCAGGCGTCGTCAGCCAGTGTCCAGAGCCAGGCTCTAGAAACAGCTCTTGTATGCGTGGCAGTTAAGAGAAAGGGAAGATAGCATGTTGTACCTTTGGAAAACACTTGCAAAAGCTGCAGTTTAAAAAGACAAATGCACTTTCCAGTTATGGTTTGGTCAGGATGCTTCCCAAAGGGACACCCTGGGGACCCTCAATGCACCACCATAGGGATCTGTTTCAGGTTGCAAGAGTCAAACTGTTATGTGCTGTTACTTTTAACTTTTCATAAAAGCATTATCCAAACTACAAGCAGTCCAATACAAAGCTTATTATGTATACTGTATCAAATGCAATCATCTTGTCTTTTGTAGCCACATGTACACTGAAAATTTATGTTATTACATATTTTGGAAACTAAATCACTGTAAACACTCAAATTGACAATTTCCAGTCATTTTACAAGGGTGCAGGGTGTTTTCAGGTCTCTTTCCTGCCTGGAATCTTCCAGGCTCACTGCAATGAGGCCACAGGGAAAACATTCCCAATGTGAATTTTATGCTTCTCAAGAAAACCAACACTCAGGAACAAGAAGTCCTTAGTGCTGCAGGAGATCTCCAGCACAGCAGTGGTGTGTTCAAAGAATGACTCCTTGAACCACTTCTAGAGAACTGGAAGACTTTATGGTATCAGAAAATACTGCGACTTTTTATGTTCACATTTTTTTCACTGAAATTTCCTTTTTGTTTCCTTCAATGCTCTTACCTAAACCAATAAGTGGTCTTAAAGCCTGGTGTGTACTCATCTTGTATATATGTAATTTTTAAAAAATTTTTATTTATTTGAGAGCAATAGTCAGAGAGAGAGAGAGAAACGGGTGCGCCAGGGCCTCCAGCCACTGCAAATGAACTCCAGATGCGTGCACCCCCTTGTGCATCTGACTAATGTGGTTCCTGGGGAATCAAGCCTCGAACTGGGGTCCTTAGGCTTCACAGGCAAGCGCTTAGCCACTAAGCCATCTCTCCAGCCCTATATGTAAATTTTGATGAACCTGAACTCCTAATTTATTAGTCGTGATGTTTTCCAACTCTAAATCCTATTTATATACTAACTTATTTCACTCTAAAGTCCATCGTGTTAGCATACCTTTATTGTCAAAAGTGTCAGTTGGTTTTGAGCCAAAATATGGCACACAGCCACACAAGGGAACAGTATGCAATTGTTACAAAGAATGGGATGGGAAATGCTATGGGAGGGAGTTCAGAACAGAATATAGAGTATGCCTGAATTTGTTTAAAGTAACTCTAAAACACCTAGAAAGAGAACAAGAGTTTTTCCTCTGAGTAACCCACACATGCTACATCCAACCCCCCCCCCACTTTCTTTTTTTCTGCCCCAGCTCAAGCTGAAACAGTTTTCTTAAATCCTACTGCAAGTACTTCCTCATAACTAACTCAATATAGATCTGCTTAATGAAGAAATTCACAACTTCAACTAAATCTGAGTTCAGAAGTGTGTTTCCTATTCTTCCCTATGTGACTGTGCTCTGTCAAAGTCAGGTAATCTGTATAGGAATATTACAAAAGTAAGTAAAACTGGGTCAACACAAGATTCTTTCTTGTAACACCTGCTTGAGAGAAGGGCTTCAGCAGAGGCCCAGTTCCTCACAGATCTTCCAGCACTGGCATATCCTACAAACCTGCCCGGCGCTCTCCAGTTTGGGAGTGCTTATTATTGTACTTTAATAACACGCACCTTCAAATTCTGATCTCAATATTTCCACACATAGCTGAGTACAATACTATTTAGCAGAAAATACTAGTTGTGTGCAAGCAACAGTAGAAAGTCATGTTTCAGATGCTCTGTGAATCTACAGAGAGCACAGTCCCAGTCATGTTCTCAGACTTTTTTTTTATTTGAAAACATGCTACCAAATACCTTACAAATTTTTCAAAGGAAAATATAGTAACTATAATTTCATTCATGCACAAAATTTTCCCGTCTCCAAGTTCCTATGTTACTACAATATGTAAAATCAGGTAATCTGTGCAGGATTATTCCAAATATATGATTAACATTTAAGGAAGTAAGTATGCCAATACTAGATTCTTCCTTATAACACTTTCTTGAGTTTACTTTCCGCAGCCTTCCTTCTTGTCAAGAGTAGGAGAAGCCATGTACAGAGTGACTATGCTCACATTCATATAAATGCATGATGAACAGGCAGTCAAAACATGTGTGATCTTCCTCTAAGACACAAGTGTTAACAAATGAAATTTTCTGTAAGAACTGAGTTTTCTTACTGTCATCAGAATCTAATGTACAAAAGCTAGGATCCCCAAGTTTAAACGGGAAAAGCTGAGCTCAAATAAAATTGCATTTTAACTTCTGTAATAAAAATATACATTTTGGGGGGCTGGAAGGATGGCTTAGCGGTTAAGGTGCTTGCCTACAAAGCCAAAGGACCCAGGTTTGTTTCTCTAGGACCCAGGTAAGTCAGATGCACAAGGCGATGCATGTATCTGGAGTTGGTTTGCAGCGGCTGAAGGCCCTTGGTGTGCCGTTCTCTATCTGCCTCTTTTGTTCTCTCAAATAAATAAATACATTTTTTTAAATATATACATTTTAAAGAAAATTCCTTATATACTGAAACCAGACCTTGCTCACTTCATATGCAACCATCCCCATAATTCAGAGTTAAATGGTTATTAAGATGAAATAAGTGACTCAGAGAACATGGTAACAATGTCTGCAGTGACAGCCTCTATAAACACGGAGTTACTTAAATGACTCTGGACAAATAAATTTACAGAGATGCAAATGAAGGCTTTAACAGAAGTGTCTCTCACTTCTAAAGTACAACAAAGCTGAAGGATAAAGGTCAAATTTACCCACTAGAAGACTTCATGAACATTCTGTACAGTGATGATAACTCAAGTGACCTCCAATGGTAATGAACAGTAATCAATGAATTGACTCTGGTATTTTTTTTTTAAAAAGCCAATGGAGCTGACAAACTAGATTGTATGTGTAGTCCTAACAGGCCATTTAGCTCTATGAGCAAAAACTTAATAGCCTTGTTTAGAGAGCTGTTTGCTTTCCAGAACCTCTATGTTAAACTCACTACCAACAATTAAAATTTATAGCTTTAGAAAAGAAATCAAGCCAGCTACAAAGGCATGTCGGAACTAATGATAATAACAGGAGTGCCAACGAGAGGAAAAATACAAGCAACAGAAGCAGAGAGAAACCAAGTCACCCTCTGTGATCCTCAGACTAGATAAGCACTTCAGGTGTGGAAAGAAACACAGTGGGAAGCAGGGGACAACTGACAAACACATGCCACGGACGGTCACAGGCATTTACTCTGAACATTCCACTGATCCCAGTTCTGTCCTTCCTTCTTCACAGAGCGCAGTCATAAAGCACAAATATTTTTGGGGTCAGCTTTTACTTTCCTATCTTTGTTCCTACCAAATCCAAACTAACCATAAATTCTGGCCACATGTCTACCACTCACCAGGTGGTTTCTGTTGTAAAGTTGGTGCAAGCCATCTCCTTAAACATATGCATAGTCCAAACCACACCTACAGCAGAATGGTGGGAAGGTGGAAGAGGGTGTGGTGTCAGACTGCATGAATTACTGCTGGAAAAGCAAAGGAACAAAGTTATTTAATAAAAATGGGTATGGAATACTGCTGTACAAGCTTGTCCCCACAGTTTCAGTTTTCTTTCATGGGATGATTTCATGACTGCAGGCAGGCAGTCACATTGAACTGTTTTTACACACGTTTGGATTCCAGTCTGGACATTTTATACCCTGGATTAACTCTGAAGTTTTATGAGGAATAGAGCAAAAGGTCAACTTCTTAAAGGCCACTCTGACACTCTGTCATATTACAGAAAAGAAGTGAACAACTTCAGAAACTGAGGAAAAATTCCATAGACTTTCAAGAAATGTTTTGTTTATCCTTTAACTTTGTCCATTCTTTCTTAAGCCTGAACACCAGCTCAGCTAAAAGGAATGGCAGGGAACAGACCAGTGTATCCTGTGGGGAGATGACAGCAAAACCACTAGAAAAGAGGCCTTGCCAGGTTTGTTTATCCAAAGCTGTGCTATTCACAATGACTGAACAATTCATAAGTTAACATACAGGACAGAAACCACCACTAAGCAAGCAGCATGAAACAGTGTCATAAACGTGCACTTTCCAACAATGCTAGAATTCAGATCTTGCAGCCAGACAGCAAGTCTGGGAAAGGAGGTTTCACCTGCTGCCATGGGGGGAAAACTCTCCTAGTGAATTCAAACACATGAACCATGGTTTTCAAAAACGTGAAAGGGCAATAAAGCTACCAGCACTGAGCTAAGACTGAATCCCTGGAACACAGGTACTGGCATGAACACACGTGAACTCAACATGTGCTCTCCAGTGGCCTTTGGTGTTCTTAAGGTCTCCCAAACCCCTCCCAACAGACTTCCTAAGAACTCTACAGAAGCTGAAGTATTGCTGGTCTTTCTTCTGCCATGTTTGCAAAGGTATAAAGGGCTCCTTTAAGAAAATTCAGTGCATTTTAAAGGAATAATATACCTCACACTATGGAACAACTTTTGGAAAGCACGGGAAATGGTAGCAGTCTAAGTTTTGGATTATTTTAGTTGTAATGGAAATACTTATACAAAACTGTATTTCTAAGCTCCTCAGTATTCTAAAAGATCTATATAAATTAACCTAAACTCTTTCTCTTTAAAAAAGAAAACCATGTTTCATTTCTCCTTTAAAGAAAATTTTCTTCTATAACTAAAACTAAAAAGAACCTTTAGAATGCGCTAATTAGCACTTCTTTCCTCTTTCTTACAATTTCCATTATTTTGCTGTTAATTTACCAGCTATAACACACCTAGTATAATCTACACATTCTATTCCAAAGTCACGTTCATCTCACAGCTAATTAGTTTACACGTTGCATCTATGCATCAATACATCACAACGTATCCAAGTACGAGCAGTTGTGAAGTGTCGAGAACACAAAAGTGAAAAGTAACAAAGCAAAGCAACGTGAACATGCGGCGATCACAGACCGTGAGGAGCGGACAGACAGGTCTGTAAACTCGGCGCTGCGCGCTGAGAACCCTTTCCCGCAGCTTCTACGCTCTCTCAGCTGGAACTTCACAGAAGCAATCTTTGCTGCAGACAGAAAGAGACCCCCGCCTCCAGCAGGGCGACCAAACACCGTCGAGTCTCGGCGGACGCGGCTTTCCCTGCGCGTGGTGAGCGGCGGCCGTCTGTCCGTCCGTCCGGCTTCCACTAAGGACGCGCACGCGAGCGCACACGCACGCGCGAGACCGGGTTTCTGGAAACCAGGCAACCGCTGCACACTTCCTAAGGAAACCCGCTGGAAGCAGCGGCGATCGCAAGCGTCCCCGCGGCGGCCGCTCAGCTGACGTCTTCCCGGCGCCCGTGAGCGCGCGGGGCGCCGCTTCACTCACCTCGCTCGCTCGCGGGCCTCCAGGCTCCGGCCGGCGCTCCTCCTGCCCCCTCCCGCCTGCCGGGGCTGATATCTGGCGGCAGCCGCTCGCCCCGCCTCCTGCTCCGCCGGCCAATCCTCGCAAAGGCCGCCGCGCCCCGCCCCGCCCCCGCCGCCGGGCGGAGCCGCGTCCCGGGACACCGCGTCCCTGAGCGGCCACACCCCTGGCGGAGGGCCGCCGCCCCGCCCCGACAGCCCGCTCCCACCCGGCAATTACGGTAATTAGAAGTTCCCGGCTCAGCACTTGAACAATGCACCAACCCGTCCCGACACAGCCCGTAATTCAAATGGCTTTGAGAACAAAGGCGGTCATAGCTGTAGCAATTTTTCCTCTAATTTACAGAACGTGGGGACTTTCTCACTACACATGGTATTTAAAAAGTTTAACCTCTAGCATACACGCCACTTCATAAGGACTTCAGTGTTTCTGTGAAGAAAAAAAAAAACAAAAAATCTTGCTAGCTACAAACCAAGCGGGGAGGGGGAAGCAGGGAGGGGAAACTACTAGGGGCAGACACTAAAATAACAAAGTTTGAGTTCTCCTGCAACAACAAAGTTCCTACACCATCAGGTAACAATATACAAGATATACAAAGGGCGGGAGGGTGCAGTGTCTTCATACACCTTACAGTTCATGAAAACAAGTGGGGAATGAGCTAACCTGCCTGTTTTCTAGTAAATAATCTTAATAATTCTTAATCAGTAGAGGCGGAGGCTGCTTGACACTGACACTGAAATCAAACGCAAGGCTACCTGGTAGTGCAGAGAGAAAAATACAGGATGCCAGCAATGAGTTTTCCTGGATGCAAGGATAACTTTAATGTCAGAAACTTCTTGGCGATGCATTCCAAACAAAGGCAGAGCAGACAGAGCCCACCTCAGTAAAGGAAGTTATTTTCTCTGGAAAACAGTAGAAGTCCATTCACAAGTTCTAAGTATTTAATGATTTACTCCCGTTTTAAATACTCAGTGGAATTTTGTTGACTAAAACTAGATCCATAAAATATGTGCTTCAGAAAAAAATAAGGTGTCAAAATGAAAGCTTCCTCGTGCCTGATATGTCAGTACCCATTCACTCTCCAGAGTCACAGAGCCATTCAGAACAATCCCTGAACTCCGGGGTATGAGGGAATTCCTTTAAAGACGCAGGCAACGAACTACCCAAAGGGAAGAGAATGAAAAAACTACACACAAACTTGGCATGGACCAAGTTCTGCAAGTCTTCGCTTTCAATGTGGTTTCTCCTTCAAACAGACATTTTAAATTTTTCAGTTAATTATGGGTTTCAGTCCTCTTCCAGGCAGTTACTAGACTATGCTTTAAGGTTTCTCCATTTTTTAGGTGACGAAATCTAAATTATGGAAAACCAATTTAGCATCTTATTTTCTTACAAAATGTCTTTTTTTTTTGTTTGATAGCTATATTTGCCTTTCAGTTGAACACAACTTTATTAGGTTTAATTGAAATAATCATCTTATTTTTCAAAATAAAAAACAATTTCAAGTTTAAACAGTGTAAAGAAACAAATGCCAAACAAATGCTAATATAACTATCGCAGCTTAAAATTTTAATGCGTGGAAAAGAAAATACTTTAAAAGAATGTCTAAACTAACATTAAAATAACATTTTATTTCCCAAGAGCCTGGGAAATAAAAAATATAGATAGGACTCCCAAACACCTGTGGTATGGATCAATTAAACATGTGAGCCATTGAAAGAATACTCCTTCAGAGAAATATATTATCCACTCTAAATTGATCTTTTCCAAAATCTCCTAGACAAGATTTAGAAAATCTTTCTTAGATGAATTAATCTGTGTGCGAGGGAGAACACTCCTTTTAAATTTTAAATGTTAATATTCTCCATTGCTTAAGATCATTAGAAATCAGTTCCTCAAAAACATATTTTTTTCAGTTTGAAAATCTCTTGAGGTCTATCTACCTTTAGAAAACAGGCAGCATAAATAAATACACTACAATGAGACATTAGGAATAAAGACCCTTAACAAAGCACACAAAGTGGAGGTTAACATCCAGCACTCAGGTACCATGTTATCAGCCTTGTAACTTATGCACTTATTTTAACATGAGATTTTAAAAGGAAAGCCCTGCCTTGATTAAACTGCCAATTGAAAGCTCAAGGTAAATCTCTCTTTTGAAGGGTCTCGCTTCTTACTCATATTTGATCTAAAAGATTCCAGTACTATTTGTTCAGGCTATTTTTGTTTAATAATTTCCATTTCATTTGTCAGAAGCCAAATCAATGATCCTACTCCACGAAATCTTGATTTTTTTTTTTTTTTGACCTATATCTTACTGAGCAAGCTTCTATCTCCCTTCCTTTGCTCAGCAGGGCTGGCCACACTGCCCCTGCCCGTCACCCGGGCTGCAGCCTCTCTTCCGGGCAGGGCAGGCGGGGCCGCCAGGTCTGCCCCGGCCCACCGGCCACGTCTGCCACCCGCCCAGGCCGGCTCCACGACTTCACTACGTGAGCGTGGGCACTACGCTGTCGTCGTCCGTGGGGCATGTCTCCGAAAGCGACAACGACATACACAGATGGAGGAGACGGTAATTATGAGTGGCTCTTGGGGGGCGGCTGCGACACCGAAGCAGCCTGGGTCTGACCAAGGCCAGGTGTCCTGCCACGGTTCCCAGGAGCCCAGGAGGGCCGCCGGCCGCCAGCCGCCAAAGCCCTCCGTCCCGCGCAGGCACACGTGAAGGGGAAGAGTCGCACTTGCTGGAGCCCCATGCCTGCAACCCCTCCAGGGTGCAGGAGATGCAATGACTCACTCTCAAATCTATTAGCTTTCCTCTTGCTCAGCTCCAGGCACCGGAGGCCAAGCCTCCGGTCACCCCACAGGCACAAGGTCTGTGACACAATCCAGTGCTCCGGCTATCAGGAAACACCTGGCCCCACCTTTAGCTCCTTCCGGTCTTAGGACTCAGTTAGGTCCTAGGCCTGAACTTACTAAGGCCCACCTCCTCAGCAAGCTCCTCAAACACCAAAGGCACAGTCATGGGTGTGTAGGGTGAGGGTGCAGCCCACCATGCAACAGGGTGGGGTGTAAATCTAGTGGCCAAATGAGCTCCACTCTCCTACAGCTTGGCTAGGGGGCCTCACCACCAGGTAGGCTGGCTACAGCACAGCCCCCAGAGTCAAGGCTTACCTCAGCTTCCACCTCCACTCCACAGGCAGGAAAGGCCCCACATCACTCTTAGCCCTCCAGACACAATTTCTTGCCTTGGGTTTAATCTCCATTCATTCAGACATAGGCTGCTGCAACCCTGTCTTGCCACAGAAGAGAACTATTGCATGCTGGTGTGTATGCCAGAATTACCAGAGCTCCCTGCAAATCTGGGATGTGAGCTCTTCAGGATGCTCTCACCCAGCAGTGTTCTGAATTCATGTAACCTGTCTTGTAGTAGGAGCAAAGTTTTTAATCTTGGCCCATTAGCAGTGATTCTTTGCAACTAAATGATGAAAATCTGTTAAAACAGGATCAACTTTAAAAGAGAAAGTCAAAGACAATACACTTAAAAAAAAAAAAGCCTTACACATTTAATTTCACAGCCATTACAGGTAAATGTCATATCTATTTCAGGGACGTTTTTCTGGGAAGCTGTTGACAGCTTAACCACTGAAGCTCTGCTTTATGCAAATGAAGACAGTGCTTTTCTCCTAGAGTACTTCTCACCTGTTATCACCATGGCTGACTTTGCAATAATGGCCTGGTGCACAAACACTGCTATCCAAGGTCTGAAAAGAGAATGACTGGGGAAGGGATGGAAGAACTTGCATATGGCAGTTCCAACATAGAAAACGTGTACACATGTGGGCACTGAAAAGATGTTTCTATATTGAAAAACAGCATCATTTTAATTAAATATTAAAATATCCACATTCATTAAACAAATGATTAATTAAATTATTGGCAAATTGATAAACCTATAATTGGATTATTCTTTTTGAGAGAAATATCCCCCAACTAAAATTGTAAATAAAGTTTATGTCTGTCACTCAAAAGTATCCCTTATATGAGTAGCTAGCATGTTAGATATTACATAATATAGAAATCTCATTTAAACTTAAGATATGCATGGTCTCTTCTATTAGAGCATAAAATGTATATATACACACACATAAATTTATTTTTTCTTTTTTTATTAACAACTTACATGACTGTAAACAATATCCCATGGTAAGTAATGCCCTCCCTCCCCCCTACTCTCCCCTTTGAAACTCCATTCTCCATCATATCCCCTCCCCCTCTCAATCAGTCTCTATTTTATTTTGATGTCATGATCTTTTCCTCCTCTTATGATGGTCTTGTATAGGTAGTGTCAGGCACTGTGAAGTCATGGATATCCAGGCCATTTTTCACACACATAATTTTTCCTGAAAGTTTATGTAAAAAGCTACAGTGACTGAAAACCCATTTCTAATACCACACCCTGTCTGCCAACTACCTAATTCACTATTTTTCCTTTACCATTACCAACGTGCCCTGGTATGGTAGGCAGGAGAATGACCACATAAAATTTGTTTCTGAGGTTACCTGGCAAAGGGGAACTAAGGTTAGACATGGTGTTCAGACATAGCTCATCCACTAACCCTGCTGATTTAATACATGAGAGTGTCCTGAATTGTCCAGACAGAGAGAGTAGGCAGGAGAGAGCCTGAAACAGACCAGCCTTCTTAGAAAATGGAGGCCCCTGAAAGCTGGAAGAGGCAGGAAACCCTGCTGACACCCTGTTAACCTAGGGAGGCTGATTTTGGACTTCTGCCTTCCAGATACTGTGATTTGTTCTATGCTGCTAATGTAATTTGTTACACCAGCAGTAAGAAAATAATATATTTAAGTTCTTCTTATCAGCTTCAACCTGTCAGGCTCAACACAGGAGAAAAAGAAAAACATTCTTAAAGCTTCCAGCTACACCTGAATCTATCAGCTTTCTTCTGAAAGAGGAGGTTTCTTCCAGGTCTCTTCTCAAACCTCCACATATCCCTCTCAGTAAGTGATGTCAGGCTTAATTCTACTGGTTAAAAATTTTGCTCGAGTGGAAGGTAAGAAGAAGGCTAGATAGGTTGACAAGCCTTTGGGTCTGCAGCTTAAATGCTGACTGCTTTTACAGCATACCACTGAGGCCAGGGCACAGTGCGTCAATGAAACAAAGGACCAACATGAAACAAAGCGCCATAGGGAGACCCGTCTTGATCAAATCTAAGAGCGACTCAAGTTAATGAGTAACATAACCTCACCACCTTTTTCATGGCTTTAATTATTACAGCGAGTAAGAAATATACAGGCCATCCCTGTTAGTGATGTTTTATTTACCCCTAAAGGCTAAAGTCTTCATTAAATGCAGAAGAGTCGTGTTCAATTCAACACATATGGTGAGATCAGAGCCTGGCTGATTGTACTTTTAAGTGTCTGTCCCCCAAGAACTCTCAATGTATAGTACACAACTGCCACTTGGCAACCCTAGTTGTGCTTTAAGACCGTGTGATTCCTGAGTAGTTTCTCTTACTCCACGTTTTGCTAGCACAAACCACTGCTGCTAATGAGGTTCTCCTTGACTTCCCCAAAGGCTCACTCATGTACGTTAAGTCTGTTCAGCTCAGGGGGAGCACCAAGTCCTTACATAAAGCTGGGCAAAGCATCTACATAGTGAAAGGAATAGGTAGAAGAGAGGAGTCCATGGCACAGATTAATAGCTACCACTTTTTCTCATGGTATGGCAACTTGGACACAGAACTAACTGCCATGTTGTTTGCTAAAGCACATTTTATCATCTTCATCATTTTTGGGTATGTGTGGTGCACACACATGCTGAGGCCTGAGTAAGACATCAGGTGTCTACTGCTCTTCCACCTTATTTCCCTGAAACCCAATCTCTTGCTAAACCTGGAGCTTGATGTGTTTTGGTAAGACTGGCTGGTCAGTGTGAGCACCAGCGATCTCCTGTCTCCCCTTCTGTCCTCTCCTCCACGCCTCAAGCACTGGTATTCTAGGCATACATGGCCAGACCTGGCTGGGGTCCTCACAGTTGAGTGGCAGCCTTTATAATAACAGAGTTGTTGAAGACAGGCTGAGGAAGAGCAAGAAACCAATGGGGCTCAGCAGACAAGGCACTCAGCTGGGCTTCTGCACTGTGACTGTGCCACGGGGTTCTATTATGGTCCAGAGGCTGGAAGTACAATATGGCCTTGTGTCTGATTACCTGCTTTACCAGCAGGCCTGCACACCATGATGCATAGCTCTGCTTCCTCTCCAGTTCTCAGAAAACTGTTCCTACTGCCAAAATCTGGAGTTAAGGGGGTGGGAGGTTTAAATGCAGAATCCAGAGGTGGGGCTTATACTTTACACAGGACAAGGAAGAAAGGGCTGAAGCTATTTCCATCAAGGAGACAAAAGCCTCTGGAAAGCAGACTGAAGCACCAGAGCCTCCCTCCCCTGTCCTTCCCCTGCTCTACTCTTCTGAGGTCCTCTGGGACTGGGGGAAAGGATTCTATAGGTTGCTGCTGGCCAGGCATGAGGCAGGACCTGCATGCAGGCTGTGCCTCTCCTTTTAGCTTCACTGTAAATACCTCAAACACCATTTTTCTATGTACCTAGAATTACAGCCAAGCAGCATCTTTAATAAAATTTAATTCTGCGGGGAAAGAAAACACATTGAACATACAACAACTAAAAATTTAACATCTTAAATGCTTAAAAAAATAAATTCTGAAAAGTGAAAAATAAAATTCTGTTAACTTTTTTTGTCCAGCCTACCATCAGAAACCACTGTTTTTGACAATGAATAATTTTAAAGATCTCTTAAAATTAAAGACATGTCAAAGTAAATGAATGAGTGGCTGGGGAGATTTCTCAGTGGTTAAATGCCATTGTTTGCAAACCCTGCTGGCCTGGGGCTTGATTCCCCAGTACTCACATAAATCCAGGAATGCAAAGTGCAGCATGTGTCTGTAGTTCATCTGCAGCACGAAGAAGTCCTGGTACACCCATACATGCATGCATACATGTAAGTAAATTATTAAAAAGTTAATAAATCATAGAATCAACAAACATGATGCCCATATAAAAATTTAGCTTATAAATTATTTCTGTTAAAAACTAGCTACCCTAAAGCTTTTGAGAAAAATATTATTTAAGTACAATGGTAGGTAATAGTAGGGCAGAACGAATGAGGCTTTGTGATCTCATTTTCAGTGAAGCCACAAATAATTAGCATTGGAAACTGCCAAATAAAAACATGGGTTTGCTGGGTGTGGTAACACACACTTTTAATCCCAGCACTCTGGAAGCAGAGGCAGGAGGATCACTGTGAGTTCAAGGCAAACCTGGGACTACAGAGTTAGTTCCAGGTCAGCCTATACTAGACTGAGATCCCACCTTGAAAAAACCAAAAACACTATGGCTTTTTTTAAAAAATAGTTTTGATCTCCCCCTCACCACACACATACTCCATATATGCATCCACAGGGGATATGCCCTAAGGGCCCTAGTGGATGACTGAAACTAAGTACAGAAGCCATTATACAACACTGGATACTGTAGCGGTCAAACAGACAAGCGAGTGACTAATTGTCTAAGCAGGTAAATGTATAAATTGTCCTGCTATAAAGAGTAACTTGTGACTACCTCCTGTGGAACCCAAGCGAGCTCCTCTTGCTGGCCCAGCTAATGTTCAGATCCCTGAGCTCTGTTCTTCCACATGGAACTAATTTAATATTTGCTTTTTGTGTGTTCATGGTTTATGTGTGCCAATGCACATTCTCTACACCTGTGCAGGCCAAAGGACAATGCTGAGTGTCCTTTCTATCACTTATCCTCATGTTTCCTTGAGACCTTTTCTTAAATATGGATGTGCCATTGTCAGGCAGATTAGCTGTCCAGTGAGACCAAGTAGTTTTCCAGTCTCTGCTTCCCAAAGTTACAGGCTTGCATGGCCATGCCCAGCTGCTTACATGGGTGCTGAGGAATTGACTTCAGGGTGAATGAGACTCTAATACAGCCACCTTCCCATCCCCCAAATTCAATGGGTTTTTTTTTTTTTTTTTTTGGTTTTTCAAGGTAGGGTCTCACTCTGGTCCAGGCTGACCTGGAATTAACTCTGTCATCTCAGGGTGGTCTTGAACTCATGGCAATCCTCCTACTTCTGCCTCCCAAGTCTGGGATTAAAGGCATGCGCCACCACGCCCGGCTCAATGGTTATTATTATTATTTTTCTCACAGGCAAACTTTTTACTACCTGCAATACTACTTTACTGGACATTTTTCAATTGATTGACATTGTTCAGGAGGCAGACTCCAACAGCACAGAGTGGCCTGGTGGATCCCATACTCTCTTCCTGACAGTCCACTATTAAATATGTAAAGCATTGATTATATAACCACAGGTGTTCCATCATTAGACTTCTGTCCATCCAAGAAGCCCACAGTAACCCTCCTTTGAAACCTAGAGCTCATCAGTTCTCCACATGAACTCAAATACTGCCTTTGTCTAACTGTTTGCCTATTAAATCCAGAAGTAACCTGGATTCAATGAGAAGTAGTGATCTGAAAGCTTCTTCAGGAAAAGATGAGTAGTGAAAACTCATCAATGCAACCAACACCCAGGACAAAGCCCCTAGCATTCCTCCTTCAGTCTGAACTTGCTGCTACCACTAATTCAACCATCAGGAAAAGAAATCACCCCTAACCAAAAAAGCCTGTTCTCTGAGAAGATCCTTTCTCTTGCAGGGGACTAGAGAGGCAGCATGTGCATAGTGTGCTCAGTTTATAATAATAGGTTAACTTATAGCTACTTTTCCTTTCTTACCTAGGATTAACTACTAGAATGTCCACATAGGACATAGTGGCCTGGACCTGTTTTGCTGTTGTAACCACAAATTGCAGCAGATCTCTTTAGGCTTTTTTTATCATTTTCATTCAGTTTTGAGTATGTTTTTATACTCAGATTTAAAATTTGTGCAAGTTGCCTAGAAACCATAGCACAAAATTCATAGCTGGTGTATGTTCAATTGCAGTCAACTAGAAAATAGCACATCTATCCTACTGTACTCTAGCTCATTTTTATGCACCTTGTCATTGCTGATTGATGTTATCTAGTTTACCAGGGAGTTTCATTATACCATGTTTTAGAATTGGAAAGAAATGATTACTTCTCCACCCTTCTAGAATTTACCTTATTTCTTGGGAAACTTATGTTCTTCCTCCTGGGTTAGGACACTATGTGTGACTTTTGATGTGAAGACACAAATCTAAGTGGCTGTTTGCATGGAGCACTGATGGAGACAGCTAGATGGAAAGTTTCTCATACTACACTTCTCACCCTGGGAAGCTTTCATCTATAAAGCTCTGTGGACTCTGTGCATGTCTGAGGTACCCACCATCCCTGCTAAATGACTGGCTGGAGGTCACAGCTGGTTTGTCAGCAGGGGTTCTGGCAGAGGCTGGTCAGGATCAGCAGGAATCAGAAAGGGAGGCCCCTTTGAGAGCCCCTAGTAAGGGAATGGGCTCCACTCCCTAGAGAATTCTATTTGGATGGGACCACACTTCAGAAGCTCATGGTGGGGGGAAGTACTCCTGGGCTTCCTGATCCACTCCTGGAACCTCTTCCCAGGTTGGTCTATAAGATGCAAGTTAAATATCGTGGGAAGCCCTGACCTCATGGAGCTTGGTGCTGGGCTGGTACAGCACGACTGCAGTGGAGGCGCCTGCAGGCTCTCTATCAGTGAATGAAGCAGCACTTCTGAGGACTTTTAGGTGCCAAGGACAAAAAGTACTTTTCATGGTTATTTGTATAGTCTGTCATTTTCTTTCTTTCTTTCTTTCTTTTTTTTTGGGGGGGGGGTGCTTTTCGAGGTAGAGTCTCACTCTAGCTCAGTCTATTATTTTCTATTGGTGAGTTGAGATCAGCTTTTTAGTTAGACAAAGGATAATTTCAGGAAGAATTCTTAAGGTCCAACATCTAGGGGTTGACAAAAAAAAAAATCCTCTCCCTTTAAAGTCATAACAAAGGCTAAAAAAAAAAAAAAAAAGATGAAGGAAAAATACAAAACTAAACTGACGTTCTGGCTCTCTATAATCTCAGCACTTGGGAAGCTGATGTAGGATTGCTATGAGTTTAAGGCCAACCTAGGCTATAGAGTGAGCCCCCCTCTCTTTCAAATAAGTAAAGAAATATTTTTTTAAAAGGGAGGCTTGAGAGATGGCTTAGGGGTTTAGGCACTTACCTACAAAGCCTAAGAACCCAGGTTCGATTCCCCAGTACCCACGTAAGCAAGATGCACAAAGTGGCACATACATCTAAAGTTCATTTGCACTGGCTAAAGGCCCTGGCACACCCATTCATTCCCTTCCTCCCTCTCTCTCTCAAGTAATAAATAAAATATTTTTTAAAAAAAGAAAGAGTGAGCCTCAGGTCAGCCAGGCATATAGTGCCAGCTTTAAAACAAAAAAAAAAAAAAAGAGGGCTGGAGAGATGGCTTAGCGGTTAAGCGCTTGCCTGTGAAGCCTAAGGACCCCGGTTCGAGGCTCATTTCCTCAGGTCCCACGTTAGCCAGATGCACAAGGGGGCGCATGCGTCTGGAGTTCGTTTGCAGAGGCTGGAAGCCCTGGCGCACCCATTCTCTCTCTCTCCCTCTGTCTTTCTCTCTGTGTCTGTCGCTCTCAAATAAATAAATAAATAATTTTAAAAAAGAAAGAAAGAAATGCAACCAAACCAATGATCATGCTAATAGCAGTCAACAGTGAGGGCCCTTCTAGGAAAAGCAACTATAAAATCCTCTATGGGTTCTCTAATTTTCATGCCTTGTCTTAGGTCAAAAGCACAGTGTGTACAAGTGACATTGAAGCTGGGCAGCAACTTACTTGCTTTGGACCAAAGTTTCAAGAGATGGTACCACTTTTAAGTGGCATATTCAGAATGCATGGTGGGCAGTGACTACATTGGTTCCTAGTCAGTTTAGAGTTAGGAGCACAGTCCCCCAGGGTGGCTCAGAGCCATGTGGTGTGGCAGCAGCTGTCTCCATCTCAGAGGTGCCATGCCTGTAGACATCTGGACCACCCTATAGCTTTCACTCCATTTTCAAAAACCCAAAGCCAAAAATCAAACCATTCTGACATTGCTGAAAGAAAAAAAATGCCACACTTGTTTTTCAGAGCAAGTAAATACGTATTTTACTTTATGGAAAATATTTAAGATAATTAATATGAAAACCTTTTTAAAAAGATTCAAATATCAAGCTGGGGAGATGGTCCAGTGGGTAAGAGTGCTTGCTGGAAGCATAAGAGCCTGACAGCCTGAATTTGATTCTCCAGGACCCACTTAAACCACTGGGTATAGCCACGCATGTGTGTAACCACAGTCCTGTGGAGAACAGAGATTGGAGGTCACTGGCGTTCGCAAAAACCACAGCTGTGTATTCAGAGAGTGACTCTGTCTCAAGGAAATGTGCCAATGAACTATAGAGGAGGATATCTGATGCTCTCCTCTAGCCTCTGCATGTCTACGAGAGCATCTGCATGTACACATGTGTGCATGTGCACATAAACACACACTCCATACATCACACCACATATAGTACACATACCAAAAAAAAAAAAAGAAAAATACATTTAAACATGATGAAAGACCTTTCCCCCATACCCCACTGTGATCCTTGTCTTTACTATTAAGAATTTATTTACATTTAAAAATTTTTCCCCATAGGCAAAAATAAAAGCAAGTACGACTTCTTCATGAACTGCAGGTTCAAAAGTTCAAATCTTAAAATATTTTATTGTCACAATTTTAAATGACTACACTTTTAAATGTCCTTCTCAGAAATCAATAACAAAAATCTTTAAAAAGCAAAACCAGTGGAAGATTCCAACCACTTAGGCTTACAGAAACCATGGTTGCACACACAGTCAAGACCACACTGACTTCTTCACTTCTTCACCCTTCACTGCAGAAGTTCAGACAGCTGTTCTAATTGCCAGAAAGCAAAGGTCTGGGGAGACTTAAAACACTAAATATTTTTCTAATTCTCTGTTTTCAAGAAAGCTCAGTATGACCACTGTAATGGGGAATCTCTTAGGGATTTGCAATCACTACTGTGGCCTAAGGTAGAAGGCAAGTCTGGGAAAAATAAATGCAAGGCAGCAGGGGGCAGGGATTGCTTTTAGTGATAGCCAAACTGGAATACATAGCAAATTCTTTTTCTTTTTCCTTTCTTCCTTCCTTCCTCCCTCCCTTCCTTCCTCCCTCCCTTCCTTCCTCCCTCTTTCTCCTCCCTTTCTTTCTTAGAGACAGAAATAGAGAATGGGCACGCCAGGGCTTCTAGCCAGTGCAAATGAACTCAAGAAGCATGCATGTATCTGGCTTACATGGGTTCTAGGGAATCAAACCTGGGTCCTTGAGCTTCACAGGCAAGTAAGTGTCTTGCGTTTGTTATGACTCAGTCAGAGTTCTTATAGAATACAAGGCAAGGACACATTATCAGCCTGTCACATAGCAAGCAATTTCCCATCTTCAATGGCTTCATGAAGAGGTGACAGCAAAGCAGGTACAGAGAACATAGAAAAATTTAAAATTCTTACTAGGTTAAGCAAATAATTAATTTGATAATTATCAATGTCTATTTATGATTTCTCCAAAGCAGATTACACATTGAATCTAACTTACACAGTTAACTCCTGCAGTATGATTTCCGCAAGTTCCCATATATAAAATTATTATGCATTTCATATCTAATTTCTACATCTATAATGAAAATTATGCACAAAAGAACATTAAATGCAAAAAAAAAAAAAACCTTGTACTGTAAGTGACTGAATCTTGCCAAAGGATCAGTTTATAAGCTCATATCAAAAATTTCACACATGGCCTTCTTGGTGGCAGGCATATATTAAGCAGAACAAAATAAAAGTGTTACAGAATTGACCTAATATTTCATCCTCAGAAAGAGGAAAATAATTTTTAAAGTGTATCTTCAGTGACCCTCTCTTCACATGACATGACTGGAAGATGACACATAAACCCTTCCAGTGACCCCATCACCTGTCACAGAAAGGTGGGGGAAAAGGTCAGGAAGTCAGTTTGGTAGAGCAAGAGGTCACTATGTGAACTGGAAAGGGAGGAAGAGATGAGAATGGAGGGTATGTCCTCATTGGACAGATGGGCAGGGGTACAACACCAATAAGACAAGTAATGGTTAACCTGGGCGTGGTGGCGCACGCCTTTAATACCAGCACTTGGGAGGCAAAGGCAGGAAGATCATTGTGAGTCTGAGGTCACCCTAAGACTACATAGTGAATTCCAGATCAGCATGGACTAGAGTGAGACCCTACCTCGTAAAACCAAAAAATAAAATTAAAATTAAAAAGTAAAGGTTAGCAAACAGGAAGCTAAAATGAGGACACACTAGGCATGCACCTCATTTTTCCTAGCTTCTGGAGTCCGTGACCTACTGGCAAAGAACCATCTGGGAGATTAACAGCACATCAAGCCCAACTATTCTTAGCTATCTGCTGGCTGAGGTTGGAGGCACCTTTCCCAGCCATGTCAGGTATGCCTTCAGCTGAAATCTCTGTGGAAAGTAGATGGTGTTCTAGAATGGACTCTTATGTTCTAGCTCCTGGCATAGCACTAGGAAAATGCTGATCTTTACCATGTGCACTTGTGGACACACCCTAGGCACTACTCAGGGAATCTTCCAGGGCAGCACATTCCACAAAATGAGTGCCAATGCGACTGCTTTATCACAGGATGAAAACATGGAAGGTCACCCTGACTCAGCTGTACTCGGTGTGAATTTACTTCTATTCTGAAGAGACTTAATTATTTTATTTATTTATTTATTCATTTATGAGCAACAGACAGAGAAAGAGGCAGAGAGAGAATGGGCACACCAGGGCCTCCAGCCACTGCAAACAAACTCCAGATGCATGTGCCACCTTGTGCATCTGGCTTACGTGGGTCCTGGGGAATTGAGCCTCGAACTGGGATCCTTAGGCTTCACAGACAAGCACTTAACTGCTAAGCCATCTCTACAGCCCGAGACTTATATTTTTAACACCTGTGACTACTAGTTATAAACCATGTCTGCTGCAGTTGAAATGGGCCCAAAGAGGTATTCTAGGAAGGAAATCTGAACACATTGTATGTAAGCTGACAGCAGCAGCTCTTCAGGAGAGATGTTCTCTACTCGTGGCCCCCTAGACACTTCAGGTCAAAGACCCTCCAGTGGTAAACAATGATGTCCCACACTAGCTACCACATACAAGAACCCTGTCCAGGTTTCACTATGGCTTCTGTTTCAAGAGCTCTATTGAATGGTACAATTTACCTCATGGGGAATACATCTGAGAAGAATTTACCAGATGGGGAATATACCTGAGAAGAATTTACTGCATGGGAAATATATCTGAGAAGCATGTGCCCCTGGGTGGTAGAATCTTGGCTGTGCTCTTGAAGGGACAAGGTTTCCAACAGGCCACAGAAAGTCTGACCCTCTGCCAGCAGGCACACATACAGCTCCACGTTGGAGAGGGCTGAAAACGGTGCCTTCAACTGATCAGGGGCCACTGGGCTTTCTTAGACACTCAGGGCAGTGGATTTCCAGGCCCACTCTGGGTCACACAGGAGGCTCTGCATTTAGTTTGCATTTAGTTTCCTGGTACATGTGTCTTCTGATCATGCCCCTTTCCATGTTATGGTTAATGTAACAGGATGAGAGAAACCACAAAGTACAAAAGGCTACAGGGAACTAGCAACTTATTCATGCGCCTCTCCTCCCCCCACACATAAGTACTAAGAAAAAGATGGCTTTAGCAGAAACACATGTAATCAAAAGAAGGGGCTGGGCTCAGGAACATCAAAGCTCCTTCATTGTGGCACTTGGTCCATGCCCAGGAATAATCCTCTATAGAGCTAGGACAAGTCAAAAGGTGGGGACACAAGAGAGGTTGACTTGTTTGAACTAGGACACACTCTTTCAAAAAGGAACCTAAGATTTACATGACCCATCTGGTTTAGGAAGCTAAGGTTTAAACTCCTGCCCTGGGTTGGAACAGCATCTGAGCTGCACAGGTGAGTTCTAGTATTTTTTAGTTCTTTGTGGAGTGAAACCCCACACTCCCCTTCATCTTCAGAAGAGTGAGGTTGTAACCTCATTTTCTATTAGCTGGGTGTTCACACAGAGCTGGACCCTTGCATGGGTGGTGATGATGGCAGTACTATCAGCTCTTATAAAACACTGCCATGCTACAATGAAAACTGGCATTCTGGTTACATGTGAGGCCACATAGCCAGACTATGCCCTGCAAGTGCAGGTATGGAAGAGAAGAGGGATGCTTCAGTTTCATGATATTACTTCTAGAACTATAAGGCCTTAATGCCTGAAGAGGGAGAAACTCACATGAGTTAACACTGAAGTAAATGCAGAGAGCTCTCTTAACAAAACAACTAGTGTGCTTTGCCCATTCATATTTGTATTTAGCATATCTTTTGTGTTGGTACACCACCAGAGCCCACATGGGGGTTGCCCACACACCCCTGGGTTCTATACCAGACATGCCATGCATCGCTATCATGCCCAGTCAGGAAGAGTTTTCACTGACACAGAAAGTAAGCTGGTTGGCAACGCAAGCCAGGCCAGAAGATAAAACAAAACACCACAGAACAGGCTGAGTATCAGTTAAACTCCTTTCAGGATTCAATTATGCTACTTTGAAGTTAAGACTATTTGCATTTTAATAAAAGCCAGACAGCAGGAGACAGCTATGTAACTGCATATTTTTTAGAAATAAGTTGGGAGTATCCATTTCAGCATAACCCTTAAAACAGAAATAGACCCAGAGTTAATTGCTGAACAAGGGCTCGTCTTCCCTAACTTCCATGCTGTGACTACTCTACACACACATCACAAGGGTGGTCACAGCATCTCCTCACATCTCACAGGGGGTGTCAGTTCAAGGCATGTTCACAGAGAAAGAGAAAACACAGGACGGCTGCTGCATTGTTTACTCTGATGGTCACACTTTAAAAGTCACAGGTAAAGAGGAATTTGCAAGCTCTTTGCCTCTCAGTCCTGCTTTATCCAGTCTTGAGGTCAGGTTGCCAGGCATTTACAGAAGTTGACTCCAGGACACATGAGAAGGTTTTCCAATGGCTTTAGTTGGTCTCATATGTCTCCTGGACTGTATGACTGCACATGCTGCAGTGAAATGCTTGCATCCAGCATTCACAGCCAGTGAAGTTACCTTTCATGAAAGGTATAGATCTTTCCCCCCAAAGCCAAAATTTCCAAAATACTGAATTCAGTTAATTTAAAAAATAAAACAAAGAGCCTCCTGAATGAGCCACATTTGAAGTCACCAAAAACAACTCACAAATCTAAAACACATTCCCATTCTCTTCCAATAATTATTTTTCTTAGAAGACATAATGGTGAAATACCAAAACATTAACAGAAAATAGCTCTGAAAGACTAGATTACCATCATTTAAAAATTTCTTCTTTGAACCTTCCAGCATTTTCTAAATTTTCTCAAACAGACAATACCTCTTTGATAATCAAAAAAGAAAAAGACTGGCTGGGCATAGTGTTGCACACCTTTAATCCCAGCACTCAGGTGGCAGAAGCAGAATAATCACTGTGAGTTCAAGACCACCCTGAGATTATATAGTGAATTCCATGTCAGTCTGGATTAGAATGAGACAATACCTGGGGTAGGGGTATAGAAAAAGCTAAATTTCTTTTTCTTTCTTTCTTTTTTCTTTTTTTTTTTTTTTTTTTTTGAGGTAGCTCTCACTCTAGCTCAGGCTGACCTGGAATTCACTATGTAGTCTCAGGGTAGCCTCGAACTAACAGTGATCCTTCTACCTCTGCTTCCCAAGTGCTGGGATTAAAGGCATGTACCACCATGTCTGGAAGACAAAGCTAAATTTCTTAAAGTTGAATTGGGTTTGTTTCAAATTAGAGGCTAGACTGAAATGCACTAAGAGACAGAAGACAGCCTGTGGCACCTGCCATACTTGTATCCCACAGGGGACTCTTGATGGCCTAAGCAAGGGCTAAGCAGAAACTTAAATTTTTATTATTATTATTACTTGCCTTGATTGTTATACATTAGGTTTAAATAAATTTCTACCACTTGGCCTTTAGTAAATCTTTCTCAGGGACTTTATAGTATGGTTGGATTAACACTTTTCCTCCTCACCAAGTCTCTAATATGCTGTGATTAGACAGGCATCTGAGCACCCAGGATGCTGGCATGTGGAACATAAAAAGAAAGGGTGTCTGTGTTTAAGGGTTCCAATGAAGTCATTATGCAATGGGGCACAGCTCCTCAAGGAACACTCACAGACAGAAGGCCAAAGGCCAGCAAGTGGACACTGGTAAGCTAATTGGATGTCTGTAACACCAGCATGCCCAGGGAACTCAGCCATGTCCCCATGAGGCCCAACAGCCTAAGTCTTCACCTGTATCTTTGCCCTGTGCTTCCTGGAAATGCCTCTTCTAGAAGTGTGTGGCTGGCCTCTAGACACCTGCTGCTTTCCCTTCAGTGAGCAAGTTCATGGTCAGAGAGAGGATCTGAGCTGGTAATTATGGTAAGTGCAGAGATCAAGTCCAAGGGGAGAGCTGAGGAGCCCATTAGGGAATCAACTTGTGGCAAATGAGGATACTTCAATGGTAGGTAGTGCTCAAACCCATGGTTCCCTAGAAGCTTTGCTCTGCTCAGCCTGCATCCTCCACTCCCAAGGCTGTGTTGCCTCCCAGCAGCCAGGCCTTTCTTCCACCAACACAATAGCTAAGCATTGCAGAACAATGGTCCAAAAACCCATAGGAACCACAAGCCACAGAATGCACTCCCCCACTCGCATGTCATGGTACCAGAAGTGCCTCACTTTCAAGGCTGTCTTGAACCTCCCAAATAAACTAATTCACATAATACAAGTAACTGGGCAGGGAAATCTTAATGCAATGCCCCATTTATAATACAAGGGAGAATGTTAAAAGAAAGTGGGTTATAATCTGTCACATGGATATCTGTGTCAGCAAGCAAAGCCTATGCACCCTCAGCAATGCAGCAGTGCGAGGCATGGAAAATCCCAAAGAGCAGGTGGCTATCCACCCAAACTGCAGCAGGTGTGCCACGCAGCAACTTGAACACCACAAAAGCATCTCTACTGCTGAGGAATTTTTCTGGTACAGTAAGCAACATTCCCAGATTTTCCTGGCTGCTGTCTCCTAGGAACCATGAAAGTATTAAAATCACATATAAATCAGGTTGTAAGCCTGCATGCTGCAAAGTTTCCAACTGTATGACTCCCAGAAGGCACCTGGAAATTGTGCAGGAGGGCCAGTAGCTACCCTGCTGGACTATGGGTGGGCAGGGGATATGGTATATCTGCAATTCACCCAAACAGGCGGCCAGAGCACCCTCAAACCCCATGATACTCACATCACCCCCTAAGGAATCTGTGTTGGGAAGATCATTTATACCAAACTGCCTCATGAGACAAACTGTCTCTGGAGGCAAGGCTATCCTTTTTAATGATGATCCATTGATCTTGAGGCTGTTTATACAGGTTATCACTGCCTAAGAGACTCAACTGTGCCACCATCCCTCCCATGGACCATGCCAACTAAAGGCTGTGTGCCCCTGAATGCCTCCTCTCTTCCTCTTAAATGGCATAATGCACTCCCCCACCCCCATGATATTCTCTTTAGCTGGTCACTGCTAAGGTCACATAGTTCCAAAGCCCAACAGTCCACAGCCAGTACTCTGAGGCTCACTCTGGTTGGCATGGTCCTGAGCATCCCTGTGAGGAAAGGACTATTTCACCAGAGAACTCCACATGACCCACATAGCTTACTTGATTAGCTCACTGCCAAAATAAAGCCTACCAGCAAGTCCTCAACATGAACAAAAGTAATGAGCAGCTCAAGTCACCTGTTCCTGACCTGTTGCTCTCTCAGCCATGCAGCCTTCCTGCACGATTTGGCCAGGCATGTGAAGCCCACCAGGTCTGTGCAAATACCACCCCTATATTTTTAATAAAGAGGCCTTAAAGGCACCCCAATCCCATCAATAAAAACTAGTTATTGACACTACCATGAAGCATAGCTCTGTAGACACATGTGTATTCACTTTACATAAAGACAATGCATAATTAGAAATTCAAATTAACATTGATTGGAATCAATCATAGAGCAAATGGGGGAAAAAAAAATCCTTTCTCCAAGGGAAGAGCTGGAGGAGGAAAGCTATGGAACTCTCTTGTTTGAACATACTATGACTGTTGCACTCATGGACTCCCAGCAGCTGTGGTCACTGACACAAATCATTATGTCATATCATGGACAGGGGAGGGACTTTTGAGTCCCCATCCCTCCTTGAGGAACTAATAGTAGTCAATAGTTCTGAAGGAGAGGGAGTCATACTTTTCAATGTTGTATCCACTATTATGAGGGGGAAGAAGAATGGGCTGAGCAGGATTGGGAGGCCAAGGGCAGGTAATGGGGGTTAATATGATCAGATTATAATATATAGGTATGAAACTGTCGAAGAATAAAAAGTATTTCAAAACCCTTTCTCTATATAAAGTAATTTAATAGACATTAATATGACATCCACTAATTCAATATTTTATATCAAGCTCTCAAGAAAAAAACAACTAAATGGAAGTTGTCAAAGCAATGCAGGCATGACTGGTGACATAGCCCAGAGTAGAGAAGGTAGGGCCACAAAAACTACAATGATTTTACTTAGCATACGTTAACAATGCCTAAAACAATTAAAAAAGACAAAACTTAAAATAACTACTAGCTTTCTTTTGTACCTAAGAATAAAAAATAAGAGGTAAAATTAACATTATTTGTTTCTTCCTTGTTCTTTTTTTTTTTTTTTTTTTGTTTTTTGTTTTTTGAGGTTGAGTTTCACTCTAGTCCAGGCTGACCTGGATGGAATTCACTCTGTAGTCTCAGGGTAGCCTTGAACTCACAGCAATCCTTCTACCTCTGCCTCCTGAGTGCTGGGATTAAAAGTGTGCGCCACCACACCTGGCTAACATTATTTCTTAAGTACAGCCTACAGCAAAGATATCGAGAAACTGGACCCCTCACATATCCCTGGTGGGAATTTGGTATTTTCCACTTTGGAAAACAATGTGGCAAGTTCTTAAATCATTAAATTCACTCTATGTCTCCTAGGTATATCCCCAAAAGAACTGAAAACACATGTCCATGCAAAATCTCACAAGTCTTTAATAGCATTATTCATGAAAGCCTCAAGCAGGAAACAACCCAAATAAGCACCAACTGGTACAGAGGAGATAAAATGTGGTACACCCGGGCTGGAGAGATGGCTTAGTCGTTAAACGCTTGCCTGTGAAGCCTAAGGACCCCGGTTCGAGGCTCAGTTCCCCAGTCCCACGTTAGCCAGATGCACAAGGGGGCACACGCGTCTGGAGTTCGTTTGCAGAGGCTGGAAGCCCTGGCACGCCCATTCTCTCTCTCTCTCTCTATCTGTCTTTCTCTCTGTGTCTGTTGCTCTCAAATAAATTTTTAAAAAAAAAATGTGGTACACCCATACAATGAAGTACTACTCAGAAAGAAAAGGAGTGAGCCAGTGATGTACATGACAACATGGGTGAACTTAAAACAAGATAATGAGAGAAGGCAAATACATAAGACTACATATTGTACAACTCCACTGATATGGAATGTCCAGAAAATTAAAATTTATAAAACAGATTACTTCTTCCCCCTATATCTGGAGGAGGGTAGAAATGGAGAGTGATCACTAGTAGGAGCTTGGGTTATTTGGGGGAGAATGAATCTGAAAACTGGATTTTGTAAAAAAAAAAATCACTAAAATTTTAAATGATAGGTAAATTATATCTCAAAGCTGTTCACATGATATATACACAGAGCCTGAAGCTGTGAGCTATTAAATCTGAATGTAGGTTGTGCCTTTTGTTGTCCTGATGGAAAAGATGACATCAGTCTTTTAGCATTATGAGAATGCAGAATTTTGCTACTCAATTTCCTCTTTAAGATAATAGAGGAGCATGGGGGAGAAGGAGGCATGCAGAGGAGCAAATAAATCTGCTCTTTCTTCATTACAGAGTTCAACCTGGGTCATGGCCCTATTAGACTCAGTACCAACTTAGCCACTGCTGCGCATTGCTGGTGGGGGCAAGTACTGGGGCCTGGGAACAGGCCGAACTGATATCAAGAATACAGGACTTTGTAAGTGGCAAGATACCACACAAGGATGTTGACAGGCACTGAACAGCTAGGCAGTGAGAAGCTTGTGAAGTTCCTATGCGTGCTTCATACACCTTAAAACCAAACACAAGTGACTGATCTTCCAAATCTCAGAGTTAAACTTTATGTGTTAAAAAATCAGTATCACCGGGCATGGTGGCACACGCCTTTAATCCCAGCACTTGGGAGGCAGAGGTGGGAGGATCACCGTGAGTTTGAGGCCACCCTGAAACTACATAGTTAATTCCAGGTTAGCCTGGACCAAAGTGAAACCCTACCTCGAAAAACCAAAAAAAAAAAAAAAAAGAAAGAAAGAAAGAAAAAAATCAGTATCAACTTAATAATTACACACAATGAAAACATTAATCAGCTAATCACATTGTACACAGTGACCCAAGATGACTTATCTGGCTGTCCCCTCCCATCTTGGAAAAACAAAGTTGTCAAGCACAGGACTAAACTTGACAGTTGTACACAGCTCAGCATGCCCAACAGCCACTGACCAGCCCACTTTGCAGACTGATGGCAAAAGGAGTTTGGGTGGCCCCCAGCGCTGTGTTGTGGGCAAGAAGAGGTTTGGGGCACATCTACAGTGGCCACAGGCTGGTAGTATTTACTGAGGGAAGTCTGGAAGGACAAAGCAAACAAGCACAAGAGTAAAGACAATCCAAAGCCTACACCTAGACTGTCCCAGCCACCATGCTCATGCTACATTCAGAACATTGGTCTCTCAGGACCATGGCTCTCACAGCAAAAGGTCTGGAGTAGGAAAACAAAGTAACCAAAAGCACAGGAATGGCCAATCCAATAGGAATGATATAGAATTATTTTTAGTTGAAGCTGATAGGGCAAAAATCCATGTTATGAACAACAAATTGCTGTGGAAAACTTGAATAGACAGGAAGCTAAAAATGCTCTATTTATTTCCTCCTCTCCCACCACCCCCTTGAGTATTCCATTTATTTTGAGAAGCAAGCAATAAAACTCTTTTGCCTCCCAACACTCTCCCTCCATTCAGATGCTCTGGGATGCAAACTGCCACTGGGCTTCACTAGCTAGTAGAACACATATTTGGGGCCCAGAGCACACAAATGCTACTCTCTCCAGCAGTGGACATTCAACAAGGTCATCCAACACCATGGCCACAAACTGCTGTGTGGCCATCAGCTTAACAGCACTTCCTTTGGCCTATGAAATCCTTAGTTATTCTGTGTGATCATGAGAGGAAATGAGGGAGAATGTTCCAGAGGCTTCCACCCTGCCCCTCTCACTGAGACGGGTGGAGGGGGAGGGAAGAGGGGAGTCACGTGAACAATCCGGCAGCTCAGCTGCTGCTCCCTGTCAACAACAGAAGTCACATATGTTGTAGGAATGCCAAGGGCTAATGAAAATGACTGATGGCATGTTCCCATGATTCCCTGTCCATCCATGTTCCTGTCCCACGTGTTGTTCATTGCCTCCTTCCTCCTCTCCCGCCCAGGGACTAGGTGAGGAAAAGCAGTAGTGTACCTAGGCTGACAGTACTGGCTAATAGAATATTTGACATGAAAATTGTCCTACATAAAAAAATAACTTCTTTCACCATAAAAAATTCAAGCATGCTCATAACTCTGAGGGCCTGGGAGTTGCAATCCTGAGCAATTAGGAAGTCCATTGGGCTTTCTCCAATGACCCTTTTAACTACTTGAAAACGATGTCTGATTATCAAGTAATGTTATGGCCTACCTATAAAATCTTCTTTCTAAAAACATATTGATCCTTGATTGCATAAGCAAGGCCATTCTGAGAAGCCTTTTTAAATCATGCATTACCCATTACTCATTGTTGAGACAAACACTGGGCCATTTCTTCAGTGTCTAAGTGAGCTTCTGTTAGTAAGAGAGCAGTAAGGGAAACATTAACTATTCTGAGCCAATTATACATAATAATAATAATTTATTGTAAAGCCAGGCCTCCAGCTGCTGAGATGGGTAGGATAGGTGGGTGGGTATGCCATACTTGCTTTGAGAGCTTTGCTGGCATTCTTCAGTGATCAGGACAGCAAGCACTGAACTTATGGATATCAGGCCTTTTGTAAAGTGAGTCATCAACTCTGGTGACATAACTCCCCTTGTAGGAACCTAGCAGAAACTTCCAACAAAACTCAGGCAATAGAGAATCTTATCTTTTCAGATGGCAGTAACCTTGGGACGACTCAGAAGGTATCATGGTGCTGGAAAGAAGTGACTAGAGTACCGAGTAACATCTCAATCACACCTTCCAAGGCTCAGGGTCTAATGCAGAAGAGGTGGCGGAAAGAATGTAAGAGCCAAAGGAAGGGTAGGACTCCTTACAACATGCTCCCTCCAGACATAAAATGGCCTCGATATCCTTGACCTCATAGTGCCTGACACTACCTACACAAGACCATCATAAGAGGAGGGAAAGATCATGACATCAAAATAAAAGTGAGACTTATTGAGATGGGAAGGGGATATGATGGAGAATGGAATTTCAAAGGGGAAAAGGGGGGAGGGAGGGTATTACCATGGGATATTTTTTATAATCATGGAAACTGTTTTTAAAAATTGAGAAAAAATAAAATAAAAAAAGATTTAAAAAAAAACTCAGGCTACGTAACCTTGAGCTCACTATGTAGCGGAAGATGGCCTTGAGCTCCTGGTCCTCTTGCCTCCATCTCCTAAATTCTGAAATTACAGGCAGTATTTGCTACAGCATAGACGACCCCCCCCCCCCAGGGTGGCTTCCTAGGTGAGCCATAAAGAAAGGTTACCTCTTAGGTCTCAGGAGCTCCAGGCTGGGATCTGCTAGAAAAGTGACTATACTACTGCTGCCTCTATCTTATATCTGGGGACATCTGGCCCACAGACACCAGATTAGTGTTCCAAACACCCCCCAGGACCACTTGTAAAGCTCCTTCTGCTCTCACAATACAGCAAAGACAAATGACTTAATATTATTTTATTTTTTGAGGTCGGGTTTCACTCTAGCCCAGGCTGATCTGGATTCACTATGTCACTATGTATTCTCAGGGCGGCCTTGAACTCCTGGCAATCCTCCTACCTCTGCCACCCGAGTGCTGGGAATTAAGGCATATGCCACCATGCCCAGCTAACAAATGGCTTTAAAGGTTGAAAATGGCCTTAGATAACTCATCTGCAGGGTAACGGTAGTAACTGTTGTCTGTGGGAAATTACCCACTGGCAACTCTATGCTAAATGAGGAAACTGAGACGTACACACGCTACTGTACCCAAGGTGGAGATGTCTGGCTACACAGCACACATTAAGGACTATGCAGAGGGAAACGACTTCAGATTCCTACTTAGTTCAATAGCACGGGTCACCTGTAGCATCAGGTGTGCAGCCTTCCAAGTTCTATGGAAAGAGAAGTTCACTTGAAACCACACATTCTGAGAAAAAAAAAAAAAAAATCTAGCCACACAGACTAACATGGCTCTTTCTACAGAAACTAGAGTGAAGAACTGCTCAGTAAGTAAAATGCTCTCCACAGAGATGGCTTAGTGGTTAAGTGCTTGCCTGTGAAGTCTAAGGACCCCGTTTCAAGGCTCAGTTCCCCAGGACCCATGTAAGCCAGATACACAAGTGGGTATACACATCTGGAGCTCGTTTGCAGTGGCTGGAGGCCCTGGCGTGCCCATTCTCTCCCCTTCTCTCTCCCTCCCTCTCCCCCTCTCCCCTGCCTTTCTCTTTCTGTCACTCTCAAATAAATGAATAAAAATAAAAAATTAAAATTAAAAAAATGCTCTCCGCAAATGGGCACTTTTTACTACACTGCTTCATTTTAATTCTCAATTACTTCTAGTATGACTTTAGGATAAAATGAACTGCCCCAAAACTCAAGGAAATATTTCTAAATGCTGATAACAGTTTAAAAAAAAAACAGGAAAAATACCATAGAACTTTCTTTCCTATTCTTAATCTTACATGGATGACATGCCTCACTTTCCAGGGACCAAAAGATCATTCTGAAAACAGGTAGTTAGAACACTGATGCCCACACTACTTTAAAACATGCCTTTTCTCTACAACAGTGCATCTCAAAACAAGTTAATGCAAAAGCAAAAAGCTGAGGAGAGTGTGTATATATATATATGCTCAAGGGGCTAGAGAAATGGCTTAGCAGTCAAATGCCCGCCTGTGAAGCCTAAGGACCACAGTTCAAGGCTTGATTCCCCAATACCCACATAAGCCAGATGTACAAGGTGGCGTATGCATATGAAGTTCACTTGCAGTGGCTTGGAGGCCCTGGTGCGCGCGCGCGTGCGCGCTCACTCTCCCTCCCTCTCTCTCTCTCTGTCTGTTGCTCTCAAATAAATAAATAAAATAAACCTTTTTTTAAAAAAGAATATATATTCAAAATTGATACCAGTCACTTGAATTAGCTCCTCACCTCCCTCCTATCTTTGAAGGACCTTATAGCAGAGTCTGACTTCTTTTCTGGTAAGCTCTTGGGGAGCTCCAGAGACAGCAAAGGGGAAGCAAGGTGGTGGTGCACCCTAGCATCAGTACATAGACGGTGGAGGCAGGGGACCTCCAGTTTCAGGCCAGCATGGGCTACACATTAAGACCCTGTCTTAAAAGAAAGAAACAAAAGAGCAAATGTGAAGTTAAGCAGAACTAAAGAAAGAGCAATTATTTTTGCCTTCTGTGATGGAACCTGGTCTACTTGGCCTTCACTTTTTCCACTGAGCCTCTCTCCCTAGGATAGGTCACAGTGACAATGACTTTGCATTATCCATGGTGTGTTCTCTAGGCGCCAAGGAATTGGTCAGCCTGTGAGTCAGAGTCAGATGCAAACCGCCAGTTCTGGAAATAGTGCATGTAGCTTCTATCCAAAAAGGGGACTGTGACCACATGGCAGGCCTCAGTCCAAGCCTCCTGAGCTCAGGGCCAAAGGCCAGTGAAATGGTGCACATGCTGTGCCCACACCTGTACAACTGCACGCACCTATATATGTGCATACTGGTACGTCACTGACTGACTGCTGGAAGGTATCTCTGCATCATTCAGCTCTTTCTTATAACGATCTGGGGTTCTCTCACTAGGCACTGCTATTGCTGATTAAGTCACTAACTTAATATCTAATAAGTCACAAAGTATGCTGGAATTTGCAATGCGAACTATCACTCAGCATCTTTTCCCTAGTACTTTTTATTTTGCTTGGAAGGAAGGAAGGAAAAGAAACTCTTTCATTACCCTTGTCTACTCGGGGCTCTAGCCTTCCATACCTGCCAGCAGCTTTTTGCTAAACTCTATGATTCCTCCTCACTTTGCTCTCTTGGGATCTCAGAGTTCTAGGAACCAAATCTTCACAATCCAAGTTCAGTATTACTTTTATCAGTATTGTTTGGGGTTGGTTTGATTTTAGCTGTAAGACAATAGCCAAGCCCCAAAACTCTAAGAACACTGCACAGGCTGAGGCAGAATGTATGTTAAAGGCCTTTGGTTCCATATCCAGCACTATAAAGAAAAAGTTCGGCTTAACTAAATTTATAATACAACAGACATAGACATAGAAAGCAGCCTTTCATGATAGAGAAAACAGTAACATGAACATTAAAAAAGTACCTGAGCAGATTGATGAAAAGGCATCTTGAGCAGGACTTATCCTGTGTTCCAAACTAAAATGCCTAGGAACCTGGTCACCTATGTTAGATTCAAAACACACACTAATTTAATGGCACAGTTGCTTGGCAAATAATCTTTGCCTTGTAGACTTCACTAATTTACTAAGTCAGTCCTTGCTGACACCTATACCAGGAGCAGAACCTCTGTCTGCTCTTGAGAATGGTGAGCCCTCACAATCTGTCTCTGGGTACTTTAAAGCAAGCTACAAAGGAAGGCACTCAACAAAGAGGAAGAGGCTTACCTTTGGGATAGCCTTGTAGGGGCACAATCTTGAGTCCTTGCCTCCCTGAGTGTGGGCACATGCAACGCATCCAGCCTCATGTTATATCATCACCCAGAACCCAAAGCTGCTGGGCCTCTACTCATGACTGGAAGAGCTGTACATGAACATCTGGCAAAAGCCATAAAGGGGAGGCACAAGAGAGCAGGTCTGATCCTAGGCCAGCACATGACCTGGGAATTGAAACCTCAGACCCTCCATGTTTTCAAAAATGAAATAAAGGTCTTTCCCAACTCTTACCACCTAGCCCTGCATTGCTTCCCAAGTAAAGCACTTAACTGAAACTTCAATTGCTCAGCTTTTCCCATGACAGTCCCCCTCCCCTGTCTTCTGTGAAGGCCCATCTACAAAGCACTTAGGCTCTCAAGTACTTTTTACAGCATAGCCACAAGCATACTCCTCCAGCTGCTTGATTTATGGGTTTTCCAGTTATTTTAGACAGCTTCCTGCTGGTGACGATTTTATTTTCTGAAGGTGCCTCAACTTTTTAGTTCATCTTGATAGTCTGTGTAGCATCATAGTGCCAAGGTAAGATTTCCACAGGCCCAAAACACTATGTTCTCTTTAACATTCAGGAACTCAATGTGATGGGGGATACCTCCAGGAAAAATAACCACTTCACAGACAACCAGGGGCCACTTTGTATAAGAAAATAAGTTAAAGCACTGCATGAAAGGTGAAAGTAGCCAGAACCTAGGCTCCTCCACAAAATGCAAGATGATAGTGCAGGAAGAAACGGCCTGACAGCTGTCAGTACCTTGCAGTAGCTGGGTGTTTAGCTCCCAAGCCTACAGGAGTAACTTCACATCAATATACTTGGGGGAAAATACAAAAATCAATGACTTACCCATATTTAAAAAAATGATTACAAATAAATTACAAAACTAGAGGTGGGCTAGAATGTAAGCCTCATCAACAGTCTAAAAAATACTTGAGGGCTTCTCATTCAGAACAGAAATAATCACAATTTCACCCCACTAATAAGGTGAGGAGGGATACAAAGAAAATGCTATGTAGCTTGAGAGATACAGTTGTTTCCGCGAATAAAGCCCAAAGCCTGGCACAAAACACAGGCATTAAATTTGATGCAGGCCAGAGAATAGTTGCAGGAAGAAACCAAGGCTGACTTCAGCTTCTTTTTTAACTGTTTAAATAAATCTGAATGTGTGTTCCTGTCTCAGTGTCATGAAGGAGGAAAAACCAAATGAACCACATGCTGCCGGTCATCAACTCATCTCACCCTTTTGAAGATGTGCTTCAAAGCATATTAAATACTTAAGAGTCAGCTGTCCTGGCCAGGTCAACTGCCCAACTTCCACCAGCAAAGGGGTACAGACTTACTCCAACAAGATGACACACAGCCACACAGTCCCTGTAGGGCTGGCCTTAGGAGCCAGGTCTGACTGCCCAAGGCCTGGGCACTGTGGCTGGGGAGCAGTAGGTGCAGACAATGAGCTGTGTTTCATCAGACACAATTCCAGAAGACTAGAAAATGGATCATTTTTAGAAGATTTAGAGCCACACCTAGCATGCTCAAGGACACAGAGCTGAGTCACAGGAGCTTCCAAGGCAGAATGAAAGCAGGTTGCTACAACTCCCACTGACAAGGGAGGAGGGAGTCTAGATTCAGTGACTCACTTAGAGATCTTGATGAGACACCAAGATTTGCCACTTTTGAGGCCAATGCCTTCTGACCTGTGAAACGGAGGGCAAAAACATAATTAGAGCATCTAGACTCTTCCAGATCCTCTCAAGAAATAGAAGCATTGCATGTTAACAAGCAAGTTCAACATCAAATGGCTGACGACACCAAGCATGGGCAACTGGAAACCTTAATCCTGCTGGTGGAAATGTAAAATGGTATAGCTACTTTAGCAGTTAACTATACACTTATCATATATCCCAGCCATACTGGTCCTAGGTTTCTACTTAAGAGAAATGAACACATATATCTACATAAGGGACAGTTATACCAATGCTCGTAGAAGTGGTATTCACAATGGGAATAAAACTGCAAAAAATCTAAATAAGTATGTCTAAAAACCAGTGAATGGAAAAACAAAATATAGTCTATGCAGATACAGAGTGTCACTTTATAACAAAAATGAACGAACTGCTGAGACATAGAGAAGACTGAAGGCCCCAAACACAATTAAACTAAACTATGTATAATTCGATTTCAATAAAGCGTCTAGAACAAGAAAACTATACAATCAGAGGGCAGTTGAGTGCTTGGAACTGAGAATAGGAATGAGCATGGGCTACACGTGGATGTGAAAGAAGTGTGGATGATGGGGATGTTCTGAACTAGGACTGTGGGCCTGGGGATATGGCTCAACAGCATGATACCAGTGTGGCATGCCTGAGGTCCTGGACCAGTCAATGAGCCCGTAACACTCCCCACACCTCAAAGCTGAATTGAAGAGATGGTAATACAACTATATTAAGTGTCTTATAGTGCAAAAGGCCATATATGTGTGAGTTTTACATCATATAAAATCTAAGACCCAGAGACGCTATGTTCTTCTGGCTTGAGGCTGGCTCAGCATTCCTCATCTTCACTGTCAGGAAGGAAGGCTGAAGGTCTTGACACTGAAGACTCCCATCTGTGTGTGTATTGTCAAGGAGGAGACAACCAGAGACCAGACCGTGTATGAGCAGAATGCAGAGAGATGCCTGTTTTTCCTTCAGTTTTCTTCTGTGGTTTCTGTTTAGCATCTCACGTCTTTCATCTCCTTTTTTATCTTCTCAGACTCCAAACTAATGGTAGAAAACTGCCACAAAGCATTCACAGCAAGAGCTTTAGAACTTGCAATCATAAGTGAGGTCACAGAAAAAGTTCTCTAAGACCATTTTCCCATTTTACATGGCTTCTTGGTAAGTTGGCTTGTTTCTGCCACATATATAAAAATATGAATTTTTACAAATATATGACTCAGCTCTGCAAAGCTAACACCTCCTGATTTGTAACCAGATACATACAATGATAACTGCCTTGGAAATACATTATGTTCACTTGTTTTTCATCACCAGAAAGATAAAATGGTAACTGTTCTTTTTAATACCTTTTTTAAAAAATCAAGAGGTCATGGTGTAGCCATGGTGCTGAAAACATGTGGGATGCTTCTGGAATGCCAGAACACAACCCCCTAAACCACAAGAGGCCAAAACTCTGGAACTTGGAATACCAGCCCTAATTCTGAAACATTTTACTTTATTTTGCCTTGAAATCAAATAGAGCAAACAAAACAAAAGTCCTCATTCACAGAAAAGGAGGGAGAACAAAACAGACCAAAAACTGATATCCCTGAGTCTAGAGTGGTCCTTACATTACTGAGAAAAAGACAAATTCTAATTTCACAGTTTATGTACTCATGAAGACCATCTGAATTTTGAGAACAGAAGTTATACTATCATCAACTCTATAAACAAAAAATTGTATGAATGGAACAAGTAATCTGTACCTTGCTTTCAGCCCAGGTGAGGCGATGGGTGATAAAATAGCTCCAAATGGCACAACATCCTTACAGAGCTCCAGTTTGCTCTGGGTACCTGCCACATTGTTCTCGCAACTCTGGTCAAATCTGTTTTCCATTTTGCACTATTTTTATCTGTCAACGCTGAGAGATGTTTTCAAACTCCTTCCTAAATTCTCTATACCATACTCAGGATTTTGTATATCATAGATATAAAATGAAGTTAGTGAGTTGCCAAAATGAACAGAATTTGACAGAGTGTACTATCTACAGAATCAGAGATACTATTACATGTCTGGTCGTGGGTTTCCAGATCATCCTCATTCTTAAGTGTCAGCAGAACCTCTGTGGCGGATTCCAGCCTCACTTGAAAAATGCAGAAGGACTTATTTTTAAAAATCAAATTCTTGGGCTGGAGAGATGGCTTAGTGGTTAAGCACTTGCCTGTGAAGCCTAAGGACCCCGGTTCAAGGCTCGATTCCTCAGGACCCACATTAGCCAGATGCACAAGGGGGGCGCATGCGTCTGGAGTTCGTTTGCAGTGGCTGGAAGCCCTGGCGTGCCCATCTTCTCTCTCTCTCTCTCTCTCTCTCTCTCTCTCTCTCTCTCTCTGTTGCTCTCAAATAAATAAAAATAAAATAAAAAACAAACATTCAAATTCTTGGGCTGGAGAGATCACCTAGTGGTTAAGACACTTGGCTGTGAAGCCTAAGGATCCAGGTTTGATGCTCCAGGTCCCGAGTAAGCCAGATGCACAAGGTGGCACATGCATCTGAGTAAGTTTTCAGTAACTAGACTTGAGGCCCTGATGTGCCCATTCATTCTTATTCTCTAATAAATAAATGAATAAAAATATTCACAAAAATCACATTCTCTAGTAAAAAATATAAAAAATTTATGTGTGGATCAATCAAACCCCTATCTGTGCTTACAAATCAGGTAAAAGCATTGAAACAGATTCAGTTAATTAAATTTCCCATCAGAACTTCCAGCTTGCATGGGTAAAAGGCTGCTTTATCAAAATGAGGCCCAGCATGGAAACCCTAGCAGAGAGTCGCCTGGGGTAAAATGCAGCATACTCGTGGCCTTCCTTCTGCTACACTGCTTGGTGCACTGAGCACATGCTGCTCTGTAAGTGATCTGAGACATGTGTCCTGTATTCTCCCATGGCCAAAAATGACATCTCACATTTCCTTGGCATTTTCCAGCAATGTCTGACAGAGGAGTTGTATACAACATGTTTTAAGGAATATGCTGGGTGATCAGGCTGGTTTAGGTTTCCAATAATACTCTACCTAGGGGAAAAAAAAAAATGAGACCTTTTTTCATGTACATTTTTCAGAGAACACATATATGCGGGGTTTTGTGTGAGAAGGAAAAAACAGAGATGGATCTTTCTCTGTTCTACATGCTAGTTATCTTCCGAGAGTGGTGACAAAGAGCCACTCGCCGTGTCACTCAGGGTCAGTTTTCCCTTGGCTAGGGCACAGACAAAAGACTGCATTGCACAGCCGCTGTCCACATCTCCCAGACACGGAGTATCCACATTTCAAACTTTGAACCACAGGGACTTGAAAGGATAACAAGAGCAAAACGGACTCAAAGCACCTTATAAACAGTATCTCATTATGATAAATCTGCTCTCAAAGAAGTCAAAGGACTTGTTTTCATCTTACAAATGAAGAAAATACAACTCGAAAGCCAAGTGACAGGTAGGGCAAGTGACCCATAATAAGGCACATTTAGAATAAAATTGTTGGAATTTAAAGAAAAACAAACCTAAGTATCAAAGAAATAAGACAAGGTCGCTCGGAAGAAAAGAAACATGACCAGCATCAGAGTTCATACCAGAAAACAATGAAGTAACACACCAAAGGGACTTAAATTAAAAAAAAAAAAAATTACAAGTCAAAGAATTTGTTTAGCTGAAATTACCCTGAGATGTGAAGACAGATTTAGAACCATGCAAGACTCGGGTGGTATGGAAGCCCTCTCCCTTCCTGAGAAATCTACTCCAGAACCAGCGTCCAAAACCATAGTGCAACAGAGACATAAACCTATGAGTAGATGACAAAGGCAGAGTACAGATCCATCTACAAACAAAGCTGTGAGTGTTTAGAGGCCACAGCACAAATAATGTGATGTCTGCATAGTTCAGCCCTGCTGAAAAGCACTCAATCACATGAAAATACAGCCATCTTATGAACTACTACGTAAGTGTTTATCTGGAAGCAAAAGATATCATTTCAAGTGACATGATGGAATGTAAAGTATGCAGGAGCAAGAAAAAAGTATAATTTCCCTCTTGCACACAGCACAGAATCAACACACAAGAACAAAATAGAAGTTATTATGTAAAAGTAACTGTTAGAGCAAAACCAGAACTCTTCCCAAATATAAGTAAAAAATCAAGGCCAATCATACTGATTTTATCAATTAATATAATATGCCTAACTGGTCTGTTAAATAAAAGGATTCTCAAAGGACAGCAAAGTCAGGTGACAAACTCACGGAACAAAAAGTTGGGACCAGTGTCAGGTCTTTTTGTCTCCAAATTCTCATCCTAGAAAGAAGAAAGAGATCACCCAAAATAAAGCCAGAAAGTCTTGACCAAATACATTTCCATGAAAACCTGTATCAGTAAGGAACAAAATCATTACATACAATTTTATTGTTATGTGCCAGGTGTGGTGGCACACACCTTTAATCCCAGCACTTGGGAGGCTGAGGTAGGAGGATCACTGTGAGTTTGAAGCCACCCTGAGACTACACAGTTAATTCCAATTCCAGGTCAGCGTGGGCTAGAGTGAGACTCTACCACGATAAAAACAAAAACAACAAAAAGAAAACTAATTATTGCTATACAGTAAAATTCTTAAAAATGCAACAAGCAGGTATTAGAATAAGATAAGCATTACTTATGAGATCCATTTATCAAGCTCATTCAAAAAAATACTTATAGAAGGTACATGTGACCAGACGCCTTTGTAAACGTTAGGGATTTGAGGCAGTGTGCCATCTTTCCTGTGAGCACAGACACAGAAATACATGTGAGATACACTGCCTGGGCTTAGAGACCAACCAATGCTGGCAGGTTACAAGAGACGAACTGTGGAACAATGGAAGGACCTACCCTGCCGTGACACCAGTAGGTGCTACTAAAAATAATGTATCTTATTAGTGCCATATGAGACCAGGCACAAAACAGCAGCTCATTAAAATGCCAGAGATGAGAATGCCTGCCAAGTAAAGCATTCTGTCACAGGAATGAAATTAATGCTGCCTATAAAAGTAACTAAAAAGCCACAGAAATGTTCCTCTGCCTACCTCCTTTTTCCAGCCAAAGTCCTGTGTTTTATATGAAAATGGCTTTCATCTCGCATGGCACAGAAGAGCTGATGGTGACTGGCATCAAACATGCTAAAATCAACAAGAGTGTAATTATCTGCACACTTTGAAGTATTTTCAAAACACATACTGGTTGGGATTCTCCTAATTTAGAAGTGTGTGCTTTGTGCTGGTGGTCTAGAACTGTCAATAACCTGACTAAAAAGAATTTTAAAATCTTGCCCAAAGCATTCTTTTCTACGGCAATTATTATTTGACTTGCTTATACTGCACCACTTTCATAAAATGTTTCATGCAGTCTACAACATCTTAATGTCACAATGCTGGTTGTGACACCATTTTAATGGTGCCTTTTCATCAGCTGCTACATGTAAAGCACTTAGAGCAGGGCTTGACACACGGCAAGTGTCAACTATTATTATATTAATACTTCCATTTACAGACCCCCTTTAAAATATGTAAATAAGTACGTAAGGTTAATTAAATGACTATATTTTAATTTTCCCTCTATGTTAGTTGAAAATGGGGAGGAATTTTAGTGCAAAGAATTTTCAGAATGTTCTTTTAAACTACAGATTCTTAAAGACTAAATCTATGGAATGGATGAAAATTTAATGACAAAATTATAAAGATCAGATTTCTTTCCCGAGTGTACAAAAATATATTTTATTAGCAATTCTTTCTTGGTCTAGCTTAAAAGAAGGAAGGAAAAAAAGAAAGCAAGCAAGCAAGCAAAAAAGGGGAAACAAAGGCGTAGATCTTGTAAAACCTGACCTAACTTGAGATTTGGACACAGAAGATTTAATAATGTATTTAGTAAAGATTTAAAAAGGAAGAAAGCAGGAAAGTGAACCAACAATTAGACCCAGAGACTCATGAGTTGTAAACATTTCTGCAGTAAAGTAACAAATTGCCTATCACCATATCACTCCTTTGATTTCTTTGTATTTTAATAAATTAATCTGATTTCCCCATCACTCAAGTAGGCTGTCATACAAAGGCACAATCAGTATAACACAGGACACAAAGCCACTAACAGATAAGGGAGGAAGAGAAGAAGGGAGAGAGGGAAGGAGGGAAGAAGGACAGACTGGTGCCTCAAGAATTGTGATTCACTAGAATCTATAGAGTTTTTCTATGGAAGTCAAGTATCAGTGAGGCTATTGTGGGAGGCCATGGGCCACGTAGGTACAGAGGGCTATGAATTGTCACAGGGCAACGGCAGTCTCAAACAGGCAAGGACACAAGCCTGGGAAACCACTCCAGCAGAACCATGCCTCAGATGCTAGGAGTGTCTGTCCAGTCCACAGGTTTGCCAGATGCCAGGTAAAAAGGCCCTTGATTCAGCAATCTCAAAGTGCATGCTGGGCTGTTTTGCTAGCTCTGCACATTGAGGGCTCTGCAGTCAAATGTGTAGAAAGAACAAATAAGAGTAGAATGAAAATACTCCAAAAACCGGAAAGGGTATTATCATTATCACAAAGAAAATAGTTTAAATTTTTTTTTCTCACTGCCCAAGAAAACAAAATTTATCATCAACACATTCACCATCTGATGATAAGGGCCCAGAGAAGGGCTAAATAATTTTTATTAGTCTTCAGTGTTGGTTTCCAGAAATAATACCTGAATGTAAAAGTAGCCTTTTGTCACAAAATATTAACACAATGTAAAACACTTGGTTAGTTTAAAATTTACACCTACCCTTATCATTTAGACTATTTTCACACTAAAACTGCAAAGAAAGTATCTTGCGGTAAAATTTTAAAAAGGAACAATAAATGCTGCAAAACACACACACCAAGCTGGACTTCACATAAAAGTGTAAAAGTCTATGAATTTTGAACATAGATTATCACTGAGTGTGGATCAAAGAAAAATGTGTAAAAAAAGACATAAACATAGAAGGAAAAGTGCTCCAAAATTTAGGATGGATATTTTCACAAAGAAAATAGTTTCAATTTTTTTCTTCGCATAGACCCAGAAAACAAAACTTATTACTAGGTCCCAATTAAAATGGCTCCTACTATTATTATAAAATCTATATTTTTTATAACCATGGTTTTAGATTTTTATTTTTCACTCTGTATATTTCAATGGAAATTTCAGTAGATCCAAACTACTATTTTTCAGGTTCTGGCAGCAAAGAGTAACTAAGGAACCCCAAAAGAGCACTGTTGTTGGAAACTTTATGCACCCAGTGTTAGTTATGACTAATCGTGACAAAGGCCAGCCAACCTCACCCTAGACACTCACTTCAAAACAGTGACTGACAGAGGATGGCTTGTTAGTAACAGCAATAGCTACAAAGGAAGCTCATGAATACTTTTGACCTCACCCCATAAATTGGTGGTAAGCAAAAACGTGCACTGAAAATGCTATCTTCTGCATGTTACCAGAAGGCGGCTGATTCTTTTGAATCTGAAAATTTGGAATTTTCTTCCTTTGAAAGGATCACTCATATTGCACTTACAATATTTTCCTTAAAGTATATTAAAGCTTCATTTTTGACATGCATATATTATAAAATATTGCTCCTTGATCTCTAATGGTAACCCATAATTTGTACTTATCTTTGAATCAGTTAAAGATAGATATGTGCTCTTCTTCCAAAGCCAATAGCCATTTAGTAAAGTATTACTATTTTTAAAAACACACGCACATCCAACAGTGTATCCGGCCTTTGTAGGCTGCCTGACCACACACCCTAATTGCCCTTTGTGTGATCATGTATGCTTGCCTTGATTTTCTGTTGCAAAACTCTTCAAACTAAGTAGAAGGAACCTGGGATACAAAAAGAAGACTATCAGAACGGAAGGAGAAAAGAGGCAAGAGCAGGAACAAAAGCAACAAGTTCGTAACTGTAAACGAAGAAATCACTTAAGAGATCAAGTTATACCAGTGGACAAAGAGGCAGGATAGGAAGCTAAAATAACTTGAAAATAAATGTCAGAGAAGATTGTAAGAAGAATCTTGTGAGAGATAATAGGCCTTCAGAAGGATAAGAAAAATACTGCTAAGACGGCAGAGTGACAGTCAGCTATGTGGTGGGTGGGAAAGACATAAAGCAGACCATATAAGAGGCCAGCAAAGGCCAGGAGAACATTTTAAATCACTTATCTAGGTGGCACATCTCACTCACCCAATTGACTTTATTTCATTATTCGTTATTTTGTATATAGGCTGAGTTTGTTTTGTTTCTTTGTCAGAAACCCTCAACTAGTATTTCACATCAGAGGAGCCTACCAAGCCTAGCACCTAGGAGAATTTTTTTAAGGAGAAAACAAACATGTCCTATAAGATGATTATCTTTCCCAGATCCCTTTAAGAGCCTGGCCTAGGCCACTACCCCTCCTTTCTCCTATCAGAGGAAAATGTTAGGACTCTAGCATAGGCAGGAAAGACTAGTCACCCAAATCCACTCTAACCTAGTCCACAAATCATGCAGGCACTCAAGTCTGACTCCTGAAAGCAGCCTGAAGTTCTGGTTGGACATCTGAGCAACAGAGGAAAAGGCAAGGGAGAGCTGGAGAGGAATGAGAGCAAGGAAGACAAAGGAAGCAAATAAAAACACAGTAGGAATCCCAAGCACTGGCAGCTCACATTCTGATTTAACAGCAATACCAAATGAAGAAAACACATACTTTTATTTTTAACAAATGCAAAGTACAGTGGATGCATGAAAGAAGACAAACTCAGTAATTTGCTTTTCCTTGTGACCTGAGAAGGCCTTAAAAAAAAAAAAAAAAAAAACAAAACTAACTAACTTATGTGTGGGAACCAATAGTTCATGGCATACCAAGGTTCCTTCTAGAAAGATATGTACATCCTAGCCCAGACCCTTAAACTAGATAGCCACTACCTCAAAGTCAACTAGTACTTCAGAATCAGGGACTCACCTCCTCCAGAGGTGCCTTTCTGAACTTGTTCTAATGACCTTGAATCACAAGATAAACTCCCTTCCAACCTGGTCCTTGTAAAACACTGTAGGCTCTGCCCAAACAAGCTCCAGACCTTCTCCAAAAGGTGGAAGAGGCAAAATGCTTGGTGGTGTGCCCACAACTGGGTGAAGAGACTGGGGCTCTGGTGCCTGATATGCTCTGCAACAACTGAAAGTCTCCAGTCTTCTTGCCGTACCCACCCCAGCCTCAGTCAGTCAGCTTTCAGCTTTGCTCCTTGAAAGGAAGTTCTGTGTGCTGCTCCCAACTTGCTCATCTTCAGACTCTTTTTAAAGCTGCTGCCCACACTTTCCAGGAAGAAAAGTCAGTGAGGCATTTTCCTGTACCTTCTAATGTGCAGATGGCATCTGGGGAACGGGCTGAGGGAACTGCAGTCCTCTGGGAAGGTAAAACCTCAGTCATTATCTTGCCCCCCGGTTTTCTGAAGGCACAGTGGCCAGTGCATGAGTGTCAAATATAGTTACTTCTCCTTCAGACTTAGGTGGTAACAGTACCCAGTAATCCACAGAATAATGGCTTCTCCTTTTTGTGTGTTATTTTTGGCTTAAGAAATTGAAACTTACAACACATTTTTAAAGTACTAAGCATGCCATACTTCTTTTCCACCTTTAGATATTGTATGATCACATTTATTACCTCACAGACATTTAAAAGCCTACTAAATTCTTAAGTAAAACAACCATAACCTGTCATAGCTTGCTGAGGTATGGTACAAAAACTCAGGTCTGTTTAAAAGGATAACTTTTCTACTACTGCTTAAGTGAGATGACATCTATGACTGTTTAACAGGTGGAGGGCTAAGGTACTACTTCTCACATACTCTGAATGCCTGGCTACCAAGGGCCATACTCCCACTCCCTCAGAAGCTGGCTAGGGTATCCTCAAGGGCACTTTGGAACTCAGTGGCACCTCATTACCATGTACTTTGTGCACATTCTCAGACACTGCCATGCCCATACTAGGGCAACGCATCACAGAAGTTGGCAGCAAAGCTATCAGCAAGAATTTGGCTTCGGATTGAAGTGATTCATCTTACATCCTAGCATCAAAAAATAACACACTGATATTTTAATCCCTTGGTGCTACCAGAACCCCCAAACATTAAAAATATATTTAAGCAAAAACAACAAAAATCATAGGTGTTATGACACTCAAAAGCACTGCTCCCTTTTCGTAAGTCACTGAAGATACAGACTACTTACCGTATTTCAAAGTATGTATAAGGAATGACAAACCAAGTTTCAACCTAACTGATGCCAGGACAAAACAAGCAGTGCAAACCTCTAGAGAAGCATACTGACATTCTAAATTTATGAAGATACACTTCTCACTTGCTTTACAAAAAGAAAAATGTCTCCTAGTGTGTTTCTGAAGTAACCCAGTTCTTTCATGGTCCCTCTTCATTTCTTAGACTGAGGACTAGAGTCTAGCTGCACAGGTATGGAAATCATCTCTTTAACCAGGCGGAGTCTGCATACTGCTCATCCTTACTTCATGAGAACAGCCTGTGCACATTCCTGTGAATACAGGATTTTATACATATATTTTATACTATTATCCACACAAACTAAAGCTACGGCTTACCGTGAAATTAATGAAAACTGCCCCCTCCCCACGTGCCACTCTCGAGAGCAAGTCCTCGGGAAGAAGGGGCTTTGCAGCAAGACCATACCCAGTAGTCTCTTTCCAGGTTCCCCTACCTTTTCAAACACTTCTTGCTTCCCTCGTTTCCGTTTTCGTGGTCTCCGATTCACTTGAATCCATTTCGTGACCTGAAGTTCAAAAACCACAGAGCATTTTAAACAGGTCGATGGATCCCTAGCCCGGCGACCAGGTCCTCGCTCGCTCGCTCGGAGCCGCCTGCGCACAGAGCCGGCGGCCGCGACCTTCGCCCGGCGCGCTGGGCTCCGGCCCGGGCCGCGCGCCGCCAGCCGCACTCACCTCGGCGTCCACTTTCCGCGCGAGCTCGCTCCGCGCGCCGTCCTCGCGCTCCTGCTGCAGCGGCTGCGGGGAGAGCGAGAGGCACCGTCAAGTTCACCTCGCGCCCGCCCGCCCCACCGCGCCCGCCGGCGCGCGCCGTCACCTCGGCGGGCTCGGGGTGCGGGCCGGCCGGGCGGGCGGGCGCGGCGGGGCGGGGCCTGCCTTAAAGGTATAGGCCTCGCCGCCGCCCCGCAGGTCGCCCCCGCCCTGCCCCGCCCTACCCCGCCATCCCCGCGCTGCCGTCTTATTGTTCTCGGGAAACCGTCTTCTCCCTCCCGGGGCCAGGCTCCTACGCGCACCGGACGCGCACGTCTAGCCGACCCATCCCCAGGGCTCCAGTCCCGGGTCCCCGCAAAAGCCTTTCCCGGCTCGGGAGGATGCGGGCCGAGGGCTGGCGGGCGCAGGCTTTGCGGAGACACGCCTCCGCCTCGCCGGCAGCCCGTCCCGCCTCAAGCGCCCCACGGCTTCCGCGAAGGGAACGGAACTTTCCTCCCGAGAGAGGGAGAGAGAGAGAGAGAGAGATGCACCACACGCCCGACCCGCGCTCCTCCCGCGCCGCGCGCCTGCCGGGCGTGAACACTAACTAGCAACAGCCGAACACCCCCCCCACACACCGGGAATTAAAGAGGAGGGGGCAGTCAGTCAACTTCCGCAATTGGGAACAAAGTTTCCACTTAGTTTGTAAAGGTGTATGCTATCCCCCCCCCCTTTTTTTTTTTGCCAACCTCAAAAACCTTTTCTTCCCATCCGCACCATAAGTCCTTAGGGGCAGAGGGTTGGAGGCAGGCAGCGCTCTGTTGGCTGACTTGGACCATCCCTTAAACTTTATCGCATTTCTTTAAAGAAAATCTGTCTTCCCCTCTTTATTGCTACTCCATCCCTCTTTCAAGATCAAAAGGTTTAGATCAAAGCCAAGATCAAACTCACGACTTTAAATAGAAGCAACTTTGCCATGTAGTATTTTACACAAAGAGGAGCTTCTTAATGGATAGACATCAGAGCGGAAAACTTTATTGTATCTCTTCATTCCCTATGCGTGACTGGACTACTCAGACTTAGGCTAATGATGCACGTCTAGATCACAAAATAAACAACAAATCGCTCAAGTGAGGGATTCTGATACAGTATTTGTGTTTCTAGTAATACCCCTCCCCACATCTAACTCTAGACAGGGTTAGAGATACATTACCATTTTATATCACTATTGCCTAAGTGCTACAAAATGCATACCCATTTGCTAATAAACATTGTTCAACATATTACCTGATCTTATAATCCTCATGAAATCTTTCTACTATAAAGAGAATGCATAGAAAAGTTTTGGAAATCTTGGGAATACAGACACATAGGCAGATAAAAAAATTAGCAATGGTGAAATGGATTATGCAGATTGCTTAATTTCAAACACTAAAGAATTTTGAACTAGTCAAGCTTTTATACTACTAATAATTCTGGAATCATCGATAGAAAGTTGTCCTGGCAGGCACTTCCTTTTACCCAGTAGGTGTGAGTTCATTACCCACAGGAATTCAGATGAACCATTCAATACCGATCTGCTAAAATGCTGTCTAGCTTCAGTGGCCCTTTTTGGGGGCTCTTTGTTTACTTTAAAATTTTTCCATCTGTAGTCTTGGAAGAAGCAAAAAAAAAAAAAAAAATCCTCAACATCTAGTAATAATGAGAAGTATGGCAAATCTCTATACAGATCTCTGTGAAAATCTGTTATGGCTGGATAGTACTTGAAGGCTTCCCCCACCCCCCCCCCAGGATTGTCATTTGGTTGTAGTCTCAAACACATAAGCAAGATTATTCTCAATCCTAGGATGCTACACTAAAGAACTTTTGAGCTGAGACCTGGAAACCTGATGGTACCACCAATGGGAGGTGGTGCCCAGCTCATGGCAAACCCAAGGGTTTGTGGCTGAAGTTGAACAAAGAAATCATCTACTGGCGTGGTGATGCAAGCTTTAAGGCAAGGGATCACTGTGGGTTTGAGGCCAGCCTGAGACTACATAGTGAATACCAGGTCAGCCTGGTCTACAGTGAGACCCTACCTGAAAAAATAAAATGAAATAAAATAAAATAAAAAAGAAATTGTCTACTGTCACTGTTTCTCTAGTGCTTTGTGTGAAGCCACAGTCGGGATCCCTTCTACGTGCCTCCCAATTGACCTCCTGATTTTTTCCCTACTCAACACCACAATCTATTCTCCACTGAGAAGCCAGAATGACACTTCCAAGGGTAATTCAATTCTATCACTTTAATTAATGAGAACACATTGCCTGCCTAGCTCTTCCTAAAACAACCACTAGAAAGGTCTTTTCTTGTCAATGTTCATATCACCCTAAACATGTTTATGACCATACCACCTTAAACATGGCTGATCTTGAAGCTAAGCAGGGTCAGGCCTGGTTAGTATTTGGGTGGGAGAAAGGTCTTTCCTCACGCTCTCTTTCATATGATATCACCCTGTTCTTCTAGTAACATCTTGTTTATAACCTTTCTCAATGATTGTCTTTAGCTGCGTAGAGTTCTTCTAATTAAGAGGTTTTATTTTGGAACAGTTTTAAATTTATAGAGTGAGCAAAAGGCACCTTATTTCTGTAACCCCCACAGCTCTTTCTACTATTATATCTTCATCTGATCAAATGCATTTATGGTATTGTTACAGGTAATAGCCAGTACTGAGACATTACTACTAAAGCTCATTTCACACTGGGCTTGAGTCAGTGTGACACAATTATTATAGTTATTTTGTTTTTTCAAGGGAGGGTCTCACTCTGGCCCAGGCTGACCTGGAATTCACTATGTAGTCTCAGGATGGCCTTGAACTCATGATGATCCTCCTACCTCTGTCTCCCAACTGCTGGGATTAAAGGCTTGTGCCATCACACCTGGCTATTATAGCTGTTTTTATCATTGCATGTGTATTATGGATGTGTGTGTTTATGTAAGTGTGGGCATGCAAGTGTCACAGCTCGTGTGTAACATTCCTTGACTTCCACTTTATTTGAGGCAGTTTCTTGTTATTCACAGCTGCATATGCCAGGCTAGCTGAGTCACGAGCTTCTGATGATTCTGTCTCCAAATCCTATCTCACCTTAGGCACACTGGGATTTCAGATCCATATTTCTGTGTCCAGCTTTCAGTGGGTTCTGGAGATCTGAACTCAGGTTGTCACACTTGTGCAGAGAGCGCTTTTACCCACTAAGCCATGTTCCCAGCCCTACAGCTATTTTTTAAATTAACTGATTAAATGTCTCCTCATTGAACTTAGAGTTCCAAAAAGAGATCCTGTCTCTTTTTTGTTCTTCATTTTTGTCCAGTCATTGGAAGCACTTCCTGGCACACACTAAATGCACAATGAACATTCAACAAGTAACAGAAGTAAAAAGGAACAAATGAATGCATGGTATTGAGTATTTCAAGGGGAAGAGCTTTAAGTTGAATATTTTTCTCATTAACCTAAATTTGTTTTGCTGCTGGAATATCTTTATTTGTAAAGAGCAAAGAATCATACATTTGCAAAAGACCTACATCATTTACATTTCCAGGGTAGTTCTAAGATGACTTAATAATAATAACAGATATATAAGAAACTGAAAATAATAAAAGTAGTAACAATAAATGTTCCTAATATTAGTCAGTAAAACTGTATCCCAAAATGGTGCTAGAGTCAAAATGTAATCTAGAATGAAAGATTAACATGTTACAGAATAATGGAAAAAATTATATTTTTATTATTTTCAATATTTCATGAACACATGTCTTCCTGTGTTTCTGTGAATCTCCCTTGCCTTATGGGTTCACACCAATGACAATATGCTATAGAGAAACTTTTTTAAAACTTAGAATTTGGGGCTGAGAGGATAGCTCAGCAGTTAAAGGCACTTGACTGTAAAGCCTGCTGGCCTGGCTTAATTCCCCAGTAACCCATAAAGCCAGATGCACAAAGTGGTAGGTACATGCATCTGAAATTTGTTTGCAGTGGCAAGGGGCACTGGCACACCTATGCTTGCTCTCTTTCTCTCTCTGTTACTCACTCAAATAAATAAAAATATTTTTAAAAGTGGAATTTTGCAGTCAGGGATGGATATTCTAGCATCTTCCAGAATATGGTAGAAGTATTTTGAAGCCTTTTAAAACCAGATTGTTTTCTATTTTAACTCTGACTCAGTTCACTGAAACGGCAAGTATAGAAAAGAAGTTGTTATATGAGATTCATTTTGCAACATTTCAGAGGCAGAGGAAAACTCTTATTTCTTTAAAATAAAAGCTGCTTAATCTGGGCAGTGGAGATTACTTTCAGAAGGAAAAATACTAAGTTGGCAAATAAAAATAAAATAAAAATAAAAAAATAAATAATAAAAAAATAAAAAATAAAATTAAAATAAAAAATATTGTTTATTGATTTATTTTTGAAGAGACGGGGGGGGAGGGAGGGAGGGAGGGAGGGAGGGAGGGAGGGAGGGAGGGAGGGAGGGAAAATGGGAGTGCTAGGGCCTCTAGCCATTGCAAACGAACTCCAGACACATGCACCACTTTGTGATCTGGCTTTACATGGGAATTGAACTCAGACATACAGGCTTTGCAAGCAAGAGCTTTTAACCTCTGAGCCATCTACCCGGCCCATTTTATTTATTTTAAACTATGTTTTTGCATATATATGTGTGTGGTATGCATGTGTAGGTCAGCGATTGACATCAGAAAGCTCCCTCTATCACTCTCCACCTTATCTATTAAGACAGGGTCTCTTGCTGAACTTCAAATTCACTGATTTGCCTAGTTTAGCTAGCCAACTGGTTCTGAGGATCTACCTGTCTCTGTTTTTGCTGGTATTATAAGCAAACGTCACATCCACCCAGCATTTATATGGGTGCTGGGAATATGAACTCTAAGCGTTTTGTTTACTGGGTCATTTTCCCAGTCCCTTGCTTAATTTTTCAGTGGAAGCAAAAGTAACTCCTTTCACTGGAGAAAGAAAGCAATGCCAAGGCCACATTAATATGGGTGGGTGCTCTCTCGTGCTTCCACCTCGTGAATGAAGCATGGCAAGGAATGAGAAGACTATCTTCCTAGTCAACGGAAGCCCATAGGTCAAACAGGGGAAGGAAGCTCCCCTCAGAGGCAAACCAGAGGGAAAGCCAGCCACTGACTTTTGAATACCAAATAAGGTAAAGTGTTCCAGAAACTTCTGCTGGCTTCAAAAGGCCTATGTCACCAACAAATATTTAGGGTAAATTTAAATGGCGCATCAAGCCTGGTGGTGCACACTTGAGATACCAGAACTCTAGAGGTTCACCGCAGGAAGATTGTGAATTCTTAGCCAATCTGGGCCATGTAGTGAGACTCTGCCTTAAATAATCAACCAAATAAAACAAGTAGAAATCTACACAGGTCTAGAAATAAAATTAGGTTGAGATTAAGTGGCAGTAATAAATCATAATTAGGAACAAATTTATCAAATGTTTGTGGCTTTAGGTTTTTGTTCCATTGTTTTTGAGTGTGATGTTCCTTTACTTTTGTGTTTTGATAGCTTCCAGAAGTGTGTATCATTTATGTGTTATTGTCCATTTTGTCTGTGTTAGAATCAAGGCCTACTTTCGGATGAGGGTTTTGGTCCTGCCACGTAGAAGTCTTCACAAAGCCTAATTTTCAGAAAAGAAATTCAACTCCATCCTTGGCTTAGCTGATTACCGAAGCTTATGACTCTACATTGAACTGGCCAGTGTGTTCCTGTCTGTAACCACAGCCTGGTCTCTCTGCTGCTCAGAAAACTTCCTGAGCCTGACTTGGACAACAATGCTTCATATGTTCAGTTCTTCTATTTTTTTTCTTGTCCTTTCTTTGTGGTGCTGGGGATTAAACCCAGAGCTCTGTAAACACACAGCCCCAAGTCCATTTCTTCTTCAAGTCCAAGACCCTCTCTGACAATCTGATGGAGACTAACAGTGCTACTGGATCCCCAGGAAGAAAACACTTCCACTCTGACATGCATGCACATACACGTGCAAGTATACACACACACACCCCGATTTTCTGGAGGTTCACAGATTCTTTGATGCCCAAACTCCTGTCATGGATACTATAAAGTCTATTCATGGTTTAAACCAGACCACCATCAAGCTGGCCCTGGACTTGTCTCTCAGGTGCTCTGTGAATGCTCTAATCGAGCTGAGTGCTACAGACACCCATTGACCTTTATGGAGGAGTGTTACAAGAAATAGCCCAATAAAATCTACTGCAATGTTTACCAGAAGGATGGCTCACAAGCTTGTTTATTACATTAGACAGTTTCTTCTCTCTGGTACGGGCATGAATGGTCAGACTAAAGCACCTGGCTTACCTTTACCTCCCAAACACTGCAGTTTACCCCTCTTCTCCTTCCTGCAAGCCTAAAGCTTGAGGGCCTGCTCAGCAAGGTAGGGACCTTGAGTGTGGCTACTGCATGTTACTTTATTTCTCCCCCATCTAGTTTCACTCTCTATGTTCACACTGCTTCACTTTTCTTAGTGTGTTCATCTACCTTGGAAGCTGCCTTAACTCTGTTTTATACAAAGAGATATGAATAAGTAGAATATTGAGAATTCAGTCCTCCCTTCTTTTGGTTTTCTCGAGGTAGGGTCTCCAGCTCAGGCTGAACTGGAAATCACTCTGTAGTTCCAGGCTGGCTTTGAACTCATGATGCTGGGATTAAAGGTGTGGGCCACCATGCCCAACTTCCCCCTTTCTTTATCCATTTTTCCCTCTTTGGATGGGGAGGGGAGCTAAAAAAAAAAATTCATGGTTCTATTACTTCTCTCCATTAACAACATTTTGAAGTAAAGTGTGAATGTTGAAGCCATATAACTATAATCTTTACAAAATAAAGAATCTATTGAGTGCTGGGGAGATGGTAGAGATAGGAAAATTGCTTGAACTTGATGGGCATCCGGTCTGACTGAAAATAAATGCCAGCTCAGGCTCAGTGAGAGATTCCTTCTCAAGGAAATAAAGTAGAAGAACAATAGAAGATGACATCCCATGTCCTTCTTTGTGCTAGAGGCCCTGGAATGCCCATTCCCTCTCTATTTGCTTCTGTCTCTGTCTCTGACTCTTTCTCTCTTTCTTAAATAAACATAAGGAATATTTTTGTTTTGTTTTGTTTTGTTGTTGTTGTTTTTTTTCAAGGTAGGGTCTTGCTCTAGCTCAGGCTGACCTGGAATTCACTATGTAGTCTCAGGGTAGCCTTGAACTCATGGTGATCCTCCTACCTCTGCCTCCCAAGTGCTGGGATGAAAGGCGTACACCACCATGCCAGGTAAGAGTATTTTTTAAAAAAGAAGGTAGAAAGAGAAGAGAAACACCGCAAGGTTGTCCTTTGATCACCACATGCACACATGTACACACACATACACACACACACACACATATATACACACAAAATAAGTAATTAGCTAGGTGTGGTGGCATATGCCTTTCATCCCAGCACTGGGGAGGCAGAGGTAGGAGGATCACCTTGAGTTTGAGGCCACCCGAGACTACATAGTGAATCCCAGGTCAGCCTCGACTAGAGTGAAACCCTACCTCAAAAATAAAATAAAAAACAAACAAAAAAAAAAATTAAAAAGAAGCAATGAAACAGAACTAGAACCTGGAGGGAAATGACACTAAAACTTTTGTATTCATGTATACATCACACTATTCACACATAAAGACTTTCACACTCAAACATCATGTCTATCAGAGACTACAGAACCTTAGAAGCAATAAAAAGAACTAGAACCAAGGGTTTGTACAGAAGTAGCCTGCAAAGCCCTTCCACACTCAGACTCTTCTGCTTCTGCCTCTCAGGCAGGGTCCCTTTTTAAAAGAATTATCCTTGTATATGTGCATGGGGGAGAGGCATGTGTGTGCCTCAGCACATGCTTGGAGATCACAGGATAATCTTGAATGTCAGTCTTCACCTTCCATTTTTGTTTGAGGCAGGGTTTGAGGTTGGCTGGCCCATAAATTTCTGAGATTTTCCTGTCTCAACCTCCATCTTGCTGCAGAAGGCCTGGGATTACAAACACTTGCTATTACATTTGACTTCACATGGATTTTGGGTATCCAAACTCAGGTTAGCACACTTGTAGAATGAGCACTTAACCCACTGAGCAACCATCCATCCCAGACAAGGTCCCATCTTAGGGCTGGAGGCCCATAGTCTCAGGAAATTCTAGTGTCTTTATTATTTTGTACTGCTTGACCCTTAAGTCTCCTGTTTGGAACATTAGTGCTGTTTCTACAGCAGCAAGAGAGCTGAGGGAATATCTACCATGAGAGTGTCAGTTAAAAATATTTATTATGTGGATCATATTAAAACATAGACCACAAAACACAAAGTCTGCTGAAAGAGTCACACTAGCAGAGCCTCTTCACCATGTGCATGACTACAGTTCTTTACAGGTCCTGGGCATTCATGGATGCTATGCCTTAAAGAGTTTTCATAGGTGAAATACAGAATTATAACAGTGGCTTTTACAGGCCAGGCTCTCCTGCCTGCTTATGATAATCATTGTGTATGAGTGTGTGTATGGGGAGGGGTCGGTCCTAAACCCAGATGCCCAAGTGACCACTGAGACTCACATCTCCAAGAAGGGGGCCCAGGTATCAGTCACTTTTAAGCCCTGCCTTTCTAATATGCATCTAGCACTAAAAACTGCTGACTCTCACTATTCTGGTGATGCCCTGTATCTCCAAGGCCACTTTCAAGAAATTCCAGGATGAGCTGACCCAGAAAGCACTTCCCATGGCTAAAGTTAGGAATTAACTGGGGGCGCAAGTGAGGCATGCATACAAAAAAGACTTAAAAGTAAGTGTGAGATTTCCAGTCTTCTCATAAGAGAAGCTCTAATTAATGGACTATTACAAAGCTTTTTTCTAGGTTCACAGGTAATCCAGTTCCGCAATTTAAATGAAAAGACCTCTGACACTTGTCTGCCAGGAACCAGATTACATTGTTGACCTACAATGCTGTCACCTCAAAGGCAGTACTTCAACATTCTCATTATGATGGGGGCTGCCACTTGGTCCCCAGAAACAGACATTTTACATTTGGAAGATGGCTGGCTAGAACTAGGGGAGAGCATAAGCCATAAGAAAATACCCTCTGTAGTTTACCAAAGGGACTATTCTATTCAGGAAGGAACCAGTGCTGACTTTCCTGAGTCATGGGTGGTCTGCTCTGACCAAATGAGCTCCTTGTCTTAGGAGATGCACACACACACACACACACATAGATGCTATTGGCAAAATTATTTTGACAAAATACCTTGTGAAAAAGGTATGCGTTATTAATTTTACATACAGATACATGGTGTGCTAACATTTCGCCAGTAGAAAAACCAAAACACTAATAGCATTGTCTAGGTACCTTCCCATTACTTCCTGAGGTAGAGCAGCCCTAGTATCTAGAAGTACATGCTCATGGACATGTCACTGCTCAGTGGTACTTGTTTTTTGGGGGGAGTCTTACTCTAATTCAGACTGACCTGACTGCAAGTTGCTCTATAGCCTAGGCTGGCCTCAAACTCCATGATTTTCCCACCTCAGTCTCCTGAGGGTTGGGATTAAAGGTGTGTACCACCATGCCCAGCTTCAGTGAGGCTTTTTAAGGAAGGGCTGTATGGTGGGGGGGGGGATCCTATGGCCCCAGCAAGCCCATTTTTAAAAACTCTTCCATTCAAACTGGACTGGCTATCACCAGGCTCCCAAAAGAAATCCCAAGTAAGTTATTCCTGCAAACAAGAGGATTGGGCCTGAATCATACCATACTCACTCTATTGAGACATCAAATCACACATACACATACCACCACCACACTCTGGCAGTAAGGTTGCTATCTTAAATACAAGTACTTGTGAGAGAAATCCATTTCCCAGAATGTTTGTCCACCAAACATTTAGCTCCATACAAGGAGTTATTCTAGGAAAACAATGGGAAATGCAGGATTAATTGGTTACTAATCACTTTACTTTTTTTTTTTTTTTCTTTTTGGTTTTTGAGGTAGAGTCTCATTCTAGCTCAGGCTGTCCTGGAATTCACTATGTAGACTCAGGGTGGCCTTGAACTCTTGGCAATCCTCCTACCTCTGTCTCCAGAGTGCTGGGATCAAAGGCATGTATCACCACACCTGGCTATTCCTTCACTTTTTGTAGGATACTTTTTCTAGCACTGGATTAAATCAATGTTGAGTGCTCTGCAGGTCCAGCTATGTCCATATTAGGAAAGTCTGAGCTCACATTGCTCTGGGTGAAAACAGGACCTGTCCTCCCTCCTCCCCTGCTTCCACCTCTGCATGTGTAGGTGGGAGAGTGGGAGCTGGGGAATGTGAACTTGATCTAGCATTGATCAGCCAAGCAGCAAACCCTCATTGTTCTTTAGATACCACACATAACTTCTTTCTAGTGGGGATCAACCCAGCCATTCTGCACACAGCACAGCTTTTGTGCTCAGCATGCGATAGGAGGAAAGGAATGGCACTGAGCATTAGAGCTTTATCAGACTTACCATAAATAAACCTTCTGAAAGTCAAGATGGAAGAGCCCATCAGTCAATTTACACTACTATTAGGTACCTAAGATTCAGTAAACATAACTATCTTCTAGCCATCTCTAATTTCTTATTTTTTATGGTGCTGGGGATGGATCCCAGGGCCTTGCACTTGCTAGGAGAGCACTCTGCCTCTGCTATATATCCCTAACCCTCATTTTTATAATTATGTATTTTAATTTTAGTACAAATATTGTAGTCTGTTTTGGCATTGCCTCTGATCTTTACTGTCATGCTCTCTGAGGTTTAATGCCATCAGAAAACAGATTAACACATAACCAAATAAGCTTTTACTGTTTTAAGTGCTGATCTAGGAATGTGGCCTCATTGTATCAGGACAAAGCTCCTGGGTATTGGGAGCATATTGTTGAGAACTGAGACATAGGCAACCTCTGTCTTTATGTCTTGGGCATGCATGTCTGAGACAATGATATAGAGAGGCTATGATGAGGATGACAGAGATGGCATGTATAGCAAGAAGCAAAACAGAACAGTAAATTTCAATACCCCCCTACTCTGAGACAAAATCCAGTATGATATTTTGAACTAAGTAAACTTTCAAAGGCCTCAACATCACTAAGTTGTGACAGCATAAAAACACCTGGCCAGGACAACCTTAGATGAGCCTGCAGGGATGTGGCCTATCTGAGCCACATGCCTTCCAGTGACAACAGGCAGATAATAAGGAAGCATGTTCTCTTTCTCTTATGCCTTAATATAAAGGAGAATTAACAATTCCTTATCTAGCCCCATCTCACATAAAGCAATAGGCCAGTTGTTATTACAAAAATGTCATAAAATGAAGCCAGATGTGGCCCACACCTTCACACCTGTAAGACCCAGCACTTGGAGGGCTAAGGCAAAAGGATTAAGAATTTAAGGGCAGCCTGGATGGTACAGTGAAACCTTGTCCCAAGAAAACATAAAAACAGGAAACAAACATTATTAAATTAAATTTTTATCTCTACTCTGTTCCCTGACTGTCTCAGCATGATCAGGTCTTAGGCAAAAAAACATAAGATCGTGCTATGTGCATTTAAAGCCAATGTGTTAACATGGGCATCTATATTAACAAACTTGGTTTTCAGTTTCCTCATCTATAAAATCAGCATAATAATGCTGTGCATGTTGTAGACATATGTCTATTCCTGGATTGTCCATCTGTAGCCTCTTGAAGGATTTATGCAAAATCTAGGCAGATGTCTCTTAATTACAAAATCAGTGACAAGGAAATGGTTTGAGGAGGATACAGCCAGTGAGAAGTCTACAGAAATGGACTTTGTGATAAATACCATCAAGAGGAGCCTTAAAGAGAGCAATAGTGCATTTCTGATTGCCTACTGAGAGTATTAAAGGTGACAGCCTGTGCCACTGAGTTGGAAAAGGAAGGGACCAAACAGAAAAAAAGAGATGAGGCTTTTGGCAACAAGGCAGGAAAAGCTGCCTGATATTGGGGTGACTTCCCCATTCTAGGAACCAGACGGCAGGGATGAAGGAAGGAGTTATCTCCAGTGGAATCCCATTATCACTTGCTGCCCTGGAGTCTTGGTCCTAAATTGTGATGTATTGACTTTGGCCTCCCTTCCATGCATTTCCATGCCAATAAAGTTGCTGAAATTAAAGAAGAATTGAATTGCAAAGCTTTTTGGCATAAATAATGTCATTGTAAAGTCGGAGCTAATAACAACCAGGATGCCCTTAACGCATTTAAGAAAAACCATCTGATACGTGCATCCCTCAATGTGGTTTGAAATTTCCCTTGGCCTACAAAGGAAAATATTTTTAGCATGTAGCACACTTTGCAACAGACATATAAATGCACTGAAAATATAATTTTAGGAAAGCATCTGGGTTTGATCATCCCAACCCCAAATAAGTCCTACTTTCTCGATACAAGGAACACCACCACATTTTGCTATGAAATATGCAGCAATTGCTGTGGCAATTTCTCATAAACATTTCATTACTGGCTCTGCTTTTTTTTTTTTTTTTTTAAAGCAGTGAATAACGGCTTAAATTTAAAGCAGCATTAAAGGAGACTCCTTCTGGAGTATTCAAGCCTGTCTTTCAAAAAGAGACCTCACTGGGCATTCTCCCCAGGGATATTTAGGCAATAGCATAAATAGTATTTTGTCTTTTATATCTCAAAATGTATATTAGAAATAACAGTGGCCACTTTCCAAGGGAAAAAAAAAATAGATCCACAGTTTTTACTGATCAGCAGGAATTTTGAGACTAAACATGCCCAGCAAAAGTTTTATCATCTCTTGTTGGCCAAACAGGTTAATGTCTATGAAGAAATGACTTGAATTAGAAGCAAATACCTGTTTTCCTGCAGACTGGTTATCCCTTAAGATTTCCCTGGGGCTAGGAAGATTGCTCTGTGGGTAAAGTACTTGCCACACAAGCATGAGAAACTTAGTTTGGATTTTTAGCACCCGTGTAAACTATTGGGTGTTGTGGGTTTGCCTGTAATCCCAGTGCTGCAAAGGCAGAGACAAGGAATCCCTGGGAATCAAGTGCTACTTTAACCAAATCAGCAAGCTCTAGGTTCAGCATGACTCTGTCTTAAAAAATAAGTTTGTCTGTTTTTTTTTTTTTTTTTTAATAAAAGGGCTGAGGAAATTGCTTAATGGTTAAGGTGCTTTCCTGGGAAGCCTAAGGAGCCAGGTTTGACTCCTCAGAACCAATGTAAGCCAGAGGCACAAGGTGACATATGTGCTCAAGGTCATGCATGCTCACAAGGTGGTACACACATCTGGAGTTTCACTGCAGTGGCTAGAGGCCCTGGCATACCAATTCTCTCTCTTTCTCTCTCTCTCATAAAAAAAGAATAAGGTGGAGAGTGACTGAGAAAGACCCTCAACATTGACCTTCATATACACCCACATATGCATGCCCACCTGCACATACACATATGCCCACACACATATGAACATGCATCTGTACATACTCCACACTCATGTACATCATATATACACACATACATGCCAAAAATAAATATGAAAAAATATTTCTACCAATCATCTCAAAAGATAGTTTCCCAGTAGAAGAGAGCAGAAATACACAACCAAAGTTTCTTGATAGTATGAATTTTAAAAATATATGCCGGGCGTGGTGGCGCACGCCTTTAATCCCAGCACTCGGGAGGCAGAGGTAGGAGGATCGCCATGAGTTCGAGGCCACCCTGAGACTACAGAGTTAATTCCAGGTCAGCCTGGACCAGAGTGAGACCCTACCTTGAAAAACTAAAAAATAAATAAATAAATAAATAAAATAAAAATATAGAAAAACTTTCCAACACCAATGCAATGGGTCTTAAATCTCAGAAAAATTCAATGACATAGGGTTCATTCACTGAGGCCAGCTGCCCTTGCTCCAGACAGCAGCAATGAGGTCTCAGAGAAGGTAGGTATGTGGCCTACTAAGAGCCACATGACATAGTATATAAAGCTTATTCAAAGCTGCATGTAAGTATTAACTGCTCCTTCATTCAATATGATTAACCCTGTCAAACAAAACTTCATAACAACATGCCCCATGAAAAACATCAACTTGAATGAGATAGAAGTGACTTCTCCTCCATCCAGCTTTCAGCCTTGTTCATTTGCCTCAAAATTATGTGTATATATATATATGTGGGGGGGGGGGAGATGAATGTGTGTCTCATGATGTCCAACTTGCCATGTAGCTAAAAGTTGCTTAAACTCCTGATCCTCTCATCACCACCTTTAAGTGTTGGGATTACAGGTGTGCACCGCTGTGCTTGGCTCATGATTTTGCACTTTATGTGTCAATTTGCTTGGAGCCCACTTACAGTGTGACAGTGATAGGTATAACTTAACAAGACCAGATGCACAACATGCTGATATATAAAGGCTCAAGCCAGAGGGCCTCTGCAGAATGACTTGAGCATGCTCATGACCAGTATCAATAGCCATGCTGTCTCAAGGCAACACTGCCCTTTTGCAAACACACATGGACCTCAGCGATCTGACAAACACTGACCAATCCCTTGACCTGTGATATACTTGCTGGCTGCCTGCCAGCTGACAGTGCTCCCTGATGCTCTTTTTCTGCTAGGTTTCAACACAGGGAACAAAAGCTAGGATGTGGCTTGGGAGTTTGCTGTTGAAAATAAGCAAGGTGATATGAAAAACATCCCTTACTTGCTTTACCTGGTGCATAAAGGCACTGTTTGGCCATTTGCCTTTTCTCATAAGTTTGTTACCATGGCCTGGTATTTATTATCTAACAGTTTCTACCTCACAGGAGGACCAGCTGCATCTTCTAAAGGCAAAGACATGAACTAATCTTGAGCCATACTCACACCAAAGATAAACTGATTTTTTAATGCCCCAAAGCCCAGTATTCTCTATGCAAAGTATCAGCCTGGATATACAGGGCTGGCCTTTTGAGACAGATAATGGAAGAGGGCTCTACAAGCTCATGACATGCTTGTGAGAGGCCATGTATGAAGAAGTTCACATTCTGCAGCCAGGAAAGAAAAAAGTCAGGTTTGGAGAGAAGGAAATTTATCACTCACTAAATTTAAAATCATCCCTTGCTGAGTGTGGTGGCACACGCCTTTAATCCCAGCACTTGGGAGGCAGAGGTAGGAGGATCACCATGAGTTTGAGAGCACCCTGAGACTACATAATGAATTTCAGGTCAGCCTGGGCTAGAGTGGGACCCTACCTTGAAAACCAAAACAACAAACAAACAAACAAAAAACTCATCCCTGTTAAGGGCTCTTTGCTATATTCCTTGAGAATAAGAGCAACACTGCTAAAAAATGCAAAGGCCTTGGCATGATGGACTGAGGATGGAGAATCCTGCACTTGATCCATGATTTTGTCATTAGCTGTGAGGACTGACTAATAGGTGACTAACCCTGACATGGGCTCATCTTCCCAAGGTGAGATGATACACCATTCTCTATAATGGAGCCCCAACTGTTGATTCTACAGGGGGCTAAAAGTTGTACAAGACTAGAAAATATGAGTTTGACCATGAAGCAATGGTGGTCCTGTTCAAGAACCATTATACCATGCAGATATTAAGTATACATATTTGGTACTGTAAATTATTAGTTCTTCACAGAAAAGAAGGAATGACAGCCCTATTCTCTAAAAGTAACTAAGTGTTTCTCTGGAATTTCCTTGTCAGAAAGGTGCTCTGGAGCTGGGGAGATGGATCAGTCAGTGAAGTGCTTGTTGTGCAAGCATGAGAGGTTGGTTAAGTGTGGATCCTCAGCACCCCAGTGAAAGCCAGGCGCAGTGACGTGCACCTGAACTTACAGGTCTATGTGCCACTCACTGAAATATCTTCAGTTTGCAAGGGGCAAGAGTCTAGCAGAAGCTGTATTAATTAAAGTGAGGATGAAACAGTTTATAGAAGGAAGATTTGGGTGTTTTGCCTCTGACATAAGGTTTATTCTGAGGTATCTTCCTCCTAGCTCTGAATTTTCAGGCTCCTTCTCTCTAAAGAGCTCTCTCAATGAAATCAAACACCATTACAATGAAATCCTATTAGACGTCAGACAGCTCAGCTTATTATGAGTGACATGATAAGCTCTTCTGAAGTGACTCCATGGGTGCACACCTACAAGCTTGAAAACCAGGCAGTGCTCACGTGTCCCAACATGGCCCATCAGACTTTACTCCTTGAGGACAATCACATGGCTCACTTGCACAATAAGCTGGCTGCCTTGTGACTGAGTCGGGGCTTAACCACCAGCTCTCAACTTTTTGTTTTCATCTAGACTTGGCCTCCCAGCTGAACATAGTAAATATAGGGAATGAACTTCCACAGTTCCTCCTGTGTCTCCCACTCTGGGGCAGAGGCCTCTTGTGCACTATTGAATGGAGATAGGTTTGCAGACCCCTCACAGACTGAGTTCACAGTCAGGTTCTATACCCTTTTAGTGCTATGTCTACTGCCCAGCATGATACTTTGCCTATCATTTGAATAAAAAAAAATAATCTCAAAGCAAGTATTTGGATCATTCAGGAAGAATATAAAATTGAAGAACACTATGAATTTAGTGTGTACCTAGAAATGTCAACAGGCAAGATGTATTTCAGAGTATAACATACTTACAGAACACATCAACCAACTCTAGCTCTACCTATGGAGATTTTGCTCAGTGGGGATAGCGTGAGCCTGAGTATAAGAGCTCTAAATTGTAGCTTGGGTCATTCTGGTGACTAGGTCTCTGCAAGGGTCTCTAACCCAAGCTTGCAGGTCTAGACTTTCAGCAAGATTCCAGCTATCACTGCTAAATTCATTCAAGCCACTGTGAATTCTATTTTACCCTCTTGTTTTTTCCCCTCTTATTTATTTGAGACAAAGTTTTGTTTGTAGACTTGGCTTGGAACTCACTATGTGGGCAGGGTGATCTCAAACTTGTGACCCTCTTGCTTCTACCTCCTAAATACTAGGGTATCCCCTATAATAGGAAGAGGAATGCACCACCACAACCACTCTTCATATCTTTTCAAAGCAAGCAACTCCTGTTTTCTTTCCTTTCTGCTTTAAAAGTTCACCAACCCCTTCCCCAAGATTTCCATCCAGTAGTACCACAGGCCTGCAAATACTGCTGTCCATTTGGGCCAGCTTAGAACTTCCACTCTTTATGGACAAAGTCCCCAAATGCTCCTTAGCTCCTTATTCTAACCAAGAAAGCACCCTTATGAGCCATATGTACCTAACATGTATTCACCTTAAGAACACATGCTCAGGGATAGAGTGAAGCTCAGTGATAACACACATGCCTACTACACCTCGCCTTGGTTTAATCCTGAGAAGCACATATGTACATATACACATATGTATATACATATACACATGATATATATGTAAAATGTCTAATCTGAAATCCTAAAAGATGCAGGCCTTTGTCCCCCCCCCCCCCAATATCAACTTCTGCAGTGTTTTCTCCCATCTTTGATAGGATTTTGGTACTGAAAAGTCTGCACTACATTCATCCCCTCCAACCAGGGAGTTACTTTTACAGGCAGAGCTGCCATGTTTTGAAAGTGCCACTCATGTGTGTCTCTCCTTCTGAAGCCTCTAGCAGCTCCCACTGAATCTTGTAGGAACTTCCTGACATCACTTTTAAGTGCCTGTGTGAGCTGACTGTGTCCATATTAACTCTTGGCAGTTACTGCTCTCAGGGCAGAAACAAGCACCTACCCATCTGTTCCTAACAGGAGGACTGAGAAGGAATGAGTACTACTCCAAATCATGATCAAAACATATCACATGGGTAAGGGATATGGCTCAGTGGGTAAAATGCTTCATGCTTGATGACCTGAGTTCAGATCCCCAGAACCCATGTAAATCCAGACTAATTAACCAGCATGTGTAATCCCAACCCTCATATGGTATCTAGCCAGGCATTCACAGCAGTGAAAAACAAAAGGCCTAGACTCAAACAAGGTGTAATGTGAGGACTGACATCCTGATATTATTCTTTGACCTCCACACATATACTGTGGCACACATGTACCCAAACATAACATATATCATACATGTGCGCACACACACATGGTGTGGAAGGGGGGCAGAAATGGAGAGAAATCACCTGGTGGATTCTACTATTAATTGAAAATACTAACCTATCAATCAGGAGCAGAATGACTATGGTTGTTAGAATGTCACAAGAGCTAGGGCTTGGAAAGCAGTTAAGAATAACAGTGTGGCTCAGTGGGAAGGGCGCTTTTCCCCACTTCTAGAAGAGGAAGCGATCTCCTGAGTCCTGTCCTCGAGCCAGGCACCACCCACTGAGCCTCAGTCTTGGTTCTAAGAATGGACTCTACCTGACCTGCTCACACAGTTCTCCATCATCAAAGCATGTTATACTGCTCCCCGCTTACAATACCCTTCTCCCCACTTTCCACCCTGGAGACAGCCTGTCCTGCAGGACCAACTTTAAATGACATCCTAACCTTTCTGTTTCCACAGCTAGAAATGACCCCCCTCTTTGAACTCTAAAGCTAGTGGTTTTTTAAATTGCTAATTGCTTTTTGTCTTAGGTTAATGATTTAAGTACACATTCTTCCTATTGAATTATTGGGTATCTTAAGGGCAACCCTGTTTTGTTTCTTTCCTCTCTGGATCATCATGGTTTGTCCCATGGAAGGTATGTGATTGGGAGGGTTCATTTCAGATCCTGGAAGTTTCCCCTTCCAAACTCTTCCTTCAGTCTGGACACCCAGCAGTTGTACTGTAAAAGCCCAGCAGCTTCTGTCATCCACAGGAAATCTTTTAGGAAGTGCACACTTTTATTTTAATTCATGTTAATTTGAGGCCTAGTCTTAAAACTACTGTGAATAAAATTCAAGTTCTTTCTGGAATTGGGGCTTGAAAGGGAGAAAAGGATGAGGAGGTTTCATTGGGCACATGTCACCATGCCCCAACAGCATCTAACATCTACTAGGACAATGAACACTTCTTAGTTTTCACCCATTATACCAAATGTGATGTTCAATGTTTGGAGGCTGGAACCATCTTCATTTTGGATCAAAAACTATACCCAGGGCTGGAGGGATGGCTTAACGGTTAAGGCGTTTGCCTGCAAAGCCAAAGGACCTCGTTTTGATTCCCCAGGACCCTCATTAGCCAGGTGCACAAGGGGGTGTATGCATCTAGAGTTCGTTTGCAGAGGCTGGAGGCCTTGGCGCGCCCATTCTCTCACTCCCTTTCTCTTTCTCTGTCAAATAAATAAATAAATGAAAATAAAATTTAAAAAGAATATACCCAAAAGCATATTCCTCCAGAGAGGAATAAAATATAGTGAGGCTGGCTTGAGTGATTTTTATTGGTTGTATTGAAAGATTCACTAGATATTGGGAACTAGCCAAAGAACAGAAGTTTGGAATATGCTTTGAGTTTACTGAGCTGAATGGTGTCCCTTCATATGTTAAAGTCTGAAAGTCCCATATGACTGTTTTAGAGATAGGACTTATTAGGGTAAAGTAAGGTCACATGCATAGGCCCTCATCCAATATAACCCAGCATCCTTATAAACAGAGGAGATAAGGACAAAAGTATGCACATAGAGAAATGACCCTGTGGGGACATAGTGAGAAGGTGGCTACCTGCAAGCCATGGAGAGAGGCCTCAGAGGAAGCCAACATTGTCAAAAGCACCTTTGGACTTCAAAATCGAGAGAGCCAATCTACTGTTTAAGCACCTCCTGTGGTACTTAGTTATGGTAGCCTAGCAAACTAATATGATTTCTGAGTCTCGAGTGCAGACATGAGGCTACATGTGGAAAAGTTTTGATAAAGTCTCTCCTACTTTCTTGTGCCTGCTGAATACAGTGATTGGAAGAACCGGTGGAGAAGTCAGGCATTTCCAGGAACACAAAGTAGTGACTATGATGACTCATGGATGTTTCAATGCTGCCTCGAGTAAGGCCAGAGCACCTACTCAAGACATCTTTAAGGAGCCTTGACAAGACATTTAGTCACATAGAAAATGTGAGCTGAACTACTAAACAAAAATGACAGTGAAATTATTAGTAGTCCCAAGGTGTACCACATTACAGAAACTGCAATTATTAATATAAAAGAACCAAATAAATCACAGAACATATACTTTGGCAAATATAATTTGTTGGAACTTGAAAAATAACCAGTCTTGGTTTTTGTGACTGACCATTAAATGCAGAATTTTTATGTACACACTGGGAGTAAGTATACTAATGGCCCTTAAAATTATGGTGAGAGCATTACATAACAGGTGCTAAAAGAAACCTAAAAGTTATTTTCCTAAGAAGCCAGCTGGCCTTCTCAATACTGAAAGCACACTGTGACTATCATGACACAAAGCGTCCTACAGCAGATCTCACTGAGTTTCCTCAGTTATGTGACAGCAGTATTTTCCCTGTAAGACCTCAGATTTCCTATGTGGCCTTTGGCAACTTGCAGGTGTTTGCTTGGAAAGAAATGGCATTTCCCTAAGATGACAAAATAATGTGCTGTTCTAAATTCTTGGATTCAGGAACAAGTATGGGAATTCAGGTGGAAGCTTGCCTATTTCCAAGACATGTTACACAGCCAAACCATCACTGTCCTTCAGCCTGTCATTGTAGCTGAATACTCCAGATGCAGAAGCACATGGGTCTGTGGCACGGGTCAGTGTGCCAATGATTCATCGGCAAACAGCCTGGGAGTTGAAATCAAAAGCTGAAGTAAGGTTAGGAATTAGTTTGTGCCCCTAAAATGTCTACTGTCAACTCAGCACTCCAACACTCTGCTTGTGGGCTGCAATCACCTGTGCTGCCGCAGCCAGTTTATGGGAGCCCTGTGACTAGTGTGCTCCGCCTCCACCCACAGATCCCACAAGACCTCAGAGGATTCCAGTCAGATCTGTTCTGTCCACAATGTACTCATTTTAATCCCAACAACAGCTTTTGAGCAGTTCTGTTCAATAGGAAGACACATAGGCCACGTGGATCATTTTAAGTTTTGTAGCTGCCACTTTTGTTTCTTTTGTTGTAGTAGTTTTGTGGCCCACGTTGGCCTCAAACTCATAATCTCCCTTGATTCAGATTCCTAAGTGTTGGGATTAGCACCAACCCCCTTCACATGCAACTTAGCTGCCACATCTTAAAAGTAAGAAAGCTAACTCAACACTAAATTAGACTGCCAACAAGATTGCCATGGCTCAGGGAACACTGAGGAAAAGGGGAGTGGAAAGATTATAAGAGCCACAGAGTGGGTGGGAATACCCTGGGACATGGTCTACCCCCTGTCCCATTAGGACTGACTGAGGTCTTCATGACCCACAGTTAAATCCAATAACCCCATAGAGGAGGGCCCCAGGGAAAAGGGAATGGGAAAGAGGGAATAAAAAAGTATAATCTGGGGCTGGAGAGATGGCATAGTGGTTAAATGCTTGCCTGTGAAGCCTAAGGACCCCGGTTCAAGGCTCGGTTCCCCAGGACCCACGTTAGCTAGATGCACAAGGGGGCTCATGCGTCTGGAGTTTATTGCAGTGGCTGGAGGCCCTGGCGTGCCCATCCTCTCTCTCTCTCTCTCTCTCTCTCTCTGCCTCTTTCTCTCTCTGTCTGCTGCTCTCAAATAAATCAATAAAAATGAACAATTTTTTAAAAAGTATAATCTGTTAAAACATAAATAAATAAATAAATATTTTAAAAATTTTTTAAAAAGAAAAACCAGGTTAATTTAATTTCAATAATTAGTTTATGGGCTATACATTCATGTCTCAATACCTGAGAGGAACTGGCTACAGGATCACTTATAGATGCTAAATTATAAAGACACTCAAGTCCCATCTATAAAATGTGTAGGGGTTTGCATATAACTTCCTCCCATGCACTTTAAATATTCATATTTATTTGCATGTACATTCATGAGAGAGAGAGAGAATGGGTGTACCAGGGCTTCTTGCCACTCGAATGAACTCCAGAAACATTTGTGCATATAGATAATAGTTCCACGTGGGTATTGGGGATTTGAACTTGGGTTGGCCGGCTTTAAAAACAAATGCCTTTAACTGCTGAACCATCTCTCCAGCCCTTCTGTGAACTTTCAATTGCCTCTAGGTTACTTATAATACATAGCAGAACATCGTTATAGTGTGCTACTTACAGAAAAAGAAGTCTGCACATGTTCAGGACAGAAAGAATTTCTTTAAAAAATATTTTGATGTACAACTGGTTGAAACTGCAAATGCTGAACCCACAGATATACATGTAGTATGCTGCAGTGCACCTGGAATACTATTATTTCCTCATGTAAAAATATTCTTAAAATCAATGAAATACATTACTTTCATTTTCAGTACAAGCCTTCTAAATCTGATGTGCTTTTCACATTCTACCTCAATTCACATACTAAGTTTTAATCAGAAATGTTTGGTTTGTGTTTTTACTTCCTAAAATCTACAAATGAAAAAGTAGATTGACTCACATACTCAAACTGTTCCAAACAAAACTGGATTCACTAGCCTTTAAATTTAAACTAATTTAATTAGGGTAAAATTTAAAATTCAGCTGCTAATGCTGGCTCTGGTGGCACACACCTGTAATCCCAGCAACACAAGAGACAGAAATGGATGGAGGAGGACCCACGAATTTGAGGCCAGCCTAGGCTGCACAGTAGACCCCGTTTCAAAAATTTAAATAAGAGCCAGGCCTTTAATCCCAGCACTGGGGAGGCAGAGGTAGGAGGATCACTGTGAGTTCGAGGTCACCCTAAAACTACATAGTGAATTCCACGTCAGCCTGGGTTAAAGTCAGACCCTACCTCAAGAAACCAAAATTAAAAAAAATGAAATAAAAATTAAATTCAGCTGCTCATAGGTACTAGATACTGTTCATGTGCTCCACGATCATGTGTGGCTAGTGGCTTCTGTACTGGACATTGAGCCTCTGACCATCTCCTCTGTTGAAGTGGAAACAAGTTTTCATGGTGAGCATAATGATGGTGAAACTTCCATCCTGGTGGTAAGGCCAGGAGATGGTATGACATGCACATTCAAATAGCAATGATATAAAGCAGGTTATGATTAATGCCAAGTATGGAGAAGGAAGAACACCCAAGGGACTGAAAAGAGCATCATGGAGGAATGCTAGTATTTGGAGACTGGGACTTAAGGGTGTGCATGTGCCTGAAATGGTGGGGAAAGTACTTTTAAAACCATAGCTTTAAGAGGACACAAAAGAGGATAACCCAATGGGAATGCAGCCTATTATGTTCACATATTAAAGATCCCAATAAAAATTATTTATTAAAAAATAGCTTTAGAGCCGGATATGGTGGTACACACCTTTAATCCCAGCACTGGGGAGGTAGAGGTAGGAGGACTGCTGTGAGTTTGAGGCCACCCTGCGACTACATAGTGAATACCAGGTCAGCCTAGACTAGATTGAAATCCTACCTCAAAAAATAAAATAGCTTTTAGACAGGACTGACAGCATCAACTAGCAGGCCAGAGTATCTAAATCCATTGTCAATGCAGAAAGAATGTCTGGTGGAGATGGGTTCCAGTTATGTTTTAGGAAGACATACTTGATATTGCTATGAATGGTGGACATATGGGGAGAGAGACTGGCTGCTAAACGACCAATTAGCTACTATGCAATGAAAATAGTAAAGGTACTAGGAAAGAAAATCATAAGAAATGTGATTAAGCATGTATGTAAACACTTCAGGATTCACAATGTAGGGAGGAAATCTGAGAAAAGGAGGATGTGTATGAGGTTCTTGAGCAATTAAAACAAGGCAAGATTGACAAATGTTATCTCCAGTGTGCCTGCATATAAATGTGTCCAAAGAAGATTAAAATTTATGTGTGTAGAGAATGAGGAGTACCTTTACACAGACATGAAAAGAAGCCAAAAAAAAAAAAAAAATCCATGGAGCTGACGAAGTGGCAGAGTAGCAACCTCCTACACAGTATCTATGTCTACATATTATAAGCAACTAGAGACTTAAAAGTATATGGGAAGACTGTGTGGACTGTATGTGAATACTATGCCATTTTCATTTTACATAAAGAACCTGATTATCTAACTGTAAGTTTGAGTGTCTGCAGGGGGTCTGTAGTGGAGATGAAGAGACAAGACAGCTGTATAATATTCTAGTAGAGGTAATAGAAGAGGCTGTGGGAACAGTACTGCTAACTATCCATTTCAAAGCAATGTAGTTACTAAAAATTACTGCTCTGTGGTTATAGCACAGGATAAAAGAAGGTGCTTGAGACATACTGCTAATTAAAAAATTTAAGTTTGGAGGACAAAATTTTGATTTTGCTTAAAAATGACATGCTGATGGTGAACACTCCTTAGCTAACCAACTGAAGATCAATTTGCCCATGACAAAACCTGGAAACTGACAGACTACACAGGCTCTCATTGGCAGACATGGTTCTTCTGTGCTATTTTTGTTGTTGTTGTTGCTTTGTTTTGTTTTTTCGAGGTAGGGTCTCACTCTAGCCCAGACTGACCTGGAATTCACTATGTAGTCTCAGGGTGGCCTTAAACTCACAGCAATCCCCTTACCTCTGCCTTCCAAGTGCTAGTATTAAAGGCATGCACCACCATGCCCGGCCTGTGTTATTTTTTAAATATTTTTTTAATTATTTATTTATTTATTTGCAAGCAGAAAGCAAGAGAGATAAAGAGAGACAGTCAGAGAGAGAATGGGCATGCTAGAGCCTGTAGCCACTCACTGCAAATGAACTCCAGATACATGTACCCATTGTGCATCTGGCTTACATGCATCCTGGGGAATGGAACCTGGGTCCTTTGGCTTTGCAGACAAATGCCTTAACCACTAAGCCATCTCTCCAGCCCTGTGCTATTTTTTTTTAAAAGGTACTTTCTGAGGTACTGACTAGGTCCTCTCTTAAGTCTTCATCTGGTAGTGTCATGGATGTGTAGATAAAATCCCATCAACTTGTGCACACCACCCCACTGTACCTTACAAACAAATACTCTGTAAATAAGTGAATGAATAAATGATGTCTCTTCCTCTAGGAAGACGAACCCCCCAAAAAAAAAAAATGACATGCTGAAACACTGAAAAACCAAGCTGAAACTGAACAGGAAACCTCCTCCCTACTGGCTAGCTACCGCAGGCTGCTGGGAAAAGGGAGGTCAAGTCATCAACAGTCTTAACCAGCAGTGGACCCAAGAGCTACATAACCACCTAGCCAGGTGTGCCAATGATGTAATAGTGGCATGACTGTTAAAAAGGTAACCAACTGCTCTCATTGGATTTAAGGCTTACTCTGTGGGAAGGAACTTACTCCTGGTACTAAAAACCTAGTCAAAAGCCTATGGCTGGGAAGGTCATAGGCACTAGGGTGAAGATACTACTATCGTTTGGCTAAATGGATATGTTGTCCCCATCAAATTGCTCTCTAAATATTTATGTTTATGCCCATAGATTTGTGGCATTCTCACTTCTGGTCAGGGAAGCTTCTTTATGCAGATAGTGGTGACTACTAGGAAGACTCAACTTGTTAAAAGTGCTGAGAAAAAGTGACTATTGAATTCCCAGCACTAAATGAAACATCTTTATCACACCCTACAAGGTTCAGGGAACACTGTGGAAGAAAGGGTGGAAAGAATATAAGAGCCAGAGGATGGGGAGGAGTGTTATAAAATGCTGTCTTCTGGACATGAAATGGCCATTGCAGTCTTTAACTCATAGTGGCTGTCATTACCTGCATAAGACCCACACGATATTGAGCTCATTAACATTTCATCATGGCTGTTGAAGGACAGCAAAAAGATCACATTATTCAGGGCTGGAGAGATGGCTTAGCGGTTAAGCACTTGCCTGTGGGAGTGAAGCCTAAGGACCCCGGTTCAAGGCTCGATTCCCCAGGACCTATGTTAGCCAGATGCTCAAGGGGGCGCATGCATCTGGAGTTCGTTTGCAGTGGCTGGAGGCCCTGGCACGCCCATTCTCTCTCTCTCTGCCTCTTTCTTTCTGTCTGTCTGTCACTCTCAAATAAATAAATAAATAAATAAATAAATAAATAAACAAACAAACAAACAAACAAACAAACATAGAACACATTATTCAGCATAGAACACATGTGTGAGACATACTCCAACTGTCTTTAGGCCTGAGTTTTCTCTAGGGAGTGAAGCTAAAGGGTCAAAGGCTTTTACAATTTATTTTCTGCTATTGTTTACACTTACCAAAATGAGCTCTATGATTTTCACTTTTTAAAAAAAATTTTTTTTTTGTTCATTTTTTTATTTATTTAGTTGAGAGCGACAGAGAGAGAGAGAGAATGGGCGCGCCAGGGCCTCCAGCCACTGCAAACGAACTCCAGACGCATACACCCCCTTGTGCATCTGGCTAACATGGGTCCTGGGGAATCGAGCCTCGAACCGGGGTCCTTAGGCTTCACAGGCAAGCGCTAAACGGCTAAGCCATCTCTCCAGCCCTGATTTTCACTTTTTTTGTTTGTTTGTTTTTCAAGGTAGAGTCTAACACTAGCCCAAGCTAACCTGGAATTCACTATGCCGTCTCAGGCTGGCACAGCAATCCTCCCACTTTTGCCTCCCAAGTGCTGGGCTTAAAGACATGCGCTACCACGGCCAACTTGATTTTTACTTTTAAAAGGTAGAGAGGAGGTAGGTAGGGACAGGACTCAGTGGTAAGAGCACTTGTTGTGCATACTTGTAGGACCTAAGTTCAATCCCCAGAATCCACATAAAAAGCCAGTTGTAACTCCAGTGCTAAGGAGGAGCAGAAAACAGAATGATCACTGGGCCTCCTAGATCAGCCAATCTAACTGAAAAATGCAATGAGCTCCAGGTTCAGTGAGACTCTGTCCCAGTGAGACACTCTGTGTCAAGGAAATAAACTGCAAGGATAATAGTAGAAGACTTGACATCTCCTCTGGCTCCTATGTGCATGTGTATGGGGCACAAGCACCTTCAAAGAATATGTCCATATGCATTCCCACCACACATGCCACACAAGTGGATCAGAAGAAGAAAGGTAGAGAACATGCCTATCATGCGCAAAGCCCGGAATTTGATTTCCAGCATCCCCAAAACAAAATAAAAGACAGTGAAGGGATAAAATATGTATTTAGGTCTTCAAAACAGTGACTGAAAAGATGGATATCAATAAATTATCTCTGAATGTCCAGTATGATGGCACATGCCTGTGATGCGAACACTTGGTTGAGGCAGGAGTACTGGAAGTTCAAATCGAATATCAACTACATAGAAAGTGCAAGGCCAGCCTGGGATACATGAGACCTTGTCAAAAAGAAAGAAAGAAAAAAAATTTCCAGGTCACGTTTATTTTCTTATTTCTTTCTTATATTCTAAAATAAATGAAGATAGGATAAAGTCAATTTTAACTCACTCTGTAAGGTAGAGTTATATGCCTGGAAGACTGGAGAGATGACTAGCGGTTAAGGTGCTTTCCTGCAAAGCCAAAGGACTCAGGTTCAATTCCCTAGGAGCCACATAAACCAGATGCACAAGATGGTGTATGTGTCTGGAGTTATATGCCTAGGAACTCTGTAAAGGGTTAGAACCCACTTTCCTTTGCTTCTATAGGACTTCTGCTCACTTATATTGTTGCTGAAGCTATTTCCACTTAAATTTTTTTTGATATTTTATTTATTCATTTATTTTAAAGAGAGAGAAAGGAGAAAGACAGAACAAGAAAGGCAGATAGAGAATGGGCACAGTAGGGCCTCCAGCCACTGCAATCGAACTCCAGATGCATACACCACCTTGTGCATAAGGTTCTTTAGGCTTTACAGGTACTTGCCTTAACCACTAAGCTATCTCTCCAGCCCTCCACTTTAAAAAAAAAAAAAATCACAATTTTCATTCCATGTAGCCATAAAGGAAAATCAAGGAAGACCACAAGCCAGGCCTTCCTGAGAGAAGACAAAAAGGGCTCTGTAACTGGTAAATGCAAACTCTGCCAGTAAAACGTGACTCTTTGGCAGGAATGACTCCAGTTGCTGGTGGACAGAGATTCTGGAGGAACAAAGAGTATGGGAGCTATTTCAGTGCTGAGCTGTCACTCCAGGGCAGGCATACTGGTAACTTTATATTACAACTATGGAAACAAAGAACAAGGTGTCCCATTCACTGTGAGGCTCCTGTGCCCAGAGGGTCTCAGGCCCTTGCCAAGCCTTTCACTGAAGTGGAAACGAAAAGAAACTTTTAAGGAGTGTGAAAGGGGCTGAGAGCAGGTAAATCACCAGCAGCCTTCTTAACAACGGCAGAGAGCTGAGTGGAAGAGATGAAAAGATGCTGTGTGATCATTCATTAACGAAGCTGCCAGCACTAAATCAGGGGCTTTTCTGTCCCATGCTCTTGTTTTTACAGAACAGTTAAGTACCCAAGGAATTACCAGTTAGGCCTTAAAGACAATTTATAGCTGGTGGGCCTCACTGCACCTGGCTGTTGTGACAGCCACATTCGTCAGTTCACATAGACTCTTGTCTACACTGTGTCACTAATGCAATGAGACCTGTGGAAAGCAAGGAACAGTTTACACGCATGACTCTCCCTCTCTCACACTCTTCCCTTTTAAAATTTATTTTCTGTATGTGTATGTGTGGTATGTATGAATATTTGTACATGTGTGAGCATATATACATATGCAGGTGCATGTGTGCCCATGGAGGCCATTGAGTGTCTTTTTCAGTTGTTCCCCTTTTAAAAAATATTTTTATTTGTATTTATTTGAGAGAGAGAAAGAGGCAGAGAGAGGAGACAGAGAAAATGGATGCACCAGAGCATCCAGCTGTACAAACGAACTCCAGATGCATGCGCCACCTTTATGCATCTGCTTATGTGGGTCCTAGGGAATTGAACCTGGGTCCTTTGGCTTTGCAAGAAAGTGCCTTAACTGCTATACCATCTCTCCAGCCCTCCCTTAAAATTTTTATTTATTTATTCATTTGAGAGAGAAAAAAAAACTATGGGTGCACCTGGGCCTCCTGCTACTGCAAACAAAGTTCAGATACATACACCACTTTGTGCATTTGGTTTTTCTTGGGTGCTGCAGAATTGAACCCAGCCATCTGTCTTTGGAAGCAAGTGCCATTAACTACTGAGCTATCTCTCCAGCCCAGTTGTTCTCCATTGTATTCCTTAAAACAGGGTCTTTTGCTGAATCTTGAGTTCACCAATTCATTTTAAAAGGCTAGCCAGTAAACCTTGGGATTTCCTGTCTCTGCCTCCTCTGGGCTGGGATTATAGATGCCATGCCTGGCATTTTATGTGGGTGCTAGGGATCATACTCACTCAGGTCCTCATGATTGCAAGGCATCACCTCACCCACTGAGTCATCCTCCTGTCTCCTCTCCCTCTTTTAATGAAAAATACTGCCTCTTTCCAGTGGCAAATCCTTTTTCTTCAGGAATAATGACCAAGCCTGCTGGTGGTGAAAGGGTCAGCCCAGCCCAGTACTCCAGCTGGGGTAAGCCTGCTTTGGGCACACTACTCAGAACTCTGTCACTCCTTTCCTTCCTGGCTAAGCTGATGCAGATCAGAGCTTTGTTATTCTAGACCTGGGAAACTAAGAGCTGGTTGAACTTCTAACTCTTCCCAGCTTTCAGTACACACCAAGAATCCCTGGGTACCTGATTTAGCCTGATTTAGTCCCGGGTGCAAAAGCCACAGAGAATGCCCCACCCCTCATTCCCATCTGAAACACTGAAGGGTAAGACTGGGCCACTCATGGCCACACAGACCTCAGCTTGTTCTCCTTGGATTTGTGTCCCCTGTGAACGGAGTGGTTTGAAATTCACCTTCTCAGAAACCACAGGACTTTATAGCACACACAAGTCGAAAGCATGGGCCCCATGCTACCTTTCCCCACCTGTTCAGTTTAGGTTTTAATTTTTATTTTTGGCTCCCAAAGGGAATGAGCCAAACAAATAACTTTTAACTGGTGACATGCATTCTGAACTAAAAGCAAAATGCCCCTTCTTACCAAAGAGCTAATGGTGGCTGGTAGCAAACACATTTATTTTTCCTGTTGTATGATGGGCAAGAACAAATGTGTGCCCAGAGCAATGAGAAGGTGATATGGCACAGCTCCCCTCCCCTGCTCCTTTATTTCAAGGGTCACAGACATTCATTGACATTCAGACACTCCCAAGGGGAAGCTCACATAACCAGCCATGAAACCAGAAACCAGTAGGCCAGGACTGAGATTTTCAGCAGCATCCTAGGGGTCTGCCTGCAGCCACCAAGGCTCACCGTGATGGGCAGGTCTGGTCTGCAGGGAGGGCATTTGGGTTGCCTTTGAGCCTGGGCTGCCCAATAAGCTCTGGAAAGTATAGGACCTGGGACAGGGACAGCAAGAGGAGGCTTTATGCCAGGTGATTCCAATGGGGTAGGAGCTGTCCACGGCCAGCAAGGGAAGAAAAGAAAATCTGGAGTAGTACTAAGTCCAAATCCCTAAGACTAAGTGTGCTGCGAAAGATGAGCCACAGCAGTATCGTCGGGGATACTACATGAAGAAGTTGACAGGCAGTGCACTAGGGAAATAAGGGAATGAAAGCAAGAATACCACTGTCAGGTGAAAGCTACAAACCACTTCACTCCTCTGGCTATCTCCACAGGGCATAGTTGGAGGCTGGCTGCTCAACCCATGGTAGGCAGTAAACTACTACCTGTAAGCTCCACCCAAAATAAGCAGCACACTTTGGAAGATGTCAACACACAATGCAGTGGCCATGGGAGTGTCCATTTGCAGCACCAATGTCTAAAATCAATGGTCACAATGACAGGCTAAAACAGTGGGGGGGGGGGCAGCATTTTCCTGACTTAAGGGTATTGAATTACTTTTATCATTATCATGACTGACCAGCTAAGTTGCAGGCTTCACTCTTTTCTACAGACTCCTAGAGCACTTATCTCAAGGTACCTTAGGTATTCCAGAACTTTCAAGCCATTCTTCAATGATGTTTTCAACAGACAGCTCAAGCCTTCAGAAATAACATAAGAAAAAGCAACGGATTAGGAAGTTCCAGACACTTATTATTGAACACTTAGGTCTAACTATTCAGGCTCAACAAGATTCAATCTTTCAGAGAACTTTGCTCAGGAGAAGGAGCAATGTTCTCCTGGGTTGAGGTGTGAGTGGAAACCCTGCCACACAAGTGGTCTCTCTCTAGTGAACAGCAACATCTACACAGGGAAACTGAAGAATCACAGCTACTTTAATGCTTTGAAGGGAACTTTCTGGTTGGAAAAGCCACTTTAGGGAGGATAGGGTATATTCCCAGGACACATCAGGCAAGATTGCTGGTGGGTGGGTGGAAAGGCAAAGTGAAACCTGAACATCAGAGAGGAATGAGCTATGAGCTTGAGGGTAACAATGATCTCAGAGCAAAGCAAGCACACTGTAATCAGTCCACAGGCTTGGCACAGCCATGGGTACAGCTTATACTGTTTTTCCAGGTCCACATCAAATCCCCTTGCTATAAAGTCTTATAATTGTTATTTCTCTTTTAATATTTTATTTTTATTTATTTATTATGGAGAAAGGGGGAGTATGAATATAGGCACACCAGGGCCTCCAGCCACTGCAAACTCTAGATGCATGTGCCACCATGTGCACCCGCCTTAATGTAGGTACTGGAGAATTAAACTTGGGTCCTTAAGCTTCTCAGGCAAACACCTTAACCACTAAGCCATCTCTCCAGCCCATTTGCTCTTGTTTCTTCTGAAATTCTTTTGCTTTCATTCCCTGCTAATTTGTCCAATCCTTAAAGTTACTTAAGTATCCAAGTCTGTTGGAGTCAACAGACCTTAGGCTGTATCTTGCTTCCTGGCTTTGGCTTCCTCTGCTAATGAAGTCTAAAGCAAATCCATTTGCCTTCACTCCCTTCCAGACAATTCACACTCATGCCCCAGTATCACTGCTTATAGGAAAAGACTACCTGGACCCCCTCCTGGGCAGAAGCAAGGCCTCTCTCTCTCTCTCTCTCTCTCTCTCTGTGTGTGTGTGTGTGTGTGTGTGTGTGTGTAATAGCAATTATACTTGCTTTCCTGTGTAATAACACCAATCACACTCATTGTCCTCTGTGTCACAACATCCAGTGCAGCTGGGGCTCTTGCCTTATCTTATCACATGACTTCTACTGTCTCCTCATAGGATCAAAGTTCTCAGAGCCAATCCCAGCACTTACAAAGTTTCTGTAGGAAAGAGGATCCCTATGTAGACAGTTTTTATTTGAATAAATGAAAACACATTTCCCTATTGACTGAACAGAAATCACTCCCTTTAAAGATATATACACACACATACATATATACACATAAGCATACTTCCTTTCTCCCTTTTATGATTATAGAAGTTGTAACTTGCCATGTTCAAGTACTAGAAGGCCAAGAACATCTCCTACTATGGGTAGAGTGTTCAGCAACGTGGAGGGAGGGAGGGAGGCAGGAATTGGCTTGAGAGAAGCTGGGGGACAAGCTGACTAGTTTTCTCTTCCTTTCTTCCTCCCACTGGCCCTTAGTGTACCCATTTTCACTGGCCAACACAAAGTAAAGGAGGCAATTATTTCCATTTCAAAACAGAAAAAAATATGGGGTGAGAAAGCATGTGATGCATAAAATGGACCTGGATACCCATGGCCAATGATGTCTCTCTCCAGGACTGGCAGGGTCTATAGCAGGCAGAACTAGGTTTTCCTGGTCCTGAACTAGTAAACATGCCTCATAAGAAAGCTGAGTGCCACCGTCATTGGGCCTGTAACACTTACTGTCATTTAAGTTCCAAGCTCAGAGAAGACAGCCAAGTTCCCATGTAGAAGTGTTTGTGCTCATGTCTTTATGCAGCCATGTGCACACGTACTTGTGTGAAATAAGGAGGCAGCTTCTGTCTTAGAGCCCAGTAGGAGGGCACGTACCTCCCTGAGCACCTGGGAATGCACTCAGTGGCCATGATGGGCAGATGGGGCAGGAGGAGTACCACTGAAGAAGGTTCTAAGAGGGCCTTTTGGGCCCAGGTTGTACAGACAGCTGAGGAGGACAAACCCAGGGCATAAGGAAGAAAAACACAAGATATTGGTCAGAACACCAGGAACTTGCGGAGATGTGGGTCTGTGAGTGTAGAAGAGGACTACTGTTTCAGGTAAGATAGCTGGTAGAACAGTGAGAAGAGCAGCAGGAGAGGCTTCTGAAAGGAAGCAATGCTCAGAATGTATCCCGGGAAAGGCTGCACAGACCCGCATGTTGGGGCTGGGGCAGACCAGTGAAGGGAGAGGAAGCACCAACCCAGATCTGTGAGTGGGAGACCCTGTGGCACCAAGAATGAGGACATGGCTGCATAAAGAGGAAGATGAGCAGAATCCGTGAGGGAGAAGAGGCTGGCAGCATAGAAAACATATGGGAGGCTACTAAATGTATTTAATTTACATACACAAACACATATTTGAGACAGAGTCTCACTATGTAGCCTAGGCTGACTTTGAGCTTGTGGTCCTATTTCAGCCTCCGCAGTGCTGGGAGTAGAGGCACGTACCACCACAACCAGGCTGAATTACTTACACAGGAGAAAAGAAGCAGGAGCTAGCTGGATGTTGAGTGCCAGGGAAGGATACAGAGAGCAGCAATGGAGCGTTGTGCTGGAGGGCTGGAAGATGTTGGGTGGATTCTGGGCCTCATCAATCTCTCCATACCACTTTCCATAGAAAGCACACAGCCACATAAAATCTGCCTGTGCTAGTCCATGACACTAAAAACAAACAAGAAGCCTCACCTGTACACACTGTGGAGTAAAGGCAGAGTAGTAGTGGTCACTATTGAACACCTACTGTGTAACAGACACTACAGATAAAATCTCAACTTCACAAGAACTGTGCAAGACCAGTATTATTCTCCCCATCTTACAGTTGAACAAAGGAAGGTTCTAAGAGGCTGAAGTGCTTGCTCAAGGCCACAGAGATGGTCTTGACCTGGGAGTCAAACTGACAACACCAACGAAGCCGAGCTTTTCTCCTTGCTGACACTGAGCCTCATAACCTGTCACCTTCTGCTGTGGCACACCGAGCCTATGCTTCTTCCAGGGCACTCCTTTCTTGCAAACATCTCTCCTGCTGTGGCTTCTCTGTTTGTCAGCACCCCCAATTATACTTTTGAAGTGATGGAGAGGCCCTTGGAGGGTACAAAATCTGAAGACAGCAGAGTTCCATCAGCTGCACCCAGGAGTCAAGTACTCTCCCTCGAATGAAGAGAACAAGTGTTTTCAGATCATTTTCCCTTGGAAAGGCTCAAAGTATAACCATTATCATTTTGTTCCTTACAATATCCTTGTGAAGTAGGTATCAGTCATTGCGAGATGTTCCCTTAGCAGAGGGAGAAACTAGCATAGGAGGCCCCCAGCCAAAGTCAGCAGATTGACAAGTTTTGAAACCCCTGGCATAGACTGGGGAGGTGGCTCATGGGTAAAGTACTTGCTGCACAAGTGTTAAGTCCTGAGTTCTGATTTCCAAAGTCCAAACAAAACCAGACACTTGCAAGCACTTGTAACCCCAGCACTCCAGTAGTGAGATGGGAGGCAGAAAGGAAAGGAACCTTGAGAGCTCATAAGCCAGCTTGCTTGGTATACACAGCAGCAAGTCACAAAGACATCCTGTCTCAAACAATGTGGAAGGTGAGCATCGACACCAGAGGTTGTCTTCTGACCTCTTCACAAATGATGTGGCACATGTACAAAAGATTAAAGAGGAGGAAGAACTAAGCCTTTGGCATTAGTGCAGCATTGCACTGCACTAAGCCTGTCTGGAAAATGTAGACTAAGATGTTAAACTATGAGAGGAAGATGTAAGCCGTAACCCTGGCTGCAGGAAAGGGAAGGAGGGAGAAAAGAAGAAGAAAGGTTAAGGAAAGATGAGAAAAAGAAAAGAAAAAGAAAGCTCAAGCCATCCTAGGTAGCTTTTCCTCTCAGGGAAATGAGAAACAACCTATTAAAATGTTCGATTTCCTGGTAAGAAAGAAATGGACCATATGTTTTCAGGAAGAAAAGGTAACATATATGCTGTTTTTGCTGTTTTGATCCTAATTGTTGCAATAGCAGACACAGCAAGCAAACACTAAAGTTTGGGCTTGGACATAAAGCATGCAAAGGTAAAGACTGACTTTATCACATCAAGATTCTGAGAGTCCAAGCCAAGGGTGCATGTTTTCCTTCTGAGATCATGTGGCTTGAATAATCACAACAGACAAGCAGAAGCATTTCCACTTAGCCAGGACCCAGGACAAACAGGAAATTACTCTTCTGCATGTCTGATCACTATGGAAATTGATTTTATACAGATAGCTAACAGTACACAGATCCAAGACTGCATGTCCTCCATATTTGTACCAGTGAATACACACTTCCCACCTCATTACTGCGACCCAGGCTGGAGCAACCCGAGGACTCCTGGGCCCAGGGGCAGCAGGTGGGGCTGCCCACTGGCTGCCCACTCCTTGCTGAGCTCCACATCTTACAGTCCAGCTTTGAGTGTCAGTGGTCTGTCTCTAGCCCTTCTGGGCTGTAAATGTGGCCACACTTAGCTAACACAGCAGGGAACCTGACATGCTGGCTACCCTGGCATGCATGATACTGGTTAGAAAAATATGCTCTGCTTAAAGCATAGAAAACCAGCAATTGATCTTGTCATGATGTGAAATAGAACTAAAGAAAGGCTGGCATGAAAATGAGTGAACCTGTGGGCTCGCTCAGTTGATTTCTGGGTTAGGTAATGCGGATGGGAAGCTGACTATCAGCCATATCTGGTACTTAGGCTTATCAACCTGTTTCTGGTCAAGTGAATGTCTTTATCACTCTTGGCTCCTGTTGTCTGCAGTCTCTCGAGATTCTTACACTCACTTTCCGTCAGCGCCTCCAGAGGAACAAACAGTCCCAGCAGCCTTCACATGAACTAAATGACTCAGAAAGTGCATGCACTAGATAGAGGAAAGGCACGAGAGCCTCCAGAGCTCAGGGTCTAAATGGAAACCACCTTTGTTGTACAATGCAACTTACATTATATAGAGAGTTTTAAAATTTGTTAACCTATGCTTTTAAACTCCCTTTCTACATATGGTACAAATAGAGTGTCTCAAAGCTTACAGTGCTGTCAATTTTCCTCATCAAAACAAGGTATTAGTGCTTGGGTAGATAATGAAGACTGCTGATGTGACATTATAATATGAGCACTCCCAGCTCCATGGGGGAGGAAAAGTACTGGATTAAGACAAACACATGAACATGCACACACAAGCACAGTAATTGAAGGGCTAAGAATGAATCCGTAGTTGTGGCTGATGATAGAACACCAGGTGGCAAAGCACGTGGACAGATCCCCCACTCCCGGGTGCTCTTTGGCCAGGGGCAGCTGGCATCCAGGGATTATCTGGATTGACTTCTTTGTACCTGACTTTTCTTTTCATTCTTTTTTTAAATAAAATGTTATTTATTTGAGAGAAAGAGAAAAAGGGAAGGAGGGAGGGAGGGGGAGGGAAGGAGAGAGAGAGAGAGAGAGAGAGAGAGAGAGAGAGAGAGAGAGAGAGAGGGAAGGAGAATATGGGTGCATTAGGGCCTCTAGCCACTGCAAATGAATTCCAGATGCATGTGTCACCTTATGAATTTGGCTTATGTGGGTATTGGGGAATTGAATCTGGGTCCTTAGGCTTCACAAGCAAGTGCCTGAACCACTAAGCAATCTCTCTATCTCTACTTTTCTTTCTTTCTTTTTAAATCACCTTACTTCCACCTTCAGATATGTTCCCCTCCATGTCTTTTACCTCCAGAATGATTCCAGGAGCAAAAGGCTGGCCATCTTGCAGTCTACCTCAGAGGGCAGCTTAGTGGCCACAAAAGAAAGGCTAGGCTCACATGTGACTCTTCTTTTCAACTTTCATAATTAATCAGCCAGTCATAACTGAGGGTCTGTTCATTGCATTCAAACCCCATTGCCACCATTCCCAGCTTTAAAATATTACAGTTCTCAAGATCTCTTCACTGAGCTCCTCTAGTATTCTCCAACAGGTCTGTTGGTGTCTAGGCCTCCTCTGTTCCCCACCACCCCCCAAACTTCCCTTCATCTTCAGATCTCATAAAGGCTAGGACTGAAGGAACTGATCTGTGTGCCCTCTGCCCTCTACTCCAGAACTTCACAGGGCTCTTTCTATACCAATTCTTTTCTTTTTTCCATGTGACCATTTGGTACCCCATGCACTTGCTTGTGGTGGACAGAGGGGAGCAGCAGGTGTCTCCCTGCATCACTTTTCTAACCTGTTCTTACTTGCACTCATTGTTTTTATTTTTTATTTTTCATGAACTTCAATGTTTCTCTGGCCTCTGCCCCCTCAGAGGTCTGGGGTTATAGACATACGTGGCCATGCCCAGCTGTATATGTGGGACTTAGAAAATTGACCTCCACTATTCTCTCAGGCTTTCTTAGGCCCTCATGCTTGTGCAGGAAGTGCTCATCACCACTGAGACATCTCTCTAGCCCTTCACACTGATTCTAATGCCATTTCCTCCACCCAAGTCTTCAGTAAGTGGCTAGAGTCTCTTCAAGGCCTGACATGAAATTCCTCTTTGTCCTGCAGCACCCAACCTAAAGCCTGTTATGGAAGATGCCCAATGGAGAAGACAACAACACAGAGGCAGCATGTCCCAGAAACACTAGCTGACTGGTATGTACCAGGAAAAGCCTTGCCTGTTCAGAACAGCTCACATGCCTAACAGATGTGCCTATGGATCAGTTTGCAACTGAGGCCAAAGATTAGAGGCTCCAGGGGGTGGGGGTAGGGTTTTTGGAGACCCAGATAAAATTGGTACAATATGTTGCATAGGTAATAGGGTAAACGGTCTGTTTTAATAGTCAAACTACATTCTGAGATCAGTTAAGCAGGCAAGAAGATGTTTAAAGATATATTTCAGTATACTTGCTAAAGTACATTCATCACGGGCATAAAATCACTGTAACACTAAGGAGAATTCGTAAAAAGAAACTTAAACCTGTTAGGCAAAGCATGATTCTAACTGGAGAGGTTCCCTTATCAAAGGGCATGTGGTGCATGGCTGGTGGCCACCATAAGACAGGGACAATGCTTTTAATGTCCACAATTACAACAAAAGTCTCTTTGTTGGCCCAGTGTGTTGCCTCAATAAATATTCACAGCGATAAAATCCAGGTCCCCCAGAGCCAGAGGGCTCAGAGGCCATCCAAATGAACTCCACAGCTTGATTATGAAGATGATTAAAAGTGAGACTTCAAACTAAAATTTGCTGTGGTGCTTCAGTGAAACACACTGTATTTATGCCCTATGAAGTTTTTTGAAAGAAATGAAATTATAGCTAATATAAAATATATCATGTCTATGAATTTATCCCACCTTCCCTCCTTTGTTTCTGTGCTTTAGATCCTAAGGACACTGTTCAATCAGAGGACCTGAAAATTTATTCTGAGAGTAGGTGTAAAAGAAAGGTAATGGGGATGTAGCACGGTGCTAAAGTATTTGCCTAACATGTGTGAGGCTCAGGGTTCAATTTCTAGAATTACCAAAAAAAAAAAAAAAGGAAAAATATATATATTGTAGGTTTGCTCTTGATTTTTAGAATAATGACCACATCTGATATGATTTTTAAATATATTTTTATCTTTTTATTTGAGAGTGAGAAAGAGGCAGAGAGATAGAGAAAGAGAGAGAGAGAGGAAGAGACAGAGAGAGGAAGAGAGAGAGAGAGAATGGGTATACCAGGGCCTCTAGCCACTGCAAATGAACTCCAGATGCATGTGCCACCTTGTGCATCTGGCTTACATGGGTCCTGGGAAATCGAACCAAAGTCCTTTGGCTTTGCAGGCAAACATCTTAATGCTAAGCCATCTCTCCAGCATGAGACTTTATATATAAGAACCCCCCCCCCATATGTCTGTTTAAAAAAAAAAGGCTGGGCTTGGTGGCAAACACCTTTAATCCCAGCACTCCAGAGACAGAGGTAGGAGGATCACCATGAGTTCAAGGACTCTCCATGAGACTACATAGTGAATTCCAGGTAAGCTTGGGCTAGAGAAAGACCCTACCTCAGGAAAGGAAAAAAAAAAAAAAAAAAAAACAAGAAAGAAAGAAAGAAAATTGCCCTTGATATATCTAATTTAGACCATTCATCAGACAGGCTCATTATGGGCTTTGCATGCCTCTAAGAGGATGATGGTATCAAAGACTTCATTCCCACATGTGTAGACCTGTTCTAGGCACTAAGACACAGTGAAAACTATAGGTCAGAAGAGAGGAAAATAACATTAGCTCTTCTTTGAAATATACTTAATTTCTTCAGAAGTTCCCCTTTAATGTCCGAATATCTACTTTGGCTTTAGAAATTATAGTGGCTTTTAAATTTTTTTTTTGTTTTTTTGAGGTAGGATCTTGCTCTAGCCCAGGCTGACCTGGTATTCACTAAGTAGTATAAGGTTGGCCTTGAATTCATAGTGATCCTCCTACCTTGGCCTCCTGAGTGCTGGGATTAAAGGTGTGTGCCCCCACGACTGGCAAAAATTATGTTTTAAGGTGTTGACTTCAAGGATCCAACATAAGAAGAAATTAGAAGGATGCTGGAAGAATCTAGTATCCATACACAGGTCTTGAGCCTTGAACTCAGTATAGGCCACAGCCAGTCCCTACTAGCTCACTTGTTGAGAGATCTTGGAAAAATCTCTTAACTTCTAGAGCCTCAGTTTCCTCATTTGTAAAACAGTGGGTTAGATGATGACAGACTTGAGCCAGAGATGTGGGCTGGTGACTCATCCTCTCAGTTCCTCAGTCGTCTTCTTGTTAAAAATAGGAATAAAAACTTAATGTGCAAAAGAGTGTGTTCCAAGGGCTGAGTTTCTTCATAAAGCAAGCTTTTATTATGAAATTGGTGGTGCCAGGGAAGGAACCTAAGACCCTGCATGTGCTAGGCAAACACTCATGCTAGCCCTTCTCCATACTTTCCATGGTAGCTGAGGCCCCAGTGTGTCCTTAGTTGGCCTCTTATTTCCCATTCAAGGTTACTGGCTCTGGACATGCTGCCCCCAAATAACCATAGGCTAGCTGTGATCCCTAGGCTGTGCTAGGTCCCTGGCCTTTATTCAGAGAGAAAAGTTCAACTTTCTAGGCAAAAACAGTTTAAACAATGGTAGGATGATTTAAACATTACAAAGAAAACTGGGCTTATAATTCATACATTGGTCCTCACCTTTTTTCTTCTGGGATGTTCTCCAATAGCATTTGAAGAAAATCCTAGAATAAGAACAAATTAAACTATTAATGTTGTCCAGAATTAAATAAAGACCTGGAGCCATACCAGAAATGAACACCCCTGCCCCACAGCTGCCTACAGCACACCCGCTAGGGGAGTCAGACTAGACTGAGGCCGGCCTAACGGACTGAACTCTCAATGGATTCACTTTCCAGGGCTTCAATTCTGTAATCCTGAGAGACTTACTACGTAAAATCCATGGGCAAATTGAAAACTGTCATGTTTGTTATTTTGACCTAACCCAATAGTTTGTTTTCCTTTTGAGTTTAGCTCTTTTCAAAGGCTTAGCCACAGCATAAAGAACACTTACCCATACCCTCCCTGTCATGAGTTCTCCATTAGATATCATACTGAGCCACCTCAACTTCTGAAGACTGGTAACTAGCCTGCAACCTGTTCATACTGTTCCAAGGAAGGATAAAAATAAAACTCTGCAGTTCAAATGGGCCAGTTGAAAGACAGTGTTGTCCACAGTTAGAAACATGGATCAGGAGTTACTGCCTCCATCTGCAGCCCCTTTTCATGCCACTATACACAGCCTCAGTTCTGGACATCCGAGGGTTTTATAGGATAGCACTCTGTAATTTAAAGGCAGGATTTACAAACACACAGACAGACAGACAGACAGACACACACACACACACACACACACACACCTCTTTCCCTCCTTCCCTCTCCTTAATTGTGGAAAATTTCAAATGTAATAAATAAGAGGTAAAATAAATTAATTAACCTTGTATTCACATCAGCCCACAGCCAACCTTGCTCCATCCATGTTCCTACTTCCTGTATTATTTAGGGGCAAATCTGAAATGTCACATAATTTCATCAATAAATGTTTTAGTAAATCTCTCTAAAAGATAAGGACCCTTTTAAAGCATAACCACAATACCAGAGGACCTGAAAATTTCAAATATAAAAATTCATTCATATTTAATTTGTACCTTGACTGCTGTGACCCAACTTTCCAGCCCATCTAATTCTAGAATGTTCACTTGATATTAACTGGTGTTGTCAGATATAGGACATTCAGTTAAAGTAGGAGGATAAATATACTAAAAAAATATTTATTGCTTATCAGAAATTCTAACTTAATTACATTTCTCTGTTTTGCATTTTTATTTGCTGATGCCTACCAAAGGTCCACTTTTCATAAGTGATAGGTAGGGTACATGTTAAATAACTACAGAATATGAAACAAACAAACAATATTTAACATTCTTATTGTAAGAAAACTAAGCAAATGTCATCTAGCTTGAAAGGGATTTTTTTTTAAATTTTTTATTTATTTATTTGAGAGCGACAGACACAGAGAGAAAGACAGATAGAGGGAGAGAGAGAGAATGGGCACGCCAGGGCTTCCAGCCTCTGCAAACGAACTCCAGACGAATGTGCCCCCTTGTGCATCTGGCTAACATGGGACCTGGGGAACCGAGCCTCGAACTGGGGTCCTTAGGCTTCACAGGCAAGCACTTAACCGCTAAGCCATCTCTCCAGCCCTGAAAGGGATTTTTTTATAAGCTTGTTTTACATTTTGCTTTTTGTATGTGTGTGTGTGTGTGTGTGTGTGTGTGTGTGTGTGTGTGTGCATGTTTTCTTGAGACATGGTCTTGCTACATAACCTGCACTGATCCTCTGCCTCAGCCTCCCAAGTGTTGGGACTACAATACAGGTGTGGGTTACTATGCTCAGATATACTTGATGTTTTTAACAAATACAAAATAATCTATTAAATTATATGCCTATAATTCCAGTACTTGAGAACTGGAGGTAAGATCTGTTCAGGACCAACCTCAGCTACACAATTAGTTTGAGGCCAGCTTGGGCTACATGAAATCCTGCCAAGAAAGTGAGAGAGGGAGGGAAGGAATGGAGAGAGGGAAGAAGAAAGTAAAGGAGTAAGAGAAGGAAAGAAAAGAGGCCATTTTAAAGTGTGTCCTTTAGGCCGGGTGTGGTGATGCATGCCTTTAATCTGAGCACTCAGGAGGCAGAGGTAGGTGGATCACTGTGAGTTTGAGGCTGCCTGAGATGACACAATGATTTCCAGATCATCCTGAGCTAGAGTGAAACCCTACCTCGAGAAACCAAAATAAAATAAGGTATGTACTTTATCTAGACATAGTGGCATAGCTGTGACTCTAGCACTCAAGAAGCTGAGCTAGGAGGATCACGGAGTTTGAGGACAGCTTGAGCTCCATAGTGAGTTTAAGGTAAGCCTGGGCTATAATACAAAGCCTTCTTTAAAAAAAGTAGAAAACAGTGTCCTTTAAAGTGAAAACCCAAGTGACCACATGTACCAGTGCCAAATGAGAGTTCCTTCAAATGAAGCCCCTGAACAGAAACAAGCCTATAGATCCAGTCCTGGTAGTGATTGCAGCCTCCCTCATCACTTCAAATTGGAAGACAGAAGCTCTGTATCACATCAAGAAACTGCACGTGCCTACATTACAAGGTGTGCCTTTTCTGTCACACACAGTACAGCCTTCCCTACACTAGCAAAGCTAGCCATGTTGTTCTACAGGCTTATAGGTGGTTATGGTCCATTTCCTCCAAAGGTAAAGTCTGCTATGAGTGCTAATGCAAGAGTCATTACTAGTCACTTTTCCCATTTCTGTGAATGAAACAGCTGACACAGCTAACTCCAGGAGGAGACACTGATTTTAGCAGAGTTTCAGAATATACAGTCAATCATCGTGTACACCAACATGGTAGATGGAGGGATGACAGACACATGCAGCAGTGGCTTCATGGTGAGGACCAGGAGGTCAAGAGCAAAGGCTGGAACCAATTGCAGGTAGAACCTTCATAGACCCATCCTAGGAACCTGCTTCTCCCCCAGGCCCAATCTCCTAAAGGTTCCACAAACCTCCTCCAGCAAAAGCAGCACCACCACCTGCAGACCAAGCATTCAGACACATAGCTTGGAAATGGACGGTGCAGTGAATGGTGTGGGGTGGGAGCCATCTCACATTCATTAATGCCTTACATCTGTAACCATAATGGATATGGAGAAAATTGGCAAAGGAAACAGTATTTGAAATGTTAGGTTTATTTTTGTTTGATGTGCTTAAAGCCGTTATTTTTATTATTTTAAAAATCACAGGGCTGGAAGCCAGGTATGGTGGCACATGCCTTTAATCCCAGCACTTGGGAGGCAGAGGTGGGAGGACCGCCATAAGTTCGAGGCCACCCTGATACTCCATAGTGAATTCCAGGTCAACCTGAGCTAGAGTAAGACCCTACCTTGAAAAATAAAATTACTGTACTAGAGTATAGCTAAGAGGTAGAACATCCAGTGATTGTTGAAAAATATTTTGAAAAATGTTAAATTAGAAATTCATTAATCACAATCTGTTAATAGTTTTTTTTTGTAAATTCAAATATTAGATTACTGGTGTGTTGATAAAATTTTGATTCTGAAAAATCTAAGTACTGGGATTGGGTAGGCGGTTCACTTGGTTTAAAAGCAAGCATTTGTTCAGCAAGCCTGACAGCCTAAATTCAGATCTCCAAAGTCGCTTGCAGCCTGTGTAGTAGTTAGTGCCTATAGTCCCAGTATTCTATGGAAAGGTAGGAGGTAGAGACAGGAAATTGGGGAAGCTCACAGTCCAGCTATCCTGGTGAATGCAGGGTTGAAAATCAAGAGACTCTGTCTCAAACAAGCTGAAAGGTGAGGACTGACATCCAAAAATTGTTCTCTGGCCTCCAGAGCATGTGGTGGCATGAGTATGCCTGCATTCATAACACACACACAAAACAACAAACAACAACAACATACTCATATACACATAAGGATAAAAAATTGGCTGTAGAGATGGTTCAGTGCTTAAAGGCACTTGCTTGCAAAGCCTGATGCCCTAGGATCAAATCCGCAGTACCCATGTAAAGCCAGATACACAAAGGGGCACATGTGCCTGGAATTTGTTTGCAGCAGCAAGAAGCCCTAGTACACCCATTCCCTTTCTCTGTCTCCCATTCTGTCTCTTCTTGCAAATAATAAAAATATTTTTAAAAATCCAAACACACCCGTTATTTCTTTTTACTAACTTCACTTCATATGTTTTCATAGCCCACAGCAACTCACCCTATATTTTCCTAATCACTTAAGCCCAATTACATTAATTTATGTCACGAAGGAAAGTTCATTTGCATGAGAGGCCAGCAATTCAGAGTTATGACTTGGCCAGCAGCTTCCAAACAGGCAAAGATGTTTGTTTGGCATAAACTTCAAAAAGGCCTTCACACGTGTGACATGGCACTCACATGTCCTCACTCACACACAGAGATGTACATATCATACACACAGAGATTTAAAAACAACACCCAGTAGAAAAGGAGTTACTTGAGAGAAAAAAGATAAAAGCAGTTAGCTAATAATATATGCATAGGGGACAAAGAAGACATAGCAGAGGGATAGCCAATAAGATTGAAATTCAGAACCCTACAAGGGGAAAAAATGTGTTCAGGAACAATTAAAACCAAGCATGGTAGATAACTATAATCCAGCATTGAGGAGGCTGAGGCAAGAGGATCACAAGCTTAATGCAAGCCTGGACTCCATAGCAGGAATCCGTCTCAAAAAATAAAATGAAGCAAAAAAAAAAAGAAAGAAAGAAAGATAAAAATAAGACAACTGTGCTAAAGAATAGAATCTAAAATGTAAACAGTCTTCCAGGGGGAAGGAATGATGTAGAATCATGAACACCAACCCATTCTCTAATCACCAAGTTCAAAGAGAGTAATTTCTTCTGTCGTCTAAATGGTGGGAAAAGGGAAAAACGGCTACTTTCAAAAGTTTACAGTGGTCTTTAATGCCAGAAGGTAGTTGAGCCATGCCTATCAAGTTCTGAGGAATGAAAATGTGACCCAAAGAATATTAAACTCTGCTATTTTGTAATTTAAATACAGACACAAGGCAAGCATTCTTAAGTAGTAAGAACCCAGAAATTATACAGTCTGTGAGACTGCAACTTGAACATCAACTTGATAATGAAATTGAGCCAACAAAGAGCTGAATCAAAATAAAATATTCATGAATATCAAAGCATGGCTAAGTAGTGATGAGTACTGAAAAAATTTAAACACAGAGCTAACATTATATAACTGAAAATTACGGCTGTAGCATACACTGTAAATGAAGTAACTATATAAAAGTAAAAACTAAAAATTTAGAATAAAAAAATCTAAAATTGGTGGAGACAATAGAAGCATATAACTACTGATTTCCTCGGTTTTGCTCATTTACTTACTTATACTAAGAGTCTCACTACACACCTGTCTCTAGGCTGGACCTCACTACGTAAACCAGGCTGGACTTTAACTTAAAGCAATTCTTCTGCCTCTGCCTCTGAAGTGTTGGGATTACAGAAGTGACCCACTGTGCCTGGCACATTTCCTCAGCTTTTATAGTGATGACTATAGTGATGCTTTAAAGCATAAAAAACATATGTAAAGGGGGAAAATAATAATTTCAATCTCAACATCAAAAGAGAAATCTTTTAGGAAATGATCTCTTAGAATGTAAGGCTCAGAAAGTTTATGCTTACTTTAGTTTCTTTAAAAAAAAATTGAATAAAGTAAAACTTAAAGCATTTCTTTAAAAAGTACATGGTACAGTGGAGAGCATCTGCAATCCCAGCAGATACAAGGCAGAAGCAGGAGACTACCAGGAATTCAAGGCCAGGATGGGTTATATAATGAATTTAAGGCTAGCCTGAACTACAGAGTAAAACCTTGTTTCAAGAAACCAAAATTAAAATAAACTCAAAAGACATCTTAGGGCTGAGGATATAGCTTCATGGTAGAGTTTTAGCCTAACATACATAAGAACCTGGGTTTAATTTATATTATAGCACTGCCCCTCCCAAAAAAAACCCCTATATTTGATATCGTTCTACTTTTATGCACATATATACAAAAATTTTTGCACATCATATATAACCTATAGAAAGAGAAAGAAAATTAGAAAGTGTGATTTCTGGAATGACGCTCATGTCATACAAGTTTAGGTAGTATGGGTGGTGGTAATCTGAATAGGTTATGTGCTTCTTTGTACTTTTCCATCCTGCTTGTTTTTTTTTTTTTTTTTTGGTAATGAGTATATGGCAATTAAAAATCCAGCAACCTCCAACTTCACACACAGATGCAGTAGTCAAGACAGTGTGGTATTGACATCAAGTGTAGAAACTGCAGTTAGTGAACTAGAATAGAGAGTACAGCAAAACAGCCCTGTGATAATGGTCACTGGCTTCTAGAACAGATACCCAAACAACTCAGTGGACGGAAACAGCACTTGTTATGAAATGGTTGTGGCAAAAAAAAATAAGGTTTAGATACTGCCCTCAAAATCATATAATGCAGAAATTAGCGAAAAAAAAAAAAAAGAAGGGATGGTGAGATGGCTCAGAGAATAGAGTGTTTGTCATTCAAAGTAGAGGATCTGAGTTCAAGCGCCAGACCTCATATAAAAAGCTGTGACAGGCTTCTGTACTCCCAGCACAGTGATGGCAAGACTAGAGGCAAAACCAGGAGAATTTCATGGAAGCTCATACAAGCACAGCAAAGAACAACAGGGCAAGAATCTAGAGTCAGAAATCCTGTCTCAAATGAAGGCAGCCTAACAGTTGCCCTCTGACTTCTATATACACGCCATGGCACTCACACACCTACACATACTCAAGCACACATTTTTATAACTTAATAATAAAATATACCCACATAGGAAGTGGGCAAAGGATAAGAATGGACCTATCTCCAAAGTAGATATATAAATGACCAATAAAAGCATTAAAAATGGTTATCATCAACATCTATTAGAGAACTGCAAATAAAAACTGTCATGATAGATAATTTTTACCACTAGGGTGGCACATATATATATATATATATATATACACACACACACACACATACATACACATATCTGCCTCCTTTTGTATATATGCTAGCTATACATAAAAGTATATTACCATATATAATATATAGTACTATATATAGATTATATAAAAGAAGGCAACAAGTACTGACAAGTAAGTGGGAAAATGATAGGCTACCCTGGAAAACAGTATGGAAGCGCCTCAGAAATTTGAACACAGAATTTCCATGTCATTCAGTGATTCCACTTCTGGTGTTTGCTCAAAAGAACTGAAAGCAGGTATTTGAACAGGCATTTGTACACTACAGCACTAGGCACAATAGCCAAAACGTTGAAAAGACCCAATCTTCATGTATAAACAGAATGTAGTACATTCATGCAAAGGGATATTTTGCCTTATAAAAGAAGGAAGCTCATTGCTATAACATGAATGACCCTTGAAGTCATTGTGCCAGGTGAGACCAGCCAGATGTAAGGGACAAATACCATACAATTCCACTTTCATAAGGTCCCTAAGTAGTCAAGTTCACAGAAACAGAAAGAATGGGAGCTACCAGAGCCTGGGAGGAAAAAGGAAAGTTGTTGTTGGAAAGTTGTTTAAGAGGTTCAGAGTTTCAGTTTAGGGTAATGAAAAAATTCTAAAGACAGCCAGGCGTGGTGGCACACACCTTTAATCTCAGCACTTGGGAGTCAGAGGTAGGAGGATCACCGTGAATTCGAGGCCACCCTGAGACTACATAGTGAGACCCTACCTCAAAAAACCAAAAAATAAAAAATAATTTAAAAAATCCTAAAGAAACATGGACTTCCAGTTAAGTTGGCAGTGTAGGAACCATGCCAAAGCAGCCTAGAGGAGAAAAAAAAGCAAAACTAACTAAATAAATTTTTTTTAAGAACAAGCAAAATACACTCTTCTACTAAAAAGTGAGGTGTATAAGAAATTATCAACTGTAGCAGAGAAGTAGGAGAGATCCAGAGCATCTAGAGACCACAGAAGCAGGCAAAAGCAGCTCCAGCAGTGGTAGAACCAGGTCCATGTGGCCACAGCCACCAGGCTTGGCTTTAGCCGCAGGAAAAGCCAGGTGAGGGGTTTCTCCACTCATACCTGAGCTTCTACCAAACTTAAGAAATGTGAAGGGAGGATGGCAGGGACCAGTGGAGGAGTGGCTTGTGAGGAAAGGGATCTCAATGACCAGTGGGAGAATGTGAGCCAATATCCACAGCCTCCCTTCCCCCACTGCTAGAGCCAGCACCAGCAAGCAACAGAGACCTGGGTAAGGGAGCTCACCTACACAACACCAGGCACTGGTGACCTGAGCAGTGATCCAGTGCCAATGCAGACACAGGAAGCCTTTAGAACACCATACAGACAAAACCTAGAAAGAACCTCTCTTTGCCATATGATAATTAAACTACCAAACATACAAACCAAAGAAAATATATTGAAGTCAGTTAGAAAAATCAAGTCCCATACAAAGGCAAGTCCATCAGGATCACAGGAGATTACTCAACGTAAACTTTAAAAGCCAGAAGGGCTTGGAGTGATGCATTCCAAGCTCTGAAAGATAACAACTGTCAACCAAAGTTACTTTATCCTAATAAGCTATTTATTCAAATAGATGGAAAATAAGGACATTCCATAACAAAAGCAGGCTAAAAGAGTATTTGAAGACAAAACTAGCTTTACAGTAAATACTTGAAAGGATCCCCCATGTTGAAGAGAAAGAAAAGCACACATATAAGAAACCTGGAAAAAACAAACCATACTCAAATACTAGTTAACACAAGAAAGAAAAGGTAAAACTGGAAGAAATACACAAGAAAAATGGCAAAAATAAACACACACCTTTCAATAATATCTCTTAATATCAACAGCCTCAATGGCCCAACCAAAAGATATAGGTTTGAAGACTAGATTAAAAAGCAGGATCCTTCAATTTGTTGCCTCCAAGAAACTCATTTTTCTACAAAGAAGGGACACTATCTTAAGGTGAAAGGTTGGAAAATGGTGTTTCAAGCAAATGGACCTAGAAAACAAGCAGAGGTTGCTATCATTATCTGACAAGGTAGACTTCAGTCCAACATTAGTAAGGAAAGATAAGGAAGGTCACTTTATATTGATTAAAGGCACACTCCAACAGGAGGACATTGCAATCCTAAACATATATGCAAGTAACATAGGGGGCTCCCAACTTCATCAAACAAATGCTATTAGAACTAAGGTCACAGATAGCACCCAACAGTTGTACTGGGTGACTTTAAAACTCCACTCTCATCAATTGACAGGTCAACCCAGCAAAAAATAAAGAGAGAGGCATCTGGATTAAATGAGGTCATAGAACAAACAGACCTAACAGGTATATACAGGACATTTCATCCAAAATGCTGCAGAACACACATTCTTTTTAGCAGCACATGGAACATTCTCTACAACAGACCATATATTAGGACACAAGGCAAATCTTAAATACAGGAAAATTGAAATAATTCCTTGCACTCTATCTGATCACAATGATATCAACCTATAAATCAATAGCAAGAAAAGCTATAGAACATATACAAAATCATGGAAACTAAACAATACACTACTAAATGATGAATGGGTCAATGAAGATATCAAGAAGGAAATAAAAAAATTCATAGAGTCAATTGATAATGAGAACACAACATATCAAAACCTTTGGGACACAATGAAGGCAGTCCTAAGAGGGAAATTGATAGCTTTAAGTGCCTATATTAAAGAAATTATAAAGATTGCAAGTAAACAACTCAATGCATCACCTTAAAGCCTTGGAAAAAGAATATGGCAAACCGACAATCAGTAGATGGGAAGAAATAATAAAGATTAGCACAGAAATTAAGGAAATAGAAACAAACAACAACAACAAAAAAAAAACAAGAAAAAAAATCCAAAGAATCAATGAAACAAAGAGTTGGCTCTTTGAAAGGATAAACAAGATTGATAAATCCTTAGCAAATGTGACCAAAAGAAAGAGAGAAGAGACATAAGTTAATAAAATTAGAGATGAAAAGGCACCATCACAACAGATATCAGAGAAATTCAAAAAAACCATAGGGATATACTATAAAAACAAATATTCAACTACATTTGAAAATCTGAAATAAATGGATGATTTCCTTGATTTATATGACCTCCCTAAATTAAATCAAGATGAGATTAATCACTTAAACAGTCCTATGACAAATATGGAGATAAAAGCAGTTATGAAAAGTCTCCCAAATAACAAAAAGTACAGGCCCAGATGGATTCACTGGTGAATTTTGCCATGTCCTTCATTGAAGAACTAACACCAATGCTTCCTAAACTTTTTCATAACTAGAAAAAGAAGGAATCCTACCAAACTCCTTCTACAAAGACAGCATCACCCTGATACCAAAACCAGGCAAATATAAAACAAAAAAGGAAAATCACAGACCAATCTTCCTCAGGAATACAGATGCAAAAATTCTCAACAAAATACTAGAAAACAGAATACAATAATATATCAGAAAGATCATTCACTATCAAATAGGCATCCCAGAGATGCATGGATGGTTCAACAAATGCAAATCAATAAATATATTATTTAAATGGGCTGAAGGACAAAAATCACATGATCATCTCATTAGATGCAGAAAAAGCATGTGACAAAATCCAACACCCCTTCATGATAAAAGTCCTACAGAGACTGGGAATATAAGGAACATATCTCAACATAATAAAGGCTATGTATGACAAACCTACAGCCAGCATAATACTAAAAGGAAAAAACTTGAAGCTTTTCCACTAAAATCAGGAACAAGACAAGGGTGTCCACTGTTATTTAATATAGTACTGGAAGTCTTACCCATAGCAATTAGGCAAGAGACATACATAAATGGGATACAAATTGGAAAGGAAGAGATCAAGTTATCATTATTTGCAGATAACATGATTCTATACATAAAGGACCCTAAACACTCTATTAGCAAACTGTTAGAGCTGATAAACACCTACAGCCATGTGGCAGGATACAAAATAAACACACAGTAATAAGTAGCCTTCCCATATGCTAACAACAAACACACAGAGGATGAAATCAGTGAATCACTCCCATTCACAATTGCATCAAAATAAATAAATAAATAAAATAAAGTACCTTGAATAAACCTAACCAAGGAAGTGAAGTCTTTCTACAACAAAAACTTTAAAACACTCAAGCGAGAAATTGCAGGAGACCCTGGGAAGTGGAAAGATATCCCTGTTCTTGGGTCAGAAAAATCAATATTGTGAAAATGACAATCTTACCAAAAGCAATCTACACATTTAATGCAATCCCCATCAAAATTCCAATGGCAGGCCGGGCATGGTGGCACATGCCTTTAACCCCAGCATTTGGGAGGCAGAGTTAGGAGGACTGTCATGAGTTCGAGGCCACTCTGAGACTCCATAGTGAATTCCAGGTCAGCCTGGACTAGAGTGAGACCTTACTTCCTAAAACTAAAAAAGAAAAAAAAATCCAATGGCATTCTTCATGGAAATAGAAAAAATAATCCAAAAATTAATATGGAAGCACAAAAACCTCAAATATCTAAAACAATACTGAGCAACAAAAATAAGGCTGGTGTATCACCATACCTGATTTTACCCTATCCTATAGAACCATAGTAACAAAAACATCGTGGTACTGGCACAAAAACAGACATGTAGAGCAATAGAACAGACTAGAAAACCGAGATGTAAGTCCGGGTAGCTACAGCCACCTGATCTTTGATAAAAATGCCAAAAATACTCAATGGAGGAAAGACAGCCTCTTCAGCAAATGGTGTTGGGAAAACTGGATATGTATCTACAGAAGGATGAAAATAGATCCTTATCTCTCTCCATGCACAAGAATTAAGTCCAAATGGAGCAAAGACCTTAACATCAGACCTGAAACTCTGAAACTGCTAGAGGAAAAAGTAGGGGAAACCCCTCAACATATTGGTCTTGGCAAAGACTTTCTGAACATAACCCCAATTGCTCAGGCAATAAAACCACAGATTAACCACTGGGACCCCATGAAATTATAGAACTTTTGTACAGCAAAGAACATGGTGAATAGAGCAAAGAGGCAACCTACAGAATGGGAGAAAATCTTTGGCAGCTATACACCTGATAGAGGATTAATCTCTAGGACATACAAAGAACTCAAAAAAGAAAAAATAATAAGAAATCAAACAAGCCAATTAAGAAATGATATATGGAGCTAAATAGAACTCTCAAAAGAAGAAATACCGATGGTATATAAACATCTAAAAAGATGTTCTATATCCCTAGTCATCAGGGAAATACAGATTAAACTACATTGAGATTTCATCTCACTCCTGTCAGATTAGCTACCATCCTGAAAACAAATGACCATAAATGCTGGAAAGCATATGGAAACAGAGGAACCCTCCTACACTGTTGGTGAGAATGCAATCTGGTCCAGCCATTGTGGCAACCAGTGTGGAGTTTCCTGAGCTAAAAACAGATCTACCATATGACCCAGCTATATCATTCCTAGGCATATATCCTAAGGACTCATCTCACTACCTTAGAGACACTTGGTCAACCATGTTTACTGCTGCTCTATTCACAATAGCTAGGAAATGGAACCAGCCTAGATGTCCCTCAACTGATGAGTGGATAATGAAGATGCACATTTACACAATGGAGTTCTACTCAGTAGAAAACGAAACCAAATTATGTAATTTGCAGGAAAATGGATGGATCTGTAAAGGATCATACTAAGTGATGTAACCCAGGCCCAGAAAGCCAAACATCACATGTTTTCTCTTATATGTGGATTCTAGCTACAAATGATTTGACTTCTATGTGAGTAGGAAGAAAACTCAGTAACAGAGGCCAGTAAGCTAGAAAGGAGATATAAAATAGAAATGGAGGGAGGGGGGACTTAATAGGATACTATTATATATATGTAAGTAGAAGAACAGAGGAATGGGGGTGAGAAGGCCCAAGTGAGGTCAGGGGAAGAAATTGAGTAAAGGAAAGGTAGAGGGAGGGCTAATCAAAATCTAACAGGATAAAAATAAATTATAAGGAAACCTGCTTCTTTGGACAATGGAACACTCAGAAGCCATAGGTTGTTACTAGAACATTTTCAGTGCCATGGATGGGATACCTTCCAGGGAGTTGTTGTCCAGGGAGGTCCCTGATACTCCCAAAACATTACAGGCCATTGCCAAGGCCCTTGGTTTCCTACCAGGAATAGATGGTAAGATCCTACTGCTGAAGATTCTACATACTTGGGCTACAAGGTCACTGAGAAGTCCTTCTGGAGCTGAGCTGAAAACCTCCTCCATGTAAACCAGCTGATAGAAAATGCCATACTGCATGCATTTCAATTGCAGGGAAAGAAATCACCAGTGAACACGTAAACACCAGTGAGAAGTGAACAGTGGACACGGCAAGCATTATATCTGGCCAGTCAGGCCAAATGAGCCAATGGGTGTAATAATGGTATGTCTGTTATGGGGGATACCAACTGCCCTCTAATTGGACTGGAGGCCCACTCCAAATACATCCCCGATACTGAAAACCTACAAGTGTAGTCATGAGCCTTAGGGGTGTAACGTCTGCTGTTGTTTGGCTAAATGTATATACTATGTTCACCAAACTGTAAGCACTCCTCTTACTGCTTATACCCACATATTACTGCTACTCTCACTTTTGGTTAGAGAATCTTCTCTCAGATGGCAATGACCTTGGGATGACTCTGAAGGCATCATGGTGCTGAGAAAAAGTGACAGAGGAGTGCTTAGCATTGCAACATCTCTATCACACCGTCCAAGGCTCAGGGTCCATTGCAGAAGAGGTGGCAGAAAGAATATAAGAGCCAAAGGGTAGGACACCTTACAATGTGCTTCTTCAGACACAAAATGGCCTGAATATCCATGACCTCACACTGCCTGACACTACCTACACAAGACCATAATGATAGGAGGAAAAGACCATGACATCAAAATAAAAGAGAGATTGATTGAGAGGGGGAGGGGATATGATAGAGAGTGGAGGTTCAAAGGGGAAAGTGGGGGGAGGGAGAGAATTACCATGGGATATTGTTTACAGTTGTGGAAGTTGTCAATAAAAAAAATAATAAACTAAAACTTAGGGATAGACAGTCCTTAACACAAGTCTGATGCTACTCAAAGGTTGAGTTCCTCATGACCACAACATAAATGCATTTCCCAGCTCTACTGTAAAAAAGAAAAGAAAGATGAGGGTAGTGGTTGCACAAAAATGTGCATGAGTGTAATTCTATTCAATGGCACAGCTAAAATGACAAATTTTATACTATGTATACTTTAGCACAATGAGAACAATTTAAATTTAATTTAAAAACAGGAACACAACTCAGAAGTGAAAAGAGGGAGAACCACTTGAGCCAAGGATTCTAAGACTAGCCCAAGCAACAGAGTAACACAAGATCTTACAAAATGAAATAAACAGGAAGAAGTGCTGATACTTGCTTAATGAACCTGAAAATGTGCCATCACGTATTGGTGAAATAAAAGGCATGAAAGGGATAGAAAAGAAACAGTCATAGATGAAAACATGGCATCACCACTGACAGCTAAGAGTAGAGAAGAGGCTGACACATACCTGCTTAGCTAGGATGAGTCAAAGCTATGGTAGCTGAGACAAAAAGGGCAAGAGGAGACACATATAAATGGTGTCAGACAGAGGAATAGCAGGAGTGTGTTGTTTTATAGGGTCACATAGGTTACAACTGTTTATATCACTACGTACAAACAGCTTAGGTTTCCACTTGATCCTGAGCTACAGGCAGTTTATGCTCCCCCTAAAACACTGTTCTAGCATCTGCTTCATTAACTTGCTCTTTCTCCACTTGTGTGACATTGTAAATCCTCTTTCTGTTTTTGGTACTGGCATAATCTAATCCCCACACTTTATAGTTATAAGCATGAATTTATAAGAACCCCATGAATTACCTGGGAAAGAATTAACTGCCCATGAAACTTGTGCACAAATTTTCTTAAAAATGAAAAATAGGTTTCATCTCCAAGTCTTTTGGCAAGGAACCGAAGAAGGAAGTAGCCCTGGGAAAGCAAATGAAGAAAGGCATAAAAGAAGTTGTACAACAGGAGTTCATCACAAAAATGCTTGCCTTATACATCAAACCTAACTTACATCTAGAACTTGCTGCATTCTCTGCCCCAGGCCGCTCTTTACATGCTGACCAAGGAGAAAGGAATGGCTATCAGGGTGGATTAGGAAGCCAAATGATAATGTCATTGCCACCTCTGCTCTGACTTTGAAATGGAGAGGGCAGTACCTCTCCTAAGAAAGACACTTGTGTGTGTGTGTGTGTGTTTACATCTGTATAGATGCATGTTTGTGCATATGGAGATCAAAGCTCAATGTCAGGGGTTTTTCTTTACAGCTTGTCATTTCAGACTGGAGACCTGGTTTCTCACAAACCCTAGCACTCACCAATCCCACTAGGTTAGCTAGCCAGTGAGACCTAGGGATTCTCTGTCTCCGTCTCTCCAGTGCTGATATTACAGGTATGCACAGTCATGCCTGGCCTTCTAGAAAGGCCCTTTTTTCTTCTTATCACCACAACCTAGAGTGGTGAGGAGAGCTAAAAGGCAGGGCCTCGACCCTCATATTCTGCCCATTAAGATGCCATTACAGGGTGGATAACTGCTTATACTATCTCAGGCATGTTACCAATCTTTACTGTAGTGTGGCTTCAGAAATGCTACCCTGTAACAACTGTCTGCTACCATTTGCCATGCTTACCTTTAGGTAGTGAACCTGCATGAAGCCCTTCTCTGGATTGAGTCCATGCTTGACGACAGATGCTCCTGAATCACTCACATGGCCAGTGTTCTCCTTGTTGGGTCTGAAACAATGCAGGACCAGCTTCTTAAAGTTCGACACACTCAGAACAAACTAAGCACAGCTAATGCACTGTGCCCAGTGCCTCATTTCAGCTCAGGAGTGCCAGGTATAACATAGAACACTTTATATCACAGACACACACCGGACAAGAAGGGATTTGTATTCCAGCTGGCAACCTGAGGTTGGCTACTGGCAATATTTTATATCATCTTATCCAACATGAAAGCCTGCCAGAGCCTCAAGGAATCTATGCTTCAGTATGAATTATTTAAGAATCTATACCCCCCTTTTCTGGTGAGGATGATGGATTGGGAAATACAAAGAAAAATATAGCTTTACTATATAAAAAGTTTATATATATATAAACTTTTATATGATATATATATGACATATTCTGAGAAGCCTTAGTGTTGTCTACATCTCTGAAGTTGCATTTAATAATTAAGTTTCCTTTAAGAAAGATATATTTGCATTCTAAACTTTAGAGTCACAGATAAGGCTCCAACAGTTGTTTTTAGGACATTAATAATCACTCAACTGATTTTCTCACTTCACCAGGGAGACAAAAGAGGAACATGAGGAAGTTAGGTCTGCATGCCAGGGCTGACTGACTGGCCCCACAGTGACACTCTGGTTTAAGCAAGGGTCTCCTTATTACCCAACTGGGTCTTTTCCCACATAGGCTCAGCTCTAAACACTAGGAAAGCCTATTTTATAAAATGTAACAGACCCTTGGAGCCACCTAGTAAAGACTGCTCCATGTTCACGTGGCTTCAGGAACAGCTAAGATCAAAAGGAGTGACAGGTAAAGGACAGACTACTGTGTGCGCGGCAGTTATGACAAGAGGGTTGGAGCACCACAAGTGGGGCTTAACTTGAAAATAGTAGGGGAGCCTAGGGCACGGTGCAGAGCTCTGAGAGACTTAAAGAACTGGATTTGGATACCAACTCTCCCTCCTCTTTCTTCTTTCTCATTGTGTCTGTGTCTAGTCTGCATGCATGCAGGTATGCATCTAGAGGCCAGTCCCTATCAGGTGCCTTCCTTAATTGCTCTTCGCCTTATTTTTCAACAGAGGGTCTCTCAGTGAACCAGGTAGACAATGGATTCACCTAAACTATTCAGCCAGCAGGCCCCGCCCCAGAGATCCTATTTATGCCTCCTATCCCAGGGATTACAGGTATGTGCTGAAATGCCCAGTTAAAGATGTGCATGCTCCCAGAGCTCTCCCCAACTCAAGAAACGTGAAGGGAGAGCGACAGTAAACAACGGAGGAGCAGATCATGAGGAAGAAGAACATGTGGAACAGCGAGAGAACTAGAGCAGCTGCGGCTCCCCCCCCCCCCCCCCACCGCCTGTGCCCAACTCCAGCGAACAGAGCTGCAGTCCCGGGACCTGACCATGCCAACTTGAGCCGACAGCGGGACCCAAGCAGGAGCAGAGTCCAGCAGCAACATCAGCAGCTCTGGCACAGGTAACAGTGGCCCCATTAGCAGCAGACCCAGTAGTGGCAGCAGCGGCAGACTCAGCAGCAGCAGCTTCAGTGGGAGCAGCGGCAGTGCACCCAGAAGCACCAGCTTCAGTGGACCCAGCAGCAGCAGCAACAGACCCAGCAGAGGCAGCAGCAGTTCCAGCAGCAGGTGTGCTGATCTGCAGGGCCACACTTGCCAGGCTCAGTTTGCCCTGCAGGAAAAGCCAGTGCCCAACTCCAGAAATCAGAACAGCAGCCCGACAACCCAGGCAGCAACTTGACTGAAACCAAAATCATCCAAGGTAACTGGGATTGCACCAGGGAAGGGTCTCACTTGGTCACAAGCTGACTTGGATACCTCAACAGACCAGAAATCTTAACCTCTTTGTTGACAGAGGATCTGATTGTTATAATAACTACTCTTGCATACATACTTGGGGCTGTTTTTGATTGAATGTGTACAGTGTTTAGTTAACTTTTAGAATCTACCTGTATTTTATTCCACTCAGCCTACTTGAATACTCCCATAGCAGGGAAACTTAACCCCTAGGAGCACCTTTGTAGATACTCTGAGAGTCTTAAGAGCCACACCTAACACCTTAAGCTCCTACTCTGAAAATATACAACATCAAATCAATTGATACAGCTAAGAATACCCAGCTAGCTACAAAATCCAAGCATTAACTTAATCCAAGATGCAAAAATACATACATTATAACACAAGAAACACTAAAAAGCAAGACGATATAAATCCACCTAAAAGTATTAATGCATCAGAAATGACCTCCAGTGAGAATGAGTTAGAGGAAATGCCTGAGAAAAATTTCAAAAGAATGATTGTAAATATGTTCAAAGAAGTCAGAGAACAAATCAAAGGAGTCAAAGAGGAACTCAAAGAGGAAATCAAAGGAAACAAAGAAAATGCAGGACACCAATTTCATGAAATAAAGAAGGCAATACAAGACATAAATAAGGAAATATAAATAATAAAGAAAAACCAGTCAGAATTACTAGCAATGAAGAACACAGTTAATGATATAAAAAACTCTGTAGAAAATCTCACCAGTAGACTGGATGAAGGAGAGGACAGAAGATCTAAGCTAGAAGACCAGGTGGCAGATCTAATACAGTCCAACAAAGAGAAAGACAAACTTATAGAAAAGTATGAGTGGGAATTTCAAGATATTTGGGACCCTATGAAAAGATCAAATATAAGAATTCAGGGCATAGTAGAAGGAGAAGAATTCCACTCCAAAGGCATAGTAGGCGTCTTCAACAAAATCATAGAAGAAATTTCCCCTAAATCGGGAAAGAGGTGCCAATGCAGATACAGGAAGCCTTTAGAACCCCAAACAGACAAAACCTGGAAAGATCCTCCCCTCGCCATATTATAATCAAACTTCCAAACACAGAAACCAAAGAAAAAATATTGAAAGCAGTTAGAGAGAAAAATCAAGTTACCTACAAAAGCAAGCCCATCAGGATTACAACAGATTATTCAACACAAACTTTAAAAGCCACAGGGGCTTGGAGTGATATATTCCAAGTTCTAAAAGATAACAACTGTCAACCAAGGTTATTTTATCCTGCAAAGCTATCCATTCAAATAGACGGAGAATTAAGGACATTCCATGACAAAAGCAGGTTAAAGGAGTATTTGAAGACAAAACCAGCTCTACAGAAAATACTTGATAGAATCCTCCATGCTGAAGAAAAGGAAAAGCACACATATAAGGAACCTAGAAAAAACAAGCAATACTCAAATACTAGTTAACACAAGAGAGCACAGGTAGAACCAGAACCACAAAAAAAAAAAAAAAAAAAGGCAAACATAAATACACACCTTTCAATAATATCTCTTAATATCAACGGCCTCAATGCCCCAACGAAGAGACATAGATTTGCAGACTGGGTTAAAAAGCAGGATCCTACAATTTGTTGTCTCCAAGAAACTCACCTTTCAACAAAGGATAGACATTATCTTAGGGCGAAAGGTTGGAAGACGGTGTTTCAAGCAAATGGGCCTAGAAAACAAGCAGGGGTTGCTATCCTAATATCTGACAAGGTAGACTTTAGTCCAACGTTAGTCAAGAAAGATAAGGAAGGTCACTTTATATTGATTAAGGGTACACTCCAACAGGAGGACATTACAATCCTAAATATATATGCACCTAACATGGGGGCTCCCAAATTCATCAAACAAACACTATTAAAACTAAGGTCACAGATAACACCAAACACAGTGGGGGTGGGTGACTTTAACACCCCACTCTCATCAATTGACAGGTCATCCCGGAAAAAAATAAACAGAGAGGCATCTGGACTAAATGAGGTCATAGAAGGAATGGCCCTAACAGATATATACAGGACATTTCATCGAAAGGCTGCAGAATATACATTCTTTTCAGCAGCACATGGAACATTCTCTATAACAGACCATATCTTAGGACACAAAGCAAATCGTAACAAATTCAGGAAAATTGAAATAATTCCTTGCATTTTATCTGACCACAATGGAATTAAACTACAAATCAGTAGCAAGAAAGGCTATAGAGCATACACAAAATCATGGAAACTAAACAATACACTACGAAATCATGAATGGGTCAATGAAAAAATCAAGAAGGAAATCAAAAAATTTATAGAGTCAAATGATAATGAGAATACAACATATCAAAATCTCTGGGACACAATGAAGTCAGTTTTAAGAGGTAAATTTATAGCCTTAAGTGCCTATATTAAGAAATTAGAAAGGTCACAAGTAAATGACCTAATGCTTCACCTTAAAGCCTTGGAAAAAGAAGAACAAGGCAAACCAAAAATCAGTAGATGGGAAGAAATAATAAAGATTAGGGCAGAAATTAATGAAATAGAAACAAAAAGAACAATCCAAAGAATTAATGAAACAAAGAGTTGGTTCTTTGAAAGGATAAACAAGATTGATAAACCCTTAGCAAATCTGACCAAAAGAAAGAGAGAAGAGACACAAATTAATAAAATCAGAGATGAAAAAGGTAATATCAAAACAGATTCCAGAGAAATACAAAAAATCATAGGGACATACTATAAAAGCATATACTCCACAAAGTATGAAAATCTGAAAGAAATGGATGATTTCCTTGATTTATATGACCTACCTAAATTAAACCAAAATGAGATTAATCACTTAAATAGACCTATAACAAACATGGAGATCCGAATAGTTATCAATAATCTCCCAACTAAAAAAAGCCCAGGCCCAGATGGATTCTCTGCTGAATTTTACCAGACCTTTAAGGAAGAGCTAACACCATTGCTTCTTAAGCTTTTCCAAAGGAAATAGAAAAAGAAGGAATTCTACCAAACTCCTTCTATGAGGCCAGCATTACCCTGGTACCAAAACCAGGCAAAGATAGAACAAAAAAAGAAAATTACAGACCAATCTCCCTCATGAACATAGATGTAAAAATTCTCAACAAAAGATTGGACAACAGAATACAAGAGTATATCAAAAAGATCATTCACCTTGACCAAGTAGGCTTTATCCCAGAGATGCAGGGATGGTTTGATATACGCAAATCTATAAATGTAATACATTATATAAATGGGTTGAAGGACAAAAATCACATGATCATCTCATTGGACGCAGAGAAAACATTTGACAAAATCCAACATCCCTTCATGATAAAAGTCCTACAGAGACTGGGAATAGAAGGAACATATCTCAATATAATAAAAGCTACTTATGACAAGCCTACAGCCAACATATTACACATTAGTGGAAGCTTTTCCACTAAAATCAGGAATAAGACAAGGGTGTCCACTGTCCCCACTTTTATTTAATATAGTTTTAGAAGTCTTGGCCATAGCAATAAGGCAAGAGAGACACATAAAAAGGATACAAATTGGAAAGGAAGAGATCAAGTTATCATTATTTGCATATGACATGATTCTATACATAAAGGACCCTAAAGACTCTACTAGCAAACTGTTAGAGCTGATAAAAACCTACAGCCATGTAGCAGGATACAAAATAAATACACAGAAATCAGTAGCCTTCATATATACTAACAACAAACACACAGAGGATGAACTCAGAGAATCACTCCCATTCACAGTTGCATCAAAAAAAAATAATAAAGTACCTTGGAATAAACCTAACCAAGGAAGTAAAGAACCTCTGCAATGAGAACTTTAAAACATTCAAGCGAGAAATTGCAGAAGACACTAGAAAGTGGAGAAACATCCCCTGTTCCTGGATTGGAAGAATCAATATTATGAAAATGGCAATCTTACCAAAAGCAATCTACACATTTAATGCAATCCCTATCAAAATTCCAAAAGCATTCTTCATGGAAATAGAAAAAACAATCCAAAAATTCATTTGGAATCACAAAAAACCTCGAATATCTAAAATAATCCTAAGCAACAAAAATAAGGCTGGTGGTATCACCATACCTGATTTTAACCTATACTACAGAGCCATAGCAACAAAAACAGCATGGTACTGGCACAAAAACAGACATGTAGATCAGTGGAACAGAATAGAGGGCCCAGATGTAAGCCCAAGTAGCTATAGCCACCTGATATTTGATAAAAATGCCAAAAATACCCATTGGAGAAAAGACAGCCTCTTCAGCAAATGGTGTTGGGAAAACTGCATATATATCTGTAGAAGGATGAAAATAGATTCTTCTCTCTCGCCACGTACAAGAATTACGTCCAAATGGATTAAAGACCTTAACAGCAGATGTGAAACTCTGAAACTGCTAGAGGAAAAAGTAGGGGAAACCCTTCAACATATTGGTCTTGGCAAAGACTTTCTGAATACAACCCCAATTGCTCAGGCAATAAAACCACAGATTAATCACTGGGACCTCATGAAATTACAAAGATTTTGCACTGCAAAGGACACAGTGAAAAAACCAAAGAGGCAACCTACAGAATGGGAAAAAATCTGGTTTGAGGCTCGATTCCCCAGGACCCATGTAAGCCAGATGTCCAAGGGGGCGCACGCGTCTGGAGTTCATTTGCAGTGGCTGGAGGCCCTGCCACGCCCATTCTCTCTCTCTCTCTCTCTCTCTCTCTCTCTCTTTCTCGGCCTCTTTCTCTCTCTATCCCTCTCAAATAAATAAATAAAAAGAAAAAATGAAAAAAGAAAAAAAATTCATTCTAGCTGCTTTAGCATAATGAATCCCTGGGTAAGTTTTAGTGGAATATTCCAGAGCACTGTCAGACAAAAGAACCAGCAGGTGCCTAAAGGAGAAATAGAGAGGACCAGCCCTTAGAGCTAACTGCTAGGACTTACAGCTAATCTCAGAGTTTCTTTCTATCGAACCAATGTCCTTTGGCTTTGCAGGCAAATGCCTTACCTGCTAAGCCATCTCTCCATCTTGAGTTTCTTTTCTTAGTTCCTTCAGCCTTGACCTACCTGCATGAGCATACTCGTAAGAGTCACTTGCCCCTTTGGTCTTCATTTAAGATGTCACTGACATACCTTAGTTCTTTCCCTCTGCTCCCATGCTCTTCCTGCGACTATCTATATAAAGAGAGCATGTCACCTCTGCCAGGGAACACCCATGACTTATAATCTTGGGGAAGGACAACTTCTCAAGATACACCCTGAGTTTGTACCAGTTTGTCTAGCCCTTGGAGGAGATGCCCTTGAGCTCTGGGCTTGAAATGCTGGAAGGGGAGGAAATATAATGGTACATTCTGGATCTCACAAGCTCCAGTTCTAAGAGGAGGTTATAGGAGCTGTTTTTCCCTTTGCCTAAAAATGTACTTCCAGAACATATTCTTCTCCTACTCTTCTTCCGCCTCTCCAAATGACAAAGTGTTCCAGAAGATTCCTTTATACAACACCCCCACCAAGCATTCAAGGCCCCCAGAGACTACTTTTAAAGTAGACTTGGCTCTGGAGTGGGCAGCTTGGTACACACAAGCACTGTGTGAAGTCAGCACATGTTTTTCATAAGGCAAGACTCCACCAGCCAAAATGGGAAGTCTCCTTCTCAGTGCTACCTGCATTCTCATAAGCCTAGCTTTGTGCAGACACAAAACATGGGAGAGAGGAGCCAAGCCACACTTGCTCCATGCAACTACATAGCTTCAGCTCTGAGCTGAGGGAGGAAAGCCAGTCTGGTAATGAGCACATTACCTTTCCTTCCAAGAAGTCAAGAGCTAGCACAACAGACCTGCTATGCCAGACATGAAACACTGGCTGCTTTTGGAAGGGAGCAATGATAGAGGAGAAGGGGGAAAGTTTCCAGGATGGGAATAGTCTATTGATCTCAGACTGGGGTAAAGAGTTAAAAAGAATCCTTGTAGCTGGAGAGATGACCTAGTAGGTAAACATTTGCCACTCAAGTGTGAAGACTTGAGTTTGGATCACCAGAAGCCACACAAACCTGGATACAGTGACATGTGTCTATAATCTCAGTGTGCCTATGGCAAGATGGGAGGCAGACAGGAGATTCCCTGGATGATCGACTGGTTCATGTAGTGGCAAACAAACAACCCTGCCTCAAACAAGGAGAAAAGTGAGATCCAACACCCAAGGTTGTGTAGACCTCCACATGATGTGCCCTAACTATAACATATGGGTGTGCACACACACACACACACACACACACACACACACACACACTTAATAAATACTTGATGAAATATAGCAAACACTTATGTGTTTCATTATATATTTCAATTTGAAAGGTGAATTAAAAGCTGAGAATGCTCGCCTGTAATTCTAGTACTTGGGAAGCTGCCACAGGGGAGGATTGCAAGTTTGAGGCCAGCTAGGGATGTACAGTGAGACTCTGTCTCAGCAAAATCAATAAAATCTGAAAAAGAAAAAAAGTGTGTGTGTGTGTATATATATATATATATATATATACATATATATATATATATATACACACACACACACACACACACACATACATACATACATACATGGTGTATATGGTGAGAATAATGGGAAACCAATGTTGAAAAGGAGTTTTGTTGCTTTTGTGCCAGAAACATGGCTAGCAGACAAGAGCAGGAACCTGCTCATGTTGGGGATGAGATTTTGAAAGGATGTTTACTGATCTTACAGAAGAGGAAACTATGATTACTACTGCACTTCTACCACCTGAGCATCATAGAAGGAGCTGTAGCAGCCATCTTGTACCACGAGGCAGTAAATCAATATGCCACAGAGACTGAAAGAGAATAAAAGCAGGTAACTAGCCTTTATGGAATCATTCATCTCTGTGGTGGCCCAGGACCTGCTTATCTTTTGATTTCTATTGTGAGTGGAAAATGAATGCCATATTTAAGTCAACACTGCTTTACTACTCCACCAACTTTACCCAGATTCATTCCTAACAAATGGAACTGGAGCTGTGCTAGCAGTGAACATTTCTGCTTTAGTCCTTGGCCCAGGTACTCTGCCAAGCCCTTCTTATGTGATACCTCCTCCTCCCATGTAAGAACAGGCAAGGCTTTTGAGGATTCACATTTAAGAGCTGAAGGAAGCAATACCTAAAGAAAATCTCAGAGCAGGTTCATGGCAGAACCTGTCAGAACTCAGGCCCAAAAACATACACTGCACCCTGGTACTTCCTTAAGATCCAGGCCCTCACATGGGGCTGGGTCAACCCTGTGCAAAGAGCTGGAGACCTGCGGATTTCCCTCCAGAAGTTCATTTCCTCACCTGTAAAAGTCTGTGATGAGCTCAGATAACATGAAAGCACTTTGATCAAGTGAAAGTGTTCATTAGCCCTTAGTCAGGAAACTCCAGTACTCATTCCTTGGCTAAAGTACATGGAATGTGGGTGATCAAGTTACCAAGGTTGTTTGGGCTCAAATGCCCTTGGTTTCTGTGGTACTTGGCACAATACAACAACTCAGACAAACTTCCTTTCCTCTCCACTACCAGCCTACCTTTCCCAAGCCTGGATTACCCCACTGCCATACTCACAGGAGCCACAGACACAGCGCTAGTGCAGGCAGGGCCACTACCAGACAGTGATGAAGTGACATCAGGCACCTGCAGAAAAGTCTGTTCTTGAGGGGCCATGTCTGAGGTTGGGACTTGGAGATTTCTTTAGAGGTCAGGGGCTTTGACCAAGGCTGGCCCTGTCCACCCCAGACAGGCTTCTGTCCTACTTGGCATTTACCATGACAGCGGAAAAACTTCGGCCTCTATACGCTCAACTACTGCCACACTTCAGCCAGGGGGAAAGCATCCCAGAACAGAGGTGAAGGGAATTCATCACCAGTTTTCAAAGTCTCTGTCTGCCTGCCAGTGGCAGCTACACCAAGATGGAGCAGCACCCTATCACCCTATAGTAACAGGATGAACATTGCTGCCCTCATGTAGAAATGAGCCCCATGCACAGTAACAGCAACAGGGGAAGTACATCCATGAACCCTGACTATACCACATGGTTTTGAGGCTGCACCCCTGAAGCCAAGTCCCTTCATCTATAAAAGGGACAATGAAGGACAGTTACTCTGAACCTCAGTGGGCTGCACTGTCAACACGGCCAAGCCAGGGTTTCTTTTGCCCATTAGTAAGCAGAATACAAGTGTCACTCTCATTACAAGGATGCATTTGACCTAGGTACAGGCAGAACCTGATGGACCTTCCTCAGATAGTCAGAACCTCAGAAAAAGTATGGCAGCCATTATATAGGTAAAAAACTGTCACTAGGGCAAGCTTTAGGGAGAGGACATGGGAATCCCCCCTACTAGTATAAAAACCTTCCATGGTTTAAAATTCTTCTAAAACCTAAAGAAAAAACAATAAACAACCAACCAACCAAACAAACAACTCCTCCCCCTCCCAAATAAACCCACTGCACACAACTTTAGCCTTAACTTTCCCTCTGGAGAAGAAAACAACCATGAAGGGCTAGTTTTAAGCTTGCTCCTTGCTGCTTCATGATTAGCCAACAGATTTTAAAAAGGGGGGGACTGGAGAGATGGCTTAGCGGTTAAGTGCTTGCCTGTGAAGCCTAAGGACCCTGGTTTGAGGCTCAATTCCCCAGGACCCACGTAAGCCAGATGCATGGGGATGCACATGTCTGGAGTTCATTTGCAGTGGCTGGAGGCCCTGGCGTACCCATTCTCTTTCTCTCTATCTCTCTCTCCCTACTTTCTCCCTCTTTCTTTCTCTGTTGCTCTCAAATAAATAAAAATAAACAAAATATTAAAAAACAATATAATCCAAGTGTTGGTTATAGTTCTAGAAAGCTGTATCTGGGCCATATCCCTTACATACTCATCCCTTTCAATCTTTATCACTCTAGGAAGAGATTACTAACACTCTGAGTTTTAAAAAATGGAGGCAGGATGGCAGAAAATAAGACTTTTAAAATCATTTGTTTCTTATAACAATTTCTTCATCTATAAAATGTACATAATGAATGTGGACTTGCCATCCGCCAACACAGCTACCAGTGGGAATGGGCAAAAGGCTGTGACACCTTCAATAATGACTTTGTATGGTTTTGGAGCTCATGAGGTTTTCAAAATAAATTTAACAGTATTCCTACATAAAGGGCTTTCCCCAGCAGCATCATTAGCCTCTATCAGACATTGCTCCAGTGTTGAAAAAGGCAATTGCTAAGATGATGTAAGGCAGAAGAAGGCATCATCAGAAGAATCAGAGCAAAATGAAGAAGGCTGCGTGGTCCCCAATGGTAGTAGGAGGCTCAGTGAGTGGTTCTGAGAGGAGACGTCAGCTGATAAAGGATTACAGAAGCATAGCAAGCAGAACTGAGGAAAACTCAAAAGAACTTCACACATTCTCATGAGCTGGCAGGAAAGATAAAAGATGAAACTGAGAAAAGCAACGAGTATCACTACAGACCTCTAAATATCATTGACTTTATTTTTGGGGGGGGTAGGGTTTCACTCTAACCCAGGATGATCTGAAACTCACCCAGTAGCTCCAGGCTACCCTCAAAATCACAGAAATACTCCTGCCTCTGCCTTCCAAGTGCTGGTATTAAAGGTATGCACTATTGCGTTCTGGCATCATGGACTTTTGAATTGCCACAAACCAGAACTTCCTTGTATGAGAGAAAGCCCCAAGCAGAGTAAAAATAAGGGACAGATGAATACAACAGTGTAAGTAGAGTCCTCCCCACCCAGCATGGCAGGAGATGATGTGGAGATGTTTACAAAGGCAGAGAAGGGGAAGAGAATAGGTACTAATTTCACAGTGGAGTTTCTGATGGGGTGGATCTTTGAGGACCCATATGAAGGTGAATGGGGTGGGGTGCTGAAGAGAAGGCATACCCAAACTAATGCAAGAGAGCTAAGGAGTCAGAAAATTATTGCCAGGAGAACAAAAATTCAGAATGAGCTGATGATGTTAATGGAGCATGCTCAGGACAAGAGCCTCTGAAGTGATAGGGACATGGAGATCCACTGGGAAGACCAGGTATTAGAAGGAGACAAAACCCCTTGAGATGATTTTCCAGCCTCTCTTGAAGGAGACAAGTACTGCTGTGTAGGAACTACTATTGTATATAGGCAGCAAGGGATCTTCCATCCCTTAAAGTGGTTAACATCCCAGGCCAGATGGGGGACAGGATATAGCACTGAGCTTGCTCACCTGTGATCATAGAACTGCAAGAAATCAAATGATGGAGCCATTGGGAAAGTGGCTGCTTGAGGTGAGAAGATGCTATTCTGACTGCAAAGGAAGTTGGAATTAGAGGAGGGAAGGTCTGTAGATGTGGCTCAGTTGGTACAGTGCATGCTCAGCATTCGTGAGGCCCTGGGTTCAATCCCAAGCATGAACTGGATATGGTGATGCATGCCTGTAATACCAGTTCTTGGGAGGAGGAGACAGGATGATCAGAAGTTCAAGGTCATTCTCAACTACTTAGTGAGTTCAAGGCTAGCTTAGGATACATGTGTCCTTGTCTTAAAAAAAATTAAAGGAGAGGAGGCAAATAGAAGTCTGCAAGCATTAGAAGAGAACACAATGAAGCTGGGGAGATGGCTTAGTGGATAAAATGCTTGTCATTCAAGCTTGAGTACCAGAGATCTACTTCCAGCCCTTACGTAAAAAGCCAGAAAATATAGTGGACTTCTGGAATCCCACACAGCAATGCTAACAACAAGAGAGGCAAAGACGGAGAATTTCCCCAGCAGCTCCCAGCAAGCATAGCAAAGAATAACAGAGTAATAATCTAGAGAGAGAAACACTGCCTCAGAGGAGGGGGAAAGGCAGATGACTGACCCAAACTGACACACACTGACGCACACATACACACACCATGACACATATTTGCTTGCATTCACACTCACACATACACCCACAAATTTTTATTCAAAAAAAAAAGAGAAAAAAATGAACTATGTAGCTAGCCTGGGACCCCAAGAGCCTCTCTAGAAATTCCCTGTGGCACTCTGACTGACTTCTACAAGACAGCTAGCTGAAGAGACATAGTAGTGCTTCTGTTCTAGTGAATGTGAGGCACACAGTGGTGTGTGTGCTCTCGTGAATGTGGGGGACACAGTGGTGCATGGGCTCTCCTAAGTGTGAGGGACACAGTGGCGCATGTGTTCTTGTGAGTGTGAGGGACATAGTAGAGCTTGTGTTTTGGTGAGGGACATAGTGGCACAGTGCGTGTGCCCTGGTTAGTGTGAGGGACATAGTGGTGTGTGTACTTTCGTGACTGTGAGGGACACAGCAGTGCTTATGTTCTGACGAGGGTGAGGAACACACTGGAGCGTGTGTTCTGGGAGTGTGAGGGACATACTGGTGTCTGTGTTCTGTTGAGTGTGAGTAACATAGTGGTACATGTGCTCTGATGAGTGTAAGGAGACTATTTTTATGCCTTTATAAAAGGTTAAAAACCAGAACCTGGAAGGTATGGATCAACTATCTGCTACAACCCGCAGTGAAGTCCTGAGGGCTGTGCCAAGAGATGAAGACTTACTAGCCTGACAAGAATACATAAGCTGGGAGTCCAGCTGGGTGAACCACAGTCGGTACCCACAGTCAAGAAAAGCAACCACAGACTGAAATGAGGGCCTAACTTATAATAAAACAATACTTAATAGAGTCTTTAAACCTTAACTGTTTACCTATGAAAAGTATTTAGTATATTAAATTGTCTATAAACTCAACAGGCAGCAAGAGGTGACTGCTGTGGAACCCTGACTTGTGGGGCACTACATACTGCAGAGGTTCAGGGCAAGGACCCTCCACTTTCACCCCAGCTCTACCTCTTACTTACTGGCTGGGTAGATGTATCTCCCTGCTTAGTACCCCTGCACCAGTTTCCTCATCTAGTAGCTGAGACAGATGAACCATCGTACTAGCACTTCTGTCATAAGGCAATTTGAAGATTGAATAAAATAATATTTATAGGTGTTTAGAACAGTGGCATATCAGAAGTACTTGGTGAATGCTTCTGAGGAGAAAAAAAGCATGACACTTGGAAAGGTAACAAGGTTGGCTTGCTGAGTAAAGAAGTGGATATAGTATATCTAAAATGGGTGTGTGAATGAATCCAGTGACTAGATTCCAAAGTGAATATGGTACTTATGTAAATGAATCTAGCTCAGTTAACATGTTCTATCCTGGATGATCCAGTCCAAGGGACATAGTATGGGTCCCACAGCATTCTTCCTAGGTGTGCGACATCAGATTTCTGTAGTGTTCAGGTATCACACTGGAAGAAGGCTGTGGTCAGCAAAGACCAAGGACTAAGAATCAAGCCCAATAAGGTATCTCCAAAAATATAGTACAGAGACAATTTTACCAGAAACTATAATTTGTCTTCAGATATGCAGATTGTCTGCTGACTGGAGCAAGAGTGAAATGACTGGACTGGTGTTGAGGGAGGCAGATTCCAGCTCAATCTAAGACAGGCTGCCAACAGCTGTTTCCAGGCTGAACCTGCTGTTTGCTACAGTGTTGAGACCTAAGATCTCAGACAGGAGCCCTGTGTTAGGGGTACAAAACCACAGCAATGTCCTTAATGACTCTATTACCTACTATCTATGATGTGAAAAGATCAAATAGCTCACATATATTCAAATTGCAGTATTGAGGGAGAAAACATTATTCATTCATTTCAATGGAGGTGTGCAATATACCTGGATCAGTATCCATAGAATCGAATTGTAAAACATAGTCTCTCTCACTATTAAGAGTGACCATAAAGCCAGACATTGTATGCACCCTTTTAGTCCCAGCATTTGGGAGGCAGAGGTAGGAGGATTGCTATGAGTTTGAGGCCAGCCTGAGACTATATAGTGAATTCCAGGTCAGCTTGGGCTAGAGAAAGATCTTGCTTAAAGAAGAAAAAAAGAACTGGGTGTGGTGGTACACACCTTTAATCCCAGCACTCGGAGGCAGAGATACAAGGATTGCCATGAGTTCAAAGCCACTCTGAGACTCCATAGTGAATTCCAGGTCAGCCTGGGCTAGAGTGAGACCCTACCTCGAAAAACAAACAAACAAAAAAAAGTGATCACAATGAAATACAAGGCCATCAATCAAACACATGTATTCAGAACACAGGTATATAAGAAACCTCAAAATTATAAGAAGCAGAAGTAGAAAGCACTGCATCAAGAAAAAACTCCTCGTGGCTGAAGTGATGGCTGAGTGGTTAAGGCACTTGCATACAAAGCCAAAGGACCCCAGTTCAACTCCCCAGTACCCACGTAAGCCAAATATACAAGGCAGTACATGTATCTGGAGCTCATTAGCAGTGGCTGCAGGCCCTGGCACATGTATTCTCTCTCTCTCCCCCTGCCTATTTCTCTCTCTCTCAAATAAATAAAGAAAAATATATTTTTTTTTTAAAAAAGAAAAAACTCCTCATTGCTTCAATGTGTAAAAAGACAGAGGCAAACTCGGTCTCATTTTATAAGAGGAGGCTGGAAGCAGGCCTCGAACACAAGAAGTACACACAGCGCTATGTGTGAAGTGATGCTAAGGATGGCCTCAGCCTATGACTCAGAGGAGCAGATGGCCCGTGGGAACCACAGGACTCTTCCCTCCACCATGGAGGACAGTACACCCCCAATATGAGGGTGGTGGTGGCAGAGGGTGCCGGGCTCGCCTGGCTGTCAGCCTAGCACACATCACAATGTACAAGAGGATGAGAGAGGAAGAACAGCTTTCTTCTCAGTCCCTGTGACAGCTGTGTCCATCTAGGTCTTATTTGTCACATTTGCTTAATAGTATGAGATAATTCCACAGAACACTTCTTGTGAAAGCAGCAACTAGAAATTACCAAAATGACCAGTGGTTAACAAATGCTCAATGACTAGTAATGGAACACTCATCTCTTAGAATATTCACATAAGTTTTTAGAAAGGGTTTACATGTGTTGAAAATGGAAACATAGACAGGATCACATTAAGAAGAAAACAGAGGGAACAGCATACAGAGGAAAATAGTTAAGACCCACTGTGCATACTCATGAGAGAGGAAGGGACACTTTCCTGAGTGCAAACCATCACCACTGAGGTTGCTATACTAAAGACCTCTACAGTGTCTTCCTGTCATCCAATATAAAAATGGCTCCTCAGATCTCACTGGAGCCCCAGGCCCCTGGTACCTCCAACAATATTTTCTTTTTTTATGACTTCTTCAAACAACCGCTGATTAACTCAACTAGGCTACAGGGATATTCTGCAATAGGACAGAATACTTAATCTTTTTTTAAAAAAATTATATATAATTCATGTATAAAATTCACAATTTAAAAAATGTGTATTTTAGCCAGGTGTGGTGGCACACACCTTTAATCCCAGTATTCAGGAGGCAGAGGTAGAAGGATCACCATGAAGTCAAAGCTACCATGAGACTACATAGTGATTTCCAGGTCAGCCTGGGCTAGAGTGAGACCCTAGCTCCAAAAAAAAAAAAAAAAAAAAAAAAACCAAAAAAATGTGTACTTTATAGCTATGCAAAGTGGCTCATGCATGTAATCCCAGCACTTACAAGGCTGATGCAGGAGGACTGCTAAGAGTTCAAGGTCAACCTGAATGACAGTGAGACCCTGTCTAAAAAAAGACCAAAAAACCAGGCATGGTGGTACACACCTTTACTCCCAGCATGCTGAAGGCAGAGGTAGGAGAGTCATTGAGACTACATAGTGAATTCCAGGACATCCTGGACTAAAGCAAGACCCTACTTCAAAAATCCGGGGGAAAGGGCTGGAGAGATGGTTTAGCAGTTAAGGAGCTTGCCTGCAAAGCCAAAGAACCTCAGTTCAATTCCCCAAGACCCATGTAAGTCAGATGCACAAGATGGCACATGTATCTGGAGTTCATTTGCAGAGGCTGGAAGTCCTAGCGTACCCATTCTCTCTCTTTCTTTCTCTCTGTCTTTCTCTCCCTCCCTCTTTCCCTCTCTCAAATAAATAAATAAAATGAAAATATTTTTTAAAATCCGGGGTAGGGCTGGGCATGGTGGCACATGCCTTTAATCCTAGCAGTCCGGAGGCAGAGGTGGTAGGATCACCCTCAGTTCGAGGCCACCCTGAGACTACAGAGTGAATTCCAGGTCAGCCTGGGCTAGAGAAAGACCCTGCCTTGAAAAACAAAACAAAAAATCTGGGGGTGGGGGAGACAAAAAGCAAAGCAAAATAAAAATTATGGCTTACTGGATTTTAGTGTATTTGTAAGGTTTTGTGACCATCGTTAGGGCCAAATTCCAGAACATTTTCAAAATGACAGAAAGATACCTATATCCACTCACAGCTGCTTCTCAGGATCCACCCCCCACTTCTGATATCATGCATCTACTTATTTCTATGGATCTGTTTGGACAGTTCATAGAAATGGAATCATGTAATTTGAGGCCTTTTGTGACTGGCTTCTCTCATGTACCATGGTATCTGCAAGGTTCATCCATGTTGTATCATATATCAACATACCTTTCCTTTTTGTTGCTGACTGCTGCTTCATGTCACAGACCTAATACTTGTTTATCCAATCTTCTGATGGACATTATTCTGGTTCCTATGAATAATGTTTTAATAAACATTTGGGTACAAGGTTTTGCTTATTTATGTTTTCACTTCTGTCACGCTTATAGTTAGGAGTGGAGTCACAGGGTCATTTGGTCACTATGCCAGATCGTCCTCAAGGCAGCCACACTGTTTTACATTCCCACCAACTGTGTAAGAGTGTTCCAATTTTTCCAAGTTACATTATTTGTTAGCATGTCTTTCCATGATAGTAAGCATGAAATAGTTTTTATTTTGGTGATACTTTGCATTTCTCTGATAGCTTAATAATTATGTCATATATCCTGTCATATATTTTTTGGACATTTGTATATATTCTTTGGAGAAAGATCCAATTAGATTATTTGTTAACTGGATTGTCTTATTTATTTATTTGAGAGGAAGGAGAGAGGCAGATAGAGAGAGATTTAGTGTGCCAGGGCTTCCAGCCACTGGAAACAAACTCCAGATGCATGTGCCATCTTGTGTATCTGGTTTACAGGGTTTCTAGGGACTCGAACCTGGGTCCTTAGGCTTCAACAGTCAAGTGCCTTAACCACTAAGCCATTTCTCCAGCTAAACCATCTCTCCAGCTAAGCCATCTCCAGCTAAGCCATCTCTCCAGTCCTAAAAAATATTTAGGCTTAGCAGTTAAGGAACTTGCCTATGAAGCCTAAGAACCCAGGTTCGATTCCCCAGGACACACATAAGCCAGATGCACAAGGTGGCACATGCATCTGGAGTTCTTTTTGCATTGGCTAGAGGCCCCAGAGTGCCCATTTTCTATCTGCCTCCCCCCCGTCTCTCTCAAATAAATAAAATAAATCAATAAAAATTGCCTTTAATCCCTGCACTTGGGAGGAAGAGGTAGGAGGATCACCATGAGTTCAAGGCCACCCTGAGGCTACATAGTGAATTCGAGGTCAGCCTGAGCTAGAATGAAACCCTACTTTGAACACCTCCCCCCCAAAAAATTATATGTATATTTTAAAAATGTTTAAACCTAAGAACCCACGTTCAACTCTCCAGGTCCCATATAAGCCAGACACACAAAGTGACACAAGCACAAGGTCGCACATGTGCACAAGGTGGTACACGCGTCTGAAGTTCAGTTTCGGTGGCTGAAGGCCCTGGTGCACCAATTCTCTCTCACACACACATTCCTTCTCTCATATTCTCTCTCATAAAAAGTTAAAGAAATACTTTTTAGAGAGAGAGAGAGAATTGGCTCCAGGGCTTCAGCCACTGAAATTGAACTCCAGATGCTTGTGCCACCTAGAGGGCATGTGTGACCTTGTACTTGCCTCAACTTTGTGCATCTGGCTAACATGGGATCTGGAGAGTAGAACATGGGTCTTTTGGCTTTGTAAGCAAGTACCTTAACCACTAAGCCATCTCTCCAGCCCTAAAGAAACATTTTTATTTATCTGCAAACAGAAAAAGACAGAGAAAAGAGAAACAGACAGAGATACAGAGAGAGAGAGAGAGAGTGAATGGGCATGGCAGGGCCTCTAGCCACTGCAAATGAACTCCAGATACATGTGCCACTTTATGCATCTGGCTTTACATGGGTTCTGAGGAATCAAACTCAGGTTGTTAGGCTTTGCAGGCAAGTGCCTTAATCATTGAGAAATCTCTCCAGCCTCTTTTTATTGTTGAGTTAGAATTAGTTATAGGTTCTTAGAAGTTTCATTTTACTTCATAGTTCTGGGGACTGAATCCAGGGCTTTATATATGCTAGGTATACACTACAACTGAGCTACACCTCAGCTTACATAATTTGTTTAGATGAAAGAAATCTCTCAGGACCTAGCTTATTGGTTTGTGCTGGGGCTTGAACCCAGGGCCTTGGGAATGCTCTGCAAGTGAGCACTATCTCCAGTCATTTCCATGATCTTGGTATGATTCCTTATCAAATATATAATTTAGAGATATTTTCTAAATAGATATATTTCTTCTTCCTCCTGTTTTTTTGGCAGTGTCAGGAGCTGAACCCAGGACCCTGTGCATGCCTAAGTAGGGTCTCTACTGCTGAGCTACACTCCCAGGCCTAGGCTGTCTTTTTACTTTCCTAAGCATCCTTTGAAATACAAGTTCTTAATCATGGTAAGTCCAATTTATCAGTTTTTCTTGCTTTGGATTCTTGTGTTTCAGATGTCATATCTAGAAACTACTTCCTAGTCCAAGGCCATGAAAGTTTACACCAGCAATTTTTTTTTCTAATTTCATAATTTTAGCTCTTACATTGTGTTCTCTGCCCTACTTTGAACTAATTTTTGTATGTAGTTTGAAACAGGGGATCAATTTCATTCTTCTGCAGGCAGACAGGTAATGATCACACCCCAGTTTTTGAAAAGGCTATTTCTTCCAGTGAATGGTCTTAGCACCCTTGTCATATGCTAATCAACCATAAATGTCTAAAATTGTGAGATCATGTCTTTATTCCACTGATCTGTGTGTTCTTGTGATAGCATTACAGTGTCTTGATGACCACGGTTTTGTTGTAAGTTTTGAAGCTAAGAAGTATAAGTCCTCCAATTTTGTTGTCCTTACTCAAGATTGTTTTGATAATCCTAGGCATGCATTTCTGTAACTAAGATCAGCTTGGCTACTTTTATAAAAAAAAAAAATTTTGGACAAATACACTGGATTTATAAATCAGTTTAGAGAGCATTAGAGCTTAATGATTTCTTTTTTTTTTTTTTTTTTGAGGTAGCATTTCACTCTAGGCCAGGCTGACCTGGAATTGACTATGTAATCTCAGGGTGGCCTCGGACTCATAGTGATTCTCCTACCTCTCCCTCCTAAGTGCTGGGATTAAAGACGTGCACCACCATGCCCAGTGTGGTGGTTTGATTCAGGTGTCCCCCATAAACTTAGGTGTTCTAAATGCTAGGTTCCCAGCTGATGGAGATTTGGGAATTAACGCCTCCTGGAGGGAGTGTATTGTTGGGGGCGGGCTTATGGGTGTTATAGCCAGTTTCCCCATGCCAGTATATGGCACACTCTCCTGTTGCTATTGTCCACCTTATATTGGCCAGGGGGTGATGTCCACCCTCTGCTCATGCTATCATTTTCCCCTGCGATCTTGGAGCTTCCCCTCGCGTCTGTAAACCAAAATAAATCTCTTTTTCCCAGAAGCTGTTCTTGGTTGGGTGATTTCTACCAGCAATGCGAACCGGACTGCAACAGTAAAGTAGTACTGAGGAGTGGAACTGCTGCTAGACACCTGACTGTGTGGCTTTGGCCTTTTGGAGCTGATTTTCAAGAGGAATGTGGGAGAATTTGAAACCTTGGCCTAAGAGATGCCTTGCAGTGCTGTAAGTGCAACTTGATGGACTGTTCTGGTCTGAGCTTCAAGACCTGAATGCAGTAAGAACTATGGACTGTGAGGTTTGGCTTATGAGGGTGAGTAAGAGTTTTGCTTGGACTGGGCTAGCAGTTTGTGTGAAAAGCTTGCTGTTATGCCTGTGTCCTGAAAAGTTGTGCAGGGTTGCTTTGCATAGAAATGAACTGGTGTGCGTAGAGGGATATGGCACAGAAAGAAAAATCTTTGGATGAACTGTTGCCCATACAGCTGCAACTGAGAGATTACAACCTTTGAGACTGGGCTAGGTGACCTGCACTGGGGCACCAGAAAGAATGTAGACTCTTTTGAAAGGGCCTGAGTGTTCAAGGAGTCCTGTTCTTCAATGTCTGCCTTAATCCCCCCTGGATTAACAAATTGGCACCCTACCTGGTATTGTGGAGTATAAGAAATGCTGGAAAGAGGGTCATTGAGTTTGCAACACAGTCTTGTGTTTTGGAAATGGCCATGGGCAGTGTGAAGCGGGTTTGCTGGTTGCCTGCATAGAGACCCAATGGGGCCATGAGGATGAACCATGAGTTGCAGTGGAGACCCAGTGGAGAAGCCAGGACCACAAGATGGATGCCAAGGAGAGCTGCTGGCCCCAATGAAGTTTCCCAGGACTGTGAGTAGCCTAGCTGGAGGGCCACAATTGGAATGCCAGAGACTTGTTGCTGGTTAGAATAATCAGACTTGGAGATTTGTCACTGGCTAGAGTTGTTGGACTTGAAGCTACAGAGTTTGATGTTTGCCCTGGTAGTTTTAAATCTTGTATTGGTTGAATGTTTCTTTGCTATGCCCAATGCCATCTATTGCAGTGTGAATATTTATTCTGTGGCATTATGGGTTTTTTGAGGTTATTTTTTTGTATTATGGCTCAGTTAAAAGACCTTAGATTATGGGGATGTATGACCATCATTAGAATTGATAAAAAAACTATGGGAATTTTAAAGTTAGATGAATACATTGTATTTTACATCATGTATGGATATTAGTTTATGGGGGCCAGGGGCAGAATGTGGTGGTTTGATTCAGATGTCCCCCATAAACTTAGGTGTTCTGAATGCCAGGTTCCCAGCTGATGGAGATTTGGGAATTAATGCCTCCAGGAGGGAGTGTATTGTTGGGGTTGGGCTGATGGATGTTATAGCCAGTTTTTCCATGCCAGTGTTTGGCACACTCTCCTGTTGCTGTTGTCCACCTTATATTGGCCAGTGGGTGATGTCCACCCTCTGCTCATGCTATCATTTTCCCCTGCGATCTTGGAGCTTCCCCTCAAGCCTATAAGCCAAAATAAATCTTTTTCTGAGAAGCTGCTCTTGGTTGGGTGATTTCTACCAGCAATGCGAACTGGACTGCAACACCCAGCTTTTATGGAGCTTAATGATTTTAAGTCTTCCAATACGTGAACACAAGATGTTTTCCCACCTATCATGGTCTTCTGTTTCTTTCAATAATGCTCCACAGTTCCCAGTTCACAAGTGTTCTATCTGCTGTACTTCTTCTCTTAAGTTTATTCTTACGTCCATGTCTCTAATGCCGTTAGAAGTGAATTTTTCTTACCTTAATGTTCAGATTGGTCATATAAGCATATAGAAACATAACTGATTTTGCATACTGGTCTTGTTTCCTACATCTTTAATGAAGTCACAATAATTTTTTGGAGGCTTGGCATACTTAGATTTTGAGGTATGGTTTCTAGTAGTTCACATCAGTCTGATCTTCAGTTTAAACTTATCCTATGTAACCAAGTTCAACTCCTGAACCTCCTGCTTCCACCTTGTAAGTGCTGACAACACAAGCATATGTTAGGCCTCATTGGTTTCATGTGGTACTGGAGATTGAACCTAGGGCCTTGTGCATGCTAGGCAGCCACTCAACCAACTGAGCTACATCTCCAGCAGGACTTTCTATATAGATGATTATACCATTGAAAATGCTAAGCTTTTACTTTTTCCTTTCCGACCTGAATATCTCATGCTTCACTTCTTTGCTTCGCTGTCCTAGCTAGAACCTCAGTGCAAGCCTGAAGAGAAACCCATTCTGATTTTTGTATCTTTTCACTGACTTGAAAGGGGAAAAGATACTGTCAGATTGAATTTTTTTTATTAAACCAAATAGTTTTATGTCTTTATTTGCAAAGGGAGACACAGAGAACGAGAATGAATGAATATTAGTGTAGCAGGGCCTTTTGTCATTGCAAAAGAAAAAAAACTTCAGATGAATGCTCTACTTTGTGTATCTTTTTTCTTGGGGCAGGAGTACAGCAGAATCCAACCTGGGCTATCAGGTTTCGAAAGCAAATGCCTTTAACCACTGAGCCATTTTTTCACCCCTGTCAGATTAGATTTTAACACCTAGCATGATCTTCTTTCATATCTTTGCAGCAGCCCAGTAGAATACTCGTATAATTTCTCTCTTTCTCTCTCTCTCTCTTTCTTTTGCTTGCCTTCTTTCTTTCTCCCCTTCCTTCCTTTCTTCCTTCCTTCCTTCCTTCCTTCCTTCCTTCCTTCCTTCCTTTCTTTCTTTCTTTCTTTCTTTCTTTCTTTCTTTCTTTCTTTCTTTGTTTTTGGTTTTTTGAGGTAGGATTTCACTCTAACTCAAGCTGTCCTGGAATTCACTATGTAGTTTCAGGGTGGCCTCAAACTCACTGCAATTCTCCTACCTCTGCCTCTCGAATGTTTTGGGATTAAAGGCGTGTACCACCATGTCCAGCTTGCTCGTATAATTTCTGTTAGCCATTCTGCATCAAAGTTATTGCCTCACCAGGAATGGTGGCACAAACCTTTGATCCCAGCCCTCAGAAGATAGAAGTAGGAGGATTGCCATGAGTTCGAGGCCACCCTAAAATTATATAGTGAATTCCAGGTCAGCCTGAGCTAGAGTGAAACCTTACCTAGAAAAACAGCAAAACAAAACAAAATTGTTGGCCCAAACAGAAACTAAGGGGTAGAAAAATCAGCATAGGAACAGTGCATGAACTTTAAAAAGCAAATCAATTTAAGATTACATGAGAAAACACTCCCTGGATGAAAATTCTTCCAAATGAAAAAGTTACACTCATTAAATGACTGGTATACATATGTAAATTATTATTATTATTTTTAAATTATTTATTTATTTATTTATTTGAGAGCGACAGTCACAGAGAGAAAGACAGAGGGAGACAGAGAGAATGGGCGCGCCAGGGCTTCCAGCCTCTGCAAACGAACTCCAGATGCATGCGCCCTCTTGTGCATCTGGCTAACGTGGGACCTGGGGAACTGAGCCTCGAACTGGGGTCCTTAGGCTTCACAGGCAAGCGCTTAACCACTAAGCCATCTCTCCAGCCCTGTAAATTATTTTTAAAGAAATATTTCATAAAGTAATAGTGTTATAATGAATCAGTGCTACAAAATGAACAGTGCCAAATGAACAACTCACTTAGGCACAGCCTTAGGCTCTTTTGAGTTCAGCCTTTATTTCCAAAACAGCCACTTGAATCTGCCTGGCCTCTAGATGTTCACTTTGATCATGTGTTATCCCAAAGGCCAGGTAATATTCCCCAAACCCCATGTTCATTATGTCATTCTCAGAACTTAAAATAGTTCCCCATTAAGAAGTCCTTTGCTTAGCCTGTCTTCCCAGGGTCACCTCAGTTTCTTAGGTTCCTTGTGGCACTGTCCTCCCCAGCAAACCCACCCTCACGGGAATGCCCATTTCCATGCTGACTGAGTTTGATACTGCCAGGCTTTGTTTCTAGTACTCCCCACCACCGGTCATCATTCTCAGTGCTGTCCCTGATCTTTGCATGTGTGTGCATATTTGTGCGGTTATGCACATGGATGTGCACATGTGAGTGCCACTGCACAGGGGTACTCCTGCACAGGAAGGTCAGAGGTCAATGTGTGATGTCTTTCACAGTTGCTCTCCATCTACCTTTTTTTTTTTTTTTTTTTTTTTGGTTTTTCAAGGTAGGGTCTCACGCTAGCCCAGGCTGACCTGGAATTCACTATGTAATCTCAGGGTGGCCTTGAACTCATAGCAATCCTCCTACCTCTGTCTCACAAGTGCTGGGATTAAAGGCATGAGCCACCATGCCTGGCTCCATCTACTTTTTCCAAAAAAAGATATTTTATTTTTACTTTTTTACTTGAAAGAGAGGGAGAATATGAATGGGTGCACAAGGGCCTTCAGCCACTGCAAATGAACTCCAGACACCTGCATCACCTTGTGCATCTGGCTTACATAGGTACTAGGGAAATCAAACCTGGGTCCTTAAGCTTTGCAGGCAAGCACTTTAACCACTAAGCAGTCTCTCAAGCCCACTACATCTCCTTTTGTGGGACAGGGTCTCTTCACTGAATCAGGAACTCACAAATTCAGCTAGACTTACTTAGTAAACCCTTTGGATTTTCCAGTCTCTGCTTCTGCCTCTCAGCCCAAGGGACCCTTGTATGTCTTGTATGCTAGGATTCAAACTCAAGTCCTCATGCTTGCTTAGCAAGCACTTTATAACTGACGTATTGCCTCAGGCCCTCAATGTTGTTCCTTTCTTACCACTGCAAGCATAGCTGTCCATGCTCCCATGACTTCCCATGGAAGGTCCAAGCCTTCCAGTACCAAGCTCTCAGTTCCTAGAACTCTGAGATCACAGCCTAGGATTTATGTGCTTTCTTGTAATCTGTATTTTAGCTCTACAAATAATTTAAAAAGGCACTCAGGGACGGGCACCATCTCTACAACATTCATTTCTTCAACATTTATGTAGTACCCAGTTGGTACACTGTCAAGCACTGTGGTACACAGAGAGAAACAAAACACAGCCCCAATGGATATTCTTGCAAGGGAGAGCAGCAGGCTGGTTCTTCAAGAAGCAGTTGAGATGGAATGCCACTGCCAATTCAAAGTCAAAGTTTTAATAGGAGAGTTAGAGCACCATGCCCCAGGATGGACATGATTGGGTCCAAAACGAGAGAGAGAGAGAGAGAGAGAGAGAGAGAGAGAGGGAGAGGCTGGCTCTGTAAATCCCAAGCATAAAGCAAGGTGGTCCTTTTTAATGAGTTTCTAGGAGTTAGGAAAGGATGAATTTGAGCATAGACTAAGTGAGAGATGTCAAGAGGCAATGGAGGAAAGTGGGAGGTAAAGATCTATGGTCCTTCAAGATCTCTAAGTGGGCGGAGCTACTCTGCTCCTGCTAGTGTCAGGGGCTGGGTTGGAATGAGGCCAGAAGCCATGTGGGTAAGATGCTAACAGTATAATTCACAGCTGTCTTAGTCCCAATAGCAAGACAATTCTTTTTTTTTTTTTTTTATTGGGCAGATGAGAATTTTTTTTATTATTATTTTTTAATTTTTATTAACATTTTGCATGATTATAAAATATATCCCATGGTAATTCCCTCCCTCCCCACCCCCACACTTTCCCGTTTGAAATTCCATTCTCCATCATATTACCTCCCCATTACAATCATTGTAATTACATATATACAATATCAACCTATTAAGTATCCTCCTCCCTTCCTTTCTCCACCCTTTATGTCTCCTTTTAAACTTACTGGCCTCTGCTACTAAGTATTTTCATTCTCACGCAGAAGCCCAGTCATCTGTAGCTAGGATCCACATATGAGAGAGAACATGTGGCGCTTGGCTTTCTGGGCCTGGGTTACCTGACTTAGTATAATACTTTCCAGGTCCATCCATTTTTCTGCAAATTTCATAACTTCATTTTTCTTTACCGCTGAGTAGAACTCCATTGTATAAATGTACCACATCTTCATTATCCACTCATCTGTTGAGGGACATCTAGGCTGGTTCCATTTCCCAGCTATTATAAATTGAGCAGCAATAAACATGGTTGAGCATGTACTTCTAAGGAAATGAGATGAGTCCTTTGGATATATGCCTAGGAGCGCTATAGCTGGGTCATATGGTAAATCAATCTCTAGCTGTTTTAGGAACCTCCACACTGTTTTCCACAATGGCTGGACCAGATTGCATTCCCACCAGCAGTGAAGAAGGGTCCCTTTTTTTCCACATCCCCGCCAACATTTATGATCATTTGTTTTCATGATGGTGGCCAATCTGACAGGAGTGAGATGGAATCTCAATGTAGTTTTAATCTGCATTTCCCTGATGACTAGTGATGTAGAACATTTTTTTAGATGCTTATATGCCATTCGTATTTCTTCCTTTGAGAACTCTCTATTTAGCTCCATAGCCCATTTTTTGATTGGCTTGTTTGATTCCTTATTATTTAACTTTTTGAGTTCTTTGTATATCCTAGATATTAATCCTCTATCAGATATATAGCTGGCGAAGATTTTTTCCCATTCTGTAGGTTGCCTCTTTGCTTTTTTCACTGTGTCCTTTGCAGTGCAAAATCTTTGTAATTTCATTAGGTCCCAGTGGTTAATCTGTGGTTTTATTGCCTGAGCAATTGGGGTTGTATTCAGAAAGTCTTTGCCAAGACCAATATGTTGAAGGGTTTCCCCTACTTTTTCCTCTAGCAGTTTCAAAGTTTCCGGTCTGATGTTAAGGTCTTTAATCCATTTGGACTTAATTCTTGTGCATGGCGAGAGAGAAGAATCTATTTTCATCCTTCTGCAGATATATATCCAGTTTTCAAAACACCATTTGCTGAAGAGGCTGTCTCTTCTCCAATGAGTATTTTTGGCATTTTTATCGAATATCAGGTGGCTATAGCTACTTGGGCTTACATCTGGGTCCTCTATTCTGTTCCACTGATCTACATGTCTGTTTTTGTGCCAGAACCATGCTGTTTTTGTTACTATGGCTCTGTAGTATAGGTTAAAATCAGGTATGGTGATACCACCAGCCTCTTTTTTGTTGCTCAGTATTATTTTAGATATTCGAGGTTTTTTGTGATTCCAAATGAATTTTTGGATTGTTTTGTCTATTTCCATGAAGAAAGCCTTTGGAATTTTGATAGGGATTGCATTAAATGTGTAGATTGCTTTAGGTAAGATTGCCATTTTCACGATATTGATGCTTCCAATCCAGGAACAAGGGATGTTTCTCCACTTTCTAGTGTCTTCTGCAATTTCTCGCTTGAGTGTTTTAATGTTCTCATTGTATAGATTCTTTACTTCCTTGGTTAGGTTTATTCCAAGGTATTTTATTTTTTTTGATGCAATTGTGAATGGGAGTGATTCTCTGATTTCATCCTCTGTGTGTTTGTTGTTAGCATATATGAAGGCTACTGATTTCTGTGTATTTATTTTGTATCCTGCTACATTGCTGTAGGTTTTGATCAGCTCTAACAGCTTGCTAGTAGAGTCTCTAGGGTCCTTTATGTATAGAATCATGTCATTTGCAAATAATGATAACTTGATTTCTTCCTTTCCAATTTGTATCCCTTTTATGTGTGTCTCTTGCCTTATTGCTATGGCTAAGACTTCCAAAACTATATTAAATAAAAGTGGGGACAGTGGACACCCTTGTCTTGTTCCTGATTTTAGTGGAAAAGCTTCCAGTTTTTCCCCATTTAGTAATATGTTGGCTGTAGGCTTGTCATAAATAGCCTTTATTATATTGAGATATGTTCCTTCTATTCCCAGTCTCTGTAGGACTTTTATCATGAAGGGATGTTGGATTTTGTCAAATGCTTTCTCTGCATCTAATGAGATGATCATGTGATTTTTGTCCTTCAACCCGTTTATGTAATGTATTACATTTATAGATTTGCGTATGTTGAACCATCCCTGCATCTCTGGGATAAAGCCTACTTGGTCAGGGTGAATGATCTTTTTGATATACTCTTGTATTCTGTTTGCCAATATTTTGTTGAGAATTTTTGCATCTATGTTCATGAGGGAGATTGGTCTGTAATTTTCTTTTTTTTGTTCTATCTTTGTCTGGTTTTGGTATCAGGGTGATGCTGGCCTCATAGAAGGAGTTTGGTAGAATTCCTTCTTTTTCTATTTCCTGGAAAAGCTTAAGAAGCAATGGTGTTAGCTCTTCCTTAAAAGTCTGGTAAAATTCAGCAGTGAATCCATCCGGGCCTGGGCTTTTTTTAGTTGGGAGATTATTGATAACTGTTCGGATCTCCATGTTTGTTATAGGTCTATTTAAGTGATTAATCTCATTTTGATTTAATTTAGGTAGGTCATATAGATCAAGGAAATCATCCATTTCTTTCAGATTTTCATACTTTGTGGAGTATATGCTTTTGTAGTATGTCCCTATGATTTTTTGAATTTCTCTGGAATCTGTTGTGATGTTGCCTTGTTCATCTCTGATTTTATTAATTTGTGTCTCTTCTCTCTTTCTTTTGGTCAGATTTGCTAAGGGTTTATCAATCTTGTTTATCCTTTCAAAGAACCAACTCTTTGTTTCATTAATTCTTTGGATTGTTCTTTTTGTTTCTATTTCATTAATTTCTGCCCTAATCTTTATTATTTCTTCCCATCTACTAATTTTTGGTTTGCCTTGTTCTTCTTTTTCCAAGGCTTTAAGGCGAAGCATTAGGTCGTTTACTTGCGACCTTTCTAATTTCTTAATATAGGCACTTAAGGCTATAAATTTACCTCTTAGAACTGCCTTCATTGTGTCCCAGAGATTTTGGTATGTTGTGTTCTCATTATCATTTGACTCTATAAATTTTTTGATTTCCTTTTTGATTTCTTCATTGACCCACTCATCATTTAGTAGTGTATTGTTTAGTTTCCATGATTTTGTGTATGCTCTATAGCCTTTCTTGCTACTGATTTGTAGTTTAATTCCATTGTGGTCAGATAGAATGCAAGGAATTATTTCAATTTTCCTGAATTTGTTAAGATTTGCTTTATGTCCTAATATATGGTCTATTTTAGAGAATGTTCCATGTGCTGCTGAAAAGAATGTATATTCTGAAGCCTTTGGATGAAATGTCCTGTATATATCTGTTAGGTCCATTCCTTCTATGACCTCATTTAGTCCAGATGCCTCTCTGTTTATTCTTTCCCTGGATGACCTGTCAATTGATGAGAGTGGGGTGTTAAAGTCACCCACCACCACTGTGTTTGGTGTTATCTGTGAACTTAGTTCTAATAGTGTTTGTTTGACGAATTTGGGAGCCCCCATGTTAGGTGCATATATGTTTAGGATTGTAATGTCCTCCTGTTGGAGTGTGCCCTTAATCAATATAAAGTGACCTTCCTTATCTTTCTTGACTAACGTCGGACTAAAGTCTACCCTGTCTGATATTAGGATAGCAACCCCTGCTTGTTTTCTAGGCCCATTTGCTTGAAACACCGTCTTCCAACCTTTCACCCTAAGATAATGTCTATCCTTTGTAGAAAGGTGAGTTTCTTGGAGACAACAAATTGTAGGATCCTGCTTTTTAATCCAGTCTGCAAATCTATGTCTCTTCGTTGGGGCATTGAGACCGTTGATATTAAGAGATATTATTGAAAGGTGTGTATTTATGTTTGCCATTTTTGTGTGTGTGTGTGTGTTACTGGTTCTATCTGTGCTCTCTTCTGTTAACTGGTATTTGAGTATAGCTTGTTTTTTCTAGGTTCCTTATATGTATGCTTTTCCTTTTGTTCAGCAACGGAGGATTCTATCAAGTATTTTCTGTAGAGCTGGTTTTGTCTTCAAATACTCCTTTAACCTGCTTTTTTCATGGAATGTCTTTATTTCTCCATCTATTTGAATGGATAACTTTGCAGGATAAAGTAACCTTGGTTGACAGTTGTTATCTTTCAGAACTTGGAATATATCACTCCAAGCCCTTCTGGCTTTAAAAGTTTGTGTTGAATAATCTGCTGTAATCCTGATAGGCTTGCTTTTGTAGGTAACTTGATTTTTCTCTCTAACTGCTTTCAATAATTTTTCTTTGGTTTGTGTGTTTGGAAGTTTGATTATAATATGGCGAGGGGAGGTTCTTTCTGGGTTTTGTCTGGCTGGGGTTCTAAAGGCTTCCTGTATCTGTATTGGCACCTCTTTCCCAATTTGGGGGAAGTTTTCCTCTATGATTTTGTTGAAGATGCCTACTATGCCTCTGGAGTGGAGTTCTTCTCCTTCTACTATGCCCTGAATTCTTATATTGGATCTTTTCATAGTGTCCCGAATATCTTGAAATTCCCACTCATACTTTTCTATAAGTTTGTCTTTCTCTTTGTTGGACTGCATTAGGTCTGCCACCTGGTCTTCTAGCTTAGATATTCTGTCCTCTCCCTCATCCATCCTACTGGTGAGATTTTCTACAGAGTTTTTTATTTCATTAACTGTGTTCTTCATTGCTAGTAATTCTGACTGGTTTTTCTTTATTATTTCTATTTCCCTATTTATGTCTTGTATTGCCTTCTTTATTTCATTAAATTGGTGTCCTGCCTCTTCTTTGATTCCTTTGATTTCCTCTTTGATTTCCTCTTTGATTTCTTCCTTGATTGTTTTCATGTGTTCTTTGACCTCTTTGAACATATTTATAATTATTCTTTTGAACTCTTTCTCAGGCATTTCCTCTAACTCTTTCTCTCTGGAGGACATTTCTGATGCATTAATACTTTTAGGTGGATTTATATCATCTTGCTTTTTAGTGTTTCTTGTGTTATAATGTATATATTTTTGCATCTTGGATTAAGTTAATGCTTGGATTTTCTAGCTAGCTGTGTATTCTTAGCTGTATCAATTGATTTGATGTAATATATTTTCAGGGTAGGACCTTAAAGTATTAGGTGTGGCTCTTAAGACTCTCAGAGTATCTACAAAGATGTTCTTAGGGGTTGAGATTCCCTGCTATAGGAGTATTCAAGCAGGCTGAGTGGAATAAAATACAGGTAGATTCTAAAATTTAACTAAACACTGTACACATTCAATCAAAAACAGCCCCGAGTATGTACGCAAGAGTAGTTATTATAATGACCAGATCCTCTATCAATAAAGAGGTTTAGATTTCTGGTCTGTTGAGGTATCCAAGTCAGCTTGTGACCAAGTGAGTCCCTTCCCTGGTGCAATCCCAGTTACCTTGGGTGATTATGGTCTCAGTCAAGTTGCTGCCTGGGTCGTCGGGCTGCTGTTCTGATTTCTGGAGCTGGGCACTTGCTTTTCCCTACGGGGCAAACCGAGCCGCTGCTGCTGCCTCTGCTGCTCTCATAGCTGCCACCACCGGAGCCACCACCGCTGCTGAAGCTGCCGCTGCCGTGACCACCGCCGCTGCTCCCCCCGAAGCCGCTGCTGCGGGATCTGCCGCCGCTGCCGCTCCTGGGTCCGCTGCTGCTGGGGCCACTGGTACCGGTGCTGGAGCCGCTGAAGTTGCTGCTGAACTCTGCTCCTGCTTGGGTCCCGCTGTCAGCCCAAGTTGGCGTGGCCGGGTCCCGGGCCGCTGCTGTGTTCGCTGGAGCTGGGCTCAGGCGGTGGGGGAGGGGAGGGAGCCGCGGCTGCTCTGGTTGTCTCGCTGCTCCACGTGTTCTACCTCGCGGTCTTCTCCGCTGCTCGCTGCCGCTCTCCCCTCACGTTTCCCGAGTTGCGGAGAGCGCAGTGTGAGGGGAATATCCCGCACCTGGCTTTTCCTGCGGCTCGAGCTGGTCTGGCGGTTTTCTGCTGCGCCGCGGCTGCGGCGTTTGGCCGAGCTGCCTGAGCCGCTGGAGCCGCTTTTCCCGCCTGTGCGGGCTCTGGATGCTCTATAATTCTTCTACTTCTCCGCTGCCGCCTCAATTTCCTATACACCTCACTTTTTAGTAAAAGCGTGTATTTTGCTGAGTTTTTTTGGTCTTTTTCCCCCCTAGGCTGCTTTGGCGTGGTACCTACGCCGCCATCTTAACCAGAAGTCAGCAAGACAATTCTTAAATCAACCACATCTATGTTCTAACAGTACCTAAGTAGTAAACACTGATAAATTGGTAAAGAGAAATATGATGGACCATACACTTTTGTTTTTGGAGGTCAGAGGTGATCAAATCTTGTCCATTTAATATGGATTATTCATATAGAATGACAATTATCAAATAAAAGGTGAGGATTGAGCTGTCAAGAGGCTCTAGAGGATAGAAAGGAAGAATACTAGTTTATCTTAGGGTCTGTACTGAGACTTTTGGGGATGGTACTAGCATCTTCTGAGTCATATGACAGGGAATGATACAGCAAGAAAAGGGTTTGTAATGGAGATAACATGAAAAAAGGCATAGAGGTAAGAAAGAATAGTTGACTAGACAGATACCAGGAATCAGGCGAAACAGTATAGCCCATAATTTAAATGTTGAAACCCTAGCATCCAGTATTTCAGAATGCAACTTGCAGAATACAGCCTTTCAAAGTGATTCAGTGAAAATGAAGCTGCTGTTGTAGGTGCTGAGCATAGTGAAGGACACCAGGAAAGCACACATACAAAGAAAAAGCCACATGAGAACACAGCAGGAAGGTGACCCACCTGTAAGCCAAGGAGAGGTTCTCCAGAGAAGCAAACCTGCCAATACCCTGAGCTTTGATCTCTAGCCTCTAGACTGTGAAACAAAATTTTCTGGTGTTCAGGCAACTGAGGCTTTGGCATCTTGTTTTGGAAGCTTGCACTAGCTAATACAGAAAGCAGAGGGTGAAGGAAAGGTGAGTGATGAGAATGGCAAAGCAGATAGCCTTGATGATATATGGGGCCGTGCATGCCACTTTAAGGAGCTTCAAGATTTTTCCTAGAGGTGAGAGGAAACTTTTCAGGGCTTTTGGGAAAAAAGTGGCGGGATCATGAAGTGTGTGAATGAGAGCTTACCTGTGTCAGTAAGAAGGGGCAGGGCTAGAGGCAGAAAGGGCTAGAGTATAATTCAGCAGGAGGAACATTGCATAGAATGGACAAAACCCTGGGGTTGATCCCAAGCACTACAAAAGTAGATAGGCAGACACACCAGAAGACAGAATAGAGACACAAACAAACAACTGTAAGTTATTAGAATTTTACTTTTTAGTCCCCCACCATCTCCCACCATCCCTTCCTCCCTTTCTCCCTCTCTCAGTGTGAGTGAGTGTGTGTGCATGTGTGTGATAGCATGGGTGCACATATTCCATGCTATGCATGTGGAACTCACATGAAACTTTAGGTTGTGGTTATCTCCTTCTATATTGTATGAGGCAGGGTCACTGTCTGTCTACCACAGCATAAAACAGACTAGTTATCCTGTGGACCATTGGGATTACAGGAACATACTACTGCAATTGTCTTTATGTATGTCAAGAGCTTTACCTAGTGAAGCATCTCCCTAGTACCAAAATGATGAAGTTCTAAACACAAAAGAGGTAAAATGAGCAGTTGCTACTGCAGATTCCTGGGCAGAAATGAAGGGGAGGAACGAATAGAGCTTCTATACTTCCAACTTGGAGGAGTATTGGACATGAGTTCCATGCTACAGGTAAGCAGCTGGATATAAGGAGAGTGGATAACCCGTGTGTACTGCCTGTAGAGGAGACAGAAAGAGATGTAGAAGAGTAGATAAACATTCATCTATGCAGCTGTGTCACACCAGCTTCGTGCATGTGCTCCCTAACTCCTACCATCTTGTCACACCAGCTCCATGCAGTGCTCCATGACTCCTACCATATGTGTCACACCAATTCCATGCATGCGCTCCATGACTCCTACCATCTGTGTCACACCAATTCCATGCATGCGCTACACGACTACTACGATCTGTCACACCAGCGCTGTGCATGCGCTCCATAACTCCTACCATATGTGTCAAACCAACGCCATGACTCCTACGATCTGCTACACCAGTCCATGCATGCACTCCATGACACCAACCATCTGGGTCACACCAGATTCCTGCATGCACTCCATGACACTGACCACCTTGTCACACCACCTCCCTGCATGCGGTTCACAACTCCTACCAACAATGTCACACCAGCCCCTGCATGCACTGCATGACACCAACCATCTGGGTCACAGCAGCTTCCTGCATACGCTCCATGACTGCTACTATCTTGTCATACCAGCTCCTTGCATGCACTCCATACTCCAACCACCTTGTCACACCAGCTCCGTGCATGCGCTCCATGACTCCTACCATGTTGTCACAGCAGCTCCATACATGCACTCCATGACTCCTACCATCTTGTCACACCAGCTCCATGCGTGCACTCCATGACTCCTACCATCTGTACCACACTTTCTCCGTGCATGCGCTCCATGACTCCAAACATCTTTTCACACACGCACCATGCATGCGCTCCATGACTCCAACCATCTTGTCATACAAGCTCCATGCATGCGCTCCATGACTCCTACCATCTTGTCACACACGCTCCATGCATGCGCTCCATGACTCCAACCATCTTGTCATACAAGCTCCATGCATGCGCTCCATGACTCCTACCATCTTGTCACACCTGCTCCATGCATGCGCTCCATGACTCCTAACATCTTGTCACACAAGCTCCGTGCATGCGCTCCATGACGCCTACCATCTTGTCACACAAGCTCCGTGCATGCGCTCCATGACTCCTACCATCTTGTCACACAAGCTCCATGCATGCGCTCCATGACTCCTACCATCTGGGTCACACCAGCTCCATGCATGCGCTCCATGACTCCTACCATCTGTGTCACACCTGCTCCATGCATGTGCTCCATGACGCCTACCATCTGTGTCACACAAGCTCCGTGCATGCGCTCCATGACGCCTACCATCTGTGTCACACCAGCTCCATGCATGCGCTCCATGTCTCCTACCATCTTGTCACACAAGCTCCATGCATGCGCTCCATGACTCCTAACATCTGTGTCACACCTACTCCATGCATGCGCTCCATGACTCCTACCTTCTTGTCACAAAGCTCCATGCATGCGCTCCATGACTCCTACCATCTGTGTCACACCAGCTCCATGCATGCGCTCCATGACTCCTACCATCTGTGTCACACCAGCTCCATGCATGCGCTCCATGACTCCTATCATCTGTGTCACACCTGCTCCATGCATGCGCTCCATGACTCCTACCTTCTTGTCACACAAGCTCCATGCATGCGCTCCATGACTCCTACCATCTGTGTCACACACGCTCCATGCATGCGCTCCATGACTCCTACCATCTGTGTCACACCAGCTCCATGCATGTGCTCCATGACGCCTACCATCTGTGTCACACAAGCTCCGTGCATGCGCTCCATGACGCCTACCATCTGTGTCACACCAGCTCCATGCATGCGCTCCATGACTCCTACCTTCTTGTCACACAAGCTCCATGCATGCGCTCCATGACTCCTACCATCTGTGTCACACCAGCTCCGTGCATGCGCTCCATGACTCCTACCATCTGTGTCACACCAGCTCCATGCATGCGCTCCATGACTCCTACCATCTGTGTCACACCTGCTCCATGCATGCGCTCCATGACTCCTACCTTCTTGTCACACAAGCTCCATGCATGCGCTCCATGACTCCTATCATCTGTGTCACACCTGCTCCATGCATGCGCTCCATGACTCCTACCATCTGTGTCACACAAGCTCTGTGCATGCGCTCCATGACTCCTACCTTCTTGTCACACAAGCTCCATGCATGCGCTCCATGACTCCTGTCATCTGTGTCACACCTGCTCCATGCATGCGCTCCATGACTCCTACCATCTTGTCACACAAGCTCCGTGCATGCGCTCCATGACTCCTACCATCTGTGTCACACAAGCTCCATGCATGCGCTCCATGACTCCTACCATCTTGTCACACAAGCTCCGTGCATGCGCTCCATGACTCCTACCATCTTGTCACACAAGCTCCGTGCATGCGCTCCATGACTCCAACCATCTTGTCACACAAGCTCCGTGCATGCGCTCCATGACTCCTACCATCTTGTCACACAAGCTCCGTGCATGCGCTCCATGACTCCTACCATCTTGTCACACAAGCTCCATGCATGCGCTCCATGACTCCTACCATCTTGTCACACAAGCTCCATGCATGCGCTCCATGACTCCTACCATCTTGTCACACAAGCTCCGTGCATGCGCTCCATGACTCCTACCATCTTGTCACACAAGCTCCATGCATGCGCTCCATGACTCCTACCATCTTGTCACACAAGCTCCGTGCATGCGCTCCATGACTCCTACCATCTTGTCACACAAGCTCCGTGCATGCGCTCCATGACTCCAACCATCTTGTCACACAAGCTCCGTGCATGCGCTCCATGACTCCTACCATCTTGTCACACAAGCTCCGTGCATGCGCTCCATGACTCCTACCATCTTGTCACACAAGCTCCGTGCATGCGCTCCATGACTCCTACCATCTTGTCACACAAGCTCCGTGCATGCGCTCCATGACTCCTACCATCTTGTCACACAAGCTCCATGCATGCGCTCCATGACTCCTACCATCTTGTCACACACGCTCCATGCATGTGCTCCATGACGCCTACCATCTGTGTCACACACGCTCCATGCATGCGCTCCATGACCCCTACCATCTGTGTCACACAAGCTCCATGCATGCGCTCCATGTCTCCTACCATCTTGTCACACAAGCTCCGTGCATGCGCTCCATGACTCCTACCATCTTGTCACACAAGCTCCATGCATGCGCTCCATGACTCCTACCATCTTGTCACACAAGCTCCATGCATGCGCTCCATGACTCCTTCCATCTGGGTCACACCAGCTCCATGCATGCGCTCCATGACTCCTACCATCTGTGTCACACCTGCTCCATGCATGTGCTCCATGACGCCTACCATTTGTGTCACACAAGCTCCGTGCATGCGCTCCATGACGCCTACCATCTGTGTCACACCAGCTCCATGCATGCGCTCCATGACTCCTATCATCTGTGTCACACCTGCTCCATGCATGCGCTCCATGACTCCTACCTTCTTGTCACACAAGCTCCATGCATGCGCTCCATGACTCCTACCATCTGTGTCACACCAGCTCCATGCATGCGCTCCATGACTCCTACCATCTGTGTCACACCAGCTCCATGCATGCGCTCCATGACTCCTATCATCTGTGTCACACCTGCTCCATGCATGCGCTCCATGACTCCTACCTTCTTGTCACACAAGCTCCGTGCATGCGCTCCATGACTCCTACCATCTTGTCACACCAGCTCCATGCATGTGCTCCATGACGCCTACCATCTGTGTCACACAAGCTCCGTGCATGCGCTCCATGACGCCTACCATCTGTGTCACACCAGCTCCATGCATGCGCTCCATGACTCCTATCATCTGTGTCACACCTGCTCCATGCATGCGCTCCATGACTCCTACCTTCTTGTCACACAAGCTCCATGCATGCGCTCCATGACTCCTACCATCTGTGTCACACCTGCTCCATGCATGCGCTCCATGACTCCTACCATCTGTGTCACACCTGCTCCATGCATGCGCTCCATGACTCCTACCTTCTTGTCACACAAGCTCCATGCATGCGCTCCATGACTCCTATCATCTGTGTCACACCTGCTCCATGCATGCGCTCCATGACTCCTACCATCTGTGTCACACAAGCTCCGTGCATGCGCTCCATGACTCCTACCATCTGTGTCACACCAGCTCCATGCATGCGCTCCATGTCTCCTACCATCTTGTCACACAAGCTCCGTGCATGCGCTCCATGACTCCTACCATCTGTGTCACACCAGCTCCATGCATGCGCTCCATGACTCCTACCATCTGTGTCACACCAGCTCCATGCATGTGCTCTATGACTCCTACCATCTGTATCATACTAGCTCCCTGCATGCACTCCATGACTTCTATCATCTGTGTCATACCAGCTCTGTTCATGCACTCCATGACTCCTACCATCTGTGTCACACCTTCTCCTTGCATGCGCTCCATGATTTCTACCATTTGTGTTACAGGAGTTGCCTGAATGTACTCTATGACTCTGGCAAATCACTGTCCTTTGGAATCTAGTGCCTATTTCTAGAACCATCTAGGAATGTGTACCTTTCTGGCCAGTTAGACACAGGCAGGGATTTTTAACATTCTGGGGTTCTTTGTTCTAATGAGGACAATTCTGGTGTCACCCCTGCTGCCTTCCAAGGTATCTATATGTGAGTTGATATCATGGCACTATGCCTTGATCTCCTCCCCTCACTTCTACTTTCCCTTGCAGTTCACCTTCCAGGGATGCTTTCTAATAAAACTCACGTAATCTTGTTTCAGCCTTTTTCTTGGGAAATTCTACCCAAGACAGTGGATTTGGATGCAACTACTCTGAAAGAAATTATAACTGGGACTGGAATCTACTGAGAATCATCAAACCTTAGGCAGGAAGCAACTCTCAAGAGGCAGATATACTGAAAAGATGTGAAAGAAATACAAGAACAATGGCAGAAAGGGACAGAGAGCCAGAAGGGGACTTACAGAAAAATCAGGAGTTAAAAATTACAAAGAGTTAATAATGGGCCAGGCAAAGTAAGAGTATAATAATGGAACAATTGAAATATATATGGTTGTAGAATCTAGTAATAATCAGGGTATAAGGTGAGTCTGGAGGGGAAAAAAATGGTTTTCCTAGACTGGATAGGCAGCAACTGATTGCAGAGGACTGAGTTCATGAGAGGATAGACGAGAAAAGTTCTCATGATTAGGTAAAGATGCAGTGTTCTAAGAAAATTATTAAGGATGGGAGAAATGTGGTCATATATAACGGGAAGAGAAAGGAAGGGAGGTACTTAATAGGATGGCATTGTATATATGTAAGTAGAAGAATAGATTAATAGGGGTGAAAAGGCCCAAGTAAGGTCAGGGGAAGAGATTGAGTAAAGGAAAGGTGGAGGAAGGGCTAATCAAAATCTAACAGGATATAAATAAATCATAGGGAAACCTACTTTTTTTGGACAATGGAATACTCAGGAGCCATAGATTGCTGCTAGAAACATTTCAGTGACAAGGATAGGATACCTTCAAGTAAATTCTTGGCCAGGTAGGTCCCTGATGCCCCCCAAACATTATAGGCCATTGCCAAGGCCCTTGATTTCCCACCAGGAATAGATGGTAAGACCCTATTGCTGAAGATTCCATATACCTGGGCTGCAAGGGCACTGAGAAATCCTGCTGGATCTGAGCTATTAACCTCCTCCATGTAGACCATGTGACAGAAAGCTGGAAGAAACCATTCTGCATGCAGTTCAATGGGAGAAAGATAAATCACCAATGAAGGTACTCAACACTGAACACTGCAAGCCTTATATTTGGCCAGCCAGGCCAAATGAGCCAACAGGTACAATAGTGGTATGCCTATCATGGTGGAAACCTTCTTCCCTCTAACTGGAATGGAGGCCCACTCCATGGGAGGGAATACGTCCCTGATACTGAAAACTTAAAACAGGGGCAGTCATGAGTCCTACAGATGTAACGTCTGCTGCTATCTGGGTAAATGTAAATACTATGCTCATCAAACTGCCCAGTAAGCACTTCTCTTAATGTTCATACCAATATATTAATGCAACTCTCACTTTTGGTAAAGAACCTTGTCTTTTCAGATGGCAGTGACCTTGAGATGACTCAGAAAGCATCATGGTGCTGGAAAGAAGGGACAGGGTACAGGAGTGCTCATGGGCACTGCAATATCTCTATCACCCCTTCCAAGGCTTAGGGTCTATTGCAGAAGAGGTGACGGAAAAGAATGTAAGAGTCAAAGGAAGGTAGGACTACTTACAATGCACTCTTCCAGACACAAAATGGCCTGGATATCCATGACCTCACAGTGCCTGGTACTTCCTACACAAGACCAATATAAAGCAGGAAAAGATCATGACATCAAAATAAAAGAGAGACTGATTGAGAAGGGAAGGGGATATGATGGAGAATGGAATTTCAAAGGGGAAAGTGGGATGAGGGAGGGTATTACCATGGGATATTGTTTATAATCATGGAAGTTGTTAATTGAAAAAAAAGAGAAGGAGGTGAATGGCAGCAACAGAAAAATGGCCATGGAACAGGTGATGACAGAGGAAGGCTATATAGCACATGGTATATTGGGCAGGAGTTCCCTACGTAATGAGCTGTTGGAGTTTGCCTGGCCAAACAAATAAATTAAAGATCATCCCCTTTAACCCTCAAACCAGTTCTTCAATTGGTTCATACCTACAGGCTTTAAATTGAAAATAAGATAGTATTAAGAAAATGTATGGAATTAAACTCAGGAATATCTGAGTTTGGTGGCATTGAGGAGGGTGAAGCAGAAGAATTGCTGCCAGTTTTGTGGCCAGCCTGAGCTGCACAGTAGTGTCAGTCAAGCTAGGGTATGATGGTTCATCATCCTTGTCAACTTTATTGCATTTAAAATTACCTAGGGAACACACCTCTGGGTATGTCTGAAGGAGTTTCCACAGAAGTTTAAATAAGGAAGGAAGACTCACCCTGAATGTGGTGGCTAAATAAAATAGAAAAAATGAGAAAGCAAGCAGAGCACATCATCCATCTCTCTCTGCCTCTGTAGTCAGGGACAATGCAACAAGCCACTCCTGCCACCATGTCTTCCCCACCATAATAGACTGTATCTTCCAACTGTGAGCCAAAACCATCCATTCCTTCCTTAAGGCCCTCAGGTATTTTGATATAGCAACAAAAAAGTAACTAATCCACAGGGCTATATAATAAGACCCTACATTTTTTTAAAATTTTATTTATTTATTTGAGAGCGACAGACACAGAGAGAAAGACAGATAGAGGGAGGGAGATAGAATGGGCGCGCCAGGGCTGCCAGCCTCTGCAAACGAACTCCAGACGCGTGTGCCCCCTTGTGCATCTGGCTAACGTGGGACCTGGGGAACCAAGCCTCGAACCGGGGTCCTTAGGCTTCACAGGCAAGCGTTTAACCGCCAAGCCATCTCTCCAGCCCAAGACCCTACATTTTTTAAAAGCCCTTAAATTCACATTTTTTATACATACATACATACCAGGCATAAAATATAAGGATATGGTTGGCTTCCATCAAGACAATTAAAGATTATCTGGGCATTGTGACTGACTCCTATTTTTTCAGTATTTAGGAGGCTGAAGTAGGAGGATGGCTGTGAGTTCAAGGTTAATATAGGCTACAGAGTGAGTTCCAGGTCAGCTTGGGCTAGAATGGGCCACTACCTCAAAAAAATAAAAAGTTAAAGTTTACTCACCCTCCATGGTGAGCAGCAAGATCCAATCCACTTCCCCCCATAAAAAAGGGGTTCTATTTAGGGTGTGTGGGCAGCTTTTCTAAACCAAGTCACTATCATTTGCCTGCAGGAGCCTAGAGGCAATGTCTGTACTGCAGTCCAAAGTGCTGAGAGCGTGCTTCCCCTTGATTCTCTTGCCCCCGACTCTCCAGAAACTCATGGCCATAGACTTTTGGTCTGTCTAGGTACACTTATCCTCATGTACCCCTGAACTTGGTAATTGACCTTTAGCTATATGAAGGCAGACAGGTGGCTGTACAGATATCCGAGAGGTTGGATAGATGTGAGCAGTGAATCTAAGGAAGAATCTGGCTGCTGGCCCAGTTTTCCCCCTGAAGTAGGAAGCCAGAAGGAATATGGTGGAATGAATGCTGTAGGGGAGGGATCAGGGAACTGACCCTGATGAAGGGGAGAAAGAGGTTATCCTCTGGACCATGAGGAGCTCAGGCTGCAGGATGTCAGGGCATTGAGAAAGACCATACCCATGCCCATAGCAGCAACTAAGGGCTCTCCAGGGAGCTTTTCCATGAGGATGGATTGTGCTACTGCCAAAGCAGGTCACACACACACACACACACACACACACACCCCAGAAGAAATGCTACTGTGTTCTTCAGGGCCTAGAAATAGAGGCTGAGAAAACTTGAAAGGTGAAAACTTCCAGCAGAATGGAGAAGAGTTTTAATGACCATGTCCTACAGTTTCAGATGGATAGCAAAGAGCTTAGTTAGGCACCAAACAAATTCACATAGCACTGTGGCACACACTTTACTTTGAATATGGATAGGATTACAAATGTCTGTCCACATTATTTGGGAATGTTTTGCGACCACTGGGTAAGGCATTCATGAGAAAGGCAGGAAACTGTGTCTACATTTATCTAGCTTTGTATCAACTGTGAAGACAGTGCCTAAGAGAAAGGGCTACATGAGACAAGCCTGTCAGCACCTCTTTAACATGATGTATTTTAATGTTTTCTCAGCATGAGCCTGACTTTAACAATGAATCCAGAAAAAAAGAAGTGATAATAAATCACAAATAATAAAAAGCAACAGAGATTTCTTCTGACCCTGCCATTGTAGCTCTTCCATCCCATAAGGCCTGTCAGAAAATGTTAACTGAGAGCACTTAGAGATGCTGCCAGATACAGCTGGACCCTAGAGATGAGAGCCTGGAGTCTTATAGAAGCTGCACTGGTCAAGACAGGGGCCTGTAGTCAGGGGGCAGCCAACAGGAGAATGCTGCCAGTAAAGACCATGAAGAAATGAAACAATGAAATCAGATTTCTCCTGGTGGGTAACTGCCCAGGGCTAATGGAGAGGTGGGGGTAATTCTGGAGAGAGCTACTGGGGTCTCAGCTAGGGAAAAGACATCTTTAATAGTTAACAAGTATATAAAGCATGGAGTCATCAGTGTGACCCCTGGCATTTTGCAACTATGAGCAAACTAGCATGCCTAAGCTTAGAACCTGCAGCCACCTTCCAGGCACCACAACCAGGAAGGCCCAGAAGGCAAGGATTGCCAAGGAAGTTGTTGTAACTCTATGAAACTCATGACTATGTCAATTTAAGACATACTGGTTATTACCTGAATGCACAACAAAGCCATCTAAGACACATTTGATAAGGCATATGAATCAATATTGGGTGTATGGAGGCACAAACAAAACACTTCTTAGCTGGGCATGATGGTATATGTCTGTAATTTCAGCACTAGGAAGATAGAACCAGGAGTTCACACATGGGACCTGGCTCAAAACTCAAACAAATGAAAAAAAAGTTCTTATTTTGTCAACTACTGAAATTAATAAATCGGAGCCAAGTTAGACATGGCAGCCACACGTATAATCTCAGCCACCTGGGAGGCTGAGTGACAAGAGGACCACAAGTTTGTGGATAGACTGGGCAAGTGAATAAAACTAAAAGAATAAAACAAATATAAAACTAAAAACTGAAACTAAAAAGGAGTTGCGAGTATAGCTCAGTGGTAGAGCATTTTCCTAGCATGCACAAGGTTCTGGGTTTAACCCTAACACTGAAAAAAAGAAAAGAGTCAGAGCCAAACAAAATTAGTGTTTCTTCTGGCTTTGCTGATATTTCACTGCCTATAATCAACAGAATGCCAAGTTTTCTTTTTTACTATTATCTTTGAAATAAGATGCATTTTCATGTGTTAAAAGACAAAGGTGCCTGGACCAACTTGTGTGTGTGTTTGTGTGTGTGTGTGCACGTGTGTATATATGTTTTTATTTATTTTATTTATTTTTTTATTGAGGTAGGATCTCACTCTATGTTCTAGCCCAGGCTAACCTGGAATTTACTAGGTAGCCTCAAGGTGTCCTCAAACTCTCATGATCCTCCTACCTCTGCCTCCTGAATGCTGGGATTAAAGGCATGTACCACCATGCAGGGCTTTGTATACCTCATTTTAACCCATATGTCTTTACAGAGTTGAAGACACCTGGAATATCTTTAAAAAAAGAAAATAGAATTGCATGCTATATTGAACTCTGTGAGGGATGTGGTTTAGGGAAAAAAGAGTAGTTTCAACTCCAGGGTTTAAGTGTCTGTTCTGCTCTACAGTATGTGTAATGTTGGACATATCTAGTCTCTCTGAGCCTCAAGCTATGAAGTGTTGATGTTACATTACTAGAAAGAGAGGTGGGGAAGGACTAATCAGTGAAGTAGAGGGTCATCAAGGACACTGTGGCAACACAGGAGCTGAGGAAAGAGAGTGTCTGCAGAAAGGGGCGTGGTCAGCCATGTGGAAAGGTAGTACAGAGACCGAAGGAGAATTTGTATTGTGTTTGCCACTGCCAAGCAACCTGTTAAGACTTTTAAATTGTTTGTGGTCCATCAGAAATGAACAGAAAAAGATACTATCTTTGATTACTGTGTTGTTTAAAAGGACGTTTTTCTCAATATCATTAGCATATTAAAATCTGAGGACAAATTTTTATAATTGTTTTTTGCACTGCCAATAATTTCTATGTTATTTGGGCCCATTCAGGGAGAATTCCAGGGATGAATAAATTAAATCTAAACCATATAATTTGGATCAAGTTCAGAAACATTTCTTCCTCATAGTGCATCAGATGAAAATATTTTCCAGACCAATGTGCAATATGTCTTTCAAGTGCAATGGTCATCCTAAATAGAGATCAACATAAATTCTGAATATTAAGACAAAGACAACAAAATGTCATAAGTGTTCTAGTACAAAGGATTAAAAATAACACATTCTTGGGCTGGAGAGATGGCTTAGTGGTTAAGGTACTTGCCTGTGAAGCCAAAGGACCTTGGTTCGATTCCCTAGGTCCCATGTAAGCCAGATGCATAAGGTGGCACATGCATCTAGAGTTTGTTTGCAGTGGCTGGAAGCCCTGGCATGCCCATTCTCTCTCTCTCTCCCTCTTTACCTCTCTCAAATAAATAAACAAAGATAAAATATTTTAAAAACATATCATATTGTTTTTTACAATGCCTCTCCCAAGGAAAAGAACTTGACAACGTGAGCCCAGAGCTCCAGGTTGTCAGAGGTAAGATTCTCCTCACACAGAACTGACCTCCCAGGGGACAGCCTGACTTTCTTAACAGCTACAAAAACATTTCATCAACTAATATGAATTATGTTGCTCCTGCCCCATGCCAACTACAAAGGACTGTGGTCATGCAAAAGCAGAGGCAAAGAAAGGGACTTAGAATGGAGAAGACCTCTTAGTTGGAGAACCTGAGTCTGGGAGGTGAAGTATTTGCACAGTTCACACAGTTTGCACTGCAGCATGTGCTGGGACCCCCACCAAAGTAAGCACCTGTAACCTTCACACCCCTCTGCTCTTTCCTCAAAACTGTTTCCTAAGCTAGCACAATCACCCTCACCAAGTTCATCCTCACTGTCTTGCTTCCTAAGCTGCCCATCAATTCTTCTTTCCACTTCAATCTGACTACCTTCTCTACCACTTAATACACTCATAAATGACAAGATCACCACTATCTTTCATGGTATCCTACCTAAAGGTCACTTCCTTCAGCTGTATTTAATACCAGCCACTCCCACCTTCTTTTCTTCCATGACCCCCAAAGCATAGTTTTCTCTACACATACACACTAATTTCCCCAACTTGCTTGTTCCCCTCCCGGGTGATGTTGATGTGCTCAGACTTGTAAGCTTTGTGGAAGCTGAGTGTTCTTATGTCTCCTAGGAGCTCCTGCCTTCCATTGCATTCCTAATACTGAATATCTATTTGACATGTCAAAGTAAGCATATGCAAAACCAGAATCTTCATGTTTCTCCCTAATGCCTTGCCTATTCTTCCCTAAGCCTTTGTCATCTAAATAAATGCCATCACTTTCTACCCCAGGGTCCAGCTTGACACCCTAAAAGCCATTCTCAATACTCTCATTGCCCTCTTTTCCACATTCAACAAAGACCACCCAGCACATCTCCAAGAAGCCTGCTTCTTCCAAATGCAACTACTACAGCAGGGTAGGCCTCTGCCCTGCCTGGCCGTGCCTGCAGCCCATGCCTCCACAGCAGCTGAGCACTTTGTGGAGACACAAGCCAGCTCAGGCTCCATGCCTGCTGAAGACTCTGTGATGGCTTCTGTAGGACATGGGGTAGGGTAAGGCTCCTCAGGCCTCTCCTGGCCCTGTTGTCCTTTCTGTTCCCAAAACACATCAAGGTTCTTTTTTGCCTCAAGGTCTTTGTGTTCTTCATCTTCTCAGGCTGAGCACATGCCGGCCTATGTATTGAGGCCCTCCAGTTATTTATAAGTTAACAGGGTGAGCTTAGCACATCACTGCTCACCACCTGTGACCAGCCTGTACTTGCCCCACTGCCCCCCATAAGTGGAAGCTCCTAGACGCAGGGACTGTATTCACACTGTGGGTGCAGCCATGCTTACTGGCTCAGCAGATGCTGGGTGAGGGAACAGAGGTAGGCACAGTGGCCATGGGGTAGAATCCCAGATCTCCAGGCTCCTTACCTCTGCTCCAGTTGTCTCTCCTAAACAATGGATGAGTCAGCCTCCCCGCCCCACCCACCTACAATTATGTCGCAAGCATGGAAGCTTCACTGTGGGGGTGGCAGCCAACACAAAAGCACCAGCCATCTTGGTCTCTGGGGTCCACTGGGTTTGGTGCCTTTCTACTAGCTTTCTGCCTCCTGGTGTGTGTCAGTCCCAGTCAGAAAGGGTGAGGTGTTTATTTTAAAACAAACCTGCATGGCAGAACTGTCCAAGGCAGGCCTCTGCCCAGAGCTATAGGGCAGCTGGCCATCGGGGCAGTATCCACAATGGAATGAAAGAGGCAATTCCTGTAAGGCCCGTCCTTCCCACCTAGTCTAACCTCAGATTTTTAACATTTGACTCTCCTCACCAGGGGCTGGATAGAAGCTTCTGTTGCTGTAGGAACGTTGGCAACACCCTTCAAATAACTGATCGGAGTACAGAAGAAAGGAGCAAAGCCAAGGACAGAACTAGGAAAATGGCAAGAAGCAATCCTACAGGTGCCACCAGCACTCTGAAAGCAAAACCCGGGACAGAAGTGGAAAGTGGGATCCTCTGCTTACACTGCAGAGAGCAGCAGCAGCTCCCTGCTGGCAACATCAGAAACAAAAGACTATTGACACACACATCTGTTACTACTAAACACTTAGCAATCAATATTTTCCTAAAGGCATTTTTCCCTTTGGCTTTAAAGGGTTACTCTCTGCCAAGCTGCCAAATTCCAACCTTCCCTATGTCCACAACCACCACATAAAGTGACTATTAGAACTTCAAACAAAGAATTTAGCCTCGGAAATGGCCTCATGCTAGTTTTTTCCTGAATAGAGACAACACCAGGAAAATGTCAGAAGGCAAACTAAAACCCACACCCTGAAAGACTGAAAACACAGCAGTCATATCCCTGGGAGGATGAGCAGCCACAGCCCAATTTAATTTACAAAGGAAACTGGGTAGATGGAGTCAGCTGACCTGAATGGGTCTTCATGGAAAGCAGAGGGCTGTAAAGAGGAGAAGGTGTGAGAAGCTGGGTGGTGCCTTACCTTAACACCTGCATCTCCACTGGAGAGTTCTGCAGCTCATCCTGGAGGCGATGCCAGCGCAGGCAGGCCTTCAGCTCTTGTTGCTCCTGGGCCTCATGGGAAGCCAGCTGTGTGGGCCAAACACACAAATACATGATCATAGTGTTGACCAGCCCTTCTGTGGGGATGACTGGGCCTGCCCCTTTTACCTTTTCCACCACTAAAAAAGCAAAGGGCCAAGGGAGCGCTGAGCTCCTTCAAGGAGCTGGACCAAACACTCCAGGACTCCAGCACTAGCAGCTGGAGTCAGACCTGCTTGTGGTTAGGATGATGCAGGGTCCCTGGTTCTTGAACTCACTCTAGCCCCAGAACACACACCTGGCCTGGAGAGAAGGGCCTCACCTAGGACCATTTCCCTTTTTAAAAAAAAAAAAAAAAATTTATTTATTTATTTGAGAGCGACAGACACAGAGAGAAAGACAGATAGAGGGAGAGAGAGAGAATGGGCACGCCAGGGCTTCCAGCCTCTGCAAACGAACTCCAGACACGTGCGCCCCCTTATGCATCTGGCTAACGTGGGACCTGGGGAACTGAGCCTCAAACCGGGGTCCCTAGGCTTCACAGGCAAGCACTTAACCGTTAAGCCATCTCTCCAGCCCCCATTTCCCTTTTGATTTCCTCCCCAGCTCTCCTTCCCTGCTTTGTATTTCAGCAAAGGGAGGGGAAGGCCCCTCTATTTACCTCTTATTTTTCTCAACCCTTAATTTTGTTAAGGACTATTTACAGTGGAGCCTGCTAATGCAGCCCAGATGTTTCTGTTCACATATATCTCAGAAAAAAAAGTAAACTGCCTGGACCCAGTTTAGGGGTGGGAAGGCCATCACACTGCCCCACTGAGTCAGAACAGGCTCTCTCTCTAAGGAAGGGCAGCACAATACTCATAGGAGAGGGATAAAATGTGTGGGATCTAGGCATTTCTAGAAATCACTTGTTTCTAAAATTCATTTATCAGATATATGTACTGAGTCTCTGTATAGGTCTTGGGGACAGTATGGAAACAGCCTTCAGTACTGTGAAAGGTGCGGCCATGTAAGAACATGAATATTAGAGTGAGGGCAATAGTAGAGTTCAGGAAGGACCTAGGTATCCCTTGTCAACACCAGGGAGAGTATGACATGGGACAGAAAGTTTTTCTGCAGAGGTACCCAACATTTCTTCATGGAAAATGGGCATCAGCCAGGGAGTAGGATTGCAGGAAGAAGGAAAATACAGCCATGTTAAGGGTCTGGAAAGAAGATGATGAGCTTAGAGAATGGTGGAGAATGTGGTCAGGCTAGGTACAGACTGCCTTGGAGAGAGGAAAAGAGGCTGGCAAAGGCAAGATGACTTTGTGTCTATTGTTAAAGGCAGAGCAGTATCCCCTGGTCCTCAAGGCATTTATGTTGAAGACTGTGGTGGTTTGATTCAGGTGTCCCCCATAAACTTAGGTGTTCTGAATGCGTCCTGATGGAGATTTGGGAATTAATGCCTCCTGGAGGGAGTGTATTGTTGGGGGTTGGCTTATGGGCTTTATAGCCAGTTTCCCCATGTCAGTGTTTGGCAAACCCTCCTGTTGCTGTGGTCCACCTTAGGTTGGCCGGGGTTGATGTCCACCTTCTGCTCATGCCATAGTTTCCCCCTGCCATCATGGAGCTTCCCCTAGAGCCTGTAAGCCAAAATATACCTCTTTTTCCCAGAAGCTGCTCTTGGTTGGGTGATTTCTACCAGCAATACAAACCGGACTGCAACAGTAAAGTGGTACCGAGGAGTGGATTGCTGCTAGACACCTGACTGTGTGGCTTTGGCCTTTTGGAGCTGATTTTCAAGAGGAATGTGGGAGGATTTGAAACCTTGGCCTAAGAGATACCTTGCAATGCTATAAGTACAGCTTGATGGAATATTCTGGTCTGAGCTGCAAGACCTGAATGCAGTAAGAACTATGGACTGTGAGGTTTGGCTTATGAGGATGAGAAAGAGCTTTGCTTGGACTGGGCTAGCAGTTTGTGTGAAAAGCTTGCTGTTATGCCTGTGTCCTGAAAAGTTGTGCAGGGTTGCTTTGCATAGAAATGAACTGGTGTGTGCAGAGGGATATGGCACAGAAAGAAAAATCTTTGGATGAACTCTTGCCCGTTCAGCTGCAACTGAGAGATTACAACTTTTGAGACTGGGCTAGCTGACCTGTGCTGGGGCAACAAGAAGGATGTAGACTCTTTAGAAGGGGACTGAGTGCTCAAGGAGTGTCTTGTTCTTCAAAGTCTGCTTTATTCCCCCCTAGATTAACAAATTGGCACCCTACCTGGTACCGTGGAGTATAAGAAATGCTGGAAAGAGGGTCATTGAGTTTGCAACACAGTCTTGTGTTTTGGAAATGGCCATGGGCAGTGTGAAGCGGGTTTGCTGGTTGCCTGCATAGAGATCCCACAGGGCCATGAAGATGAACCGTGGCCTGCAGTAGAGACCCAGTGGAGATGCCGGGACCATGAGAGGGCTGCCAAGGAGCTGCCGGCCCCGATGAAGTTTCCCAGGACTGTGAGTAGCCTAGCTGGAAGGGCACAATTGAATGCCAGAGACTTGTTGCTGGTTCGAATTATCAGACTTGAAGATTTGTCACTGGCTAGAGTTGCTAGACTTGAAGCTACAGAGTTTAATGTTTGTTCCGGTTCTTTAAATCTTGTATTGGTTGAATGTTTCTTTGCTATACCCAATGCCATCTATTTCAGTGTGAATATTTATTCTGTGGCATTATGGTGTTTTGGAGGTTATTTTTTGGTATTATGGCTCAGTTAAAAGATCTTGGACTGTGGGGATGTATGAACATCACTGGAATTGATAAAAACTATGGGGACTTTTAAAGTTAGAAGAATGCATTGCATTTTACATCATGTATGGTTATTAGTTTATGGGGGCCAGGGGCGGAATGTGGTGGTTTGATTCAGGTGTCCCCCATAAACTAAGGTGTTCTGAATGCCAGGTTCCCAGCTGATGGAGATTTGGGAATTAATGCCTCCTGGAGGGAGTGTATTGTTGGGGGTTGGCTTATGGGCTTTATAGCCAGTTTCCCCATGCCAGTGTTTGGCACACCCTCCTGTTGCTGTGGTCCACCTTATGTTGGCCAGGGGGTGATGTCCACCCTCGAGGCTCATGCCATCGTTTCCCCCTGCCATCGTGGAGCTTCCCCTAGAGCCTGTAAGCCAAAATAAACCTCTTTTTCCCAGAAGCTGGTCTTGGTTGGGTGATTTCTACCAGCAATATGAACCGGACTGCAACAAAACCTACCTCTCCTTTGACTGAATATGGAAATGGGGACTTTCAAGAAGTGATTAAGCCAAGTGAAGTCCTCAGTGGGGGCTTTAATGCTTTAGGGCTGTGGTCTTATAAGAACAAGGCACCAAAGCTCTCTCCTTTCCTCGAGCATGGAGGGAAGGCCAAATGAAACTAAAGAGAGAAAGCAGACATCTGGGAGCCAGGATGAGAGGCAGCACCAGCAATCAGCCCTGTTCATACCATGATCTTGGACATCCAGCCAGCTTCTGGGACTAGGAGAAAAATAAGTGCTTGTTGCTTAAGCCGTCGCGTCTGGTATTTGATTATGGCGGCCCAAGCAGACTACCATAGCTACGAGGGAGCTTAGCCTTAATCCAGGTCGATGACAAGTCATATACAATCCAATCCATGCCTCCCTGAGGACAGTGCTGAGAGGAATGTGGCTTCCATCTCCTCCTTCAGTGACATGCCCTTCTTCACTTTGCTTTCTGAGGCCAATTGCCACATAGCAAATGACCAAATCAGCCACTGCAGACCAGGAGTAGCCTAGGAGGTGGTACCAGGTTTGGCTTCTGGGTATGTTTTGATTTGTATATATAATTTTTTCTTGATAACACTAAACCCAGGACCTTTCATATATATGCTAAGCCCATATCAACCACAGAGTTGTATTTCTCAGCCCTTTATTTGCATATTTTTTGAGACAGGGTATAACTTTAGTCCAGGCTGGCCTCATAGTTATAGCAATACTCTTGCTTCAGCCTCCTAAATACCAGGATTACATGCATGAGGCAGCACGCTTGGCTGTAAATTATGTGTATATGTGTTTGTATTTTTTTTCCCCCACATAACAACCTAGCTTTGTGAAATTCCTTAAAACACTTGATGGCCCATGCTGGAAAGATGGCGTAGCAGGTAAGAATGGTGCCACTCTAGCATGAGGGCCTGACTTGTCCTGAGTTTGATTCCCTAGCACCCACATAAGTAGCAGGGTGTGGCCACACATGTCTATAACTCCAGTTTTGTGGGGAGTAGAGACCAGAGAATTGCTGGGGTTTGTGAAATTGGCAAGCTCCAGTTTTAGTGACAGACTGTTTCAAAGAAATATGTAGATGAGTGATGTGCGAAACACCCAAAATTATCCTACATCCTATCCATATGGCCTATGCATGCACACAGGCACAGCATCTGCACAGACATATGCAGACACACACACACACACACACACACACACCACACATACTAATATGTACACACAAATAAATGATTTTTTTTTTCTTTTTTGGTTTTTCAAGGTAGGGTCTTGGTGTAGCCCAAGGCTAATCTGGAATTCACTATGTAGTCTCAGGGTGGCCTCAAACTCAAATCAATCCTCCTATCTCGGCCTCCTGAGTGCTGGGATTAAAGGTGTGCACCACTATACCAGGGGGAAAAAAATTCTTTTTAAAAAACCAACACAAAGCATCCACAGTCAGGCAGGAGAATGAATTCACATTCAAGTTCAGCCTCGTGTACATAGTGAGTTCTAGGTCAGCTGGATTATGCAGCAAGACACTGTCTCAATTAAACCAATTGAACAAATAAACAAAAAACAAATAAAACAAAATACCCACTGTCCATGTCACCACATATATAACCACAAGGGAGTGCATGAGCCTGACTTTTCTTCAAGACGGCTCAAATGTGTCCTTATCTGCCTTTTCTGATGTTCTACCAAAAGAGCTCTTGTATCCCATAGGGCTCATCTTTCTTACAGTACACTTCATTGTCTAGCATGTAGCTGTTTCACTTGTCTGTTCTTTCTCCTATCTCTAAACTGTGACCCCCACAGGGAATGGGACCCTCTATCTCTTCTTTACACAGCTACCTATCTAGAAAATATACAGATTATTGCATTTAATGTATGTCCATTGAAAAATGAGTGAATGAGTGAATGAATGAAAACAACTTGACTCTGTATAGGCAAATACTTAAGAGCCACTCGAAACCCACCTGCTGTGCTTTAGCCCAGAATATATCTTCCAAGTGAGTGGCGAACCCTTCACTGAGCCATTCCTCTGACCAGTCACGGGCTCCAATGGCTAGACCAAACCAGGCATGTGCAATTTCATGGCAGAGACGGGTCCCACAGAGATGGCTTGTGCCTGTTAAGGTGCTCTGAGAGAGGAAGATGATGTGTGGGCTGCAGATAATGGGAGAGAAAACACATGGAGTCTTGTTAGAGCCTGTCCCCATGGGGCAGCTTTCTCAGTCTGAGAGTCTGTTATTATCATGTGCGTGCTAGGTCATGATGGATGGATTTGTGGCTGAGATGCTTTTAGACCTCAATAAAGTGGCAGTTGACGTTTCTGGCAGAGGTTCAGGTTGCCATTTCTGCCAGCAGTTGTCTCCATCATCAAGCAGCTATTACCTGTAATAAGTAACCTGCACCAGAGTTTTATACTGAAGAAATTACAAGGCGATGGAAGCATTTACTACAAAATCTGGACTGTAAAAGAAGAGCAGGTGTGAGACGTGAAGCCCATGCTGTTAGGAGAGTGATCAAAGAAGACCCTTTGGCCAAAAATCCCAGCAGCTTACAGGCAAATTGAGAAGTCATGCAGAAGGACAGGAAAAGCCAAGAAGAATGGAACCAAAAATTTTCCATTTCACACTGGAGCTGGTTTTGGAGTTCACAATCTGACAGGTGCCATGCATGAGGAGGTTCCCAAGGATCTCAGAGAAGGGCCCACTTTCTACAAAACAAAAATTTTCAATAGAAGCTACACTGATTCACATGATATAACAAAATCATGAGAGAGGGGGTGGGGAGGGAACTCTCCAGGTGTGCAAACGGCCTCAGGGCTGATGCCAGATGGGGAGAGTCAGCTAATCTCATTTTCCATACCTTATTCTAAATGTCCAAATACCATGATTAAAATTTCACAAGCGAAATGGAAGGAAGTGAGGAGCTGAAGAAAGAAAAGGGGAATAGAATCTCATAGAGAAATCTCTCCTCTGGCTGGGGATGTAGCTCTGTTGGTAGTGGGCTTGCCTGGCAAGAATGAAACCCTGGATTCAACTTCTAGCATCACAAATGAGATGTGGAAGCACTAGCCTGTAGTCCCCAGCACCAGGGAGGTAAAGGCAGAAGGATCATAAGTTCAAAACCAGCAAAGCCTGATGGCCTAGGTTCAATTCCCCAGCCACCCACATGCATCTGGAGTTCCTTTGCAGGAGCAGAAGGCCCTGGTGAACCCATTCTCTCTCTCTGAAATAAATAATGAAAATTTATTTAAATATTTAAATAAAAAAAGGCAGCTGTGAAACCTTCCAAAGTAAGAAACTGTACACACCAGTTCCTTCTTTCAAAAGCCGTTTGTTTGCCATCATGTTAGCTCCGCACAAGCCAAGACTGCCTGCAGATATTTGGTCCGCCCCCACAGCCACCATTAGAGAAAACCCCACCTATATTTCCCTTGCACAATATCACCCATTCAGCTCAGAGAGCTAAATTGCAATCACGGGAGTCAGGGCTGCCAAAATAGACAGCTTTCATGTGAAGTAATAACAGGGCAGGCCGGCAAATGAAAAAGCATCTGCCAGGGCTCTCTGAAGAGCCCACCAGAACCCCAGAAATTAAAAATAGAGTGGAAGCACTAAGAACAAAGCTGTGCGGTACAACAGGCACCACCAACACTATTAACTCAGACCAAAAAAAAGTAAGCAAAAAAGGAAGACAGCAAGGCAGGGGAGGAAGCATGAGGCCCAGGAGCTAGCCTCCCTTGACTTTGAGACTCTACAACCTGGCCTTCCCAAGTAAATGACCTGGGGCTCCAGCAAGTACAGCTACAAGAAAAGCCACAGAAATGTACGGAGTAAATAACATTCCAGACATGCTGCTGGCAGCACTTCACCCTTTTGGCTAAAACAAAACAGAAGTAATTTCCGGCCTTATAAACAGGATTAAAGAAGATGAGCCCACCTGGGAAGGGTTCACCAACCAGAATGGTAGTCATGGGTATGTGGACAGGGACTGCAGGGTTGACCCCAGCTCAAGCCAGGAAGATTTGAAAGAGTTTGACTCTGAATTGCAGTGAGACCATTCAGGAAGAAAAAGTCTCTATTGCCTGGGGTGACCTGGGGCTGCTTTGTCCCAGAGTGGAAGCCTAGCCAAGGCCATTTGTGCTAATATGTCTGCCCAGAGTCTGAAGGAATGGGCAAATGCTGCTTGGGGGGTGGAGGGAGGTGGTGGCTCACCTTCCTGCCCTTTAATTTTTTTCTCCCAGAATAGCCATTGTAGTCTCCACCAGACTTCCTTCCCCACCCTTTGGAAAACTGCAGACACCACCCAGCCTGGAAGCCTCTGGGTGGACTTGGGATACCTTCCAAGTTCCCACTTCCCACCCTCAATCCTTTCTTCCTAGCCAAGGGTAAATGGCCTTCCTACAGTCCTAGGAGGAAGAAGGAAGTGTAAACATCCTCTGTATGGTTAGGATGAGACAAAAGGGTGTTTAATTTGCTACACATCACCCTGTTACCAGGAACAGCAGAGCCTCTCCCTGGACAGCAAGATTCCAGGTGAGATACTGAATCTCAAACCTCCAGGGGCCAGGTATGTCCTAAAAGTTAAGCTATAACCTTAAAAAGGAAAAGGTTTCTTTCTTTGAAAACATGGAGTGAGTGTTCTCAGGGTGTTAATCACATTCTAACAGAAAAAGATGACTAGAATATTCTTTCAAGGGAAAGTTTCTTCCTTCATTTTGACCCTAAATATCAGAATTTTTCAAGTAAGTAGACTCTTCTTAACCTTGTACTGGTGAAGAAAACAAAAGCATTCTGTGGTGCACTTTGAGGAGGGCTACAGTTACTCTGGCAGCAGCCACTCCACGTCATGGCCACTTCAAAACAGAATGAGCTTTGCGAATTTCTACACATACCTTGACCTTTATCTGTAAGGTCTACTCCAGGGTACATAGCACAATCTTGCCTTCTCAGGACCCTATGGTCCCAGCCAGCTAGTTATCTTCACTTCTGACAAGGCTAATGGAAAAATCGGTCTTTTTTAATGCCCTAGAAGGGTAGGTCAACTATCTCTACAAATGCCAAATTATCCACTCACCATCATTAACGAGGAAGGTAAATCACTTCAGTTGACACCTTTAAATTACTGTGTTTATTTGAGGCAGGGTCTCGCTCGAGCCCAGGTTGACCTGGAACACTCTCTATAGTCCAGGCTAGCCTCAAACTAACAGTGACTGTCCTAAATCAACCTCCTGAGTGCTGGGATAATAGGCATGAGCCATCATGTACATCTTAAAAAAATTGTTTTTAAATCATTGAGTTTCTCTTTTTTTTTTCCAAATAAGAAATAAGTATGAATGTGACATTTTACCTCTCAAAAACACAAGCCCTCTTATTTGCATTACCTATTATACATTATCTATGTTCCAATGTTGGTGAAGGAAGATGAGGGAGACCCCAGTAGCTCAGAGCCATAGTAGGCTTTCCAGGGAGACTATCAAAATGGTAGAGGATACTTCCTCCACTGAGGCCAAGTGAACTGGATGCCTGCCCCACACGATAAAAAATATCATGTCTGGCCTGAAATCTGTTTCTCCAGACTGTTCCTTAATGCTGCCTACCCAGGCAGATTAGAATGTTGTGTCCATTAATTTAAAACACGCTTCAAGCAGAGAAGGAAGGAGCCCTTCATTACTCCCAGGAGCTGCTCAGATCCTGCGGGAGGAATTCAATTTGGAGCGGAAATGGAGAATTTCATCAGATCTTAAGCAGGAGCTAGTGTTTGATTTATTTCTGCTTTTTCCAGAGAGGCCTGACCAGCGCGGCCCATCCTGCTGCTCAGGGAGCAAGAGAGCACTTAGCAGCTTGGGCTAGAAGCTGCAAACCACAGCTGCAGATCAGACCAGACTGACTGCACAGGTGGAACAGCCCCAGGCCCCTCCCAGAGGCTACAATAGATCCAGATTCCCCTGTGTGGTGTGTGTGTGGGGGGAGCGGGAGAGGGGCAAATCCACTTTTATAAAGAAGTGTCATACTGACATATTCACCAAGCTTCAGTTTTTTATGGGATTAACATTTTTCACAATTTCAACAATATCCAGAGCCCACTATCCAGATGCAGAGAGAGGACAGAGGAAGAACAAACCAAGAACAGGGAAAGCAGCTCTTCTGCTGGCATCTAACAGGATAGTTCTGCAGGTCCTCCAGTCAATGGCAGGAAAGCATCTTTTGCTTGTGTGATTTAATAACTGCTAATATAGTTTGGACAACTGAAATGTATATCCTGAGGTGATCTGACAATGAAAGCAAATCTTCCCAAGGCTCAACATCACTCCCTACCCCCAAAGTTTACACGTGCTTCCTCTTTTCTCAGAGAGTGCCAAGTGAAGCATGCAGGCGCTGAGGCACTCAAGCCAGGGTATTTACAAACCAGCTCCTGTCTGTCAACTCTAAAGGAGTCCTTCGCTTCCTCTTCCCTGGATGTGATCGAATGTAGGCGACACACCTGCTATCTTGAAGGCCACAAGGTGGCCCAGTTGGCTGGCAGTCTTTCCTCCCCTACTGCTCTGAGACTGCTCAATAGGAAACAGCCTTCTTCCACCTTCCTCACGTGGTACTCATTGTGGCCTAATAAGCAGTCTTTAATGGGAGATGATAAGAAGTTCAATAGTCTACTGAATACACTGGTTCTCAAAAGCCAGAGGAGGGCTGGAGAAATGGCTTAGCAGTTAAGCACTTGCCTGTGAAGCCGAAGGACCCCGGTTCGAGGCTCGATTCCCCAGGACCCACGTTAGCCAGATGCACAAGGGGGCGCATGCCTCTGGAGTTCGTTTGCAGTGGCTGGAAGCCCTGGCACACCCATTCTCTCTCCCTCTCTCTATCTGCCTCTTTCTCTGTCTGTAGCTCTCAAATAAATAAATAAAAATATTTAAAAAAAAAAGCCAGAGGAAAACTTGCCTCATTGTTTAGATTAAGGGAACCTAAGTTGGGGAGAAAGGTTTGCTTTGAAGGATTCTGAAGAACAAAGGCTAAGGAGCTACCAAAGTGACAATGGCAGAGTGACTAAGGAAGCCCCAGGGCCTACCTTATGCTTTGCCAGTACCCTCCTTCCTAAGACTCACATTGCAGGAGAGTTTGCTCCATGCTGGTCATCCATGCCATCTCACTTCATCTATCCCATGACCTCAGGAAGTGCATTTACTTTCCCACTTTGTAGGCCATGAAAGTGAAGTACAGGGAGGCAAAGTTACTTGCCCACAAATTACAGATAATAGAGCTAGCATCAGAACACATGCAGTCCTCACTCTGAAGCCTTTCTGACCCACTTTGCTCCTGAAATGCTGGCTCCTACTTCTCCATGATAGCTCAAATTCCCAGAACAAGGCTCATAGATATCCTAGTGTTCCATCTTCAGACAGCATGGAAGAGAAGGCACTAGCCTTCTCTAGGAACCTGTTTCCTACATTTACACCACAGCCATAGCAAGAGTACTAGTACCAGGCCTTCAGATCAGCAGTGTTTTGGCCTCTTCTAAGTGAGAACAGCAGAGAAGAAGAAAAACAATGGAATAGAAGGAGCCATACTACTACATAGTTGATGCCCCCCAAAGAGCCTAAATTTACTTTGAGGGGGGAAACAGTTGTGAGGTCAGTTTCTAGTATATAACTCCAAAGGCTTTGGAATGGTCACATGACAGTCTAGCACTCCTGAACTTTCTGTCCTGCCTATTTTAAGTGAAGTCTGATGTTCTTTTCAATTGGAGATAATTTTTAAACAGATCACAAACTCAATGGGCTACAGAAGCCTAAAAGATAAACTGAAGGTGCTTTGTGAAGGGTCAGGGATAAGGAGATAGGGAAGTGGGTAACAAGCAGTGGGAAGCAGGTAAAGGGATGAGGAAGTAGATGGTGCTATAAAGGAATTACATAAGAATAAGGAAGTAGAGAAGATGATGGAAGTAAAGTAAGAAGAAGGCATATGAGAGAAGTAGACACAGATAATAAAGGGAAGATATCCAAGGAAGGGAGTAGAAAACAAGTGAAGGTTGTGATGGTTTGAATCAGGTGTCCCCCATAGATACAAGTTCTGAATGCTTGGTCCCCAGCTGGTGGCTATTTGGGAGATGGAGCCTTGTTGGAGGTGGTATGTTATTGGGGGTGGGCTTAGAGGGGTTATAGCCAGCTCCCCCTTGCCAGAGCTGAGCTCACTCTCCCGCTGCTGTTTCCCACCTTCTGTGGCTGAGGTGATCTGTCCAGCCTCTGCTCATACCATCCTTTCCCTGTCATCATGAAGCTTCCCCTCAAGACTATAAACCAAAATAAACCCTTTCCTCCCATTAGCTGCTTTTGGTCAGGTCAGGTGCTTTGTACCAGCAACAAGAGGGTGACTACAATAGAGGCCATGCCTAACAAAATAATGGAAATAGATAGAGAGGACATTAGAAAAGCCAAAGGGTTAATTTGGGAAACTAGATAAACACAAGAGGGATAAGATGACAACAGGGGCATGGATATAGCATGTTTTGTTTTGTTTATAATTTCACCCAAGTTTTTGTTTATTTCTATTTATTTATTTGAGAGCAACAAACAGAGAGAGAAAGAGGCAGATAGATAAGACAGAAAATGGGTACACTAGGGCCTTCAGCCGCTGCAACCCAAATCCAGACACATGCGCCACCTTGTGCCTCTGGCTTATGTGGGTCCTGGGGGAATCGAGCCTCAAACCGAGGGTGGGTCCTTAGGCTTCACAGGCAAGTGCTTAACCATTAAGCCATCTCTCCAGCTTAGATACAGCATGTTTTAAATCCACTAGGCCAGCTGGGGTACATACCTATAATCTCAGCACTTGGGAGGCTTAAGTAGGAAGATCACTTGGAGTATAAGGAGAAGCTGGGCTGCATAGAGCAAAACCCTATCTCCAACAAAGATACAAACAAAACCCATTAGGCCAAGTTCACAAGCTCCAAGTTTGTAGTCTTTGTAGTAATTCCCAAGTCTCCTTGACAGAAGCAATTAACTAGGAGGGTAAAATGGCCCAAAGCTAGGTCCTGTCAGAGACTGTGGTGTGTGCTGATGGGAGACAAGGGAAAGTCTCTAAGGCAAAGCAAGATGACTGCAGTGAGGAGAGAGGGAGTCACACAAAGGGGAAGGGGGATAATAAAACAGTGTTGGTAGCCTCACAATCAGGTTGGATGTGGCTAAGGGGAAAATCAATAGCATGACAATGACCAAATGCAAAGGCCACTTGGGCCCCAAGAAACATGGAGACCATCTTAGGCCCAGCAGCAGCTCTGCAGGCTGTACAGTGGTTGACAGAGCGGCAGACACTTCATTTCTGACTTTTAAGAAACACAGCAGAGGAGACAAGGGCTAACTTGACCTTGAAAATGGACAAGGCTTGGTACTTGTTAATACTTATCTAAAAAGCTCATTGGAGCAGATATAAATGTTTCATGGTTAAATGTTGAAGAATCAAAGCAAAAGTCAGTTTTTTAATTCCCCAATTCTATTTTGACTCCTTTTCCTCACTGAATCTTAAAGTATATGTGCTGTTTAAGTGTTCTCTAGATTCTCATAGGCAGGAGTAAGGAAAACCCTTCTTGGAAGTTATTGATGTGCTGGTAACTCTATGTCTCATGAACAAGGACACTCCCATATCCATACTATAGAAACAAGTGATTGATTGTAGCTACATGTCTTTGGAATCATTTCTATATTTAAACTGAAAGCTATACGTTTTTTGCAGGCTCTAGAGAAGTTTCCTGGTCAATTAAATTAAGACGTGGTAACCTCCACTGGAGCAAATGGATGACAAAAGTGTGATTCTCTCTACTTCCCACTACCACCCAGGTCCACCCCAACCAAGGTGATGATATTTGTTTATTAAAAGGAACTAATCAAGTTAACCTCTGTGGTGATACAGGGAAAGTCTTTTAGTACAATGATGCATTGTGCTTCTTTCCTAGAACATCAATTAAATGGTGCATGGAGAACCATATCATATCCACTTTGCTTCTACTGTGTGAATAAGAGTCTGTCATTTGTGACCATGGGGAAGCTTGGAAAGCTGTTTCATGAAGATGCATGTGTGGGCAGCCTGCAACCACCCTGAAGAAGAAATGATTGGTTACTGGTTTCTTTGAAATCCACTTTCTGGGTCTACAAGTCAAGCCTTTCCATCTTCCTTGTCCACAAAAAGAAGCTATGAGGAATACACAGTGAGTACTTAGATATTTAACCAGTCATCAGTTGTTGCCAAAACCAACAGCAAGTATCTAAGACAATGAAGTCCCAAAATACAGTAAGAAATGTTTTTAGGTACCTTGCTGGAGCTGACAAAGGTATGCTTGAAGCTGAAAGAGTAGCTTGTACAGCAGTCAGCCTAAATGCAACACAGGCATTACAGAAGGATGGAGAGTTCTGGAAGTAGAATACTGTTATGAAACAAATTCAGGGTTCCCCTTGCTAGATAGTCAAACTGTTATTTAGATTCCAAAGAAGTTACTGAGGAATGAGCATGACAACCACTTCTGAATGTAAATAGTGAAAACTAGGCAAAGAGAACTGCAGGAAGATAAGTCCGATATTCCTTGACAGTTGGGTGGTGGCAGCAGCCATGATAATGAAGATGCGGGACGCTGTCACTTTAGAGTGCTCATACTCCCCAGGCTGTGATGCTATTGGTTTAGTCTATCTGTCATTTACAGTGTGTATGTGTGTGTTTTGGGATTGTGTTACATGCATGTATGGTGTACACAGAAGCAGATGTGAACACCCAGTACACACACATGTGGAGGCCAGAGGAAGGCTATGGTGTATTCTTCTATCATTCTTCTACATTACTTCCCTGAGACAGAGTCTCTCACTGAGCCAGGACCTCTCTGTTTTTTGGTTAGACTGGATAACAAGTGATCCTCCTTTGGCCTCTCCTTTCAGTGCTGGGGTTCTAGGAAGCTGTGGCTGTGGCCTGCTTTTTACCTAGGTGCTGGGGATCAAACCTGGGTCTTCATGTTTGCACAGTAAGCACTCTAACTTGCTGAGCCATCTCTCCAGCTCCATGTGTGAGTTTTTATTATTACAAAATTAAAAGAAATACAAATGTTTAACCTGAATTGATTTGAACATTTCACAGTGTATATTTGTACAGAAACATCATGCTTCCCTATTGATGAATATGATTTTTCTGTATGAGTTAAAATATATTTAAAGAAAAAAAATATATATATATAAAGAAAAAATGGAGAAAAATGAAATATTCCTTACACTCACATCTTCATCAAAAGTCAAGACCATGTGTTTCTGATTTATGTATGCTGCCTGACCCTTTGTAGTACCTGGGTACTGGATAATCTGTTTGATTTTTATGAAAATTTCTACCACCTTTATTTATGCTATGAAATGGTTTAGCAAGTTCTTGCTTCATGGAAAAGGCAAAGACATAAATTTCAGCCAAGACCAGGTCAGTCACCATACTTTCCCAGTTTCTAAGGGTAGAATTAATTAGGTTTATTGTGTTTTTGAAATCAAAACACAGCTCAGGTGATTACTACCCTCTAATGGCTTATAATGAAGGCAAAGCTTGTTAACCAAGCAAACAACTGACATATTTGTTTAAAGTGTAAATGGGAAAAATTCAAGAATTAAATGAATGAATTCACTGATTGTTCTCTGTTGATTGCAAAGGACTATTCATCTGTCACAATGTATACCACCACTTTTGTTAAAAGGATCAGCCTTACCAGAATTGCCCTTATCTGATCAGGAATCTCTATAGTGCAAGTCAATATCCCTCACGATTCTAGAGAACTCCTCTGCATCAAGGAGTACTGCTGAAGACAAAGGCTACTGGGGATCCATATATATAAGAATAGTAGGGCTGGAGAGATGGCTTAGCGGTTAAGCCCGTGCCTGTGAAGCCTGAGGACCCGGGTTTGAGGCTCTCTTCTCCAGGACCCACGTTAGCCAGATGCACAAGGTGGCACATGCATCTGGAGTTCATTTGCAGTGGCTGGAGGCCCTGGCGCACCCATTCTCATTCTCTCTCTCTCTCTCTTTCTCTCTGTCTGGCACTCTCAACTAAAACATACACGATTTTTTTTTAATTAAAAAAAGAATAGTAGCCAAATTCCTACAAATTCCATAATTTCATTTTTCTTCACTGCTGAGTAAAATTTCATTGTGTATATGTATCACATTTTCATTATCCATTAATCTAGTTATTTGGCATCTAGTCTGGTTCCACTTCTTTGCTATTCTGAATACAGAAGCAATGAGCATGGGTGTGCAAGCAGAAAGGACACAGGGAGGGAGAATGGGGGTCACCAAGGGAGAGAGGAAAATCAACTAAATCAAATAATGTTTGAAACTGCCATGATGGCACCTAAACTCTATACGTCATTTTACTGATCTTAATAGCAGCTTCATGGATAGATCAACAGCTTATGGAGACTAGGCAACAACACACCTCCCATTTTCCAGGATGATCCTAGAAAGTATGGGACAGATGGGTCATTCTCAGAAGTGTTTAGTTTAACAGCATGTCACTTTAAAAGGTAATAAACCTCACCAGAAACAAAAATAAACAAGACATTTTGTTCCCTAAAATCTAAATTATTTTGTTTATTTTTGCTTGTGTAAGTATGTGGCATTTGTACATGTATGTGTGTTCATATGTGTGTGTGTGTGTGTGTGTGTGTGTGTGTGTGTGTGTTGTTAAGCATTCATGTGTGTGTGCATACATATGGAGGCCAGAGGTAGATCAGGTGGCCTCCTAAATCATTCCCCACCTTATTTTTAAATACATGTCTTTCCTTGAACCTCAAGCTCACCATTTAGCTAGAAGAGCCAGCCGAGGCAACAAGTCCTAAGGATTCCCTGTCTCTGCTTCCCTATTGCTGGAATCACAGGGGTGTGCCATGATACCTAGCATTGTTTGTGGGCTCTAGGGATCTGAAATCAGGTTCTGCTTCTTACATGGCAAACACTTTACCCATTGAGCCATCTAACCAGTCCCTGACCTCCTCATTATAATTAAATTTTTTGTTTATAAGCTATGTATTTCTTCCTGCCAGAAAAAAAATACATTAGTATTTTAGGGTATCTGTAGCTAGAGCCTAAGTCTGTAGAAAGTTCCCTCAATCCTTTCTCCTGTGATCTCACCATGGTGAATTGTGGGTAAGGATCAAATTGTTTCCTCTAAACAAGTCTTCCTTCATGTCCCCATTTTATAGAGGTTGCCTCCTTGTGATCTGAGACCCAAATTTGTTTAACATGTATTTAGCTGCAAAGAACAGAAAATACAACTAAGGCTGGCATATACAGCAGAAGTCGTCAACTCCATTCTCCAAGGGAGAAACCTGGAGAAGGCAGAGGCTGAAGTTGTTGGTTCAGTGACTCCCAAAGCAGAGCTCTTCTGTCTTTCATCTTTCTGCACTTCATCATCACCATGTTCCCTTGCATCCTTACACCTGCCACTTCACACTCACAAATTGACTAACATGGCATCAGCCATCATTTTCACGAACAACATAGAAGAAGAAATAAGTTTGTGTGTTCCGTGCCAGCAACACTGATATTTTTCATCAAGAAAGCAAACTTGAGCTGAGCATAGTGGCACACACCTTTAATCCTAGTAATTGGGAGGTAAAAGTAGGAGGATCGCTGCAAATTGCTGCAAATTCGAGGCCAGCACGATGCTACAGAGTAAATTCCAGATCAGTGTAGTCTAGAGTGATGGCCTAACCTCTAAAAACACTTAAAAATTAAAAATAAACATAAAACAAGAAAACAAACCTTCTCTAGAAAGCCCATATCTGTTTCTAAAGCCCAGTCTTTGGTTACTAACTAACTGTCAGGCAGCACGGGAAAGACAATCTTTGGCATTCTGATCCTATGCTGCAGGTCTGACAAGGAATTTAGTCCCACAGGATTGGCTATAGTATCACAGTGTAGCTCTTTTTCTCATAAATAGTATTTACTTTTTAAAAATGAGTAATAGGATCTGCACAATATTGGGTCCATCCATGTCATCATGGATGATGGAGAGGGCCAAAAGAAGATATTAAAATATAAGAACAGGCCTGGAGAGATGGCTTAGCAGTTAAGGTGCTTGCCTGCAAAGCTAAGTACCCAGATTCGATTCTCCAGGTCCCATGGAAGCCTGATGCACAAGGTGGTACATGTGTCCAGAGTTTGTTTCTAGTGGCTGAGGCACTGGCATACCATTATTTCTCTCTCTTTCTCTCCCTCTGTCTCTAATAAATAAATTTAAAAAAATAGAAGGGCAACTAGTGGGAAAGGAGAAAAAGTTCAATGAAGGGGAGAAAAGGGAAGAAGGGTAAGGGATGTAGAACAAAAGAAAGTAATGGGAGGGGATTATTTTCAACATACATTATGTACATGTATGAAAATTATCAACAAAAAAATAAAGAAACCCATAGAAACTCAACTCCCCCGAGACTGAGTAATAGAGTCAGTTCTTAGTATAAGAAAACTTAAGGAAGGAAGTACACTAAAACAGATGCATAGAAATGATGTCAGAGAGAGTACTTCACTCCTGATCCTCTGAGTTCAATGCACTTGGCTTAAAGCCAAATCTAGATTCATATTCTCTCTCTCTCGGAAAAGCCTTTCATTAAAAAAACTTAAAATGTTCTTTGCCATAGAGTCACACTTCTTTACAAGTGAAAGGTATCTTGTGTCCTTCAGACACACCTGTTAAAACAGAATTGACACCACTATATAGCCTTGTTTGTTTCATTTTCTTTCAGAAAACATGCTACAATAATATCCCCCTTTTCCATCCTGGCCAGCTGGAAAATTATATTCTGACTGAAATGACATCATTCAGCCATGACTCAGAGCCAGTGGCTGCTCTGCAAAATCATGGCTGGGGACACCACTGGGCCATGAAGCCTATCCTTTTTATTCACAAAGGTCTTCTGTTTCTCACCATGACATTTCAAAACCAAATGGCAACAGCTACATTGTCTGCAAGCACTGATCCCCCAGCATCTCTTGACTCTGGAACTAACCACACTAGCCAGGGATGTCCTATTTCAAAACAGGAAAGACAAAAAGGGGCAGAAGAAAGCTCATTTTAAATCACTAGCTAAGGCAGGGGAGGGGGGGTGCAGACCAGCCCACAGGGCCCAGGCAGTAGTGCTCCAAGAGATTTTTACCACTCCTCCTACCCATGTCCATTGTTTCTAAAGTGACTTCAAGCACAGTCATCAAAGCAGAAGCACAAATAATAGTAGCAATAATAGTATCAAAAATTACAGTCTTAAAAGACTAGCAGTCTTGTCTGTAGACTACCAATACTGTGTAACATAATACCCTAGAGAAAATCAGAAGGACGATTAGGCCAACACAAATCCATGGCAAGACGCTGGCTGTCCTCAATCTCTTTTCAACATTTAGGTGGAACCTTAAGAATTTTTTGATATGTAAGCAACTCCCAAAGACAGGTAATCTCATATGGTTCATTTAAGTGGATCACTCTCTGTCCCCACATGCTTTTTCTGTAGGAGTTCCGGAACTCCCTTCACATCTAGGGACTCACCCATGTGTGTCCAGCAACAAAGATGTACAGACTACTGATACATCTTACCAGAGACAAGCACAGAGCTTAGGACCAAGGCAAATAATGTGTTTCTATCCTCAGAATGAGTGGAGCCTAGGCTAGTGCCCCTCTCTTGTTGGCTTGGTCAGCACGAAGCCAGGTGCTTCAAGTTAAAGTATGTGCTTTGGTCAAAGGCAAATGCAGGAGGAGCAGTCAGAGTGGGAGCCTGAATAGAGGTTGATAGGATCCGCTGCTTATGTGCAGGCTTCACGGCCACCTGAGCTATAGCCCTGCGCCTGCAAGCCAGAGGATAACAGCCTGGTACAGTGCCACCTTCAAGAAGGTGCCTTCCTTTCTGCATTTCAGTGGAGGGCCCAGGTCAGGCACAGCACACTAGTTTAGAGCCATCAGGTCAAGATGCAGTCCATTATCTAACTTCTGGACAGGGGTAGGGAAAGTAGCCAACTGTGTTTTGATGGAACGCCAGAGGGAAGTAGGAAAGGCAAGAGAGTAAAGGGAGTCCCGTCAAGAAGAGAACTTGTCCAGCGGAAGCAGAGTCCATCTGGGGTAATGGAACACAGATTGTGGGACTAGTTCTGGAAGCCCTGGGCAGTCAGAACTGAGTTCAGTGTCCAAGACTCAACTCTCTTCCACTCTTCTAGGAGGAAACAAAGACCTAGCGAGCCAGCTTGCTTCTTACCAAAGGGTGGGAGCTATTTGTGTGTCACAGGAAATTCATGGCAGCCCTAAGGTAGCAAATTTTAAATGATTTTAAATGCCCAAAATGTGGTTATACCAGAGCCAACAGACACCTTTTGCCTGAAACTGGTGACTCACTTTAAGCTAGGAGCTTGTGAGGACACAGGGCAGGGATCAGTTATGTCACACCTCTTTAGCCACAGCACAGATGCTTTGGAGATGGAGCCATGATGTGACCCAGCAACTGGTTACTAAGACAGTGTTTCTGGTAAGGCTTGGCTTTTTTGTCTGCTGCCAAACATCGCCCTTAGGGAGAATTTCAACCACATCTTTCATTTTATTTAGGTTTTTTAAAATTGTTGTTCATTGGTTTCATATGGGAGGGAAATAACAAATAAGAAAAAGAAACCATTTCATGATATTTTTTAAAATATAAAAATTGACAGATTTTTCTAAGTTCTATAACAGCTTATCTAATTATTGTCTGTGTCTTCTCTTGTTCTTTCATTCATTTTAAGGTTTCACAGATCCACCTTTGATATCTGTGGAAAAAGAAGCCTGGGATGAAGAAAGAATGAGTTATGTTGGTGTATCAGTGTATGTAACCTTAACTACAGCACGTTTGCTTTTGCAAACACTTTACTGTATGAAATAAAATATTAATAGCCATTACCTCAGGTTGTTTGAGAACAGACCTGAGTCACAGCTCTCATGTGGCATGATTTCCACACATGTGCCTCACCAAGTACACGCTGCCCATGTTTGAGGTGATGGAAGCCTTAGAGCACGCACGACTAGACTCAGTACGTGTTTTATTCCATAATGTCATGGAGAAAGTTGCTTATTTTGGCAACAAAATTCACTTTCCTGGATGCACCCCTCTTCTGCATTATAAGGTTAATTGCCTGAAAACATACCAGGAAAGATGGCAAAATTAAGCTTAGAAAGGAAAATATCACAGTGGGAGATTAACATTTAGTTATCAGCAGCTAAATGTGCAATCACTCAGCTGAACACTGATATCTGAAAGCACCCAAAGGATAAAATATGTTTTTTCTATATTTAAACATTTGATTGATAATTTTCATAGCATATGAATAAATATTTATTTTTATCATAATCCCCTTCCGTTACTTTTTCTTACCCTGCCCTTTCAACCCCCTTTAATTCAACCCCTTCTTCCTTTCAAATAGTTCCTCTTCTACTTTGATATCTTTCCTTGGCTCTCCTCCACCACCCACGATGGGATGATGATGGGCTCAATGCTATGTAGGTCTTGTGCAAGTCTTACCAGTCACTGTGAGATCATGAGTACAATGGACAAATGTTTCAAAGACACTGTTCCACAGCACTCTTCCCTTCCTCTAGCCTTTACATTCTTTCCACACCCTCTTCCACAATGGTCCCTGAGCCTTGGAGGGTGTGATAGAGATGTCTCATTTAGTGCTGAGCACAAAAGAGCAAAATATTTGTATAAATAAATATATTTCTAATACCTCATATTTGTGTACTATAATTCTGATTAAACTTTTAAACTCAGAGTGGGTAAGACACTCAGTTTGCTAGAGGCTTATAACAAGTCTGATTTCCCTCTGCCTCTGCTTACCATAAGGCTTAGTAAGGCCTGGATTCTTACTAGCCTCAAAACTATTTTTTTTTTTAAAATAAAACCACTATTTTTTTAGGCTGGAGAGATGGCTCAGTGGTTAAAGTGTTTGGCTGCAAAGCCCAACAACCTGGGTTTTATTCCCCAGTACCCTGTTAAAGCTGGATGCCCAAAGTTCCTGGAGTTCCTTTGCAGTGACTGAGGCCCTGGAACACCCATCCTCTCTCTTTCTCTTTGCACATATATAAATAAAAATTTAGAAAGGTGCAAAATCCTCACTATGTTTTTTTTTTTCCTTTTCACAGAAAAACAACTATTTGTTTCGTGTGTGATAGTTTTCCAGGTAGGTTAAACACAAATAAAGGTCAAGGTAGTGCTGCAATACAGGTATACAGTAGACATACCACCACCAGTTCCCTTTTTTCTTCCCCACCTCTTACACATACTCTTTGATTGATAAGTGCTTTCAAGTCAGTGTTTAGAATGGACTTTTCAATCCTCCCTCTCCCATGAGATATTAGACAGTGAATACTTTGCTTTTCTTGGCAGGAGGCCTTGAAAGAAGCAAGGTGAATTCATGCAGCAGGATGTGATCCTGGAGCACGCCGAGGCTGGACCACAGCTCTCTCTGGCAGGCTCTGGGCCACACACTTCTCTAGGTGGCCTGCTCCACTGAGGTGTGTTTTTTAAATCTATGCAATAAAACAGTGTGGTTGGAGAGGTGGTGGCTGATGGAAACCCACCCACAGGCAAGTGACGTCAAAACAGCCAGAGACAACACTGAGCTTCTCTGTTCTCCAGAAGCTTCTGCTGTGTTCAGCAACCTGAGAAGGAAGCTGACTTTCCACTAAGAAATAGCCACTTTGGCAGTCATCAGAGACAGCCTGGTGTCTTCTGCTTCCCCTCACAGGAAAAGTGGGAAAAATCATTTTCATAAATTAGAAAGGAAGAAACCCAAAGTTCAAAGAATCTTCAAGCTGGAAAGGAACTTGGAAGTCATTTACTATAACCTCCATCTCCAATGGCAAACAAGGAAACTGAGGCTCAGGGCAGGATGGAGACTAATCCTTGTGCCCAGAGCACCTGCACATGCTGTCTTCACAAAGCAAACTGCTTATCCTTTGGTCAGAGGCTCAGAGAAGGCAGCATCTGGCTTCCAGTCCACAGAAGATGGATACTCACATAGCAGGCATATTGCTTGGGAAGTGGCTCAGAGGAAGCTGACGTGTGTGTGTGTGTGTGTGTGTGTGTGTGTGTGTGTGTGTGTGTCGCCATGAGCCAATGTCAGAGACATAAAGCCAGGCGGCTTTTGTCTCTCACACCTCTAACCTCAGAAAACCACCTCAACAACACAACAGCTTTCCTTACTTGTGTCTAAAGCTGGCCAACAGTATGTACAACTGGACTACACAACTGCTGGGTCTTTCAGTTCTTTGGTGTTTCTCCTCTGCCAAAAGGACTGAGGTACCAGTGAGGGGACACCTGAGAAAGACATCACAGAGGGCTTCTTGGGAAACACACACACACACACACACACACACACACACACACACACACACAGTCTTTGTGAAAACAATGGTGTCTAGTTTTTTGAGCTGAGGAGATGACTCCATGTGTACAGTGTTTCCTGTACCAGCATGAGGACCTGCGTTCAGATCCCAGCATCTACATAAAATGCTGGATAGAGTCACATGCACCTGTAATTCCAGTACTGTGAAGGCAAAAACAGGATTTACTAGCTAGCTACTCTAGCCAAATTGGTGAGCTCTGGGTTCAGTAAGAGAGCCTGCCTCAAAAAAATAAGGTGAAGAGTGACTAGGAAGATCCCCAGTGTTGACCTCTGGCCTGCACATGCATACCTGCACACATGTGCACCTACATGCATACAAACACACATACACACATGCACATTACACACTTAGAAAAAATTCTATAGTCTAACTCACAAAACTGTATTTTACTTAGGAAATTAACTTTCCTATCTCTAAAGGGAAACCCTTCAATTTACCCATGTGAACAGAGATTCCCTTCAAGTTTCTAAAAGCCTTTCATATTCATCTTTTCTCTCTGTATTATCAACCATCAACAGCTTTGTGAGAGCTATGAACTTTTCCCCCTTTGAATAAGAAAAACATGCATAAAAAGAGGAAAAGACTGGTCTGGACTGGCAAGCTTGCACATAGCAGAGCCCAGTTCTGTCTTCTAATGCTCTGGGAATATGCACACAGGGGCCCATCTCCACACCTATGCTTCACAGTGATTTTGGAACATGTACTCTGAGTCCAAGACTGAGTTGAAAAACAGGACACAGACAGTTGGACCATTCCTTCACTCAGGAAATATTTACTGGCAGTCTACTAAGTGTCAGGCCGTGTGCTAGGGGCTTAGGACATATAGCAAATAAAAGGCACATGGACTCAGGACTTCACACAGTCTAGGAGAGAGATACTCAATTTCAAAATTCTTTACTTTTCTTTAGCAGTATGTGTATGTGTGTGTGTTCATGTGTGTGGGTACAGGTGCATGTTCAAAGGACATTCAACTGTCAGTCTTCATCTTCCACCTTGTTTGAGGCAAGGCCTCTCATTGCTCACTGGTACATTTGCTAGGGTCTGGGCAGCTCTACTATCTCTGTCTCTCTCGGGCCTAGGAACACTTGGTTAGAGATGCTTGTCCTACAGTGTCTAGCAATTTACATGGGCACTGAGAATCCAAAGTCATGTACTCATACTTACATAGCAAGCACTCTATATACTGAGCCATCTCCCCAGCTCCTCTTTCCTTCCTTCCTTCCTTCCTTCCTTCCTTCCTTCCTTCCTTCCTTCCTTCCTTCCTTCCTTCCTTCCTTCCTTCCTTCCTCCCCCTCCCTCCCTCCCTCCCTCCCTCCCTCCCTCCCTCCTTCCCTCCTCCCTTCCTTCCTTCCTTCCTTGCTTTCTTCCTCCCTCCCTCCCTCCCTTCCTCCATCCTTCTCTCTCTCTCCTTTCTTTCTTTGAGAAAGAGTCTCAATCTAGCTCTAGCTGACTTAAGAGCCCACTGTAGCTCAGGCTGGCATTAAATTCATGGCAATCTTCCTACCTCTGTCTCCCAAGTATTAGGATTACAGGTCACAGCACCTGGCTCTACTTTTTTTTATTAAATAGTCCACCTCTACCTCAGTTCTCCATTTGTATCTTGGCACTCTCTGTTCACCTCTGCCTCTGCAGTGCTCCTGCTACTTCCTCCTCCCTGAAGAAATGACAGGGGTGATAGATAGCTGCTCACATGCCTGACTGCTTTAGTCTGAGCACTGGCAGTTAGTGATGGGTGTTATTATCTGATCAGTGATAGATTTCATGACTTTTAGCTTTCCATCACTACTTCTATAGGAAGTCCTGTATGTGTGTGTACGTGTGTGTGTGTGTGTGTGTGTGTGTGTGTGTGTGTCTTCCAGAATATATTCTATGATGGTTTTAATATGGTTGGGATAAAAGTGTGAAGTGAGCAGTTTTTTAAAATGGGCTTCATGACATACAAAGCATCAAAAGCACATTTGAATAAATAACACTGAATAACAATGTCCCTCCAGACAAAACTACACAAGAGAAACTACTGGAGAATGACCATGCTTCCTGTTTAAATTGCACCAGAACTTCAAAACAAAACTTTTGCGTTGGTTTCCTATATGTAACTCTTACTTTCTTGTACCATAGGCTGGCCACAACACCTCACCCCTTTGTGATCTGGAAACATGGCACAGGTATTAATGTAAATCCCACACAAAAACTGAGTTTATAATGTTTTAAAATCATTTGTATGTATTGAAATATGAAGAAACCTATATAAAAGATAACTGTATAAAAGATTACTGACTGCTCTTCACTTGTTATTGAGATAAACTAAATGCTTCTTTAACCAGAAATAAAAGGATGAAATAAAGAAAGCATGAGTAGCAACTCAAAAATTATTTTCCTGGTATATTTTATGCTGCAGTGACACAAGCCATCCCTTTTAATGTGTCTATCAATAAGATATCTTTGTGCTTTTGTACAAAGAACAAAGATGCTTTTATCAATTCTCAAAAGTCTGTAGGACAAACTATTCATGCTGTCAAACCCTCTAAAACCCTTTCAGCAAATAATGAAACCCATCAGTGACAAATGTCAACATACTAATTTGTTAAATACAAAACAAAAGCAACATTCAAGCGAGGCACTTCATTTCATGTTCTATCAGCACTACAATTTGTACCAAGTTTATGACAACCCACAGATCATGCAATATTAAACAGGACTGTGTTACAATGCCTAAAACTAAATAGTAATCTCCCCTTAGCTACAACACTTATAGGGCATCTGACACACATGCTATGATCCTAGTACATCCAACTCCGTCTAAACTACTAGAAATTCTGAAGACTTTCACCCCTAGTAATGAAACTCAAATAGATGAATACAAAGAACAAGAAACTGGAAGCACAAAATTGAAATTGCTACAGAATATCTTGGAACTTAATCTAGTAAAACCAGCCAAAGTGATTTGTGTTTGTTAGTTTGTTTACTTTGTGGGGGGGTGGTTCTGGGGATCAAACCCAAGGTCTCTAGCAGGCCAGGAAAGTACTCTACCACTGAGCTACAAGCAACTTTGAAAAGTATTAAATATGCAATGATAGTATCTTCTTGTTTATATTGCTTGTATATATTGTTAGTCATGATTAAAAAGTGTGGCTATAACATCCCACAATTCTGGAAGATATTTTTTATGGCATGTGTATGTGTGATGTGCTTGTGTGTACATACAGTGCATGTTCACATGGTATGAGTGCATGTGTGTGAGGAAGCCAGAGAATGACAGTGGATATCTTCCTCAGATCCTTTCCTATTTTATTCTTTCTAAGATAGGATCTTTTGTTGAACCTAGGGCTCACCAATTTGCCTACATTCACTAGCCACCAAGATATAAAAGTTCTCTTGCCTCCGGCTCCCCAGAACCAGGATTACAGATGTGTGCTACCACACCTGGCATTTGATGTAAGTGCTAGGGTCCAAACTCTCAGGTCCTCAATCTTGCAAAGAAAGTGTTTTACCCACTGGGCCATCTCCATAGTCCCCTCTCAGATATTTAACAAAGGTTAGAGAAGATATCAGGTCAGGCATGTTGAGATACAGAGCTCAACCTGCACAGTATAGCCTCTGATAATATGTCTGTGTAACTTTCTTTTTAACTGTTTCAAATGATGTTCATTTCCCTACAGAGCTCACAGTATAATTGTCAGAGCCCTAGTGAGTCTGATGTACATTTCAGGACCAAACATACTTGAGTTCAAATCCTAGATCATAATCATTCTAACTGTATAAACTCAGGCCAAGTTCTTTATCTCTTTGGGCCTTAGTTTGCTAACTTGAAATGAAAACCACAACTACTTTGCAGGGAAGTTGGAAAGATTTCCAACTACATAGATAATACTTCTTCCATAACTTTCTTTTTTCCTCCATAACTTGTTTGATGCATGAATGATTTGATGAGGCTTCCCTTAGCTCATCTGATTTCACCTCCTTTCCTTTTGAGACATTAATTTAGCTAGTGTTGCACAGCCCAGAAAAAATTTTGGACAAGGAAAAGGCTACACTTAGTAATGCTGGTACATACTCATTGGTATTTCTATGATGCTGGAAAAAGTAATCCACTTGGATTGTCATGCATGTTCAACCACAAACAGATGGCAGGGATACTGTATAGGACCACATACATTTGATGCCCATTTTCCCCATGTCTCTGTACAGTCCTCTTATAATCTTTCAGAAAGAAATAAACAAACAGTGGTATTTCAAGGAATTTGAAGTGCAAAAGCTATCAAAATCATTTTTTAAAGCCCTGAATTTTGTGTTTTCAAATGACCAACACAGAAATAGAGATAGAGCAGATTTATTTTTAAAAATTTGGAAAACTAAGGACCAGAAAATGTACTTAAGTTGTGGCCAAAGAGGTAAATAAACACATATTTGTAGAAGATCAGTCACAAATCACTACTGCTGCAGGCTTTGTTAAATTACCAAATGAGCAATTGTCTTGTACCTGGCTAACATACCCTTTCTTTTGGATACAATGCCTTCCTATGCTCCTAGTCCTCAATGTGGGAATGATGTTACAGGAGCATTGAACAGTTTCTATGCTTTACCTCTACTCCCCTCCTCCATTATACAATGACTCTGCTCACTCCTTTATACATATGTATGTGCAATAATGCTAATCACAGATTCCCTGAGAAACTATTAGTATCTTCTCCCCTGCTCAACACTCAGTCATCAATAGCATACAGAAGTCAATTTGCAGCTCCATGTAAGCAAAGTGTCATCTTCAACCAGGACCCCTGGGCATCTCAGTGAGTGTTGTCACTGATGACGAATCTCAGCCTTTGTCTTGAGATTGCTCACCCAGAACTTGCATTTTCACACTGAAGTATGTTTAGCACTTTTTAAGCTAAAAGTATGTGCACTGTAAGTGAGAGTGCTTATAGTAGGGTTCTTGTTGTGTGTTCTGTTTTGCTTATTTTTATTGTGGATACTAAAAGATTTGTGAGATAGTGAGAAGCAAGAGTGGTCTTAAGAATCAAGGGTAAAATCACATTTAGGGGGTAAAGTCAACATTTAGCAGCTATGGGGTGAACACTCCACATGTTGACCCTTGGCCAGAAGGAAGGGTGCAAGGATGAAGAATAACAGTGCCTCCCTCCCACTTAAAACCCTTACTACACTATACTTGTATAGTAGTTGGAATGTAAAACATTTCCCATAGACTCATGTGTGTTAAATACTTAATCCCCAGTTGGTGCATTGGTTGGGAAGATTATGGAGCCTTTAGGAGGTAGAACTGGAGAAACTGTGACACTAGGGACAAGCTTTGAGGTGTTACAGCCTAGATCACTTGTTGTCTGACCTTCCCTCTTCCTCCCGCTGTCTCTCTCTCTTCTTCCTCTCTTGCTGATGTGAGGACGTGGTACCTGGATGTCTCCTCCTGCCATGATGAAACTTCCACTCAAAACTGTAAAGTAAACCCCTTTCCTTCCATATTCTACTTCTGGTTGTGTATTTTGTCCCAGGAACAAGAAAGTAATTCATATACTTAGTTAGGCTATTTAAATTGCCATAGTGAAGTATTGGAGGGGGGAAGGTAGCACAAAGAAGATAACTGGTCCTTTTTCAATTTGAGAAAATGTTAATGCTCTTATTTTTCCCTGTCATTCTCCATTAAGAGCTGTTATATGATGGCTGGAAGATGGTTCAGTCAGCAAAATATTTGCCATCACAAGCACAAGGACCAAGTCTGGATCCTCAGCAATCACATCAAAGCTGAGGACTGTATTGTGCCACTATAATTCCATCACTGGGGAGATAGAGACAGGAGAATCCCTCAGCCTTGCTGGCTAGTCAAGCCAAATTGGCGAGCTCCAGCTTTAGTGAGCGATCCTGTCTCAAAAGGTAAGTAGAAAGCAATTGAGAAATATTCTCAATGTCAATCTATAGCTTTCAGACACATGTACACATGTGTACCCACCCACAAACATACATGAACAGACATATGTACATGCTCACACAGCACATATACATACAGTAAAAGCTGAATTATGTCATGAATACATTAACTCCACAGTCCCTGCTTATTAAAGTGGGACTCACATTTTGACTGTTTTGCCAATGTCACCCATCTAATCACTTAAAGCAATAGATAGTTCACAATATTTTCTCAATTTTGCATGAATTAGAAAGAGAAGCCCAAATGGCAACCACTTCTGACATGAAGGTGAACTAAAATGGTCAGCTTTGTCCAAGGTCTGACAGAAAGTGGGTCGATCCAGGCAGTCACTGCAGGACAGAGCTGCACAGGGACTGGAAACTGGGCTCTTGGAGTGTCCCATTTCCCAGTGAGTCATCTGCGTCTTCATGGCAAAGCTTCATTGTTTTGTTTAAAGTCAGTGTTCGGAATCTGAAATAAATCTATAACTCAAAGCTAAGTACAAACCACTCTATAGCCTAATATACATGGATGACATTTGGATTGTCTACATACTCCAGTCTCCTCACTTAAGGGGGAACTTAAAGTTACTGAGAACTGATGTGTCCAGAAAAAAAGTTTCAAAGAATTATTGATATTGGATGCTGTTCACAAGATGATACTCTGTTTCCCCCGAGACCAACTGGGCTACCATCAATCACTTTCCTGATGTAATATAGGGCAGAAGCAGAGATCAATAGAGAAGAAAGATGATAACCATGTCCTGAGAGAGGGGCTCACAGGGAATATCTGAGAGGTTCACAATGGTAAGAAAAGCTGCAGCCTGAGTTCCCCTCCATAAGGAGTTAAGAACCACCTGCACAAGACACTGACAGGACCTGGATGACACTGTGCAATCTGGATAGCAATGCATACATTAACAGGCAACTGTGGAGACCACTATTGCTTTAGTACCACCAAATACTGAAAAACTAAAAACTAGGGGAAGGAAGACATTTTACTAAATGATGCAGCCACTGGTTGGCTACACAAACTCCAGTGAATAAACCTGGTCCATGTTCATGTAAGCACCCCTAATTAAATTCAGTAGGTCACAAAAAAGTTTAAAAAAATAGGAGGAAAGAAGAAGGAGGAAGGAAGAGGGAAGAGGAGGGAAGAAAGGGTTTGACAGGTGTGGGAGAGTCAAGAAAGGAGATAAAACATATATATATATATATATATATATATATATATATATATATATATATATATGAAATCATAAAAAAATTAAGTTGAAAGATTAGAATGCTCATAAATGACAGAATTTGGTTGTGAGAAGGGTCTTTTACTATGTTCTTTGACCAGACAGTCTCATTTTACAGAGGAGAAAACTCATGTTCAGAGAGGGTAAAGAACTTGCTCCCATTACACAGCTCCTTGGTTCCTGGCAGCAAGCAGCCAGCAGCCAACAGCCAACAGCAGTGTTCCCTGCTGATCCCATACTAGTGCTCTTCATAATGGACCCTAACCTGGTTCCCCCAGCTCCTGGGAGTCTTCCCAGCTTAAGGGAATTCATGCTGTATGTTTAGTATATCAACAAATTCCATGGAGTCTATATATTTGCTGGACAAAAGCAGCACAAAGTAATCAAAACATTCAGTCTACATTGGGCCAAATTTAACTCAACTTGTTAAATCTTATTACAGAGATGGTAAGCTGAACTCAAGCAATGTAAGCTTTAGAAGTCTGTAGCTTACTTTTAAAATGCCCACGTTTGGTTCCTACTACTTGTTTTCATCTCTTTAATAATCAGTGAGGTAACTTACAGTAAAAAGGCCTCCATGTGGAAAATTAGCAAAGGAAGTGAAAGTTCTCTCCTCATCAGTCTTATACTTGCAGTCTTTCTTCTCCAAGGAACCCACTGTTCAAGTTGGTAGAGTGCTTGTTCTATAAGCAAGAAGCCTTGTGTTCAACACAGTAATGTGAGGTGGGGAGGTTAACATGGACCAAGGCACAATGGACACTACCTCTTGTTCCTTAGCTGATACTGTGTCTCTAAGCTTCTCCCTCAGTTTAGTCTCCCTCATTCTTTTGAAGGCTATAGAGACCACTGGAAGGTGTTACACATTTCTCTTGACCCCTGTCCAAACACTTTAGAAGGATTCTAGTGAAATTCTTAGCATTGGAAGCACTGAATCACAGAGAATCTGTTTTGAAACCTTGTTATTGCTGCCACATGGCCTTCAAAGAAGTGACACAAATTTCTACTCCCCCCCCCCCACAAATATCAGGCAGGGATGAGGGAGAAGAGGGTTCCAACACATGATGTATCTGTACAAAATGTTAATTGTAATAAATTTTTAAAAAGTAATAAATTAAACAAATGTCAAAATGCTAGTTTCTGTTAACCACTTTTATTTAATATTGTATTTTACTTAGGGGAGAGAGATTTTAAAAAATAATTTGTTAGGACATTTGATAAAGTAAGAAATTTAGCCCTTTATTTGTCACATATTATAAATATAAGCCACTTTTTTTCCTTTGGGGATTGCTTATCATACTATTTTTAATAGACAAGCTAATTTTTCACTTTTTAGTATTTTTTTATTTTTCAAGGTAGGGTCTTGCTCTAGCCCAGGCTGACCTGTAATTCACTATGCAGTCTCAGGGTGGCCTTGAACCCATAGTGATCCTCATACCTCTGCCTTCCAAATGCTGGGATTAAAGCCATGAGCCACCATGCCTGGTTTTATTTTTTTTCTTTTGGTCCTTTTTTTTTTTTTTTTTTAAATTTTTGAGACAGGGTCTCATGTAGCCCAGGCTGGTCTCAAACTTACTATGTAGGTGAGGATGACCTTCAACTTCTGATCCTTCTGTCTCTACATCCCAAGTGCTGAGACTACAGGCCTATGCCATTACATTCAGTTCAGTTTTCCCCACTTTGGATAGTGTGCAGCCCAGGTTGGCCAGAAACTCACAACTCTACTTCAGTCTCCTAAGTGCTTAGATTACAGGTTAATGCCACCAATCAAGAAGCTTAATTTTTAGATTTTAATTTATTTATTTGAAAGACAGAGAGAGAGAGAGGCAGATAGAGAAAATGGGCACACCAGGGCCTGGAGCCACTGCAAATGAACTCTAGACACATGCACCACCTTGCACATCTGATTTAAGGTGGGTCCTAGGGAAATAAACCTGGGTTCTTTGGTTTTGCAGCCAAGGGCCTTAACCATTAAGCATCGCTTCATCCCAAGAAGCTTAATTTTTGTATGCAAACATGTTTCTCATTTTTCTCTTCCTGGCCTCTGGATTTCATTGTCTGACTACATATATCACATTTAGTCATACTTTTTTGTGCTGCACTTTCATGTGAGCTTTTTCTAAATATTTAATATCTGATCTGAAATTAATCCTGGTGAAAGATATATGTGTGGTATGTAGCTAAATCTCCAAATGGCTAATTAGTGGTTGTGATATTCATTGATCAATTTATCTTTTCTTCATTGGAATGATTCTTTATCATATAAAAATTTAAGAGAAAATTCTTTGATAATCTTTCCTTCATGGGCATTGTTTGTTAAGGTGTCTAGTAATGGTTCTTCTGTTACCAATTTCTGGTGATTCATGTGTTCTTAGAAAATCATTTATTACAGCCAGATTGTCAAGATGATTTGCTGAAAAGTTCACAGAGTACTATTCATGGTGCTTTTAATTTCCTCTGCATCTGTTGTTGTTTGCTATTTTTCATTTCCAGTCTTCCGTATTAGCGATTCCTTCCTTTTCCCCTCTTAATTAAGATAGCCAATGTTATCTTTGTTTCACTGGTCTTGGCACATAAAAAATTAACTTTTGGATGCACTTACCAGTTCCATCTTTCTTTTTCATGCTTTCTAATGTTTCCGTGTCTGCTTTGACCTTTATTTCTTCTATACTGTTGAAGCTGATTTTACTATTTTCTTGAGTCTTGAATTTTTCATCAGGAACAATTTTAGTAATACTGTGCAGATATGAGCTATAAGGTATTTTCATTCATGCTATTTTCTAGGTATTTTTAAACTTGGGTTTAATTTCTCCCATGATTCACAAATTAAGAAAGAGGAATTTTTAGAGGGAGCTAAGGTGGCAGTAATTTGTTCCTCTTTCATTATTTCCTAATATTATTTTATTTCATGGTGGCCAAACATTGGTTCCTTCTAAGAAGCTGATCCGTATGTTCAGTAAGTCTGAAGATATGACTAATGTCTATGAATTTAATGTCTATAAATGTTCCACAATCTTTATGTATCTAGGCTGGCCATTGTCTAGCCTAAGTTGGTCTTGAACTGGTAGTAATCCTCCTGCCTCAGTGTCCTAAATGCTAGGATTACAGGATGGACCCACCATACTTAGCCCACACACATTTTTTTTTTCTATGTAGGGTATCACTCTAGCCCAGGCTGACCTGGAATTCACTATAGAGTCTCAGGGTGGTCTCGAACTCATGGCAATCCTCCTACCTCTGCCTCCCAACTGCTGGGATTAAAGGCATGCACCACAACACCCAGCCTACAAACATTTTTTTTAAAGAAGACAATTACATATTTCACATTTTCTTTCTAAGAACAGGGTGAGAAGTTTCAATGTTGCTCTTCCCCTAAAAGCAAGAGATATGTCTCCTCCCTGTTTGCATCAAAATACCTACTCCTCAGCATATTAGATCTTTGATATTAACTGGATGCTAAGGGAATGAGTGTATGTATGCATGTATGTATGCATGTATGATTGCTGCCTGTCTCCAACTGGCTTACCTTTCAGAAGTTAACTGGCTCTAGAGTCTCCTCCCTGACATAAGACTGAGAAACCACCAAGTAGTCATCAACTTCATAAGGATTCATGAGTCAAAAAGAAAGTTAAAACTGTATTTCATATAGGTCATTAAGAACCTACATGACACTTCTGTTTTCCCCCTTTTATTTTATGTTTATCTTTTAAGTCTCAAGTCCCAACTCACAGATGAAAGCAGGACACCCAAGTTCCTAACTTTTCTTCTCTGGTGATCTTACTGACTAACACATTTTGGCATACAACTAAAAGGCCTTATGTTGTTATTACCTGCTTTGTGTGTCTGTTGTGTTCTTGGTGAGACAAGAATCAATCTGAGGATTTCTGCCATGCTTTCTATTTTACAGTCTATCCAGTATCCAGGAGATGTCTAATCACTGTTTGTTATAGCAAGCAAAGAGTTTCCAGAAAGCAACACCTTGGAGACCAGGTACCATTCAACACCATGCTGCTGTAACATTAGCCTGGTCCATCTACAACACTAGCCCTCATTTTTTATCAGGGAACAGTGAAGTCCTTTTGATGCTACAGAAAGGCAGTAGTTTCTCATATATGACTTTACAAAAGAGAAGCTAGCCACTGTATTAAGAAAATTGTGTACAATCTTTGCAGTTGTCCAAATGATACTGATGTCACTGGTATATACAAACGTTAGCCATCACCCTGTTCCTAGGTTCTGAATCTTCCACCTCCCACTTGTGGGCATCCCATAGAGACTATCCTCAGCTCTCATCCTGCCTTCTACCATCACACAGAGGATGTTAGGTGTCACTAATACTGTCTCCCACATCCCTCTTCTGGGCCCACTTCCAAGAGCAGCTCTACATAGCCTACTGTCTCAGGCACTGCATTTCTGGGCATTGCAGGATCATTAAATTCACTGAGGCCCACAGGCTGGCTTCTTACAACCAGCTTTGTGACACATAGAAGAGAATAACAATTGACAGAGTTGAGGGGTTGGGACTAGGTAAACATAGCTATAAAGGGGTGGCGACAGAGTCTTGTGATAATAGTACCTAACCATGGTGGTAGTTAAACATGGTGGCTGCAACTACACATGTATTGCAATGAACTACCCAACCTCATACACTCAAACATATGAGAGAGAAACAGACAGACAGAGAGAGAGAGATTGAGAGAGAGAGATTGAGAGAGAGAGAGAGAGAGGTATATACAACTGGTAAACTGGACTGTACCTATGCAAATGTCCTGGTCTTCATTTTGTAATGTAGTTAACACTGGAGGAGGCTGGGTGCTGGAATACCACACCTCCCTAAATATTTCTTTACAGCTTCCTGTGACCCTATAGTCACTCAGAAATAAAAAGTAAACACATATATGCATACCTGACATGGTTTTTTATGATTTTATCTCAGGCAATTCTCTGGTAGATTAACATTTATATGAGCACTAAAGTCTCATTTTATGAAGAACAAAACTAATTTGCTGACACAATCTTCTCAGATGTTAGATAAATTTTCATTTTTATCCTTCATTTTGTCATTAATCAAATTAGTTATGCAATACTATAATTGAAGTAATTCTCTCAGTGAGATGTAATATTGAAAAAGAGGTGAAAACTTGAAGATGGCGACCGCCTAGCTGCACTACAAACAACAAGGGGAAAAAAAGATAGATGCAGATCCTAAGAAGAGAGCTGCCCCAAAATACCTCAAAAGGGGCCCAACTGAAACTAAGGACAACTGGCGAAATAAGCAAGGGTGATGTTTTCCTGTGAACCGGATACCAGCACAAAGGGGAAGGAGATCAACGCAGAGAAAAATCAACGCCTACCAAATCAGAGAGCCAAAGCCTCAGAGGCCCCCAACACCTCAGCACTGAAGCAGACCAAAAATGAACCCAACATGGCTCAGGGAAATCTTGCGGAAGAGGGGGCGGAAAGAATGTCAGAGTTACATGTTGGGTCATGATTTGCAGAGACATTTATCATACCAATAACTGGGGGCTAACTCCACAATGCACGACCCATTTTCATTAACAAGGAGGGTCTAATGGGAGGGGGTAGATCACAGATGAGCCTAAATAATGGTACCAAACTGCCTGTATTCACTGAAAAGAAAACTAATAAATTAAATTAAAAAAAAAGAATTATATAAATAAAAAAAAAAGAGGTGAAAACTTAGTGAGCAGACGTATCTTCAGTATTCAATCAAAGCAAACAATGGTGCTAAACTTGGAAAATGTTCAGCATGACAAATCTTTTCCCAATAAAACCCACTGCTCACTCCCTAATGAGGGAAACTTTCAGTGTTTATACTGGATTCCAGTAGGGTCATATTTCACTTATACACACACAGCCCTAGCTTTTCTGTATATGCTAAAGTTTAAGAAAAGATCTTGGCTTGCTGTCATTATTTCCAAACATGTTAGACCATTCTGTGTACAGGTTAGTCTACATGTATGGCCCCAAGCAGGAAACATGGGGCAGAACTACCTAGCCAAGCTGTTCTTCCAGTGGAAACTCACGTAATTCAGTGGTGGCAAAGATGACATGGCACCTGCCTGCCTGACGTTCAATCTAGTAGGGGTCTCTTGTCAGATTTTGCATTTTAGAGTTGATATAATTTTCTTTCATCTTTAATATAACTTATAAAATAATAGTAAACATTACATCTCATGGGCAACAGACTTGCAAGGGTCAACTCAATGGCCCAAGGTCACAAAATGCTAAAACTTACAAACTTAGGACAGTGTGTGCTCCAGTGTACCTTCAAATTCCATCTTATGTGAATTTAACTTCCAGAAAGTAAATCATACCAACTCATAATAGTAAAATCAGGCACTAGCAATTTAAATAGCATCACAAGAGAAGATTTCACATGTATATTTCACCAGAGACTACACATTGGTTTATATTCATATTATATAAACAAATGTATAGAGGGTATATTTTGTATATACTTTAAGGCATTTTCTTTTTTTAATTTTATTTTTAAATATTTTATTTTTATTTACGTATTTGAGAGAGACAGAGTCAGACAGAAGGAGAGAGAGAGAGACACAGAGAGAAAATGGGCACAACAGGGCATCCAGCCACCGCAAACAAACTACAGACACATGCGGCATCTTGTGCACCTGCCTTACGTGAGTCCTGGGGAATCGAACCTAGGTCCATTGGCTGTGCAGACAAATGCCCTAACTGCTAAGCCATCTTTCCAGTCCCAGAGTTTACTTTATTTTGTTTTTCAAAATAGGGTTTTACTCTAGGCCAGGATGACTTGGAATTCACTATGTAGTCTCAGGGTGGCCTCGAACCCATGGAGATCCTCCTATCTCTGCTTCTTGAGTGCTGGGGTATGTGCCATCATACCTGGCTACTTTAAGACATTTTAAAGATACTTGTAATTATTGAACTTTTACATTTAGAAGTTCAATGTAAAATGTTATGCCTCTTTTATTGAAAATGTGACTCCTCAATTGAGTAGTACAAAGTAAAAGAAAACATCTAAACTATTGGAAATCAGTCTAAACTCTTTTTTAAAAAAACATAAAAATTTCTTTAAAAATCTTGCATGATTTCATCTTTTAACGTTCCTTAAAAATACCATCTTTGAAGATGGGCAAGCTGTTGCACACCTTTAATCCCAGCACTCAGGAGGCAGAGGTAGGAGGATCACCATGAGTTCAAGGCCACTATGAGACTACATAGTGAATTCCATATCACCCTGGGCTAGAATGAGACTCTACCTCCAAAAACAAAAACAAAAAATAAAAAACAAAAAATCTTTGTTGAAAAAAAAACTGAATGAAAATCTTAATGCTAATTCATCTATAGTCTAGATTTCTCAAATGGGTTGCATCCAGAACTCTCAATTTGCTTTGTGGTTTTAATTTTTGCAAACACTTTTTGGTTTCAACTCTCCTAACCTCATGTTCTAGTAACACTTGCCTTTACCAGTAAACAAGACAAAGTTGGATTTCATAATGCTAGGTCAATTACGTGTTACTTATTTACAACGTATTTCATATTTTCTGGTGCCACCCTGATTTCATACAATGATATCTTTTTTAATAAAGGCAACTCTTTCAATATATAGCTGGATTACTTTTTTTTCATGATTTTATATTTTATAAGACCTTTCATTCAAACAAATTCAAAAGCTAGAAAGAAAAACAAGTGACCACAATTCCAGTGTAACTATTCAAATTCTGGCTACCTTTTTAGTACTGTCACTGCACATGTATATCATACCTGTGACTGCTCTATCCCAGAGCTCCTCACTCAGGGCACAAGGACACCTAGGTACTTACAAATGAATTTTGTTGACACTGTCCTCTTGTTTCTGGATTCTTGCTGTTGGGTTCTTTCCCAGCTTCCTTTGCTGCTAGGTGTGACCAGGTGATGCATTTCATTGAGGACTATGAATAAGAGTGATGCTAGCCACCAGCAGGCTCAGCTGACAAAAACTTCCTACACATACTTCTCTACATTTCCCCTTTCAATTATCTTCATGCCAATTGATAAAAGCACATTTTTACACCTATAGTACAAGATTAATAACAAAGTCAACACATAATATTTTGCCCATGTATGTGTACATGCATGTGCGTATGTTTGTGTGTATGTATATGTATGTAAGCAAGAGAACAAACTTTTGTGTTGTTCCTCTCAGGTACTGTCCACTCTTTTTTTGAGACAGTGCCTCTCATTGGCCTAAAGCTCATCAAGTAGGCTAGACTGGCTGACCAATGACCTCCAGGGATCCACCTGGCTCTACCACTCTATCATGCCTGGCTTTTTTATGTGGGTTCTGGGGATTGAAGTCAGGTCCTCACACTTGCAAGAAAATGTGGTAGTTTGAACAGATGGCCCCCAATATATTCAGTGTTTTATTAGTTTGTAGTTTGGATCTGCAGCCACCTGGCTGGGGGAGGTGTCATTGGGCAGATCTTATGGTGTGGTGGTGGGTTTGAAATTCCAGTCTAGGGTTTGAAGGATGGCTTAGTGGTTAAGTGCTTGCCTGTGAAGCCTAAGGACCCCGGTTTGAGGCTCAACTCCCCAGGACCCACATTAGTCAGATGCACAAGGGGGCGCATGTGTCTGCAGTTTGTTTGCAGCGGCTGGAGGCCCTGGCGCACTCATTCTCCCTCTGTCTCTATCTGCCTCTTTCTCTCTCTGTCACTTTCAAATAAATAAATAAAAATAATTTAAAAAAAGAAATTCCAGTCTAAAGATATGCAAATTACCTAGTTCTGCCTGGAGTTCCTGAAGCATGCTGTGTGGTTTTGTTTTTGGCTTTTTCTCTCTCTGCCTGGTCCTTTTAAGAGGAGGCCAACTTCTACCATTATGGGACTTCTGCTGGATCTGTAAGCTTCAATCAAAATCCCTTCCTCCATAACTGTGCCTGGTCTAGTTCATCTCAGGGACCCTGAAGATGCCTGCTATGTAAGACAAGTACTGTACTGACTGAAAGATCTCCCCAGACTCAGAAGCAAATATTAATATAGTTCTTTGCACTGATCAGTACCAGAAGATCCTATTTAAGAGCTATACATTTCATTTAACAATCCTATAAGTACTATGATAATATTGTTCCCATTTCTCAGATGAGGAAACTGAGGTACAGACAGATTCAGTAATTTCCCCCACATCACCCGCTTATGAGTGGCAGGGATGGCATACTAGGCTTGAAGGACTACTCTTAATCCATGTTTTGCTTCCATTATAATCCAGGGCATTTCAGATAGTAATATGTGTTTCATATGTCATGATTACATTAAATTAGCCTGAATATTTACTGTCAGAAAGTCCTCATGGCTAAAAGAACCTCAGCTTTAGCCTTCCTAAGAGTTTAATTGGGTACCACAGGCCAATCCCTAACAAATGAATCATTAGCTAGTAGAACTGCTACCTCTTGGGCTTGGATTTCAAAGCCTCAACATAGGCAGCAATGATTGTTTTTGTTTAACAGGTATCCCTGCCAATACTTAAGGGGAGTCTGTAGCAAAGGAACAAAGAAGCAGGATTATTAAAAGGGTCCCACAGTCTCTCTCAGAAACAGGAGAGGAAGAAAGCCTCAGTATTCAAGATTCTGGGCTCCCCAAGTACTGGCCAGGACACAGGACCACAGGGCAGACCCCAGGGCAGATGTGCAACAGAATTCAAGTGGAAACCACCCATGCTGCAACTTCCTCTTGTGATCTGGTCCTGACAGATCAATATGGGCTAGAAGTTTGCCCTAGTCCCATTCTGACACCTTTGCCTGGGGTTAGGAAATGATAGCCTTCTTCAGAGGCTGTCACTCTGGTCCTCTGGTCTTCAGCTCTCTCAACTTACTTTTAATTGATGTCATTAATCATCAACTTAAGCTGTTTCACCAGAGTTAGCTTTATGAGAGATAAAAAGATAGGCATAGGAGGCAGGGAAAAAGAGGGAGAGATTTTTCCTGATATTTATATTTATTTATTCTTATGTTTATTATTCTCTCACATTATGATCACACTTATAAACAATATTTTCATAGTATTCTTGAACTAGAAGACTAAGGGCAAAAAAAATCATCTAGTGCAGTTCTTCACCTTAACAACTAAAGGGGTGACTAAAAAGGTCACTGAACTGGGCTGAGGAGATGGCTTAGGGCACATCAGTTACTGTGCAAACATGAGGCCCTGATTTTGACTCCAAGAACCCACATACCCAGGCATGGTCCTGTCAATGTCTATAATCCCAACACTCCTATGGTAAAATAAGAGGTAGAGATAGCCTGGCATACTCAGCAGTGAACAAAAGACATCTGAAGTTCTCCTCTGACTTTCACAATGCACTGTGTCATGTGTATACACATGTATGCAACATACACATAATTTTTTTTAAAGAGGCTATTAAAGTTTGGTGTGGTGGTGCACATCTTTAATCCCAGAACTTGGGAGGTAGAGGTACGAAGATTGCAGTGAATTCAAGGCCACCCTGAGAATACATAGTGAATTCCAGATCAGCCTGAGCTAGAGTGAGACCCTGCCTTGAAAAAAAAAGAGGCTACTAATCTTCATCTATCAAAGGAAATCAGTAAGAAAATAAAAGATACATCTTAAGATTATTAAATAAAATCTTAATGTTTTAATGGATACTTCACAACATTTCTAATTATTAGAAGCCTACACCTCTACCCTTGGCCTGGGAAATATTTACAGAGGAATTCTTGGCCAAGAATCCATCCTTAAAGCTTTTTTCGCCACACAGGTGAAAGGCATAAATCCATACTTGGCAGGGATATTATAAATAACACAACTGCCCTCTTAAAAATAAGTAAGAAAATGCCGATTAAAATGTCAGTTCAGCAAAGCAAGTGTGCCTTCTGTGTCTTGGACTAATTTAGGGCTCAAAATCTTCTGAATGCCTTTCTGGACCCTTCAAAAAATTGCAGAGATTTCCGTCTTTGGTTTTTAAGTCATAGCATGTGTTATGGGGAATTTGAAGTACTTCTCCATGGCTCCTGCCTTCATCATACACAGGTCCTAGTGGTGGGGGCCAGGCCATAGTTTTTCTAGCCTTTAGCAAACAACAAAAAGGAAAATAAAGAAAGAATGGAATGGAAGATAAAGTAAAGGAGAGGAAAGGAAAGGAGAGAAAAGGAAAGGAAAGGGAAGGGGTAAAAAAAGAGTCCACATGTCTTACAACATGGTGAGCTCTTTGAATGTAAGTGCAAACAGAATGGCTGCCACATCTTCTAGTGTGCCATGTTCTTAGATGAAAGACCACAAATCTGTGTAAAGTATTGTCATTATAAAAATAACTCAATTTTCCTGTGGCTTAAAAAATATTCTTTGGGTTGCTGTTTGTAACTAATTTTTTTCTTCAAAAAAATATCCCCTATGTTTGACAGTCTTGTAAAATATTAAATCCTTAGTACTTTTCTTGGATAAAGAGAAGGGGAAGATGTTGAACAATGTTGTTGATAACATACAAGTCATGTTGGTGACACACTGAAGTAATGTGTAATTCATGCTATACAATCTAACTTCATGGTCTGTACCAAGAGGTTTTCTAATTGTACTTTCTCTTTATTTCTTTTGTGTTCAAGGAAATCCATATTTCTCTATTACCATAAATATATTATCATAGCCCATATACTTTGCATACACCTGGTCATTTTGCCCTCCTGCTTTTTTGTTTAAGCAGGAGGGAATGCACTTAATCAACACTTATACCTTATTCATGCTCTACTAAGAGTGAAACACAGGACATGTCACCTTCCCACTTCCTTGTGCACAAGGACCTTAACTTGACTGAGTTATGTGGAAATACATCATTTACTACCCAAAACTTCTATTGCATCTTGAGGAAACAGAGAATATAATATTATTTTAAAGAAGTTACTTGATAAAATCCTATTAAGCATTCTCTTGACTTTCATTCAATTATGTATTATATATGTACATACAGTCAATAAAATAAAGAACACAAATAATGGCTCTGTTTTTTCAGGCTGATGAGTCACTTCTCAGGAGCAGATGAGCTATGAAGGAAAAGGGATGTAGGTGGAGTAGCCCTTTCTCTAGTCTGTCAACTTGGACCAAGTCCCAGGCTCTTAGGGATCACTCCTGTCTGCTCCTGTGACTATAACTGGCTACGCTGTGTCCCTCTGCAAGGTGTCAGGTGCTTCCTAGAGGGATGAGGTAAAGACTAAACCACCCATGAGTTAGATTGTTCCAAAGCACTCTGGAATCACAACTTGAACATTATATTTTTAGTTAAAAGGTATAATGCAGTTTTTCATGTTCTTTCAAATAAGAGAAATAAAAATAGAGGTTTGGGGAAAACATTCAAGTATTTTAACAGGAGTCTTCTCCTAAATTTACTTTGGCCACCAAGCCAAAGCATTTTGACAGATTATTGGACTACAAACAGTGGTCCTGGAACCCATCAGCAGCCTCCCACCCATTCATTATATGATTCATTTTCATTTTTCCCTTCTTTTTTTTTTTTTCAAAATTTTATATTCTTTCCACACCCTTTCCTTGTTGCTTTTTCTTTGGATCATCTATACCTCTGCTCTCCTCCTCCATCTATTTATTTTTGTTAAAATTCACTGAATTGAGGTAGGAGGAACACTGTGAGTTCGAGGTCAGCCTGAGACTACATAGTGAGTTGCAGGTAAGCCTCAGCTAGAGCAAGACCCTACCTTGAAAAACAAAAACAAAAAAATTTAGTGACCCAAATAGATTTCCTCCTTCTTCCTCTTACTGCCTCTACTAACCTCTGAGTTTTTTTCTTTCTTTCCTCTTTCTTTTCTTTTCTTTTTTGAGGTAGAGTCTCACTATAGTCCAGGCTGAACTGAAATTCACTACATAGTTTCAGGATGGCCTTGAACTCATGGTGATCCCTGTACCTATGCCTCCCAACTTCTGGAATTAAAGGCGTGTGCTACCACACCCAGTTCTTTAGGTTCCTCTTTGACAAATCCTCCCACTTTGCCAGTGAACCTCCAGGCAATAACCTTAACTACGCTGTGAGAAAGTTCTCTAGAGAGCCCCTAATACTCTTCCAACTTCCAGTGTACCAGCCAACTCCTCTACCAATGAACTTTACTCTCAGCCCTCTAGTAATTTTTATTTCCTCTAAAATTCTAGGTCACCAGTGACTAGAATCACACAATTAGCATTTAATTAGTGTTTCTATATCTTTCACATCTCTTTTTTTTTCCAAGTGAATTGGCAACTACTGAAGGACAGGGACTGGTACACATAGCTCTTGGAAAACAATGTCTGAACATACCTAACAACAGTGAATGGCTTGAGCATGATGGGGCATATGCCTCTTGGAGATTAGGTCCTGATTCATTGGGAGATAACAGCACTTGGTGTCATGTGAGGTGTAGATTTTTCTGCTCTTTCACTCAGGAACATGGGAGGTACACTGGTACAAGAAGCTCATCAATAGAACATAGAACATTTGTCTTTCCGAGGTATTCCTACTGCCTTGTCCAATACCACATGGAAGCTAGGTTCCCAGTTCTAATTAAATGGGTAACAGAGCTCTGGGGAAAGCCCACTTCTTCCATGAATGCTCCAACTTGCCACTCAAGTTCATCTATGTCTGCAAGATGAGGCAGTTAGACAGATGACCTTTAAAAGCCAAGCAAAGAAAACATAGACTACAGACTGAGTAGACCTACATTTAGCTCTTCATCAGAATGTGTGATTGCTTGTCCTGCTGCCAATCTACTGTAAACACATTGTGTCCCGTTCAGAGGATTCTTATTCATAGATTCAGAGAAGGGTCAACCAAAAAGTATCTGAAGAGGATGTTATGGAATTCTAGGCACTGCCTTTATTGACTCTAGAACAATTTCCTTCCTGTAGACATAATATTTTAAAAACTTCTATTAGCAAATACTAATTTACATAAACATGCAGTCATCTTATAGGCTATAAAACACTAGTAGGAAAGATTTCAACCTTATTTATTTATCATTACTTATAATTTATGGTTACACTATAAAATACAAAGTAGACAAAAAACTAACTGAACTTTAGTATCAGAACGGGAACTATTTTCAAGTCTGGGAGGAGTAGGTAGAGAGGGGGTTCAAGTGTGCTAGACCAATGGACACTCCAACATTAGTGAAAACACTATGTTGGAGCTACAGTTTTCCTCAAAGTCAAGCAATCTCGGTGGTAGGGGGAAAGGGATCAAAATATCAAGGTGAGCATGCCATGAGCTTAAAGTATGCATCAGATTTATTGTAGCTGAGAAGAGTAAAAGCAACCATCACTAAGGAGGGTGTGTATAGGCTACATTCAGATGTCAAGAAGTCTGAAAATTATGTCATCAAGTCAGAAAATTTCCTGAGTAGATGATAAATAAAGGACACACTTAAAACAGAAAGGCTGAAAATCAGCCAAGGCCTCTAGAGAAATAGATCACTTGAGTGGTGGCACTATCCACCTCTGGTGAAGAGAGCTTGGCTAAAGATAGCAGGATGAATCAAGGTCACATGAAAAGAGCATGTAGAAAAGTCACTGACACAGGCTTGAAAGTATGGTGTCAGGGTGGGGCATCAAAAGGCACTCCAGGCTCAGACCTTTTCAGAGATAGAACAGGACTCACACCCATGTTAAAGAATAGCTGGGGCAGAGGGCTAAGACAGGAATGCAGAGCAAGATGCCAGGTTGCCATGCATCAGAAATGGGCACTGCTTAACTGCTAGAGCTGGAGCCACTGGCCAAATTCAATCAGAGAGCCTTCCAAGGGCCAGAATGACAGCCATATCAACTGGGGCAGTGATACTTTGGGTCTAGATATTCAAGTGACAATGACTCTAGATTTTTTGGATCCTCCTCAGAAGCCACATAACCATAAACATTTCACTTTTGTTCCTGCTTAGCCAACACATGTCTGACTTAAATAGTCACTATCCACAAATCGAAGCAAGGGTCTAATCATCAACCTGGACTGAGCACTAGTGTGCCTTCTCCCACAGGCAGAACTTGAGACACTGTGAAATAGTGGGGTCAGCAAGCTCTGTATACTGGGATGTATAAATGGCTTTGCTTCTGTGACCACAGCTGGGATCACACTCGAGCACTCTCTCACCAGTTTTGGGAACTTGATAAAACTGTCTTAATACCTTTGAACTCTTCTCATTTATAAAATAAGAAATACCTCTCCTACTAGGTTGCTGTGAGGTCTGCATAGATTATAGATGTTTGTAAAATACGTAGTGTGCTGTGCATTCAACTGTAGTCTAGAAATGGAAGTTATTCTTCTTACTATTTTTTGGTCTAAGTGTAATTTGTGGTATGTGGGCATACACATGCAGTGTACATAACTTTGTGCAGATATGTACAGAGTCCAGAGGAGAATATCAGATGCCCTCCTCTACCATTCTTCTACTTCATTTCACTGCGACAGGTTCTCTGACTAAACCCTGAGCTACCTGTTTTGGTTAGAGGCTGTCCTGTGAGCCCTAGCAATCCTCTTGTCCATGCTCCCTCAGTACTGAGGTTACAGGTGTGTGTAACCACAACCAGCTTTTTATGTGAAGGCTCAGGATCAAACTCAAGTTTGCATGTTTGCACAGTAAGCATTCACTGAGCGATCTCCCTAGCCCAAAGTTATTATTAATTCTTGGTTGTTTTCACCTGAAAACATTCATCTTTTAACAATCCCCTTTCCTTTAAAGAGAAAAAGAAAAAGCAACTGTGGTCTCAAATCCACAGCCCAACCAAGACAGGTGCCCTTATTGTGTTCCTCCTCAACATTAGTAGAGAAGTGAATTTAGTACTGCTACTCATAGCCAAAGGTCACACTTGCAAATTCTAAAAAGCAATGTGTACAATGGGACTGGACAATGATTACATAAAGGAACAGTTTGCAGAGCAGTGTTCCCAGCAGATTGGTTGTCCTTAAATGACACTCTATACTGAAGTCACCTTTCAGTCTGTCTCTCAGTAAGATGAGCCTTATCTAAATATGCCTCATATTTCTACGTGCTTCCTTCTATACTAATTCAATACAACTTGAAGGTAAGTGATGTAACCAGGAAAATATTACCCACCCTCATTGTACATGGCTGTGCCATCCCATAGCAAATGCCTGCCAAGAGAGTCTAGCAAACTTTTCCAACATATTTTGCCCAGACTGTGGGCCAAGTGGAAATTGAATGAAACAGATAAGGGTTGATGACTCAAGTTTCCAAACAAATTTCTAGTTAAACACAGCTTTAAAGGCTAATCACTAGACATGATCCACCAGAGCTAGAAATAGGGCCTGCATCACCGTCAACAGCTCTCTACACAGCAAATACTTGGAACCTTAGACACAAAACACAAAACTGTTCATAGAAGCTACTACCAGGGCAATGTGATGAATTTAAAAACACATGACATGGCTCAAGAGTAAAAATAAGCTACAGCTTACATACTGAACCCTGTTCAAATTAAGTTGCATTTTTTTGGATGGGGGGATTGATTGTGGTGCTGGGGATAGAAACTATTACCTGGCCATGCTAGACAAGCACTTCACTGGGAGCTATATCTCCAACCCCCACACTGGCTTTAAAACATGCCAAGATTACTAAATGCATACTTTAAGAGTATATATGAAGATATACATGAGAAAGAAAGGAATAATGGTTTGTGGGGAAAGGGGCAGGGAGAGGAATGAAACTCGGGAAAGGAATCCAGAAAGTTTCTATTGCACCAACCTATATATTCACACAAGGACCTATGGACCCCAGATGGATGACTGCCTTGCTGGTACTGTCTTGAAGCATGTGTGGTGTGCGTGCATGTTTTGAAATTCTTGATAACTGTTGCCTTTGAACTTGTATAAGTAGATGGTGTCTGGTAGAATTCGGGAGCACCCATGTAAATCAGAGGAGCAAGTGCCTTGTGTGCCTGCCACGATCCTTCTACTCCATCTAAGGTACTTGGAGCGCTCATGGCTAAGGGTTCTGGTGGCCATATGATGGATGAGCTGAGTGACATTCAGAGAACAAAGGCTGGAGAATTAGGATTGTTGAAAGCCCTTCTCCAAAAGACTCTGATTTCCATTCAAACTAGAACTCTTTTGAAATACAGAAAGAAGGCAAAAATATTTAAAGAAACACTAACAACCTAGAAAATTTATCACGTAACTTCTTATTCCTGTCACTTTCCCGTATTAGCCAACCACTATGTCAACAATGATAACACAGAAGAGATAAATAAGGAAGCCCAAATATATATATTTCTTTGCCTTTTAATTCTCCTTGGCTCATCAGTAGGCCAAAGGCAGAAGAGTACTAGCAGAATGCACATATATCAAGAAGTATAGTTTGGGGCTGGAGAGATGGCTTAGCGGTTAAGCGCTTGCCTGTGAAGCCTAAGGACCCCGGTTCGAGGCTCGGTTCCCCAGGTCCCACGTTAGCCAGATGCACAAGGGGGCGCACGTGTCTGGAATTCGTTTGCAGAGGCTGGAAGCCCTGGCGCGCCCATTCTCTCTCTCCCCCTCTATCTGTCTTTCTCTCTGTGTCTGTCTCTCTCAAATAAATAAAAAAAAAAAAAAGAAGTATAGTTTGTGCTGGAGAACACTTTCTGTGCAAGCATGAATGCTTGAGGAGGCATGATTCTGCAAGTTCGATCCCCAAGACCCACATAAATAGCTGTATGTTGCTGTACATATCTATAACCCCTCTCCCACAGAGACAAGAGACCTGAGACTAGCTGGAGCTCACAAGAAAGGAGCAAGATCTGGGTCTCGTAAGAGACCCTGGCCCAAATGAGAGTAGGTGGAAAAGGGAGAGAGTGGAATACCCAGCATTCCCTCCAGAACTGTGAGGACACATACACATGCACAGGGTAACACACATCACAATTTATATATACAACACAAACAAAAGAGAGAGAGAGAGAGAGAGAGAGAGAGAAGTAAAATATTTGAGTTTTATGTAAACTTTCTGCAGTTCTGGTAAAATAAACAAGTATGTACGTACACATAAATGCTATTGTTGCTATTGTTTGAAGATGGATTGTATTCCTCAAGAGTCTACTGTCATTAAAGATTTCTAGGGTGACACTACCTTGACTCCTGGCTGCAAATACAACTGTTCACTCTTACATGAGCCCCAACCATAGCTACCCATCATTTGCACAAAGTCCTCACCAGAACTGAACTGATGCAGGCACCATACTCTTGAAATCTTTTCTCTTTATAAGTCAGCTGCTTTGGGTATTTTGTGGTAATAAACCAAAGCTGACTAATACAATGAGTATGAAGAATTAGATCATTTCATGACTTTATATATGAATGCAATGTTCTTATATTTACATTTAAAAATACCTTTACATAATAGTCAAATAGTAAAACCTCATGTTAATAATTTTTTATATTTTTTTCTTTATTTAAAATAACAATAAATAGCAAATAAAGCACATCATAATGGGGAGAAGAAACAAGGAAAGGAAAATTTTATACTTGTATCTTTAAAGGCACTTTCCCTTCCTTTCAATAAGGGGTGCCACACTTTGATTCTCCACTGAGGCCTGCCAACTATGTAGCCAGCCCAAGGGAATGCTTCACAAATAACGTTCTCTCTAAAAAGAAGTTTGGCTTCTGATAGTCTAAAAAATAAAGACAAGCATGATGGCACAGACATATAATCTCAACACTTGGTAGGTACAGGCCTACCAGAAGATCAGGAGTTCACAGTCAGCCTAGACTACATAAGACCCTGTCTCAAAACAAAACAACAACAACAACAAAAAATTTACTTGGGCTGGAGGAAGTAGCTCAGTGGTTAAAGGCTCTTGTTTGTAAAACCTGATGGCCCAGGTTTGATTCCCCATTACCCATGTAAAGCCAGATGCACAAAACGGCACATGCGTCTGGAGTTCATTTGCAGTGGCAGAAGGCCTTGGCTTATCCATATTCACTCTCTCTCAAGTAAGTAATTAAAATCTTTAAAATTTTTAAATTAGTTAAAATAAATGCGTAGTCAATTGGAAATGCTTTTATTAGATGCATCTTCTAGCAAATATCTTGGAAAGTATAATTGTGATTATGTGGTTTGAAAAGAAAAAAAAAGTCCATGCTATCTTAAAGAGAGGGAAAACCCTGAATTGTAGATGTATACTTATTTCCTAACACCATGTGGTTATATTAATAACATTCTGTTAACATCCCACCCCAGCTCCCTGTGAAGCCTCTTTCTAGATTTGATTTCTCCCTCGTTCTTCTTCTAGGGATCCTCATTAGGACCTGAAGTCTCTGGTTTCAGCTTTATTTACCCTACTTATAGCAAGTGATAGCTTGAATATATGTCCCCTAATAGACAAACATGTTGTTAAAATTGAGTATACAGCTTCTGCACCTAGCAGGCAGATTCCTGGTACAGGGTGGGTGGGGCTGGCATCACTGGTGCATAGAGTACTTGAGTTCTGTGTGGGTTACCTGAATGTGCTTGCTTGTGGTTCTGGTGGTGATTTTTCTATCTGTATGGATTTAAGAAAGGGTTCTACATTCTTCTGCCATTATAGAAGTGCCTCCAGATCTGTAAGCCTAAAATAAATCCCATTTCTCCCATAAACTGTGGCTGGTTTAGAGATTCATTCCAGCAGCATGAAGCACACGACAACAGAAATTAGTACCAGAAGTGGGTTGCTGCTCTGTAATGAATCTGACCATGTGGATTTTGGTCTTTCAGAAATTTTGTTTTAGAGGAGTGTGCATGGACTTGGTACTTGCAATTGAAGATGCCTTCCAGAGTGATAAGCCAAGTCTTTTGGACTATTCTGGTAAAAGTTTAAAAATGCTAAGTATAGAGAAAATTGTATTTGGAGGCATTGTGTACAAACTTTCAAAAAGAACAGAAAGACTACAGAGAACTTTGTTGGAATTAGGCTACTGGCATAAGGGCTGGTGGCATTCTGCTGCTCATGCCCAGAGAGTTTGACCAAGGTTAAATCTGTAGCATTGTTATACTTGGCTAAAGATAGAGGACTGAGAAATGTAAGATTTAAAATTGGAAAAATTCAAATAAATTTAAAGTTACTAGCACAGAGAGCAGTTTTAGGATACTGAAGCTGCTATTATCAAATACAGTAACAATCATAAGAAAGATAGCTCAACTATTTTACATTAAAACAATGGGAAAATGCCTGAGGTGATTCCACTCCAGAAAGAATAAATGGCAAAAATATAAAGTCTTTAAAAATAAAATATCCCCAGAGCTGGACAGATGGCTTAGTGGTTAAAGTGCTTGCCTGCAAAGCCTAAGGACACTGGTTTGACTCCTCACTACCTACATAAAGCCAGATGCACCAAGTGGCACATGCATCTGGAGTTCATTTGTAGCAGCTGGAGACCCTGATGCATCCATTCTCTCTGCTTCTGTGTCTCCTCTCTATCTCTCTCTGCTTGCAACTAAATAATAATTTTTAAAAAAAATTTGAAAAAGAGAAAAAAAAGAATCTTGTCTTCAAGGTCACAATTTATTTCATCCCTGAATTAACATGGCTGTGTCCTGCTCATCTGGTGCTGGTTTCAGAAGCTTGAAAATGTGTTGAATGGGTCATAGAGTACACATAGTTCCAGGAGCCACTGCTGAGAAGCAACATGAAACAGGGTCTGATATTCTGACAAAGAGGCCAATAAAGCCATTAAAAGATGGACAATGATTTACATGGGGACCAGAAGATGCTTTGTTATTTTATTAACCACTTCCATAATTGTAAATAATATCCCATGGTAATTCCCCTCCTCCCCCCACTTTCCCCTTTGAAACTCCTCTCTCCATCAAATCCCCCCACCCTAGATCACTCTCTTTTTTTTTTATTTTTTAAACTATTTTGTTTAAATATTTTTTTTGTTCATTTTTAATTTATTTATTTGAGAGTGATAGACACAGATAGAAAGACAGATAGAGGGAGACAGAGAGAATAGGCAAGCCAGGGCTTCCAGCCACTGCAAAGGAACTCCAGACGCGTGTGCCCCCTTGTGCAACTGGCTAACGTGGGACGTGGGGAACTGAGCCTCGAACTGGGGTCCTTAGGCTTCACAGGCAAGCACTTAACCGCAAAGCCATCTCTCCAGCCCCAGATCACCCTCTTTTATTGTGATGTTCAAATCCTGTCCTCCTATTATGATGGTCTTATTTATGTAGGTACTCTCAGGCAATGTGAGGTCATGGATATACAGGCCATCTTGTGTCATGTTCTAAGGAGTCCTTATCCTTCCTTTGGCCTCTTCCACAATGGACCCTGAGCACTGGAAGGTGTGATAGAGATATTTTAGTGCTAAGCACTCCTCTGTCACTTCTCAGCACCATGGTGCCTTCAGAGTCATACCAAGGTCACTGCCTCAGCAATAGCCTGTAATATATTGGGGGTATCAGGGACCTCCCTGGCAAACAACACATTGGAAGGTATCCCATCCCTGGCACTGAAAATTTTCTAGTAACAATCTATGGCTTCTGAGTATTCCATTGTCTAAAAAAGTAGTTTTCCATATGACTGATTTATATCCTCTTAGAGTTTGATTAGCCCTCTCTTCACCTTTCCTTTACTCAATATCTTCCCCTACCCTCACTTGGGCCTTTTCACCTCCATTAATCTGTTCTTCTACTTACACATATACAATATCATCTTATTAAGTCCCTCCTTCCTTCCCTTTCTATTCACTTTATATCTCCTTTATAGCCTACTGGCCTTTGCTATTGAGTTTTCTTCCTACTCACATAGAAATCCAATCATTTGTACTAAGGATCCATACATGAGAGAGAACATGCATCGTTTGGCTTTCTGAGCCTGGGTTACTTCACTTAATATAATCCTTTCCAGATTCATCCATTTTTCTGCAAATTATATAAATTCATTTTTCCTTACCGCTGAGCAGAACGCCATTGTGTAAATGTGCCACATCTTCATTATCCACTCACCAATTGAGGGACATATAAACTGGTTCCATTTCCTAGCTATTGTGAATCAAGTGGCAATAAACATGATTGAGCAAGTATCTCTAAGGTAGTGAGACGAGTGCTTAGGATATATGACTAGGAATGGTATAGCTGGGTCATATGGTAGATCTATTTTTAGCTGCCTTAGGAACCTCCACATTGATTTCCAAATGGCTGGACCAGATTGCATCCCCACCAACAGTGTAGAGAAGGGTTCCTCTTTTTCCACATCTTCGCCAACATTTATGGTCATTTGTTTTCATGATGGTAGCCAATCTGACAGGACTGAGATGGAATCTCAATATAGTTTTAATCTGCATTTCCCTGATGACTAAGGATATAGAACATTTTTTCAGATGCTTATGTGCCATCCATATTTCTTCTTTTGAGAACTCTCTATTTAGCTCCATAGCCCATTTTTTAATTGGGTTGTTTGATTTCTTATTATTTAATTTCTTGAGTTCTTTGTATATTCTAGATATTAATCCTCTATCAGATGTATAGCTGGCAAAGATTTTTTTCCCCATTCTGTAGGTTGCCTCTTTGCTTTATTCACAGTGTGCTTTGCAGTGCAAAATCTTTGTAATTTTATGAGGTCCCAGTGGTAAATCTGGGGTTTTACTGCCTGAGAAATTGGGGTTATATTCAGAAAGTCTTTGCCAAGACCAATATGTGGAAGGGTTTCCCCTACTTTTTCCTCCAGCAGTTTCAGAGTTTCAGGTCTGATGTTAAGGTCTTTAATCCATTTGGACTTAATTCTTATGCACAGAGAGAGAAATGAATCTATTTTCATCCTTCTACAGATACATATCCAGTTTTCCCAGAACCATTTGCTAAAGAGGCTGTCTTTTCTCCATTGAGTATTTTTGGCATTTTTATCAAAGATCAGGTGGCTATAGCTACCCAGACTTACATCTGGGTCTCCTATTCTGTTCCATTGATCTACATATCTGCTTTTGTGCCAGTACCATGCTGTTTTTGTTACTATGGCTCTGTAGTATAGGTTAAAATCAGGTATGTTGATACCACCAGCCTTATTTTGTTATCGGTACTGTTTTACATATTCGAGATTTTTTTGTGATTCCAAATTAATTTTTGAATTTTTTCCATTTCCATGAAGAATGCCTTTGGAATTTTGATGGGGATGGCTTTAAATGTATAGATTGCTTTTGGTAAGATTGCCATTTTCACAATATTGATTCTTCTGATCCAGGAACAAGGAATGTTTTTTCCATTTCCGAGTATCTTCTGCAATTTCTCATTGAGTGTCTTATTAAAGTTTTCAATGTAGAGATCCTTTACATCCATGGTTAGGTTTATTCCAAGGTACTTTATTATTATTACTTTCTTTTGATGCAATTGTGGATGGGAATGATTCGCTGATTTCATCCTCTGTGTTTTTGTTGTTAGCATACAGGAAGGCTATTGATTTCTGTGTGTTTATTTTGTATCCTGCTACATGGCTATAGGTCTTTCTCAGCTCTAAAAGTTTGCTGGTAGAGTCTTTAGGTTCCTTTATATATAGAATCATGTCATCTGCAAATACTGATAACTTGATCTCTTCCTTTCTTTTTCTTTTTTTTTTTTAAAGATAGGACAGTTCATTTTTTAATGAGTCAGAAATGAAAAGGGTTCTGGACAATGTCAAATTCCACTCACCATAATGCTATAGTTATACATTAAATATAATTACTATCTATACATATGCAAAAATATAAAGTTCTATCCCATGCAACAAAAGCCTTTATAGAAACCATTTTAAAATTAAGTAGAACTTCTCAACACCAACATGTGAGGTTTAGTCCTTCTGAAGGTTTCTGCAAAGGTTTTAAACCAAAATGTTAAACTGTTTCCTTTCTGCCACTCCCAAAGTTAACTCTACTTGGTACAAAACAGAAACTGATAGTGTCATCACGTACTATTTAAATAACATGGTTTTTCCTGTATTTAAGACTTGCTTTGTATCCTAATATGTGGTCTATCTTAGAGAATGTTCCATGTGCTGCTAGAAAGAATGTGTATTTTGCAGCATTTGGATGAAATGTCCTATATATATATCTGTTAGGTCCATTTGTTCTATGACCTCATTTAATCCAGATGCATCTCTATTATTTGCTTGGATGACCTGTCAGTTGATGAGAGTCATGTGTTGAAGTCACCCACGACAGTTATGTTTGTTGTTATCTGTGACCTTAGTTCTAATACTTTTTTTTTTTGTTTGTTTGATGAAGTTGGGAGCCCCCATGTTAGGTACATATATGTTTAGGATTGTAAAATCCTCTTATTGGAGTATGCCTTTTATCAATGTAAAGTGACCTCCCTTATCTTTCCTAACTAATGTGGGACTGAAGGCTACCTTGTAGTTCTTCCAGTTTTACCTTTTTTCTCTTGTATTAACTAGTATTTGAGTATGGTCCCTCCCCCCCAAGGTTCCTTATATGTATGCTTTTCTGTCTCTTCAGCGTGTAGGATCCTTTCATGTATTTTCTGTAGAGCTGGTTTTGTCTCAAATATTCCTTTAGCCTGCTATTGTGGTGGAATGTCCTTATTTCTCTGTCTATTTAAATGGATAGCTTTGCAGCTAAAGTAACCTTGGTTGACAGTTGTTATCTTTCAGAACTTGATATACATCATTACAAGCCCTTCTGGCTTTTAAAGTTTGTGTTGAGTAATCTGCTGTGATCCTGACTGGCTTGCCTTTGCATATGACTTGATTTTTCTTTCTAACTGCTTTCAATATATTTTCTTTGGTTTGTACGTTTGGTAGTCTTATTATAATATGGCAAGGAGAGGTGCTTTCCACGTTTTGTCTGGTTGGTATTCTAAAGGCTTCCTGTATTTGCATTGGCCTCTCTTTCCCAATTTGGGGGAAGTTTTCTTCTATGATTTTGTTGAAAATGCCTACTATGCCTTTGGAGTGAAATTATTCTCCTTCTACTATACCCTGAATTCTTTTGTTTGATCTTTTCATAGTGTCCTGATGAAATTCCCATTCATAGTTTCCTATTAGTTTGTCTTTGTCTTTGTTGAACTGTATTACATCTGCCATCTGGTCTTCTAGTTTAGATGTTCTGTTCTCTCCATCATCTATTCTACTGGTGAGATTTTCTACATAGTTTTTTATTTCCCTGACTGTATTCTTCATTGCTAGTATTTCTGACTGGTTTTTCTTTATTATTTCTATTTCCTTATTTATGTCTTGTATTGACCTCCTTGTTTCATTAAATTGGTTTCCTTCATCTTCTTTGATTCCATCTTTGATTCATTTTATTTCCTCTTTGATTCTTTGAACATATTTATAATCATTCTTTTGAAATCTTTCTCAGGCATTTCCTCTAAATCAGTCTCACTGGAGGTCATTTCTGATGCATTAATACCTTTTGGTGGATTTATATTGTCCTGTTTTTTTGTGTTTTTGTATTTCTTGTATTATAATGTAGAGATTTTTGCATCTTGGATTAATTTAATGCTTGGATTTTCTTTTTTTATAATTTTTTTTCTGTTTATTTATTTATTTATTTATTTGAGAGCGATAGAGAGAGAATGAGGCCAATACAGAGAGAGAGAGAAATTGGGTGCACCGGGGCTTCCAGCCACAGCAAATGAACTCCAGACGCATGCACCCCCTTGTGCTTCTGGCTAATGTGGGTCCTAGGGAGTCGAGCCTCGAACCGGGGTCCTTAGGCTTCACAGGCAAGTGCTTAACCGCTAAGGCTTCTCTCCAGCCCAATGCTTGGATTTTCTAATTAATGCAGTATTTTTAGATGTATAAATCAATATGATGTTATATATCTTCAGAGTAGGAACTTAAGATGCTAGGTGTGGCTCTTAATACTCTCAGAGTATCCACAAAAGTGACCCTATGTGTTGGGTTTGCCTGCTCTGAGAGTATTCAAGAAGGCTGAGTGGAACAAAATACAGGCAAATTCTAAAATTTAAGTAAACAATGTACACTTACAATGAATGACAGCACAGAGTATTCATGCAGGAATAGGCATTAGGACAATCAGATCCTCTAACAAAGTCAAAGTCCCTAAGATTGTGTGTTGCTCCACACCCTTAATCCTGTCAACTAGATTTCTGGTCTGTAGAGATTTCCAAGTCAGCTTGTGAGAAAGTGAGACCCTTCCCCAGTGAAGGACAGAAGAGGAAACAAAGGCACTATAAATCAGAAAGCAACAAATGCCAAGCCCAAAATATAGCTTATTTAAGAATGGCCAATCTGACCATCTAACAGATTTAAAATATAATTTACCCTGACATGGAAGGTGTAATTAGTACTTCCAATTCAAGCCTATATACCAGGCTTATTTGGCAGGTACTGACCTGGTATAATCCCAGTTACCTTTTGGGTTGGCTTTGGTCTCAATTATGCTTTGTGCATACTTGGGTCCCTCTTCTGCTACACTGTGGGCTCACATAGGCTGGCTGGGTCAGTGGGTCACTACTCTGATCACCTGTCCTGGGTGCAATGTAGGTGAGCTCCCTTCTCCAGGTCTCTGGTACTTGTTGGCACTTGTGCTGGTGGTGGGGAAGGGGAGGCTGTGGATGGTGGTTGAAGTTCTCCCACTGGTCCTGTCGACCCTCTTCCTCACTACCTGTTCCATTGGTCCCTGCTATCCTCCCTTCCTTGGGTTAGCCAGGAGGCTAGTGTGAGTGGAGAAATCCCTCACCTGTCACTTCTTGCAGCTCAGGCTGAGCCCTGTGGCTGTGGCCATGGGGACCTGGTATGGCTGCTGCTGGAGCTGCTTCTGCCTGCTTCTGCCCACTTCTATGGTCTCTAGATGTTCTGAACCTCACTTTTTAGTATAAGAGTGTAGGCTGCTTTGGTGTGATTCCTATACTGCCATCTTAACAGGATGTCCTTGATGGCTTTTTTTTCCTGAAGATATTTTAAGTATACCAGGACTGTGCAAGTGCTATCATGAAGAACTGGTTGGCTCAGGATGGATGTTTTCCCTGGCTACTCAGCCTAGCTGGAGTGTACGAATTGAAAAAAATCCAGAGATTTGTCACTGGTCACTTGTTATGGATGTTAGACTTAAGCTACAGGTTTTTGCCTAATGGTTATTGATTTTTATATTGGTCCAGTCTTTCCTTGTTATGCCTTATAACAACAGAAATGTATACTCTATGAAATTATATGTTAAAAGTATATAACTTGTTTTGATTTTACAAGATACAATATAGCAATAGTCTGAAGGTTAACAAAGACTTTGGGACCTTATGACTGCATACAATTTACAATGTTAGATGGTCATAGTCCATTAGTGGCCAGGGGCAGAATGTGGTAGTTTAAATATATGTCCCCTAGAGCTTCGGTCCCTAATAGACAGACTTCTGCTACAGGGTAGGGGAGGTGTGTCATTGGGAGGGGACCTGAATTCCAGCCTAAAGGCATGCAGAGTGCTTGAGTGCTGCATGGATTCCCAGAGTGCTTGCTTGTGGTGCAGGTGGTGACTTTTCTCTCTGTGTGGATTTGGTAAAGGGGATCCAGGTTCTTCTATCATTATAGAACTCTCCCAATTTGTAAGCCCAAAATAAATCCCATTTCTCCCATAAACTGTGTTTGGTTTAGAGGTCCATCCTAGCAGCATGGAGATGAGTACAACAGAGTATTTCACAATCCTGCTTTGAATGGCTCAAAAGTCCAAGACACATGAGACATCCAAGATCAATGCTTTGAAACATTACATGTTCTCTAAGTCACACATGGCTCTGGCATACTCTTATTCCTGCCCACCCAAGTCTGGTGAGTCTCATTACATCTGATACATCTCAGTATGAAGGAAGATGAAGTCACCTGCTGCCTCTACACTGCTTTCCTGGGGAAATGAGAGACCCAAGGCTACCTAGTTCTAGGTCTTTGGGTAATTTACATTAATGGATCTTGGGAATTACTGATTTTCTTGAACTGTTCTAACCACCCTGGGGATTATCTGTTCACATAGCTTTGGAATTTTCCTTAATAATAAATCCTCAAATTAGTGGTCACTGTCCATAGGCCAATTTCCAGAGTATTTTGCCTGTCAAGATGCAAAATAGCCAGGGGAGCACAGGTTGAGAAAACAAGAAGGATTTCTACTTTAAACATATTACTGTCCAGCCACTCATTCTCCTGCCTGGTCTGATGTAATAGTTTTGATTTTTTTCTTTTCTTTTCTTTTCTTTTCTTTCTTTCTTTCTTTCTTTTTTTCTGAGGTAGGGTCTCATTCTAGCCCAGGCTGACCTGGAATTCACTATGGAGTCTCAGGGTGGCCTTGAACTCATGCCGATCCTCCTATCTCTGCCTCCCGAGTGCTGGGATTAAAGGCGTGCGCCACCACACCCGGCAGTTTTGATTTTTTGACATGGTTGAAACAATAACTTAAATTACCCAGCCACAGGAAAGTTAATGCAGGAGCACCTAAGAAGCCAGGTCCACACACAAACATTCAGTACTGGGAGCACTCTCCACAGCACCCAGCTCAATGGCTACCTTCAGTCTGAGGTGTTGGGAAGGGGAGCAGTGAGCTATGTTGGCTAAAGGGCCAGCTGTCTCCCAGTCCCACAGTCAGAACAATAAACTCTTGCTGCAAGAACAGGAGGTAAATTTTATCACTTTTAATATTCATAAAATCTGGGGTAGGAAAGTCGGGAGAATGACTTGGAGACATTATTTTCTTTTCCTTTGCAAGTCACAGAGAACTGGTCTGCTTCTGTGTGGACTAGTGAGGCTGACATTGAAGTGACCTCTGAAAGCAAACACCCCAGTGAAACTGTTATGTAAACTGAAGTGACTAGACATTCCAGTCCACAGCGGCTACAGTAATGACAGCTTGGCACCTGGAAAGAGAGAGTACGTCTGAGCAAAAAGGAGATGGGGAACAAATCCTCTCTGATTTTACTGTAAGGGATAGATAAGATTTTCTAAGGAAAGGAGATTTAAAATAGTTCAAGTGTTTAGAGAAAGAATTTATAAACTTGATAAGTGGTAACAGGAACACATTGTTGCTTCAAATCTAAATGCTAAGAATGAAATTCAATCAAAACCGCAGGCAGCAGACTGCAGAGCATATAATATAATATGGACTAATGTGTCATTAGCTCATGTGCACCACAATGAGATTAGCTTCCACCAGCATCATAATCAGATCTTGGCTTGCTGCTGGGTTGGAGCTATGTCCAGCAGACCTAGAGCCAAAAGTCTGATGTCTTTCATTCCAACCTTCTGAGTGATTTAGTGAAAGTACCTTCTAGAAAAGAAAACCCTGAATTTATAAACTGATTATGAATCATGCAGCCCATCAAAACTCTTTAAGTACATACTTAAAAAAATACAGTTGCAACTTTGGTGACAGTTATGCTGGTTTTTTAATTTTAAAAAAATGAACTTTATTTAAAGACCAGAGATTTAACTTGTAAAGCTCATATATTTGGTGTGCTTTACATCCAAAATTTGCTTTTTCAAATTAATTGCTTTTTAAAATATCCTCTAAGTTAATGAACTGGTTGAAACTATCAACAACTTCTAAGGCTTTTTCTTAAACAATCTAAAATACTCCTTTTTGTAAGTGACTTCACTGGTGTTAGTTAACATTTTTAATGAAATAATAAGCTTTATTTGTAAAATTCAAAATTCAGTTTACAGATGCCAGGAGGCCTGGGCAGAATCATCAGAGAGGAGCCCTGTGTTCCCTTGGTGCATGGAAGTTAATAGGATTAAGGCTTGAAGAATTGAATAAAACCCTGAGCGGGTTAAGATGGATGGATCACATTTCAGGGATCCCATTTCATAATGCTCATGTCCCACATTTCACAAAATAAAACACGCTGGTGAGCTCATTTAAATGATTCTTTGGGAATACATTGATTTTGAAAACTTGAAAGGGAGCGAGTGTCCATTTCCTCTCTGGAGCCATATGGCTCCTTGTGTACCTGACCTGTCTCACTTCCCTGTCTCCCTACTTCACAGCCAGCTGTGGTTTCCTGCTATAGTCCAGTTACATGGAGAAGAAAGCAGAGATTTTTGTGCTCAGAGGAGTACTGTGTGTAAACTAATAATTTCTTACTTCCCCACTGGCCCTGATCTATAAACATAGCAAATCTAGGCTAAAATACCAAAGACTAGCTATCTTTCTCCAGACTGTGCACTGAGGCTGGGGTTTCCTGCCTTCTTCTATCAAGGTGGTAATTATCAAGCATGCTCTGTGGTTGAAAATGTTTGGCATTCCTGTCTAGCAGTAGCACACATTGTTTAGAATAGATTTTTACATAGGAGTTCCAACATCTGTCTGTGCTAGGTCATATTTCTCTGAGAATCTAGGCATACAGTCTCTAGATATATGCAGCTGTCTCAGATTAAATCAGAATGGTTTCTTGCATTATAGTGACAACAAAGGGTCAAGTTTAAAGTTAAGATTATATGAAGAAGCCTAAGAATGGTAAGCAGAAGTCATTAATACTGTATAAAACTCAAGTGATGTTACCAATTAGAGTGTGCTTAGAGGCTGTTTAGGCACTACCCTAGCAAAGAGTCATTAATTAGTAATTTCTAAAGTAAGTATGTCTCAGGACTAAAATGGGGCATTTCAGTTTCATTATGGGTTCTTTTCCATTGTGAATCCTCTTTTACAGAAGCCCAGGCCACTTGAATTGAAGTGTTCATTCAATGAAAGCTGAACATGAAGCAGCAAAGTAACATAATGTCAAATTTTGGAAAGGAAGTTGAAAGGAATTAAAACAAGCTATGATGATCTTAACAAAGACACAAAACCTGTTACTAGGAAGAATTGTTTGGTCAAATTTCCTGTTTTGTTTTTTTTTCCTAAGTTTTGATTTGCTTTCAACATGTCCCCAGTGCATGCTTTGTTGTTGATCACTAATGTTTCTCCATGTGAAATCCTGAAATGTCCTCTTAGACATCTTATTTAAAGAGCTCCCAAACAGCCAGGCATGGTGGTGAATGCCTTTAAGCCAAGCACTTGGAAGGCAGAGGTAGGAGGATCATTGTGAGTTCTAGGCCACCCTGAAGCTATGTAGTGAATTCCAGGTCAGCCTGGACTAGAGTGAAACCCTACCTCGAAAAACAAACAAACAAACAAACAAAAGCAAAAATGATCTGCCAAGCAACATAGATTTTCTCTTCTTTGGATTGTGGTCCCCAGCATAGCTGAGGTGACAAGCTATGGATCTAAACAATTGAGAGTTAGTATGAGACACCAGACAATAGCTAATGTGTGGGTTAACAGTCATAAAATGAAGGTTGCATAAAATCTCTCTTTAACCTTAAGCAATTTTAGTACAAGATTCCAGAAATAACCATGAATATTATAAGGTACATCAAATCAAAGCCACATAAATGTCACTGGGGATCTTTGTTTTATTTTCTTTGTTTAAAGAAAAGTTTCCTCTGCAAAGACGTGATTCTAACAGCAATCTACTATAAAATGAAAATCACTGAATCCTAACATTGTACATGAAATGTAGGAAAATAAAAATTCCTCCCTTGGGAAAGAAACATAAAACATTAACATTTCTCTAAGTATTTTATAAATTGTGCTGCTTTATTAAACACATATCATTAGTAGTCTCTTCTATTACTGACAGCACTTTTCATAATGGCCTTTACATGTTTAAATAAATGGCTCCTGAAAATGTGCATTTATATTATATAAATAAAATCTTAATTAATATAAGCATACCCAGACATAAACTTTTTAGAAATGTCAGCCTAAAACTTTCCAATGTAAATAAATCCTCCTATGAATGGTCCAGAAAGGCAATTTTAATGCATTTTGATCCCTCAAAAGCTCAGAGATTCACAGGCACAATTCAGTATGAGAAACCAAGGCAGCTTTGATGAAGACAGAATCCTTCATTCATGTAAAAGGATACTCCAGTGAAAGCCAGTAGAAGGACAGTGTGGGGACCAGCTCAGGCTGTGTAGCCATTTCCTATTTCTATTATTATTCCATTGCAATCTGTTCAGTTATTTGTTCTTCTGCTTACTGTTTATCTCTCAACCTTAAATTGTAATTTTCCTGACAATAAAAAGCATATTTGCCTAGTTTTCTGAACTCTCTCTAACAAAACCATGGCACTGGGTATGGAGAAGAGGCACAGAGGAGGTCATTTAAGAATTCATGAGTGAGGTAAGGTTAACATTAAGACTTATTTCAGTGTAGCTCCCTTCACTCCAGTTGGTCTGTGTATCAAGAGTGCCTAGTTATTTTCCCACTTCCACATGAGTATCATGAGTATACAGCTGCCTAGAATAAAGACGGGACTTTCTAGCTTCCCTTGCAGCTAAGCGACAATGAGTTTGAACTCATAACATGGAAGCAAATTTCTGCAGCAGCTTTGAGAAACTTTCTTGGAAGATAGCCAGTAAAAGCTATTCACCTTTTCTTCCTCCTTTCTGCTATCTGGAATGTGCATTTAACTGTTGGAGCTCTAAAAGCCACTGTGGACTGTGAACTGACCTTAAACATGAAAATCAGAGGCAGAATGGTAGTCTATTGGGAAAGAAAAGGCCTGGTTTCCCTGCCACTATAGAGTCTCACTCTACCTGACCTTTTGAATTCAACTTTTGCATAGGAAAGGAAGTAAGCTCCTATTCCACTTGCCATTATTATTTTGATTTTACAGTCCTATGTAACCAAACCAAACTTACTGTTACATTTTAAAAACAAACTGTAAAACAGGCCATAAAGATTGTGGGCATATCTTTTAAAATCTATTATTTAATAAATAAGCCAAGAACCCTTCCCTGTGACTGGTCAAGTATTTGTAAGCACAATATTTTGTCCCCAGAATTAATCTAGATACTGAGAGAGAACATAAAGTTCAAGTGGAATTGTCCTTAAGAAGTTAATGACTTAGCCAGGCATGATGGCACACACTTGTAATCCAAGCACTGGGAGTGGGAGAGATAAGGCAGCAGGATAGTAAGTTTGAGGCCATTCTGGATTACATAGTGAGTTCCAGGCCAACCTCAGCTACATAATGAGACACTGTGTCAAAAAAAAGAAAAAAAAAATACTAAGTCAAGGATTAACCAGTGAAAAGGGAAATGTGGAAGCAGCCCATCCTCTCTCCAGCACACATATTCCTGGGAAACAAAGCAGCAGGAACAAAGTGCCCTGTGATTGCAATTACAGAAAGCTCAGCAACCAGAGGCAGTAAAGATGGGGCTTCTTCCGTAAGGCCCAAGGGAAGAGCTGGCCGCTGAGCTGCTCTTGAAGGTGCAACAGAACCTGGAGGCAGTGGAACTGGCAAGGTGTCTCCAGGACGGGAGCCAGCATCAGGGAAACCACTGTTTCAGGAACGAGCACAAGCATGTTCAAGAAGCCTGTTAGAGGTCAACCAGATGTGTGGCCTCTGCAAAGAGAACCCTCCCTTTCCTCTGAATAGTCTCTCAGCCTTGAAAGGAGTCCACATTCAGGATGGCTTACCTCAAGACTCAGACCACAGTGAGAGGAGTCTTCTCTCTAGGTTCTCCCTAATGGGCATCTAATGCATGCCTGATGTTGCTTGACTCCTCTCAGCCTTACCCTGCTTTTCTTTAGGGATCCTGACCAGAGAGACTAGTGTGACAGATAGAAATGGGTTTCTTGCTATGTCACAGGCTCATCTGAAGTCAAGGTGTCTGAACTAGAACTGTTAAATAAAGGTGGCATGTTCAGTCTCCTGTGTTGAGGAAGAGTTATAAAGAATGGAATGAGCAGCCACTGCCTCCAGAGAAGACACCAGGGAATTTTATTACTCATCAGCTAACCACAATCACAGGATAAGGAAGAAACTTTCCTAGTAAGTTCCCTTTCAGCTGCTTCCCATAAAGCCAATGTTGAATGTTTTAAAATCTTGCCAAACACCTTTGAGTTACGGAAAGCCTTGGGTAGTTTGATGAGACTCATGGGTACTGTCTTCATTGCAGGACTTCGTGGGAAGAGTAGGCACTTGAGCACTGAGCAGCCCAGATAAGGTCAGTTAAAAGGAAGAATCACTATGGACCTGGGTGGGTCCGGATCTACTGCTGGGTAATAAACACATATCAAGTTAGAAACAATGAGTCAAATCTGTGAGGTCTGGTCTAAGACAGATGAAACCAAACTTGACTTTTTATAGAACAGAGCCTTTTTAAAATGGCTCACAGGAACTGCTCCCTGCACAGCCTGATGAGGCAGTAGTGTAGAGGCCAAGTATGAGAAGGTCTGGAATTTGTTGTTGGCCTTCATTTCTTTAGTTACAGATGTGAGAGATGAGTTAGAGACTGTGTGCCTAATAGTTGCTATGGCTCCAACAATGCCCATGCCAGAGTCAGAGAGTATGTTTTTCTCTTTGTCTTTTCTCTCTTTACCCATCACCGTCTCTCCATATGCCCCCAATCATATTAATGTGCCAATTAATAAACGGCCATCCAAGCACACTCTCCTCCAAAGCGTGGTCAATTTCATGCTTGTCTGGTGACAGCAGCAGCTGCTGCTCGCCTCAAACCACATCCTTCCCCTTCGTCATGAGGCTTCGTTCCTGGCCACAAACTGCCTTGGCCAGAGCTCTCCCTACGTCAGCTTCTACCAGAAACTGCCACCCATATGCAGACTTCTAGTTCATCAGGCTCTCTGAAGCAAATCCAGCCAGCCAGAGCAGACTCCAGGTGGTTAGGACCAAAGCATATCCTAGCATCTTGGTACAACACAGAAAAACTCTAGTCTGAATGTCTCTGATTTATATAGGCACACTGATGCCTTGAGACATCCACTTACTTCACCTGGACTGGCCATAGGTAGAACCCAAGTTCCTGACACAGAAACTACCTGTGGTTTTTGAAGGTAGGATCTCAGTCTAGCCCAGGCTGACCTGGAATTCACTATGTAGTCTCAGGGTGGTATTGAACTCACTGTAATACTTGTACCTCTGCCTTCCAAGTGCTGGAATTGAAGGTATTGCTTTGTGCCTGGTGCCATGCAAGTGGAGTCTCACACTTAACATACAGACCAAAATGAACTCAGAATCTTCACTTGAGGTGAGGGGCTGGGGAGAAAGGAGGAAGGGAGGAAGGGAAATTGGGTAGGAGCACCCTTCCAGGATAGAGAAAACTTTATCCTGAAGCCATAGGTTGTTGCAGTTAAATCTCAGTGCCAGGGATCAGTTGCCTCCTCAAGTAGGTTGTTGACCAGGGAGGCCCATGAGGCCCTACAAACAATGCAGGCTATTGCCAGTACTTTTGGTTATTCACCAGAACTGCATGGTAAGACCCTATTGTGAAAATACCACAGACTGTGGTCACAGACCACTGAGGAAATGATGCTGGAACTGAGCTAAAGCCATCTCCATGCTGGCTAGCTGTCATAGCACTAGAAAACACTATGCCTGCTTCTGGGGGAGAAAATCATCAATAGACTTAACAAACAGTGGGTCCAGAAAGCCACATAACCAACCAGCCAGGCAAGGAGTGCCTATAGGTGTAATAATAATAGTGGCACTTAAGTTATGAGGGTAACCAACTGCTCTCTGACTGGATGTGAGCCCAGCTCAGTTAGAGGGAATTCATGCCTGGTACTGAAGACCAAGGCAAAATCTATGGCTTAAGACAGACCACAGGGGGACACTACCTCTGTTCTTGGGCTAAATGGAAAGTTACTGAGGGAGGGTTGGAGTTTGAATGGTGGCAGTGGTGGCTGTTGACAGGCTCCCTTGGTTGCCACCTGAGACCCATAATATGGAGAGGAGAAGGGAGGAAGAAGAAGAGAAGACTGTGCATCCAGATGTGGTTAGTCACAACCGACTGGGCCATTTGGTTCCTGACGAGGCCAGTGGCAAGGGAAGAAAAGCTGATCCAGCCATGGGGAGATCAGGTGTATGCACAAGAAGTAGGCTGGAGCCTCAGCAGGGCTGGGCTGGGCTGCAAGGTACAAACTAGCATCCTCAGTGGAGGGTGGGCTATATGCTGGGCTTGGAATCTTGTTGTGGAGTCCTGGAAAGTATCAGGTACCAGGTATGAAGAGGTATGTCCTGGGGTCACTGGCACCCAGCATGCAGGTGATGGCCCAGGAGTAATGCTTATCCTCAGAAGAGGAGGATGCGGGAGTGAGGTGCTGGGGGATCCGCTCAGCAGGAGCCTCAAAACATCCTCCTAGCAAGCTAGTGGTTTGGGCCTTCTTTCTTTGTGGGAGAAGGAAGAGTCCCTGGAGTGTGAATAGTGGGATCAGAGATGGAGGTGAGTGCTGTCACCTGGCTTGGCAAGGAACAGGCATTGTGCTGGGCAGGTTAGAGAAGTCTGATGAAGTGAACCCTCCAAATTTTCCTTGTGCAAATGGGCAGGGTGCCCGATCAGGTCAGAAGAAAGGGTGAATGGACAAGCAGGGACACAGTGGGATTACAGTGGGAGAGGGAGAGGCAGCCCCCACAGACATATACTTCTGACCCCAGAGAGAGCAGCAGTTATCATGCTTAGGGGTCCCTCCTACCCATGAGAGCTATTACCTTCATATTTACCTGAATAAAATCTTCCTTCATTTACTTCTCTTCCACCTTTCCAATTCTTTATTGGGCTGAGAAAAATCTGAAGATCCCAAAACTTATGTCCTGGGGTCATCATGCCCACTTATAAAATGCTCTCTAAATGTTTATGCCTTGTGATTAATGTTGTTCTCACTTTTGGTTAGAGAAGCTTTGTTTTACAGAGAGCAGTGAGTACTGGTAAGACCCAAGATTCAAGCAGATGATGGAAAGATAAAGTCCAGTGCTAAGCCCTGGAGAGTGAGTCATCTCTACTATATCCACCATGGCTCAGGGAACATTGCAGAGCAGGTGGCAGACAGAATATTAGTGCTGCCCTCACTGCTGGCCAAAGAAGTTTCTCTATGGAGATGGCAGCAGACATTGAGGAGGTTCAAGATCATTCAAGCTTAAAATAAGAGTGTGGAGAACTCAACACTAAATGACACATCTTCATCATGCCCTCCAAGGCTCAGGGACCATTGCAGAAGAGAGGGCAGAAAGCCACTGAGTAGAAAGGAATACTTTGGGGCACTGTCCCCTGAACATGAAGCAACTGGTATGTTCATAACTCACGGTTGTCAGAACCCCAACAAGATCTGCACTGTTCTGAGCCCATCCACATTTTGACTTGGAGGATAGAGGAGAACAAAATGGAGAAAGGACTACTTGGAAGGAATATAGTGGAATGGGGATAGAGGAGGAAGGACACAAAAAAGCAACAGGACAGGAATATGATCAAGTTACAGCATGTTCATATATTAAAGTTCTCAATTGAAAAAGTTTAAAAAAGAGATTGGCTGAGTGTTGTGGGGAATACCTCTAATTCCAGCATTTAGAAGGCAGAGGTAGGAAGATCAAGTTGAAAGCCAGTCTGGGGTTACAGAGTGATTTCCAGGTCCATCTGGGCTAAAGAGAGAGCCTAAAAGCAAACAAAAATAATGTAAAAAACAAATCAACCTTCTTTCCTTCCCACCTACCTTAGTCAATGGAGTCCCCAACCAGGTAGTTTGTTATCCTATAAGTTTGTAGGCTTGCCATTTCCTTCCTCCCCAGCACTCTGGCAATAAGGCTCACAAGTCTCGCATTCTCTGGGGTATACATTATTTACTTTCACCCTGTTCCAATCTATCTTATCCTCATCTCTTGACTATTGCGTCATGTCTGATTTTCCCATTTCATCTCCACTGCCCTGACTCAGTATACCTGCCAGATGCCAGAGCAATCTGATAAAACAAACCAAATCATGTCATACCCATGCCACCCCTTGCCCCACAGTTACTTAAGCCCACTGGTCAGGAGAAAGCTCAGATTTCTAAGTAAAACACATTGTGCTTCATATGATACCTGAGGATGTTACCCTAATCTCCTGAGGCTATCCAGGAACTGCCTACACAAGCCCAGATTGGTCTCAAATCCATAGCAATCACCCTGCCTTAGCATCCTAGTGCTACACTAATGCTTAATTTCCAACAAAGTTCCAAGATTCTTCTCATGAGCACAAAAGTCTCTGCTTTACATTCTTAACCTAACTGGTATCCCACCACCCTTCAGACCTCATCCCTTCTTCATACAGACCTTCCTCATGACCCTATAAAAAGCCTCTCTTTTCATCTAGTACTTCTCCTGTGGCATATTTACCAGTTTGTAGGATTATATTTTTGAGACTATTTAAGAACCATTTCTCTAATCACACTCTAAACTCCATGAAGACAGACATAATATTTATTTGTTCACCACTGTAGACATAGGATTTAGTGTCAGTCACATAGTATATAGTAAATAAATATTTGTTAAATTTATCAATGAGTTTACTGAGAACTCAGGTATAATAACTCCAATCAGCCAGATGAGCAAACAAAAGCCTACAGAATAAAAGCAACTTGCCCCAACTCTGGAGCCATTAAGTATGTATGGAGGAATTTTAGCACAGGTTAGTTAACCTCAGATCCCATGGGCTTCTTTCTTAACATGATCAGATTAGATCAGGAACTGGGAAGATTTAAGTCTTGATGTTTAGTTGATTTATTTGGAGTAAATGGAATTTGACAGGCTGGATAATGATACTCCAAAGATATCCACATCCTAATACCTGGCACCTGGGAACATTGCCTTACATGACAGGTGAAAAAGAAAGGAAAAAAGAAAGCTTGTGGGTTTATGCACATGTGATTAAGTAGAAGACCTTGAGTTAGTCACACTTTTCTGGATTTATCAGAGTGGGCCCTAAATGCAATCACATGTATACTTCTGAGAGAAGCTAAGGGACAGTCCATGGGGGTATGATGACAGGGCAGAGATTCAAAGATTATCTTAACTCAGGAAGCTAAAAATAAACTGCTATGGTCTGGCAATATCTGATGTATAAACAACAGGGATTTATTCCTTACAATTCTGGAGGTTACCAGTCTGAGGGCAGCACAGTCTGGTTATTGTGAGAGGCCCCCTGGTTACTGAACACCTTCTTGTGTCCTCACAAGGAGAGCAGAGACAGAGGAAACAAGTGCTCTCAGTCTATTTTACTAATTCCATTGTGGAGGGACCCTCACTCAGGACTTAATTGCATCCTAGAGTGCTGGGCTAGGAAATCATGAGGAGGCACACAAACATTTAGCTCATACCAAAGATGCTAGCTTTGAAGACTAGAGTGATGCAGCCACAAGCCAAGGAATACCAGCTGCCCCCAGAAACTAAAAAAGGCAAGAAACATGGTTGTCCCCTACCTAGATCGTTGAGAGGAAAAGTGTCCCTTCCTTAATTTCTATACCTTAATTTCACACTACTCCTACTGACTGCAAATATCTGGCCTCCAAAGATATAAAGGAATCAATTTCCATTGCTTTAAGCCACCAAGTTTGAGGTAATTTGTTACAGCAGACGTGGGAAACTAATATAGAATCCATAACATTATTAGGCTAAAACAGCACTTTCCATCTGGAAAGGTTTAGTTCCTCCCTACTTCCCCTGCCTACATTCCACACACAGTGCTCAGCCTCAGATAAACATGCACCTCTGTCCTTAGCACCACTGCGAGGGTACATTCTGGAAGCCAAGAATTGGCTCACACACAAAGCAGAAAACTAAGAGGTAAAACAATGTAACAAACTACTAGAACTAAAACTTATCCTTTTCAAACTAAAGCTAAAACTTTTTAGATTAGGGATAAGGGCTGGAGAGATGGCTTAGCAGTTTAAGACACTTGCCTGAGAAGCCTAATAACCCAGGTTCAATTCCACAGTTACCCACTGTGGTGGTTTGATTCAGGTGTCCCCCATAAACTTAGGTGTTCTGAATGTTAGGTTCCCATCTGACAGAGATTTGGAGGGACTATATTGTTGGGGGCAGGCTTATGGGTGTTATAGCCAGTTTCCCCATGCTAGTGTTTGGCACACTCTTCTATTGCTATGGTCCACCTTATGTTGGCCAGGGGGTGATATCCACCCTCTGTTTGTGTTGTCATTTTTTCCTGCCATCATGAAGCTTCCCCCTTGAGCCTGTAAGCCAAAATAAACCTCTTTTTTTTTTTTTTTTACCCCCACAAGCTGCTCTTGGTTGGGTGATTTCTACCAGCAATACAAACCTAACTGCAACACCCACATAGGCCAGATGCACAAGGTAGCTCATGGGTCTGGAATTTGCTTGCAGTGGCTAGAGGCCCTGGTGCACCCATCCTCATCCACTCAAATAAATAAAAATATTTAATAAAGACAAAAAAATGGCTAGAACAATTCTAAGTTCATGTCTTACCAAAATTACCTAAAAACCAACACAAACAATGTGCTAACATTGCTTCCAAAATGTTTTTGAACCCACAGATGTGCTTTTTTAACCTTTTTTAATACAATTTTTAAAACTACAGAAAATAACTGCTTTAAAGTAGCCAAGGAATCACATTTCATGAAATTGGAAGCCTTGTACTCTGAAATGCATCATTCATTCTAACTTTGAACCACAATTCTGCCTCATATTTTAGCGTCTGAATTTAGCAAACTGACAACTCATGCTGCTTTTAAGATAATCTGTAATTTCATAAGATGTCCTAGAAATATAAATTTTCAGTGACTTAAGAGCCTAAGAAGTCAAATAGTGTTTATGAGATGAGACACACCATGAAGAGCACACTTAATGGACTTTATATTCCCACTCCAAGACAGAAGGAAAGCCTCTGGCCACAGCAGCCATCTTGCTATTACTTCACTCAGCTTCCAGATGGGAAAAGGATATTAAGTTGTTAGAGGTTAATCCTTCCAACAGAAATCAGAAAATTTCAAAGCTGTTGTCCATATGGCTCTACTGTTTAAAATGAACTCACACACGAGAATTCACTGCAGTTAAGGTATAGCTGAAGGGGTACTGGAGAGATTGCTCAGTAGTTAAGGCACTTGCTTGCAAAGCTTGATGGTCTGGGTTCAATTCCCTAGTGGTCATGTAAAGCCAGATGCAGAAAGTGGAGGTTGCATCTAGAGTTAATTTGCAGTGGCAAAATGCCCTGGTACACCTTCTCTCTCACTCTCCCTCTCCTTGCAAATAAATAAAAATATTTTTAATAAAAAGATATAATTGAAGAAATGACTACTATAAGAACTGCCATGAAGCACATCATGAGAAGAACTGCATGAGGAATGGAAAGAGGACATAGTATTGACACTCAAGCGAGGTTGTAGAGAGTGTGATGGTTTACAAAAACTGTCAACTTGACAGGACCTACCTAGAATCATCTGTGAGTGATTACCTAGATTAGGCCAACCCCTGGGTGGGCCTGTGATCAATTATGCTAATTAGATTGAGGTGGGGAGACCCTTCCTTAACTATGAGCAGCACTATTCCATGGGTTGGAGTCCTGGACTATATAAAAAGGAGAAGAGCTGGCTGAGCAGCAGCATTCATTGCTTTCTGCTTCCTTGAATGAGGACTGAATGTGACCAGCTGCCTCAAGTTCCTGCTGCTATGCCTTCCCTGCCATGATGGACTATAACCTGGAACTGTGAGCTGAAATAAACCCTTCCTCCCTTAATCCAACTTTTGTCATGTATTTTGTTGCAGCTAGGAGAAGGGAACTGATAGAGGGGGAAAATATGTTAACATAAAAAAATCTTCTGAGCAATGAAGTTTCTCAGAGTATCCAGAGCAGCTATTATGTTACCATAATAGTTGAAAGCAGGAAAGATTATGAGGTACAAATGATTCATTTATAGATGAGGAACAGACCAATAACTTAGGTCACTTCCAGAAGGAAGTGGTCAAGCCCTACTGGAACTGGGGGACCCATTTAGACTCTTCTAGTATTGTCAGCAATGCCTCTAATTTTATTTCATTATACTATCTACCAGATAAGGAGCTGGAGAGATAGATGGCTTAGTGATTAAGGCATTTGCCTAAAAAGCCAAAGGATCCTGGTTCGATTCTCCAGGACCCATGTAAGCCAGATGCACAAGGGGGTACATGCATCTGGAGTTCATTTTCAGTGGCTGGAGGCCCTGGCATGCCCATTCTCTCTCTCTCTCTCTCTCTCTCTCTCTCTCTCTCTCTCTCTCTCTCATAAATAAATAAAATATATATTAAAAAACTGTCTACCAGATAAAATAATGATGAGCTACTAAGCCATCACCTGAGCTCTAAAATTGTTTTAAATAATGATTTATATCAGTAAGAAAAATGTTAAGTGTTTAGCTAGTATGTATATGTATGTGAACACATATACATATAACTATTTGTTATATGTATACTGACAAATAATGCAAGTGGTTTCTCCATGTAATTTCTTTCTTGACTTTCTATTTCTTCTCAATTAGAAAACCCTCACTCAATGGAAAAGACTGTCAGAAGAGGCTACAAGTATCAGTGCCTCTGTCAGATATGCCTGGATAATCAGAATTAACCAGCCTAGAAATTATGAGTTGGATTCTCACCAAGGACCTATTCTGGCACTTGGTAAAATGAACCCATGGGAAGCACTAGATTCAAGAGCTAGGTTGTAATGAATGTTCCATAAAGGAACAGTACAACAAACAGGCACCCACTCCACTTTTTGGTTATGCTTGGCAAGCACCTTACAGCATTAAAACATGGTTTTAAAACATAGCCTGCAATATGCCATCGATTTTTTTCCCTGTGACTCATTAGTATGAATCCATTCATTCAGCAGCTGTTAGAGGTTGATGACACCACTAGGTAGTAGGGATAGTGATGGATTGGTTTGTTTTCTGTATCTATGTGCTGAAGACTAGTCCCAGCTGTCAACAATGTAGGAGCTGTAGAACTTTAAGTGGCAGGGCCCAGGGGAGATCTTTAGGTCACCTAGGGTCCTACCCTTGGAAGAGAGTAGAGAGAGGACAGTAAAAGACTAAACTCAGGCCAATCCAGCTTTCTTATTTTCTGTTCAACATATGACCAACTGCTTACACATACTCCTTATATTACCATGTTCCATGATGAAATGCAGTCACAATGGCCCACATCAGAAATGAGCTCAGGGAATTGTCATGCCCTTGAATTTTTGCCAAGTACACAAGCCTATATTTTCATAAGTACTTTGCTTCAGTAATTTTGTTATAGCAGCAAAATACTGACTAAAATACACAAGAAAACAGGGTCCCATACCTCACAGATTTATAAAATAATAGGAATTCTTATACTTAGTATTAAATAGTTTAATAGTCATCCTTGAAATAGCACATGGCCTGAAAAAGCCACCTAGATAATAGAAATGCCCTTAACCAACATGAGTAGTATCAAGAAGACAGCTTTTTTTTTTCTTTTTTCTTTTTTGGTTTTTTGAGGTAGGGTCTACTCTAGTTCAGGCTAAGGTGGAATTTACTATGTAGTCTCAGGGTAGCCTCTCGAACTCACTGCGATCCTCCTACCTCTGCCTCCTGAGTGCTAGAATTAAAGACATGCGCCACCACACCCAGCATTTTAAGAAGACAGCTTTTGCGCCGGGCGTGGTGGCACATGCCTTTAATCCCAGCACTCGGGAGGCAGAGGTAGGAGGATCTCTGTGAGTTCGAGGCCACCCTGAGACTCCATAGTGAATTCCAGGTCAGCCTGGGCTAGAGTGAAACCCTATCTCGAAAACCCCCCTCATAAAAAAGACAGCTTTTAAACTCATATCACATTCCCAAATACCTTGTGGCACACATTTGCCACTGCAACACTGCTTGCTAGTCATTTTCTTCATTTTAGAAGCTATGTGACAGTTCTCACTAGTTTATTTCAACTGTAATCAAAGTCAAGAGACACAGTGTACACTATCATCCCTTCTCCAAAATCAAATAATGCTACTAGGTTCCACTCTAGTTCAACTCATTTCATTCACATAGCAATGCCCTTTGTCCTTTTTTTTTAAATAAATATTTTTTATATTATTTTTTGTTCATTTTTTATTTATTTATTTGAGAGCGACAGACACAGAGAGAAAGACAGAGGGAGAGAGAGAGAATGGGCGCACCAGGGCTTCCAGCCGCTGCAAGCGAACTCCAGACACGTGCGCCCCCTTGTGCATCTGGCTAACGTGGGACCTGGGGAACCGAGCCTCGAACCGGGGTCCTTAGGCTTCACAGGCAAGCGCTTAACTGCTAAGCCATCTCTCCAGCCCCCCTTTGTCCTTTTTTATCTGGTGCAACTGACCCCAACTTACCATTTTCATTCTCTTTCATGGCTTACAATATAATATTCATTAACAAAACCTAATCAAACATTCTTCCCTCATGACATAGGTTTTTGTAGAACAAAGACTGATGAAGTAATTCTCTCAGAAAAGTACTATACATTTGACAAGAGTTGATTGGTCACTGGTTTAACCCCAGTGTGGAGTAAAAGATTTGCTATCCTGTCTTTTAGACAGGATATGGTTGTTGTACATATGACCTCACACACAGCTGTGGTTACCTGCACAAGATCTGCGTAAGAGTGAGCCAGTCAACATTCCATCACAGATTGAGGAAGGGATTCTATGGTCACACACATCCCTGAGGAGCAATGGTTTCTGGGGTAGTGGGAGACATTTTCTTTAGTGGTGTAGACCATGCTACAGTAGGCCCATGTTTAGTGATAAGTTGCCCATTCTTTGGTAAATAACGCCTCACCCATGCGCACGAAAGTAACCCTAATTTACACTCGGTAGAACCTACACACAAAAAGACATCAAAGTAGAAGTGGAGCTAGTTCGAAAGGAGGGATTCAGCAGGCATGGCTAGGGAATCAGAAGAGATAATAGAGGCAAATATAAGAATATATACATACATAAAATTGTCAAAAATAAATAAAAGATCCACTGGTGTGTAAACACAACTGGCCCACCAGTCTTACCTAACTGACAAGGTCTAGGCCAATGGCAGACACTGTCTCAAAAAGGGTAAGATTCCTGAGAACAACACACAAGGTTGTCCTCTGGCCTCCACATACACATGCACATACATATAAATAAAAATAACAGAAACGCTTCAATAATGTCATGCTACTACATGACATAAAGGACAGTACACACAGAAACAGACCTGAAGGTTGTTGGCTCAGTGAATTTAATTTCAGGGGTCTGGGGAGTTGACTCAGTGGTTAAAGCACTTGTTTGCAAAGCCTATTGGCTGAGGTTCAATTCCCCATGCAGGCTGCAAAGCAGATTGGGTGTTTGTTTACAGCAGCAAGAGACTGGTTTATGTGTGCACATACATGCAAATAAATAATTTTTAAAAAATCAAAAATAAATCTAATTTCAGGAATAGTCATACCTTTTTCCTCTTTTGGCTACTTGACTTAAACCATCCTACTAAAGGAATTATTCATTCCTTGGTTATAAGTATATACCTTATATTTAAACTAGACCAGTACTCACTCTGGATAGTTTGATGTTTACAAGTTTTACTATTTACCTAATTCATCCTAATTCTATTTTTGCCCTCCACCATTGAGCCATTCTTTTGAATTGCAATGCAGTTACTATGATAAGTGAAAACTTGCATGAATAATAATGACAGGTAATGTGAGAAAATGCTAGCTAAAACAAGCTATTCTCAGAGATTGAAAAGCCAAGGTGGTCATTCCAGCACAAATACAGTCTTTAAGAAGATAAACATTACTGTGAGTAGGCTTGTGTGAAATTCATAATATTATTTCTAACTTTTAAAATGTTCCTCAGTAAAATGACACCATTTATCTTTCCTTTGAAGCTGCCCAAGCACCTGCTCACCCATGGGCCTTGGCGATCGATAGGCCGCACTGAGGAAGCATGCGCTCAGTTTTACAGCTTGCCTTAGGTCCAAAGTCACCACCAGTTCAGACCCCTGTTGTCTGTAGCCATACCACCTCGAACTTCCCAATCTCATCAGATTCTGTTGTCAACTCAACCTGAACTTCAAAGAGCAAACTCCATCTTCACTCCTCTATCTAGCTGGCTACCCTCCTGTCACCCTCATATATTCCTCAAGTCAGGAAGTATGCTGTATATAGCCTGTGATAACACTGAATTAGTATCAAATCCCACCACTGTTTTTATGAGGTACAGTTTTCAATGAGACAGCTTTACCAAAGTTAAGAGCTATGCTGCCTTGCCTCCACCCCAAGTTGAACCAGTCAGAGAACATGGGGCTGAACACTTAGTGATAGTAGTGTGTAGACAAGTAAGCATCGCTGCTCAGTCATGATGCCTGCTGGGACCACCTCGATCTGGGACAATTATGTCTCTCATCAGGGTTACTGTGAGATTCTCTGGACCTCATGGCACCTACCAATACTGGCTCCTTTCTATCTACTACTGCCATCACAGATCTCAATATGCATTATTCTTCATGTCTTTCCCCCAGGCTGGTTCCTCACTCCATCCAAGACAGTTTCTCAACTGACTGTACCCCTGGAATCACTGAGGCCTTTTAAGTACCAATGTCAGGCCGCATATCAGATTGCCTCCTGGAGATAGGAACCAAGCAACATTGTTGTTACAAAACAAACAAAGCAGCAATATATATATCTCAGTGAAATACAGAGAAATGCCTACTATAGGACACTGGAGATGCCCCATAGACCTGGGGAAGGCTTCTTAACTGTAATGAAATGAGTTTTGAGGTCTGCAGGGTCCATCCAGACCAAAGGGTCAGAGCAGAATATGTCTTATTAGAAACATCAAAAAAAAAAAAAAAAAAAAAGAAACATCCACTTAACTTTCATTATTGTCACTGTCACACACATTTCTGTTATGTGTGTTTGGCCAGTGAGGACATTGCTTTCCACCTTTCTAATATAATGATACACACAGATGTACACACATAAATCTACCTTCTCTGACTAAACACAAAGGCCCCTTATGGCAAGAGTAATGGCCATTGACTCTGATAGCTCCTGTCCCTCTTGACCATCTGAGAAGACATTTATATCTCAGCAAACCTGCAAAATACTTGAAAAAATACCAGACACACCTCAAGGATGTTGAGAAAGGAAACTGTCTAGTGGCCTAAATCATCTCACTCTCTCATACGATGACAAGCTGACAAGCACGGGGCTCGTGACTCAGCCACAGGATGCTGGCTATAGATCTCAGGCTAGCATTATGTTGCTAGACATCTATCCAGATTTGATGAGACTGGAGGAGGAAGAGCGTGCTCTTCCTTGTGTGTCTACTTCTCTCACTGAAGAAAAGGTTCTCAGGAGCCTGAAGACAGTTCTTCTCATATTTCCTTCCAGCTGAATTTTGGGGACATTATTGTTGACTTAGATGAGACCTATAAAACTGCAGAAAGGATATGTCTTCTCTGTGACATATGGGGAGGAGCAGACAACCAAATAATATCAAGCCTCTTTCAGCAAGGAGGAGGGTAGCAGTAGGGGCTTGCCCAGCTACTCGTAGGGGCTAGGCCATGTTACAAAAGGGCTGTATGAGACAGGAGGCTCACTGGCCAGCAGTCTAGCCTAATTGGTGATCTCCAGGCTAAAGAGAAACCCAGTCTCAAAAAAGGTGGGTAATGTTGGGCATGGTGGTGCATGCCTTGAATCCCAACAGCAGGAGGTAGAGGCAGGAGGATTGTTGTGAGTTTGAAGCCAGCCTGGAGCCACAGAATGAGGTCAGTCTGTGCTAAAATGAGACTCTATCTCAAAAAATAAATAAATAAATAAATAAAATAAAAATAAAAAAGCAGGGTAGGAGCATGCTTGAGGGTGTTCTCTGGCCTCCACATGCATGCACAGGCACCACCGACCTACACACCAAACACATGCACCCCCACACACAAATGAACATACAACTAGCCTTAGAAAAAGACAGGGTGTTTTCAAAGAGTAAGCCTTCTACAAAATAATGTTAAATAAAATTTTGAGGTTTTAGTTTTCAGGTCAAAACATACTTCATCTTTTTTTGTATTCCCCACTTTAATTTTAGCATGCATGAACTGAAGATGCATCTCAATAGTCAATGTTTACTCTTACTTTAGTAATGCTGTCTTCCTCTCCCTCAGGGTGTAGTTAACTTGGCAGGGCATTTCCAGCAGAAAGAAATGACAGCAGGCACAGGCAGCCAGCACCAGGGCTCTGTGCTCTGTTATCCACCAAACAGACTGATGAGGTGCTCTCCTCACTGAGACCCTGAAGAGGAACTCAAGGACTAATTGCCTTCTGTCTCCCCTGGTGCCTATGGCCAAATCATTCTATCAACTGTAGACATGGCTGAAGAACAATTTGAGCATGATGTTAAAGACAACATGGTATGTCCCCAGTTGAGCAGGGGTTTAGAGTAAACATCACCTTGATTCAGTTTCAGCACCAAGTAAAGAACTGGAAATTTAAGGATACCCTGGGTATATCATTAATTTTCTGGGTGCTATGGGTGGCAACTGAAACAGCCTGGGATCCCCTTCATCTGCTAATAGATATCAACTGTCCCTCACATGTCAATGGATATTAAAGTAATTTGAGATGGTCTCAGTTCCAACATACCTCACATTTTTCTCCCACTCATATCTGTTTCCTTTTTGCCACACATGAAGGCTCCACTCTCCCTTTAATGATTTGACGTATTCAAGAAATCACTTACTCGCCTGGCACCTGACAGTTCTGCTTCATTACTTTTTGAATTAGTTTCATTTTCCAGGCTTCTAGAAGAATATACTCAACTTCAGACTCGATGTTAGAAAGTTGAGTGGCACAGAAAAGCAAAGCTTCCTTAGTCCATTATAATGATCCCTGACTCTCTTGCTCCCAGGTATTCTCCATGGGGCCACTGGACTTGTGGCTACATCACAAACTGGTTCCTCTCACAGCTGTTATCTACCAGTGGTTTCCCCATATGCACAAAATAAGATCCATATACCTGAGGTGGGTGAGGAAGTTCTCCAGCTCCCCCCCCCAGCACCTTTTAGTCAAGTCTACCCTGGCCTCTTGTACCAGGAGCCTACATGTGACAGTAAGGGGGAGTTACCATATTTGAGGAGGTAAAGCAAACAGTAAAAGAGGATAAGCTCTAGCAATTATAAAGTTTTTTGGTTCCTGGAAGGAGTCGGTGTCTGACAGAGAAAGGGCGGGGAGGATCAAACTCTAGCTTCATACCTACTAACCTAGCTGAACCCACTCCTGTAAAGGTGGGTGCACTGCTACTCTTATTCCATATCCCCAATTCCCATTCCTCTTTTCTGCAGTTACCTGATAAACTTCTCTGCTCCTTTCTCACCAGCAGCTTCCTCTTTACCTGTGTCATTTTACCAGCAGACTAGTGAGCTGGGTGGACCCTCCACATGTCTACTGACTTCACAGCCTTCTCCAGTACCTTCCCCATTTCTCTAAGTTGGACTCTCTAAGTTTTCTGCACATCATTCCTCGAATTTCTCGCCTCGCCATTCTCTCCTTAACTCTAATGCTATTTTTTTGGTTCATAATTCTATGAAAATTGCTCTTTTCAAGGACACCAGCAAACCAATTTTACAGTCTATCTCTGCCCTCATACATATAACTTCTCAGCAGCTGACATGTCTGGCCTCTCAGTTTCTACACCTCCTCTACTGCTTTCATGACAGGATCTCCATGATAAATCTCGAATGTAACTTTAGATAACAGAAGTATGTCCCTCAACATACACCTCCAGCCATGGACTTCCTCTAGAACCCCAGTAACATGTCCATGTAGACATTTCAAACTTAACCAACTTAAAACTAACTTTGACTTTCTCCTAAAAATTTAGTCTTTCCCCATCATCCCTATCTCAAGTCAAATGACACTAACATCATGTTTAGGCCACAAATCTTGAAAATGTTCTTGATTCCTTGTTTTCTCACACCCTACACACAACCTACCCCTATACCCCCAAAACTCTTTTAACATATTTCACATTGGAACAGTTACTACCTCTCTCACTACTACCACTGTTCTCTAAGCTTCTATCAACATTCACTCATGGCTTCTTCCTTGACATTCTGAGTTGTTATATTCCTACCTGTCCCTTTCTTCTCTCTCCCATTCCCCCAAATCAAGGATCTGTTCAGCAGAACCAGATCATGTTACTTGCTCCACAGAGCTGCCAAATGGTTCTTCACAGTCACTCAGACTAAAAACTCAGAAAGCCACATATCACTGGGTCCTCAGCAACCTCTCCAATTTCATGGCCTTCTAATTTTTCCCTCCCTCACTTCATACTAGCTCTTTTATTACCTGACAACATGTCACATTATTGCTTGTCTGGTTTGTATGTCTACATATTTATCTGGCACATGTGTGTGTGTGCATGCATGTGTGTGTATGTGTGTGTGTGTGTGTGTGCGCGCACAGAGCATGTGTGGAGTGATGTCTGTGCACATGCTACATGGGAAGGCCAGAGAAGAACATCAAGTGTCTTTCTTGATCATTCATTTGAGTGTTCTTCTTGAGACAAAGTCTCTCACTCAACCTGAAGCTACAGTTTTCTAACAGCAAGCTCCAATGTTTCTCTTGTCTCTACCCTCTATAGGAAAGGGATACAGATGTGTGTGGCCACATCCAACTTTCTATGTGAGTTCTGGGGAATTGAACACAGATGATCTCAGGCATTCTCAGGCTTGCATGACAAATTCTCTTACCCAATGAGCCTTCTCTCCACCCTCTATCTGTTTTATTTTCTCTCTATCCTAACAGAAATTAAGCTCCATTCTGGGATGGACTTCATCTTTTGTGAGCACCTGCAATAGTGCTTGGTACATTATAGGTGTTCAATAAATATTTATTCATTGTCAAGCTAAACGAATACATTCTTAAATGTCTTTGGTTTTCCTCTTGGCTCACTGACTGCTTCAGGTAACTTGCATCCTGGCCTAACAGACTTCATACCATGCCACCAGAACTCCACTCCTAGTAACTCCTGTGGTCTGCTCCAACCTCCAGCAGCCTGATAAGCAGATCTATCTGCATCCTGAGAACATGAGGTCTTCTAAGGCTCAGATTCTAAGTTTGTTCTGAATCCTCAGTGCTGAGAGATTTTGGCATAAAATAGCTAGTCAATAAACATCTGTAGATTTAAATAATCTACTAGGTTTGGCCAAGTAGCTCCATGAAGAAGAATAAACAGTGGATACAGTTAGATGACACAGTAATTTCATCTAGGCTTATTCAGACATTATTGTTTTCTGCATCATAGACTTCAGTAATGGGGGAAAAAAAACCCTAACACTGAGACACGTATAAGAAGATAGAAATGTATATCTGATGGACCAAAAAAATGCAAATGCTACAGTTTGAGTTGTTAAAGAAATAAAATAATATTTTTCTTCCTAAATACAAATAGAATGTTCAAGAGCCATAACCATTATAATACTCTTAGACAAGATGAAAAGGAGGTTTGGTTAAATCAAGTGAGTTTTGTCTGTAATATCCCTTGGCATGTTGGTTTGAAAGTCTCAAGGACATTCTATTATATATCTAGTTCCCAGCCAATCCAGAAGGCTGAAGACAAAAACATGGTGATATGAACACACTGACTACCCCTTGTCTGTTTTGCCTGTTCTAGATGACAGTTTCTGTGCTCAGCATTCAGGCTGCAAGCAAGAATGAAGACAACACTAAGGGTCAGAGAGAGGCAGCCACAGAGCATTCCAGTAAAGTATGAAAAGGTCAGTAATATAAACAGAGTCCACCGTGGCTGGAGGCTGAGTGATCAAAGACAGGCTGCAGTGGCTGAAATTCCTAGTGTGACTTTTCAAGGGTGAGCAGAGACTGTGGGCAACAGAGTAAGGTGGGAAACAAGAAGGGGTGTCTAGGCAAAGGGAACAAGGTGAGAAAAGGAACAGAGGCATTACAGTTCAGAGCACAGAGGATTCTCGAGGGATAAGAAGTCAGTGTTTCTGCTGGGCAGCACACAGCAGAGGTATCGGCAGAGGAGACAGAAGGGGTTGCCTGTCATGGTAAGATGGCAAGCCAATTGAGTTGTTTCTCTGGCATTTTGATAACCAGGCTCGCATCAGATAAGGATAAGTGACAGCAGCACAGAAAAATAATGTGAGGGGGCCAAAGCCTGAGGCAGGGAAGCCAAGGGGTTGCTTTCTCAAAGGGAAGGGTGAGGTGACACATGCTCTAACCAGGAAGCACCTGCAGAAAGAAGAGGAGTAGAATCATTTCAGGGACACTTCAGAGGGAAAGTAAGCATGCCTGATGACTGATGAATGTAGCAAATGGGAGGTCAGCAAAAGTTCAGGCTGACATGGAGGTCAGCACCACTAACCAACATAGAAGGGTTCAAGGGTGAGAGGAAGGTGATAGTTATGAAAAGATGGCTGGCTGTACCAGTGGTACCTCACCTCAACCTACAGTGTGGCTACTGAGGCTCTGTAAAGCATGCTGTTTTCCAGAGCCAAACAAGGAGATAGTGGATAGCGGGTGCAGCCAGGGCCTCTCTGCAGAAACCCAGGGACACTGCTTCTCCAGCAACTGTGCATACATACTGTCTGCACCAAACCAAGGACAAATCAAATAAGGCAGGGGACTGATACCTCTAATGCTATGAAGAACTAGTTTCCTAGCAGTACATATTTTTGGCATATAAGTCTGGATGGAGGCAAGTGTAGAATATTTTTTGTTTTATTTTGTTTTTGTTTGTTTTTCAAGATAGGGTCTTGCTGTAGCCCAGGATGACCTAGAATTCACTCTGTAGTCTCAGGGTAACCTCGAACTCACAGCAATCCTACTAGGTGTGTACCACCAAGCCTGGCCAAGCATGGAAATTTTGAAGATTTCAACATTGTATTACCGCTTATGTTGATGATGATGATTTCCTCTTCTTCCTTCTCTTCCTCCCCGTCCTCCTTCTGTTGGGGCAGGGTCTCAAACTGGCTTAGATTGCTGTGGCACAGGCTGGTCTTCAACTCAGCCTTGTGAGTGACCGGATTGTAGGCAGGAGTCACCATGCCCAGCTCTCATTTTTTTGTAATGATTATTTCCATGTATGTATGCCAAAGGTTTCCATTGGATTAATCAGTTTTGTTCTTTTAATAGTTTATTATCTTTATGTGTATGTTTATGTGTGTGTTAGAACTGGTGTATATGTGGACGTCAGAAGACAATTCCAGGTGTTGTTCCTTGACTTACAACTTATGTGAGACAGGGTCTGTTATTGTTTACCACTGCATATGCTAGGCTAGTTGACCCACAAGCTTTAGTATTCTCCTGTCTCCACCTTCCATCTTGCAACAGAAGGGCTGGGATTACAGAGGCTTGTATCATGTCTGGCTTTACATGAGTTTGAGGATTCAAAACGGTTTTCCTTGTAGGACTTTATGGTATTCAGCTAGTCCGATTTCCACATGTATAATGAAATACCTGAGATGATTGACATGAAAAAAAGAAAGTTTTATTTTGGTTTACAGTTCTACATGCTCACAAATGTGTCACTATCTAAAGAAAATGGTATTTGTGTACAATGGAACTTTATTCTACCTTGAAAAGGATGAAATTCTGTCACATGTGGCAACATGGATGGGATTGAAGGACTATGTTAAGGCATAGGAGGATGACTCTTGCATGCTTTCATTCACGCACAGAAACTAAAATCTGATCTCATAGAAGTAGAGAGTAGAACAGGGCTACCAGGAGCATCAAAGTTTGAGGAAAGTGAAGGAATAACAAAGGGTTGGTTAATTAGCACAAAAATACAGAAAAGAGGATTGATTAAGTTCTAGTATTCTGTAGCACTATAGGCTTACTATAGTCAAAAATTAATTGTATTTTTTAAATCTGTAAGAAAAGAAGATTTAAGGTACTGGAGAGATGGCTCAACAGTTAAGGCTTTGCTTGTAAAGTCTTCCAGCCAGTGTTCAATTCCTCATTACCCACATAAAGCCAGATGCACAGAGTGGCACATATGTCTGGAGTTTTTTTGCCATGGCAGGAAGTTTTGTCATACCTATCCTCCCACCCTCTCACAAACAAATAAATATTTTTTAAAAAGAATTAGGTGTAGAACGATACAAAGAATTGAAGTAATGCATGTTCTTTTGTAAAAATTTAATTTAATTCATTTATTTATTTGATAGTGAGCAATAAAGAACAGATAGAATAGGTACACCAAGGCCTCCAGCCACTGCAAATGTGCAAATGACCTCCAGATGTGTACACCACCTTGTCATCCGGCTTTGTGTAGGTACTAGGGAATTGAACTCTGGTCCTTGGGCTTTGCAGTCAAGTGCCATAAGTGCTGAGCCATCTTTCCAGCCTAACTACACTTATTTAATCATTACACAGTGCACACGTGTATCAAACTATCACTGTATCCGATAAATATACACGAAGAAATAAAATTGTAATTTACTCCTATACTCCTAGAACTAATAAGTGAGCAATAAGATCATAGAATGCAGTTCACAAAAATGAATCATATTTCTATATATCAACTATGGAAAGTAGTAACCAAATGTTTGAAAGAATATCAGTTAGAGCAACTCTAAAAATTAAATACTCAAGTATTTATAATAAAACACAGATAGAATATATATGCTGTAAACTATGAACACTAATAAAGAATCAAACAATTTAAAAAAGGGAAGACATACTCATGAATTAGAGAACTTGAAATAAAGACTCAATAATACAGCTGCCAACTCTTACAAAGTATCTCAAGATTTAATGATATGCAATATATTCCATCATAATTATTTTCATATAGAAAAATGAAATTTACATAAGAAAACAAAATAACAAGACTAACAAATATAATTTTTAAAAGAATATGCAATGACATCTCATTACATACCTAATAGAATGGCTAAATTTTAAAAATTGACAAATACCAAATGCTGGCCAGAACACAGAGTAAAAGGAACATATAGTTCATTGCTGATGGAAATGCAATAGTGTAAAACTGATTTGCAAAATAGGCAATCATATACAGTCATATAAAGTTAACCATATACTTACTATATGACTCAGTAATTCCTCTCTTAGATATTCATTCCAGAAAACTGAGAATTCAAACACATACAAAACCCCACAACACTAACATGTTTAGTTCTATGCATGTCTTCTGCTATGTGGCAATGAAGTTTCCCTTGGTAAAGGTGCACATGTGCAACTGACACACACTACCAACTGTGGGTATCTCCTCTCCTCAAGGTATTCCTCCTGATGAAGAACATTCCAACCTGCCTCACCTTCTGCACCATTAGAGCTCTGACCTCTAGATCTCCTGTTCCAGGACTGACTTGGGTGGGGATGAAGGAGCCTTTGAACCTGTCATCTGGCAGAGAAAGAAACAGAGAACTGTCTGAGCCCATTCCTCTTTGTTTTACATAGATACTACTTCAACTGAAGCAGAAGAAAAGCAAGTGTTCAACCACTTGCCTATAAATTCTATTAAAATCTTTGGCCTTTTTACGCAAGGAGAGAGTAAAATTTCAACATAAGCACAACCGCAATACATTTCTCACAGAAGGCTTGAATCTCAGACAGTGTGACACAGGGAACCAATTTCAGCAAGTTAGACTTCTTTTATTTATTTATTTATTTATTTTGTTTTATTTTAAATTGTTTTAATATTTTATTTATTTATTTGAAAGAGAAAAGAGAGAGAATGGGCATGCCACGGCCTCTAGCCATTGCAAACAATCTCCAGACACAGGTGCCACCTTGTGCATTCTGGCCTTACATAGGTATGGGGAAATCAAACCTGGGTCCTTTGGCTTTTCAGGCAAGCACCTTAAATGCTAAACCACCTCTCCTGCCCCTTAGGTTTATTTTTTGTCTCAATCTGTCATGGGGCTCTGGCTGGAATAAAATTGAGAATTGACCTTGAAATTAACCTTTTACCCCAAATCAAGAGTTAGGAGGTCTATGCCACCACACCCAGCTTTAAACTTTTTGGAAAAGAGGAAAAATCAGATTATATTTTTTGATAATTATTTGATAGTTGAAAATTTATGTGCCCTTTCCAACCAGTTACCTTCCCTCCTTCATGCTGTAGTTGTAATAATTATCAAGTTAAAGACAGTATCAGCAATGGGGAGAAAGGTACCGGCAGGGTGGCCACAGGTTAGACAAGAGTTGAGCCAAAGTTCAACCTTGACCACATCAACCCTTACTTGTAGGGAGTTAAGGGACTCTCTGTTGGGGAGAAGGCTTCTCAGTATGCTGTGTGCTACCAGTCCTCTAGCTGGGCTCTTGTCAATCTAATCTAATCTAACTGCTCATATGCATATAAGAAAATACACCAACAGAGGGAAAGGACAGGTGTTCCACAACTAATTGGTGAGCAGCTGGTCCTTTCCCTTCATGAATTAACTTGGCATTTCTGATAAGACTATCAACTGATCCTGCACTATAGAGGTGGAGGCAGGAAGATCAGAAGTTCAAGCTTATCTTCAGCTATAGTGAGCTCCAGGATACACGTGTATACATGAAACACTGTCAAAAAAAAAAATTCCTAGAGGGTAGCCATGGCTAAGATTAAGGCAAGAAGAGGAGCTGCTGAAATGGCTGGACGACCTGAAAGTGGAGTCGTCCCAGCTGTGCGCTGCTAAAGTGATTGGCAGTATAGCATCCAAGCTCTCCAAGATCCAAGTTGTCCAAAAATCTATTGCCTGAGTTCTCAGAGTCATTAGCCAGACTCAGAAAGGAAACCTCAGGAAAGTCTACAAGGGCAAGAAGTATAAGCCCCTGACCTGTGGCCCAAGAAGACATGAGCTATGCATTGTGGCCCATGAAACACAGGTGAAGCTGAAGACCAAGCAGCAGCAACAGAAGGAGTGGCTGTACTCTCTGCAAGCATGCCATCAGAGCTTGAGTTGACAGTCACCACAGCAATAAAACACAAGACTGTCAAAAAATTGTTTAAATAAAGAAGAGAAGAAGCTGGGCGTGGAGACGCACGCCTTTAATCCTGGCACTCAGGAGACAGAGGTAGGTGGAGTGCCGTGAGTTCGAGGCCACCCTGAAACTACATAGTGAATTCCAGCTCACCCTTGGCTACAGTGAGACCATACCTCGAAAAACCAACAGCAAAAAGGGGGGGGGGGACTATAGAGATTGCCTGGTAATTAAGGCACTTGCCTGTGAAGCCTGAAGACCCAGGTTCAATTCCTCAGTACCTACATAAGCCAGATGTACAAGGAGGCACATGCATCTGGAGTTCCTTCCTTGCAGTGGCTAAGGCCCTGGTGCACCCATTCTTTCTATGTGCATCTTCTTTTCTCTCCCTCTATTCCCTCAAACAAATAAATAAATAAAATATTTTTAAGAAACAAAGAAGAGATGGAGGAAAGAAAGATGGAAATTGAAGGGAAGAGAAAGGAAGAAGGAAATGAAGGAAGAGAGAAATGAAGAATGGAGAGAAGAAAGAGAATAGAAGGAGGGAAGGAAGAAAAAAGGAAGGAAAGTGAGAAGGAATAACAGAGGGAGGAAGGGGAAAGAGAGGAAGGAAGGATGGAAGGAAAGGTGAAGAAGAGAATGGGAGGAAGAAGAGAGGGATGTAAGAGGACAGAAGGAAGAAGAAAAGGGAGGAAGAGTAGAGGAAGGGAAGAAGAGGCAAAGAAGAAGTAAAGGAAGGAAGGAAAAAGAAAGGAGGAAGGGAAGGAAGGAAGACAGGCAGAAACAAAGAAGGAAAGGATAAAGGAGGGAAAGAGGGAGGGAAAAAGGAAGGGAAGAAGAAATGAAGGAAGGAAGATAGGAGGAAAGGAAGGAAGGAGAGACAGACCATCCATATGTAGGTCTGCTTCTAGACACCCCATTCTCTGCTGTGCCTCTTCCTTTTTCAAGAATCCAGACAGACTCCCCACTATCAGGTCAAGTACAAATTTCCTATTTTGACATTCAAAGGACTTCAATTCAGCAACTTGTCTCCCTCAAATGAATATTTCAGTATGTAGCTCTAAAAGGTAAGGGCGTTTTAAAATCATATGACAATGCCACTATTATGCCTTGAATAATTTAATAATTCCCTAATAACATCAACTTATTAACATCAAAGTTCCTGGATCATCTATCTCATAAATGTTTTATAAATGGTTTGTCCAAATTGAGATTCAATAGGCCCATATAGCACAATCGATTGGTGTTCGTCTAAGTATCTTTGAGGTAACCCCTCTTGGTTGCTGCAACTTATGCAATGAAGAAAGCAGGCTGTTTATTTGGTGAAGTCCACTGTACTCCTGTGAATGCCATTTAGCTTTTTCTCTGTATTTCCGTGATAATCAGATACATTTGGTTACCTATCAAATATTCCTAGCTTCTGTATTCCTAGAGCATCATTTATAGTGTTTCTCTACCCTTTCCATTTCCTGTTAAGTTGGTAATCAGATTTAGAGACTTGTTCAGACTGATTTTAATTAGACAAATACATTTCAGCAGAGGTGTTATGTATTCCCATTAGGAGGCAAAAAAAAAAAAAAAAAAAAGAACGAAAAATCATTGCTTAGATTCATTAGTTAACTAGGGGCTTCAAGAAGTTAATTGTCTTATTCTATCATTAATTTCACATTTCAGCTGAAATCCTATGGAGAAAAACTCCCTTTCTCAATGGTTTGATTACACTGAGAAGCATATGTATAGGATAGATAGAATAAGATATATATTTGATTCTTTTTAGTTACTAGTTATCAAAATTAGTTATTCCAACTGTCCCTAGAAGATGGGCAAATGCATGAGTTTTTTTTTAGTATTATGAACCATGATTGTAAATACACTTGCTACTTCAAACCCCTCAGTTATCATAGTGATACTTAAATTGTCCTCTTCAAGTTGGCTCCTGAATCCCTGAACTATAAATCTAGTGATCTTTGATAGCTTCTTTGCTTTCTAGTGTGATGAGAAACTCCAGGCACAAGTAGTACACTTGTGGCACATATCTGGCAACAATAACGCTATGAGTCACAGTTCCTTTCAGTGAGAAATGGTAATTAGAAACTATGAACTAGGTTCTGGGGACATTCATTGTTATTGGTCTGAATATTGTTCCCCAGCTTCTCAGTTGTACCAGGATTCACTCACGATGAGTTCACTCATCACTTCCTACTTGGATACACAATTTCAGCTCCTACCCAAGCCAACTTCATCACTGAGCTTGCTCGTGGAGGCCAGAGTTTAATGTCAGATATCCTCCTCAGTCTTTTACCAAGATGTGTTTTTTATGTTATTTATGTATTTGAGAGAGATAAAGAGAGAAATTGGGGGGGGGGGGAGAGGAGAGAAAACAGACATGCCAATGGCTTCTAGCCAATAAAAATGATCTCCTGATGCATGCACCAGCTTGTGTATCTGGCTATGCATGGATAATGAGCAATTGAAACGGAGTCCTTTTGGCTTTGCCAGTAAGTGCCTTAACCACTAAGCTATTTCATTAGCCCTTTTTAAAGATATTTTAGGGCTGGAGAGATAGCTTAGCAGTTAAGTGCTTGCCTGTGAAGCCTAAGGACCCTGGTTTGAGGCTCAATTCCCCAGGACCCACGTTAGCCAGATGCACAAGGGGGCACACGCATCTGGAGTTCGTTTGCAGTGGCTGGAGGCCCTGGTGTGCCCATTCTCTCTTTCTCTCTCTGTTGCTCTCAAATAAATAAATAAAAATGAACAAAAAAAAACTTTAAAGATATTTTATTTATTGATTTGAGAAAGAAATAGGCAAAAAGGCAGAGAGTCCATTTTATTTTTTTGAGAGAGAGAGTCCATCTTAGTATTTCTTTAAGATTTTTAAAAAATGTATTTATTTGAGAGTGACAAAGAGGTAGATAGAGAGCATAAGTATCCCTCATGATAGATGGTGAAAGAAAAACTTTTCATGACAAAACTCAGCTTTACAATTATATGAACACAAAACCAAACCTACAGAGAGTATTTCAGGAAATTCTCCACAGAGAAGAAACAAATAACCAAACTCAAATGCCTACAAGAAGCAGATCATAATAACCAAACTCAGAGTAGGCACAAAAAACTTCAAAGTCCATGAATACACCAACCCACATTTACCATCACAATATGGCAGGGATCAAATCAAATCGCACAGTCACTACCCTAAATATTAATGGCCTTAATTCACCCATCAAGAGATACAAGCTAACAGGATGGATCAAAAAATTAGACCCCTCAATCTGTTGCCTTCAAGGAACCTACCTCACCACTAAAGACAGACACCTCCTCAGGGTGAAAGGGTGGAAAACAATATTCCAAGCAAATGGGAATAAGAAACAAGCAGGTGTATCTATATTAATATTGGATAAAATAAACTTCAAACCAAAAATAATCAAAAAAGACAAAGAAGGCCACTTCCTACTTATCAAGGGAACGATCCATCAAAAGGATATTACAATCATAAATCTGCATGCACCAAACACAGGGGCACCACAATTCATAAAACAAAACCTACTTGACAATAAAACAGAAATAGCCAACACCATCATAGCTGGGGACTTCAATACACCATTATTAGTAATAGACAGATCATCCAAACAGAAGCTCAACAGGGAAGAAAGAGAGCTCAACAAAACCATAGAGCACTTACACCTAATGGACATCTACAGAACTTTCCATCCCAAATCCACAGACTACACATTCTGCTCAGCAGCCCATGGAACATTCCCTAAAATAAACCATATACTGGGTCACAAAGACTGCCTCCACATATTTAGGAAGATTGACATAATTCCCTGCATGATATCAGGTCACAATGCTATATTGCTAGAAATCAACAACAAAAGACCCACCAAGAATCCCAATGGCACCTGGAAACAGAACAGCACACTTTTAAACAATAAATGGATAGTGGATGAAATTTCAAACTTTCTGGAATTGAATGACAATGATAACACATTGTACCAAAACTTATGGGACACAATGAAGGCGGTCCTTAGGGGAAAATTCATAGCACTCAATGCCTTCATAAAAAAGATAGAAAGATCCCAAATCAATAACCTAACCATCCACCTAAAAGCACTGGAAAAACAAGAAAAATACAACCCAAAGAGCTCCAGAAGGAAAGAAACAATTAAAATCGGAGCAGAAATAAATGAATTGGAAACCAAGGAAACGATTAAGACAATTGACAAAACAAAGACCTGGTTCTTTGAAAAAATAAAAAAAGAATGACAAACCCCTGGTGAATTTGATCAAGCAAAATAAAGAGATGTTTCAAATTAACAAAATTCAAAGTGAAAAAGGAGAGATCATGACAGATAAAAATGAAATTGGGAGAATCAACAGGACTTATTTCAAAATCCTCCCCTCCACAAAACTGGATAATGTGGAGGAGATGGATAAATTCCTGGATGTACACCATCTATCAAAGCTAAACTCAGAGCAGATTAATCACCTCAATGAACCCATCACACTCATGGAGATTGAAAAAGTAATAAAAAACTTCCCCAAAAAGAAGAGCCCAGGACCCGATGGCTTCTCAGCTGAATTCTATCAAACCTTCATAGAAGAACTCAAACCAATCTTCCTCAAACTGTGCCATACAATTGGAGAACAGGGAAAGCTACCCAACTCCTTTTATGAAGCTAGTATCACCCTAATTCCAAAACCAGGCAGAGATGCCACAAGAAAAGAAAACTACTGGCCTATTTCCCTGATGAACTTAGATGCAAAGATCCTGAACAAAATCCTCGTAAACTGAATCCAACAACACATCAAAAGCATTATCCACCTTGACCAAGTGGGATTTATCCCAGGGACACAAGGGTGGTTCAACATATGGAAATCTGTCAATGTAATGCACCACATAAACAAGGTTAAACATAAAACACACATGATCATTGCAATAGATGTAGAAAAGGCCTTTGATAAGATACAACATCACTTCATGATCAAAACATTGGAGAGAACTGGCATTGTTGGTTCATATCTTAACATAATAAAGGCAATATACAAAGCTCTGAAGGCCCAAATAATACTTAATGGAGAGAGACTGGAGGAATTCCCATTACGATCAGGAACAAGACAGGGTTGTCCACTCTCACCTCTGCTTTTCACTATAGTACTAGAAGTCCTAGCTCAAGCAATAAGACAGGAGAAGGAAATAAAAGGGATATAATTTGGAAAGGAAGAAGTTAGCTCTATTCGCTGATGACATGATTATATATGTAAGAGACCTGAGAGACTCATCCCAAAACTTCTGAAGGTGATTAACTCCTATAGCAAAGTAGCAGGATACAAAATCAATGCACAAAAATCAGTAGCCTTTCTATATGCAAATGACAAAGATACAGAGAAAGAAATAAGGGTCATAGTCCCATTTTCAATAGCAACAAAATATATATATATAATACCTTGGAATAACGTTAACCAAGGAAGTGAAAGATCTATACAATGAAAACATAAAAATACTCAAAAAAGAAATTGAGGAGGACTTGAGAAAATGGAAAGAACTCCCATTATCCTGGATAGGCAGAATTAACATTGTGAAGATGACAATTCTACCAAAGGCAATATACAAATTTAATGCAATTCCAATTAAAATCCCTACGGTGTTCTTCACAGAGATAGAACAAAAAAATGATCTCAAATTTCATATGGAAAGGCAGAAGGCCTCACATATCCAAACATGTCCTCAGCAAAAGAATACCTCTGGAGGCATCACCATACCTGATCTAAAGTTACATCACAAAGCCATAGTAATAAAAACAGCATGGTACTGGCATAAAAACAGGAGTATAGACCAATGGAAAAGACTTGAGGACCCGGACTTTGGGTCAAGCAACTATAGCTACTTGATATTTGACAAAGGCCTGAACAATATAGGCTGGAAAAAAGACAGCATCTTCAACAAATGGTGCTGGACAAACTGCATAACCATATGCAGGAAAATGAAACTTGATCCACACATTTTGCCATGCACTACACTCAAGTCCAAATGGATCAAACACTTCAATATAAGACCAGAAACTCGAATACTATTGGAAGAAAATTTAGGAAATACTTTCCATGATATAGGAATGGAAAAAGACTTTCTGAGCAAAACCCCAGTAGCTCACTATCTTAAATGGTCATTCAACCAATGTAATCACATGAAGCTGAAGAGCTTCTTTACAGACAAGTATACCATAAGCAAAGCCAATAGATTACCCACAGAATGAGAGAAAATATTTGCGGGTTATCCAACTAATAGAAGCCTAATCTCTAGAATCTACAAAGAACTCAAAAATCTAAACAGTAAAAACTCAAACATCCCACTCACAAAATGGGGCAAAGAGCTGAACAGGCAGTTCACAGAGGAAGAAACACAAACGGCAAACACACACTTAAGACAATGTTCATCATCCCTAATCATCAGGGAAATGCAAATTAAAACAACTATGAGATTCCAAATATCAAAAAATCAAATTAAAATAAATGCTGGCAAGGATGTGGAGAAGTAGGAACACTCATCCACTATTGGTGGGAATGTAAGATGGTACAAGCACTTTGGAAAGCAATATGGAGACTACTGAAAAAGCTGGCTATAGAAATGCCAACAAACCCAGTTATCCCCTTACTGGGCATATACCCTAAAACCTTCAAACCACAGGCCAGAGAGATTTGCTCAACCATGTTTGTAGTGGCTCAATTCATAATAGCTAAGAGCTGGAATCAACCCAGATGTCCATCACTAGAAGAATGGATAACTAAGATGTGGTATATCTACACAATGGAATTCTATATAGCAGTAAGAAAAAATGACACAATGAAATTTGAGGAAAAATGGTTGAACCTGGAACAGATCATTCTCAGTGAACTTACCCAATCACAGAAAGAAAAAAAAAATCACCACATAGTCTCACTCATCTACAGCACCTAACCTGAATCTACCCAAGATGCCTTACATACCCAGCAAGCATCTCATGGACTTGACAACAGGAAGGGTGGGAGGGATGGGAGGGCAATGGAGGGGTGGAAAACACTAATCTAGACCCAAACGGCAATGGTACCATAAAATTCTACTTCCTAAAAGGCAGACCAAATGGCTGAACCTTTACCAGGCCCATACAGGGAGCACCTGAACCACAAGGGTATGATGAAAACTAACCTTAATCTTCCAGACTAAAGATGCTGAGGGAGAACAGGTAGATGTGAAAGACTTTGTCTCAAAAACTAAGATGGACTCTCTCTCTCTCAAAAACTAAAATGGTGAAACAAGCAAGGGTGCTGTTTTCCTGATGAACCGGATACCAGCACAAGGGGGAAGGAGACCAACACAGAGAAAAATCAACTCCTACCAAATCCGAGAACCAGAGCCCCAGAGGCCCCCAACACCTCACCACTGAAGCAGACCAAAAATGAACCCAACATGGCTCAGGGAAATTTTGTGGAAGAGGGGGCGGAAAGAATGTCAGAGCCACATGTTGGGTCATAATATGCAAAGACATTTATCTTACCCATAACTATGGGCTAACTCCGCAATGCATGACCCATATACCTCAACGGGGAGGGGGTAATGGTACCAAACTGACTGTATTTGCTGAATACAAAACTAATTAATAAAATAACTGCAAAAAAATACCACTTATAATTTTTTATCTTATTGAACTAAAATCTTTTTTTTTTTTTTTGATACCACTAGGAAATGTGTGAGAGGGTTAAAGAGCCTAGGTACCACAGGTCTTTGCCATACTCTAGGCTGCCTGCTTCTATAAGCTTATCTAAGGCTTATGAACAGACACACATATAAAGTATGCCTTTGATACTAAAAACCTAGGAATCCCACTGGGATGAGGATAAATATTTATCTCTATTTGCTTTTTTCTGTTGGGGCCTGGTTTCTGGCTCACTCAATATCCTATTTGGCCAAAGACCAGCCAGGTCAGGAAAAGATCACTGTACAGTTCCAGCCTTGAGAACATGCGGGAAGAGCTTCCAAACAGTTCCCATATAAATTTTAGAAGGGTCATCTGAGTACACTAGCAGTGGAAGGAAATATGTAGAAAAGGAAATATGGAGAAAAGACATTTTCTACCTCTCACATTAAGTTAGGAAAAAAAAACAGATATGGAATATTCTCATATGAATATTTTCCCATACCTTCACACATAAAACAAGAAACATCTAACAATTGGGGGGGGTGCATGCCTTTAATCTCAGCACTTGCAAGGCAGAGGGAGGTGGATTGCTATGAGTTTGAGGCTAGCCTAAAACTATGGAGAGAGAGTTCCATGACAATCTGGGCTAGAGTGAGACCCTACCTAAAAGAAAGAAAAGAAAAGAAACATCCAATATTTGGGGGTAGTGCTGAATTAGCTATCAGGTGTAGAAAATAGTAAAGATTTGAAGTTTCACAGATCAAGGTTTTCCAATCCCATTTTTACAATCAAGGCTCACTTTCCCAGTCTATAAAACCAAGACATCCAGTAGTTATTTAACAAAGTTGTTAAAAAAAATATTTGCTATCACACAGGTCAAGTGTAGAGCATGGCTCCCAGGTCCCACTCCCATTGTGGTAGAAACACTAGGTCTATCCACTGCGCTCTACTAAGGGGATTTTGGACCTTCAGGCACCAGGTTCCCTACTCCTAAACAGGATGCCATAGGAAAAAGGAAACTTGTTTTCTGGCTCTAAAATGGAGACCTGCCTCTGAAAATAGGTAAGTACCCATCTTGTCTGTGAGTCAAATTCACCAATCACTGGCAGGAAAGATCTGTAAGCTCTGCTGAGCATATTTCTTTATAGGGACAACAGCAGATACCCCAAGTCACTGATGTCCTCAGAGATGAACACTGGCATCTGAAAATGGCTTTCAGAGGAGATCTACAGCCTACACTGTGGCCATCCAACTTACTACCACCTTTCCTCCTGTCTTCCACTATTGGTAATATCACCATACCTATCACCACCTCCACTAATAACATCATCATAATTATCCCCATGCTTGTCACCTCTGCTCACTCCCACATACTACATCCACCATCACATCATTAACATCACAAGATGTGAATCAATCCCTTCCTGACTAAGAAAGAATGACTAGAACTTTGTCTACCTAGCGTGGAGTCTTAAAAAGCGACTGTATTTGGATAACTTCAAAATCACCTGTAAAACTGTGAGAAATAGCCCCACCCAAAGCTCATTGCTATAACAAATACCACTGAATTCTAGAAAATAAACTGCCCTCATTCCCTGTCCCACCTATCAGGAGAAGGGCCAAAGAGCAAGAGCTGGGAGAAGGCTCCCCTGGTCCCTGAGGGAATCTCTTCCATAGTTTTCTATACCTGTACTATTCCTTATGCCCCAATGTATGGGTTCAGAGGTTAAAGCCATGTGGGCAAGGATGTAGCCATGGTCTCATGACTTGTACTGGATACATTTCCACCTGTCAACAGGCTGCTGGGCACTAGTTGCTTTTGTGACAATGAATTTGAGACCCACTCCAAAACAGCCTTGCTAGCAGATCAATGGGAGGCCCTGGTCTCAGCATGACAAGAAGGGAGTTGCCTCAATGTCCTGCCTGCTGCTTTGTGGAAAGCTGCAATGATGTCCTTATAAAACTGCTTTCACAGACATTTTCCTGGGCTTTCCTTTGAGGACCTAAACAATATCTAATAACCTCATCCATAGTAAACAGAAATGAGGGAGTCACAGATTTGTGTTAAAAAAACCCAAGGAACTGCTTTTACTTCCTTGCATCCTAAAACTTAACAAATTATAAACAGTTAAAATGAATTTTTAATTATTCTTTTATAAAGACTTTTTCAAAAGGAAAGGTCATTCCTAGGCTGACACCAAATATGCCAGCTCTGTAGCTAGAAGCAAAATTTTATAGTTAGTTATAAACCCTGAAATATGAAGCTGAAGCAACTTTTAACTCTAGCCATGCCAATGGGTGCCACTTTAAATTGCAGTCCTCCTATCCAATGAAACACAGTCTCTATGCTGTGGTGGCATCACAAAGAACCCCATTAACTCTCCAATTACTAACGGGAAACAACATTCTCTAGAACTGGAGCCAAGGACAAGGAAGGCTGCACGCTTCAACTTCAAACTGGGCTTCAAGGTTGCAGGAGGACCTCCTCTGAACTAGTGTTTACTTCACTTATTTAAAATAAGTGAGTGTCTTGGCCAAAGCTCACAGAAGGCTATTTGTTTAACAAATAAAGATGTGTGTTTCCTGGAGTGTCTCTAATTGGGATTTGAGATCCATCTCCTAGGAAATTCTGGGCTTGGCTGGCTCCCTTCAAGATGCCTTTAACTGTGTGAGTCTTTCTTCCAGTGTTTGGGACAAATGGCTGGTTTCCCACTATGCCTCCATCATGCAATCAACAGGAAAGACAACTGGGGAAGGTCAGAGCCCATATCCAGTAGGATTTGTAAACTGAGCTATTCAGTAGGAAGGCAAACTTTAAAAATAGTAACCTGAGGAGACCAATTCCTCTCTCCTAACTCCTTCCCCTCAGTCTGCCTGGCTGCCCAAGCAGTCTTTGCAACAGCAATTCTGACAGCCCTGTTTTCAAAGCCTTGCTAACATCTTGGGAACCGCCAGGGTAGAATCAAAGATTCTTTAGCTGGGCGTGTAATATAAAACTTAAAGTTGTTCCTGTTAAATAAAACCAGCCATGTTAATTTTGGTGCCATTAAAAACACAGGAAAATTCTGTTGCCAAATGGAAAAGAGAAGAAGGAAGACAAAAAAAGGCCAACCAAATGGAAAGCAGTTGTATTTCAAGACTGGTGAGTAGTTTTATAAAAGACTAGAGAATAAAATTAAAAGAGAAAAAGTGCAAAAGGATGAGTGCTTTCCCTATTTAATTCTTTCCATCAAAATTCAAACTGCAGACATTTAGTTCCCTTGCTCTATAAGTGAGGAACAGTTCCTGGCTCAGGCCACTACTCCAGATTCCACCCATTTCAGACCCTCTCAACAGTACTCCCATAGTTTAACCTAGCTTAGTAGCAACAAAAATACTTCTCTGTGCTCATGCTTTAAAGGGAGTTTGACTGTTGGATGGAGAAGCATATTTGCTCTGTTCTGACTCCACCTCTAAATTAGGAAACATCCCAGTTGTGTTTCTAAATATCTCTGGATTCATGAGCACAGTGCACACCAGCTTGACTTACAATGATGGTTACCTCTCAAGGGTCTTTCAGGAGTCCATCATTAAATGATTTTGATACCATAGGAGAGGCAGCTAACATGTAGCCACAGAATAAGCAAGTTGCCAGAAAAAGAAAGAAGAAAAGCTAAGGACAGAAAGCTTTTGGAATCCTCTTTTTAAGTGCTTGAGAATATTGTTTTTTAGGTTATTTCTCAAGAATGTGTCCAGTATTTTTGTGAAAGGATATTTTGACTTTCATGTCAATTTTTGAGGCAAGCCCAACAGACTGGCCCCCTTTTTTTAAATGAGAGAGAGAAAGCAAGAGGGAAAGGGAGAGAAAGAGAAATGGTACACCAGGGCCTCCAGCCACTATAATCAAACTCCAGACATGTGCGTCACTTTATGCACATGTGTAACCTTGCACTTGTGCCACCTTGTGCATCTGAATTATGTGGGATCTGGAGAGTTGAACATGGGTCCTTGGGCTTCACAAGCAAGCACCTTAACCATTAAGCCATCTCTCCAGCCCTCATTCCAATTTTGAGAATAATTATCATGGTGATTCTTATCTTACACTCTTCTGGTTAAAATGGTATCCATGTCCATATGCTAGGGAAATTACCCTAGATGTCTTTAACCAAACATAAAATCACTTCCATCACCACTGCTAGCCCTCTAACCATTCCTTTGCTCATTCAATAAACAGTAACAGCGTCTCATCTCCACATCAGGAACTGTAGAGTAAGCTGGCTATGACACAAATCAATGCCATATGAATAAATCTTTCTTATTAGGCACTACTTGTATTCCAAAGGTCCATATGGCTTCCACATACAGTTATCTCTACAGTACCCAGATTTTCAGCAATACACAGGAGTATATAACAACCATAGACTTGAAAGAATATTCAGGTTATATTTCTATAATACTGAAGTTATGAAATTCTGGGGAGTCCTCCAAATTTGAAAGAAAATAGATAATTACCTAAAAATTCACTGCCCCTGAACAGCTAACAGCTGCTCACTCTATATGTTCTTCCATTCAGTCTGGCATAAAAACCTGGGAAGGTGGGGGCTAGAGAGACAGCTTAGCAGTTAAGGCACTTGCCTGCAAAGCCAAAGGATCCTGTAAGCCAGATGCACAAGGGGGTGCATGCATCTGGAATTTGCTTGCAGTGGCTGGAGGTCCTGGCATGCCCGTTTCTCTCTCTCTTTCTCTATCTCGCTCTCTCTCTCTCTGCATCTTTCTCTCTCTCTCTCAAATAAATAAAATATATGAAAAAAAACCTAGGAAGGGCTAAGAGAAGTGGGGAGAAGGGGTGTCATTGCAGAGGACACTAGCACCCAAACTCCCAGGGGCTCCCCAGGTATGAAAACCTATTACATCTTCAAAGGATCAGCTGGGACAGGTTACCAGGTTCCTGAAAGGCTAAATATGAACTCAATGGAGACTCACAGAGAACTTGGAAAAGGGGTTTGTTAAAGTGAATTTCTAGGAAGACCAGTATTAAGAATGACTTACCATGTGCTAATAAAGTAGTAAAATGTTGGGACACTATACTGATTTCCATAGGGAAAGCATTCTGGAAGGTGAATGAGATCATGGCACCAAGGATATGGTCAGCCTGTAGATCCTTGGTTGTAGACAACCTGTGTAGGTAGAGTTTCAGCTGTGTCTTCGAGGTGGCAAACTACAGAAATCCTTTTTACTTAGTTTCCTCTTCTGCAAAGTGCTCATAATAATGTCCTCTGCCATACAGCCGAAGTACTTGCAAAGTACCCAGCACAATGCCAGGTACAGAGTCAATAACTCAGTGTAATAGTTCCTTCAGGTGGCTATGGAGATACCTTTCAAGCCTGCTGTGTCTTGTTTTGGATTTTTAAGCTTCTAGTTAGAAAATAATCCAGCAGTAGGCAACTGTGATGACTACTGAATAAGAAAATGAGAGCTATGAAAAAGACACTTTAGGCTGGGGATATGGCTCAATGGGTCAAGCATGAGGACCTGAGTTAGGATTTCCAGAACCTATGTAAAAGCCAGACAAGGTAGTCCCCACCCCCTCTCTGTGCGTGTGTGTGTGTGTGTGTGTGTGTGTGTGTGTGTGTGTGTGTCTAGTATGATGGAGACAGAGAAAGAACCTCCATAAGCTTGTTAGCCAGCCACCCTGCCACACAACAGAGACCCTGCCTCAAACAAGGTAGAATGTGAAGACTGACACCTTAGGTTGTCCTCTCACCTCACACATGTACCACAGCAGTACGAAGGTACCTGCACTTGCACACATCAAAAACAAAGAAGAACCTAAGCCTTTTGGGGTTTTCTATATGGAAGAAGAAGGGAGGGAAGGAGAGAAGAAGGGGGAAAAAGGAGGGATAAAGAAAAGAGGGGAAAAGAGAAATAGGAAAAAAAGAAATGAAATATAAAGAAAACAAAAGCTACAATGTTTAGTAATGAAACAAGAAGTTAGCACAGAGTAGCTGCTGTCCTTCTGGATTAGGCTGTAAAGGAACATTGTCTGATACAGCAAGAGAAGCAAGATTAACCACAAGAAAGAGCTTCCTTATGATTTTCTCTTTATAAGGAATAATTTCGTTTGATCCTAGAGACCAGGCAAACAGAAGTCTATTTCACATGGAATCACACAGCAATTTGAGAACACAACAGCACCAAAAAAAATGACCCTTCACCTAGCATTACACCTTCTAATACGGCCCTCACATCCTTAAAGGGGTCAAAGGACCTAACATGAAGAGCTTTATACAAATAAGCAGCTTTGCTCCCTGTGTGCTCTCTAGTCCCTTGGGCCTTCCCTGTGAGTTCTCTGGTTTCCTCTATGTGATAAGTTGCCTGTTAGGCCAATGTGGGGGTCGATGTGCTTGCTCTATGTGTACAGCAAATGTTCTTGAGGGAGTCAGTGGGCTGAATGTGTTTGTGTGTGTACTTAAACACAATTTAGAGATACATAGTACAGAAGTACAGTTTATGTTAATTTTATATCCACAGAAGTAGTTGCCCTTTAACAACTTATTCTGTAAGTATAAAATTAACCATACAGCAAAATAATAACTTGCTATGTCGATAGAGAACACTTTCTGAATTTGCTATTCAGTGTCAGGCTTTATTAAGGTTGAGATAAATCACATCTATTGCTTGCCTACCATTAATGTCACTTAAAAAAATTAGATTAGTCTGGCCAACCTGAAACTGTAATGGGATAGCAAGTCTAGACTTCATCTACTGCTTGAAATTGAGTTTGGGGTGATATGTTCTAACTTTACTTGACAGAGGGTAGCAGGCATATGGATATTCAACTGAGTCTTTAAAAACTGTTTTAGGGACACTCCCCTAGCCCAGTCCCTACACTAACTCCTTGAGAATCCTGGAAATTCAGATACATTTGGTTGTTTCCCAAATCCTCTACTTTCCATTTTCTTTTCTGGCATTTCATTTCACTTTTTCTGCATTCAGAGCTGGCTTGGACTTCAGCCCATGTCTGAACATTAAAACCATCTAAGTCTCTGTCTTTTCAACATCCTTCCACTAAAAAAAACAAGGGAAACAGCCAGGCGTGGTGGCACACATTTTTAATCCCAGCACTGGGGAGGTAGAGGTAGGGGTGTTGCCATGGGTTCAAGGCCACCCTGAGACTACCGAGTGAATGCCAGGTCAGCCTGGGTAGGGCAAAACCCTAACTCAAAAAAAAAAAAAGAAAAAAAGAAAAAGAAAAAGAGGGAAACAGACAGCATTAACCTCCACTTTATTTTTTTCTCAATATGGTTAACGAACATTTTCCATTTATTTTCTAAGACTGGTAATTGGACATTCTGTCCAAACCCCTGCATAGACTGACCATGCACACTCACCTGGAGCATGACAAACTAGGCAGTCTTCCCTTGCACCCAGCCCAGACTTGCAGAGGCAACTTGCCCACTGTGGCCCCGAGCATTCAGTCTAGACCCTTGGGTCCTTTGCAAGCAGTATACCGTGCTGAAGGCTCACACCTATACCCTACCCAAATCTGTGTGTAGACAGTCTGTGAGCACTCATCTGTAGAACCACAGAGTAGTCTATTTAACACAGGCCCCAATAGAACCACTGTTGCTACATTCTCAATAAGACATCTGGATTACCTCCAGATGGGCAAATGCTAACAAAAAACAAAAAGTGCAAGAAAGTAAGGCAAAATATCCTCACCAAGAAAGCCTACTCCTATAGGTGAAGATTTCAAGAACTACTTAGATCAAATGCCAAAAAATGTCTTTTTAAAAATACTTATTTTACATTTTTTATGAGGCAGAGAGAGAGAATTGGTACACCAGGGCCTCTAACCACTGCAATTGAACTCCAGACATTGGTGCCACCTTGTGTACAAGCATCACCTTGTATGCAAGCATCACTTTGTGCATCTGGGTTCTGGGTCCTTAGGCTTCACAAGCAATTGCCTTAATTACTTAGATATCTCTCCAGCCCTTTTAAAAAATTTTATTCATTTATTGACACAAAGAGAAAAATAGAAAAAGAGTGAGAGAGAGAATGAGTACTCCAAAGCCTTCTGCCACAGCAAATGAACTCCAGACACATGTGTCACTTTGTTCATCTGCCTTTATGTAGGTACTGGGTAATCAAACCATGGTCATCAGGCTTCAGAAGCAAATGCCTTTTGCTACTGAGCCATCTCTCCAGCCCCCTCAAAAAAATTTAAAACATTTATGATAAACAAACTTCATGACACGAACAAATGGCTGAGTGAAATGGAAGAGAATCAGCAAAAAGAAAGCAATAGAGAGCAGAATGGATTCAAAGAATTCAAAGAGGATATGGTCAAAGGACTAAATGAATACCAAGAGAGCAAAGAAAACCAACTAAAGTCAGTGAGAAAGCCAAACCAAGAATGAAATAAAAGACATGATGTTGAAGAAAAACCAAACAGAAATCAAAATGAAATAACTCAATTACAAGGCTCTCAAGAATGCCAGACCAACAGAATAGACCTTGTGGGGGACAAAATATCAGGATGTGATGACAAACCAGATGAACTTGACCAGGAAGTAAAATTCAATGACAACTTCAAAACCACGTATGGCTAGAACAGGATAAAAATGTGGGATACCCTAAAAAGACAAATATATGAATCAGGTTAATGGCATAGAAAATATCTTCAAGAAAATCACAATATAAACTTTTCAAACTTTATAAAAAGAGAGGCCCAACCAGGAACAAGAGATACACAGACCACCAAACAGACAGGACTAGAAAAGAAATTCCCCATGTTATATTATAGTTAAAACACTAAACATAGAAAGCAAAGAAACAGTACTAAAAGCTAAAAAAAAGAGAAACAAACAAACATCTCATCACTTACAAAAGAAAGCTCATCAGAATAAAATCCATTTTTTCAATAGAAACTCCAAACACCAGAAGGGCTTCGAAGAAAGTGTTTCAAATATGGAAAGGCAATGGCTGCCAACCTAAATTACTATACCTAGCAAAATTATTAGTCATAATAGAAAGAGAAATAAAAAACTTTTAATGATAAATGCCAGCTAATGACTATATGAGCACTAAGTCAGCCCTAAAGAGAATACTGGATAGAATGCTTCTCACTAAAGAAAAAAACAAATATACTCAAGAAGCTACAGGAAGGAAAAACATATTAATCAAAACTAGAGTATCTTTGTAAGCAATGGAGCCATCGGGTTCAATGGTCAGGACGCTCAAGATTTGATGTATTTCTTTTATCATGTAATATGGGGGTGGGGATATGCAAGAGAAACGTGTATTTTTGCTAGTTGCCTATCTTCTGAGATAAATAAGCACAATCCTGAAATGGATCCAATAATTCAGTTAGATATTATAGAGTAGTATTTAAGTTTGCAGTAGATTGTGTATGTGCTAAGTAAAAATTCCATGATTCACAATTTTGGTATTAACTCATGTCAAAAAAGCTATGTTATTGGTCAACAGATTATAATGATGTGCAATGTGTAACACAAGCATTAACTAGTCATTAACATTTGTAAAGCCAAATGTACCATGCAGGAGTTTTCATTTTTATAGCAGATTTCATTAAAAGAAATTAAATCATAAAAAAACTAGAGTATCTGTTAAAGCAAAAAGACATCAAGAGAACAACAAACTCCATGAAATCTTAAAAAAAGAGTGTCCAATTTTCTCCACACAGTCATCTAAGGTAGTACTTAAAGTCTTAGTTGGAACAATAAAGATAAGAAAAAGAAACAAATGGGATACAAGTTGGAAATGACAAAGGCAATCTATCTTTATTTGATATAATTCTATGCTTAAATGACCCTGAAGACCACACCCAAAAAAAAAAAAAAAGATTAGAGGTACAAACTCTTTAAGCAAAGTAGAAGTGGAAGAATATAAAATTGTCACAAAAAATAACTAGGTTTAATATACACCAATGACAAACATATGGAGAAAGAAGTCAGGGAAGTAGTCCCATTTAAAATAGCCACAAAAAATTAAAAATCTTGGAAAATCCCTAACCAAAGAAATGAAAGACCTCTACAATGAAAACAGTAATACACACTGGGAAAAGAAATTATAGAAAACATGAGAAGAAAGAAAGACCTCCCATGCTCATGGACTGGAAAAGTTAATATCATAAAAATGGCCATCTTACCAAAAGCAATATATTGATTCAATATAATTCCAATCAAAATTCCAGCACCATTCTTCACCAAGATAGAAAAAATAATCTCAAACTTCATATGCAAGCACAAAAGGTCTCAGATAGCCAAAAAATGCCCTTAGCAAAAAGATTTCTACTGGTATATTACCATGCCTGAATTCAAGATATACTAAAAACCACAGTAATAAAAACCACATGTGGAACAATGAATCTAGACCCTTTTCTCTCACTCTGCACAAAATCAACTACAAATGGATCAAGAACCTCAATATAAAGCCCCATGCCCTAAAATGACTAAAAGAAAGATAGAAAAACAGGGGAAACACTCCAAGATATAGGTGTAAGGTAAGACTTTCTGAATAAGGTCACATTAGCCTAAGGAATGAGACTAACACTCCACTGGGATCTTATGAACTAAAACACTACTGTACAGCTAAACATCAACAGAATCAATAGACAACCTAAAGAATGGGAGATAATCTTTGTCATCTATACATCAAACAGTGGTTTAATATCTACAATATACAAAGAATTCTAAAAACTAAGCAATAAAAAAAAATAATCAACCTATTTAAAAAATAAGGCAGGGAACTAAATAGACAGTTTTCAAAGGAAGAAATACAAATGGTCAATAAATATCTAAAAAGTTGTTCAAAATCTTTACCCATCAGGGAAATGCAAATTAAAGCTACCTTTAAGAAACTTGCATCTTTATTTTGCCAGATAATCTAGAAGTTAGCATTTGAGAAATTATTTTATGCAAATACAAAAGTTTTGTCAATTTATAATTTATTTAAGTGCTGTCACTGTAACTGAATGATATGAAGACTTTTATATTTAGTTTTTATAGAAAGAAAATATATTCAACAAAGCAGAATAAATATTTCCCCAAAATAAGAAAAATGAAAAAATAAAACGACTTTGAGGGCTGGAGAGATGACATAGTGATTAAGACACTTGCCTGCGAGGCCTAAAGACCCATGTTCAACTGTTCACATTCCACATAAGCCAGATATGCAAAGTCACACAAGGTAGCACATCTGGAGTTCAATTACAGTGGCTAGAAGCCCTAGTGCACCAATTCTGTCTGTCTGTTTCTCTCTCTCTCTCTCATTCACTGTTGCTTTTGCTCTCTCGCATAAAGAAAAAAAAAAAAAAGGACAGACTGTTGGGCTTTCCTTAGAAAAAATAACAAATAATAATAAAAACTACTTTTGAGATTCCACCCCATTATGGTCAGAATGACTATCATAAAAAAAAAAATCAAATGACAACAAATGCTGGTGAGGGTATGGGAAAACAGGAATTTTTATTCACTGTGGTAGGAATGTAAACTTATATATGTACTTTAGAAATAAGTATGGAGATACCTCAAATATCTAAAAGTAGATCTAATATTTGATCCCGCTATACCATCCCTAAGCATATTCCCTAAAGACTCTAAACTATAGATGTAAATGCTCTATTCACAATAGCTAGGAAATGGATCAGCCCAGATGCTTCCCAACTAATGAATGGATAATGAAGATGTGTTACATACATGATGAAATTCTACTCAGTGGCAAGGAATAATGAAATTATAAAATTTGCAGGGAAAGACTTCTAGTCAAGATGGCAACCGCCTAACCACATTCCCCACCCCCCGCCCCCGAGCAAAAACAGGCAATATCTGTGGGTTTTTAGGGTCAGCAGGTCCTAGCAGACCTCTAGTGGGAGGGCACAGAAGGGTACAGTAGGGAATCTACTGATTCCCACACTCTCAGGTAGCCCTCAAGTAGCCATCCCAGCGGCCATACCATGGACAAGGTTCATTCCTGTGCTACCTGCCAGCGCTACAGATCCACACCAGGGACTTCCCACCTTTCTCCACACCAACTGGCTTTCATTCCTTTCTCTGAGGGCTTTCCTCGCCACAGTGACTACTGTCCCATCCTCCCCACCACCTCACACCATCGGGTCCACTTCACTGGACCCACACTATCAGGCCCACATCATGGGGTCTGCATCACTGAGTCCACACCAGTCTGTGCTGTTCAATCTCCCTGACCCTTCATATCCCCCCTGCCCTGCCAACTGCCTATAGGACAGCACCATCTTATTCCCGCCCCCTCCCCACCCAGCCACCTGCCTCCAAGACTGTGTTGTCTCCAGGCTCCTCTCCCTGACATACCACAGGGTCTCTGGTCCCCACCATGGCTCTGGAGACTCCTCCTGCCTACGCAGACAGGCCCCCTTGCCATCAAAAATCTAATTTAGTCAAACATAAAAGGGAATAATCAACACACTTCAAGAGTAAACTATAGCTTCCTCCTGAATTAAATAAGATTCCCACACTGTGATGAGCAGACCACAGCATGAAAGGAACAACACAAAATATCACATCGAAGGAACCCCAAAAGGGTTGCCTAGTCCCACAATGGAAGTCTCTAACCAAAACAAAGAAGAAACAACAGGATCAGAACCCCAAAATGAAGACACAAAGTATGTGACCTTGGCCAAGCAATTCGCAGAACTTTCAGAAAATCAACAAAAGATCAACAATTGTATGAATGCTGCCCTTGCTAGGCTGGACGTAATAGGAAAAAAAAACAGGAAGTCTTCCAGAGAGTGTTAAGTGATCTGAAAAAAAAAAAAAGAGAGAGAGAGACCTCAATAATAAGCTGGCTAAGTTCAATGAAGACATAAATAACTGCAAGAATGAATTTCAAGAAGCATTAAGAAAATCAGAAAATGGCCTGAAAAGGGAACTTGACAAAGAGACGCATACTATATAGAAAATGACATTAGAAAATACAAACCAAACTGAACAAGTCCAAAACTCTCTAGAAGCCCTCAAGAACAGAGTCAGTCATGTGGAGGACAGAACCTCAGAACTGGAAGACAAGACAGAAGAAACAGCTTGCAAGTCTGAAAACTTGAACAAGTTCAAAAGTTTTTGTGAACATAACATGAAGGATATGTAGGATAACCATAAACATCCCAACATTTGGATCATGCATATACCAGAAGGGGAAGAAATTGTGAGCAAAGGCATGGAAAACTTATTCAATAAAGTTGTTGAAGAAAATTTTACCACCTTCTCAAAAGAGAGTCCCATCAAATTACAAGGAGCTAACAGAACTCCAAACAGATTAGACCAAAGGAGAACCTCCCAAGACATATAACTCTAAACGATGGAAACAAAGAGAAAGTCCTAAAAGCAGCAGAAGAGAAACAATACATTACATATAAAGGTAACCCCATCAGAATTACCTCAGACTTCTCAAAAGAAACCCTGAAACCTAAAAGGGCCTGGAATGGAATACTGCAAACTCTTAGAACCTATGGTTTCCAACCCAAAGTACTTTACCCAGCAAAAGTATCCCTCATAATAGATGGCAAAAGAAAACTTTCCATGATAAAAGTCAGCTCAACAGCTATATGAACACAAAGTCAAACCTACAGAGATAAATTCAGAAAATTCTCCACAAAGAAGAGTCAAACAACCAACCTCAAGAGCCTATAAGCAGAAGACTACAATAATCAAACCCAGAGAAGGCTGAAAAAACTGTAAAGTCCAAGAAAACATCAAACCTCATAAAGCACCACAAATATGACAGAGATTAAATCAAACTTCACAGTTATTACCCTAAACAATAATGGCCTTAATTCACCCATAAAGAAACACAAGTTAACAGGGCAGATCAGAAAAATCGACCCCTCAAATCTGCTGTCTTCAAGAAACCCACCTCACCACTAAAGACAGATACCTCAGGGTAGAAAATAATATCCCAAGCAAACAGAAATAAGAAATAAGCAGGCATTGCAATACTAATATCAGAATAAAATAGGCTTCAAACCAAAAGTAATCAAAAAGATAAAGAAGGCCACTTCTTACTCAGCAAGGGAATGATCCAAGAAGAGAATATCACAATTGTCAATTATTATGCACCAAACACATGTGCACCACAATTCATAAAACCTACTTGACAACAAAACAGAAATAAACACCAATACCATCATAGTTGGAGACTTCAATACTCCACTATCAGGAATAGATAGACAATCCAAACACAAAATCAACAGGGAAGTAAGAGAGCTCAACACCATAGATCAACTAGACCTAACAGATATCTACAGAACATTCTACCAAAATCTACAGAATACACTTTCTTCTTAACAGCCCATGGAACCTTCTCTAAAATAGATCATATACTGGGCCAAAAAGCCTGCTTACATATATAAGAAAATAGAAATAATTTCCTGCATTATATCAGACCACAAAGCTGTAAATCCATAAATTAACAACAAGAGATGCGCCAAGAACTCCATCAGCTCCTGGAGAGTGAACAACACGCTTTTAAACAATAAATGGGTACTGGATGAAATTTTTAAAAAAATGAAATTGCAAAATTTCTGGAATTGAATGACAATGAGAACACATCATACCAAAACTTATGAGACACAATAAAGACAGTCCTTAGGGAAAATTTCATAGCACTAAATGCCTTCATAACAAAGACAGAGAGATCCAAAACCTTATCATCTATTTAAAGGCATTGGAAAACAAGAAGAATCCAACCCAAGAAGCACCAGCTGTAAAGAAATAATCAAGGGGGCTGGAGAGATGGCTTAGTGGTTAAGCGCTTGCCTGTGAAGCCTAAGGACCCCGGTTTGAGGCTCGATTCCCCAGGACCCACGTTAGCCAGATGCACAAGGGGGCGCACGCGTCTGGAGTTCGTTTGCAGAGGCTGGAAGCCCTGGCGTGCCCATTCTCTCTCTCTCCCTCTATCTGTCTTTCTCTCTGTGTCTGTCACTCTCAAATAAATAAATAATAATAAAAATTAAAAAAAAAAGAAATAATCAAGATCAGAGAAGAAATTAATGAATTGGAAACTAAGAAAACAATTAAGAAAAATGAGGAAACAAAAAGCTGGTTATTTGAAAAAATAAACAAGATTTATAAACCCCTGGCCAATCTGACCAAGTAAAAAAAAAAAAAAGAGGCTTCAAATTAACAAAATTCAAAATGAATAACGAGAGATCACAACAGACATAAGTGAAACTGGAAAAATCATCTGGACTTACTTCCAAAACCTCTATTCCACAAAACTGAATAATCTAGAAGAAATGGATGAACTCCTGGACACATACCACCTACCTAAACTAAATTCAGAGCAAATTAATCTACTAAACAAACCTATCATATCCATTGAGATTGAAAAGGTAATCAAAAACCTCCCCCCAAAGAAGATTCCAGTACCAGATGCTTCTTAGGTGAATTCTATCAAACCATCATGGAACAATGGACACCAATTTTTCACAAATTGTGCCACATAACTGGAGAACAGAGAAAGTTTCCCAACTCCTTATATGAAGCTAATATCACCCTAATACAAAAATCAGACAGCGATACAATAACAAAAGAAGACTATAGGTCTATATCCCTGATGAACTTAGACACAAAGATCCCGAACAAAATCTTTACAAACTGAATTCAACAACACATCAAAAGCATTATCCACCTTGATCAAGTAGGCTTTATCCCAGGAACACAGGGTTGGTTCAACATATGGACTCTGTCAATGTAATATACCACAGAAATAAGCTTAATCACAAAACCACATGATCATTTCAATAGATGCAGAAAAGGCCTTCAACAAAATACCACAATCACTTCATGTTCAAAATGTTGGAGAGAATTAGCATGGACAGTTAATACCTCAACACAATAAAGGCTATATATGAAGCACCTAAAGCATAAATAATACTTAATGGGGAAAGACTCAAGGCATTCCTATTGAGATCAGGAACAAGACAGGGGTGCCTACTCTCACCTCTGCTCTTCAACATAGTACTAGAAGTCCTAGCCCAAGCAATAAGACAGGAGAAAGAACTAAAAGGGATAAATTGGAAAGAAAGAAGTTAAGTTAGTTCTATTTGCAGATGACATGATTCTATACATAAGTGACCCAACAGTCTCCATCTCAAAACTCTTAGAAGTAATTAATTCCTTTGGCAAACTGGCAGGATACAAAACCAACACACAAAATTCAGTACCCTTTCTATAGGCAAAGGACAAAGATACAGAGAAAAAATTAGCAACACTGTCCCATTTTCAATAGCAAAAAAAACAAAAAACAAAAAAAAAAAAAAAACACCTTGGAATAATACTAACCAAGGATGTGAAAGGCTTATATAATAAAAACATAAAAACACTCAAGAAAGAAATTGAGAACAACTTGAGAAGATAGAAAGACCTTCCATGCCCCTGAATAGACAGAATGAATATTGTGAATATAGCAATCCTACCAAAAGCAATAAAGAGACTTAACACAATACCAATAAAAATCCTTAACAGTCATAGAAATTATCCTTAAGAGATAGAAAAAATGACCTCAAAATTCAAATGGAATAGCAACAGGCCTCGGATATACAAGGATATCCTCAACAAAAGAAATACCTCTGAATGCATCACCATACCTGGTCTAAAGGCACATTACAAAGCCATAGTAACAAAAACAGCATGGTGCTGACATCAAAACAGAGTTGAAGATCCAGACTTTGGGTCAAATGACTACAGCTACTTGATCTCTGACAAAGGCCCTAATAATGTAGACTGAAGAAAAGACAGAACTGTTAACAAGTGGTGCTGGACAAATTGGATAATTGTATGCAGAAAAATGAAACTAGACCTGCATATCTCGCCATGCACAAAAGTCAAATCCAAATGGGTCAAAGACCTCAATATAAGACTAGAAACTCTGCTACTACTGGAAGAAAAAAAAAAATAGGAGGAACTTTCCACATTACAGGAGTATGAAAAGACTTCCTTAACAATACCCCAGCAGCTCAGGAACTTAATCACTCAACCATTGGGATCTCATGAAGCTGACAAGTTTTTTCACAGACAAATATACCATAAGCAGAGAAAAAAAATTTTTTTCCAGCTATTCAACTGACAGAGGCCTAATTTCTAGAATCTACAAAGAACTCAAACACATAAACAATAAAAAGTCAAACAACCACACACAAAGTGGGGCACAGAACTGAATAGTGAGTTCTCAGAGGAAGAAATACAAATGGTAAAACACACTTAAGAACATGTTCAACACCACCAACCATCAGAGAAATGCAAATTAAAACAACTATGAGATTCCACCTTATCCCAGTAAGGATAGCAAATACTAAAACATTTTTAAAAGTTTAAAAATAAAATGAAGCAAATGTAGAGAAACAGGAACCCTCATTCACTGTTGGTGGGAGTGTAAGCTGGTACAACCACTATGTAAAGCAATATGGAGACTCCTAAAAGGTTGACTATAGAGTTACCAACAGACCCAGCTATTCCCTTACTTGGCATCAACCCTAAAAGCTTCACACCTCAGTTCAGAGAGATTTGCTCAAACATGTTTATAGCTGCTCAATTCATAATAGCTAAGAACTGGAATCAATCCAGATGCCCATCACTGGATGAATACATAATCAAAGATGTGGTATATCAACATGATAGACTTCTACTCAGCAGTAAGAAAAAATGACACAATGAAATTTTTAGAAAAATGGTCGAACTTCAAACAGATCATACTCAGCGAACTCACCCAATCCCAGAAAGACAATCGTAAGACATGGTCTTACTCATCTGAGGCTCTTAATCTGGATCTGCCTGAGATGCTGACATGCCTCACAGGCATCTCAAGGATCAGACAATAGGGAGGGTACAACTTGAGGAGAGGGTATGGGTGGGGGGCAAAAAATTGAATCCAAATGGAACTGGTACCATAAAATCCTATATCCTGGAAGGTAGACTAGAAGGTTGAGCCCTCATCAGGACCTTAGAGGGAACACCTGAATCAAAGGATGCTGGAGAGGCTGGAGAGATGGCTTACTGGTTAAGGCACTTGCCTGTGAAGCCTAAGAATCCCAGTTCGACTTCCCAGTACCCACATAAGCCAGACTCACAAAGTGGCACATGCATCTGGAGTTCCTTTGCAGTGGCTGGAGGACATGGAATACCCATTCTCTCTCTCTCTCCTCTCTCTCTTTCTCTCTCTCTCTCTCTGACTTTCTCTCAAATAAATAAATAAAAATAAAATATTTTTCAAAGGTCCCTGGAGAGGGTGAGATTAAGCCTAAACTTAATTTTCCCCTGTTTCTTTTCTTTCTTTTTTCTTCTTTCTTTTCCCTTGGTGTTGGCCTGAAACTCCCAGTACCAGGATGTGGTTAACATCCACAATGAGCTGTTGATCAAAGGGACCTACAAGGTTTCCCAAAACAAGACAGACTTCTATGAGAGTACTTGATTACCCACCAGAAGTTAAGGGTAAGACCCTACTGCTAAAGACACCATATGCTGTCAGTACAAAACTAAGAGTGACCTGGCTGGCATCTGGAAGATAGCCAGACCACAGACAGTTGGCCAATCTAGTGCTAGAAGGTGCTATATGAGCTACTGGGGCAAAGTGGCCAACGTCTGTCTGAGCAACTCAAGGTCGAAGCTACTGAGAAACAAACAACCTGAGGTGATGCTCACACAAGTGCAATTGTGGTACACAGCTATGGTGGGTAACCAACTGCTCTTGGATTGGGTAACAGATCCACTAAGTGGAAAGAAACCCATATCTGGAACTGGGAAACAAGTCAGAATCATATCTAGATAATGAGTTTGCAATCCAATATCAAGCTCTCAACAGTCTTGGGATAACAGAGGACCTACCCATTAAATTCTCTCTAAACTAGCAATGGTTAACCCATTTAAGAGAATCTGCTTCTCTTTTTCAGGTACTGAGAATACTCAACTCCTACCAAAGCAGAGATCCAGAGGCTCCTAAGAGCACATCACTGAATAGACCTAAAATGAACCCAACATGGTTCAGGGAATTTCATAGAAGAGGAGGCAGAAGGATTGTTAGAGCCACAGTTGGGACATTACACACAGAGACGTTGCCTCTTCCCCATTACTGAAGTCAACCCCCATAATGCCCGACTCACAATCCCCATGAGGATAATTGGCATCTCCAATGAGGATGGCCCCTTTTAAAAAATATATTTTATTATTTATTTATTTGAGAAAGAGAAAGAGGTATAGAGAGAAAATGGGCATGCCAGGGCCTCCAGCCACTGCTCCAGATGCATGCGCCCCCTTGTGCATCTGGCTTACATGGGCCCTATAGAATCAAACTGGGATCCTTTGGTTTTGCAGGCAACTGCCTTCACTATCATCTCCAGCCTGAGGATGATCCCTCTTCAGTGAGGCAGGGTAAAGAGCTTATGTAAGAACTTGAGTTCCAATCACCAGTACCCACATAAGATGCCAAGCATGGTGTACACTTGTAAGCCCAGCACTGGGGATGGGGAACCAAGTAGATCCCTAGGGCTTGATGACTAGCTAGCGTAGCCACATCAGTGAACTCCTGGTTCAGTAACAGACCTTGTCTCAAAAACAATAATGTGAAAAGCAACTGTTGCAGTCCGGTTTGCATTGCTGGTAGAAATCTCCCAACCAAGAGTAGCTTCTGGGAAAAAGAGATTTATTTTGGCTTACAGGCTCAAGGGGAAGCTCTACGATGGCAGGGGAAAATGATGGCATGAGCAGAAGGTGGATATTACCTCCTGGCCAACATAAGGGGGACCATAGCAACAGAAGAGTGTGCCAAACACTGGCAGGAGGAAACTGGCTATAACAGCTATAAGCCCACTCCCAACACTACACTCCCTCCAGGAGGCATTAATTCCCAAATCTCCATCAGCAGGGAACCTAGCATTCAGAACACCTAAGTTTATGAGGGACACCAGAATCAAACCACCACATTCTGCCCCTGGCCCCCATAAACTGATAACCATACATGATGATGAATGCAATGCATTCATCTAACTTTAAAAATCCCACAGTTTTTTTAATCAATTCCAATGATGATCATACATCCCCATAGTCCATGATCTTCTAATTGAGCCATAATAACAACAACAAAAAAAAAAAAAACCTAAAAAAAATCCTATAATGGCACAGAATGAACATTCACACTGTGAAAGATGGCACTGGGCATAGCAAAGAAACATTCAACCAGTACAAGATTTAAAACAACCAGGGCAAACATCAAACTCAGTAGCTCCAAGTCCAACAACTCTATCCAGTGACAAATCTCCAAGTCCGATAATTTTAACCAACAACAAGTCTCTGGCATTCCAATTCCACCCTCCAGCTAGGCTACTCACAGTCCTGGGAAACTTCATTGGGGCCGCAGCTTTCTTTACAGCTATCTCGTGGTCCCAGCATCTCCACTGGGTCTCCACTGCATTCCATGGTTCATCCTCATGGGTTCTCCATACAGGCAACCAGTAAACCTGCTTCACCCTCACATGGCCATTTCCAAAACACAAGACCGTGTTGCAAACTCAATGACCCTCTCTTTCCTGCATTTCTTATACTCCACAATACCAGGCAGGGTGCCAATTTGTTAATCCAGGGTAGAATACAGCAGACTTTGAGGAACAGGACACTCCTTGAGCACTCAGGCCCCTTCAAAAGAATCGACATTCTTCCTGTTGCCCCAATCCAGGTTAGCTAGCTCAGGCTCAAAGGTTGTAATCTCTCAATTACAGCTAAATGGGCAACAGTTTACCCAAAGATTTTTCTTTCTGTGCCATATCCCTCTGCTCACACCAGTTCATTTCTACGCAAAGCAACCCTGTATAACTTCTTAGGACATGGGCATAAGAGCAAGCTTCTCACACAAACTGTTAGCCCAATCCAAGCAAAGTTCTTTCTCACCCTCATAAGCCAAACCTCACAGTCTTTCAACTCTGACCAGAATAGTCCATGAAGCTGTACTTACAGCACTGTAAGGCGTCTCTTAGGCCAAGATTTCAAATCCTTCCTCATTTCTCTTGAAAAGCAGCTCCAAAAGGCCAAAGCCACACAGTCAGGTGTCTAACAGCAATCCCACTCCTGGTACCAAAATCTGCATTAGTCATGATTCTCTAGAGGAACAGAACTGCTACAATGAATTATTTTAAAAAGGGAATTTATTGGATTATCTTACAGTAGTCCAATAACACTTGCAGGCCCAAGAATCACCAAACCTGGTAACTGCTCAGTCCACGTGACCAGATGCCTCAGCAGTCCCGACCTGGCACTGCAGATGGTGCCAGAAATCCTGGAGGCTTCCTGAGGAGCCGCTGGGTTTCAATTCAAGTGGGACTTTAGTTGATGCTGGTCTTTAGTCCACGCCGGTCTTCAATCCACACTGGTCTTCAATTCACACTGCAGCCAAGTGGAAGGGAGAGAGGGAGGGAGGGAGGGAGGGCAGGCAGTCCGGCTCTTTTTACCCTGAGCTTCCTTATATCAAGTCCCCCTCTGAGCAGGGCCACCCACTCTGGGGCAAGGGCTCACTTTGGGGAAAGGACTTCCTCCTTTAGTTGATCCTTCCTGGAAGCAACCTCCGAGACCCACCGGAAAGGGATTTCTGTGGATTACTAAATAGATCAAGTTGACAACACCTTAACTATCACAAGTCCACCCCCTGTCAACTTGGCACCAAATCATATCTCCTTACATCACACTTAATTTCCAAATGAAAACAGTAACAAGCTCATAATTCCACCTAACACTGCATAACTATCCCATGTACAACTGGAACCGCAACATGTTCCTCCCAACACCTGAATCAAACCACCACAGCAACTAAAGAATACACTCAATGTCAACCTTCGGTGTCCACACACATCACGCAAGCATAAACACATGCACATCATATTTACACAGAAAGAGTGTGCTAACATCTGTTTGCTTTTGCAGTTTTCAAAGATAGAAATTTTATGTGGTTCTACCTACAGTTACCAAGTATGAGTGATGGATAAATAAGATACCAGAACATCTTTCACCATGACAGACATATTATCCAAACCTCTGTGCACCAAAATAGTTAAATGCACTAAATAAATGCACCAAATAGTTAATGCAGTATGTTTAATATATTTTATTTATTTATTTGAGAAAGAGACAGAGAGAGAAAGAATGGGGACACCAGGGCATCTAATCACTGTAAGTGAATGCCAGACACATGCGCCCCCTTGTGCATCTGGCTTTATGTGGGTCCCAGAGAATCAAACCAAGATCCTTTGGCTTTGCAGGCAAACGCCTTAACCACTAAGCCATCTCTCCAGCCCAAATGCAGTACTTTTTTAAAAATCATTTTTATTTATTTATTTGAGAGCTACAGACAGAGAAAGAAAGAGGCAGAGAGAGAGAGAGAGAGAATGAATGGGCACGCCAGGGCCTCCAGCCACTGCAGACGAACTCCAGGCATGTGCACCCCCTTGCTAAATGCAGTACTTTTTAAAATGGTTAAACAATTGGGTAAACCCCAACATCTACATTTTGGAAAAGTGAACTGAGAATACCACAGTAAAGAATACTATCACACTATGGGCTAAAAAATAGGAGAATACTCGTTAAGGTCTGATAACATTAAGAAATCTAAGGTTGCTGCTGAGGTATACAGTGGTTCTTGGATTGAATTCTAACCTTGGGTTGAACAAAACTTGAGTAATTTGGCCAAAAGGACTCTTGGAGGAAGTGAATCACTAATAAATTAATGAGCTCTGAAAAAAAAAACTAAGGTATGGTATTAAGTATCAAAAGCACAGTAAAAATAGGCTATGTATGGTATCATATTTGTTTTAAGAACAGGGAAGAGGGATAATAATCCACATAGTCTTAGTGGCTTGCATCTGCATGAAGAACCAAAAGTTCATAAATGTGTCTAAGGAATGAGATGAATGAAGTAGATAGGAACAGAGGTGGGAGACAAAAATAAAAGGCAATAAATTGCACTAAAGAAACATATGATTCACAGGCCTTGTGAAGTCTATCCTTTTGCAAAATTAATACTCCTTTGGCAAAAATATCTTGATACATTCCCATTCTGCCTTACAGAATTACATTCACTAAGAAGTGCAGCTGTGTACTCTATTTACAAAATGCTGTGCATGCTCTAGAGGAAGGTGGCCTGGGTGACAGGCTAGAGTAGAACTAGCCTTCAAAGAAAGTTCCTGACACCTCACAGCTGGGCCCTGTCCTTCTGACTCTGACCTCTCCAGCTCCGTTCACTAGTGGCATTCTGATGACAAGGGTTTCTTTGGGAAATTGCCAGCAAGTATCCTTTCAGGCACAGGTCAGATAAAGCAGAGAACAGAACAGAGGTAGTGGCTTTAGGATCTCACAGGGTTCAAAGTCTAATCCAGAAGTGACAAAAAAGGCAGTCACGGACACAGCTTTGTTTAACTGGTAGGATCAGAACCCCATGGGGTGAGGCTGTTGGAAGCCAAGCAAATAGGTAGAGTTCAAATAACCAACTGAGTTCCAAATTCCCAATGATAGGGCATGGGTGGTATTTTTTTTTTTTTTAATTACCACTTTAATTTCATCATATTATTTGCAGAAGTCTTTTTTACTACAGGCTTTTCTGAGTGTCTGTATGATTATGTGCATGTGTATATATGTGTGTTCATATGCATATGTATGGAGCCAGGTGCATGCGTGTGCAGGCACTTGGAGGCTAGTGGTCAATTCCAGGTGTCTTTCTCAGTTTCTTGCCACCTTATTTTTTTGAGACAGGGTTTCTCATTGAATCTCGAGCTCACCAATTACACTAGACTAGCTAGCCAGAATATCCCAGGGTTCCAGGGTTCCTCCTGTCTCTCCAGTGCTGGGTACACAGGCTGGTGTCACCACACTCAACATTTACATGGGTGCTGGGGATCCACACTAAGGTCCTCATGCTTGGACTTCAAACACCTTACCCACTGACACATCTCTCTAGCTTCAGATTTCTTTTTAGTTATTTGTTATTAGGTGCAGCACTAAAAATGTGTTTTGACAAAAACAAAAAAAATGTGGTTCATTCTACTGCTTTCTATCCATTTCTCTTCTGAGGAAGAAAAGTAAATATGTATATTTAAGTTATTGAAGATAGAACTGTAGCCTCGGAGAGAGGCCTAACAAAACTATACATGCTATGCTAAATACTCTTCAGCAAATTGAGAAAATACTTATCTTTCATGTTCCTTGCTATCACCTTAACTCCTCATGGTTGTGTTCATTTTCTCCCTGTAGCTACTATTTTAGAGAATTGTTGACATTTGGGTTGGTAAGATTTACCCTAATAAGCAACAAATTTTATCTTTGACTCACAAGCTACACATTTCCCTAAGCATATTGGAGCAAAGCATCAACATTCACTGTGAGCCCACAATGCACCAGGCTTCTGCTTGAGTGCAGAAATGCTGTCCATAGCAGTTAACAAGTGAGAGACTGGCCAGTGGCTCACAGCTGTCCATAGCAGAGCTGGGTTGGGCTGGTCTTTCCAATTTCAAAGTAGGCTCTTTCTATCACCACATGCAGTATCCTTGGGGGCAGAATATAAAGTGAATGTAGCTGCCTGGCTCTCGGCCTTGCTGAGCTTACCTGTGAGTAGGCCAGCATGCTTATACTATTCAGCTCAAGTGAACAACCCATCATTAGGATCTACTTGCCTTATCCCTCAGAGGCAAAAGTTATAGAAGCCTAGGGCCTGGGAAGGCCTGTCAGCACCTGCTAGTGTTCATCACTCCACATGACAAACTCCTTAGCTTGCTTTGTTGGTAGGTAGAAAACCGTGGCAAGGGTAGGACAGAGAGGCTTCCCTGAGTAGCAGCAGGAATTCCTGGTGTCAGCACTAGCTGGTGAGAGCCAGAACATGGCTACTCTTGAGAGAAGCTGCAAGTTGCCTGTGATAGCCAGACCACAGCAACACCTAGAGTACCTTTCTAGATCAGACTCTGTGGCTCCCAACAAATCAGGCCCAACCACTAGCCTAAATCTAAATGATTTCTAAAGTCATTCTGAAAAACAGAAAAAGGACTTTAATTGGTATGGCTCTGCTGAGAAGCCAAAGGGATCTAAGTGTTCTTAGCCCTGTCTTCAAGAGTGCCTGCAAAGTACTAGGGAAGGAAACTGAAGTGGGAGTGGGTACAGTTATCAGTCTTGGTCAAACTGTGGTCTGGTTGATCATTATCTCAGGGCTGGTCAGGTGGGGACTATCAGGAAAGAAAGTCACTGCCACCTGGGAGGTAAATTCAACTCTTATCACAAGATGTTTATCCATCACATCTGTTGTTCCTGGAATCCAAGGTGGCTACAGGGAAGTATGACCCAGAGCAAAGGCGGCAGATGCAAAATGGAAGCTGAGATGCCAAGTTTTATCCTGCTTGTAGCTACCAGCTGGATATTTGCAGACCCAGGATATCTACCTGAAAACACTCCAAAAGTGATACATTAAGGTGGAGTGGTATCACCAGTAAAGGCTCTGAAGTCAGAGGGGAAAGAATATGGGTGCTCAAAGCCACCATCCAAAGGTCTGATTCTTATGCTTATAAAAGAAGAAAGAGGTATCCTTTGGAAATTAGCTAGAGCAGTAGGTGCAAACAACAGAAACACAGCACAGCCACAGTGCAATGCACAGGACCCTCATCTGAATGCCAAGCCTTCCTGCTTCTGACAGTCTCTGAGACCAGGCTCTTCCCAGCATGGGCAGTTGTGGAGAGCTGCGATGTGCTGCGCCCTAAAGATGGCGTCAGCTTCCGCCTTCCACTAGCCCGATAGCGAGCGCTCTCTGGGATAAACAAGTCCTTATTTGGCTGAGGCTGCTTAACTAATTCTGCTTCCTTAATCGTGGACTTATCTGCATGGGCCACGTGGCTCACTAGGGTTGGCTAGCGTAGGACTACTTAGCTTGTGGGTCAGCTCTCCCCGGGGTCAGAAGATTGTTCAAGGTTCCTGAATAAACTGCTTAAAGAAGAGCTCTCAGGTTGTGTCATTCTTGCTGGTTGAGGTGGTCGCGACAAGTGGTGGCCCGTACAGGGAACCTCTCTCTCGAAGAAGGCTCAGAACTTTTTGCAGTCAGGGCAGCGCTGGTAAGTTCCCTAAGGTAAGGTGGGACAATAAAGATCGCGGGGAAGTGACAACTTGTGCTCTACTCTGTAGATAAAAAGAGAGCGAAGAAGAGTTTGCGGTGATAGCGAACCGAAAGTAAAGTCACTATGGACCAGTGAGCAGAGTTAAAGGTAAAAGTAACTATGGGCGCTTCTCATTCGCACCCAATTTTTTTGGCTCTTCAGGAGCTGCTTTTGTCAAAGAATTTAAAAGTTAAGAAAAGTACCCTAGAGAGATTTTTGACTGGATTCCCCTAGACAATTAACAGAAGAAGCTAGACAAGCCTTACAGAAGGTTGAAGAAAGGTTACAAAGTGCCTTTTTACAAAGATGGCAAGAAGGTAAGCCCATTACATTATGTATATTTTCCACCTATAGTCAACCTACAGGTTTATTATGGCAGGATGGACCATTATTATGGATATATCCAAAAGTTTCCCCAGTTAAATCCATAGAACATTATCCCACTGCGGTTGCTGCTCTAGCTTTAAATGGTATACAACAATGTTTGCAGTTTTTTGGAGTTGCTCCTGCCATGATTATAGTGCCCTATTCTAGTCATCAAATTAAGATCTTAGGTGGCACTGTAGATGATTGGGCAATTTTACAGTGTAGTTTTGATGGAGTGATAGATAATCATTATCCAAAACATCCTTTATTATCATTTTTTTTCAAGGAACATCCTGTAATCTTTCCTAAAATCACCTCCATATCTCCCCTTAAGGGAGCACCAAATGTATTTACTGATGGTTCAGAGACAGGTGGGGCTTATATGGTAGAGAAGCAGGAACCTGTGTTATGCTGTGTTTCAACCAGGCTCTCCTCAAATTGTGGAATTGAAAATTGTGTTAGAAGTGTTTAAAAATTGTCAATTTGCATTTAATTTGATTTCAGATTCAGCATATGTAGTTAATGCAGTAAAGATTTTAGAAATAGCAGGCCCTATAAAGAATAACAGTACTGTATATGCCTTATTACAAGAGTTACAAAATTTGATTTGGCATAGAAAACATTGCTTTTATATTCAACATATTAGAGCGCATACAGGATTGCCTGGACCATTAAGTAAAGGAAATGATGTTGTTGACCAATGGACCAGGATGGAATGTATTTTTTTGAGTTCATCTTTAGATCAAGCCAAACAATTTCATCAGACTTTCCATGTCAACACTAAGACCTTACAAATGAAATTTCATCTGTCTCGAGTGAATGCCAGACAGGTAATTCTAGATTGCCCTCAATGTGTGATTCACCATCATCCTCCCAGTGTAGGGGTAAATCCTAGAGGGTTGATGCCACTTAAGATCTGGCAGATGGATGTAACACATATTTCAGAATTTGGAACTTTAAGATATGTTCATGTTTCTGTGGACACCTGTTCAGGTGTCATTTATGCTACCCCCTTGAGTGGAGAAAAAGCTCGCAATGTCATAGAACATTGCTTGGGAGCCTGGGCAGCATAGGAGAAGCCGCAACAACTAAAAACAGATAATGGACCAGCCTACATGGCTCAGACTTTTACCTCCTTCTGCAAACAGATGGAGGTACAGCTTAATCATGGATTACCCTATAATCCTCAAGGACAAGGAATTGTGGAACATGCTCATCGCACCTTAAAAGAATGCTTACAAAAACAAAAAGGGGGAATAGGCCAAGGCTGCACCCCCAAGGAAAGAATATCTCTAGCTCTTTTTACTCTTAATTTTTTAAATTTGGACGTGGATGGCCTTTCCACAGCAGATCATCATCAACATCAAGGTGGATCCCTGAAAGGATATGTTAAATGGAAGGATGTGCTCATGGGAATGTGGCATGGCCCTGATCCTGTATTGACGTGGACGAGAGGATCTGTTTGTGTTTTTCCACAGGATCATCAAGATCCAGTGTGGGTGTCCGAGAGACTGACCAGAAAAGTCCAACATAAAGATCCTTCCGCTATGGATGCTGATAGGCCTGAGGTGGAGTCTGACTCAGGCGTAACCTCAATGGGGGATCTTGTCGGTGTTTCCAAAGCCTCTTCTGGTTCAATATAATGCCCAAGTTTTCCCTCGCTTTTTTGCTAGCAATAAAAGTTTAGGTCTCTCCTATTTGCCCTTGGATGGGGAAATTAGTCCCGTTGAAGGCAATGTTAGTGTACCGCTAGTGGGAAGTTTGTGCTTTTTGCCGGTAAGTAATATTAGTCAAATAAGCCCATGTGTGATGCTTTATAATCAGTCTGCTGCCTGGATGGAAGCCCCTTGGAGCCCAGGCCAATTTTCAGTTAATGCCTCCTGGATTAGTGGTCGATGGCCTCGGAGTTATGGAGATGGCATGGATGTTCCCCCTCAGCCTAGGTGGGCTCCCTTTTGTCATGGTGCTATTGGGAGCGACAGCTGGTCTCCTGGTGCTGGCCTTCTTGGTGGGCCTGTGGTGTCTATGCAAGATGAGGGTCACACAGCAAAGGAATGCAGCTATGATTATTCAGGCCTTTACAGCCATTGAGGCAGGACAGTCCCCGTATGCATGGCTTGCTGTCATGAAGAGCTAGAATACTCAGCACGTTCAGGTTGCGAGGCAAAGCACTGCACTCTAGGTATGCCACCTGCAGTTAGCAGCCTAGAGGAGAGCATGTCTGAGAGAAAGCGGGTTAGTACCGTCCTTTCCCCATAATATCCATCCTTACTCCCGCCTCAGGAAAAATCGGTACTGGATTTCACTACAGAGCTCAGACCTCTACTCTCACCTGTTTCATTTAAAACAAAAAGGGGAACTGTGGAGAGCTGCGATGTGCCGCGCCCTAAAGATGGCATCGGCTTCCGCCTTCCACTAGCCCGATAGCGAGCGCTCTCTGGGATAAACAAGCCCTTATTTGGCTGAGGCTGCTTAACTAATTCTGCTTCCTTAATCGTGGACCGATCTGCATGGGCCACGTGGCTCACTAGGATTGGCTAGCACAGGACTACTTAGCTTGTGGGTCGATTGTTCAAGGTTCCTGAATAAACTGCTTAAAGAAGAGCTCTTGGGTCGCGTCATTCTTGCTGGTCGGTGGTCGCAATAGGCAGTCACTTTATCAGACACCTCTAATTTTCATCCCACCTAAAAAATCACAGGGTCAAAATCTGGGGCCCACCGACATGTGTGATATGGTTCTAAAGCAAGCTGGGCCAAGGGGGTTGATGCCTGTAATCCAGTACTTGGGAGATACAGGCAAGATTAACCTCAGCTACACAGTGAGTTTGAAGCCAGCATGGTCTGTCTCAAAAAAAAAAAAAAAAAAATCCAATGTAGAGTTGTTCATAAGCAGTGGGTATAGAGAATGCATGGCTGTGCCCCAGAGGGGAAGTGTGGGATGCTCTGCTATGACCCAGGGAGGCATGCAGGGTCTGGAGAGAACAGGTGAACAAGCATTGATCTTCCCTCAGATCTGAGGTCAGCTGAAGGGACCAGACTTGGACCTTCTCCTTCACACACCTCTGTGAGCTGAATGGCAGTTGTGGGACCCACTGGGGAGCTTGATGTCTATGTCTGAGCCTCTGTATTTATGACACTATTGAAAGTATTACTGAACAAGAAGATGGACATTTAATCTAAAAAAAAAAAGCACCCATTCCCTCATTTCTACCTTTATATCTTTCAGCAGACTGGGTGGGACTTTGACCTTGGATACCAAGTGTTCCCTACAATAGAGAGTCACTGTCTGCATTTTCAAATAGCTGGAAACTACTCAAGTGCTTGTGGTGGACATAAGATAGAATCCAGTGAGTTCCTTGGATTCATCCACTCACTCTTCTTAACATAGATTAGGAAAAAAGTATCTCATTGTAGGCAGCTCGTTAGAACACAGACCCAGAAAGGACAAGGTGGTATGTGTATTCCCTAGTACAGAGTTCAGGAACTAAAATCCAAAAAGTTTGAATTCATCAAGCTGTCAGATGGACTCTAGCAACTTATTCTTACTTCATGGTTCTTCCTCCTCTTCCTCTTCCTCATCAAAACTTTTTGGAGGCTTTTATTTCCCACAAGGGAGGTTTTTTGTTGCTATTGTTTGTTGTTGTTTTTTCAAGGTAGGGTCTCACTCTAGCTCAGGCTGACCTGGAATTCACTATGTAGTCTCAGGGTTGCCTCGAATTCATGGTGATCCTCCTACCTCTGCCTCCTAAATGCTGGGATTAAAGGCATGTGCCACCATGCCCGGTGGAGGTTTTTTTTGTGTGTGTGTGTGTTTTTTTTTAAGTGTGCACTTTTCCGTCTAATCCATCTTCCATCCAGAGCTCTCCATGTGCACAAATCAATCCTTCAGACTCATTACAGCTCGATGCCTAATTTCCATAATGGGGCAAAATCAATAGGCTTATTCCCAGTACATAAAACCCTTGTCTGAGTACTACACTGGCAAGCCTTTTGGGGCCCCTCTGTTACAGGGAGATTTTTACTTTCACTAAATGTTGTTTACTGTTGCATTTGGGCCTCAAAACCGAAAGATAGTTTCTTGGGCCCAAGATTTTTATTTCATGCCAAGAGAAATGGCATGATCCACAAGGAAAGGGAAAGGGGGGAGGGTTAAAGGTTATGGGAAGAGAAGGAAAAACTTCCCTGTGAAGGAGGAGCTTGTGGGGTGGGGGTGAGTGGCTCAAGGTGAGTCATACCTATATGATCAGGCTATCTGGACTACCTGCTCAACTCCTTTCAGTCAGTGGAGCTTAGAATATCAACTCCACCCAGGGTCTGGGGGGCAGGGGCAATAGGGTTCAGTCAATTTTGGTAACTGAAGATCAGGATTATCTAGTCCTGGGCAAAGCTATTGGGGGTGAGGTGGAAGTGAGGCAGCTTTCTTGAAAGCTAAAACTTGTTTGCCCTTCTTCTATCCACATTCGTCATTCTTCAAACTAGTGTAACAACAAACTCAACTCTGACCCAGGAAATCAGTTACATCCTTACCCCAATCAACTTCCTGCCATACATATGTCTGGCCTTTACTACTGAGGAAGAACTCCAAGTTTGGGGGTAAAACTCAGACAGATACAATAGACATCATCCTGAACCACATAATAGAAGTAAGAGCAATCCCTAAAGAAGTCTTCTCAGGCAAAACTTAAGCTATAGCTGCAGAGTGCTACACCCCAGGTGATTACTAGAACAGGCACAAAGGCCAAGGTAAAGTTGCTGAGTCAAGGTTAATGAGGTGGCCTAGGCACTGGAGTATGAGACCCTAGCAGATTGTACCCCAGCTGTGGAGTTCCATAGCCTGCTGATTGCCCACAATTCTGCAATGAGGTACTAAAGGCAGGAAGAAATAATCTGAAGCCAGTAGGGGAGAGAATAGAGCAGGGAGGGCTGAAGGGGACCTGAATGGAATAGAGGGTGGAGCTGGGGGCAGGGAGGAGAAAGCCAAGGGAGAAAAGAAATCAGAGTTAAATAAAAACAGCTTTTGTAGCTGGGCCCCTCTCAGTAATGTCCTGCCATGCATGTATTAACCATCCATCAATGAAAACAAAATCAAGGGCCTGGTGCTTGCCTGCTGGGGCATATAAAGCTTAGGAGATATAATATCTTCCAGGTGGGTGTGCCCAGAAGCACAAAAAGGTGCTTGACAGGTCGTTTAAAACTGACTGTCAAGGTCAAAACACCACCACCTGCAGGCACAACTGTAATGTCTTCATCTATCCCTATCCCTACCCCCACTCCTTAACCTCAAAGTTCTCTGTTATTGTTTGTTTTAAACCAAACTGCAGTATGAATGGCAGATAAGCCTGACAACTGTTCAAACATATGTAAGAGCAGCTTATTAGCATGCCAATGGAGATATCTGGAGGCTAAAAACACAAGATGCCAGTGGAGGACCATTTAGTCCCTAATTCTGAGGGCAACATAGAGGATCTGTCCTTAAATTGCTGGATGAAGGAAAAAGGCCTTTTGATGGGACCTATTCCTGATGCAGGACTAAAAATACTGTCTTGTACCTACAGCAAAGGCTGCCCTAGAGGTAAAAGAGGCTCCTCTGAACCTTCTGCTTGAGGGCCTAAAGTATAAACCCTTAGGTGCTGATGGAGTACAAGAAAATCCCAGCCTCATAAGCTAACTAGCTTTTATATCAAAAAGAAAATATACCTATCTTTTAAATTGCTTAACAAAATTGAATCATACCCACTTTTAGCCCTGTTCAAAACAATTTTTAAAGTAATTAAATCAAAGAATGTTAGGGTATTCTAAGTCAGAGTAGAAACTAGACCAGGTAGGCCCAGGGACAAATGAAGTCCCCAGCTGGGATTGGATTCAGCTCCACCAAGCATAGTTGAGTTCCCTTGAAAAGGCAGGGTCTAGACAGCTGCCTTACTGCTATAAAACAGGGTCCTTGCCCAAGGCCCAGCACAGACAGATACTCAGTCATGACTGAGGAAGGGAGTGCAGTTCTAAGGCTAGCTTTAAAATGGGCTCCCACATATTTATGAACAGAATCATTAACCAACATTTGACTCAAGGAGGTCAGTTTTCTGAGATGCAACAGCCCCATGAAATGTTCATGTAAATGAGCATCTCAAGCACAACAGTTGAATAATACTGCTCAGATATAGTCAGATATTAAATCAGTAAGAATATAAAGAATATTAATATTAAAGTCTTTCTTAGATAGCCCCCAGAAAAGAATCCTTCTTAACTTTGTTGAATCTCTTCATTTCCTAGCCTAATTAACCCACAGTTCCTTTCTCCACATTATTTACATTCCACAAAACTAGTCTTCCTTGAAACTCCCTTCAGAAAAACACTGAGCTAAGCTAACAGTCTTATATTTCCATCAACATAGTCATCACACCTGCTCACTGATAACTCTTATTGAATGAATGTTTGGCACTGCCCATCCTTCTGTCCCAAATGCCTATTTTCAATGGGATGCTCACAAACAGCACTACTATGAAAAAGTCTAGAAGTACAGCTGACACATTCCTAAAGGAAAGTGCCATCCTTCATCCCCATAGAGGACACCAAGTTAAAACCAGAATCTTCCAACTGCAGTTTCTAGTAACTCAGCAAGGTCATCCAAGGAAGAAGGCCTAGTGGTGGACCACCAGGCTGAAAAGAGCACCCTCCCTAGAGCCTCCTACTCTTGACAGAAGAGCCCAGCTGTCACCCACGCTTTCTTTGAGTGAAGCCTCAAGATTTCCACTTTAAGATGAGCAGGGAGAAGCTGGTTATTTTCAGTGAACTGACTGGGAAGGTGAAGAGCACAGCTGTTTTGTTCAATGACTACAGATTTGGCATTCTATGTTGCAGGAACAGTGTTCAGGCTCTGCAGAGTCACCTCAGTAAATACCACAGTAGTTAACTGAGATATGTTCTACCTCAAACTACTCTGGAGTTAATCAGAGCACATCTGGGCATTGTAGCCTCAAATTCCACATGGTGATCAATTGTTTTAAAAATATTTTATTTATTTATTTATGTATGTGTGATAGAGGAAAAGAAGCATATAGGAAGACAGTGGGCACATCAGGGCCTCTAAACACTGCAAACAAACTCCAAACACATGTACCACCTTGTGCATCTGGCTTATGTAGGTACCAGGAAATCAAACCTAGATCCTTGGGCTTCACAGGTGAATACCTTAACCTTTAAGCCATATCTTCAGCCCATGATCAAGTTTTTAAGGAAGTAATCCTCATATCTCTGACATTTTATTGTAGTTAAGTCATGGCTCTTCTTAAGAAAGAGGGCTGATGCTCAATTCATAATAGCTGGGAAATGGTATCAGCCTAGATGTCCCTGAAGTGATGAGTGGATAATGAAGATATGTCACATTTATACAATGGAGTTCTACTCAGCAGTAAAGAAAAATAAAGTTATGAAATTTGCAGGAAAACAGATGGATCTGGAAAGGATTATATTAACTGAGGTAACCAGGCCCAGAAAGCCAAGTGTTGCATGTTCTCTTTCATATGTGGATCCTAGCTACAGATGATTGGACTTCTGTGTGAGTAGGAAGAAAATTCAATAGCAAGGGCCAGTAAGCTAGAAAAGAGATATAAAGGGAAGAGAAAGGAAGAGAGGGGGCTACTTAATAGGATGGTATGGTATATATGTAAGTAGAAGAATAGATTAATGGGGGTGAAAAGACCCAAGTGAGGTCAAGGGAAGAGATCGAGTAAAGTAAAGGTGGAGAGAGGGCTAATCAAAATCTAAGAGGATAGAAATAAATCATATGGAAACCTACATTTTGGACAATGGAACACTCAAGAGCCATAGATTGTTACTAGAAAATTTTCAGTGCCAGGGATGGGATACCTCCAGTGAGTTGTTGGCCAGAGAGGTCCCTGATGTCCCCAAAACATTATAGGCCATTGCTGAGGACCTTGGTTTCCCACCAGGAATAGAAAGTAAGACCCTATTGCTGAAGATTCCACATACTTGGGCTGCAAGGCCACTGAAAAATCCTGCTTGAACTGAGCAATTAACCTCCTCCATGTAGTCCAGCTGACAGAAAACTTGAAGAAGCCATTCTGCCTGCAGTTCAATGGGAAAGAGAGAAATCACCAATGAAGATACTCAACAGTGTACACAGTAAGCCTTATTTTGCCAGCCAGGCTAAATGAGCCAATGGGTACAATAGTGGCACATCTGTCATGGTGGAAACCAACTGCCCTCTAATTGGACTGGAGGCCCACTCCATAGGAGAAAATACATGCCTGATACTGAAAACTTAAAACAGGAGTAGTCATGAGCCCTAGGGGTGTAACATCTGTTGATATCTGGATAAAGGTATATACTATGCTCATCAAACTGCCCAGTAAGCACTTCTCTTAATGTTCATACCTATATATTAATGCTACTCTCACTTTTGGTAGAGAACCTTCTCTTTTCAAATGGCAGTGACCTTGGGATGACTCAGAAGGCCTCATGGTGCTGGGAAGAAGTGACAGGAGTGCTCAGCACTGCAATGTCTCTATCACACATTCCAAGGCTCAGGGACCATTGCAGAAGAGGAGGCAGAAAGAATGTAAGAGCCAAAGAAAGGATAGGACTCCTTACAACGTGCTCCTACAGACACAAAATGGCCTGGATATACATTACCTCACAGTACCTGACACTACCTACACAAGACCATTATAATAGGATGAAAAGATCATGACATCAAAATAAAAGAGAAACTGATTGAGAGGAGGAGGGGATATGGTGGAGAATGGAGTTTTAAAGGGGAAAGTGGGGGGAGGAGGGAGGGCATTACCATGGGATATTGTTTATAATCATGGAAGTTACTAATAAAAAAAAATTTAAAAAAAGAAAGATGGCTGAGATGCTTGCTCAATTACATGTCACAAGTGAGATAAAGAGACAAAGCAATTTCTCTGTGGCTTAGAGGCCTATAGGGTCAACAGAGGCAAAGATCCCCTCTGGCAGAGCTATTCCTGCATGATGACTGTGGATTTCTGGAGGTAGTATTTTGCCCAACAGAATCTACCCTTAACAAAACACATAGCTCCATAGTCTGCAAGATGAGGAATATTCAGAGTTAGGCAATATTCTATCTTGACTTCCATGGCTCTTGTCCACTCAGGGCCTGTTTGTTCTAACCAATGATGTTTCTGAGGAGAAGTAAGCGGGGGAGGTTCCACTGCAGTGGGAAAATGACAAGGTTGTGGTGACTGGCCACATGGAGATCAAGGGCTGGAAGAGATTATTTGCCTATGATGAGATGAAGAGAGATGATTACCAACATAGGTAGAAGGATGATTGCTTCAGGAAGGCCTTTCAAAGGCCTGGCAACTTCTCTTGAAGGATGGCCTCAGCAGTGTTCTCTGAAGGCAGTCTATGTGTGTAAAGAACAGTTCAAAGAAAATAAAACACTTAAGTATAATCTTCCAGAGGGTGAAGAATCATGGCATAATGATGATTAAATGCTACTTGTGGATCTTATAAGCAACACAGCTGTTGTATGGCAAGAAGATTGTGAACAAGCCAAAAATTGTGCTTTTACTCTACCTATTGCTTAACAGAAAAGAGAGAGCTTGGCTCCAAAAGTATTCGTGCCATATAGGCACCTGCAGAACAGCCAGACTATTGCCGCCTTAAAACCAGCCCATCAAGAAAGATGATCTTTGATATTATCATCAATCTCAGTGATACAAAAGACCTAAACCACTATCTACAGCCCCAGTGACAGTTACAGTTAGATTTTGCTAAGGTTGGAACGTCAAAACTCTCACTACCTACCTGACTTGGTACAAGCTGGTAAGGTAAACCACGAGTCACAACCCCATACGGTAACTGAATGTAGGGGTCGCAAAAAAAAAAAAAAAAAAAAAGATTCTGGACAATCATAAAAGATTTCTAAGTATATAATGATCAAAATGTAATTTAAAATCAAATGCATAATGAACCTGAGATGTTCCTGGCAGTGCTCACCCTCACAACTCCACTGCAACTCAGTTTGAACAAACAACAGGTACACTCTGCCCTGCCCATGCTATCATGCCACATACCACCACCACAGGGACGCCCCAGCTCAGCCTTGAGACTATTATGAACTACAGTGCTTTACTACGCTCCCAACGTTTTCTGTGCTTGCAAACATACAATGGTTTGGTTCATAAGCAACTACTTTTAAAAATTATTTATTTATTTAAGAAACAGAAAGAAAGAGAAAGATTGGTTAACAGACTATGAATGGGTATGCCAGGGCCCCTTACCCTGCAAACAAACTCCAAGTGCATGTACCACTTTGCGCATATGGCTTTTCCAGGGTACTGGGGAAACAAATCCAGGTCAGCAGGCTTTGCAAACAAGCACCTTTAACCACTGGGCCACCTCCTCAGCCCTGCAAAGACTTTGAAAATGTTCTGATTGTTATTCCTCACCATTTGGACTATATTATGCTAGACTGTTTGATTATAAAAACTTACTGTTTGAGTTGTAGAGTTGAGATTCACAAAAAAATCATTAAGGCTGGAGAGACAGCTTAGCAGTTAAGGCACTTGCCTGCAAAGCCTAAGAACTCATGTTTGACTCTCCAGGTCCCACATAAGCCAGACACACAGTGACACAAGCATGCAAGGTCACACATGCACAAAAGAGGGATTACTTATCTGGAGTTTGATTGCAGTGGCTGGATACACCAATTCTCCCTCCCCCCTTGCATTTAAGAAAAAGCCAGTCTGTTGAGCTTCCCTCAAAAAAAAAAAATCATTAAATGAATTTTGGTTTGATATTAGGGCAAAATTTTTAACAGTTTCTGAAATGCCATAAACATATTTCCACCATTTTGTTCTATGTAGTTACATGACATGGCATTCTGAGTACTGAGGATTATATAATCAATCAACTCTGAAGAACATTGAAGATGGTCTATATCCTGCAGTGTCAAATATATACCAACATTTTATTCTCTACGGAAAAAGAAATAAGCACATCCATGTCATGGTATTAAAATTTGCTTTTATATTAAATAATAAATGGTAAAATTATATTCTTGCCAAAGAAATATTTTAAAATATATTTCTTATTTATCTAAATGTTTAATTAGGGGATGAGGGAGATGGCTCAGTGATCAAAGGTACTTGTTTACAAGTCTGTTAACCCAAGTCCAATTCCCCAGTACTTACATAAAGCCAGACACAAGTGGTACATACATCTGTGATTCCAAAATACCTACATGTCAATGGGAGGGTTGTAGCCAAGAGAATCTGGAAATTTGTAGGCCCGCTAGAGTGGGCATATGAAGCAACTCTTAAGAAAACAATAAGGGAGATCCTGTCTCAGAAAGAAGGTGGAAGGAGGAAACAAACACCCCAAGAGTGTCTTCTGACTGCCAAGTATGCCAGGGTATGTACCCAGACACACATCTTTAAAAATATTGGACTTGTATACTATTTTATATACCTGTATACCTGAGGTCATGCACAAATTTCTTGGGCAAACTGGATTGCAAATAGAGTTTAAGAGGCCCTGGTCAAGATCAACATCATCCCAGCCAAAGGCTTAGTCCCAGAAGAATATTGCTCTGTGAATGCTGGTTACTATTTCTGGAAAGGAAAATGGAAGAAGAGAATAAGACAGGAAAAAGCCCTCCCTGTAAACCAGGAGAAAAACAGTCAAACCCCTCTCTCAAGGAGGAAAAGAGAAAAGGCAACAATGTAGAGAAACTGAACACAAAGAAAGCAGCACGGGGGTGTTTCAAGGGGACATCAGTCACCCTGTATGTGCCTCATTACTCCCAAGTCTTTCACTGCTTCACTGTTTGTTCATCTCTACAGCAACAGCAGGGTTGCCAGAAAACAAAGGATTAAAATTTTACAGGAGGGAGGAGATATGAGCTGCTTGCTATCATTCTTTACCACCTGTGCAAAAGAGCAAGGAAAAGTTATACTGGGCAACAGGGGAAAGAAATACCACGTGTGTGTGTGTGTGTGTGTGTGTGTGTGTGTGTGTGTTGTAGTATGTTAATTTTTTAACTTTTTATTGACAACCTCCATACATACAAACAATAAACCATGATCATAATTCTCTCCCACCAGCCTCCTTTGTTCCCCTCCTCTATGTCCCCTCCACTTAATTTGTTATTTTTCCCAATGGTATGTGTTTTCATAAGCTCATGAAGAAAAAATTTGAGAATTTATTAAAGTGAGAAACAAAAACTAAAAACACAACCTGCATGCACACCTGAAATACACAGCATCTAGAAGAAAGTAGGAATGGGCAAACATGAGGAGTTAAAAGGAACACTTAATATAAGGCTCAAAGTCCGAGTCCTGAGGAAAGAAAGAACTATTCTGGTTGTATCCTGCCTTGAAACCAGAGGGTTACATTCTTTGAAACTTAAAGGAGGATTGTTTAAGAGTATGGTGGCTTTGGTTTGGGGATCAAAAATCCAAGAAGAAGCCAACAAAGAACAAGGGAAGAAAAATTTCCAAAGCTGTGAAACCTCACTACTTAAGATAATGACAGAAATTTATGACTGCTTCCTTCCCTGGCAGAAAGGAGCACAATTAGAAGGCTGAAAACAACAGGCCCTTTGTGCCTACATGTTATGTTTTGCTTATTCTATTACGCATTGGCTGGGAGATAAGAATAAACAGGGCAACACCCTGTCTAACCCCAGGAGGAGGGGTGGAGCAAAACCCTGGTTACCTTAATTCTTGGGCATGTATGTGCACACCATTTATTTGCAATTGAGGTATTTAAGAAAATTGTGCATGCAACACTCAGGAACTAGGCTAAGCATTTAGAAGTCTTTGATTATACAACTCAATCTTTTAAGAACAAGCTGTGTGTAAGAGGGGTTTTACAGGATTTCTCCACTAAGAAGTACGTTGAAAATATTTAAATAATTATTTCTCTGAGCTCTTTATCTGGACTATTTTTGTTCAATTAAAAAACCTGGGAGGCTAGAGAAATGGCTTAGTGGTTAAGGCATTTGCCTGCAAAACCAAAGGACCCAGGTTCAATTCTCCAGAAACCATATAAGCCAGATGCACAAGGAGACATATTCATCTGGAGTTCATTTGCAATGGCTAGAGGCCATGGCATGCCCATTCTTTCTTTCTATCTGCTTCTCTCTATCTCTCTATCTCTCAAATAAGTAAATAAAAATATGCTTAAAAAAACTGAGGCTTGTGTGTTGCTCTCAAATAAATAAATAAAAAACAAAAAATTTTTTAAAAAACTGAGGCTTGGCAGGGCGTGGTGGTTCACACTTTTAATCCTAGCACTCGGGAGACAGAGGTAGGAGGATTTCCATGAGTTCGAGGCCACCCTGAGACTACAGAGTGATTTCCAGGTCAGCCTGAGCTAGAGTGAGAACCTACCTCAAAAAAGCAAAAACAAAACAAAACAAAACAAAACAAAACAAAACAAAACAAAAAACCAAAAAAACTGAGGCTGGAGAGATGGATCAGTGGTTAAGACACTTGCTTACAAAGCTTAACAACCTGGGTTTGATTTCCCAGTGCCCAGTAAATCCAGATGCATGAAGTTTGTTTGCAGTAGCTGGAGGCCCTGGCATGCTCATTCCCTCCCCTCTCTCTCCTTGCAAATAAATAAAACAAAATAATTTTTTAAAAAACTAGAATGAGCAAACATAACCTCCCTTTTCATAACTTACTGCATCAAAACAGTAAGTTTAAGGGCTGGAGAGATAATTTAGTGGTTAAGGTGCTTGCCTATGAAGCCCCAGAACCCATGTAAGCCAGATGCACAAGGTAGTACACACACATCTGGAATTCATTTGCAGTGGTTGGAGTCCCTGGTGCACCCATTCTCTCTCTCTCTCTCTCTCTCTCTCTCTCTCTCTCTCTCTCTCTCTCTCTCTCTCTCCCCCCCTCCCTCCCTCCCTCTCAAGTAAATAAATAAATAATAAAATATTTTAAAAAACAAGTTTGCAAGAAGTCTAGTAGAAGTCACCAAGGGAAGAAAACATGGTGGTTATCTTTTTGTCCCTACACAGGGACAGCTGCCAGTCTGGGTGTCAGGTGCTCTGACAGTTCCAGTCAGTCATGGAGCTTCTGTTCAAGGACAGCAGTTGCTAAGTCAGTTGGGGCTAACTAGTAGGTCATGATATGGAGTGGCACCTATGGTCCCAAGAAAATAAGAACAAAACTGAGCCTCTCTTGTAGCTCCTCTCCAGTGAATCCTCACTGCCTAGAATCTCTCTCTCTCTGGTTTTCTTCACATGGACATGTGAATGCTGCCTATTTCTTTACTCTTTCCCTGATTGGTTTTATTTTCTTCATAGCACACATCTTCATGACTTTTTTGTGTGTGTGTATCCTATTTGTCTCTCCTAACTAGAACACCCATTCTAAGAAGAACCTCATCAGCCAGGTTCACCCTTGTAGGCTTAGCACTCTAAGAATTACTTGGCAGACAGAATGTGTTAGATAATATAGTATATTCTAAGACTAGGCAGATAAATAAACCAACAGTGAACAAATGAGCAAAATAATCTTGTACTAACTAACCAGTGGGAAAGCAGAATTTGTTAACGACCATTTATCACCCCATTCCCATGCTCCCCGCCCATAATTTTCCCAGTGGAACAGGGATAAAGATACAGGTGAATGATCCAGCTGCAATGCAGTACTAAATGGTCTCTGGATTCTGAACACCAAAAGACAAGCACCACTCTGGAATAATTTGCAGGAGATTCTTGAAAATCAAATATACTGAGCGGGACTGGGGGCTATAGTCAGATGTCAGCAAGGTAGCTTTGCCAACCTAATTGTGCCTCATGACATGTAATTGTGGACTGCTGAAAGACAAATGGTAAAGCAAAGCATTTATTATAAACATGTACAGAGGTAAGACTGAGGTGTTAATATTTAAGCAATTGTCATAAATCTGGTTCCAGGATGTTATTCCATTAATATTACTGCTGTTCTAACAAAGGGTGTAAGCGTGGCAATGAGCTCCTTTCATGTATTTTTCAACACTAGGAAATTAAACTTGCTGCTCTGTCTATGCTTGAGACATTGGGAAGACAAAAGGGCAAAATGAAAATGGCAGAGTATTAGTTATGTCAATAGAAGGGGAGCTTCTGTGTTTATATGCAGAAGGCCCACTTAACATGCTTCTATAGGGGCACTATATAGAATATCCAAGAAATGTTTCTTCCACAGCTCCTGACACAGCAGATTGAGTGTTTATGGAAAGCAGAAAGAAAATGAAAGAAAAACAGAAAGCCCACACATGCCAAATGAGAAAAGTATTAGAAGACAGGGGAGATAGTGGGTAAGACTGCACACTGTGCAAGCAAGAGGGGCCTGAGATGTTCTGAGTTCCATACCTAGCACCCATGTAAAAATTCAGGCATGGTTATACACTGTAACCCCAATAGTGAAGTGGGGAATAGGAGAATTGATGGAGCTCTCTGGTCAGCCAGTCCCACCAAAGACATGGGCAGCTCCAAGTTCAAAGAAAGACACGACTCTTTCTCTCTGTCTCTCTCTCTTAAGTAAATAAATAAATAAAATATTGTTTTTTCAAAAAAGGGCTAGGGAAATGGCTTAGCAGTTAAGGCATTTGCCTGCAAAGACTAAGGACCCTGGTTCGATTCCCCAGGACCCGTGTAAGCCAGCTGCACAAGGGGGGTGCATGCATCTGGAGTTTGTTTGAAGTGATTGGAGGCCCTGGAGTGCCCATTCTCTCTTTCTCTGTGTCTCTTCCCCCCCCCACCTCTCTCTCTCTCTCTCTCTCACAATCTCTCTCTTAAATAAATAAAATATTTTTTTTTTTTAAAAAAAGAAACTGTCCTAAGAAAATAATGTGAAAGAGTGCTGGGGAATGCTTGACATTTTCCTCTGGCCCTGCACATGAGCCCATGGGGCAATGCTCATCTGCACACACAGGTGCACATAATATACATACATACATACATATATATACACACACACATGTATATATACACAAACCACAGGTACACTACATTACACATACTTGTCATAAAAAAAGGATGGAAATAATATAGTCACTGCAGTGTCAAAGTGTCTTAAAGACAACTAGGTGAGTTTTCTCAGCATCAGAATAGGATGATAGTATATCTCCCTTTGAATGGTGATTCAGAAAAAGGTCAGCATAAAGGCAAGGTCTGGTAAGTTATGGCTGTTGTTATATTAAAAGGTGCAGTGCATTGAGTGCAGTAATGATAAGCATTTTGTGTATTATTTACCTTTTTATAACTTATTTGTCATTATCTCACATTTGGGCTGTATAAATGTATTTTTCCCATTTCACTGAAATAACATTAAATTCAAAGCCAAAATCAGAAAGGAGAATTTTAAGTATATAAACTATGGTGAGTAATATTTAGAATACAGTGAAATCATTATTATCCAAAAGAAAAATTTAATCCTTAAAAGTGTTAGTACATGTGGGAATGCTGAATGCCATTAGCCAAAAAAAAAAAAAAAAAAGATTAAAAATGTCACACATTGGGCTAGAGAGATGGCTTAATGGTCAAGGCACTTGCCTGTGAAGCCTAAGGACCCATGTTTGACTCTCCAGGTTCCATATAAGCCAGACACACAAGCTGACACAAGCACATAAGGTCACATAAGCACACAAGAGGGTGCATATGTCTAGAGTTAGATTGCAGTGGCTGGAGGCCTGCTTGTGCCAATTCTCGTGACCCTTCCACCCCATTAAAGAAAGGCCTGTCTGTTGGGCTTGCCTCAAAAAAAGGGGGGCACACATTATAACTGAAACCTAATTACTAAGGAAGCCCAGAGGTGTGGAATTTATGATCCTACAAGCATGTTTATAAAGCAGGGACTTAGTTAATTTTCTAAGAAGTCCTTTGATCCCTCAGCACTTTATAACCATGAGGACAGTGGTAAGTTTCAGTGTGAAGGTCCTAGAGTTTCTCTATTCCTGTTTAGGGTATGGAGTTGACCTATAAATCTGTTGTTTTTGCTCTAGCTTTGACCATAAATTGGGCAGCAGGGCCCCAGTAGCCCGCTGAGTCATCAACCCCACTCAGCTGCATGTGGCTCAAGGTGTTGGGATCCCAAGAGTCAAGTCAGCAAGTGGAATCAATTTGAATCAAAAAGTAAGGAAAAACAGAGCCTCCCCTGCCCCCAGCCCAGCTGGCAGTGGAAGATACCACAATCCCCCTTCCACAGCTAAAATACAGGACATAATAATGAAGCCCAGGAAAACATCTAGACCAGGCAGACTTTATTTCCACAGTGCAAAAGGGAAGAAGGAAAAAAATACATATTTGACAACCAACCACAGATTTGTAAATGTAGGCTCTCCTGCTTGGAAGCATAAAAGCGGTCTTGTTGCTACTAGGTTAGCACCATCCCATTTCTTGATATTCGTGCCCAGTACCATTTGGCCTTTGGCTACTTGGGCTTATTATTGTAGAAACCCAGTGCTAAGCACGTTTAAATTGCTTTAAATATTTCAAAAGGTACAGTCTACCTGCTTGGGCATGCAAACTCAGAGAGACTATAGAATGGCCTGCAGGTAAACAAACTCTAATCTTGGCAAAGTGATGTCAGGAAGGATCTATAGAAAATAAGGTCCTGTGTGTGAAAAGCTCTCTCTCTGCCTTTGGCTCCAACTGGCCAGAACTTGGAACTACTTGCAAACGTGCTCTGAAAAACAACTCTATTTTCATAAAGTGCTAAAATACCCCAAATAAATACATCCCTTCAAAAACTGTATGCAAATGAGAAACAGTTAACGTGCACTCCTTTCTTCACCAATAACTGCTTAAATTAAGTCCAGGAGACTCTTCAAGAGGACCAAAGTAGGCCCTTGTTAAGATGAATTCTATATATAGACACCAAGACAATTATATGATGCATGTAACCAAGCATGTATAATTATCCTTTGTTGCTACATTCCTATTCTCTCTATAAAATATAGGTAAAAATCAGCCTAAAAGACTTTCTCAGACTTCCACAAGGATTAAGGCAGGTCAGCCAACCTTTTTAAAAAGTATATGTATGAAGTAAAAATCAAAAAGCAAATGATCTGGTCAGCTGTTTTCTACTCATGGATTTGACTAAGAATGTGTACAGTTCTTAGGGGAAACACCACAAATGACAGCTGTTCAAAGTCATGGAAATTAATTGGCAGCAGGAATTTTCTTGATTAATAGGGAAAAATTTTAAGTCACATGTTTTGATGAGCTTACTTTTCCCATCCTTAGTCAAGCAGATTCACTGTTAATGATTAAGATTTGCAAACAGAAACATAACCAAGGAAAATCCTGAGTACATTCTCCATATTTTCTCAGTGGAACACAGATAGCTGCCCATTACTGAATGAACATGGTGTTAGTGGTGGGATTTTAACTGTAAATAATATGGAGGGGAAAGGTTCAACTAACAGGTCTTCATTTTCTGTAGGAACTAAACCAAGATACAATAAAAATAATGAACTTATTGTATTAAAAACTAGGAGCAAGTCAAACCACCCCCATCCCCACTCCATAAGTAAGCCATCTGCTTTTAGCTGTTTTGCTAGCCATGAGGATGGATTTATGCTGATCCATCCACAGTCTCTCTGACATAGGAGATCTCAAGTTGTAGCCTTGTGACCAGTGGTGAGAATGGATGAGACAGCTGGTCAGGATTAGAGGAACAGCCTGTGGCCCTGGGACTAGGTCATGTTACTGTGCCCAAAACTAGTGCTGTGACCCTGGACTCATTAGCACTAGGCTCTCATCACCCAAGCTCACAGAGGCTGATCAGCCATAACCCAACATGCATCACTCTGGGGAGGCACAGCATATTCTCGCCCAACCACACTGAGCAGTTCATTTTCAAGGAGACAGAATGGAGCCCACAGTACCCACAGGCTCATGCATGGTAGAATCTACTTGAAAATCATCCCTGAAGGCAACAATAAGACATACAAGAATGAACAAGTAGCCCTTCCATCCAGCTCTGAAAGAGTTTGAGAAAAGCAATAAATAGTCCCCAAACTTCTACAACAGGTACTCCAGGTACCACAACAGAACAACATACCTTGCCATCCCCAGGCTTGGAAAGTTAGCTGGGACGATGAGTATATCTAGACGGGAGAAGGGGTGTGTTCCTAAGACAGAATGTGCAGCTGACAGGCAAGCAGGGATCAGCTGCAGAAGGATCTCTTGGCAGGTACCCTCAAGGCACACTGGGGCAAAGACTCGGTGAGGAACAATCTCTTGGAGGGTGGCAGAGGCATTTTGGAAGTGGCAGGAGTACTCCAGGTGACCACAAATGTCAACATACCTAGAACAAAAGGAAAGAACAAATGCACTTACTGGTCAATCATGATTATTCTTTAAGCCATGGAGATGAGTAACTCTTGCAGACATGGACAACTTTTAGGAAAGAGTGGTCAGAAAGGCTCCTAAGCAAAGACATCTGCATTCTTGGTCTGTTTCTAGATAGCCTTGAAAAATTAAAATACTGATGTGCTTAAAGGGACTGAATAGCTGCTAACTAGAGGATTTTGAAATTTCATTTTAAAATCAACTAGTATGTAGGGGGAACCCAAGAATCAAACCAACAGAACTCCTTCCTCTCAAATAAAAGCAAATTTTGCACTCAAAAATATGCTTTCAAATGTCACCATAGGAAATCTTCCCCATATAATGGACTCCAACTCATAACTTAGAAAGGAAGCAGTAGGAGAGCCGATTTCTATACTTTTATTTATTTATTTGCAAGGAGAGAGAGGGAGAAAGGAAGGAAGGAAGGAAGGAAGGAAGGAAGGAAGGAAGGAAGGAAGGAAGGAAGGAAGGAAGGAAGGAAGGAAGGAAGGAAGGAAGGAAGAAAGGTGAATATGGGTGTTCCAGGACTTCTAGTCACTGCATATGAACTCCAGACACATGCTACACTTTGTGCATCTGGCTTTACGTGGGTACTGGAGAATCAAAACCTGGGTTATTAGGTTTTGCAGAGGAGAATCCTAACCACTGAGAGAGCCAATTTCTTATCGTGGTTGTTATTGTTGCCTGGGACGAAAATCACATGTACCACAGGCTTGTCTTGAACTCACTATGTAACTTAAACTGACTTTGAACTCCAGAATCTTCTGACCTGCCTCTACCTCCCAAGTGCTGGGATTACAGATATGTGCTATGACACCAGGTTTAGGTGGTGCTGGGCATCAAACCCAGGGCTTCATGATTGCTAGGCAAGCAGTCTACAAACTGAGCTATATCCCCAGTCCCTCTCCAGTACACTTCAAGGCAAGCTTAAATGAGACAACCTTTTAAGGAAACAGACCAGAGTCTGCCCAGCACCATCTGACCATTGCCAATTATTCCCTGCAAGGCAAAGGCCGAGCTGAAAGAATTCCTACAACCTGACTCACTGGCCTAAAGAGAACTTATCTACCCAAAGAGGCTGACATCAAAGAGAACTTTAATTTTTTTTAACTTGTTTTCATGTCCTGTATTCAAACACAATGGAAAACCTCTGCAACTTTAAATAACAAATTATGATGCTAACTGTACAGTGCTCCTGTGATTCATAGTGAATACTGAAAAAAACCTTTAAGTGCTTACCAATCTAATTTTGGGCAGCCTGCAATGATAATTTCTCTTCAGATTTATGAAGTATCTTTTACCCATCGAAAGCCTGCACTCATAATATCCACTCGGCTTTATAAACAAGCCTCACCCTCAACTAGCACACTTCAGGGAACACAGCTTCTAGTCCTAGTTATGCCTAAGTGTGATGAAGGAAAAGGAACATGGATGGAGACTCATAAAATCTTCTACCAGGGTGAAGTAACAGGAAGAATATAATTACTGACATTTATCTCTAGCCAAAGTCCTTGAGACTGATAACCTTGTTTTGTGTGGGGAGAAGGCAAAGGTGCCTGTGGGTAAACATTTAGCTGAAAAGGCTATGTTCTCCACCCAACAGCTTAAGCACTGCTCTGGTGCACACATTCAATTCAAGTTTTCACAAAGTAGAAAGGGTTACTGATTGAATGAACCATTGTGATACTTTTTTCTAATGTATTTACACAGGAACATTATTAACTATTAACATAGGCTCCAATACTCTTCATTAAAAAGCTTTCAGAATTGGAAGAATCAATATTGTGAAAATGGAAATCTTACCAGAAGCAATCTACACATTTAATGCAATCCCTATCAAAATTCAAAAGCATTCTTCATGGAAATAGAAAAAACAATCCAAAAATTCATTTGGAATCACAAAAAACGTCAAATATCTAAAATAATACTGAGCAACAAAAATAAGGCTGGTGGTATCACCATACCTGATTTTAACCTATACTACAGAGTCACAGTAACAAAAACAGTGTGGTACTGGCACAAAAACAGACATGTAGATCACTGGAACAGAATAGAGGACCCAGATGTAAGTCCAGATAGATATAGCCACCTGATATTCAATAAAAATGCCAAAAATACTCATTGGAGAAAAGACAGCCTCTTCAGCAAATGGTGTTGGGAAAACTGGATATATATCTGTAGAAGGATGAAAATAGATTCTTCTCTATCTCCATGCACAAGAATTAAGTCCAAATGGATTAAAGACCCTAACATCAGACCTGAAACTCTGAAACTGCTAGAGGAAAAAGTAGGGGGAACCCTTCAACATATTAGTCTTGGCAAAGACTTTCTGAATACAACCCTAATTGCTCAGGCAATAAAACCACAGATTAATCACTGGGACCTCATGAAATTACAAAGATTTTGCACCACAAAGGACACAGTGAAAAAAGCAAAAAGGCAACCTACAGAATGGGAAAAAAATCTTCGCCAGCTATATATCTGATAGAGGATTAATATCTAGGATATACAAAGAACTCAAAAAGTTAAATAATAAGGAATCAAACAAGCCAATCAAAAAATGGGCTATGGAGCTAAATAGAGCATTCTCAAAGGAAGAAATATGAATAGCATATAAGCATCTGAAAAAATGTTCTACGTCACTAGTCATCAGGGAAATGCAGATTAAAACTACCTTGACATTCCATCTCACTCCTGTCAGATTGGCCACCATCATGAAAACAAATGATCATAAATGTTGGCGGTGATGTGGAAAAAGAGGAACCCTTCTACACTGCTGGTGGGAATGCAATCTGGTCCGGCCATTATGGACATCAGTGTGGAGGTTCCTAAAACAGCTAAAGACTGATCTACCATATGACCCAGCTATCACACTCCTAGGCATATATCCTAAGGACTCATCTTATTTCCTTAGAAGTACGTGCTCAACCATGTTTACTGCTGCTCAATTTATAATAGCTGGGAAATGGAACCAGCTTAGATGTCCCTCAACTGATGAGTGGATAATAAAGATGTGGCACATTTGTACAATGGAGTTCTACTCAGCGGTAAAGAAAAATGAAGTTATGAAATTTGCAGAAAAATGGATGGACCTGGAAAGGATTATACTAAGTGAGGTAACCCAGGCCCAGAAAGCCAAGCACCACATGTTCTCCCTCATATGTGGATCCTAGCTACAGATGATTGGGCTTCTGTGTGAGAAGGAAAATACTTATTAGCAGAGGCCAGTAAGTTAAAAAGGAGACATAAAGGGAAGAGAAAGGAAGGGAGCAGGGTACTTAATAGATTGGTATTGTATATATGTAAGTACAGTGATTGAGATAGGGAGGTAATATGATGGAGAATAGAATTTCAAAGGGGAAAGTGCGGGGGGGGGGAGAGTATTACCATGGGATATTTTTTATAATCATGGAAAATGTTAATAAAAATTGTGAAAAGAAAAAAAAAAGTTTTCAGAGGGCTGAAGTTAAGGCATTTGTCTGCAAAGCCAAAGGACCCCAAGTTCGATTCCCCAGGACCCATGTAAGCTAGATGTACAAGGGGGCGTCCAGAGTTCATTTACAGTGGCTGGAGCCCTGGCACACCTATCCTCTCTCTCTTTCTCCCTCTTTCTCTCTGTAAAATAAACAAATAAAGCAAAAAATAAAAATAAAAAGCTTTCAGAAGTTGGGCATGGTGGCACAATACTGTAATCTCAGGAGTCCAGAGGTAGAGTGAAGAAGAACAAGAGCTCAAGGCATTCTCCCAGTGAGCTAGAGGCCAAAATTACAAGAGACCCTGTCTCATAAAGCACAGAGAGGGCTAGAGAAGATGGCTGAGCTGTTACAGGTGCTAACAGTCCAGGTTTGATTCTCTAATACCCACATAAAGCCAGATACACGAAGTGGAGTGCAGTTGCAGGAGGCCCTGGTGCACCTGTGCGCAAGCTTTCCCCCCCCTCCCTCCCTCCCTCCTCCCTTCCTCCCTTCTTCCCTCCCTCCCCCCTCCTTGCAAGTAAATAAAAATATTTTATTAAAAAGCGCGCACACACAGAGAAAGTGAGGTAAGGGAAGAGAAAGGAATGGAAGGAGATAGAAGAGGAGAGAAAGGGCAAGTGAAAAGAGAGAAGAGAAAATAAAACTTTCAGAAGATGAGTGGGAGTGTAGTGGCATTTACCTATAATTCTAATACTTGGGAGGTTGAGGCAGGAGGATCAGGAATTTTAAGCCAGTCTGGGCTACATACATACTCTGACTACTACTGAGTTTTCTAAGGAAAAAAAAAAAAAAAAAAACTAAAAAGAGAAAGGAGAACTTTCAGAGCATGTGAAATAATGCAGGCAACTTCTAGACAAAGTTTGGATATATGTTTAAGCATTATGTATTCTAACGTCACCATGTAAAGGACATTCCATCTACCAACACAGCCTAGTACCTCCCACGAAAGAAGATTATTTCTCACAACCAAAAACACTAAAGGCTGGAGAATAAATTGAGGTTTCAAAAGTACATAAAAAAAAATCCCATTTGTTCAGGGTGAATTAAATTCTCTCTCAACATACGTAACACCTGCTTAGCTAATAAAGATGACTCAAACTGTGTGAGTTAACACTGTGTTCCACCAGCAAAACCTATGAGAACATGCAGGATTTTATGGCAATCAAACTATGGGTAACTGAAGCAAGTAAGGCTCCTGATCTAAAGGGAAATGCCTATGAAGGAAGCCATCTATGAGTTCCTATCTGTGGACCTTGGCTTCTGGGGCTGTGCTAAAACTAGTTGTGACCCAAAACAACCAACTCAGTATGTGCGACTTCTTTTTTTCATCTCTCTCAGTCTCACCAAGAAGCCATGGGAGAGAAGGATTGATTGGAACAGGGCAGGAAAGAACACCCTGTGGTGATGGAATGATCTTGATCAGGTTTAGGATTGGCACAGTGGCCAGAAACTCCTCAAGGCAACTTTTAAAGATGTGTACATGACACTGTATGTTAACCATATGCTAATTAAAAATAAAACAGGAAGTAGCTTCTCAGGCTTTGTCACACAAACTTCTAAAGGGCTAAGTGGGGGGGGGGCTGGATTTGTGCATTCACCAACTGTCTTCTGACATCAACACATCTTTGTTGACCATTCAGTTAGGTAAGCTGGACATCTGCTGTGGAGAAGTCCAGCTGGTTGTTATTGGGGTTGGTTTGTCTAATGTGGACAGGAAGTATAAGAAAGGCCACTTACATCATGGACCTTACTTAGCATTCCCTCAGTCCAGCAACTTTCCAGAACAACTCCAATGATAATCTTTCTCTGCCAAGCATTCTTTCTTCAGAATGAGTCATCTCATTGCCTTTGGGTCTTTTAAAATACATATATGGTTATTTATTCATGTGCAAGCAGAGAGAGGAAAAGAAAGAGAAGGAGGAGTGGACGTGCCAGGGACTCTTGCCACTTTGAAGGAACTCCAGATGCATGTTCCACTTTATGCTTTTGGCATTTTGTGAGTACTGGGGAATTAAACCTGAGCCATCAGGCTTTGCAAACAAGTGCGTTTAATTACTGAGCCATCTCTCCAGCCCAGCCTTTGGATCTTCTTCACAGTACCAATTCTTAAAGCCTTTCATCACTTTTACTGAGTTCTGCTGAAGTTCATCCAAGTTTCTGTACCATGCTATGCTGTATGGCCCCAACAAAGGCTTTGCATTATTAAATATAATACTAGACCCCCTATGGCTAGAGCCAAATAAAATTAGCAAACTTTGGACAGTTTGAGTGCCTTGTAGCTAAACCTTTACTACAGTGCTCACCCAGAGTGGGCTGAAGTGTATACAGTGAGCTGGAGGAGGGAATGTTCTTCCTAATTTAGTCCACATGAACAGCGATCAAAACTTCAGTGACCAAAACTTTGGCCAAATTTCTGGAACCCAGATGAACATTCTAAGAAAATGAAAACCTGTGATGGTTAAGGTCCCTGTAAAAGTTAGATTTACATGAATTGAACTGGTGGTCTTAGGGTTTGAAATAGGAAAGGAGGCCCAGATGTGAACATTATCAGAAACACCACTGAGATTGGCACTTTAGAGCACCTCCACTGGCAAAGCTGGCATAGAGTCAGACTTCATGGATAAAAACACAAAAGCCACCCTGTGACTACCAAGGAAGTCTCACATGTAACAGGAAGCCATGGCAGGACTAAGCAGATGTAAGCATTTCGGAGAGGCAAGTATGTTGATAAGCAAGTTCTGGCTGCCAGTCAGGGAAGGAAGTGTGATGGAGCCCATTCCACAGTGCCCCTTTCCTCCACTCCTACTCTTGTGCACAGAAAGATGCACTTCCTTTGTCATAAGTGTCCTCTCACAACCTCCTTAACTACCTTGGACACTACTGACCTATCTTTCTGAGTCCTTTGGGACCTGCTGACCATTCAGCTAGGTAAGCTGGACATCTCTGCTGTGGAGAAGTCCAGCTGGTTGTTATTGGGGTTGGTTTATCTAATGTGGACAGGAAGTATAAGAAAGGCCATTTACATCATGGACCTTACTTAGCATTCCCTCAGTCCAGCTTCTGTCAATTAAATCTTTGCCTTAATCTCCTCGTGTTTCTTCCTCAACTGGTTCTGAACACAGAAAGACCCAATAACCCAAAAAAGAACGGTAGGCATATTTCTTCCCATGTTCCCCACTTAATTTGTCCATGCCCCTCTATGTTCCCAATAATGGATGCAGGACAAGTGAGAAGTGAGTCTATTTGTTCTGGGTAGAGTAGATAATACGAAGGAAACACTGTGCCCTCCCATCCCGTGTCTCTTGGCCTTTGTAAACTATGCATTTTTTCAGTAGCACATCTCCTTAACCATTAATGAACCCTGAGGCTATAGGTAAAGGACAGAGTACTTCTTTACCATTGAGAATCCATTAACAAGAATAGGAAAGTGTGGCTCTGCCCAAAGCACCATATCTGAAGATGGTGTCTTCAAATTCAAAGGCTTACAACTTTTGTTTTCTGAGAACACACCCTAGTTAATGTCAGCGGCTGGATTATGGTAGTGACTCTCCAGGGAGAAAGGTAGCTCAGAACACACTTTCTAAAGTGGATCAAATGTTACATTCAATTTTTAAGAGTGTAAGTCACCTCTGCGGGGCCAAACCTGCATGTGAATATATGTATTGCTCCTCAGTGGGCTACAACATATAAACTAATTGCTATATGAGCCTCAGTAGCCTCAGCTGTAAATGGAAATAGCAAAGTGGGTCTACTTTGCAGGATTATCCTCAATACTAAATGATACAATATGGAAATCAAGAGGGCCCCTGACATCAAACAACCCATAGCTTCTGAGTCAATCCAGGGTAAGTTAGAATATGTTGTAATCACATGTACTCCAACATGTGGCTTACCACAAAAAGGTGTATTTCTTGCTGATCCTAAATCCAAGTAATTCTCTAGGGCACCTTTCTTTTCCACTCAGAAATGTGGGCTGCCCACAATTATAAAATAAAGCTGACTGTGGCTGCAGAACATGGAAGAGAGCACTAGAAGGTCTCATGGTGACTAAACACTCCCATGTGAATGAAGCATTATACCACCTCTGTCCACAGTTCCCTTCTTTCCTCAAGAGGTTATAAAGTAAAATCTTTCCAGAGCTATACAAAATACAACTGTCAGGAAAGACAGTTCAAAATTATCATATTACTTACTGACCAAGAATAGGAAATTATCACACTTCTACTAAAAAAGCAGATGTAGGCAGTAATACATGCCTGTCAGAGGAGAGAACATGGCTATATCTTTTAAGGATATTGCCAGCACAGCCACTGAGGTTAGAGTACAGGCAGTGTGGCCAAATAAGACCAACACAAAAGGAATGTATATCTAGATATCTCACTTGGTGTTTAAGGATGAGTTGGGCACTATACACTGCTCTGGAGTGCCTCCATCACAACACTCTGACTTAGTGGCTCCTATTAGAAGGAAAAATAATTCAACTGAGCTAGGTATACAAGGCCTGGGAAGAAACCATGCCACACATGTCTGTGCCCCTACTGTGAGGTTCCCCTGACTCTTTTACAGTTCTCAAAGCTGGAAGTGGTAACCTCTGAGGAGGTGAAGATCCAATGGTATGTACTAATTTGTGTATGCAGGTGAGTGTGGAGGTGAGAGGACAACCTGGGACAACTCAGACACCACTGGCCTTTTCTGAGACAGTGTCTCTCACTGGCATGGTACTCACCAATTAGACTACACTGGCTAGTCAGTGAGGGCCAGGGATCTTCCTATACCTACCTCCTGAGCACTGAGATTACAAGAGACCCAAGTCAGGTCCTTGCACCTTACCCATTGCGCTAACAGATCTCCTATACTAATTTTTACAAAGCTCAAACTGATTTTCAATGATCCATTCAAAGAGAAAGACAGGGAAAGAGAGAATCACTACTGAACTTAACAAAGCCTTAACACAATGGCTCTGTAATGCCATCTTTGCTAGAGGCCAATGGGCTACCCTGCAGGAGACCACTAACAGCAGCCACTGGAACTGAAACAGCGAATGGCCTACAAACATAAGGCAAGCAGCATCTTCTTATTGTTTTTCAGCTTACAAGTACTAAGACAAAATCAAAACTGCAAGAACAGGAAAAATGTTGAATTGGTTACTCTTTATTTTTAACTAACACCTAAAAACCACTTCACCTGACTTCCTGGATGATTTCATATATATGTACTTTTTCCTCTTTTTCTGCATGAACAACAGGCCCATATTTCTGGCTCTCAACTCTTCACCTCCTGTAAGGTTTTTCCTCCATTATTAATCCTAGTTGGATTTACTTACTCAGTTGGGATGACTCATATTCATAAAGTTTGCAGAAAATGTCCCACACTGCTCCCCTCAAGTGCTTGCTTGTAAGTTACCAAACACGAACCTGCAGTCAGCCTTAGCAGGTGGGAGGGGTCTCTCTGTCACCAGGTCATTTGATGGGCATGTCTTGGGTTTCACTTCTGTCCAGCATCCCACTGCAATTGTGAAGGTGGAGGCTGGCATCGGCATGGTCACATAGTAATGCCAACTGAAGCACCCTATAAACAGAGAACAGCCAGCATGAGGCTCTGATCCATACTCAGTTCTATTTCTTCCTATAAGGCACTGGGAGAGCTTGTGTGATAAACTGCCTAGAACTCTTAGAGGTGGGTTGTGTCAACTTGAAGGTCATGACTGCAGGCCTCAGGGAAAGCACAAGATGGAGATGAAGGTTTCAAAGCAGCCTTGGAGGTTTGGGTCTTTGCCCAGTGATGAGTGAAGGCAGCAGTGGGGCAAAATGAAAAGGGAGGTGGTTGAGGCTGTCATTCACAGCTGCGAACACAGAAAAGCACAGGCTGCATGCTCTCACAGAGAAAGAACATGCATCCATCCTCATTAGCTAACATAATATTTGCCCTTTAAAAGGCAATGTAATTGATAGCTGTTGACTGAATGAATAAATGGATTACGAGTAATAATCCAACTATTTTGCCTAAATTCAATTCATGTCTATCTTAAATGGCTAGAGTAGAAAACATAAAATTACAGAAGGGAAGTTCCTGAATTTGTAGTCCCAAATCTGAAACTAATTAGCTGTGGAAGGTCAGTCTAACTAACCCCCTTCACTATAGTATGTTTAGCTGGTCTCCATTCCTCCCTGAGCAGATGAAAAACAAGAGTGGAGAGTTGGAGCCATGGACCCCCAAGCATGGACCCCCTGAAAAGGGCACATTCTCTACTTGCTCTACATCTTTAAGATAGTAGTGGGAGTTAGAGGCAGGAGGATCTGAAATTCAAGGTCATTCTCAGCTACAAAGTGAATCTGAGACCAACCTGGAGACCCTGTGTTAAGGAAAACAAAAATCAGATCCCTGGGGATCAGTAAACAAACAGCAGTGATGAGGTTTCCTATGAAAATGGAAGTTCAAACGCATGAGGCCATCTTAGCTTCCTCTCAAAACCCCATGAAAGGACAGTAAAAGCTATTTATTTTATGTTTTTTAAAAGTTTTTATATTTATTTCTTTGAGAGCGAAAGACAGGAGAGAAAGAGGCAGAGAGAGAGAGAGAAAGAATGGGTGCACCAGGGCCTCCAGCTACTGCAAAGGAACTCCAGATGCATGTGCCACCTTGTGCATCTGGCTAACGTGGGTCCTGCGGAATTGAGCCTCAAACCAGGATCCTTACATTTCGGAGGCAAGTGCTTAAACACTAAACCATCTCTCTAGCCCCCCAAAGCTATTTTTTAAAGAGTGTATAAGCCGGGCTAGAGAGACGGCTTAGCGGTTAAGCGCTTGCCTATGAAGCCTAAGGACCCCGGTTCGAGGCTTGGTTCCCCAGGTCCCACGTTAGCCAGATGCACAAGGGGGAACACACATCTGGAGTTCGTTTGCAGTGGCTGGAGGCCCTGGCACGCCCATTCTCTCTCTCTATGTGCCTCTTTCTCTCTCTCTCTCTCTCTCTCTCTGTCGCTCTCAAATAAATAAAAATTTTAAAAAAAAAGAGTGTATAAGCCATCAAGAACAGAAAGAATAAGGCAAGAGACAATAGCTACAGAATACATGGGAGCTAAAGAGAGACAGATGACAAATGATGCCATAAACCTGCATCCTAAGTTAACTGTGGGGCAAGACAAGACCTGCTTCGTTGTTCCTTTTAGTAGGCCTCAAAGGCTCCAGAATCGAGGACATGATAAGCTCAGCTAGCCTGGCTAGATGTCTAAGAATGGTTAGACCCATGGACTGCCTCCCCTATCTTAAATACCTGTGCCCCTTTTCCATCCTTCGAAGGCCCTAGCTCATAAGTGCAAGCTTACTTTCAAAAGAGAAAAGAAAAGAGAATCTCTACACGTGAATAGGGAGGAAATAGCAAATGAACAAGACTACACAAACACATGCATACAAGGTGCTAGGACCACAGGCTTCTTCTCTGATTTGGTTCCGGATTGCTAGGAGCAAAGCTTTGACCCACTCAGCAGGAGACTGGAGCAGGCTGACCACTGAAGAGCACAGGTCCAATGACAACAGCACCAGAGAGCTCCTAGGATCAGTTATGGTGAGGCTGACCAGGCGTCTGTGGGCGCTCAGAGCTGCCATGTGCATTTTAGAATCCTTCTCCTAAATGATGGGCAGACAAACCAAAGACCTCTGAGGTTCCTGGAAAAAGCCACTATTAAGATTGAGAGAACAGAATAGGCAGGAACAACCCACCTGGAGAACAGTGGCCCTGTTCAAGGAGCACTTAAAAAGCACCAAATATACAAGTACCCACAATCTGTAGACTTTACTGCAGTTTTACAAATATAGTAACATATTCAAAGGGGATATTCATTAATAAAGAAAATCACATGCACGATTTAAAAAAAGCTGGGCACTGTGGCACACACCTTTAATCTCAGTACACAGGAGGCTGAGGTAGGAGAATTGTGAGTTCAAGGCCAGTCTGGGGCTACCTAGTGAATTCCAGGTTAGGCTGGGATACAGTGAGACCCTACCTTTAAAAAAAAAAAAAAAAAGGGGGCTGGAGAGATGGCTTAGCGGTTAAGCGCTTGCCTGTGAAGCCTAAGGACCCCAGTTCGAGGCTCGGTTCCCCCCAGGTCCCACGTTAGCCAGATGCACAAGGGGGCACACGCGTCTGGAGTTCGTTTGCAGTGGCTGGAAGCCCTGGCGCGCCCATTCTTTCTCTCCCTCTATCTGTCGTTCTCTCTATGTCTGTCGCTCTCAAATAAATAAAAAATAAAATTAAAAAAAAAAACCTGCTAGAACAAAAGAAAAATAAACAAAAGGGATCAAATGAGACAGAAAGGGAAGGAAATTTCCAAGAAGGTAAAGCAAAACACCACACCAAAAATAAAACAGTAAGCAGAAAAATGAAAATGTAGCTCTCGAAGTCCAACATCTAAGTAGTAGAAGCTCCATATAAATATGACGGTGAAGCTGGGCGTGGTGGTGCACGCCTTTGATCCTAGCACTTGGGAGGCAGAGGTAGTAGGATTGCTGTGAGTGCAAAGCCACCCTGAGACTCCAGGGTGAATTCCAGGTCAGCCTGGCCTAGAGAGAGACTCTGCCTCAACAAACAAAAACAAATATGGCGGTGAAGCAGAGAGAGATGACCAGACACACTATGACTATCAGGTAAGAAAATTAAGGCTTCAAGACTGAAAGAACACAAACACCCAAGACACAGGGTAAGAATCCACTCATATCAAGATAGGTCATTACAAAACTTAGAAGTCTGAGATGAAGACAAGACTCTCCAAACTTCTAGAAAAAGACAGAGAAAAAAAATGTTAGCTACAATAAGAACATTTTTAGACATACAAGAGTTTAAAAAAACAAATCCACCTCCTATAGGCCACAGTCTCTGAAAGGTGCCAAGCATGGACAGAAGCAAAGTAGAGCTGCAGGCCAATGGAACTGCAGACCCCATAGAGACAGTAGCATTTGCCCACAGAGACAGGTAAAGGACCTCCTGAGAGAACTTTCACCAAGATGAGTTGAGAAATGACTTAATACATCTGATCATCTTGAAATGTCCAAGGTTGCCAAATACGCAGAAAGCTAAGAAAAATGCGAACAGAAAAAAATCACCATCATTAACTCCAAGTAAAACTAACATGTCCAGAATTAACCATAGCTTGCCTATAAGGCTCAGCCCCTAATAATAAACACATATAAGTATAATGAATGTTGACCCAGTTCACATCATGATGGTAATCCCAGTGAAAAGACAGGCTGTCAGGAAGGGAGCACACATATATGATAGAGAAGAGCTATGCCCCACCTGCGAGGAAAGGAAGACAGACTCCGAGCAATCAAGTATCTTATCAGGGGATGTGGAAGGAGACTGCTCTTTGAAGAAGAACAGAAGTAACAATGACTTCACTCTTAACATACTGCATTTTATTTTTAAAAAATATTTTTATTTATTTATTTGAGAGAGAGAGAGAGGCAGATAGGGAGAAAGTGAATGGGCACACCAGGGCCTCTAACCACTGCAAATCAACTCATGTGCCCCCTTGTGCATCTAACTTATGTGGGGCCTGGGCAATCAAACCAGGGTACTTAGGCTGTGCAGGCAAATGCCTTAACCACTAAGCCATTTCCCCAGCCCCCTGCATTTTAATATAAAACAAATGAAAATAAGCTGGGCATAGTGATGCATGCCTTTAATCCTAGCACTCAGCACTCGGGAGGCAGAGGTAGGATTGCTGAGAGTTCAAGCCCAGCCTGAGACTACATAGTGAATTCCAGGTGATACTGGGCTACAGTGAGACCCTATCTTGAAAAAGAAATTGGTTAATAAATTTAAAGATAGTGGTTTCTTTCAAACACAGAAATCCTGTCTCAGCCACTTCCATTGCTGGGATTGCAGGAATGAGCTGCCATGCCCAGAAAAAGAACATTTTCAACCTTGAGATACTAATGAAGTGATGAAATACAACTCAGAAGAGGTAATTTAGAAATAAGGAGTAGGCACTACCTTATAAGGAAATCCCTTAAAGAATGAAGAAGCTATTCACACCAGGCTTTCTCTCAGTGTTCAGTGTTCAACTCTGACCCATTGTTTGTTACCCGCCTGGTTTTGGACACCATTCATCTGACTGGGTGTGGGCAAGGTAAAACTTAGACTGCTGCTAAGAGAAAACTGCTGGTGGGAGAGGGGTCTTTATTAAATCCCTGAACAAGGTCACCAAGAACTACAGTGTCCACTCATATCATTCCCACCAGCACCTTTATCAGAACAAAGTCATGGGCTCAGGGGATGTGGAGTAGGCCCTACAAGACACAAATAAGAATGTAGCAAGTAAGAGAAATGGAGATTAGCAGATAAAAGTCAGACATTAAATAACCTGGAATTTGGGAATGATACAACAACAGTGGTAATAGAACCGGAACAAGTCCAATAAAAATGCCAATAAAAATATTTTAAAGCCATCATTGTTCCCTTACAGTCACCTCTAAAATTAAATAAAATTAAATAATGGAAAGAATGATTTGGGGGGATATATTAAAAAGATCACCCATATTTATGCTTTAAACACCAAAAATGATTTCCTTCTATAGAGCCCAGGTGATTTTGTATTTTCTTTGATTCCTAACTCTCCTCTACTTGATAGAGCTCATTAGGAGTAAGCTGTTTTATACTGAAGCTTTTGAAACAGAAATACTTTCTTGGTTCTAAGTGGCACCAAGCAGAGGCAGATCAACTTGCTAGCTGTTAGGAATCCAATACCCAAAGATCCTGGTTGAGCCATAGGGCGTCTCAGAAAGAGGTTTCCCAAGTGAATGTAACAAACAGCTTTGGGATCCTGGAGTACTTCCAATGCTCTGGGAAGGTTTCTGTTAGTCCATCCCAAGGAAGACAGTTCTAGTATTCTCACTTGGTAGAAAAAAGATCAAGTCTCTTTTGCAAAGGTCTGTTGGTGGGTTAGCCTACTGAGTCCTTTGGATGAACACTACCCATTGTCATTGGTGCTTCAATCTACAAAAACTGCCAACAACCAGGTGGAAGTACTCCAGAAAGCAGGGCATGCATTCCAAAGATAAAAAACAAACTCATTTCTGGATTGTCTACTATGTGTGATAAACTATCCTGTGAACAGAACTGGTGAGGGTTTATTTATTTTGAGTATGTCCATGGGTTAAATTCTAGCTTTAAACACCCTGGGTTCAACCACAGTTTCATACTTACCAGTTTGAGCATGTTACATAATCTCTGGATATACCAGCCTCCTCTTTATAGTAAGGGAATGATCACAGTACCCTATCTCAAGAATTGTGTGAGGATTAAATTAATAGTACATATAAAAATTACTAGGCACAGTACCGGCCAGAGTATGTGTCCCTGTCATCGTCACAACTGTCGTCATCACCATCTGTAAGCTCTCTTCTCTAGAGCTGTCTATCCCTGTTGTTCAGGCTAACTTTCCAAAGGCAGAGGCAAAGGATCTTTGAAGGTATGGCTGCCACATGTGCACTGTAACCCGTGACCTGATGAGGCCCACATATGGGGTTTAAGGTTGAATGGCATTAAAACATAGTACATACAAAGCGATCCATTTAAAGAAGAATGACAACCCGAAGGGGGCATCCTGTATGACTTCACATAGAATGGGCCATTTGGAGACTATTTAAATGGTGTTTACTTTAAATGAGCCATTCTCCATGAAACAGTCAGTGAATGCCTTCATTTTCCTGATTCAACCCACTTGCACTAGACTCCCTTGCAACAGCAGCTGCAAAACAAAGAGAACACATGGTACTTGCATCAGCCTGGAGCTTTTCCTCTGCAGAAGCCAGAAGCCATCACACTCTGGCTGCACAGCTGGGCCTGGACTCATGAGCAAAGCTAACAGAGATGGGGCAGCAGAGGAGCCCCAGAAGCAATGGTGCTTTCCTCACCATGCAGTGTTGTGCAGCCATCAACTCAACCCACCTTTTGCATAGCCTCTGCAATGCTAGATTTCTGATGCTCTCAGAAAGAGATCAGAGTTCCTTAACACCCTTGTGCCACTCTGTCAAGCTGGCACAAATTTTAAACTGCATATTTTAATTGCCTCCCTAGTAAGGCAGATGTGTCATGTAAGAGATGGCCCTGGAATTATAACTGAAGCTACTACAGGATCCAAGTATACATTTTCAAATCCAAAACAGGACTAAAATTCTTCCCAATGATAATTATGGTTTCTGCGCAAGCAACAGATCTTGATGTGGGTCAATTTGCAAATCACAGCAGAACAGATTAAAATTTAGTTGTGGCCATGGAAGTAACTTAGTGGTGATTACTTGTGTAGCACACACAAGGTCCTACATTTGATATGAAGTAGCACTAAATGGATTAAAATAAAATTTAGTATTGAAAAATAAGCATCATAACTGAGAATATTAACACAAATATTTTATTTTTTCCATTTACTTTTCTAAAAACTGTTCTATACATAGTTTTGAAGGCTATCTTACAGGAAAGGTAATTACCAGTGAAGAAAGACAAAGAAACACAGGGAAGTAAGTTAGCTGGGAGAGGGCAGGCTTGTTTCTTAACCTTGGGAAAAACTAGGGGGGTGTATATGCATGTGTGTGTGTGTGTGTGTGTGTGTGTGTGTGTACAGATGTGTACACTACATAAAAATACATATGGAGTTCAGAGGAGAACATTAGGTGGCCCCTCCATCATTTATTCCCTTTGAGATGGTCTCTTTTGAACTGGAGCTTCCATTTTCCCGAGCCTCCAAAATTTGCCAGTCTCTTCTCCCCCACAGATCTTGGGTCTACAGGCATGCATAGCCATGCTCAGCTGTTTAAGAGGGTGCTGGGGATTCAAACTTAGGGATAATCAGGTCTTCTCATGTCCTCATGTTTGCATGGCAAGCTACTCTTACCCACTGAGCCATTTTCCTAGCCCCCAAACTTTGCTATTTATTTGTAAAAAAATCATTTTTCTTTTTAATTTTTTAAATTTATTTATTTGAGAGCAACAGACACAGAGAGAAAGACAGATAGAGGGAGAGAGAGAATGGGCGTGCCAGGGCTTCCAGCCTCTGCAAACGAACTCCAGACGTGTGCACCTCCTTGTGCATCTGGCTAACGTGGGATCTGGGGAACCGAGCCTCGAACTGGGGTCCTTAGGCTTCACAGGCAAGCGCTTAACCGCTAAGCCATCTCTCCAGCCCAAAAAATTCATTTTTATAAGAGGAAAAATATGAAGAAAATAAGTAATTTTTATAAAAGGAAAAATACCAAGACAAGAAAAGTCAAGGTAATATAGTCATTTTACCTACAAGTCATACCTAACAGAAAACTAATATGAGATATATGTAAGAAGTTAAATCCTACACATCTGGATAAAACATTCACTGAATCTAAAAGCAGTAGCCATCACACATAACACTCTACTCCTGAACAGACTAGTTGCCTTTGCAAAGCTAAACATCTCATAGAACTTATATTCAGAGTTATTGGCTGGGGATGTAGCTCAGCTGGTAGAGTGCATGTCTAACATGTATGAAGCCCTGGCTTTGACCCCCAGAACCACATAAACACATCATAGTGGTGCATGCCTGTAATACGACCACTCAGAAGTGGGAGGTAGGGGAAAGAGAGAAGTTTAAGGTAATCATTGGCTACATTGTGAGTTGGAAGCCAGCCTGGGGTACTATGGTCTCCAAACAAACAAAAGAATGAGGCAGTTGTTTTCACTGGAAGATAAAATAGATACTTCAATTCTTCCTACAGGATGCATCTGTGTCTTTGAAACCTTTCAAGTCAGACAGACAGCACAAAGCACTCAGAAACACCCAGTGGGTATATGCTTTTATTCAGTGTCAGATTTTTTCCCCCTCATTTCTAATGTAGCTCCTGCTTAATTCCCACCTAAAGACTGTTTCTTTCTCTAGCCATAGTTCATTCTTTCAGAGTTTTATATCTAAACTATTGCACCTGTCAAGATTGCTTTAAAACTACTTTGTATCACAAATTAAAGTTGCCTAACAATATGTATAGGAATATCTGTATTTCAGTGCATATGGGTATAGCATATACAATATGTAGACTATGAAAGTATATATTATGTATGCACATTCAAGTGCAGTGTATATGTACAAAGGAAAGATGGCTCCCCATTCTGAATGCTCTTCCCCCTTGGCCTCTTCCATGCTTGGGTGTTCCAGCAAATACCAGCATTCTTTCTCTCACTACTTGTGAGTTGCCAAGTCGTGTGTTCTATTTTTATGAACTAGTGGCACCCTCTTGAATACCTGTGGCATGACTGTCTTTTGCTAGTTGTTCTCCACTGTTGCTCAAGGGTTGTGACTGGCACCAGAACAAAGAAGACAGGAAGATGCTCTGGGCTGGTAGGCACCAGTCCTGCCTAACCAGGGCAATGTGCCAAGCAGCTTTACAGGCACGGAGGCAACCCAACAAGGCTTCAGATTTCCTACACTACAACATGGTATGGCCCCAGGCACAAAAGACCAGCAAAAAATGACCTCCAAGATCATCCTGTGAACTAGGTGAAAGAGCGCCACCTACTGAATGGAGAACACAAGGGTCTCTGTAGAGTATGAGCATTTCCTTGGCTCATGGCTTAATGGCATCCCTAAAGGAATACAAGGCAACAAGACTTGTTGTTCTGAGTTTTACCAGACAAGCAGATCTATGATGCAGTGAAACCAAAGCACCGAGATCATTACAAACCTAACTGTTCCTCTCCAGATGGCCACAAGGTAAGCATTAGTACTTTATTCACATGAAAACATTCAGGAATGTCTCTAATCCAAGACAAAAATACTCAACAGTAGGGTTGAGGAGATAGCTCAGTCAGAATAATGCTTACCTTGCAAGAATCAGAGTCTAAGTTTGACCCCCGACCCCACATTTAAAAAGCCAGGCATGGGGCTGGGGAGATGGCTCAGTGGTTAAGAAGCACACACATAAAGCCAGATGTACAAAGTGGTCTGTGCATCTGAGTTCATTCACAGTGGCAAGAGGCCCTGCTGTGCTTGTTCTCATTCATATTTATTCATATTATCTCCCTCTTCCCCCATCCTAAAAATAAATAAATAATTTTTTAGTGAAAAAAAGTCAGGCACAGGGACACACAGTTGTAATACTAGCACTGAGGAGGCAGAGACTAGCCGATCCCTGGGGCTCAATGGATACCCAGCCCAGCCTAATTAGGCAAATTCCAGACCACTGAGAGAGGCTGCTCAAAAGTGGACAATTCCTCTAGAAGATATTTAAGGTTGTCCTTTGGCGACCACATGCACGAACACAAACGTGCATGTGCCCCACACAGTTGTGTCACTGCATATACACACACAAACACACATAATCCATAGCAATAAAAACTGGACAACACAGTCCTGCCAGGATCACTGTGTGCACAAAGAAATTATGGTGACTCCTACATGAGCTGCTTATGTTAGGAGCTGTGCTGGGAGGGCAAGTAAGAACAAGTTAACAACAAATCACTGAACTGACAAAGATTTGAAAAGTACAAGGCATTGTGTGAGTCCTTATGAGCAATGTAACAGTAGAACACAGCCCTGGCTCCCAGGCAGCTTTCTAATGGGAAAAGATGAATGTACTCACTATGTACTCCTGGCCCTGAAAGCGCACATGTATGTACAAATAGTAGCTCAGAAAGCTCCCAGTTCTAGAAACAAGAAGCTCTCTCTACTTTGCATTTTCCCTTTGTGGGAAAAACACTTAATCATAACCATTCCTAAATTCCTTTTAATTTACCACTTCCTTGTACGCAATTCCTATTGGACACCGTGGGAGTAGTCTAAATAGAATTGCTCATTTTGAGCCACCAAGAGCAAAGGAAAAGTTGGCTTTTAATTGCACACAGGAGGGTCTGCACCCTGAAATCTTTTTTTTCCTTTTCCTGGAATTTCATAGTCAAAAGAAAGAGAATGTCAGAAAGCAGGTCTACTGGGCAGGCCAGAAAGTAGAATTTGCCCAGAATGAAGTAATGTCTACACTCTTTACGCTCCTACTTTTTTTAAATTATATTTTTTTTAAGGGGAGGTGGAGGCAGAGAAAGAAAGAAAAGAAGAGAGAACCTAGTAAAGCACATGCAGTTTCTAACACCTTTTACTTCTTTATAGATGTTTCCCCTTCATTTAGAAGGAGCTTAGTCTTTTTGCTCAGATTCTTGAGAACTCCCATGAAAAGTAGAAGAGCATTTTGTGTTTTGAAGAAGTAGAAGTACAGAAAATTAGATTGTATAGGGGGCTGGAGAGATTGCTCAGCAGTTAAGGTGCTTGCCTGCAAAGCCTAAAATCCTGAGTTCAATTCCCAGGTACCCATATAAAGCCAGATGCACATGATGGTACATGTGTCTGTAGTTTGTTTACAGTGGCTAGAGGTCCTGGTGCTCCCATTCTCTTCCCCCTCTCTCTATCTGCCTGTCTACCCATCTATTTATATCTTAAATAAAATTAGATTATATAAAAATAAAACTGGACTAGGAGATAGCTGAGTGGATAAAGCATGGCTTTGGATCCCTAGAACCCATAGAGAACCAGACATGTAGCATAATCGTCTGTCATCCCAGTGACCCTATGGGAGGCAAAGAAACAAAAACCCTCCATAAATTCATGCCAATAAGTCTGGTGAACACATTAGTGAATAAAGTGACCTCAGGTCAGGTAGAAGGCAAGGACCAATACCTAAGATTGTCCTCTTACTTCCCACAAGTATGCTGTGCCATGCACACACCTGCACCCGTACACACAAATACACATCATACTCCCAAAAATTAAAATTTAAAAACTAAACAAAAATTACTAGAGGCAAATGATATTTACTGAACCAGTGATTTGGTGGGTTTTTTTTTTAAACATTTACTGAGCAAATCAGCAGTAAGATGAAAGGATGTGAGCATGGAATTATTTTCATCGCTATCAGAAGTATTGTGTTTCTTCCATGAACATAAACCTTTTGTCTGAAGACATAGACCACATGTATTCAGCAAATAAATATTTCTGCTCTTATTATACACATGTCACTGCACTGGGCCCTAGGCCTCTGTGCTTAGTAGATTGGCTACATTTGGGCACAGAATAACACACGGGATAACGTTTCTGCCCAAATGGCTTTGAGCTGAGGAAGTTGAATAATAAATGAGTCAAACAAGCTAATCTAAATCTACGGCCTTGCCTTAGCCTCTTGGAAAAGCAGAATAATGACTACTCAGCTAATAAAATTCTTATGATGGTCATTTCCCCACAGCTCAAACCATTAGTCTTCTTTTTAAAAAACAGTTAGGAGAAATGATTTCCCTTGAGGAGCAAGGACTCTGAGGTCTAGCTTCTAATTTTTGTTCCCTGCCCAGGGGTTGCTGTCATTTATGCCTGTTATCTGTTCCCAGGTGCTTTTCTTCTTTCAGGAAGTCAGCTGGTACCTGGGAAATGTGCTAATCAGGCTGCTGATATGTCCCTGTGATGGAAACTGTGACAGCCTGGGCAGGGTTTTGCAGCTTATGCTTGCAAGGGCAGCTCATGGTTTTAAAGGGCACAGTGCACAGCAAAGAGAAGGTCCTATGAGACCAATCCAGCAATCCAAAAAACATGACCGGAAAGGAAATGCTATCATCTTGTATCCACATACCCTTTTCCTCTAAAGAGTGCAGATATAGTTGCAGACATTATTCCATCCTTAGAACACCGCTTTGGGTTCTGGCAGAAAGCCTATAAGTCCTATTTCCTGGCTGTCCTCTGATAAACCCCAGCTGTGAGTCCAAGAGAAAACTACAGTACTGTGGGGAATTTTTTTCTCCTTGTCTAACTCAATCCTTCCTCAGTTTGAATAGGGGAAGCCTATTTTGTGATACCATGTGAGATGTACATAGGATGAACACAAGCAAATCCCAACTAGCACTCCCTTTATTATTACTTTGCCTTCAGCTGGCAATTCTAAAAAGAAAATGCCCACAGATATATTTCTGGAATATGGAAGTCTTCTATGAAAATTTTAAATTTGATTCTTTTGTGTGCAGGGATGGTGGTGGTAGGGTCTTACTATATAGGCCAGGCTAGCCTCAAACTCTTATTTTCCTACTTCAGCCTCTTAATCATTTTTTAAAAATTATGATAATCTTCCAATATAAAGACTGACATCAACAGACAGAAAAATATGAGAAGTCAGAATACTTTTTCTGGGGCTGGGGAAACGGCTTAGCAGTTAAAGGCACTTGTTTGTGAAGTCTGTTGGCCCAGATTCAATTCTCCAGTACCCATGTAAAGCCAGATACACAAAGTATTGCATGTGTCTAGAGTTCATTTACAGTGGCAAGAGGCACTGGCATGCCCACTCATACTCTGTCTCTCTACCTCTCCCAAATATATATGTATTTATGTATGTATGTGTATATGTGTGTGTGTGTGTGTGTACACATTTAAAAATACTTAGGCTGGAGAGGTGGCTTTGTGGTTAAGGCATTTGCCTACAAAGCCAAAGGACCCAAGTTCTATTCCCCAGGACCCACATAAGCCAGATGCACAGGGTGGTACATGTGTTTGGGATTCGGTTATAGTGGCTGGAGGTCCTGGTGTACCCATTTTCTATCTTCCTGCTGCCTCAATAAATAAATAAATAAATTTAAAAAAATTTTAAAAGAATACTTCTTAAATAAAGGACCAGGGAGCAAAATTTGAGCTTTGGGCACCCTTATTGTAAAGCTTCAACATGCTCCACAGCCCTAGACAATAGTCATAATCTAATAAAACTTTACAAAAAAAAAGGCAACGAACATAATCTGGTCAGTGGGCTGTAGTTTGCTAACACTTTAAAGAATCTAGGCATAAGACTTCCACTTTAACATCTACACTAGTATATACAATTGTACAGGGACATGTATGGCATCTGTAATGATTTAGAGACACTGGGAAAAGAACTTCAGAATAAGATTTTGCCTGAATAAAGGCCAAATGACATCCTAGCATGCTGAAGAAGCACAAGTTTTGCAGCAGAAAAAAAAGGGTGGAGAAGTAGGCCATTATGTAATCCAGGATAGGGCAGGTGTTCAAGACACACATGTTCACACAGATTACCTAGAGCCATCAGTAGCACATTCATATTGTGAGGGCAATTTACATTAATTTTTTGCATCAAATTTATGTTATTGGTTTAAATTTTATTGATTTAGTTGATTGATATGTATTTAATCTATCACTTTATTTTTGGTTTAATAGATATTCAAGAGTTACAAGTATACAGAGTTTATATATAGTGTTAGGTTTGTACTTTTGAAAATATTATTATAATATCAATAATTTAAGTCAACTCAGGTGAATCATGTGGATTTTTCCTTTCTGAAAAAGGAAAACAATGTCCCAGCTTGAGAAACAATGTCCAGTACAAGGACTTACATGTGAACAGCAGTGCCAAACCACAAATGGGAAAAAGCACAGGTGTGATGAGGAGATGGTGAGAACCACACAGCATCTTGTAAGACAGCTATCAGACGGAAATGACCATGGGCTGGAAAAGGCCAAGCACCGGTGTTTTCTTGAGACTGTGTGGCTTGATGGATCAAGTCAGCATGTCAGGGAGACAGACAGGGCAGAGAAAGATCCCATATGAACCTAGCAAACTTTACCAGGCAATTAACAAGACATCATGGGAAGGATAAAGGGCTCTGGATGAGCTTACTTACTTCTGCTAAACTGAGAACAGGGGTTCAGCACATACGCGGACAGTGATGGAGCAAAGGAAAACCAACATGCAGACATCCTGTCTGTTGGTACACACCGGAGACAATGGAGAAATGGACAATGTAGAAAAAACTACTGCACAACAGAAGTAAAAGAAGACATTGCTCTAAAGACTCAGAGGAAGACTAAGCCTTGAAAATCAATTTGCTACAGAAACTAAAACCAATTTAGGAAACTGGTAATTTCATTATTACAAGATGATATAATTTCTATGCAGTAATAGCAAAAGCCACAGGACAGTAACAGGCTGAAATGTAAGGATAACAGACTGAGATCAAAAGACAACAGAGATTTTTTTAAATGAAGGATTGACCTGTTATAATGACATTTAACTCTGTAATGGAATTAGTCAAGAACAAAAATGTCACTACTAAAAAATCAGCAGTTGATAGTATAAAATAGGGTAGAGGATACAACTTGGTAGTAGAGTGCTTGTCTAGCATGTACAAGGAGGCCCTCGGATCCATCCTCAATATGGAAAAAAACAAAAGTTTGCTAGTAAATGAAAAGGCAAGCCACACAATGTGGGAGTCTATATCTGTGCTATATGTATCTAGATTATGAGATAAAGTATTCCTAGGCTTGCCTTGCAAACATGAGGACCTAAGTTCCATCCCTGGAATACATGCTTCAAAATTTTTTTTAAAAAGCTGAGCATGGTGGTGCTGCAATCCTAGCACTGAGCAGACAAACACAGGCTTACTGGCCAGCCAGCCAGTATAGTCAACTTGGCAGGTTCCAGGCCATTGAGAGAACCTATTTCAAAAAGGTAGATAAAAGCTGGGTACCTTTAATCTCAGGACTCAAGAGACAGAGGTAGGACAAGGCTACATAGTGAATTCCAGGTCAGCCTAGGCTAGCGTAAGACCTTATTCGAAAGGTAGATGGTACCTGAAGAATGACACCTGAGATTATCCTATGGCCTCCATATGCTCATGCATAAGTGTGCACATGCACACATACACATAAAGTATTTTTATAATCTATGCAACCAAAAATATATTTAAATAATCTAATATCTTGAACTCATCAAAAAGTAATATGAGGATGTATAGTCAGCACATGAAAGAGTGCTCAACATCATTAGTTGAGATGTGCAAATTAAAACCACAGAGACTATTTCATACTCAGTTGGAACAACATTCAGAGGACTGGTAATACAAGTGCTTGCAAAGATGAACAATACCTAGAACTGCCCTGCATCATATATGCCACCACCTTAGACATGGTTTGGCAGATACTAAACCATAAGTTTATGTTTAAAATGTACATATATGTTGATCATATGATCCAGCAATTCTACTCATGTATCTATCCAAGAGACATGAAAACCATGACTATAAAAAACTTATATGAATGTCTCAGCATAATTGCTGAAATACCCAGAATGATCAAATGTCTATAAATAGATGAATGGATAAATTGTGACTTATTTATACAAGGGATGACTATTCATTGATTGTAGAAGGAATAAGCCACTGGCATCAACAGCAATATGGATAAATCTCACAAACACCAGGCTGAGTACAAGAAGCCAGATACAAGAGTACACAACCAGTGGCTCCATTTAGATCAATATTCAGAAGTAGAACTACACTCAAAGGATTAAAGTCAGATGAGAGGCTGACAGGAGTGGGGATAGAAAGGAATGAGGGCAGGGCACAAGGGGATTTCCAGGATGATTATTATACTCTATGTCATCATGGGGAGGTGATTAATTATGTAGGTGTATGTAGCTATCAAATCTCACTGAACAATGCATTTTAAATATGTGCGTTTAGTAGGTGTAAATTATACTACAGTGAAGTTGATTAAACAGGAAGATGCCACATTTAGATTGTGGTAATTTTTAATTACATAATTATAAAAAACCTGGTGAACATGTAGGCAGCAATATCAGAATACTTTCAAAGAGTAATATTTGAAAATAGACTTCTCTTCAGAAATACTAAATAAAAGATAACATTTGTAGTCTTCAGAGAGAGAAAATAACTCAAAAAGTTTATCTACAGCCAGATGTAGTAGTGCATGCCTGCAATCCCAGCACTTGGAAGGCTGAGGCAGGAGTATCACTGAAAGTTCAAAGCCAGACAAGGCTGGGGCAAGGTGAACAATTGGCTGAATCAATGAGCTCTGGGTGTAAGTGACAGACCCTGTATCAAGAAAGAAGGTGGATAACAATTGAGGAGAACACATGCATGCACACTCCTACACACATGTGCAACCACACATGTACGCACACATACACACGTACATACACGCCACAAAAAAAAATGAAAGAGGGGGCTCAAAAAAGTTTATAAATGTAGTTATTTTTGCAGTCCTTGTGACTGAACCCAGGGCCTCACACAAGTGCTCTACCACTGAGCCAGCCCCCAGCTCTAAATCAACTTTTATTTTGAAATGTATATGTTCATGTGTGTGAATGTGGAAGTACACATGCCATGGCATGTGTGTGAAGGTCAGAGAATAACTTCAGGTGTCAGTTGGTCCTTGCCTTCCACCTTGTTTTGAGTCAGAGTCTCTGTTTATTTATCTATGAGCCCATCAGGAATCTGTAATCTGTGGCCTACAAGCTTTGGCATTTGCTTATCTCTGACTCTCTTCTTGCCATAGACACTCTGGGCTTATAGATATTTGCACTAGTCTTTCAGCCTTCCACAGGTCTGAACTCAACTCCCCAGCCTAAATGTAAGGTCTCTAGAAGACACAGTAATGACTTTAGACCTTCATCCTCCTTCCCTTTCTTCTTTCCTAGATAAGGTCTCTAGCTCAGAATTTCCTTGAAACTACTTATGTACCTGAGGATGGCCTTGAACTTTTGACCCTCTTACCTCTAGTTCCCAAGTGCTGGGATTAGGAAAGTTCACCATCACACCTGATTTATGTGGTGCTGTGGATCAACCCGAGTGCCCTGTACAGGCTAGGCAAGCATTCTACCCACTTAGCTACATCCCACCCTTTCCCCTCTATTTTTCTAAAACTTTTGGTGAGAACTTCAATGTAAACAAAGAGTATACAGAACAGGTCTTTTAGCAGGACTAAGATGAGCAGTATATCTCAACATAATGAATAATCACATACAGAAACCATGCTTCAACAAAAGATAATGGTGCTTCCAGAACACACGTGCCTGTTCAGAAAGCCTTCAGTCAAGACCACCCACTTACGACCCACAAACCTCCAGGTGAAAGTACATGCTGAAGTAATCTGTGACTTGATAACTCTGGTGTGAAGAGTCCCAAACCCCATGCCCAGACATCCCCTCCCCTTCATGTTTTCTCTGGCAGACCTTTTTATAGTATGTTCATTTCCAACCTAACTAATAAAGCAGCTCTTTAAAGTTTAGAAAAACACTGCTCATTGGGTTCCTGGGTCCAGCATGTGTGCAATACCTAAATAAGCAAAGAGCACATGTACAGTACCTTCCCGGAGCTGTGATGGCTTGGCAGAATTTTCCCCACTCATTAAAACAACAAAAGATGCAGCTGCTCGAACGGTAGCCTGCCATGTTGACATGGCAACGGGTGGCTCCTGGCATGGAAAGAGGGCTCTGTTGTTTATGGGGGACCCCATAGTATAAACACATGGCCTGCAGAAGAAAGAAAAGACACAGGGAGAATCTTTAAAATGAGTTGTCACTTTTCTCACCACCATGGCAGGAAGGTTACTTGAGCTTTTAAAGTGAAACATTTGAGGCTTTGTAGCTGACTGGCTTCAGAGTGGGCTGGCTCTGTGAACAACTAAGAGGCTACTCCTCCCAAATGAATTACTTAAATATGTAAAGAGGTGGTATTATTTTTAAGAATTTTTTTTTTGGATAAAGGTTTAAATACTAGTTGCCAAATTATAATTTATATTACCCATGCCCCCTCTCTTTGGGCCCTTCTTCCTTCAAAAGAAAGTTCGAGACATTCTTAAAAACTTTTTGGAAAGTATTCTGGAAAAGAAAATGTTTAGAGATCACAGAGATGTTAATGCTTGGAAAAACAAGATGGTGGTCTCAAATCCAGTGTTGGCGGACAGATGCCCCCAATCTTGGAAACTGCCTTCTCAAATGGAACCCTTGTGGGAATCTTTGTGAAGAGGCCAAGAACAGGGGTTGGCACAAATAGGACTGTAGGTCACAACAACCAGGCTTGTGACAGGAAGGCCAACTACACAAGACCATTTTACCAAGGAAGAGACTAGCAGTGTGGCACTGGAATTTGTTCTGCTACAACTAAAAAATATAAAGCCTTCTAAACCAAAAAAGACCACTTCAATGACAGTCATGGCTGACAGAGACAGAAACCTACAAAATCAAAGGAATCTATTCTTTTGACACCACAGAGTGAAAGGCACAAGACTGACTCCCTGAGAAAACATCTTCGGAAAATATACCCACTTATAGATTTTTCAGGAGTTATAACAAATAGGTCATTTTAAAGTCAGCTTGACTCATAGTATAAACAGAGAAGAATTCTGCATCTTACAGATGAACTGGGTTTCATTTTTATCAAAATCACTACAAATAAACGTTAATTTGTCTCTACAACGTGTAAGAACATAAGAACATTGGCTCTACTCTACCAGGCAGAGTCAGGTAAAGAGAAACCAGTATAGGACCCAATAAGCAGAAGGAAGTGAATAAGGAGAATGTCCATACAAATGACAGATGAGCTGAGGAAGAGCAGGTAGCAGAGACGAGTCACAGCAGCCAGCAGCCAGGCCTCCACAGGATAGATGCTTGATGTGACTGGGTCACCTAAGGACAGGGGAACAGTCCAATAGTTGGGACCTCACAGAGATTCAGTTTTGGTGAAGATACCAAAGGAAGCAGAGAGAGCAGCAATGCTTTTTCACTCTCTGACTTTCCACCACCCAAACCTTGCAAGAAATCAGAAGATAAGAGAGAAGGGCAATGGAGATGCCTGACATTCAGAGATCACGGCAAGAGGAGAATGGAGGACTCACGGCCAACACAACAGCACACATTCTACCAGTGTACATGGACAAAAACTCCAAGATTCACACAGGTAGGGGAAGATCAGAAAACCAGGACAAATTACTCCCAAGCTGGGTATAGTAGCACTTTCCTAAAATCCCAGCAATGGAGAGGCAGAAACAAGATCAGGGGCCCAAGGCCAGTATTGGCCATATAGCAAGCTCAAGGCTGGCCTTAAAAAAAAAAAAAAAAATCAAGCCAGGTGTGGTGTCTTACTCCTAGAATCTCAGCACTCAGGGGGCTGAGGTAGGAGGATCACTGTGGGATGACAGCCTAGGCTCTATAGTGAGTTTCAGACCAGCCTGGGATACAGTGAGACCCTGCCTCAAGAAAAAAAAAAATATTAACCCCAGCTGGCTTTGCCCGCTTATTAAATGAAAGGGTGTGATTTGTCTTGTAACCTCTCTGTCATAAGTAAAATTGGGGGGACATATGGATGACCTTTAGTGGCTCTTCTGGTCAGGTCTATGAACCTGTATCTCAAGTTGATAGAAGTTAGAATAAAGAGCTGTTTCCATACAAACCCCACAATCTCCCATCACTTCCAATGAGTTCTGAGCTCCTACTCCAGCACCCTTGGATTCTTGGTTAATTGATGTAACTTGAATGAACTGTTCAGCTTCAGCTGTTTAGTGCCCTAATGAGGGAGGCTATCAGGGATTATCTCCTCCAGGCTGGGTGGAGGAAATCTATCACAACTCAAAATGCCCACAGCAAGGTAGGATTCAGGCACAACTAATTCAGAAAATTCTGCATATTATTTTCACTGAAGCAGAACAGACACCACAGCTTCTCTTGATTAAGAGTCCCAGGAAGTCCTTTCAGACCTGTGTGTACCTGCAGAGTTAAACCTACTTGTGATACTAACAGGGAAGGGAAAGACAAGCCAAGAGTTCTCCCAAGTCCTTTTCTGCCTGGTGCACAGGGGAGCCCACACAACACTGTGACCTGAAGGCATAAGATGGGAACTCTGACTTTCAGTGTCTGTGTGCTCAGCACCTCACAGTTTGTGGTGTGAAGACTTTTCTCCTCCTTACACTGAAGCTTGGCTTACCAAGACATGTTCTCTTCCTCTTTTTAAGGAACATTTCTTGATTTTTATTTGAGAGACAAATGTGAGAGATAGAGGGAGAGAGAGAGAGAGAGAGAGAGGATGGGAATATCAGGACCTTCAGCTGCTGCAAATGAACTCCAGAAACATGCTCTCCTTTGTGCATCTTGCTTATTTGGGTCCTAGGGAATCAAACCTGGGTCCTTTGGCTATTGTCCACCTGATGTTCAGAGGGGGTGATGTCCACACTCTGCTCATGCCATTGTTTCCCCTGCCATCATGGAGCTTCCCCTTGAGTTTGTAAGCCAAAAAACAAACAAACTTTTTTTCCCAAAAGCTGCTCTTGGTCAAATGTTTTCTGTCAGCAATGCAAACCTGACTGCAACAGTACAGTTGGTACCAAGAGTGGTGTTGTTGCTAGACACCTGAGTATGTGGCTTTGGCCTTTTGGAACCAATTTTCAAGAGGAATGTGGAAGGATTTGAAACCTTGGCCTAAGAGACATCTTGCTGTTATACCCATGTCCTGAGAACTTGTGCAGGGTTGCTTTGTATAGAAAGGGACTGGTGTGAAAAGAGGGATTTGGTACAGATTAAAAAAAAAGAAGAAGAAGAAAGAAAGAAATCTTTGAGTGAAACTGCTGCCCCTTCAGCTGCAATTGTGAGATTATAACCATTGAGATTGGGCCAGTTGACCTGCACTGGGACAACAGAAAGAATGCAGTTTTTTGAAGGGCCATGAATGCTTAAGGAGTGTCCTGATCTTCAAAGTCAGCTTTATTCCCCCAAGGATCAACAAATTGGCACCCCACCTGGTATTTTGGAGTATAGAAATGCAGGAAAGAGAAGGTCATTGAATTTGCAACATGGTCTTGTGTTTTGGAAACAGCCATGGCAGTGTGTAGCAGGTTTGCTGGATTGCCTGCATGGAGACCCAATGGAGCTGTGAGGATGAACTATGGGTTGCAGTGGAGACCCAGTGGAGATGCTGGGACCACAAAATGGCTGCTAAGGAAAGCTGCTGGCCCCAGATGAGGTTTGCCAGGACTGTGAGTAACCTATCTGGAGGGACAGAATTGGAACTCCAGAGACTTGTTCTGATTAGAATTATTGGACTTTGAGACTTTTCACTGACTAGAGTTGTTGGTCTTGGAACTACAGAGTTTGATGTTTGTCCTATTTAAATCTTGTATTGGCTGAATATTTTTTTGCTATGCCCAATGCCATCTTTTATAGTATGAATGTTTATTCTGTGCCACTACAGTTTTATTGGGGGATTTTTTGGTATTATGGCTCAGTTAAAAGATTTTGGACTATGGGAATGTTTGAACATCATTAGGATCGATAAAACTATGGGGACTTTTAAAAATGGACTGAATGCATTGCATTTTACATCATGGATGGTTATTAGTTTAAGGGGGCTAGGGGTGGAATGTGGTGGTTTGATTCAGGTGCTCTTGGTCAAGTGATTTCTGCCAGCACTGTGAATCTGACTACAACAAGTATCTAACAACAGGACTGACTGTCTAAAATCAGGACTAAGAAAATGTATAAATGATGATTGTATGAAGTAGTAAACACTCATACAATATGTAGATTTTAGTCGTTTCCAATATCTCAAAAGAACAATCTTTCCATTAGCTGATGTACAAAATACCATGTCATCTTGTGCTCTCCTCTCTAATAATGTATTATGTTCCCTCTCACTGTCTAGTTCTAGGTATTGTATTCTATAATTTTGATCCTTTTTCTATCATGGTCTTAAAGATTTTTTTTTTTTTTGGACTCTGGTTTTTCAAGGTAGGGTTTCACTCTAGCCCAGGCTGACCTGGAATTCACTATGTAGTCTCACGGTGGCCTTGAACTCATGACGATCCTCCTACCTCTGCCACCCAAGTGCTGAGATTAAAGGTGTGTGCCATCACACACAGATTTGGCACACACGGATTTTTTTTTTTTTTTTTTTTTTGCCATTTTGTGACTGGCTTATGAACTCTCTTCTCCCTTCAAGAGGGAGTAGTCAGATCCCCAGAGAGTACTCACTTCTGAGCTCCTACTATTCTCAGACAATAGGGTCTCACTTTGTAACCCAGCTGGCTTTGAACCCATGGTAATCCTCCTACCTCAGCCCTCCTAAGTTCTGGAAGAATGGTTGTGAGCCTCCATATCTGGTTCTTACCTTCTTTACATGGCTGGAGTATCCTTTCTGTTACCCTAAAATGTATTTTTGTTTGCTATCCAGGGCTATAACTCTGAAGGTATAGATCAAGTCATTGATCTGAGGCCATACCCATAAGCACACCATGTCTAATGTAAGACTCAATGTCTTTCCTGTTACAATGTTTTCACAAAGTTTTCATACACACAGGTGACTTCTATGTACAACCTCTGTTCTATTTGGTTGTGGTATGTGTGTGTATGTGTGTGTGTGTATGCCATAACACATAGGTGAAAGTCAGAACACAACCTTGGAGTGTTGGTCCTTGCTTTCTACTTTGAGACAAGGTCTCTCTTCTTGTTGCTTGCTGCTTGCTACTTAAAAGACCAGACTACCTGAGCTGCAAGCTTCAGAGTTCTCCTGACTGCCCTTCTGATCAGTGTAGGTACACGGGATTACAGATGTTATGCCACTCTTGCATCCAGCTCTACATGGGCAACAGCAATTTGAACTCCCAGTTGGCAGGCTTGCAGAGCAAATATCTTTAACCATTGAACCATTTCCTTAGCTCCAAGTTGGTTGTTCTTTAGAGGCAGGGTAAGATATGTAGTCCCAGCTAGCCTAGTCCTATGTAGGCCAGACTGGCCTCAAATATGTGGCAATCACTTTGACTTCCCAAGTGCTGGGATTACAGGCAGGCACCATCATTCCTGGCTTACAAATTCTTGACTACGTAGGCCTCTTTCTTTGTGTTCCCTATCCTTTGGGTTTTCCTTCTCTTCTCAGCTGCAGGTTCACTCCTCCTGTCCTGACATGTCCAAACCAAGTGCCAGGATTCAGACTTCTTAAATCAAAGGTCTTTGATCTTTTACAGCTGTGTGTCCTTATGCCTGCTTCACATCATAATGCAAATACAAATCAAACACAAATTAAAGTTAGGTAAGTGTATTTTAACGGAGATGAAAGCTTTATCCTCTGGATAAATGCTCTACTGGAATGTGGGGGAATCTGTTAGAAGACAGAGGCTAGTAAACATGGGGTTTGCCAGGAGTACTGGCATCATATTCACCAGGCAGTGACTCAAGAATAAAGACAGCTCCACCAAGCACACTGAATGAGAACCACTGTATCTGGAAGGCTGGTTCCCTGTTCCCCAGCCCCCCTCCAAGGGGAGGGAAACCAGTGTGCATGTATAAACAGGCTATGCCATACCTGAATGTCAAATTGATGACATAAATGCAGCTGTTTATTGGACATGCCCAGCCTTACACCTCTGCTTTGCTGTGAAAATGCTTGTGGAATAGATGTATAGGCACCAGCCTCGAGGTCTCTAGTGCTTACAATTTTATTATTTCCAAACCAATAAATAATTCCTTCTAGCATACAAAGCAAAATTCTTTCACCAGGGCTTGTCTCACATGCCCCAAGAGACCAACTTTCATGAGAGGCCCCTGGGAGCCCAAGCAAACTGCACAGGAGTTGTGGGAATGAGAGGATATTAAAGATCCTTCAAGAGCAAGGGTAAGGTAGGTTGAAAGGCAGGTCCATGGCTTACTTCCATTGCAGACTTCTAACCTGAAGAACCTGCGAGAACAGTTGTTCACCTTCTTATTCAAGCTCTGTGTGTTTGTGGAGTGGGTGACGGAGAATGAGGCACAATATCACATGCCTCCCAAGGAAAGAAGCTAACAGACCCAGCACACTTCTGGTCATCTTAAAAAATAGAGCAATCTGTAATGGAAAATGGCTAAATTTTCATTCAAACTATATTTCTTCTTCTTCACTTGACTACTATGCACACTCATTTTTCAGAGTCAGGAGAAAAGAGGATTGTTTTGGATTTAACTTGTTGTAAGTCTCACCTTTCCCCCATCAAGTCACTTTTCTCAGAAGCTTGGTCATCACAGTTCGGTTACTGAACAGCTGGCTGCCAGAGTGAGTAGAAAGTAATGAGCCTGCAGGTACCAGGTGAGTTGTGTGGCTTAAGGAAGTCTTCCAACAATGAGTTAAAGCTCCTGGTTACTGTAGCCTGGCCACAAATAGGTCAGTTCAACCAGAACTGTTGACAAGCTTCCTAGGGTTAGACAACCTTTAGGCCTTCAATTTCATTCAATTCATTCTTTTTTTTTCTCAATTTTTATTAATATTTTCTATGATCATAAAAAATATCCCATGGTAATACCCTGCCTGCCCCCTCCACTATCCCCTTTGAAATTCCATTCTCCATCATATCCCCTCCCCATCTCAATCAGTTTCTCTTTTATTTTGATGTCATGATCTTTTCCTCCTCTTATGATGGTCTTGTGTAGGTAGTGTCAGGCACTATGCGGTTATGGATATCCAGGCCATTTTGTGTCTGGAGGAGCACGTTGTAAGGTGTCCTACCCTTCCTTTGGCTTTTACATTCTTTCCGCCACCTCTTCCGCATTAGACCCTGAGCCTTGGAAGGTGTGATCGAGATGTTACTCAGTACTCTAGTCACTTCTTTCCAGCACCATGAGGCCTTCTGAGTCATCCCAAGGTCACTGCCATCTGAAAAGAGAAGATTCTCTACCCAAAATGAGAGTGGCGTTAATATAAGGGTATAAATATTTAGAGAAGTGCTTACTGGGCAGTTTGATTAGCATAGTATATACACTTATCCAGATATCAGCAGATGTTACACCCCTAGGGCTCATGTCTACCCATTTTAAGTTTTCAGTATCAGGGATGTGTTCCCCCCCATGGAGTGGGCCTCCAGTCCAATTGGAGGGCAGTTGGTTTCCACCATGACAGACATGCCACTATTGTACCCATTGGCTCATTTGGCCTGGCTGGCCAATTATAAGGCTTGCACTGTCTACTGTTGAGCATCTTCACTGGTGGTATCTCTTTCTCCCATTGAATTACATGTAGAATGGCTTCTTCCAGCTTTCTGACAGCTGGTCTACATGGAGGTGGTTATCTGCTCAGTTCCAGTAGGATTTTTCAGTGGCCTTGCAGCCCAAGTATGTGGAGTCTTCAGCAATAAGGTCTTACCATCAATTCCATCGATGGGTGGATCTGAAAAGGATTATACTAAGTGAGGTAACCCAGGCCCAGAAAGCCAACCACTACATGTTCTCCTTCATATGTGGATCCTAGCTACAGATGATTGGGCTTCTGTATGAGAAGGAAAAAAACTCAGCAGCAGAGACCAGTAAGTTAAAAAGGCGATATAAAGGGAAGAGAAAGGAAGGGAAGAGGGTACCTAATAGGATGGTATTGTATATATGTAAGTAAAAGAGATTAGATTAAGATAGATTAACGGGGGTGAAAAGGCCCAAAGTGAGGTCAGGGGAAGAGATTGAGTAAAGGAAAGGTGGAGGGAGGGCTAATCAAAATCTAAGAGGATGCAAATAAATCATATGGAATCCTCCGGTTTCAGACAATGGAACACTCATGAGCCATAGATTGTTGTTAGAAAATTTTCAGTGCCAATGATGGGATACCTCCAGTGAGTTGTTGGCCAGGGAGGTCCCTGATGCCCCCAGAACATTACAGGCCATTGTAGTAGCCCTTGGTTTCCCACCAGGAATCATTCAATTCGTTCTTGTACCGAATGTTTATTGTTGTTTTATAATTCCATGCTCTCATTAAAAGTAGATCTCGGGATGGAAAGATGGCTTCGCAGTTAAGGCACTTGCCTGCAAAGCTAAAGGACCCAGGTTTGACTACCCAGGACTCATGTTAGCCAGATGCACAAGGGTGCACATGCATCTGGAATTCGTTTGAAGGGGCTGGAAGCCCTGGCACACCCATTCTCCCTCTCTCTCTCTCTCTCTCTCTCTCTTTCTATCTCTCTCTCAAATTACTATTTTTTAAAAAAGAAAGAAAACTAAGTCTCCACTGTAAAGAGCAAACCACTTCCTTCCTTATGCCACAAAAAGCAATATCCAGAATGTCGAGAACAGGAACTTCTGTCAACTATGACATGCCCCCACTTCCTGATCATCCACTTCATGATTGCACAAACCAAAATTAATCTATACCAACAAGGCTGCAAGTGGCCCACTTCTCCAGTAGGGGCACTGTGGCAGAGCAGGCAGGCTGCCCCAAAGGCAAAGATAGTACTTCTCAATGGGGAATTCTTTCTAGGTGGAAACATGAGATCTTTTCATGAAATCTTCTGATTTGACACTTGAGGAAATTAAGCCCTGGATGTGAACTGACTTCTCTGAAGCTCCTGGGCTTCCTAGCAATGCAGATACTATTCTCAAGTTCCCTGGCTCTTAACATCCAGTTCTTTTTCTTTTTTAACTTTTATTTATTTGAAAGAGGGATTAAAAAAAAAAATCCAGAGATAGAGATAGTGAGTAAGAGCACACTATGGCCTCCTGCCATGGGAAATGAACTCCAGACACATGTGCCACTTTGTGTACCTGGCTTGACATGGGTGCTGGGCTTCAAACCCAGGTCATGAGGCTTGCAAGCAAGTGCCTTTAACGGCGGCGGGCGGGGGGGGGGGGCATTTCTCCAGCCCCTTCCTGTTCTTTTCACTCTTGGTTACAGAGGTCACTGTCATTTATTTTCTGTTTTTCTTGATGTTTGGTTCCTTTTGTTTGGTTGGTTTTGTTTTACGAGAAGTGGCCTCTCACTCTGTCGGTCAGGTTGGCTTGGAACTCACTATGTAGCCCAGCCTGGCTTCAAATACATGGCAATCCTTTGTTTGGGATTAGAAATAGGAGTGAGTCACCAGCCTGGCTGATGTTTGGTTCTTTTATCTTTTTGCCTGATTGGTTGTTTAGGTTACCTGTTTAGATTGACAGCTCACTGTTGTTTCTGCCTTGATACTCAGCGGCATTCTGAGAAAGGGAGTTATGCAGAGTACATGTGACGAGGCTGAAGCATGTGCAGGTCATGCATATAGGTGCACATACATGTGTGTGCTTGTGGAGACCAGAGGTAACATCAGGTGTCTTCCTTGATTGCTCTCCATTTTCTTTTTTATGACAAGATCTCTCTCCCTGGATCCCCTTCTCTGCCCTCACAGCACTGACATTATGGGTACATGCTGTTATGCCTGATTTTTACACAGATGCTGTGAGCTGAACTCAGGTACCCATGATTGTGAGGCAAGTACTTTAGAGAATGAGCCATCTCTCCAGCCTTTGCAAAAGTATTTTTTGTAAGAACTGAAATATCTTCTGAAATAACTTCAGCTAATTCTTTTTTAAAAAAAACATTTTATTTTTATTTATTTGAAAGACAGAGAAAGAGGAAGAGAGAGAGAGATGGGCACACCAGGACCTCCAGCTGTTGCAAATGAACTCCAGATGCATGTGTCACCTTGTGTGTCTGGCTTATGTGGGTCCTGGGGATTCGAACCTGGGTCCTTTGGCTTTGTAGGCAAGTGCCTTAATCACTAAGCAATCGCTTCAGCCCTGCTTGTTCTTTTCATTTCACAGTTTTCCTTTTTTTTTTTTTAACAACGAAATATAAACCATTGAAACAAATTCAGTGAGGGAGTGATAAGCATGTTAAACAGCTGAGCAGTAAATGTACCAGGAAAAAAAAAAATAGCATTTGCCAACTTTATCCTAGCCTTGTTAAAACAAAGACATCTCATAGTGCTTTAGGAAGGTTAAAATTTTAACATGTATTTTCCCAGTTAGGTTTATTATCTTGAACAATTAATCCCAATAATTGTTTAATAATAAAGTTTATTCTTTCTCTTTATTTATTTATTTATTTATTTATTTATTTTTGACGCAGGGTCTTATTCTAGTTCAGGCTGAGTTAGGCTGGCTTCTAACTCATGGGGATCCTTCTATTTCAGCCTCCCAAATGCTAGGCTAAAAGGAGTGAGCTACAACAACCAGCAATAAATTTCTTATACTGAACCAAACTTGCCTCTATTCAGCTCTCAGTCAGGAACATCATCAGCTAAGGCCAGGCTTCCTAGAGCAGTGGGCTGCTTCCCCAACTGTTATCATGCTCCTCAGAGGAAAGGGAAGATTATTGGAGGAAATACTTTGGTCTTAAATGACATTTTTTTTAAATAGAATGGAATAGCTGCAAGGAAAATGAAGGAAATACATGACTTTCAAATGAGTATTTATAGATTTCTTTGGTATATTGAAGATCTACAATAAAAAAATAATATGTGGGCTAGGGATATAATTCAGTTGTTAGAATGCTTGCCTAGTATGCATGAAGCCCTGAGATTGATTCCCAGCACCACATAAAGCAGGTAGAGTGATACATAACTATAATCCCAGTACTTAAGGTGAAAGCAGGAGGATCTAGAGTTTATGATTATCCTCAACTACATAGCAAGTTCAAGGCCACACTGGGTTACATGAGATGCTATAACAAACACACAAACAAAATTATGTCTTGTTCCATCCCAGCTTTGCAAAAGCACCTTTGCCGTTGCTCTCATCAAAGTATTTTTAAAGACAGGGAAGCAGGGAGACAGGAACAAAGGGAGGGGGAGGGAGAGAAGAAGGGAGGAAAGTAGGGAGCGGGAAGAGAGGAAGGGAAGGGAAGGGAGAGGGGGAGGGGATGCAGGAGAGGGAGAGAGGGAGAAAGAGAAGATAGAAGTGAATATATTTTCCAAGAATCATTCTCTATCAAATTGTTATGTAACTGTTCCCTCTGTCAATCATTCTTAAATGTCATCACAATACAGTATCTGGGGACACAGGTAACAAATGTTATTTAAATTTAAACACAAAGTGGCCAAACTAAGACAGGTGATTAGGTGCTCTACATTCAGAGATTTCAAAGTGGAATAACAACAGGGAAGAAGAAATTACTGAAAGGAATTAATTTCTCTCTCTTGTAATTTTCAAGATAATTTCTTCATTCTTATCCACAGAACACTGCCAATCTATAAAAGTAGAATAGTCTTATAAAAAAGGGGGGGGACTAGAGATAGCTTAGCAGTTAAGGTGCTTGTTTGACTCTCCAGATCCCATGTAAGCCTGATACACTAATGTGAGTCAAGAACAAGGTCACACATGCCCACTAGGTGGCACAAGCATCTGGAATTCAATTTCAGTGGCTGAGGTCCTGGCACACCAATTCTCTCTCTCTCTCAAAATTAAAAAAAAAAAATTTAAAGGGGGGGGTGTTGAAAGATGGTAACCTCTTCCCAAATTTGAAGTTATACTTTAAATAAACTTTTTAATTTATAACAATTCAGATATACTTAAAAAATACAAATCCTCTACTTCCAGTTTTTCCTTCTATTAGCATTTTAATTAGTGAACATTATAGTACAGACTTCACTCAGATTTTTAAAAAAAATTCCTGAATATCCTTTTTCTTTTAGAAGATACCATTTTCGGGGGATTGGAGGAAAGAGAGAAAGAAACTTGCTATGGCTGACCTCAAACTCACAATCCTTCTGCCTCAGCCTCCAGAGTGCTGGTATTACAGGATCACAGGTATAGGCCACCACTCCCAGTTACTCTATTTCATTTAATTTGAGGCTGAGTCTCATTTCATGGCTCACATTGGCCTCCAACTTGCAATTCTCCTGCTTTGGCTCCAGATGCTGGGATTATAGACATGCACCACCATGCCTGCACATGTTACCTTTAATCTTTACCCTCTGATCCTCTTAGCTGACAGTTGCTTAGATTTTGTTTGTTTCTGTTGATGTCCATACTTTTGAGAAAGAAACCAGGTGTGTGTTAAATACCCCTCAACTGGGACTTTTTTTTTTTTTAAATCAGGGTTAGATTGCAGTTTAAAACTTGGGACAAAGATGCTTTTCAATATTGGTTGCAAAGGGGACATTCCACAGTGTACACACGGAGGTCAGAAGACAACTTCCAGGTGTCTGTGCTCCGCCTTCTTTGAGACAGGGCCTTTTGCCACCACAAAAGAAATGCCTGACTCCAAAGGAACATCAGAGTTGCTGGCCCACAAGTTTTGGATTCTCCTGGCTTTGCCCATTTTCACAGGTGTGGCAGGATCACAGATGCATGTGCCAATTTGTACCTGGCTTTATGTGAGAACTATGGAATTGGACTGGGGATAGTAAGCTTTGCAAGCAAGTGCTTTTAAGCACTGAACCTTCTCCCCAGCCTCACGAATGCCATTTTTATCACCTCGTGCCAAGAGTGCATACTGTCAGCATGACTTTGAGCATCTTTCTGAGGGAGTACTGTCAGATTCCTCACATGTAAAGTTACTCTTTTCCCCACCTCTTTCCACATTATATTCTTTGAAGGAGTCATTCTGTGTAGTTCACACTTTAGGGATGTGGTATGTGCACAATTTATGTGGACCGCTTCTGCATATTGGTTTGTCTATTCTTCTGTATGTGGTTATTTACCCAGCCATTTCTTGACATATCAGCTTGAACTCATGGGAATTGATTTTATACTTTGAGTACCATCCAAAGCTGATTTGTATTTTTTGTTACTGACCATTAGGACATTGGCTACAGTTCATGGCTGTTGTTGCTGCCTGAACACATCTCTGCTTTTCTGATACTTCAGGCTCACCTTGTATATTCCTCCCCATCTTAGCCACTTCTCCAAAGAATCTTTGTTCCTTCAATTGGAGAATGGAATCAGAAGTTACAAGCTGGTTGCTGGATGTGCTCACTGCTTTTAGATCCTCTTGGCTGACAAGCAAAGAAACATATGGATAGCAACCCTTAGAAACACATAATTATTTCCATATGCATTTATCCATATCACATTAAGCTAGAGGGAGGTTCACAGTGACATCACCAGTTCTTCATCCATCACTAATCATTTTAGCCTCTTCCCTTCACTTATCTGTAACCTCCCACTTTAGCAGTGAAACCCTAGTTTGCATCTTTTGCTGTGCAATTAGTTCCTCAGTTTCAGTAGTATCAGAACTGTAAATACATACCACCCAGGAAACAATTTACCACATACACTACAGTGCTCATGTGCAATTCCTTTTGTCTATAGCCTTACAGACTTCTCATTTATAAAGTTATTCAGGAACAGATGGCAGACATCCTATGCAAGCTTGTGCCAGAACCTGGATTTGATCCCTAGCACCACAAAACAGAAACAAAGTTAGGCAACACCTTTCCCAGACTCCCTCCTGGGAGTTTGTTTTATGCATTTGTAACTGTGTGCCATACTGTACCTTCCATGCTGGGACTGTCTGCCCCCTGAATGATTATTATCAAACAAAATATTTAAGTTTTAATATTTTTCTTTATTTATTTGACAGAGAAAAAGGGGGGAGAGAGAGAATGGGCCCGCCAAGGCCTCCAGCCATTGCAAATGAACTCCAGACATGTGTACCCCCTTGTGCATCTGGCTTATGTGGGTCCTGGGGAATTGAACATGGTCCTTTGGCTTTGCAGGCAAATGTCTTAACTGCTAAGCCATTCCTCCAGCCCCTAAGTTTTATTATTTACTGTAGTAGGATAAGAGTGGAATGGATGCTGAAGAGGTGGCAGAAAGAATGTAAGAGCCAAAGGAAGGGTAGGACTCCTTACAACGTGCTCCTCCAGACACAAAATGGCCTGCATATCCATGACCTCACAGTGCCTGACACTACCTACATAAGACCATCATAATTGGAAGGAAAGGCCATGACATCAAAATAAAAGAGAGACTAATTGAGAAGAGGAGGGGAAATGATGGAGAGTGGAGTTTCAAAGGGGAAAGTTGGGGGAAGGAGGACATTACCATGGGATATTGTTTATGATTATGGAAGTTGTTGATAAAAAAGAGTGGAATGGAAAGAAGCTACTCAAGAAGAGTCAGGTTAGAGATTTCCTGGAGTTTTTAAAATTTTATTTATTAAGATGGGGGGGCAGGGCCTCTATCCATTGCAAATGAACTCCAGATGGATATGCCACTTTGTGCATCTGGCTTACATGGGTCCTGGGGAATCAAACTTGGGTCCCTAGGCTTTGCAGCAAATGCTTTAACCACTGATCCATCTCTGCAATCCTTTCTTAAATTTTTATCTATTCTCTGCTACAAAACAGAAATTTCTTGAAGGCTCGTACAATTTATTTATTTAGAGTGTGTATACATGGTAAGTACACATGTATGTGTGTTTGTATGTGTGTGTGGATTCGTGTGTGTGTGCATGGATGTGGAGCCAGAGAATCACCTCTGGTATAACCTCAGGAACACTGTCCACTTCCTCTGAGACAGGGTCTACCATTGACCTGGAGCTTAACAATTAAGTTGGACAGGCTGGCCAGTGAACCACAAGGGTTCCCCTAAAACTCACCTTCCCAGAGTTGGGACTACAGGCCACACCACCACACCTGGTTTCTAGAGATAAGACTTAGGTTCTTATGCTTATAAGCAGTTTACAAATGAGTCATCACCTCAGTCTTCACTTGTTTTTTTACAGGTACTTGAAAACTTTGTACAGAGTAAGTAACATGATAAGAGATCAAAAGTAAGAAAAGCTACGCCTTTTCACAAAACAGCCATGGCTTCTTCCAAGAGTCCTATTACTTTATCCAATTCTCCTAGCTGTAAATGGGAATAAAAGGTATCCCACTCAGTCAGGCCTGACAATTTGCAGTAAATACACTGATAGCATTCAATGACAAATACTTAACAACCGTGTAGTTTTCATAAACATGGACTTTATCCTGTAGAAAGTAAAGTCCAAGTTACATTTTTATAGTTATGACATTTTGTATTCTCACACAATTATAATCACAGTATTGTGATTCCCACAATTTTTTACTCACATAATTGAGGAATTGTTTTTGCCTTGCAAAGTGGAATCTTTAGTCACTTTAAGCTCTCAAGGTGTCTAAACAGTTAAGTGGACATATTTATTGACTGATTGCTGATTAATTGATTTTTGGTTTTTTTGAATCAGGGTCTCACTGTGTAGCACAAGCTTTTTTTTTTTTTTTTTCCATTCATTCTCCAAAGGACACTGTATAACTTATCTCATAAAGAAACCACTATGCTTCTGCAATGAGGGGACTGTGTACCTATACTGCAATTTCCCAAAGGCTGCCTCAGATTCTAGCAGGAATAAGACAGAAAGTGAACTCATGGAGAGGACTGGAGCCCAGAGCAAGAGGGAAGATTAGAGGCAAAGAATGGGATCATGAGACCCAAATACCAAACCATGCTTTAAAAACAATCAGCTGCCCAATGTGAAACATGCATCTAAAGTTTGTGTGCAGTGGCTAAAGGCCCTGGTGTACCCCCACCCCATCACTCTCTGCTTGTAAATTAATTAATTAATTAATTTTAAGACAATCTAAAAGGCTTGGGGGATGGACGAGGGTTGAGGAAGAGATAATACTAGCCATTGCCAAAGACCACTACTTACATTAAAGGAGGCCAGTGCTACAAAAAGAGGCTCTGAACAGCAGCTTATAAAGAACAAGAGCCCTCCATGCAGGCTCTGCAAGGACACACAACATCAGATCACAGTACCATTAGCATAAAGAAATAGGTAAAGTAATGAACCAATAATGTTTGATTCAGAAATTCTCACATTCTAAGAATTCTAGACAGCTGTTTGGAGATAAGAATGAATGGCTTCCCTTGGGAAACAAAGCCACACCAACTCTGCCTCCACTAAAAACGCCCATATCTGTAACAGGTGCCAGATACCAAGAATTAAGCCAAAGAAGCCTATGTGCACTCCACAAGACTGACCATTTTCCTCCTCAGAACTCTCAAGTGTTTGGGTGGGGGTGGGGTCAAACCCTAGCCTCCTCGACAACTGGTGAAAGAAAGTATAGCTGCTGGGAGAAAAGTAGAGTGAGAAAGTCACAGCCTGGCTGGCCTTATTAGAAAGCACTTTGCTACTTCATGCCCATCCAACCTCACAACAAAGGGGACTGTGAATGAGACATGACCTTCATTGCCAGCACTAGAAGTCACGGGCAGTGATTTCCACCAAGACCCACATTTAGGATTTGATTCATTAAGCTTGCTTTCTAATCTCCTAATTTAGAAATGCTGGATTTTAAAGAAATAATCTTCCTGACTTCTAGGAGGTATTCCTATTAAAGGTTCAGCATGCCTGGGAATCTACACACTTCTCTGTGGACATCCACAAACTTGGTCCCTGAAGTACATGAGATCAGCAGGGCAGAGGAGAGCATGAAGACCTACCTGCCACTCTGGTCTGAGGTCCAAGTAACTGACTGCCCCTCGGGTTTAGTTTTGTACCATATCCTGATGGCATGAGGAAAGCCGGCAGCTGTCTGAGCCCCTGTCTTCCTGATCTGTAAGCTCCAAGTGTCTGTGTCAAAGAGGAGCTCCCCACAACCAGGAGCCTGGCTGCAGCGATCATAATAGTCTAACTGCTCCCTCCACCGATCTGCAGGCAGGGTCACAAGTTCACCAACGATCTCATTCCTGAGCTCCTCGGGGGCAAGCGTGAACTTGGGAGACCTTGCAAATGTCTCAATACCTGACACAGCAGCAACATCCACCTCCTCAACCTTTAACACAGATAAATCACAGCAGTCCAGCACTAGCAAAAAATCCTCTCTCCCATAATTCCCTGTGTCACAGCAGTACTTTGAGCAGGAGATGCCAGAGGTCTGTTCCTGGTTGTCATGGTTACCACCCTTATCAGAAGTATCTTTATCACCTTTACCATAAATTCCAAATTTACTACACCCCATTTTAGAAGAGAAGGTCCTTTCATGGATCCCAGGAATCTGGCAGGGTTCAGGTGTCCTACATCTGTAAGCTTCCTTTGGCTCTGACTGGGAAGTTGCCTTGAGGGAACTTGTCGGTTTCTTGAATTTGTTTTCATCCTCAAGGAAAAGCACTATGATGCCCTCAATGACTTGGTGTTCAAAATCCACCTGTAAATCCAGTACATAGTGCTTCACAAGCATGTGGCTGGTGTTGGCCATGAGAGGCAGATCATCTCGGGAAGGGTCCAGTTTTACATCCATAGTGAAGCCTGTGGTTTGACAGCTTTGCTGAAATCTAACAGGGCTTCCTGTCGGCTTCAATCTTCCAGATTCAGAAATGGCTGCTTACCAAGAAGACAACAAGCACCTGCTGTCCCAAGTTATATATCCACAAGTTTCAGCTCTGGCAAAGGAAATAAAATACAATCAGATAAAATTTCAAGTAAGCATCTAAATGCTCCTGAAACTGCAGCTTCTACAAGTTGGCTGCCATACTTAGCAATCCCCCACATGTAATAGATGCTCACAGCTCAAAGGCAGATAACGCTTTCCGACTGACCTGAAAGAAAGCTGCATTATGGGTGCTGAAAAATATTTCAATTGTTAATGAAATGAACCCCGCCTCTACAAAGCCAGAAGCATCCAGCTCCTAACCATAGCAGCCCTTGTTTTGGAAGAGCCATTGTTATGCAAAATTGTAACTGAGTATCACTATGCTTCTTGTTTTAAAAGACATTAAATGTATGGCATCTAATTTTGTGCATCAAAAGATAAGTGATTGTTTTTCTACTGTGATTCTAAGTAACAAGTGTGAATGAGAACTAAATGGCCACATACATTTTATTCTTGGAGAGTAATAATTTAATACATACAATGTAACTCCAGGGATTAATGTACTTTTCACATTAGGAAGGCTCTCCTATCAGCACTTCCAGTAAATTACAGGAAAATGAGCCAATTTACCAGGAGTGCATTCTAAGTATTCCTTTGAGATTGTTCATGGAGATTTTTCAAATTTATAGTTAAATACTCAAGGTATATCATTACATCTTAATAGCTGAAAACCCATTAACATTCTGGATAATAGCTTTCTTGAGGCAAACAAAAGGTCTTCGTATTTGAAAAAAAAAAAAGCATGCAAATACCTATAAAAGGAAGGAGAGAAATTAAAATGTAGAAACAGATGTTGCAATAAAATGTACGAGTTCTTTATGAAAGTTCTGAATCAGAATGTGTTCTTATTACATAACAGCAATACAACTGAAAGAAAAATTATTTGAAATTATTGCAGTCCCTGCTGTGCACTTCATTTCTTTTAGACTATTCTATTCTTTTTAAATTTTATTTTATCAAAAATGAAAAACAAATGGCGGGGAAAGAGAAACAAAAATGCTGACACAGTAGAAATATTTAAATATTTTTTTTATTTCTAAATATCAGAAGATCCTCCTTTCTCAACTATTAAAGATTTGTTTGACTTTTCAAGTGAATTGAGTCCCCCCAGCCACTTTTAATTATGTTTAACTCCTGAGTTTATCTACCTTTCTACCAGATCTTATTTTCTTTCCTCCTAGAATCTCAGCCAAACAAACAACCCAATTGACTTTTTTTTTTCTACCTGTCCACACATGATCTCACCAAATATCTCACTTAGTTTATCCAAGCAAGAACTCCTGCAGGTACCATACTGTCTTTGCATCTGTTCTTTAGCCAAAGGGCCTACCTATTATAGGCACTGTCCCAGAAAATAACCTGACTCCTGATCTTCTGACACTTGTCGAGTATTCCAGGCTCCCATCTTCTGCATCCTGACTCCCTGGGATGCTCCTGGCTCCTACCTCCCTTATCCTCCTATCAAGTCCCATTTTCTCCCAGCACCCTAGCTCAAGTGCCACACAAAATTCTTCCATGATCCCTATTTTGTCTCTGACAAAGCAGTATTTGGTAATGACTTTTAAAAATTAATTAATTAATTGAAACAAGTTCTTACTTTGTAGCCCAGGTTGACTTGGAACTTACTCTATAGGCCAGACTTGACTTCAACTTGCAATAATCTTCCCTCTACCTCCTGAGTGCTAGAATGGCCTAAGCCACCAGCCCTGGTTTGGTAATGACTTTTTTTTTAATTCATTTTTATTTATTTATCTGAGTGATAGAGAGAGAAAGAGGCAAATAGAGAGAGAGAGAATAGGTGCTCCTGGGCCTCCAGCCACTGCAAACGAACTCCAGACACATGTGCCCCCTTGTGCATCTGGCTAACGTGGGTCCTGGGGAAACAAGCCTCGAACTGGGGTCTTTAGGCTTCATAGGCAGGTGCTTAACCACTAAGCCATCTCTCCAGCCCTGGTAATGACTTTCAATGCAAACAAAATAGAAAGAAATCAGGGACACAAAGAACAGTTTCAGATTTCTTTATGGAGAAGCAGCTATTTCTCTTAGCCACAGAAAACTCAATGAGTACAGGGGCTAAGCTAAAGTATATTATTACTTGAATAAGCATTACTGAACTTACTATTTATATACTTCTGATATAGCCACTGGTTGTATCTATTAATGAGAAACTGATGCTAAAACTTCACCCTACTTGGGCTGCAGAGATGGCTCAGAGGTTAACAGAGCTTGCTTGCAAAGCCTGAAATTCAACTCCCCAGCCCCCATATAAAGCCAGAGGTGTGATGTGACACATGTGTTTGGAGTTCCTTTGCAGTGGCAAGAAGCCCAGGTGGGTACACTCACTCACTCTCTCTTTCCTTCTTCCTCTCAAATAAATAAATAAAATAATTTAAAATGAAACAAAACAAAGTGTCCTCCTACTGGTGTTTGGAGCTCTTAATATGCAGTGTAGTAGACAGCTTCACATTGCTGTGATGAACATCCAAACCAGACACAGTTTAGGGAAGGAAGAGATTTACTGCAAGCTTACAGATCCAGGGGAAGTTCCACTAGTGGTGAAAGAAGCTGGATCCCTTTCACAGATTCTAGCAGACATACAATCAAACAGCCAGTAAACACATACACACAATCAATCAATCAATCAATCAATCAATCAATCAATAAAATAAAACAGCAAGCAGGAACCTTGCCAGAGCTCAAATCTCTCTGCATACCTTTGGGCTAGAATTCAGATCCACCCCAGTACACACCCCCCTGTAGCAGGAGTCTGCTAACTAAGGGCTGAAGCTACAAACACAATTTTAATAAAACACATGAGTCTATGGGGCTATATGTTCAAACTACCACATGCAGCAATTAGTTTAATACTGGACTTTTTGTTTGGTTTTGTTATTTGTCTTTTGAGACAAAAAAATCTCAAACTGCAGCCCAAGTTAGCTAGGACTTCACATGTAGTCCAGGCTGGCCTCAAACTGACTGATTTTCCTGCTTCTGCCTCCCAAGTGTTGGGATTATAGATGTGAGCCACCAAGTCTGACATCACTGGCTTAAAAAAAAAAAAGCTACACACACACACACAGTATGTGTGTCTGTTGGGGTGACTTTAATGCCTGTCTAAACTATCACATCTGAAAAAAAATAGGTCAACATTTATATCAACATAGATATAATCGTTCATTTTCTAATCCTAACAGATTTTTCACTTATTTCTGAAAATGTATATAATCAAGAATTCAATATATTCTATAAATCAATTTTTACCACTTGTATGCATGGTGGCAAAGAACAAAATGCTGGGAGGCTGCCTAAGAGGCCTATCCTGACAAGTCAGTTACATCAAAACATTGTTGGGGTGAGGGAGCTGGGTCAACAGCTAAGAGTGCTTGCTACTCAAGCATAAGGGCCAGAGTTCCATCTCCAATAGCTGTGTAAAATGTTAAGCATGCCCATGCATGCCTGTTACCCCAGCACAGTGGGAGAGAAAACAGAAAAAAAAAAAAAAAAAAAAAAAAAAACCGAAGCTCCGGGTTCAGTGAGAGTGTTTCAAAGATTAACAGAGGAGGACACTCAATGTGTGCACAAACATCAAAACCAGCCATATTCCAGTGGCTAACCCTTGTTGCCTTTAAAATAAGTGTGCTATGTGATGGGGTGGCCTTTTGAAGTACAGTCTCTACACAGCCCAGTCTGGTCCTGCACTCCTGCCTCAACCTCCCAAGCACTAGTATGCACCACTTCATCCAGGAGTTTTGATGTGCATTTTGTTCTTGAGGTAGGTCTCACTCTAGCCCAGCCTGACCTGGAACTCACTCTGTAGTCCCAGACTGGCCTCAATCTTACAGAGATCTTCCTATCCCTGTCCCTCAAGTACTGGGAGTAACGGCAAGCACTACCATAACCAGTTTTGGTGTGAAATGTTTGTCACCTGATAAGAAATCCATTGGCTTTCTTCAGTAAGCTCTCCAATATATCTCCAAGGCCGTTCTAAGTCTTTCTTCTAAATTTCCAAGTCTGCCTGCTGACTCATGCTCAGCTCATTACTTGAGCTCCTTCCTTTCCCAAGACAATTTCCAATCTCTGAAACTCCCTTACACTTCAGTGTCCCTGCTCTTTGCAACTAATGCCTCTTCTTCCTCATGCAGAGGACCAATATCCCTTCACAACCAAGTTAATCCTGTCTCTCAGAATCCCAACTTCTGGGCTCCTGAGACACAAATACATAGTACTTTTCTTTCTCATCAAATTTCTGGACATACTGAGAAATACAGTGGTGATAGGGCAAAGGGATATCAAAATATCACCATTATTACTGATGAAATCTCCTGTAGAACATGGCTTTCTATGAGAGACAAGGATACCTAGAAACTAAATCCTAGAATAAGATTTATACCCATGGTCCGAGGCACTGCTCTAACATGTCAAAGCCTCTAGGCCAACACTCATGGGCTCAAAGAGTTGAGTCTCTGAGGTCAACACTGATGTCTTAAACCAAAGGAGAGATGAGCAGAGCATGCCTTCCTGAGAAGAGGACATGAGACCAGCAGTGTCACTAACTGACTGTCCCACGGGAAAGGAAATATAAAGAATTAGGAAAGAAGCAATTTCCCCCAAACCTCCTCCTTCCACTTATTGCATGTAGAACCTTCTGCTTCTGGTGTTTTGATATAAGGTCTTATATAGTGAAAGGCCCAAGAATTCAGAAGCTCAGAAATACTATCACGCTCCAAGGGGAGCTTAAGCGGGCCCCCTGCATACCTCAAACTCCAGGCTTTACTCTCTGTTGGAAGCAAGTAAAGAACCCCTCTTCTCATTATATCAGAGCCCGCTCCTAATATAAAACTAGGTAAAAAGGGCATGAGATAGCCCTCAAGGATGGGAAATGAGTAATGAAGTGAACCACTTATTTGGTTTCTGTAAATAGCCTGCACTATAAGCCTTACACTATAAGCCTTAATAGCCCACACTGTAAGCCTTAGTAGCTCGCACCATAAACTGTAGCAGCCTGCCTCAGACCAACAAGATCATAGGAGGCTGATACCATACTCTGCTACCCCCACCTAAGGAATTGCGCAAATGCTGACCTCCAAGGTCATAGGAGACTGGTACCACACTGCTACTCCCACCCAAGGACCTGCGCAAATGCTGACCACCAAGGTCATAAACTAATTGGCTTAGAAACTATGGGGTGGCACCAACTGACTGGCTAACACCTTGCAGGCTCCTGATATTAAAAAATGATTGGGGGGCTGGAGAGATGGCTTAGCGGTTAAGCGCTTGCCTGTGAAGCCTAAGGACCCCGGTTCGAGGCTCGGTTCCCCAGGTCCCACATTAGCCAGATGCACAAGGGGGCACACGCATCTGGAGTTCGTTTGCAGAGGCTGGAGGCCCTGGCGTGCCCATTCTCTCTCTCTCCCTCTATCTGTCTTTCTCTCTGTGTCTGTCGCTCTCAAATAAATAAATAAATAAATTTAAAAAAAAAATTAAAAAAAAAAAAAATGATTGGTCTAATGCACTGGCTTTGTTAGAAACCCTATAAAAACTGTCCTGTTCCTGCATTCGGGGCTCTGCAGTCCTCTACCCCTGTGCGGTGTACGACTGTGGACCCCAGCGCGTTTGGAATAAAATCCTCTTGCAGTTTGCATCAAGACCGCTTCTCGTGAGTGATTTGGGGTGTCGCCATATCCAGGCAGAGCGTGGGGTCCCCCTCCCGGGATTCCTTCAATAGTATAGGCTGGCTTCAAACTCACTATTGAATGTCTGATCCTCCTGCCTCCACCTCCCAAGTTCTAGTTCAGTGTGTGTGTCACCATGCCCAGCATAGAGTCTTGTTTCATTTGATATTTTCTCTTGCCAACATTTTATCTTCCTCCACAATTTCATCCTGTTTCTAATATTTGGAATGGACTGAGGGTTGCCATATTTAAAAATCAGCTATGTTTACCCTGCTGCTGAATTATTTATGTATGCAGTGCTCAGGATCAAACCCAGCGCTTGAGACATGCTTTATCACTGACTACATTTCTAGCCTTCTTTTCATTAAACTTTGGAACTAAAAAAATCCTTTGGGTTCACCCAAGCCAAAGCTGTAGTTTTACAACTAAAGGCAATAGGTCTGGAGACAATAGGTCTCATTTGCTTGTGAGGCATATAACATTTGGAGGGATGCTTTTTTATATTTTGTTATGGACATACTTAGTATGTAAACAGCACATGTTGGTACCATCCTTTCCCTCATCCCTGCCACTTTTCCAAAAGGGCCCTCCTTGCTGGGGATACAGGCCATCCTCATGGGGATTGTGCATTATGGGGCCAGCAATCAGGTATGGGGAAGACACAATGTCTCTGGGCATAATGTTCCAACTTGTGGCTTTAACAATATTTCCTCTCCCTCTTCTACAAAATTCCCTGAGCCATGCCGGGTGCATTTTAAGTCTACTTCAGTGATGGGCTCTTAGGAGCCTCTGGATGTCTGGTTTGGTAGGTGTTGAGTGTCCTCGATGTCTATCTCCTTCACCCTTGTGCTGATTCAGTTTCACCAAGAGAGTAGTACTTGTGCTCATTTTTGGGGGTGCTTTTTGAGTCTCACTCTAGCCCAGGCTGACCTAGAACATACTTCATAGCCCAGAATGACCTCCAACTCACAGTGATTCCTCTACCTCAGCCTCCCAAGTGATGGAATTATGGGTGTGAGCCATCACACCCAGCTAACATAACATATTTCCTTGGAGTTTTCTTCTGGGTTTCGTGACCATGTCATTGAAGCTGTATAAGTAACAAATCAGATGTTATCTCCAAAACTCTCCTCCACATCCTTATTGTACCTTATCTTCTTCAAGTTTCATAGAACAGCAATGAGATCTTTTTGTAGTTATTTAAAGGGGCAAAGAAAGGTCTTTAAAGCCACTCCCCTCCAGAAGATTTAGAGAACACTGTCACTTTCCTGTGGTTTCCAACCTAAATTACATATACTAAGTAAGTTTAGTATAAATAGTTGCTTATTTACCTATTTCTTACTTTTCTTGGACTTGTGGATGACCTAAATCTCTTTCTCTGGAAATACACAACTCTTACTGGCGTCAATTGAGGTCACAGCCCCACACTGGGGAAAAACTGAACTGACTGTGGTTGCAAACGCGTGTCTGTGGCCACTTTGAAAGGCTCTCTCAGCAAATGGTAACCATACTTCTAAGAAGTTTGTTGACTTCAGCACTTTTGTATTCCAATCTAAAACACCAGCCTGTCTCACTAAAGCATTTTTCCATTTTCTGTCATAAGCCATAACATGTAAAAGCTTCCCTTCTCCAAAGCCAATAGTTAGTTTCCCCTTGGCTAACCACTGCAGCCTCTAAAGTAAGTGTACTATGTACTATGTGTTTTAAATGCTTAAATGATTGTCTCAGGGACACCATTATAGGCTTCTGAAGGATTATGTGCGGAACAGTCTTTCTTACAGGGGCGGGAAGGATGAAATAAGCAGATCTATAGCTCAGAAAAGAAAATGCTGTGCCACCTTGAATATAGCCTGAAATAGCCTCTGCAGAGATTCTAAGCTACCTATGAAAAACATTTCATTCTTCTTTAAAGCTACAAAGCAATGTGTATCATTTGCAGGACACTCAGTTTATCTCATGCTATAAACTTCTTGGGCGTGCTGGTGATTCTGTGGTTCATGACCAAGGTAAGTGGAGTGTCCTGTAAGGTTCAGTCTCAATAAATTACTGGGAAACTGAAATTCAAAGTCATTTGTAATTTTAAAAGATTTTATTTTATTTATTTATTAGAGACAGAGAGAGGGAGGGAGGGAATGAGAAAGAGAGGAAGTGAGAATGGGTACGCTATGGCCTCTAGCCACTGCAAATGAACTCCAGACACATGTGCCACCATGTGCATCTTGCTTATGTGGGACCTGGAGAATCAAACCTGAGTCCTTAGGCTTCACAGGCAAGTGCCTTGACTGCTAACCCACCACTCCAGCCCAACATTTATGATTTTATTATCTAGTAACTTATAGCACAGGCCTCATTTGATAAACTACAGTCTAATAAAAAATTATCACCTAACAAACATCTGTGCATTTTTAGGTACTTCACATGCCTATGCCTTTTTATGCTATATCTTTTTCTTGAAAGCAACTTGAGGAACAAAGGAGAAATTTTTGCACATATGTTTATTGTATAGCACCAAACTCATTGTGAGCAGTTTTTAATTTTATTTTATTTACTGTGTGTGTCCTGGAATGTACAGGACTTAGAGGACAACCTCAGGTGTTGGTCCTTGCCTTCCACTTTATTTGAAGCACACTCTCTTAGCGTTCACCATTGTGTACACTAGGCTACCTGTCCTATTAGTTTTTAGGGATTCTCTTATCTCCACCTCCCCTCTCACTATAGGCATGGTACAATGATAGATGCTCACACTACTTCTTCATGCAGCTTTGTGTGGGTTCTGGGTATCTGAACTCAGGTACTCACATTTGTGAGGCATGTGCCTTATCCATTGAGTCATCTCCCCAGCTCACTAATTGTAATTCTAAAAATTACTTGTTCAGAATATGGTAGTTCTCTTATTCAAGTATGTGGTGGTTTGAGTGCAAATATATGCCCCTGATAGCCTCACACATTTGTTGATTAAGATTAAGCTTCCCACTTAGACATAATTAAGTAGATCCCTGCTGAAGGGATGTGTCACTGGAGGCAGAGCTTCAGTCCAGACCTACTAGGTATGTAGAGAGCCAGTTTGAGCTCTGGCTGTTCATACTTGCTGGTGCTGGCAATGGTCTCTTCTGCTAAGGATATATGCTCATGTGAACCAGCTTCTTCTGCTATGATACTTGCCCCTGGAATCTGTAAAACTAAAATAAACCTTTCTTCAGCTGTTGTCCCAGCAATGAGGCCATAACTGCAACAAGGTGATTATGGTCAGCTTGCTTGCAAAAAGTCACTTTGCAGGCAAAGTTCCTTAAATACTCAAATGTACAAATTTACAAAAAGAAATTTATGAAATTTGATGAAATATTTAGATGTCCAAAAATTGTTCTGTGTTTATAAACAACACACTAACACTATTCTGCAACTTCTTTCTTTCATTCAGCAGTGTTGAAATGCAGTCATAATGTTCTGGTGGGGTATCACAGACCTATAATCCCAATACTCAGGAGACTGAGGCAGAAGGGTCACAAATTTGAGGCCAGCTTAGTTCACTTTAGTCCAGCCTTGGTACCTAGCAAGACCTTTCTCAATAAAAGGCAGGGGAAGAGGAGCAAGGAAATACAGACATGTTGATACATACCCATCCAGTTTGTTCCCTTTAGTTGCTGTTAGTGTGCCATATGAATATTCTACCTTCCCCTACTCATGGTTATTTAAGTTGTCTTAAAATTTCCAGTAGAGTCACAGGTAGGTCAACAGTAAACCAGCAACCAGGCCCTGGCCCCAGGTGACCTCTGGATCCACAGTCCACTTGTACCAAAACCAGTCCCAGGTAGGTCTTCAGAAGCCAGCAGTCCTGGTGGCTGAGCCGAGGCCCCTCACCCTCCTGTGAGCTTACAATGTTCAGGCCATTTTCTACAACACAGAGATGTGTAGTCTACCTGGGAGGCAGGAGAACCAGGTCCATAAGCTTGAAGTCCAAACACTTGTTTATTACTGGTCCCAGTCCACCTGGTGTCCTCCAATGTGGCTTTTGCTACATTTTTGGCAAGACAAAGTGTATATCATCAGATAGGCAATACAAGAAACCAAGACAAGATATTCCCACCAAGAAATGCCTAGTTCTATAGGTGAACCCTCCATTGAGAACTTCTTAGTGGAAATTCCAGACAAAGAATTCCAAAACACCATTATAATAAGCATATACAACAAAGTTAAAGAGGACATGAACAAACATCTACCTTAATAAAATACACAAGAATCAATTAAAAGAACTCAACATACAGCCAAATGAATTCAAAGAGGACACAAACAAATGCCTGAATGAATTTCAAGAGAACACAATCAACTAAATGCAATGAGAAAGTCAAGTCAAGAAGGAAAACTGGGGCTGGAGAGATGGCTTAGCGGTTAAGCGCTTGCCTGTGAAGCCTAAGGACCCCGGTTTGAGGCTCGGTTCCCCAGATCCCATGTTAGCCAGATGCACAAGGGGGTGCACGCGTCTGGAGTTCGTTTGCAGAGGCTGGAAGCCCTGGCGTGCCCATTCTCTCTCTCTCCCTCTATCTGTCTTTCTCTCTGTCTCTGTCACTCTCAAATAAATAAATAAATAAATTTTTTTTAAAAAAAAAGAAGGAAAAATGGAACTGTTTCAGTTACCTTCTCAGTTTTGGCATAAAGCACCAAACCAAAAGTAGCTTGTGGGAGGAAAGGGTTTATTTTGGCTTATAGACTTGAGGGACAACTCCATGATGGCAGGGGAAAACAGTATGAGCAGAGGCTGGACATCACCTCCTCGCCAACTACCAAATTTGTTAAAGCAGAGGGGAAATAAATCCAACTTTGAAGGGCAGGATACTCATTCAGCATTCAAGCCCCTAATGTCAAAAGTAGCCACATTCTTACTGTCCCAATGCAGAACAGCTGGCCTAATCTTGATGATTGTAATTTCTAAAACAACTGCAGCTGAATGGGTTCTTGTTTCTAGCCTGAAACAATCATTTCTTTCTGTGCCATTATTGCAGTCCGGTTCTCATTGCTGGTAGAAATCACCCAACAAAGAACAGCTTCTGGGAAAAAGAGATTTATTTTGGCTCACAGGCTTGAGGGGAAGCTCCATGATGGCAGGAGGAAACTATGGCATAAGCAGAGGGTGGACATCAACCCCTGGCCAACATAATGTGGACCACAGCAACAGGAGGGTGTGCCAAACACTGGCATAGGGAAACTGGCTATAAAGATCATAAGCCCACCCCCAACAATACACTCCCTCCAGGAGGTGTTAATTCCCAATCTCCATCAGCTGGGAACCTGGCATTCAGAACACCTAAATTTATGGGGGACACCTGAATCAAACCACCACATTCCGCCCCTGGACCCCATAAACTGACATCCATACATGATGTAAAATACAATGCATTCAGTCTGACTTTTAAAGTCCCCATAGTTTTTATCAATCCCAATGATGTTCACACATCCCCATAGTCCAAGATCTTTTTTTTTTAATTTTTATTAACATTTTTCATGATTATAAAATATATCCCATGGTAATTCCCTCCCTCCCCACCCCCACACTTTCCCGTTTGAAATTCCATTCTCCATCATATAAGATCTTTTTTTTTTTTATAAATTTTTTAATTTATTTATTTGAGAGCGTCAGACACAGAGAGAAAGACAGATAGACGGAGAGAGAATGGGCGCGCCAGGGCTTCCAGCCTCTGCAAACGAACTCCAGACGCATGCGCCCCCTTGTGCATCTGGCTAACGTGGGACCTGTGGAACCAAGCTTCGAACCAGGGTTCTTAGGCTTCACAGGCAAGCGCTTAACCGCTAAGCCATCTCTCCAGCCCTCCAAGATCTTTTAACTGAGCCATAATACCAAAAAATAACCTCAAAAAACCCATAATGGCACAGAATAAATATTCACACTGCAATAGATGGCATTGGGCATAGCAAAGAAACATTCAACCAATACAAGATTTAAAACAACCAGGGCAAACCTCAAACTGTGTAGCTTCAAGTCTAGCAACTCTAACCAATGACAAATCTTCAAGTCCAATAATTCTAACCAACAACAATTCTCTGGCATTCCAATTCCGCCCCTCCAGCTAGGCTACTCACAGTCCTGGAAAACTTCATTGGGGCCGGCAGCTCTCCTTGGCAGCCATCTCGTGGTCCCAGCATCTCCACTGGGTCTCCACTGCAAGCCACGGTTCATCTTCATGGCCCCATGTGGTCTCTATGCAGGCAACCAGTAAACCCACTTCACACTGCCCACGGCCATTTCCAAAACACAAGACCGTGTTGCAAACTCAATGACCCTCTTTCCAGCAGTTCTTATACTCCACAATACCAGGTGGGGTGCCAATTTGTTAATCCAGGGGGGAATAAAGCAGACTTTGAAGAACAGGACACTCCTTGAGCACTCAGGCCCCTTCAAAGGAGTCTATATTCTTCTTGTTGCCCCAGTGCAGGTCACCTAGCCCAGTCTCAAAGGTTGTAATCTCTCAGTTGCAGCTGAATGGGCAACAGTTCACCCAAAGATTTTTCTTTCTGTGCCATATCCCTCTGCTCATACCAGTTCATTTCCACACAAAGCAACCCTGCACAACTTCTTAGGACATGGGCATAAGAGCAAGCTTCTCACACAAACTGCTAGACCAGTCCAGGCAAAGTTCTTTCTCACCCTCATAAGCAAAACCTCACAGTCCATAGTTCTTACTGCCTTCAGGTCTTTCAGCTCTGACCAGAATAGTCCATCAAGCTGTACTTACAGCACTGCAAGGCATCTCTTAGGCCAAGGTTTCAACTCCTTCCACATTCCTCTTGAAAATCAGCTCCAAAAGGCCAAAGCCAGAGTCAGGTGTCTAGCAGCAACCCCACTCCTCGGTACCATTTTACTGTTGCAATCCGGTTCTCATTGCTGGTAGAAATCACCCAACAAAGAACAGCATCTGACCAAAAGCAGTTTGTGAAGAAAAGGGTTTATTTTGGCTTTTCAAGAGAAAACTCCATGATGACAGGGGAAAACATGACATGAGCAGAGGCTGGACATCACTCTTGACCAACATAAAGTGGACAACAGCCTCAGGAGAGTGTACCAAATACTGACAAAGTGAAGCTGGCTATAACATTCTTAAGACCAACTCCAACAACACACCTCCTGCAGGAGGCTCCAATTCCCCAGCTGCCATAAGCTAGGGACCTAGCATTCAGAATCATGAGTTTATGGAGGACACCTAATCCAAACCACCACAAGAATTTAATAAAGAAGGAGATACTGAAGAAAAACCAAATGGAAACAACAAAATAATTTTATTTTAAAACTCCTAAAGGGCTGGAGATATGGCTCAGCAGCTAAGTCACTTGCCTACAAAGCCTAATGACCCGGGATTGATTCCTCAGCAACCACACAAAGCTAGATGCACAAAGTGGTGCATATATCTGGAATTCTTTTATAGTGGCTAGAGGCCCTGGCATACCCATATTCTCTGTCTCTCTTCTCTTCTTTCTTTCGCTCCTTGCAAATAAATTAATTAAAAAAAAAACTCCCAGGAAATCCATACCAATAAAATAAATCATGGGGTGGACAGAATATGAGGCCTTGAGGACAAAGCAGAAGAAATAGAATGGGAAGCCAAAAATCAAAGAGTACTTCAAAAAGAATTAATGTTGTGAAAATTACTACCCTACCTAAAGCAACATAGATTCAATGAAGTTCCAACAAAAATTTCAGCACCATTCTTCACCAAAATAGAAAAAATAAATCTAAAAGTGCCTATGGAAATACAAAAGGCCTCAGATAGCCAAAAATATCCTCAGCAAAAAGAATACTTCTGGTGCCATCACTGTGCATGATTCCAATTTATACTACAAAGCCATTGCAATAAAAACAGCATGTACTGGCACTGAAGCAGACTCATACATCAATGAAATAGAAGATCCAGGTATAAGTTCAAATAACTATAGCCATCTTTAACAAAGACATCAAACACACATATTAAAGAAAAGACAGCATTTTCAACAAATGGTGCTGGAGAAATATGATAACTACATGTAGAAGAATGGATCTAGACATTTTCCTCACCCTGGACAAAAACCAACTCCAAATAGTTCGAAGACCTCAATGTGAGACCTGAAACTGAAATTATTAGAAGAAAAAATAAAACAAACACTCCAAGTTGTAGCCATAAAGAAAGAATTTACGCATTAGACTCCAGTAGCCCAGGGAATTAGGCAAACATGCAAGCTATGGAATCTCATGAAACTAAAAAGCGATTGTGCAGCCAAGAAAACCACCAACCAAGTCAATAGGCAACCCACAGAACTGGGAGGAAATCTTTGGCAGCTGTCATTTGACAGAGGTTTATTTATTTATTATTCATTTATTTGTGAAGCAGGATCTCACTCTAGGGTAGCCTCAAACTCACAAAAATCCTCCTACCTCAGCCGCTCCAGTACTGGGATTAAAAACATGTGCCACTATGCCCTGCCTTTATAGAAATTTAATATCCACAGTATACAAAGAACTAAAAAACTTAAGTAATAAAATTAACCCAGTCAAAAATGGGCTATAGAACCAAATAAAACCTCTCAAAGGTAGAAATACAAATGACCAATAAATACCTCAACTGATGTTCAACATATTTAGCTATCAGGAAAATGCAAGTAAAAATTACTTTGAGATTCTATTTCATTCTGTTTAGAATGGTCACCATCAAAACACTCAAATACTAACAAAATCTGGTGAAGGTGTGGGGAAAGAGGAACCCTTTCCACTGCTGGAGGGAATATAAACTCATTTAACACCTATAGAAGTCATTATAAAGGTTTCTCAAAAAACCTGAAAATAGATCTACGATATGACCCAGCTATACACCACTCCTGAGTACATACCCGAAGGACTCTACACATTACCACAGAGATAACTGCTCATCCATATTTATTGCTGCCCTATTCACAATAACTAGGAAATGGGAAAAGTCCATAGGCCTTCCATCCCCAAATTCAGGCCATTTCTAAAGTACAAAACGAAATATTAAGACTTTATTGCTGAAGATGGTGGTGTAGGTACCATGCCAAAGCAGCTTAGGGGGTTAAAGGACCAAAAAAACTCAGCAAAATACACACTTTTACTAAAAAGTGAGGTGTATAGGAAATTGAAGCAGCAGTGGAGAAGTAGAAGAGATCCAGAGCCTGCACAGGCCGGCAAAAGCAGCCCTGGCAGCTCCGCCAACCACGGCGGCAGCACACCAGAAAGCCACCAGGCTTGGCTCCAGCCACAGGAAAGCCAGGTACGGGGAGCTTCCACTCACACCGGCACTCTCCACAACTCAGGAAACGTGAAGGGAGAGCGTCAGTGAACAACGGAGGAGCAGACCCTTAGGTAGAAGAACACGTGCAACAGTGAGAGAACTAGAGCAGCTGCGGCTCCCTCCCCTCCCCCACTGCCTGCGCCCAGCTTCAGTGAACAGAGCAGCGGTCCCAGGAACCGGCCACACCAACTTAAGCCGACAGCAGGAAACAAGCAGGAGCAGACTCTGGCAGCAACATCAGCGACTCTGGCACCAGTAACAGCGACCCCAGCAGCAGCAGATCCAGTAGCAGCAGCTGAGGCAGACCCAGCAGCAGCAGCTTCACTGGCAGCAGCGGCAGTGGACCCAGCAGCAGCAGCTTCAGCAGCAGCGGTGGCTCCAGCAGTGGCAGCTACAGCAGCAGCAGCAACAGAGGCAGCAGCAGCGGTGGACTCAGCAGCAGCAGAGGCAGCAGCGGCGGTGACAGACCCAGCAAAGGCAACTTTAGCAACAGCAGTTCCAGCAGCGAGTGTGCTGATATCCAGGGCCACAGTTGCCAGGCTCAGTTTGCCCTGCAGGAAAAGCCAGTGCCCAGCTCCAGAAATCAGAACAGCAGCCTGACGACCCAGGCAGAAAATTGACTGAGACAAAAATCAACCAAGGTAACTGGGATTGCACCAGGGAAGGGTCTCACTTGGTCACAAGCTGACTTGGATCCCTAAACAGACCAGAAATCTTAACCTATTTGTTGATAGAGGATCTGCTCATTATAATAACTACTCTTGCATACATACTTGGGGCTGTTTTTGATTGAATGTGTATTGTTTAGTTAACTTTTATAATCTACCTGTATTTTATTCCACTCAGCCTACTTGAATACTCCCATAGCAGGGAAACGCAACCCTAGGAGCACCTTTGTAGATATTCTGAGAGTCTTAAGAGCCACACCTAACACCTTAAGCTCCTACCCTGAAAATATAGAACATCAAATCAATTCATACACCTAAGAATACCCAGCTAGCTAGGAAAATCCAAGCATTAATTTAACCCAAGATGCAAAAACATATACATTATAGCACAAGAAACACTAAATAACAAGATGATATAAATCCACCTAAAAGTATTAATGCATCAGAAATGACCTCCAGTGAGAACGAGTTAGAGGAAATGCCTGAGAAAGATTTCAAAAGAATGATAGTATATATGTTCAAAGAAGTAAGAGAACAAATAAAAGGAGTCAAAGAGGAAATCAAAGGAATCAAAGAAGATGCAAGACACAAATTTAATGAAATAAAGAAGGCAATACAAGACATAAATAAGGAAATAGAAATAATAAAGAAAAATCAGCCAGAATTACGAGCAATGAAGAACACAGTTAATGAAATAAAAAATCTGGAGAGGACAGAATATCTAAGCTAGAAGACCAGGTGGAAGATCTAATACAGTCGAACAAAGAGAAAGACAAGCTTATAGAAAAGTATGAGTGGGAATTTCAAGATATTCGGGACACTATGAAAAGATCAAATATAAGAATTCAGGGCATAGTAGAAGGAGAAGAATTCCACTCCAAAGGCATACTAGGCATATTCAACAAAATCATAGAAGAAAATTTCCCCCAAATTGGGAAAGAGGTGCCAATGCAGATACAGGAAGCCTTTAGAACCCCAGACAGGCAAAACCTGGAAAGATCCTCCCCTCGTCATATTATAATCAAACTTCCAAACACACAAACCAAAGAAAAAATATTGAAAGCAGTTACAGAGAAAAATCAAGTTACTGACAAAAGCAAGCCCATCATTATTACAGCAGATTATTCAACACAAACTTTAAAAGCCACAGGGGCTTGGAGTGATATATTGCAAGTTCTGAAAGATAACAACTGTCAACCAAGGTTATTTTATCCTGCAAAGCTATCCATTCAAATAGACTGGGAAATAAGGACATTCCATGACAAAAGCAGGTTAAAGGAGTATTTGAAGACAAAACCAGCTCTACAGAAAATACTTGATAGAATCCTCCATGCTGAAGAAAAGGAAAAGCACACATATAAGGAACCTAGAAAAAACAAGCAATACTCAAATACTAGTTAACACAAGAGAGCACAGGTAGAACCGGAACCACAAAAAGAAAATGACAAACATAAATACACACCTTTCAATAATATCTGTTAGTATCAATGGCCTCAATGGCCCAGTAAAAAGACATAGGTTTGCAACTGGGTTAAAAAACAGGATCCTACAATTTGTTGTCTCCAAGAAACTCACCTTTCTACAAATGATACACATTATCTTAGGGTGAAAGGTTGGAAGACGGTGTTTCAAGAAAATGGACCTAGAAAACAAGCAGGGATTCCTATCCTAATATCTGACAAGGTAGACTTAGTCCAACCTTAGTCAAGAAAGATAAGGAAGGTCACTTTATATTGAGTAAGAGCACACTCCACAGGAGGACATTACAATCCTAAACATATATGCACCTAACATGGGGGCTCCCAAATTCATCAAACAAACACTATTAGAACTAAGGTCACAGATAACACCAAACACAGTAGTGGTGAGTGACTTTAACACCCCACTCTCATCAATTGACAGGTCATCCCGGGAAAAAATAAACAGAGAGGTATCTGGACTAAATGAGGTCATCAAAAGAATGGCCCTAACAGATATATACAGGACATTTCAACGAAAGGCTGCAGAATATATATTCTTTTCAGCAGCACATGGAACATTCTCTATAATAGACCATGTATTAGGACACAAAGCAAATCTTAACAAATTCAGGAAAATTGAAATAATTCCTTGCATTCCATCTGACCACAATGGAATTAAACTACAAATCTGTAGCAAGAAAGGCTATAGAGCATACACAAAATCATGGAAACTAAACAATACACTACTAAATGATGAATGGGTCAATGAAGAAATCAAGAAGGAAATCAAAAAATTTATAGAGTCAAACAATAATGAGAACACAACATATCAAAATCTCTGGGACACAATGAGGGCAGTTCTAAGAGGTAAATTTATAGCCTTAAGTGCTTATATTAAGAAATTAGAAAGGTCGCAAGTAAACGACCTAATGCTTCACCTTAAAGCCTTGGAAAAAGAAGAACAAGGCAAACCAAAAATCAGTAGACAGGAAGAAATAATGAAGATTAGGGCAGAAATTAATGAAATAGAAACAAAAAAAAAAAAAAAACTATCCAAAGAATTAATGAAACAAAGGGTTGGTTCTTTGAAAGGATAAACAAGATGGATAAACCCTTAGCAAATATGACCAAAAGAAAGAGAAAAGAGATATAAATTAATAATATCAGAGATGAACAAGGCAACATCACAACATATTCCAGAGAAATTCAAAAAATCATAGGGACATACTATAAAAGCATATACTCCACAAAGCATGAAAATCTGAAAGAAATGGGTGATTTCCTTGATTTATATGACCTACCTAAATTAAATCAAAATGAGGTTAATCACTTAAATAGACCTATAACAAACATGGAGATCCGAACAGTTACCAATAATCTCCCAACTAAAAAAAGCCCAGGCCCAGATGGATTCACTGCTGAATTTTAGCAGACCTTTAAGAAAGAGCTAACACCATTGCTTCTTAAGCTTTTCCAGGAAATAGAAAAAGAAGGAATTCTACCAAACTCCTTCTATGAGGCCAGCATCACCCTGATACCAAAACCAGGCAAAGATAGAACAAAGAAAGAAAATTACAGACCAATCTCCCTCATGAGCAGAGATGCAAAAATTCTCAACAAAATATTGGCCAACAGAATACAAGAGTATATCAAAAAGATCATTCACCCTGACCAAGTAGGCTTTATCCCAGAGATGCAGGGATGGTTCAATATACTCAAATGTATAAATGTAATACATTATATAAATGGGTTGAAGGACAAAAATCACATGATCATCTCATTGGACGCAGAGAATGCATTTGACAAAACCCAACATCCCTTCATGATAAAAGCCCTACAGAGACTAGGAATAGAAGGAACATATCTGAATATAATAAAAGCTACTTATGACAAGCCTACAGCCAACATATTACTAAATGGGGAAAATCTGGAAGCTTTTCCACTAAAATTAGGAACAAGACAAGGGTGTCCACTGTCCCCACTTTTATTTAATATAGTTTTGGAAGTCATAGCCATAGCAATAAGGGAAGAGACACACATAAAAGAGATACAAATTGGAAAAGAAGAGATCAAGTTATCATTATTTGCAGATGACATGATTCTATACATAAAGGACCCTAAAGACTCTACTAGCAAACTGCTAGAGCTGATCAAAACCTACAGCAATGTAGCAGGATACAAAATAAATACACAGAAATCAGTAGCCCTCATATATGCAAACAACAAACACACAGAGGATGAAATCAGAGAATTACTCCCATTCACAATTGCATCAAAAAAAAATAAAGTACCTTGGAATAAACCTAACCAAGAAAGTAAAGAATCTCTACAATGAGAACTTTAAAACACTCAAGCAAGAAATTGCAGAAGACACTAGAAAGTGGAGAAACATCCCTTGTTCCTGGATGGGAAGTATCAATATTGTGAAAATGGCAATCTTACCTAAAGCAATCTACACATTTAATGCAATCCCTATCAAAATTCCAAAGGCTTTCTTCATGGAAATAGAAAAAACAATCCAAAAATTCATTTGGAATCACAAAAAACCTCGAATATCTAAAATAATACTGAGCAACAAAAATAAGGCTGGTGGTATCACCATACCTGAATTTAACCTATACTACAGAGCCATAGTAACAAAAACAGCATGGTACTGGCACAAAAACAGACATGTAGATCAGTGGAACAGAATAGAGGACCCAGATGTAAGCCCAAGTAGTTATAGCCACCTGATATTCGATAAAAGTGCCAAAAATACTTATTGGAGAAGAGACAGCCTCTTTAGCAAATGGTGTTTTGAAAACTGGATGTATATCTGTAGAAGGATGAAAATAGATTCTTCTCTCTCTCCATGCACAAGAATTAAGTCCAAATGGATTAGAGACCTTAACATCAGACCGGAAACTCTGAAACTTCCAGAGGAAAAAGTAGGGGAAACCCTTCAACATATTGGTCTTGGGAAAGACTTTCTGAATACAATCCCAATTGCTCAGGCAATAAAACCACAGATTAATCACTGGGACCTCATGAAATTACAAAGATTTTGTACTGCAAAGGACACATTAAAAAGCAAAGAGGCAACCTACAGAATGGGAAAAAATCTTCGCCAGCTATATATCTGATAGAGGATTAATATCTAGGAAATGCAATGAACTCAAAAAGTTAAATAATAAGGAATCAAAGAAGCCAATCAAAAAATGGGCTATGGAGCTATATAGAGCATTCTCAAAGGAAGAAATATGAATGGCATATAAGCATCTAAAACAATGTTCTACATCACTAGTCATCAGGGAAATGCAGATTAAAACTACCTTGACATTCCATCTCACTCCTGTCAGATTGGCCACCATCATGAAAACAAATGATCATAAATGTTGGCGGTGATGTGGGAAAAGAGGAACCCTTCTACACTGCTGGTGGGAATGCAATCTGGTCCAACCATTGTGGAAATCAGTGTGGAGGTTCCTAAAACAGCTAAAGATTGATCTACCATATGACCCAGCTATAGCACTCCTAGGCATATATCCTAAGGAATCATCTCATTTCCTTAGAAGTACATACTCAACCATGTTTATTGCTGCTCAATTTATAATAGCTGGGAAATGGAACCAGCCTAGATGTCCCTCAACTGATGAGTGCATAATGAAGATGTGGAACATTTATACAATGGAGTTCTACTCAGCGATAAAGAAAAATGAAGTTATGAAATTTGCAGAAAAATGGATGGACCTGGAAAAGATTATACTAAGTGAGGTAACCCAGGCCCAGAAAGCCAAGCACCACATGTTCTCTCTCATATGTGGATCCTAGCTACAGATGATTGGGCTTCTGCATGGGAATGAAAATACTTAGTAGCAGAGGCCAGTAACTTAAAAAGGAGACATAAAGGGAAGAGAAAGGAAGGGAGGAGGGTACTTGATAGGTTGATATTGTATATATGTAAGTACAATGATTGAGATGGGGAGGTAATATGATCGAGAATGGAATTTCAAAGAAGAAAATGTGGGGGGGGGGGGGGAAATTCCATGGGATATTTTTTTGTAATCATGGAAAATGCTAATAAAAATTTTAAAAGAAAAGAAAAAAAAAAGACTTTATTGCTGAAGTCACTGCAGGCTGCAGTCACAGGACATTGACAAAGTCTGAACTGAGATGGAAGCCATTTCTTGCCAAATAGCTGTCATAATGCTGGAAAGAGCTAAGCAAGATGCTTGTGGAGAAAAGTCATCTACAGTCTAAACAAGCAATAGATCCTACAAAATATCAAATTGACTAATCAGGCAAGTTGTACCCCTGGGTGCAAAAGTTAGTGGCACATAAGTAATGGTCAAAATCAGTTTCCAATGGCTTGGAAGGTCACAGATTACAGAAGAAAACTTCCACTGTTCATTGGCTAAACTGAGATATTATGCCTATCAAAAAGCCTTTTAAATGTACATGTGTATGCCCTTTGATTAATACTAATTTCATTTTTTGTTAGAGAACCTTTTTTTTCTTTTACAAATGGAGGTGCATACTGGGAACCCCCAAGACTCACAAAAATAACATGAAGAGAAAGTCAGTGCTTAGAACTAGACAAGTTTTCTCTATCACACCTGCGAGGACTCAGGGAATATTTCAGAGGAAACAGAAGAATGAGTATGAGTGCTTCTCTTACTGCTAGCTAAAGAATTTTCTCAATGGAAATACCATTAGACCCTGAGGAACCTAACTCATCAAAGCAGAATGTAAAAGGCTGATAAGAGCTCAATACTAAAGGAAATGTCTAAAACACCCTACAAGGCTCAGAGGACATTCAGGAAGGACAGAAAGAATGTAGTTGTTTATTGGGGTCCTGTCCTTTCTGACATGAACCAAATTTTGTATACATAACCCCTCAATGGTTACTGATACACCAAAAGACAGCATGGTTCTCAGCCATCAACATTTTGATATGAAGGAGGAGGACAAAATGGATACGACAAGACACAAGCCAGAGGAAGGACTACCTTTAAAGAAAAGGGTCCTCAAGAAAGATCAGGGACAGACAAAGAAAGATAAAGGGACAGGCACATAATGCAATTATTCTATGTTCATATATTAAAGTTCTCAATTTAAAAAGAAATTATAGAGGTGGAGAGATGGCTTAGCACTTTAGGCACTTGCCTGCAAAGCCTAAGGAATCATATTTGACTTACCAGCTCCCATGCAAGCCAGCCATCACAGTGATGCAAGCATACAATGCTGTACATGTGTACAAGGGGGCGCATGCATCTGGAGTTTGATTGCAGTGGCTAGAGGCCCTGGTGTGCCAATTCTATCTTTCTCTCTCTCTCTCATTAAAAAAAAGAAAAAAGAGCAGGGGGCTGGAGGGATGACTTAGCATTTAAGGCATTTGTCTGCAAAGCCAAAGGACCCAGGTTCAACTCCCCAGGACCCATGTTAGCCAGATGCACAAGGGGGCACACGTGTCTGGAGTTCGTTTGCAGTGGCTGCAGCCCTGGTGTACCCATTTTCTCTACCTCTCTCTCCTTCTCCTTCTCCCTCTTTCTCTCTGTCAAGTAAATAAATAAAAATAAAATATTTTGTTTTAAGGCCAGTCAGTTGGGCTTGCCTCAAGAAAAGGAAAAGAGAAATTATCCAGATGAGCAATTAATTTTTTTTCACTAGTATGGTTCTACAGTGACCATCCTCCTCCTGGTTCACCTCTCCCACTGTACACATATACTTTTTTGAGGGTAAATAACCTGAAAATTCCATTTCTCTTGATTTTATCACATTTATTTACTATCAGTCTATTGTTTTATTCTGGCGTATATTTTTCTGCCCCTTTATCTTTGAGTTCTGATTTGTTTTGCTTAGACTGCTCTTTTAGAGCAACATTTGGCTGAATTAAAAAAAAAAACCTAATCATTATTTTAATAAATAAACTTCATTGTTTTGCACTTACCACTATTAGTTCCATTGGCATCATCTCAATCAACTTTTCTTTTTCCCTGCCTACAGTGATTTCCTTGCTCCTTTATTAAAGTTTTATTTTCCTGGGTTGGGTTGAATTTTTCTGCCTTCATGTTTTTCTTCACTGTTTTTTAAGTTATATAATCTACTTCTGCTCTTTAAAATATCTAAAGTCAATACCTAGCAGCCTTTGAAGCAATACAAGGATATTATTTGTTAATATCCTTATTTATTTGTGTGCATGTGTGTGAATGTATGTGTGTGTGTGTGTGTTTGTATATGCATCCACATGCCAGGGCCTCATGCTACTGAGTCCAGACACATGCCCAACTTTTTGCATCGGGCTTCACGAGAGTACTAGGAATCAAACCTAGGCTAGTAGGCTTTGCAAGCAAGCTCTTTTCATCACTGAGCTATCTTCCTAGCCTAACACAGGATGTTAGAAAGCTCAACCATCCTCACTCCCTATCAGCTGCCATTATCACTCTCACCAGAATCTTAGCATCAAATTGCTAGATAACCCCTACCCAACATTTTGAGGTCAATATTTATTTGATAAGTATGTGCACATGCCTCCTTATAATGACACATATTCACACATCCTGCTCTTTCCTTCTGGGTTCAAAGTTGTTCTAGTTGCTGCATAAGAAATTAACTTTGTACCTCCAAGTAGCAATCAGTTTGTTTTATGCTGTAGGTAATGAATCTGGGTCATACCGAGCAAGGCCATTCTTCTACATTCTCTGAATCTGTGTCATTCAGTGCCACTCAGAGTCTTGTCTGAAAGGCTGCTGACCAGGAGGGGCCACATGAAGCCTCCCTAACACTGGAATCCCTTATATAGCAGCCGATGACCTCCAAATCAAGTGTCCCAGAGAACCAGTAAGCAGTATGGCCCTTTCAGTTTATCTTTGAAGTTAGCATGGCTGTCAGGATAGTTAGTACTTCCACTGGGTTCCATTAGTTTTGAGAGACTAGTTAAAATGCAGGTCCAGATTCATAATAGACTTCTCTACCTTTGGATAAAGAAATGGTGAGATGACAGCAGAGGAGCTCATGAGATGGTAGATGCCACTGGGGCCATTTTAAGAACATACAGGGCTAGAGAGATGGCTTAGTGGTTAAGGCACTTGCTTGAAAAGCCTAAGGACACATATTCAATTCCCCAGTACCCAAGGCAGATGCACAAGGTGGGACATGTCTGGAATTTGTTCACAGTGGCTAGAGACCCTGGTGTGCCCATTCTCTCTCAAATAAATAAATAAATTATAGAAAAAGAAAATACAAGGCTGGAGAGGTAGCTTAATGATTAGGGCACTTGCCTGCAAAGCTTAATTACACATGTTCGATCTCTCTCCAGATCCCACATAAGCCAGACACACACAGGTGACACGAGTGCAAGGCTGCACATGAGCACGAGTGGTGCGTGCATCTGGAGTTCGATTGCAGTGGTTGAGGCCCTGGCGTGCCAACTCTCTCTTTCTTTCTCACTACAAAATAAAAACAAATACAATTTGCCCCAATTTCCTGTTCAATTGAATGTCTTTTTAGTAATTCTTTCAGGAGGAGCCCATGAGTAGTCAAGTCTTTCAACACTTGCATATGTGCAACAACTTTATAACATGCTTGTTAAGTGATCACTAGGTACAGACTTTCAGAATGAGTTATTTTCACTTTGAATATATTGATTACTCTAAATTATTTTCCATCTGTTTTTATTTTACTAATGGTTATCATTGCATGCCTATCTCAATATGTATCCACTCTGCTTCCCTTGAATGTTTCACAGTTTCCTGTGGTATGTTTGACTGTGGACTTGTTGACTTGCTGAAGTTCAGAACACTCCTGCAGTCTGAGAACTCAGAAATTCTAATCATCTATAGCCAATTCTGAGCATATTTCCTTGCCACTCTATTGGGAATGTGGAATAGAACCTCTTTCTCACAGGTGCTGGCTCTATATGGATAATTCAGCTTCAGTTTTCCACAGGCACTGCGTTACAGACTAAGACAAATTCCTTCTCACTCGATCTCTACTTCACAGCATGCCCAGCTTCACCTCTACTTTTTCTATCCAATCATCTATGTATCTATTATTCTTCCATGCAGGAAACAGTATCACCCTCTATCAGACTAACTTTCCCACTATTAGCATTTATAACTTAGAACGCCCTCATGAAAAAAGAGAGATTACCTCACTACCATTACATGGTGAGAACATATCTCAACATAATGAAGGGCATATATGACAAACCTATAGTTAATATTGTGCTTTATGAAGAAAAACTCAAAAGTATTTCCACTAAGATGAGGAATAAGACAAGGTTGCCTACTTTTTCCATTCCTACTTAAATAGTACTTTAAATCTTAAAGCAGTAAGACAACAGAAAGAAATAAAATAAATAAAAAATAAGAAAAGAAGAAGTCAAACTATCCTTATTCGTAGGTGACATGATTATACATAAGAGACAATGAAGATTCCACCAGAGGGCTGGAGAGGTGGCTTAGCGGTTAAGCGCGTGCCTGTGAAGCCCAAGGACCCTGGTTCAAGGCTCCATTCCCCAGGACCCATGTTAGCCAGATGCACAAGGGGGCACACGTGTCTGGAGTTCATTTGCAGTGGCTGGAAGCCCTGGCACACCCATTCTCTCCCTCTCTCTCTCTCTCTCTCCCTCTCCCTCCCTCCCCCCTCCCCCCTCTGCCTTTTTCTCTCTCTGTCTGTTGCTCTTAAATAAATAAACAAACAAATTTTTTAAAAAAAAGATTCCACCAGAAAATTAGAAAAAAAAAAAGCAGAAAACTCTGTGGCCAGACACAAAATTAACAGACAAAAATCAGTACCCTTACTATATACCAATGATAAACATACTGAGAAAGGAATCATGGAAATAGCACCATTCTCAATAGCACCCCCCCTCCCCCGGAAAATTAAATACCTTGGAATTACCCTAACCAAGGAAGTGAAAGATTTCTATAATGAGAACTTTAAAACAATGAAGAAAGAAATTGAGAAATACATGAAAAAATGGAAATATCTTCCATGATCATGGATCAGAAGAATGAGTATCATGAAAATGGCCAACTCACCAAAAGCAAGCTATAGATTCAATGCAATTCCAGTCAAAATTCCAGCACCATTCTTCATAGAAATAGAAAAAAATTCTCAAAATTTATATGGAAGCACAAAAGACCCTAGATAGGCAAAACAATCCTGAACAAAAAGAATACTGATATAAGTATCATCATATCTGATTTAAAGTTATACTACAGAGCACAGTAATAAAAACAGCAGGGTACTGGCATGAAGACAGACATGTAGACCAACAGAAAAAGATACCAACAATACACATTGCAACAAAACAGCATCTTCAACAAATGGTTCTAGGAAAATTGGATATTGATATACAGACAATGAATCTACATCCTTATCTTTCACCCTGCATAAAAATCAATTCCAAACGGTCAAGGACCTCATTGTGAGACCTGAAGTTCTGAAATAGCCAGAGGAAAAAGCATCAAAGTACACCTCAAAATCAAGGCATATGGAAGGACTTTCTGAATGGGACTCTGGTTGCCCAAGAAAGAAGGCGAACAGTAAAGAAATGGGACCTCATGAAAGTAAAAAGCTCATGTAAAGCAAAAGAAACTGTCAACCAAGTCAAAAAGCAGCCTACAGAATGTGAGGAAATCTTTGCCAGCCATACATTGACAGAAGATTAGCATCTAGAATATACTAAGAACTCAAAAAGTAAGCAATAATAAATCAAAGACCAGATCTGTGAGTTCAACTTGGGAGTCTTTGTAAAGAATAAGCAGTTAGTAAAGGGCTAAGGGGTGGGCAGAGAAGCCCTAAGGGGAGATAGCAGAACACAAGTAATGCAAAGAGTGGGGTTGAAAAGGAATGAGGGCAGGAAGATGGGTTAGAAGAGGAAGTAGGGGGAGGAGTACCCAAAACTTAGGAGATAAGAAAAATCCGTAAGAAAACCAATTTCTTAGTAAATTTAATAAAAATATACAAAATGTAATTAATAAAAACAGAATAAAGAGAGATACCATAAGCAGATAATGCTGCTCCTAGTAGCCAAGTGTTATGATACAATATTACCAGTGTCAGTGTCAGGCAACTGTTAAGTTGCTTGTTGGTCAGGGGAACCTCATAAAGTCCCCAACCAACCAATGCAATTGTCATGGCTGTTGGTGATCCACCACAGCTGAAATATAAGAAAACCAACTGCATTGCTGAAAATGCCATTACCTATTTGGTGCAGGACACAGAGTCAAAGCAGAAGTATTCTTCCTGCTGCCTTGTTTTCATAATGCCAGAAGGTGCTGTGCAGGCTGCTAGTACAGAAACATCTTCCAATAATATTACCATAAGACAAAACATGCATTCTACAATACTGCTCTACCAGGAAAGACATGTCCTCTAGTGCAGACATGGCACAACTTATTCTCATCAGATTTGAAGTAACTCAGGTCTGTTACTAAAAACAGTAAAAGCCCATGGGTGGGGAGAATATAGGTCCTAGAGAAGTATCTATTATTGCTGCATTGTTAAACAGATGTGTTATCAAACTGCCTCCTAATTTTTTTGTTTGTTTTGAGTTTTTGTTGTTGTTGTTGTTGTTGTTTTGTTTTCTTTTTCAAGGTAGGGTTTCGCTATAGCCCAGGCTAACTTGGAATTCACTATGATGTAGTCTCAGGGTGGCCTCAAACTCAGGTGATCCTCTTAGCTCTGTCTCCCGAATGCTGAGATTACAGGCATGCACCACCACGCCTGGCTTTGTTTTTTGTTATTTTGAGATAGAGTCTTGCTCTAGCCCAGGCTGACCTGGAATGCACTTTGTAGTCTCAGGGTGGTCTCAAACTCACAGCGTTCCTCCTACCTCTGCCTTCCAAGTGCTGGCATTAAAGGTATGAGCCATCATGCCTGGCAATATTTATCTTTATACCCACAGATCAGCTTTTCTCTCAGGCCCTATCAGAAAAGCTTTTCATTTTTTTTTTTTTTTTTTTTAGCAGTTGTAGGTAGTTACTGCAGAGCTCACAACAGCTATGACTATGTGCACAAGACCTGCCCATGATGGGATTAGTCAGCTTTTTATTGTGGGTAGGGGAGGAGTATGAGAGGCCACTGCCCTCTCTTGATAAGCTAATGACAGGGAAGGAGGAAATCACTGTTTTCTGTGGCATAGCCACTCGTAAGAAATGAGAAAGGGTACAATGAGAAGGGATAAGGAACGGTAATTCTGGGTACATATTATCAAGATGCAATATATTTATATACAAAAATTAAAAATGAAATGTAAAACAAAGTAACAGGGTTGGTCCCCACAGAACAGTTGAAAATAAATAATGGACTATGGGCTTTATCAAAAGAACATTAGTAGGAAAACTATAGTTAATAAGATTAACCTAGCTTTTTCTGGAAGAATAACTTTTTCATCTTTTATTTTGATTCCAATGAGGACTTTTTAATTTTATCAGGAACTTTAACATATAAACATATTGCAAACTGGTTTTATTCCCATTGGGTTATCCTCTTATGTCCCATAAATAAATCAGAATTACTTAAGATGTAAACTTTGGAGGGATCTAGGTGATAAGTGTGTTGGAATTCAATATACTATCTTTCAACTTTTTGTTAAACCTAAATGTATTTCAAAATGAGCCATTTATCCTAAAACAGTGGCCAGCTCGTGTACAGCCTTCCAGCAATCAACAGTGTGAAGAGGCTGAGGTAGGAAAATAGGAGAGTTTGGGGGCCAGCTTGGGTGAAGTGAGATCTCAAAAAAAAAAACCTTAAAAATTAAATAGTTGAAAATCCCCAAATTTGGTGCAACAAATTTAAATATGAAACAATCTGAATAATACTAAGATGCAAGTACTGAAGGTACAGTTATCAAACTTCTGAGACAAACAAAAAATAAATTTAAAAATCTGAAAAGTGCAGGCCAATATGACAGTAAACATGGGGAACATGAAACATTTGAAAATTGACTTCTGGTGAATTCTCTTTGGAACAATGTTTGACATCCTATCAGATATGATGGAGGCTACAGGAAACAGTGAGATAACATCTTTTGTGTTAAATCAATGGAGGGGGAAATGTCTGCCTCAAACATATTAGTCCTAAAATCTTTAAATATTTGTGTGTAGGGGAGTGCATGTGTGCGCATCCACACACATGTTGCAGATAGAGACACATGCATGTGGAGGCCAGAGGATGGTATTGGGTATCTTCTTCAATCAGTTTCTGTATAATTATTGAGACAGGGTCTCTCATGAACCTGGAGCTCATTGATACAGCTAGCTAGCCTGCAAGCCCCAGGGATCCTTGTCTCCACCTCCCCAGCCATGTCCAGCTTCTACTTGGGTACTGGGGAACCAAACTCAGGTAATCGCTTGTCCAGCATGTACTTTACCAACTCTTCAGTCATCTCCTCAGCCCCAATAAAATACTAGTGTGTTCAAGGATCTCTTTTTATCTACGTGGCAAAAATGACAGTCCATTCCTATTTATCTAAGATTTTAAGTATAGACTGAACTAATTTCTATGTTATTAAAAATTACAGTTTCTTTTCTTATCCATGTTGAAACCAATATAAATTTTATCAGGATTCTCCCTCCAAAATGTCTACCTCCTTCCTCAGCACTGGCTTAGATGCAGCAGCCTGGCACACAGCTGCCTCTTGGCTCAAAGGTGAGGTAGCTATTGCACTGTCCAATCCCTTGAAACTCTCAGCCCATGATCCTCTCTTTTGCATGGGGAAGGTGTTCTCTGGTGCCCTTAAAGAGTTAATAGACTTTGAAAGCAGACATCATCAGAGCAGAAACAGGCCAGCCAAAAGATCACCACTGTTTCTGGCACAAGTGAAACCTATGGATTTAGGATGTGCATTTGGTCATTTTCTAACATTTCAACCTTAATCTTTTCCCCTTTGTTCATTCCTTTTTATTTTCTTTTACTTCATGTAAAAATAGTGTTAAGACAACAGAAAGCTGTATGTTTCCACTGCACAAGCACCAAGATTCTCCAAGTTTAAATTCCCTCTGGAGCCATAAGTCTAACTGCACCTCCTTGTGGAAGCATATGCTACAATAGGGTCTTTCACTATGGAACTCACATCCACGAGGCAGTGTCATTTATCACTGAGTAAATAACACAAGATAGCATACTGAAAAGGGGATTTTGCCTTATTCCCTTAACTATAAATAAAAATGTGTAGCACTTTGCAGGAAGACCACATGTGGTATGATATCAACTTAAATACCAATCTCTAAGCCAAACTGTAAATAAGATAAACTGTGCTCTCTGGCTCAAGTTTTAAAGAGTCTCTCTTTTCTTTAAATTTATTACTTTCATAAAGCATATAAGGGTGACTGCACAAAACTTGTAACCATGTAATGAAAGACCCTATTGTGATATACATCTGCAAAAAAAAAGAAGAAAGGGAAGAAGAAAAACAAAACTGGAGTTCTGAGTGTTGTTGTGGGAATTATAAAACGTGCCTGTGATGAAGATGAATGTGGTAAGGCCAAGGTCAAAGGTGAGGCCTGAGTCAAAGACCTTTTCAAGGATAAAGAAAGCAAATCACTGTCAGTGTGGCTTGATTTATACGTCATAACCAGTCAGAAGAGGAGAGAGGTCTACATTGTGAACACTCAAAACAAAACACCAATTTTATATTCAACAGGTCATGCCCACCCTGACAGCATCTGCCTCACCAGGATGCACTGAGAAGTGCTCTGGCTCTCCGAGGTCAGCTAATTAATCTGGCTACCCTGAACACACAAAGACCTCACATGCCCTTCCTCTTAGGTGCATGATGTGTTTGCTTTCAGAGTACCAGCAGCACTGGGTTGCAAAGATCAGACTGGAAGTGACTACAGTCTATTTATTCCTTTGAATACTACCTGCTTCCAGAATAGAGCGTGTATCCACTCTATAAAGAATGCTGCTTAAACCAAGTTACATTAGAGTTATAAGAAGATATTCCTGGGAGGACTCATTAGTTACACAGGAACAGGCAGTTCACTCTTCTGCTCCATTTTCAAGAAGCTGCATCTTCCCATGCAGGCTAACCAACTAAGAGGCTGAAAGGTTACTGACCTACTCAATTACAGCCTCTGATTCCTCCTTAGGAAACCTGTCTTGACAAATACTGGTATATTTACTTCCTGTCACTATCAACAATTAAAAATTTCACAAGAAATATCAATTTTAAACCAGAAAACAACCTTACTTTGTCAAAACTTTTAAAAGACCTGTCCATAAACTATAACACAGATTATACAAATCACAACAGGGCCTATTGAAGGCACACCTCTCCCATCAAACTTGACTTATCCTTCCTCAACCCTTGTCAGTCATCTTGCTCAATGCACCAAATTTTGCACAACATTCCATTACCCAAGGACAAATAACTTGCTTGAAAAAAGAAACAAGGGATGGAGAGATTGCTCAGTGGTTAAAGGTACTTGCCTGCAAAGCCTGTTGGCCTGGTTTCAAATCCTCAGCATCCACATAGCCAGTTGCACAAAGTGGTACATGCACATGGTTCATTTGCAGTGGCAGGAGGTCCTGCATTACCTATATCCCACCCCACCCCAGCCCTGTCTCTTCTGTGTATGTGTGTCTTTGTCTCTATCTCTCTCTCTTTCTCTCTCTCTCTGTGCTCACAAAGAGATAACTAAAAATATTAAAAGAAAAACAAAACAAAACCAAGAACCTGGGAAAGAACATCTGAAAACATCTATTAGAGATAATCCATTTCAAAGAACAAATAACTGTTACTTACAAGATACATTCAGTGCATCCAGTACTTTCCCATTCTCTTGTGATAATTATTGTTATTAACCGCATTTGATAGATGAGGTAACAGTGGTTGCTCAGGAATCCTATATGCCCAGGATTACCAGGCTTTGACTGAATCATTTGGACTCAATTGTGTTCTTTCTTATGTACTATGTCCACATCCTCTACGACATAGATTCAAGATACATTCAGTGCATCCAGTACTTTCCCATTCTCTTGTGATAATTATTGTTATTAACCGCATTTGATAGATGAGGTAACAGTGGTTGCTCAGGAATCCTATATGCCCAGGATTACCAGGCTTTGACTGAATCATTTGGACTCAATTGTGTTCTTTCTTATGTACTATGTCCACATCCTCTACGACATAGAAATCCTATGGTGCACACAACATTCCTCCATGTATTAAGGTCACATGGAAAAAATAATCATCAACCACAGAAAAAGTAAGGGGAAATCCAAGAGCTGGGCTCAGGATGTTAAGGACTCAAAACCTGATGAGGGAAGAGAATGAGCAATGCATCTCTGCCCAATTCTTCTCTCATTCTAATACTTACAAGCTGGGTACAATAGCATATGCCTATAATCCCAGGACCAGCCTACACTATTTTATAAAAAAGACCCTCACAAAGAAAAAGAAAAAAAAAACCAGAACAGAAACAAAAATAGAATATACAGTTCAATGAAAATAAATGACCTAGGCAGGGTGGTGTCCCACCTGTCATTCCACCACTCCAGATGTACAAGCAGAATCATGAGTTTAAGGTCATCCTTAATTACATAGTAAGTTTGAGGAAACCTTATTTCAAGAAGTAAAAAAATTTAAAATTAAAATTAAAATGAGGAATCAGTATACACTCTTGGACAGGTGGGAGTTCTAAGGCATTCTTTAAACGTTACAATGTTCAGAACACCTAAAATATTTCACTTATATTATTGGTGTCTGTGTACGATGTGTGTTTGTGGTATGCATGTGGGTACATGTTCATGCACGTGAGTATGAGAGCAGCCGTCCCACAACGCATGTATGTGGAGGTCAGAGAGTAACTTCAGGTGTTTCAGTCGTCACCTTCCACCTTGCTGAGATAGGCTCTCTGGTTCTCATTGTTCATCACTGTATTTGCCAGGCCAGCTGGCCTGTGAGCTCTCAGAATTTTTCTAACCCCACTTCTCTTCTCACCATAAGTGCACTGGGATTACAGATGCCTGCCTCAACGTCCCACTTCTTTACATGGGTGCTGGGATCTAAACTCAGGTACTCATGATTGTGCTGCAAGTGCTGTATCTACTGAGACATGTCCTCAGCCCTGTACGGATACTTTCTATAACTTCAAATAACCTTTGATGATTGTGTTTAAAAATACAGTTTTAACTAACTAACTTTATCAACTTATATTTTTAGCCTTATATTAATCATGATTGAGGGTGAGGAGCCGTAGTCCATTCTCCCTTTGTTACTTTGTCATTCTATACTCACTTTTACTGAGGATCAACTTCCTCCACATAAAGGTAGTTGAGTGGCTCAGGCTGCATTTCATTGTGAACAATTTCATGTCACTTCATGAGTACTCTCTCTAGTCCTGGCTAGCTTAATTTTGGCCACACCCTCCACATAAGTGCTGAGTCCAACAGGCTCCCTCCTGCATTTTACCCTGTTTGAGCTGGACTGAAATGCCATCTCTTTCCATGTCTCCTACTTGCTGCTTGGTTGTTATCTAGCTTCAATTTGCTATTACATTCAAAGTCAAAACCTGAGTCCTGGGTTCAACCCACCCCCTAGGTCTGTTTTCAAATCCCATTCCAGCCATAGACAATGCCATCTTTTTCTACCCTTCCACATCTACTGTCCCACCTCTCAGCAGACTTTCAAGCTACTCAGATTTTCCTTTCAGGGGAAAAAGTAACAAAATGTGCTTTCCCTTGATAGGACCAATAGTTCCCTTTCTAGCTTTAAAAAAGTCTAATTTATTTATTTGCACAAGTATGTTTACACATGCACATGAGTATCTGTGTGCATGCACACATGCACCAAGGTCTCTTGCTGCTGCAAATGAATACAGATACATGTCACATGTCTGACATTTATGTGAGTACTGGAGAATCGAACCCAGGCCAGAAGGCTTCACAAGCAAGTGAGCCTCTCCCCAGCTCATGTCATCCTAGTTTTTGCCTGCATTTTGCTACCTAACTCTTCGAGCCAGTAAGTTATACCTTCTTCTGTTTCATGACCCACAAATTCTTCTAACCACTGGAATTTGGCATCTGATTACCCTTCTTCACCAAAAGTTTACATTTAAACATTCATGGTGGACTTATTCCTTGCCAGCTTGATCTCTCTATTAGTTACTTTCCTTGTCACTGTGACAAAATATCTGGTGGAAACAACTTAAAGGAGGTTTATTTTGGCTCATGATGTAAGAGAATACAGTCCATCATGGCCAGGAAGGTGTGTGAGCTCCCTGGTGGTATGAGTATAAGGCAATTGCTTGTTATATCTCTGCAGAATCAGGAAGCAGAAAGATCAGGTCAGACCTAAGCTGAGTTATAACCCATTTTACCCACTTTCTCTAGGTAGACTCCTCCTCCTAAAGGATTCACAAGTTTTCAAAACAGCAATACTAGCTGGGGATCAAGTGTTCAAATACATGAGACTGTGAGGGACATTTTACATCCAAATCATAAACCTCAAGTCTATCTTTTCCTTGACCATGGCATCAAACACTGGTAACTCCTACCACTTCTGAGGATTCTTGGAATATGAGCCTATCTATATTTCTTCTTATATCACCCATCACAGGTATAAGCATTCCATGAACAGGATTCAACCCTCAGCACCAGCTCCTATTGCTAAGCTCCAGTGCCCAACTCCAAAGCAAGGAATGCTTCTCAAGCACTGTGGTGAAGGGCTACTTTTCACCCATCTTATACTTTTGTAAAATATAATAAAAACAGATCACTAAGAACAATAGAAAAATCATATAAAATATAAGGTCTTATTTTTTTTTAATTACAAGACTCACCATAAACATAATCATAAAAATTACTATGGAAGTTTCTAAATAATTCTGCTCTATTGCTTCACTTATAACCTTGCAAATCAATTACAGTTTATGGTCAGGTGCTGGCTGGTGGACTACTCATCACAGGGCTTTATCACTAGAGGACTCACTGAAGGGTCCTTAGGGCTCACCCTGAGTGGAATTAACTTCTATACTTCTGTACTGATAGCACCCCCTCCCACTGGAAAGACAGTCTTGTCTTGCCATGTTTTCTCTCTTTTCCCCAGCTCTACCTAATCAACTGCCAACTTTTAAACTCTACTCCTTCAAATCCTTTTTCTCAACCCTTATCCACAGTGAAAGCAACAATTCTTGATACAAAACTAAGACTGGTGTCATTATGAGTCTCCCTGTAAGGTAATCAGTCACCAGTGCCATTTATGAATATTTCCAGTTCATTTTCCCCAACACATCTTTCCAAACAGAGGACTGAACTTCTTAGAACCCTTGTTATAACTACTTCCATGTGATTTGTTCTAGTTGATGACTTGAAAGTGGAGAGTGAAAAACAAAAAGAAAAAAATTGAAGAGAAAAGAGAAATGGAGACAATGTGAGTCATCCCAGGCCTACCAGATACTAGCTAGTGTGTGACCCCCCCCCCAAGTGCATGGTGATTGTTCTATCAACCTAAGTCCCTGGATGACTGCTGAGGAAAGGCCCTGGTAGAGCTGTGAAGGACATGGAATGTACACAATACCTCTATTGCTTAAGATACAGAGATTTTGGAGTTATTTTATACTAGAACTAATTTAATGCCAGGAGAAGGGAAAACAGAAAAAAAGGAGGAGGGGAGAAGGGAGGAGGGGGGAAGGGAAGAATGAATTTCCACATTTTAATGCAAACAAAAACAAACACATTTGAATGTTTTTTTTTTTTTTTTTTTTTTTTCTAAATATTATGAGGCTTCACAATCTTGGGGCTCTGAGGATCCTGGAGACATCCCTTCCAGGGCAGCTAATTCCCAGAGACAGGAAACTTTGTGCCTTTCACATAAATGAACCAACCCACATTCCACCTCTTTATTTAACTCTCACGCTCCAAATCAGTAGTTCCTTAAATAAATAAAACCTAAACTAGCCTGAGCCTGATACCATGCAACTAGAGACCCTCCCTCTAGCCCAGAACTCCCTAAAATTATTCACACTAGCCAATCCTGTGCTACCTTGCTGTCCCCTCCCCCCACCCTCCACCCCCCACACCCCTACCCAGAAGCCCCAGTAAAGACCCTGCAGTATGCATTCCTCCAACTCTTTGCCTTCTCACCAGTCTTGGTAGGTCCTGTTGTGGGAGCCCTGTGTAACATACCCTTTATTACTTTCTCATTGCAATGAGAAAATATCTGACAAGAAGCAACGTAAGAAGGGTTTATTTCAGTTTACAGTTTGAGGTTATAGTCTATTATGTGGTGGGGAAAAGGCATGGAGGTAAGAACTGAAGGCAACTAGTCACATTGAATCCACAGTATGAAAGTGGACAGAGATGTATGCTGCTGCTTAGCCAGCTCTCTCCTTTTTTATACAGTTCAGAACCCCAGCCCATGAAATGGTATTACCCACTGTTAAGGTGGGTCTTCCCACCTCAATTAAATTAAGATAATCCCTTACAGACATGCCCAGAGGCTAACTTAACGTACATAATTCACCACAGGTAATTCTAGGTCCAGTTTAATTGAAAAACAATATAAAGCATCACAGGCCTATAAATACTAACTTTTTTGTTGTTTTGTTTTTGAATAGCATCTCATTTGTGCCCTAGGCTGCTCTTACACTTCCTGTGATCCTCCTGCCTCCGCCTCCTAAAGGCTCAGATTACACAGTGAGCCACCATCCCTGGGATTACTGGGATTACAGAGTGAGCCACCACACCTGGGATTACTGGGGTTACAAAGTGAGCAACCACACCTGGCTCAACAAGTTCTCTTTTGTCTCTAGGTCTGTCATCTTGTCATATCTGATTAAAACAAACGCAAGGTGCATTTTGTTGTTGGATTTATCTATTTATTTAGTGGCACTGGAAATTGAACCTAGGGCCTCACACATGCTAGGCAAATACTCTACCACTGAGCTATATCCCCAGTCCCTTCTTTTTTCGTTATTTGGTTTGGTTTGGTTTGCTTTTTTGTTTAGGGGCTTCTGTAGATGGATACTTGGGAACAAGCTGGCAAGACTAGCTAAATTGGTGAGCTCTGAGTCCAAGTGAGAGATCTTGCCTCAATAAATAAGCTGGAAAGCACCTGAGAAAGACACCTAATGTCAACCTCTGATCTCCACATGCATTCACACATGTGGCCATATGAATGCACACACATGCATGCACACCATACACACAAACAAAAAAAAATGGGAAATTAAGAGCTAGGCACAGTGGTATATGCTTGTAAACCCAGTACTTGGGAAGAATGTTCATGAGTTTGTGGCCAACCTGGTCTCCATAATGAGTTCCAGGCCAGACAGAGCTCCATAGCATGACCCTGCCTCAAAAACAAAGAAAAAATGGGGCTGGAGAGATGGCTTAGCTGTTAAGTGCTTGCCTGTGAAGCCTGAGGACCCTGGTTCGAGGTTCAATTCTTCAGGACCCATGTTACCCAGATGCACAAGGGGGCACATGCATCTGGAGTTTGTTTGCAGTGGCTGGAGGCCCTGGTGTGCCCATTCTCTCTCTCTCTCTCTGCCTCTTTCTCTCTCTCTCTGTCCATCGCTTTCAAATAAATAAAAATAAACAAAAAGAAATTTTTTAAACAACAAAAAAATGGTAAGATGAGACAATAAGTCTACTTATAACCCTGCAGAAATGTAGCAATCTCACTCTGAAGTCTACACAGTACCACCTGAGACTTCTCCTTAGAAACCAAAACAACGTATTCTTTCACCTAGTGCCCACATGACATGGTTTCCAAAACCTTGATTCACACACCAATTTGGTCACTCTCCCTGTGTAGAATAGTCGGCCCAGGTTTCTAAGACAAGGCTTGATAAGGTATGACTACACAGATCCAAAAAGAGCCATCATTCCATGAAGTGCTCTGTGCACCATGCCCCCCCCAAAAAAAACAACTGTGAAGTACTTTTGCAGACATAATTCAATTAACACAGCTTTTAAAAATAAAAGAACTAACATTATTTAAAGACAGCCCAGAGATTTTCATGATGCTAGGATAAAAATTAAGAAAACATTTTAAACTCGGATAAAGATCTTATGTAATTTATTACTGTCTACAGTATTTGTGCTTAAAACAGGTGTAGATTAATTAATAGACTGAGTTACATGGTTCAGTAGAGAAAAACTAAAGAGACTGGGAAAGATTAAAATACAGACAAATATATCAGCTTGGTCCCTAAGAATTCCTCTTATACAAATGTTACGGAGTATTATTTTAATAGAAACTACATTTGAAATTCAGACCTTAAAGAGGTAATGTGAAAATAGTTCCTGTATTAATTATACATGCTGCCCAGGCCCAAAGAGTTTAATTCAGGGTTAAATTTGTAATAGACTCATATGCTTAGCTAGAGATATTAGACTAAAAAACATTTGTTTTTTCTTTGTTTTGGTTTTTTGAGGTAGGATTTCACTCTAGCCCAGGCTGATCTGGAATGCCCTATGGAGCCTCAGGATGGCCTAAAACTCATGGTAATCCTCCTACCTCCACCTCCCGAGTGCTGGGATTAAAGGCATACACTACCACGCCTAGCTGAGACTTAAGATTTTAAGCTAAAAAACCTCAAACAAGTTAAAATTACAAACACTGAGACTAATTTTAGGTTATGATGGTTCAGTTTACATTGTTTTCGTCTCTACTTGCTATTCTTTATACCAGTTAAAAATGTTTACATTGTGCCTTTTTTATGTCAAAAGTGTTTAACTTGTTTAATTTTACAGATCTTAATATCTTAAATTGGTCAAGACTGTGGAGACCTTTAAAATTAAACGGAGTACAATTTATAATATATAATAGTTATAAATCTATTGGGAGCCAGGGGCGAAATTTGTTAATTTAAATAGATGGCCCCCCCCCTCCTGGCAGCTTGTGCCCGACCCTCCCCTACTGAAAAATGGAGGGCAATCCACCTCCTGGGATACTGCCATTTGGTCCCCTTGGACTGACCCAGGTGGGGACAGGAGAGAAGTCCGCCCTCTCATGGTGACTGCTCTCATTGACCTTTGCCCGTGTCTACTGGGCATTGGCACATGTCGAAAAAAAATCTAAACATGCCATTAGTCATATGCTTCAATGTTTTGCCACTCTTGGGCTGCCTGATCAAATTAAAACAGATAATGGCCCCTACTTCATAAGCAAGGCCTTTATAGATTTTTCTCCAAACCTGGAAAATCTCACATTCCACAGGCATTCCACACAACTCCGGGGCCAGGCTATCATTAATAGATATAATCAAACTCTCAAGTCTCAATTACAAAAACAAAAGGGGGAATCCTTTCCCCCACACAACAACTAAAAAAGGCCTTATTTACCTTAAATTTTTAAATTTTTCTAACAATTCATAATATGTGATGGTTATAAATCTATTGGGCTCCAGGAGAGGAATATGGTAATTTAAATAAATGGCCCCCAATATATTCAATTGTTTATCTTAAGGTGTGATGGTGGGTTTCAGATTTCAATCTAAAGATATACAAAGTGTGCCTAACAGGAGTTCCTAATGTGTGCTGTGGCTTTAGGCTTTAGGCTTTAGGCCTGTACTTTTAATGTCTAACTATCCTTCATACTCACAGCTTTAAAGTAGTTCCTAAAAAAAATTCAAACTGTACCTCCCTTTAAGATCTTGGATTTGATCCTTACCCTAGATAGTTTCACCTGTTAGACGCTCTATATACTAAGGTTAAAAGTTAGAACTCGTTTGGAGTGTCATGTAGATTTTCAATGGATTTGTGTTACTTCTAAAAAAATATAATAACAGTCAACAGCATTGGGAAAATACATTTAAGATATATTTGGCACAACGATTATATTTCCTTAGATCTAATTCAGTTACATTCAGAGATTCTGTCTTTACAAAATAATCAGCTTAATTTTGATACAGCTAAAGCTACTAATGACTTAATATCTACTTTTAAGTCTGCCTTGCCTAGATGAAATTCTCTCACTTCTTGGATAGGAAGTTTTACTGCTACAGGTGTTTGTCTTTTGCTCATTCTGTGTCTGCTGCCCATACTCGTTAAATGCCTTTTAAGATCCTTTATGGATATCCATACAGAAATACATGGGATACAGCTACAGACCAGACCCCAGCTTCCTGAGACATTATCTTAAAGCCACTGCAGAGGCTGGTAGTCAAAGACGGGTAAGATTCTCTCGAGTTAGGTCAACCTAAAACAGGGCATGAATAATGGAATTCATGTACCAATGACGGGTAAGGCCTAAATATCATAGAAAACAACCTAAGACAGACACAGTCTTTCTACACCGAGGCCCAGAGGGGCCTGGTTCATAAAAAATAATAAACAAAAAAGGGGAAATTTTCGGGAGCCATTTGGCTAGCCTTGTATCCATAGCTCTGGGCCATTTGACAGCAACATATAGCACCTACATATAAACAAGATTATACATATTCAATGTTACTGATAAGAGCTGGCCATTCCTTAAGATTTATGTTTGTATTGCTGGGATCAAAGGATTTGTTTGTTTCCCAACCTTTGTCCTAAGAAGTAATTAAAATACAAAAACTCTGTAACAGAAAAGAGTTTTTTGATAGAAACTTGTGTGAAGCTCATAAAATTTTTGTCCATGGGAAAAGTTTGCAAAAAGAAAAAGAGCCATTTGGGTACGTACCAGTGAGAGACCTAAAATATTTGTCCCAACAAGGGGACACTGACAATCACTTCTCTAGGGAGTGTCCCACCCCTGAGGACTGTTCCTAAAATGGTCCTTCACCCTGCTAAACTAAATAACTCCCTCCCTTGCAGAGGATTGCTGGCTTTGCCTCCAATCTGGGCCTCTCTGGCTGATTACAGTACAGTTGTCCATATGACCTTAAAAAACTGCTCAGCCACCTTCCCCATCCCTGTCCAGCTTTTCCCAAAGTTTCCTCTGGGCATTTGGGCCCCGCCTTCCCCTAATAAGTCCAGTATAGATGTGGGATACATTCATCCTTCCTTCTGTACTTTTAACACAACTGAGCCCAGTGCTCAATGCTGCCCGCCTTCTGGAATGGTTTATGTTTGTGTAGGCGAGATGGCCTAGGACTTTCTGCCCAGCAACTGGATGGACCTTTGTGCCCCCGCCACCTTAATCCCAGATGTAGATATCATTCCTGGAAGCTAGATTCCCTGGCTGAGGTAGTCCTACAAAACAGGAGAGGACTAGACCTACTAGCAGCCGAAAAGGGAGGCATACATTTGTTTTTACAGAAAAAATGCCACTTTTACGCCAATAAATCAGGAATCATCCAGGACAAGATTAAGAGGCTCTTGGAGAGGAGGCAACGGGACCCCCAGGACAACCTGCTGCGGACGGACTTACATGACTTGTTACCCTACCTCCTCCCTCTACCTGGACTCCTCCCCCTCCTTCTCCTTTCCCTTCTCCTTATCCTCACTGTCGGGCCTTGTGTAATTAACAAAATTACACAATTTATTCACCAGCGGCTAGAGACAATAAAACTTCATCAGGTCAAAATATATTACCACAGGCTGGCAACTCAGAAATTAAGTTCCTCAGATGACCCACAACCACCTCCCCTGCCCTCCATATGTCCAATGATGGGTAAGATCCCCAGAGGGGGACAACCTAAGACAGGCCATGGAGTGGCTTCTCAGCGAGCTAAACACCTGGTATCCAATGACAGGTAAGATCCCCAGAGGAGGACAACCTAAGATAGGGGCCACAGTGACTAATGCTCTTACAAAAACAAAAGGGGGAGATGTTGGGCTTTGAAAGGCCCAGGCGTGAGGCCTAGTGGAACTTCCTGAGGCTAGCTAAAGTTTGGTGACCTGTCCCTTGCCAGCTAGGACTCAGCAAGACGCCTAATGGCTTCTGGCCTGCCACTTCCACGTGGTAATTGTAATTACCATTTCAGTAGTTAAAGTTTACTATTGGCCCCTACCTCTGTCCCCATCCTAAAATCCCCGGCTTCGTCCACAACATGATATAGGCAACTGCTCAGAGCAATAAAGCAAGTTGTCTCTGCGAGTTCCTACATCAAAAAAACTCCCAACTCAATGTGGTTTTTCTCCGGTGGCCAGGAGAGGTTTCTGAGTCGTCCAACACTCATCATCCTTCTCAACCCCTAGGGAGGAACCAGTAGGCCTGGTTCTTCCCTCGACACTACGTACCTGACCAGGAAGGAGCCCCACATGATAAAAATATACCAAAATATTAATCCCAGCACTCAGGAGGCAGAGGTAGGATGATCACTGTGAGTTCAAGGCCACCCTGAGACTGCATAGTGAGTTCCAGGTCAGCCTGGACTAAAGTGAGACCCTACCTCAAAAAATAAAATAAAATAAATATCAACATACACAAGTAGCGATGATTGTACAACTCTGTAAAGATACTGAAATCCACTGAATTGTGGGCTTTATTTTATTTTTAAAACTTTCTCAGAGGGTGCCCAGCTAGTTCAGTCAGTAGAGAATGAGACTCTTAATCTCAGGGTTGTGGGTTCAAGCCCCAGGTTAGATGGTTTGCTGTTTGCAGGGTGTGGTGGTGCATGCCTTTAATAACAGCACTTGGGAGGCAGATGTTGAGGCAAGCCTGGGACTAGAGTTTCAGGTCAGGCTGGGATAGAGTGAGATCCTACCTCAAAAGATCAACAAAAAAATTTCTTTGGTGTGTGTGCAGAGTATGTGTGGTGTGGTATGACATGTGATGTGATATGTGAGGTGTATACACATGCATGTCCAGATGCGCATATTCTGTGTTCATGCATGCAGAGGCCAAAGAGGAATGTTGGATGCCCTCTTTTTGACCATCCACCTGTTTCTTTGAGATGAAGTCTCTCAATAAACCTAGAGCTGCCTTGTTTTTAATCAGCACCTCCCAATGATTCTCCAGTCTCTACTCCCACAGAACTGGGGTTAAAAATGCACATGACTGCACAGCTGTGCATAGGTGCCAGAGAACTGAGCTCAGGTGGTCTCAGGCATTCATGCTAGTGCAGCAAGCACTCTTAACCCACTGACCAATATCCCCAGCCCTGAACTGAATACTCTTAAAAGGTGAATCTTATGGCATGTGAACTCAATAAAGCTGAAGGGGGGGGGCTAGAATAGCAAACCATTTCAATGAAGTTTTACAGTGCTTATCTTGCATGCCCTATAGAAGACAAAAAAAAAATTTAATTTGGAACAAATTAATAAAAATAAGTGCTGCTAGCAAGGAAGTTGCACACTTAGCATTTTTAGAAGGACTATTTAAACATGCACAGGTCTGAGTGAAAATTTACAGTTAATGAACCGTTCTATATCAAGTACCCATCTTCTCCCAACATGCCATAGCGCCTCAACTTGAATTTATTTTGTACGTTATTGTCAAGGCCATTAAAAAAAAAAACTGTTAGTCTTAGCCAGGCATGATGGCGCACGTCTTTAATCCCAGCACTCGGGAGGCAGAGTGGATCACTGTGAGTTCGAGGCCATCCTGAGACTACATAGAGAATTCTAGGTCGGCCTGAGCTAAAGTGAGACCCTACTTCGTAAAAACAAAACAAACAAAAAAAAAAAAAAAAAAAACAACTGTTAGTCTTGAGAAGTAGTTTAAAATAGCATTAATCCCCCCCACCAAAGAAACAGTATTTCCCTAAGTTCAGTCACACATGTGCCACCTTCATTATTTCTGCCATCCTTACCCTTGTTATGACTTATTAAATATTTTTCTTAAATCCACTTAATGATTGGCTTTCTTTCCCCCAACTTTACCTTAGCCAATAATAGGCATAAAATCATGACTTGAATGTGCTAACTTTTTTTGTATTATAATATATTAAAATAAATACAGAAGATTTGAAATAAATTGAAAAGACTTAAAAATGAATGGAATATATATATATACACAAGCCACTTCAAATCACCTTATATACAACTTGAGAACAAGTAATAAAAATAATAGAATTTGGGAGCTGATATATATCTATTACTTTAAAAGTAACAGGAACAAAACCAGGTGTAGTGGCTCATACCTGAAATCTTAGCACTACAGGAGTGAAGGCAGGATTAACTGTGTTTGAAGCTAGCCAAGGCTACTATATCAGTTTCTCATTGCTTTGACCAAATACCTGGCCAGAAGCCACTTAGGGAAGGAAAAAGTTGGTTTTGGCTTTTAGTTCCACAGGGTAAGTCCATTAAGGTGGGGAAGGCATGACAGGAGCAGGAAGCTGGTCTTCACACCCTCAGGTAGGAAGCAGAAAGGAACAGCAAGTGGGGCTGGGCTATACAATCTCAAGGCCCATCTCCAGCAACCTTCTTAAATAGTGTCACCAGCAGGGCCCAAGTGTCCAAACATATCCTATGAAGGGATATTTTACATTCAAACCACAACAGCTACAATAGTGAGTATATCCCAGCCTGAGTGTAACACCTTGTCTCAAAAAAAAAAAAAAATTGACAGGGAAATTAGAATATCCAGAAAAGTACATTTCTGCTGAAAGTGAAAGTGAGGCACAGGATAGTTTCTGACAACGTTCACATGAAGGTAAAAGAAGGCTGGGAAGTCAGCCTCCATGGGAAAAGCAGAAGAAATGGGATGCTGGGTCTTCTTGCAGAGTTCCTAGGTGTGGCTGCTACTGCTATGCTCCAAAGGGCAGAGTTGAACCCGGGAGAAGGGTAACTGTCTGATGAGCAGGTAGGCAGAGATCCCTAAAGACCCTGCTCCCTTCATACCAACAACAGCAAGAAAGAATACCAGGGGAGCTGGAAGGATGGCTTAGTAGCTTAGGCACTTGCCTACAAAGCCAAAGGACCCAGGTTCAATTCCCCAGGACCCACTAAGCCAGATGCACATGGTGGCACATGCTTCTGGAGTTTATTTGCAGCAGCTGAAGGCCCTGGTGCAATCAATCTCTCTCTGCTTCTCTTGCTCCCTCAAATAAATAAAGTTAATAAATAAATAAAAGAATACCAGGGGGGCGTTCATAAAGAAGTGTCTCCAGGACACAGAAATCCTAGGCTCCAGCACATCCATTTACCCTGAAGGAAAGATGTGTTCCATTTCTCTGAGGTATCAGTGCACAGGATAGTTTGGAATGGCTCCACAGGAGAAGCTTGGCCCATTCCTAACAAGGGATGTCAGTACACAAGGTCCCACATAAAGCACATACTGAAAGTACTGCAATATGGAATCAGCTTTTTTTTTCTATTTCCCCATGGAAAGAGGGAACTATTTCTGCTGGTAATTGTCCACTACAATAGGTGACCCCAAAATATGCTGGTGTCTTTATTTCACCCATCAGAAGCAGCCTTAACAGAAGTCTACCACAGAGAAAGGCAGTAACTTCTGCTAAGAAAGGGGAAACAGAGGAAGCAGGCTTCTGCCCCTATGTAATTCATTTTTTGTGGAAGGCATATAAAATAAATCTTTTTGACAATTCTACGTAGGAAAAATTGTAAATCCCTAGAGATTAACCCAGTCCTGCCCTGATAGTGACCATAGGCTCACCAACATTTACTTAACATTCATGCCACCTTGTAGGCTTCTAGCACATGGCTTAAAGACTGTGTGAAAAGACATTTCTCTAGCATTTTCTTCCTACAGACAGCTTTAACATGAAGCCTCACAACTAAGAATGTATGGTTCCTCAAAATCCTCATAAAATACTATAAAACTGTTACATCTTACTGACTTTGTTGTATTATCAAAAAATATTCTAGGATATCTATTTATATATACATATGTGTGTGTGTATGTGTGTGTGTATATATATATATATATATATATATATATATATATATATATATATATATATATATATATAGTTTCATTTATTTATTTGAGAGAGAGAATGAGCATGCTAAGGCCTCCAGCCATGGCAAACAAACTCCAAACACATGCGCCACCTTGTGCACCTGCCTTATGTGGGTCCTGGAGAATTGAACTGGGGTCCTTTGGCTTTGTAGGCAAATGTCTTAACTGCTAAGCCATCTCTCCAACCGTTCTGGGGCATTTTTAACTAGGAAGACTACTAATGGCTTTTAAAATGTTTTAATTCTCAGCATGTCTGTATAGCTTTCCAGTGGATATTAACATCCAGTAGCTTCATTCCTAGAAATCAAGATTCATATTGATGAATATTCTCAGAAACTTGTGAAAACACTTGTATCTTGTCACTTCCCGAAGTGAAACTATAATCAGATAAGTCACCTTCCTCCTTGGAAATTGAACACAGTGTTTCTCCAGGTGTGATCTGAGAACCACAGGTACTACATACAATATGGGAGAAGGTGACATGTTAAAAATGCAGAGTCCTGGGGCTGTGGAAATGGCTCAGCAGTTAGGAGTGTTTGCTGTGAAGTCATGAGAACCTGACTTTGACCTTCAGCACCCATGCATGGCTGCACATGACTATAACCCTCCAGCACCCTGCAATGAGCGGGGCAGAGAAAGAAGAGTGGCTAGGGCACACTGGCCAACCAACCTAACCAAAAAAACAGGAAACTCTGGGTTCAGTGAGAGACTCTATCTCAGGAAAATAAGGTGGAAGAGTGACAGAGAAGATCACCTGATGTCTTCCTCTGGCCTCCACACACATATGAACAGGACGCATGCATCAACACATACATGTGCATACACTATATGTGCATATGCACACAGTACATGTGACAATGCCTCCATTCAGACATGATGTCAGATTCACTAAATGAGAATCACCAGGGATGGCAGCAAATGACTCACATTTTGAATTAGATATCCACATACTTTTTTTAAAAATTTTTATTTTTTATTTATTTATTTGAGAGCAATAGACAGAGAGATAGAGGCAGAGAGAGAGCAGAGTGGGCGCGCCAGGGCCTCCAGCCACTGCAAACGAACTCCAGACGCGTGCGCCCCCTTGTGTGTCTGGCTAACGTGGGTCCTGGGGAATTGAGCCTCGAACCAGGGTCCTTAGGCTTCAGAGGCAAGTGCTTAACCACTAAGCCATCTTTCCAGCCCTCCACATACTTCTTATGTACCTAAGGCTTATGAATCACTGAGCTTTATTTTATATGGGCTTTAAACTTTTTTTTTTAAGAATAAGGCATATGACAGTCACTCCTGCAGTACAGGGTTCTATCTCTGTCCTGTGAGCGAGGGCACTCTCTGAGGAGCACTGGATTAAAATTGCAGCCAACAAAGAATTTGGAGCAACACCTCCTGCCCTACATGTCTCCCATTTGAAGCTGGAGCATTAGTGAAAGGGCACTTAGAGGTCCCTATGTCCCTCAAGTGAGGAGAAGTTGATCCATACCCTCTGGCCTCTTTCTCCTATCCTGCTGCTGGCATGGAGGATGGACCACCCCATTTTGACCCTGAACTGGTCCTGCAATATACAGGTTATCAAGGTATGACACAGGACATGGCCCTATGTGTACATGTGTATGGAAGGCACAGAGTTTCACACATAAACTTAGGTGTTCTGAATGCTAGGTTCCCAGCTGATGGATATTTGGGAATGAATGCCTCCTGGAGGGAGTGTATTTTTGGGGGCGGGCTTATGGGCTTTATAGCCAGTTTCCCCTTGCCAGTGTTTGGCATACCCTCCTGTTGCTGTAGTCCACCTTATGTTGGCCAGAGGGTGATGTCCACCCTCTGCTCATGCCATCGTTTTCCCCTGCCATCGTGGAGCTTCCTCTCAAGCCTGTAAGCCAAAATAAATCTCTTTTTCCCAGAAGCTGCTCTTGGTTGGGTGATTTTTACCAGCAATGCGAACCGGACTGCAACACCATCCCAGGCTGGGAAGCAGTGGAAGGCGTTTCTTCCTATAGACAAGGAGTGCGGGAGGAGTTTAACAATGGAGCCCTGTCTCTGTGGGCCTACCATACTGTTACCTCAAAGACTTCAACTGAGCGAGCACATAGGAACTTAAGACTTTTTCATGGGGTCTCTCCAAGAAGCTTACAAACTAGTATCACTATCTTTGGTTGCTAGAGATTAGACAGGAATTTTGGAGGGGTGGTGGGTCACTTGGGGAAAGGCAGATAGGATTTCTGGGGCTGGAGTATGGTGAGCCTGAGCTGGGCATCCAGGGTGCACAGGAGGAAAGGAGGACCATTGCTACAGAGCTATGAGGGAAGAAGACAGGTGCAGCAGCTGTGGCTTTCAGTGGGTGGGTGAGTCTTTGTAAAAATCAACATAACAAAGCCACCTCTTCACCCTACAAGTATGGTTGTGGGAGTTGTGCAAGAACTTCCAAAAGAAGTGCTTCCCATTCCACAGTCCTCTGGGTACCTCCAACAGGAGAGTAACACCCAGGAGAGTAACACCCACACAGAGAGGTTCAGCTGCAGAGAGTAGCAGGAGAGAGCTCACTGAAGGGGAGACAAATGGCATAGGCACAGCCACAGGACTGGGGAAGTGGAGGCTAGTGCATAGAGAGCAAGGATCCAGGCCCTCACCTCTGCCATCAGGAGCTTGCTGGACAGCCCAAACCAGCCTGGACTGAATCAATGAGCTTTCTCAATCAACCCCTACCATCACAATGCCATGAAAACAGCATTCTCACAGGTCACAGAATATGTAGTTTAAAAATTCAATGAATACATATTTGAAACGAAAAAGGAGGCAAAACAAAAGGCTTCTTCAAATCTGGAAGAATTTAGATTCCAGGACAAACGACAGCCATGAACAGGGTGGTGGTGGGGGGGTACTTGCTATTAAACAGTGCTGCCTTGCTCTGGGAATTAGAGTAGTCTCTTCTCCCCATCCACTTTCAAGACAGCAGTCTGCAAGGAGAACGCCATCCACACAGAGAAGAATAGAAGCTCTACCATGCATTAAAGTTTTCACTCTGTATTTCACCATGCCTCAGCCACTACCCTAAGGCCCAGGCTAATGGTTCTCAAACCTGAAATCTTCTTGCCTGAAGCTCTCTCTTATCAAAGTAGACTGCCTGTGCTCCAATAAGAACTGAGAACACTAGTCACGCCTAATTGACAGATGAGGCTTTGAGAGCCACTGGATTAGCTAAGGCTGATGCATTCCCAACCAGCATTCTTTAGCATTCAATGGAAATTTCAGAGATGATGCCATGAAATCCTTGCTTCTGGCAAAAGTTCCAGCCATTTGCCTATGGGCACCTTACACAGGAAGCTGGCAATGAAATATTCTGAGAAATTCGGTTCATTCAAAACTTGTAATCTACTTGATAAGAATGTCCTTTCTTGACAACTCCATTGCTATGGCACCTTTCCTACCTCCTCCAACAATTCCTGGCCCTTACCTGACCCTACAGCCCCAATTTCTACCCTACGCTGACAGACTCTTTGTCTTTGTAGGAAATACAACTTCCTACAGCAGGAAAACCATAGGAAGGTCAGGAGGTCCCTCTGTTCCTGTCCTAGGAAACTGCATTTCCTTAGCCGAAAAGGAGACAGGCTCCCTCCAGCTAGGTACTGATTTGGTGGCCATGTCACAGGGCTGCAGCTGTGCAGATGAGCTCAGCAGGGAGCCCCACACCCAGGGCCAAAGCTGGGTCAAGGATAAACTCAAAACTTCTCAAGAATAACAGAAGCGTAGACACATTCAGATCCCAATGTTTACATTCTAGTTCTTTGTGAGAATAAATATATATTTCTCATTCAGAGGTAAATGCAGAATTTATATACTCCAACTGGGTGTCCAGTCCTCAGGAATGGCTTTTAAATTCATGCCATATTTAAATATCTAGTCATTATGCGTTAGTGTAGTGCTGGGATTCAAAGCTAAGGCCATGTACATGCTAGGCAAGTGCTCTACCATGGAGCTATATTCCCAGCTCTTCATAATTTTATTTTCCCCTGCCTTGTAAATGTACTTCTAAAATCAGGTTTTTTTGTTTTTGTTTTTGTTTTTCAAGGTAGGGTCTCGGTCTAGCTCAGGCTGACCTGGAATTCACTATGTAGACTCAGGGTGGCCTTGAACGCATGGCAATCCCCCACCTCTGCCTCCTGAGTGCTGGGATTAAAGGCGTGTGCCACCACACCCGGCCTAAAATCAGGTTTTATATGGTGAAAGTAACAAACATTAGGTTCATCCTTCAAGAAACAAGAAATTTCAACAAATTTCTAAAAATTGAAATGGGTTTGAAAACAAGAAAAAAAATTTTCTAGAGCTTAAATATCTATATAAGATCTTTAGGAGTTCAGATATGTCTTAAGTTTGAACAATTAACTTACTTAATTGCTAAAACTAGGATGTGTTTAAATATAAGGTTAAAAGCAGTTTATGTTCCTTTGAAATGCCATTGTTATATAGATTAAGATATATATGCCTGAGGTAAAAAATTTAAAACTAAAAAATAAATATAAAAGTCTACCAATATGGAATGGACTTAACATTTTAAAAGTTGGCCCTAAGCTGGTTAAATGTTGTAAAACCCACATAAACATATGATCAAACATGCAGTATAAAGATGTCCTTGGGTATCCACTTGCTCAAGAGTGACCACTGAAGGATCTAACGACTGGGCAAACATTGAGCACAGTGGCAGATAGCACACAAATTGTTCCAGGTCCTCTCCCACCAGAGAACAACTGGAAGCCAAAGCTGCTTCTCAAAGAACCAGGTCCCTCTTCTTCCTATTTGGGTCTATGTTCCATACTCACATTCAGTGTGCATATCCATTTTCGTGGCCTGCACAGAACAATACTATATCCTAAACACCAAAACAAACCACAGCTAAATGAGTATTTGGTCACCTTCCCATTGAGGTAATAAATTAACCTTTTCCTTAGAAATCTTCATATTGAAGTGCGAAAATAAAGCCATAAAATATTTAGTTACTCACCAGTAGGCTATTTGGTATCATAAGAAATTCTGTGATGAAGACTATCTTTTTTTAAATTTTTAAAAAATTTTTATTAACATTTTCCAAGATTATACAAAAATATCCCATGGTAATTCCCTCCCTCCCCACCCCCGACACTTAAGACTATCTTTAACATAACATTAAGTCAACCAACTTTTATTTTGGGGTGTATGTATATATGTACAGATGTGTGCTCCATTTGGAGCTTGCTTGGACAAGGGCCAGAGGAGAATGCCAGGTGTCCTTCTCTTTTCACTCCTTGAGATCAAGTCTCTCACTGAACATGGACCTGCCATTTTTAGTCAGCATGATTGACCAGTGAGCCCTAGAGATTCTCCAGTCTCTACTTCCCATGGGACTAGGGTTATAGACAAGCATGCTTACATAGGTAGTGGGGTATTGAGTTCAGGCCCTATTGTGTTGCTCAGTAAGTTCTCTTACCCACTTAAACCTAGCCCTTAAATCAGCATTCATGAAAAACCACTGGATGGGAATCCAGTTAAAACCTATAGCTTGGATCTATGTAAAAGAGATTTTTTTTTTTGGAGTTTTGGTTTTAATATTTTGTAAAAGAGGTAGCACCCACTATTTCTTATAAATAATGACATGCTTTTAATCCTAGCCCTTAAGAGGCAAGAAGATAATGCTACATATAGAATTTGAGGCCAGCCTGAACATGAGACCCTGTCTCAAAGAAAAAAGAGATAAGGCTATATTGACATCTCTTCTAAACAAAGAACAGGCTTCATATCAGATGCTCAAATGCAAAAGAAATGCTCAGAAACTAGGTCATACAGCCAAAAACTAGGCCTTTTGAAAAACAGTACACCTAGAAACAAAAGCAGCACCCACCCACACAAACACACAGCACATCTGATCAAGAAGACACTAAAAATTAAAAAAAAATTATCCACCTAAAAATTGCTATCAATAAAACTGGATAAATTTCATGTATGTGTATAATATGACAGGAGGGAGGCTCAAGTTAAAGAAAATGATTGTGTCTGTACTCTCTCCCAGGAGAATGTATAGTCATTATGAATATCAATCCATTTAGAAAAGGTGCTACTAGAGGTCAGCCAATGATCTATTCTTGACCTTTCTGTTGTCTAAAAACAGCTCCACCTGTGACAGATTTAATTTCAACAAGATCTTGCAGTTGTCCTCTTTTACTCACACTTCTATTTCACCTTAGGACCAATCCCTTAGCTTTCCCACTTTATCCAAACCATCTGCTCCCTATGTTTCTAGGACAGTGGTTTCCCATTGGGAATCATTTGCCTCTCATTTGGCAATGTCTGAAGACATTTTTGAATATCAGGGGGATGTGAGTCCAAGGCCAGCCTGGGCTAGAATGAGACTATGCCTCAAACCTCACTTCACTCCAACAAAAGAAAAAAAATTTCCTTTTTCCCCCTTTTGGTTTGTTAATTGTAGCTGTAAAATGAAACCTCAGATTTCTCTTTTTAAACATTTTATTGACAGCTTTCAAAGTGATCATAATCCCTTCCCATTGCCTTCTTTTGTCACCCTTGCACTGAATCCTTTTTTCCTTCCAACAGTCCCTCTTCTATTTTGATGTCATTTTTGTGTTGTTGCTCTCCTCCACCATACATGATGAAAGTTAATGGTCCAGAATTATGGAAATCTTGTGCAGGTAATGAAAGTTCAGTTGTGAGGTCATGAATGAATGGCTACTTCATGTCCAAAAGAAAGCATTTCAAAGCACTCTTCCCCACCTGCTGGGTCTTAAATTCCTTCTGTGCCCCTCCTCCTCTGCAATGCCCCCTGGGCCTTGGAGGGCATGATAAAGATGTCTCACTTAGTGCTGAGCACCCAACAGTCACTTCTCAGCACTCTGAGTTGTGAGACTCCCCAGTAGACAGTTCCATCTTTATTTATTTATTTATTGGTTTTCTGAGGTAGGGTCTCACTCTAGCCAAGGCTGACCTGGAATTAACTATGTAGTCTCAAGGTGGCCTTGAAGTCACAATGATCCTCCTACCTCTGCCTCCCAAATGCTGGGATTAAAGGCATGTGCCACCACACCCAGCTCACAGTTCCATCTTTAAAAATAAGCTTCTTTGACCAAAGGTGTGAGCAGCACTAATCTATGGGCATAAACAAATACTTAGAGGGTAAACTGAAGGGCACAACATATCTATTTAGCCAAATAACAGTAGTACCTTCCTGTGTAGGGGATATGACCTTCCCATCCATAATCTTTTTTAGAAATTATTTTTATTTATTTGCAGGCAGAAGAAGAAGAGAGAGAGACACACACAGAGACAGACAGAGAGAGAGAGAAGAAAGACAGATAGAATGGGTCTGTCAGGGCTGCTAGCTACTGCAAACAATCTCCAGATGCATGTACCACTTTATGCATCGGGCTCAACCACTGAGCCATCTCTCTAGCCCCAGCCATAGTCTTCTGGCTAGGTTTTTAATATTGGACATGAATTCCTTCCTGTTGAACTGGCCTCAACTCCAATCAGTAACAATTGGTTACTCCAATAATTAGTCATGCCACTGCTACTCCAGTGTGCACATCTGGCTTGGCTGGTTGGTTGTATAGTCTGCAGGAACCCTTGCTAGTTAATACTGTTGATGACTTTTGTCCCACAGCAGACTGCATAGCACTTTCTAGCCCTATGACAGACAGCCAGCAAGGAGGACACTTTAGTTCCACCTTGATTTCTTAGTGTCCTGCAACTGAAACGTGGTGACTTCAACAATGAGATCTTTGGCATCTAGTTCTGGTGGGCAACCAGGAGAATTGGCAACAGCCTGTATTGTATTCAGAGTTGTAGGGGCTTTCTTGACCAACAACTCACTAGGAGGTATCACATCCCTGGCACTGGGATTTTTCTGTAACCTATGGCATCTGGAAGTAGCATTATCCATACCCTCTAGGGTACTTCTGTCCAAATTCTATTTAAAATTTACATACACACACACACGTACACAGTCTCAGGGTAGCCTTGAACTCTTGGCGATCCTCCTACCTCTGCCTCCTGAGTGCTGGGATTAAAGGCGTGCGCCACCACACCCGACTGTAAAAATATATTTTTAATTAGCTAACAGAGAAGCAAGTTTCCATATGGCTTTTTCTTTATACTCACTTTTTGACGTAGGGACTCGCTCTAGCCCAGGCTGACCTGAAATTCACTATGTAGTCTCAAACTGGCTTTGAACTCACATTGATCCACCTACCTCTGTCTCCTGAGTGCTGGGATTAAAGGCATGCACCACCATGCCTAGCTCCCATTTGGCTTTATCATAATATCTTTAGTTTTAGTTAACCCTGCTCCCAATTCCCTCCTCTACTCCTCCTGCACTGACTTTTCTTAGACCTGTCCTCTCTCCCTCTGACTTCTCTTTCTCATCACAGCCAACTATTCCTTAAGGACCGTCTTCAGTCTCTTTCCTTTTCATCCTTTCAGTCCATTAAGTCACTGCTCACATCCCTACCATGGTATTCAAGTTCCACAGTGAAATCACTTCCTTGTGAGCAAATCCAGTGGTCATTTCATCCTTTAATTTTGGGACATTAATATAATGACCAAATTCTCTTCAAAGTTCTGTGATCATAACCTTTTCTCTCCATCTTTCTACTTCTTTGGCCTTTCCTTCTCCAGTTTCTTAGACATGATATGTCCTACAGCTATAGTTTCAAATTTTACTCACCTGACTGGGAAGTTCTGCTCTATAGCTTAAGGTCCATGTTCCCAACTCTAAGTTTTCTTACCCCAGGTTTCTCATACAAATAACCAATTTCAAAGCTATGTCACTTTAACCTAAGCATCTTTGATATCAGTTCATTCTCTCCTCAAACTGTATAATAAAGGTCATCATCTCTCATCCAGAATACCTTACTATAGGAAAAATGATAATTAAGTACATATGAATAAAAACCATGAAGCCTCCTCTTATAAACAAAAATGTTACATAAATATGATATGGCATGATTCAAATAAATACAAAATGATTCTACTACTGAATCAAAATAGGCAGATTACTTAACCATCCAATGCTTAAGAGTTCCAACTGTCCGATGAAATCTAAAAGATTTTATCTCTTTTATTTATTTTATGATTTTGTTGTACAGTTCACACCTCCAAATATACACTATACATGTGTAAAATCTGACTGGTGCCAACAGAACAGGCTGATTTGCCTCCTTTGATGTCAAAATATATCAAGCATGTCCTGATTCCAACACCTTCAAAAATTAAACTTTCAATTGCACATGTCAACGAAATAAAATGTACACAAAAGAAAAGCCAAGGAAAATTACAATAAAACTTATCATGGGTACATAATGCCCTTTCAAAATATTTTTTTCAGGAATCAGACACACATAATAATGAGTTAGCAGCAAATGAGTGTCCCACAAACCATTCTAACAGTCATTAACACTATAAACAAAAAGTTCTTTCTCCCCACATAGCTCTCATAAGATAGGAATTATACAATATTGAAAGTAAAGTTCAGCATAGGATATCTGAATGTGGGACCACAAAAAGTTTTAGCATCTGTTTTTCATAGACCAGGCTCTCACAGGAGGGTAAATACTAAGTTATGAGAATGGAGCCCCATGCAGGCATGACCACTCCAGTCAGATGAGGCACCTGCTACTCTTGTGGAAGTTTGGCTTCAATTGTTCTTCCATTGTCTACTCAGTATTTTTCAGTTAAAGACAGCACAACAGAGAGAGTGCAAGAGGAGTGTGGCATTACAAAGTTGACACTGACTAAGTAAATCTAGGAACCAGTGAGGTCTGGAGTCCATGTTCAAATCCCAATTTCACCACTTAACCAGCCTTTATTTTAGCAATTTAATTTTCCTATGTTCAGTTTCTTCATCTGTAAAATGGGAACAAAAATAGTACATGCTTCATTGGTGAAGTGCCTAGAATAATGCACTTTAAATGCTGAACCATCTCTCCAGCCCTCATACTAGCATTTTTAAAGGCAATATTTATCATTATGCAACTATACTAACATAAGTACAAGGGTTTCCATGTTCTAGACAATAATTTGAAATACTGTGATAGCCTCCAAATTTAAACAGAAATTAAAAGTCCATTACTGTGGTACATAAAACAGCAACACTTTAAATCTCAAGAAAAATGCTTATTGCATACAAGACACAATGAAAGTGAGTTTACTGAATTAATATTTTGCAAAATAGCATAGGATGAAGGACCCCAATTAGGCTAATTTGATTATTTGGTAAAATGATAATTACCATGTATCAAATATTATCCAAAGAATAATAATTTTTCAAGAATTAGGTTGTCATTTTCAAAGACCTAAAACTAAGGCCAAGCAAATAATAATACTAGCAAGCACATACTTGGTCTTTTCAGTATATCTGGCACTGTAAGCTTTTTAGAAGTTTTTATATACATTAACCCATACGCCTCTCAAAATGATCATCTAAGCATTCTTTCTTTTTAATTGTATTTTTTAATTTTAATTTATTTATTTGAGAGAGAGAGAGAATGGGCACATCAGAGCCTCCACCCACTGCAAACGAACTCTAGATGCATGTGCTACCTTGTGCATCTGGCTTACTTGGACTGGGTAATCAAGCCTCCAACCAGGGTCCTTAGGCTTCACAGACAAGCACTTAATCGCTAAGCCATCTCTCCAGCCCTTTAATTGTATTTTTATTTATTTATTTATTTTCAAGCAGAGAGAGAGAAAGAATGGGCATGATAGGGCTTCTAATTTCTCCAAAATTTTAAAAATTATTGTTTCACATGTGTATGTGTGGTGTGTATATGTGATTTTATTATGTGGTCTCATATGCTCATGTGTGTGTGCACACACATGTAAGGACCACAGGTCAACATCAAGTACCTTCCTCACATGCTTTCCACCTTATTTTTTAAGACAGTCTTTCTCACTGCACTTGTAACTCATGGACTTAGCTAAACTAGCTAGTCAAGCCAGCTCTAGATATCTTCCTGCCTCTTCCTCCCTTGCACTAGGATTACAGGCACATATACCTCCACACCCAGCTTTGACATGGGTGTTCAGGATCTGAACTCAAGTTCTCATACTTGTGGGGTAAACACTTTACTAACTCCTAACCCTCTTTACAGATGTTTTCAACTCCAGGAATCTGAGAATTTATGAAAAGATAATTCCAAGTGCCCTATCATATGGACACGTGAGTGAACAAACTCATGGAATTATGTAATATTTGTTCTGAAAATCCTAGAACTTGATCCCTAATAGTAGTTATTTTACAAAACAAGAAAAATACAGGATTTGAAGTCATACGTAGCCCTGAATTTAAATTGTGAATTTGTCATTTGCTAAGTCAATTTCATTTAATAGCCTCAGTTATTTTCTCTGTAAAATGGGGGTAAAAGTCACAACTCACAATGCTATTATGTGAATTAAGGAGATAATTATATATAAAGTGTTGAGCACAGTTCCTGGGAAACAAGTCAACAATGAGTAACTAAAATTATTCCCTTGTTTATTCTACTTTGTAGCCCCAAATACTGAAACACTCTAATTTTTACTAACTAGCAAAATATCTGATAAGTTTCTCAGAATTATATGAAGTACAACATATGCTTCAAAAATAGAAGGCTTTGGGCTGAGGACATGGTTCAGTAGATAAAGAGCGTGCATGAGTTCCTGAGTTCCAAACCCCAGAACCCAACTAAAAGCCAAACACCCTAGTGTTTCTGAGTGGCCGGAGGCAGAAACAGGAGAATCCCCACTAGGAAGCCAGCCTCGGCAACGCGGGGGTGAACAGACTCTGCCTCAAATAAGGTGGAAGGACACGGACGGACGGACGGACACACACACACACACACACACACACACACACACGGAATGTGTTAATTGTTCATGAAAACAAGATAAAACCATGAAAGAGATCAAAAATTGAATCTTATCTATCCAGCACCGATTCTGGTTGGTTCTATAATAAAAAAACATCATCCCTTTATCGGCAATATTGCCTTTGTTACAAGTGTTACTTTTAAAGAGAGGGAGAAATGTAAGCATTCGTGGCGGGTTCCGTTACCCACTTATTTCGAGGGCTACCTTTCTACTGAAAACTGTCATGATCGCTTTAAAAACCAAAAAGGAATCCAAGGGCGAAGGGTATCTTAACGACGTACTATTTACTGTTTAGAGTTGCCTGGATGCCATGTGCATCGCTATCACAAAGATGTTCTCATTACTGCGCCGCCGCCAGACCCCCAGACCCGGCAAATAGTGCGTTGAAGAGCAAAACTCCACAGTGACGTGTGTGCGCGGGGGCGGGGGTGTTCCGCGGGCACCTCCACGCTCAAAACTTGGTGCTCGAGTGAGCATGCTTGGGGACCGAGGACTGACGGGTGCCCCTGCAAGTGGACCCGAGCTTCAACGAGACCGGCGCCGACCCCTGCGGCGCGGGAGCCCAGGGACTGGTGAGGAGGGCCTGCAGGGAAACGCAGCGGGCACCGGAGCCGAGCCCGAGCGCCCGGCGCCCCCGCCGCGCGCAGGCCGAGCCCCCCGCAGGCTCCCGCGGGCTTCCGCCGCCCTCAGGACCGGAAGTGCGTCCCCGGCGCCCGAGGGAGGAAGGCAGGGACCCGAGGGCGAGCGCGCGGGTTACCTGTCTCGGCCGCCTGCCCCGGGGGCTCCACTTCGGCGGGCTCCGGGTTACTACGGGCTACCCGGGCACGCGCCGACGACGTCATCCACGCGCGCCCAGGGCCGCAGTCCGCCCGGCGCGCCTTGGGGAGAAGTGGGCGGGGCCGCAGAGGGGACGTCTGCGCAAGCGCTGAGCCGCTCGGGCGCTGTCAGGTTTGGCGTGCGATGCGATGTCACGTTGCCATGGTGCCCAGTGCCCCCGCGTTGCAACATCTCGTGCAAAATTAAGAACAAAAGAAATAAGTCATTGAAATACAAATGTGCACTTTTTGTTCCTTAGCTTAGGGCGTCGCTGGTGTACGCGCTTGGGGTTCATGTGCTCACTCATTCCATTGCAGTTTGTTAAGGTCGTAACATGTGCAGGATGAACGCTGTCACAGAATCCCAACGTACATCGGTGAGCAAGACAGGTGTTGTGCACACCTTCATGGAAATTATTTTCTCGTTGACAATGCGAACCTTGAACAACTACTCAAATAGGCTTGTATATGCACCTTGTTAAGAGAAAGGTGTGTTGTCCTTGAGGGTGTAGGATTGGTAGCACACGAAGGCGCTCAGCTACGCACAGGGGTCCTAACCTGTAGAGCTTTCTAGGCCGTTGTAAGGAGCGTGGGTTTTATCTCAGGTGCAGAGGAAGTCAGTGATGAGAGTAACAGAATCAAGTTTTATAAGACCACCTGCTGGCTGCTGTTTATATGATGAACTGCTGGGATCTAGAAAGGATACAGAAATAAGAGCTCAAGTAAGATACAGTGGGTACCTTTAAGAAATAACTGGCAGGTTGATGTGACAGGCACGGCAAGGAATTAGATATGGATGACAAAGGATGATGCCAAAGGTGACACCTAAGTTTGGATAGCCAAAGTTTCTGGATAATGCAATGAAAACAAGATGTGTTTCTTCTTTTAACCCTGTTTCCTGTGTGTGTGTGTGTGTGTGTGTGTGTGTGTGTGTGTGTGTGTGTGTGTATGCGTGTGCGCGTGTGCAGATACCCCCACTCCATGAGCACACATGGAGAACTTCAGGCATCCTTCTCTATTGCTCTTCCTCCTATTTCCTTCAGACAGGGTTTCTCACTGATGCCAGAGCATGCATTATTTTTCACTTAGACAGGCTGGCCAGCAAGCCTCACCATCCTCCTGTCTCTGCTTCAGTGCTGGAGTGACAGGCAATGCCTGGCTTTTTATGTGGATGTCAAGCATCAAACTAAGGCTCTCATGCTTGTACAGCAAGCACTCTTGCCCAAAGAGCCATCTTCCCAGCCCTAATTCTTTTTCCTTCATATTACCAAGCTCTTGAGGCACTCCTCATACCTCTCTTACCATCTCCTTCCAATTTTTATCAAGGATTTCCCCCATCGCTCCCTTTCCTTAGGTCTTCCCCCTTCCCTTGCTCTTCTTATGTCACATTGAAGTCTCTAGCAGCAGTGCAGCCATCTGACTGTAGTGGAACACATGTGTAGAGACTCAACAAGAGGTGCTCTTGCTCTGTATTTAGTTCTAGATAATTTTTGTCAGAAAAGCATGATGGCCTAGTGATATCGGGTCCTGTCTTTTTTTTAAGGTAGGCTCTCACTCTAGCCCAGGCTGGCCTCAGACTCATGGAGATCCTCTTACCACAGCCTCTCAAGTGTTGTGATTAAAGGTATGTGTCACCACATTTGGATCCTGTCATTTTTAAAGAGAAATGAACATAAAGATATTTGCATGATCAGGAGGCAGAGGTAGGAGGATCACCATGAGTTTGAGGCCACCCTGAAACTCCATAGTGAATTCCAAGTCAGCCTGTGCTAGAGTGTGAGACCCTACCTCAAAAACCAAAAAAATAAAAGGATATTTTCATGAGATCTCCCAAAATTTGAACATTGGCCATGTGGTAGTTTGAATGTATGGTCCCATAGACTCAGATGCTTTATTAAAACTGAGCTTGCGGGCTGGAGAGATGGCGTAGTGGTTAAGCGCTTGCCTGTGAAGCCTAAGGACCCCGGTTCGAGGCTCAGTTCCCCAGGTCCCACGTTAGCCAGATGCACAAGGGGGCGCACGCGTCTGGAGTTCGTTTGCAGAGGCTGGAAGCCCTGGCGCGCCCATTCTCTCTCTCCCTCTATCTGTCTTTCTCTCTGTGTCTGTCGCTCTCAAATAAATAAAAAATTAAAAAACAAAAATGAGCTTGCAACCTGAGCCTCTAGTAGGTAGATCCCTGATACCCTAATGGGGTATGTAACTGGGGGCAGATTTGAGTTCAGCCCCACTACATGTGTAAAGAGCAAATTTGAGCTCTGGCAGTTTTTGTGGTGCTGGCTGTTGGTGGTATCTGTCTGCTTGGTTATATGGAAATAAACCAGCTTCTTCCACCATTGATAGTGTTCTAGAATTTGAAAGCTGGAAATAAACCCTTTCCTCCTATATGAAGCTTTTGTTCCAGCAATAAGAAACTGACTCCTAACTCAAATTTTGTTAAACTATTTTTGTAGGCCAAACAGAACACATTTTCTGGCCTGATAAATCTTGCAGGCTATAGCTCTGCTTCCTTGGTGGATACTTCCCAATGTGGCAACTTTGTTTCCTGTGACTATCATCTGGAAGCTGACAACTTTCAAGACTGCCACTCCACCCAAACCATTTAAGTGCTTTCTTAGTTAAACAACCCAATTCCACTCAGCTGTACATCTGGCATTTGAAAAGATAAATTTGTCCTCTACCTTCATGTCATCTATTCTTTCTCAGTCCATTGCATTAATATTCTGTGATCATATCTGAAATCCAAGAAATTTTCCTCTCCTTTATTCCTTGGTTCTGATCAGTATTTGTTACATTATCACATCTACCTAATAACTCTTTCCTTATTAGCCCTATCAGGCCATAACACTTGTGGGCAAGTCAAGTGATCTCTCTGCACTCCACCCTCACTTGTTAATTGGGAAGATTAGACCAGATGGTCCTCAAATGTGTTCCACTGGTAATCGTAGTGGTTTGATTCAAGCATCCCCCATAAACTCATGTGTTCTGAATGCTTGATCCCCAGCTAATGTCAATTTGAAATTGAATCCTTACCTTAGGAGTTGTGTTGTTGGGGGCAGACTTCCCCTTGCCAGTGTTTGGCACATTCTCCTGCTGCTGTTGTCCACTTGATGTTGGTCAGGAAGAGATGTCCAGGCTCTATTCATGCCACATTTCACCCTGTCATCATGGAGCCTCCTCTCAAGTCTATAAGCCAAAATAACCCTTTCCTCACACAAGCTGTGTTTGGCCAGGTGCTTTGTGTCAGCAAAAAAAAAAAGAAGATAATTGCAACAATAACAGTCTGCGTTATTAAACCACCAAATATAAAAGAATACTGGCCTAGAATTGGGGAGGGCTTTATAGTTTCATTTTGGGGCCTGGTTGTTATAAATGCCAGGGGTATTGTGACAGGCTAGTGAGCAAGAGTAGACTTTATAGAAATAATCACACATCAAAATAAAAGAGAGACTGATTGAGAGGGGGAGGTATGATATGGAGAGTGGAGTTTCAAAGGGAAAAGTGGGGAGAGGGAGAGAATTACCAGGGGATATTGCTTAAAATCATGGAAGTTGTCAATAAAAAATAAATTAAGGGCTGAAGAGATGGCTTAGCGGTTAAGCGCTTGCCTGTGAAGCCTAAGGACCCCGGTTCGAAGCTTGATTCCCCAGGACCTACGTTAGCCAGATGCACAAGGGGGCGCACGCATCTGGAGTTTGTTTGCAGAGGCTGGAAGCCCTGGCGCACCCATTCTCTCTCTATCTGTCTCTCTTTCCCTCTCTCTCTGTCACTCTCAAATATGTAAATAAAAATGAACAAAAAATATTAAAAAATAAATTAATTTAAAAAAATGAAATTATCACTAGTTTTAACTGACCTATTTATTAGAGAATAAAAACTGACTGAAAAGTGACTGCTGATTGGCCATTGAAAACTTAAGAAAAATAAACAAATGAATCATTTATTGAAAATTGATGGAAAAATCTAATCTTCTTGACAATATATTGATTTATAAAGTTCAAGTAGAAGAAATCATGTTGGTTAATTAAACACAAAAATCAGCTCCTAACATCAGATGTTCTAATGCCTATCATTTGCCATGAAGAGAAAGAATAATACTGAATTATTATTTCAGTATAAAATTTTCATGCAAAAGAGCTGGAACTGATTCAAGAGAAAATAATAAAGTAGAAAAATAAGAAGGATTGTAACTGCAGTATAAAACTGATTGTGACATTAAATTGGCACAATAAAATTTGCTATAGAAAATACTTAATTTGATTAAAATCATTATATAATCCTGGTTTAAGTTTTTACATTCATATATACTAAATTAATACCTCACATACTCAAAGGAACATGAATCATCCTTTTGTATTCATTCAAAGAGCCCTGAAAGTCTTTAGACTTTCTGTTCTAAGCCCAATTTATGACTTCTTGTCCATGCCACAGCAGAGGTATTTTCCTGAAGTCTAATATAATTGGCACTGTGATAGTTAAGGTGTTGTCAACTTGATCTGTTTAGTAATACACAGAAATCCCTTTCTGGTGGGTCTTGGAGGTTGCTTCCAGGAAGGATCAACTAAAGGAGGAAGTCCTTCCCCCAGAGTGAGACCTTCCCCCAGAGTGGGCGGCCCCACTCAGAGGGGGACTCGATATAAGGAAGCTCTGGGTAAAAAGAGTCCCTTCCTCCCTTCCACAGGGTGTCACGTTGGCCCATTATATCGATGACATAATGTTAATTGGATCAAATGAGCAGGAGGTGGCAACCACTCTGGAGTTGCTGGTACAGCACATGCGCATCAGGGGATGGGAAATAAATCCATCCAAAATTCAAGGACCTTCCACCTCAGTGAAGTTTCTAGGAGTTCAGTGGTATGGGGCATGCAGGGATATTCCTTCTAAGGTGAAGGACAAGTTGTTGCATTTGGCCCCTCCTATCACTAAGAAAGAAGCACAGTGTCTAGTGGGCCTATTTGGATTTTGGAGACAGCACATTCCTCACTTGGGTATCTTACTTTGTCCCATATACCAAGTGACTCAGAAAGCCACTAGTTTTCAGTGGGGCCCAGAAAAAGAGAAGGCTCTTCAACAGGTCCAGGCTGCTGTGCAGGTTGCTCTGCCTCTTGGGCCATATGATCCAGCAGATCCGATGGTACTTGAGGTTTCAGTGGCAGACAAGGATGCTGTTTGGAGCCTTTGGTGAATCACAGCAGAGGCCCTTGGGATTGTGGAACAAAGCCCTGCCATCTTCTGCAGACAATTATTCTCCATTTGAGAGACAGCTCTTGGCCTGCTATTGGGCCTTAGTGGAAACTGAACATTTGACGACAGGCCATCAAGTTAGTATGTGACCTGAGCTGCCAATTATGAGCTGGGTGTTATCTGACCCACCAGGCCATAAAGTTGGACATGCACAGCAGCAGTCCATCATCAAATGGAAGTGGTATATACATGATCGTGCTTGAGCAGGCCCTGAAGGTACAAGTAAGTTACATGAGGAAGATGCCCAAATGCCTATGGTTGCTACTCCTGTTGCAATGCCTTCTGTCCCCAAGCATGCACCTATGGCATCATGGGGTGTGCCCTATGATCAACTGACTGAGAAGGAGAGGTCTAGGGCATGGTTTACAGATGGTTCAGCACATTATACAGGCACCTCCCAGAAGTGGACAGCTGCAGCATTACAGCCCTTTACTGGGACAACTCTGAAGGACTGTGGTGAAGGGAAGTCTTCCCAATGGGCAGAACTTTGGGCAGTGCATATGGCTGTGCACTTTGCTTGGAAGGAAAAATGGCCAGATGTGCGGTTATACACTGACTCATGGGCTGTGGCCAATGGTTTGGCTCAATGGTCTGGGACTCGGAAGGAGCACAATTGGAAAACTGGTGAGAAGGACACTTGAGGAAGGTGTATGTGGATAGAACTCTCTTAATGGGCAAAGGAGATACTTGTGTCCCATGTTAATGCTCATCAGAAGGTGACCTCATTGGAGGATGACCTTAATCAAGTAGATAAGCTGACCCATTCTGTGGATAGTGGTCAACCTTTTTCCTCAGCCACCCGTCATTGCCCAATGGGCCCACAAACAAAGTGGCCATGGTGGCAGAGATGCAAGCTATGCATGGGCCCAACAACATGGACTTCCACTAACTAAGGCTAACCTTGCTACACTTACTGCTGAGTACCAAATTTGCCAGCAGCAGAGACCAACTCTGACCCCCGATATGGTAGTATTCCTCGGGGTGACCAGCCAGCAACCTGGTGGCAGGTTGACTACATTGAACCTCTTCCATCATGGAAAGGGCAACATTTTGTCCTTACTGGAATAGACACTTATTCTGGGTATGCATTTGCCTTTCCTGCATGCAGTGCTTCTGCCAAAACTACCATCTGTGGGCTTACAGAATGCCTTATTCACCGTCATGGCATTCCACACAGCATTGTTTCTGACCAAGGAACTCACTTCACTGCCAAGGAAGTACAGCAGTGGGCTCATGATCACGGAATTCACTGGTCTTACCATGTGCCCCACCACCCTGAAGCAGCTGGCTTGATAGAATGATGGTATGGCCTTTTGCACAAACAGCCACAGCGCCAACTAGGCGGCAATAGCTTGGAGGGCTGGAGGAGTGTCCTCCAGCAGGCTGTATATGCTCTAGATCAGCGTCCTATATATGGTACTGTTTCTCCTATAGCCCAGATTCATGGGTCCAGGAATCAAGGGGTGGAAATGGGAATGGTTCCACTTACCATCACCCCCAAGTGACCCATTAGCTAAGTTTTTGCTTCCTGTTCCCGCAACCTTACACTCTGCTGGTCTATAAGTCTTGGTCCCAGAGTGGGAAGTGCTTTTGCCAGGAGACACAAAGAACATTCCATTGAACTGGAAGCTAAGACATCCCCCTGGTCACTTTGGGCTCCTAATGCCCTTGAGTGAACAGGCTGAGAAAGGAGTTACAGTGATAGCAGGGGTGATTGATCCAGATTACCAGGGGGAAATTGGACTGCTCCTCCACAATGGAGGTAAGGAAGAGTATGCCTGGAGTGCAGGAGAGCCTTTAGGATGTCTCTTAGTGTTACCATGTCCTGTTGTCAAGGTTAATGGACAACTGCAACAACCCAATAGAGGTAGTGTGATAAATGGCCCAGATCCTTCAGGAATGAAGGTATGGGTTACCCCTCCAGGTAAAGAACTAAGACCTGCTGAGATGCTTGCTAAAGGTGGAGGAAATACAGAATGGGTAGTAGAAGAAGGCAGTTACAAATACCAGCTAAGGACATGTGACCAGTTACAAAACCAAGGACTGTAATTGCAATTTTTCTGTCCTACCTTGATACGGAGTGTATGTACATATCTAAACAATATTAAGATTATATCATTAGCTAACTGTTGAATTTATATTAGACCTGTTATATTAGAGACTAAACTTTGTGTTGGGGGAAGATTTTGTGGTTCCAGTTGTAAGTGGGATAGTTATGCCATGTTAGGCAGAATTATGAGCTTGTTACTGTTTTCATTTGGAAATTAAGTATGATGTAAGGAGATATGATTTGGTGCCAACTTGACAAGGGGTGGACTTGTAATAGTTAAGGTGTTGTCAACTTGATCTGTTTAGTAATACACAGAAATCCCTTTCTGGTGGGTCTCAGAGGTTGCTTCCAGGAAGGATTAACTAGAGGAGGAAGTCCTTCCCCTAGAGTGAGACTTTCCCCCAGAGTGGGCAGCCCTGCTCAGAAAGGGACTTGATATAAGGAAGCTCTGGGTAAAAAGAGCCCTTTCCTCCCTTCCTTCCTGCCACTTGGCTGCTGGAGCTGCTCGCTACCTTCCAGCCTTCCAGTGTGGATTGAAGACCAGTGTGGACTGAACCAGCATCAACTGAAGACCCACGTGGCTTGAAACCCAGTGGCTCCTCAGAAGCCTCCAGGCTTTCTGGCACCATATGCAGTGCTGATTCATGACTGCTGAGGCATCTGGCCACATGGACTGAGCAGCTACCAGGTTTTGTGATTCTTGGGCCTGCAACTGCTATTGGACTACTGTAAGCTAATTCAATAAATTCCCTTTTTAAAATAATTCATTCTAGCAGTTCTGTTCCTCTAGAGAACCCTGATTAATACAGGCACAGTATACATAACTGACATACACTGGTTTGGGGTATGATTTTTATAACTGTTTTTTCTCTATTCTGTCAGTTCCATTAAATCTACTCATATTGCCCCCAAGATTTAGCATATCAGATTCAATGTTAACGGAATTTCTGATGTCTCTCATGTGGACAAAATCCATAGTTATAGTCCTAGCTGTCCTTAGAGCTGAGGGTGCCCACATGACACAGTCTGGCCAATGAGCTGGTAGGAGAAGTCTGCTAAAGGATTGTTGGAACAGTTTCCTTTTGACAAAAACATAAATACAGCTGACAGGACTTTGTTTCCTAGTGTGATACTGTGCCTATCTTGATTGTAACACTAGAATGAGGGAAAGGGTGCTTAGACCTCCCAGTGGCCTAGCGGCCACCTTGAGGCCATAGGTGGTAAGCAGGAGAGTGAAAAATCAATAGTCAGAAAGGCACTTGCTTGCAAAGCCTGATGACCTGGGTTCAGTTCCCCAGTGTGGTGGTTTGATTCAGGTGTCCTCCATAAACTTAAGTGTTCTTAATGCTAGGTTCCCAGCTGATGGAGATTTGGGCATTAATGCCTCCAGGAGGCAGTGTCTTGTTGGGGGTGGGCTTATGGGTGTTATAGCCAGTTTCCCCTTGCCAGTGTTTGGCACACTGTTCTATTGCTGTTGTCCACCTGATGTTGGCCAGGGGGTGACGTTCACCCTCTGCTAATGCCATTGTTTTTCCTGCCATCATGGAGCTTCCCCCTAAAGCCTGTAAGTGAAAGTAAACCTCTTTTTCCCGCAAAGTTGCTCTTGGTCGGGTGATTTCTACCAGCAATGCGAACCTGACTACAACAATAATTTTAGTACCGAGGAGTGGTGTCATTTGCTGCAAGACACCTGACTGTGTGGCTTTGGCCTTTTGGAGCTGATTTTCAAGAGGAATGTAGAAGGATTTGTAAACTTGGTCTAAGAAATGTCTTGCAATGCTATAAGTATAGCTTGTTGGACTATTCTGGTCAGAGTTGAAAGACCTAAATGCAGTAAGAACTAAGGACTGTGAGGTTTGGCTTATGAGGGTGAGAAAGAACTTTGCCTCGACTGGGTTAGAAGCAGTTTTGTGTGAGAGGCTTGCTATTATACCCATGTCCTAAGAAGTTGTGAAGAGTTGCATTGCATAGAAATGGACTGGTATGTACAGAGGGATATGGCACAGAATGAAATCTTTGGGCTGAAGCTTCTGCCCGTTCAGCTGCAATTATATGAGAGATTACAACCTTTGCAATTGGTCAGCTGACCTGCACTGGGGCAACTGGAAGAATGTAGACTCTTTTGAAGGAACCTGAGTGCTCAAGGAGTGTCCAGTTCTTCAAAGTCTGCTTTATTCCTCCCTGGATTAACAAATTGGCACCCTACCTGGTATTTGCAATGCAGCCTTGTGTGTTTTTGAAATGGCCATGGGCAGTGTGAAGCGGGTTTGCTGGATGCCTGCATGGAGACCCAATGGAGCTGTGAGGATGAATTGTGGGTTGCAGTGGAGACCCAGTGGAGATGCCGGGACCACGAGATGACAGCTAAGGAAAGCTGCAGGCCCCAGATGAAGTTTTCCAGGACTGTGAGTAGCCTAGCTGGAGGGGCAGAACTGGAACTCCAGAGATTTGTTCCTGATTAGAATTACCAGAGTTTGGAGATTTACCACTGACCAGAGTTGTTGGACTGGGTCTACAGAGTTTGATATTTGCCCTGATTGTTTTAAATCTTGTATTGGGTGAATATTTCTTTGTTATGCCCAATATGCAGTATGAATGTTTATTTGGTGCCATTATGGGTTTGGAGGGGATTTTTTGGTATTATGGCTCAATTAAAAGACCTTGGATTGTGGGGATGTTTGAACATTATTAGGATTGATAAGAAAATATGGGGACTTTTTAAGTTGGACTGAATGCATTGCATTTTATATCATGTCTACATATCAATTTATGGGGGCCAAGGGTAGGATATGATGGTTTGATTCAGGTGTCCCCCATAAACTTAGGTGTTCTGAATGCTAGGTTCCCAGCTGATGGAGACTTGGGAATTAACAACTCCTGCATGCAGGGTATTGTTGGAGGCAGGCTTAGGGGTGTTGTAGCCAGTTTCCCATGCCAGTGTTTGTCACACTCTCCTGTTGCTATTGTCCCCCTTCTGTTGGCCAGGGGGTGATGTCCACCCCCTGCTCATGCCATCATTTTCCCTGCCATAATGGAGCTTCCCCCAGAAGCTTATAAGCCAAAATAAACCTCTTTTTCCCCAAAAGCTGCTCTTGGTTGGTTGATTTCTACCAGCAATGAGGACCTGACTGCAACACCTAGTATGCACATAAAGCCAGACACACAAAGTAGCATGCATCTGAAGTTAGTTTACAGCAGCCAGAGGCCCCGGATCACCCACTCTCTCCCCACCTCTCTCTGTGTGTAATAAATATTCTTTTGTTATTGTTTTTTTTTTTTTTTTTGAGGTAAGGTCTCACTTTAGCCCAGGCTGACCTGGAATTAACTATGTAATCTCAGGGTAACCTCTAACTCACAGCAATCCTCCTACCTCTGCCTCCCAAGTGCTAGGATTAAAGGCATGCACCACCACACCTGGCATAAATAAATATCTTTAAAATCAACAGTTGCAGAAAGAAAGATGGTTCAGTAGTTAAAGGTGCTTCCTTGCATCCTGAATTCAACTCCCCAAGGCTCCACAAACTTCCTGAACACCACCAACAACTGTGGATTAAGTACTCAAACAGAAAAGTGTACATGGAACATTTTACATTCAAACCACCACAATGTGCATGAATGAATGTGTGTTCATACAATGAATTCATACAATGAATGTGTCTGTGCACACATGGATGCACATACATGCAGAAGTCAGAAGTCATCATTAGGTGACTTTCTTGATCACTCTTCACCTTACTATTAAGACAGGAGCTCTGACTGAACCTAGAGCTCACCAATTCAACTAGTCTAGCTATCCAGCTTGTCCCAGGGATTCTTCTGTCTTCACTTACCAAGTCCTCGGAATTCAGGCACATGCCACCTTGCTCAGCCTTTGTGTGGGTCCTGAACTCAGGTCCTCATGCTTGTGCTGCATGTGCATTTTTTTTTTTTTAGTTATGGACATACTTAGTATGTAAACAGCTCATGTTGGTACCGTCCTTTCCCTCATCCCTGCCCCTTTTCCAAAGGGGTCCTCCTCATTGGGGATGCAGGTCATCCCCATGGGGATTGTGGGTCATGCCTTGTGGGGGCAGCCATCAGTTATGGGGTAGAAGCAATGTCTCTGTGCATAATGTCCCAACTTGTGGCTCTAACAATATTTCTGCCCCCTCTTCCACAAAAGTCCATAAGCCATGTTGGGTGTGTTTTAAGTCTACTTTAGTAATAGGCTCTTAGGAGCTTCTGGATCTCTGCTTTGGTAGGTGTTGAGTATCTTCAGTGTCTACCTCCTTCACCCTTGTGCTGATATCAGGTTCACCAAGAAAGCAGCACTCTTGTTCATTTCACCAGTTACTCTGTGGCTTCATCTGGGGCCAGGACGAAGTGCACTGGGTCATTTATCTCCTCAGGTCCTGCTCCTGTCTGAAAAAGAGAAGCAGATTCTCCAATGGAGAATGAAGTCAACACTGGTTAACTGGGATAACCATTATTAATTTAGAGAGAATTTAATGAGTGCAGACCTTCTTATAGCCCAAGATTAGTGGGAGCTTAATATTGGAAAGCAAAATCATTATCTGGATATGATTCTGACTTGTTTCCCAGTTCCAGATATAGGTTCCTTTCCACTGAGCAGAGCTGTTAGCCAATCCAAGAGCAGTTTGGTTACCCACCATAGCTGTGTTTAACTATTCCTAACATGTAAAATATAATCACACAGACTTGAAGCTCTCCACAGAATTTCCTAAGAATAAGAAAATTAGGACTGAGAAGATGTCTTAGACAGTGAAGTGCCTACTTCACAAGCATGAAGACCTGGGTTTGGATCCCCAGCACCCACATAAAAGTCAGGTATTGCAGCAGGGACCTGCAATCCCAGCTCTGAGGATATAGAGACAGGAGGATCCCTGGAACTTCCTTAGTAGATAATTTAGCTTAATCAGTGAGATTCAGCTAAAGTAAGAGACCCTACTCCAAAATAAGCCAGAGGGCTTTAACATGGCTTAGCAAATAAGGTGTTTGCCACCAGCATAAGGTCCACCTGAGTTTAATGCCCCAGAACCCACAAACAGCTGGGTATGGGCACACATATCTGTAACCCCAGTCCAGTTGGGAGCATAGATGGGGAATTGTTGGGGCTCATGAAAACCACAGCACCATGTTCAAAGAAACTCTGTCACAAAGAAATATACAGATGAACAAGAGATGAAAGCTACTGAAAATTCTCTGGCCTTCATGCATGTGAGCATATTTGCACAGACATATACATACACCATACACACACGCACACACATCCTACACACAGACAAAATAAGGTGGACAGTGATTGATAAAGACACCTGATGCCGATATCTGGCCTCCATGTGCATGTACATGCATGCACACCACCACACACATGAACATATACACCATACATACAAACACACAACAACAAAAAGAATAACAAAATTAGTATAGAACTGGTCTGCTATGCTTTGACCCATTGAATGTCACTATAGTCCACTCATACATCACACCAAAGGGAGGGAATATGAGTATGTTAGGTTAGGTTTGCATGTCTTTGTCTCTACAGATGAGAATTATGGCAAAAGTATCTCTAAATTTCACTGTGACCTGATGAGAGGGACAGGGGGATGAGAGTGTCAAAATGTAAATGTAGTGTTTGAAATATTTGCTAGATTTTGGTAAAAATTCCTATTAGAAAAGGAGAAGTAGAAAATGAAAGATGAATGTGATGATAGGTTATAATTATGAGCTACAAATCATTTCACTGGCTGGGTCCATAGGGGTCAGAGAGATTACCATAGATTTCATATATATTCCTATTTTAGTGTGGGCTCCAGATCCTCTGGCCATTATTCAGCACTATGTGAGAAATCTCTCTCATACCCTCCAATTTCAAAGACCATTGCAGAATAGGTGGTAGAAAGCATGTAAGAGCCAAAAGAAGCGGGGAGTGCTTGGCAATACCTGTAGAACAGGTAAGATACTAATGACTAATGTCAAAAACAAACATGGGGGAGAATTTGGCTGGAAGAGACAGCATCATTTCCAAGGATACAGTGGTGGTTTGATTCAGGTGTCCCCATAAGCTTAGGCGTTCTGAATGCTAGGTTCCCAGCTGATAGAGATTTGGCAATCAAAGCCTCCTAGAGGCAGTTTATTGTTGGGGTGGGTTTATGGGTCTTATAACCAGTTTCCCCTAGCAAGTGTTTGGCACACTCTCCTGTTCCTGTTGTTCACAGGGAGTGATGGCCAACCTCTGCTCATGCCATCGTTTTCCCCTGCCATTGTGGAGCTTCCCCTCGAGTCTGTAAGCCAAGATAAACCTTTTTTTCCCAAAGCTGCTCTTGGTCAGGTGATTTCTGCCAGCAATGCAAACCTGACTGCAACAGATACTGAAACTGAAAATTATGTTAAATGATGCTTTTTAAAAGCCTTTATTGACAACTTCCATAAACATAGACACTATACCAGGATCATAATCTCCTCCTACAACCTTCCCCCTTTCCTCTCCCAAATCTCCCTTCTTCTTTCCAGTTAGTCTCTTTTATATTTTGGTGTTATCATTTTTTCCTCCTATTATTCAGATTTTGTGTAAGTAGTGTCAGCCATTGTGAGTTCACGAATACCAGGTCCATTTTGTGACTAGCAGACATACTATGTGTTCTCTATTGAATTGTAAGCCCTAAAACCTCTGTTACAGTGTGATCAATTGTTAATCTTTTAATAGCTTTCTGTACCTGAGGGGGTTAATTTGGTTCCTTCCTAGTCTTTAGGATAGCCTTTCCATCATAAATAATTGTTCTTGGAACTTTCTGTCCTGCCTAGATGTGCTTGCTGTTCTTGAAACCAAGGTGACTAAAGGTTTGACAAAGCAAATCTATGTGCCTTTAGTCTTGAAGGGGTGTGAGAGAAGCTATGTATCTAGATACAATCAGCTTCTAGATAGACAGTTCTTGAGTATGTATGTATATGGATACATGTGTGTGCATGCTATATTCACATGTGTATGTATACTGTGTGTGTGTGCATGAACATGTGCACATGCAATGAAGGCCAGAGGTCAACATAGGGTATCTCCTGTCACTTTCCACCTTATTTGTTGAGACATCTGCATACTTAGATGAGATCCCCTGGTTAGATGTCTGTATACTCATATGAGATCCCTAGCTAAATGTTTGCATACTGGGATGCAATTCCTGGTTAAATGTTTTCATAATGAGATGAGATCTCAAGGAGAGCTGTCTGCATACTCTTCCAGTATGCATAGCTATGACAATTGGTTGCAAAGGACTGTGACTACACTGATGCCCTACTCTACTACCATAGCTAGAAATCTGTGTGGTTGATTACCCCATGGAGATCTGCTCACACTTATTAGGACTCTGTGGCCTTCTCATAAACTCTTTTCTTTGAGGAAAAATAGTTTTTACTCTCAAATCCTGAAAGGTGGAAAATGGTAACCCTTCTCTCTTTACATTTCACCTTTCTAGAGGAAGGAGTCCTATGATGAGGTTGGTGTGGGAAGTGCACAACATGAACTGCCAATGATAATGTATTTTAAAAAATCACATTGTTGGTGATTGCCAGTGAGTCATAGTGTAGAAGTTCTTGGAAGATACTTTTGAATACAGAATTAAAAAAAAAAAAAAACACCTTAGTGTGTTTCTATATAATGTCTTCTGTTTCTCACTAGTATTTCTGGGTAGTGTTCAGAGAACTTGTTAGTACAGTTTTGTATTTTGTTCTCAATGAACTTAAATAAGCAGCAACATTACTAAGCTATTTCATTGAAAGGTACCCAGAAAAGCTTGTGTCAAAGATTATGGCATCCTTCACTGAGATGAAGTATGGTAATTAATGTCTTACAAAGATAATGCACGTGGCCAGGTGTGGTGGTACATGCTTGTAATCCCAGCACTTGGAGGTGGAGACAGGGAGGTCAGGAGTTCAAGGCCTGCCTCTTCTACATAGTGCATTTGAGGGCTGCCTGGGCTACACAAGACCTTGTTTGAAAGAAAGAAAGAAAGAAAGAAAGAAAGAAAGAAAGAAAGAAAGAAAGAAAGAAAGAAAGAAAGAAAGAAAGAAAGACAGAAAGACAGACAGACAGACAGAAAGAAAGAAAGAAAGAAAGAAAGAAAGAAAGAAAGAAAGAAAGAAAGAAAGAAAGAAAGAAAGAAAGAGGGAAGGAAGGAAGGAAGGAAGGAAGGAAGGAAGGAAGGAAGGAAGGAAGGAAGGAAGGAAAGAAAGAGGAATTTTGAGAATTAAAGAATGTTTTCCTACACTACTAATAAATGGAAAAGGAGAAGACTTTGGACGCAATTTTGGTGATAATTATGGCAAAAGATAGTGTGGTGGTTTGAATGTGAAATGTCCCCCATAACCTCATATGTTTGTGATTAAGCCTTATACTGAAGAAGACATAGGAGAAATCTAGCTTCTTTTTGGCAGCTTCAGTTAGGAACTGAAGCTCAGAGAAAAGCAATGCCACTTCACCTTGGCACGAATGGAACTCTTGGGCAGGGATAGAACTGGTGTCTGATCCGTACTGATCTACACCGGCTGCAGTGCCCTCTGCTGCCCACAGTCTAGCAGGCTACCTAGAGAGGCAACCTTCACTACTCAGGTGGGCTGGCCCTGAAGCCTGCCCCTTCAAATCTACCAATCAGGTCTTCCCTTTGCATACCTGAATCTGATGAAAGAATTTTTCAATTGACTATAGAGGCTGCTTTCAGCTTTCTTTGCCTCTCTCTGCCTCTTCTTGCTCTGGTCACAGGGACACACATGAGTCTGGCCAAGCTTGGGGGGAGAGGGAGCAGAATAGTGCTTCTTGATCTAAGTGGTTTGCCTCTGCTTTATACTTTGGGGTAACTTCACACCTTAATTACATGCATAATTTTCCTCTGGTCTCTGAATCTACCACATAATGTATTTCTCTTACTCTCCAGATATACCATATGGGTGCTTTCTCAAACTGTAAGCCTGTGTAATTTCTCTAAACTCAGGGTAACCATGAGCATAACTCTCTTTACTACTCATTTCTCCTCTAAATTTCTTGGTCTCTGCTCTGATGTTTTCTCTCTGCCATTCTTTCTTGTAATGTCCTCCTGTTGGAGTGTGCCCTTAATCAATATAAAGTGACCTTCCTTATCTTTCTTGATTAACATTGGACTAAAGTCTACCCTGTCCGATATTAGGATAGCAACCCCTGCTTGTTTTCTAGGCCCATTTGCTTGAAACACTGTCTTCCAACCTTTCACCCTAAGATAATGTCTATCCTTTGTAGAAAGGTGAGTTTCTTGGAGACAACAAATTGTAGGATCCTGCTTTTTAACCCAGTCTGCGAATCTATGTCTTTTCGTTGAGGCATTGAGGCCATTGATATTAAGAGATATTATTGAAAGGTGTGTGTTTATGTTTGCCTTTTTTTTTTTTTTTTTTTTTTTTGTGGTTCTGGTTCTACCTGTGCTCTCTTCTGTTAACTAGTATTTGAGTATTGCTTGTTTTTTCTAGGTTCCTTATATGTGTGCTTTTCCTTTTCTTCAGCATGGAGGATTCTATCAAGTATTTTCTGTAGAGCTGGTTTTGTCTTTAAATACTCCTTTAACCTGCTTTTGTCATGGAATGTCCTTAATTCTCCGTCTATTTGAATGGATAACTTTGCAGGATAAAGTAACCTTGGTTGACAGTTGTTATCTTTCAGAACTTGGAATATATCACCCCAAGCCCTTAGACTTTAAAAGTTTGTGTTGAATAATCTGCTATAATCCTGATGGGCTTACTTTTGTAGGTAACTTGATTTTTCTCTCTAACTGCTTTCAATATTTTTTCTTTGGTGTGTGTGTTTGGAAGTTTGATTATAATATGGCGAGGAGAGGTTCTTTCCAGGTTTTGTCTGGCTGGGGTTCTGAAGGCTTCCTGTATCTGCATTGGCACCTCTTTCCCAATTTGGGGGAAATTTTCTTCTATGATTTTGTTGAAGACACCTACTATGCCTTTTGAGTGAAATTCTTCTCCTTCTACTATGCCCTGAATTCTAATATTTGATCTTTTCATAGTGTCCCAAATATCTTGAAATTCCCACTTATACTTTTCTATAAGTTTGTCTTTCTCTTTGTTGGCCTGTATTAGATCTGCCACCTGGTCTTCTAGCTTAGATATTCTGTCCTCTCCTTCATCCATTCTACTGGTGAGATTTTCTACAGAGTTTTTTTATTTCATTAACTGTGTTCTTCACTGCTAGTAATTCTGACTGGTTTTTCTTTATTATTTCTATTTCCTTATTTATGTCTTGTATTGCCTTCTTTATTTCATGAAATTGGTGTCCTGCATCTTCTTTGATTCCTTTGATTTCCTCTTTAAGTTCCTCTTTGACTCCTTTGATTTGTTCTCTTACTTCTTTGAACATATTTACAATCATTCTTTTGAAATCTTTTTCAGGCATTTCCTCTAACTCATTCTCACTGGAGGTCATTTCTGATGCATTAATACTTTTAGGTGGATTTATATTGTCTTGCTTTTTAGTGTTTCTTGTGTTATAGAGTATATATTTTTGCATCTTGGATTAAGTTAATGCTTGGATTTTCTAGCTAGCTGGGTATTCTTAGCTGTATCAATTGATTTGATGTTATATATTTTCAGGGTAGGAGCTTGAGGTGTTAGATGTGGCTCTTAAGACTCTGAGAGTATCTACAAAGGTGCTCCTAGGGGTTGAGTTTCCCTGCTATGGGAGTATTCAAGTAGGCTGAGTGGAATAAAACACCAGTAGATTCTAAAAGTTAACTAAACACTGTACCCATTCAGTCAAAATCAGCCCCAGGTATGTATGCCAGAGTAGTTATTTTAACAACCAGATCCTCTATCAACACAGAGGTTAAGATTTCTGGTCTGTTGAGGGATCCCAGTCAGCTTGTGACCAAGTGAGACCCTTCCCTGGTGCAAACCCAGTTACCTTGGATGAGTTTGGTCTCAGTCAAGTTGCGGCCTGGGTCATCAGGCTGCTGTTCTGATTTCTGGAGCTGGGCACTGGCTTTTCCTGTGGGGCAAACCAAGCCTGGCAACTGTGGCCCTGCAGATTAGCACCTCCACTGCTGGAACTGCTGCTGCTTCTGGGTCTGCTGTTGTTGCCACTCCTGGGTCTGCTGCTACTGCAGCTCCTGGGTCTGCTGCTGCTGGGGCCGCTGGTACCGGTTCTGGAGCTGCTGATGTTGCTGCTGAACTCTGCTCCTGCTTGGGTCCCGCTGTCAGCTCAAGTTGGCGTGGCCGGGTCTCGGGACGCTGCTCTGTTCGCTGGAGCTGGGCTCAGGTGGTGGGGGAGGGGAGGGAGCCGCAGCTGCTCTGGTTGTCTCGCTGTTCCACGTGTTCTTCTACCTCGCAGTCTGCTCCTCCGCTGCTCACTGCCGCTCTCCCCTCACGTTTCCTGAGTTGCAGAGAGCGCGGTGTGAGGGAAGCTCCTGCACCTGGCTTTTCCTGCAGCTGGAGCCGAGTCTGGCGGCTTTCTGGTGTGCCCCACCACCGCCGCGGTTGGCGGAGCTGCCTGGGCCGCTTTTGCCGGCCTGTGCGGGCTCTGGATGCTCTGGATCTCTCCTACTTCTCTGCTGACACTTCAGTTTCCTATACACCTCACTTTTTAGTAAAAGTGTGTATTTTGCTGAGGTTTTTTGGTCTTTTTTCCCCCCAGGCTGCTTTGGCGTGGTACCTACACCGCCATCTTAACCGGAAGTCCTGCCATTCTTTCTTAAGCCACCACCATTTGCCCTCTTCACTTTCTTCCATGGGGAAGCTCAGGGCAGAGCTGTGTGTCTCTTCTAAATCTTCCCACATCAGCACCTAGGTTCCATCCTCCACGTGTTTATGGCTCTGCCCCAGCCATTTCTCTTGAATGCATCTCATGGACTGTGCTGTGTTTTCCACATGGGTGTATGTGTCCTACTTCTCACATGCTTATGCCTGCTCTAGTCTTCTCCTTCAAGATAGGGTCTCAGTCTAGCCCAGGCTGACCTGGAATTCACTATGGAGTCTCAGGGTGGCCTCCTACCTCTGCCTCCTGAGTGCTGGGATTAAAGATGTGTGCCACCACACCCGGCTTTGATAAGTTATACTTCTTGAGTGTGGCTTTTTCAATTCTTTGATAAAAAGAGGACAGGACTCTAAATGGAGGTGCATAAATTTGGGGGTCCCCTCCTGAACCCCCAAATCCTGCTTCAGTACTCAATTTCCTGGTGGTGGTAGTTTGGGAAGTAGAGCTTTGCTGGAGGAGGTGTGTCACTGGGGTGGGTTGGACACCTTGAGGTTTATTAACCCAGCTTTCCAATGCCAACCAGCCCACTTGGATTACTTCCTTGCCCTGCTTTCTTGTTCATTCCATGCTTTCCCTGCCACGATGAAGGCTCCTCTCAAAACTACAAGCTGAAATAAACCCTTTCTGTTCACAAGCTGCTTCTGGCAGTTGCTTTGTCCCAGCAACCAGAAGGTAACTGCAACATAGTGTTTGTTCTTATTGCTATAGGAGTGAATAAATAATCTTCCTTTTCCATCCCAAGAAGGCCTCATGGCCAGCATCTTCACTCCTTAGTATAGGAATGACAAGGACTTGGAAACCAGTTTTCTACCACTGATGTCATTGGTGATGGGTGGTGGTGATAGTACGGTGGGGGTATTGTTGGCCCAAACAGGGAGAAGAGGAGAATCTTGCCCTACAGAAGGTTGGTCCTAATTATGAAAGATTAGCCTATGGAGTTGAGGGCTGAGGAGCTTTCCTGGAGGGACTACATAAGCAAAGACCCTTTGGCAGACCAAAACACAGCCTAAACAAGGGGAGTAACAAGATCATAGCAAGCAAGAAAGTTTGGCACTAGGGAGGGTCTGGGCTTTTTAGGATATTGTACCCCATGTTAAAAATGTTATCCCTTCACCATGAGTTCGAGGCCACCTTGAGACTACATAATGAATTCCAGGTCAGCCTGGGCTAGAGAGAGACCCTACCTCAAACCCTCCCCCTCAAAAAAAATGTCATCCTTGGCTGGGGAGATGGCTCAGAGGTTAAGGCTTCCTTGTTTGCAAAAATGACATCCTTTTTCCTGAAAGCAGTGGTCTATGAGCAGGAAAGCAATCTACTGGACAATGGGGCCTTTTTTTTTTAAATGAAGAACTTCCTTATATACCATTTCTAAAAGGCAGGTACACTGACAGCTTCAGAGATGTAGTCTAGGAGACATGGATCAACCCTGTAGTCTTCATCAGCTACACTGAGCAAGCATTTTTATAGGGCAGAAGATCAACGGTTTACTATGGTTATTATGGTTACTCTGTTTACTGTCCAACTTCTCAATGCATCCTTAAGCATCCCTAAAGCCCCTGGATTCAGAGTGGCCTTTGGGTGGCTGGGACTAGTATCCTCCCAGCTGATGCCATCAAAGCATGAAGAGATTAACAGACTAAACAGTACATAAATTTCAGAGTGAGGCTTTGTACTCTGTCTTTGCCTTTGTGTGTGCTTAGTGCTGGGGATATATTTGTCTTGATTCAAAATGTTGGGGGCTGATGCTGCCATTGCCTCATACATATCCACTTAGCCCATCCAACTGCAGACATGTCCTCAATCATGTATATTTCTCCTGAAGAACCTTCTCTAGCTACTGGCATCTGTTTGACCTATGCACAGGTGAGTACTGTGTGTGTGTTAGTGTTGCATGTGTATGTGCCCCACACATATTTGTGGAGAGGCCAGAGCAAACATCAGGTGTCTGCCTCTATCACACTTCCACTGTGGTGCTTTGTACCCTGGAGAATGAGGTGCTTACTAAACCGGGGGCTGCAGTTTTCCAGTCGGATTGGCAGACCAATGAGCCCTAGTGATTCTCCTATTTCTGCCCACCTCAGGGGGCATGCTGGCTTTTTACATGATGCTGGGGACTGAACTCAGGTACTCATGCTTATAAATATTACCTGCTGGGCCATCATCCCAGTTCTCACACAGATATTTTTTTTAAATTTAATTTATTAGTTTTCTTTTCAGCAAATACAGGCAGTTTGGTACCATTGTTTAGGCTCATCCATGATCTACCCCCTCCCATTGGACCCTCTTTGTTGATGTAAATGGGTCGTGCATTGTGGAGTTAGCCCAGTTATTGGTACAATAAATGTCTCTGCATATCATGACCCTACATGTGACTCTGACATTCTTTCCGCCCCCTCTTCCGCAAAATTTCCCTGAGCCATGTTGGGTTCATTTTTGGTCTGCTTCAGTGCTGAGGTGTTGGGGACTTCTGAGGCTCTGGCTCTCTGATTTGGTAGGAGTTGATTTTTCTCTGTGTTGGTCTCCTTCCCCTTTGTGCTGGTATCCAGTTCATCAGGAAAACATCACCCTTGCTTGTTTGGCCAATTGTCCTTAGTTTCAGTCGGGCCCCTTTTGAGATATGTTGGGGCAGCTCCCTCCTTAGGATCTGCATCTATCTGAAAAAGAGAAGCAGATTCTCCAACAGAGAGTAAGTTAGCACCCGGAAAATTGAGATAACAATTACTTTTTTGATAGAGAGTTTGATAGGTGTAGGCCCTCTTGTACCCCATGATTGATGGTAGCTTGATAATGGAGAGTGGGCTTATGTTTGGGTATGGTTATGACTTGTTTCCCAGCTCCAGCTATGGGTCTCATACCACTGAGGGGATCAGTTAGCCAAATCAAGAGCAGTTGGTTACCCACCATGGCTGTGTGCCACTATTGCACTTGTCACACAGAGATTTTTACAAACCTTTCACAGGCTGGAGAGATGCCTTAGCATTTGCCTAGGTACTTCCCTACAAAGCCGAAGGACCCAGGTTCAACTCCCCAGTTCCTATGTAAGCCAGATGCATATGTCTGGAGTTCATTTGCAGTGGCCAGATGCCCTGGCATGCCCATTCTCTCTCTCTCTCTCTTGCTTTCTATCTAATAAATAAATAAAAAATAGAATATTTTTAAGAACCATTTCATTAACAATTTTCATACATGTACAGAATATATTTTGATCATATCCTCTCCCATTGCCTTCTTTTGTTGCCCTCGCCCATCTCCCCCTTTCATTTAACCCCTTCTTTCCAGCTTCTCAGTATTCTAGTTTGATATCTTTTTGCACCTTCCTCCATCCTTACATTATTCAGTGTTGATGGTCCCCACATTGTGCAGGTAATGACAGCCACCACCTCATAGGAATTTTACCTCATGGCAATGAAAATCCACCAAACAAACAGATATTGGGAAACAAAGAGTCCAGCTTCCTCACCGCTCACCTGGAAGATTCTTATGTTTGATTCACAAAGTTTTTTATAGCGTCCAGAGCTGGTTGGGACCTCAGTTGCCCACCAGAGGTAACCTGATCTTAATTTCCCGTGTTGGCTTTTCTACCTTCCTTATGTAATATGCCCAACTTCCCATAGAATTTCTTGGCATCAATGATACCTACATTGTTTCCACTTAAGTTCATATCTCAGGGTCTGCTTTTGAGGAACCCAAACCAAGATAGTTCTTAATCAGTACACTTTGTTGCCTCTCATGATAGAGATTGGAAAATTTCTAAGAAAATCCCTACTATTGGATCAATTTAATGAGTATTTAATGGATATATGGCCTTGTACCAGTAGTTATAAGAAAAGCCATTTATGATAACTTTTGGTCTATTACATTGGACAAAAGGTGACAGATCCAAGAGGGACACAGAGTAAATGTCAATGTGATCTATATGACACTCAGAGGTATGATAATGCAATAGCATTTATTTCCTAATATATTACTTTTCCAGGATATTAAATGTCTCTGTCAGGGGAAAACAATAATGCCATTAAGAATTAGTGATACACACTTTGGATGACATTGCCCTATTAATTCTAGTTCTGTCTTAGTTAAACACCACTTCTGCTCAGTGTTTGGATGATTTATCAAGATATGAACTAAAGCCTGCCAAATATCTAGCTGAAATCATAAATAATTTCAACATCTTTCACTTCACATTTTTTTGTGTTAAGGGCCATAATATTGGCAAACTTACCATACTTGGACTTTTTATATTTTGAGCACGAACTCTCTTAGTGTCCATTTCACGGTTTTCTTAAAAAGTACAAGTCCAGTGATACAATGTAGACTCCTTCCTGAATCTTTCATGAGGTTTTCAAATGTACTTTTCTTTTCTAGGTGATGTAAGACTAGCTTTTTCTGTCCTGCAGGAACACTCAATAGCTTGGTGTGAGTCATGCTGCTGTGTTTGATTATGATTTGTCTCCTCCAAAATTCATTTTGAAATTTGGTCCCCAGAGTAACAGTGTTGAGAGGTGGTGGGACTTTTATGAGGTGTTTGGATCTTGGAAGCTCTCCTCTCATGAAGAGATTAGGCTGTTCATGCAGAAATGAATGAGTTCTTGTGGGAGGAGGTTAGTGGTTGTATGAACAGGCAGTTATAAAAGCAAGGACAGTTTCCTCTGTGTTCTTGCTTCCTTTCTTGGTACGTGACCCATCTGCTCTTGTACAAGAATATGATACAGCATGAGAACCTTCTCAGATGCCAATCAGATGCCAATGACCTGCTCTTAGACTTCCTGGCCTCCAGGTGGTGAGTCACAACACACTTGTTTCCTTTATAAATTACCCAGCCTATGATACTTTGTTATAGCAATGGAAAACAGATTGGGACACATGCCAACTTCCAGAAAGAAGCAGACTGACTTCCTGTTGATTGAAGACATTTTGATCATTCCAGTTCTGAAGTTCCACTGATTTCTAAGCTTTATTGAAACAAGGCCCCCAGATTTAATTAGAAACACATTTATCTAATTTGGTTTGTGTATTAATACTATCTCAACTAAAGCTTCAGGGTTCTGAGGAGGAAAGATATAAGCCAAATAATCCAGCCTACCAGAATTTTAGGATGTAGGGCAGGTGTGGAGGGTAGTAACAGGTGAAAGAATCTGTTGTCATTCCAAACCACCACAACATATCAATTATAAGGCAACCTATACATGTTAGAGTCCCATGAGAGCCCAGACTGCTTGACATAACATGAGCAAGACTTTTTCAAAAGTAGTGCATGCTGGAGCTACACCAGACATTCTGGGGTCACCACGAAGGCACGGCATGAAAAAGGTATGGCGAGGCAATGAACACAGAATCTGTGGCCCTGAGCTGACCTACCCAACCTCCTCTAGAAATCCAAGGACTACAGAAAAGAGGTGGTAGAGGGAAAGAAGAGAGACAAGGACAGCTCATGGAGAGGGAGAGAAGGAGAAAGGCACTAACTAAGAGATTAAATGGAAGAACTCTTTTGTTGTCTTTTTGAGGTAGGGTTTCACTCTAGTCCAGGCTGACCTGGAGCTCACTATGTAGTCTCAGAGTAGCCTTGAAGTCACAATAATCCTCCTACCTCTTCCTCCCAAGTGCTGGGATTAAAGGCGTGCACCATCACGTCTGGTATGGGAGAATTATCTTTTGGCTCCATATTCAACAGATGACTCTTCCAAGAAGAAATTATAATTGATCATAGCTCAAGTTTCAAAACAACCAAAGGAAAATGAATAAATTTTCACTGGATGATGAAAACATACATAGGCGACAACATGCACCAACAAATCACTACAGGGAAGCGTAGAATGAGGGCCAGTTGCACAGGAAACTTGTCACCACCAGCTAAGTGCACAAGTGTCTGAAGCCCTATCCTCACAGAAACATACAATTTTTAAATTGTATTTTAAATTGTATAGGCCAAATAAACCAGTAACAAACATTTTTCAATTTACATTGCTCTTTCCACAAACTTATTGTTTGTACTTTATTCTTTTTTTTCCCATGCATGTGTGTGTGCATATGTAGTATATGTGGTGTGATGCATATGTGTAGTATATTCACATGTGTGTGCAGAAGCACACAACTATGTGTGCATGAATGGAGAGACCAGAGAAGACCATCAGATGCCCTCCTTCTATAATTCTTCCACTTGTTTCTTTGTGACAGAGTATTCCAGTAAAGCCAGAGCTGCTGTTTTTGGTCAGACTGGCTGACCAGTAAACCTCAGCAATTTCCAGTCTCTGATTCCCACAGAACTAGCGTTACAGGCATGTGCGGCCATGCCTGGCTATTTATGTGAGTGCTGGAGAATTGAACTAAGAGCAAGTCAGGCTCCTCTCGGGCTCTTGTGCTTGTGTGGCAAGTACTCGTACTTACTGAGACCTCCCCAGCCCCAGTATTTTATTCTCTTGAATATAATTATACTTCAAATGGTTATAAGAAACAATGTACCCTTCTCTCCACTATGAAGGTGTTAGAGTCAACTACTTTCTCTTCCTTTCACCCTCATGACACCATACTTAGGAACCAGTATTTAATGTTTGGATGCTTATGTATGTGTAGTGTACATGCATTTGAATATGCGTGTTTGTTTGTACATCTGGAGGGAATGTGTGGACATGTGTGCTTGCGTGTATGTGGAAGCTAGAGGTTGACATCAGGTATCTTCCTCAATTTCTCTCCACCTTGTTTATTGAGCTAGGATCTCTTGGTGGAACCAGAGCTCACTGATTTGGCTAGTTAAGCTAGAAGGCTTGCTCCAGGGATCCACTGTTTCTGCCTCCTGATCATAAGACCACAGACATACCACTATGCCCACCTAGCATTTACATGGGTGTTGAGGAACCAGACTCATGCTTGCATGGCAAGTATTCTTCTAAATGAGCCATATCCCGAGCCCTGTCAGTGTTATTTAATTTTCTAAACAAAATTTGAAGTCCAGCCTTAAATAACACATAATAAACTGCATATTCTAAAGTACAAAATTTGATATTTTTTATGAGAGAGAGAGAATTGGCATGCCAGGGTCTTCAGCCACAGAAATCAAACTCCAGACATGTGTGTCATCTTGTTCGCATGTGCAATCTTGTGTGCTTGCATCAACTTATGTGTCTTGCTTATGTGGGACCTGGAGAGTGGAACATGAGTCCTTAGGCTTTACAGGCAAGTGCCTTAACTACTAACCTACCTCTCTAGCTCCAAATTTGATATTTAAAAAAAATTTATAAATGTGTTTAAAAATTTATTTATTTATTTATTTATTTATTTGAGAGAGAGAGGGAGAGAGAATGAATGTGCCAGGGCATCCAGCCACTGCAAACAAACTCCAGGCACATGCATCACCTTGTGCATCTGGCTTATGTGGGTCCTGAAGGGCTGAAACTGTGTGCTTTGGCTTTGTAGGCAAGTGCCTTAACTGCTAAGCCATCTCTCCAGCCCTCAAATCTGATATTTAAAAAAATATTTTATTTATTTATTTGAGAGTGAGAGGGAAGGAAAGATAAAGAGGAAGATAGATAGACACATGATAGATTATAAAGAGAGATAGGATAGATAGATAGATAGATAGATAGATAGATAGATAGATAGATAGATAGATAGATGGATAGATAGATGGATAGATAGATAAGATGGGTGCGCCAGAGCCTTCAGTCACTGTAAACAAACTCCAGATGTATGTGCCACCTTGTGCATGTAGCTTACATGGGTATTGGAAAATCAAACCTGGTGTTGCAGTCAGGTTTTCATTGCTGGCAGAAATCACCCTACCAAGAGCAACTTTTGGGGAAAAGGTTTATTTTGGCTTACAGACTCAAGGGGAAGCTTCATAATGGTAGGGAAAATGATGGCATGAGTAGAGTGTGGACATCATCCCTTGGCCAACAAAAGGTGGACAATACCAACAGGACAGTATGCCAAATACTGGCAAAAGGCAACTGGCAATAACACCCATAAGCCCGCCCCCAGCAATACACTGCATCCAGGAGGCATTAGTTCCCAAATCTCCATCAGCTGGGAACCTAGCGTTCAGAACACCTAAGTTTACAGGGGACACCAGAATCAACCACCACATTCCATCCCTGATCCCCATAAACTGATAACCATACATGAAGTAAAATCCAATGCATTCACCCAACTTTAAAAGTCCCCTTAGTTTTTATTAATTCCAATGCTGTTCAAATATCCTCATAATCCAAGGTCTTTTAACTGAGCCATAATACCAAAAACTAACCTCAAAAAACCCCATAATGGCCAGAATGAACACTCACACTGCAAAGGATGGCATTGGGCATAGCAAAGAAATATTCAGCCAATGCAAAGAGGGCAAACATCAAACTCTGTAGCTCCAAGTCAAACAACTCTAGTCAGTGACAAATCTTCAAGTCCAAAAATTCTATCCAGCAACAAGTCTCTGGAGTTCCAACTCTGACCCTCTAGCTAAGCTACTCACAGTCCTTGAAAACTTCATGTAGGTCTGGCAGCTCTCCTTGGCAGCCATCTCCACTGCAACCCATGGTTCATCCTCATGATTCCATTGGGTCTCCAGGCATGCATCCAGCAAACATGCTTCACACTGCCCATGGTCATTTCCAAAACACAAGACTGTGCTGCAAATTCAATGAACTTCTCCTTCCTGCATTTCTTATACTCCACAATACCAGGGTAGGGTGCCAATTTGCTAATGCAGGGGAGAATAAAGCAAACTTTGAAGAATAGGATGCTCCTTGAGCACTCAGGTTCCTTCAATAGGGTCTATATTCTTTCTGTTGGCCTAGTGCAGGCTAGCAGGCCCAATCTCAATGGTTGTAATCTCTCAAACACTTGCAGCTGAATGGGCATCAATTTAGGCCCAGAGATTTCATTTTTTTTTTTCTGTGCCATATCCTTGTGCTCATACCAGCCCATTTCTATGCAATGCAAACCTGCACAAATTCTCATGATATGGGTATATCTGCAGGCCTCTACACAAACTGCTCTTAGCCCAATTCAGGCAAAGCTCTGTCTCACCCTCATAAACTCATAAACCAAGCCTCACAGTCCTTAGTTTTTACTACATTCAGGTCTTTCAACTTTGACCCTCTTGAAAATCAGCTCCAAAGGCCAAACCCACACAGTCAGGTGTCTAGCAGCAACACCACTCTCGGTACCAACCACACTGTTGCAGTCAGGTTCACATTGCTGGTAGTAATCACCCAACCAAGAGCAGCTTTTGGGAAAAAGGTTTATTTTGGTTATAGACTCAAGGGGAAGCTACATAATGGTAGAGAAAATGATGGCATGAGAGTTCCGGTTAAGATGGCGGCATAAGTTCCATGACAAAGCAGCCTAGGGGATAAAAGCCAAGAAAACCTTAGCAAAATACACACTTTTACTAAAAAGTGAGGTGTATAGGAAATTGAAACAACAGTGGAGAAGTAAGAGAGATCCAGAGCATCTGGAGTCCACATAGGCCAGCAAAATCAGCTCCAGCAGGTCCACTGACCACAGCGGCAGCAACGGTGCACCAGAAAGCCACCAGACTCGGCTTGAGCCGCAGGAAAAGCCAGGTGAGGGGAGCTTCCACTCACACTGGAGCTCTCCGCAACTCAAGAAATGTGAAGGGAGAGCAGCAGTGAACAACAAAGGAGCAGATCACAAGGTAGAAGAACACGTGGAATAGCACGAGAATTAGAGCAGCATCGGCAGCCTCCCCACCCCCACCGCCAGTGCCCAGCTCCAGCAAACCGAGCAGCAGTCCAGGAACCCAGCCACGCCACCTTGAGCTGACATCGAGACCCAAGCAGGAGCAGAGGTAACTGGAATTACACCAGGGAAGGGTCTCACCTGGTCACAAGTTGACTTGGAACCCTCAAGAGATCAGAAATCTTAATCTCCTTGTTGTCAGGATTAAGGGTATTGGTGGGGCACCACACACCCTAAGGGTCAGTTAGAGGATCTGGTTGTCACAATACCTACTCCTGGATAAATACTCTGAGAGTCTTGACAGCCACACCTAATAACTTAAGCTCCTACCCTGAAGTTATATAACATCAAATTGTCTGATACATCAAATAATACCCAGCTAACTAGAAAATCCAATCATTAAATAATACAGGATGCAAAAATATATACATAATAACACAAGAAGCACCAAAAATAAAGACAATATAAATCCACCAAAAAGTATTAATATGTCAGAAATGACCTTCAGTGAGAACGAATTAGAGGAAATACCTGAGAAAGATTTCAAAAGAATGATTATAAATATGTTCGAAGAAATCAAAGGAATGAAAGAGGAAATCAAAGAAATTAAAGAAAACACAGGACACCAATTTAATGAAATAAAGAGGTTAATTCTAGACATAAATAAGGAAATAGAAATAATAAAGAAAAATCAGAATTACTAGCAATGAAGAATACACTTAAGGAAATAAAAAACTCTGTAGAAAATCTCAACAGTAGAATGGATGAAGGAAAGGACAGAATGTCTAAGCTAGAAGACCAGGTGGCAGATCTAAAATAGTCCAACAAAGAGAAAGACAAACTAATAGAAAAGTATGAGTGGGAATTTCAAGATATTTGGGACACTATGAAAAGATCAAACATAAGAATTTAGGGCATAGTAGAAGGAGAAGAATTTCACTCCAAAGGCATAGTAGGTGTCTTTGACAAAATCATAGAAGAAAACTTCCCCCAAATTGGGGAAAAGGTGCCAATGCAGATACAGGAATCCTTTAGAACACCAGCCACACAAAACCTGGGAAGAACTTCTCACCATATTATAATCAAACTACCAAACACACACCCCCTCCCCCCAAAAAAATATTGAAAGCAGTCATAGAGAAAAATCAAGTTACCTACAAAGGCAAGCCTATCAGGATTATAGCAGATTACTCAACACAAACTTTAAAAGCCAGAGGGCTTGGAGTGATATATTTCAATTCGTGAAAGATAACAACTGTTAACCAAGGTTACTTTAGCCTGCAAAACTATCCATTCAAATAGATGGAGAAATAAGGACATTCCATGACAAAAGAAAGCTAAAGGAGTATTTGAAGACAAAACCAGCTCTACGGAAAATACTTGAAAGAATCCTCCATGCTGATGAAAAGGAAAAGCACACATATAAGGAACTTGGAAAAAACAAACAATACTCAAATACTAGTAAACACAAGAGAGCAAAGGTAAAACCAGAAGAACCACAAAAAAAAAAAAAAGGCAAAAATGAATACACACCTTTCAATATTATCTCTTAATATCAACAGCGTCAATGCCCCAACCAAAAGGCATAGGTTAGTGGACTGAGTTAAAAAGCAGGATCCTTCAATTTGTTGCCTCCAAGAAACCCACCTTTCTACAAAGGATGGATGCTATCTTAGGGTAAAAGGTTGGAAAATGGTGTTTCAAGCAAATGGACCTAGAAAACAAGCAGGGGTTGCTATCCTTATATCTGACAAGGTAGACTTCCGTCCAACTTTAGTTAAGAAACATAAGGAAGGTCACTATACATTGGTGAAAGGCACCCTCTAACAGGGGGACATTACAATCCTAAACATATATGCACCTAACATGGGGGCTCCCAAATTCACCAAACAAACACTATTAGAACTAAGGCTACAGATAACACCAAACACAGTGGTAGTGGGTGACTTCAACAACCCACTCTTATCAATTGACAGGCCATCCCGGGAAAAAAATAAACAGAGAGGCATCTGGACTAAATGATATCAGAGAAGGAATGGACCTAACAGATATTTACAAGGCATTTCATCCAAATGCTGGAGAATATACATTCTTTTCAGCAGCACATGGAACATTCTCTAAAATAGACCATATATTAGGACACAAAGCAAATCTTAACAAATACAGGAAAATTGAAATAATTCCTTGCATTCTATCTGACCACAGTGGAATGAAACTACAAATCAATAGGAACAAAGGTTATAGAGCATACACCAAATCATGGAAATTAAACAACACACTACTAAATGATGAATGGGTCAATGAAGAAATCAAGAAGGAAATCAAAAAATTTGTAGAGTCAAATGATAATGAGAACACAACATACCAAAATCTCTGGGACACAATGAAGGCAGTCCTAAGAGGTAAATTTATAGCTTTAAGTGCCTATATTAAGAAATTAGAAAAGTTGCAGGTAAATGACCTAATGCTTCACTTTAAAGCCTTGGAAAAAGAAGAACAAGGCAAACCAAAAATCAGTAGACAGGAAGAAATAATAAAGATTAGGGCAGAAATTAATGAAATAGAAACAGACAAAAAAAAAAAAAAAATCCAAAGAATGAACAAAACAAAGAGTTGGTTCTTTGAAAGGATAAACAAGATTGATAAACCCTTAGCAAATCTGACCAAAAGAAAGAGAGAAGAGACACAAATTAATAAAATTAGAGATGTTAAAGTTAACATCACAACAGAAGACAGGGAAATTCAAAAAACATAGGGACATACTATAAAAGCATATACTCCACAAAGCATGAAAATCTGAAAGAAATGGATTTCCTTGATTTATATGATATACATAAATTAAATCAAGATGAGATTAATCACTTAAATAGACCTATAACAAGCATAGAGATCCGAACAGTTATCAAAAATCTCCTGATTGGAAGAAACAATATTGTAAAAATGGCAATCTTACCAAAAGCAACCTACACATTTAATGTAATCCCCATCAAAATTAAAAAGGCTTTCTTCACGGAAATAGAAAAAACAATCTAAAAATTCATTTGCAATCACAAAAAACCTCGAATATCTAAAATAATAGTGCGCAACAAAAATAACGCGGTGATATCACCATACCTGATTTTGACCTATACTACAGAGCCATAGTAACAAAAACAGCATTTTACTGGCACAAAAGCAGACATATAGATCAATAGAACAGAATAGAGGACCCAGATATATGTCCAGGTAGCTATAGCCACCTGATATTTGATAAAAATGCCAAAAATACTCATTTGAGAAAAGATAGCCTCTTCAGCAAATGGTGCTGGGAAAACTGGATATATATCTGTAGAAGTATGAAGGTAAATTCTTCTCAGTCTCCATGCACAAGAATTAAATCCAAATGGACTAAAGACTTTAACATCAGACCTGAAACTCTGATATTTCTAGAGGAAAAAGTAGGGGAAACCCTTCAACATATTGGTCTTGGCAAAGACTTTCTGAATATAACCCCAATTGCTCAGGCAATAAAAGCACAGATTAACCACTGGGACCTCATGAAATTACAAAGAGTTTATACTGCAAAGGACACTGTGAATAAAGCAAAGAGGCAACCTACAGAATGGGAAAAAAATCTTTGCCAGTTATATATCTGATAGAGGATTAATATCTAGGATATACAAAGAACACAAAAAGTTAAATAATAAGGAATCAAACAAGCCAATTAAAAAATGAGCTATGGAGCTAAATAGAGAGTTCTCAAAAGAAGAAATACAGATGGTATATAAGCATCTAAAAAAATGTTCTATATCCTTAGTCATCAGGGGAATGCAGATTAAAACTACATTGAGATCCATGTCACTCTTGTCAGATTGGCTGTTATCATGAAAACAAATAATCATAAATGCTGGCAGGGATTTGGAAAAAGAGGAACCCTTCTATACTGTTGGTGGGAATGCAATCTGGTCCAGCCAATGTGGAAATCAGTGTGGAGGTTCCTAAGACAGCAAAAAATTGATCTACCATATGAACCAGCTATAGCACTCCTAGGCATATATCCTAAGGTCTCATCCCATTTCCTTAGAAGTACATGTTCAACCATGTTACTGCTGCTCCATTCATAATAGCTGGGAAATGTAACCAGCCTAGATGTACCTCAACTGATGAGTGGATAATGAAGATGTGGCACATTTATACAATGGGGTTCTACTCAGCGGTAAAGAAAAATGAAGTTATGAAATTTGCAGAAAAACGGATGAATCTGGAAAGGATTATACTAAGTTAGGTAACCCAGGTCCAGAAAGCCAAGCGACGCATGTTCTCCCTCATATGTGGATCCTAGTTACAGATGACTGGGCTTCTGTGTGAGAAGGAAAATACTCAGTAACAGAGGCCAGTAAGTTAAAAAGGAGATATAAAGGGAAGATAAAGGAAGGGAGGAGGGTACTTAATAGGTTGGTATTCTATATATGTAAGTAGAAGAATAGATTAATGGGGGTGAAAAGGCCCAAAATGAGGTCAGGGGAAGAGATTGAGTAAAGGAAAGGTGGAGGAAGGGCTAATCAAAACCTAAGAGGATGAAAATAAATCATATGGAATCCTCCAGTTTCAGACAATGGAACACTCATGAGCCATAGATTGTTGTTAGAAAATTTTCAGTGCCAATGATGGGATACCTCCAGTGAGTTGTTGGCCAGGGAGGTCCCTGATGCCCCCAAAACATTATAGGCCATTGCTGAGGCCCTTGGTTTCCCACCAGGAATTGATGGTATGACCCTATAGCTGAAGACTCCACATACTTGGGCTGCAATGCCACTGAGAAATCCTGCTGGAACTGAGCTGATAACCTCCTCCATGTAGACCAGCTGACAGAAAGCTTGAAGAAGCCATTCTGCATGCAGTTCAATGGGAGAAAGAGATACCACCAGTAAAGATACTCAACAGTGGACACTGCAAGCCTTATAATTGGCCAACCAAATGATCCAATGGGTGCAATAGTGGCATGTCTGTCATGGTGGAAACAAACTGCCTTCCAATTAGACTGGAGGCCTGCTCCATGAGGGGGATCATATCACTGATACTGAAAACTTAAAATGGGTAGTCATGAGTCCTAGGGGTGACATCTGCTGATGTCTGGAAAAATGTATGTACTATGCTTATCAAACTTCCCAGTAAGCACTTCTCTTAATATTTATACCCTTATATTAACGCTACTCTCACTTTGGGTAGAGAATCTTCTCTTTTCAGATGGCAGTGACTTTGGGATGACTCAGAAGGTATCATAGTGCTGGAAAGAAGTGACTGGAGTACTGAGTAACATCTCGATCACACCTTCCAAGGTCAGGGTCTAATGCAGAAGAGGTGGTGGAAAGAATGTAAGAGCCAAAGGAAGAGTAGGACTCCTTACAATGTGCTCCCTCCAGACATAAAATGGCCTGGATATCCATGACCTCATAGTGCCTGACACTACCTACACAAGCCCATCTTAAGAAGAGGAAAAGATCATGACATCAAAATAAAAGAGGGACTGATTGAGATGGGGAGGGGATATGATGTAGAATGGAATTTCAAAGGGGAAAGTGCAGAGGGGGGGGAGGGTATTGCCATGGGATATTTTTTATAATATTGGAAAATGTTAATAAAAATTGAGAAAAAAAAGAAAATGATGGCATGAGCAGAGGGTGGACATCATCCCCTGGCCAACATAAAGTAGACAATAGCAACAGGGCAGTGTGCCAAACACTGGCAAGGTGAAACTGGCTATAACACCCATAAGCCTTTTCCCCAAAATATACTGCTTCCTGGAGGCATTAATTCACAAATTCCCACCATCTGGGACCTAGCATTCAGAATCCATAAGTTTATGTGGGACACCTGAATCAAACCACCACCTCTGGGTCCTTTAGCTTTGCAGGGAAGCACCTTAACTGCTACGCTATCTCTCTGGCCCTCAGATTAGATATTTCTGACATTGTATATAGTTGTAGCATCTTGCTATCATCCTAGAAGGTTTGTTTTTCTTCTCCTTTGGTAACTGTTCTTATGCCCTTTCCCCTACCTAGGCATCTATTGACTTATGTCATTGTAAATTAGTATACATATTAAAGAATTTCATATAAGTGGAATTCTACAATATATACTCATTTTGACACTATGATGTATTATTATTATTGTATAGTTCATCCATGTTGTAAGGTATGCCATTAGTTCCTTTTCATTGGTAAGTGGAATTCCATTGTATGGATATATCATAATGTGCTTGTCCATTCATATATGAATGAACATCTGGGTTGTTTCCTATTACAAGTAAACCTGCTGAATTCTCACATGGAAATATCTGTGGAGACATGCTTTTATTCCTCTTGGATATACCTAGGAGTGGGTGGAGATGTCCAGTGTTCAAAGGAACTATCAAACTGTTTTCAAAAGGGATTATGCCATTGTAAATGTTCACCAGTTCATTCACATCCTCATCAATATTTGGTGTTATCTTCTTGTTTTATACATTTTTAACCAACACAGTGATTTGTTGTGTTTTTAATTTCCATATCTTTAATGATTAATAATATCTAGCATACATAAATTTTTTATTTGTGGGGGGGGGCATGCCAGGGCCTCTTGCTGCTGCAAATGAGCTCCAAACCCATCCACTAATTTTTACATATTACTTTTCATTGTTACTGAGGAATTGAATTAAGACCAGCAAGCTTTGTAAAAAAATGCCTTTAACCACTGAACAATCACCCCAGCTCAATTTCTAGAATCTTTCTCTGTGCTCAGTTGCAATCTCTGTATTTTTGGTAAAATATGTAATGAAGACTTGTTAATCTTCTTATTTTTTCTTATTACTGAGTTTTGATAACTTTTTATATATTGCATGTACAAGTCTTTCATTATATAGTGTGAGGAGCTGAGACAGTCGCCATTACAAGATGGCGCTTACTTCCTGCCAAGGGGCAGGACAATCAACTCCTTACTTGGTCATGTCTTAGCGGCAGTCGTGCTTGATGCTGCGCATGTGCGTGATGTAATGCACCCTGGGCCTATCCCGTGGCCCTGGGTGGTGGGTGAACAGGTGGCAGCCAATCCGTAGGGCCTCGTAGTGCTACACCCTATAAAAGCAGCTACACTCCCGCGCCCCGGCCCCTCGCCATCAGCTTTCCTGTTAACCAAGAGGCTCTCCAATAAAGTGTGATCAAGAAGGATCTTCGTTTGCTGGTCGTTCTTCTCCTGCTGGTCAGGGGGTTCGCCGCATAGTGGTGCCGAAACCCAGGACGCCGGGTGCCTTGTAGGCATCGGGCGAGGGGCCGAAGAGGATCCAGAACTTGACACACGGAGAGGAAGACCGCAGTAAGTTACCCCAGTCATGCTAGACCCGTATTTGATTCTTGCCATTTTTATTCCTGTGTGGTTCATTTTTCTTGTTGTCTGCTGCTCTTGGTGCCGTTGTAACGAACCTGGAAGGGAGTGCCGCTGTTTTGAAGAGGATTAGCCTCACGGTACGAATCGAAAGTAAAAGACCTTGGTAGATAACAGGGTTTTTTGATCTGTCGCACGCTGCCTTGCCCTCTTCTTCTGGCCGGTAAATTCGCTGGTAGATAACAGCGTACGCCATGGGCAATTCCCAGAGCACGAGCTTTGCACCTGACAGCTTTGTCCAACCCATAAAGGAACTGCTTAAACAGAGAGACATTAAGGTCTCGTCCACGACCATTAAAAAGATTGTTAAAGACCTGGATGAGATCGCACCATGGTTTGCAGTGTCAGGTGATCTTTCACTCCTTACGTGGGAAAAATTGGGTCAAGATTTGGAGCGGGCAAAGAAAGAAGATAGGATAGGCAAAGGCACATTGCCATTCTGGCGCCTTATTCATTCTTGTTTGAGTAAAGGGAACCACATAGAGATCATTAAAAAAGGGCGGGAGGCTCTAGCAAAGCATCAGGATAGTCTTTCTGAGTCTGATTCAAATGGGGAGTCAAAAGTTAGGCCTAAGAAAAAGGGAGATATAAAGAAGGAGAAACATATACAAGATAAAGATAAAAGCCTGCAGGAGGAGCTTGAAGAGATGGGGGAAATGAGTCACCGCTTGCCTGAGAAAGGGACTAAAGGGACCTTTACCAGGCTGTATCCCCCTATTGAAGACCTTGCACGTTTAAGTGTATTTGAGACAGAAGGGGAAGAGACAGATGAGGAAATCACCTCCAACTCAGACCTGGAGGAGGGGGAGGAGGAAGAACTATTACAAAAAGGGGGGGAAGGAAATAAGGAAGTTATAAGAGGGCACTTTTTACCTCTGTCTAGGCGCCCCCTACTGACAAAAGGAAAACAGGCCCAAGGGGATGGATCTCCACAATTAATAGAGCCTTCTGCACCTCCCCCCTATAACTCTGCTGGAGACACATGCTGCTTCATAAAACCAAAAACATGGTCGCGGCTAGTCTCAGTTTTCCCTGTATTTGAGGATCCAGTAACCCAGCAGAGGAGGTATGATCCAATTTCTTACAAACAATTAAAAGACCTAGTTCAAGCGGCAAAAGATTTTGGGCTGGCTGCAGATTATTCTATAGCGCTGCTGCGCAGAATTATTACAGATCCTTTAACTCCTACAGATTGGACAGAATTGGGTAAAGCTTACCTCTCAAAAGGCCAGTTTCTAGAGTGGAAGGCCCTAGTTACGGACAATGCTCAGGCACAGGCCAGGCGAAACATTCAGAGTGGCCATCCAGGATGGACGGTTGATATGCTCTTGGGGCTTGGCCCTCATATGGCTGACCAAGTTAACTTTCCTTTGGAAGTTTATCAACAGATTAATGATATCCACTATCAGGCCTGGAGGAAAGTCCCTAATAAGGGAGAAGTAGCTGGTAACCTGACAAAGATTATACAAGGCCCGACAGAGCCCTTTGCAGATTTTGCCGCCAGGCTGATTGAAGCTGCAGAAAAAACCATTGGAGCTGCAGATCATACTCTGCCTTTTGTACTACAATTAATTTATGAACAGAGCACAAAAGAATGTCAGCGAGCTATAAACCCAGTTCGGAAACAGGGACTAGAAGCCTGGATTAAAGCCTGTCGAGAAATTGGGGGGCCACTCTCTAATGCTGGGCTGGCTGCCGCGGTCCTAGTGGCTACTAAGTCTCAACAGGCTCAGAAAAATAAAGGGTGCTTTAAATGTGGGCAGCTAGGACACTTTAGACGCCAATGCCCCAGAGCTGAACAATCCGCCCCGCCGGTAAAGGAGGGATGGAAGCAGAGGCCGCCGGGTACTTGCCTGAGATGTAAGAAGGGTAAACACTGGGCAAATGAGTGCAGGTCAGTAAGAGATATTAATGGTCTACCTGTACCCCCCCTTCAATCTACTCAGGACCAAAAAAACGGGATGAAGGGCCCCCGTCCCCAGGGCCCTCAACTTTATGGGGTACTTCAAACCCCAGCCCCAGCGCTGGGCCCGCCTCCACCCTCTCATGTAGGAGAGCCATGTCAGGCTCCGCAGGGCTGGACCTCTGTGCCACCTCCGGATTGGTCCTAACCCCTGAGATGGGGATCCAAGCCTTGGAGACCGACATTTGTGGTCCTTTACATAAAGATACTGTGGGGCTTCTTCTGGGGCAGTCGTCATCAACCTTGAAGGGGTTAATTGTCTTTCCTGGAGTCATTGACCCTGACTTTACAGGCGTCATTAAAGTCCTCTGCCACTCCCCTTATGGGACGATCTCCATTGCACCGAGGGATCGTATTGCTCAGCTGTTGGCTTTGCCCTCCACTCATTCACAATTCCCTGCTGAACAGAGGGAAAGGGGGACAGGATGTCTTGGGTCCACAGGGGTGGACCTGGCCTGCTTGTCATTGGAATTAGATCAGAGGCCTCTCTTACAGTTAATCATTGAAGGCAGGATGTTCTCAGGCTTAGTCGATACAGGTGCGGACAGGAGCATTATAAAGCTGGACTCCTGGCCAAAGTCTTGGCCCCTTCAAAGATCGTCTCAGACCCTTCAAGGTTTGGGGTATGCAGAGACACCCCAGATGAGTGCAAAAGAACAAACATGGTATACTGATGAGGGACAAAAAGGGAAGAATACAGCCTTTTGTATTAGCGGTCCCTATCAATTTGTGGGGAAGGGATGTTCAATCCCAGTTGCGCCTCCGCCTGACTAATGACTATTCGGAGGCTAGTAAAAATATGATGAAAATACAAGGCTTTGTCCCAGAACAGGGACTAGGAAAGTTCCTTCAGGGGCGCCCCGATCCAATCATTCCAAAAGAAAAGCTGGACCGCTGTGGATTGGGTTTTTCCTAGGGGTCGTTGAAAATGCCGCTTCCGAGAGAGTCCAGGTGCCCATTCCTTGGTTAACTAACAAAGCCGTTTGGGTTCCTCAATGGCCCCTATCCCGAGAAAAATTGGAAGCAGCAAAACAACTGGTTCAGGAACAGGTGGATCTAGGTCATCTGGAGCCCTCTGTTTCTCCTTGGAATACCCCAATATTTGTGATCAAGAAACAGTCAGGTAAATGGAGGTTGCTCCATGATCTGAGAGCGGTTAATGCCCAAATGCAAATTTTAGGACCTGTGCAGAGAGGCCTGCCGGCGCTTTCTGTCTTGCCCAAGGGCTGGCCAATAATGGTCTTAGATATTAAGGATTGTTTCTTCTCCATACCGCTTTGCCCACAAGACAGGGAACGTTTTGCTTTCACTCTCCCCTCAGTCAATCATGAGAGGCCGGATGCTCGTTTCCAATGGCGTGTGTTGCCCCAGGGAATGGCTAATAGCCCTACTATGTGTCAGCTATTTGTGGACACCGCCTTGACCTCTGTCCGTCAAGAGTTCCCCTCTCTCCGTATGATTCATTATATGGATGATATTTTGTTAACAGCCCCTGAGTTGACTATTCTACATACCTCTTTCCAAAGAGTCGTTCAAGCATTGGAGAATCATGGCTTAATGATAGCCCCTGAGAAGGTTCAACAGACAGACTCTGTTACTTTTCTGGGGACGGTCATTGGCCCTCGCTCTGTGGGACCACAGAAGATGTGCATCCGCACCTCTCATTTGCATACTCTTAATGATTTTCAAAAGTTGCTGCGAGATATTAATTGGCTGAGGGGTTTTCTCCATGTGCCTCGCTCGGAGTTGCTGCCACTCTTTTCTATTCTTGAAGGCAACCCCGATGTCCTGTCTCCTCGCACGCTCACGCAGCCTGCCCATGAGGCGCTTAATAAGATTGAAGAGGCACTTACTAAAGCACAGCTTGATAGATTTGATCCATCTAATACTTTTATGCATCCTAAAAACTAAGGATGTCCCTACAGGAGTGCTCTGGCAGGAGGGGCCTCTATTGTGGCTTCATGGGCACTCTTTAGGAGCTCGCACTCTCCAATATTTCCCACAGCTGGTCGCTCGACAAGCTTGCTTGGGGCTTAAATATTGTTTAATACATTTTGCAAAGCTGCCTGACAGGCTTATCATTCCCTATACTAAGGAACAAGTAGAGGACTTGTCTGGCACTGTGGATGACTGGAGCATTCTCATGTGCGCTTTCCCCAATGTCATAGATAATCATTACCCAAAGAGCCCTATTTTGTCCTTTGTTGAAAACAATCTGGTTTACTTTCCTAAAATCACTGTTCAGGAGCCTATTACATCAGCCCCTGCCATCTTTACTGATGGCTCAAAGACTGGTCGTGGGGCCTACCTGGTACAGGGATCGGAGCCTATAGTAAGAATGTTCAGACCTGACTCTCCTCAGATTGTTGAATGCTTAATAGTCTTGGAGGTATTTCAGACATTCCCCACTTCCTTTAACTTGTTTACAGATTCCTTGTATGTGGCCAATGCAGTGGCTAATTTAGAGATCGCTGCTTCGGTTCGCTCTACTAGTCTAGTGTCTAATATTCTTTTACAACTTCAATCTTTAATTTTGCAGCGAACTTGCCCTTTTTATGTTTCTCATATTCGAGCTCATTCACTACTGCCTGGCCCCTTGTCACAGGCTAATGACCTTGTGGATCGGGCCGCTAGGCTATCCCTGATCTCCTTGGATGATCCAAAGACTTCGGCAACAGAATTCCATAGACTATATAATGTCCCTGCAAATACTTTAAGACTAAAATTTCCTATTTCCAGAAATGAAGCGCGGGATATTGTAAAATCTTGCCAATCTTGTGTCACCTTTTTGCCTTCCCCACATGTGGGTATTAATCCCCGAGGCCTACGTCCTGGAGACCTTTGGCAAATGGATGTGACACATCTTCCAGAGTTTGGAAGATTAAAATACCTACATGTCTCAGTGGACACCTGTTCAGGTGTTATTTTCGCCTCTCCATTGGCAGGTGAAAAGGTCTCTCATGTCAAGACTCACTGTTTAGAGGCCTGGGCGGCTTGGGGAAAGTCACGCCATTTAAAAACTGATAATGGCCCAGCATACACATCTGCTGGTTTTCGAGCCTTTTGCGCACAAATGCAGGTAGCTCATGCCACTGGCCTTCCTTACAACCCACAGGGCCAAGGTATAGTAGAAAGAGCAAATAAAACCCTAAAAGCCCTCTTATTTAAACAAAAAAGGGGGATAGCAGAGGATGCAACCCCTAAGGAGAGAGTTTCTTTAGCCCTCTTCACTCTTAATTTTTTGATTTTGGATCCATATGGTAAAAGTACAGTGGAAAGACACAGTCAATCTAAGATTCCCATGCCCAGTGAAATGGTGATGTGGAAGGATGTCTTAGATAATAAATGGAAAGGACCGGATCTTGTGATGTTAAGATCCAGGGGAGCTGTTTGTGTTTTTCCACAGGACCAAGATTCTCCGCATTGGGTTCCGGCTCGCTTGGTGAAAACAATTATCCGACCCCAACAGGAGGCTCCTGGAGACAGAGATGCCTACCAGGATGGAGAGAAGGATGGAGAAAAGGAGAGCCTTATTGATGATCTTCATCCTGTGCCTGGAATGTAGTGGAGGAGAACAGCGTTGGGGCATTATGTCTGCATTTCCCAAACCCATGCCAGTATATCACTCCGCTGTGGTTTTTGCCCGTTTCTTTACAACAGAGAGGGAACTGGGTCTTCCCATGGTGAAGAAAGACACCTTTTCCATTTCTATCGGAGAACAGCGGAGTTTCCAGGCATCGGGGACATTGTGCTTTATGCTTGATCCGACTTATGAGGACTGTATGGTCTTAAAGAAACAAGCCTTTGCTTGGTTCCACGGGGACATGATTTGGGGAAGAAATGACCAACAGAGACGTAATGATTGGTATGGTCCAGAGAATAAGACTTCCCAATATAAATTTGGTAACTATACCTATACTGAATTGGCAATTTGGCTTAATGGAACATTTCTGGTTGGTGTAAACATATCAGACAAAGCATACCAACCACGACTTGCTCCTCTTTGTTGGGGAAGTGATGAAGGGGAAACCTGGCCTTGGTCTGACTGTCAGTCTACCGGTGTTGGCTGGACTAGTAAGGGAAAACTCTTTAATTTCTCCCCGGACATGAGGGGTCCCCATCCCTATCCGGCCTTATGGACTGGGGGATTTTTCAGACAAGATAGAAGGTATAATCCATTTTCAAAGTGGATTTTGTGTGGAACAAATGGAAGCTGTACTGATTTCACACCTTTTGTGTTATTACAGGGAGGACAAGTTGCTTGTAATAATGTGACTGCAGTCTTTAGTGAGAAGGAGCAGGTGGTGGAGGAAGCTGATGAGAACTGGGGTGCTTTATACAAAACTCTCAACTCCACGGGGGGAATTATGAGCATTGGACATGGGTGCCAAACTAACGCAAGAAATGCTACTTTCTCCCCGGCACCAGTTTGCGTTCACCCACCGTTTATGTTTGTCCTCAGTAATTCCTCCTTTAGTAGTTGCTCCAATACCTCCTGCCTCTTGTCCCAATGCTGGGATGCTCCAAAGTTTAAGAATGCTATGGTCCTTAGGGTCCCTCGCTGGGTCCCTGTGCCTGTGGAAGCTCCCAGCACGCTGACTTTATTTAGGAATAAAAGGGATTTTGGCATCACAGCAGCAGTTATAGCAGCCGTGGCTGCGATAGCTGCTGCCGCTAATGCGGCGGGTGTGGCCATAGCTTCCTCAGTATAGACGGCTGAGACGCTGAATGATTTGGCTACTTCTACCTCTGAGGCTTTGGACACTCTGACAGCTTTAAATTCTCACTTGAAGGGTGGTATCCAAATTTTAAACCAAAGAATAGATTTAATCCAAGAACAGGTTAATATCCTTTGGCAGCTAGCTCAGCTGGGATGTGAATGGAAGTATAATGCATTGTGTGTTACTAGTGTCCCTTATGAAAACTTCACCAGAGCTGCTAATCTGTCTCGTAGTTTGTCGCTAGCCCTCTCGCAAAATTGGTCTAAGGAATTTGATAGGGAATTGGAGGAATTAAGACAAGCTATAGTACATATTAACTCCACACGAGTGGATCTTAGCTTGGCAAAAGGCTTTACTTCTTGGATATCATCTGCATTATCCTATTTCAAGGAATGGGTAGGAACTGGAATGTTTCTGGTGTGCTGCCTAGGAGGGTGTGTGCTGTGCCTATGGTTGGTCTGTCGCCTGCGAACCCAAACTAAGAGGGATAAAATGGTCATCTCGCAAGCGCTCGCTGCCTTAGAATGTGGCTCCTCTCCCCAAATCTGGCTGGTAGCCTTAAAGGGCAAATGGCTCCCCTGGCCCTTGCACCCTCAGGGTCTCAGGATACCCATTGCACGAGGAAGGGCAGGGATTTGGTAAGTTTTGTTTGACCGCCGCCTTTGCACTCTCAGGGGATCAGTCCCATCGCACTGAGGAAGGGGAGGTTGAACTTCTTCCCTTGATCGGTAAACACATCATGAGGTGGGAACCTGATCGGGAAAGAGCTATCCTCCTGAGCTTGCCCAGTAAACAAAAAAGGGGGAACTGTGAGGAGCTGAGACAGTCGCCATTACAAGATGGCGCTTACTTCCTGCCAAGGGGCAGGACAATCAACTCCTTACTTGGTCATGAGAATACTTCAGGGAATACTCCACACAGAAGAGTCAAACAACCAATCTCAAGAGCCTACAAGAAGATCACAATAACAAAAACTAGAGCAGGCTTGACAAAGTACAAAACACAAGAAAACACCAAACCCCATAAAGCACCCAACCATGACATGGATACAATTGAATTTCACAGTTATAACCTTAAACATTGATGGTCTTAACTCATCCATCAAAAAAAAATGAGAAAATCATAATCATAAATCTATATGCACCAAACACATGTGCACCACAGTTTATAAAACAAAACCTACTTGACAACAAAACAGAAATAAACACCAACAACCATCCTTGTCAGTCTTCAATACTCCACTTTCATCAATAGACAGATCATCCAAGTAGAAAATAAACAGTGAAATAATGGAGCTCAAAAACACCACAGATCAACTAGCCCTAACAGACACCTACAGAACATTCCACCCCAATTCTATAGAATACAAATACTTCTAAGCAACCCACGGAACCTTCTCCAAAATAGACCATATGTTAGGCCATAAAGCATGCCTCCATAAATTCAGGAAAATTGAAGTAACTTCCTGCATCTTATTAGATCACAATGCTTTAAAACTTGAAATTAACAAGAGACACATCAGGAACTCCACCATCCCCTGGAGATGGAGCAACCTACTTTTAAACAATGAAGAAGTTGTGGAAGAAATAAAAAATGAAATTGTAAAATTCCTAGAATTAAATGATAATGAAAACATAACTTACTAAAACTTACAGGACACAATGAAGGCAGTCTCTACAGGAAAATTCATAGTGCTAAATGTCTTCATAACAAATACAGAGAGATCCAACATTAATAAGCTAACTGTCCACCTAAAGGCATTGGAAAAACAAGATTTCAACCCTAAGAGCTCCAGACAGAAAGAAATAAAATTAGAGCAGAAATTAATGTAACATAAACTAAGAAGACAATTTAAAAAATTGATGAAACAAAGGGCTGGCTCTTTGAAAAATAAACAAGATTGATAAACCCCTGGCCATTTTGATCAAGCAAAAAAAAAAAAAAAAAAGAAGTCTCAAATTACCAAAATCAGAAATGAAAAAGGAAGTTGTAACAGACATCAATGGAATTGGAAGAATCATCAGGACATACTTCCAACACCGCTACTCCACAAAATTGGATAATCTGGAAGAAATGGATGAATTCCTAGCCACATACCACCTGCTAAAAGTAAACTAAGAGCATATTAATCCCCGAAACAAACCTGTTACATCCATGGAGATTTAAAAAGTAATCAAAAACCTCCACAAAAAGAAATGTCCAGGACCAGATAGCTTCTCAACTGAATTCTATCAAACCAATTTTTCTCAAACTGTTTTACATAATGTGAGAGCAGGGAAGCCTACCCAAGTCCTTTTTATGAAGCTAGCATCACCCTAATACCAAAACAAGAAAGTGATACAATAAGAAAACTATAGGCATATAGCCCTAATGAATTTTGATGCAAAGATCCTGAACAAAATCCTTGCAAACCGAATTCAAAAGCATATCAAAAGCATTACCCACCTTGGTCAAGTAGGCTTCATCCCAGGGGTGCATGGATGGTTAAACATACAGAAATTGGTCAGTGCAATACATCACATAAATAACCTTAATCATAAGAACCCATCTCAACAAAATAAAGGCTATATGTAATGCACCTAAAGCCCACATAATACTTAATGGGGAAAGACTCAAAGACTTCCCATTGAGATTAGGAAAAAGACTGCTCTTCAACCTAGTGCTAGAAGTACTAGCCCCAGCAATAAGAAAGGAGAAAGAAATAAAAAGGATACAAAATGGCAAGGAAGAAGTCAATTTTCAGATAATAAGATCCTATACATAAGTGACCCAAAAGTCTCCATCTAAAAACTTCTGAAGGTTATTTTTTTTTCCAGTAAAGTGGCAGGATACAAAATCAATACACAAAAATCAGTAGCCTTTTTATATGTAAAGGACCTATCTACAGAGAAAGAAGTCAGAGAGGTTGTACTATTTTCAATAGCAACAACAAAAAAATTATATACCTTAGAATAATACTAACCAAAGATGTGAAAGACTTATGTAATGAAAACATAAACAAACTCAAGAAAGGAATGAAGGAGGACTTGAGAAAATGGAAAGGTTTCCCATGGTCCTGGATAGGTAGTTAATATTATGAACATGGCAATTCTACCAAAAGTAATTCACAGATTTAATGCAATACCAGTAAAAATTCCAGCATCATCTTCACAGAGATAGAAAAAATGACCTCAAAATTCATATGGAATGGCAGCAGGCCTCAGATATCCAAGCATATCCTCAGCAAAAGAAAAACCTCTGGAGGTATCACCATACCCAATTAAAGATATACTACAAAGCCATCCTAATAAAAACAGTGCAATACTGGAATAAGAACAGAAGCATAGACCAATGGAATAGAATTGAAGACTCAGACCTTAGGTCAAGCAACTACAACTACTTGATCTTTGACAAAGGTGCCAATAAAGCAGATTAGAGAAAAGACAGCATCTTCAACAAATAGTGCTGGACAAATTGGATAACCATATGTAGAAAAATGAAACTAGACCCACTCATCTCACCATACATAAAAATCAAGTCCAAATGGATTAAATACCTCAATATAAGACCTTAAACTCTTCTCCTACTGAAAGAAAAAAATAGGAACTTTTCATGATATAGAAGTATGAACAAAACCTCAGTATCCCAGGAAATTAAACAATCACTCAACCAATGGGATCTCATGAAGTTTAAAAGGTGTTGCACAGACAAACATACCATAAACAGAAACAATAGATTACCCACAGAATGGGAGAAAATATTCATCAGCTATACAACTGACAGAAGCCTAGTATCTAGAATCTACAAACAACTCAAAAAACTAAACAACAGAAAAAATCAAACAACCCACACCAAAAATGGGACAGAGACCTGAATAGGAAGTCCTCAGCGGAAGAAATATAAATGGCTAACAGACACTTAAGAAAATGTTCAACATCCCTAACCATTAGGGAAATGAAAATTCAAACAACTATGAGATTCCACCTTACTCCAGTAAGGATGGCAATCATTAAAAAATCTAACAACAACAAATGTTGGCAAGGATGTGGGGAAAGAGGAACCCTCATCCACTGTTGGTGGGAATGTAAACTTGTACAATCATTATGGAAGTATATATGAAGATTCTTGAAAAGGATGAATCATAGAGCTATCAATAAACCCAGTTATTCTCTTACTATGCATTTATCCTAAATGCTCCATGCTTCACTACAGAGATATTTGTTCAACCATGTTTATGGCTGCTCAATTCATTATAACTAAGAACTAGAATCAGCCCAGGTGCCCATAATTGGATGGATGATGAAGTTGTGGTACATTTACACAATGGAATTCTACTAAGCAGTAAGAAAAAAAAGATATAATAAAATTTGTAGAAAAATAGGCAGACTTTGAACAGATCATACTCAGCTAACTCACACAATCACAGAAAGACAAATGCCACATGGTCTTATTTATCTGTGGTTCCTAACCTGAATCAACTTGAGTTGCTTACATACCTGATAGGCAACTCAAAGCCCAGACAATAGGGATGGAAAGGTTTGTGGGGGGGGGGGCTGGGAGGGAGAGGAGGGAAGGAAAGGATGGGGAGAAACAAACACAAAACTAAATCCAACATGAACTGGTACCATAGAAACCTTTATTTTTGAAGATAAACTAAAAAATATAACCCTCCAAAGGAGTAAGAGGGAAACACCTGAATAGAAGGGCCCTGGAGAGGGTGGGATGAAGCTTAATAAAATATATATTTTTTTGGTTTCTGGCCCGTAACTCCCAGTACCAGAAATTGGTGGCTACCCACAATGAACTGTTGATCAAAGAGACCTATGAGGTGCCCAAACCAAGATAGGTTTCTGTCAAAGCCCTTGATTGCCCACCTGAGACAAAAGGTAAAACCCTATTGCTGAAGACACCATATGCTGCCAACAGAGCATTGGAGAGACCTGGATGGAATCTGGAATTGAGCCAGTCCCCAGACAGTTAGCCCCTCCAGTGTTGGAAAGCTTTACATGAGCTACTGGGGAAAAGTGGCCAACAACAATCTGAGCAACCAGAGGTCTAAGCTATTCAGAAGCAAACACGCTGACACAATGTGCATGCCAGTAATAGTGGCACACAACCTCAGTGGGTAACCAATAGCTTTCTGATTGGCTAAGAGATCCACTCAGTATAAAGGAACCCATATCTCGAATTGGAAACAAGAGCAGAATCCTATGGAGACAAAGATTATTCTCTCCAGTGTCAAGCTCTCACTAGTCTTTGGCTAAAAGTGGGTTACATGCATCAAATTCTCTCTAAATTAATAATGCTTATCCCATTTAAACTATGCTGACTTCACTCTCCATTGGAGAATGTTCTTTTTCAGAAGGTAGTGAGACCCGAGGAGATAAACTACCCCTTGCACTTTAGCCAAGCAACATCTGAAACCAAAGAGGAATTGGGAAGACAGTTAAGAATACTGCTTCCATGCTGAACCTGATAATCAGTACCACAGTGAAGGAGACAGACCCTAAGGATACTCAACACTTATCAAAGCAGAGATCCAGAGGCTTCTAAGAGCTCATCACTGAAGTAGACTTAAATCTCATCCACCATCGCTCAGGGAATTTTGTAGTAGAGTGTTGCGCCCCTCCCGCCAGCAGGAAGAACGACAACAACAGGATTCTTCTCAAGCACACTTTATTGGGAGCTCCAAACTGAAAGAGAGAAGGACCCCGACCCTACGGAGCGCCAAGCTTATATACTTATGGTCATGTGATTGTATAGCGTCATCTGATTGGCTTAAGTCTCATCAGATGATTTTGCATCACCCAATCGGGATGGGTGAGCAACCAATATTAGAATAACATCATGTGCTCATGTGCAGACAATTAGGATACAAAAGCAGTAAACAAGCTGACATGGCAAAGCCTGACGAAGCCAGCATGGTTTCCCACAGTTCCCCCTTTAAAAAGTTGTTTTGAACCTCAGGATGCCCGATCAAGGACCAACCCTCATGATGGCCAGTCCGATCGAGGGTAGAGCCTAAGACCAAAAACTTGCTTAAGCACCTTCCCGAGTGCAATGAGAAAAATCCCTTCGGGGTGCAAAGGTTGCTCATGCAGGGATGTAAGCCTTCCAAGGTGCAATGACAACAAGGTCACTTGGTGTACAAAGGCCTTACATAAGACAGGGTGAAACTAACCATTACACAGGCTAGCCAGCCATACTTGTGGAGATGCTCCTTGATCCAAAGCCATAAGTGCCTGAACAATCTTTATGTTATCCTGCTGACGTTGTTGTCTGATTCGACAGATAAGCCAGAGACAGAACACCATACCACACAAAAGGGCTGCTCCAAACATAGCCACCCCCACCCATTCCTTAAAGAAAGAAAATGCAGAAGATAGCCAAGAAGTAAAATCTCCCAAAGAGATTGGCTCCAGATGAGTTCCATTCAGCTGTACAATCTGGAACAATAACTTCCGAGATAGCTGCTCTCCTTCAAGTGTCCAGTTTCCTGCCAAAAATTCAGCTAGCTTGCGACTCTGATTAAAAGAAGCAGTAAAATTAAATTGCAAACCTCAGTGGGTTGATACTGGGAAACACAGCCAAGTTGTAGAGACTCCAAACCAATCTGCTGGGGTCAAAGCTCTATTGGTAAGTCGTTCTAACAACGCCATAGTAAAAGAAGCATTTATCCCATAAGTTCTAGTAGCTTCTGCAAGATCCTTGAGCTCCTTATACCCTATAGGTTCATGGTATCTAACATGTGTATCATGAGTCTCAAAAACTGGATAAGCACTAGCCAGCTTTCTCCAAGTATCTGATTTTATCGAACTACATCCGGACGAAGGACACGCCCTGAACGGAAGTCGGCCATATTGTTGTTTACATTTTTTACTTGTAGAGGCATAAGCTGGAGGAGGAGTAAAGACGCCATCTTGTCTGGGTCTAGAACATTCCCGAACATACTTGGTCTCTACTTCCTCAAAATCCTGTTCTTCTTCTGGAGTTAATTCTTCTCCCTCAGATTCACTAGAACTTTCTATATATAAATTTGCAAGTTCCGTTAAATCTGGATATAGCTTCGGACCTGAATGTGGCCCTTCCTTTTGTGATTTACTTTTATTCTGTGCACATTTATTCTGTTCTATCTGAAACCTAGGTTCACTTTTCATTTTAACCTTTTTTTTGTTGTCCCCTTTTACTTTCTTCAGACTCTGACATGCTATCTTGATGATGTGCTAATATGCGTTGGCCTTCCCTGATCACTTCTTCACAACGTTTGTCCTCCAAACATGATCGCACCAAGCGCCATAAGGGCTGTGTACCTGCGCGCAACTTTCGCGTTTCTGACTCACGGTCGATGTCTCTGCCTAACTTATCCCAGCAGGTCAAATTTAAACCCCCAGTCAGCTCAAACCAAGGCGCTATCATATCCACTTCTTCCAAAAACCCTTTAAGAGTTTTATCTGAAATCTTAAGTTTACGTTGTTTTAATACTTCCTGAAGTGGCTCCAAAAAGGTAGAGTGGTGTTGTCCCATTTTGCAACCTTATATACGTTACTTATAGATCAGTTACAGGCAAAAACTTATCATATAGCACCAGGGGACTTACCGGTACCGCCGCTCCGTGTGTTGAGTTCTGAATCCTCCCTCGGAAGTATCCTCAGGGGTCCTCTCAACTGGCCGTTTGCTGACAAATTCCCGGGTTTCGGCACCACTTGTTGCGCCCCTCCCGCCAGCAGGAAGAACGACAACAACAGGATTCTTCTCAAGCACACTTTATTGGGAGCTCCAAACTGAAAGAGAGAAGGACCCCGACCCTACGGAGTGCCAAGCTTATATACTTATGGTCATGTGATTGTATAGCATCATCTGATTGGCTTAAGTCTCATCAGATGATTTTGCATCACCCAATCGGGATGGGTGAGCAACCAATATTAGAATAACATCATGTGCTCATGCGCAGACAATTAGGATACAAAAGCAGTAAACAAGCTGACATGGCAAAGCCTGATGAAGCCAGCATGGCTTCCTACAGTAGAGGGGGCAGAAAGATTGTAAGAGCCACAGGGAGACATCATGCCCAGAGGCATTCCCTGCCCTCCAAATAACTGCTTCTCCCCCAACACATAACCCACAACCCCATAAGGAATACCTTCAACTCCACTGAGAAGGGCTCCCAGCAGAATGGGGGAAGGACAAGGGTGGAGGGAAGGCTAATCAAAATCTAAGAGGGTATAAATAAATCACAGGGAAACCTACTTTTTTGGACAATGGAACACTCAGGAGCCATAGATTGTTACTTGAAAGTTTTCAGTTCTGGGGATGGGAAGCCTTCCAGTGAGTTGTTGGTCAGGGAGGCCCCTGATGCCCCCCCCCCCCACGAAAAAAAGAGGGTATTAACACATGATATATCCATACAAAATATGTTGTTAATAATACAAAATATGTTGTTAACAATAATAATTGCCAAAAAAAAAAAAGAGAGAAAGAAAGCATGAAAGAAGGAAAGAGAGCTGGGCATGGTGGTGCACGCCTTTAATCCCAGCACTCAAGAGGCAGAGGTAGGAGGATCACCATGAGTTCAAGGCCACCCTGAGACTACATAGTGAATTCCAAGTCAGCCTGGACTAGAGAAAGACCCTACCTTACGAAAAAGAAAGGAAAGAAAGAATGAGTGTGAGTGAGGAAGCAAGGAAGGAAGGAAAGAAAGAGTGTAAGTTGTTAATGTAGGTAAAGTCGAATTTGTCTTTTTTTTCCTCTGGAATCATGCTTTGGAGGTTATATTTATTAGACCACATATATGGTCACTCTAAGAGGCTCTGCTGATGGGACCAGAGCCAAGCCAGAAAAGAAGAGCTCCCTGTTGCCAGCAAAACCCAATGTCACTTGAGTTCTCTAGCCACCCTAGCTGCTGTAAAAGTAGGCTGAGTCACATGAAGTAGAGCTTTTTCTCTACACCTAAAATGATGAAAACAGGCAAGCTTCCTTTGTCCTTCAGAAAATCTGGAGCACTTCTCTGGCTTGGTAAGTCACAATTGTTCATTTATGGTGTACTAACCCAACTCCTTCCTAGGAGTGAAAGCCCACTAATAACTCTCCCAATAAAATTGACAGTTGTCTCAGTACACCTCTTGGACCTGCTGGCTCTCCCTCTTTAATATCTACCAATATAAGAATTTAATATAATAAGAAACCTCTATCTAACCCACCTCCACAAAGATTTTTTCTCCATGCCTTCTGGAGGTCTTATGGTTCTGGGTCTTCCATTTGGTTCTGTGATACATTTGAAGTTAGGTTCTTTGGATTGTTTTGTGGTAGTTGTTGTTCTGGAGACTGAATCCAAGATCTTCAATGTGTGAAGCCATGCTTTGCCACTGAGCCACACTCTCAGCCGGAGGTTAATGTTTGCAACAATATAGTAAAGGGATGGGTTGAAACTTGAGTTGTTTTTATTTTTTTTTCCCCACAAGTGGATATCCGGTTACTCCAGCATTTCTAGTAAGTTCCCAGGTAATGTTGCCATTGCTGGTTTATAGAACCATACTTTGACTTGTGCTGTAGTAAAACATATGTAAATAATTAAAGATATATGAATAGCAAATTTCATGCAAAGAAATGAGATTCTTAATTCTTAAAGCATAACTAAAAGAAAGGAAATGTAATGTCTTCCTCAGCTCTGTACTAAGTTTTTGTATGGCCCTGATTTAAACACTTCATATGATTTTATTAAAAACAGTAATAAAACAAGAAAGGATGATTTAAACTCACTAAAAGAATAAGTCATCTATCAAAAACAATTCAGTGTGTAGAACCTCAAATTGATAAATCCTGAAATAGCAACATAAGTGTATTTTTAATGAGAAGTGGGTCTAAAAATCTAGACAGCTGGACATTGTGGTACACACCTATAATTCCAGTATTCAGGAGGCAGAAATAGAAGGATGACAAATTCCAGGTCAGCTTGGGCTAAAGAGGGAGGCCCTGTATTAAAGACAAAGTAAATAAACAACAGCAACAGATCAGGAAGCCAGATGGTTTTGTTGGTTTGAGTGCATGTCTTGGGTACATTTGCACATGTGTGTGCGTGCATGTGGAGACCAGAAGTCCATGTCAAATGTCTTTCTCAATTACTCTCCACACTATTTTTTTTGTTTCTTTTTTTTAAATTAACAACTTCCATGATTATAAACAATATCCCATGGTAATGCCCTCCTTTCCCCCACTTACCCCTTTGAAACTCCATTCTCATCATATCCCCTCCCCCTCTCAATCAGTCTCTCTTTTATTTTGATGTCATCATCTTTTCCTCCTATTATGATGGTCTTGTATAGGTAGTGTCAGACACTGTGAGGTCATGGATATCCAGGCCATTTTGTATCTGGGGGGGGGGGGGTAGAGCATGTTGTAAGGAGTCCTACCCTTCCTTTGGGCCTTACATTCTTTCTGCCACCTCTTCTGCAATAGATACTTATACTTGGAAGGTATGATAGAGATATTGCAGTGCTGAGCCCTCCTGTCACTTCTTTTTAGCACCATGATGCCTTCTGAGTCATCTCAAGATTCTCTACCAAAAGTGAGAGTAGCATTAATATATGGGTATGAACATTAAGAAAAGTGCTTACTGGGCAGTTTGATGAGTATAGTATATATATTTAGCCAGACACCAGCAAGACATTACACCCCTAGGGCTCATGACTACCCCTGTTTTAAGTTTTCAGTATCAAGGATATATTCCCTCCCATGGAGCAGGCCTCTAGTCCCATTAGAGGGCAGTTGGTTTCCACCGACAGACATGCCACTATTGCACCCATTGGCTCATTTGGCCTGGCTGGTCATTTATAAGGCTTGCAGTGTCCACTGTTGAGTATCTTCACTGGTGATTTCTCCTTCTTCCATTGAACTGCATGCAGAATTGGCTTCTTCCAGCTTTCTGTCAGCTGGTCTACATGGAGGAGGTTATCAGCTCAGTTCCAGCAGGATTTCTCAGTGGCCTTGCAGCTTATGTATGTGGAATCTTCAGCAATAGGGTCTTACTATCAATTCCTGGTGGGAAACCAAGGGCCTTGGCAATGGCCTATAATGTTTTGGGGGCATGAGGGGCCTCTCTGACCAACAACTCACTGGAAAGCATCCCATCCCCAGAACTGAAAACTTTCAAATAACAATCTATGGCTCCTGAGTGTTCCATTGTCCAAAAAAGTAGGTTTCCCTCTGATTTATTTATATCCTCTTAGATTTTGATTAGCCTTCCCTCCACACTATTTTTTGACACAGGGCCTCTCACTGAGCCTAGAGCTCACCAGTTCAGCTAGACTAGTGTGGTGATTTGATTCAGGTGTCCCCAATAAACTTAGGTGTTCTGAGTGCTAGGTTCCCAGCTGATGGAGATTTAAGAATTAATGCCTCCTGGAGGGAGTGTATTGGTGGGGGCGGGCTTATGGGTGTTATAGCCAGTTTCCCCATGCCAGTGTTTGGCATACCCTCTTGTTGCTGTGGTCCACCTTATGTTGGCCAGGGGCTGATGTCCACCATCATCATGCCATCATTTTCCCTTGCCATCGTGGAGCTTCCCCTCGAGCCTGTAAGCCAAAATAAACTTCTTTTTCCCAGAAGCTGCTCTTGGTTGGGTGATTTTTACCAACAATGCGAACCGGACTGCAACAACTAGTTAGCCAGTTTGCCTCAGGGTTCCACTGGTTTTCACCAGTGCTGGGATTATAAGCACACCCTATATCTGGCTTTGTTTTTGTTTGTTTGTTTTTGGTTTTGTTTTTTTGAGGTAGGGTCTTGTTCTAGCCCAGGCTGACCTGGAATTCTCTATGTAGTCTCAGGGTGGCCTTGTCCTCATGGCAGGCCTCCCACCTGCCTCCCAAGTGCTAGGACTAAAGGCATGCACCACTACACATGGCCATGTCTGGCTTTTATGTAGGTGCTGGGTACCTGAAGTAGCTGCCAGATTTTTGTTTTCAACCTTTTAGTATCACTTCATTTTATTTTAACAATGTGCATTTTATTTTGCTTGAAATAAAAAAAATAGTGTTGAAAACATAGTTCTAATGAGAGGCTTTTTTAACAATAAAATTGAGCCTTTGACAATCTAATCTAAGCCTAATGAGACTCTCAATATGAATAAATCAACTAAATATAGAAAATAGCACTTGTTGCAGTCAAGTTCACATTGCTGGCAGAAATTACCTGACCAAGGGCGGCTTTTGGCTTTCAGGCTTGAGGGGAAACTCTGTGGCAGGGGAAATGATGGCATGTGCAGAGGGTGGATGTCACCCCCTGGCCAGCATCAGGTGGACAACAGCCCTGGGAGAGTGTGCTAAACACTGGTAAGGGGGAAATGGCTATAATACCCATAAGCCTGCCCCCAACAATACACTCCCGCCAGGAAGCATTAATTCCCAAATTTCCATCATCTGGGAACCTAGCATTCAGAACACCTAAGTTTATGGGGACACCTAGATCAAACCAACATAGCGCTTTAATTAATTGACCAACTAACCTAACAGACTTATCAACATGACATAGTTCTAAGAATAAGGTTTCCAGGTTTAGTAAGTAAAGTAAAAGGTGTGAGGTACATTTCCTGCAATATTTGGGGCAAATTTTTTTGAAAAACTTTTGTTGTGTTTATGGGATTCAAATTTAATTTGGCAGCCTATGTATTACCCAACAATACTACCCAGTATCATATTATCACAGTATTAACCCCCAAACACTAGAACTGATGAAAAGTGATAGAGTGAAGCACAGTGGGGTGGGGGGCAGAAAGCTTTTCACTTAGGCTAAGTGAAGGGGTCCTGTGGTGGCTTGAATGGAAAATGTCCCTCATAGACTCTGGTGTTTGAATACATAATTCCCAGTTGGTGGCACTGTTTGGGAAGGTTGTGGATTCTTTAGGAGGTAGAGACTTGCTGGAAGAAGTGTCACCAGAGGCAGGCCTTGGAGTAGAAAAGCCAGACCCATTTTCTCCTCTCATTCTCTCCCTCTCTCTCTCTCTCTCTCTCTCTCTCTCTCTCTCTCCTTCCTCCTTGCTGATGTGACAATATGACTCTGGTTTCCTGCTCCTGCCATACTTTCCTTGTCATGATTCATTTCTCATAATTTAAGTAAAAAAAAAAAAATGCATCCTTTCCTTCCTTAAGCTGCTTTGATCAGGTATAGTAACAAGATAGTAACAGCTATAGGGCCCAATGCTGATCTCAAGATATTTCGAGAGTGAGGTCCTGGTTTCACAGTACTCTTTTTTTTTTTCCTTTGCCCCCTCTAATCTTTCAAGTCTGCTGTAAGCAGTAATAGCCAAAGCATTTATAATAGAAAGTGGTCACATCACAATTCTGGACCATGAATGAATTGTTTCAAACAGAGTTGTCAGAAATGAATCAAGTTTGCACTTCCTTTGACAATGTGCAGTGTTGTAGTCAGGAGAAAGTTAGGTTTATGGTTTTATGTTTAGTGATGAGGTGTGACTCTTACACTAGAGTCACCTGCAAATGCAACAAGATTTTACTGTTATGATGGAAAATTTATATAGTAATTTAATGAACCTTCATGTGTCCATCACACAACTTCAGTCATGGCCAGCTTGGTGGTCATTTTTTTCCCATGTATAGCATGTGTGGTGAAGTATGTATATGTGTGTTGTATGCATACATGTGTAGATGTGTATGCACTGTGCATGCACTGAAGAGGTCAGAGGAGAATATGGAATATCCTTTCACTATCACTCATCTACATAATTTCATTGAGGTGGAGTCTCTCACAGATTCTGGAGTTGACTACACAAGCTACAGTAATTCTCTGGTCTCTGTTCCCCAGCACTGGGTTTCATTGTGCATGAACATTCTCAGCTGTTTATATGAGCATTGGGGGATCAAACTCAGGCCATCTCCCCGACCCCTCATTGTCATTCCTATTCATCCATATTTCTACTCCTTAACTCTCCTGAGTTATTTTGAGGCAAATTCCAGACATCACCTAATTCCATCTCCTAAATACTTCAGATTGTATTTTTAACATTCAAGGTCTCCTAATTTTAAATATAACCACAGCACCCTCATCACACTCCAAAATCAACAGTAATTCCTCCAAAATACATTTTAAATAAAATTTATTACATGAAACAAAAATTACCTCACAGTATTTTGGCCAACACAAGCTTTCTTGGTATTAATTAAACACTGTTGAAAAGTTTAAAACTCATTCTGTTATCATTTCAGAGTAGCTAAATTCAAACAATTCAATAAGGAATGTAATACCTTGCCCCTTTAAAAAAATATATTAGTATTGTTCATTCTTTCATTTATGGATCCAACAGCTATTTATTGAACTCCTGCCTTACTAATCACAGGATACAAAGATCAATAAGACCTACTTTTTGCTTTGTGGAACAAACTGGTTGCACCTAAGCACATAAATGTGGAAGCAGAACGAATTAGTCACAAGTAAAGGTGGGGATAGTACTTCTAATGCTAGGAGCTGAGGGAGTTGCTCAGTGGTAGAGTACTTGCTTAGCATGTGAGAGGTCCTGGGTTTGATCCTCATCACTCCCTACAAAAAGAAGAAGACAGAATGCTGAAAGATCTGTAAAAGGGCCTGGTGGATATAGAGCTTGCTATGCAAGTGAGAGTATCTGAGTAAAAATCCTCAGAACCCACATAAAAACCAGATACATAACAAGCATGTATAATCCCAATCCTATAGCAAGATGAGGGCCAGAGATGGGAGAATCCTGAACCAGCTAGCCTCCAGGTGAGCAAGAGGCCCCACTTCAAACAAGGTAGAAGGTGAAGACCTAAACTTGGGGTTGTTCTCTGACCTTTACAGGTGCACCTTTGTATGAATGTGTCTACACACACACACATGCACACACACACACACACACATACACACACAGATGATGATGATGATGATGATAATAATAACAATAATAATAATAATAATAATAATAATAAATAAAGATCTGTAAAAGCCTGTGTTTTTTTCTGAGGTAAGCAGCAGATGTCTTTTCACTGGAAGGATCAGCATTTAAAAAGGCATAAAATTACCTCTAGCCAAGCTTGGGGGCACATGCCTTCAATCCCAGCACTTGTAAGGGAAGGCAGAGTTAGGAGGATCATTGTGAGTTCCAGGTCAGCCTAGGCTAGAGTGAGATCCTATCTATAACGCCTCCAAAAGGGCATACAAAGACAAAATAATAATTTATTAATTAATCAAGAGCAAAGATGAGGTCCTCTACATCTTTGTAAATTTCCTGCCCTGGCCTGTGCCACTCAGCACGGTTTTGGATGCATAGTGACTACTCAGTGAAAAATGAAAAACTTACTTTCATCTAAATGAGTATGACTACAAATTCCAAGCCTGTCTTAAAACTCCCATCTTAGGCCATGTTATTTTCACATACAAAGAGTGCACAGCCACATGTAACTGGGGCAGAATTGCACACAGCTGGCAGAGAGGCACAGGAGAGAATAGCTGAGATTCAAATGAAAGACTGATGGCCCTCCTCCCTGCCTCACAACAACACGTCCAATCTTGAGGGTCTCTTGTGAGTATCACAGCTGCTCCCGTAAAGATGGATGTGCATGGAGGATAGCATTCTACAACTTTCTCAATGTAAAGAGCTCTCTATAATCATGACATGCTCTTCATTGTCTCAAAGTTAGGTTGAATCCTACCTATTCCATAACAAGGAAGGTCTGCAATGTTGTAAATGTCTACAGGGTTATTTTCCATATCACTGTGTTTATTTATATAGGACCAAATGGACCCTTTTAAAGGCTTAACTCAGTGTGGCTGTCGCAGACAGCTAGTTTACACCAAGTCCTTCTTGGCAAGACTTGAAAGCAAATGGTAAATGGTGTAAACAATTGTATGTGGTTATACACTGCTAGATAATGTGCATCTGGAAGGACAAACAAAACTTATTAAACAGACAACAAATAGCTGAAGTAAATATCAAATATGTTAACTCCACAAAAAACAGAACTGGGTCTCGTCAAAGCCTTATTACCATAGCACAGCTGGACTGAAATAAAAAGAGCCATTTAAACTTGAAAGCAGGGGAATCTCCAAGTTAGAAAATCTGGATTCTGTTCCTGTCTCCATCACTAATTCACTAAGTGACATTGATTATGACTTTGATTTTTGCTTGCATTTTCCCGTCAATAGAAAAGAAATTTCAAGGCTGTTCCTGAGAGTATAGAACAGCTGCCAGATGATTTCTCATAACAGGAACAAAAGAAAACTACTATCTGCTCATGTCCCCTTCTTTCCTGTGAACTCTAAAGCCCTGTTTCCCCCTAGAAATAGAGTTGGCATAGGAAACAATGGTGAAGGTGGTGACAAATCAAAGTGTGGTCAAGCCAGGTATGGGAGTGCATGACTGTGGTACCAGCACTTGGGAGACTGAGGCAGATGGATCTCCATTTGAGCCTAACCTAGGCTACACAGAAAAATAGGATCTCAAAAAAGTGGGAGCCTAGGGCTGGGGAAATTGCTTAGTGGTTAAGGTGCTTGCCTGCAAAGCCTAACGACCATGGTTCAATTCCCCAGGACCCACGTAAGCCAGATGCACAAGGGGGCGCTCATGTCTGGAGTTTGTTTACAGTAGTTGAAGGCCCTGGCACACCCATTCTCTCTTTCTATCTGCCTCTTTCTCTCTCCTCTCTCTCTAAAATAAATGAATAAATAATTTTAAAAAGTGGGAGCTGGGGAGATGGTTCAGTGTGTAAAGTGCTTACTAAGCAACTGTGAGTTCCTAAATTCAGATCTGCAGAACCTTAGTAAAGCCAGAAGCTGTAGCAGACATCTACAATCCTAGTATACCTACATGAGATGGGAGGCAGAGATAGGAAATCGCTGAAAGTTTGTGAGCCAGCTAGCTTAGTGCACACAGTTTTGAACAATAAGCTACCTCACCTCAAAAAAAAGGGTAGAGGTTCTGTCTTCCACATGAGTAACTCTGTTGATGAGTGGTTCTAAGAGGTTTGTATAAGTTATATTTGATTTTTGTTTTCTGTTGTATCATTTTGTATCATGCCCATCTCTTTTTTGAGGTATGGTTTCAATTTGAATTCTGATTTTCCTGATGCTTCTTGTAGTCCATGGGGTTGACCTACATTCCCAACGAGGAAGGCCTCTTCAGAAAAGGGGCAAGGAGGAGGGAAAGGATGTGATGTTTCCATACAAAATATGTCCATATATAATAATAAAAAAGAAAAAAACCATAAGGTAGAGCTGGGTACATAACTCCATGGTACAGCCCTTGCTTAGTATGCATACAGCCTGATTCAATCCTCAAAACCACAAAAACAAAGAAGAATCAACTAACCAAATAAATAAACAAACAACAACAACAAAAAACCCCAAAGCTGCAAAAACTTCAGGCAAACTATGACAGTTGGCCAACCCTATAGCCTCCAAGAAAACGTTTTGACTGCTACACTACTGACCTTGTTTTGACCTTTAGTGATATGTAAGGATTGTTTACTATCAATTACGAGCAAACGTCTGGTGGCACTAGAAGTCATTCAGGTTATATTTCAAAAAACAAGTTTATTTTTGTATCGACCGGATTTTGACTCTATTAAAAGAGATACATTTGAAAAAAGATAGAGATGGGTTGGAGCTTTATATGTTTAGAAAATTATTCAAGTGACACCATCAATGCTGAGTAGTACATTTTTAAACCATTAACAGTCAAAATGGGGCATTTGACTGCCATATGGTCCTGAGTATTCAACTCTTTGTTCTCTGCACCAAAAAGAAGTTGTTAAAAAATAATTTGTTTCAGAGATAAAATGGTGCTAATTATGCAAATACAATGATGGAAGTTGCACAGTTCAGAGAAGGAGGTTATATCCCAAGCCTTAGGCAGGGGGACTGAGTAGGACATCTTACCTTACGTGGCTCTGTCTAAGTGCCTCTGTGAGGTGGTGTGTGATGAACCAGGTGACTTTAAAAAAGAAGCATGCCTTTGCATATCTTTGGGGCCTTGGGTTGTTTGGTTAGTTGAACTGGTTTGGTACTTTAAGGCAGAGTCTCACTCTGTGCCTAGGCTGGCCTGAAACTATGTAGCTTAGGGTGGTCTTGAATTCACAGCAAACCTACTGCCTCAGCCTACCTAATTAATATTGGCATTATAGGGATGATCCATCATACCTGGTTTCCTTTTGTTATTTTTTGCCTGTGTAGTGTGTGCACATGTATGTCCATGTGTGTGGGCACTTGTGGGCAGGCACACATGCATATGTGTGTACATATGTGTGGAGATCAGAGGTTGATTTCATGCTGTGGTGGCTTGAATTAGGTGTACCCCATAAAGTTGTGTTCTGAATGCTTGATTCCCAGCTGAAGGCAATTTGGGAACTGGATCCTTGTTGGAGGAGGTGATGTATTGTAGGGGTGGGCTTATGGATATTATAGCCAGCTTTCCCTTGCCAGTGTTTGGCACACTTTTCTGCTGCTGTTGTCTATCTGATGTTGGTCAGGAGGTGATGTTCACCCTCTGCTCATGCCATCATTTGCCCCTGCCATCATGGAGCTTTCCCTTGAGTACATATGCCAAAATAAACCCCTCTCCCCCATAAGCTGCTTGGTTGGGTGCTTTGTGCTGGCAACATGAATCAGTTATGCATAGTCATAAGATGTCAAATAAAGGTTTCTCCATAAAAGTTAGTTCACTTAGATGGTACAATGTGCTTTATATGCATGTACCCCAAACCAGCCCAGGATGGATGACCCCATGAATCTAAGAGCATCTTTGAATAGGTACTGATCATAGATAATAGGAACAATAGAAACTAAGAGGAGGAGAAAACTAGGTCATAGTTTGGGGTTGGGTGTATATGTAGCTCAGTACAGGTGGCAACCAGTTTGCCAACAGGCTGCTAGGTGTAGTGTTCAGCACGCAGAAGGGTATGCTTACTGCTCAAGTCAAACTGTCCTGGGTGACTAAACTATTCCATATGCTTGCCTGCCTCAAAAGTTTATACAAAATGCAAAGAACTATTTTAGAAGAGGGAACCAGGGGAAGATGGGAAATAAAATGGATCTAAGACCATTTTCTTAATTCCATCAGAAGCAGAAATAGCACCCGTGATCTTGATGTGCCAAGAGCATCAGTATTGACCTAAGTACTAGTTGGTTCCTGTCACCTTCCAGACCCCTGGTTTCCAGTCATTTCATTCTCTACCCCTCTAAACCTAAGGCTTTTTAAAAAATCTCACATTAAATGATCTCCATTTTCACTTCATGTCACTTTGCATCTATACTAATTTTTCAACATGTATGCAATATTATCTTTAATGGATCATTTATCAGCTGACATTTGAGATGGACATGCCACTTTCACGAGTAGGGAGGTATGGTGATGTTCTTATTTAAACCAAGAGCCTTTGGTCTTAGTATCAAATTAACGTTCCTTTTTCTCAGTAAGATCACTGATGGAGAGTACTAAGTAGGTGAAATCCCTACTAGAACAGCTGTTGGTTGCGTATAAATCAACACAAGTTGGGAGTGGAGGACCTGCTTTGTTCTCTTTCTCTTTTTCACTTGAACTTGCATTTCCTCCCCCCATCAAGAGTCACTACGACCCAACCTGGTTGTGTGGATTAAAAGCTTTCTGGAGGGTGGGAAGATGACTCTGTGGATAAAGTACTTGTCATGCAAACATGAGGACCTGAGTTCAGATCACCAGAATCCACATAAATGCTGGGCCACCTGTAATCCAAGCACAAGGGAGGCTGAGACAGGAGACTACTCTTGGTCAAGCTGGCTAGCTAGACTAACTGATTTGGTGAGTTCTGTGTTCCTGTGAGGGATCTGACTCATTTAAATAAAGGGAAGAGCAAGTGAGAAAGACACCTCACATCAAATGCTGGCCTCCACACACACATACGCACTTGCATGCACACCTGCACACGTGTGCCCACATAAATACAAACAAACATGAATACCCATACATACATGTATGCACGACACACACACACACACACACACACACAATTTCCTTCATAGGTGGGAATGCAGTTTGCCTAGTATGTACGAAGCGCTATGTTCAGCTTGTGGCACTGGATAGACTGTTTGCAGTGGTTCACACTGGTAATCTCAGCACTCAGGAAGTGGAGGCAGGAGGATCATATTTCAAGGTCATCCTTGACTAAGAGCAAATTTGAGTTCAGTCTAAGCTACATGAGAGCCTGTTTCCAAAAAGAAAGAAAGAAAGAAAAGGAAAGGAAAAAAAACAGTTTTATATTTTCAAAAAATATATTTTTATATTTATTTATTTGACAGAGAAAGAGGGTGAGAGAGAATGGGCACACCAGAGACTCCTGTCATTACAAATGAACTCCAGATTCACTCATCCCCTGTGCATCTGGCTAACATGGGTCCTAGGGAATCAAACCTGGATCCTTTGGCTTTGCAAGCAAATGCCTTGATCACTAAGCCATCCATCCAGCCCCCCAAAACCAGCTTTCTGAGAGTAAAGAAGTCCCTGGTAAGAATAGGGTTAGAGAATCATGTCAAGCTCCAGTATCGTTTTAAAGACCCATGCCTATAGTTACTGACTGTTTGTCTTCTCGGGAATTTGCTGGTTTTCCTCCATCTAACCCTTCTCATTCAAGAATTTCCCTTCATACCTCCCACACCTTCTACTTATACACTGTCCCAGGACTATATTCTTATGTTAGGACAAGAGCAGAGGGCTAAGGGGCAGATGAAGGTCAAGTGCACACCTCCTACACTGGAAGCCAGGTGGGGGACACCTGTCTCTTCCATCTCCAGAAACTGAGCCACCTAGACACTAAGCCCTCACAATTGTCTCAGTGGCATTGAACTTTAATGGCAATGACAGTTGTGACTTAACCCAAGAAATCAAAACAGCTGCAAGGTCTGGTGGATGTGCTACTAATTTGTGCACAGATAGCTTTATAGTTCACAATAGGTTCCGGCCTGTAGCAATTGAAGCCAGACAGAAAAACAAACTAAAGAAAAAGGGTTTTCTGTTGAAAACATAGCGTCCTTACTCCCATTGAAGTCAATGCCATAATTTGCTTTTGTGGGAACACTAGGATTGAGTCCAACAGTTGAAGAAAAAAAAAAAGCAACACAAACTTACAAACACTCTTCCAGAATGATTGTATTTTTCTCATAAATTCTGAGTGCCTACTGCCGTCTTTTGGCTGATCAATGTATAGAATAAATTTGGAGCCTGAAAATATGACTTCTGAAAAAAAATACTAATACCTCTAGTAAGATAACTCCTTTATGTCAGATTTAAGAGTTCTTTTCTTAAAAAATGATTTATTTATTTGAAAGTAGAGAAAGTGTGTGTGTGTGTGATAAAGAGAAGAGAGACAGAGAGAGAATGGGCACGTCAGAGCCTGTAGCCACTGTAAATGAACTCCAGATGCATGTGCCCCTTGTGCATCTGGCTTATGTGGGTCCTGGGGAATTGAACTTGGGTGCTTTGGCTTCACAGGCAAACACCTTAACCACCAAGCCATCTCTCCAGCCCTAAGAATTCTTTCTGGGTCTGGGGATAAGGCTTAGTGGATAAAATACTTGCCATGTAAGCATGAGAACCTGTTTTGCTCCCCAGTATCCATATATAATGCCCAGTTTGGTGGTTCATGACTATAATCCAAGTGCTGAGGAGGTGCAAAAAGAAGGATCCCTGGAATAAGCAGCTAACTAGATTAGCTGAATTAGTAAACTCTACATTAAGCCTGGAGACTGTGTCTCTAAAAGTAAGGTGAAGAGGAAGACAGTAGACATGACCCTCCCTCCCCACCCCCTCCCCACACAAGGAGATTTCTTTCTGCTTGAAAGAAAATCACCCTTGGTCTGTGAATATGATGTCCAAAAACTCTGAAATAAAATGGGAAGAGGTTTCCCCAGGCTAGTACAGGTTTGAGAGATGTCTAGAGATTTTGCTCACACTGCTTTTGGTTTATGGCCTGATATACTGGTCTTGACCATGACACAAACCTTTCATCAGGTTATTCTCTCTAGTGGACATTTGTTGCTCCTTGGCTGTCCAGTGGCCTTCTCTGTGCCTAACAGTACTAGCAGATTCCCTCACAAAGTCTCAGTGCTGTGGTTTGGTGTGGCAGTGGGGACTGGCCCTACCTTCTGCTCAAGGGTAGACCATGAATGGTCTAAAATGAGATTTTCCCATCTACCTACCTCTTCTCCACTAGTTTCCAGATGGACTAGTAACTCAATCCCATACTTGGAGTCACAGAGGCCACTTGAGACCTCAGAAAGACCTGCTTTCGTCCATAGGTGCTACAAAAAGCAAGCAAACAAAGAAACAGACAAACCAAACCTTCATTCCTCCTCTTGAAGGAGGAGCCCTGTAGTCTGGAGTTGCTGTAGATTTGGATGAACAGTGTCTAAGGATGCAGGCGGGACTGAGACAGCCAGGGCTCTGGAATCCCAGCCTTTCAGCACCTGTGTGAACATTTCCATTGCGGTGAGCCCCTGTCCCACAGGAAAAGCACGACCAGCAAACAAGGATCCTTCTTGATCACACTTTATTGGAGAGCCTCTTGGTTAACAGGAAAGTTGATGGCGAGGGGCGAGGGGCGCAGGAGTGTAGCTGCTTTTATAGGGCAGAATACTATGGGACGCCTGCTGATTGGCTGCCATAGGCTCACCCACCCACAGGAGCCACGGGATAGGCTCAGGACAAGGTGCATCAAGCGCATGCACAACCTCAAGGGAGGTTGCTGCCTAACTGAGGAAGTATTTACCTCAAGACTGGCGAGAATGGCATCTGCATTGGCTCCCTACACTGAATGATATATAATCTCCTTGCTAAGAGCCTTTTGTATCTCCTCTCTGTTCATCAGAACAAACTTTTGGATATTTTTATGTTGTGCCTTGGTGGTAGCAATGGCTTCATAGTATATACTTATTTCCAAACTCATTGAGAGGTATACATTAAGTATGGACAGCTTTTTTATATATCAATCTTCCTTCAATAGAGTAGTTTTTATTTAAAGCAAAGCTTAAATTCCTTAGCTTAGCATTGAGGCAGTACACCACTGGAGCATTGCCAGCCTTTTTATTCAAGTCAAACTTCTTATAAAAATTCCCACAGTCTTGTCCTTTTTTTTCTTTCTGTTTTATCCTTCCTTTAAAGGCTACTGCTCTTAAATTGTACATTTTCCTTGACCTAAATTTTGCATCTTCTCTGATCATTTCAAACTATATTTATTCCTCTTGAACTCTGTTTATCCTCACATTTTTCTATTTTTCACATGTGTATATATGTGTTGTGTGCTTGTGCGTGCATATGTGTTCACACACATGTGAGTGCACGTGGGTGCAGTTGCACATGCAAGTGTGCGTGCATGTGTGCACGCCAGAGGTTGTCATTGGGTGTCTTCCCCAGTTACTCTCCACCTCACCTTGTTGAGGTAGGGTCTCTCAGTTGAACCTAGAGCTCACCAAATCTGGAAGTCTAACTAGTCGGCGTGCCCCTGGGATCCCCTTGTCTCCAAATCCCAAGTGCTGGGATTCCAGGCAGGCTGCTATGCCTACTTGGCTTTTTTTTTTTTTATGGCATGCATTTGTTCTTTGTTATTTATTTATTTATTTATTTATGCCTTTAAAAAAAAATTAATTTATTAGTTTTCTTTTCAGTAAATACAGGCAGTTTGGTACCATTATTTAGGCTCATCTGTGATCTACCCCCTCCCATTAGACCCTCCTTGTTAATGCAAATGGCTCGTGCATTGTGGAGTTAGCCCCCAGTTATTGGTATGATAAATGTCTCTGCAAATCATGACCCAACATGTGACTCTGACATTCTTTCCGCCCTCTCTTCCGCAAGATTTCCCTGAGCCATGTTGGGTTCATTTTTGGTCTGCTTCAGTGCTGAGGTGTTGGGGGCCTCTGAGGCTCTGGCTCTCTGATTTGGTAGGAGTTGATTTTTCTCTGCGTTGATCTCCTTCCCCTTTGTGCTGGTTTCCGGTTCACAGGAAAACATCACCCTTGCTTATTTCGCCAGTTGTCCTTAGTTTCAGTTGGGCCCCTATGGGATCTGAACTCCTGTTCTCAGCCTTGTGTTACAAGGATTTTATGTACTGAGTCATCTCTCCAGCTGGTCTCCTCATAGTCTTCTCCTATTTATTTTATCAGTTTCTCTTTGTTTCTTAGATCATGTTGTACTGTTACTTAGTGTGCCCTGAGTTTGTCTTCTTGAGGCCCTATAGCTTTCTGATCAATGTCTGCCTCACATCAGCACACCACTGAGAACCACCCCTTATACCTTTCAGGCATTGGGATGGCATGCTTAATAGTTAGTAGCTATAATGTTTTATGATCAACATCAGCAATAATGGTTATGTCTCAGTAAGAATAAGTATTCAAATACAGCCTACACACATGAAAATAACCAAAGAGAAAGGTCCAGCTAAACGTATTCTTTTGCCTACAGACACAGTGAGTCTACTTTACCATAAGAAAGCCATCGTTATGAAAGAAAACTTGGTTAGTACACTGTAATAACCCTTAACTATCTAAATCCCAACACCTATGGAAGTGAATGAGGTAAGTTTATTTGATGAATATATCTGCTTTGAAACACACTGGAGCTTTCTTAATCACAAGCACGTATTAAGTGACCGTTTAATATAATCCAGTGACTCAAATGCTGGCTGTGGCCAAATAAGTCTGCCAAGCAGGTTTGCAGTTTGGTAGTCCCCATGTCCAGTTCTATGTTAAAGGCCCAGAGGGATGGCTGACCATTTAAGAAGTCCTAGACCAAATAGTCTGCAGAGAGACTGAATGAGGCAGGCATGCCATCCTTTCTCACCTATATTCCCTATGGCTTCTTTGAGTCTGTGTACAAAGAGGAGAAAATACCCATATTCTGCCTCCACATAGGTTTTATTGTAACTCTTTAAGCTTTATGACATTCTGTGGTAGATTTCTTTTACATTCCTCCATGACTCACATTACAGTGGAAACAGTCTGTCCTCAGCATTTCATAGCCTGAGCACAGGATGACATCACTCCGCGAGATGAAGGGAAAGCTATAAGAAAAATCCAATTTGGCTTGCTCTAGCCCCAGTTGCCTTAATTAGTCTCCATTTTTAATGTAATGGAAGGAATAAACCTCAAGATGGCTGGAAAGAAAAATTATAAGCTTTCAGGTACACTTGGTTACTGTAATTTTTCTGCAAATGTCATTAAGCCACTGATCTGCTCTCTCTCTCTTTTCAGAATACAGACTACAAGGAGAAAAACAGAAATGGACATTGGTTTTTTAAGAGGAATTAAACTACAACATCTGGTGCCATCCACTGCCTTGGCATCACCCTCTTTACAGTTAACCTAAATTCTTCTTCTCTGGGCTATCTCTTTTCTCTCCTCTCTGTGAACCTTCCAATTTTGTAGAACACATGTATGTAGCATGGAGTTGGACCTGGAAACACGCCACTAGGATCCTGCATTGTCTATATCACACCCTTTTGGAGTAATATTTTTTGTTGCCTCTGTCTCTTTCTCTCTCTGGTGTATGTGTATGTGCGTGCACGTGTGTACACATGTGTGTTCATATAGGGGCATTTGTACATGTGTGTGGAGGCCAGATGTTGACATAGAGTGTCCTCAGTTACTCTCCAACTTATTTTTGAGAAAGGATCTTTTATTGAACCTAAAGCTCCCTGACCCAGCTAGTCTAGCAAACCAGCAACCACCAGGGATCCTCTTGTCTCTGCCTCTCCAGCACTGGGATCACAGACATAGGCCACTAAGCCTGGGGTTCATGTGGGTGCTGGGAATCCAAACTCAGGTCCTCAAACTTGCCTGGCAGACACTTTATCAACTAAGCCATTTGGGATGTTAGATAGAATTGGGTTCATTTTTCAAGATTGTGGCCTTTATTCATCTGAGCAGACACATGCTTCAAAAGCACCCAAGCCTCCATTTGGTGTGCCTGAGTAGGAGTTTGATATTTGCACTGAGAAATACTGAATTCCTAGAACACCAAGAGGTGATTCAAGACTTCTTTTAAGTCAAGCTTTAAATAGATTATTTGCATATTCATGAGCAGATATATTTATCTGGTATGCTCAAAGCATGAGAAAATAAGAGCATCAACCATCAACTTCACCTTTCCCCTGGGCAAGTCTTGTGTTATTTAAAAAATCTTCAGTGATATGCTTTAAGAATATACATAAAGTAGATTAGCTGTGAGGCCCTTAGGGGAATCAGCTACCCAGACCTTTAATGTCTGTGATGTTAGAAAAACCTAGAGACTTAAATAGGTCTCTGTCATGATCTGTGTGTTTAAGTCATATGCTGTAGGTCAGCACATTATCTGTGTAATAAAGGAAACAGCCAGACAGCCACCAGCCTCCACCCCAAAGCAACATCATCGCTCTTTTTCCTCACGCAGAATATGCTATTACTTGGGTCACTGGTGAAAGGTATTTCTAGAGAAAAATGGCAAATTCTCTCCCACCTCTGCCTTGATTTCGTAAAGACAATGAATACTCTGTTGGGAATGCAGAAAAAGAAAACACAAAGATGTAACAGAGCAGAGTCACACTGGAACATCAAGTTTGTTAAGGTTGTGAGACCTTTAGTGAGCCACTTCTACCACAGATGTTCTTCACTCTTCATTTCTTCACCTCTCATTTCTTTAACAGGTAATCAGTATGACCTATTATGTGCCAGACACCACTCTAAGTTCAGGAGTATAACAATGCATGAATATGCAGTGTTGCTGCCTTTGTGGAGCTTACAATTCTGATGGGTGGGGAGAGAACCAGATAACACCATACTATCTGGTAATTTTGAGTTAATTTTTTTGTGACAACTAGTTATTGTCTTACTATTCTATGACAATGCCTTGCTTAATTATATTAAAATAGAGACTGTTTATTTTTTTAACATTTAAAATTTTTTTATTTATTATAGAGAGAGGCAAAGAGAGAGAGAGATGGGTGTACCAGGGCCCCTAGCCATTGCAAACAAACTACAGATGCACATGTACCACCTAGCACATCTGGCTTACATGGGTTCTGGGGAATCAAACCTGGGTCCTTAGGCTTCACAGGCAAATACCTTAACTGCTAAGCCATCTCTCCAGCCCGGAGACTCTTCTTTTTTTTTTTTTTTAAATTTTTTTGTTCATTTTTATTTATTTATTTGAGAGTGATGGAGAGAGAAAGAGGCAGATAGAGAGAGAGAGAGAGAATGGGCGCGCCAGGGCTTCCAGCCACTGCAAATAAACTCCAGACACGTGCGCCCCCTTGTGCATCTGGCTAACGTGGGTCCTGGAGAATCAAGCCTCGAACCCGGGTCCTTAGGCTTCATAGGCAAGCGCTTAACCGCTAAGCCATCTCTCCAGCCCGAGACTCTTCTTTTTTAAGTGAGCTTTCTAAAATAACCCAAATATTCTGACAACATTGTTCAAGTAGCATACAGCATGAACTAGAGGAAAAGGAGAGAAAGAGGCCAGGCCTTCTCTGCCTCCTAACTTGTGCTTTGCAGAACTCATTTATCCTTTGACCACCTCCTGGGTGGCCCTTAGAACCTCACAGACTGAGCTCCTGGACAGTGGCTGGTGGTCACCAGCACCATGAAATACCAAGGCTGATGATGAATGCAGATTCAGATCTGCATTGTTAGCGATGGTGCATGATACATAGAATAGAGGAAGCCAGTACCTCTCCCTGAGGTATTTCCAGTTCAGAACCAACTCAATACAGTACCATTGAAAATGGAAGAGAATGTCTCAGGAGCTCACCTGTTCATGTGCCCAAACCTGTAGATGGTGGGCAGGCACTGTTCCCTAGGGCTCATTCATGTCCTTAGGGGGCACCTTCAGCCATCGACACCATCAGGCCAATGCCATCAATGTCATCACTTCACATCACCTTGCCACTCTATAGGCATCCTTAATCAGCAAACACTGCATTTACTCTGTGTTCTTTGGCACCATCGTTAATATTTAAAGACATCTAAATGGTTATCCTTAGTTGAAAATGAACAGATGATTGGTGATATGAAACTGTGGACAGAATCTATCTTTTTAAATTCTTGATGTGGTTTTGGACTAAAGGCAAGAAAAGACTATATTAGCAAAAAAAAAAAAAATTGTCCTAAATGTGAGAACAGTTGCCTTTAAAAATATATGTATCGTTAAGTATTCCAAGAATGGCAGGAGGCCAGGAAAGCACTCAGTGGAGTTTTCCACTCCCCTCCCCACATCTTGTCTGCAGAGCATGTGCTTTTGTCTTAAAGCGCCACCCTTGCTCCCATGTTGAAAAGCTTATTTGCACTTTAGTTCTTTCTTTCTACTTTCCATGTAAATAAAATGGTTAAATATGAAGCAAGCAGCATTTTGATTTGAAGAACAGATAAGCGACTAATAAATGTTAACCTAACAGAAGCCTTTCCTCTCAAAGAGCTTGTCCTTGTTAGGAATGACAGTCTAGTCCTAGCCCAGTGCAGCTGTAAGCTAATTGATTTTATCATTCCCCAAGCATGGGAGAGAGGCTGGTAGAGACCAGAATTAGAAATCATGCAAGGGGTAAAGTGTTTCAGTCTAGCCTCTGCTATAATTGTGAGATTAGACAATTCCTTGTAACTTAAAAATCATGTCATGATACAGCAAGAAAATAATTGCTGGTAGAAGTTATAACAAAGCTGAATTTCAAGAATATGTTGAGTGAAAGAAGCCAGAAATATACACATACTGTATGTTTACAATGATGGGAAATTCAGGAATAGGCATCTATACAGAGTTCCGAACAGTGGCTGTCTCTGGGAGTAGTGTAGTAAGGAAAAGGAAGATGAAGGAGATTTCTACTAGATTTTTAGTAACATCCTTTATCTTGATGTGGATGGTACATATAGTAGTATGTACATAAGTGTCATTAAGCTAGACCTTAAGATTTATGTCATGTAAAGTATATATTATTCTTTTTGAAGGAGCTCACATTTAGGAGGCATCTGAAGACAAATTTGTAACGAACAATATCTTGTAGGTTTCTAGTATTGATTCTTGCAAATATCTCTGAGATTAGATGAGAAAGGAGAAATCACTGGCGTCACGGGTAACGAATGTCCATTCCTTCCCCATCCTGACATCCTGGGAACACTAGTATGCCTCAGCAGCAGTGTTCATCAGTGCTAGTGCTAGACCAGGACATATTTTCATCATGTGGGTCTGCTCCATGAATTACAGAATCCATGCCTGGCAAATGCCCTTCCCAGAAGGTCAGTTGGTTAACGGGAAAACATATTTATTCAGCCTCAGATGGCCCCACGAAGGCAGACTTGTTGAGAACACTTGTGCTTTATATATTTATGTGGCATGGGGTTGCAGCCTTAGTTAATTTTTAATTTGCTTAGGAACTGTGGTCCTGATACAGCTCACCTAAATGCAGAATGGGACATGGGTCTGGGGCGTTGATTAAGCTACTTTTCCTGCATTGGTTTGAGGTCACTCTCACAAGGCCTTTCATAGTATCCATGGACCCAGCCCATAATTGTGGTGTTTGAGTATTGTTTGAGCCCACTTGACACTCCCAAGAGCCAATGTTCTATCCATGATTTTTTCTTCATTACTCCACCAGGATGAAGAATGTGTTTTGGTCCTGGAACACCAGTTAACCACCCTAGACCCCTCAGAAGTAGAGCCTCTATTAGGGGCAGTGGCTCCATGCCAGGCTACTGTTTCAGGGGATGCTGCTCAAGGTCACATGGTAATAAGTGACTCAGGCCAGCTCAGAGTGACTCTCTTTCCCTCAGGTCTTGCTCTTGGTCTACAACCCCAGGGTTAGCAAACATCAACATATCCAAATCTGGCTCTGGCCTGCTCACCTGCTGGCCTGAAGATGTCTGTTGAGTGTTTAAATGATTACATTTGTGTGCAGACAAAATCTCCATTTTTCTTCTTGGCTTACCAAACCTGACATATTTACTACCTGTCACTTTATAGAAAACTTTCCCAGTGTCTACACTGCCGTTGTAAGCTGTCCCAGTGTGGAAGTAGAACTCTGATAGGGCTTGTGAACAAAAAGTGCCTGTATTTGGAGCAATTATGAGTTCTTTATCCAGTAAGAACCAAGAACAAGAAAGAAATTATATTAATATACCAACAAAGCCTATTAGAAAACAAGTAGCATTAAATGAGGGCAGATGTAATAGCACATGTACTGTCCACCATTTAAATCAAATAGATGCCTGAGGTCTTCACAGCTAGCACCTTCTCGCCCCCATGCCAGTTGTCAGAGTCAAAATGGAATTGCTTGTTTAAACACTAACAAATGAATACAAATCATCCTTGGAGCCTGTGAGAGAAGGTTCTTAGGCAGGATCACCTTGCAGAAAGAGTGACTTAACTAGAGGACTCATCCTAACATACCATAAGTACTTCAATAATGGCTATCACAAAGAGGGCTGGAAAGATAGCTCAGTGGGTAAAGTACTGTCCTGGCAAGTATGAGTGCCTGAGTTCAATCCTCAGAACTCACATAAAATGCTAGGTGAGGTAGAAACAGGCAGGTCCTTGGGATTTACTGACTAACTAATCTGGCCTAATTGGTGAGTTCCAGGCCAGTGAGATACCCCATCTCATAAAGAGGTGGGTAGCATTCCTGTGGAAAATCCTTGAGGTTGTCCTCTGGCCTCCACACACAATACACATAAACATGCAGGTGTGTCCTCCTACAAACATGTGCCTACACACATGTAAGTACATGAATGCATATTACACACACACACACACACACACACACACACACACACACACACAGAGGCTAAAAAAGAAAAGAAGTATCAGAGACTCTTCCAGGACCACACCTTGCACAAAGGTCATAGTAACTCTATACAGAAGGCACCTCTGCAATGACTGGAGCCCAGCAGCTGTGTAACAGAACACAGAGCTAGTTTTACCTTTTTTTCAACCTTGTAGTCAAAGACTATTGTTTACAGATATGTGATCCTAGTTGTTTTTGCCTTAGAAATGTCCTTTTGCCTCATTCTCTAAGACACTAAGACAATTGCTTAAGGACTGGGGATGTAGCTCAGTTGGTAGAGTTCTTTCCTAATATGCACAAGACCCTCAGTTGATCCTCAGCACAGGACACTGGGCATGGTGGAAGACATCTGTAATCTTAGCACATAGAGGTGGAGGCAGGAAGAACATAAGATCGCAGTTATCTTCAACTACACAGAGAGTTCCAGGTCAGCTTATGCTACATGAGACCTTGTCTCAAAAACAAACAAAAGAAAAGCAGAGAACAATGAACTCTGATGTCAAATTTTAGTGATTTGCTTTATTGGATAGATTTTTGCCTTGGGGCTTCTTTTTAAAAATCTTTTTATTAATTTACTTTCAATCAGAAAGAGGTAGAGAAGATGGACATGCACAGAGAGAATAAGCATGCCAGGGCCTCCAGCTGCTGCACATGAACTCCAGATACATGTGCCTCTGTACTGGGGAATTGAACCAGGTCATTATGCTTTGCAGGCAAGCATCTTAACTGCTGACCTTCTCTTCAGCCCTGCCTTGGGAACTCTTAAGACCAAAGATAATTCATTCGTCTATCAACAGACATGAAAATACAGAGACAGAGGAAAGATGGATTCCTCTACTAAAGAGTGAATTAACGTATAGTCGATGTGTGTTGGGCTGCTGAGAAAGGGGCAGGAGGAAAGGAACATGAGCTTGCCTGCTGGAATCAAGATGATGGTCTAGATATTGAAGATGGGTAAAAGACATTCTAGGCAGAGAATAATATGGGCATTTATTTATTTACTTTGTATGACATAAGAGGTTAAATAGTGGCATAGAAGCAAGGTGGAACATGAGGCATTTAGAGAAGTAGCAAGGATGCAAGGATGGGCTGGAAAGATGACTCAATTAGTGAAGTGCTTGCCATAGGAATATGAAGACCTGAGTTCATATATCTAGAACCCATGTCATAAAAGCTAGGCATGGTGGCATGCATGTCTAATCCCAGTGCTGGTGAGGTAGAGACAAAAGGATCCACGGGGCTTGTGGCTGGATTTTCTAGTTGAATTTGTGAGCTCCAACTTCAGTGAGAGAATCTAAATCTAAATAAATAAGGTGAATAGTAATTGAGGAAGATAGCTGGTATTGCCCCCTGACCTCCACATGCATCTACTATGTATCCACACACATGCACCTACATACATATAAACATATATGCACACATGTGACAAAGAAAGAAAAACAGTAAGGAGTCTGCTATTTTGTGGGGGTTTTTGTGTATATAATGTGTGTGTGTGTGTGTGTGTGTGTGTGTGTGTGTGATGTTATCCCATACTCTGTCCTGCAGTTTGCTCATCAAGAGCCTGGAATTTTGTATTTTTTGTGCGTAATGTGGTAGTGGTTGTGTGTGTGTGTGTGTGTGTGTGTGTGTGGTGTGGTGTGGCATCCCATATGCTCTCCTGCAGTATGCTCACCTGGAGCCTGGTATTTTGAGCACCAGAGGTGAATGTGTTCACAAGATGACCCTAGAGATAAGCAGGTGCCAGATTGTCTCAGTTGGGTTCCCCACAAACACATCCTGGTGGGGCAGATTAAAGATGGCAACAGCTCATTGATCTTTCCCTTCCATGAGGTAGAGGAGTCTAATTCCCAACCCTTTGATTTAGAGCTAGACTCCTTGACCTACTAGGCCAATAGGATGTGGTAGAGGTAGCATTCTAAGACTTCTTGAATCCTTATAATATCTTCCTGAGTGTCCTGGAACAATCTGTCTCTGGGAGCCCCTTGCTATCATGGAAGAACTCTGGTGACCCTAAACATGCTGTTAGAGAGACTACATGTAGGCTTTCTGGGGTCTGGTCCCAGTTGAATCTCGTATTCTAATCATTGATGCTTTCCTGCCATGGTTACAGATAATGAACAAATAGTTCTAGTAGTTTAGTAGTCTAGACTTACCCACTTGTCAGTCACATATGACAGAGTAGACCTCAGTTGACACCATGTGGTGCAGAAGAACTATCCAACCAAACCCTACCCAACTTCCTGAAACCAGAAAGTTGAGAAATAAATAAAATGGTTGTTTTTGTCATTTTGTATTGAGGAATTTATTACATATAGGAATAGGGAATTATCAGGTTTTTTAGGGCTCACATATAAAGCGCAAAAAACGGTTTCTTCAAAGGACTTAAACATATCATCTCAGAATTCCGGGTCTGGTTCTCTCTGAAAGCTCTGGGGACGTTCTCTGTAATGGCTTTCAGATGATCAGCTGTCTGCAGTCTTGCGCTTGTAGCTGTGCCAGTCCAATCTGTGACTTGTCACATGGCTCGCCCTCTCCCTGTGATCGCTTCCCATGGTGCTATCCTTGTGGTTATTTTCTCTACTCTTTTTATTTTGTCTCCTTTTCTCCTTCCTTCCTTACCTCCTTCCTTCCTCCCCCTCCCTCCTTCCCTCCCTCCCTCCCTCCCTCCCTCCCTCCCTCCCTCCCTCCCTCCCTCCCTCCCTCCCTCCCTCCCTCCTTTCTTTCTTTCTTTCTTTCTTTCTTTCTTTCTTTCTTTCGTCAAGGGTCTCAATGTAGCTCAAACTGACCTTGAATTCACTCTGTAGCCTAGACTGGCCTCAAAATCATGGAAATTCTAACCCAGTCTCTTAAGTGCTTGGATTATAGGTGTGAGCCACCATACCCAGCTTTCTCTACTCTTTTTCTAAGGGAAGCCATTATATTGTTAGAGTAAGGGACACTTTATTTTATTTAATTATATCCACAGAGACCCTATGTCCACTTAAGATCACGTTTGCACTCCGTTGGAGAGAGCCACCCCATCCTACCTCGAAAGGGCCCCAGCTGATACTAAGAACAATTGGCGAAACAAGCAAGGGTGCTGTTTTCTTGGTGAACTTGGTACCAGCACAAGGGTGAAGGAGATCGACACAGAGAACAATCAACTCCTACCAAATCAGATATCCAGAGACCCAGAGCTCCCCAACACCTCATCACCGAAGCAGACCAAAAATGAACCCAACATGGCTCAGGGAAATTTTGCCAAAGAGGGGGCAGAAAGAATGTCAGAGCCACACATTGGGTCATGATATTCAGAGATATTTCTCCTACCCATAACTGTAGGCTAACTCCACAATGTATGGCCCATATACCTCAACAAGGAGGGGCTAGGGGAAAGGGTTAAGACAGGGATGAGCCTAACAATGGTACCAACCTGACTGTATTCACTGACTATAAAACTAACAAAAATATAAATTATAAAAAATAAAAACATTGTAGGTAGAGCTGAAAAAAATAAATAAAGGCTATTAATTAACAAAAATAAATACATCCTTAAAGTTAAAAAAAAAAAAGATCATGTTTGCAGGTACTTGGAGTTTCAGGAGGGGGCACAATATAACCTACAACAGAGCAGAAATACCATACTCAGTACAAGTACCTTTCTTGGTGATGATTCTAGGAAGCTCTCAGGGCAGTAAGGGGGGGCAGCGGGGGATGAAGATGTAAGTTAGGAAAGGCAAGTATGCCCAAATAATGTGCATTCTGAAGCTGACTGTCACTATTGGCAATTTTGTAGGGAAATCTAGAAGATAGATGATATGGAAAATATCACAGTTTCCCAGGGGCAGGAAAGATGGAGAATTTATCCTTCAGTTCCCATCCACCACTCTCAGAGGGCTGCTCCTGGAGAACTCTCACTTCCTGGCACTTACGGCTGATTGTCCAAGGCAAATAGAAATTGCTGCAGCACGATGGCTTACAACGGGCTCTGAGGGCACACTTGGGGTGGTCAGAGCTGGGTATGTGCATGAGGTGTGGTTAACTCTTGTTACCATCATACTATGTGTGTGTGTGTGTGTGTGTGTGTGTGTGTGTGAGTGTGTGTGCAAGTGGAGGTCAGATGATAGCCTTGGATGTCATTCTTCCTATTCACTTCTTTTTAAACTTTTTATTGACAACATTCATAAATATAAATGATATACTATGATCATAATCCCCTCCCATTATCTTCTCTTTTCCCTCTCCTGAATCCCCCTCCACTGAATCCCTTCTTTTTTCTAACTAGTAGTTCTTTTATTTTTATGTCATCATTTTTTTCTTCCTATTACACAGGTCTCGTGTAGGTAGCATCAACCACTGTGAAGTCATGAACACCATGGTCACTTTGTGTCTGGAACATGGTATTGTAAGCACTCCTCCCCTTCCTTTGGCTCTTACATTCTTTCCACCACCTCTTCCACAATGTTCCCAGAGCCTTGGAGGGTGTATAGAGATGTCTAACTTACTGTTGAACACTCTACTATCACTTCTCAACATTTTGGTGATCTTTGAGTTATCCCAGTGGTCTCCACCATCTGAAAAGAGAAGCTTCGCTAAGCAAAAGTGAGAGTATCATTAATATATAGGCATAAACATAAGTATTTCAAGGGCATTTTGGTAGGCATTATACCTCCATTTAGTTAGATAACAGTAGTAGTTTCTTCCCTCTGGCTTATGGACTCTCCACCCATAGACTTTAATTAGGTTTTCAGTGTTAGACAAAAATTCCCTCCTGTGGAGTGGGCCTCCACTCCAATCAGAAAGCAATTGGTTTTCCCCATAACTATCATGCCACCATTGCAGCAGTAAATATATATGGCCTGGATGGTCAGTTATAAAGTTTGCAGGGTCCACTGCTGGATAAGACTGTTGATGACTTTTCTTCCTGACAGGCCGTATAGGTCTTTCCAGCATCCTGACAGCTAGTCAATAAGGAAGAGGTTTCCAGCTCAGCTCCACCTTGATTTCTTAGTGACCTGCAGCCTACATATGCCATTCACTTCTTTTTTTACTGAAAAGATTTTATTTGTTTATTTATTTGAGACACACACACACACACACACACACACACACACACAGAGGCAGAGGTAGACAGAGATAGAGACAGAATGGGTGCACCAGGCCCTGGTGGCATGACTTGTTTGCAGTGAACTCCAGATACATGCAGCACCTTGTGCATCTGGCTTGCATGGGTACTGGGGAATCAAACCTGGGTCCTTATGCTATGCAGGTAAGTGCCTTAACCACTAAGCAATTTCTCTAGCCCTTCACTTCTTTTAATTTTTTTAAAAAAATATTTTATTTTTATTTATTTATTTGAGAGAGAGTATGTGCACATGTGTGCATATGCGGGAGAAAGAGAGAGAGGAGAGGAGAGGAGAGGAGAGGAAAGGAGAGGAGAGATGAGAAGAGGAGAGGAGAGGAGAGGAGAGGAGAGGAGAGATGAGGAGAGGAGAGGAGAGGAGAGATAAGAAGAGGAGAGGAGAGGAGAGGAGAGGAGAGGAGAGGAGAGGAGAGGAGAGGAGAGGAGAGGAGAAGGGGTGGGTCAAGTCCTCCTATCATGCGGATCTTGGTAGGTAGCATCAGCCACTGTGAAGTCATAAGTACTATGGCCGCTTTGTATCTGGAAGATGGTATTGTAAGCACTCCTCCCTTTCCTCTGACTCTTTGTAGGTAAGCTCCTTAACCACTGAGCCATCTGTCTAGCCCATATAATCTTTTGAAAAAAAATTATTTTATTTAGTTATTTGAGAGACAGTGAGAGAGAATGAGAGAGAAAGAGAGAGAGAAAGAAAAGCAGATGGGGGGGGGGGAGAAAGAACCACTTCTTTTTACTACAAGGACTCTTAGTGGCCTGTAGCTCATCAATTAGGCTGGCCAATGAGCTCCAGGGATCTGCCTGTCTCTTCTTCCCTGCCTCTGGAGTACAAGCATGCACCACCACACTGACTTTTTAAAAGTAGTTTCAAGGGATTTGACTGAGGTCCTCATGTTTGCAAAGCAAGTACTTTACTGATTATCTTCTCATTCCTTACAGTGGAGTTTTGGTCCTTGAAAAGAAAACAGTTTAGGGGCTGGAGAGCTGGCTTAGCGATTAAGCGCTTGCCTGTAAAGCCTAAGGACCCCGGTTCGAGGCTCGGTTCCCCAGGTCCCACGTTAGCCAGATGCACAAGGGGGCGCACGCGTCTGGAGTTCGTCTGCAGAGGCTGGAAGCCCTGGCGCGCCCATTCTCTCTCTGCCTCTATCTGTCTTTCTCTCTGTGTCTGTCACTCTCAAATAAATAAATAAAAAACGAACAAAAAATAAATAAATAAAAAAAAGAAAACAGTTTAGTGTAGAATAAGAGGAACTTTACTCAGATAGGGGAGAGATGGGACAAAGAAATTTTTTTTGTTGTTGTTTTTTGTTTTTCAAGGTAGAGTCTCACTCTGGCTCAGGCTGACCTGGAATTCACTATGTAGTCTCAGGGTGGCCTCGAACTCACGGCAATCCTTCTACCTCTGCCTCCCGAGTGCTGGGATTAAAGGCGTGTGCCACCACGCCTGGCGGGACAAAGAAATTTTAAGACAGATAAATCTGAGACTCAGTATAAATTTCTTTTTTGAGTTTTTGCCATGTAAATATATTTTGTTCCTCAAAAATCTTAGAGAAGTTTTCCATATTCACAGGCTTTGTGTGAGTGGTGAACAGTTTCTGTTTTTATTTTGTTTTTATGAGACAAAGTCATAAGTATGTAGCCAGGCTAACCTTGAGATTAAAATCCTCCTGCTTAAGCCTCTCAAGTGATGAAGTGCTGAGATTACGGCTCTGTGCCACCACACCCCTGCCCCACTGTGTTAGGTTCTCGGGGGGGAGTGTTGAGGAAAGGGGGAATTCCATATATAGGCTAATACTTTATGGAATATGATCCATACATATATTATATTGAGGACCCACAGACATGGAATCTAATGAAAGACTTGTAGACTTGGAAGGTCTTGGGATCTATTTTTAAAAATATTTTTCACTAAGTTTCCAAGAAGCAAACTTAGGAAGGCTCTTAAATAATTTTTTTTTTCCATTTTTTCCTCATCACACGTAGACCTTCCATGATTGGAAGTATGAATGAAACAGACATCTGGAAAGTTTGGAAAGATGTATTTCCACTCTCATTTCCCCATTAAGCTGTTGCTATGACGTCTTACCCAAAGTCTCCTAACTCTTTTCCCAAGAGGTTACTCTTCTGGGAAAAACACACTGACACTCAAGTTAGAAATGGAACATGACACAGAAAATTCCAGACTGACTTTTTGGATAGAGGGGGCAGTTTTCTACTTCTGGCTATAACTGGAACAAAAAATATTTTATGTGGACTCTAATGAAAATGAAAGGAAAATGTCATCTGAAATTCTCTGAATCAGATCTATGGGAAAGTAAATATCTCTCTCTCTTTTTTTTTTAACTCTAAGGATAATTCAGGGTTGAGACTGTAGCTGAGTAGCAGTACGCTAAGGCCCTGCAATGCCAAGTATTGACTCCTTTTTCTCCTTCTGTCAGTTGCTTCAGTATGTCCTGCAACCTACAGGTAGATTTGTAGAAAATCAGCTCCAAATCTTCTATATCTGGTAAGACCAAGTAAGTGGGAATTGGGGGAATTTCCTATAGTTTTTTTTTTTCTGTATTGCCCAATCTTCAAAATTATGGATATATATTTATATATATATAGTGAATATTAACAACAACAAAATGATAACAATCCAAATCTTCTATGTCTAGTAAGACCAAGTAAGTGGGATTTGGGAAATTTCTTATAGTTTTTTCTGTGTTGCCCAAGCTTCAAAATTATGGATATATAGTGAATATTAACAACAACAAAATGATAAAAATTTAAGTTGCTATTTAAAATTGTTTAAGTTGTTTCTATGCAAGTCCAGTCAAAAATCTATATGGGAACTAGACCTCACACAGGGGTGGCAGGGACTGGAAGGAAAATTGGGGACCAGAGGAGAGAGCAATAAGTCAACTCTAGAAGCCAAGCACACTCACCCTACAAGGTGAGGACACCAAAAAGCAGGTGGGGAAGAAGCCCTGATTCTACAGCTGGGCATTTGGTAAAGAGTCCAGGGCTATGCTGGGCGTAGTGGCGCACACTTTAACCCCAGCACTCAGAGACATAGGTAGGAGGATCACCATGAGTTTGAGGTCACCCTGAGACTCCACAGTGAATTGTAGGTCAGCCTGGGCTACAGTGAAACCCTACCTTGAAAAACCAAAAAAAAAAAAAAAAAAAAAAAAAACAACCAAACCAAACCAAAACCAAACCAAACAAACAACCCCCCCTCCCCTCCAAATAAAACAAGGCTGCCACAACAACCCATTGGGATTTGCACATGACTGGGAATGTCTGTCACCTCATCTAACAGTGATGATGCTGGTACCTCACTTCCTCAATCAAATCATTCTTTTGGGTGTTCTCTCTCTCTCTCTCTGTCTCTGTCTCTGTCTCTGTATCTGTCTCTGTGTATGCATTGCATGCATGTTCAAATGTGTGTAAGAGCCCATGTGTGTGCATGGGTGCATATGTACATTTGTGCCTATGGAGACCAAAGGTTGTTGTCAAGTGTCTTCCTCAGTCTCTCTCCGCCGTATTTACTGATACAGGGTCTCTAACTTGAACCCAAAGCTCACCAATTTGGCTAGCCTAACTAGCACCCTTGCCCAGTGGATCCTCTGTCTCCACCTCCTGAGTGCTGGGATTATAGGCAGGCTGCCAAACCTGTTCAGCATAAAGTATATGAAGTTTTTTTTTGTTTTTTTTTTTTTGTGGTAGGGTCTTTCTCTAGCCCAGGCTGACCTGGAATTCACTACGTAGTCTCAGGGTGGCCTTGAACTCTCAGCCATCCTCCTACCTCTGCCTCCCTGGTGCTGGGATTAAAGGTACGTGCCACTGCCACCACACCCGGCTTTTGTTGTTGTTGTTAATTCTAAATTCTCTGCATGCAGGGAGGTCATTCTGGGAGACAAGATTGGTTCCATCTTAAGTAAGTTGAGGCAGCATGTCCATCATAGCTACATTATAATGATTTGATTCTGACCCAAACCCTTAATGAAATCAAGCATGAGAAACTCTATTTATCATAGCATCGCATTCTTTATTAACTTTACCCTCTGACATGGCCTCTTGTGTGCCTACATCTTGTTTTATCACAGCTTGTCACCACTGGAAAAAGCCAGCTCATTTGGAGAGTATCTGTTTGGATTGTGCAGACAGCAGCATTTCCCATCCACTGTTCATGGACGAGGAGAATCTAAACTGACACTCTCATGTTTCTTACCCTCCTTCAGATGGTGGAGACCAAAGCTCGTGATCTCTAAAGCTATTTCTGCTCCATTCATACATCATCTACTAATCAGTGTCACATTCTGGAAATGTCACTGCAATGCCAGGGAAAATGAAAATGCCAGCTCATCAATTGCTTTCCTTTCTTTTAAAAAATGTGTGTGTGTATGTGTGTGTGTGTGTGTGCATGTGCATATTCATATGTGCATGGGCATTACACATGAGTCAGTGCACATGCATGTGTTTGTGCCTTCTGCGCAGGTCAGAGGTTGAAGCTTGGTGTCTTCCTCAGTCGTTCTCCACCTTATTTACTGAGACAAGGTCTGTCATCTGAACCAGAGGGTCTTCTCACTTGAACCTTGACTGATCTGGCTAGTCTAGCTAGACAGCTTGCCCCAGGGATCCTGTTTCTGCCTCCTGAGCACTGCTACTACAGGTGGGTGGCTACACCTCTAGAAATTTATGTGGGTGCTGGGTATCCAAATTCATGGCTGCAGACTTGCAAAAGCAAGCACTTTATTCACTGAGACATCTTAATAGACTCAGCTGCTTTCTTTTTATCCTGTGAAATAGAGTGTTTAGCACACTGGTTACTCTGTCAGGCAAATGGTACAAAGATGTTGGTCCCTTTTTTTTCGGAGGGGTCTTTTATTAAGATACGGTCTTATTGTAGTTCAGGCTGTCCTAGAACTGACTATGTAGTTCAAGCAGGCCTTGGACTTATGATCCTCCTACTCACATGCTGGGGTTACAGACCTGAGCCACTATACCCAACTAAGATGTTGGTCTTTAAATATCATTTGTTCCACATTTAGAAAGAGCCTACTGGGTGTTGAGCAAGCTAAGAGAAACTGGTTAACAATGACCCCAGAACCACAAAAAAGAGATCATCCTAAAAATTCCAGTTGGAAACTATTTTTTAGACAGGATATCTTGTATCCCAGACTGGCTTCAAACTTACTGTGTAGCTGTGTAGCTGATTAACTTGAACTTCTGATCGTCCTGCCTCCACCTCCCAGTGCACCACCATGGCTGGTCTTATGCAGTGCTGGGGGTCAAATCCAGGGCTTCACACATGCTGATCAAGCACTCTACCAACTGAGCTACATTCCCTACCTTTTTTTTTTTTTTTTTTTTGAGGAAAGCCCAACAGAATGGCCTGTGTGTGTGTGTGTGTGTGTGAGAGAGAGAGAGAGTGAGAGAGAGAGAGAGAGAGAGAGAGAGAGAGAGAGAGAGAGAGCCTCCAGCCACTAAAACTGAACTCCATATGTGTGCACCTGCTTGTTCACAAGTGTGACCTTGTTCTTGTGTTACTATGTGTCTGGCTTATGTGGGATCTGGAGAGTAGAACATGACTCCTTAGGCTTCACAGGCAAGTTACTTAACTGCTAAGCCATCTTTTCAGCCCATTATCAACCTTTAAGACCAGGCTACCCTAGAGTATTGTGAGAAGGCATTAATATGTATCAGGCTACTTTTGAGTCATGTTTTATAGAGTTCCTCACTGTCAGCTCTTACTTAAAAAAGCACTGTTGCATGCTGAGGATTTAAAAAGAAATTAGGGATGTTGAGTGTTACTATAAGGAGAGGAGTGCCTTTTTTCAACACTCTATGAAGTGCCTTATTATTTTATAATCACATAATGAGTTCTTGGAACATTCTCTCTAAAAGGATAGCTGTGCTATTGTAACAAAACAGTGTTATTAAAATTTGATAACCTAAAAACAGCCATTTGCGGTTCTTTTAGTACTCAGGGCTTCTTCAAGACCATACTTACAGTTTTCCTAAAGTGCATTATTTATGACTAGAAAGGAAGAGTGAAGACCTATATGTTATTAAAAGAAATGTTGGTCAGTGAAGCAAAAATAGCACAGCTGATTATGTGTTTTCCTAAGCACAGCCCTTCTCTCTAGCACTATGGTAGAGTGGGAAGAGGTTGAGATTTGTGTTCACAACCATTGTCTGTACCATTTACTGGTTATGCCAGGAATCTTATCCGTGACATGAGATGGTAATGCTATTGTTTTATTCAGTCATTTTTAACTTATAAAAATGGCAAATTCAAGAGTAGGGAAATGACTGAGTTGCTAAAATACTTGCTGCACAAGCCGGATGGCCAATGTTTGGATCCCCTGAGCCTGTGTGAAGTTGGGGGCAGTGATGCACCATCTGTAACCTCCATGTGCCTATGGCAGTGGAGGCAGAATCAAAGCAGTCCCAAAGTTTCAGGCTCAGATAGTCTGGGATTTGCAACAGCAAACAAGAGGGACCCTGCAGGCTGTCTTTTCCACATACACCATGGCACACACACGTCAACATGTAGACACACACAATAAATAAATAAACAAACAAATAAGTAGACAAAACACCTGGCAACTTTATGTGGTTCACCTTAGCACGTGCTGGCAGGGAACTGATATTTCCTGAAGATGAACCCAAATGATGGTGAAAGGCATGGTGGGGCACACCTGTCATCCCAGCACTCAGGAGGCAGAGGCAGGAGGATTGCAAGTTTTGAGACCATGTAGTCTACAGAAAGCCAAAACCAAGACCCAAACAAACAGAAAACAAATCTCAGTAGTGACAGTCAGCAGAAACAGATGGTCAAGTCACTGAGAGGAGCCACACAGTTCTGACCTCGGAACCTATAGAGCATAGAAGACACAGGAACATTAGCAAAATCTAAATGCAACAAACCCCACACATTCTGTATGAACCCAAACCTGTCAAGTGCAGGCCAACACAGTGACTTGTATGAGATGTCTGTGTAAGCCAGGAGCTGCTCAAAATGGTCACTGGTCACCCTGCATGATGATATCCACACAAGCTTCGCAGGAGGACTACATCTGGGGTCCACAGCCTCAGGGTATCTAAGAGAACATCTAAGCAAAAACTCTGCCAAGGAGACCTTCACTCCTCATCTATTTCTTGGCCAATAGTAGGGGGCAATGAAGAGCTTTCTGCCTCTTCTTGGATGAAGGCCTGGCACATAGAAAATAAACTCCTTTAGTCTCTTCTAGCACTAACTTCTTTGGTTCTATAATTCCATGTTCATTGTCATTGGTTGACTCTTGATTGCATTGTGTGAATTTTGATTCGGTTAAGCTGTGGTTAGGCATTTAGGGCCTCCTTTCTCAAATGCCTAATCTTTATGATTCACAATAGTGTATAATCTGCTAAAATGAGGAAACAACCCTCTCATCATTCTGGAAGGTGTTAAATAGTCTTAGATAAAGTGCCTCACAGAGTCCTAAGTGATTGGGAAAGAAAGGACACTACCAGCATCAATGCCCATGGTCAACCAAACATCTGCCTGCTTTCTATTTCCCCTTCATTATGCTTGAATGTCATCACAATGAACAAAATTCCCTGATATCCATGTTTTGGAGGTAGACAATGCAATAGCTTGACTGTGTCCCCAAAACTTCCCATATCAGAAACCTAACCACTCAAATCATATGCTAATGGGACTTGGAGATAAGGCCTTTGAGAAGTATTTGGGATTGGATGAGATCACTAAGGGCCAAGATGTAATTAGTGATTTGCAATGAGGAAACCCAAGCTAACATGTCACATGTACTCTGTCGCTGTCTTGGTACTCTGCAGAGAACTCCACCCCAACAAGAAGGCCATACCTGGTGCTAAGCAGCTAATGGTTGGACTTCCTAGCCTCCAGAATCATTAACTAATTATAAATTATAAAAACCTCAGTTCTTGGGCTGGAGAGATTGCTTAGCAATTAAGGCACTTGCCTGCAAAGCCAAAGGACCCAGGTTCGATTCCCCAGTACCCACATAAGCCAGATGCACAAGGTGGTGCATGCGTCTGGAGTTTGTTAGCAGTGGCTAAAGGGCCCTAGCATGTCTATGTTTCTCTCTCCCTCCTTCTCTCTCTCATATATCTCAAATCAATCAATCAATCAATAAAATACTTAAAAAAAACTTCAGTTCTCCATACATTTCTTGGTCTCTGAGAGTGGACTATGCAAGAAATAGACTAGTAAATAAGATAGTAAGAACAATTGAATACTATAGAGAAAATAAAGGACGAGGGGCTAGCATTATAGCAGAGATCTTGTAGTTTTCTGAAGCAATGTCCTGGCCCTTAGTAAGTTTCTATTCTGGTTTTTATGGGATTCTTTCAGCTACGTTGATCCCATTGTCCAAGTATAGTGGGCTAGTGGATGCCATAATCAGAAAATGCTTATATTTTTTGGTAATGGAAGAATTCACACAATGTCTACAATTTGGCTACATCTGAAAACAACCTACATACAGGACAGAGACTAAGAGAGTATTTTTCAATTTTCTAAAATGATTCTCCTAGGGTTGGAGAGAGAGCTCAGTCAGTAAAGTGTTTGCTTCTCTAAGCATGAGGATCTGAGCTCCCTTCCTAGCACCCATGTAAAATGCCAGGCGTGGTGGTACACATCTGTAATCCCAGATGGGGAGGCGGGGACAGGTGGATCCCTGGGGCTTACTGGCTTGCCATCTTGCTTCACTGGTAAGCTTCAAGCCAATGAGATACACTATCTCAAAGGAGATGGATCCCATTCCTGAGGATGATGAGTTTCTCTGATGGCCACTACATGCATGTGCATGCACACACACATAAATACTACACACACATGTGAAAAAGATTCTCTTCTGGGTGTGGTGGCTTATGCCTATAATTGCAGCACCGAGGAGGTTGAGATGGGAGGATTGCCATGAGTTTAAAGCAATCCTGGGCTACAGAGTGAGTTCCAGGCCAGTCTAGGCTAGAGTGAGAACCTGCCTCAAACCCTGCCTTCAAAAGACTCTTACATTTTGCATCAAATGTTCCAAGCTTCGTTTGTCTTATTCTAGTCTGTGTTTCTCAAAGTGCCCTTCAAGGAGCAGCAGCAGCAGCACCTGGGCAAGTGATAGGATTGCAAATTCTATGCCTCATCCCAGACATACTGAACAAGAAACTCTGTGAGGTGTTTTGCATTTGTATGTGTGTATGTGATATGTTCATGCTTGTTCATGTATGTGTGGGTGCACATGTGCATGCATGTGTGTGGGGAAGGGGCAGAGATCTGTTACTGAGTTTGGAGCTCACCTACTTTGCTAGACTAGCTGCCCAGCAAGTCCCAGGGATACTCCTGTCTCTTGTTTCCCAGTGCTAGGATTACAAGTGTACACTGCTGCACCTGGATTTATATGGGGGCTGGGGATCTGAATTCAGGTCTTCATACTATTAGAACAAGCACTTTTCCCATTGAACATCTTCCCAGCTCCCCCTCTTTTAAAAAAGTTTTATTACATTAATTATTTGAGAGAGAAAGAGGCAGAAAGAGAGGGTGAGAGAAAGAGAGGGAGAGAAAGGGCACACTAGGGCCTCCAACCACTAGAAACAAACTCCAGATGCATGCGCCATTTTGTTTACATGGGTCCTGGGGAATCAAACCTGGGTACTTTGGCTTTGCAGGCCAAGTGCCTTAACTGCTAAGCTATCTCTCCAGCCCCTCCCCCTCTCTTTTGATACAGGTTCTCATGTAGCTCAAGACGGTTTCAAACTCAATATGTACTTGGTGATGACCTTGAACTTTTGCAAGGAAGCATCTTTAACCACTGAATCTTCTCTCCAGCCCCAGACCTTGAACTTTCGATCCACCAGTTTCTAGCTCCTAAGTGCAGGATGACAGGTGTGCAGCCACATGTAGTTTATGTGGTGCTAGGGATCAAACCTAAGGTCCCATGCATACTTGGCAAGTGCTCTACCACTGAGCCACATCACCAGTCCCTAACTTTGTATTGTAACAAGCCCTCTGGGTGATTATGATCAACTACAGCATTTTAGGATCACTCACACCTAGATGATACTAGTGAAATGTTGGATCACAGAAGTACAATTTGTAGTTTAAGTAGTCATTTTCTCATCTGAGTTGTGCTACAACAGTGCCAAAATCACTGTGGCAAGTATTGTACCCATGAAAAAAAAAATATGAGGATTCTTAGAATCAGAGAGTAAGTGAGCACCTCAGGATTACATCGCCAGTAAGCATTAAAGAACTAGATCTAGGCTTAGAGGTTAAAAGTGCTGATTTGCTAGCCAACCAACCAAGTTCAAATCCTGCTCAGTGCCCACATAAAGCCAGGCACAAAGTGGGGCACACATTTTAATCCCACCATTCCTATGGCAATGGGAGGCAGAGTCAGAAGATTTCAGAAGCCTTCAAGTAGCAATGGAAAAAAATGGAAAGAGAAACCCTGATTCAAAAGGTGACAGGAGAGGAAAAACATCCTGAGGTTGTTTACTGACCTCCAAATGTGCTATGCGTGCACACACACTCGCACACATACATGCACACTCAAATAAATAAATGATAATCATAAAAATGTAAAGAACTAGATAGCTGGGCATGGTGGTTCATGCCTATAATACCAGAACCTGGAAGGCACATGCAGGGGAATCACAAGTTTAAGGGGGAAAAAGATCTTAGTGTTCTGTTCCTTCTGAGCTATTTCATGCCTTCTCAGTCCTTCCTTTCTTTTATCCATAATCTAAATACATTGGAGCTTACATGCCTGCCTGAAACTCTCAGATCAGAAGACAAAATATGGAGATTACATTTGACCTATTGAAATAGCCAAGAAAAGTCTCCAAGGCCAGAATCGCAACTTTCTTCATGTAAAGAGTTTAGCATCCTGATTGAGCATTTAACTAGAAGAAAGGACCCCGCATAGCTGGAAAACAATTGTTCCAAATGGCCCTCATGGCAGTGAGTGGTCTGACTGCTGTTTCTAGGACCTTTGACAAAGGCCCAGGATTCCAAATTCTGCTGGGTGTGTCAGGAGGAGTCAATAGCCCCGAGACGAGTGGAGGTTTTGCGACCCACACTGCCACCTACTGGGGATCTCTCCCTACCAGTTGCTCCATTTAGCGCCAGCGTTCCAAACCAAAGACAAGAGCTGTAATAGCCACTGGCCCTGTTTCAATGAGCTGAAACCATGATGATGATCTTAAAAGAGAGAGATTCTGGGGGCTAGGAAAATTGCTCAGTAGATAATAGCACTTGCTATGCCAGCATTAGGATCTGAGAGGGCCTGGTAGACACCTTCTCAGGAAAGCATTATAGCTGAGGGATAGTCTCCTCTGACCTCTGCATGTAGGCACATGAGGGGGGCACGTACACATGCGCACATGCACACACACACAGATTCTGGACTTTACAACCATTTTTATGTGTGTTTGGGTGTATGGTATGCATGTGAATGTGCAGGTATGGGCATGTTCATACACATAGGTGCATATGTGTATAAGGTGTACATGGGTACCAATGCCTGAGCATGCCTGTGGTTGACATCAGATGTGTCCCTCTACCCTATTTATCGAGACAGGGTTTCTCAGTGAACCCATTGCTCACTGATTCAGCTAGTCTACCTAGCCAGCTTGCCAGGGATTCCCATCTTCATCCTCCCGAGCACTGGGATGACAGGCATATACCATTGTCCTTGCCATTTACACGGGCTTCTCATCAGCCTTCATCAGTGTCATTCCTGTCACCTCCATCATCAGGTGGCATCCCTGTTTATCTGTGTCTCTGACAAGGACACTGGTTATATTGGCCTCACCTGACTAAGCACATTTATGAAGACACTGTTTTCAATAAAGTTCCATTCTAGGAAGCAAGTGAATTTTGGAGAGCACTATATAGCACATGTACTTTGTGTTCAGGTCTTAGCATAGATACTAAATTCTATGTAACTTTGGGCCAGTTATATATATATATAGAATTTGTGTATCTATTTTCTCTTGTATGATGAGGACACAGATGCCAACTCAGGTTAAGGATATGGCTCAGTGGGTAAAATATTTGCCATGTGAACATAAGGACCAGAGTTCAAGTCTCCAGGACCATGCAAATTCCAGGCATGGTGGCACATGGCTACAATTCCAGGGCTGGAGGGAGTGGAGACAGGAAATGCCTGGTGCTCACTGGCTAGCTAGTCTAGCAGAATGGGTGAGCTCTAGGTGCAGCGAGCAATCTTATCTCAAAGAATAAAGTGAGGAGCTATCAAGTAAGACACCTGATGTCTCTGGCCTCCACACACATGTACACGTATGTGCATCCACACACATTTATACATATGTACACACATGCAGACCACACACACATATATACACATGCTAAAAGAAAAGTATGCCAACTAAATAGGCCTTTAATAGGGGTTAATGTAAACACTTGTTGTTGCCTGGAAAAGTTAATACTCAGCCCAAGACAGCAATTATTTTTGCTTTCACTATCACAAAAAAATAAGGGTTAAGTTTAAACAGAGGAGAAAAATATACCGCACAGTCCTTAGACCAGGCTATCTAAATAAGAGAACATTGGGGAACACAATTTCTGCCTAATATTATTTTCTTCTTATATTATGTTAAGCATCTAGTTAAAAAATCTAATTTAGTTTTAAGACACTAGCTCATAACTTATTGTTTCTGATGCAATAGATAACATTTGGGTTTACTTCAGTCTCACTGAGAAGATAATATGACATACACTACTTTAAAGTGTAAGACCACCTGTTTTGCCTTCCCATCCCTCCTGTGCCAGTGTGACTTCCAGGACAAGGTTCATTTGAAACTGACCCCAAACATGCCCAAGGTCTACTTGTCAAAAAGCAGCAACTTTATCAACCTGATTTACTTCTCTTCATGAAACTCAGGAATTTGGAATTTAGAGATATTGTTAAGGTAGGAAAGGAGTTATAGAACTGGAAGAGGAGACATATTTTCCAAGAGGCAGCTTAAAATTTCCAAATGTGAACATTTTAGTAAGCAACTGCATAATTTCTTGTCGTTGAACATGGACTGGGGAGATGGCTCAGTCAGCAAAGTGCTTGATGTGCAAGCATCAGGACCTGAGTTCAGACTTCTAGCACCCACATAAAATGATAAGCACGATGGGGTATACCTGTAATTCCAGCACTGGGGAATATTCCTTGTAACTCACTGCTTAGTTACTCTAGCTGAATAAGTGAGCTCCAGGTTCAGTGAGACAGTGTCTTAGAAAATAAAGTGGATGGTGATAGAGGAAGACATCCAACTTCAGCCTCTGGCCTCCTCATGCATGGGCACAAATGTGCGTGAGCACCCACACATGTGCGAAAACACATACATGTGGAATACACACACACACACACACACACACACACACACACACACACACACACACCAGAAACAAAACAAAACAAAACAATCAGACAAAAAAAAACACCCCAAAAAAACAATGAACCAGAATATCTTGGAATGCTAAACTAACCACAAGGTAAAGCATGAAAGGATGACAGGATACATGCTTAAACTTAACTGTGCTTCCTGGGTCAAAGTTAATAAAGGCTATCAGGTAAATTCATGACAATAGAAATATTTTTCTATCACTTATCTCATACATTCACTTGGAGTTCAGGCCACATAGAATAGGCCTTAAAATGATTGTAAGGTTAAAACCAGCAGTAATTGAATGTTACGTTCTTTCTTTCTCTGTTAGCCTGCAGAGGGGGAGCACAGTTTTTGTCCCCAAGGTTCATGTTATCTTTGGTAGAACCCAGAGTCATACCTACCTCAATGAACACAGGATGAGGGCATCAGGTACCTTGTCCTTTTTGGATTTACTCATCTTAACCTCTCTTGCTATTCCATCCTTTCCCTGCATTGTGGTTTCATGCAAAGCTCCACTTCATGAACCTTTCCTCTGGTCTCCATTGGTTCTTAGTCTGGGAAGTTTCTCTAGGGGAGGTGTTACTAACCTTGGGCTGCTTTGGATTGAGGTGACTTTCCAGTTCTCTGGAAATAGTATGATCTCCAAAAAGACTGTGATACTAACTGGAAACCATGAATACTTTAGGAAGTAGTGTTCTAATAAATCAGAGCTTTAAGAGGACGAGGCCTTCCAAGGATAGGAACAAGGTTAAATAACATTTCAGAGCCTGACTACCGGTAGGGTACATAATTTATTCATTTTTTCCTGGGAAAAGGTATTAAGAAGGTAAATGAGAATCTTTGGGTGGAAACTGATTTGCCACCTGAGGGAAAAACCAACTCCCAGACAGCAACTGTGGTGTTTACACAGACATACTGTTCCATGTGCTCCCTCCAAGAATATGATGTTGCTTTGTGTGCACGTGTGTTTACAGAATGTGTAAATAAATATGAATGGAATATGAAACACATGCGCCTGTGTTTATAAAATATGCACCCACTTATGCTAATGAAATTACTTCCATCTGAGAACAAACGGTCATTATCTACAAAAGTGTTATAAATTAAGGAGGTTACTGGAAGTTTTGTCCTCACACATGGAGAAGCTAAGTCACTAACGCTTTTGCCATAAAAGGCAAGAAACTTGGTTCAGGTCATCATTGAAAACTTCACGGCAAAAGAAGCATGTAAGTTGAAAGGCAAGCTCTCCTCTGAATTTGTATTTGCATAACAAAGGAACTTTTAGACTCAATTTCTAGTGGCTGGTGAAACTGACATCTCATGTTTTCATGCATCCAGTTTCAGCAAGTTTTCCAAGGTTCTCCATATATTGGTGTGCATCTCCAAGGAACTTGTTTAAAATACATATTTATTCAATTTAAATTCTGTGTGTGTATGTGTAGAGTCCAGAAGACAATCTCAGTGTCAGTCCTTAGGAACTCTGCTTACCATTTTTTGGCCACAGGCTGACTCATTAGCCCAGAGCTCAACAATTAGGCTAGACTGGTTAGTTAGCAACCCTTAGAGATCTGCTTATCTCTGTCTTCCCAACACTGGGGTTACAAGTGCACATCAGCATGCATAGCATTTTTATGTGAGTTCTAGGGATCAAAACCAGGTCCTAATACTTGTGAGGCACCTAACTGACTGAACTATCTCCTCAGCCTTTAAGATACTATTTCTGAACACTGTCCCTGGAAACTAACAGTCATGGATTCATACTTCTAACTATTGCCTGCAGAGATCCGAGGAACCAAGAACTATGAATTGATTGTTCCAATGTATTGAAGGGTAGAAGGAGAACTTGCTTCGCTTAACAATGAATACAAAGTATATTATATGTATGTCTGTAGGTACACATGACAATGTCACAATTAAACTCATTATTTTGTATGATTATTATATACTAATAAAAATAGAGGTGGACTAGGGCATGGTATTTGAAGGACAATGCACTAGCAGAAAAGAACATGTATTTATCTATTCAGTGTAATCCTTTCAGTCAAATTCTAGCTAACAGGATTAAAGTTGTAAAGTTCCAACTGGCTCCAGCTGCTTAGGTACATGTTAATCCGTTGTCCAGATGTCCAGGCCTGCTGAGTGACAACTTGAGTTAGAATTTATAGGTTGTGACTTTGTGGGATCAGTTTAACAGGTATTAAGCAGGTGTGGTGACACTCCTATAATCCCAACACATGGGAGGTAGATGCAAGAGGATGGGAAGTTTTAGGAAAGCTTTAATTACATGCTAGGCTCTTACATCAATAAAAGAACCCTCAAAAAGATAAATGCATAAGAAATGTAGAAGTGACTTACTCCCACAGAAAGCCAAGTCTTGGGTGTATAACTTTCCTTTTCTCTCCACTCATGCCCATGCTTAGATATAGAGTATGACTAGTTTTTAAGAAACTCTAACTTGGTTTCATACTGACATAGAAAAGGTGCTGAGAGCTCTGTGTGCCATTGCCTGGGACTCCTTGATGCCAGCATGTGCCATAGCTATGGTGGATTATCAGTTCAGGGAAGTTGACATTGTCACAACACATCTAATTGCTACAGACTAGAGACCCAGACTTCGTCAGCTTTGGTTCTCTGTGTGTGCATCCATTCACCACACACAGACCCATATGGCTATCACCACATTCACAATACAAAACCAATCCCGCACCTCAAAGAGGTCATAGCCCCAATCTTGTTTACAGCTCCTGAAATCTACTGAACTATTCTCTATCTGAGCCACACTTTTAAAATGAAAAAGAACAGAATGAAAATAACAGAACACATTAAAATGCCTAGCCAAGGGGAGGGAAAAGTACTGATTTGAGAAACTCTTGCTTAAGTGATTTATGTATATAGATGTGTATTTGTACAAAGTGCTTTGGTGTGTTATAAAATGTATTTTTATGGAGAGTTGCTGAGAGAGGAGAGAGAGAGAGAGAGAGAGAAAATGCTGCTGTGATTTCTGGATAGCCTGCATCAGCAGTAAAACCTCTGGGCCTCTCAGGGGACCTAGTCAGTTGCATGGAGACCTTTTTCTTCAGCTAATAGATGCCATTGTCCTGCAGGCCTTTGATTAATGACTATCTGCTTCACATTTGGGTGGAAATTTACCATCTGGACCCTGCATGTTTGAATATTGTTTCAGACCTACAGACTTGGGGCAGGGCGAGCAAAAGCAAGGGAGTATGAGGGACTGCAGGGCTACACACAGTACAGGTTTCACCCTGCCTGGTCTCGAATTCCAGAAGCTAAGAGAAGCCAGGAGATAAGCACTGCCCCATTCTATTGGCTCTCCCAGAGGATGTTACTGGAATTTTATTCAGCTGTATGACAATGGTGTGTGTTGCACACTGGCAATTTCAGGTTTTGAATGAAAACATTTGTTAATATTTTCAAGAACACACAGGTGTGCTTCTTGACTTAGCGTGGAGTTGAATGGCAACCCACTAAGCCCATCAAAATTTGAAAATATCATAAGTAACACTATGGTTCTGGGAAGGTAGCTTATTCAGTACCATGCTCGCTGTGTAAACATGAGGGCCTGAGTTCAGGCCCTAGAACTCACACATATGTGCATACATGCATGACCACACCACACAATGATATAAATAAAATAGAGGGATTAACTAAAGGAAATCTGGTTCTACCTAACACATTTTGAAGTTGAAGTAAGGTTTCCACTAAATGTGTGTCACTTCTGAGCCACACTAAAGTTGAGAAGCCAGAAGTCAGGCCGCTACAAAGCTGAGACCATCTATTTCACATTTAGTGGCAGGGATACTATTTTGTAATATTTTACCAATGAATAGATATCTGGTTAGAAAGCAGATGGATAAATGAGGTCCTCCATTATTTTCTCATTTATAATGAGTTAGAACAGTCCATCTCAAAGATAAAATGAGTTGTGAAAAACATAAGTTTGGTGACTTTGTCACATGCTCTCAGACACTCAAGGGAGATTTCTCCTCAGGGAAACTTCTGGTATCCTGGTGGTTGTGATTCTGAGGGATATTTTAGCTTGAAAGATAGTGGTGAATAGATGGGGATTTAATTAATTATGGCTTTGTTTTGCTTTTGATCTTACTATGTCTCTCTGGCTCACCTTAAACTTGCAGCCATTCTCTTGCTTCTGCCTCCCAAGTATAGGTACTACAGGTGTGTACCACCATGTCTGGCTTAATAATTCTTGAATTGCACATATTATTTGGCATAGTTTCTTCTTATTTGGCACAAGTTTTTTATTTTGTGTTATGTGTATGTATATGTGCACATGCTCATGTGTATATGGGACCATAGGTCGTAAGTTTTAAAGTTATGTCCAATAATGTGCCATTGATCTATTTCATCATCCAGGGAAGGAAATTATGTAGAGTCGGGGAGGATTAACTTTCAGAGAACTGAAATGTTTATAGTACAGCCAGCCATCTGAATGGATTTGGGTAGGCACATATTTAAATTTTATTTTTAAAATTGATTTGATAATTTTCATACATGTATATAATGTATTTTATCATATTCAACCTCCATTGCCTTGTTATACCCTTCTACTCTATTTTACCCTTCCTCTTCCCATCTAGTCTTCCTCCTACTTTCATGGAGTGTGTGTGTGTATATGTGTGTGTGTGTGACAATGAATTGACTTGGGTTGCTTACATAAGCATGGGTGGGGAATACATACCAGAACACAGGCAACTCTCTAGTGGCCACATCACTGAAGAAAAGGTCTCCCCCTTGAGTAAGTCACTTTTGAAGCTAAACAAGCATTTGTAATATTTTGGGCCTGAAGTGACTGATTACTCACATCTTTCGCAAGATGGTTAACTGCAAGATGCCCTTGAAAACACTTCCCGTAGTCACCTATACAGTCTTTTCTGAAATTACCATTCTTGGGGCCAGAGAGATTTCTCAGTGAATGCCACCCAAACCTAAGTACTTGAGTTGGGAACTTCAGCACCCATGTAAAACACCAGATGATGTGGCAATTGTTTGTCATCCCAGTCACATCTAAGGAGGAGAAGGAAGGCATGAGTAGGAGAATTGTTCAGAAGCCCCAGGCCAGATAGAGTGGTGAATGCAGCAGTGAATAATGTGAGACTTCTACTTCCACACAAGCTTCAAGACACATGTACCCTGAACTTACATACATGAACATGAACTTCTCTCTTTTACCAAAATATTAGAAATTTTACCCTTCTTCATATCAAAACTTCACCTGAGCAGTTTTTTTGTTGTTTACTTTTATTTATTTGAGAGCAACAGACAGACACAGGGAGAAAAAGAGGGAGAGAGACACACACACAGAGAGAGAGAGAATGTGCGCACCAGGGCCTCCAACTGCAAACAAACTCCAGACTCATGCGCCACCTTGTGCATCTGGCTTAGGTGGGTCCTGGGGAATTGAACCTGAAACCAGGGTCCTTAGGCTTCACAAGCAAGTGCTTAACCTCTAAGCCATCTCTCTAGCCCCCTTACAAGCAGTTTTTATTTGGACAGCTGCATGAATTCATTTTGGATGAGCAACATGTTTTGTATTTACTGCTTGTTTCTTGCCACAACACTCTGATGAGAACTGCATGGGTAATTTTCTTCCTTGTCTTTAATACTGAATCAAGATTCTTGTTCTTGGCCATTGTTTTGTAAGGTCAGCCAGGGCATGGTCTGAAGATCTCAAGAAGCCTCTTTGACTTACCTGGCAGTGCCACCTTGTGTTATGCACAGGACATGCATCTATTCAGGAAATGACCTATCTTCACAGCTTTTTTCATTCGAGATGGTAGGCTTATGTTTCTCAGGCTGATATTTAACTAATGAATTCAAGCAATCCTTCTACCTCAGCCTCCACCAAGTGGATAAGACTACACACTGTGTCCAACCTTTCTCACAGCTATTTAATCAAATATTCACAAACCATTTTCCTACCGCATGAGTTCATGTTAATCATCAGTGATGAGCAATTACACTTCTCCCTCATGTGTCCTTCCAGGCGAGGGTACATAAGAGCTGGTGGGCCTCCTCTCTAGGACGACAGTTGTTCGTGTGGCATGGCTGGTACATGAAGAGGGCCACCCAGCATTATCCATTTCATAAAACACAGTCCCTCAGTTTGTTCCACGTCACCCAGCTGACATGACATATGTATTCTAAAAGTTGATTCCTACTTTGGACATGGGCATTTTTAATCCACCTATGAAGTAAAATATCTGTTCATACACGTGATACTGATGGCTTTTCCACATTTGAAAGGACTGCATCTTATATGATGTCCAGAGAGAAGTGCTATAAAGACATGTTGTGAATAAACTTTCTGTTTTTCATATTGAGGCAGAACATTTATAAATATAGGATGGATTTCATAGGAGTGTTGGCTGTAAAGTAAACTAGCTGGGAGTTTGGATGATGTCTTTAAAGTTTGGGCAACAAAATTACATAGCCTGAAGCATTATTTAGCCTTGACTTGGTGAAACTCAGTTGTTTTATTAGAGCTCAGAGGTTTCTTTTGTGGTGTGTGTGTGTGTTGAACTGAAAAGCTCAACAAAGTTTCACTCAAGACAACACACAGAATTCTGACTTGAATTCTTTTTTGTTCCTTATGAGCTATTATTTGACACACAGGTTTATACTCTGTATTCACAAGCAGCTTCTACTCATTCTTTATGTTTGGATGCTTTGTTATATTCATTATTTTCTTCATGTCTCAATGTGCTATCTTTTATATTTTATTTTATTTATTTGAGAGTGAGAGAGAGGCAGATAGAAATAAAGAGGGAAAGCCAGACGTGGTGGCGCACGCCTTTAATCCCAGCACTCGGGAGGCAGAGGTTGGAGGATCGCTGTGAGTTCGAGGCCACCCTGAGCCTACAGAGTGAATTCCAGGTCAGCCTGGGCTAGAGTGAAACCCTACCTCGAAAAACCAAAAAAAAAAAAAAAAAAAAAGAGAGAGAGAGAGAGAGGGGGGGGGGAGAGGGAAAGGGAGAGGGAGAATGGACATACCAGGGCCTCTAGCCACTGTAAATGAACTCCAAATGCATGTGCCACCCTTGTGCATCTGGCTTATGTGGGCACTGGGGAAATAAGTCTAGGTCCTTAGGCTTCATAGGCAGGTACCTTAACTGCGACTTCGCTAAGTCATCTCTCTAGCCCCTCAGTGGACCATTTTCATACAGCAACCAATTTCATAAATTGGGAAAATAAAGTAACTCAAATTGGATTAAAGGATTGGTATTTTGTTTGAAAAAGGTGATGGTTAACATTGTCAATGTGACAGGACCTAGAATCATCCAGGAGACAAGTCTCTGGGTGTGTCTATGACAGAAACTTTAGATTTCGTTAGCTGTAGTCCCACCCTAACTGTGGCACCATTCCATGGACTGGAGTCCTCAATTGAAGAAAAAGGAGAAAACAAGCTGGTTGTGGGCATACTGTGACCAGCTGCTTCATGCTCTTGCTGCCATGCCCTACCTACCAAGATGGATATATTCCCTGGAACTGTAAGCCAACATAACCCTTCCTGCCTTAAATTTCTTCTTTCCAAGTTATGGCAATAAGAAAAGTTACTAATATAGGAAGTTAAAACCAAGGCAAAGAGAAAGAGAGTCACCAAATAACACATTGCTGTACCATCCAGGGCATCACAAAGAATGGTCAAGAGTAATAGTGGTGTGTGCTGCTGGGTGTCCCTCCATGAGGAGGGTATTCTTCAGAAGGACCACAACTCCGTGAAGGAAAGGGCATTTATCTGACCAACTTGTTCTTGTTTCTTGGGTAGCCAAGTGCCCCTCACTTCTGGAGTGTGCCATCTAGTCTCTTGGTGGCTTCTAAATCTCATTTCTGTTCTCTGCCAAATTGCCTCTTTTATGGGAGTTTTTGAGGATTGAACAGGATAGAGTTTAAAACCATACCATTTGCAGGTATTCAAGTAAAACATTGTTAAAGGGAAGATGATATGGCTTTTAAGTGCTCAGTAAGAGAATTCCTATTCATCTAGAAAATGAGAAGGAATTCATGATGGGTCACAAAGGAATGGTGGAGACATCTGAGTATGGTGGTAGACTTGAGACTTTGTTCAAATAATTATATGCAGCTATTTTGACCATATTCATGAGAGAAGAAAGAGCAGATGGGGTACAAAAATATTTCTGCTGTAATAATAATAATAAACAAAAATTAAATAACATTGAATGGAAATGACTCACTTTGCAATGGCCAAACACAATAGTCGTTAAGGTCCTCTCAGAAAAATATTTATTTCAAGAATGTCCCGAGAATTCAGACAGTGCTGGAAATCATTTACTCCACCTTGTTTCCATGCCTTTTGATGTGGGGAAATATTATGTTGACCAAGAGCAAAAGCTCATATCCCATCTGTTGTCTCATTGAAGCAAAGTTGTTCATTTAAATCTGGGAGGTTGAAAAAAATCAGAGATCCAAGAGCAGGCTCTCCGCTTCTCCCAAAAGGAATCTGCACATTTTACATGGCACAGTTACAGGTTTCTCTGCAGAGTGGAAACCCCACTAGCCCTTCATGCTAAAGAAAAAAGCCATACTGAAAACAGATCCATTGGTAACAGAGCCAAATTAAGCCCCAAGGCCCAGACAGTTAAAAATAGGTTTTCTCATATTTCGTGTTACTTCTTTACAGGGCATACAACTGAATAACTTAATTCTCTGGTGAGTCTTTCATTCAGCAGATATTCCTTGAGATTTGGGATGGGGCAGTGGACATCAATATGCAAGCACTTGGTAACCTTTCTGCACTCAAGGACCTTAAGACATAGTTGAAAATATGTGTCATTTGGGACTGGGGAGAGAGCACGGTTGGCAAAGTGCTTGCCTTGCAAGCATGAGAATCTGAGTTCAATCCCTAGGATCCAAGTAAAAATTGTAGTGCATGCTTATAATTCCAGAACTGGCTAGATGGAGACCAGTGAGTCCCTGGGGCTCCCTGGCTATCCGGTTTAGCCTAACTAGGCAAATTCCAGACCAATAAGAAACCCTGTCACAAAAAAGCTGGATGGCCAACATTTCATCACGGTTGATGGAAGAGAGCAAATAAACAACAAAATGTCATCGAAGTGGAAGAGTGACTAGTTGGAAAGAAGTTGTTCAGTGGAAGGAGACTGAGGGAGGGAGGAAAAAAGGAGGCCATGGGAAGGGATTATGAGCAAGGCACATGATGTGCATGTATGAAAATTATCAATAAAAATTTTAATTTTTTTAAACCTGTCATCTGACGGTATTTTCTGGCCTTGACATCCACACATGTGCCCCTTCCCACAAGAATATATGTGACAACTAACCAATAAATGGATGAAAAGGCTGTTGTAAGAAAGAATATAATTCTGATGCTGGGTGTGGTGATGCACACCTTTAGCTCCAGCACTTGCAAGGAAGAGGTAAGAGGATTGCGATGAGTTTGAGGCCACTTTTTTTTTTTTTTTTTCGAGGTAGGGTCTCCCTCTGGTCCAGGCTGACCTGGAATTAACTCTGTCATCTCAGGGTGGCCTTGAACTCATGGCAATCCTCCCACCTCTGCCTCCCGAGTGCTGGGATTAAAGGCATGCGCCACCACGCCCGGCTATTGAGGCCACTTTTGAGATTATAGTACCAGCAGCTTCAGAAGCAGCAGTAGTGATTCTAGCACCGGGGGTGCCAATCTGCGGGGCCACAAATGCCAGGCTTGGAATGCCCCACAGGAGAAGCCAGTGCCCAGCTCCAGAAATCAGAGCAGTGGCCCAACAACCCAGCCAGCAACTTGACTGAGACCAAAATCATCCAAAAAGGTAACTGGGATAGCACCAGGGAAGGGTCTCACTTGGTCACAAGCTGACTTAGATCCCTCAAAAGACCAGAAATCTTAACCTCTTTGTTGATAGAGGATCTGGTTGTTATAATACCCACTCTTACATAAATATTCGGTGCTGTTTTTGATTGAATGTGTAGTGTTTAGTTAAATTTTAGAATCTACCTATATTTTATTCTACTCAGCCTACCTGAATACTCCCATAGCAGGCAAACTCTACCCCTAGGAACTCCTTTGTAGATACTCTGAGAGCCTTAAGAGCCACAGCTAACACCTTAAGCTCCTACCCTGAAGATATATAACATCAGGTCAATTGATAAAGCTAAAAATACCCAGCTAGCTAGAAAATCCAAGCATTAACTTAATCCAAGATGCAAAAATATATACACTATAACACAAGAAACACTAAAAAGCAAGACAATATAAATCCACCTAAAAGTATTAATGCATCAGAAATGACCTCCAGTGAGAACGAGTTAGAGGAAATACCTGAGAAAGATTTCAAAAGAATGATTATAAATATATTCAAAGAAGTCAAAAAAAAAAGTCAAAGGAGTCAAAGAGGAACTCAAAGAGGAAATCAAAGGAATCAAAGAAGATGCAAGACACAAATTTCATGAAATAAAGAAGGCAATACAAGATATAAATAAGGAAATACAAATAATAAAGAAAAACCAGTCAGAATTACTAGCAATGAAGGACACAGTTAATGAAATAAAAAACTCTGTAGAAAATCTCACCAGTAGAATGGATGAAGGAGAGGACAGAATATCTAACCTAGAAGACCAGGTGGCAGGTCTAATACAGTCCAACAAAGAGAAAGACAAACTTATAGAAAAGTATGAGTGAGAATTTCAAGATATTCAGGACACTATGAAAAGATCAAATATAAGAATTCAGGGCATAGTAGAAGGAGAAGAATTCCACTCCAAAGGCATAGTAGGCATCTTCAACAAAATCATAGAAGAAAACTTCCTCCAAATTGGGAAAGAGGTGCCAATGCAGATACAGGAAGCCTTTAGAACCCCAGCCAGACAAAACCTGGAAAGAACCTCTCCTTGCCATATTATAATCAAACTACCAAATACACAAACCAAAGAAAAAATACTGAAAGCAGTTAGAGAGAAAAATCAAGTTACCTACAAAGGCAAGCCCATCAGGATTAAGCAGATTATTCAACACAAACTTTAAAAGCCAGAAGGGCATGGAGTGATGTATTCCAAGTTCTGAAAGATAACAACTGTCAACCAAGGTTATTTTAACCTGCAAACCTATCCATTCAAATAGACGGAGAAATAAGGACATTCCATGACAAAAGCAGGTTAAAGAAGTACTTGAAGACAAAACCAGCTCTACAGAAAATACTTGATAGAATCCTCCATGCACACATATAAGGAACCTGGAAAAAACAAGCAATACTCAATGCTAGTTAACACAAGAGAGCAAAGGTAGAACGGGAACATCACACAAAAAAAGGCAAACATAAAAACACACCTTTCAATAATATCTCTTCATATCAATGGCCTCAATGCCCCAACCAAAAGACATAGTTTTGCAGACTGGGTTAAAAAGCAGGATGTTACAATTTGTTGTCTCCAAGAAACTCACCATTCTACAAAGGATAGACATTATCTTAGGGTGAAAGGTTGGGAAACGGTGTTTCAAGCAAATGGGCCTAGAAAACAAGCAGGAGTTGCTATCCTAATATCTGACAAGGTAGACTTCAGTCCAACGTTAGTCAAGAAAGATAAGGAAGGTCACTTTATATTGATTAAGGGCACACTCCAACAGGAGGACATAACAATCCTAAACATATATGCACCTAACATGGGGGCTCCCAAATTCATCAAACAAACACTATTAGAACTAAGGTCACAGATAACACCAAACACAGTGGTGGTGGGTGACTTTAACACCCCACTCTCGTCAATTGACAGGTCATGCTGGGAAAAAATAAACAGAGAGGCATCTGGACTAAATGAGGTCATAGAAGGAATGGATCTAACAGATACATACAGGACATTTCAAACAATTGCTGCAGAATATACATTCTTTTCAGCGGCACATAGAACATTCTCTAAAATAGACCATATATTAGGACACAAAGCAAATCTTAATAATTCAGGAAAATTGAAATAATTCCTTGCATTATATCTGACCACAATGGAATGATACTACAAATCAATAGGAAGAAAGGTTATAGAGCATACACAATATCATGGAAACTAATCAATACCCTACTAAATGATGAATGGGTCAATGAAGAAATCAAGAAGGAAATCAAAAAAATTCATAGAGTCTAACGGTAATGAGAACACAACATACCAAAATCTCTGGGACACAATGAAGGCAGTTCTAAGAGGTAAGTTTATAGCTTTAAATGCCTATATTACGAAATTAGAAAGGTCGCAGGTAAATGACCTAATGCTTCACCTTAAAGCCTTGGAAAAAGAACAAGGCAAACCAAAAAACAGTAGATGGGAAGAAATAATAAAGATTAGGGCAGAAATTAATGAAATAGAAACAAAAAAAAAATCCAAAAAATTAATGAAACAAAGAGTTGGTTCTTTGAAAGGATAAACAAGATTCATAAACCCTTAGCAATTCTGACCAAAAGAAAGAGAGAAGAGACACAAATTAATAAAATCAGAGATGAAAAAGGTAACATCACAACAGATTTTAGAGAGATTCAGAAAACCTTAGGGACATACTATAAAAGCATATACTGCATAAGGTAAGACAATCTGAAAGAAATGGATTATTTCCTTGATTTATATGACCTACCTAAATTAAATCAAGATGAGATTAATCACTTAAATAGACCTATAACAAGCATGGAGATCCGAACAGTTATCAATAATCTCCCAACTAAAAAAGCCTAGGCCCGGATGGATTCACTGCTGAATTTTATCAGACCTTTAAGGAAGAGCTAACACCATTGCTTCTTAAGCTTTTCCAGGAAATAGAAAAAGAAGGAATTCTACCAAATTCCTTCTATGAAGCCAGTATCACCTTGTTACCAAAATCAGGCAAAGATAGAACAAAAAAAGAAAATTACAGACCAATCTCCCTCCTGAACATAGATGCAAAAATTCTCAACAAAATATTGGCAAACAGAATACAAGCATATATCAAAAAGATCAATCACCTTGACCAAGTAGGCTTTATCCCAGAGATGCAGGTATGGTTCAATATATGCAAATCTATAAATGTAATATATTATATAAATGGGTTGAAGGACAAAAATCACATGGTCATCTCATTAGATGCAGAGAAAGCATTTGACAAAATCCAACATCCCTTCATGATAAAAGTCTTACAGAGACTGGGAATAGAAGGAACATATCTGAATATAATAAAAGCTACTTATGACAAGCCTACAGCCAACATATTACTAAATGGGGAAAAACTGGAAGCTTTTCCACTAAAATTAGGAACAAGACAAGGGTGTCCACTGTCCCCACTATTATTTAATATAGTTCTGGAAGTCTTAGCCATAGCAATAAGGCAAGAGACACACATAAAAGGGATACAAATTGGAAAGGAAGAGATCAAGTTATCATTTGCAGATGGCATGATTCTATACATAAAGGACCCTAAAGACTCTACTAGCAAACTGTTAGAGCTGATCAAAACCTATGAATACACAGAAATCAGTAGCATTCATATATATGCTAACTACAAACATACAGAGGATGAAATAAGAGAATCACTCCCATTCAAAATTGCATCAAAAAAAAAAAGTACCTTGGAATAAACCTAGCCAAGGAAGTAAAGAATCTCTACAATGAGTACTTTAAAACACTCAAACAAGATATTGCAGAAGACACTAGAAAGTGGATTAACATCCCTTGTTCCTGGTTTGGAAGAATCAATATTTTGCAAATGGCAATCTTACCTAAAGCAATGTACACATTTAATGCAATCCCTATCAAAATTCCAAAGACATTCTTCATGGAAATAGAAAAAACAATCCAAAAATTCATTTGAAGTCACAAAAAACCTTGAATATCTAAAATAATACTGAGCAACAAAAATAAGGCTGGTGGTATCACCATACCTAATTTTAACCTATACTACAGAGCCATAGTAACAAAAACAGTGTGGTACTGGCACAAAAACAGACATGTAGATCAATGAAATAGAATAGAGGACCCAGGTGTAAGTCCAGGTAGCTATAGCCACCTGATAGTCAATAAAAATGCCAAAAATATTCACTGGAGAAAAGACAGCCTCTTCAGCAAATGGTGTTGGGAAAACTGGATAAATATCTGCAGAAGGATGAAAATAGATTCTTCTCTCTCGCCATGCACAAGAATTAAGTCCAAATGGATTAAAGACCTTAACATCAGACCTGAAACTCTGAAACTGCTAGAGGAAAAAGTAGGGGAAACCCTTCAACATATTGGTCTTGGCAAAGACTTTCTAAATACAACCCCAAATGCTCAGGCAATAAAACCACAGAATAATCACTGGGACCTCATGAAATTACAAAGATTTTGCACTGCAAAGACACAGTGAATAAATACAGAATGGGAAAAAATCTTTGCCAGCTATACATTTGATATAGGATTAATATCCAGGATATACAAAGAACACAAAGAGTTATATAATAAGGAATCAAATAAGCCAATCAAAAAATGTGCTATTGAGCTAAATAAAGCATTCTCAAGGGAAGAAATACGAATGGCATCTAACATATAAGCATCTAACAAAATGTTCTACGTCACTAGTCATCAGGGAAATGCAGATTAAAACTACATTGAGATTCCATCTCACTCCTGTCAGATTGGCTACCATCATGAAAACAAATGATCATAAATGTTGGCGGGGATGTGGAAAAAGAGGAACCCTCCTACACTGCTGGTGGGAATGCAATCTGGTTCAGCCATTGTGGAAATCATTGTGGAGGTTCCTAAAACAGTTAATGATTGATCTACCATATGACCCAGCTATAGCACTCCTAGGCATATATCCTAAGGACTCATCTCATTTCCTTAGAAGTACATGCTCAACCATGTTTATTGCTGCTCAATTTATAATAGCTGGGAAATGGAACCAGCCTAGATGTCCCTCAACTGATGAGTGGATAATGAAGATGTGGCATATTTGCACAATGTAGTTCTACACAGTGGTAAAGAAAAATGAAGTTATGAAATTTGCAGAAAAATGGATGTATCTGGAAAGGATTATACTAAGTGAGGTAACCCAAGCCCAGAAAGCCAAGTGCCACATGTTCTCCCTCATATGTGGATCCTAGCTACAGATGATTGGGCTTCTGGGTGAGAAGGAAAATACTTACTAGCAGAGGCCAGTAAGTTAAAAAGGAGACATAAAGGGAAGAGAAAAGAAGGGAGGAGGGTACTTAATAGGTTGTTATTGTCTATATGTAAGTAGAATGATTGAGATGGGGAGGGGATATGATGGAGAATGGAATTTCAAAGGGGAAAGTGTGAGGGGGAGGGTATTACCATGGGATATTTTTTATAATCATGGAAAATGTTAATAAAAATTGTGAAAAGATAAAAAATTAAATTAAATTTAAAAAACTTAAAAAATGATGTGTACGTGTTTTTGTGTGTGTGTTCATGTGTGTAAGTGTGTGCGCACGTGTCATGGCATGTGTGTGGTGATCAGATGACAGCCTCAGGGGCTGATGCTTGCTTTCCACCTTGTTCGTGGCAGGGTCTCAGTCACTGCTGTGTTCGCGGGGGTAGCTAGACCCCAAGCTTCTGGGGATATTCTGGTCTCTGCCTTTCTTCTCACCATACAGGGCTGGGATGGCAGACGCTCACTTTCACATTCTGCTTTCTGGGTTCCAGGTTCAAGATCACCACATGTGTGCAGCAAGCACTTTGATTTTCCAGCCTTCTTCTCCAGCTCCTAGCATGCTCCGCTGGGTTTTCTATAGTTAAAAGCATGCCATCTGCGAGTATACATCGTTTCACTTCGTCATTAATAATCTTTTGTTTTTTTGAAAGGCTGGCTCGCACTCTAGGCCAGACTGATCTGGAACTGACTCTCAGGCCTTGAACTCATGGTGGTCCTCCTACTTCAGCCTCCAGAGTGCTGGGATTAAAGGTATGCACCACCATACCCAACTATTCGGTGACAATCTTGATACCTTTTATCTTTTGGACATATGATCCAGTGTTAGTTTATTTTTTTTATCTTAAACTCTCATCCTGCCAAGCCATAGAATCATAATTATTATTTAATTTTGTGACTTCCTTCCATTTCTCAGTCTTAGGTATAATTTTAAAGAATATTTTATTTTGTTATATTTTCTTTCTTTTTCTGTAGTGTTCTCACCTGCCACTACTTTGTTGTTGCTATTGTTTTCAAGGTGGGGTCTCATTTTAGCCCAGAACTCACTCTGTAGTCTTAGCCTGGCCTCAAACTCACAGTGATCTCCTATCTCTGCCTTCCAAGAGCTTGATTAAAGGCTTGGATCACATGCCTGGCTGCAATTTTTTTTTTTTTTGAAACAGGGTCTTATGTAGCACAGGCTAGCCTCAAATTCGTTATGTAGTTGAGGATGACCTTGAACTTCCTATTCCTGCTGCCTCTACCTCCTGAGTACTGGGATTACATGTATATGCCACCAAGTCTGATTTATGTGGTGCTTGTATCCAACCCAAGATTTTGAGCATGCTATGCAAGCACTCTAACCATTAAGCAATGCTCCTAGCTTCTGGGTATGTTTTTAGGGTCCTTTTCAGAAGGAAGGGCAGTATCTGCTTGGTGCCATTCTTGTTTTCATCTGATCTTCAGCTGCTGGCCCATTGCATATTCCAACTATGTCTTCACTGGTCCAGCTGCTAGATGCTACAGATCTATTCACCATGCTGTGTCATCTTAGCCCTTAGAGGTCACCAAAACAAGCAGTGGTTATTTTCCCTGGCTGTGAGAACTTTGTTGCTGCTATCTTGGAGCTTCTATAGCCCACAGGTTAAAAGATTGCTCCCTAGCCCATGGTTCCTTGGGCAGGAGGTAGAGCCTTTAGGTCACTGAGGACTTTCCCTTAAATAGGGACTGTGTGTACTTGGTCTCTTCCTTTCTTTTCTTCCAATCACGAGGTGAGTAGCTTGCTATGTCACTCACTCCACAATGATGTGCTGCCTTGTCACAAGCCCCAAAATAATATAGTGAAATGACCATGTGGCCACTAGTAGTCTTCCAAAACTGTGCGATAAAATGAACCTTTCTTCTTTATTTTATTAAATTTATTTATGAGAGAGAGAGAGAGAGAGAAGAGAGAGGGAGAGAATGGGGACACCAGGGCCTCTAGCCATTGCAAATGAACTCCCGATGCACATGCATCTGGCTTATGTATGTTCTGAGTAGTCGAACCTGGGTCCTTAGGCTTCACAGGCAAGCACTTTAACTGCTCAGTCATCTCTCCAGCCCACCTTTCCTCCTTTTAAATTGATTATCTAGTTTTGTTTTGCTATTGTAATGCAGAGCTGACTAGCACAGGACTCCTTCCAGATGCTTCCTTTAGTGCTCTCATCTCAAGGATTTTCATGTGGGTGAAGGGTTATAACAGCTTTTTCCTTATTCTTTTGAATCACTTTTTCTCAGCTGGGGTGCTTTAGTAACTTCACCTCCAAAGGTAGTTTGGCAGTGACTAGAGACATTTCTTGTTGTTAGCCGTTGGGATCAGTAATGCTGCAAACATCCTACACAGGTTTTACACACAGATCCACAATCACGATCTGGTCTAACATGTCTCTGGACTGGAGGTTGACAATTCTTGTTACACTCTTTTGCTTAAGCTTTAACCTTATTTAAATATGAGTTTTGGAAATTGCTATTAAAAGTTTAAACATAATTATTGTCATTTTTGAGGCATGGAGGAAGAAGGGGTATTTGATTAGAAACATTTGGGGAGCAAGAAGTGATGTCAAAATTGCATTATTATAATACAATATAGCAATGAAAAGGAATGTGCCCTAGGTAGGCACAAAATATAGAAGCAAAATAATGTTGCAGAAAAGAATGCATACATCCATGCACACAAAGACAAAAAAAATGGGCAAAACTACTTTATTGGGAGAATTAATAGCTGGATGGTAATACTAGGGAATAATTACTTCGGGTAGGATGTGGGGAAAGGATATTAAGGAATGGTGATATTAATTTTGAAAACTGTAAATAGTACATTTAGTTTTATGAACTTCTGTTAAATGAAGTGTTTAGAGAAAAATAAAAAGGAACTATTTTCATGTAAAAGATTCTACAGGCCAAATGACCGAACATTGAAATTATGGAGAGTTAAGATGTTACAGATCAGAAGCAAATAATCTTGAGCTATTTTAGTCTCTTTGAAAGCTGCCCATAGCTCACCCCTGTGTCTGACCTAATATCTTTGTGACTGCCGAAACTTAAAAAAATGTATTTTTAGTAAACAAGTAGCTTTCACCAGTCCCAAAGTGAACCAGTCCCTGAGACCTATAGGAGAGAACTCCTCACTTTGCTATAACCTGTCTGATGTACTTGAAAAGCATCTTGATTTATGACTTTCTTTGTTCTGTTACTATAAAAATTTCATGAAACTGTTACCACATTGGAACATAACATTTGGGACAACCTGAATCAGTGCCTCCAGGGCCATCATCACTTATATTGGCTCTAGAATAAACTACCTTTTATTCTTTCTTTTTGAAGTAAGAGCTGTGTTTTTGTGTCATCCCATGTATGATTCACAATTGAAATGCTTAAAAAAAAAAACAGAGGATGTTATTAAGCATTCAAAAAATCTTATCCCCCTGGAATGGAAGAAGTATGTAAATGTAAAATGGTGAGCTTCAAATAGTCTGGGACTAATAGTAATAAACAAATATTAATTTCACGGTTTTGACACCTATAGGAGAAAACACGTGAGGGGTACATAGATGGGGTCTCTCTGAACTATCATTATAACTTTTCTTTCAGTCTTTATATTTTGAGCTTATTTAAAAAAAAACCATTTATTTCAAGCACATCTCAACACATTTAAAAATACTTTCCTGTAATCTTTGATCTTTCTAGTCTCTTTTCTTTCGATCATAGAGAGTAATAATGGTGAAAATAAGCACTTGCCAAGCACATCTGGCCACACTGTCTATGCTTGTAATACAGTTACGGAGGATTTCAGAAGAACAGAAAAGAAGGAAGAAATAAAACAGACGGCCACTCCGATGCAACCATGACGTTCTGTCCACTGGCATGTCTCCCTCTGTGTTGTTTTCTTTGTATAATGTAACCGAGCATGCATCAACTTGGAGCCAGATTTTTCATTTACTCCAAACATCATGTCATAAGTATTTTGTATGACACTAAAAAATTTAAACAAAGTGCTTAAAGGCTTCATGATATTCTTCATGATATGTGTATAAATACACCATGTTTCCTTAGCTATATCTAGCCTTAGGCTATTACTAATTTTTTTTTTGTCTTTGTATATAAACCTTCCACAACCATCTTTGTTCTTAATTTATGACCATTTAGAAAAGTTTCTCAATTTCTTATTTTTGGTCACCAACTTCTGTCTCATTGTCACTTGTTCCAAAACAGTTCTGGGAAGCAACAGGGTATTACTTTAGAATAGAAATTAGCAAGCTTCTAAAGTTCTGCATCCAATACCACCAGTATTCCAATTACTCTTCAAGAGTTTGAGGCAGATTGCTATGTTACACAAACAAGGGAGGCACTTACCAGCAATCTGTTTCTCCATATCACATGGAAGAGGGGGCGTCAAAGTGAAGAGGATTGAGACAATGGTGGCAAAGATCAAGGGTAAAGAAGTGAGTAACATTTCTCCTACCCATAACTGTGGGCTAACTCCACAATGCATGACCCATATACCTCAACAAGGGGGGAGCAGGGGCAGGGAATAGGACATGGATGAGCCTAACAATGGTACCAACTTGACTGTATTCACTGAGTACAAACTAATTAATAAAAAATAAATTAATTAATAAAAAAGGTAGAAAAAAGAAGTGAGTAACAATGCAAAGCTTCTAGTACTATACCTCAGCATAAGTACAATGCTTGCATTATATATGTGTAGATTCACTGTTCATAGTGATGTTTCATAAAGACAAGTTCAAATATGTCATGACCTTTGGCCATATTCACCTCCTATACCCTGCCTGTTCTTCCCTTTCCCTCTTTCCCCAGTCTCCTTCCCTTTTCTTTCCTTTCTTCCTTCTTCTAACTCCCTCTGCTTATCAAGTAATACACATGCATATATATATACAGTCACATTGTACTGTAGAATTTATCTATTATATATATGTATATATACTTTAGGTATCTATATAAAGCCTAGGATCACAAAAGAGAGAAAATATATGGTATTTGTCTTTCTGGGTCTGGCTTATTTACCTTAATATGATGGTCTGCATGATCTAACAAACAAAATATTTCATTTTTCTTTATGACAGACTGAAACTCCACCACATACATCTTCTTCATCCCTTTGTTGATTGATATCTGTGCTGATTCCATAACTTGGCTGCTGGAACTAGTTTAGTAATAAACATGGATGTATCTTTGTGGCATGTTGACTTAGAGTCTTTTGAATCTATATTCAGAAGTGATAGAGCTGGGTCATATATTCATTCTATGTTTTAAAAGTATTTTATTTTTATTTATTTATTTATTTATTTATTTATTTATTTATTTATTTTGAGAGAGAGAGAGAGAGAGAGAGAGAGAGAGAGAGAGAGAGAGGGAGAGAGGGAGGGAGAGAATGGGCTCTCCAGTGCTTTCAGCCTCTGCAAATGAACTCCAGATGCATGGCGACCCTGTGCATCTGGCATACGTGGGTACTAGGGAATTGAACTGGGGTCCTTAAGCTTCGCAGGCAAGTGCTTTAAGCACTAAGCCATCTCTCCAGCTCTATTTTTTTTTTGAGGAACTTCAATACTGCTTTCCATAGTGGCTACATTAATTGACATCTCCATAGGTAGACATTTCTGCCCCTGTTTTACACTGAAGCCCAAAGCCACAGATGTAGTCTTCAGAGTGGGTTAGCATTGACAGGGGAGCAACTAAGCACCTCACTCCCGGGAATATGTGTCTCTGAGCATCACATTGTACTGTAGAGTGTATAGTGTCCAATACTTGCTGAACAAAAGCAAAAACAAACACCATCCCTGAATTCATTGTTGTCTTGGTCAGAAATTTCAACTCAAGACATTCTACTCTAGTCCTTTGGACTTAGTTTACTCTGCTTGCAGTATGGCTCAGGCGGGAGTGTGTTAGAGGAAAGCCAAGGCCTTGCTGCTCAAAGGCTGGAACATGAGGCAGCTGCAGAACTTCTGAGTCTGCTAACAGGCAGACTCTCAGCCACTGGCTCAGGCCCTCCATTTCACAAGATCCCAGAGGATCTCTGTGCATAATGAAGTTTGGGAGGCACTGCTTTAAGATAGTTTTAAAACTTTATTTGCATGTGTATGTGTGGTGTGCATACATATGTGTTTGTGTATTTGTGTGTGTTGGTGTGTACATGTGTATGTCTGTGAGTGTGGAGGCCAGAGGTCAATGTTGGATGTCTTCCTCAGTCCCTCTACATCTTATTCTTTTTTAAAAGAGAACTTTTAAATTATAATTTTCAGGCATGTACATAATGAATTTTGATCACAATTACCTTCCATTCCCTTCTTTTGATGTCCCCCTCCCCTCTCCCACTGAATCCCTTCTTCTTTCTAGCTATTCCCTCTTCTATTTTGATATTCTTCTTAATGTTTTAAAATATTTTTATTCATTTATTTGACTGAGGCAAGAGAGAGAAAATGGGTGCACCAGGGCATTTTGTCATTGCAAACAACTCCAGACACATGCGCCACTTTGTTCATGTAACTTTACATGGGTATTGGGAATTGAACATGGGTAGGCAGACATGCAAGCAAGCACCTTTTAACTGCTGAGCCATGCTCCCAGCCCAGTTTGAGATCTTTTTGTAGCCCTCTTCCATCATCTATGATGGCATATTGATGGCCATCATACAGCTCTCATGCAAGTAACTAGAGCTACTGTGAGGTCATGAATGCAATAGTCACTTTATGTCCATAAGACAGCACTCCAAAGCACTCCTCCCCATCCTCTGGCTCTCACATTCTTTCCAACCCATTTTCTTCAATGTTCCCTGAGCCTCAGCGGAAGCTCTGTGAAGATTACCCTGCCCTTTTTGCTGAATATTCATGCACACTGTTTGTAGCATAGATGCTTTTCACAATGTACTCTTCTTTTGGAATTTATATTACAATCATCACTTGAGCTTCCCAGAATTGTAGAATATTAGAATATAAACATCACCCTACTACAAAGCTCTAGGTATCAGGTAAAATGTCAAAGGTTCCATCCGACTGGAAATGGTGGTGCTTGCTGAAAGATCAAACAACCTTGACTTACAGGAGAAACTGGAGGGCTGAGGCAGTGGCTCAGTGGTTAAAGCATTTGTCATGTAGGAACAGGCAGCTGAGTTGAGGCCCCAGGACCTACATATAGCCAAGTGCTGCAGTTACAGCTCCTGTAATTTCAGCATGTGTATATGCCTGGGTGCTCATGGCCAGCCTACTGCCTGAAAGCAGTAGTCAAGTGGGAGGCAAGGACCGGTGCCTGATGTTATTTTCTGACCTCCACACATCCATGCACCTTCACTCAGACACATGACACACCAAAAGAAAGGAATTAAAACAAGAAAGAAATGGGCTGGGAATTTTGAAAATGGTCTTGGGCATTCCACACTCTTTGTACCCACTGTGTAGTCAAGGATGAACTCAAACTTCTGATCTTCCTGCCTCTACCTTCCAAGTAATGGGACTGACCGCAGGTGGGGATCATCATGCCAAAGTGTATGGAATGCTGAGGATTAAACCCTAGGACCTCCTGCGTGCTTGACAAGCACTGTTATAGATTGGGCTACATCTTCAGCCCCTATGTATAACATTTCTAAGGCTGAATATTTTACATCACCATAGATTAGTTCACATTCATTCATGTGCCATGTTGGGCCCAGAGTGTGGTTCATATTAAGGTTTATATAAAGGATTAAAAGTATTAACATTTAGGGAAAGATTTTATTTCAAAATTCTTGTTTACAGCCAGGAGTGATGGGGCACGCCTTTAATCCCAGCACTCGGGAGGCAGAGATAGGAGGATTGCCATGAGTTCAAGGCCACCCTGAGACTGCATAGTGATTTCCAGGTCAGTCTGAGCTAGAGTGAGACCCTACCTCGAAAAATAATTCTTGTTTACTTAATCATAATGATAGCCACTACTTATTGAGATTCATCTCTGCTATCATTACTATGCTGTAGCAGTTTCCCAAATACAACTGCATCAGTGTTTGCAAAAGGTACATGTCATTTGACCTTACAAATGACCAAATCGATATCCAGCAGTTGAAGCATCTTCCCCCAGGCCATGCTGCTAGTAAGTGACATAGCTGACATCTGAACACAGACACTTGTGGCTTTGAAGCTCATAGATGTTCCTCCTTCATTTAGTAAAACAGGACATTTAGGGTTTCATGTAGCTCTGAATTTAGGATGCCTGCAAAGTTTAGGGTAACTGGAGTGGCTTTGAAACATACTTCCATTTTTTCCCTTGTGGAAATTTTGGTCCTTGGCAGTGCTGGTCTAGTATGTGTGAGATCCTAGGTTCAATCCATGGTCCAAGAAAAAAAAAAATGTTATATAAACATTCTAAGAAAAAGGAATAGTGGGCTGGAGAGATAGATGTCTTAGCAGCAAAGGTGCTTGTCTGCAAAGCCTGGCTCTCTGGGTCCCATGTAAGTCACATACAAGGTGATGCAAGCACACAAGGACACATGTGCACACAAAGTGGCGGACATGTCTGGAGTTTGATTGCATTGGCTGGAGGCCCTGGCATGCCAATTCTCTCTTTCTCTCTTGGTCTCGCTCTTGCTCCCTTTCATAAAAAAGGAGGGTGCAGTCTGTTGGGCTTGCCTCAAAAAAAAAAAAATAGGAGAAAAAAAGAAAAAAGGAATGGTCATGGATCTTCATGCACGGATGAATTTGTCTAAGACAGGCTGGATGCTTTCTATGTTGTGTCTTCCTCTTGGCCATCTGAGAGCATCCATGTTTTGGTAAAGCTCACTGACCACACAATAGAGAGGTACATGTACAAGTGTCAGTCATTGGGAGAAATCTCTCTTCCTATACACTTACCGTTTGAAAGTAGCACTCATGACCATCACTACAATGGAGCCTGTTTTCACTGTTGTGCTGAGAAGCATGTCAGAGTCTCCGTCTATTTGTTCAGTGTTTCCGGTTTGCTTGACCTGTACTGCAAAAGCAGAAGGAGGCACAGAAAGAATGTAAGAGCCAGAGAATGGGGAGGAATGTTTTGAAAAGCTGTCTTCTGGATACAAAGTGGATGTAGCATTGATAACTTCACAGTGACTGTACTTACCTGCACAAGACCTGTATAATATTGGGCCCATCAACACTCCATCATGATGATGGAGGAGGACAAACAAAGACCTTGGAAGAGAAGAGGAACTAGCTGAAAAGAAGGGATTTAGTTGGAGGGTGATGAGAGAAGAGGGACAAAAAAAGGTAATGGGAAGGGATTATGTCAAAATATATTATGGGCAGGCATGAAAATGTTCTATAAAACCTTTTTAAGGGCAGGGGAGGGGCAAAGCTCTGTCAACCACTGTGAAGTCTTGCAAGTGTTTGGACACTGGAGTCCAGACCTTGATAAGTGGGAGGCTGAACAACCAGGGAGAAATATGTTTAATTTTGTATGTTGCCCAAATTTCCAGACTGGACACCAACGTCATACAGGGTTCAAGGTCCTCTGCTGTTTAAGGCTTGCGTCATTGGCTTTTCACAAGGCAGCTGATACTAACAGCTGTTTTTTCAAGTTCAGCCAAGACTCCCCCAAAGCCCCCCTAGGCTTCCACGGGCTTCATTTACATGTGAACCTTTGCTCTTCATCGAACACCCAACATTTCACAGCACAGAAATACACTGACTCAGCCTTGTTCAGCTGTTCCTACCTGACCTTTCCCCTCTAATCTTTAAGCTTGTTTTTAATAAATGTTTAACTTCTTGATTAATTTCGGTAATTTCTGAGGATAATTTTTCACAGCTCAGATAATGTGTTCTAAGTGTTTGCTGAGCTGTGGGCTTCCTCGAAACTGTAAACACTTCAGATGGTTTTTGTTACCCTAATACTCTCCCTTATTATGTGAGAATGAAATTTAATCTTTTATTCTTTCTGCCATCTGCATAATTGCACATTTAAAGATGCTTGCTTCTCCTTCTCATTGCCAGGGGGAAAAGAAGTGTTTGCTCAACCTTCACTAAATTAGTATTTTTCTGGCTTCTTATCTCTCATGTCCCAAAGAGTGGTATGTAATTAACTCTTAAATTTTGATGTTTCCATGGCAAGTCACCTGCTTTCCATTTTCTTCCTTTCCATCTGCTTATTCCAGGGAGGGAACTTCTTGCTCACATCTTTATTCCATTTGCTTTTTAAAAAAGGCTTCGTGGTTCTTTGGAAGGAGAAAATGTTATCTGCTGCCACAGATCCCAAACTGGCTGCTTTGTCATTTTATCTGAGCTCCCTGGATTGCATTTCCTATCCTCTCTCGTTGGCTATTGGACTTTGCGGCGCCATGTAATCCCATAATGGAACCACACTTAAGAGCCATATGGATTCCTTAGAGCACTATTGCTCTCAAAGCAGTACCATTACCAGTGTTTGTCAATATGTGACAGACGGAAAAGCTACTGGCAAGTGACCTGCAAACAGCAGAGCAGAGCATCCCAGCAAACTGGCTGCCAGGGGTTCTTTCCCTCCTGTTGGACTACAAGCAAGCCTTTTTGCTTCCTCTGAGTTTGTTTAGAGCTGCTCTTTCTTGCCAGCTTATCTTTTCTTTTAAATATTTATTTTTGTGTGCATGTATGTGGGTACTCATGTCATGGCAAGTGTGTGGAGGTCAGAGGACAACTTGTAGGCGTTCATGCTTCACCTTCTTTGAGACAGGGTCTCTTGTCAGTGTAAATAAGTGTCAGACTAGCTGGTCCACCAGGATTCTCCTGGCTCCTTCTCCCATTGTTTTAGGCATTTTGGTATCACAGATGCATGGGCCACTTTTCATCAGGCAATGCATGCTGGGGTATTGAGCTGGGGTCAGCAGGCTTTGCAAGCCAGTGCCTTTAACTGCTGATTGATCTCTCAGCTTCTCTTTCTTAGCACATGCTTTAAACTTATTAAGTGGCCTGTGATAGGATTTTCCTGGTGGCTGACACCAGTTTTGAAACCCAAATTAAACAATGCCATGTATGCTCATGTCCTGTATGCAATGTCTTATATGCATGAATGTTGTATGTATATGTATTTGTATGTATGCATGCGGGCACATGTGTAGGTATATGTTTATGTGTGTGTGCATGGACATGGAAGCAAGAGGTTACTCTTGGGTGTCTTATCAACCACTCTCTAACATATTTTGAAACAGGACCTCTCACTGAACCCAAAGCCCATGGATTTGACCAGACTAGCTAGCCAGTAGATGCGTGGGATCCTCCAGTCTCAACTCCCTACTTCAGCATGTTACATGAGTGCTAAGGATCTGAACTCAGGTCTTTATGCTTTCATGACAAGAACGTTGCCAACTGAGCCATCTCCCTGGGTCCATATCTTGCTTCTTGCATTTAAATCTTTAACTTCAAGATGGTTCCAGTCTCTTTAAAATTAATGCTTAAGAACATCAGACAGAATATTAATATGTATAGTGATCATATTTTTATGCTTATAGATTCAGTATGATTTAACATGATTTCCAAGAGACTTAATTTCTCACCATGGAACTTGCCTTCTGTATTAGTAAATCTTTGCTGCCTACAGAATAATCCTCACGTACTCCGGCCATATCAATGGATATGAACTGAATTGATGCATTTTGTGGAAATTTTAGATTTTGAATAGGCAGAGGTAAAAATAAGGATTTGTGCTTGTCACAGCACATGTGGAGGTCAGAGGACAATTTTGGGGTGTTGATCCTCACCTCTTTTGATGCAGGGTCTCAACATTATTTACCACTGGTTTTTGTTGTTGTAGCTTTGTTTTTTGGCAAGTTCGCCTCAAAACTTAACACTTATTGGTAGGCTGGGGTTTAAAACCATTTGCTACAGCATCCAGCATTTTATGTGGATGCTGGGATTCTGAACTTGGGTACTCCTGCTTGCATGGCAAGTACTTTATTCACTGATCTGTTGTTGCGGTTACATTCTCATTGCTGGGACACACCTGACCAGAAGCAGCTTATGGGAGGAAAGCGTTTATTTCAGGCTTACACATTCCAGGGGAAGCATCATCATGGCAGAAGAAGCTGGCTCACTTCAGCATCCACAGCAGAGGGAGAAAAACCAACACCAGCAAACTCCAATAGCCAAAGAGCTCAAGCTGACTCTCCACACACCTAATAGGGCTGCACTCAAGATCCACCTCCAGTGGTATACCTCCTCTAGCAGGGTTCTACCTGCTGGAGACTTAAATAGGAAGCTTAATCTTAATTAAAAAAATCCCTGGGGCTATCCGGGACATACATTTACATTCAAACTACCACAGCCATCTCCCCAACTCCTGTATAATTTCTTTTAAAAAGCTAGGATCATTTTCAAGGCTCTCATCATTGTGTGAGGGGTGTTCCTGTCACATGAGAAAGAGAGGAACCAAGTCCCAGGCCAGCTTTGGCATGTAATTTTGGGTTTTATTCCTTGGTGAGGGATGGACTTACTGGCAAGTGGAGCAGTGAGACTGGGCTTTTTCCTCAGGCCTGTGCCAACTCTGTTCTTCTAATAATTCCATAGAAAAATTTTAGATAGTGATTACATACTATTAACACTTAAATGAGGAAGTTATGAACTGGAAGCTATCTTGACTGACCTTGAAAGATTACAATTTGACTTTCACAAGAGATAAAAATATCCCTTCATTATCATTGTATTTTTGTAGACCAAAGGTGATCATTGTATTCCATCACTACTCTTTCATAATGCTCTTGTCTCTCTTCTTGTAAATAGGAACCAATCACACCCCTGATTGTGACCCATGGGGCTCTTAATCAGATCTGGGTGATTATTCATGTTCTGTCCCTGGGTGCTTCCATACCAATCAGCATTGAGCAGTTGGGACAGAGACAGCCCAACAGAGCTATCTGCTGACATCAGAAAAAGCCAGCCCATTTTGCTCTGCATGATCTAGTTCTTACCATCTCCCAGCTATGAATGTTAAACACCAACATCTGTTGTGTTAAGACTCTGCTATTGCTTCTCACTATTTTCAGTGAGCTAGGCCCTGTGGTGTTCTCCCCATCCCATACGTGGATTTCCAAGTGATATGGGAACCCATGCTTTATGTAAAGATTGTTCCCCCAAGGCCTTCCTGTGGAACATGCTAATCTTGGGGTTCTTAGGGCCTCATAGCCACCTGACACCTACTTCTCTGGCTTTTATTCTTTAGTTGTGGTGAAATTAACATAAAGAAATTGTTCATTATATAGTTCCAGTTTGTAGCACATGACATTTACTATGTCACTAGATTTCTGTCTTTCTCTAGTTCTAAAACATATTCATGTCAGTGAAACCCTGCCCATCAGGCAGTTGCTTACACTGATCTACATCCTTGGGATTTCTCCATTTTGATTATTTCCTTTCTTTGTTTTTTAAACTTTTTCTTTTTTGTGGTTTTTTTTTTTTTTTTTTTGAGATAGGGTCTTCCTAGAGCCCAAGGTGACCTGGAAATCAATATATAGTCTCAGGCTGGCCTTGAACTTACAGCGATCCTTCTACCTCTGTCACCCAAGTGCTGGGATTAAAGGCATGCACCAGCGCATTTTGAATATTTCACAGAGAATGCAGGGATCACCATGACAAGCTTCGGTTATGCTATGTCATTCTTCAGCCACTGCTCAGTGTGCTTGGGTGAGCTCAAGCCCAACTTTAGCTAAACCAGTGAGCTGTAGCCATGGTGGAGGTAGGACAGAATGACAGTGTCTCTCATCAGGAGTGGTTGGTGAGTGTGTACTTCCTCCCAGAAGAAAGAGTGACATTCCTAAAAATAGCACTTGGAAAATAATTTCTGACAAGTCTTCACTAGGTGAAGAAGTAAGAAACCCAGCAGCCCAAATAGAGAAAGAAGAATATGCACACTGAGGAGGAAGTTTTACAATTGAAATTTTTCCCGAATGCCTAGATTAAGTGATCTGCAAGAATTACCTGTATCTTTTTTAAGGTTAGTGAACCAGTGAACTTATTTGGGGTCAGTTACAGGTGCTTGGATGACTCAAAGGCAGCTGCATCACTGAAAAAAACCTCCACCCCAGTGTCACCAGGTTTCTGGGTTGAGTTTGTTGTTTTATGACAGTGAAGTAGGACGAGCAAGAGCAGTAGAAGGGTAAGCATATCAAGTTTTATTGAAGAAAGGCAAGTGGAAGGCCAAAGCTTTTTTCCCCATCAGGTTGTGTTGCTCTCTGTCTCAGTGAGTGGGTTGGGAAGAGTTCAGTGCACATCTGCGTGCTTTGTAAGAGAGATGCAGAACAGAATCAACAAAGACAAACGATGGAGGCTGTTTAACCAATTGGTCCAACTATAGATGGTTCTATGCTTCTTCATCTTGGTGACCAGGTTGAGACCAATAAGAAGAGGTGTGCTATGCAGTTCAGTAAGCCCAACATAAATTCCCATGAGATCTTTATGCACAGTGGGTGGAGAGACGGCTCAGTGGTTAAGGTGCTTGCCTGGATGGGATTATTGTTTTGATTGTGATCATTCCATGAGCATTACTTTTCCAAATGCATCAAACAGGCCTGGAGAAATAGCTCAGTTGGTAAAGCACTTGCCTCACAGACATGAGGACTTGAGTTCAATCCCTAGTACCCACATAATGCACACCTGTATACACATGTGTCCATCCATGCATGCATACCACACATGCATACACATGCAAAACATGTATCAGATTGCATATCTTAAATTTGTACAGTTTATTGTCTATTCATTTAATTTGATAAGGCTTTTTTGAAAAGGAAACCTTTGTGAATATTCCTTTTTCCTATAACACTCCTCCCATAGCAATTGAGAGGACCCTAGGGAATAATTTGGTGAGAACTCAGCCTTGAGTGGCTTAGTGGGCCACACACACCAGTCCCAGGAACTCAGTCATCTCCAGGCCCACAGAGATAGCAAGCATTGGAAGAATGGTTCACTCTGTGTGGGTCAGAATTAAAGCAGCAATAACCCAAAATGAATTGTCTCCCCAGCTAATGTGTCACTCCTAATTTAATCTAATTAGCCCCTGAATGGGAGCCTCCTTCTGCCTCAGAGGCAAATCTTCCAAATGGAGTGAACTGAGACTGCTAAGTAATTGCAAACTGGGGGTTACTATTCTTTGATTACTTGCTCAAGTGGATTACTGGCTTGTTACCATTACAACCAGTGGGGCTTTGATATGGTGTCCCTTGTCTCTTGCAGCACATAAATAAAGCATTTTATACGATAACAGGATGGAGTCCCTGAATCAAGTTGGCTTGGGAGAGCTGTTGCTGATACTGGCTTTCTGAGAATCTTAAAGCATGTTTCCTAGACACACTAAAAGCATGTACAGCTCATTTAAATTACCCATAAATCTGCCACCCTTCCTTTTAGTGACATCCATCCTTACTTATCTTCAGAATCTAAGTTATGTGTTCTGAGGTGTTTCTATTGAACCAGTCTCTCTATTGTTGAACAGCTTTGATCTGGAGATGAGCCTGTGGTATGTATTTTTTAAAATTTTTATTTATTTATGAAAGAGGGAGAGAGAGAGAGAGAGAGAGAGAGAGAGAGAGAATGGGCTTGCCAGGGCCCATAGCCACTGCAAATGTACTCCAAATGCACACACCACCTTGTACATCGGGCTTACATGGGACCTGCAAAATCAAACCTGGATTCTTAGACTTCACAGGCAAGTGCCTTAACTGCTAAGCTATCGCTCCAGCCAAGAGCTTGTTGTATTTGAGTATTGCTCTGGAGCATAAGTGGGGAGAGAAAAATAGAACCATAATCAAGTTTGTTTCTCATCAGCTATGTAATCAGGATGTGGGCCTCTGAACCATAAGGCAGAGATTTGGTGGAAAATCATGCACTTTGGACTGGGGAGATGGATCCCTTAATAAAAGCTTCCTGGGCAAGCATGAGTGCCAAGGTTTGGCTTTCCAGAACCCACAAAAAAGCCATATGCCATGATGGGTGTTTGTAGGTCCCATGGAGAAGGGGAGAGGAGACAGGAGAATTTTCCAGAAGCTCACTAGCCAGCTAGTCTGGTAAATGCAGTGGTGAACAACAGGAAGTCCTGCCTCAAGTAAGATGGCAGGCAAAGACCACTACCCCAAATTGTCCTCCAAGCTCCACTGGTGTTCTATGGCACATACATCTGCCCTTTCCCTCATGTATATAAATACACGTATACATGTGCATGTGTATATGCAAGCACACACGCACACACACACACACACACGAAAGTGAGAGAGAGAGACAGAGAATATGAGCCTTGCAAGAGGCATCTTCCGGTGCTTTGGACTACTGCTTCACAGAGATGCTGTGTTACTTGCTAATGCTATTACTTTTCCCATCTGTAGCATGGAGGAATTCAACCAGGGGGCATGGAGAGTCCCTGTACCCCATTTCCCCATCACTGCCTAAACAAAGCACTACAAACTTCTTGTCCAAGTAACAGAAATGTAATGTGAATATATTCTGATTAATCCAGGACGATCTCCTCAGTACCCTCATTGGCACTGCATCTGCAAAGGCACTTTCTCCAACTCAGGCCACACTTACAAGTTCTGGGAGGACACTTGAAAAGGAAGTGTATAACTGAACCCAATACAGTCCTCTTTAGCCCCATAACCCTAATATTTTGTTACGAATGTTATCATTTGGTCTAAACACCAACTAGTTTGGGCAAAATATTGAGTGGTATAAAAGCAATGATCCAATTTAATATCCCCAAAATTGCCAGAGAATACTGCTCTTCAGTACTTCCAGCTTAAAAGAGAGAAAAGATGCATGGAATATTTTGTTTTGCTGAACATAGGGACCATAGATGGGAACAACTTTTATTGGTGACAAGTTTATACAAATTATACAAAGGAAGGAAATAAAAACTTCAAACAGTCCAATTTACTATAACAAAAATGTCTGACTGGCAAGGAGATGCATTTAACTATCACTAAAACAGAGGGAAAATTTGTTACTGCTAAATTGTCTAGAATCAGACTAAGTCACTAAGTGAGTGGCTTTTGAGTTTTCCTCTTCAGCTAACAGTGACTACTAGTCTACAAAACAAAGCTGGGGGTTAAAAAAAGATGTAAGAAAGAATGCTGGAACTTTTCTATTTGAGGCCAGCATCACACTTTGCTGACAGTTATTAAACTTCTGCCAGTGTTAGACTGTCTCTGCATTCTCTTATCCTGGTTTCAGGGACTGAGCCACTGAGTAAGTCAAAGAATATGTGTTGTGTCATTGGAAAAGTGCCCAGAGCTTTAGAATGATCAGAGCCACAGCCACCAGATTTAATCGAGGCTGAAATGGACAACATGTGAGCTGGCCTTGCTCGCAATCTGTTTGAAAATGTAAGGTTAGGTCAATAGCATGAGTCACCAATGTGGCTGGATTCTATATTGCTTCTAGTCTATGGACTAATATGACTGGCGCAGCCTCTCCCTTCCTCCTTCATGCTGAGTGACCCCAGGCATAACTGATAGGTACTTGTCTAGTGACCTCTTTTGTGTGTCCTTGTATTTCCTGTGTGCCCTGGGCCACATACCCTGATGTTCTTACCCCAGCAAGACATGCACTCATGAGCAAGTGGCTGGGAGCAGAATCCTAACTTCTCTGATTTCTGTTCCAAGAAGGTAGTGTGTGGTCAACCATCCTGAACTCTTCTTTGAGGACCTTGGAGGGAACCACCTAGATCTTATAGAGAATAGCTCTGGCTTTCAGTGATATGCATTTGGGACTTGTGCCCTGTGTCTTTAATGTGCATTTTTGAATCTATCCTCCAGTCTTCCCCGCCTGTTCACATTCCTGGGAAGCTGACTTTTAGGATGGCATCCGGGGTTATTTCAGGGAACCTGCTGGGTTTGGCCACTGCACAGCCTCAGAGGATGGGGAGAATAAGGACAGGACACTTTTTCTTGGTTTTCCCAGGGTTTCAGGAACTAGTCACATCTTTCAGCCTATATTTCTGCTCTTGGCAGTAGTGCCTTCCACCTTACCCTCTTTATGTGTAGATTCTGGAAAACGCCTGCCCAACCTTGCTAACTCTGATGTATTACAATGTCTCTGTGCCTCACTTCTCTATCTATAGCTTTCCAAAGGTTCCTTTGTGTAATTCCCCTGAAACCATCCTCAAATATGTCTTTCTTTCCCATTTCTGTATTTATAAAGATGCAAAAACAATATCATGTCACAGGGCTCAGGATTAAATAAGATAATACACAAAGAACATTTGCCATAATAATAGTCATAGTTATGTGCTCAATAAATGGTAGCTTAAGATGTATATGCTTTGACATGGCTCTGGTTGGAACCCTAATTTACTTCCCTTCAATTCAATCCAATATTTATGAAGCTCCATTGTGTGTAAGGCACAGAGCTAGCCATTCCCCCGGTGATAGAGATGCATTAGTGAATTCAGGACAGCTCACAGAACTCACACTAGCACCTTCATTCCCCTCTGTTTTCCTTCACATAAATCATCATTTGCTAAATATTTAGTGAGGGCCTATAGTCTTCTGGGTGCCATGCTACTAATACCTGAGAATGAAACAGTGAACAAGATAGAGAGAGCCCTACTTTTGGGGTGTAAACAATATACTGGGAATAGAGAGACATTCATTATATTATCTCATCATAGAGTATGTTTTACAAACTGACTGAAGGATGAACACTTTTTTCTGTAATGCATAAAACTTGGCCTGGACCTAGATCCAAAACTGCATTGCTGAGCACACAGTGCCGAGTGAGATGGAAGCATGAGCAGGCCTTAGACAGGCAAAGAGCAGGTAGAGAAGGATGTCACACTGTAAAGAAGGCCTCTGAGCAAAGGTCTTTTGAAGGGAAGGAGAAACAGTGCCTGGAACAGAAACAAGTAATGTCGGAAGCTGGTGGTGGAAATGTAGCAATAACACAGGGGTGGTGGATAGAGTTAAATGGCACAGGATTTGCAGTCAAGGGTATTTGGATTTGTATTTAAAATAAGAAAATCCAGGCATGGTGGTGCACACTTATAACTCCAACATTGGGAGAATGAGGCAGGAGGATTGAGAATTTGAAGCAAACCTAGGGCTACATAGTGAACCCTGTCTCAACAAACAAACAAGCAAAGAAAGCCACATAGAATGTTTCTTTTTAAGTTTAAAAAGTGTGTACGTGTTGTATATGCATGCATGTATGTTTGTTCACATGTATGTGGGAATATATGTGTGTTGTGCATGTGCACATGGGCATAGAGCCCAGAGGTTGATGTCAAGTGTCATCCTCAATTGCTCCTTACTTTATTGACTGAGACACGGTCTTTCACTTGAACTCACAGCTCACAGATTCAGCTTGTCTAGCTAGCCAGCTGACCCTGGGGATCCCCTTTCTCCCCCTTGTGAGCACTGGGATCACAGGAGGGCCTCCATGCCTTGCTCAGAATTCATGTGCATTCATGCAACATTCTGCTCTCTGATCTGCATGCGTATGCAGCAAGAGACTTACCCACAGAGCCACCTCACCAGCACAATGAGGTATTTTAAACATGAGAGAGAGTTACAGATGATTTCAAAATTATTAAGTCTTCAGTAAGATGCAACAGAGAATAGACTGGAGGGCTGAGGGTGGAATGTAAAGGCTAGCTAGTTTGAAGGCCTTGGCCATAGTCTAGATGAGAGATGAAATCCTGGGTTGGACTAGTACCAGATTTGAGGACATGGGGAGAAATGAAACAATGCAAAATAAATTAAGAAAACAAAATGAACAAGAATGTCAGAGGTGGGATGAATACGGAGGAGGGGAGATGGTTGTATGTAACAAAATCCTAGGTAATAACACGATGCAATAAATGAAATGTTGGATGACGATTTGGTTTGATGTGGAGATAAAGAGTACACAAATTCAGTTTTTAGTTTGATGTACCTTTTGAGATATCTAGATGAAAATATCAAGTAGCAATTGGGGGCTGGAGAGCTGGAAAGGTACTCGCTATGCAAGCATAAAGACCTGAGTTCATATTTCCAACATCCATGGAAAAATGCTAGGCATGGTGGTGTGTGCCTTCAATCTAAGTACTTGGGAGACAAGACAGGTAGATCCCTAGGGCTTACTGGCTAGCTAGTCCAGAAAAATTGGTGAGGTTCAGTGAGAGACTGTTTGCAAAAACAAAAGGCAAGGAGTAGTTAAGGAAGACATACAACATTAACCTCTGGCATCCACATGCATGTGTAAACATGTGCATGAGCAGCCCCACACATACCTGTACACACATATACATACCAAAATAAAGAAAAAGAGAGAGAGAGAAGTAATTGTATGCAATTTTGTTGAGGCCAAAGCTGGAGTTGGAGTGTAGTAGCAAGTAGAAAACACTTGGTCAGTATAGCCCTAGTCCAGTTCTGGAGGCCCCCTGTAGACTGGTCCATTAGGAATTCCACAGGAGTAAAGGGGAAAGTAGAAGTATGTGTGACCATGAGACCATGAGAATGTTGCAATCAAAAGGGAGTAGACGAAGTCTAATGTTCCTGAGAAGTCAAGAGCAGAACTGAAAAGGAGCTGTTGGGTTTAGTAACATAGAGTCCTAAGTGACCCTGGCAGTAGTACTTTCTATGGCATGTGGAGGCTAAAGCCAACTTGGAGGCATGTTAGGGAGGCAATGAGTTTAGACTCATGATCTCCCATCATTGTCCAATTGATTTGACTATAAAATAGAAGCTGAGGAGGAGCAGAGCATTCAAGCAAAGGATGCCTTGGCGTCAGAAGTGAGGTATTTATGCATATTTAACTGTTAATGAAACACATCCATTTGAGAGGAGGAAGCTGAGATTCCAAGGAGGCTAGATGGCAGAGAATATGGTAGAGTTTTGGGAGAAAGTAAGAGGACTACCTCCAAAGCTCAGATGCGGATATTGACTGAAGAAGATGAGGATAGATGGAGCTGGATCTTATCTCAAGAGAAGATAAAGAGCACATACCTGAGGTTCTTCCTGGATCAGTGAAGCAAGGGAGGGGTTGGTATCCTGAGAATTGGAGGGCAGTTATTGAATGGAGACAAGCTAAGCAGTATTGAAAGAATAAGGTTTCTTCTGGAATTTATGGCAAGCCTCATGTGTTCAATTGGCACCATTTTACCCAGCATGGTTCTCTGGGGCTCTTGTGCAGTAGGAAGAGAATAGATTGGTGGTGCTGACAGGCAGAGAGCATGAAGTTGAAGGGATTGGGAAAGAAACCATTAACAGAATGTCTTATAGGCTCTTTTATAGAAAAGAAAGGCTGTTAGTGCTAAGGAGGCCGAGATAGGTATACCTCTGGGCTCAGTTGGCCAGCTACTTTAGTCTAGTTCATGACCCTGTTTCAAAAAGAGGTGACTGGTGTACCTGAAAAATGACACCTTAGGTTGTCATCTGGCCGTCACACACACATGCACATGCACATATGCCTTCACACACACATGCACCCACACACATACAAACATGTATCATATGGTGGCTTGACTCAAATGTCCCCCATAAACTCATGTGTTCTGAAAGCTTGCTCTCCAGCTGGTGAAAATTAGGGAGATGGAGCCTTGCTGGATGAGGTGTGTTGTTGGAGGCAGGTTTAGGGGTGTTATAGCCATCTCTGCCTTGAGAGAGATCAGTGCACTCTCTTAAAGGCTGTTATCCACCTGCTGTCCAGCCTCTGCTCATGGCATGCTGTCCTCTGCCATCATGAATGTTCTCCTCAGGATTATACGCCAAAATAAAAACTTTCCTCCCATCAGCTGTTTTTGGTTGGGTGCTTTGTGCCAATGAGAAGGTAACTACAACAGAAAATTGGTACCAGGAATGTGTCATTATTGCTGGAAACAAGACTATGTTTTTTGGCCTTCTGAAACTAATCTGTTTAAGGAATGGGTAAGGCTTTGAAATCTTGGACTAAGAAATGCCTTGAAGGCTTTTTAAGCAGAACTTGATGGACCATTCTTGTTAGAGTTGAAAGATCTAAATGCAGAAAAATCTATGGAATATGACACTTGGCTTATGAGGGAAAGAAAGAGCTTTGGACTAAAAGTAGTTTGTAGCCCACCAGGTATTATGGAAGTATAACAAATGTAGGAAATAGGGAGTCATTAGATTTTCAATGCAGTATTTTGGAAATGGCCACTAGGTTCTATGAGGCATGGAACTAATGGTTGCAGTGGAGACCACAGGATTCTGGAATGAATGGACTATGGTGCAGGTGCCAAGGAGAGGTGTTGGCTTGGGATGGATTGTTTTCCAGGCTACAAGCAGTCCAACAATAGGGGTTGACTCGGAACCCCAGAGATTTTGTTACTGGTTACAGATATTGGACATGGAGCTACAATATTTGATGTTTGCCCTGTTTGTTTTAGACTTTGCATTGGTCACAAATACAAGATCTTTCCATTTCATGTCATCTTTTTTGGTATGAATGTTTACTCTATGGAATTATGTGCTTTCAGGCTTACAGTTAAGAGACCATGGACTATGGGGATGTTAGAACAGTCATGTGACTAATAAAAACTTTGGGGACTTTTAAAGTTGGACTGAATTCATTTTTACATTGTGAAAGGGTTGTTGGTTTATGGGGCCAGGGGTGGTGGAATGTGGTGGTTTGAATTGGATGACCCCATAAACACATGTGTTCTGAATACTTGGTCACCAGCTGGTAGCAATTTGGGAGGTGAAGTCTTGCTGAAGGAGGTGTTTTACTGTTGGTGGGCTTAGACGTGTTATAGCCAGCTCCCCCTTGCCAGAGATCAGCTCATTGTCTTGCTTCTGTTTTCTACCTGCTGTGTCAGAGGTGATGGCCAATCTCTGCTAATGCCATGTTTTCCCTGCCATCATGACGTTTCCTCTTGAGACTGCAAGCCAACATGTAAACTTTCATCTCATCAGCTGTTTTTTGTCTGGTGCTTTGGCCCAGCAGTGGGAAGGTAAGTGCATCATATATATATATGTATGTGTATATATATATATTCCAAAACAATGAAAGAAAGAAAAGAAAGGCTGAGACTGAAGATCAGGTAAAGTAGGAAAGAATGAAGCTCTGGCTACAAACCTGAATATTTCCTCCTACTCCCTTTGAGAATGCTTTCCAGGTACCTTGGGGGAGTCACTACGCTTCCTTCTGGCTCCTGAGGCATACCAACCACTATCTGATAGAACAAGTGTTTATATTTACGATACTTAATAAATACTCTTTGAACTTGCTATGTCTTGCCAAAGGATAAAACCATCATTAAAGCAGTATGTGAATAATGGTAATGATAGGGATAATAATAAGGCTAGCTTTATTTATTTTCCAGGCACAGGCATATGATATGAATTAACTCACTGAATACCTCTGGGAGGAGAAGGCTCAGCATTGTTTTCTTCAGTTCTTATTGTTTGTTTTTCTTTATTTTAATTTTTGGCAATTACACATAGGCATGTGTGTGTGTATGTGTGTGTGTGTCTCCATGTGGAGGCCAGAGGTTGATGTTGACATATCCTTGGGTCACTCTCCACTTTATTTAATGAGGCAGGGTCTTTCACATTCCCAGAGCTCAGCTCACTGATTTGACTAGTCTAACTAGCTAGCTTACTCCAGAGGTCCTCTGTCTCAGCCTCCAGAGTGCTAGGATTACAAGCAGTCTTAGCATTTACGTGGGTGCTAGGGATATGTTTCAGACAGGTTCACATTGCTGCTAGAAATCACCCAACCAAGAGCTGCTTGTGGGGAAAAGAAGAGGTTTATTTTGGCTTATAGGTTTGAGGGGGTATAGCTCCATGGATGGCAGGGAAAACAATGGCATGAGCAGAGGGTGGACATCACCTCCTGACCAACATAAGGTGGATCATAGCAACAGGAGAGTGTGCCAAACTAGGGAAAACTGGCTATAACATCCATGAGCCTAACCCCAATCATATACTACCTCCAGGAGGCTTTAATTTCCAATTGCCATCAGCTGGGAACCTAGCATTCATAATACCTAAGTTTATGGGGGACACTTGAATCAAACCACAACAAGATCCAAACTCCAGTCCTCATGTTTGCAACAAGCACTTGTTCACTGAGCCATCTTTCTAGTCCTCATTTTTTCTTACTTTAAACAACCAGGAACAAATAGTTTATTATGGTTATGCTTATTAGATCAGATAACATTTAACTTGGGCAGGATAGGATGAATCCTTACATGTCTGTAATGTTGGTTTGAAAAAGGACCCCCCCCCCCAATCTTTTAACTAGGGAATAGGAAAGGATGAGGGAAATGAAGAAGAGGATCAGGGAGAACAATGGGGGGATGAATATGATCAAAGTAATATACATATATGAAAATGTCACAATGAAACCAATTATGTTGTACAATTAATATACACTATAAAAGTCCTATTGTTCACTGGTCACAGAAGCCTTAGTGAGATCTGGTGTGGGTAATTAGCATTGTGGTGTTAACAACACTTGAGATGAACCATAGTACACAATTTCTCTATTTTCTTAGCAAGGACAGTTCATAGTGAAAACTTCTTTTTCCAATGTGTTGTCCCCAGGTATTCAGAGGCAGGTCTTTAGAGCTTATATCTAACAAGGAGGACAGAAAGTCCTGGGGTAGTTCACTCTATGTGCAGCCCACAGAAGCTGGACAGCTGGGTCTCCTGGGGCCTACCAAGCCTTTCCTAGACCAGTGAGCACAGGGCAAGGGCAGAGGCAGTGTTAGAACCTGAACTTTGAGGTCCTAGAAGCCAGACAGGCTAAGCACGTACACTCCAGTTAGCATGTCTGAGTGGCAATGTCCCCCACTTCCTCTTCTTCACTGTATGACCTTGAGAAAGATACTGATTTCTCCAAATCATGAGTTCCTCATTTGTGGAAGGGGAAGAAGTCCTGATTGTACTTAATCATATGGGTATGGTGTGGCAGAATAAGGTTATTCATCTGAAAGTGCTTCAGCCAGGTGTGTGTTAAGCACTCAGCAAACATGAACTATGATTATTTCTCAAAGAATGCAGGGGGAGGAAGACATTTTACAAAGTTTTAAAATCCATTTCCTTATTGTACAAGGGAGAAATTTGGCCCAAAAAGATGAGGTGATGTTCCAAAGCCAGGCATGAAATCTGTGTGTTCTCTTTCTTGATCTCATCCAACAAGAGAGAAGCTCTATGTTAGTGCCCATAGCAGGTTTTGGAACCAGAGTCCTGGTTCATTGCCACTTGATGTTTACACAAGAAGGAACGTATTTGTTTATGTAACTATGTATTGGCTAATTAATCAGATGATCAATTTGTTTGTTTATTTACTGGTGCTGAGGACTGAAACCAGGGCTTCATACTTTCATACTAGACTAGTGCTTTACTACTGAACTATACAATCCCCAGCCCAAGGAGTCCTGTCTAAGCTTTGATTTCCCTCTACTATGTATAGAGCTGAAGACTTAGGATGCCATAAGGATTCAATGAGATGAGAGGCAGTAAGGATATATGCATAAATCTGGCATATGAAAGCATCTTGCTGGCCTTCTAAATCTTCTCTTGTTTTCTAAGATGGAATTTCAAAATGAATCATTATGTGGAAGAAAACTGCAGGCAGGTTCCCAGCTCTTCAGTGATGCTCAGGAAATCCCCACACTGAACTTCCAGTCATGGCAGTGCCCTGCAGAGCTGGCCCAACTTATGGTCCAGAGCCATGGAGGCATAATTGCTGCCCAGCAGGGCTCCAGTAGGGCCCTGGATTCTTGAAGGCTGTGACCAGACTGCAGGACTTGAGTCTTGGTTCTGCAACTTCCTGGCTAGCCAGCCACAGATGGTGAGCAAGTTAGTTGATCTTAAACTTGGTTCCTGTGTTGGCAAAATCTGCTTATGAAGCACTTGGCAAGCACAGGGTACTTAGCAAGTATCAATTAGCTGCTGGCTCTACAGTGTGGCTGTTAGGTTCTTTCTGCAGAGATTATGAGTCCTATCTTCATTATCTGCTCAAAGTCCCTGAGGCCACAGGACTGGAGGAGTCACTCGAGCAGAGTACACACTGTCAGGATCCCTGTCCCATGATCAACCCTCTGTGACACAATCTGACTACTCTCCAAGAGGGTAAAGTGAGAAAGGGGGTTCCTAGGTCTAGAGGTTGGCAGCAGTGACTGAGTGCCCAGTCAGATGTTTTCTCCTCAACCTTCTTCCTCCATCTGAAATTAAAGCTGACCTCTTTAGTGGGACTGAATGTGGAAATGGGTGAATGCTTTCTTCCCAGGACTTAAAGCTGTTAAGTAATTGGTAACACACATAAAAATTGACAATGTCAATATTTACAAAGTCTGCAAATATAACCTCTCCATTGTGTTGGACATTCTGCCCAGCTCTTTTTCTGGGTCAAGATGCATAAAACCTAACACCCCAGTGTTGCCAGAGACCGAGGCTACAGATAAGCAGGAGGAGTTGCCTTGTACAGGGTTCCTTGGATGTGGGGTTTTCTCTATCCCTTTGGCACCCACTCTTATTGTATAGTTTCTTTCTTTTTTAATTTTTTTTGTTTATTTTTATTTATTTTTTAATTTGAGAGCAACAGAGAGAGAAAGAGGCAGAGAGAGGGAGAGAGAGAGAGAGGAGAGTGGGCACACCAGGGCTTCCAGCCACAGCAAACGAACTCCAGATGCATGTACCCCCTTGTGCATCTGGCTAACGTGGGTCCTGGGGAATTGAGCCTTGAACCGGGGTTCTTAGGCTTCACAGGCAAGTGCTTAACCACTAAGCACTTAAACGCTCCAGCCCTATAGTTACTTCCTTATTGTGGGGACAAAAATAAGCTGTCCAGAAGCAACTTAAGTTATAGTTAAGCAACTCCAGTTATAGTTCAAAGTTATAGTCCGTCATGGCAGGAAAGACAGCAGCAGGAGCTTGAGGTATCTAGTCACATTCAGCACAGTAAGGAAGCAGAGAGCTATGAATACTGCTGCTCAGGCAGCTCCCTCCTTTTGATACAGTCCAGGACCCCAGCCCACAGTGAAAGTACATATTCCCACCTCAGTCAATGTAATCAAGATATTCCCTCACAAGCATGCCCAGAACTAGTTTCCCAGGAGATTCTAGGTTTTGTTGACAATCAACATAAACCATCACATCCATGGCAGAGATTTCTCTAGCCAGAGAGGAGGATTTGACTTCCCTCCAATCACTTTGGACCTTGCTTTTTCACATGATGCTTCCCATTCTGATGTGAGGCACATTTGGGCTCCAGTGGTCAATGTTGTCTTGTTTTGTTCCTGCTTTCAATGGAAAATCTTCAAGGTTTCCCCCATTTAATATTATGTTGGCTTTAGGTTTGTCATAAATAGCCTGTATTATATTGAGATATGTTCCTTCTATTCCCAGTTTCTTTAGGACTTTTACTATGCAGGGATGTTGAATTTTGTCAAATGCCTTTTCTGCTTCTATTGAGATGATCATGTGATTATTGTCCTTCAGTCCATTTATATAGTATATTACATTTATTGATTTATGTATGTTGAACCATCCTTGCATCTCTGGGATAAAGCCTTTTTGTTTGGGTTGAATGATCTCTTTGATATATTCCTGTATTCTGTTTGCTAATATTTTTATGGAACTAAATAGAGAGTTCTCAAAAGAAGAAATACAGATGGCATATAAACATATAAAAAATGTTCTACATCCATAGCCATCAGGGAAATGCAAATTAAAACTACTTTGAGATTCCATCTCACTCCTGTCAGAACAGCTACCATCAAGAAAATAAATGGTTTAATGATTAAGGTGTTTTCCTGCAAAGCCTAAGCACCCCAGTTCTATTCCCTATGACCCACATAAACCAGATGCACAAGGGGCTGCATGCATTTAGAGTTTGTTTTCAGTGGCTGCAGGCCCTGGCACACCCATTCTCTTTCTCTCTGCCACTTCCTCTGTATCTCTCTCTCTCAGGGAAATTTTGCAGAAGAGGGGGTGGAAAGAATGTCAAAGCCACATGTTGGGTCCTGATATGCAGAGACATTTATTGTACCAATAACTGTGGGCTAACTCCACAATGCATGACCCATGTACCTCAACAAGGAGGGGCCAATGGGGAGGGGGTAGGTCATGGATGAGCCTAATAATGGTACCAAACTGCCTGTATTTGCTGAATAGAAAACTAATAAAAAAAAGAAAAATAAATAAATAAATAATTTTTAAAAAAGAAAAGAAATGACAATAAATGCTGGTGAGGATGTAGAAAAACGGGAATCCTTCTACATTATTGATGGGAATGTTACGTGGTACAGCCATTGTGGAGTTCTCAAGATAGCTAAAAAAAAGATTTACCCTATGACCCAGCTGTACCACTCCAAGGCATATATCATAAGGATTCTTCTCACTACCTTAGAGATAGTTGCTCAAACATGTTTATTGCTACTCTAGTCACAATAGCTAGGCTATGGAACCAGCCTCGATATCCCTCAACTAATGAATGGATAAAGAAGATGTAATATATTTATATGAGGGAGTTCTGTTCAGCAGCAAAGAAAAAAGAAATTATGAAATTTGCAGGGAAAAAGATGGCTCCAGAAAGGATTATACTAAGTGAGGTAACCCAGGCTCAGAAAGCCAAGCATAGTATGCTCTCTCTAATATGTGGATCCTAGATACAAATGTTTAGACTTGTGAGTTGGAGTAAAAATCAGTAGCAGAGGCCAGTAAGCTAGAAAAGGGCAATAAGGAAGGGAGGAGAGGGGAGAAGGTAAGAGTTAGTATGGTATATATATATATATACACAAGTAGAAGAACAGATTATTGGGGGAAAAATGGCCTAAGTGAGGTCATGGGAAGAGACTGAGTAAAAGAAAGATGGGGGGGGAGGGTTAATCAAAATTTAAGATGTTATGAACAAGCCATATGGAAACATATTTTTGGACAATGGCACACCCAGAAACCATAGACTGTTACTAGAATAATTTCAGTACCAGGAATGGGATACCTTCCAGTGAGTTGTTGGCCAGGAATGTCCCTTATGCCCCCAAACATTACAAGCCATTGCAAAGGTTCTTGTTTTAAGACCCTATTGCTGAGGACTCCACATAGTTGGGCTGCAAGGTCACTGAGAAATCAAGCTGGAGCTGAGCTGAAAATCTCCTCCCAGACCAGCTGACAGTAGGCTAGAAAAAGCTATACTGCATGCAGCCCTATGAGAGAGAGAGAGAAGTCATGAGCAGTGAAAACAGTGGACCCTGCAAGCCTTAAGTTTGGCCTGCCAGGCCAAATGACTGAATGGTGCAATAGTGACCTGTCTGATATTGGGGCAAACAACTGCTCTCTAATTGGACTAGAGGTCTGCTCCATGGGAGGGAATACATACCTGGTACTGGAAACCTAATCAAAAGCCTATGGAGGGGAGATCGTGATCCCTAGGGGTGTTATACCTGCTCTTGTCTGACTAAATGCATATTATGTTCACCAAACTGCCCTGTAAGTACTTTTCTTAATGTTAATACCCATAAGTTAATGCTACTCTCACTTTTGATTAGAGAAACTTCTCTTTTCAGATGGTAGTGACCACTGGGATGATCCAAAAGCACCATAGTTCTGAGAAGAAGTGACAAAGGAATGTTCAGCACTGAAACATCTCTATCACCCCTAAGGCTCAGGGTCCATTGCTGAAGAGGTGGCAGAAAGAATGTAAGCACCAAAGGAAGGGTAGGCTTGCTTACAGTGCAATTATTCAGGCAGAAATTGGCCTTGATATCCATTATCTCACAGTGCCTAGCATTACCTTAAAAAAAAACCATCATAATAGGAGGAAAAAATTATGGCATCAAATAAAAGAGTGACTAATTGAGAGGGAGAGGGTATGATGGAAAGTGGATTTGTGAAGGGGAAAGTAGGGGAGGGAATTATCATGGTTTTTTTTTTTTTTCCTATAATTGTGGAAGTTGTCAATAAAAAGTTTTTAAAAAATGAATGATGAAGATATCTGGTGTTGACCACTGTCTTCCACATGCATGTGTATGCACACCCACACACATACATGTGCTCACACACATACACACACCTCTCACACACCTCTCACACACATGCAAAAATGTTTCTCTTAAGAAAGCCAAATGAAATACCCCTAAGAAGGGGTGTTTCTCTTTCCTAGATACCCCACCCCTACCCTTTAAAACACTGCAGTGTTTTCTTGCAAAGCTGCTTGAGGAGCAGAGTTAAGCAAGCGCCTACAAAATCTGCTCTCTGATGGTGCATGAAGAGGACTGTCATTGTTCTGGTGGCTCCACCAGCTTCGCATATCCACAGCTCCTTCATCCAACAACCCTAGGCACAAGAGTGGCCCTGAGGCTCCCAATGGACTCAGCAGTCAGCTTCAGACCCTCTCTTGCCTGCTGGTCCGCCCCGTCTGACCAGTCATGATGTGCTTTTGGTTTCTAGACATCATACCAGACTTTCAGCTGAGCCCTTTCCTTGGTGAGCCAAAACACCATTGGTTAGGGAGGAATTTCATCTTACCTCTTTCCAGCATAGTCCCCTTCTCTCAGCTACAGACATGTAACTGTTTCCTTGACCTCCCCTTGGGGGCCTCATGGGTGTTTCAAATAGCCTGTCCCTCTTGGTCCTTCCCATTCTTCCAGCTTCTTGGGCCTCAGACTTTACATACATTCCAAATTCCTGCCTCACATAGCTCACCTGTAGATGGATGTTCAAAACAAGCCCAATACCTACCACTTCTCATCACCTCAGAGCACCTCTCTGGCTTGGTGTCTCTCAGAACCTCACAACACCTGCCTTCCTTCTTCAGTCAAATCTCAACACAGACACCAGAGGAGGGAAACAGGGCAGGGTACTGCTCCTTTTTGGAAATGCCCCAGTGGCTTCCCCATGTCCAAGTCAAGTGCAGCTCAGCTTTCCAGGCCTCCTGCCTCTACCCTCCCTACCCCGCCTCCAAGGCCTCATCTCTACCGCACCACTGTACAAGCTATACTCCACTGGGCTGCTGTGATGAGGTTGGTCTCTGGTGGTCTACTTGACAGGCTTTAGAATCAACATGGAAACATATCTCTTGGCAGGTTTGAAAGGGATTTTCTATGGGATGGAGGTCCTGTGCTGTGTGAAAGGGAGAGAGCTAACTGAGCAGCAGAATTCATCACTCTGTTTCCTCCCTGTGGACTGAGTGTGACCAGCTACCTCAAGCTCCTGCCACCATGCTTTCCCTACCATGATGGACTGTGATCGTGAACGGTGAGCCAAAATAAACCCTTCCTTCCTTAAGTTGTTGCTTGTCAGGTACTTGATCCCAGCAATGAGAAAGGCAACAAGCTGTCAAATCTCTTCCTACCCCAGGGCCTTTGCAATTATCTTGTCTCTGTGGAAAATGATTTTCTCACTGTCTCCACTGGCTCCTCCCTCACATGTCAGCTCTGCTCCAATATCTTCTCAGTAAAGTCTCCCCTGACTCCTGGGATTACTCTCACCACCCTCCCAACACTATTTCCCTTTGCGGTTTCACTCCCTCCTATGGCATTTGTAGCTAGTGTAACAAATTCCTTAGTAGTCTATTTCTTATTATTGGTAAACTGTAAGCTCAGGAGGGCAGGGGTTTGGCATCTGTTAGGGCTCTAGAATTGAGTCCAGAGAGGACAGGTGCTCTGGCACACAGTAGCTGCTCAGCACAAGCCCCTGAGAAGCAACGTGTGACTGCAGTGCTGTGGCTAGAAAGCGACGGGGTGTGGGTTGGCTATGGAGACAACTGACCCAGGAGGATCCTACTCATGTCTGCCACTTTCCCCCAGTAAAACACGCACATTGGAACTAACATCCCTCAATGGCTCTCCAATTCTAGCAATCATGAGAGGGCCAAAATTAAGGATGCAGGAATGGACCATTACACAAATGAGGGACTGCCTTCTGAGATGGGTCTGAGGAGCCAGGTAATAATGGGGTGGGCGGAGGGGGAAGATGGAGGGGCAGGGACTAGGCCCGGACTGGAAGGGAGGGATCCGCTGGTCAATGTGGGCTGTAGTATGGGAGCTAGCAAGGTACTCGTTTCTGTTTGATATTGGGGAGGGGGGCGAAGTAAATCGTGCCTTCCTCCTAGGCAGGGTAGTTTTGGGGACTGAATTTGATCGTGCAGGTGGCCCAGAAGCACCTTCCACAAGGCATATGGCCGCTTTCGACTGGCACTGTGGCAGGGAGACCAGTGGAGGACTTGGAGGAGGCAGCGAGGCCCTAGGGGCGGGGATGTGGAATGGAGGGAAGGAAGGAGAGTCTGGGAGGCAGTGGCTGTTGGGGTGGAGGCGGGGAGCGGGGAGCGCGGAGGTGTGCCTGGGGCAGGGGGCGGGGACCTGCTACCTATAGGCTCCCCCACGACTCAGCCCGCGGGGACTCGATCCGGCCTGGGCGAGTCGCGCTACGCGTCTGCAGACAGTTGACGACCCCCATCGTGAGTCCCGAGGCCCGCACCTGCCTCACCTGCCGCACCTGCGCCCGCGCCTGTGCCCGGCTCCAGCATGGCGGACCAAGCACCCTTCGACACGGATATCAGCACCCTGACCCGCTTCGTCATGGAGGAGGGCAGGAAGGCTCGCGGCACGGGCGAGATGACGCAGCTTCTCAACTCGCTCTGTACCGCGGTCAAAGCCATCTCCTCCGCGGTGCGCAAGGCGGGCATCGCGCATCTGTGAGTTAGGTTTCGGGCAACTTGGCTGCGTGCTGTCTGTCTGTCCGCCCGCTCGGGGATCTGCCAGGCGGCCGCATGTTTGCCTCTGTGCTCCTGTGCGCCCATCTGACAGCTGAGAACCTGTCTCACAAGCCCCCCTTCTCCTGATCGTGGAGGCGCACATCGACCCCTGCCTCTGCCTCCACCTCCTTCTTTGGCCTGAGCAGCTCGGCTTGGGGTTCCTCTCAGACCCAGGTGAAAGTGGGTGACTTAGCAGGAACTGGAAAGTGCTGTCTCGGGTGCCTTTCTTTCCCTGTCTGTTCTTTGTCATTTGGAATTGAGGTCCCAACTAGGATTCTAATCCGGTTCCTCCTTGACCCAAGCAAGTCAGTAGTTAGAAGTTCCCCGCCACACACACCGCAGCGTGGAACTAACAGAGAAGCAGCGGCTGGACGCACAGCGCCCCCAAGAGACTCCCCATTTCTGGTGATGTTTGCAGTGTGTTGTCCCCTGTGAACAGAAAACCCACCTTACAAGCTTCAAAACCTGTACCCATATACAACAATGGTGCCCGTGCCGACCACCATTTAGTGAGGAGTCCAAAGATAGCATGGAAGCAGAATGCTTCGGATTGAAGCAAAGAATGTCTCTCAGACATCAGGGTGTACAGGAACTCCTCGGGGGTTCGATTAAAATGCAGCCCTTCCTTCAGCAGTGCAGCTGCCTCTTTCCGTGGAGATTCTGCAGTTACCAGTTCTTTTGGTGGGTAGCTATGAGGTGGCAGGTCTGCAGACTGTGTGGCCAGTAGCAAGGAGCGAGGGGATCTGGGCATGGGAATTCCGGGGCACCTTCTTGCTATGACTTCTGTAAATCACACAACAAACACCCCTTGCTTTGTTCTGGTATGTGTGAGCATTTGACCTCCAATTGGTCCTCACTACAACTGAAGGGCATCTGGGGTTTTCAGTAGTTTACATGCTTTCCTAATATTTCACATACCTATGAACAATACAAAGATGACATACCACCCTGACTTGGATTCTTTTTTCTAGTTAGCCCTGCTCCCAGAGTTTGCCTTGATGGAACTAGTGTGTGTATGTGTGTGTGTGTGTGTGTGTGTGTGTGTGTATTTGACATGTGTGTGTAGGTCAGAGGACTACTTTGGGTGTTGCTTCTCATTTTCCACCGTGTTTGCAGCAGGATCTCTTTTGTTATTTGCCACCATGTTCACCAGGCTAGCAGGCCCATGAACCCATCTGAGGATCCACCTGTCTCTGCCTCCCTTCTTACCACAGGAGCACAGGGATTACAGACACACACTGTTTTGTTCAGCTTTGATTGGGTGCTGGGGATCCGAACTCTAGACCTCATGTTTCCATGGCCTGCACTCTATCCGTTGAGCCATCTTCCTAGCCCAATGAGCTAACTCTTAAGAGAGAAGACTATGGCCATGTTTCTTTTCAGATGTCAAGCAGGGTTAGGGCTTGGAAGGGAAAGCTAGAGGCATGGCTGATGAAGCAGTGGATGACTCCTGCCCTGGTCTCTGGAAGAGCACATTTTTAGGTATTTTCTGCTTTCACAAACACATTCAGGGGAAGTTATACTTCAAGTTTAACTTACAGCTCTCAGCTTTCACTCTGAAGATGAGCCACCTTTGTAAACAATTGCCATTTCTTACCTTATTTTAAAACCATGTGAGTATCCATCACATCCTCAGAGCAACTGATAAGCACAACATCTGCTCTGAGGTGTCCCAGAATTTCACAAACCTCAGGAAGTGGGACTGTGAAAATAGGTGCTAATTTTGGCCATAAAAGAAGTTGTGTTGGTAGACTAGATAGTTGTGACACTAGATTTTTGAAGATGTTTTTATTGTTATTATTATAAACTCCATTGTAAGTTATACTCATTGAAAAAAAAAAACAGGAAAAAGTGAAGCTCAATCCTTATCAATTCCCTGGGATATTCACTACTGTTAGTGTCCCATTGATATTCCCAGAGACTTCTTTCTGCTCACATTTCTGTATGAATGTACTTTCACATATTCCCATGTATCAAGGAAACATAGTGCAAACACACTAACATTCTTTTCTTCAGTTTACTTTATCATCCCAAGTACATAATTCCACTATCAGGATGTATATATCAACTATCCTCTTGTATTGTGTGTGTGTGTGTGTGTGTGTGTGTGTGTGTGTGTAGGTGCACATGTGTGCACATGCACATGGAAGCCAGAGGATAACCTATGGTCTAATCCTCAGGAGTGTTGACCACTTCCTTTGAGACAACATCTCTCTCCTGATGGCCTAGAGATCATTAGTCAGGCTAGACTTGCAGGCCAGCCTGTCCCAGGTTCCTCCTGTCTCTGCCTTCCTAGCACTGGGATGACAGGTATGTGTCACCATGCCTGGCATTTTATGTGGTCAGGTCCTCAAACTTGTGAGGCAAGCACTTTACAACTGAGTCATCTCCTGTTATCTCCACATCTTTTAGACCATTGCATGGCATCTCCATCACACAGATGAACCATCCTCAAAATATTAGGGGGGCATTTAAGTTTTCATTGCTCTTTGGTTAATACAGTTTTGGAACAGGTGTCAATGCCTGGTTTGTGGGTAGCTGATGGGGAGTTTATAAGCTTGACTCTTAAAAACTCTTGTGGGAGAATAAGAATATGACTGTTCCCAGCATTATATGTAGGGAGGCCAGTAGCATCTAGATATGATCTCAAGCAAGACCTCCAAATTATACTCATTACAGGCTTCGTAGGCTGGCTGAAGTGCTAGTGTGTCACGAAGAGCTTATTAGGAACCCAGATTGGCCCTAGGAGCTCATGCACCCAGAGGGATGGGATGGTTGCAGTCATGCAAGAATCTTGCCAGGACCAGTTTCTGGAACTCATCAGGGAAGCATTGGGAGTTAAACATGGAGCATGTTCTCACTATCTCTATCATCTCTATCTCTATCTCTTTATCTCTCTGTCATTCTGAAGCTGCCACTGTCGTTATTTCCACTCCTAATGAGATACTATAATGTTACAACAATATGTAGAGACAGAATCTCAGATAGCTCAGGCTGGCCTAAAACTCATGATGTAGTCAAGAATGACCTTGAAGTTCTGATCCTCCTGTCTCTACCTCCTAAGTGCTGGGATTGCAGACATGTGCCACCATGACTGACTGTATTTCCTTTAAGTGTGTATGTGTGTAAGTGTGTGCGTGTATTTGTGCATATGTATCATATGTATGCATGTGTATTTATGTGCTCATACATATGCCACTGTACATGTATGGAGGTCTGAGGACAGCCTTGAGGTGATTGTCCTCTCCCTCCACCTTGCTTGAGGCACTTTGTCACTCTTGGTGTGATCTTGTTTTTGCTGCTTTGCTTTGTGTGTACCTGTCTAGCTGGCCTGTGAAATTCGGAATTCTTCTGGCTCTGCTTCCCATTGTCATATGTAAGATTCAGGATTATTGTATCCCTCTTTATGTGGGTACTGAGGAGTCAAACTCAGGTCAGCAATCTTGCAAGCAAAAACCTTTATGAGCCATTTCCCCAGCCACCCTGATGACATTTGTGTGTGCATGTATGTGTGTATGTGTGTGTGTGTGTGTGTGTGTGTGTGTGTGTGTGTGTGTGTGTGTGTAGGCCAGAGAACAACTTGGGGTATTATTCTTTAGGAGCAATTGTCCATCTTTTAATTTTCTCTCAAGACAGGGTCTCTCATTGGTCTGGAGCTTGCCAATTAGGCTAAACTGGCTGGTACACCATATATGATAGTTTTACATTTACATGGGTACTGGGATCAAATTCAATCAATGTCAGATCCACATTTGTAAGACAAGCCCTTTGCCCATGCTTTCTGGCTACACTTATAGTGTAATTTAAGAATTATGTCCCAAGGATGTACTTTTGGCAAATGTGTTCTTTTAGTATTGTCTCTTGGGTTTTGCTCACCTCCACCCACTTAGCAGAGATGGCACACTTACTCATACAAGGGCAGCTGGCCTGCTGTTCTCTGTGGGAACAGTCAGTGCGCTGTCAAGTTTAGCTGAGGAATTTGATGGTCAAAGTCAAGTGTAGCTCTACTTCATTGCTCTCCCTCCTTTGGGATTGACTTAAACTTTATGGTTTTATGGAATGGCCATGTAGCTGACTTCTCCTTGTACATATCCAAATCACTGTCTGAAGAATTCATTGATCCCATTCCATTCTGCAAACTGGTAGAGAACATATGCAATGTCTAAAACTCTAAAGGAGACCAACAGAGGACACAGAGCTCACTGTATATGAAAAAATACAGGCATAGAATTAATTTTAAAACAGAAAGGGGAGGCTGAGGACATGGCTGTGTAAATAAAGTGCTCGCCACACAAGCAGGAGATCCAGATTTTGGATCCCAAACACCCATTTACAAATGCTGTGTGTGGTAATGCACACCGATAGTCTTAGCACTAAGGATATGGAGAAAGAGACTTCCTGAGACTCACTGGCTAGCTCATGTAGCTACAGAGGTGAGCTCTAGATTTAGTTGGAGAACCTGTTTCAAATAGTAAGGTATAGGGTGATAAAGGAAGACACCAACATTCTCCCATGTATACATTCACCTGTAAACACACCACACACACATACAATACACACAGAGAAATAAACAAGTACAACAGGAATTCAGAAAGGTGCTTTCATGGAGGTACCAGAATGATGATGCCAGTGCAAAGAATTATGGGACTTCAAGGTGGGCATTTGTGATGTGTGTTTCAAGTCATCCACAGAGCCTGAGGGCTTGGGGTCATATGAGGAAAGAGTCAGAGTTGGAAATATGTTTTGGAAAAAGCTGCTAATTTTGTTTGACCAAAGTGTGGAGTACATGCGGGGGCATTTGTAGATATGACATTTTGGGTGCATTGGGGAAGCACCCTATGGCAAGGATGACTATTGTACTTTTGTTGTTGTGCAAAGGGAAAGAATAAAGGGTATTGAAAGGTTGTGGAGTAGGGGAGTGGCATAAATAATCTGGGGGAAGATAAGGCTGGAAGTGCAGAGTTGGAGAAGACATTTCAAAAACCAGTGGAAAAGTGAAGAGGTGATCAGAGCTGGAGCATCGAAGGGGGAAGGGATGGAGATAAAGTTGAAGTCTAAGCATAGATTGGGTTTGCAGGACAGCCAGGGATGTTTGTAGAGAGCTAATTTTAGCAAGAGAGCAGAACCAAGCTACCAAAAGCTGAAACAATATAACAAAACTAAAATTGGTTCCCAGGTGGGGTTATGGCTTCTTGGATAAAGTATTTGTCACACAAGCACGAAGACATAAGTTCAGATCCCCAACACCTCCATAAAATTCTAGGCATGGTGGTGCTTGCCTGTAATCCAAAAGCTGGGGAGGCAGAGAAAGGTGCATATCTGGGGCTCATCTGCTAGCTAGGCTAGTTGAATGGGTGAGTTCCAACTTCAGCGAGAGATCCTGCCTTATAAAAATAAGGTGGAGAGTAATTAAAGAAGATACTCAATACAACCTCTGCCCTCCACACAACACACAAGTAAACATGTGTACATGCACATCTGTGTACCCACATGCATGTGAGCATGAGTACATACATATGTGCATCGCACACACACACGCATGCACACACATACCAATTCCCAAGGAAGAGCTGGTTTTTAAAGGGGTGGGATGGGAAGATGATTCAGATGTTTTGGAAGCAGTAAACTTGGGTGTCATCGAGTTATGCAGGTGGATATATCTAGCCTGTAGTTGAATGGGCTGGTCTGATATTCAGGCAGGAAGATGCATTCAAGATGTTGCTGCTGGATGTGAGCATTTTTGCCCTGAGGTAAGAGGAAGAGCAGAAGGACTAGGTTTCACAGAACAGGAAAATGCAGAGCTTAATAGCCCTCTTTAGATATAGAAGGGGCTGAGTTCAAGTGCCTTGCTCTGCCATTTAATTTCTGTGATAATATAGGCAGATGATGAAATATTTGTGAGCCTCAGTTTCTCCTATTGTAAAATAAGGACAGTGGAATTTTTGACCTCCGAGAGTTGTGTGAGGTTGAGTTGAGCTTACTAATTGGATACTGATGTCATCATTGTTTCCCTGAACATTTTTATTCTTTTTCACCTATTTTGAGTGTATATGTATGTGGTGTATATATGTATGTGTGTCAATGTGCTCAAGTTGTGTGCCCATGTATGTGTGTGGGTGCACATAAACATGCATGTGAGTGTGGAGGTCAGAGATTGACATTGGGTGTCTTTCTCAGTTGCTCTCCACCTTATTTATTTATTTTTTTGAGGCATTCTCTCACTGAACCTGGAGTTTACTCATTCTGCTAGTCAGCTAGCCAGCAAACCCCTCCTGACTCTATCTCCCCCAACCCTGGGTGTTGGGCTCAGAGGAATATGTCACCATGCCCACTACTTTATTGTTGGGGGTCTGCACTCAGGTCCTCATGCTTGCATAGCAAGCACTACCCGCTGAGCAATCTCTGCAGCCCTAGTGTATGTATGTATGTATGTTTTGTAAACTCTACTCATGTTTTGCTTTCATTCTGTAGCACATCAGCAGGAATATATGCCAGGTTAGAACATTCCATCTTAACACAGTGCTGTACTTCAGGCTGGTTGCAGAAAACATACCCTTATCATGCTCCTAGTATATTCAGAGATGTTACTTTTATATATGAGAAAATAATACAGAAATTCAGTTTCAACTTTGTAATTTCAGGTCAGCTTGTGCATGCTTAAGCTTGTCTTCACATTTTCAGAGTATACGACACTAAACTGTGAGGAACCATATCCAATTTGTTTTATACTTCTTAGTTTAATAGATCCTCATGACCAAAGAGTGAACCTCAGCTCCCTTTCCATGGGAGACACATGCCAGTCCCCAGCCTAACTGTCCATTTCCAGACCACATGAATGCAAGCAAAGGTTTGTGACCTTTTCAGCTCACTTGTTTTCCATGTGTTTCTGAACTAACCCTTGGATGTTCTCAGCTGGGTGAGTGGTTGGTCATTTACCATGGAATCAATCAGTAACACAGTGATGTTACCTTGGACTTTAGTGATAAGGCTTAAACAGTAATCTCCCTATTTTTCTCAGATGGTGTTCTGAAAAGGAGCTTAGTTCTTCTGCATGCCTCACAAAGCACTTCTGCTTAACATCAAGAGGAAAGTCACAAGGAGATTGGCCTTAAGTGTGGCAGGCCCTGGCTCCAGTCCTGTATTGTTATCTGTGCTTAAGAAACTGTTCAAGGTGGCTGGAGATATAGCCAAGTTGGCAGAGTTCTTGCCCAATATACACTAGGCTCTGAGTTTGATTCCCCACACCAAATTAACTTAGCATAGTGGAGCACATATGTAGCCCCAGTATTTGGAAGATAGAAGCAGGAGAATCAGGAGTTCAAGGCCTTCCTCAGTTGCATAGCAAGTCCAAGGCCAGATCCAAGGCTATGAGACCCTGACTCAAAAAAAAAAAAAAATGCTTTTCAACATGGTTTTCTTGACCATTTGCATATAAAATATCACAGACTTCATGGTTATGAAATGGCTCATGTCATTATGGAAACCATATGCACATATGTGCTAATATTTAATCCAGATTTCCAAGGATTTTGAAGTATGGGGTAAATTAACCTATGTTGTAAGAATTTCTCCATTCTAAAAATTAAAATGATGTATAGCCTTTTAAAAATACCACTGGTGTTTATAGAACAAAATGAGCTTTATAGTAAAGTAATAGATGAGATATCTTAGACCACTTCTTAAAGCCAGCTTTGGTCCTTGAAGTTCAGGAAAAGGTCTTTTGTACCTCTAGGAGTTTAAAAGGGAAAGGTCACATGACCTTAAATACTACCAGGGTGCATTTCCCACTCTAACTACTTGAGCTGCAGGGCCACCTCATTTGAATAAATTTGAAGTGAAATGTCACAAGATTTCAAAGGAAATAATAATCCTGTGAGTTTTTATTTTCCTTGTCAGTTACTTGTGACAGCAGTTCTATGCAGGCTGTTTACTTTTTTTTTTTTCTTTTAATTAATTTATTTTTGAGAGCAAGAGTGACAGACAGAGAGAAAGAGGCAGATAGAGAAAGAGAGAGATCAGGTAAGCCAGGGCCTCCAGCCACTGCAAACGAACTCCAGACACGTGTGCCTCTTGTGCACCTGGCTAAAGTGGGTCCTGGTGAATAGAGCCTCCACCGGGGGTCCTTAGGCTTCACAGGCAAGCGCTTAACAGCTAAGCCTTTTCCCAGCCCCAGGCTATTTTCTTATAAGTTACTTTCAAAAGAAGTTTAGAGGGCTGGAGAGATCTCTGTCGCTCTCAAATAAATAAATAAATAAAATTAAAAAAAAAAAGAAGTTTAGAGCTGGTCCCTCACCTATGCAAGTACCAACACTTACTTAGTGGATGCCTGTGGGAGTCTACTGAGAACAACTATGTGGGGGCTCATTGGTTAAGAATGCTTGTTACTTAATCATGAGACCACCAAACTCTCTTCCCCAGAACAAGTAAAAATCTGGGTGTGGTAACCCCAGTCTGTGGAGGTTGGGAGAGGAGTGGGGATAGAAAAACTGCTGGAGTCCTGCAGACAGAGAGTAGCTGCGGGTTAAGGGAGAGACCCCCTTCTCAAGGAAAGAAATATGCAAATGATAAATAAGAGGATGCCCAACATTCTCCTCTGGTTTCTACTAACATGCACATGGGGCAGGTACATCTGTGCGCGCACACACACACACACACACACACATATAAACACCACACACACCACAGCACACATATATTCCAACAACAAAATCTGGGTGTGGAGGTGCATGCTTGTCATCCCAGAGCTGGAGGAGTGGAGAAAAGCAGATTCCTGAGACTTACTGGCCATCCAGCCTAGTTTCCTCGGTGAGTTCCAGCCCACTGACAGGCCCTGTCTCACAAAAGGTGGTTGATGCTTGAGAGAAACCACACCCGAGGTTGTCCTCTGGCCTCCACAAACATGTGCACACATGCACACCCACCAATACACAAAACAATGATGGCTATTAGTTTAGAGAGAGGGATGTGTACGTGGACCAGATGTGTCTTACACATTACCCAGCATCCTTGAACACGTGGCCAGAAACTGTTAATTTGGGAATTTGGACAAGTTGATGGAGATCACATATTTGGTAAGAGAGGCATATTGAATTTGAATCCAGGTCTCCATGGTGCTAAGCTCTTGTCAGGACCACACTTTGCTTCTCAGTATGGATGTGTTTATTCCAGAGAAGTAGGAATGGGCAAGGAATGATAATATTTCTTGCAGACTATGCTTCAGGCATTATTTGGAGCATGTAGTTTGAATATATGTTCCCCATAGACTCAGGTGTTTTTTATTAAGCTTGTAACTTGAATTTCTTGGCTGGAAGAGGTGTCACAGGGGGAGGATCCTGGGATCCAGCCCCAAGGTATGTTTGGGTGGATCTGAATTCCAGCTTAATGGTACACAGAGAGGTTTTGAACTCTAGCTATGCTGGCTTGTGGTGTGGGCTGTTTGGTGGTGTCTCTTTGCTTGGATTTATGAAAGGGAGCCAGCTTCTTCAACCATTTGATGGAGCTTTCCCTGGATCTAAGTTTAAATAAATCCCTTCCTCCATAAATGGTTTCTGCTTTGGATGTTCATCCCAGCAACTTGGAGCTGACTACAACAGAGTTCCTTACCCATACCAACTACTCATTATTCTCACTCTACAGAGTATGAAGCAGAGATGTTATATTCCCAGGTTGCAGGTGAAACACCAGAGTCTAGAGACAAGAAACGACTTATACAAAGCTCCTTTAGCAAGCAGTGAATCTGGGTTATGGATCCTTGTGGTCTAGAGTCCTAGCCTGTGGTCTTGACCATGACATCCTGAAGTCTCCTGGTGAGCTGGCAGGAGGAAAGGGCTACTGTACTTGTGTGCGAAAGTTCATGCAGTGAACATGCTTTCATCTAGAGCATATTATAATGTACAGTGGCCTTGTCAGTGGCAGAGATCCTGGATAGTAGAAGTTACAAAGGGAAGCAGTACTAATACTATTGTGCTTAGGAGTTCGTGGATCCTTTTATTACTCTCTGAATGAGTTCATTCCATTTAAATATATTTATTGGGGCTGAGGATGGCTCAGCAGTTAAGGGTACTTTTTACAAAGCCTATTGGCTCAGAATCAGTTCCTTTCCTACACTCATAAAGACAGATGAGTGTATAGTTGCAGCAAAGAGACCCTGGTACACACACACACACACACACACCAACTCATACATTTTTTTTAAAATCCTTTAAAATGCATTTTTTGAGCACTTACTGCATGTGGACCTTGTTCTAGGTGTTAACAATACAAGGTGAATGAAATAGTTTTTCTTCTGCCTAAGAACTGAAAATTCCCTTCTTCAAGAAGCAAGTTTAAATATGCTCTTTATGTGGAAGAGTTTCAGTTCTCTCAGAGAATTCTCTAAGCATTGACCCTTTGCCTTTTGCCTTAGCTTCAGAACTCACCAGAAACCAAACCAAACCTGCTTCTAGATTTTCAATGAGCCCTAGAAAAGTGCTACCCAGAGATTCCTTACATCCCTTCAAATGATGTCCTGGTGGAAAAACTACCGTGCCTCAATTGTCACTACATACCTGACCAGGATGGACATTTCAGTGCAGTCAGAGAACTATGAGGCTCGCTAATTTCACTTGCTGGGAAGAGAGTCAAAGGGTGCCTCAAGCCATAATACTTAGACACATTCCTACCACAGTGGTGGCATTACTGCCCAGCATATGGAAATCCATCCTTTTGTTTCTACCTTCAAGTCACTTTCTCATAGGCTTTCTTAATATCAGGGCTCAGTGGAGAAGCCCTCATGTAACATGTTCTAGAGAAATTAAATAGCAAATAGCCTATGAGTCTGAGGACTCCAGAAAGTCCTTTTCTTCTGGAACAGTGATGGGACCCTCACTATGGGCAAAGAGGCCTTCTGAAGAAAGGTGGAAGAGTAGTGTGACATACTGACTCCCATCCAACAGTGTAGTGGGAGTCCTGGAAGCCACAAGAATGGAAAGGTGGCTGCTGTACTTCAATGTAGTTGTGGGCACATCCTACACTGCTCACCCATTTTGTGTGTTATGTGGACCACATGATTCTCATCATAGATAAGTTATGGCACCCTCTATGGCCCTTGGGTCTTCTATGTGTTGGCCTCTCTGTGACCCCAGGTTAAGCCCTCCAGGATCTTGACACACAGTGAGGGTTGTGCTCTTGGTTTGGCAAGTTATCTCTGTGACCATTTGCAGTCCAGAGCAAGACCCAGAATAACAGAACTCACTTTATTTCCATTTGGTCAAATGCTTTGGGTGCATGCTCAGGAAAAGCTGCCCTGTGTACCAGGAGCTCTCTTACTGAATCCCATCAATCAACAGGCATAATGGGTTAAAAACTCAGGTTTTAAAATTTCATTTATCTATTTGAGACAGAGAGAGGGAGAGAGAATGATAATGGGCATACCAAGGCCTCTAACCACTGTAAACGAACTCCAGATGCACGCACCACCATGTGCATCTTGCTTAAATGGAACCTGGAAAATCAAACCTGGGTCCATAGGCTTATTCACAGGCAAGCACCTTAACCACTAAGCCATCTCTCCAGCCCCAAACTCAGTTTTTTTAAAAAGTGTGTGTGGTGTGCACGCGTGTGTGTATGTGTGGAGGTGCTCATGTGCCTGCATGTGGAGGTCAGAGGTTGACGTTCGGTACCTTCCTCAATTGCCCTCTGCTTCATCTACTGAGGTAGGAACTTCCAGGTGAATCCAGAGCTTACTGGTTCAGCTAAACTAGCAAACCAACTTATCCTGGGGATCCCTTCTCTGCCTCCTGAGTGCTGGACTTGTAGCTGGGCCACCATGCCAACTTGGCATGTACATGGGTGCTGGAGGTCATTACTTAGGTTGCCACTCTTCCATGTCAAGGACTTTATCCACTGAGTCATCTGCTCAGCTCTGAAAGCTATAGGCTGGGGAAATGGCTCAGCATTAAGAGTGCTTGACATTTAAGCATGAGGGCCTCTTGGGCTGGAGATCACTAAGTTTGACTCTCCAAAATCCACTTCATGGGTCACACATGTCTGCACTCCCCATCTGGGGGATGAAGATGGGAAACTCACAGGGGCGGCTTGGGTTTGAGGAACAGATCCTGTTTTAAGGAAATATTGTTGAGTGACAGAGAAGGCATCCAAGTTTCTCTGGCCTCTGTATGCACATGTATGGCACAGCCATGTTTATTCATACCACACACATCTTCTACACACACCCATGCAGAAAAAAATTTGTTCATTAAATATACACATAGTCCCCAATCCTTCCCTCTGGAAATATGTACAAAATACACTTATTTTCTTTGGCTAAACTGCTCATGTGTAGCTTTTCTTTGGAACCCTTGCTAATTTAGGCTTTTTTCAAGGCTTTTCAATTTCTTCCTACTGGTAAAACATCTAATGCCATTCAGCTTGAAGGCCACCTTCACACAGAGAACTTCCTCAACCATTACCCACCCTCCCTGCCACCCATCACCTTGTTTATTTGCTTATTTATTTGGTTGCTTGTTAGGGGTTCTCTTTCTACACAGCATGCCCATTCTAGCTAATATGTCCAGTTCTCTTAAACTGTTGACTTTTTCAACAATTGTGTCTCTCTGTGTGTAAATGTGTGTGTGCCACAGTATACATGTAGAGGTCAAAGGGCAATTTTGGGTGGGGGTTAATCCTTACCTTCCACTTTAAGGCAGAGACTTGTTATTTACCCCTGTGTGTACTAGGGTAGCTGGTCTATGAGTTTCCTGGAAATTCCTTTCTCTGCCTCCCATCTTGCCACAGGTATGCTGTGATAACAGATGTGTGATACTGTGCTGGGTTATATGTAGATTCTGAGGATCCAAACTGAGGTCCTTACACTTGCACAGCCAGTGCTTCACTGCTGAGCCATTGTCTCAGCCCCTCTTTAGAATTCTTTTACCACTATGTGTTACCTTATTGTATTATATTACAGAGCATACCTGTCCTTCTCTCATCATATCTCACTAATTTGGAAACACTTGCTTCTTTGTTTCATATCACTAAAACCTAAGTGCTCTGAGGGCAGGACCTGGTCTGTCATGTTCAGCTCTGAAGGCCTAGTATAATAGATCCCTGTAAGTATTTGTGGATTACACACACATGCAGGCAGGCCTCTAAGAAGCTTTAAAATCAAAGGGACCAGGATTGTGAAGCAGGTGCAATTGGACCAGTATGCAGTAGGCCGTTCCTTCCCATAGCTTATTATGAGTGTACTCTTCAGGAATAGCTGGGAGCCGGCTCCCCAGTGTGGTGGTCTTAACACATGGTGGCATCTAGGGGGAGGTGGTGAGACAAGTCCCTTCCCTTCGTGCTAGCTTCTTGTCTCACCACGTGATCTCCCCCTTCCCCAGGCACTCTGGCCATTGGGGCGTCATCCACTATGAGGTGATGCAGACAAAGGGGCCTTGCCAAAGCTGACTGTGTGTTGTGTGGATGTCAGCCTCCCCCACTGGGCGCTCAGTGTGCTTCAGGTTCTTCATGATAGTGATGAAAACGGGGAGTACCTGCCAGTCTGAAGTGTGCTATCCACCTGCCTGGTACCCTCAGCCCTCCACCTCCACCCTGGCTTTCCAGGTTACCTGGAGATGCCTCAATTAATCTGCATCCATGAGGTGCCAGGGTGTGCATTTCCTCAGGTAGCCTCAGCAGCCTACTTCCAGATGAGTGCAGCACCCTTAGCCTTCTTTTCTTTCACTTCCTGTGTCCAGTCTCTTTCTTTTCTCTGTACCTCCTTCCTGAATGACATTGGCCTCTGTCCTGTTTCTATGTTAGCCCTCTCCTTCATTCTAACAATGCAGGCTGCATTTTAGATGAGGCTTTAGGCTTCAGGGAATTTTATAATCATTGATTTGAAGGTAGTTTTACAAGAAAGTATGAACTATGGGCTTCTTATCCCTTCTATTCCACAAGAATCCTCCCAGGGTGTGTGTGTGTGTGTGTGTGTGTGTGTGTGTGTGTGTGTGTGTGTGTGTAGAGCAGCCCAGACTGGATGTCAGAGTGAATAGCTTGCTCATACTCTGTGGTTTGAAGTTCAAAGTGTGAGTTTCCTCCTCGATACCTGAATTGTCAGGGCCAGTAGATGTTCCCTTTCTTTCAGTATCTTTTAGTCTGAAGCCACAGCACTCCTTTGTTAGCTCACACATCATGCTCACTCAAACCTGGGCTTTCTTTGTGTGGAGGGTGTGTGTGTGTGTGTGTGTGTGTGTGTGTGTGTGTATACAACAGAGCACCACACACATGTGGGAGTCAGAGGACAACCTTAAGTGTCATTCCTTATCTGTGATCTTGTTTGAGAAAGGTCTCTTTGTTGTACACTGCTGTTTACTGCAGGTTAGCTGGCCCACGAGCTTCTGGAGATTCTCCTCTGTCTGTTTTCCATCTTGCTAGGAGTGCTGGGATTATAGATCCATGCTGCCACATCCAGCTTTATTGTGTTCTGGGATCCAAACTCAGGTCTTCATGCTTGCATTATAAGTCTACATTGAGCCATCTCCCTGTCCCTAACCTTAACTTTCTTGCTTGCTGCCAACTGATGCATTGAATCCACATATGGGGATAAAATAAAAATTGATTTTTGCTAGGCTAAACAAAAACAAAAGCATAAGAATACTCCCACTTGTTCTGTATAAAGCATAAATATGCACACAGTAATAAATAGATATACACTATATTAAGATTACTGAAATGAATATTTCATAGGGGAGTGTGGCTTCTTATGAACACCATATTAAAAAATGGAAAGCATGCATTTGGTCACAGAGGTGTGTGGGGACCTATGACAGGTATTAAGCCTTTTGAGTGACATCTTTGCTTCCTCTCTCCAAGCCAGTTTAAGCATAACCATCCTTCCTGTTTTGTTTCTCGACCACATAGCCTCCTTCTTTTTCTGTAGGTCCACTTGGCACTCACTCTTGGTGGGATGCTGGTGGCCTGGGATGATTTTCTGTGGCTTTTTCCCTTCTAGCTATGGCATTGCTGGCTCCACCAATGTGACAGGGGACCAAGTGAAGAAACTGGATGTCCTCTCCAATGACCTGGTTATGAACATGCTGAAGTCGTCGTTTTCCACTTGTGTGCTTGTGTCTGAAGAGGATAAACATGCCATAATAGTAGAACCAGAGAAGAGGGTGAGTTTGCATTTGTACTGTGACATTTTTTCATGTGCCTTTGTCCTCCTCGGCTGCACATCTTCACTGGTTCCTTCAAGCTGGTGGTCTAGGGATTACCCTAGCTCCCTCCTACTTCCATCTTCCTCCTCAGTGCTTTGAGATGCTTCAATCTAGAACCTGTCCTTGCATTCTGCTGTCCAAGATGGTTCTATCTTTCCTCTGTTAGCATCTTTCTACAAATGCATCTCCATTTTTGACTTTGCATTACCATGTTCAAGGATCTTCAAGTCTTGTTTCTGTTAACTACCTCTTTTGCTGGATTTCTATCACCAAATGTCCAATCTTCACACCTGACCCCACTGCCAAATTTCCTGGTACTTGCCTTGGAATATATGTACTAGAGGTCCAACAGTTGCTTATGAGGGCAGAGAACAAATGATACTCTCCTGTATCCCAGCATCTAGCACAGTCCCTGGCATGTGGTAGGGCTCAACAGATAACTCCTGAAGACTGCTGAATGAACAAATATTGCCAGTTTTTTTTTTAAAGAGATAATAGCAATTAAAAAACAAACCTTTGGGGCTGAAGAGAAGGCTTATCAGTTAAGAAGCTTGCCTGTGAAGCCTAAAGACCCATGTTTGATTCTCCAGATCCCAAGTAAGCCAAATGTACAAGGTGATACATGTGCATGTTCACACATGCGCAAAAGGTGGTGCGTGTGTCTGGAGGCCCTGGGCCACTAATACTCCTCTACACCCTCTTTGTCATAAAATGGTCAGTCTGTTGGGCTTGCCTCCAAAAGAAAGACACCTTTTGAGATTAGAAGTATAGTTACTTGTAAGAGCTAATTATCTTTCTATGATTGAGATAAACTTGGGACAGCAAGGAGTAGAATTAGAAAAGTGACTTGGAAAGTAATTAAAGAGGCTACCTGTATTGGCCTGTTTTAGGGACTGGAGTCACACCTGAGTCACCTTTTCTGCATCACTTCAAAATAGTAGTACATGCTGTTTTCAAAGTCCAAGTTTCTCTGTGCCCTCACAGGGTCTCTGCAGTGTTAGGTGCAGGGATGGAGAAGTAGTCATCCAGAGCTAGGGACATGGATGGAATTAGAATCTCTCCAGTGTTAGGGACTTGGGTGGAGTTGGAGTGTCTGCAGTGTCAGGGACATGGATGGAGGTCGACTCCTTGCAGTGCTAGGGACATGGGTGAAGTCAGTGTTGGATGTTGTCTGTCAGTCACCTGATCTTTCTTGGCTGCGGCTTGCCTTTGTAGTAGTTGCAGTCCCATTTTCTAGTCTGTTGTTTCTCAGTTTCTTCTCAATCCATGAGATGATTTGTTAAGAACAAGAAAGCGGACCTGGAGCCATCTGAGTCTGAGGGAGAATGACTAAAAAACACATTCTAAGAGGCTAATTTGTAGGTAGAAAATTCCCAGTGATGTGATGTGCTTATAACCTGGTGTTCTCTCTCTCTCTCTCTCCCTCACACACACACACAAACACACACCCCTTTGATTTGTAGCACTTACCAAATTCAAGGGTGTAAATACCAAATACTCAAATCACAGATTGATTGTGCTCTACCACCATGCATCTTTTAAAATATTTTACTTATTTATTTGAGAGAGAAAGACAGGCAGATAGAGAGAGAAAGAGAGAGTGTGTGGGCATGCTGGGGCCTCTAGCTACTAGAAATGAACTCCAGATGCATGTACCACCTTGTGCATCTGGCTTTACATGGGCAATCAGACCTGGGTCCTTTGGCTTTGTTGGCAAGCACCTTAACCCTTAAGCCATCTCTCCAGCCCCATGGCACCTTTTATAGTGGAGTGGAAGAATCATGTGACTTGAGCTCTTGAGAGCTGAAGCAACCCATGTGCAGCACACCCCTGAGCCTGCCACCCAAAGAGCCAAGCCCAGGTGGCACTGCTGCCACAGTGGGCTGTCTCCTTTAGGAGCTGTAGTGGATGCTGTTGAGAAGCCTGTGCGTTGCAGCCGCGAGCAGCACCCATCGCCACCAGACCTGCCTGAGGTCTTTCTTTCTTTTTTTTTTTTTTAAATATTTTTTATTTATTTATTTGAGAGCGACAGACACAGAGAGAAAGACAGATAGAGGGAGAGAGAGAGAATGGGCGCGCCAGGGCTTCCAGCCTCTGCAAACGAACTCCAGACGCGTGCGCCCCCTTGTGCATCTGGCTAACGTGGGACCTGGGGAACCGAGCCTCGAACCGGGGTCCTTAGGCTTCACAGGCAAGCGCTTAACCGCTAAGCCATCTCTCCAGCCCCTGAGGTCTTTCTTACACATCCCAATGCCAGCCAAGTCTTTCCTTCACCCAGCAAATTGCTTCTTTCCTTACAAATAAAAAGAAATAAATGGCTACTCTTATTTCTTACTTTTCTTTGGCTACCAGCACTTCCTCAAATGAAAGTTATGATTTATTGACAACAGTGATATAAGAAATATTATGTAGCTGTCTACATTCTACCACCTTCTAGACTTCCTATGCTAAGTCATATTTTCTTTTGTTATATATTTTTTAATTAATTTATTTACTTATTTGACAGAGAAAGAGGGAGAGAGAGGGAATGGTTGCACCAGGGCTTCTAGCCGCTCCACACACATGTGCCTCCTTGTGCATCTGGCTAACATGGTTTCTGGGGAATGTAACCTGGGTCCTTTGGCTTTGCAGGCAAACACCCTAACCACTAAGCAATCCCTCCAGCCCAAATTATATTTTCTCTGATGACACACACACACACATGTGTGTGTGCCTTCTCATCCTTTTCATGATAGAATACAAGTGAATAAGACTCCTAGTTTTAAAAATTTTCCATTATAGTCCCATCATTGTCTTCTCAGGATATATTTTTATTGTAATATTTAATGTTGTGTTTTTTCATTGTTCAGGGCAAATATGTGGTCTGCTTTGATCCCCTTGATGGCTCTTCCAACATCGACTGTCTTGTGTCCATTGGAACAATTTTTGGCATCTATAAAAAGGTAAAGTGTGGCCGGGCGTGGTGGCGCACGCCTTTAATCCCAGCACTCGGGAGGCAGAGGTGGGAGGATCGCTGTGAGTTCGAGGCCAGCCTGAGACTACATAGTGAATTCCAGGTCAGCCTGGGCTAGAGTGAGACCCTACCTTGAAAAACCAAAAAATAAAAGTAAAAATAAATTTAAAAAAAAAGCTTTAATTCTCAAAAATTAAAAAAAAAACATTTAAAAAAAAAAAAAGGTAAAGTGTGGAATATGAAGTGCCTGGTTTTGGATCATAAAAACGTCAGAATGTGAACTTGGGAAGCTTGAATAGACTTATGGATTGTTAAGTTATTTATCTGAGATCTCATTACATTATTTTTGCAATGTAGGCATTTAGATCTATAAACGTCCCTCTTAGGACTGCCTTCATTGTGTCTCATAGGTTTTGATATGTTGTGTTTTAATTCTTATTCAGTTTGGATTTTTCTTCAATGAGTCATTTAGTGTTCAAAAGTGTGTTATTGAATCTCTAAGAGTTTTTTTTTAAATTTTTTGCTTCTTTCTTATTGATTTCTAGCTTTACTAGTTACATCAATTTTGCTAAATTTGTGGAGACTTGATTTATTTCAGAATATATGATCTATTTTAGTGAAGGTTCCATGAGCTGCTGAGGAGAATGTGTATTATGTAGAGTTTGGATGGAACGTTCTGTACATGTCTGTTAGTTCCATGTGATCTATGGTGTTCCTTAGCTCCATTGTTTATTTATTTTCCATTTAGACAATCTGTCTATTGATGACAGTGTAGAATTAAAGTCATTGGCTATTATTATGTTGGGATTTATATCTGATTTAATGTCTAGTAGATTATGCTTTATAAAATTTAGTGTACCTCTATTTGGTGCCCTTATATTTATGATTGTAATATCTTGTTGAATTCTTCCCTTGATAAGTATAAAGTGGTCTCCTTTATCTCTTTTGACTACTTTTGGTTTAAAGTGTATATTGTCAGATATTATTGTAGCCACACTGGCTGGTTTCCTATTTTCATTTGTTTAGAATATTTCACCCTACAGTAGTTTCTTTCTTTGAGGGTAAGGTGGGTTTCTTCAAGTCAAGACAGTAAGTGGATGAATCAATCCAGTTTTCTAATCTAGCCGGATATCCTTTGTCTTTTGATTGGAGGGTTGAGTCCACTGATATTCAGAGTTCTAATTGAGAAGTGTGGGTTAGTCCCTCTCGTATTGAAGATTTTGTGGAATTTGGTATTTTCTTGATCATCATTTGTTTTCATATCTGTCCTAGTTTTGATTATTTTTTTCCCTCCTGTAGCCTCTTCAATATGTTTGTCCAGCTCTTCATAGATTATTCCATGCAGTATTCTCTGTAGGGCTGGGTCAGTGCTCATATGTTCTTAAAGCCAGTTTTTTTCATGGAAATTTTTTCTTTTACCTTCTGTTATGAGGGATAATTTTGTTGTGTACAGTAGTTGGGTTGGCAGCTGTGGTCTTTTAAAATACTTCAATTCCAAGCCCATCTGGCTTTTAGTTTCCATTGAAAAATCACCTGTAATTCTGATAGGCTTACTTTGCAAGTGGTGAGCTCTTGGTACAATCTTTGTTTTCTGGATGAAACCTAGTATCGCTGCCTTGAATCTTACAACCAGGGCTAGAGAGGTGGCTCAGCAGTGTACTTGACTGTATCTTACAACCATATAACTTGAACTTCCAAGTGCATTTCCTTTTCTTTTCTTATATTTTTGTCTCTTTTCTTTATCTGTGTATATGTGGAAGAGAGGGAGAGAAAGAGAATGTGTATGTGAGAGAGAACTATTAAGTATCTCTAGGCAAAGTGAAAATGGAATGAACACCTATGCAGCCGTCATAAAACATTATAAAGTTGTAAGTGCATCCTCCTGGCTTCAGATCAGATCATTTTCTTCTTCTTCTTCTTCTTCCTCTTCTTCTTCTTCTTATTATTATTATTATATTTTTGTAGTCAGTGAATACAGTCAAGTTGGTACCATTGTTAGCCTCCTCTCTGTACTCCCTCCTACATAGGGATCCTCCTTGTTGGGCTATGTGGGTCATGCATTGTGGGGTTAGCCTTTAGTTTTGGGTAGGAGGAAATGTCTCTGTGTGTCATGACCCAACGTGTGGCTCTGACATTCTTTCCGCTCCCTCTTCCGTAAATTTCCCTGAGCCATGTTGGATTCATATTAGGTCTGCTTCAGTGTTGAGATCTTGGGTGCTTCTGTGTCTCTGGATATCTGGATATTTGGTAGGAGTTTATTGTTCTCTATGTCTATCTCCTTCACCCTTGTGCTGTTTCCTGGTTCACCAAGAAAACAGCATTCTTGCATGTTTCCCCAATTATTCATGGTTTCAGCTGGGGCCCTTTTGAGGTATGATGGGGTAGTTCTCTCCTTAGGATCTGTGTCTATCTGAAAAAGAGAAGCAGATTCTCTAAAGGAGAGTAAAGCCAGTACCAGGTAAATGTGATAACCATTATTTTGTAGAGGGAGTTTAATGGAGAGCAGGCTCATTGTTAGATGTGGTTCTGTCTTGTTTCCCAGCTCCAGCTATGGGTTCCATTCCACTGAGTAGATCAGTTAGCCAATTTGAGAGCAGTTGGTTTCCGACCATGACTATGCACCACTATTGCACTTGTATGAGCATCAGGTCAGGTTGTTTGCTGCTAAGTAGGTTAGATCATGTGTTGCTTGGAGTGATATTGGTCATTTTCCCCCAGTTGCTCATGTAGCACTTTCTGGCACTAGACACGCTAACTGTCTGAGGACTGACTCTCTTCCAGCTTCCAGCCATGTTGCTCCATGATACGTGCCAACAGTGTAAGGTGTCTTCAGCAGTAGGGTCTTACCACTAACCTATGGTGGGTCATCAAGCACTCTGACATAAATCTGTCTTCTTTTGGGAGACCTTGTAGGTCTCTTTGATCAAAAGCTCATTGTGGATGATATCCACCTGCTGGTACCAGGAGTTACAGGTCAGCACCCAAGAAGAGAAGGAAGAAAAGGATAAGTGATATAAAAGAGATAGAGAGATGAGAGAGAAGAGGGAGAGAGAGAAACAGAAACAGGAGGCGATAATGGTCAGTTTTTGTCATGCCTTCTCCAGGACCTTGTGAATCAGGTGTTCCCTCTAAGGGCCTGATGAAGGTTCAAACATTTGGTCTTTTGGGATGTAGAGTTTTATCATACCATTGACATTTTCGTCCAGTTTTGTGTCCCCCACCCCTCCCTTACCCTCCCCTCTCTCCCCACCCTCCCTATTGTCCAGTCCTTGAGATGCTTATTAGGTATGTTGGCAACTTTGGTAGATTCAGATTAGAGCTGTAGGTGAATGAGACTATACGGAGATTATCTTTCTGTGATTGGGTGTGTTCACTGAGAATGATCTGTTCGAGGTTTGACCATTTTTCTTCAAATTTCATTGTGTTGTTTTTCCTTACTACTGTGTAGAATTATTATTTATTAGTGCTGCTGAGATGGAACCCAGGGCTTTCCAGAATTCTGGGCAGACTCTCTGACACTCTGGACCATCTCTTTAAGTTGGTTGTGGCTTAGCCTGTGTTTCTTCTTGGTACTGGATGAAGAACATTATCCATCTTTTTAGTCAGGGTCTCTCACTGGCCTGGAGCTGACCAATTAGGCTAGACTGGCCCCAAGAATCCTCCGTTCTCCACCTCCCAACACTGGGATTACAAGTGTTCACCATCATACTTGGAATTTTATGTGGCTTCTGAGGATTGAATTTAGGCTTTTATACTTCCAAGGCATGCATTTTACTGAGCAATCTCCCTGGACTGTGTTTTATTTTTATTTTTCTGGGTGTATTGTGTATGGTATGTGTATGAAGTGTGTGTGTGTGTGTGTGTGTGTGTGTGTGTGTGTGTGTGTATGTGCATGTTTTTTCTATGGCACACATGTGGAGGTCTGAGGACAATGTTGGGTGTTTGTCCTTTCCTTTTACCTTGTGATGCACATTCTCTCTCTTTTTTTTTTTCCACTGCATGTGCACCAGTCTAGCAGTTCCATGAGCTTCCAGATTCTTCCAACTCTGCCTCCCATTGCTGTAGGCATGTTGGGATTATAGGCACATATACCACTCTGTGTCCAGCTTTATGTGGGTGCTGGGGAATTGAACTCAGGATGGCAAGCTAGCAAGAAACTGCCTTTAACCAATGAGCCACCTCCCCAGCTCCTGGGATTTGTTTTAGTGAAAAAAACAAAAGAAGTATTTGGACAGGTAATATATTCTAAGTGCAGATGTTATTTTGTTTCTGCTGTGTGTGTTCATATGTGTATGAATGGTCAGTTTTGTGATGTAGATGTGTTTCTTTTTAACTTTTGATTTTTGAGTTGATACATAGTGATTATAGATATTTATGGGTACTGTGTAATGTTTCCACATGTGTACACACTGTGTAATATTCAAGTCAGGGTAAGCATATCTTTCTTTTCAAGCATTTATCATTTCTTGGTGGTGAGCATATTCAAAAATATAACTTTTTTGAACTACATGGTACATTGTCATTATTAATAGCCACCTACTATATTCTAAGACACTAGAACATTTTTTTCTCTTGTCCACCTGAGACTCAGTACCTAATGCTTAACTTGTCTCTATCCCTTTCTTCTTCCCTTCCCACCCCTAGTCTGTGGTAAGCCCTGTTCTCTCAATTACTGTGAGTCCAGCTTTAAAATGTGTCTCTTACTATGGTCTTGGTGAAAACTCTCATGCAGTGGCCGCCCTTCTCTGTAATGGCTCTGGAGAGATGTTCCAAAGCCTGGATTTCTGAGAATTTCTTTAATGTGGAAGGGACTGACCACAGTGCTCAGTGAATATGTATTTCGATTGGCAAGAGCTCATGAAATTGATTTCCTCTCCAGACCCGATGACCTACAGCCCATGTTAATTTGCTTAAATAAAGATAGAGTAGGCAGGTGAAAGACATTGATACCCATAATCAGATTACATTAGTGAGAGCTGGCGAGAAGTCATGCTGCTTTTTGGAAGTGATAATGGAGACATGAGGGAATATCGGATTAGGAAAATGGGAGCAGGACCCTGACTGGTTGGAAGTGTCCAGATGCAGGAAGTCAGAGGTCTGTTGGGAAGGCTGCTGTGGTAATGTAATCAGGAGGCTGCTGATGTGTAGTGGGAGGGCCCTCTGGGAAGATATCCTGTTTGCCTTGCAGGCTGCTGCTGATTGAACTAGAAAAAGGGACCACAAAGCAAAACAAGAATATATGTTTGTTTTCTTTCTTGCTCCAGAAATCCACTGATGAGCCTTCTGAGAAGGACGCTCTGCAGTCAGGCCGGAACCTGGTGGCGGCTGGCTATGCACTCTATGGCAGTGCCACCATGTTGGTCCTTGCCATGGACTGTGGTGTCAACTGCTTCATGCTGGACCCGGTGAGACACGTTTTAGGCTGATAGCTATGAGCCCCTGTGTGTGTGTGTGTGTGTGTGTATGTTTGTACAGTACTATGCAAACATAGGAAATGAGGCCTGTGGAAGCAGAGTCTTTGTTCCAAGATGATTCCTTTAAAACAGCCATTCCTCCAGTGATTTAAATGTCCATGGCAACCAGGCAATTAATATGAGTGGCCATAAAAATGAGTCAAGTGTGCCAAGGAAGGAAGAGCAGGGGCCAGATGGAGATGGGTGAACTGGAGAAGTCCAGTGATGGTTATAATTTTGGAATGTAGACCCAAAGGTATTTGTTTGCAAAACCTGATGGCCAGAGTTTGATTCTGCATTACACACAAACACACACACACAGATGTACCAAGAGGTACATGCATATGGAGTTTGTTTACAGTGGCAGGAGGCCCTAGTAAGCCCATACTCATTTTTTCTCTGTCTCAAATAAATTTTTTAAAAAGCCTCTGGATTAAAACAAAAGCAATGTTTTCAGATGTGCAAAACTCTGTCCTAGCCAACTCAAACCCATTTACAGACCAGATCAAACCGGGGTCCTTTGGCTTTGCAGGCAAGTGCCTTAACCACTAAGCCTGTTTATAACTTTTCAATTTTAATTTTGGGTATGTGTGTATTCATGTCTATGTGTATGAATGCAGGCATGTGTGTGCATGTGTGACAGAGGTTTTTTATTTATTTATTTTTTTAGTAGAGGCTCTCACTGTCATCGTTGTTCACTGCTGCACTTTCTAGGCTACCTGGCCCAAGAGCTCCTGGGAAATTCTGCTTTTTAGTCAGAATGCTGGGATCACATAACCTGTACTGGCTTCCGGCTTTTACATGGAGCCAGGGAATCTGAACTTGGGTCTTCAGGCTTGAATAGCAAGCACTTTATCCACTGAGCCCAGTTCCTTTTACGCTTAGCAGTGTCTTCTCGACATGAGAAAAGCATTTCATACAGTGTTTTCTCCTGACAAATGGCACACAGGGTACAAACTGCAGCCCAGAGTCTACACTGAGAGGCTGCCTTGGAGCATGTGGTAAACTGGTGTAAATCAGAGTACAGCTCCTTTGACCTATGTGCTGGTAACAGAGCTGGACTTTCACCTCCCTGGAAGGATGGGCACTTGATAAGTAAACGAGAGCAGAGGAAAATAGTGGCAAAACCAGAGCAAAGTTCAACATGAGCCTTGGACACTGCTTCCAAAATCAGTGTTGTTTGCTGACATAGTGACTGTCATGTTCAGCCTCCCCACGTATTCTTCATTCTCCTTCTCTGATACTTTGGAATCAATGGACATATTATAAAAAAAAAATTCCATCTGTCTATTCCAGATTTCAGACAGGCATCTAGTAAGATTCTGTGACCTACATAGCCTCTCCCTCCTCAGATCTAAATATTTGCCGGAACAATACAGTGGCTGTAATATTCCCTTGCTGCCTGCCAGCCTTCCATTTGATTTGATTTGAGCTTTTTGCTCTCTGTTGCCTGAAGGGGTGGAGGAACCTGCCCCAGGGAGATGCAAAGTGCTCCTCTTTTGGCTTGTTGCAAGGACTGGCTGATGGCTTCTGCCCAAACCACTGCAGCAGCTGTACTCAAGTTTCCAGCAGGCTTTTACTGTCAATGAGCTTTTTTTCTTTTGTGCATATGCATGCCTGTGTGCATGCGTGGTGTATATGTGTATGTGCAGCTGCACATGCTCCATGCACAGAGGGCAGAGGAGAACATAACATTGGGTGTCCTTCTCTTATTGCTCATCCATGCATTTATTTCCTTGAGATGGGGTCTCTCCCTCAACCCAGGGCTGCTGCCTGTTGGCAAGCACCCTCCACCAACACTGAGGTTACAGCCATGCATGGCCATGCCTGTTTTCATGGGTTCTGAGGAGTCAAACTTGACAGTCTCTGGACTGAGATGTCCTCATGCTTAAGCAGCAAGCATGCTTATATTCTTAACCACCGAGCCATCTCCCAGCCCTTTCAATGAGCTTTTGTCTCTTGTTCCTTTTCTTTCTCTGTCCTTCCCTTCTATTTTTTATTTATTTTATTTTATTTATTATTATTATTTTGTTTTTGTGTTTTTGAGGTAGGGTCTCACTCTAGCCCAGGCTGACCTGGAATTTACTATGTAGTCTCAGGGTGGCCTCAAACTATTGGTGATCCTACCACCTCTGCCTCCGAAGTGCTGGGATTAAAGGTGTGCACCACTATACCATGCCATGATTTCTTTTCTTTTCTTTTTTGACAGAGTCTCACAATATAGGCCAGGATAATCCTCCTGCTTCACCCTCCTTAGTGTTAAGATTATAGGCATTACTACTATTCCTGGTTCTGTGAGGTTTCTTCATTTAGTGATAGAAATCATTCACAAACAAAGTCACAAGTCCCCATATTTCCCCATTGGCTTCTGTATCATCCACTTGCTACCTTGACCCCATTTCCTTTCATTAATTCTCACTATATTCTCCCCCCTCTTCCTGTTCCCAAGTCCTGGAGAATTTTAACCACCATCACAGGTGCCCTAGATGAAGTGTGGCCACAGGCTATGCACCTTCCAGTTCAACCCAGTTCACTGTCTGTCTTGCCTGAGTGAGATCTCTGGTTATCTGTCTACCTTTTCCTTCCATGTTTCAAAGGCTATTGGTGAATTCATTTTGGTGGACAAGAATGTGAAGATCAAGAAGAAAGGGAACATCTACAGCCTCAATGAAGGCTATGCCAAAGACTTTGACCCCGCAGTTGCTGAGTATGTGCAGAGGAAGAAGTTCCCACCAGTAAGTGAGTAGACAGGGGTGGGGCTGGCACGGTGTCCAGACATCAGGCCCTCAGTGCAGCTCTGGGTTAAAGGGATATGCCTTGGTAGGAAAAAAAAAAAAGGTATATTGGTATTGAGAAGCACTCTGGACCTCATTTGGGATAAGTTATGAGGAACTCTCTTGATCCATGATTTACCCTGGAAGCAAAAAGTAGAAGCTGCTAAGCCTGTGGTTAAGTTTTCTCACAGGTATTGGAGGTAGGGAGTCTTGCTCTGAGATGTCAAAATAGGAGTGTTATTTTAGTCTTACCATGCAGAAAAAGACAAGTCAAGATAATGCAGTCAACCAGATAAATGACTTCATGGCATTAAAACATTCCATGTCTAGAGTCCTGTTTCCTAGAAATGCAAAAATGTGGTTCACCCACCCCAGACATGTGGTGTCTGCTGTCTATCCAGGCTTGCATCTATGATAGCTCCCTGTCAGTTGTATCGAGACAGACAGTGTCCGACTTGGCATCTCAATAAAGAGGCTCCAAGTTAGTGAATGCAAAGGAAGAAAAGGCAGGCTGTTGTTGTTTTGTGCAGGCAGACCCAATTTTGTCATGGTTTTGCTGCTGTTCTCTGAAGTCCACATCTTAGCACAGCACTCAGGATCCTGAGAGCTGGCCCCAGACTTTCTGCCCTGCAACATTTCCTCCTTCTCATGTCTGCTCCCTGCTCAGAGGTGCTCAAGCAGGTCCCGTGTCCCCTCCCAATGTTGTTAAGTCCTTGCTTATGCTGACTCCTCTCCCAGAAAACAATAGACACTTCCATGCCTGCTGAACTCCTTAGCTTAGCCAAACCCTCGGCAAGACATGGTTTTTGTTTTTGTGATGGTTGCTCCAACCCCATAGCCACACTCATCACACCCTCTTTGCAGCTTCTGCCAGGAATTAACTTCTTGGGAGATGTTACCGAAGGCTGTGTGTCTCCATTGCTTCATTTCTTATTCTTGGGAGTAGAATTATCCTATTTCCTGGCATGGTACACTTTGTAAGGTGCTTGATAAATGACAATGGAATCCAATGAGCATCGGCAACACAAAGAGAATGCTTTAAATCCCTGCAGCCCTAATTATTGTTGTTCTTCCCTTTTTAGGACAACTCAGCTCCATATGGTGCCCGGTACGTGGGGTCCATGGTAGCTGATGTTCACCGCACTCTGGTGTATGGAGGGATCTTCTTATACCCTGCCAACAAGAAAAGCCCCAATGGAAAGGTATGTACATCCCCTGAAAGTGACCCAGGCAGTGGGTTTCATTTCCAGCCTGGAGGGTTTTGCTTCACTAGGAAGAAAGTTTCTACTGTTATTGGGTGCTCCAGGTGGTTGCTAAGAATGTTTGTGGCACATTCTCTGGACTCAAGGCAGTCAGGCAATGTCAACTAAAGGTAGAAATGTTCCCTTGAGAGCCCTTTCAATGCCACAGCAAAAAGAGGATTAATAGAGTTATGGTTAGGAGACTGAGTGTTTGGAGCTTCCAGGGCGTATGGGGTTTGCGTTGGCTCAGACAGTATGAGTTCCAGCCATGGAGTGAAATGAGATAGTCTGGTCTCATTACCAAGAGAGCAAATCAAGTACACATTTCAGGGTGAGGTCTGATCAAAAGGTGCAAAATATAGCTAACTAATGAACTCGACATTTGCTACTTGGAAAGCAGTGCTGTCTGGGGGCAGGAAAGGGTCTGTGGTGAAACCCAGAGCTTTCAGGCAATTTACCCACTCACTGCTAGTCCAGTGCTGGCCCTGTTCCCAGCAAGCTGTAGGGTGGGCTGTACTTCCATTTGCTGGTTAGGTGACACCCTTTCCTTCTGCACAGATGGCAGTGTCATTTCTTCCCAAATATGTATCCTTTTTCTCTCCTTTTCTATTCTATTCTCTTTTCTTTTCTGTTCTGTTCTCTTCTCTTTTCCCTTCCCTTCTCTTCTTTTCTTTTTTCTTCTTTCCTTTCCCTTCCATTCCTTTATCCTTCCTTTCTTCCCTTCCTCCCTCTCTCTTTTCTTCTTTTGTGTGGTGAGTGTATATGCATGCATGTTCACAGGTATGTGTGCCGAGTGTACATACAAATGGGTAAGTGTGCATGTGGAGGCCATAAGTTGATGTTGTATGTCTTATTTGTCAACCTCCACATTATTGTTTTAGGCAAAGTCTCTCACTGAACTTAGAGCTTATAGATTCAGCTAGACAAGTAGCCATGGATCCCCATCCTGCCTCCCCAGTGCGGGCATTACAGGTGTATGTCACCACACTGGACATTTTACATGGGCTCTGAGGATCTGAACTCAGATCCTCATGCTTACACAGTAAGCACTTTATCTACTGAGCTATTGCCCCTGCTCCTCCTTTTTTATGTGACAGAATAGGAGGAGCAATCCCCTTGAAATGTCAGAAACGGATGGATTTTGGATCCATTCAGTTCTGTGGAGTGTGTTCACTTCTGTTCACTGAAGGCAATCTTCTCCACTTCCAGCACCAGACTTACTATTACAATCCCAAAGTATAGGATTAGCCTGCTTTCCTGCACTTTTCCTCTAATGCTTCAAAAAATTGTTCTTTAATATAAATGTGGAAACGCTTCCTTCTTTTCCTTCTTCTTTAGTTTTTTTCAAGTCTGGCCCTGATCCCTAGATGGAAATAGAATCAGGAGACGCCAGCACAAGGCTGTCTGCTCTGTAGGCAGTCTGCATGAAAATGCACACAATGAAGAAGTTAATATTCAAAGTAAATGCCTACATGTATGACATAGGAAATCCCTAGCCTGGAGTGTTGGGAAGATTGCAAAAAGAATGCACAATATTACACTGTTCAGAGGAGCCGATCTGCTCACCAGATGTCTGCAGCCAGACACGACTGTGGGTTTTTAAAAATGCTTTTCCAATGGCAGCGCTCCATCCAAAACACATACAGAATCCCTCACTAAGACCACTTTCTGTGCTCTCAAGAAAGGGAACCACCTTACTGCCAAAATGTCATTCTGTCCCAAATCCAGGTGGTCTGCCCCACATTTGCATCAGGTAATCTGTGGCTGGCTCTGGCTTGATGAATGGTTGTATTCAAGCAAATGGCTAATCATTTTGTTTCAGATGGAAACTGGGGCAGGAGGGAACTTTGGGAACTCATAGGAGGAGAGTATCAGGTTATCTTGGAAACTCCAGCCAACTCTTCACTGTTTTGTAATAGAACAAGTCTCCTCTCTCTGTTAACACCTCTGGCACCCTGGTCTCTTGTTTTCCAGCTGAGGCTATTGTATGAATGTAATCCAATGGCCTACGTGATGGAGAAGGCAGGAGGACTGGCTACCACTGGGAAGGAAGCTATATTAGACATCGTTCCCACTGACATCCACCAGAGGGCACCAGTCATCATGGGGTCCCCTGATGATGTGAAGGAATTCATGGAGATCTATAAGAAGCACTCTGGCAAATGAAGAGCTGGCCTTGCCCTCGCCCCTGGTATTGTCTTTTATCTGGACTGCTGGTCTTGTGTGGCACCACCCCATTCTGACTGCAGTGTGCATTTCTAAACAGCAGACATAACGGTGTGCGTAGTTTCACAGTCCAGTGCTTTGGTAATGCCCAGGGCAGTCTAACCCACATGCTGTCTTGGTAATGCTGGTGAGCAAGAAATCTACTTTGAGTAGATGAAGGAGAAATAAACATATTTTTCCTTTTTTAAAAAAAAAACTTCATTGCTTTGTGCCACATAATAATAAGGAATACATACAGTATAAGACAACTCATTAATCTTCACAACAATTTTTACATTGAATATTGAGAATAATCTATTTTATCAGTGATGAATAGAGAGCTGAGAGTTAAAATCTGCCTATGGTCTCCAGGCAATGAGTAGCAGAGCTAGTGTAAGAGCCTAGGTGTCCTGGCCACTGAATTCTGAGTTAATACATCACCTCTCCTACATGTGATCCCATTCAGGTCCAGCTGTGCAGAGCCAACTAGAAGAAGAGTGTTTTTGGTTCTCTAGAAGTCAGGGCCTCTCTGTTAAAGGTGGTAGCATCTTAGCCTCTCTCACATGGCTGTCACCACCCGAGTCATGGATGAAAGTTTACATTACTACCACTGGTGATTTTTCTATAGAAGCACAGTCTTTTGAATAACAGAGCCTAATAGTTCCTAGGATCTAGTTCCCACAACGAAAAAGACTGACCCTAAGAACAAAAGTTAAGGAACTAGAATTTATGTACATGTCTCACCAAGCTCCATTTACAAATAGGCCATGCTTTAGATAACCTTGGTTAGTTCTGGGGTATGGCACCTAATGCGGGGCCAAGGAGACAGCTCAGTTGGGAAAGTGTTTGCCATGAAGCATGAGGAACTGAGTTTGATCCCAGAACTCATGTAAAAAAATATCTAGGTGTGGTGGTGGATACCTATAGTCCCAGCGCTGGGGAGGTAGAGACAGGTGGATCCCTGTGGCTCTCTCATCATCAAGTCTAGCCTAATTGATGGGTTTCAGGCCAATGACTCTGTCTGCAAAAAAGGTATACAGTGACACCTGAAGACTTCCTTTGGCCTCAACACACATGTAAACATAGGTGCATGCGTGTCCTTATACACATGCACCGCTCTGCATATGCACATTCACAGCCCCCGTGCCACCTATGTCCCTTCATGTGGAGAACAATCCTCACCCCAGCGCCATGATGAAGCAAGCAGAAGAGCACAGAGATCCCTGCCCCCTGCTTCTGACTGTGTGTTCTGCGTGGTGTCTTGATTGACAGGTGGTTTACCTGATGGAACATCGCCATTAAACCCTTATTTGTATTCCACTCTAGATTCTTCCACATCTTTCTCTGTGTTTGGCTCTGACTCCGAGAGACATGGTCCAAAGAAAAAAATAACAGTTACTTTCTCTAATGATTCTTAGAGTCTGAGTTGGCTTTTGACCTTGGAGTTTCTTAGATGGACAGGTGAAGGTGACAGTAATCACACCCACTGAAATGCACAAAGCCAAGCTCTACAATGTCCCACCTAAAGTGGGAGAGTTTTTTTTTTTTTTTTTTTTGGTGTTTAGAAGTAGCATCTCACTCTGGTCCAGGCTGACCTGGAATTAACTATGTAGTCTCAGGGTGGCCTCAAACTCTCAGCAATCCTCCTACCTCTGCCTCCCAAGTGCTGGGATTAAAGGCATGCACCACAGCCACCACACCCAGCTTTTTTTTTTTTTTTTTTAAGTCTTAGTCACACACTGTCCTCTGTACAAAGGAAAGCATGCGACTACGCACACACTAGGCTGCCAAATACTTTCTGCTGACTTCCCTAGAGTCAGCACTAGCGGGAAGTGTCCAGAAGCCCTATTCATCTCCTTTCCCATTGGGGTCCCAGTTTTGCTCTTAGAGATTTCATAGCAACCCTTCTCAGCTTCCAAGTTAAGATCCCACTTGGCCTTAGTCTGAAATCCTGTTTCTGAGAGCAAATCAGTGGAGGCCTTCTCCACCAGAGTGTACTTGCTACCTCGTGTCCTTAGACAAAAACTGTCAAAGGGTCCTTCCAGTGTAAAGAAGCCGTAAATGCCTCAGTGTTGCCACCACAGGTTACCTTTATTCTGTTGGGTATTTGGTGGAACACTCCCCACCAGGGCAGACGTAGAAGATTCTTTGACCACTATACCTTCCCAATGCCCTCAGAGTAGCTGTGATCTGGCCCCCAGTTTAGAATTGAGAATAATTTCAAGATTTCTGCAGACATGTCCACATCCAAGCCTCTGGGATATGTGAATGTGACCTTACTGGGAGAAAAGGTCTTGGCAGATATAACTGAGGATTTTGAGATGAGATGGTCCTCAAGTTCCTGCGTATAAATGCAACAAATATCCTTGTAAGAGGCCCCAGAGGAGCAGGCAATGCGAAGATGGAGGCAGAGAGTAATGTCACAAGTCATGGCAGCCGAGGGATGCTGCCAGAAGCTGGAAGAGGTTCCAAAGGATCCTTCCCAGAACCTCCACAGCGTTGTCCAGAAGGTTCACTGGCCTTGGTCCACTCCAATGCAGGCATCTTTCCCAAACTCCGTAAGGCCATCACGAGCTTTGTGCTCACTGCGGCTTTAGTGTTCCCGAAATACTGTGAGGGAGATGCCAACCTTTCTCCAGGCCATCCCATGGCTGCTCTGTAAATTTTGGCTCTGTTGTATATCCTGAAAGAACTTTGGCATTTGCTGAAAGGTCAGAAGTTGTAATTTCAGGCCATGCAGGTAACTTGAGCTTCTAACATTTAATGTAGCTGTGAAGAGACATGTCAGCAGGGCTAGATGGTAGTAAAAAGCAGACCCTCTTTGTGTCCCTTAATAGGGTAGTAGTTGATTGGTTATAAGTGACACTAGCCAATACTTCTGTCTCCTGAAAATCACTAGACTTCTCACTCTTGACATCATGGAGTGTTCAGCTGCCTGCACTGAAACATTGGCTGGTTGAGTTGTCAGTCTCAATACCAGCCTGTTGTGAACAGCTAAAAAACACAATAAAAAACTATCTGAATGGCCCAAAACAAATGAAAAGTAACTCTTGCTGAAATTGTTAGGTGAATGCCATTGTAAGCCTCAATGAGAAACAACTTCATACACTGTAGGAGGGCTATCTTAGGAAGAACAAAATAAAGTTAACTGGCATTCCATTACTAACCTTACAGTTCACTACATGCAATCAGAATAAACATAGGGATATTTACATAAAAATTTCTATTTTTTCACTATATCCAGTGAGGTTTGCAGAATATTCATGATTTTTGTATTATGTTCTACAGGAAAACCAACTTAAAAATGTAATGGGTTTATGCATTTTCTTACAACATGCAGATGTGAGTGACCATTTTTGGATCAAAATTTCATCATGTAGAAGTCTCTCTTGTCCTTTCCCACCTGCTTACCCTTTGGCAATCATGGAGTTGCTCTTGGCCACCCTGTTTTTGTCTTTTTGAAAATATTGTATTTTATAATCTTTCAAGGCTAACTTCTTTTACTCAGCAGAATGCCTCTGCAATTCATGTAACAAAAGCTTGTTACTTTTTCCTGCTGAATAATATTTCATTTCATAGCTCTACCAGGCAGTTTACCCATTCACAGTTGTGGCACATTTGGGTGTTTGCAGTTTCTAACAATTACATATGGCACTGATGTAAATCTTAAGGCATCGGTTTTTGTGTGAATGTACATTTGATTTCTGTAGGATAGATATGAGTGAGTACTGTTCTATACTATCACCTGGGAAACCTTCTTCCTCTAATGACAATGTCAGACTGAGGCTTCTGTCTCCATTTAGCCAATTGTTTATTGTCTCAGGATTCCAAAAGTGCAGCCGCTGCTCTTTCTAGAGTTATATCTAAGCCAACATTGCTGGTCTCCCCATATGAAAGGCAAAATTTAATTACTTGTTATTGGTGACATGACAGGTAATGGTCAAAGAAAGTTCCTTGGCATAGTCTTTCCAATTCCCAGAGCATCTCAGGAGACAAGTTTCTGGATTTCCTCTTAGTGATACTAGAATTACAATGTCTGACACTGACAGTCCTCCTTCGGGGCTGCACTTACTGAGAACATGTTCAAGCATATGAGAATCTGCTGTAGCACTGTCTGAAGAGCAAACCTCTCCCAAGTTGTTTGAGTGTCTCAACTCTGGAATTTAGTAAGTTGCTATTTACTGACTTGGATGCGTTCCCAGGCTGTTTTGCTGCAGCAGACATTCAGTGGCAGAACCGCTGCCAGCGCCCACTTCCCACAGCAAAGGATCAGCACATGACACAGTGCAGCCAGTTCGAGTAAGCCAACTTACTGAGGAGACAGGGTCCCAGGCAGTTTTCTTTCCCTAGACAACAGAACTGATGTGGACGAAGCTGTCCTTTCCTCTTTGGTTCTTCAAAGTGGGCTGGACATTCAGAGCTGGAGTGGCTACTTTGTGTGCCCCAGATGACAAGCATGGGGTGAGGGAAAAACCCAGTAGATCCAAGATGAAAGAGAAGGGACAGAGTAGGACATTTGAATATCTGAAAGAATGCCACAGCCACTGCCTAGGAAATTCATGGCACAAGAGAAAACTGAAAATAAATGCATGCACAAATTGTTCCAAGTTTTATATTACTTATAGCTAAACCCATTCTAATTGAAGTAGGTATCAAGAAGAAAAATATCAAATTGGGGCTGGAAAGATGGCTTAACAGTTAAGGCACTTGCCTGCAAAGCCAAAGGATCCCAGTTCAACTCTCTAGGCCCCACGTAAGCCAGATGCACAAGGGGGCACACACATATGGAGCTAATTTGCAGTGGCTGGAGGCCCTGGCGCACCTATTCTTTCTCTCCTTCTTCTTCTTTCTCTCAAATAAATAAATAAAATATATTAAAAAAATAAAATTAAAGGGCAATGTAAAAATTTGTGTTATTTATTTTATTTTATTTATTTGAGACAGGATCTTACTTTGTAGCCCAGGCTGGCCTTGAATTTGAGTTTCCCTGACTCAGCTTCCCCAGTTGCTCTGATTGTAGGCATATACCATTAGATTTCACATCATTTGTATGCATGCATATCAGTTATAGGGACACAGAAAAGCTGGACGAATATAAATATACAGATTTCTAAAATATTGAACAATTCCCTGGTACTAGGCCTGTATGATATTTAACCTTTGCACTCATTTTATAAAGAGCCTTTTTTATTGTTATGCACATTTATGAAGAGACTGAGGTTTCAATGGGTTTAATAACTTTCTCAAGTTGTCCAACTAGCAGATAAGTAGGCTGGGATTCTGAGACAGGTCTGTCAGCAACCAAGGAAAGTGACTGGACCAGCTCATGCAGACCACCACAGCTCTGGGGGCTGTTATTTCTAGGAAGGGGACTGGTGGTAAGAAGTCACTTTTTCTTCATATACTTTTTAGTGTTTCCTTTTTTAACAATCCAGTACTCTTTTTAAAAATCTTTTTATTTTACTTTATTTCATTTGTTTAGAGACAGAGAGACAGACACAGAGAGAATGGGCATGCCAGGGCCTTCAGTTGCTGCAAACAAACTCCAGACACATGTGCCACCTTGTGCATCTGGCTTATGTGGGTGCTAGGGAATCAAATCTGGGTCCTTTGGTTTCACAGGCAAGCATCTTAATCACTAAGTCATCTCTCCAGCCCTCAAATACTCTTTGTTAAATAAAAATGCAGATTCAGAGAGGCTCATAAAATAAGCCTGATGGTAGACACCATGCTAAGAATGCGATTTTTCCTTTCATATTTGGATATCTACTATGAATATCCATCCAGTCACCCATGCCTTTTGGAAACATCAGGCTACAGAGCTCCTGGGATTACCATGAATTTGTTATGTGACCTGTGCCCTAGATAAGGTATCTGCCAATCTGCCACCAGAGACTTACAACCACGGAGCCTTGAAGCTTCTGCAGCAGCTCTATATGAAGAATCCTTTCGAGACCCAAGGGGGGATTATGTGGGTCATGCTTATCAGCTGATTACTCATCTGTCACCTGTTACTGAACACTGGCTATTGGGAGAGGCTCAGGAAGAGAAATGGAGGGCTGTGCTCCTGGTAGCCTGTGCTATTTGCAGCTTGCAGGTGGCACTTGGCAGCTGCCAAGGTCAGCAAGACCAGAGAGATTTCCTTGAAGGCTCGCCCAGCTATTTCAGTCACGTGGGTCGGAACCCTTTCCCTTAAAGGTCCTGGCACCGCCAGCACAGGGTTGACATCAGCTTGCACACTGTGCAGCCACCTCTGCGAGACCAGCAAAGATTCCTGCAGGGTGACAGGAGGGGTTTGAACAGCCTTACGGGCCACAATGGGTGACAGAAGCCCCTTCGAAACGGACATGCTCACCCTCACCCGTTACGTCATGGAAAAAGGGCGACAGGCCAAGGGAACTGGGGAGCTCACCCAGTTGCTGAATTCCATGCTGACGGCCATCAAAGCCATCTCCTCGGCTGTGCGCAAGGCCGGCCTGGCCAACCTGTAAGTGCTGAAGCGCGTGTGCACATCTGCGCAGGCGCACCGAGCTGCAGGCCAAGGTGCGGGAGTGGTTGCTTGGGCTAGAGTCTGGGTCCAAAGTTTATTTGCCTTCAGTGTCCTGGAGGAAGTTGCATTTTCAGTTTCCTGACACATGTTTTAAGAAAGGAGCCTCTGATTATGTTAAATGAAAAGCATACTTTGAGACATGAGATGGAGAAAAATGAAACTTCTTCATTACCACTAAGCTGTGATGATAAGCACAATGCTTGTTGCATGAAAATATAGGCTGAAATTGCATGACTTGTATTTTCACAGACAGATTCTTTTAATTTTATTTATTTATTTATTTATTATTTATTTGAGAGAGATTAAGAGGGGGAGAGAGAGGAAAACACACACACACACACACACACACACACACACACACACACACACAGAGTGAGCATGGGTGCGCCAGGGCCTTCAGCCACTGCAAATGAACTCCAGACGCGTGCACCACCTTGTGTACCGGGCTTGCGTGGGTCCTGGAGAATCAAACCTGGCTTCGCAGGCAAGCGACTTATCCACTAAGATGTAACTCTAGCCCCATAGACAGATTCTTACTGGAATCTTGAAATGCCTTTTGATGTTCTTTGCCCAACTCTGCAAGTTTGTTAGGACTTTAGCCAGTAGGTCAGGGGCTAGAAATCATTTACAGGGTCCTGTTCTCACTTCTGAGAGATGGCTCAGTGGATAAAGTGCTTGCTATGAGAGCATGAGTACCAGAGTTTGTGTCTCCCAGTCCCCATGTAAGTGACATGTTAGCATGGTGGCCTAGTGGTGAGGAGATGGAGACAGAGGATTCCCTAGTGAAACCAGGACCAACCTCTGACCTCCATGCACATGTATCCACATACATGTGAACATTCAAACACACAAGACACAAACACAAAAGAACAGACATATAAAAGAGTCTTTGCATGCTATTTTCATTAACATTTCTTCATTGTAAACTTGTTGCTGAGGAACCTGGGACGTGCTGGGCTCTCACTTGCTTCTCATTTCCAAGTACAGAATGAGGCCAAGTTCATGTCACAGCTGACGATGGTCCTTGCCAGAAGTCCAGTTTAAATCCACTATGATAGGAGATCACCTTCCTTTGGGATTCCTCTTTCTTGATAGCAAACAAAGTCCTTTTATAAGTTTAAAGGATCCATATTTTTGGTCAGGGAACCCCAAAATGAAGACACAACAACTTTCAACAATTTAAAATATTTATTCTTAACTGTATGGTACTTTCAATAGAAAAAAATGATTATGGTTACAAATGCAATTGTTATGACATCCTTACAGTATTTATGTACATAAAGGTTTAAGATCCAGTAATAAGACCCAAATTAAAGATGCTTTGCTGTTTTTTTTTTGTAATTTTTTTATTAATTAGTTTTGTACTCAGTGAATGCAGTCAATTTGGTTCCATTATTAGGCTCATCCATGACCTACCCCCTCCCCTTGGCTCCTCCTTGTTGAGGTATATGGGTCATGCATTCTGGAGTTAGCCCACAGTTATGGGTAGGATAAATGTCTCTGCATATCATGACCCAACATGTGGCTCTGACAATCTTTCCGCCCCCTCTTCCGCAAAATTTCCCTGAGCCATGTTGGGTTCATTTTTGGTGTGCTTCAGTGATGAGGTGTTGGGGGCCTCTGGGTCTCTGATTTGGTAGGAGTTGATTTTTCTCTGTGTTGATCTCCTTCCCCCTTGTGCTGGTACCCGGTTCACCAAGAAAACAGCACTCTTGCTGGTTTCAATTATTCTTAGTTTCAACCAGGGCACTTTTGAGGTATGATGGGGTGGCTATCTCCTTAGGATCTACATCTATATGAAAAACAGAAGCAGATTCTCCAACGGAGAGTAAGTTAGCACCAGACAAATGAGATAACCCTTACTTTTTTTTTTATAGAGAATTTAACAGGTGTAGACCCTCTTGTAGCCCACGATTGGTGATAGCTTGATAATGGAGAGCAGGCTTATGTTTGGATATGGTTCTGACTTGTTTCCCAGCTCCAGCTATGAGTCCCATACTACTGAGGGGATCAGTTAGCTGAATCAAGAGTAGTTGGTTTCCCACCATGGCTGTGCACCACTATTGCACTTGTGTGAGCATCACAACAGGTTATTTGCTGCTAAGTAAGTTAAACCATGAGTTGCTTGGACAGATATTGGTCATTTTCCCCCAGTCGCCCATGTAGCACCTTCTGGCACTAGACTTGCTGTCTGGGGGCTGATTCTCTTCCAGCTTCCAGCCATGGCATTTCATTTTATGTGTCAACTGCATATGGTGTCTTCAGCAGTAGGGTCTTACCACTAACCTTTGGTGGGTCATCAAGTACTCGGACAGAAATCTGTCTTTTAGCAAACCTTGTAGGTCTCTCTGATCAAAAGCTCATTGTAGATGATAGCCACATGCTGGTACTGGGAGTTACAGGTTTTGTAGATTGCTGTAATTATTATTCCCTCATTGGCAAGCATGCCCTAACTGTGCCTGTAAGGGCCTTCCTGAATGTGAGATACAGGTATGTGTTCCTGTCCTGCTTCTGCTTGGTTATGGACACATACATTGGTTAGCACCTTTGTCTCTTCCTGTATTCCACCCCACTGTAATTGGGGTGGTTTACTCAGTAAGTAACATGTCAAGGTATCCACCAACCCCACAGTAAGGGCCTTGGTAGCGTTCTTGTTTATCTTCTGAAGAATCCTTTCTCTGTGGAAGCGGAGTGTCATGCTGAAGGCAGAAGTCTTAAGAACTGGATAATTAGGGCACTTTGCTTAACTTGGCTTTACCTGCTACACATGAGATCATGGGCAAGGATCTCATACTAATCACCCCTCTCCCGCAGGCTTGTTGTAAGTCTATGTGATGATGCTTCCCATAGTAGCAGTCCTAAAATAAGTACTCAGGAAGTACTCCATTATCAACTACCAGGGTTCCACGCCCGGACCTGCGGGGAAAATGAGCGGGCTGGCTTAACAGCAACTGACCACTAGGTGGCAGGAGCAGCCCTGGAAACAAGGTGCCAGAGGGCTCCTGGGTCCCTGGAACTGCTTCAGAGGAGTGAAAAGCTTATCCTCTTTTTGAGCAGCTATGCTTCTTCTGCCTGTGAGACAGGAGCTGTCATATCTTCCTGCCACTGTCCCACTCATGGAACCTCGAGTCCCTCATTCCTTTGCTTTTCTTTGGAAGGACGTTTCTGGGATAAATACAATTTAAAAGTTACTAGAGATACCCCTTCCCCTCCCCCCCCCCACCTCTCCTTACTGTGCAAATAAGAGAATGCTAAGCCTAGCAAGCTCAAAGCCCTGGGTTCGGTCCTCAGCACGGAAAAACATCACAAAAAGAGAATGCTAGAATAATGGCCTCTGGAAATCCCTTCATGCATATTCCACTCCATTGGGAACATTCATTTAGAAGTTATCATGGAGCTTGAATACTTGCTAAAAGGTGGGAAGATACTGCACCACGGGTGGGAAAGCACTGTAACAGGCATGCTTTAACTTGAAGCAGTTGTTGGGAACATTACTTCTCACTGTGGGTTTCCACCTTTTCTGGAAGGAGGGGAGTTGCCAGGCCATGAAGGGAGGGTATGGAGGTCAGGTGTAGGTGGCTGGAAGGTTCAGTGATGGTGTCAGTACGCTTACAGTACCCCAGATGGGGTCTCTTTCTCAGCTCCGTCCACACAGGCCGGGTGTTCCTTCCTCATGAGCAGCTGCCTCAATATTCCATATTACACTTGAGGCTTGTAGTTCCTTTAAAAGCTGATGCAAACTGACTTTTGTGGTTTCCATTGTTTGCTTGTATGCCTTAGTCTTGCAACAGGCTGTACAGTCTTTGAAGCCATCTTAACTGTGATGTTTCCCAAGGCAGCAGGCTCATTGCATTAGCCATCAAATGCTGGTTGGAGTTTGGCTGAGAGGGGAGGTTGTCAGTCTGGGAGGAGGGGATGTTGTTTGTCTACAGGTTAGAGTAGATCAACAATCCTGAACTCTGGCCAACAGCACAACCTGAAGTTTTTTTTTGTAAAACAAGTAAATGACACCAAAACAAAGAGCAGAAGGTAAATGACTCTTTTGCCATCCTTAATTTGAGACATAACAATCCGACATTGAACATGGACATACAGGCATTGTGAAAATTCAGACAGCAGGACATGGTTCTTGTCCTCAGCGGGCAGATAATGCCCAAGGAAGGCTTCTATGAATAGACTGTGAGCCACCACAGAAGGAATCACAGAGATGGGCCCAATAGGCAATAGGGACATGCTGGAGGAACAGGATTCTTCCTGGGTAGGTTAGGAGGGTCAGCAGCAGGCACTGTGTGGCAGGAATCCCAGGAGCAGAGGTGGGAAGAGTGTCTGCCCGGGGCTGGAGGTAACAGGACGTTTGTGGCTGGCAGGAGTCAAGTGGTCCAGACTGTGTATGTTCCTGATCCTTACCGCAAGGGTGGAAGGTAGAGTGACTGAGAGCCCAGCACCCATACAAGCAGAAAGATGTCCCTCCCAAAGAGATGCTACATAGTGGCCAGGAATCAAGAGAGATGTTGAGTACTGGGAATTGTTGTTTCAGAAAGGTGGCTCTAAGGCAGGCGTGGGGGCTCATACCTTTAATCCCAGCACTTGCGAGGCAGAGGTAGGAGAATCACTGTGAGTTCAAGGCCACCTTGAGACTACCTACGAGTCCAGGTCAGCCTGGGCTAGAGTGAGACCCTACCCTGAAAAACAAAACAAAACAAAACAGAAAGAAAGGTGGCTCTGTAAAGCCTCACTAAGAAATGTTGCTTGAGGGCTGGAGAGATGACTTATTGGTTAAGCGCTTGCCTATGAAGCCTAAGGACCCCAGTTCGAAGCTTGATTTCCCAGGACCCACGTTAGCCAGATGCACAAGGGGGCACACGCATCTGGAGTTTGCAGTGGCTGGAGGCCCTGGACCTCTCATTCTCTCTCTCTGCCTCTTTCTCTGTCCCTCTCAAGTAAATAAATAAGAATTAAAAAAAAAGACATGTTGTTTGAATCAAGGCTGGAGTGGGGTGACAGCCATGTTTCTTGGTGGGGTGGGGGGCATATCTCAGGTGGTGTCAGCAAGGCCAGTTGTCAGATGACCAGGGATCTGAAGCTGAAACTGGCTGAAGGGCATTGAGGGGGCAGGAGGAGGGACCTTCATGTTCTGAGGCCACTGTCACTGACAGACATGTGTGTGGTACTGTGACCTTGCCTCTGGGTGAGATGAGGACTATAGGAGTGTGTTGGGACATCCTGAAGGGTAGAAGTAAGAGCAGGAGATATTAAGGCTCTACACACAAGCCTCTATCGAGGTTTCTGAAGTTGAAGCTTAAAGTGCAGAGTCAGAAGGTTACAATCCTTTACTCTTCGGTGTGTTTACGGTGTAAAAGTAATAAAGGAAAGAATGACTGAAAGGCCAGGTCAGTAGAAAACCCTTAGGTGGTGGATTATTGGAGCCAGAGGGAGCTTCAGCTTCAAAAAATCAAAGGGAGCTTAAAAAAATTTTTTTTTAATAATTCTTCAGGGGGAAAGGACAATATCTATTTACTTCTTGACTCAGCCTATGTGCTAGGAGCCACTTGGTAAGACCAAGGTGACTTAGCATGTCTCTTTTTTTTTTTTTTTAAATTTATTTATTTATTTATTTGAGAGCGACAGACACAGAGAGAAAGACAGATAGAGGAAGAGAGAGAATGGGCATGCCAGGGCTTCCAGCCTCTGCAAACGAACTCCAGACACGTGCGCTCCCTTGTGCATCTGGCTAACGTGGGACCTGGGGAACCGAGCCTCGAACCGGGGTCCTTAGGCTTCACAGGCAAGCGCTTAACCACTAAGCCATCTCTCCAGCCCAGCATGTCTCTTATAACAGTGGCTGACTCTGCTGCAGCAGGGGTAAGGGTTGGGCTTAAAGAAGGAAGCATATAGCCATAAAAGTAAAGTTATAATTCAAGGTTGCCTCAGCTGGGACAGCAGGCAGCAGATGGCTCTTAAAGTGACCCCAAGTTTTCTAACAGTCACTGTGACATGTGCGGCTCTAGGTACTTTCCCTTCCTCTGTAACTTCCAGGATCAAGCATAGCTTTGTACTTCAGTGAGACTGAATTTGATTAATCTCTTTAGGAGACCAAGAACCTATGACAATGTCCCCAAGGTATAAAGGAAACTGTGGCATCGCCTCTTAATAGAGGCACAATTCATTCTACATGTGTTTATAATATGGAGATGGCAAAGACATGGGAGAGGATGTGGGCCCCACCCTGCTGGTGTTTGAGCTCTGGGCATCCTGCACTGGAGTTTAGGTGCTCTTGGAGACTTAATTCAACCTTTGTTTTCCTAGGTATGGAATTGCAGGAAGTGTGAATGTGACAGGAGATGAGGTGAAGAAACTGGATGTGTTGTCCAACTCCCTGGTGATCAACATGCTTCAGTCCTCTTACAGCACCTGTGTCCTGGTCTCCGAGGAGAACAAAGAGGCCATTATCACCGGCAAGGAGAAGCAGGTGTTGTCTCTGAGTGGGCTGAAGTGTCTTGCCAGTGGAAGGTGCTACTGGGCTGCAATATTTAGTTGTCGTACTTTTCCTTTTTCGGGAAATTTTCTTCTATTTCTTAACACCTGTTTTCTGGGAACTGTTTTTTTTTTTTTTTTGTTGTTGTTGTTGTTTGTTTAGTTATAAATCTTATGCTGTGTAGTGACTTGGTCAATGGGTGTTATCCAATATGTAAGAAAACGACCTGGGCATGTTTTCAGCCTGGATTTGTAGAGTCTAATTGAAAAAGGGGAATTTGCTATTGGAAAGTTTTCTTTGTGTGTGTGTGTGGTGGGGGGGCGGGGAGGAAGAACTATACAATAACTTCTTATTTCTTCCAATACTATTTCTTTCTCCCTCTAATACTATTTCTTGTCCTCAGGGTTATGCTTTGGGGAGGTTAGCGGATGGCTTGAGGGAAAAATATCCATGCCTGTCACTAGATCAATCTAGAAATGAATCCTGCAGTACAGGCCATGGAGAAGGCTTATACTTATTTCATTCACAGAGCTTATTAAAGAGAGAAGTTTGCTGCTGGCTAAAAAGTTTAAGCAATGCTCAGTTGTAGCACAGTAATCTAGAATAGATACAATTGGTTCTTGTTTTGTATGTGTTTGTTGGGGATGAGGAGCCATACCTTTCTGATTAGCTGGAAGAACAGAAAAGACAAAGTAAACCAGGTTCCTTGCAAGGCCCCTTACACTTGTCTCACATCACCTGAATCCCACCTATTATTTTCAACTTCTAATACCAGTGACTAGAACCCTTGTTTCTCTCTCCACTTTTATGTACCATTGTCTGCTAGTTCTGTAGTGTGTTCCCTGCCTGCTCACTATGCCAGGAGCATGTGATCAGTGTGCTTAAAATTCTACCTAGTTCTCTGTGTGCCTTTTTAAAAAAAATTAAAAAAATATTTTATTTATTTATGAGAGAGAGAGAGAGAGTGAGTGAGAGAGGGAGAGAATGGGTGCATCAGAGCCTCCAGCCACTGCAAATGAATTCCAGATGCATGCGCCCCCTTGTGCATCTGGCTTACGTGGATCCTTTAGAATCTAAAGGGGATCCTTTGGCTTTGCAGGCAAATGCCTTAACTGCTAAACCATCTCTCCAGCCCTATGTGTGCCTTTTAAATTCCAACCAAGTCTCTCATCAGATGTCACCTCCTCTCCACACTCTAGCCCCTCACCTGCTCAGGTTTGCTTCAGAGCACTTGCCACACTTCATTTTTGTGTGTTCTTGCCTGTGTAGTGTGTTCCACCACTCAGATATCAGTTCCACAAATTGAGTGTGTCGTGAATGATCCCTAGTGTATTGTGCAGCCTATGTTGGCTGCTCCGTGAAAACCTGTTGAGCCACACCCATAAGTAATGGCAATTTTGGCAAGGAAATGCCCATAGATCTAAATTTCTTGTGGCTGTAGAGTTGCCTGTTATAAACAGCTGTGACCTAGCACAATTGTGCTGATGGGACAATGCGCTGATTGTGTGGCTTTTTCTCTGTGATTTAGGGGAAATATGTGGTCTGCTTTGACCCTCTGGATGGGTCTTCCAATATTGACTGCCTGGCCTCCATTGGAACCATTTTTGCCATCTACAGAAAGGTGAGTTTATAGACCTGACATATCATCTCTCCTTCATGTGGAGGTTTCCAGAAGGTTCCTGAGCTGAGAACTGAGCCAGGAGTCTTACATTTTCCTCCACTTACCTACTGCAGACACACCAAAAACCCATGTCTCTGCCTCTGACTCTCCAATGGGAATTTTCCATCTGCCCTCTTCCCAGCATTCCTGGGAGGATGACATGAAAGGATTCCCGTGGGACCTTGTTTAGATTGGTTCGATGGAACAGATGTCAGATGTAGCACAGGTTCAAATGCTTGGGACCAGAGTGTTTCAGGATTTCAGATTTATATATTTTTAAATTTTAGGATATTTGCATGTGCATCATGAGTTATCGTGATGATAAGATTCAAATCTGAACACAAAGTTCACTTGTGACTCTTACAGCTTGAACATCCCTGCATGTAATTTTATACAGGTTTGGGTACACCTGTGTTCTGATTGTGACTCATCAGATGAGGTCACCTGTGGAATTTCCATTCATGGCCTCATGCTGGTACTTTAAAAGTTTCAGATTTTGAGGGATTATTTATTTATTTAAACAGGATTTCTCTTTCCAACTCATGCTGGCCTTAAGCTTGAAATTGTCCTGCCCCAGGCTTCTGAGTCTAAGTGTTTATACTAACCACCATGCCCAGTTAAAGAATTTAGATTTCAGATTATAGTCATTTCAACCTATATTAGGTTTTAGGCATATAGGTCCCATTGCTTCTGTGATAATACCTCCTGCTTAGAGGTTCACAATAACATGCATTAATTTAGTTTTATTTAGTAAACAGTTGATTTAATAAGTAGAGTGGAGCAAGCTTCTCTGAGTTATCTGCATAGGGTCTCATAAACTGGGTTGTTGGATCTCTTTCTTATCTAGAGACTGGGATGAGGAGTGAAAAGAATTTGCTTCCTGCCTTGCTTAAGTTGATGGTGGATGTCAGTTCCATTCTGCAGTAGGCTGGAGACCTTGCTCTTTTTGCTGAGGGTCCTTTTCAGCTCCTAGAAGCTGTTTGTATTCTTTTAAAAAATAATTTATTTATCCATTTGTAAGGAAAGAGAGAGAGAGAGAGAGGGAGAAATTGGGTATACCAGGTGTCTCTACTGGTTGCAAACAAACCCCAGATGCACGCACTCCTTTTGTGCATCTGGATTTATGTGGGTACTGGGAATCAAATTCGGGTTGTTAACTTTTTCAGGCAAGCACCTTAACCTCTGAATCATCTCTTTAGCCCTTCCTATATTCTTTGACTTGCAGCCTATTCATTTCCAAAGCTCACAAAGACCAGAGGTATTTTCCTTCTAAATCTCCTTCCTCCCTTTCCTTCCCTCCTGGTCTCTAGGCATACTGACTTGACTAAAGCTAATGTTTTCTCAAGCCAAGATCATCTTTATTTTAAACCCACAACCCTAATTACATCTGCAAAATCCTTTTTGCTCTGTAAAGCAAAAGATCCACAGATGGGACTAGCACAGCTGTGGGATCATTCTGCCTGTCCTTCCAGCCTACCAACGGGAGGGAATCATAGGAGTCGACCTATGACATCCAGCATGGCCAGGAACTTCATGTCACCCCTCAAAATCCAGACCAAACCCTAAGTCTGTCTTTCAGTTTAGAACCAATCATTGCAATGGGCAGGATGGGAAGGCCTCTATCCCTGGGTTTTCAGGCAGAAGGAGTCTACCAGTATTTGGGAATTTTGTGGATTATTCAGGTGGACAAACTTCCCCTGACAGAGTGCTCGGCTGGTCCTGGAGACTTACTTCTTGGAACATGCTTTCCACTAAATCGCTCATAATTTAACACATAAAGCAACACTTATTTATGTCACACTGCATTATTTTCACCCCTCCTGTGGTGCTGTGATAAAGGTGCAATGCCTAGGTTATGGAAAGAAGTCAGGTCCATGATGTAGAGTTTGTGGCATGTTAAGGCTACTGTTGACTTTCTGAGCTTCATTAGAAGGTGGATCAGCCACTTCAAGTTAACCTGGGTCATCAAGCATGGTGTTACCCAGGAAACAGCACATAAGGCAAGACTTCTGTAATGAACTTTAGAAAATAATATTTTAATATATTTATTTATTTGAGAGAGAGAGAAAGAGGCAGATACAGATAGATAGAGGGAAACTATTTTTATTTTTTTTTAGAGAAAGAGAGAGAGAATTAATAGGCCCACCAGAGCTACTAGCCAGTATAAACGAGCTCCAGATGCATATGCCACCTTGTGCATCTGGCTTACTTGGGTACTGGGTAATTGAATCTGGGTCCTTAGGCTTTGCAGGCAAGCACGTTAACTGCTAAGTCAACTCTCCAGCCCTGGTCTTTTCTGTTGTTGTTGTTGTTTTTGTTTTTGTTTCTTTGAGGTAGGGTCTCACTCTAGCCCAGGCTGACCTGGAATTCACTATGGAGTCTCAGGGTGGCCTCAAACTCTTGGTGATCCTCCTACCTCTGCCTCCCAAGGGCTGGGATTAAAGGTGTGCGCCACCACGCCCGGCCAGCCCTGAACTTTTAATTTTCATCTTCCTAGTGTTGTTTCCAGATTACAAACTCAAAGGGGAATTAGTTGTGGCTATGTGGTTTGCCCTAATGTGTATCTATAGATTCATATGTGTAGTCTGTTGGTTATTGTCAGAACAGGGAGAGGAACTAGAATTTCAATTTAGGGGTAACTACCAACAGCTTAGCAGAAGACACACTTTGATAAACTATGTAAAGGACCTAAAGTTTCCTCCTAGTAAGAAAGGCAAAGGAAACAGGAGGTTCTCATTTTACTCCTTTGTTGGAGAACAGAATGGAAACCAACCAGACTCAACTCAGCAGGAGAAACCCATAGGGAATTTTGACCACCTATTAATATTCTCTTTCTGTGTAAAGAGAGAAAAGGAGATGTGTGCTGAGGAAGCAGGAGAGAATGACAAAAACACTTTACTGCCCGAAAAAATTGAAAACAGATTTTGTTTCAAGGTCAAACACAAGATAAAGGAGTAAAGGAGCTATATTTCAAAAAGAAATAAATAGTGTAATATTTATGTGGTTCTGAAGAGAGACATCCAGTTGTATCTTTAGGTGGCTTTAAGTGAAAATTTTCTCATCTTGGCTTTTCTACTGTTCTCACCTCCCTGTATCCTGCTTCTGGGCTGGTCCTCTCCTCCACCCTGGATGGCAGGTATAGATGTCACTGGCACATTAAAAAAATTATTCATGAGGGGCACAGGGAAAGGGAGAGAGACAAAGAAAAAACATGCCTGGGCCTCTCTTGCCATTGCAAACAAATTCCAGATTCATGTACCATTTTGTGCATCTGGCTTTACATGGGTACTGGGGAATTGAACCTGGGGTGACAGGTTTTCCCAGCAAGCACCTTTATATGCTGAGCCAAATTTCCAGGCCCCACTGGTACTTTTTGAATGAAGAACAGCAGAAGCATAGAGAAGGGGAATAACTCCACCAAACTCATCTAGTCAGTAACAGCAAGGCAGAGAAACAGACGGCTCCTTTCACTGCACCATTGCAGCCTGAACATCTTAAGACCGACAGGCTTGAAGACAGAGGAATATTATTATTCACAACATAGGACCCCAGTACTTGAATTTAGATGAAATTGAACACAGAGATTTCTGCCTTCAATTTTAAGTACAGCACAGGCTTTGGAGGCCAGGCTAAATAACCATGTGCTCCTCCAGGTAACATTGCTAAAGAAGGGTCTATCACACAGATGAAAATGTACTGAGGCTTCAAAAAAGACCCTGGGAGAACATGTTATCCAGTACCTGGAACACCAGTTGTAAAGTCAAAATGTTGGAAATAGAATATTCCATAACATCTAAGTTTACAGCAACCAGAATGTTCTAGCTCCATGGGCTTCACAGTGTTGAATGAATTTTTTTAATACCCCAGGTCTAAATTCTTCCTGTGCTATCTACCTCAGAGGACTGGTGAACATGAGAAATGGGAGACTTCACAAAAGCAGAATTCAGAGAGCTTGGTTTCCATTATCATGACTTAGGAGCATGACTTGTGACAGTTTCAAAGGGAGTGGCTCAAGCATCTTCAAGCGTTCTTTTTGACAGCATGCAAGGGGCGAGTGCCCTTGGACAGACCCTAGACAGCCTTGGTAGTGACTTAACTAGAACTCAATTTGTGATCTCAGCAGCTCATTTCCTCTAGATCCATTTGCTATGGCTTGAAATGATATCCTGAGTCAAGTCTGTTTTGCCCACTGTGCAGTATGTCAACCACTGAAATGATGAATTTTACAACAGAGAGAATTTTTCCATGAGGTGGCTATGTTACTGTATTTTCATCATGGGGGCAAGTTTCCTGACAGGACACTTAAGAGGAAGGAGAACTTTATTTTTGCTCTAGGTCTCAGAGGGTTTAAGTCATGACTACTTGTCCATGAGCTTGGACAGACATCATGACATTCATCTCATTGAGGACAGGGAACACAGAGAGCATACAGAGAGGGAAAAGATACATCCTCCAAAGACATGTCCACTGTTAATTCATTCCTCCAGCTAAATCCCACCTCTTAAAGTTTCTAGAATGTTTTAAATTAGTGCCATCAGCTGGAGACCAGGCCTTGAGTGCATGAACCTTAAGGGAGGCACGTCATATCCACACTGTAACGGTAGCCAAGTATGTGGAGAAGGGAGAGCAAATTTCAAGTCAACCTCTTTAGGAATTGCATATGTCTATAGGCCAAAGAATGTGGAAAAGTGACTGGAGAGAGGTAAGAACAGGTGAAGTGTGAAAAGACTTGGGTTTGGAGGAATTGCTCCCTCTGAAAATGCCCTTCCTTCATTGGTTCCATGAGATCTAATGTGCAGACCTCTGGCAAAGTGCTCTTTCTAGCAACACTGGCCCACTATATGTTTTCTTATCTTTTTCACAGACCACGGAGAGTGAGCCTTCAGAAAAGGATGCCCTGCAGCCTGGCCGCAATATTGTGGCTGCAGGCTATGCACTCTATGGTAGTGCAACTCTGGTGGCTCTTTCCACAGGGCAAGGTGTGGATCTCTTCATGCTGGACCCGGTAGGTACCAAATTCGGGGGCATCTGCTTTTGGGGATTCCATTGGCTTGTGTTCTTCAATTCCTATCCCCTGGGACAACGTTCTGGTGATTTTGAATGCTTGCTTTTGGAATGAGATGGTCTAGTTTGGAAAGCCAACTTGATCATGAAAAGCAGCACAGACATAGATCCAACAAAGGGATCTGGGTGGTTTCTACAGTCATTTCCATCACCTTGTCCTGTTCTTACAGAATTTGTTTTCTTCCTATTAGCTAAATTGAGGTTTTATTAAATTAATTTATGTATTTATTTGAGAGAGTGAGAGAGAGAAAGAGAGAGAGAGAATGGGTGCTCCAGGGCCTCCAGCCACTGCAAACACACTCCAGATGAGCCACCTTGCATCTGGCTTAAATAGGTGGGTCCTGGGGAATAAAACCTGGGTCCTTTGTCTTTACAGGTAAGTGCCTTTAACCACAAAGCCATCTCTCTAGCCCTAAATTTAGTTTTAAAGGACATAAAATTTGTATTGGAGATGTAGCTAAGTTTGTAGAGTCCTTGCCAGCATGCACAAATCCTGTGTTCAATTCCCTACATCATATAAATTGGTTGCTGGTGGTACATGTGTATAATCCTAGCACTTGGAAGGTAAGACAGAAGGGTCAGAAGCGCTGGGCTTGGTGGTGCATGCCTTTAATCCCAGCACTTGGGAGGCAGAGGTAGGAGGATCACCATGAGTTCGAGGCCATCCTGAGACTACATAGTGAGTTCCAGGCCAGCCTGGGCGAGAGTGAGACCCTACTTTGAAAAACCAAAAAAGAAGTGTCAGAAGGTTAAGGTTCAAACAGCCTCAATCAAAACAAAACAAACCAACCATAAAATTATACATATCAAAAAGGTATACATGATTCTGGGTAATATTTAAAGCAGGTTAAACCCCATTTAAAAAGCTGGATATGACAACACACACTTGTAACCCCAATGCTGTTGGGGGCAGAGACAAGAGAATTGTTAGGGCTTGCTGGTTAGCCAATCTTACTGAAAAAAAAAAATCCAGCTCCAGGTTCAATGAGAAACTGTCTCAAGAAATGTGAAGAGTGACAGAGGAGGATACCCCAGTGCTGAAATTACAGTTGGCACCACCATGCCTGGTATTTTTATGTAGGTTCTAGGGATTGCAAGCATGTTATTGATAGTGCTATCTCCCCAGACTAGGCTAGTGATTATTATTTTTTGTGGAAATAAATGTTTCACATATTAACCCATTACTGTGTCAGTTGTTTGATGCCTCAGTTTTCCCTCATTTTCAAGAAAGTGAAACCCGAGAAAGTATGGCTCCCAAATATGAGTCTCAGCTTTCAAAAACAGCTGTAGGATAACTGCGAACAACTGGACAGTGTAGTTCAGAGGCTCTGAAGGCCATGGGTCACACTTTTGGCCTGGGATCCAACTCAAACACTCAGAGGCAGTCCTGTGCTCTGTCTGCAGTTATTGTAGGAGAGCCCAACTTGACAGAGATAAGCATGAGAGCTTGGCTACATGACTGAAAGAGAGATAAGTCTTTCCTGATTCTCATGGCTAGTGAAGAATATCCCTGTTTAGATGACTGGTGTCTGCTAAGCTCCTTGCTGATTAGAAAGAGAGAAGTGATCCTGTCTTAGTTAGACAAAAGGTATTTAAATAAAAGGTGCATTGATAAGAGCTGAGAATCCAGACCAGACATAGGAAGGTCAAGAGGAACAGGAAATGGTCTAGAGGGTCAGAAAGTGGGAAGCTCAGGAACAGATTTGTAGCTTGTCCAGCCAGGTCTTGATATCACCACTAGTTGTATGTCTCTTGCTTGGGTTTCAAGGGCAAGGTAGGAATATCCAATTTTCCAAGTATGTCACATACCTGACCTTTGGCTAAAGAGGCTTGGATTAGAGTTTTCCTTGACTGAAATCCAAAGAGAATTAAAAATAACAGGTGGCAGTGAATACCAAGGAGAACAAAGAGCCATCAATATGACAAGAAAAATTAGCTTGTTTCCTAGCACAAGATGAGCCATCTCTGTCATATGTCCCAGGGCTCAAGAGACATTACAGAGGAAGTGGAGATTTAAACTCAAGTTCTGTTCTCACTGATAGCCTGACAGCCTCTTTCTGGGAGATAGTGGTAAATACTTCAGAGACTCAGAATGCATTAAAGCATAAATTCAGAGGATGAAGAAAAGCCCAACACTAAAAGAGACTTATAACAAGCTATCAAGGCACAAGGAATATTGAAGAGGAGGCAGAAAGATTGTAAAAGCTACAGGGTGGGAAGGTGTATCCTGAGTCATTGTTCTCCCCCCCCCCCCCACTGAGACTGACTGGTGCATTTATGACCCCACAATGAATATGAACAACCCCACTCAGGAGGGTCTTCATTGGAATGAGGGTGGTAGAGAGGGGAAAACTCAATGGGAGTATGACCAATATGCAATATGTTTATATTGTAAAGTTCATCATAATAAAAATAACCATAAAATAAAAATATGTTTTATATATGTATATAGACAAATATGCATATATGTATACACACATATATACATATCTATATAGTTTATTTGTTTTTTTGAGACAATATCTCATTAGGTAGTCTAGATGCCTTCAGACTCACAATCCTCCTGTCTCAGCCTTTGAAGTGCTGTAACCACAGGCAAGCACCACCACACCTAGCCGAAAAGTCATTCTTTAAGGGAAGCTAGGATACTTTTAAGAAGTGGAGCTGCAATAGCTGCCCATAATGACTGAGTGAAGCTAGGAACTGAAGATTCTCAGGACCACACAGGGTAAAAATCAGGTGGGTTAAGGTGGGAAAGAACTTGGGTGGACTATGACAATCCTTAGGCCTTACTTGATGATTGCCAGGGAGTTTGAGAAGGAAAGGGTCGGTTGTGGATGGGATGTTGTCTAGAACTAGGTCCAACTCATGACTAGATATTTGCATCACTTTAATTTGGAAGGCAGGGAAGTTCAAATGCAAGTAGAGACTCACAGGAAAGGAAGCAGGCATCACGCATGTTAGGCAGGAGAGAGGAAAGGGTAGAGTAGATACCTGTGCAGTTACTGTCTTGTTTCAGACATGTCTGCATCCCTTATCTCTCTGTTTGGGGAGTGAAGATTGTGATCCTTGGGCAACTTCTGGTCTAGATGCCAGCTGGGAGCTATCATCTTAAGAGTTTTTCACATTCTCATCAAAACTATGGATTTTCTCCTGGTGACTTGGCCTGCAGTATTTGAGGTGATACCTGCACCAGGAAGCTTATCACTTTCTTAGGGAATTAGAATGAGACAGCAAGCTGTCTGAGGGATGTTCTGTAGATATCAGCAAGACTTTCCAGGAACTGGTGGGGTACTTGGTCAGAACTTTTATTAACATTTCTGAGGATTCTTTGAACATTTGTTACTTATTTCTTTATATAGAGTATGAAGTATCTAATAGAATGAATTTCTTCTTTTTCTCCAGGTAGATGTAGTTGGACTATCAGGAAGTTTTAATGGTCTCCAACATATTAAATTAGACAAAATAATTAAAGCACAAACTAATAGTAAGACCATACCTTCCCACCTATACTTGTGGTTTCTTTCTTTCATTGGTGATTGCCTAAATCTTCCTGACGATATTACATTGGGAATGAAAACATGGGGATAAGCACTCTTAGAGTCCTTAAAAATGACACTGGAAAATATAAAACCAAAGAAAGAAGACCATAGACTTCTTTCCTTTGAATTATTTTTAATCACTTATTCTGTTGATATTATGATGTGTTTTCTACCATTCATCCACTCATGAACACACCACAAGGCAAGCTCGGGGGCCACAACAAAGAACCCTTGGGTCCTTCCAGCAGGCCACTATCTTCTCACATCCTCTGATCATTAGGGGTGAGCTGCTGGCTTCTTTTCTCTGGTATTACTCTTCATCTTAAAGTGTCTTATCATCTCTCTAGGCTCTTGGAGAATTTGTGCTGGTAGAAAAAGATATCAAGATTAAGAAGAAAGGAAAGATTTATAGCCTCAATGAAGGCTATGCCAAGTATTTTGATGCTGCCACAACTGAGTATGTGCAGAAGAAGAAATTCCCTGAGGTGAGTGATGGGAGCTTAGAACAGTGGCCAAAAGGGCTGTCATGGTGGGGAGCTGTTTGGTGGCAGTTTAGTTAAAGAGGTAGACTCTACTGTTTGTCTCGGGTCTGGATGAGTCTGGTGGATACTGCAGTGCTTTATAAGCAATCAATTGCCTTTGTAGCCGAGATTTACCTAGGGGATACTACAATAAAGATTTTCCAGAAGAAATTATTTATGAAGAAAGCAGAGGCAACATTTTCAACATCTAGAAGTTTGGCCAGAACTTCTCTCAAGTCATTTATTTGCTAAGCTACAATCTACAGAGCTTTAAGATGGGAGAGTTACAGTTGAAAGTCAGTGTGCATGCTGTAATACCAGGAACTTGCATTTATCTCATGTTTCAGTAAGTTTATTCACTCCAATAGGACTACTGTGTTTTGGATATGAATGCAGCTCACAAGGCCCAGTAAGGAATTCTACTTTCCATCCATTGGCCAGAGCCGAAGAACATCCAGTGTGTGTGTGTGTATGTGTGTGTGTGGTGGAGGTGGAGGTAAGCTGAAGTTGAATGAAGCTTCTTTAGATGTTGAGTTCCTTATTTTCCAAATTTTGGGGACAAGGTCAGAGAAGGCCTTTTTCATTTGGTGAAAAAGTAGTGGTGTGGTATGTGTGCTGTTCCCGAAAGTCCTGATGACCTCCAAGGACAAAGAGGCCAGGGCTTCACAGGACCAGGTGGCACTTGGTCAAGAATTCTGGGACCTGAGCCAGTTGGAGGAGTTCATGGAGAGGTTGGGCCAAGAGGAGTTCTACAAGTTTGAGACCATTCTAGGTTACATTGGGAGTTCCAGGCAAGCTTGCACTATAGTAGTGTAAGAACTTTTCACTCACAAACAAACAAATGAACCAAAAAGAATTCTGGAACCTGTTTTTGCTGTTTCAAATAGAAGATTTATGAAATTGCATTATTTTTGTGGGGTTTTTCTTGTATTTTTTAAAACTAAATCCTTAGAAGAGCCAGTTCCTCCTCTTCTTTTTTGGAGGTGTTCAGATTATACAAATCTGTGAGCTGTCCTAATGCAGAAGAAACAAGATGTGACTTGTAAGGTTAAGAAATTCAAGGTCATTTAAAACTGCCTAGTCTTAGAGATGGTTTCACTGTGGTTCCAATACTAGATTATAAATATCTCTGCAGATTCATAAAGGAGCATAATTTTCTTATCCCTAAGAAATAAAATTCTCTGCAAAATAAAGATTTAGCAAGCAAGATAGATTGTAAACTAGGAAAAAAGTACCTATTACATATATGATTGATACCAGAGGCATAGCTCATGTATGCATGTGTTGTGCATGTATGTTCATATGTATGTGAGTACATGTGTGTGAGCAAATGTTGAGTGTCTTCGTCATTTGCCCTCTACTTATTTATTTATTTATTTATTTATTGCAAAAGGGTCTGTGTCACTGAACCTAGAGTACACTGATTCAGCTAGCCTAGCTAATTAGCTTGTCCTGGTAATTCCCTGCCTCCACCCCCTGAGCGCTGGCATTCAGGTGTGCACCTCCATGCCAGGCATTCATGTGGGCTTCAGGCTCTCATGCTTCTGCAACAAGCACTTTACCCACTGAGCCAACTTCCCACCTCGCAGGTGAATATTTTTTTTATATCAGGACCAGTTTACAACTCAGTAAGATAAAGATGAGCACCCAGATAGGAAGTTGGACAAGGGGATGATAACTGTAAATCATAGAGGGAACACGTACGTCTGATTAGCAATTGGGATGAGGGTCATAAGAAAGAAATACAAAGTGAAATGGTATCTCAGTAGCCTTACTACACATATGAGGTGGGCAGAGGTTTGAACGATGGACAGAGCTCAGTAGTGTTGAAAATAAGCCCTCTCACAAATGTTTAGAGAAAACAAATGTCCTTGCGCTTTTGGAGGGTGATGTGGTACTGTGATCACACACTTTAAAGATCCATGTCTTGACTCAGCAGTGTATCCTAACCCCTTTCTTAGTAGTGTATCCTAACTGCCCACTCCTTAGCAGTGTTTCCTACAGAGCTAATAGGTTCAAAAGAGACAGATAGGGCTGGAGAGATGGCTTAGCAGTTAAACGCCTGCCTGTGAAGCCAAAGGACCCCGGTTCGAGGCTCGGTTCCCCAGGTCCCACGTTAGCCAGATGCACAAGGGGGCGCACGCGTCTGGAGTTTGTTTGCAGAGGCTGGAAGCCCTGGCGCGCCCATTCTCTCTCTCTCCCTCTATCTGTCTTTCTCTCTGTGTCTGTCGCTCTCAAATAAATAAATTTAAAAAAAAATTAAAAAAAAAAGAGACAGATATGTGCTCAGGAGCATGTCATTGCAGCATTGTTCATTCAAATAGTAAAAGGAACAGCTGAACAGTATCTTCCAGGAGGGGCTATTTGATATGCTGTGGAATACTCACACAGTGGAACATTACACTACACATCTAATTATCCAAGAAAAGGAAGGCCCATCTCTACATACTGATAGTGAAATGCCTACAAAGCAGTAAGTGAAATAAATGGCTACAGAGCTTAATTACATTGAGTTTACAACCCATACATGTAGTTATGTGCACACAAACATATGTGTGTGTGTATAAAATGTCTTCCAAGAATGCGCAACCTTGATAATAGTGGCTCCTGTTTTATGTGAATATGTGTAGTGTGCAGTGATCATATGTTACTGTAACTAGATCAAAACATTTTGTAAAGGGAATCTTTCTTGATGTTGACTAGCAGGACTGATTTCCACGGGGCTGGGATTAAGGGTAGGCCCTCCTTAGATCTGTACTGTCAAGAGATTTTCTCCAGTTCTACACGATTCTATCATGCTGGCAGACAGAATCATGGGAGATTTAGGTTCTAGTCTTTTCCACAATCTAACTGTTAAACTCACTTAATTCCTCATAAAACTGGAGCCCTTAGAGGACATTTGAGATCATTTCCAGTTTTTAACCTTTATTTTCTCCCAAATGAAGTCTTCTACTCTTCCAGTAACTTTTATGTCCTTTCTCATAGTCTTGCTTAGATGTTTTTGACTAAGGCTGGCAGAAGGCCACTGAACTTCTACAATGAAGTTACTCTGTGATTTTCCAAAACAGAGGATGTGCCTTAAAGGGATCTATGGAAGTTGCCAAGAGAAGCCATAGGAGTAAAAAAGGTAGACTGGGACAGTTTTTTCCAAGCACATCTGTCTGTGAACACATGCACAAGTGTGAACACACAACTGAAACAAATACTAAACTAGCTATCCTTCCATGGCACTCATGCATTTTTTCTGTTCTACTTAATTCTGTTTTAGTTTATGTGCTCCATTCTGTCACATTTCATTTGAAAACAAGAGGCAAGCAAAGAGCAGTTGTGTGGGTTTTATGATCCACAATGCATTAATAACTATACTGTGAAAAGGTGCTATGTTAGAAAGATTATTAGATATTTCACCAGTTTTTAAAATTAATCCACAAATTCAGAATGGGGCCAGTGGAATAAATACGCTATGGGAAACATATGCCTTAGATAGAGAATAGGTTTGCTTTCCTCAAATAGTCCTATTATTAATCCAGGTGTGGTGGCACACGCCTTTAATCCCAGCACTCGGGAGGCAGAGGTAGGAGGGTTGCCGTGAGTTCGAGGCCACCCTGAGACTACATAGTGAATTCCAGATCAGCCTGGGCTTGTGTGAGACCCTACCTCAAAATACCAAAAAAATAAAAATAAAAAAATAATAATAATCGTCCTATTATTGCCGCCAGTATTCTGAGTGAGTGGGTCTTATCATTGCCAGTAGCAAGGCTGGGGAGCTCTCCAGACAGAGAGCAGATAGACACTTCTACACAGCTTGCCAGGGTCTTGTCATCATTAGTGAGGTAACTCAGAGATGAGATAAAGTAAGGTCTCAGGAAAGTGTTTTATTACAGAGAAAAAGTGAGTGTCTTCTTCTCAAGAGCGATGGCTTTATGCAACTTTCCTTTGATCTTTCTAAGTCTGATTTCAAGATCTGGCTCTTCTGTTATTGTAAAAAATCAGAATGTTTTCTAATTCTTTAACCTAAATGAAGGCTCTAAAATCTACTAGTTCTTACTTGGCATGAAATGGCAAGGTTGGTATAAATCTGTCTCTAGCCATTGTTTTGTTTGTAGGAGGATTTGGCTTTACTAGTTGACTTTTCCATAAAATATTTTAAAAGCTCTATACATTGAAAACTACATGTAACATCTCAGAAAAGAACAGGGGTAATGCTTGGTAATCTCTACAGGCAAAGCTTGAGGTCTGGGGAGTGATTTTTTTTTTTTTTTTAATCCATGCCTGTGAATTCTTGATTCATGGGATCCTGGAGGAGAGACCTGAAATAAAGACACAGGAGCCAGAGGTCTTATGCATCTGACACTTTATTGCAGAGAGCCTAGCATTTTTATATCCAAGGCAATTAGGGAACACATCTTGAAAAACAAAGTTGTTTTTACAGACTCAAGCTCCACGGAAACTAGTCATGATACTCAAGGACAAACACTAAACTGAGAACAAATGTTATCTTAGAGAAAATAAGAAATAGGGCAACACGAACACATGCACACCACGATTCAAGAGATTGACCGACATGTTCTGAACCCTTCCTTTCAGGAACATAACTGTCAAGGAGAGCCTTCCTCATCCTTACGGTCATTAACTCCTTTGGCCCTGTGCACGTGTTCTGACACATGCCAAGTGTTGGAAGTCTTGGGAGTGTTTGTTTTTGATTCTGAGCAGACCAAAAGTGTGACAAAAGCCCAGGGACACTTTCTTGGCCCTGAGAAGATCCATCTATGGATACAAGAAGAACATGAGGGCTGGGGATGAAGCTTGGTGGGAGAGCACTTGCTTAGCATGTGATCCCCCAAACTTCCCCAAAATGGCATTAGATAAGTAGGGATGCTGTTGATTGACAGGGATCGATGTCAGGTGTCTTTCTGAGCTGTTCTTCACATTTTTGGAGACAAAGTCTCTCACTGAACCCAGAGCTCACCCATTCAGCTGGACTACCTAGTGAGCAAGCCATAGATACCCTTCTGTTCCTATCTCCCCAGTGCTGGGATTACAGGCATGTGCCTCAGTGCCTGGCTTTTTCATGGTTCTTGATAACCAAACTTAGGTCATCATGCTTGTGAGAAGAGTACCTTACGAACTGAGCCATCTCCCCAGAACCCCTGTTCTTAGAAAGTACTGCCTGTGTCCAATATTCAGTGGAGCTCATGTTTAAGTTTTTAAAGTCCGTAAAATATCTTTTGATTGAGTACTTATTTTGAAATTCATGTTAGCTTGTCACCACTCATTATTTATGCTGCATTGGCTAATCCCAAGCGCTGTCGCAATGCAAAGTGCTTGAAGGACTCCCTGAAGAATTTACTGGCTCCCATTACATTGCTAGATAACTATTATTAGACTAAACAAAGAAATCACTGGTGAATCACTGAATAAAGAAAAATAGAAATACAGCTAGAAAAGGGATTAATTAGGAACTTGGAAGATGTCTCAGTGGTTAAAAGTGCTTGCTTGTAAAGCATGCCCCAGGGGTTTGATTCCACACATTTGCTTGTAGTAAATATTCAGTGGCAATAGATCCTGGCATGTATGCACACACACACACACACACACATACGTGTATGCTCACAAATAAATAAATAAAATTTTATTTTTAATATTTTAGAGAGAGAGGGAGGGAGAAAGCGAGAGAATATGGGTGCACCAGGGCCTCTAGGCACTGCAAACAAACTCCAGATGCATGCATCACTATGTGCATCTGGCTTTACTTGGGGAACCAAACCTGGGTCCTTAGGCATTGCAGGCAAGCACATTAATCACTGAGCCATCTTTCCAGACCCAAATAAAATTTTAAAAAGGAAGGAGTTAATTGTATGTTGTGATTTTCTTGAAACATTTCTGTTTGAGAAATATCATGAGTATTGAGTTATTTCTCTCAGAAGAAATATTCCTTTCATTATATATGGCTAATGAAATTGAGGTTTACAAATAAATTGTATTCCTTGAATTATTTCCAAAAGTGTTTAGAATTTTTCCAGTGGATAAAGACTGCTTGCAATAAGTATAAAAATTGGGCTGGAGAGATGGGTTAGCGGTTAAGCGCTTGCCTGTGAAGCCTAAGGACCCCAGTTCGAAGCTCGGTTCCCCAGGTCCCACATTAGCCAGATGCACAAGGGGGCGCACGCGTCTGGAGTTCGTTTGCAGTGGCTGGAAGCCCTGGCGCGCCCATTCTCTCTCTCTCCCTCTATCTGTCTTTCTCTCTGTGTCTGTCGCTCTCAAATAAATAAATAAAAATTAAAAAAAAATTGCCATGGTGATTACTCAAGGAGGTTTGGTTCCTAGAAAGATGAAGTACTGTGAACCACAATGAGCCAAGTTGAAGCTGCCAATCAAGTTTCATCTTTTAGGTTCCATGGTAGCTGTTGCAGTCCGGTTCGTGTTGTTAGTAGAAATCACCCAACCAAGAGCAGCTTGTGGGAAAAAGAGGTTTATTTTGGCTTATAGGCTCTAGGGGAAGCTCCACGATGGCAGGGGAAAATGATGGCATGAGCAGAGGGTGCACATCACCTCCTGGCCAACATAAGGTGGAAAACAGCAACAGGAGAGCGTGCCAAACACCAACAAGGGGAAATTGGCTATAATACCCATAAGCCCCCCCCCCCCCCAAATATACTCCCTTCAGGAGGCTTTAATTTCCAGTTGTCATCATCTGGGGAACCTAACATCCAGAACACCTAAGTTTGTGGAGGACACCTGAATCAAACCACCAATTAGTTCCAGCAGCCTCCTTGGTATGCCAGAATCTCTTGATGCTCAAGTCTCTTAAAACAAAGTAGTTATCTGGGGCTGGAGAAATGGTTTAATGGTTAAGATACTGGCCTGTGGAGCCTAAGGATCTAGGTTTGATTCCTCAGTAAGCATGTAAGCCAGACACACATGGCAATACATGCATCTGGAGTTTGTTTGCAGTGGCTAGAGACTCTGGCATTCTCTTACTCTCTCTCTGCCTTTATCTCTCAAGAAACCAAATAAATAAAAATAAAATATTTAAAATGAATATATATATAATATAATAAAATAAATAAAAATAATTAAATAAAAATAAAATATTTAAAATGTATATATATATATATATATATATATATATATATAGTATATAATCTATGCACACACTCCCATATACTTTGTCATTTTTGGATTACTTGTAATATCTGATACAACATAAATTACTACATATGTCATGCACATATATATGGAAAAAACTATATTTTCATTATTGTATATAGTGCTGGAGGACAAATTTATGGCTAGGCAAATCACTACATCATTGAGCTATCCAGCACTTATACTAAGCTACTTAGGGGATAATGATGAGAAAAAAATGTACATGTTCAATACAGATGCAATTTTTATTTTTTGAATCGTTTTGGTCCATAGTTGGTTTAATCTTCTGATGTGGAACCTTGTGTTTATGGAGTGTTGTCTCTCTCCTCTTCCATCTCCTCCCCTCTTTCTTCTCTCCCCTCTCCTCTCTTCCTTCCTTGCCTCCTTCTGGTCCCTAGGCCCATCCCTTCCCTCTTCTTCTCTCCTCACTCCCCTCTTTTGTGTTATCATAGCTGCAGGATAGTGTTTGCCTTTAAGTGGTCCTATATTTAATTAGTTCAATAGCAGGATGAGGTTTGAGGGACACTTAAGGAAGGAAAGGCTCAGTTATATAATGGTTTTAGTTCCTAAGCTAGTGGATGGAGGGTACAGCATCAGAATGCAGAGGCTGTACCCACAGGGCTTGTGACCTTGGGGCTGGTCCAAGTTAGCTGCTAAGCACCTAGGCCCTGTCTTTTCTTTCTGCCCTGCAGGATGGCAGTGCTCCCTATGGGGCCAGGTATGTGGGCTCCATGGTGGCTGATGTTCATCGCACCCTGGTCTATGGAGGAATCTTCATGTATCCAGCCAATCAGAAGAGTCCTAAGGGAAAGGTAACTTTCCTGTATCCACTGGCTGTTATTGGCTCAGTGATCCACTGGGGTTCTTTTCTCTTCAGGCCTGATGTGTGGCTATTGATCTCTTTTGGGGCATGTGTGTCAGTGGGAGGATGGAAAAATTGAAACAAGGTCTGATTTCCACTAATGAGTTATTTTGACTAATTAATTTTATTTTTTTAAATTTATTTGAGAGACAGAGAAAGGGAGAGAGAGAGAGAGAGAGAGAGAGAGAGAGAGAGAGAGAGAGAGAGAGAGAGAGAGAGAGAGAGAGAGAGAGAGAGAGAATGGGCATGCCAGGGCCTTCAGCCACTGCAAACAAACTTCAGACACATGTACCACCTTGTGTATTTGGCTTACATGGTTATTGTCGAATTGAACCTGGGTCCTTTAGCTTTGCAGGCAAGTGTGTTAATTGCTGAGCTATCTCTGCAGCCCTCCACTCATGAGTTTGTAGGCTGTGGCAGGTTTGGGGAAGGGAAGGCTGGCATGATGCATGGTGATGCCTGATGATGCTTTTCCTTCTCTGGTCTCATGTCGATCACTTTCCATGGACCGCGTGAGCTCATCTCCCACTAACTTTCATTGGAAGCACCTACTGATTTGGGATCATTGACCTTCTAGAGGATCTAATGAAAGCTATCAATTTTATTTTTAGAAAATTTATTAACATCCACTTTGCATTAATTTTTGGAGGATTCACATAGGCCCTTAGATACATTTAAAAATACCCTAGAGAATTCCCAAACACCAGAATGAAAACTTCCATTCAGAATTCCTTCAGTGTTTCTGGAAAGGTAGTTTCTAGAAACTCTAACTGCAACTTTATGACACAGTACCAAAAATACTCATTATCAAGTGGAAATCTTGTGATACAAAGTCATTTATCTTTATTAGCACCTCCCATAGAAATGTGTCTCAGAGGCTGGGGGTGCTGATGGAAAGAAAATTGCAACAGAGGATTGAGTGAGACAGTTAAAGATGGGAAAGTTCTGAATAGAACCATGCTTGCCACATACTTGGCACCAACAGGTATAACATAAAGACTAGTTATTACTAATTATGTAAATGTGAGTCTGAAAATATCCACATATGATTACACAAATGTGCCCTATAAACACATGCAGTTCATAAACAAATCTGTTGATGGCAATATGACCACTGACCATACCGAAGGTACCCTTGGTTCCTGAGCTCCATGTTTCATCTCTTGGTTTCTGTGTCATGTTTGTTTGTAGACACATGCATGAAATGTGCATGTGTGCACACACATACATACTTCTCTCCTGTGTGGACATGCCTCTGTTTGGCTGTGAGTAGATCATAGTTGTCAAAAAAGAGTAGATCACAGAGACATGGCCTACAGGCTAAAGTGCTTTTTTGCTGTGAAGACCAGTTGTCTACATGGGAGTATTCGAGGTCACAGAAAATGTGACTTGGCTCCAGAAAGTGCTTTTCAAAATAATGCTGAAGTTTAAAAAGCATCTGAACCAACTAATTGCTAATTGCTTACAGCCTGACTTCATTATCTAACATTCAAGTTAGCTTGGGCTACATAGCAAGACCCTATCTCAAAAGACAAAGCCAAGGGCTGGAGAGATGGCTTAGCGGTTAAGCGCTTGCCTGTGAAGCCTAAGGACCCCGGTTGGAGGCTCGGTTCCCCAGGTCCCACATTAGCCAGATGCACAAGGGGGCGAACGCGTCTGGAGTTCGTTTGCAGAGGCTGGAAGCCCTGGCGCGCCCATTCTCTCTCTCTCCCTCTATCTGTCTTTCTCTCTGTGTTTGTCACTCTCAAAAAAAAAAAATTAAAAAAAAAAAGACAAAGCCAAGTCAGGCACAGTGGTGCATGCCTTTAATTCCATTGCTTGAGAGGCAGAGGATCAATGTGAGTTCAAGACCAGGCTGGGGCTATAGAGTGGGTTCTAGGTTACTCTGGGCTATAGTGAGACTCTACCTTGAAAATAACCAAAAATTAAAAAAAATGAAACAACACAAAGCCAAAGGTAAACTGAAAAAGAGGCAGGTCTCGCCGGGTGTGGTGGTGCACGCCTTTAATCCCAGCACTCGGGAGGCAGAGGTAGCAGGATCACTGTGAGTTCGAGGCCACCTTGAGATAACATAGTAAATTCCAGGTCAGCCTGGGCTAGAGTGAGACCTTACCTCTAAACACCAAAAGAAAAAAAAAAAAAAGAAGCAGGTCTCGTAGGCACAGAGGTCATGTGATAGGCAGGTAGGGGTCTCAGCTACACCTGGCCAGGCCAGAGGTTTCTCTCAAGGTCACATGATGAGTCCCAGCACCTGCACCAGTCTATTGTGGGTCGGAAAGCCCAGGCATCACTCACATTTACCACACAAGCCCATGCTCACTGAGCACGCTCACCGTGTACACTCAGGATGCAGCTCAGAATTTATTGTCCTCCTCTAGTTTGGTGGAACATAACAGTTACGTTGTCATCTTGGGGGAGAAATACCTGACTAGAAGCAGCTTATGGAAGAAAAGGGTTTATTCTGCTTCAGTTTGGAGAGGCAGTTTCATTATGGTAGGGAAAGTGTGGCGGGAGCAGATAGCTGGGCGTCCCATCTTCAACACCAGTACGGAGACAGTAGAGGGGGTGAGCTGAGTGCTGCGCAGGACACATTTCCTCCAGCAAGGGTCCACCTCCAAAGGACCTCCAACCTCACCAAACAGCACCAACAAGTGGGGATTAATTGTTCAAACACATGAGTATACAGGAGACATTTTACATTCAAACTATCACACAGTTTGTATGTTGGCCTTTTGCACAACTTACATCTACCTCTCTCTGTCTCTCCCCAGCTCCGGCTCCTGTATGAATGCAATCCTGTGGCCTACATCATTGAGCAGGCAGGAGGCATGGCAACCACAGGCAGCCAGCCTGTGTTAGATGTGAAACCAGAGAATATTCACCAGCGAGTCCCTCTCATTCTGGGCTCCCCAGATGATGTTCAGGAATATCTTGCCTGTGTGCAGAGGAACCAGGCAGGCAGGTAGTGGGTGTGGCCTGCGAGTCTTCTTCTTGTTGTCTTGCACTCTGTGCTAAGGACTGATGGTGATTGGTAAATGGAGGTGTCATGGATGAGGAAAAAGTGCCAACCCTCCAGATCACACTCGAAAAAGCAGCAGCCAACCGTCACAGGGTTAAGAGCAAGAAGCAATGCTATGGTCAAAGGGCTACAAATAAAACTTCACATGTGAAAAGAATACTTCTGTGTGTCACCTGTCACAATCAGTAGCAAATAGTCAAGAAGGAGCTATAATTCTATGTCTACCAACTCATCTTGTCACCAGCTGTCCACTTGGGGGTAAGAAGCTCATAGATCCGTTATGAATTGTCATGAAATTTCAATTTAGCTTTGTGTGTGTGTGTTCATGTGTGTGAGCAGATGTGTGGAGGCCAGAGGTTGACATTAGTTGTTTTCCTCACTCACTTACATCTTAATTTTGAGACAAGATCGTCCACTGAACCCAGAACTCATCAATCTGTCTAGCTAGACAGCAAGCCCTGGGGATCCTCCTCTCCTCAGCCTCCCCAGCACTGGGCTTACAGGCACACACCACCATGCCTGGCTCTTACAAGGGAGCTGGAGATCTGAACTCATGCCCTCAAGCCTGCACAGCAAACACTTTTCCCATTGAGCTGTTTCCCCAGCCTTCAATTTAGTTTCTTGTTGACTAGTTTCCTTCTCCATATATAAAATGTATTATGTACAAAAACGTATGCTGATTAAAATTTAGTAGAAGTTGGCTAAGTTTTGAGTTATAAATCTCATGGCTATTAAATGATCAAGTTTCTGACTGAGACTTCTTAGGTGGATGGCTAAAAACTGTTTGAATGGAACAATGGTAGCTTATTGACAAAGCCCATATCATATAGTTAATATTTAAAAATGAATGACTCTTTTTTTCAACTTTTGCATGTTGTTTTTTGGGAAATGCAACCCTAGAGTCTAACCAGGTTAAATGACTCTATTCTTGCCCACACTGCTAAGGGCTTCAGAGGTCTAACACATACCACTGAGAGCTCAGCTTGTTTGAACAATAATTGTTATGTGTACACATGAACCTGGAAGTCCAAAGTAGTGGCATAACACTGAAAAATCAAAACTAGAGGTGCTTAAACTGAAGATGCATCAAGACAAAATTAGATAATTCATAAAATAGGAATGACCTAGCATTAGACATTCTGTGACAATAATTCACTGGATTGAGCAGAAGAAGGAAGCACATCTCTCCTTTTCCTTGTCAGTTTGGGGCAGAGGTTTTACCCAATGTAAAGGCACATTTCACCTTGGCCATAATTCTGCATTCAGCATTGTTCCTCAGTCCATGCTGGCTCGGCAGATGCAGTGGAAGCAACAGAATATTAATATGTGATCAGAACTCTTTCAACCTCTTGACAAGGAGCACAAGAGCTTTGTTTTTCTGGGTGCTAAGAGAGAGGGGATGGGAACAATCTTTGAGGAGGGTAATTTGGCAATTCTAATAACATTGGCAAGTTTATATGTGTAGGGCCTCTGAGCTGGCAGGCCCATAGCCTAGCATCTACAAAGAAGCCCACACTGGCCTTACCATTAGTTGCTGAGGTTCACCCTCAGCGGGGCTATAGAACTTGAAGGGGTTTTGAGGAGTTGGCCTTGTGAGGAAATGATGTGGACCAGTAGTTCAGGTTAAGCATACTGGATGCAGAGCAAAGCTTTGCTTCTTTATTTATATTTTTACAATGCATTATATTTTTTGCAAGTAAGACATAGCAACTTATTCATGTAGCTTCTATTCTCTAAGAAATCTTGCATGATATTTCTCTTTTCCCTTGGTTTCCCCTGCTTCTGTTTAACTCACAAACCTCTTGCCCCCTAGGAATTCTGGTAACACTTAAACAAGAAAGTCAAAGATTATAAGCTGGTTAATATCTTACCCAGGCTCATGGCAACTAGCCAAAAGCCCTGCAGGCAGCTCTTGTGGCTACAAGGTGATAGACATTTTTTTTTTTTTTTTTACCTCAGAAAGGGCAGTGTTAGCCACTCTCTACATAATATTATCTTGTACATTTCTCTATTTCTAATCCAGTACTGGTTTAATTGTCTCTCTATGACCTTTCTTTGTTGCTCCATTTTACAGTTTGGTCCTGACTTTGCAAGTCTGTCCATAAAAGGAAGATTTTGGTATTTAACTCCTTTCCCTGACTATTCTTACTCCATTAATGTATGCCCCTGTATATAGTAAAGGTTGATTTATCCAACCAGTGTTTTGCATTGATGTCTTTCCTTTAGGAGCCCACCAAACTCTGTTGTTGATTCTGAAAGTTACATATTCTGTTTTACTTCCTTGTGTGGGCCCAGCCCGATTATTTGAAAGATGTTTTTTTGCTCCCTAGTGTTTCAGGCTCCTTTTCTAGTGAGTCATCTGTAGGTTCAGGAAACATGCCCATTAATTCCTGTAATCATCTTGACAACAAGAATTTTCTTGTTTGTATCTTGGGAACAATTGGTAAGGCAGGTACCATAGCATTGAGAGGAACGGTCTCATTAGGTGAAATACACATCTGTGGTGTTAAGAAACTTCGTTCATTGAAACTACTGATAGTTTCAGGATCCATAGTCGGTTTAAACATTACAGCCTTTTCTGCAGAAACGTTCTTTTCCTGTTTAATCATTGGTGACTGTATAAACACATCTGAATTGGAGTACCCTATTACTACTGAGAAGGGGACAATGAAAGCAAAAATAAGCAACAGTACACTTATTATAATTCTAAAAATTTCCAAGAAAGAGATAGCAGTAGCACAGGCTGTTGGGAAGCAGGCATTCTAGGAGGTCGCTGTAGGGCCTCCTGGCTTTGCCGAGGGAAGTCTCGGATTCCACAGCTTTGCAAGATGGAGTCCCATCAGCATCACACTCCAGAGCTGACTGCTGCTGATGCATGGCCACTGCCAATTAGTCAGCTTTCTATCACCATAATGCAATACCTTAGATAACTAACTCATAGAAGGAAAAGGTTGGCTCTGTCTCACAGTACTAGAACCTATGATCTGGTAGCCCTTTGGTTTTGGCCTTCTGATGTGGGTTCCAGATAGCAAGCACTAGCAGGGCATATGTGACAGAGCAAACTGCTCACCTCATGGCCAGGAAATAAAAGTGAGAAGAAGGGGTTCAGATCCCACAGTTGCTTTTGGGCTGACACCCCCAATTACTTAAGGACCTCCCATTACTGACCCCTCCTCCTGAAGGTCAATACCACCTCACAATAGCCCCAATCTAATGACTAAGCCTTAAATATAGGGGCCTTTGCGGATAATTCAATACCTAAACTATAGCAGCCTTTAAAAAACTTATGTACTTTTGTAATAGAAAAAGGATGAGAATAGTAGAAATACCATCAATGAGGAGAATTTATATTTGGAAAATTATGTAGCAGTTTGAAAATGCTTGGGACTTACAAACCAAACCCATTCATTTTTTATGTATGGTGGAAATAAATTTGTTCTGGGGTGGTGTGTGTGTGTGTGTATGTGTGCATAGTATGTGGTATGTGTGTGGGGGCAGATGTGTGCTCCTCATGTGCACACATACAGAGAGCAGAAGAGGGTCTTGGGGATCCTCTTCCCTTGCTCTCCCTCCCAGTTTCCTTGTGAAAAGGCTCTCACTGAAACCTGGAGCTCACTGGTTTTCTGCCAGGCTGACTGAACGGTGAGCTCCAGTAATCCTCTTGCTTTTGTCCACCACCCCTCTTGCTCCTGGAGATGGAGTTATAGGTAGGTGTGGCCATGCTGTACTTCTCTCCCACAAAAATTGCATCTTTATGTGGGTTTTGGGCCTTGAACTCAGGTCCTCACACTGTTCAGCAAGCACTCTTACCCACTGAGGCATCTCCCTAGCTGCTTTTTGTATTTTTAAAATTTTTATTTATGAGAGAGAGAGAGAGAGAGAGAGAGAGAGAGAGAGAGAGAGAGAGAGGCAGCATGAGCACACCAGGACCTCCAGCTACTGAAAACAAAGTACAGATGCATGTGCCATTTTGTGTATCTGGCTTGTGTGGGTATTGCAGAATTTAACCTGGGTCCTTAGACTTCACAGGCAAGTGCCTTGACTGCTAAGCCATCTATCCAGCCTCACTTTTTGCATTTTTTAAAAATTTATTTATTTGTTTATTTGAGAGCGACAGACATAGAAAGAAAGACAGATAGAGGAAGAGAGAGAGAATGGGAGCGCCAGGGCTTCCAGCCTCTGCAAACGAACTCCAGACGCGTGCGCCCCCTTGTGCATCTGGCTAACGTGGGACCTGGGGAACCGAGCCTCGAACTGGGGTCCTTAGGCTTCACAGGCAAGCGCATAACCACTAAGCCATCTCTCCAGCCCCACTTTTTGCATTTTTTATTAAAGGCATTCTTAACATCAAAATAGATAAAGGAAGGCTGGAGATGGTTTAGTTGTTAAGACACTTGCCTGCAAAGCCAAAGGACCCAGTTTGATTCCCTAGGAGCCATGGAAGCCAGACACACTAGGTGGCACATGCATCTGGAGTTCATTTGCAGTGGCTGAAGGACCTGGTGGGCCCATTCTTTCTCTCTCTCAAAATAAAAAGATTTAAAAGAATATATAAAAGTAGTGGACTGGGAAGCTTGTTCAGTGGTTAAAGGTGCTTGCTTGCAAAACATGTCAGTCTGAGAAAAGCCAGCTGGCCTGGGTTCAATTTCCAAGCCACGCACATAAATTGGATGCAAAAAGTGGTGCAAGCATCTGGTCTTTGTTTGCAGCAACATACACACATGCATGCACAAACATGTGCAAATACATAAACAAAATGTAGAAAAGCCAAGAAGGAAGGGGCTGGAGAAATGGCTCAGTAGTTACAAAGCATTTGCTTACAAAGCCTGCCTGTCTGTCCAGGTTCAATTTCCAAAGCCACTTACATGCATTTGCAGTGGCAAGAGGCTCTGACATGCCCATAAACACCCCTGTGCAAATAAATAAATTTCAAAAACAAAGGTGGGCTAGAGAGATGGCTCTTCCATTAAGGTGCTTGCCTGCAAAGCCTTAGGACCTAGGTTCATTTTCCCAGTAACCATGTAAAGCCAGATACACAAGGTATGTCTGGAGTTCCTTTGCAGTGGCTAGAGGCCCTGGTGTGCCCATCCTCTCTCTCCCTCTCCCTATGCCTCTTTCTGTCTTTCTCTCAAATAAATAAATAAAATATTTAAAGAAGAAAAAAGGTAGAAATTAATAAAAATATTAGTGATCACCCTAAATGTTTTTCACTTCATTTCTCCTGAAGAAAACCAACATGTTCTTTATACTTTCATCTAATGACAATTGATCACCTTTGTTTGGGCAAGAAGCAGAATGAAAAAGCTTCAAAAGAAAAGAGAAATATGGTGGGTGGATCTATAATGTGTGGCAGTCAGTATTGTCCTGATAAATAGAGCCACGGACCAGTAGGGCACCACACACACAAGTGTGTGGGCTAGCAGGTCTGGAACTCATAGGGCAGGTGGCAGATGGGTGGGCTGGAAACTTGGGTAGGACTTCAATGTTATATTCTTTTCCACTTTTTATTAGTTGGTATACAAAGATTTAGGTATCATATATTCTGGCATTTTCAAAAGCAATTTGTCTTAGTTGGTCCTTGTCCTCAACTTACTCCAATTCCCTCCTGCCCCAGGATTCTTTCTTTTCTGAAAAACCCCAGTTTTATTTTCAAGGTCTTTATCTGATGGGATGAGACTTATTCACATGACCCAAAGTCGTCTCCCTTCAAGTCCCTTGATTGTAAATGCTAAACACATCTACAGAGTAAATTCATGGTAGTAGCTTCTGGGCTAGAATTTCACCAAAAAATGGCTTCCATTGCCTGACCAAGGAATATCATTGTAGTTTGTAAATACAGGCATGGAAAGGTAATCAGCCTCTTGTGACAGGTGAAAAGGCATTTTGCAAATGGGCTTGACATGATGTCATGTTGTACAATAAAAACTACACATACACACACACACACACACACACACACACACACACCACTGGACCTGAGAAACACGATAGAAAGGGGCCTCTAAGAGTTGCCAACCTGAACTGTACTCATTTGAATCTTGGGTTCCAGCTGGTCCTGGAAGCATACAGATGTTTTAGGTGAGGCTTTGAGAAGCAATGCCTGTCAGTAGAACTTGGATGTTCAGGTCCTAAGTGCTTGGCACAGGTTGTTGATATCTGCTTCTTTGCTGATGAGATGCTCACAGTCTGTCTGCTCATGAGAAATCAGAGGCCATGACAGGGAAACAAACATTTCAAGATTTATGAGAAAAATTGAAAACTGAAACATACAGATACAGTATGCACCAAGTATGGAGGTGTGTGCCTGGGGAAGGAGAAGCAGAGGCAGACTCTCTGGGGCCCACTCACTGCCTGGCTAGACTAAACTGAAACAGTGAACTCTCAGTTCAGCTAGAGACCCTGTCTCAAAGAATAAGATGAAGTGTGACTGAGGAATACCCTGACATCAACCTCTGGCCTCTGAATGCATGTGTACACACATACATGTACCCACACACATATTGACACACATACACACTCAAACAATGATCTTATAAAACAAAATAGAACAGTTTAGATCTTTTCAGATTCAAATAAATATGATGGTTTGAAATTTTGCAAAATGTACCATAAGACCTTGGCACCTAACTCAGGATGGCCTGAAAAAAAGGATCCTCCCATCTCCTATCTTTCAAGTGCTGAGACAACAGTGTGTACTACCATTCTTGGCTCATGTCTGCTTTTTTTAAAAATGTTATATTTTTATTCATTTGACAGAGAAAGCGGGGAGAAAGAATGGGTGCTCCAGGGCCTCCAGCCACTGCAAACAAACTCCAAACACATATGCTACCTTGTACATGTGGCTAATGTGGGTCCTGGAGAATCGAACCTGGCTCCTTTGGCTTTGCAGGCAAATTCCTGAACTGCTAAGCCATCCCTCCAGCCCTCATGCCTGTTATTTTATTTTAGTTTTTTGGTTTTTCAAGGTAGGGCCTCACTTTAGCTCGGGCTGACCTGGAATTCACTATGTAGTCTCAGGGTGGCCTTGAACTCATGGTGATCCTCTTACCTCTGCTTCCTGAGTGATGTCTGTTATATTTTTAAAGAGCTGTTATTCCCTTTATTAAAACTCTTATCACATATACATATCACTAAACACATACACCAAAGAGAAGTCACTGCTGGCCTGGGGAGATGGCTTGGTGGGTAAAGTACTTGCCACATAAGAGTGAGGACTTGGGCTGGAGAGATGGCTTAGCAGTTAAGCGCTTGCCTGTGAAGCCTAAGGACCCCGGTTCGAGGCTCGATTCCCCAGGACCCACGTTAGCCAGATGCACAAGGGGGCGCACGCGTCTGGAATTCGTCTGCAGTGGTTGGAAGCCCTGGCGCGCCCATTCTCTCTCTCTCTGCCTCTTTCTCTCTCTCTGTGTGTTGCTCTCAAAAAAAAAAAAAATGAGTGAGGACTTGTATTCAGATCCCTAGAAACTACATAAAATGTCAGGTGGTGTCATGATGCATGCTTGTAATCCCAGTTCTGGGATGAAGACACTGAATCTGTGGGACTTGCTGGCTAGCCTGTGTAGTCAAACCAGTGACCTCTATGTCCACTGAGAGACCATGTTTCAAAAAAAATAAAGTGATTGAGGAAGACACCCCCAAGTCAACTCCTGGCCTCTTCACACATGTACACATATGTGCATCTACACATAAAATGTGCAAATACATGCGTCCCACATATACCATGCCACGCACACATACACATGCCAAAGTATTAATTGCTGCAATAAAATCAGAAAGAAGTCAACACACTACATTTGAAATAGTTTTATTTAACCAGACATAATTTGAGACATTGTTTTAAAAAAATGAAAGTTCATACTCATCATAGGTGGCATTAATAGAAAGGGTTTATTCCATAAGTAAAGTAGTGGTCTTGTTTCACTAGAGTAAACATGTCTCAAAAATCACATCACAATATGGATGTTCAATCACTCAGCATGGGCTGGTCCCTGAGAAGTCCCTTCTCTGAACTTGCTGTGCCCAGCCAAGTCCTTCCTTGTCATGGTCCTACAGCTCACACAACGAGGTAGCTGGCATCTGTGCCAGTAGCACAGTGCTTGTTCCTGTCTTTGGCTAACTTCATGTAGCCATCCATATCCCACAATTCACCCCAGCTTAAAGAAGTTTTCTGTTTAAAAGAAAGAATATAGCATCGTGGCATTATTACCATACATGTCAACTTAACTCTGGCATAGGCCACACTTAACAGAAAAGATCAGAGAAGGTAGATGTTCAGCCACCTGTTACACCTAAATGCAAACAATAACCTTACACAGGATAGCATAAACCAGAGACAGAGAAAGGACGAATGTCTTTCCACCCATGTCTAGTACAGAATTAAAAATTCTGTTAGAATTGAGATATGCGATGGTACAAGTGCTATATTAATTCCCCAGGAAGCCTGTGACAGAATCTCAAATGTTATAAATCACACAGTCATATTTATTTGTTCAACCTAAGTGGGATAAGCTTTCTGGGACCTGTATTCAAGTATTGACTGCAGGAATTGCTTTTGGAATGTCAAACACAAACACTAGGCAATTTATACCTGTTCTTGATGAGCCAGTATTGCTTGTCATCTTCAAAGCCATAGCCAAGTGCCAGAACAGCGTGGTCCAGGTAAGTGCTACTACACTTTGGGTCACAATAGATGCCTGGAAAATAAAATCAAAGTTGGGGTGAGACTCTCGGGACCTGACAGTGACATGCTGTCACCAACAAGGGAAGCATTTATAGGTTCACTGAAATGACATAAACTCTATATCAGATTTAATAATAGCATCAGTTGCTATCAAGAATAGTGATACACATTCTTAAAAAAATAAAGCTGTAGAAATGCAAATCAGTATCTTTCTTTTCTTGTAAAACAATTGCCCAGATGCATGTAGGGCCACTCTTTAAAATCTTACATTGCTACATAAAAAACATCAGTCAAAGGAAAAATCACAGAGCATGAAATGACTTATAGTCAGGAGCTCCTTTAAGATTTAATATAGAAACACAATCTTGAGTAAAGATCTTGGAAAAAAGTTACATAAAGGCATATAATAAATAATGAAGCTATTTAAATATATGAAGTATTCATATCCATAGGGCTGTGCTCAAAGGATGTCAAATGAAAACAATACACACAACCACTGCACATACAGAAAAACAGACCCATGGGTCCAAATATTTTTACATGAAATTTTATATACCAAAGCAATTAGATCATTACATTGACATGCCATTGCTGGTATCACCGTTTTTTTTATGACTTTATGAGGGAAATATGCTTACCATTCTTTTTTCAAAAAATTATTTATTTATTTATTTATTTGAGAGCGACAGACACAGAGAGAAAGACAGATAGAGGGAGAGAGAGAAAATGGGCGTGACAGGGCTTCCAGCCTCTGCAAACGAACTCCAGACGCTTGCGCCCCCTTGTGCATCTGACTAACATGGGACCTGGGGGACTGAGCCTCGAACTGGGTTCCTTAGGCTTCACAGACAAGCGCTTAACCGCTAAGCCATCTCTCCAGCCCATGCTTACCATTCTTATAGAGCTGAAAAGAATGTTGGCTAGCATCAATGGCTACAGAGATGAGCCACACAGTTGCCACAGCATTCACATAAGGGCATCTTCATTAGATGGGACTCTCTCAAAGTCTGTGACATTAGTACTGGAATACTCAGGCTTGTACCTGCAGGGTCCATCCTTGTAAAGGCAAAAAGAGAAGAGAGTTGGCTACCTCCATCCACCTCCTGGGAACATGAGTTTCAACCACAGCATTCAGCACTGTGCAGCTGAGGATTCCAGTCTGTGTTATGACAAGTCATCCTAGGCAGGAAATGCTGCAGCAGATTTGAAAATGAGAATTATCTCACATATCCTTGTGAGACTCCATAGATTTTCCAATGCATGAGAAATGTTCCCAGAGGAGAACTCTGTATTGTATATGGAATGGTTTCCACATTCTCCATGTTCCATAAGAACAGCTCCATGGAGTCCCTGACCTCAGAGAACTGAGCAAAGGCGGATAATGTAACGACAGCCCTGATACCTCTAAATGTGAATCTGGCAGTTGGCAAACCAGCTCTTCATTTGCTCCCCTTACCTAAAGCTGGAATATCTATATCACAGGAGTGCCATTTACCTGTTCCATCATATGGATAGGATTCATCTGTGTCCAGACCTCCGTTGTCCATCGCATTAAGGATCAGGCCACCACTGCAGCCCAAATTGCCTTGAGGTTGAGAATAGTCTACTATGTTCTGTGCACTTAGTGAGACCAGTTTACCAGTTTTCTGGAACGTTTGTCCTTCTAAGGCACCATGTGCACTAAAAGCCCAACAAGAGCCACGGTTGTCCTAACCAGAGAGAAAAGGCTGTCATCCACAAAACCAAAAGCCCGAGTTGATAATTACCAAGATGAATAGTCTATAAAATTACAAACTGCATATCGCTGCACAGTAGACCAAGGCAATTCCTTCCTGGCTCTCTCTTTTGGGCGGGGGAGGGTGTGGTCCTGACACTGCCGCACCTCATCCTTCCCATGAGTCACATAGCCTTTCTGTCTCCAATCCACTGATTTAGGGACATTTTCTAGCTGAGGTTGTTGAAATACTTCCCTCTTCTCATGCTTCCAATATTGAAGGCCATTCATCATGTTCCTGAATTCCGTACTGGTCTTTAAGGAAAAGCAAATAAAACATTGTACAAGAAGAGCTTACCTGTAAAGAACTAAAGTGAAGAAACACGGACTCAGGCAATCTGAGTCACACTCACCACGTCACCATAGGCGTTCATTTCCACGGTGCAGCTGTGCTTCCCCTTGCTGTGTTCCATGTTGTGCAGCTCAATCGTTTGCATGTTCTTCTCCCACACTGCTCTTTGGTGTCCTTCATTCTAGAAATAAACATAACTGGGCTGGAGGGAGTGGTTAAGGCATTTGCCTGCAAAGCCAAAGGACCCAGGTTTAGTTCCCCAGGACCTATGTAAGCCAGATGCACAAGGTGGTGGCACATGCAACTAGAGTTCATTTTGCAGCAGCTAGAGGCCCTGGTGTACCCATATACTTACTCTCTCTCTCTCTCTCTCTCTCTCTCTCTCTCTCTCTCTCTGCCTCTCAAATAAATAAATAAAAATAAAATATTTTAAAGGAGAAATAAACATAGCTTTTGGACTATTTTTCTACTTCAACAACACAAGCTGACCAAGTGGGCCTACTGCCATAGGTGGAGACAAATTGTGTCCACGAATTTCTGTACATTTCAGAAAGCCATTCCCCAAGGCCACCAGTGGCAGAGAGATTCCCTGCAGTATGCTCACAAAGGTTACTGCCTTTAGGACCTATGCTATGGTCATGAGCTCCCCACAGCAAGAGTCATGCTGTCTGCCATCCTTCCAGATAGTTTCCACATTACCAACCAATCTGTATGCTTTTCCATGTTTTGCCTTCCACTTGAGCCACTGAGAATCAAAACTGGGATCAAGGGTTGGAGCTTCTGAGGCTGTTCCCAAGCAGAGAAGTGACAGGAGAATAGGAGAAAATTTTCAAAACCCTGGAATGGGAAAAAATACACAGTTTGACTATACCAATGCTTCTGAAATGACTTCTTAATTCCTCCTAAGTTATAAAGGTTACTGTGGCAAAATAAAATTAAATATTCTTTAAAGTTAAAAGAAAAGACTGGAGAAATAGTTAAGGAAGTGGTTGGATTAAAGCAGTCATGTGGAGAACTTTGCCTAAGACACCAAACACAAGAATAACTGCCTTGGGTTCCAAGAAATAGAACACTGTGACAACTGACAATTAGGTTATGAGAAAGACCAGATGCTCTCTTGTGGCTTGAGACTTAAAGCAACAGCTAGGAACTTAGGATACAGTTGGCTGAAGTTTTGTATAAATGGTACTGAGGTACCCGTGGAAAGAAAACTCAGTAGCAGAGGGCAGTAAGCTAGAAAGGAGATATAAAGCTAATAGAAAGGTAGGGAGGGGGACTTAATAGTATGGTATTGTATATAAGTAAGTAGAAGAACAGATTAATGGGGGTGAAAAAGCCTAAGTGAGGTCAGGGGAAGAGATTGAGTAAAGGAAAGGTGGAGGGAGGGCTAATCAAAATCTAAGAGGAAATAAATAAGTCATATGGAATCCTACTTTTTGGACAATGGACCACTCAGGAGCCATAGATTGTTACTAGAAAATTTTCAGTGCCAGGGATGGAATACCTTCCAGTGAGTTGTTGGCCAGGGAGGTCCCTGGTGCCCCCAAAACATTACAGGCCATTGCCAAGGCACTTGGTTTCCCACCAGGGATAGATGGTAAGACCCTATTGCTGAAGACTCCACATACTTGGGCTGCAAGGCCACTGAGAAATCCTGCTGGAGCTGAGTGGAAAACCTCCTCCATGTAGACCAGCTGGCGGAAATCTCGTGTCTGTGGAAAACTTCATGCTGATCTTAGTTATGACCCTGACCATTCCACATGTCCACTGTAATGCACTGGACTGGGTCGAACTTGAGTTGACTTGTGAACTCAAGTAAACGGTAGTCTAAAACATTAACCATGAACTGTGAGAGCTGGCTCTCTCCTGAGGCAGGCAAGCATAGTGAATGGTAGAGCAGCCCAGGATGCTCCTTTGCTTGGGCACTAAACACACGCTTCTCCTTCTCCTACACATTGCACTAGCTATCTGTTAGAAACCTGGAACCCCTGTCTATACAAGCTTCATGTACATCCCACTTCACACAATGAGCTAGTTCTCTCTTTCCCTCGGTGATCATGATTTGTGGTCAGTACCAATTCAAGTATGCTCTTAGGTAAATTGGGATTGCAACAGCAGGGAGTCATCCAGCCTGGACTGGTTTTGAGTGCACGCATAGTAACCTTGTGTCTTCTAAGCGAGCTTTGAGGGATACTCCTGTACTCGCCATCTTATTTTTATGCATAACTGGGCACACATATGATTAAAATAAAATTCATCAAGGGAAGTAATATGTGCTAGTAGAGAAAAGGTAATAAAGCCCAGATCGGTCAATCAAATGAGAGCAACATCCAAGCTACACTCCTAGCAACCAGCCTAACCTCCCCTAAAAATCCTATATAAAAGAAGCCCAAACCACTTCTTGGTTCCCTTCAGGGAGCTGTCTCCTAGACAGTTCGTTTTAACCTTTACTTTTATTTTACTCTTAATGAATTGTCTTGCTGCATAGCTACCAGTCCTGAGCCTCTCTTAAATTGTTTGAGTAAGATGCCTGGAAACCTAGAGTGGGGGGAGGGGGAAGAGGGAGAGGGAAAGACAGAGAAAAGCCAGTGGCAACATCAGGAAGGGTCTTTGCAAGCTTTCTTCCATTTTTGTTTTTATAGAAAAACGTGTTTATTTTTTATTTTTATTTATTCATTATTTATTAGTTTTAAAAATTAACAACTTCCATAATTGTAAACAATATCCCATGGTAATCCCCTCCCTCCCCTCACTGTCCCCTTTGAAGCCCCACTTTCCATCATACCCTCTCCCCTTCTCAATCAGTCTCTCTTTTATTTTGATGTCATCATCTTTTCCTGCTATTATGAATTTTATTGGGGCTGGAGAGATGGCTTAGCAGTTAAGGCATTTGTCTGCAAAGCCAAAAGACCCAGGCTTGATTGTCAGGACCTATGTAAGCCAGATGCACAAGTTGGCACATGTGTCTGGAGTTTGTTTACAGTGGCTGAAGGCCCTGGTGTGCCCATTCTCTCTTCTCTCTCTCAAATAAAGCATTATTTATAATTTTCCAGAAGAGAGAAAGAGAGACAGAGACAGAGAGGAAGAGAGCTCACAATCCAGGGCCTCTTGCTCTTTGAAACAAATTCCAGATGCATGCATTACCTTGTGCATCTGGCTTTACGTAGATTTTGAGGAATTGAACCCAGGCTGTCAGGCTTTGCAAGCAAGTGCTTTTAACTACTCAGCTGAGCCATCTCTCTAACCCTCTCTTTCATTTTTATCCTTGTCATAAGAAGCTCTTTAATTTTTAAATTTAATTTATTAAAAGTTAATTTCATAAGATATCCTCCAGAAATAGGCATTTTTAAATTCTGGGTTCTTTTAGTTGCAAATTTTAATTTCATCTAATTTTCAATTCAATCTAATTTTCTTATGTAGATGGACATATAAATTATTTTGTCTTGACATATATCCAAAATTACAATATTTTTGCACATGTATATTTATGGAACCGTACAAATACTTTTGCAAAATTAATTACTGGAAAAGGAATTTCCTGGTGAAAAAGGTATTCCCCCATGTACATACTACCTGCAGTGAATGAAAATGTCCATTTCCTTATAATTTATAAATTAACTCATTTTAGAAACAAAATATGATGTAATTTGTGGCTTTACTTTCAAAATCTTCGTGAAATAATAATTTCAAAACAGTTTTCATTAAAAATTTAAGGTATCGGGCTGGGGAGATGGCTCAGCAGTTAAGCGCTTGCCTGTGAAGCCTAAGGACCCTGGTTCGAGGCTCAATTCCCCAGGACCCATGTTAGTCAGATGCACAAGGGGGTGCTGGCATCTGGAGTTTGTTTGCAGTGGCTTCCCTGATGTGCCCATTGTCTCTCTTTCTCTCTGCCTCTTTCTCTCTTTGTCACTCTCAAATAAATATATAAAAATAAACTAAAATAAAAATTTTAAAAAGTCAAGGTATCCTTACTTTTGTGTCATGTTTATCATTATCATCAACAGTGTATGTAAACAATGGCTACCTTCTTTCGAGAACCTATGTACCAGGCTCTTTCTATTCATCCTATAGTTACTCCTAGAGTTAGCCACATGTAATGAATACATTTTGTAATTTAAATATTTTTATTTATTTATTTATTTGACAGAGAAAGATGGGGAGACACAGAGAAAGAATGAGCATACCAGGGCCTCTAGCCTCTGCAAACGAACTCCAGACGCATGTGCCCCCTTGTGCATCTGGCTAACAGGGGTCCTGGGGAATTGAGCATAGGCGCTTTGGCTTTGCAGGCAAACGCCTTAACCACTAAGCCATCCCTCCAGCCCACATTCTGTAATTTAAAAACAAGCCAGATGTGGTGGCACACACCTTTAATCACAGCACTCAGGAGGCCAAGGTAGGAGGATGAACTGAGTTTCAGGCCAGCCTGAGACAACATAGTAAATTCCAGGTCAGTCTGGTTTAGAGTGAGACCCTACCTAAAAAAAACCAAACCAAACCAACCAAACAAACAAACAAAAAAACCAATACAGGTTATTTTTCATGCCTTTAAGCAAGATCTAATCTTTCAGCAGTAAAGTGTAAATATCTCTTATCTCTGACATGGGGTGTGTCAAAAGCCAGAAGTGTTTTATAGCAGTCAGGTGTTTGCTGGCACCTGTAGATTGTTCTTGTACAGTTGAAATGCTCTGGGGAGGAGGGAAATGAGAGAGAGAATTCTTAAGAGGAGCAAGGCTTGGGGCTTAGGGGAAAAACACACTCTGTTTCCAAACTAACAGAGGATGTAGTAAATGCTTATAGAAGGGAGATGTTGTTTAAGTCACATAAGATGCTGTGCCTGCTCCTCAGGCAGGTGTCTGCCCTTCAAAAGCCAGATGGCCCTGTTTATTTTTTCTTTCTATTCTGCTGCCATACAAAACAAAAACAAAAACAAGTAAAGGCCACAGTGGGCCAATTCCTTCTAACTCGCTACCCTATAAGAGGCTACTGCAAAAGGGACATTTAGTTCTCAGAGGTCAGAAAAGCCTTCATTTCTTCTTTTTTTTTTTTGCTCTCAAATGCTGGTGTCTGACATGTGCCCTCTTGGATCTACTGATAATTTAGCTTCTGACCTGAGTGTGGGAGTGTTCCTCTTGTCGGGCTGTGTAAGCTTGGTCTTGTAGCAGTAACTTATATACGCTTTTAAATGGCATGTTGATAAAAAAAGATGCTAGAAAAGAGTGTATTGCTTTGTATTAATGTACCTTGTTAGTTTCTTTTTATTAAAAAATGCTTTTTATTTGCACATGTGGGTATGTGTGGGGGAGTGCACTTATCACAGTCCATGTGTGGAAGTCAGAGGACAGCTTAAGGTGTAGGCCCTATTTGTCCATCCCATTTGAGACAGGATTTCTCTTGCTTTTGCCACTGGGAGTGTCAGAAGAGCTGGCCTGTGAGTTTTGGGTTTCTCCTGGCTCTGCCTCCTGCTGCAGTGTGGGTGCACTATCGCAGCCTTCACTTGCAGGCTCAATCCTGGCTTGGCTTCCACTCAGCAAGGAGCACACAAAGTGCTGCATCAGTCCATCACGGTCGTAGAGATGTACTCAAAACCATCAACAGCCTACAGATGTATCAACAGACCATGCGTCTGAAACTGGCAAAATCATAGAATGTGCTATGAAGTTGGTAATTATTTAGCATAGGCATGGAAAGAGTAAATTATTATTATTATTACATTACATATTATTAATTAATTAATATATTATAGTATTATAGTATTATTATATTATTAATTAATTAATATATTATATTATTATAGTATTATAGTAAATTATTATATATTATTATTAGCATAGGTGTGGAAGGAGTAAATGACAGGAATGAAGGAAAGAGACAGGGAAAGGGGACTGGTGTAGAAGCACGCTTAAATCATCAAAAGAAGATATAAGAAATGGAATGAAGAATTTTGTGGCAGAGTAGAGAATAAAACAAGACATCAGAAATTTTTTTTACAACAAAAAAGAGGGCTGGAGAGATGACTTGGTTCAGGCATTTGCCTGCAAAGACAAAGTAGCCCCGTTTGATTCCCCAGGACCCACATAAGCGAGATGCACAAGGTGGCACATACATCTGGAGTTTGTTTGCAATGGCTGGAGGCCCTGGTGCTCCCATCTCTCTCTCATAAATAAATAAAATATATTTAAAAAATAAAAAAGAAAAACATGATTTCCCAGCAATGTAACAATTCAAGAACAAAGTTTGATAAATCTGAGAAAGGGAATAAAAAATAAAAAGCCTGTGTATTTAAAATCCTTTATAGTAAAATCAAGATATTACTATGGCCAGGTGTGGTGGTGCACACCTTTAATCCTAGCACTTGGGAGGCAGAGGTAGGAGGATTGTCATGAGTGCGAGGCCACCCTGAGATTACATAGTGAATTCCAGGTTAACCTGGGCTAGAGTGAGACCTTACCTCAAAAAACCAAGAAAAAAAAAAAAATCCTATGTATGGTAGAGAGAGGAAATACAAGGGTCCAAAAAAAGAAAAAAAAATTAAGGAAAATTATTGCCCTAAAATGGAAAAAAAATGTATAAAAATTATGTGAACACATGCAGGAAAGTAAAAACTAAAACACCAAAATTTGAAAAGTAAAATCATGCTAACCATGTAATAAGAAAAAGAGAGGATTACAAGAGGAAAACGAATCTGGGTGTGTAGGTGGGTCAATGGGTACAAGAATGAGACCTGAGTTTGGAACCACAGATTTGAGGTTAAATATAAAAAAGACAGCACACAAAAAAGAGGTGTGGTGACATAATCCTGTAGTCCCAGCATGGGGAAGGCAGAGAGGCAGAATGTTCCCTGGGGCTTGCTGGCCAGCTTGTCTCTATTGGCAGCTCTAGGTTTATAGAAAAGCCTCTGAAAAATGCAGAGCAATTGACGAAGATACATGATGTTGACCTCTGGCCTCCACACACATGCACATTCACTCACACACATATGAATAATAATACACACATGAACACACACCATACACACATGCAATGAAAAATGACATCTGGTAATCACAGATGCAAAATCTTCAACAAAGAGCTAGTATGACAAATGAATAAACTGCTTTTCATCATCAGTTGGAATTCATTTCAGGGATATAAGAAAGGTTGAACATACAGAAATCAGTAAAGGTAATCGATTATAGCCAGAGGATGAAGGGCCCAATCATTTAGTCATCTCAATAGATGTAGAAAGGCAGCTGATAAAAGTAAACATTGTTTCATGGTTACTCACCCCCCCTACTAATTAGGTAAATGGAGGTCATATTTAATTAGGTGACAGCTAACATTATATTGAATGGGGAGCAGCTGAAAGATTTTTCTCTAAGATTCAGAGTAAGACAAGGATGTCAACTTTCACCATTCCCATTAGCATAATACCATAAGCCCTCATTAGAGCACTCAGTTAAGGGGAAGAAATAAAGGACCTCCAAATTACAGATGATGGAGCATTTGCAGAAGACATGCTCTTATGTGCAAAAATACTCCAAAGACTACACCAAAACCCATCAGAATTATCACATGAATTTCACAAGATTGACAGATACAAAGTCAAACTGTCAAAGCACCAGTAGTGTTGCTGTACATCTATAACCAGTTATCTATGCCGGATGAAGAAAGCAGTCCCATACACAATTTCTATGAAGAACATGATAAAATAAATCTCCCAGAGCTAGATTTACTCAAACAGCAGAGCTCAGTTTTCACATGGGTGCCAAGATCCAAATCAGGTTCTCATGTTTGAGCAACAGGACCTTTGACCCCTGGGTCACCTCCCCAGCCTCTTAATGATTTCTGCCAGAGGTGCTCAGAACATGTAATGGCAAAAGGACAATCTTCGACAAATGGTGCTGAGAAGATTGGGTATGTGCATGCAGAAGAGTGAATCATCATTCCTAACTCTCGTGAGTAGAAACCATACACTCGAGTAGGCTGAAGTCTTAAAAGTAAGGCCTAAACCTTTGAAACTACTAGAAGAAAGCATTACAGAAGTGCTTCAGAACAGTGGCTCAGGCAAGGATATTTTAGAGATGATCCCAAAGCATGGGAAACAAATGCAAAAACAAGCAAATATGAAAATTAAGAAGATATAAAGGATCTCCAAATTAGAAATGATAGAGCATCTTTAGGAGATCTTATGTGTTTGCAAGCCATACATGTCATCAGAGGCTAGTGTTTAGACCATAAAAAGGACTGAAACAATACTCAGCAAGCAGTAAAGAAACAACCTTGTTAAAAATTAAACAACATGTTTAAATAGACATTTCTCAAATAAAGACATGCAAATGACTTGTAGGTGTAGGAAAGAAATTCTAACTATCAGCGATCATCAGAGGATTGTAAATCAAAACCACAATAAAGATATCATTACTAAGGATGGCTGTTATCAAAGATCAAGCACAGGCCAGAATGTGGAGGAGAGTTCAAGGTTAGCCTCAGCTGCATGGTGAGTTTGAGACCAGCCTAGACTACATGAGACCCTATTCAAAAAACAAAAAAGGTAAAGAGAATTCTTTCACACTGTTGTTGGATCTATAATAGTATATGCATTATTGAAAATAGTATGAGCATGTCTCAAAAACTTAAAAACAGAAATGTGGTATGATCCAGCAACCACTGGGTACCTATCAGGACACAATCACTTCCTATAGTCTGGCTGGTACACACATAGGACAGATTGGGTTGGTGCAGTAGGTCTTTTACAGAAAGGTTTTCTGCCCCCTGGTGGGCGTGCTTTGTAGGGCACTGAGAGGATGAAATGAGATGCAGTATAGAGTGGAGGCACCATCACTTCACACTGATCAGAAATATCTGAAGGTCAGAAAGGAGCCAGCTGGAGGAAGGACTGCAGAGCAAAGAGTGAGTGCAAATGTCCTGAATCAAAAGAGTTGACCATGTCAAAGGGGGTATACAAGGAAGAAGGGTGAGTGGCCAGAGCTTGAGCTTGGTGACACAGGCAGGGAGACATGTATGATAGGACCAGAGAGGCAGGTGCAACTCATGTACCTGGGTTGGGGGGGTGGTCTGGTCCAGGCTTGAGAAGCAGGCAGGTGTGAGCTCTGCCTTAGATTTAGAGTTCCTGCTGGCCTCTCAGGCGGAAGTGTCAGGATCTGGAGGAGGAGCAGGGAGCCCTGGTAGCAGGAGATGCTGGTGGCCAAATGAGATGTTCTGGTGCTTGGCAGGGTTGGGCAGGTTCTGCTACTCTGTAAACCTTAGACAAGAAAAAAAAAAAAAAAGCGTGGGAGGGGTGGGAGGAGATATTTAAAGCAAGTAATTAAAATTCACCAACAGATGTGTGTAACGTGCCTTCAGGTTTGCCTTCATGACCGTCTTTGAGGTTCCAGTTCAGAGTTCTGCACATCATGAAGTTGGCAGTTGCATCCTCTTTTCTGGTCTCAATTATACTGAAGACAGCTCCTGTCCATATCCAAGATTATTTTTGGTCTTGTGTATATTCACACACACCCATTATCTGAGGGGACAAAAACTGGAGAACATTCCAAGGAAAGAGGCAAAACTGAGCTAGCACAGTCACTCTGATCTCTACTCTCCTAGGGCTGGTTGATAAGCTTCCCAGCTGAGCCAGCTAGTGAAGGCCTTACCAGGAAGGATTGTGGCCAGCTCTGGTCTCGGGAAAAATATCAGAGTTTTATTAAGTAGAGATCTTGGAGAGATTTCCTGTGATGTGCTCGAAATAAATTAAAACTTTTACCACCTTGTAGAACTAGACAATTCTGAGTTGGAGAACATAGCCTTTTGGGTTGAAAAGAGCTGCCTTCTCAGGAGATATCTGTGGCTTTCTCATCCCAGTTCTGCCATCTAGTGGCAGAACATGGAAATACACCCATTCGCCTCCAATGAGGGAGAGATTTCAGAAGTTGTGTTCAGGTTCTCCAAGATTCTCAGTGAAAAGGATAGAAGGTCTTCCTGCAGGATGAGGTTAGATTTCCTTATGAGACGACTCAGTCTGGAGTGATGTGTTAGCATTTAAGGTGCTTGCCTGCAAAGCCAAAGGACTCAGGTTCAATTCCCCAGCACCCATGTCAAGCCAGTTGCACAAGGCTGTGCATGCATCTGGAGTTCATTTACAGTGGCTAGAGGCCTGGGCACACCCATTCCGTCTCTCTGAAATCAATCAATCAATAAATCGTTAAAAATAAGTTAGAAGACTCAAGAACATTTTGCTTTTTTTTTTTCCCTTTGGAGATTGTGCTGTTCTCTGCCCATCTAGATACAAGAGTAATGTCCTAGCTTATGATCCCAGAGCCAAAGGGAAAAATGGGCCATTTTGTCCAAATCCATCATTTCTTTTTGGAAGGTAAGGCATGCCCTGGGGAGATGGGAAAGTTTCTCAGACTCGTGGTTGTGTAGGGCATGGAGGTTCCATTCCTTTTCATTGGTTTTCAACTTGCTTTCCATTGAAAAGTGAGAATTTGAGACTGATTTTATGGTCACCCAGAACTGAGAATATCATAGAAGTTGAGCTTAATTCTTGGGTTAAACAATTTTTCCTGTGCCATTCATTATTTTTGAAATAATGTTTGAGCAGAGGAATCGCTCTTTCCTTCCTCTGCAGCACGTGGTGAACCTGTTGAGATTTGAGACTAGAGCAAGAAACCAGAATGTAAGATGGATTAATCTCCAGAGCCATTTTTTCCAACCCTAGCTGCTTCAGCATTTTACTGCATACCTTTCGTAATTTACCCTCCCTAAATGCACTGAATTCACCTTCCACAAATGTAATGAAATAAAATGAGGATGAGAGTGTACTTACCCATATAAATAAAGTAAACATGAGCAGTGTACACTAGTAGGAGTATAACAAAGTCGTTGACCGAAGATCTTTACGCTGAACTGCAATGTGTTTCAATAAGCAAGGGTTAGGACCCAGGATATGAGGAAATAGTGGCAAGGCAGATCTTTGCTCCAGTAAGTAGCTGCTGAAGACTGAGGATCTGGGATAGTAATTCTAATGCCAAGCCTTTGGGATTTTAGACTTTCAGAAACTAAGGGGCAAGGAATATCAAGAAGATGATGGTGGGCTGGAGAGATGGCTTAGTGGTTAATTGCTTGCCTGTGAAGCCTAAGGACCCCAGTTCAAGGCTTGATTCTCCAGGACCCCTGTTAGCCGGATGCACAAGGGGGTGCACGTGTCTGGAGTTTGCAGGGGGCGGAGGCGCTGGCCCACCCATTCTCTTTCTCTCTCTCTCTGCTTCTTTATTTCTCTGTCTGTCACTCTCAAATAAATAAATAAAAATAAACAAAAAAAAACCTTAAAAAAAAAGATGATGGGATAAGGGGGTCATAATATCCCACAGCAAGCATTCTGCATCCATACAAAAAAGTTCTCTCTTGGGGCTTTGGGATTTAGGTAGAAGGTTGTGAAGCTCTCATGGTGATCCAAACCTAGAAGGGTCATTTTGAGAATGTAGGCCCCAAACATTGCAGTTACCTTCTCATTGCAAGCAAAACACATAACCAAAAGCAACCTATAGGCAACTTGATGGGCACAACAATTCCTTTTAGTCAACTGACTTCAGTGGCTTCCCCACTAGAGCCCACAACCTTCCCAGCTATAGTTTTCCACTAGGTTTTCAGCACAGGGCATGAATTCTCTCCCATGATATTGGTCTCAGATTCAACCTGAGAGCAGTTGTTTGCTCCCATAGCAACCATACCACATCTTCACTGGAGAGCATCTCTTGCCTGGCTACTCAGTTTTATAGTGTGTAGGGTGGATTCATAGTTAGGTGTACCTGGTGATGGTCTTTCTCCCCCCTTAGTTTTCATAGTGTTTCCCTGCTGCACTCATAGATTTGGTCTTTTAATGGTATCCAAATATGTCTTGTATTTTGTCCATACTTTTCTTGAACTTGTCATTTATTTGGGCTCTCTTGACTATTTCCTCTACCTTGTCTTCAGGCCCCAATATTCTGTGCCCCACATGGTCTATTATATTGGTAAAGTTTCTGTTGCAGTTACCTTCATGTGGCTGACACAAAACACCTGACCAAAAGCAGTGTGTGGGAAAAAAGATTTATTCTGGCTTACAGACTTGAGGGGAAGCTCAATGATGGCAGGGGTCAATGATTCCATGAGCAGAGGTTGGGCATCACCTCCTGGCCAGAATAGGGTGGACAATAGGAGCAGGACAGTGTGCCAGACTGACAAGGGGAAGATGACTGTAACAACCATAAGCTGGCCCCCAAAACACACTTCCTCCATGAGGCTCCGAATCTCAAATTTCTGTCAGCTGGGGACTTACTTAATCTTTAAAATACATGACAATTTAATCACTCACAACCTCTTAAGGAAGTTTTTATTTGATTTATTGCATGTTTCATTTCTGTTTAATTCTTTCTTTTTAAATTTTCTCTTAGGTAGGGTCTCGCTCTAGCCCAGGCTGACCTGGAATTTACTATATAGTCTCAGAGTGGCCTTGAACTCATGGCGATCTTCCTACCTTTGTCTCATGAGTGCTGAGATTAAAGGCATGTGCCACCATGACTGGTTCTGTTTAATTCTTTTTTTTAAGCTTAAAATAGAACTGGAGTTTATTAAATATATCATATATATACATATATATATGATATATATATTTACTTGACAACTTCTATACTTACAGACAACAAACGATGGTATTTCCCTTCCATCCCTCCCCGTACCCCACTTTCTTCTTCATAGTTCTGCTCTCCATCATAGCCCCTCCCTCTGTCCATTAGTCTCTCTTTTAACTTGATGCCATCATCTTTTTCTCCTATTATAAGGGTCTTGTGTGGGTATTGCTAGGCCTGTGAGGTCTTGGATATCGAGGTCACTTTCTGCCTGGACAGTTGTATGTAGGGAGTGGTACCCTTCCTTTGGCTCTGGCATTCTTTCCACCACCTCTTCCGCAATGGACCCTGAGCGTTGGAGGTATGAGATATTTCAATGCTGAACACTGCTCCATTCCTTCTTCTCAGCACTATGTTGCCTTTTGGGCCATCCCAATGGCCATCGCAATCTGAAAAGAGAAGCTTCTCTAACCAGAAGTGAGAGTAACATTAATATATGAGTATGAACATTAAGTGTGATGATTTCAGGGCAATTTGGTGAGAGTAATATATGCATTTATCCAGACAACAGCAGACTTTATACCTCTAAGGCTCATGACCTCTCCTGCCATAGGCTTTTGATTAGATTTTTAGTACCAGGCATGTATTCTCTCCCACAGAGTGGGCCTTCAGTCCAACTAGAGAGCAGTTGGTTTCTCCCAGAGCAGACAAGCCACTATTACACTTGTTTAATCATTTGGCCTGTCTGGCCAAACTTGAGGTTTCCAGTGTCCACTGTTTTCACCACTGATGACTTCTGTCTCCCATAAGAGTGCATATAGTGCAGCTTTTTCCAGCTTTCAGTTTGCTACAGGGAGAAGGTTTTCTGCTCAGCAACACCTTGATTTCTCAGTGACTTTGCCACTCAGGCATGTGACATCTTCAGCAATAGGGTCTTACCATCTCTTTCTCATAGGGAATCAATGGCCTTAGCAATAGCCTGTAATGTTTTGGAGGCATCATAGACCTCCCTGGCCAGTGACTCGCTGGGTAGTATCCCATCCCTGACACTGAAAATTTTCTAGTAACAGTGTATAGCTTCTGGATGTGCCATTATTTAAAAAAGTAGATTTTCATATGTCTTATTCAGAGTATCTTGAATTTTGATTGACCCCCCATCTTTCTTTTAAAATTTTTTAAATTATTTATTTATTTGAGAGCAACAGACACAGAGAGAAAGACAGATAGAGGGAGAGAGAGAGAATGGGCGCGCCAGGGCTTCCAGCCTCTGCAAACGAACTCCAGACGCGTGCGCCCCCTTGTGCATCTGGCTAACGTGGGACCTGGGGAACTGAGCCTCAAACCGGGGTCCTTAGGCTTCACAGGCAAGCGCTTAACCACTAAGCCATCTCTCCAGCCCCCATCTTTCTTTTATATGATCTCTTTCCTGACCTCACTTAGGCCTTTCCCCTCCCTGTAATCTATTCTTATTCTTACATATTTACAATATCATCCTCTTAAGACCTTCCCTCTCCTCCCTCCCTTATAGCCTTTCTCTAGCTAATGGGCCTCTGCTAGTGATTCTTGGTTCCAGATCACACACAGTCTATACATTTGTAGCTAGGATCCACATATAACAGAGAACATGAGACATTTGTCTTTCTGGGCCTGGGTTACCTCACTTAGTATAATCCTTTCCAGATCTATCCATTTACCTGCAAATTTCATAATTTTATTTTTCTTTACTGCTGAATAGAACTCCATTGTGTAGATGTACCACATCTTTATTATCTGTTCATCTCTGGATGGACATCTAGACTGGTTCTATTTCCTAGCTATTGTGAATAGAGCAGCAATAAATATGGTTGTGCAAATATCTTTAGGTAGTGAGAAGAGTCATTAGGATATATGCCTAGGAGTGCTATAGCTGGATCATATGGCAAATCTATCTTTAGCTGTCTCAAGAACCACCACACTGATTTCCACAATGGCTGTACCTGATTACATTCCCACCAACAGTGCAGAAGTGTTCTCCTTTTACCACATCCTCGCCAACATTTATTGTCATTTGTTTTCTTGATGATAGCCATTCTGACGGGAAAGAGATGGAATCTAAAGGTAGTTTTAATTTGCATTTCCCTGATGGCTAAGGATGCAGAACACGTTTTTAGATGTTTATATGTCATCTGTATTTCTTCTGGAGAGAACTCTCTATTTAGTTCCATATCCCATTTTTTGATTGGGCTGTTTGATTTCTTATTGTTCTGTTTTTTGAGTTCTTTGTATATTCCGGATATTAATCCTCTTTCAGATGTGTACCTGGCAAGGATTTTCTCCCATTCTGTAGGTTGTCTCTTTGCTCTATTCAGTGTTGTTTGCTATACAAAAACTTTGCAATTTCATGAGATCCCAATGATTGATTAGTGGTTTTATTTTCTGAGCAATTGGGGTTATATTCAGAAAGTCATTACCTATGCCAATATGTTGAAGGGTTTCCCCTACCTTTTCCTCTAGCAATTTCAGAGTATTATGTTTGATATTAAGGCCCTTGATCCACTTGGATTTGATTCTTATGCATGGGGAAAGACAAGGATCTATTTTCATCTTTCTACATATAGATATCCAGTTTTCCCAACAGCACTTGTTGAAGAGGCTGTCTTTTCTCCAATGAATATTTTTTGCATTTTTGTCAAAACTCAGATGGCTGTAGCTGCCTGGATTAACATCTGGTCCTCTATTCTGTTCCATTGATCTACATGTCTGTCTTTGTGCTCATACCATGCTGTTTTTGTTACTGTAGCTTTGTAATGTAGCTTAAAAACAGGTATGGTGTTACCACCAGCCTTATTTTTGTTGCTCAGAATTGTTTTGGTTATTCAAGGTTTTTTGTGCTTCCAAATTAAATTTGGATTTTTTTATATTTCTGTGAAGAATGCCATTGGAACTTTAATGGGTATTGCATTAAATGTGCAGATTGCTTTTGGTACAATCGACATTTTCACAGTATTGATTCTTCGGATCCAAGAACATGGGATATCTTTCCATTTCCTTGTGTCTTCTGCAATTTCTATCTTGAGTGTTTCAAAGCTCTCATTGTAGCACTCCTTCACTTCCTTAGTTAAGTTCATTCCAAGGTCCCTTATTTATTTATTTATTTATTTTTTTGAGGCACTTGTGAATGGGAGCGATTCCCCGATTTCATTCTCCACACATTTGTTGTAAGTATATAGAATAGCTACTGATTTCTGTGTATTTATTTTGTATCCTGCTACATTGCTAAAAGTGTTTATCAGCTCTAACAGTTTGCTGGTAGAGTTTTTAGGATCTTTTATGTATAGAATCATATCATCTGCAGATAGTGATAATTTGATACCTTCCTTTCCAACTTGTATCCCTTTTATGAGTGTCTCTTGCTTTATTGCTATAGCAAAGACTTCCAGTACTATATTACATAAAAGTGGGGACACTGGACACCTTTATTTTGTTCCTGAATTTAGTTGAAAGCTTCGAGTTTTTCACCATTTAGTATTATGTTGGCTGTAGGTTTGTAATAAATAGCGGGACTGTCCCAGGCAGGCACGTGGATTGGATCACCTCAGTGGGACTCTGTCCATTTTCCTCCTGTCTTGTAGGTCTTGGTCTCTCTGGCTTCTCCGCTGTGTCTACGAATAAGCTATACTCCTTCACTTTTCAGAAGAAGAGTGTATTTTGCTGGGCTTTTGCTTAAATCCCTCCCTAGGCTGATTTGGCATGGCTCGTAAGCCACCATCTTACCCAGAAGTCTCTAATTCTTTTTGAAAATATTTTATTCTTATTTATTTATTTGAGAGAGGGAAAGAGGCAGAGTGAGAGGGAGAGAGAGAGAGAGAGAAAGAGAGAATGAATGTGTGCACCAGGGCTTCCAACTACTGCAAACAAACTCCAGATGCATGCGCCACCTTGTGTATCTGGCTTACATGGGTACTGGGGAATCAAATCAACATCCTTTGGCTTTGCAGGCAAGAGCCTTAACCATTAAGCAATCTCTCCAACCCTGGCTTTGTTTAATTCTTATTCAGCATTTCTATCTCCATTGACTTTCATTTTCACATCTTGATTTCTCATTTCATTTATCTGTTTATATTTTCTTGGAGTTCATTAGGCATTTGTTCTTGTCTTCTTTGTAGCCATTGAGGTGTGTACTGAATGCTTTCAGTTGTTTGGTTGAGTTCATTTATCATAATTGCGCATTTGAATTCTTTGCCTGGAATTTCTTCTAAGTATCTCTCTTAGGATGTCTCTAAAATGACATGGGAATTTTTGTGGGAATATATTGCTTAACTTGTTATGACACTGGTTTTTCATTGGGATTTGCCCATCTTGAGATACTTTATTTGTTGAAAATATTGGGGTTCACAAAAAGTTCTAGTAAGGTCAGAGTAGTAGTATATTAGGTTGTGTGTTCTCATGTGGAGTGTGAATGAGGGAGCAGGAGCAGAGTTCATATAGGGGGACTTGGGGTTGTACAAGGCCCTGTAGTGTGGCAGGTGTAGAAAGCAAAATGATGGGGTATCACCCCTGCCACTTGGGGGAAGGACACATAGAAGAGTGTGTCCCCAGATTGATAGTGGAGTGGCATGGCTGGCCTCTTGGGCAGGGAGTGCACAGGAGGGGGATGGTACCAAGATATCTCAATAACAATGGAGTGGGTTAACCAGGACATGGGGAAGGATTCCCTGATGTGCACATAGGTCAGGGAAAGCTCAAGGGAGTGGTAGACTCCCCTGTATAGTTGTGGTATAACTAGGTAGGCAAGAAATTTTTGCAGGTGCAGATTCAGGTTGGGAAAGAGGCCAGATAGTGAGAGCTCAACCTTACTGATATGGTGCAGTTAAGCAGATGGAAAGGATTAGCTGACAAAAGTTGAGAATGGTGTTGAGGAGTGAGGTGCTCACCGGCAGCAGTGTTGCATAGACAGAAGCATGGGAAGGGCTTATGGGCATAGGTACAGTGTGGTAATGCTACCAGGGAGAAGGGAACACACCAGCTGCAGCATGGCATGGCTAGGAGTGTGGAAGGGATTTGTATGCATGGGTATAGGTCAGGAATGGGACCAGAAAGAATTTCATGTTGCTTTTGACTAACTGATCCAATACTCCCAGCTGTTTACAAAGCCTAATATTCAATGTTCCTCTTGATCCATCCTGTTGGCATGGCTTTCAATGGTGTTTTTTTGTTTGACTTGCTATATTTATCCTTCCAAACTTCAACTGAGTTCTGTTGTCATTGGTAAAGGGTTTACTTTGGCTTACAGTTTTGAGAGGAAGTTTCATCATGGCAGTGAAAGTGTAGCAGGATCAGGAAGCTGGCATCATATTATCACATTAGTGGGGAAGTAGTGAGGTAAGAATGCCAATGATCAGGTAACTTCTTCCTTTTGATATTCTCCAGGACCCTAGGGCCATGGAACTCTGTTGCATACAGTTAGGGTAGGTCTTTCCACCTTAATCAGTCTTTTCTAGAAAATCACTCATAGACATGGCAAGAGATTTGTTTCCTTGCCAATTCTAAATCTCTTCAAGTGGACAACCAGAGATTAACCATAAGAGTAATGTGCCAGGCAGAAATATATACCTGAAGTCCATTAGATGACCACCCTTCCAGCATCACCTATAGCTATTGCCCATTGCAGTAACTTAGGCCAACAGTCTATCTCAGAAGTAGGTCGTGAGCAGTAGTGTCAGCTTTTGTCCTATTCAAATGTTGTACTAGTCTTGGCAGCCATAAGAATCTGAAATGATATAGGAGTTTGGTTTTGGTATACCATAATGACTCAATCAGGGTCTTACATAATCTCAGTTTTGGACCACAAACTTTTTCCAGTGTTTAAGTGTCCTGGGCCTGCTTTAAGCCTAGGGAGAGGCTTGTGGGGATGGACTTCTCTGTTTAAGTTCTTCGTTTGTTCATGTAATACAACACAAGAAATCACATATTTGGAACAAGGTAGTGTTTGGGTTGCCCTCTAGTGATCTCATGACAACACACTTACAGTAAAGTCATGGACAATCTATGCTTAGTGAGCATTTAATGATTTATGACTTAAGCCACTGAGAGAAAGTATTCTTAAACACAATCAAATTTTTGCAAAATACATGCAAAATATCTTTCAAAGAGTAGAATGAATATCTAAGCTGTCAAGGATCCAATGATGTTGAACAACAAGCTTTGATTCTCCACATATAGCAATCAAAATAAAGTGCTGTACTAAAAAATACTAGGCAATCTCTCAGATAGAAAATTTAAAAGTTGGTTTTTTAAACATATTTATTCATTTATTTATTTGAGAGAAAGAGAATGGGTGTGCCAGGGCCTCCAGTCCCTGCAAAGGAGCTCCAGATGCATGGACTACTTTGTGGATCTGGGTTACATGGGTCCTGGGGAATAGAACCAAGGTCCTTTGACTTTTCAGGCAAGTACCTTAACCACTGAGCCATCTCTCTGGCCCTAAGACAGTTGTTTCAAAGAAACTCAGTGAATCTCAAGAAGCATAGAGAATATTCACATTCTAATTGAAAATTCAAGAGGGAGAGAGAAATATTTTTATAAGGCAGCAATCTTTGAATTAAAAACACACTAAGAAAAATTTAAACAGCAATAGAAGGCATCAGTAGCACAGCACAATAAGAAGAAAAGATAATTAATACTCTCAGTAACAGATAATTTTGCCAGAAATGATAAATACTAAAGCATATGCAAAAATGAAGAAAAACTAAGTAATTGGGAGCAGTTCTAGAAAAGAATATATTTTTGCTTTGGCAATTTGAGAAGGAACTGAGATGAAACAAAAGCTAGAGAACATGTTCAATGACATAATAATGGAGAACATATTTTTTATGATGAGGAGGACACAGATATTAAGGCACAGGAAAGCCAAAGGTCATATATCAAATTTCACTCAATCAAGTATATCCAAGACATACCATAATAAAGATACCAAAAAGAGAGAAAAAGGGAAGTTTGTTAAGGAAGGAAAAGAAAAGAAGACAACAGCATATAAGACTGTCCAAATGTGTCTGACATTTCTCAAAAGAAATAAAAAGAAAGGATAATGAAACTTTCACAGTATAGAAGATAAATGCTACAACCAAGAAGATTACTCCTGTGCAGAGGTATCCTTTAAAAATAAAGTATAGGGCTGGGGAGATTTCTCAGTTGTTAAAGTGCTTGCCTGCAAAGCCTAACAACCTGTAAAGCGATGCACAGTGGCACATGCATCTGGAGTTCTTTTGCAGTGGCTGGAAGCCCTGGATCACTCAAGGATCCATTCTCCCTCCCTCCTGTGCTCTCTCTCTCTCCACTTTCAAATAAGTAAAAATATTTTTAAAATAAAGTATAAAAAAAGACTTCTCAGACAAGCAAGAGCTGAGAGGCTATATGTCCTCTAGTAAGAATTCTTCTCACAGAATAAGAAGAAAACATGGAAATATAAGAATTCACTGATAAGAATAACTATGCAGGAAAATTCATAATTCTCTAATATTTTGATTATAATGTGTAAACTGTTCATATCTTTAGGATGAAGAATAAAAATAAAGCAATTGAACCACAACATAGCCACATTAATATGCAACAACACAGGCGACATACAATGTTATAGAATGGAACGTGAAAAATTAAAACATGGATTAAAAACCTACAAATTAAGAAAATTAATATACCATACCAACACAAAGGACATTATATGATAATCTTGATATATGCAAGGAAGAATTTTATAAGATTAAACTTTCTTTTATGATAAAAATTAAAAACAATTTAGGTATTGGAGTAATATATATTTTAACCCAATAGAGGCTTTTGCAATAAGCTAACAAATAACATTTTCTTTTGTATGGAGAAGCTGAAATTTTTCACTCTAAGATCTGGAATAATACAATGACATCCCTTTTTACAATTCTCTTTTTTTTTTTTTTCCTTCAAGGTAGGGTCTCCCTCTAGCCCAGGCTGACCTGGAATTCACTCTGTACTCTCAGGGTGGACATGAACTCGTGGCTATCCTCCTACCTCTGCCTCCCAAGTGCTGGGATTAAAGGTGTGCGCCACCACGCCCAGCCCTTTTCACAGCTCTTATTTAGTATATAGTACTGAAGGTCATAGAGCAATCCGACTAGGAAATGAAGTAAATAGCATCTATATAGGAAATGAGAGTTCAAATAGTTATTACACATGACATAATCTTTTTTTTAAAATATTCATTTATTTATTTGCAAGCATCTGACTTTATGTGGGTACTGGGGAATTGAACTTGGGCCTTTAGGCTTTTCAGAGAAGCACCTTAACTGCTGAGCCATTTCTCCAGCCCGACATAATCTTTTTTGTTGTTTGTTTTTTTGAGGTAAGGTTTCACTCTAGCTCAGACTGACCTGGAGTTCACTATGAAGTCTCAGGGTAGCCTCAAACTCACAGTAATCTTCCTACCTCTGCCTCTGAAGTGCTGGAATTAAAGGTGTGCACAACCAGGCCTGGCCTTTTTTTTTTTTTTTAAATATATAATCCTACATACTGAAGACCTCAAACACTACACCAAAGAACATTAGAACTATAAATTAACTTATAAAGGCTGAAAGATAGAAGATGGGCGTCATGCGGCAGCTAGAGGTGGTGATTACAGGACAGGAGATCAATACTATCCTTGGCTACACAGTGGGGTTCAGGAAAGCCTAGGCTACATAAAATCCTGTCTCAAAATGCAAAATAGATTAAAGGATACAAAATCAACCTATAAAACCAACAATAGTCATAAATATTTATGAAGGGATCACATTTACAATGGTTAAAAAAAATAAAATAAGAATCAATCCCTCCAGCAATTGTGTTACGGTGGTAGAGGGCCCGATCAACGGGTCTAATGGCCTCCTGGATACTTCGAAGTTCCTCTTGTCTCAGAAGGACTAAGATGGATGGTTCCTGAGTTGCTGCAGGTAGATCTTGGGGACAGAGAAGGCATAAGACTCCATTCCTGTCTGCTGAGATGATGAAGGCAGGTTGAGCTGTGGTTTCCCTCGCTTACAGACAAAATATCCTGACTGCATCCCCACACAAGATCTGTGGTCAAGGAGAGAACTGTAGGAATAAAGGAAAGGCTAAGATTAGAAGTCAGGATTCAAAAAGCCATGGAGTGCTGGAGAGATGACTTAGCCATCTTAGTTAAGGTACTTGCCTGCAAAGCCAAAGGACCCAGGTTCAATTTCCCAGGACCCACGTAAACCAGATGCACAGGGTGGTGCATGCATCTGGAGTTCGTTTACAGTTGCTAGAAGCCCTGACATGCCCGTTTCTCCTATCTCTCTCTCTCTTAAATAAATAAATAAATAATAAAAGTTTTAGAAGCCATAGAGCCACTGTAAGGTAGTTGTATTGTATTGTTTTGGTGGTTTGAATGTGAAATCTTCCCAATAGCTACAAGTGTTTGTGACTAAGCCTCCTGCTTATTCCCTAGCTGTGGAGCCTTTGTGAAATGGAGCTTGTTGGAGGAGGCATGTCACTGGAGTTGGTCCTTGGGATTTTATGGTCCAGCCCAGCTGCTGCTGATGCATGGTGATAGGAACTACATTCCTACTCCTGCTATGTTTTCACTGTCATGAAGAAACTTCTCAAAACTATAAGCCGGGTGTGGTGGCGCACGCCTTTAATCCCAGCACTCAGGAGGCAGAAGTAGGAGAATTGCTATGAGTTCGAGGCCACCCTGAGACTACAGAGTGAATTCCAGGACAGCCTGAGCTAGAGTGAGACCCTACCTCAAGAAAAAAAAAAACAAAAACCCAAAACAACAACAACAACAACAAACACACCAAAAACTATAAACTGAAATAAACTCTTTCCTTCCATGGAAAAAACAGATTAACAATCTCAATTCCACCAATCAAAAGGCACATGCCAGCAGATCGCATTATAAAAACAGGAACCATTTATTTGTTGCCTCTAAGAAACACAGTACATCATCAAAGACAGATACAACTTTACAGCAAAAATATGGAAATGGTGTTCCAAATAAATGGAACAAGGAAACAAGGTGTTGCTTGCTCAAGCTAAAATTATTAAGAAGAGACAAAGAAGGCCTCAAGAAGGGAACAGTGCCCATGGACCTCTGTCTGAAACAGGTCATAAAGTAGACTGCAAAGAAAGTCTTATGATGGAAAAATGATACAACTTATTATATTTTCTCTAACCAGAGTTGTTTAAAATTACAATGCATCATCAAGAGAAAATACAGATAATACAAGCTCACAGAGATTGAGCAACATACTATTGAAAGATGAACATCTCTTTTGTATCCTGCTCCTTTGCTGAAAGTGTTTGTTATTATTAGAGTTTTCTGGTTGAGTCTGTATGCTCTTTTAACACTGGGTATAAATAGGAAATTAATCTGATTGCAGGTTTCAAGTTTATGAGATCCTTTAAAACCTATTTTGCTTTTTACATTATTAGTAAGTTTCTAAGTAACACTCATTAAGGAATTCAGAATATATTTTTAATTGGAAAAAAATCCCTGCTTATGTGATAAATTTAAATAAATGCTATATAAGGAACCTAAAAAAAAAATCAGTAGCCTTGTGGGGCGAGGTGGCGCATGCCTTTAATCCCAGCACTCGGGAGGCAGAGATAGGAGGATTGCTGTGAGTTCAAGGCCACCCTGAGACAATATAGTGAATTCCAGGTCAGCCTGGACCAGAGTGAGACCCTACCTGGAAAAAAAAAAAAACAAACCCAAAACAACAATAAGAAAAAAAAAATCAGTAGCCTTTCTACATACCAGTAGATTAGAGAGAAAGAGAGAGAAGTTCAGAAGGAAAGAGAGAAGGGGAGGAAGGGAGATTGTTAATAGGCACAACATACACTTGGGAAGAGAATAACCAAGCACCCTCATATACTAGATTCTACAAGAAACTATGAACTTCAAAGCCAGAAGAAAAGACTAAAAATTCCCTGCTGATAGAATGTACTATATTGAGCATTTCATTATTAATTTCACTAACTTTGTGATTACATATTGCTCAGATATGTTGAATTTAAGTACTGTACATTCAATAAGTAAAAATGTAATGTATTGGGTTGGAGAAGTGGCTTAGCTGTTAAAGTACTTGCCTGCAAAGCCTAAGAACCCAGTTTTGATTCCCCACTACTCATGTAAACCAGATGATGCACAAGGTGATGCATGTGTTTGTTTGCAGTGGCTGGAGGAACTGGTGCACCCATACTCTTTCTCTCTCTCTCTGCCTCTCTCAAAATAAGTAAATAAATAAAATGTTTCAAAAATGTAGTGAGTTGTAAAAGTTTTATATATGAAGTAAACCAAAACAACTTAGATCTTAACTCAAGGGGCAAGCATTTTTCCTTTGTCTTATACCTAGCTTTCAGAGAAAGCTTCAATCAAGGATTGAGTAGGACATAACCATTGGATGGCTGACATTCAATCTGTATACAGTGTTCCTCTCTTTCCATGGTGGGCACATTATAAGACCTATGTCTGTTGTTGGAGTCCAGACTTATATGCCTATGATAAAGTCTAACATATTAGTGAGGCATGTTAAAAGAACAACAATAGTAACAAGTAAACAAAACATGCCCATTATTTATATCAGTACACTGTAATAACATGATAGACCCATGCTGGGTTAGAAAAGGGTCACTATGGGGCACTCTTGTATAAGGAAAGGGTCACCAGAGCATGCATTGCAATGCAATCCTATGGCAGCAGATCTGATCACCAGCATGGTTCTATACAGCTAAAGTGCCACTAATAGAATGTTGATGTGCTGAACAAAGGGAAGTTCATAGTCCAGGAGGACTGCAGTGGGACTTCAGAGGTGCCATCTTGCTACACAGAATGGCAAGTAGTTAATTATGTATGAATTAATATGAATTAAATATTTACATTTCTGTCAATTTTTACATTGCATTTCAGACCACACTGATGATGTATAGCTTCAAACCTGGAAAGAAACCACAAACACTGCTGTCTAACCATGAGCCATCCACTCTGTCTTCCACACACCATTGTCATGTTCAGTTATGTCCTCAAGGTGACTTGTGTGTATGGTTACATAAAAAGTCATTTGAATAAAAACAGAAAAATGCCAGAAAAATCACATTTTAATTTTAAAGACAATTTGGCACCTTCTTTTAATAACTGGAAATTCAGAACTCATAACAGGGGTCATTAGTACAAAGGAGTTTACAGTGTAATTAAAGTCATGGTAATGTTTTGCTGCAGGAAACGTGTCTCAGAAACAACAACACTATGTGGATCCTGATTGTGTCAGGTCTTGAATCCTCCCCAGCATGGGCTGGTCACTGTGAAGGGGTAGACTCTCTTCAGTACTTGCTGTGAGCAGCAGAGTCCTTCCTTGTCATCATCCTGTCGCTCATACAGTGGGATAGCTGGATACTGTGGCAATTCCACAATGGTTGTCCCTGTCTTTGGCTATCTTCATGTAACCATCACTACCCCAAAATTTACCCCAGCTGAAAGAAGAGCAAGGTTTATATGTAATAGAAGAAATATAGCATACAGTATGATGACTTAGTTGCAACGTCTTATTTTCAGTCTGCCAGAGGCCACACTATACAGAAAGGATCAAGACATTCAACCCCTGAACACACTCACCTTACATAGTACTGGACCAACCAGTGACTGGGAAAGGACAGGTGTCTTTCTACCCAGATGCGGGACATACTTGAGAACTCTCAGAGTTTAGAAATGCACTGGTACAAGTACCATACTAATCTCCCAGGAAGCCCATGACAGAATATTAATGTTATAACCATTATTAGGAGTTATGTGTTCAATCTAAGAGGGATTAAAATTTCTAAGATTTCTACCCAAATACTAATGGCAGACAAGAATTCCCTTTGGGACTCAAGTATGAATAATGTTGGTCAATTATACCTGTTCTTAATCAGCCAGTAGTGATTGTTATTTGATTCTTCTTCTTCATAGCCATAGCCAACCACCAGAACAGCATGAGACACAGAAGTGTTACTACATTTTGGTTCATAATAAATGCCTGCAAATGAAATCAAAGCTAAGATGAGAGTCTCTATGGACCTAATGGTTTTATTTTGCCCCCAACAATAAGGGAAGCATTTCTAAGTTCACTGAAATGGTATAAACAGCAGATATGACTTAATAATAGGATCCATTGTTATGCTTGCTGACACAAGCTCTGACTAAAAGTTGCCAAACTACAAATTAACACAAATCTTGTTGCTTATGTACATTTAAGGGTACTCCCTGAAATCTTGTATTTCTGCTTACAGAACCTTAGTCCAAAGGAACAATGACAACATAAAGTTGCATGAATCAAGAGACTCTTTTAAGACTTCATTACACAAATAAATCATCAACAAAAAGGTAAGATAAATACCAAAGGAGAAAATTTGAGTGAAGCAAGCCATACAATAAAATTTAAAAAAATGAAGTATTCACATCTATGGACTATGTTTGTTGTAATGTCTAGTGGACCCAACATACACTCCCATAATTGCTTGTTACAATGTTATGCCATAGTGGTGCTATAACTTTTTCTGTATGAATCTATAAGTGGAAATTGACTCACCTTCCTTATAGAACCGGAAGGAAACAAAGGCTGTGTCAACTGCAGCAGAGATGGGTCCCACAGTTGCCACTGCATGCATCAGGGCATTTTCATGAGGTGAGACCATCACAATGCCTGTGACATTAGCAGTAGAATTCTCAGGTTTGTGTCTGCAGGGTCCATCCTTGCAAAGGCAAAGAGAGAAGAGACTTTTTTACCGCCTCACTTCCTTGAACATGAATTAGAGCCATACTACTTAGCACTGGGCAGCTGAGGATCCAAGTCTGTGCTACGATCAATCAACCCAGGCAGAGAAATGCTACTGGCAGATTTGAAAGTGAAAGCCAGCTTATTTATCTTTAATGAGATCTCATAGGTCTTTCTGCCCATAAGAAATGTTCACAGTGGAGAATGCTGTATTGTTTCATAGAATCAAGAACATCTCCATGGAAGCCCTAATCTCAGAGAACTGCCAAAGCTGATAATGTAAATGACAGCACCGATGCTTTACACTTTGCAGTGTGAATTCAGATGGTCCCAGACCACCTCTGCAATTAATCCCCCTCCTAAAGCTGGGTTGTTATCACCACAGGAGTTCCCTTTACCTGTGCTTCATAGGGATAGGAGTCCTCTGTGTTTAGACCTCTGTTGTCCTTCACATACTGGAAAGCATATTCTATTGAGCCACCATTGCAGCCCATATTGCCTTGAGCTTGAGAACAGTCCACGAGGTTCTGTGTACTCAGTTCAATCAATTGGCCTGTTTTCTGAAACATTTGTCCTTCTAGGGCTCCAGTTACACTAAAAGCCCAGCAAGAATTACATGAACCCTGAACATGGAAGAAAAGGTTGTCACCTACGGACAAAACAAATAGCAACTCTACTAATAATTCACAATGTTGAATTCTTTTTTATTTGTGTGAAAACCTGTGTTGTGTGTGTGCATGTGGATACAAGTATGGTCATATTTGCACACATAGATGTGGAGACCAGGAGCCTGTGTTGGGCATCTTCCTTAGATACTCTCTCTTATGTGTTTTCTTTTTTAATTTTGATTGATTGATTGATTTTTTTGGTTTTTCAAGGTAGGATCTTGTTCTAGAGTTCACTCTGTAGTCTCAGGATGGCCTTGAATTCACAGCAATCCTCCTACTCTGTCTCCTGAGTGCTGGGATTAATGGCGTGTACCACAATACCTGGCCTCATCTTATGTATTTTTAAACAGACCATGTCATTAAACCTTAGTTCATTAATTCACCTAGACTAGGTAGCCAGTAAGTTTCAAGAGCCCTTCTGTCTCCGCTTCCTCAGTGCTGGGACTAGAGGCACACACTACAGTCAAAGCTTCTGTGTGGGCACAGAGGATCCCAATTCAGGTCCTCATGCTTTTGGGGCAAACACTTTAATCACTGGACCAATCATTTCAGCTCCACACAGCTGAATACTTTTATAAAATAATGAACTCCATGCCATACCCCAGTCAACCTGACATGGACATCAATTCCTTTTGAGCTCTTCTGTGGTCAGTGGAAGGTGTTATCATGACACTGTCATACCTGATCCTTCACAGGAGTCACATAGCCTTTCTCTCTCCAATCCATAGACTTAGGTAGGTCAGGAGTCTGACGTTTTTGTAATAGTTTCACTTTATTGATTGTCTGCTTTTGAAAGCCATTCATATGTGTCATGAATTCTGTATTGGTCTTTAAGAAAAATAAATATCATAAGCAAGAGACTTGTGAAGAGCTGAAGATAGGAAGCACAGACTGAAGCTATCCACATATGTCACACTCACCAGGTCACCAAAGGCATTCATCTCCATGGTGTAGCTGTGTTTCCCCTCACTGTATTCCTTATTATGCAGCTCAATTATTTGCATATTCTTCTCCCATATTGCTCTTCTGTGTTCCTCTTCACTCTAAAATAAATAGAATGGATGATCTTCCTTCCCTTTGGGAAAAAGTCATTTTGCCACATTGGGCTCTCAGAGCATCGTTGTTCTGTGTAGTATGTGTGATGTCATGATTTGTGATGTATGTAAATATGTTGTATATATCTGGAGGCACATGCTTTGAAGCAGAATCTAACACTGAGCCTAGAACTCTTATTTATTCAGTCAGACTGACCAGTAAGCCACAGCAATACTTCTGCCTTTAGTCTCCATAGGAAGGGATTCCTGGTGTACATGGCCAGGTCTGGCTTTTTTATGTAGGCACTGGTAATTGAACTCAGGACCTCTCAGACCATAATGATTTTCATCAAGTACTTTTACCACTGGGCTATCTCCCTAGCCACTTACCATATTCTCTTTAGGCTATTGGTAAAGGTAGACTTCTATAATCCCCATTATGGTCATAAACTCCCTACAACAAAGGACCATTCTCTTTAGTATCCCTCCAGACCATGTCCATGTTACCAACCATGCTATACTTTTTCTCATATTTTATCTTCCACTGGAGCCATTGAACATCAAGACTAGCATCAGGCCTTGGAGCAGCTGAGGTCATTCCCAAACAAAAGGTCAGGAGGAGAACTAGAGACATTTTCAAAATCCTGCAGAAGGAAGAGAAAAGCAACTCTGACTATACCAATACTTCTAAATTGCCTTCTTTCACCCTCCTGAGAAACTAAGGCCACTATGATATTAAACTATTCTTCCAAATATTTAATCCATGAATCAGTGGATAGATGTTAGGAATATTTGTTGAAAATGTCAATATTTGGCCAAAATGAACTGCAGCTGCTCAGGGTTCTAAGAAAGGAAAGAGTCAGTATGAGAACTGCAAACTTACCTATGACAATGATGTTCATGTGTCTTGTGGTTCAAAAGCTCAAACTTACAGCTAAGAACTTAGGACAATGTTGGCCTGGAATTTTACCATTGGTACCAAGATCACCTAAGCAAAAGGTATAATGGAGAATCTGGGAACAAAGGGCATGCCAAGTTGGGGGTCACATAGTACATTCTTTCTTCCTGTCTAACTTACAGCAGAAATTGGGCTATGACTTTGAATCTCTGCTTCCTAGAGAAACTGGGAAGGAGCCTGGCACAGTGGTGCATACCTTTAATTCCAGCACTCACACCAGAGAGGCTGAAGTAGAACTGCCATGAGATAGAGGCCAGTCTGGGGCTACAGACTGAGTTCCAGGTCAGCTTGGGCTAGACTGAGATAGTACCTTGAAAAAGGAGAGAGAAAGAGAGAGAGAGAGAGAGAGAGAGAGAGAGAGAGAGAAAATGAATATTTGCTGGTTCTTTTGTCCCATGCTTGTGACTATGCTTTCAAAGTCCACACTCACTGTCATTATGAGGAATAGAGTTATGTGGCCAAGCCACTGAAAAACACCAATGTAGTTAGAGTAGAAGAGCAGGCCACACCCACTGTTTCCAACTCAAGACTTGCTGGGGTCCTACAAACAAGACAACCAGGTAGGGCCTGGCTGGGGTATGCTGCCAGCTGCTTCTATCTGCACAGGGCAGCTGAGACCAAAAGATTTTACATGGCAGTGATGCATAAGAAGATGACCCTTTTGGCATAGGGAGTGACATGCATAGCAGCCAGTGTGCAGGAGAGATAGTGACTTCTTCCTGTGAATAGTTTAGATCTTGCACTCTCTAATGTCTTGAGCAACCTGGGATCCTTAAGAGGGTTAGTTCTGTACTTTGATACCCTTTCCTCCCTCTTTCTTTTCTATATGCAGGGATACCTAAGTTTAGAACATATTCTCACTCCTGGGGAGTGTGCCTTCCTGTGTTCTTCAGGGGTCCATCCAGGCCACTTCCCCAGGCTCACTTCCCAATCTACAATAGTAAGTTTAGTGAAGCTCACCTGGGGTGTCTTCTGTTATGAAGGTGGTGTCCACACACTCAGCTCTTCAGAGGTTGCTGAGATCCAAGCATCTAGTCTAGCAGCAATTGGTTCAGACTTTAAATGCAAGTCTCTGGCTTGGTGGCCCCACCCTCAATCTTGCCTTCCTTGCAATTAGCTGTGTCAATGATTGAACTGGGCCTTCAGGCGCTGATCTCCAGGAACTTAGTGAGACTGGGTCCTGTATTGGCAGTGTGAGTGTGGGTTGCCAATATATTCTATGATCAGGAGATCTGGGTATCCTGGCAGAGGAACGTAGGGAACCAGCTTTGAGACCCTGGATCACAAAGCATCATGCCATTGTATTTGGTAGGAGGTTTCAGAATAAACTGGATTTTCAGCCATTTCTGATTTTGCTTTAGAACTAGAGGTGTTCTTGATATCCCCTCTGGAGTTCTGAGAGCCAGTATACTCAAGTCAAGTAATTCCTGTTTAGTGCACAGCTGAGATGGAACCCAGTGGGAATACAGACCCCGGGGACCATTCTCTCCTGGTGTCATGGTGTAGTGCACTGGGCATTACAAAGATTGTTAGAAGAATGTGACCCCAACTGAGAGAAGGTTATCAAGGCCAAACCCTAAGAGTAAAGGGAACCAAGTAGATCAAAGTGTCTCCCGAGATAGCCCAGCCCTTGTTCTTTCCTGCCTGCTCATTCTGGAAATCATCTTTCTCTTGTCACATCTTTAACAAAGTCAACAGATAGGAGTTATTCCTAAAAATTTGGTTGAGAAATAGAGGAATGTGACCGAAAACTTCAAAAATTACTTTAATTTCCCATTATGTGTTTTATGTTATGTTTTCATCAGTCTATATCTTGAGATTTAATTTAAGAAACTTCCCCTCATGTACTTTGGCATTAGGATGTAAGATAAAGAGAAGTGGAAAGTGTTTTAGCCAGAAGAAATTAGATATCAATGTGTAACATGTAAAAACTTTTTCCTCCAAATGTGGACATAAGGACAGACCTCAGAAATCTTCTAAACCTTTGCCATTTTCTTAGTAATATAAGATTTATGTTCAAGGGCTGGAGAGATGGATTAGCAGTTAAGTGGTTGTCTATGAAGCCTAATGACCCCGGTTCGAGGCTCAATTCCTTAGGTCCTATGTAAGCCAGATTCACAACGGGGCGCACGTGTCTGGAGTTAGTTTGCAATGGCTGAAGGCCCTGCCACACCCATTTTCTCTCTCTCTCTCCCTCTTTCTTTTTTTTTTTTAAACAATTTTTTTTATTTATTTATTTGAGAGCAACAGACACAGACAGAAAGACAGATAGAGGGAGAGAGAGAGAGAATGGGCACGCCAGGGCTTCCAGCCTCTGCAAACGAACTCCAGACGCGTGTGCCCCCTTGTGCATCTGGCTAACGTGGGACCTGGGGAACCGAGCCTCGAACCGGGGTCCTTAGGCTTCACAGGCAAGCGCTTAACCACTAAGCCATCTCTCCAGCCCTCTCTCTCCCTCTTTCTCTCTCTGTCACTGTCAAATCACTAAATAAAACTAAACAAAAAGTTTTTTTTTTAAATTTTTAAAATTTATTCATGAGCGACAGACACAGAGAGAAAGATAGATAGAGGGAGAGAGAGAGAATGGGTGCACCAGGGCTTCCAGCCTCTGCAAACGAACTCCAGACGCGTGCGCCCCCTTGTGCATCTGGCTAACGTGGGACCTGGGGAACCGAGCCTCGAACCGGGGTCCTTAGGCTTCACAGGCAAGCGCTTAACCGCTAAGCCATCTCTCCAGCCCACAAAAAGTTTTTAAAAAGATATATGTTCATTATAATAACCTTTTAGAGAAAATATCTTGCCATTGCCATGATTGTGGTTTTAAGTGTATTTTGACTTCATTCATAAAAATGGATTCATAGTGTGCATCCATATTTATGAGCTGATTTCTACTTGATAGTAACTTGATCTGTGATTTAGAAGCACAATAATACCTACCATTCTTATCATTGTGGTAAAAAATACATAACAGGAAAGGTATCATCTAACCATTTTAGGCAGACAACCCAATGACATCAGGGACATTCACATTACGGTGCTACCACCACCACCATAGACCTCTGGAATATTTCATCTGCATCAAGGAAACTGTACTCATTAAACAATAGTTCTATACCATTTCTCCCCCAAACCCATCATCTACCACTTTGCTTTCTCTGTGTATGAATGGGCTATTTCTATGGGTTGAGCATTTGCCTCCTACCACAGTCAAATTGTAATAGTCATTGTAATAGTATTAAAAGTTTTGACCATTAAGAGATAATTAGCTCCTCATAGTATGTGTCAGATTTCCTTACTTTCTAAACATATATTTTACTGCATGGAAAGTTGTATTTTGTTCATCTGTTCATTGCTTCAAAGACATTTGGTATTTTTCTCTAGGATTCAGAATACAGATATGATTTCTGTCTGTCCCTATACCACTAAATTTGCCTACATCTACCAAGAAGTTCATAAACTCAGGAGAAACAGTTAAGAATACTTACGCAAGTAAGTGAAAGACATTGTTATTGCTGGAAGCCATTGAAACATCTACACATGTAAATTCTGTTAAATAATACTTGGTGCAACTTGAAGCAGGCTCCTGAGTCGTCTGTGGGTTCCTTTAGGCACTTCCTTGTAAAGTCTAGTTTCAGTCAAGTGCCATGTTAGGTCACTTCAGTGTGAAACTCCATCCTTGCTATCTGATATCACTCCATATCTGATCAGAATCCAGATTCCTCCATCATACCCTAGGCAAAGTTTGTTTACCCAGTTTGTGTGCAGCAAGAATCTTGTAGATCTGCTTAGCCAGAATTCCCTGAAACTTGATGTTTCTTTTTAATACTCCATCACTCTGCATTTTATCTATAAAAATCCCTTATACTTTACACATTTCTGTTGTAGTGTTGAGTTCTCTCTCTTTCCTGTTCTTCATGACTACATACAGATGGCCATTTTTCCTATCTTCATGGTCTTGAATACGATCTTTCAAACTGTACTTTAATGAGTGTTAGATAACAATTTTCTCTTGACAGTATTTCACCTATCTTTTTTTTTAAATTTTTTTTGTTTTTATTTATTTATTTGAGAGTGACAGATAGAGAGGAAGAGGCCGATAGAGACAGAGAGAAAGAATGGGTACACCTGGGCCTCCAGCCACTGCAAACGAACTCCAGACGCGTGCGCCCCCTGTGCATCTGGCTAACGTGGGTCCTGGGGAATTGAGCCTCGAACCAGGGTCCTTAGGCTTCACAGGCTAGTGCTTAACCACTAAGCCATCTCTCCAGCTCCTCACCTATCTTTTCTTCTTCTAGCATTATATCAGGTGAGCAGGCATCCCCATCAAACAGAAACAGTGTTCCTGGGTAGCCTTGGAGCATCATCTCCTGTGGCCCAGTAATCACAGTCCTTGGGCTCCTACAGGTGAATTTGCTTAGCGTTTGATTAGAATTTGTTGGAGGGATGAAGATGAAGGTTCTAAACTCAGCTTCATTTTCCAAGGTCTACTGGCACATGTTCCTAGGAAGACAGCAACAAGCATCTATTCTACTAGGCAGACACTAACAACAGCAAAGAAATGATCACCAAAGTCTACTTTAGTGGCCAAGTTAGTTCCATGAGGTTCATTACAGAAGCGTGGATGAGGAGCTACTTACTTACATGACTCTTTGTGACTTAAAGGCAGCTGCGTGAGTGAAACACTCACCTCGGCATGGTGATGGACTTGCAAAGCTGTATCTTGAGCTCCCAGCACAACTCAAAATCAAATGAAATTTACTAGGCTCAAAAAATTCCTCAAACTTTTAAGATTCACAATTCTTTACGAGGTACAAGGGCAGAAAATAGCTATGTCACAAGCTTATCTGATATTTTCCTGGGGTTTGGTTTCATTCTTTCAAACATTTGTATAATAGCAATTGAATCATAGGATCCTGCACACAAAATCTTGGTGGTATTCTCAATAATAACGTTGGATTTCTCATCCGAGAGAAAATATGAAGATGAAGAAGAGGTGAAGCGGTTGGGATGAGGCAGACTTGAGGTCTACCTGAGATGCAAAAGATCAAGGATGTAAAGTCACAGCAAATCATGTGAATGCTTCTATTTCAGATAGAAAATTATGCAATAGAAATAATCATTTCCCTAATACTGAAGGGCATATAATTTTTGGTTTGCTTAATGAGTGAAAAAAAAAATAACATTGCACTATATCTTTAGGATAATGGTCCAATATTTTGATAAAGTTCTAGAAATGGAACTGCCTACTGAGAGAATCTCAAATGCATTCCTACATGTGCTGCGTGAGAATGTTCATTTCCTCAAAATTTATCAAGAAACTCATGAACTAGATGTGATATAATTCGTCGTTTTAACTTTTATACTTATTTTTGAGTTGTCTTTGAATCTAATTTTGTTATAAATTCAGAGCATCACTGTTTTCACTGTCAGATTCTTCAACATCTTGATGACCATTACAAAACTGATATTAAAATTGTTGTCCTAGGCTGAAAACACATATTTCAGGCAGTTTCCATACAGCCTACATATAATGTACTTCAGTCCTCACCTTGACTACAGTAAGTAAAAGTTACAAGTCAACTGTGCAATTGATGAATGCTGCAAAGGGACTGAGAAGATAGTTTCACCAGTAAAGTATTGACTTTCTAAGCATTAGGACCTGAGTTTGATCTCAAGAGCCCATATTCAAAGTGCTGGGCCTGGTCCTAGAGAGATGGCTCAGCAGCTAAGAGCACTTCCTGTGCAAGCATGAGGGATTATAGAAACCTGAGAAACTGTTAGAGTCCAATATACAGATGTACATTACCAGATGTGCATGACCATCTATAACCCAAGACATGTGGGGAGCAGATACCAGAGAATTTACAGACCTTGTAATAAAACAGCAAACACTGGAATCATTAAGTGACTCTAGCTCAGGTAAGAATGGGTGGAAAGACACTGGAGCGGGACACTTAACATTCCCCTCCCACCACCAGAGGCAAGTACATCCTGCCCCCGGAGAGCACACAGGGTGCTACATGTGCACATATATGTGTTTATGCACCCCCCCCAGCACATTATATACCCACTTCACTAAAATGCTGGGGCCTAGTTGTGGACAATTGTAATCCTAGCACAGGGAAGGCAGAGTCAAGCAGATATCTGGGCCTCACTGACTCACTAGTTAAGCTGATGTCTTGAGTTTGGGGCCAGTGAGACATCCTTTCTCTCTGTCTCTCAAAAAAAAAAAAAAGGTGGATGATAGGACATGTGGAATGATACTTGAGTGTGTGTTTTTGCCTCTACACATACCTGCACACAAGTGCACATTTATCCTGAACTATACATGAACCTGTTCATACACCAAAATAAACACACACACATCGACATCCATACCAAAGAAACCCCATTAGATATTTCTTAGTGATTAGTCAAAGCTACTTGAACACTCTGTACTTCCAAATTTACAGCATGTGAATGTAAATACAGTATCTAATCCAGGAAATGGGATGTGTCAAAAATTGAAGAATAACTGCTAGACATTTGCTGAAACCCTTGGATTGTTTCTGGGATGACATGGGACCTGCACCACTGCAAGACTCAGGAGGAGGGCAGAAGTGGGAGATAAAAGATCAGTTTTCCTAACAGTGACTGGCCCACACTAACAACACAGGAACTGCATACAAACTGGGGCGTTATTGTTTGAATTATATAGACATCTTGAATGTACTTCTCATCTCCTACTGTGCTTCAGGAAGCCATGAATAAGATCTGTCACTCACTTCTACTTTCTATCCTGTCTCCATCTGGTGTAAGAAGGAAATAGAAAGGATATGAAGCAGTAAGGAGCAATTTGGAGTCAGTAGGATGAGCATGGAGGAAAATGGGCTTGCTTTGACACAAATGCTCGCTGAAAATCCCTATTACTAAAAACAATCACATAACAGTATCTCTAAAGTAATTTTAAGTGTGTTGTTTTTTGTGGTGTGACCCAAATTCTTGATGAGTTTAATGTATGAAGTTTCCCTTGGATTTGGCCAGGGACTAATCTTTAGAGGCTTCATAGTCAGGGACTAGACAAAAGCATTATAAAAAGATTAAGGATGGGCTGGAGAAATAGCTTAGTGGTTAAGGCATTTGCCTGCAAAGCCAAAGGACTTGGGTTCAATTCCCCAGGACTCACATAAGCCAGGTGAGGGGCACATGTATCTGGAGTTTACTTGCAATAGTTAGAGGCCCTGTTGTGCCCACTCTCTCTCTCTGTCTGTCTCTCTTCTATCTCTCTCTCACACACTTTGCAAATAAATACTTAAAAAAAAAATAGATTAAGGATGGTTTGACTTTGGAGCAACAAAAGCCATACTGAATAATGATAGGAGGTATCCAAAGGAACTAGATGCCTTTCTCACCATCTTTTGCACAGAAAAACCATGTGCTGCTTTCTATGTTTCGACACAAAAAGTCACTTGAAAGTTCGACAAAGGCTAACAGTGAGTTGATTCTACCACACGTGACTAATGCAGGCTTGGGTATAGGTGTGTTAATTTTGTCAATGTTTATGTACAGAACAGCCACAGCAAGTTTTTACACATACTGTATTTTGTGTCTTTGTTAGATTGTCAAGCACCTAGTATTGTGTCACCCCAATACTTAGTTTCTGCCAACACGATGCAGCAGTGACTATGACAATTATGTTGACAAAGCTGACAAGCCCAGGACACAGACAGATCATTTGGTTGTCTCGGCCCAGGTTCAACAGACAATGTAATGTGGATTCCCCAAGGAGATAATGTGTCTTACCTCAGCACAGGGCATTCTGTCTACCAGTGCTTAGTTACTTCCAGTAGGAATCCAGAAGCTTCTCTGGACAGAGATTTGTAAACCACTGATACTGTAGATTGTCCCTTTATGTGATAGACACAGCTGCTTCAGATCTACATGGCCAAACTTCCATATCAGTAGACAAAAAATAAAAAAATAAAAAGAAGCAGCAGGGTGAATCTTAAAATAAAGAGAAACTACTTGATAGGCATTTTGTTTGTGGAATAGAAACTGACCACGAAAGAGGAGTGGATCAAAGGAAAATATTTAAAACAACAAATCAATAAGGAATGTGAAAGCAGGAACTCATAACCAACATACCAGAAACAGTCTACTTGTGGTCATCAAAAGCAGTCTGATAAAGAAGAACAACTATGGCCTTCTACCCTGTGTCCTCCCATGAGAAATCACCAGAGTAGTCCTTGTTAAGTCACACTAGTCAGATTCAGTACAAAGCACCCCAAGTAAACCCTGGAAGGTTGACTCTCTTTGAAGGATCCCACAGTTATTCCTGAAGTAGCCAATTTACCCTGTAATAAACGCTAAACTTTGTTCTCCCTGTATTTTTTCTCAGATGATGACAAGAACCTGGAAACACTAGACCTAGATAGCTAGACCTACTCTCCCTGTCTCTGAGATTTCCCCAGTTTTCATCACCGCCACCACAATCAAGAGGACAGAGCCAATATTTCAGAAGGAATTGAGGAAGCTGGTGGCACACACCTTTAATCCCAGCACTCAGGAGGCAGAGGTAGGAGCATTACTGTGAGTTTGAGGCCACCCTGAGTGAATTCCATAGTGAATTCCAGGTCAGCCTGAGCTAGAGTGAGACCATACCTTAACAAAAAAAGGCATTGATGAGTATCTTTTCAACTATAAATCTATCTTTTCTCACACTGGAATCAGCTAGTCACAACTCTGTTAGAACAGAGTGACCTGTTTTGCTACTAAGGCATTCACCACATAAAAACTCCCATGCATGGAAAATTGGAGTCACTGAGCAGTGTAAAGGGGCATAAAGTCCTGTCTTACTCACCATTACATAATTTCATGCCCTCTGATTGTATGAGGTACAGAAGAAGGGGTATGGTATACTTGCAGCCACACTAGAGTGGCATTGGCTGGGGTGCTCACAGAGAACAGTGACCTGGGAAAGTATATAAAACAAACTTCATTAGCCTTAGTCCTGATACACTAGGGAATGGATCTTGTGAGGAGGGAAAACAAACTTGGGCTCAGAGAGAAAGGCACAGTCAAGTGAAAGAAAGAGTGGGATAAGGACACCCCAATCCTGCTAAGCCAATACCACCTAGATGCTCTTTGTCTGAGCTGGGGATAGGCAATGCTTAAATTCTTTCTCATTCAATTCAATGTTTTCCCTGCACACCTTCACATCTATTTTCACCATTACTATACTCTCTCTAGCCACCTTCTCTCACATGCTGATTATCATTTAGGTGGCCTTCACCCATCAACAACAAAACATTTCAAAAACTGTCCACCAGATGTATTGCCAAACATTCACTACTTGTTCATTGATTGGCCCAAAGGTACATCCCTCCAATTATAAAGCCCTGACCAGGCAAAAAGTGTGCTTCATTTCTTTGGGTGCATCACTGCTGCTTTGAAGCCCTGGATAGGACAAGGGTGTTTCACCCTGCAAGTCTGATCCTTGGCATCAGCATTGCTTCAACACCATGAAGGCTTACCCTGGTGAGATGGGAGTGTTCATTCACATGGGGAAGGTCATGAGTCTTTTTGGGGTGGGGGCGGGGCCTTCTGCTGTTAGATGATAAACATTTAAAAAAAACTCAAAAAATGGGCTGGAAAGATGGTTTAGCAGTTAAGCGCTTGCCTGTGAAGCCTGAAGACCCTGGTTTGAGGCTTGATTCTCCAGAACCCACGTTAGCCATATGCACAAGGGGGCGCACACGTCTGGAGTTTGTTTTCAGTGGCTGGAGGCCCTGGCGTGCCCATTCTGTCTCTCTATCTGCCTCTCTGTCTCTCTGTCTGTTGCTCTCAAATAAATAAATAAAAATAAACAACAACAAAATACTCAAAAACTCTGCATAGTGGTCAATAGCCCATCTTATCTGTGGACTAAAGGAACATTATTCCTAGAGGGTCACAAAAAATGTTCTTTCTTTTGGATTTTCTCTCAAGTGTTACATCTGACTTGTGCCCTCTTGCATCTACTGGTAGCTGAGTTTGGAATGGATCAGTTTCTCTCCTCAGGCTGGGAAGCATGTTACCTACATTGCTGATAGTTAAACAGCCTTTAAGGGTTACATTTCCTACAATGTTCTGTCATAAATTAAAAGTATTTTTTCTGAGCTGGAGAGATGGTTTAGTGGTTAAGTGCTTCCCTATGAAGCCTAAGGACCCCGGTTCGAGGCTTGATTCCCCAGGACCCACACTAGCCAGATGCACAAGGGGGCACACGTGTCTGGAGTTTCTTTGCAGTGGCTGGAGGCCCTGATGCACCCATTCTCTCTCTCTCTCTCTCTCTCTCTCTCTCTCTCTCTCTCTGTCTGTCTGTCGCTCTCAAATAAATAAATAAAAATAAACAAAAAAAGTATCTTTCCTATTGAATAATGTCTTGTCCTAAACATTGGCATACAGTCCAACTGAATGTAATTGTGCAATTGTGCATTCTGTTTCTTGTCAGTCCGTGTTTATAGTAATGGCTTACTCACTGTTCCTGTTTATGTCTCATTTGTCTGTTTCTCTCAGCCTGTGTCTATAATGATTAACTTAATAAAGGCTAAATATATTATTGCTATAGTATTGAGGCTCTGGGGGCCCTTATGTAGATAATTCCTTAAATTACTATAGTCAACTGACTTGAGAGATCTGCAGAGACAGAAGAGTAAGGATGCCAGCATGTTAACATGTTCCACATCATGTTAGTATTTCAATATTGCTTGTAATCCCAACATTCAAGAGGCAGGGACAGGTGGATCCCTGTGGTTTGCTAGCCAACCAGCATATTTGGTGAGTTGCATGCCAATGACAGACCCTGTCTCAAAAGAGGGGATGAAGCCTCAGGAATGCCACTCATGGTTGTCTTCATGCCTCTATGCCCACACATATACTAGTACACATGCAACTGCACACCACGTATGTGCCAGTCATTAACAGTGAAATGTATTCTTTTGAACTGAAAATTATTGAGTAACATTGGTCCCTAAATGGAGGTGTTTTTTCACAAGGATTATGGGAACCCTTCCACCAGGTGGAAAGCTAATCAGTATTTCAAAACTTGGGACAAATATAGCTATTTAATCAGTGGTGGATATCACAGTAGATTGGCCTTCTTTAACTGATTTTGCTCTTTTAGCACTAAAGTTCTACATTCCTAGACAGTTCCCCATGGTCTTTGTATCATGAAATGCCTCAGCTGAAGTATTCCAGTACTCTCTTCTGTTTGACCCGAGCACTGCTCTGAACCCAGACAGCAGTGACGATGTCAGCTTAGGATGCAAGTGATGCTACAGCTACAAGTGGGCAGCCCTTACGTGGCTTTCCAACAGTGAAAAGTGGTATGAAACATCTTCACCATTTAGGAAGAGGTAATGACAATTATACTTTCCTCATAGCATTGTTAAGGCAATTAATTTCCACAGTTAAAGCCTGATCATATAGTAGGACTAATTTAATATAGATTTATTATAGGATCAAATACAAAGTTCTTCCAGAAATCTTTAGGTGATAAAATATTGATATATAGCTCCTAATCATATCATTGCTTCCTATGACCCAATTTATCAAACTGGTGAAGTTAATCATAAAATAACTGTGAAGAGGCATCTAGGTTAGAGGCAAAGATATATTTATTAGGATTTTTCAATTATGCTCTCATACTGATCAAATCAAGTACGTATGCACTTCAACGACACCAAGATAACTTGAAATACAACCCACTGTGTCCCATGTTTGGTTTGAGCAGGAAGAGACATGGTATTTTCACTTAGATTTAATTCTCTTGATTTGTTGGGAAATACTAGGGCACTAGAATGGTATTGATGGCTTAAAGTTTCTTTATCAAGTATATATTTCAATTATGTAAAATATCATATGCACAAGAAGGGGTATAATAATGAGTGTGGCAGTACTAAGCACAGCAAGGATGGGAAGAGCTGGAAATCTTGAACACTTCTAGTGTGAGGGTGAAATGTAAGACCACTCTGGAAAACACTTAAAAGTACAGGAGTAGGCAATGACCTTAATTTGGGTTTTTGTGCTAAGATAACAGTCTAGATGCTGCCTATGAGCTAATGAAGAACAGAGTGACAATAAAGAAAAGAAAGACTTTATTCCTAATAGAGAAATAGAGGAAAAGCTTCAGAAATGCATCAAGGAAAGAAAAGGATGCCAAAAAAAGAGTTGGGAAAAATATAAGCAACACAGAAGTTAGTTCAATATAGTCTGGGAGGCACAGTTCCCTGGAAAGGCAAGGAAAAACAGAAACCTCTCCTAAAGGTAAGCCAGATGAATGCTGTGTAGCCTTACTCTCATGACAAGCTCACAGTGTTCACAAGCTTTAAATACAGTTACCAGTTCAGGTGAGTTTTGCAGTCAGGTTCACATTGTTGGCAGAAATCACCAGACCAAGAGCAGCTTGTGAGAAAGAAGGTTTATTTTGGCTTATAGACTTGAGGGGAAGCTCCATGATGACAAGAGAAAACAATGGCATGAGTAGACATCACTTCCTGGCCAACATCAGGAGAGTATGCCGAACACTGCAACACTGGCAAGAGGAAACTTGCTGTAACACCCATAAGCCTGCCCCTAGGAATACATTGCCTCCAGGAGGTGTTAATTCCCAAAACTCCATCAGCTGGGAACCTAGCATGCAGAACACCTGTTTATGGGGACACCCGAATCAAACCACCACAATGAGACAGTGATTTCTTCTGTGACTAGGTTAGCCATGGAGAGAAATCCAGTTTTATAATGCAGTATGACTTAGGAGCAGCTGGATACTACCTCAAGAGAAACTCTATGTCAACATCTCAACTTATCCTGGGGGTTGAGATTGGGAAACAACCACAGGTCAGAGAGTCACTACGTGGCTGGCCATAGCTCCTGCAGGAAGGAAGGGGAAAGGGAGGAAAGGCAGCTGTGGAGACAAGGAAGGAAAGACACTGAGACCCAAGGGTGTCCATTGCGTGAGGCTCACCTCAGGCTCAGAAGTGCATAGGAAGAAATAGCAGTCCACTCAGAGGCAGGGACCAGATCTCGTCAAATGAAAATGACACTGGAGTATGATACCTTTGAGTCTAAGGCTAGTGGGTAGACCACGTTTGTTATCTACCATCTGTCACTCACTGCAAAAAAGCCAAGAACTCTGAAGTTCCAATTGCATACATGATAGGCCCAGCTGTATTCCTACTGTGGGGTGATTAATGCTCAGGAGTTCTGGAAGGTATAAATACAGGACTTCCTCATGCTATCATTGTTACGTTTGCTTTTTATATACCCAACACCCTTGAGAGACACTCCCAGCTAAAGCATTAGTCACAAGGGGGGTACTGTCTGGGGAGTCTTGGGAGGTTGAGAGAATCTGTCCAGCTGTGCAATACAAGGCCAAGTATGGCAGGTTGAGGCCTCTGGGCTACAAATGTGGGAAACTACCTTGTGAAGAGGGTTCTGCTAGACATCGGATGCTTGTCTAACCACATAAGTCATAGGAAAGACAAGAGTCCACAAATTCACCCTACCCTTCCCTGGACTCTCTACATACAACTAGCTAGCAGTCAGTCTCTAATGTTCAAGAACCCAGAAGGAAACACAAGATTTTCTTTTTTCTTTTTTCTTTTTTTTAAGTTTCTGGTTTGTTTTCATTTTCTTTTCTCTCATGGTTCCTAGTTTCTACTTATCTAGTAGGGTATTTATCATATTATACATTTTCTAAAACTATGTTTTATATTTGTAATTCCCATTTCAAACATTCATCTAATTTTATTTGTACATTTTTTATTTGGTTGTAGTCATTTTTTTCCCCTTAGTTTCTTTTTGCCTCTTTTGCTCCCTGTGCTTCTGCTCCTCATCTGCCTTGTATATTATGGGTTCTATTAATACACATGTCTTATTTTATTATCCTTCTTACATTTATCTAAGATTTGTCTTGAGCATTTTTATTATTGCAAAAGTTTTTTTCCCCATTTTTTCTTTTTATAATTCCCACTATCTTCTTTTTTAGTGTAGTCATGATTATCTTCCATTTCTACCCTTTTTCTGTAGCCTTCAGCACCTCATTCATTTCCTACTTATATATTTACCCAAAGTACCTTTAAAAAACTTCATAGCACCATTCTACAGTATTTTTGCTATTTTCAGTTTTCAGGTCGTTGGTGATGGATCAGGGGCCATAATGCATTTGAAGTGTGTTGTGCTTTGATGTTGTTGCTGCTCCAGTTTTTTTTTTTTTTAATCTTGTTAGTGTTAGCAGGGATGGCGCCTTCAAGAGTAGACTGTTCAGTAAGATCTCCCAAAGAAAGACGTCCATATGAGCACATGCACAAATTTCAACCCATATACACAAGAAATATGAAAAAGCAAGCAATGAGACTCCTCCAAAGATCACACACCCTCAACTACTAAACAAAGTACCAAGAGAGCTAAGTCCCAGCTAGAGATTTCAAAAGTTTTCTGGTAAAAATTTCAGTGAATACAAAGGAATATGCATGCAAACAGGTGAATTCAATCCAGGCCCTAGAGAAGAAAAGCCTGAAATATAAAAGAAAAATAAAGTAGAATCTATGAGAAAATCAGCAACATAGATGAAAAGGTTAGCACCATGGAAGAAAAATTCAGCCAGGAAATTGAAATCTTTTAACTTAAATTTTTTTTTATTAGTTATGAACATACTTTGAATGTAAACAGCATATGTTGGTACCATCCTTTCTTTCATCACTGCCCCTTTTCCAAATGGACCCTCCTAGTTGGTCATCCCCATGGGGATTTTGGGTCATGGATTGTGGAAGCAGCTGGCAGTTATGGGGAAGAGGCAATGACCCTGTGAATAGTGTCCCAACTTGTGGCTCTAACAATCTTTCCACCCCCTCTTACACAAAATTCTCTGAGCCATGTGGGGTTTGTTTTGACTCTAGTTCAGTGATGGGCTCTTAGAAGCCTCTGGATCTATGATTTGGTACCTGCTAAGTATCCAGTATCCTCAATGTCTATCTCCTTCACCCTTGAGCTGATATTAGATTTGCTGAGAAAGCAGCATTCTTGCTCATTTCCCCAATTCCTCTGAGGATTCAGTTGGGGCCATGGTGAAGTTCAATGAGTCATTTTTCTCCTCAGATCCTGCTCCCATCTGAAAAACAGAAGCATATTCTCCAATGAAGAGTGTAGTAAGCACAGGTTAAATGAGATAACCATTACTAGTTTAGAGGGAATTTAATGGGTGTAGATCCTCATGTGGCCCAAGATTAGTGGGAACTTGATATAGGAAAGCAAAATCATTCTCTAGATATGATTCTGGCTGTTTCCCAGTCCCAGATATGGGTTCCTTTCCATTGAGCAAATCTGTCAGCCAATCCAAGAACAGTTGGTTTCCCACCATAGCTGTGTGCCACTATTGCACTTGAGTGAGCATCACGTCAGGTTGTTTGCTTCTGAGTAGCTTAGACCTCCAGATGCTCAGACTTTCCCCCAGTGGCTCAAGTAGCACTTTCTAGCACTAGATAGGCTAACTGTCTGAGGATTGGCTCTCTTCCAGATTCCAGCCACATCTCTCCATGTTTCATACCAACTGCATATGGTACCTTCAGTAGTAGGGTCTTACCATTAATCTTTGGTGGGTAGTCAAGTGCTCTGGCAGAAGTCTGTTTTGTTTTGGGAAATCTTGTAGGTCTCTCTGATCAACAGCTCATGTGGGTATTAACCACATCCTGGTACTAGGAGTTATAGGCCAGCACCAAGGGAAAAGAAAGAAGAAAAAGGAAGAAAATAGAAAAAAGAAAAGAAAAAAAGAGGAAGCAAGAGAAATTTAAGGTTAGGCTTTATCTCACCCTCCCCAGGACACATGGATTCAAGTGATCCCCCGAAGGTCCTGTTGAGGGTCCAACCTTTTAGTCTATCTTCCAGAATATAGGACTCTATGATTCTAGTTCCATTTGGGTTCAGTTTTGTGTCCCCATATTTTTCCCTCCCCTCAAGCCCTGCTCTCCCTATTGTCCAGGCATCAAGATGCCTATTAGGTATGTCAGCATCTCAGGCTGATCCAGGTTAGGAACTGCAAATGAGTAAGACCCTGCGATGATTGTCTTTCTGTAATTGTGTAAGTGTGTTGAGTATGATCTGTTTCAAGTTCGACCATTTTTTCTACAAATTTCATTGTGTCATTTTTTCTTACTGCTGAGTAGGTTTTCATTGCATAGACATACTACATCTTAGTATCCATTTGTCCAATGATGAGCACCTGGATTGATTCCAGTTCTTAGTTATGATGAACTGAGCAGCTATAAACATGTGTGAGCAAGTATTTCTGAACTGAAATGTGAAGCTTTTAGGGCAAATGCCCCATAAAGGAATAACTGGGTGTTTGTAACTCTATAATCAAACTTTTTAGGAGTCTCTATATTGATTTGCATAGTGGTTCTACCAACTTACATTCCCACCAAGAGTGAATAAGGGTTCCTATTTCTCCACATCCTTAATAACATTTGTTTGCAATTGATTGTTTTAATATTTGCTATCCTTAATGGGGTAAAGTAGAATCTCATAATTGTTTTAAGTTGCATTTCTCTGATGATTAGGGATCTTTTTTTTTTTCAAAAATTTTGAAAATTTTATTAGTTTCTAACAAAGGTCACTCTTGTTTTTAAAACATTTTTTCATATTTTATTAATAAAATTAGTGTTTTTTTTCAATTTCAAAAATTGATATTTTAAACATAAAACTTAAGCATATAAATTATAACATATTATGATGTGACCTTTTCCTCCTTGGCAGTTTATTTCACAAATTTATTGCTTTTTTAATTAGTTTTCTATTCAGCAAATAGAGGCAGTTTGGTACTATTATTAGGCTCATCCATGACCTACCCCCTCCCCATGGTTAGGTCATGTTGAACATGTTCTTAAGTGTGTGTTTGCCATTTGTATTTCTTCCTCTGATAACTCCGTATTTAGTTCTCTGCCCCCCTTTGTGAGTGGGTTTTTTTTTTTTTTTTTTTACTTTTGTTATTGTTTAGTTTTTTGAGTGCTTTGTGGATTCTTGAAATTAGGTGCCTGTCAGCTATATAACCAGCAAAAATGTTCTCCCATCCTGTGGGCAATCTATTGGCTCTGCTTATGGTATGTTTGTCTGTGCAAAAACTTTTCAGCCTAATGAGATCCCATTGATTGAATGACTGTTTAAGTTCCTGAGCTACTGAGGTTTTGTTTAGGAAGTCTTTCATCACTCCTATATGGTGGACAGTTCCTCCTAATTTTTCTTCCAGTAGTAGAAGAGTTTCAGGTTTTATATTGAAGACTTTGAGTCAGTTGGACTTAATTTTTGTGCATGGTGAGATGTGTGGGTCTAGTTTCAATTTCCTGCATATTGTTATCCAGTTTGTCCAGCACCTTTTGTTGAAGATGCTGTCTTTTTTGCAGCCTATATTGTTAGGGCCTTTGTCAAATATCAAGTAGCTATAGTTGCTTGATCCAAAGTCCAGGTCCTCAATTCTATTCCATTGGCCTATACTCCTGGTTTTATGCCAGTACCATGCTGTTTTTATTACTATGACTTTGTAATATAGCTTTACATCAGGTATGGTGATGCCTCCAGAGGTATTTCTTTTGCTGAGGATATGGTTGGGTATGTGAGGCCTGCTTCTATACCATATGAATTTTGAGATCAGTTTTCTATCTCTATCAGAATTTCTATATTTCTATCAGAGTAATGCTGGAATTTTTACTGGTATTGCATTAAGTCTGCAAATTACCTTTGGTAGGATTGCCATTTTCACAATGTTAATTCTGCCTATCCAGGAGCATTGGAGGTCTTTCCATCTTCTCAAGTCCTCCTCAATTACTTTCTAAAGTGCTTTTATGTTTTCATTATGTATGTCTTTTATACCCTTAGTTAGTGTTATCCCAAGGTATTTTATTTTTTTGTTGCTATTGAAAATGGGACAGTGTTGCTAATTTCTTTCTCTGTATCTTTGTCCTTTGCATATAGAAAGTATACTGATTTTTTTGTATTGATTTTGTATCCTCATACTTTGCTGAAGGAATTAATCACCTATAAGAGTTTTGAAATGGAGGCTCTCAGGTCACATGTATATAGAATCATGTTATCTGCAAATAGGGCTAACTTGACTTCTTCCTTTCTGATTTGTAGCCCATTTACTTCTTTCTCCTTTCTTATTTGTGCTAGATCTATGTTGAAGACCAGAGGTGAGAGTGGGAAGCCCCATCCTGTTCCTGACCTCAATGGGAATTCCTTGAGTTTTCCCCATTAAGTATTATCTGTTGATTTTATGTTTGGATGATCTATCTATTGATAAGAGTAGAGTATTGAGGCTCCCAATCTGGGATTAAGTGCTTTGTATATAGCCTTTATTATGTTGAGATATAAACAGTCCATGCCTATTCTCTTCAATGTTTTGATGATAAAGTATGTTGTATTTTGTTGAAGGCCTTTTCTGCATCTATGGGAATGATCACGTGGTTTCTGTGCTTAAGCTTATTTATGTGGTCTATTACATTGCCAGATTTCTATATGTTGAACCAATCCCATGTTCCTGGAATAAAATCTACTTGATCAAGGTGGATATTGCTTTTGATGTGTTGTTGGATTTGATTTGTGAGGATTTTGTTCAGGATCTTTGCATTTATGTTCATCAGGGATATAGATCTATAGTTTCCTTTTCTTATTGTAACTCTGTCTGGTTTTGGTATTAGGGTGATACTAGCTTTATAAAAGGAGTTGGAGAGCTTTCCCTGTTCTCTAATGTTGTGGAACTGTTAGAGGAAAATTGGTTTCAGTTCTTCCATGAAGATTTGATAGAATTCTGCTGAGAAACCATCTGGTCCTGGACTCTTCTTTTGGGGGAGTGTATTAATTGTCTTTCAATCTCAATAGGTGTGATAGGTTTGTTTAGGAGCTTAATCTGATGAGTTTAGTTTTGGTAGGTGATATGTGTCCAGGAATTTATCCATTTCTTCCAGATTATCCAGTTTTGTGGAATAAAGGCTTTGGAAGTAAGTCCTGATAATTCTTCCAATTTCACTATGTCTGTTGTGATCTCTCCTTTTTCATTTATAATTTTGTTAATTTGGAGTGTTTTCTTTTGTTTCTTGATCAAATTGGCCAGGTTTATATATCTTGTTTATTTTTTAAAGAACCTCTTTGTTTCATCAATTTTCTTGTTTTCTTAGTTTCCAATTTATTAATTTCTGCTCTGATCTTGATTATTTCTTTCCACCTGGAGTTTTTGGGTTGCATTCTTCTTGTTTTTCCAATGCCTGTAAGTGGATGGTTAGGTTATTGTTTGGGATCTCTCTTCTTGTTATGAAGGCATTTAGTGATATGAATTTTCCCCTAAGGACCACCTTCATTGTGTCCCATAAGTTTTGGCATGGTATATTCTCATTGTAATTCAATTCTATAATTTTTACAATTTTTTAAAAATTTCAACCACCACTCATTTGTTGTTTAACAGTGTGTTGTTCAGTCTCCAGGAGCTGGTGGGATTCCTGGCATATCTCTTGTTAATTTCTAGCTTATAGCACTGTGGTCTGATACCATGCAAGAAATTAGGTAGATTTTCCTGAATATATGGAGGGAGGCTTAATGGTCCAATATATGAGAAGGTTCCATGGGCTGCTGAGAAGAATGTACACTCTGTAGATTTGGGGTATTATGTTCTATAAATGTCTGTAGGTCTGGTTGATCTATGATGTTGTTGAGCTTTTTTACTTCCCTGTTGATTTTCTGTTTAGATAATCTATCTATTGATGAGAGTGGAGTATTGAGGCTCCCAACCATGATAGTGTTGGTGGTTATTTCTTTTTTGTTGTCAAGTAGGTTCTGTTTTGTGAATTATGGTGCACCTGTGTTTGGTGCATAAAGATTGATGATTGTGATATCCTCTTGTTGGATCATTCCCTTGATGAGTAAGAAGTGGCCTTCTTTGTCTTTTTAAATTAATTTTTGTTTGAAGTCTATTTTATCTAATATTAGTACAGTAATGCCTACTTGTTTCTTATCACCATTCCCTTGGAATATCATTTTCTCCCTTTTTACTCTGAGGAGGTGTCTTTCTTTAGTGGTGTGGTGGGTTTCTTGAAGACAGCAGATTGAGGGTTCCATTTTTCTGATCCACCCTGTTAGCTTGTGTTTCCTGATGGGTGAATTAAGGCCATTAGTGTTTAGGGTAATAACTGTGAGGTTTGATTTAATCCCTGCCATGTTGTGGTGCTTTTTGGGGTTTGATATTTTCTTGGACTTTGTAGTTCTTTTGAACCTTCTCTAGGTTTGTTTATTGAGGTCTGTTTCTTGTAGGCTATTGAGATTGGTTGTTTGACTCTTCTGTGTGGAGAATTCCCTAAAGTTCTCTCTGTAGGTTTGGCTTTGTGTACATATAGTTGTAGAGCTGACTTCTATCATGGAAAGTTTTTTTTTTTTTTTCACTATCTGTTATGAGGGATAGCTTTGCTGGGTACAGTAGTTTGGGTTGGAAGCTATAGGTTCTTATACTTTGCAATGTTCTATTTCAGGCTGTTCTGGTTTTCAGGGTTTCCATTGAGAAATCTCATGTAATACTGATGCTTTTATATATAATGTGTTGTTTCTCTCTTGCTAATTTTAGGACTTTCTCTTTGTGTTCTTTGTTTAGAGTCTTAATTATAATATGTCTTGGAGAGTTTCACTTTTGGTCCAGTCTGTTTGGAATTCTGTTAGCTTCTTGTGTCTTGATTGGACTCTTTCTTGAGAGGGTGGGAAAGTTTTCTTTGAGAATTTTGTTGAATAAGTTCTTCATGCCTTTGGTCAGAATTTCTTCTTCTCCTGGTATACCCATGATTGGAGTGTTGGGATGTTTAAGGGTATTCCACAGTTCCTTTGTGTTCTGCTCACAAAACTATTTGAACATATTCAAGTTTTTGGACTGTTTTGTCTTCTAGTTCTGAGGTTCTGTTCTCAACATGACTGAGTCTGTTCTTGAGGGCTTCTAGAGAGGTTTGGATCTGTTCAATTTAGTTTGCGTTTTCTATTGCCTTTGTCTATATAGTATTCATCCCTCTGTCAAGTTACCTTTTCAGGTCATTTTCTGATTTTCTTAATGCTTCTTGGAATTTATCCTTGCATTTATTTATGTCTTCATTGAGCTTAGCCAGCTTATTATTGAAATCTTCTGTTGTGGGCTGTCCGTCAGATCACTTAGCTTTCTTTGGAAATCTCTCTTTTTTTTTTTTTTTTTTTTTTTTTTAATTAGGTCCAAACTAGCAAGGACAGCATTCATACTATTGTTGGTGTTTTGTTGCTTTTGATTTTTTTTTTTAATTAGGTCCAAACTAGCAAGGACAGCATTCATACTATTGTTGGTGTTTTGTTGATTTTCTGCAAGTTGTGTCAATTGCTTAGACAGAGTCACATATTTTGTTTCTTCATTATGGGGCTCTTATCCTGTTTTCTGTTTTGATTAGAGACTTCCATTGTGGGACTAGGCAAGCTTGTTGGGGTTCCTTCTATTTGATGTTTCCTGTTATTTCTTTTGGACTGTGGGCTGCTCATCACAGTGCGAGAATCTTATTTAATTCAGGGAGGAAGCTGTAGTTTACCTTTGAAGTGTGTTCAGTGATTTTTCCCTTTTATGCTTGACTAGATCAGGCTTTTGATGGCAAGGGGCCTGTCTGTTCAGGTGGTAGTAGTTGGTGCTGTCCAGTGGGGACCCAGAGACCAAGTGGCAGGGTGGGGAGAGGAGCCTGGAGACTGTGCAGTCCCAGAGGCAGGTGGGGGGTGGGAGGGGAAGGGGCAATGTGGACCTGGTGGCACAGCAGGGCAGCTGATGGGATGGTGGCAGTCCCGGTGGTGGGGAAAGGGAGAAGGAAGGAAGGAAAGCCTCACAAGGGAGGAATGGGAACCAGTTGGTAGGAGGAAAGGTGAGAGTCACCTGGCCCTGATCCACAGAGCCTGCAGGTAGTGCAGGAGCAAACATGGTGTGTGGAGTGGCATCTGGGATAGCTGCTTGAGGGGTGAAGGTCTAGTTGGCTACCTAAGAGCATGGGAATCAGAGGATTCCCTACAGTGCTCCTCTGGGTCCCTGCCTGGAGGTCTGCTAGGACCTGCTGACCCTGAAACCCCATAGATCTCATCTGTTATTACCCTGGTAGCTGAAGCATGGTAAGATGGGTGCTATCTTGACCAGAAGGCCTCTCATTTCAGGAAATTGAAATTTTGAAAAAAACATTCGAAAGAAAAGTTGCAAATGAAAACCTCAATGAATCCAATTTAAAACTCAGTACAAAACATGACTAATAGACTTTACAAATCAGAACAATGAGTATCAAATATAGGGCTGGAGAGATAGTTTAATGGTTGAAACACTTGCCTGTGAAGCCTAAGGACCCATGTTTGACTCTCTAGGTCCCGTGTAAGCCAGACGCATAAGATGACACAAGTGCCCAAGGTTGCATATGCGCATAAGGTAATGCATGTGTCTGGAAGTTGATTGCAGTGGTTGCGGGCCCTGACATTCCAATTGTCTCTCTCTCTCTCTCATAAAAAGAAAAATATCAAGTGTAGAAGACATGTTAGAGAAGGGCTACTTTTCATTTAAGAAAGGGTGAGGGCTGGAGAGATGGCTTAGCTGTTAAGCGCTTGCCTGTGAAGCCTAAGGACCCTGGTTCAAGGCTCGGTTCCCCAGGTCCCACGTTAGCCAGATGCACAAGGGGGCACACGCGTCTGGAGTTCGTTTGCAGAGGCTGGAAGCCCTGGCGCGCCCATTCTCTCTCTCTCCCTCTGTCTGTCTTTCTCTCTGTGTCTGTCACTCTCAAATAAATAAAATTATTAAAAAAAAAAAAGAAAGGGTGAAAATGAGCATGACCACAGCATCTAAGAACACTGGGATAGGATCGAGCGACTGAATCTCTCAATTCATGGGATAGTAGAAGGATCTGAGATAAAAATTAAAGGCATATATCAATTCAATGCAATTTTAGGACAAACGTCCTCAAATCTAGAGAAAGAATCAGCCATTTAACTCCAACAGGCCTTTAGAACCATATATAGACATAATCAGAAAGAATGTTTCCCTGACATATTATAGTCAATATGTCAAAATTTAAAACAAATAAGCAATATTAAAGGCTGTAAGGGAAAACCACAAGCTCACAAGAAAGGTAGAAATAAAATAATATCAGATCTTGCATCAGCAATCTTCAAGGCTAGGAAGCCATAAAAAGGTATATTTTAAGCCATGAAATTAAATAAGTATCAACCAAGGTTACATACTTAGCAATGCTATCTTTAGAAATTGATTGAGAAATAAGGACATTTCAAGAGAAGGGCAAACTAAACATGACCACCAAGCCAGCACTTTAAGGAGTACCATGTATGGAGGAGGAGGAAAGGCAGTCTTAATCATCAGAATAAGTACAGGAAAGAGTAAGTCTCATGAGAAAAAATGCTGACCAGAATAGAGCTATGAAAGAATTTATCATGTTCAATACAGTTAACCAGAAAACCTCAGGTTCTAATGATGTAGACTTGAATCCAAGTCCAGAGGGCATCCACTGACATTTTCAGGTTCTTGCGTCCCAGAATAAAATACTGGACCAAATACACATGAATAGACATTCAGTCTAGCTGGGACATGGCAGGTCTTTATTTGCCTTACAAACATCAGAAAGTATTTATATCCTTGACCAGAAAACATCTGTGTTAAATCTAATTGTTAATCTTTTCCCTTGGAAGGTGCTTTATTATTTGTACCGGATTAAGAAAAGTAGTGGATTCATTTTACTCCCTTCATTATTACAAACTCAGAGCAGATAGGCCTTTAGGACTTCTTGGATTGTGGCTTTATACTCTTTGTCTCCAAAGGCACTAAAATGGCCATGAAGCACATGAGTAAAAATCTATCTAGTTGTCAATCTTTTCTCTAGAATGTGCTTTTCTCTTCTTTTTCTTTCTTTCTTTTTTCTTGTCTTTTTTTATTTTTTAATTATTTTTTAATTTTTTTAAATTTTTTATTTATTTATTTGAGAGCGACAGACACAGAGAGAAAGACAGATAGAGGGAGAGAGAGAGAATGGGCACGCCAGGGCTCCCAGCCTCTGCAAATGAACTCTAGACGCGTGCGCCCCCTTGTGCATCTGGCTAACGTGGGACCTGGGGAACCGAGCCTTGAACCGGGGTCCTTAGGCTTCACAGGCAAGCGTTTAACCACTAAGCCATCTCTCCAGCCTTTTCTTGTCTTTTTTGTTTGTTTTTTGATGAAGGGTCTTGTTCTGGCCCAGGCTGACCTGAATTCACTATATAGTCTCAGGGTGGCCTCAAACTCATGGTGATCCTCTTATGTCTGCTTCCTGAGTGTGGGATTAAAGGCATATGCATTCATGGGATAAGGAAAGGTGTTATCTTAGTTTTACTTCCTGGGCTATTACAGACACAGAACACACAGACCCTTAGGATTTCTTGGATTGTGGGATTTTTAGACCTTGCCTTAAAAGGCACAAGTGATTGGATTAGTTAATATTTGCCTTTTCAGGCAACATGAGTCATGAATTTCCTTGATAATTGTTTAAATCTGTTTAGGACACCAGAATCTTATTGAATCTATTAGCCATATCCTCACTGAGAAGAGTTTTAGTTTGTTTTATTTTTGGATAATGTGGGCTAACAGTTTCAGAGCCATATGTGTAACCTTAGTACATTTCTGTCAGCTGTAACAATTTATAGCTAAGATTAGAGACTACCTGGATCTGTTCCCATCTAGGGATTCAGTTTGTATTTTTTTTCTGCCTATTAAAAAATTAAAAAGCCAGAAAAGTCGAAGATTCTAGCAAAGGAAAAGTATTCAAAGTAAAAGTAAGAGGTAGAGAAGAACAGGTTGCTGAAAGGAGAGGATCTGCCACCAGAGGCTGCCTCCCCAGTGGGAGCAGGGCATCTGTAGAGTTAGGAAGGCCTCCCTACCCATGTCATAATTTAACTTAATCAAATGAGAGCACTGATTGGACTTGATATGTATTAGACTATGCATATCTCAGACATGTCTGGGAAAGCCTGGGAAAAAAGGGGAAAAATTCACCCATGTGTTCTCTTTATTCAGAGTAAAAGAACTAGGAAGTAAGGAGTTCTTTCCACTATCTTGAGGCAGCATCCTGTGACATGCCCATGAAGATAATACTGTAATTTATCTAGGCTCCTCTTCTATCTACCTAATAGAAGACACGATTGCTCCTATGGTCCCTCAGAATCTTTACATGAGGACTGTCAAGAATATACCTTGCATTTCTGTCACATATAGGGCAAGTCCCATGGCTAATGCTGACAACAGTCGCTATGGCTTTTCAGAATTCACATCAACCGGGTTCACCATGCAAATTTGTCTAAAATGAGATACTGGGTTATGTATTGAGGCAGAAAATAAGCCCCAGTATTGGAAAAAAATAAACTATTTTTTTTTATTATGACTAGAGTCATCCAAGAGACTTAGTGGCCATTTCCAATGGTGTAAAATGGGGCCTTTATCAGGGAACTTGAGTATCACCAACCTCTAAGGGCAGCCACCAGTGGAGCTGAAGGTCCACCTCCCATTCCTGGACAGGACATCATCCTTTAGAGTGATTTCCTTTGCAGAACAAGCAAAATCTTGTATCTTAGCACCCCTTTATGTGAAATATTTTTAGTGCTTTGGTTTCTTATATGTGTTGAAAGAAAAGCCTCTGTATCCTCTCTCTGGAGTCTGGGGTTTCTGAGGTAAGAGCACCATGAAACAAGGTAGATGGAAGGCTTTACAGGCACAAGTGCAAGTCACATCAAGGTGTTGGACAGTGGGTGCTCCCATGCATGTGTGTATTGGTATGGTACCATGTAGTAGGTAAGAAGGATTAGCAGGGCCTGGCACAAGTCAGGAATTAGGTGGTGATGTGAGACATTCAACAGCAGGAGCATGACATGGCTAGATGTGTATCAAGGATTTATGGGTGCAGGTGCAGAGCAATAATGGGTCCAAGAAAAGGGCCATTATCTGTGGCCATGTGCCACAGCTAGGAGATCACAAAGTATTGAAGACATAGGTGCAGTTCTGGAATTGGACCAGGGAAAACTTCACATTGGTTTTCATTAATTGTTCCAATAATTTTATCTTGACTGCATGTCCTTATTTTTTCTGTCTTCCACTTCATCCATTCTGTAGGCATACCTTACATTAATGTGCTTTCTTTTTTGACATACTGTACTTCTCATTTCAAGCTTCATTTCAGTTTTGTTTTATTAAGAAAGGGTTTATCTTGACATACAGTTTTGAGAGGAAGTTTCGTCAGTAAGTGAAGCAGGCAGCAGGAGGAAACTAGTGTATTATCATCACATTAGCAGTAGGAAGTAGAGAAAGAGGAAAGCTCATGTTCAGTCAGTTTTTTTTCCATCCTACACAGTCCAGGATTTCTACCCTTAGAATGATGGTGTAGTCACACTTGTATATCTCTTGCCTTTCTAGCCTTTGCTTTTGCACTTGTGTGTATGTGTGTGTGTGTGTGTGTGTGTGCACATGTGTGTATATGTAATGTGCTGTAATCTGTATGTGTGGTATATGATTGTGACAGTGGCCTTATGCACTTGCTTGTAATTGAGTGCAAACACCTGTGGTGGCAAAAATGAGATACATGGTCTCTCTTTCCATCCCTCTACTGCCAGTACTTATTTGAGCAGGGGACCTTTTGCTGATCCGGGAGCTTTCCATTTTGCTTTGTTTTCCACACAAGTCACAGTGATTGTTGATTCCCCTGTAGGACTGGGGTTACAGATGCTTATGGTTACATTCAGATATTTATGTGGGTTCTTGGGATCAAACTAGCAGTCTGCAAGGCCTGCTCAGGCCCTTATGTTGACACAGAAGTGCTGTTAACCACTGAGTGTGCTCTATCTCTAGTTTTTCTGATAAATATTTCCTGTTCTTATCCTGTCACTCTTCTGTTTGGGAATGGCCTCTGCAGCTCCAGCCCTTGATCCCAGTTTGGATGCTCAGTGGTTTGAGTGGAAAACAACACATGAGAAAACATACACCTCAGTTTTTAAGAGGGAAATCTCTAGAGGAACTCCAGAGAGACAGGCCCATGTTGTGGAGACCTTATGATCATAGCATAGGTTCTAGAAGCCAGCTTTTACTTAGCATAGTCTGTGACAACCATTGAGAACATAATGTGGCAAGCATCTTTGTTGTCACTAGGCATGGGGAAAAACTTTCTTTAGCAGACAGAAAATCCTGTCTTCACATGTGGCATCAGGTCCACTTGGTCAGCTTAGGTCAGATTTTATGTAGAAATAAAGATCATCAGTTATATCTATGTTTAGAATGAAGAGAAACTCAGAAGAGCAGTCTGGGAGGAGAATATGTGGATGACTGAGCTGCACAACAGGGGATACAGTGAGGGGAAACACAGTTACACCATGGAGATGGATGCCTTTGGTGACATGGTGAGTATGACCTGGATTGCTTGATATATATATATCTTTACAATAATATAATAATAATATAATAATAATAAATATAAAACTTTCTTCAAGAACAGTACAGAATTCATGGAAACAATGAATGTTCTTCAAATTGAGACAATTAAGGAGGGGAAAGTATTCCAGAAACATCAGGTTGTTGACCTACCTAGGTCTGTGGATTGAAGAAAGAAAGGCTATGTGACTTCCATGAAGAGCCAGGTAAGTGAGTGTTATGATCACACCTTCCCCTAACCACAGGAGACTCAACTAGCTTTTCATATCCTTGCTATGGTCAACTGGGAAGTGTCGTGCTGTTAATTATTTAATAGAAGCTCTCAGCATTGTGAGTTGTCATTGGAGTTGCTATTTGTTTCATCTTTCCATGTTCAGGGTTCATGCAATTCTTACTAGGTTTTTAGTGCCATTGGTGCCTTAGAAGGACAAATGTTCCAGAAAACAAGAAAACTGGTTTCACCGAGTACAAAGAACTTCCTAGACAGTTCTTGACCTCAAAGCAACAAGGGCTGCATTAGTGGCATGATGAAGAATGCTTTAAATTATGTCAAGGACAATGGAGGCTTGGATTCAGAGGACTCCTATCCCTATGAAGCACAGGTAAAGGGAACTCCTGTGGTGATGACAATTCAGCATTAGGAGAGGTCAATGATTGCAGAGGTAGTCCAGGAACTTCTGAGTTCACACTGTGAAGTGACAAGTTGTCTCTGTAAAGCACTGGTATTGTCATTACATTACCAGCCTTTGTGCATTTCTCGGAGGTCAGGGCTTCCATGGAGCTGTTCTTGCTTCTAAAGAACATGGAGAATGTGGAAACCATTCCACATACACTCCTCTGTGAAGAACTCCTCTGTGAACATTTCTTATGCACAGGAAGACCTATGGGATTTTACTGCAGATATGTGAGTTAATCCTCAGTTTCAAATCTGCCAGTAGCATTTCCTACCTGGGAAGATTTATTGCGGCACAGACTGGGATCCTCAGCTGCACAGTGCTGAGTGCTGTGGTTGTAACTCACGTTCCAGGAGGTGGATGGTGGCAACCAAGTCTCTTCTGTCTTTGCCTTTGCAAGGAGGGACCCTGCAGGTACAGACCTGAGAACTCCCCTGTTAATGTAACAGACTTTGTTCTTATTGCAAGTCATGAGGCAGACCTGATACATGCTGTGGCAACTGTGGGGCCCATCTCTGCTGAGATTTTTAGTGGCCTCAATTCTTTCTGGTTCTTTAAGAAAGGTAAGCATATTCACTTCTGGCAATTTATTAAAACTTGTAAGTCCACTATGACATATCATCTTGATAATCTCTTTGATACATAAAATTTAATGTATGTTTCTGTGCAATGGTTGTGTGCTTTGTGTCCATTAGACATTACTTCAAGCACATCACCATGGATATCAGTACTTTATACATTTTAAAATTTATTGTATGGTTTAATTAACTCCATTTTCTCTGATTTTCAGACTTTTATGCTTTTTAGTAATATCCCTAGACATTGCCTTCATTCTACCTTTACTCCTTCTGAGTGCTGTATCCTGAATTGGACCTTTGTTGTCCTTTTATGAAATGCTAAGCTTATTTAGATTTTTTTTTCATTTGCTTTTTGAGGTCGGGTTTCACTCTAGCACAGGCTGACCTGGAATTCACTATGTAATCTCTGGGTGGCCTCAAACTCACGGTGAACTTGCTACCTCTGCCTCCCAAGGGCTGGGATTAAAGGCATGTACCACCACACCCAGTTTATTTAGGTTTGTAAAGCATTTTTTTCCTCTACTTGCTGATGGGTGGGGTAGTTTGGGTAGGTAGTGGTACACTTTGGTCAAGTATTTGAGTTAAACTGATTTTTTTATTAATGAGTAGTAAGGTTGTTGGCAGGCTTCTTTTTCTTGAAGGCATTAACTTTTAGATTGTGAGCTGGTGAGGTTATATATAAAAAAAGTTTCATTGTAGGGGATGCTTTTTTTTTCAAGTGTGTGTGTGAGAGAGAGGAAGATAATGTGCATACCAGGGTCTCTTGCATTTATAGTTTTGTGCATAACCTTATATGGGTGCTGGGGACTTGAACCCACACCAGCTGGCTTTATAAGCAAGCTCTGAGCCATCTCTCCAGAAGTCTAGAGTATAATTTTGACCTGGTGGTTGAATCTGTCTCCATCTGAAGTTATGTCATGTCTTTGCTGACAGATGTGCTATGTTGAACTTGCCAGCAACAGTTTATTGACATCTTACTTGGTTTATTTACAGGTCTATGAAGCTGCTTATAAGGCAGACTGGGTGGTATACAAGGAAGAGTTGGACAGATTTAATGAAGCACTTACTCCACGTCAAAAAGAAGCTCTTATAAAAGAAATCCTGCAAAAAGCTTAAAAAGGAATGCAGTAACAAAAATGAGTGAGTTTCACTGAAATATAGACATCTGTATACCATGAATATAGGTAGTTTTCCCTTCATGTCAGTAATAGTATATGAGATATGGTAGAATGCTGGTGGGTAGTCCAGGTAGACAAAGAAAGGGATAGTTTATCTTCTGCAGTGACTGTTTGTCACTGGGTCTGTCTTGGAAGTCCTTTCTTCAGTTTTCAGTAGAACTCGTATACAAGCTGTAGCAACAGCTCTGCAACTCCAGGTCAGGAACAGCAAGACTCTGCTTCTGAGTACTGTATTGAACAGTCTCAACTTGAGTTGTTCTGTAGGTGACAGTGGGTTTGATGCAGAAGACTGAATTCATTAACACAGCAAAGAAAGTGGCAACTTGTCTGAGCAACTAAGAAGTAACTTTAGGCTAGAGTTTTATTTTCTTCAAAGATGTAGCTATTATGACACATGCATAGTTAAAAATTTGTTTTCTCAAGCTTAAGAAATTAATTCACGCCCATTGTTTCAAAGTTAGGCTCTTATTTTTTTCATTATTTAAAGAATATTACTTTCTGTAGTCAAACTCTTATAGATAAGACCATACATAGTGTATTACCCCTGTACAAATGAGGTAAAATGTTAAGTTTAATGTTAATTGTTTAAGACTGTTTGTTAATTTCTGTGCAGTGCCATTTCAACATCAAAAGCTGGGGTACTTTTTTCCAAAGTTGACAGCATAGCTGATGTATATATATATATGTCATTTATGTGTTTGCATGTAAATAGGCTGCAATATCAGCATTTTGTGCATCCAAAGCAGCATTAGCTGTTCCAGGGTCTACAGTTTTTTGAGGAAACTTGTAGAGGTATCCAACTCTCCATTAAAAAACAAGAGCAGTAAGATGGGCATGGTGGCCACTGCTAATCCCAGCACTTGGGAAGCAAAGATATGAGGATCTGTCAGTTTGAGGCCAGCCTAAGGCACAGAGTAAAGTTCAGGTCAGCCTGGGCGAAAGAGAGAGACCCTTCCTGAAGAAGAAGAAGAAGAAGAAGAAGAAGAAGAAGAAGAAGAAGAAGAAGAAGAAGAAGAAGAAGAAGAAGAAGAAGAAAAAGAAGGAGAAGAAGAAGAAGGAGAAGAAGAAGGAGGAAAGAAAAAGCAAGCAAGCAAGCATAGATGGACTTGTGGCACAAATATTTAATGTCAACTAATTCAGGCTGTGAAAAGTGTGGCCACTGAGCATTTGTTAATATATCAAAGAATTTTTAGACAGTATTTTAAAAAGATTTCCTTTATTTATTATTTACTTATAAGAGAGAGAGAGAGAGAGAGAGAGAGAGAGAGAGAGCGAGCATGGGCATTCCAGGGCCTCTAGCCACTGCAAATGAACTCCAGATGTATGCACCACCTTGCATCTGGCTTATGTGGGACCTAGAAATCAAACCTGGGTCCTTACACTTCACAGGCATGCACCTTAACTTCTAAGCCATTTCTCCAGCTCTCTAGACAGTATTTTTGAAAATTACATAGCTATACTATTGATTATCTTGTGGAGAAAATCCCACATTTGCTTGTACTCTGTGCCTACAATCTTGAGCTTCAATTTGAAATAAGATAAGTCTTTTAAAAATTGCTTCTATTCTTAGGAAAGTAGACGTATAAAGTGTTGATACAAATATCACAGTGACCTCCTCTACTGACAGGTCTAATTTATGCCAGATCATTTTCTGGTACCTAGGAAGTGGCTTTGACAGATTGATAGTGTTTTGTAAGATGGGTGACACATGAAATACTCATATCTTCTGCCCATTGTCACATCTCCAATCATTAGAGTCTTTTAGATTGCCAGTGGTTATCTATAGCTCAATAAATGTTCTCATTACACTTTATGACTGTATACAAAGCTTGAGTTTTCTGTCATTTGACTTTAAAAATGATACTTGGCTCATTATATTTAGCCTCTTATGTAAAATTGTGGTATAAAAGTCTCATTTCCAAATAGGTTAAGTGATAAAAATTTTACAAAATGTTTGTGCACACTTTATAACCTTAGGTTTTTATTTGGGAATGTGAATGTACAAAGTAAAATGGACTTAAAGAGTCTTGAGTGCCAATAACAATATAGGAAAGGGAATATGATTGATGAATGTGTTCATAAGAGTTCTAATCTTAAAGTAGTGAAAATGTAGAAGGAACATGCTGGTTTCTTGCATATCAGTTTCTTAAACAGTCCAAATCTAAGCTTAGAAAAATTTAGTGTTTAAATTTTTTTTGTTTATTTTTATTTATTTATTTGACAGCGACAGACAGAGGAAGAGAGAGAACGAGAGAGAGAATGGGCATGCCAAGGCCTCCAGCCACTGCAAAAGAACTCCAGATGCGTGTGCCCCCTTGTGCATCTGGCTAACGTGGGTCCTGGGGAATCGAGCTAGAACCGGGGTCCTTAGGCTTCACAGGCAAGCGCTTAACCGCTAAGCCATCTCTCCAGCCCATGTTTAAATATTTTTAATTCATGGATAAGTTTCTGCTTGCTCTTGCCAAGAGAAGAGTGCTTAAAAGTTACAGAAAGCATAATTAGTTTCAAGAAGTCAGCCATTTATTAAGCTTCCAGGTATCAAAATAGATTTTGATATATAAATAAGTTTTCTGAGATGACACTGCCTCTATTTCTGTAACCATTTCACCTGGACTATTTTAAATGTGGTTATTGAAAATCAAATAGCTGACTCACGACAATTAAGTATGTTATTTAAATGTAGGAAAATATTTTAGTTTGAATTGAGTATGTAGGCTCCCTATCACTACATTTTCTTTTTCCACAGTATTCAATGACTTCCCCTAAATTTTAACTGTCTATAAAGATCAAATATCCTTCATCAAACTTGTATCAAATAATTACATCCACTTACAGAAGAGGATGCTGTGGAAGAGGTAGAGGCTGGACTTTGTTCCACAATCCTGAGTCAGTAAAGACTCCTGTCCCATTTTTGGTACATGATAAAAATATTTGAGGTAAAACAAAAGGCTATATCCATCGTATTTTTGAGGACAAATAGTTTTTATTGTGGGACAAATAGGTTAAAATTATACCATATGGTATTTACATTTAGGTTCTAAGGAGAAGAATCTATAGAGAAATCTATGCAAAATGGTCTAGATGTAATAAGGGCATCTTAATCCGTACCTTTTGGATATTGATTAAAAAAAACACAAAAGCAATGTCCATTATCTAGTTCAATACTAGTGAGAAAGGAGGTGTCTTGCTGCTGTATTTTGAATCATAATTGTTGAAAGTACCTGGTACATTAGGCTGTGATATAAGTAACAATGGGTATTGATTGTAAGTGATGTATATTCATTTTTTATGTCGAATTTAGGAATTGCTTGAATCGGGAAATTGCTATTTTTCCTAATAGCAGACAAATATTTAAAAATGTGTCTTTAGCAAAATTTACAATGCTTAATATTTCTCAGAAAAAGTTCACTAACAAAAAGTGAGATCAGCATTAATTAAAGGGTCTAAACATACATTTAGAAGGCTTTTGATCTGTATAATATCACTGTTTACCCAAAGAAGAGTGGAAGCTTCCCTCTGGGGTCTATGGTCTTATAAGTCATGGGCTTTTGATTAGGTTCTAAGTATTAGGTGTGAATTCTGTGTTTTAGTCTTTCTATTCAATGGAAACCTTGCTCTTCTCTCAGCAGGGGTAAAAATGGGGCATGATTGGCTACATGAAATTAGCCAAAGACAAGAACAACCTCTGTGCAATTACCTCAGCAGCCATCTGCCCCATTGTGTGAGCTTCAAGACAGTGAAAATGAAGGACTTGCTTAGACATAGCATGCACCAAGGAGGGACTTCCCCTTCATACTGACCAGCCTGTGTGAAGGGGGATACAACACTTGCGTTGCTGAAGATCTCATCTGCATAGAATGTTAGAGATATGGTCAGTCTGCTAATATATAACCATTACTTTAGTTATGCTATAAACTCCTTGGTAGTAGTCACTTCCATGATGAGTTTTGAATTTCCATTTTTTAAAAGGATGTTCCAAACTATCTTTAAAGCTAGATTATAATTTCAAATGTAATGTTCTGGCATCTTCCCATTTTTTTTGAAGTGACTTTTTATGTTGTCAAACAAGTAGTTCAGCTAGAATACATACACAGACATGATGTTTGTGCAGATGAAATACAGATGATGTTGTATAGACAAAATAGTAGTGGCACTAGGTGGCACTTCTGGCTATGCAGTCACTATCCCAGCAGCATTTGTACACAAGTCCTAGAAATCTTGGCACTACTTTGGTTGAATATTCAACACTTAGTGTATGATAGCAACATTAAGATTCTGTGACAGGTTCCTGGAGTATATTTCTCAATTTTAATACATTTCATAGTTCTGTATTAGAATATGGGTGGAAAGACACATCATTTCTCTATGATTTTTAATCCTGTGTAAGGTAAGTTTTTGTATTCAGGGGGTCTTCCCCATTTTTGTTTCATCTGGATACCATCAAACATGATTTGAAATAGTATCTGTGAATATAAAGAAATTTGTCTTTAATTCACATCAGTTCATAGGTATTTAACCCCTTGTCATTATGTGTAGCAAGATGACATCTTGTGCTTTTCCAGTGCATTGATCCTGTGAACACACTACAGCCTCTTTTTGTGGGATCTAGGGTACTTGGGTACTTCAGCTAGAATGGCAAGTGCTTTATACCCTGGGTCATCTCAAACCCTTCCACTCTCTCTACATACAAGTTCAATAATATTAGGTTGAATTGGAACTTGTGTTATGCTGCTTTTTGTATCTGGCTTTAAAAATTATTTATGAATGAATGAGAGATGGAGAGAGAGAGAGGGAGGGAGGGAGGGAGAGAGAGAGAGGGAGAGAATGGTTACAGCAGAGCCTCCAACCACTGCAAATGAACTCCAGATGCATGCACCACCTTGTGCATCTGGCATATGTGGATACTGGGAAATCAAATCAAACTTGGGTCTTTAGGCTTCATAGACAAGTGCCTTAACTGCTAAGCCATCTCACCAGCCCATTGTATCTGGCTTTTAAAATTTAGCATAATGTCCTCTAGTACCATCAATGTTGTTGTAGGGACAGTATTTCTTCTTTTATCCTTTAACTGAATTAGTCTTACCATTATGTATTATTATGCCATCATGTATTATGTATTATTATACCATTATGGAGTGTGCGGCTAGATAAGCTAGCTAGCAAGACTCAGATGTCCTCCTTTATCCATATCTCTAGTGTTGGGATTATAGGAGTACACCATTACACCCAATTTTTATGTGTGTTTTGGGAATCCCAATTATGTCTTTTTGCTAGAATGACAAGTACTCCTTGAACTGAGAAATCTCTGCAGCCCTTAAATTTAGGTTCTTGATTCAGTATGAGTTTATTTTTGCATATGGTAAGAAGTAGGGGCCTACTGTTATTTTTATCTTAATTTATTTCTCAAAATTAGAAAGTTTTGCTTGTAAAATGTTAGGTTATATGATATTTTGATACATACTTCTCATTATAATTTGTTCTTATTCATCTTCCTTTCCTCCTACCCTTCTCAGTTCTACCACATCCTTTTTGATGATCCATTCTCAATCCCAATTGGTCCCCACTTCTGTTTTCATGTCTCATGAATTTGATCATGATATATGCCTCCTGTTATCAGGATTTCCTTACTTCTTTCATGGCTAAAAATTATGAACATCTTTTTGAAGTTTATTGGACATTTTCATGTCTTCCTTTGAAAACTGTTAAGTTTCTGCCACATTTTTTGACTGGGTGGTTGGATTGATTTTTTTTTATTACCTAGTATTTTGAATTATTTGCATATTCTAGATTAAACCTCTGACAGATGGATAGGTGGCAAAGATTTTCTCATTCTGTAGGTTGCCTGCTAACTACATTGATGGTTTGTTTCTTTTAGTTTCATGAGATACCATTGGTTGAGTGTTTGTTTTATTCCCTGGGAAACTAGAACCTTATTCAGAAATATTTCCCTATGTCTCTGTTTGGATTGTCCTCCCTTATTTTTCCTCGAGTTGTTTCAGAGTTTCAAGACTATTATTGGGACTCTGTCCATTTGGAGCTTATTTTTGTGCAGGGTGAGAGAAGAGAGTTTAGATTTCTTCTTCTACATGGCATATAGTTTCTCTAGCACCATTTGTTGAAAATGATGTCTTTTCTCCAATGTTTTTTTTTTTGTTGTTGTTGTTGTTTTTTGTTTTTTCAAGGTAGGGTCTGGCTGTAGCCCAGGCTGACCGGGAAAGTCACTATATAGTCTCAGGGTGACCTTGAACTCATGGCGAATCTCCTACCTCTGCCTCCTGAGTGCTAGAATTAAAGGTGTGCACCACCACACCCAGCTCCAGCGTGTGTTTTTGATGTATTTATCAAAGTTCAGGTGGCTGTAGTTACTTGATTTTCCCCTCTATTTCATTGATCTATGTGTCTCTTTTCGTGTTATGATGCTATTTTTATGTTATTTATTTACATGATGCTATTTTTATTACTACAGATTTGTAGTATATCTTAAAATCAGATGTGATGACATCTGCAGCATTATTCTTTTTGCTGAGAAGTATTTTTGCTATTCAAAGCCTTTTGTGCTTCCATATGAATTTTGAGATTATTTTTTCTAAAAATTGTTCTGGATTTTTAAGTGAAATGGCATTGAATCTGTATATTGCTATTGGCAGGATGTCTATTTTAATATTAATTGTTGTAATCTATGTGCACATGACATCACTTAATCTTCTTGTGTATTCAAGTTTGTTTTTAGTGGTTGAATGTTTTTATTATAGAGGTCTTTCATTCCCTCGGTAAGAGAAATTCCAAATTAAGCTTGTATGACTAAAACTCTTTCATTAGGGAGAGGAGACACCACTGTTTTTTTCAGACTTTAGTGCGATTGCTTTAACATTTCTCCTACTTACTGTGACTGGCTTTAGGTTTGTTACATACAGCCTTTATTATGGTGAGATATGATCTCTCCATCCCTAGTCTCTCCATTGTTTTTATTATGAAGGGATGTTGTTTTTGTCTAAGACTTTTTTTTTAATTAATTAATTTATTTATTTGAGAGCGACAGACACAGAGAGAAAGACAGAGAGAGGGAGAGAGAGAGAATGGGCATGCCAGGGCTTCCAGCCTCTGCAGACGAACTCCAGACGCGTGCGCCCCCTTGTGCATCTGGCTAACGTGGGACCTGGGGAACCGAGCCTCGAACCGGGGTCCTTAGGCTTCACAGGCAAGCACTTAACCACTAAGCCATCTCTCCAGCCCTGTCTAAGACTTTTTCTGCATCTATTGAGGTGATATGATTTTTGTCCTTAAATCTATTTATATGATGTGTTACATTTTCCAATTTTTTATTTAGTTATTTGTTTGAGAGAGAGAGAGAGAGAGAGAGAGGGAGAGGGGGAGGGAGAGAGAGAGAGAATGGGCACGCCAGAGCCTTTAGCCACTGCAAACAAACTCTAGACACATGCACCATCTTATGAATGTAGCTAACATGGGTCTTAGGGAATCAAACCTGGCTCCTTTGGGTTAGCAGGCAAATGCTTTAACCAGTAAACCATCCCTCCAGCCCATATTTACCAATGCTGAACATTTGTCTACCCCAAACCCTTCTGATTAAACCTACTTGGTGGATGATAATTTTGACGTGTACGTGGATTCAATTATAGAGAATTTTTCAGTCTCAGTTCATTAGGAGTACTGACTTATAATTTTCTTTGTTGTTTCACTGTCTGGTTTTGGAAGGAGTATAATGGTGGCTTGATGGGATTAGGAAGCATTCCCTCCTTTTCAATTTTAAGAAGTGACTTGAAAAGCAGTGATTTCAGTTCTTCAATACAGGCCTGGAAGAATTTAGCAATGAATCTATCTGGGCCTGGATATGTGTGTAATATTTGCTTGAGAAATTTTTAACTACTGCATTAATCAAATTCGATGTTATATCTCTATTGAGATTATCCGTTCTGGGTTTAACTTTAGTAAGAAATTCATCCACTGCTTTCAGGTTTTCTAGTGTGATGGAATATAGGGTTTTCACTGTTTATTTATTTATTGGAAAAAGAGAAAGAGGGAGGGAGGGAGAGAAGGAGAGCGAAAGAGAGAGAGAGAGAGAGAGAGAGAGACAGACAGACAGACAGACAGACAGACAGACAGACAGACAGACAGAGTGAGAGAATGGTCATGCCAGGGCCTCCAGCCACTGCAAATGAACTCCAGATGCATATACCCCTTGTACATCTGGTTTATGTGGGTCCTGGAGAATCAAACCAGGGTCCTTTGGCTTTGCAGGCAAATTCCATAACCACTAAGCTATCTCTATAGTCCCAAATATTGGGTTTTCCAATATGTTCTTATTATTCTCTCAATTTCATTGGTATCTGTTCCAATATCTTTTTCACCTCTTTTCCTTGTTGGTTAATTTTCTCTCTTTTTTTGGCTAGATAGAAAGATCGTGTTTATCAATCTTGCTTATCTTTTTCTGAAAGTCCTTCTTTGTTTTATAGATATTTTTATTTCTAATTCACTGATTTTTTAAATATATTCATTATTTATTTCTGCCTAGTACTTTTGTGTTTGTCTTGTTCTTATCTTTCCAACACTTTCAGAAGCAGTTATTTGAGATTTCTCTGTTTTTCTAATGCAGACATTTAGAGCTATACACTTCCCTCTTAGACTGCCTTCATTGTGTCCCATAGGTTTTAATAGATGTGTTTTCATTTTCTTTCAGATCTAAGAATGTTTTAATTTTGTTCTTGATTTCTTCAATGACCCATCCATTGTTCAATTGTGTGTCATTCAATCACTAGTAGATTTTTTTTCATTTTTGTTGTTTCTTTTGTTAAGTTATTGCTTTATTGCATTGTGCCCAGGTTTTACATCGATTTTTCCAAATTTGTGGAGATCTGATGTAAATGATCTATTTTATTTTATTTTTTATTTTTTAATAAAGATAGTTTAGTTCTTTTTTAAAATTTTTATTAACATATTCCATGATTATAAAAAAAATCCCAAGGTAATTCCCTCCCCCCCACACTTTCCCTTTTGAAATTCCATTCTCCATCATATTACCTCCCCATCTCAATCATTGTACTTACATATATACAATATCAACCTATTAAGTACCCTCCTCCCTTCCTTTCTCTTCCCTTTATATCTCCTTTTTAACTTATTGGCCTCTGCTACTAAGCATTTTCCTTCTCACGCAGAAGCCCAATCATCTGTAGCTAGCATCCACATATGAGAGAGAACATGTGGCTCTTGGCTTTCTGGGCCTGGGTTACCTCACTTAGTATAATCCTTTCCAGGTCCATCCATTTTTCTGCAAATTTCATAACTTCATTTTTCTTTACCGCTGAGTAGAACTCCATTGTATAAATGTGCCACATCTTCATTTTCCACTCATCACTTGAGGGACATCTAGGCTGGTTCCATTTCCCAGCTATTATAAAGTGAGCAGCAATAAACATGGTTGAGCACGTATTTCTAAGGAGATGAGATGAGTCCTTTGGATATATGCCTAGGAATGCTATAGCTGGGTCATATGGTAGATCAATCTTTAGCTGTTTTAGGAACCTCCACACTGATTTCCACAATGGCTGGACCAGATTACATTCCCACCAGCAGTGTAGAAGGGTTCCTCTTTTTCCACATCCCCACCAACATTTATGATCATTTGTTTTCATGATGGTGGCCAATCTGACAGGAGTGAGATGGAATCTCAATGTAGTTTTAATCTGCATTTCCCTGATGACTAGTGACATAGAACATTTTTTTAGATGCTTATATGCCATTCGTATTTCTTCCTTTGAGAATGCTCTATTTAGTTCCATAGCCCATTTTTTGATTGGCTTGTTTGATTCCTTATTATTTAACTTTTTGAGTTCTTTGCATATCCTAGATATTAATCCTCTATCAGATATATAGCTGGTGAAGATTTTTTCCCATTCTGTAGGTTGCCTCTTTGCTAAATGATCTATTTTTGAGAAGCTTCCATGAACAGCAGAAAAGAAAGTTTATTCTGTGGTGTTTGAGTGCTGTGTAGACTTCTGATAAATCCTTTTGACCTATGGTGAAGTTTGGTTCTATTGTATATTTTTACTTTCTATCTGGATGATCTATCTAATGACAATAGTGGGGAATTAAAGTTACCCACATTTATTGTGTTGGGATTTATTTCTGATTTAATGTCTAGTAGAATATGCTTCATGAAAGTTGGTGCCCCTATGTTTGGTGCATATACATTTATGATTGTAATATTCTCATCATATTGCTCTCTTAATGAGTATAAAGTGACTTTGATTTCTTTCCATTTAAAGATAATTTTGCCTTTCATTGTAGACTTGATTTAGGCTAGATAAGAGGATACATAAAATATAGTCATTGTTTTGTGCTTTGAAATTCCCTTTGCCAAACACATTAGAGAATTATTTGTAAATTCAATATTAGCCAAATACCCAGAACCTGGGCCCAATGAAGCCCAGATTTGTTTGCTTTATATCACATGCACTGCTTCTAGCCAAGTTCTTGATAGAGTACTTATTACCCTATGCAACCTCAAAATGGAAAAGGTTAAGTCAGAGAAGTACTTGTTGTACAAGCATGAGATGTGAATTTGTTACCTAGGACTAATTTTATAGCCTGTAATAGACAGATATGTCTTTTTAAAAATTCTCACCAGAATGGATTAGTAAGTTTTGCTTACGTCATTGTAAAGTTTGTCTAAGCCAGAACACCAACATCTCCACAAAATATTCTCCCCAAAAGCCAGTTCAGAAAACAAAAATTACATAGCCAGGTCTATCATGCAAATGGCCCTACTTTTTAAAATTTAATTTAATTTTATTTTTTACTTTTTTAAATTTTTATTAACATTTTCCATGATTACAAAATGTATCCCATGGTAATTCCCTCCCTCCCCACCCCCATACTTTCCCACTTGAAATTCCATTCTCCATCGTATTACCTCCCCATTACAATCATTGTAATTACATATATACAATATCAACCTATTAAGTATCCTCCTCCCTTCATTTCTCCACCCTTTATGTCTCCTTTTAAACTTACTGGCCTCTGCTACTAAGTATTTTCATTCTCACCCAGAAGCCCAACCATCTGTAGCTAGGTGGCCCTACTTTTTGACATTACTTTTCTGTATCACTTTCTTTCCCTTTGATGTGAAAAAATATATAGCCAGATGCATTATAAGGAAGGAAGGGATTTATTTTGACTTTAGTTTCAAGGATTATTCCATCATGTCAGGCACAGGATGTCAAGGAGGAGGAAGCCAAAGTTACAGTATCACAGACGCATGGAGGAGGTAAAAAGAGCTGAACTGGTTTATTTCCTGAGTCAATTTGATTCCTGTCAAGTTGACAACTGTTCTGTATGAAATCTTGATGGGTGTATATGTGTGTACATAATTAAATCAGGAAGGAAACCCTAACAACAGAGGGTGAGATCATAAGTGGAGAAGTGAATAATGGAACTCACATGGTATGAACATAGAAGTGAGGATTAACTAGGGTAGAGGAAAAGCATAAGCAAAAGAAACATAAGGGAAATGGAGACAATCATTAGGGAAGGGAGATGAATGAGAATAAATTATAATGACATGCATGTATCAAAATACCATAATAAAACCCAACACTTTCCATGCAAAACTTTCAAATTTTAATAAATAAATGAAAAGCAACAAAAGAATGTGACTAGAAATCTATTTCTCACCATATACAAGAAAAAACTCATAAAATGGATCAAGAACATAGCTTAGAGTGGAGATATGAACCATTCAGACAAGTGTTTTTCGTGTAAGCATGAAAAAATGAATTCCAGACGTAGAACTTACATAAGAGCTGGATATAGAGGCCCATGCCTGAAATCCCAGTACTGGTTTGGTGAAAGATCCTGTCTCAAAAAGGAGAAGAGCAATTAAGAAAGACACTAAGAGCTGGGCATGGTGGTGCACGTCTTTAATCCCAGCACTTGGGAGGCAGAGGTAGGGGGATTGCTGTGAGTTCGAGGCCACCCTGAGACTACATAGAGAATTCAAGATCAGCCTGAGCTAAAGTGAGACCCTACCTCGAAAAACAAAAACAAAAACAAAAAAAAACCCAGAACGACACCAAAGTTGATCTCTGGCCTTCTTTGTACATACGTACATATACAACTGCACACATGTATAAACCCATAGACATTTGAGTACTTGTATATGCATATACATACTAATATACATGTAAAAACTTAAGACCTAAGCCCTATGGAATTTGTAGAGTAAATATAGGAGAAATTCTTTAAGAAATTGTTATAGGCAATGATTTTTTTCTATTTTACTAATTTTTAAATTAGTTATATACACTGTGTATACAGCCATGTTGGTACCATCATTAGCCTCCTCCTTGTCCTCCCACCTCCAAAGGGACTCTTCTTGTTGGGGAATATGGGTCGTACATTATGGAGTTAGCTGTCACTTATGGGAAGTGGTAATGTCTCTGTGCATAATGTCCCAACTTGTGTCTCTAACAGTCTTTCCTCCCCCTCTTCCATGAATTTCCCTGAACCATGTTGGGTTCATTTTAGGTCTACTTCAGTAATGAGGTCTTGGGAACCTCTGTGTTTCTGGATATCTGGTTTGGTAGGAGTTGAGTGTTCTCTGTGTCTATCTCTTTCACTCTTGTGCTGGTACGAGGTTCACCAAGAAAGTAGCATTCTTGCTCATTTCCCAAATTACTCTATTGCTTCAGCCAGGGCCCTGATGAGGTGTGATGGGCTGATTGTCTCCTCAAGTTCTGCTTCCATCTGGAAAAGAGAAGCAAATTCTCCAATGGAGAGTTAAGTCAATGGCAGATAAATGGATAACCATTACTATTTTAGAGAGAATTTAATAGGGGTAGGCCCTCTTATAGCCCAAGATTGGTGCGAGCTTGATATTGGAGAGCAGGCTCATCTTTTGGATATGGTTCTGACTTGTTTCCCAGTTCCAGCTATGGGTTCCCGTCTACTGAGCAGATCTGTTAGCCAATTCAAGAGCAGTTGGTTATCCAACATGGCTGTGTGCCACTATTGCACTTGTGTGAGCATCATGTCAGGTTGTTTGCTGCTGAGTAGCTTAGAGCACAAATTTCTTGGACATATATTGGTCATTTTCCCACAGTTGCTCATGTAGCACCTTCTGTACTAGATGAGCTAACTGTCTGGGAACTGCCTCTCTTCCACATTCCAGCCAGGTCACTCCATGTTCTGTACCAATGGCATATGGTGTCTTTGGCAGTAGGGTCTTACCATTAGCCTTTGGTAGGTCTTCAAGTACTGTGACAGAAATCTGCTTTCAGGAAACCTTGTAGATCTCTCTGATCAACTCATTGTTGATGTTAACCACATGATGGTACTGGGAGTTAAGAGTCCAGTGCCAATGGAAAAGAAGGAAGAAAAAGATAGGTAATATAAAAGAGAAAGAGAGAAGAAGGAGAGAGAGAGAAAAAAAACAGGAGAAGATTAAGGTTAGTTTTCAACATATCATCTCCAAGGCCCTGTGATTCAGATGTTCCCTCTAAGGACTTGATGAAGGTTTAACCTTTCAGTCTTTCAGGATATAGAATTTTATGGTAGCATAGGAAATAATTCTTTTATACTCATGAAAACATGGGAAAATTGAAGAATGGACTTATATTAAACTATACACCTTCTGCACAATATAGTAAAATAATTACAAAGTCAAAAGACAATCCACACAGCAGCAGAAAATCTCTGAAGATTATATATTAGATTAGGATTAAGATTTAACATCAGATATATAAAAGGATTTAAAATATGTAAATCACAAGAAAGTAAGTCAATTTTTTAAATGAGTCATCAAATGATCTAAATGGATATATCTCAAAATATGCAGATGGCTAATAAATGTGTGAAAATTGCTGTACATCACTAATTATTAGGGCATAATAATGCAAATATACTTTATGTAGTATCTCAGTCATATCATTACCAACAAAACATATTTAAAAAATCTTAATGTGGATAAAGATGAGAAAAATGGAAATTTAAAATATTGTTCTTATGGGGTGGAGGGATGGCTTAGTGGTTAAAGCATTTTTCTGCCAAGCCAAAGGACCCAGGTATGATTTCCCAGGACCCACGTTAGCCAGATGCACAAGGGGGCACATGCATCTAGAGTTTCTTTGCAGAGGCTGGAGGCCCTGGTGTACCCATTCTCTCTCTCTCTCTTTCTCTGTCAAATTAATTAATTAATTAATTATATTAAAAAGGTATTGTTTTTATGAATGTAAATTAGTACAAGCATTGTGAAAAGCAGTATGGAATTTCCTCAATAGCAATAAAAACAGAACTGTCAAGCTAAGCTACTATTGACCAAAGGTACTGACATTCAAAGTTAACAGAGATTGCTACATGATACACGTTTGAATATGTTAGAAAGCACTGAACAGAAAGAATGACTCCAGAACAGTACATTTGAAAGTGTTTTATTTTTAAATGCATATTTTGGAACATTCTTTTAAAAATAAAAATTCAAACTCATCATAGGAGGCATTAATATAAAGAATTTGTAACATAGTTAAAAGTAATAACAATGTTTTACTAGAACAATTATGACACAGAAATTGCATTACAATGTGGATATCTAGTCACTCAGATCTTGTGCCCCTTACAGCACAGGTCAGTGAGTGAGAGGAAGACCTTTCTTAGTGCATGTTGTGTCCAATCGAGCCCTTCCTTGTCATAGTACTGCGTTCACACAGTGAGATATATGGCTTTTGAAGCAATTCCACAGAGGTTGTTCTTGTCTTTGGCTAATTTCATGTAACCACGCATGCCCCATATTTTACCCCAGCTGAAAAAAAAAGAGCAAGGTTTCCACTTAATAGACTACAACACAATGGTTTTATTACAATACTTCATTTAAACATGGAACTAGAGCCCACTCATAACAGAAAGGATCAAAAAAGATGGATGTTCATTTTCTGAATATAAACAATTACTGTACACAGGAGTATAAAAATCCAAGACGGAGGAAGGATACAAGTCTTTCCACTCACATGCAGTTTAGAGTTAAGAATTTTGTCAGAATTTAGAGATTCAGTTGTACAAATACCATATCAATAAACTGGAAAGCCTGTGACAGAATTTTTTTTTTTTTTTGAGGGAAGGTCTCACTCTAGCTCAGGCTGACCTAGAATTCAGTCTCAGGATGGCCTTGAACTCATGGGGATCCTCCTACTTCTGCCTCCTGAGTGCTGGGATTAAAGGCATGCGCCACCACACCCAGCCTGTGACAGAATCTTAGTGTTATTACCATACACTAAGAGTTGGGTGTTTGACCTAAGGAGGAACAACATTTCTAGGACTTCTACCCAAATATTGACTGCCACAGCAATTTCTTTAGGAATTTCAAAGGTTCCTAATTTTGTCCAATTGTACCTGTTCTTAATCAGCCAGTACTTTTTGCCGTCTGATTCTTCTCCTTCAAAACCATAGCCAACCACCAGAACCGCATGTGTCAGAGGCTTGGAGACACATCGTGGATCAGAATAAATGCCTGTAAATAAAATAAAAGCTGGATGATCAGCTCTAGGAACCTGTTTGTGACATTGTCACCAACAATAAGACAAACATTTCTAAGTTCACTAACATGACATAAACCCCAGAGAAGACTCAATAATACAGTCATTATTATCATGACTACTGGTATAGTTTCTGATAAAAATGCAGAACTAAGAACAGTTGGTTACCCACCATGGCTGTATGCCAATACTGCACTTGTGTGAGCATTACAGCCATGGAGGACATTCAATAACTACCAAAGCAGAGATCCAGAGTCTCCTAAGAGCCCATCACTGAAGTAGACTTAAAATGCACCCAACATGGCTCAGGGAATTTTGTGGAAGAGGGTGCGAAAAGATTGTTAGAGCCACAAGTTGTGATATTATGCACAGAGACATTGCCTCTCCCCCATAACTGACTACTGCCCCCACAATGCACTACCCACAATCCCCATGGGGTTGACTTGCATCTTCAACTAGGAGGGTCTCTTTGGAAAAGAGGCAGAGATGAGGGAAAGGATGGTACTAACATGTGTTGTTTGCATACTAAGTATGTCCATAACTAATAAAAATAAGTTAAAAAGATAAATGCAGAACTAAAAATTGAGATATATCATGGTGAAAACTACTTGCCTAGATGTATATAAGAATACTCTTTGAAATCTTGTATTTGTACTTGTAGATGAAAAGTGCAAGGAAATAGCACAGAACACAAAGTTACTTATATGAAGAGATTTATTGAAAATTTACTTAAAGAAATAAGCTAAAAGTAAAAATTTAAAAATCTACCAACATAGAAATTTGGAATAAATTAAACTACATAATATATTTAAAAGATATTAAGTACTCACATCCATGGAAATATGCTTGAGGTAAAGTCTAGTGGACACAACAAACATAACCACTGCAAATTTATGGACTCAAACATGTACATTATATTTTGTACATCAAACAGCTTTATTAAGTGATATGCTGTGATGTTACAATTTTTTCTTCAGGAGTTACCAGCATGGAATATGCTTACCTTGTTTATAGAACTGGAAAGAGTTGAGGCCACTGAAAACTGCAGCAGAGATGGGTCCCACAGTTGCCACCGCATGCATCAGGGCATTTTCACGAGGTGGCAATCTCACAAAGCCTGTGACATTAGCAGCAGAATTCTCAGGTTTGTACCTGCAGGGTCCATCCTTATAAAGACAAAGAGGGAAGAGACGTGGTTACCACCATCTACCTCCTGCGGACACAAGTTACAAGCACAGCACTCAGCACTGTGCAGCTGAGGATCCCAGTCTGTCTCGTGATAAATCACCCCAGGCAGGGAATGCTATGGCCGATCTGGAACTGAGGATTAACTCACATATCTGCAGTAAGACCCCATAGATCTCCCTATGCAGAAGAAATGTTCCTAGAGGAGAACTCTGTAGTACATGTGGAGTGGTTTCCGCATTCTCCATGATGTGTAGAAGCAGCATCAGCTCTATGGAAGCCCTGACTTCAGAGAACTGTGCAAAGGCTGGTAATATTATAACGGCACCAGTACTTTACGGAGACAGATTCTCACATCTCAATGTGAATTCAGAAGTTCCCTGACTGTCTCTGCAATTGTTCCCCTTCCTTAAAGTGAGAGGATCACCAACAGAGGGGTTCCATTTACCTTTCCTTCATATGGATAGGAACTCTCTGTGTTAATGCCTCCATTGTCCATTATATACTGGATGGCGTATGACATTCTGCCCCCCTTGCAGCCACGAGTACCATGAGATCCAGAGCAGTCCACCAGGTTCTGTTTACTTAATAAGACCAGTTTCCCTGTTTTCCGGGCCATCTGACCTTCTAGGGCACCAACCACACTAAAAGCCCAGCAAGATTTACATGGTCCCTGAACACAGAAGAAAAGGTTGTTATTCACAGATGAAACAAATAGCAACTCTGACAACAATTCACATAGCCGAAAACTATTATTAAATTATGAAAAGAATTTTACTTCACCGTTGACCAAAGCAAGGGCATGAATTCTTTCTTGGTTCCTATGGGGTAAGGGAAAGTTTTCACAATGATACTGTCATACCTGACTGAATACTGGAGCCACATAGCCGTTCTTCCTCCAATCCACAATTTTGGGTAGTACAAGAACCTGACGTTTCTGGAATACTTTCCCTGTACTGATTGGCTCAATTTCAGTGTCACCCATTATGTTCTCAAATTCTGTACTGTTCTTTAAGAAAAACAAAATATTAAAGAGCAACAGACTTGTAAAGAGTTTCAGGGAAGAAACACAGAGCTAAGGAATCCACGTCACACTCACCAGGTCACCAAAGGCGTTCATCTCCATGGTGTAGCTGTGCTTCCCCTCACTATATTCCCTATTGTGCAGCTCAATCATCTGCATGTTCTTCTCCCATACGGCTCTCCTGTGGTGCTCTTCACTCTAGAAATAAATAAAAGGCCTTTTTTTGTATAAAATATCACACAAGCTGACCATGTGGACCTGGTGTCACAGGTAAGGTGGATCTTGTATAGTTCAGGAAGCCATTCCACATGACCAGTGAAAAAAGAGATGCTTGAAACATTGTGCTCACAATGGTGTCATTTACTGACTTCTAAATCCTGTGCTATCTCATTAAACTCTTCATACCAGGGGTCATTCACTCTGGGCTTCCTCCATGCAGTTTCTAGGTTACATACCTCCGTGTAGGTTTTCCCATGACTTCTCTTCCAATTGAGCCATTGAGCATCCAAACTAGGGTCAAGTGTTGGAGTGGCTGAGGCCATTACCACATAAAGAGGTATCAAGAGACAAAGAGGAGGCATTTCTCAAAATCCTAGAGGGGTGGAGATACACAAGTCTTTCAAGAAGAAAGAAAAGACTACTAAAATGACCAAATGTAAAAATGGCTAAGCAGACATATGGAGGAGTATGCACAGGCTACCAAGCTGTTAAGAAGTTTCTCAGCATTCTAAGAACTGGGATACTGTGATAACTGATAAGTAATTAAGAAAAAGAAGGAATGCCATTTTGCAACAACTAGGAACTTAGGATATTGTTGGCCCAGGTGTTCTACAAATGGTAATGAGTTCACCTAATAAAGAGTGTAACAAGTGCAACATCTGAATCCAAGTACAAACAAAAAGAACCATGAGAGTTGGAGACCACTTGATAGCTTCTTGCTGGCTAATCTATAGCTAAAGAGGGCCTTATTCAGAAATCTTTCAGAGAAATTAGGACCACAATGTTAGAATAATATTATTTGAGTTATTCTAAGGGCTGGGAAGATGGATAAACTTTTAAAGGTGTTTCCTTGCATCCAAATCCCATGGAGATGGTGAGGGATAGGTTTGAGTTATAAAAGTATCCTTTCAAGGGACTTGATAAGCTGATTTGGATGGGGAGCAGATGCTCAGGTCTCTGGGGCTAAAAACAGTGGAAACACTGTGAACTTCAGTTATTAGATGGATGCTAAAGTACCTTCTGTTCAAGAATTTAAAAAGCAATAGCTAGGGCCTTTAGACATAATTGGCCTAGGATTTGTTTCACACTTCTCTAATAGAGATTTGATCTAAAGTTCAAATGCCATCAATACCTAAGGATCAAGCTTCAGATCTTGGAGAGGTCTGCCAGGTAGGGCCTGGCTGGGGCATGACAGCAGCTGCTCCCCTCTGCACATGGCAGCTGAGAACAAAGCACTCTACCTGTTGGTGAAGTGCAAGAGGATGATTCTTATTGGAACAGAGAGCAGTAGACCTGGCAGCCAGTGTGCCAGGGACAGGGTGACCGTTCCTTTTGTTCAGCTAGGATTTGCACTTACTCTGACCCTGCACAATCCGGGACCCCTGAGAAGACTGGTTCCCTCCCTGGATTATCTATCAACCCTCTTCCACTTCTTAAAACCTGGACTAGAGCAGTTGGGTAGATGTCCTCACTCCTAGTGAGGCTCACAGCCTATTCCAGGGTGTCTCTCCAGTTCCCCTGTCCACGCTCAGTTCCCAACCTCGCCAGGGCTGAGGGGACCCTCACCTGAGGTTTCCTCTGCTGTGAAAGTACACTCCAGCTTTTCAGAGGTAGATGAGATCTATGGATCTGTCCCAGTTGAAACTGTCCCAGGCTTTAAATCCATTTGCACAGGTGGCTCCACCTCTCAATCATGCCTTTCTTGTGATTGGCTGTGTGAACCACTGGACTAACCTCCATCCAGACTCTAGGACTTCAGGCAAGTGCTCAGATTGTGACCCACCCTATCCTGGAAGCACGTGTTGGGATTGCCAAAGTGGACAATGAGGAGATGAGCACAGCACCCATGTCAGAGGAAGGCAAGGACCCAGCCTTGATGCCTTGGGTCACGAAATATCAGTCCATTGAGCTTGGTGGATGGCTCTAGACAAACACGTTTCCAGCTAATTCTGTGGATTTTCAGTATAACTCTGATATTTCTTTGGAAGAAGAAGTTGTCCCTGCAGTGCTGTGCATTCAAATGTAGTGCACAACTAAGATGGAATACAGGTCTGGAGTACATTCTTTCCTAGTGTCAGGGTGGAACCACTGGGGGTCACAAAGATCATTTGGTGAAGATGATTCCCAAATAGCGAGTAGATGGCCAAGTTCAAACCCTAAGGGGGGAAAAGGAAAAGACTGTGATGAGGAGATCTCCTGAGATAGTTTGACACTTGGAATACATCATTTCCTCTACTCCATATTCTGGGATTTCTCCTGTTCCTATAACTTTAGCAAAACCTTGGTGAAAACATGAAGAAAAGTAACCAACAACTTTGGGAACTACTTGAATTTCTCTTTTTCTGCATTTTATATTATGTTTTTTTGCTAATGTCCATCTTAAGAACTAAACAACTTACTTTCCATTAAATGCTAGAATTTAAGATAAAGAGAATTTGAAGAACCTTACGGTTATAGAAAAATATAGTTGTAGATATTTGCTCTAAAATAAGGAGAGAATATAGCCCAGAAATATTGTAAACCTCTATAATTTAATAATGTTATAAAATGATATATTTAGGCATATTGGGACTTCTTTGATAAAAAATGGAATAATAGTGCATTTTTACTAATGAACTGAGTTCTACTTGGGATTAACTTGATCTAGAAACACAATTAGATCCACCATCTTGATCACTGTAGTAAAATGCACATTACATTCAAGATAGTACTGAACTGTTTTAGGTACTCAACTCAATGTTATTATGGACATCCACATTGCTTTGCAACCATTACCTCCATAGATCTTTGTGAAATCTCATCTCTATCCTCTTCCTGCCAAGGCCAGCACCCACTACTTTATTTTCTCTGTGTATGATTTACCTGTTCTTATGGGATTAGTACTTTTCTCCTACTATAGCCATGTTAAAATGAAATTGCCCTTGTAAGAGTATTAAAAGTTGTGACCATTAAGTGACAAATGTATCCTAAAAGTATGCATCAAAATTTCCTTACTATATGGTTATGTATCTCATTTTATTTTTTCATATTTTATGTTTTCATTATTATGGGGCTTTCCATTGCTTCCTCTAGAAGTATATTCCACTTATCTGTAACTATACTGCACAGTGTGCTCACATCAAGTATTAAATGGGAACTATCTAAATGTAGGAGATATTTAAGCAAGAGTGTGAAAGAAATTATTATTGCTGTGAGTCATTGAAATATATCTCAAACAAAATCTGTTAAAAAATTCATGGGGTCTGGAAGGATGGCTTAGTAGTTAAAGGCACTTGTCTGCAAAGCCAAATGACTCAGGTTAGATTCCCCAGGACCCACGTTAGCCAGATGCACAAGGGGGCGCATGCGTCTGGAGTTTGTTTGCAGTGGCTGGAGGCTTTGGTGGGACCATTCTCTCTCTCTCTCTCCCTCTCTCTCTCCCTCTCTCTCTCCCTCTTTCTCTGTCAAATAAATAAATAAATAAAATATTTAAAACAAAATTCTTGGTCCTCCTTACCTCAAACTCCTGAGTGATCCACAATCTTCTTTAAGTACTTCCTTGTGACATCCAGTTTTAGCCAAACATCCTGCTTAGTTCAGTGGACCCTTCTTTTGGCTGTCTGATTACACTACACTTCTCATTAGGATCCTCTTCCTCCATCCACCATGCCCCAGGCAAAGTATGCTCACCTGGCCTGTCTTAACCAAGAATCCTGTAGGCTTAGTCAGAATCTCCCTCATCCCTTAAGCTTCTTCAAAATAGTTCTCCATCTACACAGCTCTATCCTGCACCTTGGCTATAAAATCTTCCTGCCCATCTGCATGTGGTGCTGAACCTACTCTCTCCCTTACTTCAGGATCTTACCACAGTGGTCATTATCCCTATCCTCTTAGCTGTGAGTTAATTTTCTCTGAACAGTAGTTTGTGTGTCTTTCTTTTCCCAGTGTTATACTGGGGGTCGGGAGTAGGCTGTCTTGCCAAATGGCCCCTTGGTACAGAGCAGGGATTCTGAGCCACACTGAAGCTGGGAGGCGCTGTCCCTGGGCCTGCACAGGACAGGAGCGTGGCTGGAGGGCTCAGTGCCTGGCCCTCAGTGCGGTGCAGTGAAGCTCCATCTGCATCATCAGCACCACGCAGGATCCTGCTCCAGCAGCGCTTGCAGCTCCCCACAGCCAGGTCCTCACAGATGGACGCGTCCTCCCCGGAGTCGTCCACAACACATGTGCATGCACCTCAATCTCAGTACAAACATTTCTTGAACTTGGGTTTATTTGCGAATTCAGGTAGATGGCCATCATTAATCATGAACCATGAGAGCTGCTTTGGGGATCTTGTAAGTTTCAGGAACTTTCAGACTTGTGGTGTTTATATCCAGAGTCTTTATTCCTTACTAAGCCTTAAGGGTTTCAGAAGTTCCTGACTCTAAAGTAGTAGATGTTTCAATTTGAAATCCCTGAAGAGCCCCCCTCAGGATGAAGCGGTTCAGTTTGTTCCAAGAAATTCACAAAACACACAATTTTTTTTTTCACAAAACAGAGGTGACTCCCCACCAACCACCACCACTCAATTTGAGTGTAAGCTCCATTGGGACGGGGAATGGGCTAAGGCTAATTCATGTTGATTCATTAGCACACAGCCCAATACAATAGATTCAAGAAGGATGACAGAAGAACAGAAAATCACTTCCTCCATACAGTCCCTGTGTTTCTTTACTCCCACTCCCCAAGATCTTCGAGGAACAGCATTGTATACCAACTTCCTTTGGAGAATCACTGAAGAGGAAGGCTTGATGCCAACACTCTATTCCCAAGATCTGATATAAGGAAAAGTGGGAGGACAAGGCCTTTTTGGTTAATCAGATCAGTACTGATCAAGTCTTGTCCCACAGAGCCTTCACTTTCCAGTGGAACCAGAGGCATATTTTACAATTAATCACCCATCTTGAGGGATCCCAAATCTTTACATAAGTTGATAGAAAATGAGGTAAAATGGAAGAAAGCTTGCAGAGGACATTCCAGGTGGGATGAAAGCAGCTCTCATTGAAACTCCAGAGACTTGTTGCTGGTTATAGTTATTGGACGTGGAGACTTGTCACTGGCTAGAGTTGTTGTACTTGGAGCTACAGAGTTTGGTGTTTGCCCTGTTTAAATCATGTATTGCTCTGTATTTCTTTGCTATGTCTAGTGCCATCCTTTGCAGTGTGAATGTTTATTCTGTGTCATTATGAATTTTTGAGGTTATATTTTGGTATTATGGCTCAGTTAAAAGTTGTTGGACTATGGGGATATATGAACATCATTGTAATTGATAAAAACTTTGGGGACTTTTAAAGATGAATGAATGCATTGCATTTTACATCATGTATGGTTATCAATTTATGGGAACCAGGGGCAGAATGTGGTGGTTTGACTCAGTTGCCCCCATAAACTTTAGTATTCTAAAGGCTGTTCTCCCCAGCTGATGGCAGTTGGGAATTAATGTCTCCTGGAAGCAATGCATTATTGGGGGTGGGCTTATGGGTGTTATAGACAGTGTTCCCTTGCTAGTGTTCGGAACACTCTCCTGTTGCCATTGTCTACCTAAGTGGGCCAGGGGGTTATAGCCACCCTCTGTTCATGCCATTGTTTTCCCCTGCCATTGTGGAGCTTCCCCTCGAGCCTGTAAGCCAAAATAAACCTCTTTTCCCACAAGTTGCTCTTGGTTGTGTGATTTCTACCAGCAATGCGAATCTGACGGCAACATGTGCATACAGCCAATATTGTTTCCAATGGCAAGACACCCTAAGGTGTGGCCCATTCTTGTTCCCCAGATTTTTACAGGAAAAAAGAGAATCCTTTATGACATTAAACAAATTCCACCCAAATGCTCACTATTTAAAGATCATTCTGGTGAGGGCTACCTGGTTCCCTTCATCAAGGATATTGCTTGTGTCTAAACAGTAAGGGCCACGATCTGTCACTTTGTTCTGTCCCATTTCACTCTGTAGTGACCTGGTATTTAGTCTCAGTTTTTTAAAAAGGATTGTTATTATTTTATTTTCAAGGAGAGAGAGATAAAGTGACAGAGGTTGAAAATGTGCCAGGCCTAATATTGCTGCAAGCAAACTCCAGACACTTTGTACATCTAACTTTTTGTGTATACTGAGGAATTGAAACTGGGCCATCAGACTTTGCAATCAAGTATTTTTAACCACTGAGGCATATCTCCAGCCTCTAGTCTCAAATTTTAATAATAACTGCTTTTGAATCTCAAGATCCAACACAGAGCACCTGATGATGACCTCAGGAGTAAAGGTGACCATACTAGCCAGGATTATCTAGAGGAATAGAACTGACAGAATGAATACTTATGATATAGGGAATTTACTATAGCTTAAAAGATACAGTTTGGCCATCCAAACAATAGAATTCAGTAGGCTAGAATGTCTCAGAACCTGAAAACTGCTCAGTTACAAGACTGTAAACATCAGCAGTCCCAATTTGGAACAGAAGGCCTGGGGGATTTCTCCAGAGCCACTGATTTTCAGTCCATGTTGGCAGAATAAAGAAGGTTGACTCCAATGTCCAAAATGAGTAGAAGTGACAGGGTGGATGTACTCATCTGGAAGTAGCAAGAGTATAATCAAAAGGAACTGCCTTTTTTTTCTGTAACTTCTAGGAGTGCTGTCCAGTGGGTTAAAGATATTCCTCCCTTAGTTAATCCTTACCAGAAACTCCCGCACAAGCCTGCCTAAGAGAGATGTATTTTACTAGATTCATGCTTTGATCAAGAAATTAACCAGGACACATGGTTTCTGTCTATTGTGCTTGGATCCTTTGATTGTGGACCTGGGTGAGATGGAACATGATGGCAGAATAAGAAAATGGATGAGACTCTTCACATCATGGTTAACAGGAACTATATAGGGATACAGAAGTGAGGACCAGGACCAAGATACTGTCCCCCAAAATATGTCTCCACTACTAACTTATGGAATAAGAATATTTATTCTGTACCATTATATGGTGGCAGTATGTAACTTGTGATTTGATCTTACAGGGCTCACAGTTAAGGGACTGCCTTCAGTGTCAGGTAAGTCTTTGACCTTTTAAACAGTGTTGGAATGTGTAAAATAAAGTCTGTAGGAACATTTATATTGGATTGGGACAGCTTTGCATTGTGACGTGACTATGAGCCTATGGGAACAAATGGTGGAAGGTGATGGATTCAAAGTATTACCTGTGAGTGTTAAGTTGACAAGGACTTGACTTGTGATGCTTAATAGAGTTTGTCAACATTACAGGACTTAGAATCACTATGCAAACCATTTGAATCTTGTAAACTGCTTAGAAGTATTCTCCTCTCTTGGTTCAAGTAGCCATAAATAAGATTTTGTTCACTCATGTCGTTTTTATTTCCTGGTAAAGGAGTAAATAGAAAGGATAAAGCAGTAAATAGAAATTTGGATTTAGGAGGGTGACTATGGAGGAAAATGGCCTTGCCTTAACTCCGAGGCCCAAATACAATCTCTATTATTGGAAACAACAGTATTTCTAAGATAATTTCATATGTGTTGTTTCTTTATGGTGTGACCTGAATTTTCTTGGAGTTGGCCAGTATCCCAGTGCTTTAGGGGCCTCAGGTCACTCACCCAACCAAAGCATTATGAAGACTAGAGAGTTTCCTTTTGGGGACAACAAATGTCTTTCTAAATCTTGATTGGGGATCCCTAGAGAGACTAGGTGCCTTTCTCTCCATGTTTGTGGTAGGAAGACCACATGCTGCCTCTTATGTTTAAGCAAAGAATGGTCACTTCAGTGTTCCATGGGACTACCTGTGAATTTATCCTACCATAAGAGATTCACATAGGCTAGGATATAGGTGTGTTAGATCTCTTCAATGTTCAAGTGTAGAGATGCTAGTAGTTACTTTAATACACTGTATTTTGTGTGTTCTCGACAAACACTAATTAGTACTGACCATGAAAATGATGCTGACAATTGGTTCCAGAACAAAGATGAATCATTAGGTAGATGAAGCCAAGTTTCAGCAGTTATACAATGTGGCTTCTCCAAAGAGGTAATGTTTCTAATGTTAGCAAATGGCATTCTGCTTGTTAGTGCACAGTCACTATTCTGAGCAAGGCCCCCAAGGACTTCTCTCAATAGACCCCTATGAAAATCACTAACCCTGAAATCTATCTTCTCATAGATGCAGCTGCTCCCTTTGTTTCATGTGTCACAAAAATATGACAAAAAAATTCACAGAAGCTAAAAATCAAATAAGCCAAAAGGTAAAGTAGTAGGTTGACTCAGAGAAAAAAAAAAGTTTATAGAAAATTTGGCCCTCAAATAGAAGCTGATCAAGAAAGAGGAAGATCAAAAGGGAGAAGGTTAAAGGACACATTGGGGATTGGAGAGATAACTTAATGGATAAAGCACTCAGCACTCAAGTCACATTTGATATGCAGACCTTTGCAAAAGGCAGGATGCCATGGAGAGCTTCTGTAGCCACATACACTGATGGTGAGATGGAAAGTGAAGACAGGTGAATTTTCAAGAGCTGAAAAGTAATAACAGCCTAGATAGACAGGCAGAGAGAAATTCTGTCTCAAATGAGGCAGAAAAATGAGGACCCAAATATAAGCTGCACAATGGCCTCCACACATTCCTTATGGCTGAGCTATACCTACATTCAACTTTACACACACACACGCACACACACACACGCACACACACACACATATACATATGCATACTCTCTCTTTCTTTCTTTCTCTCTTTCTTTCTTTCTTTCTTTCTTTCTTTTAAATATCAACCAACTAAAGAAATGAGCAATACCAAAAATAAATAAATAAATAAAACACTTAAGTAGGAGTATGACAAAAAAATAAAACAACATCCAAGAATGAATGTGAAAAATCACCATTGTTTCCTGCCTAAATACCAAGTGCTATCTAGATATAGGACCAGCATTCCTCAAACCGAAGTGTGTGACATTAGAAAAGAGAGTCTGGACATCAATGTTGCACCCAGATCTGACAAAGAAATAAAGTATTCCTTGTTAAGTCATGCTATTAGGAAACTAACTTTCTATTGTATATCCAGGGATTAGTACAGTGCACCAAGGAAACACTGTAACAGTGATATTCAATTTTAAATCCCTGACTAACCCCTTGGGTGGGCACTTAGCTATATAATAAAACTTCTGAATACTTGACTTTGATTTCCTGTCTGAATTTTTTGGTGGTTTTTTATGAGAGAGAGGGAGTAAGGTGGGGGAGAGAATTGGTGCTCCAGGGCCTCCAGCCAGTGCAATCAAACTCCAGAAGTGTGCACTACCTAGTGCGCATGTGCAGCCTTGCATTCTTGCATCACCTTGTGTGTTACATGGATCTGGAGTCAAACATGGGTCCTTAGGGTTCACAAGCAAGTGCCTTAAACACTAAGCCATCTCTCCAGCCCTCCTCTCTGAATTTTTACTTGGAGGCTGACAAGAATCTGGAAATGCAGGCTAGATGTCTTTACTTGTTCCCTGTATCTCAGATACTTCTAGCAATACCACTGAGAGGCGATAGCCAGTAGTTTACAAAGAATTGGTGAGCATTCTTCCAAAAATAAGCCTATATTTTCTTGGTCTGGAATGAATTTGCCACATCTGTGATATAAAAAAATGGACAAGTTAAGAACTGCTAGGGTGGTGGTCACATGAATGGAAAGGAGATCACTGAACAGAATAGGATGACCTAAAGTCCTTTCCTCCCACTCATCAATTTAGGCAGCATAGGTATGTTGTAAACCTCCTCACACCCCATTCTTTTGACTTCACACATAGGACTAAAGTGAAAACTCTCATATCAACTCTCATGTTGATCATTATAAGCATCATTTCTTTAATTTTTGATAGTGTCCTATGTGCATATTGGCTTTGTTGATCTTAATTACTCTCTCTTATCTGTCTCCCTTCCCAATAAAACCCTTCTTCCAAAATGAGGTATGCTATGATAATGGTTACCTAGTGTAACTGTTTATGTCCAATTTTGTTACTCTTTAGTCTGTGTCTATAATGATTAATTTAACAAAAGCTAAAATTGGCTGTAGCAATGAGGCTTCAAGAACCCTCATATAGATAACTCCTTAAATTACAAATCCCATTGGGTTGAAATGTCTACAGAGAGAGCAGAGTAAGGACAATAATAAATATACATTGGCAGAAAGTAGGGTCACTGGAGGATCAGAGCAATGTGTTAGTAATACACTGATCCCTCAAAGCAGTTGGCAAAACTGGTAATAAAACAGGGGTCAGATGGACATTTCTCAAGTCCCTAAAGTAACTCCTTAAAAGCCTCAATGATTTTATATAGAAAAAAAGAAAAAGATGATGAGTTTGGCCTTCCACATAGTTTTAGAAACCAGGAAAATATAAGAAAGGAATGGAATAATTGTTACTAATAAGAAACAGGGCCTGCACATGTGCACACATATATGCCAACACCATATGCACATCACAAATAGCATGTGTGTGTGCATGTACACACACACACACACACACACACACACACACACACACACACAAAACTCTGTGCTGTTAGTTGTAAGTTTCTGGTTTGACAGTTAAGAGCTATTAAAGTATTCCCCACTGAAAAATATCCAGTACCAGGAGAACCTGTTGATGGAATTGGGAAATTAGGCCTTTCTCATAGCAAGAAAGATTCACACATGTGTCAGGTCAATGTTTTTATGCCTAATATGGGTGAAATTATGTCATATTTTGTTTCTGTTGCTTGACTTCATTTAACATTTATCACTAAACTATGGGGACATCACCTTAACAGATTAATTCAGTGCCTAGACTTAAGGACCCTGTATTTATATTCCTTTTGTAGCATAAACTGGAATAACCCCTCCACTCTTGTTAGGGAAGAATTTACTTATGTACATCAACTTATGAAACATATTATGAAATGTCCCTTACTTTTATAAAAATTTGTTGTTTATTTTTATTTATTTATTTGAGAGCGACAGACAGAGAGAGAAAGAGGCAGATATAGAGAGAGAATGGGTGCGCCAGGGCCTCCAGCCACTGCAAATGAACTCCAGACACATGCGCCCCTTTGTGCATCTGGCTAACGTGGGTCCTGGGGAATCCAGCCTCAAACCAGGGTCCTCAGGCTTCACAGGCAAGCACTTAACTGCTAGGCCATCTCTCCAGCCCCAAAATGTCCCTTTCTTATTTCTTATCTAGACTTTGATGAAGAAGGCACTAGTATATCACAGCACTTCCTTGACTGACTAGGTTGGATATATGACCTGCTAGAACCCTAGCATTACAATGCGTAGAACAAGCCATCCCTCTTATTTTCATTTGTACTGAGGACTTGAATACATAACTTTAATACATATGTTGAAATCATTCATATTCTCATTGGTTTGTACTTTTATGTGTCTCTCCCTCACCTCCATTCACTGAGTGTCCTCTTCATTTGGGTTACAATAATGGTCCACTGAGTCCCTATGGAATGCACAACCTCTCACTGTACACTTTTCCACCATGTGGCTCTCAATATTTTTGTCCCTCTTCTATAATGTTCCTTGAGCCTCATATGTATAGATACAACTTTTCTCCAGACTTTTATTCAGCCTAAAAGTCAACATAGGTCAGCACCTCCTACGAAACTCATTAAGAGGAAACTCTGCTCTCCATTTGAATGGAGGGCAAGCATCACCATGTCAGCTTGGACATGCCTGGAATCTTCAAACATACACTGCTTTTTTTTTTTCTCAAAAAGATGCTCTTTTTTGTATGTGTGTATAAATAAAAATAGTAACATTTTTTGATAACTTTAACTGATGCTGACTTTAGAAAAAAAAAATTCCTAAGATGAAAATTCAGTATCTTCAGGTAAAACAGGTTCACTATTGTTGTAGTCAATTCCTTGTTGTTGGGATGAACATCCCAACCAGACACAGTTTATGGGGGACGGGGTTTATTTCGAGCTTAAAGATCCAGGGGGAAGTTCCATCAGTGTTAAAAGAAGCTGCTTCCATACATCCAAGCAGAGAGGAAAACCACCAGCAGCCAACAAACACCAAAGTGACAAGCAAAACCTGGCAGCATACAGCAGGGACCTACCAGAACTCAGACCTCTCTGCATTACCTTTGGTCTGAAAATCATATCTGCCCCCAAACTCAGCTTAGGGCTAGACCCCAGGTCTACCCTCAGTGACACCTCCTCCATCCAGGTGGCTAGAGATCCAAGTTACAAGTTTAATAGAATACCTGAGTCTATGGAGGATACACATTCAAACTACCACAATAATTCTCTGGCTAACAATGATGTATGTTTAAATACTGACCTTAGTAAAATTTCCAAAAAAAGAAAACAGGCTCAAATAACAAAGCTTTTATGTTTTATCCTTTTACTGAGTGAACCATTTAAAACTTATGATTAGATTTTATCCAAACGCTGACTTTGTTGGTTTTCCCATTGCTCTGAAGCTTCAAGTTGTCAGATAGCTACTGCCATAATAGTAGGAAGAATTGTATTATGACAAATAGTTCCTATTTGGGGCATTCCTGCTCAATAACATAATAATCATAAGCCTTGTTTTATTGGACATGTATTTAAATCTATTTGTAAATGTTGGCATATTAAACAAAACTTTCATTGTGACTATGACTTTAATGCTCTACATTAATGATTAAATAAACCAGTGACACTAGTTGTCTAACTGACTAGACCAAAAAAGAAAAAGAGAGAGAGAGAGAGAAAGGAAGCTGAGTGGTAGCATCACTCCTTGCTCTACACTTCCCGACTGTGGATACAACGTGACCAGCTATTTCACGCTTCCACTTACATGACTTCACCAACATGACGGACATTAACCTTGAATTAAGCCAAAGTAAAACCTTTCTTCCTAAGTTTCTTCTTGACAAATATTTGGTCTCAGTAATAACAGAGTTACTAATGCACTCAGAAATGCAAACTTGGTAAACGTTTATGGAAAATTCCCTATGTACTGTCTGATGCCTATACACTATAGGCCATATAGGGATATATGATTGAAAGCACATGTTTTGAGAAAGCTCCAAACTGATCCACCTTGTTTCTGCCACCATGAGTGCTGTCACCACCTTCTTCTGCTTCCTTAGTCAGCTCAATACTGCCCACGTAAAGTTAAAAGTGAACATGGTGCCCTTGTTATGCCTCTACTTTTTCATGCCTGGCTTTGCCCTTCTCACCAGCCATGTAAGCCAGCAGTATCAGGCCTTCACAAGTGCTTGAACTCACCTAGCAGATTTTTCAATGCCAAGAACATGATGACAGCCTGTGAACTCCACCACAATGGCTACCTTACTGCAGCTGCTAACTTTCATGGACCAATGTCCATTAAGGAGGAGTATAAGCAGATGCTCAATGTGCAGAACAAGAATAGCAGCTATTTCATGAAATGAATCCCCAACAATGTTAAGACCACTGTCTGCAACCTCCCACTTTCATGGCCTCAAGATAGCAATCACTTTCATCAGCAATAGTACAGCCATCAAGGAACTGTTCAAGCACATCTCACAGTAGTTCATATCCTTTCTCCACTGGTACACAGGTGAAAGCATGAATAAGATGGAGTTTACTGATGCTGAGAGCTGTCTGAACAACCTGGTCTCTGAGAATCTGTGGTACCAGGATGCCACAACAGACAAGGATTTTGGTAAGGAAGCCAAAGGCAGATTCAAAAACAGATTGTTGAATAAAAAGTGGATCTCTGAAGAAATCAAGAAGTAATTTTAAAGTTTTCTAGAACTTAATGAATATGTGAACACAACATATCAAAACGTATGCAACACCACTGAGGCAGTCCTGTGAGGGAAATTTGGAACTCTTAAGTATTTACATTAAAAAAAACAGAGTCATGTACTAAGCAGATACACACACCTTCAATCTCTTAGTTTCCCATTCTGTCCAGCATCACCTATGGCCCATGGCAGTAAGTTTAGGCCAACATTCTATGTCTGTGGTAGGTAGCTAATAGTAGTGGAGGTCTTTGTCCTTCTGCACTGTTTTACTAGCCATGACAGGCATGGAATTCTGACACAATATATGAGTCTGAAGCTGGTCCCTGCACAGTGACTCAGTCAAGGGTGGAAAAAGGTCTCACAGTTCTGTACCTAAGTTGAACCTATGAGGCCTTATAGAGTCTCAAAACAAACAAACAAATGCTTGCAGTGATGGACTGCCCTGTTAAAGTTCTACTTTAATATGAGTACTATAGAATAGGAATCACATATTTGGGACAAATTTGGATTTGGGTTGCTACATAGTGCTTATCTAGTGCCGATACAGCAGTAATAAATTCATGGCAAACCTAGACTAAAATCCCATCAAAACAGAAATCCAGCAGCTAACAGAGAAAGCCACACCGCATCAGATTTCTAACCTACCTGTCAAGGTTTAGGTAGCATTGTGGAAGAAGGGTCAGAAAGATTGTAATTGTCATAGTGTGGGTAGGAATATCCCCAGGCAGTATCCCCTCCTACCAAGGCTAGATGAGGCTTTCAGAACCACACAGTGAATACCAACAACCCCACTGAGGAAGGTCTCTAGTAGAATGGGTGGGGGGAGAGGAGTAGAGCCTTTACAAAAAATTTTAAAATTAAAAAAATATACATATATAAAAATAAATCCAAGGGATAGATCAAAGCCCTAAACAAGAAATTTAAGAGAGAAGGAAATAATTGTTAAAAGGAGAACAATCCTGGAAATGGTTTAAACACTAAGAAAAAAAAAGAACATGTAATAGAAAAACATTAGTAGCAGAGTACACGAAACAGGGAAATGAATCAGTAATCACAGTACTGTGTAAACAAAAATCATAGACTATTTCATCATAGATGATAAAGCACATGGAAAAATTTAAAAATTATGAAAATTTGTACAACGTGGGATGATAATGTGGGGTTTTGCTACTGATACACAAATTGAAAATATACTAGCTCTATAAAATGTATTCAAAGCCATAATAACATAGAACGTTAAAACTTTAAAGAGGGACATGGATATTTGGGTACAGGAAAGTCATGGGTCATCACTTAATTTTCAGTCAATATTCCAACATAATAAAATGTTACCAAAAAGAAAGAGAAAATGAAGGCTGTTAAGAAGGAAAAGGAAGGAAGCTAATAACACATAAGACTGTCCAAATTTGCCTGATATGGGAATATATGAAACTCATTAGGAAGTGTATCTTTGCAAACAAATTAGAATCCTCTAAGATGAGAGTAATGTGTTCATATCTTAAATTCATATCTTTCTGATGAAGACTAAAAAACAAAGCAATTGTACCAAAGTATAACCACGTTAATATGTAACAGGTTAGGTGACATAAAAGATGTGAAATAGGGACTAGAGAGATGGCTCAATAGCTAAGGAATTTGCCCTTAAAACTTAATAAGCAGAGGTTGATTCTCTAGTGCACATGTAAAGCCAGATGCACCAAGTAGTGCATGCATCTGAAGTTAATTCGCAGTGGCTAGAGCCCCTGGAGTGCCCATTTAAAAGAGAAATAGCTTAACTGGAAACCTTACTCCACTGGAATACAATGTATCATTTGAGAGCATTAAAAAATAACTGTATTTTAACAAAGTTGATAAATTGGAAATTGAATTATTTTATGTGCTCAAATTGCTTACCAACATTGAATAATGAAGAAATTACAAAGTTAAAGGATACACAGAGTAGGTATTAAAGTTTAATAACTACTGAATCTCTTCCAGTCAAAAAAATAAAAGCCTAGAATCAAATAGATTCACTGTTAAATTATTCTTAACATTCAACTCCTTTAGTTTATATACTTCTTTTCAAATCATCCTAAAATGTTGAAAAAGAGGAAATTGTTCCAAGAACCTATTTATGGCAAGGGAAAGCTGGCTACAACACTCTTAAGCCCATACCCCAAAACACACCTCCTGCAGCAAGTCTCCAAACTTATCCAACTGCCATGAGCTGGGGACCAAGAATTCAGAACATATGAGCCTATGGGAAACATTTGATTCAAACCACCACAAGGAGGGAAGGGCATCAGTGGGGTGGGAAACATAAAACTAGACCCAAATGGCAATGGTACGACAAAATTCTACTTCCTAAAAGGCAGACCAAATGGCTGAACCTGCACCAGGCCCTTACAGGGACCACCTGAACTACAAGACACAGGAGAGGGTATGATGAAGACTTATCTTAATCTTTTACATTTTCCCTCCCTCCCTCTCCCTTTCTCTCTCTCTCCTCCCTAACTCCTGTATATTAGTTATCTTTTTCTTCCTTCTCTTAGTGGGCACTGACCTGTAACTCCCAGTACCATCATGTGGCTATCATCCACAATGAGCTTTTGATCAGAGAAACCTACAAGGTTTCCTAAAAGAATGACAGATTTCTGTCAGAGTACTTGATGACCCACCAAAGGTTAGTGGTAAGACCCTACTGCTAAAGACACCTTATGTGCTTGACACATAAAATGGAACAGCATGGCTGGAAGTTGGAAGAGAGTCAGTCCCCAGACATTCAGCACATCTAGTGCCAGAAGGTGCTACATGGGTGACTGGGGGAAAATGACCAATATCTGTCCAAGCAACTCATGGTCTAACCTACTTAGCAGCAAATAACCTGTTGTGATGTCCACACCAGTCCAATAGTGGCACACAGCCATGGTGGGGAACCAACTGCTCTTGATTTGGCTAACTGATTCCCTCAGTGGTATGGGACCCATAGCTGGAGCTTGGAAACAAGTCAGAACCATATCCAAACATAAGCCCACTCTCTAGTATCAAGCTACCAACAATCATGGCCTACAAGAGGGTCTACACCTAATAAATTCTCTATAAAAAAGTAAGGGTTATCTCATTTGTTCTGGTGCTAACCTACTCTCCGTTGAAGAATCTGCTTCTCTTTTTCAGATAGATGTAGATCCTAAGGAGAGAGCCACCCCATCATAACTCAATAGGGCCCTGGCTGAAACTAAGGAAAATTGACGAAACAAGCAAGAGTGCTGTTTTCCTGATGAACAGGATACCAACGCAAGGGGGAAGGAGATCAACACAGAGAAAAATCAACTTCGACCAAATCATAGAGCCAGAGCCTCAGAGGCCCCCAACACCTCATCACTGAAGCAGACGAAAAATGAACCCAACATGGCTCAGGGAAATTTTGCGGAAGAGGGGGCAGAAAGAATGTCAGAGCCACATGTTGGGTCAGAATATGCAGAGACATTTATCTTACCAATAACTGTGGGCTAACTCCACAATGCACGTCCATATACCTCAACAAGGAGGGGCCAAGGAGAGGGGGTAGGTCACAGATGGGCCTAATAATGGTACCAAACTGACTGTATTTACTGAATACAAAACTATTTAGTTAAATTTTTAAAAAATTAAAAAAATAGTACTGGAGAACTGGGTATCTATATTCAGAACAATGATATCACAGATTTCTATCAGTATATGCATTTAAACATTTAATTTAAAATAGAAAAGAAGCTTATACAAACATCAGACGTGAACGTATAGTACTCTTAGAAGAAAGGATAAGGGAGAAACCTTAGGAGATTGGAATGAGAAACGGTTTTCTCTGGAGATGACTAAAAATTTTATAAAACAAACTCTCAAATAAACAAATGTTACTGCCTCAAAGAAAACATCCTTTGGCACATAATCTTTGTACAGAAAAGTAGACAATGACCAGAGAAAAGAATAGGAGAAAATATTTGTAAATTAAACATGTCACATTGAGTTAATATTCAGATACTTAAAAAAAAAAGACAAGAAGCACATAGAGGCCTGGGGCATGGCTCAGTGGTACAGCACTTGCTGCACAGGCATGAGAGCCTGGATTTTGACCCCCAGCACTCACATCAGTGCATGGTGTGGTGAGCACCCGTAATCCCTGTGCTTGACAGCCAGAGACAGGAGAACCCTAGGGCTTACTGGCTATTTTGTTTTGTTACTTTGTGACCTCTGTGTTAAATGAGAGACTTGTCTCAAAACTATGGAGTAATATGAATAAGGAAGATACCTATCATCAGCCTCTGGCCTCCACATGTGTTCACACATGTGAATTCATAAACCCACACAAACACATTCACATGCGTCAATACACATACACCTATGCATGTGCACCAAATACCTATGCAACAAAACACAAATAATCTGGGTAAAACTGGGCAATATATCTATGTGGACTCTGAGGTGTAGCTATTTCTCTAGGTTTGACATGTGGGTCAGCATTATGAAACGGCTGCTATGGTGACATACAGATGTGTTTGGGCTCCAGTCACAGCAACAAAATAAGTAGAATAAAGCAGTGTATGAATAGTTTGGTGGATGTCAAAGGTAATGAGGGTTTTAACATTCTCTCTTGGGAGGAAGAAAAATGATCACAAGACCCTCAATTCAGATTCCAGTCACGACTCTCATCTGACCCAGCCACACACATGCCTGCACCAGCTAGAGTAAGTAGAGGTTTTAAAAAAAGTTGACTAGTGATGGTTGACTGTTCAGTAGTTCAGATGCCTGTGACTTAGTCATGCTTATGGTTGGCCTCTACACTGGTATTTGTCCCAATCCCCCAGCATTAGTCATGTTCCTGCAAGTTATCCCAATGAACTCATTCATTTAACATGGTTAATTTAGGAAGATCCCGTCTCTGATAGGCCAATACTCTGTCTGGAGTGATTAGATAATTTCACTCACATTCCTCAGAATGGACATGTGACACTTGGTAGCCAAATGGGGAATAGTCCAACAAGTGAGACAGAGTGGAACATCTATGATGGGAATATTGGACTGAGTATCTTCCTTGATTTAATGTATAATAGGATACATTTGCTCACTGTTTGATTTCTCCAACATATTATTATGAGGACAGTCAAAAAATGGCTGAAATATTAGAGAATTTATTAAAATTTCTGAAGGTAGTAAAAGTAGAATAGGATGGTAAGAAAGCTATGATAAATGTTAGATCCCATAGTATGCATAATACAGTATGTAAATTTGGTATTTTCTTATTTATGTGTTCAAATATTGACATAAAGCAATTTATGGAAGTAATGAGTTTATTCTGATTAGTTTTGTGAGGATGCGTTCCATCATGACAGAGAAAGCAAAGCAGGTCAGATCATTCCATGATATCCAGAGTCAGGAAGCAGAGAGTGAATCAGAGTGAAACTATGTTGGCCTCTAAAATCTTAAGGCCAGCCTTTATGCTCCATATAACAGTTTTCCTTCAGTATGGCTCTATCTGTTAAAGGTTACACAACATTTCCAAACAGCACCATTATCAGGAGACTAAAAATTCAAACACCCATGGGGTACATTTTACATTTCATGCACAGTAGCATGGGGTCAGTGAACCCCAAAGATATGGTGGATCATCTTTGGGATAACAACAGGGTAGTCATTTTCCTCTACGTTGCATAGGTCAGCAGGCTTCTTGAAAAAATGTTCTCTACCATGTGAGTGACAGGTGACTTAAAAATGGTTTGACTAAAGGATATTGCAATCTGTGAAAGTAGCATATATGAAAAGGATTGCAAAAATCTGTAGTATTTGTTGTGGAACCTCTTCTATGGGTCATATACAATAAAACAGAAGTCTCAAGTTTGCTAGCTATTTCACCAGCTTCCTCCCATTTTTTTCTTTAATCCCTCATTGCATGATGAAGAATTTTGCTTCTGCCTGGATAATCTAACTCTGGGCAATTTTGAAGAATGTAAATGGAACTGGTGGAAAATTTCACAGACTGGAAGTACATATAAACACACATTTACATATTGTGGTGGTCAGAATAGCATGCCCACCATACCCATATGTGTTTTGGGTATTTGGTCCCCAGATGGTGGCAATTCAGGAGATACAGACTTACTGGAGGATGTATGTTACTGGGGTGGGGGTGTGTGACCTTGGTGTTTATTAGCCCATCTCCCAGCCTCTTATTCAGACTATGTCCATATAGATATGTGGCATCTTTCTGTTTGTACCATGCTTTTTGCTTGCCATGATGAAACTCCCCTTTAAGATGAAAAGCCAAAATAAATCCTTTCTTCCTATCAACTGCTTTTGGTTAAGGTTTTTGTCTTAGCAATTAGAAAGAAACTACTATACACATGCAAACTTCTAGTGGGCTTCAGTTCCTGGAGAGGATTCACCAAACAAAAAGTGGGCATATGCAAGAAACTGGGGAAACTGGGCTCCTTTAGGCCTGTACCACCAACAGTATGTGGAATGAAGGTGGAGCAGAGTGGATGCTGAATGGCAGTCTTAATCCCTATGTTAAAGGTGGTTCTTTCTCCTTTCAAGATTACTCCTTATCTGGAACAAGTGAGTAGGACTGCCCAAGTATCCAGGGTCCTCAAAGAACCATGGAATAGAGTGTCCAGACTGCATTCAGGGTAAAAGGAACTGGGTTGCCTGGAGTGTTAAATCCAGGTGTGAAAACCCTGTGTGACACACATGCAATACTAGCAGGTATATGTCAAATGCAGGTGCTATAAGTATCTTGCTAATTTTAGTTTCGCAACAAAAGATACCTGTTTGACCAAAGTCATTAAAATTGTGAAGATTGCTAAAGTACAAGAGATAATCACATCATCAAAGAGAGCTGTAATGATTTGAATGTGAAATGTTCCCTACAACATCATGTGGTTAATAATTTAGTCCACTAGTAAGGGCACTGTTTTGAGAAGTTGTGGAACCTTTGAGAAGTAGGGACTATCTAGAAATAATTAACCTTGAGGATTATATCCCAGACCAGCTTTCTGTCTTATATCTACTTTCTAAGCAGTGTGGATGTAAGCAAGCAGCTTCCCATACCTGTCACCACAGCTGCAAGTAGCTGGTACCACCATGCCTTCCCCACTTTGATGGGTTGTTCCCTCAAAACAAACTCTTTCTTAAGTTACATCTTTTCATGCATGTGGTAACCAGTGTAATAATCATGTTTTAATCATCCCTTTACACGATGTTTGGCATGATTTGGCATTTTTTGGAATGTACAGTTTTCACATAAAGTAATACACACTCTGACCAAAAAAAATGGTATATAATTCCATAGTATAAAGCTGAGATCTGAGGCACACTGACTTGCAAATACAGATAAAAATTTAGTAATTTTAAAAGTAATATTTGATGAGTTTTCTTATCTCCCAAGTAGGCTGATCAAATTAGCTGATGAAAGCCATACTTTCTAAATTCGTCTAGTTAATTCAATTGGGTAATTTATCTGATCTAGCCTCAGGGAATTGTATTAGTTTTTGGTAACAAAAGTACCAGGTAATTCTCCTACCTTTGAATAAATCACTGAACCTTTCTTGGAGTTACCATTATTGCAAGAAGATAAGAAGGCTAATATAGACAATTATTCATATAAATTGGGAGAGACCTTGTTTTCCAGATATCATATTGTCAATGCTTCAGTTTCACTGTGCTCCTTGAAACTGAGTCTAGTTATAAAAGTCAATGAAAACAATCAAACTTAGTTTTTGAAAAGTTTGCATTCATTAATTAAAGACTTCCATTAAAGGTTGGAGAAGAAAAGAAGGCACAGAATAATATAATTTGAAAGTGTCAGAGAATGTGTAACATAGTTCTGCTGCTACTGGTGGTGGCTACTGCTTATGACCTCAGTGATGATGGCATTGTAGTTACCTTTTCACATTGTTGGGAAAAAGCACCAGACTAAGAGCAGCTGAAGGGAGGAAAGCATTTACTTTGCTTTCAAGTCTTGAGGGGAAGCCTCATGAGGGCAGGAAAATGTATGGCATGAGCAGAAGGCAGCCATCACTCCTTGACACTGCAGGTATGAAATAGCAGCAAGAAAGTGAGCCAAGCTCTGGCAAAGAGGATAGGCTTTCACACACCAAAGCTCAACCCCAACAACACACTTCTTCCAGCAAGGCTCTGCCTTCCAAATTGAACCAAACATTCAAACAAATGAGTTTATTGTGGACATCTGATTCAAACCAACATATAAGGATGGAATCCAGAAGTCTTCTAAACCTTTATAATAATATAAAATACATATTCATTATAGAAACCTTTCAAGGGGCCTTGAGATATGGCATAAAGCAATTAAGGTACTTACCTGCAATACCTAATGACCCAAGTTCAATTCCCTAGTACCCATGTAAAGCCAGATGCACAAAGTGGTGCATGTATCTGGAGTTTGTTTACAGTGGCTAGAGGCTCTGGTGCACCCTTTCTTTCTTTCTTTCTTTCTTTTTTTCTTTCTCTCTTTCTTTTTCTTTCTCTCCTCCTTCTCCTTCTTCTTCTCTCTGTCTCTCCTGTTTTCCTTCAGGGAAATATCTCATAATTGCCTCCATAATGTTTTTAGGTTTAACTTTTTTGATAAAAATGGATTCACAATGTATTCCTATTAATGAGCTAATTCCCACTTGAAATTAAGTAGAAGCATAATCAGATTCACCATTCTGTAAATTATGGTAAAATGAACAAAACATGAAAAGTACTATTTAACAAATTTTGGGTAACTCAATAACATTTGAAACATCCACACTATTCTGCAACTAACAGTACTGTAGATTTCTGGAACATTTCGTCTTCATCAAGGAAACTCTCAATAGCAACATCTCTTTATCATCTCTTCCCCAAGCCTTCAGCCACCATTTTATTTAATCTGTATATTTCTCTGTATACTACTGTTGGTTGAGTATGTGTTTTTTAACACAGTCAAGTTGAGTTGCAAGCGCTATTATTACAGTATTAAAAGTTGAGACCATTAAAAGATAAATTAGCTCCCAATAGTATCTGTAAGAATTCCTTACTTTTTAAAGTTATATAACATTCTACTATATGGATAAACTCTAGTTTATTTATCTTTTCATTGCCTTATGAATATTTGTTTTTTTTATGATTGTGATAGAAAGATATTATTCCTGCATCTAACCCTATTTACTCAATATGCCTACAATCTAAAATTATACCACAAAATCTGTTAATGCAGAAGGAACATATAAGAATACTTAAACAAGAATGTGTAAGACAATATTATTGCTGGAAACCATTGAAATGTCTATGCATACAACATATGTTAAATAATGCTAGATGCAGATTGAGTCAGATACTTGAGTCTTCTGTTTACTTCACTATAATATTGAGTTTCAGCCAATCATTCTGTTAGGTCAATTCAGCATGAACCTCCAACCTGGCTATCTAAACTCCCTCCATGTCTATTCAGAATCCAGATTTTCTATGATGTTCCAGGCAAAGTCTGTCCATCCAGTTTGTCGGCAGCAAGAGTCCCATATGTCTACAGCCCTAGGATCCCCATAAAACCTATTATTTTTTCACAATGACTTTCCATATTTAGTCTCACTCTGCTTCTTATCTATCTATTCTATCTCTTAGACACCTGTATGTAACGAGGAGTACTCTCTCTCCCTTATCTCAGGACTCCATCCCAGTAGCTGCTATTCCTATCTCCATGGTATTGAACGAACGGGGTCTTTCTTGCTCTGCTTTATTAAGTGTTACAGAATGATTTCTGTATAAATGTGTGTAACTTGTCTTTTCTATTTCCAGTGTTATGCCAGGTGAAGGGACACTCACAAATGTGGACAGTGGTCTTTGGTAGCCTTGGAGCTTTATCTCCTATGGCTCTTGCAATCATGGCCCTTTGGCTTCCAGTTAACTTTGCTTACCAACTGTTCAGTGCTTTTCTGAAGGTATAAAAGTAAAAGGCCCTCACCTCAGCTTTCTCATATGAGCCCTGCCAGCATGTCATGTGTGGATTTTCATGGGAGATGTGAACAACAGTGTATTTGACTAGGTAGGATACTGACAACAGCAAAGAAATGATTGCACCCAAGCTTAGTTTAGTGACCAAGTGAGCTTCTTACAGAACCATGGCAGAGGGGTTATATACAGAGCATGAGTGACTCAAAGGCAGCTGTGTCAATGAAAGCCTACAGCAATGTGGGGAATGACTCACAAAAGCTTTATCCCTGAAGCTCCCTGTGCAATTCAGGAAGTAAAGCTGGTAATGCTCAGGAAACTTCTGAACCTTTTAAGATTCACAACCCCCTATAAGGTTTTATGGACAGAAAACAGCTCATATCACAAGCTTGCCTGGTATTTCCCTGGGATCTCGTCTCTCTCTTTCTCTCTTTTTCAAAAAATTTTATAGCTGCAATTGAACCACAGGATCTTGTACACAGAGTCCTGGTGGTTTGCTCAGTAGTGAGATTAGACTTTCCTCTCATCAGAGGAAAGAGATGAAGATGAAGAAAAGGTGAAGTGGCTGGGATGCTGTAGACTTGAAGTCCACCTGAGACACCATCAGTCTTTGAGTGTCTTATCTGAAAGTCACATGTCCATATTTACACATGGCTTGTAGATGCCTCCCTGGTCTTCCAACAAGGTCTTTCCAACAAGCAAAAGATCTAAGACATAAAGTTGCATCAAGTCATGTGAGTGATTCTATATTAGATTGAAATTTATTCAACAGAAGTTTTTTTTTTTTAAAAAGCTTTTTACTGACAATTTTTTGTATGTACAAAATGTATTTTGTTCATAATTTCTCTTGTTTCCCTCTGTCTTTTCTCTACTCTCCTATACTCTTTCCATTGTACCATTCCTCCCTCTATCTCATCCCTCTACTATTTTTTGATTAATTTGATTGTATGACCCTATCAGGTGCTGGTCACATTCTCATCAGGTTGTGCTCATATCCTCTCTCTCTACAGGTCCAGTCCACTGAAGGTTCTCCTCAGAAAGCAATTGGACTTACAACTTATCACAGTTGGAGTTATAGTAAGCACCATGCAATTGGGGAAAATCATTGGAGAAGTAACAATTTTTACATCTTACAAAATTTCCAAATATCTTGGCCTACTATCCAAAATCTTGGGTAACTTTTCAAATTCCTTCAAAAGTCATTAGATTGATTCAGTCATATGACTTTGTCAACTTCCTTAACTAAATATTGTGCTTTGTAATCAAACAGAAGTGTACATACATGCTACCACTTTCTACAGCTTATATATGTATATGACCAATAAAATAGAGAGAAATACAAAAATGTTGCATAAGCAAGTTAAATAATGGCATTCCACAAAGATTCCAATTCTGTTCAGTCTGTCTGATCCTCCATAATCAACTCTGAGTGACTCTTAGGAATTTTAGTAGATATTATTCTGTTCACAGTGTTGGGTTGGTCTCTCCCTTTTTTGTCCTTTCTGTACCATTGGTATCATCTTATTAAGTCCAGGCCATTCAGGTCAGCATGAGGAATGTCTTAGAAGAAATGCTTCCTTCCTGAGACTCCCCTAAGTCAGCCCAACATCAGCCTAAAAAGTTTCTTGAAGACAGAACTTCATTCTTCTGAAATCTACTACGTTTATGGAATGCTTATCCCTCAGGAAAAAGATAATATGGAATGAATTGGGAGCAGGAAACGATCAAAAGAAAGAACTTTAAAGAATAAGAATGAGCCGGGCGTGGTGGTGCACACCTTTAATCCCAGCACTCAGGAGGGAGGCAGAGGTAGGAGGATTGCCACGAGTTCAAGGCCACCCTGAGACTCCATAGTGAATTCCAAGTCAGCATGGGCTAGAGTGAGACCCTACCTCAAAAAACCAAAAAAAAAAAAAAAAAAAAAAAAAAAAAGAAAAAGAAAAAAGAATAAGAATGAGGGCTTGAGAGATGGTTCAGCAGTTAAGGTGCTTTACTGCAAAACCTAACAACCCAGGTTAAGGTCCCCAGTAGCAAGATGCACAAAGTGGCACTTGCATCTGGAGTATGTTTGCAGTGGCTAGAGGACCTGGTACACCCACTCTCTCTCTCTGTGCTTATAAATAAATAAAAATTTTAAAAAGAACGAATGCAAAAGGTAGGAACATGGAACCTAAAAACAGTAGAGTATCTAAACATGGGTTTAACCACCATCACACTACACTCATTATTAAGCAAGCAGCAGCCTATCACTTTCTATCCTGTATCCTGAAATATCCAAGACATAAAATAGTCTTTGTTAATTCACTCAAGTCAAAAATAGCTCTTGGGCTGGAGGGATGGCTTTAGTGGTTAAGGTGCTTGCCTGCAAAGCCAAAGGACCCAGGTTCAATTTCCTAGGACCTATGTAAGCCAGATGCACAAGGTGGTCCATGTGTCTGGAGCTCCTTTGCAGTGGCTGGAGGTCTTGTGCCCCATTCTCTCCCTTCCCCCACTCTATCTCTCTTTTTTTTTTTAAATTTAATTTATTAGTTTTCTTTTCAGCAAATACAGGCAGTTTGGTACCATTGTTTAGGCTCATCTATAATCTACCCCCTCCCATTGGACCCTCCTTGTTGATGAAAATGGGTCATGCATTGTGGAGTTAGCCCCCAGTTATTGGTATGATAAATGTCTCTGCAAATCATTACCTAACATGTGACTCTGACATTCTTTCTGCCCCCTCTTCCACAAAATTTCCCTGAGCCATGTTGGGTTCATTTTTGGTGTGCTTCAGTGATGAGGTGTTGGGGGCCTCTGAGGCTCTGGCTCTCTGATTTGGTAGGAGTTGATTTTTCTGTGCATTGGTCTCCTTCCCCTTTCTGCTGGTATCCAGTTCACAGGAAAACATCACCCTTGCTTGTTTTGCCAATTGTCCTTAGTTTCAGTCAGGCCTCTTTTGAGGTATGTTGGGGCAGCTCTCTCCTTAGGATCTGCATCTATCTGAAAAAGAGAAGCAGATTCTCCAACGGAGAGTAAGTTAGCACCTGGAAAATTGAGATAACACTTACTTTTTTGATAGACAGTATGATAGGTGTAGGCCTTCTTATACCCCGTGATTGATGGTAGCTTGATATTGTAGAGTGGGCTTGTGCTTGGGTATGGTTCTGACTTGTTTCCCAGCTCCAGCTATGGGTCTAGTACCACTGAGTGGATCAGTTAGCCAAATCAAGAGCAGTTGGTTCCTCACCGTGGCTGTGTGCCACTATTGCACTTGTGTGGGCATCACATCAGGTTATTTGTTGCTAATTAGGTTAGACAATGAGTTGCTTGGACAGATATTGGTTATTTCCCCCAGTCGCCCATGTAGCACCTTCTGGCACTAGACACGCTGACTGTCTGGGGACTGACTCTCTCCTGGCTTCCAGCCATGTCATTCCATTTTACCTGTCAGCTGCATATGGAGTCTTCAGCAATAGGGTCTTACCACTGGCCTTTGGTGGGTCATCAAGTACTCTGACAGAAGTCTGTCATTGTTTTGGGAAACCTTGTAGGTTTCTCTGATCAAAAGCTCATTGTGGATGGTAGGCCCAAGCTGGAAGTGGGGGTTACAGGTCAGTGTCCACTAAGAAATTGAGGAAAACCATAACTAATATACAAGAGTTAGAGAGGAGAGAGATAGAGGGGAGAGGGGGAGAGGGAGGGAGGGAAGATGTAGGAGATTTAGGTCAGTCTTGATCCTACCCTCTCCAGTGTCTTGTGGTTCAGGTGTTTCCTGTAAGGGTCTAGTGAAGGTTCAGCCATTTGGTCTGTCTTTTAGGAAGTAGAATTTTATGGTACCATTGCAGTTTGGGTCCAGATTACTGTTTTCCACCCTTGGATGCCCTCCCCGCCCTCCCATCCATCCTATTGTCTAGTCCATGAGGCACTTGCTGGGTATGTAAGGTATCTTGGGTAGATTCAGGTTAGCTGTTGTAGATGAGTGAGACTATGTGTCGATTTTTTTTCTGTGATTGGGTAAGTTCGCTGAGAATGATCTGTTCCAGGTTTAACCATTTTTCCTCAAATTTCTTTGTGTCGTTTTTTTCTTACTGCTGTATAGAATTCCATTGTGTAGATATACCACATCTTTGTTATCCATTCTTCTAATGATGGACATCTGCTTTGTCTGCTTCTTTCTTTCTCTATTGAACATGATTTCTCACTCCACAATAAAATGCCTTCCTAGGGACTGGGAAAGTAGCTCTGTTTATAAAATACTTGTTTTATAAGTGTGGTGGTTTGATTCAGGTGTGCCCCATAAACTTAGGTGTTCTGAATGCTAGGTTCCCAGCTGATGGATATTTGGGAATTAATGCCTCCTAGAGGGAGTGTATTGTTGGGGGCAGGCTTATGGGCTTTATAGCCAGTTTCCCCTTGCCAGTGTTTGGCACACCCTCCTGTTGCTGTGGTCCACCTTCTGTTGGCAAGGGGGTGATGTCCACCCTCTGCTCATGCCATTGTTTCCCCCTGCCATCATGGAACTTCCCCTCGAGCCTGTAAGCCAAAATAAACCTCTTTTTCCCAGAAGCTGCTCTTGGTTGGGTGATTTCTACCAGCAATGTGAATGGGACTGCAACAATAAGGATGATGGTCTGAGATCTACTGTCATAATCCAAGGGACATTTCTAGATGTGGAAATGTGTACTCATAGCTGGGTTCTGGGTCTAGAACTCACTACACCATTTGAGATTTCTAGGGTAATGAGAGATTTTGTATCAAGAATGCTGGACATTGTTCTTGAGGAGTAATATCCTTGTTATCTGATGGCCTCACACAGTTGCACATACATCCACACATGTACACCTGTACACAAAAAATACCCATATTAAAATAATAAAATTACATAAATAGAATTCTGTCCAAATTCCTTACTTTCTCTCATGTTTGAAATCTGTCCCTGACATTGAGAAGAACTTGAAATACTGGGGAGAGGTCTCTATCTGATATGTGATTCTAAGACATTCGACAACCTTCACCATCAATATTAACAGCCTGCAGAAAGTCTCTTAATTTTTTAATGAATTACTTGTGAAACTGACAGAGACATTTCAGCTTCTATATACAGTAATATATTGTTACTATCTGTGGTAGTTGGAATGTATGTCTGCCATAGACTCAGGTGTTTTATTAAAGCTTGTAACTTGGATCTCCAGCCACTGGGCTGGAGGAAGTATCATTTGGGATACATCCGAGAGTCCAACCTTAAGGTGTCACTGGGGGTAGGTCTGAATTCCAGCCCAAAGATGTAAGAGAGCAGTCTGAACTCTGCCTGAGTCCTGCTTGTTGCAGTTCCCTGCTGCTTGCAGCTGGTTTGTGTTTGCTGCTTTTGGTGTTTGCTGGCTGGTGATGGCTTCTCTCTGCTTGGTTGTATGGAAGCAGCTTCTTCCTCCACTAATGGAACTTCACCCCAGATCCATAAACTGGAAATAAACCCCTTCCTCCCCTAAACTGTGCCTGGTTTGGATGTTCATCCCAGCAATGTGAAGCTATTACAACACTATCTATCATTTGAATCTTTTGACATTATAAATGGCAATTTGTAAATCCAAGAATAAATTGTTAAGAATATGTCCAATCATTTTACATCTAGATAAGGAGGAGAAAAACTCCATTTTTTCCTTAACATTGAAATATAAGAAGCAAACTAAAGTTGATAAAAATAGAAATTTGAGCATCAGAGTTTTTGTTCATCAAAGAAAAAAATCTGATGCTGCAAGGTATTTGGGGCAATGAAAATGTTGTTTTAGTTCAAGGATGGCATCTCTTCCAATTGGACCACTGACAAGTGATCTTCAGTTGCTACAATGAAGAGATCTTCATGAAAGGTGAAGTCCTAAATAAGGTATACTCTATATTGGAACCAATGCCCTCCCCATTTCTGCAGATTCCTTCAGTTCATATCAGCCCTTCCTGCAGGTCCCTCCAAAACAGCCCATTCTCAGCTTTCATCTCAGAGAACCCATGATTCCTCACATGTAAAGAGAGTTTCTGTGTCAGCAGTCAGAGGAGAACTTCATGTGTGTGAGAAAAAGAGAGGAAAAGAGAGAGAGAGGCCTTTCCTTCCACCTTCTTTCAGAATCCCTCATTGTTATTTCTGCATTCATCAGGCTTGCTGGCCTATGAACTCTACAGATTTTCTTGTCTGTCTCCCTTCTCACTATAGGCATGCTGGGGATATAGACATGCACACTAGAGCAACTGGCTTTAACTGGGTTCTGGAGAAGTGAACCCAGGTACTCGCACTTGCATGGCACCCATCTTCCTATCCCCTATATCCACTTTTTAAAAATTTTTAATTTTTTTAAATTTTAATTTTTTGCTATTTTTATTAATTTATTTGAGAGCGACAGACACAGAGAGAGAATGGGCGCGCCAGGGCTTCCAGCCACTGCAAATGAACTCCAGACGCGTGCGCCCCCTTGTGCATCTGGCTAACGTGGGTCCTGGGGAACTGAGCCTCGAACCGGGGTCCTTAGGTTTCACAGGCAAGCGCTTAACTGCTAAGCCATCTCTCCAGCCCCTATCCACTTTTTTTTAACCATGTGGTTTCACTTGAATGTTTAGATTGATCCTATTTACAGTTGATGAGACTGCAGAGAAACAGGGCTTTTTATTTGCTATTTAAGTTGATACAAGGTTTTGAACCATATTGAAGACTTTCAGAATGAATGTATTCTAAGAATTGGCAAATCTCTTTGTATTCTACAAATATACCAGGCATAGAAATTATAGACTTCACATACTCAATGACTTAAAATAATCCTAGAAAACAAGGGAGTATGCAATTATGGTTACCTGTGTATTGATATAAAAAAGTACTCCACATACCACTGACAACAACAAAGTCTAGAAGAATGTGAATTCTATAACCCCACTGAAAATTGACAGATCCAGAAGTGGCAACACATACTTGCATTTCAAGCAATATGGAAATGGAAGTGGAATGAACACAAATTTGAAGCCTTTCTATAGTATATAGTGAATTCAAAGCATACCTGATCTACATAGTGATACCATGTCTCCAAAATACATTTAAAAATTTATAAAGTCTTTGGTGGAGTCATATGATTATTTCTATAAAACTTGTAGAAAAATACATGTCCATTTACACAAAGTTGCCTTTGACAATGGGAAGGAGTTGGGGCTGTGTTTAAATAACTTTCAAGTGTAGCTTGTTTTTTTGCTATTGAATAATTTTTATTTAAGCAAAACTCATTTAAAACATGGAGTGAAGCTATTATATTTAGCTTTTTGACCCCCTAGTAGGCATACTGCAAGCAGTATTTTTCCAGCTCTGACTCTACCATTCCAGTATAATATTTACTGATGGTTTCTTATATGTCCTGAATTCATTCTTGCATCCAAGAACAATATATATATATTGAAATGAAATGAATATATAATGAAAGCATGTTGTATGATACTTAATACTGGAGTTTTATTTATTCAAAGATATATTTAACATGTTATTATTAAATATGAATAACCATTTGTGCATGTAATCCCAACACTCAGGAGGCAGTGACAGTTCAATAAGATACCTGAGAATCACCGGCCAACTAGTGTGGCATACTTGGTGACTTCCAGGCTGGTGAGAGATTCTGTCTGAACAGAAGGTGGAGGGTGCATGAAAAATAGCAGTTACATGTCCCCTGGCTTTCATACCATGTGTGTACATGTGCACATGCACCTGCAAACACATGCACTCATTCAGGAAAACATATAAACACACATGCACACACAAGTTCACTATCAAATGTTTTCTTTCAGAATTAAAATTATTGAGAAACATTGGTCTTCAAATGGAGTTTTTCACATAGATGGTGGAGGCATCTTCACTAGGTGGAAATCCAGTTGATATTTTAAAACTTAGATGAAAATAACTACTGCAGCAACAATGAATATCTCAATAGATTATAAATTGGCTTTCTTTGTACTGATTTTGTTCCATATAGCAGTGTAATTCCACATTCATAGACAATTTCCTGAAATTCCTATACTGAAATGCACCAGTAGTCCATCTGACCCGAGTCCTGTTCTGGACCCAGACAGCAGTGGCCAGGTCAGCTTAGGGTGTGAATGATGCTAGAGTTATGAGTCAGGATTCCTCATGTGGCTTTCCAACAGTGGAAATTGGACAGGTAACAGACTCTTCATTGAAGAAAAGGAGATAGTAATATTACTTTCTTTATAGCATTGTTATAAGAATGAAATGCCATAGGCAAAGCATGATCATATGGTAGGGCTAATTTAATAGAGCTGTGTCGTAGGCTTAAAGATAATTTTCATCAGCTGAGAAAATGTTTATTTATTTATTTATTGGTTTAACTCTTTTATTGACAGTTTTGTTATACATGCACATAATGCATTGTACTCATAATCCCCTCCCTTTTTATGTTACCCCTTCCCCAGAACCTCTTCTTATTTCCAAATATTCCCTCTTCCATTTTTTTCAGAATGTGTATAGCTATTTTTTTACTAATTAGTTTTGTATTCAGTGAATATGGTCAAGTTGGTACCATTGTTAGCCTCCTCCCTGTCCTCCCTCCGCCCCCTGGCTCCTCCTTGTTGAGGTATATGGGTCATGCATTGTGGGGTTAGCCCTCAGTTATGGGTAGGAGGAAATGTCTCTGTGTATTATGACCCAAAGTGTGGCTCTGACATTCTTTCCGCCCCTTCTTCCACAAATTTTCCTGAGCCATGTTGGGTTCATTTTGGGTCTGCTTCAGTGATAAGGACTTGGGAGCCTCTGTATATCTGGACATCTTGTCTGGTAGGAGTTCATTGTTCTCTGTGTTGATCTCCTTCACCCTTGTGCTGGTACCAGGTTCACCAAGAAAACAGCACCCTTGCTTGTTTTGCCAATTATTCTTAGTTTTAGCTGGGGTCCTTTTGAGGTATGATGGGGTGGTTCTCTCCTTAGAATATGCATCTATCTGAGAAAGAGAAGCAGATTCTCTGACATAAAGTAAGCATCAGATAAATGGGATAACCATTATTTTTTTAAGAGATAATTTAATAGGTGTAGGCCCTCTTGTAGCCCACAGTAGGTGGTAGCTTGATAATGGAGAGCAGGCTCATTTTTGGATCTGGTTTTGGATCTGGTTCCCAATCACAGAAAGATAATCACCACATAGTCTCACTCATCTATAGCACCTAACCTGAATCTACCCAAGATGCTGACACACCTAGCAAGCATCTTGAGAACCAGACAGTAGGGTGGGTGGGGAAGAAGAGGAGGGCAAGAGAGGGAGTGGGGGACACAAATCTAGAACCAAATGGCAATGATACCATAAAATTCTACATCCTAAAAGGCAGACCAAATGGTTTAACCTTCACCAGGTCCTTAGAGGGAATGCCCAAGTCACAAGGATCTGGAGAGGGCATGATGAAGACTGACCTTAATCTTCTATTGCTTCTCTCTCAATCTCTCTCTCTCTCTCTCTCTCTCTCTCTCTCTCTCTCTCTCTCCTGTCTCAATATCTCCCCTTTTCTCTGTAACTCTTATATATTACTTATCTTTTCCTTCTTTCTCTTTGTTGGCACTGACCTGTAACTCCCAGTACCTGCAGGTGGCTATCATGCAAAATGAGCTTTTGATCAGAGAGACCTACAAGGTTTCCTAAAAGAATGACAGATTTCTGTCAGAGTACCTGATGATCCACCAAAGGTTAATGGTAAGACCCTACTGCTGAAGGCACCATATGAAGTTGACATGTAACATGGAGTGACATGGATGGAAGCTGAAAGAGAGCCAGTCTCCAGACAGTCAGCATGTCTAGTGCCAGAAGGTGCTACATGGGTGACTGGGGGGAAAATAACCAATATCTGTCCAAGCAACTCATGGTCTAACCTACTTAGCAGCAAATAACCTGTCATGATGCTAACACAAGTGCAATAGTGGTGCACAGCCATGGTGGGAAACCAACTGCTCTTGATTTGGCTAACTGATCCTCTCAGTGGAACAGAACTCATAGCTAGAGCTGGGAAAAAAGTCAGAACTAGATCTAAAAGTGAGAAAATATTTATTGAAAGTCTGACTATTCAATTTGCACTTAATTTCACCTCTTATGATCCATTTTCAAACATGAGGCTTTTATTATGAAATATGCTGATGTTTGTTGAAGACCTTTCTGTATCTATTAAAATTATCAAGTTTTTCTACCTTAAGTTTATTTGTATGATGAATTATACATACTGATTTCCATAAGTGAACTCAACATCATAGCCCTGGAGAATGATTTTCTATTGTGTTCTTGAATCCTGTTGGTAGTTTTTTTTTTTTTTTTTTGGAGAGTGACAGACTCAGAGAGGAAGACAGAGAGAGGGAGAGAGAGAGAATGGGCGCGCCAGGGCTTCCAGCCTCTGCAAACGAACTCCAGACGCATGCGCCCCCTTGTGCATCTGGCTAACGTGGGACCTGGGGAACCGAGCCTCGAACCGGGGTCCTTAGGCTTCACAGGCAAGCGCTTAACCGCTAAGCCATCTCTCCAGCCCCTGTTGGTAGTTTTTATTGAGATTTTTATCAGAGAAATTATTCTATAGGTTTATTTTCAGTTGTATCCTTACCTGATTTTGGTAGTGTTTCCTTCTCTATATTTTATAAAACAGAATTGAGGAGTAATAGTGTTAGGTTTCATTAAAGGTTTACTAGACTTTAGTTTTCCTTTCTTTTGTAGACTGCTTTCCATTCTAGAACACCCTGTCAGGGATATCTTTACCTGTGAGTTTTTTTTTTTTTCTCCCAATGATAAGTGACAATTGAATTTTGTATTTACTATACTCAGCCAGTTTGTATGTGTTTATTGATGAGTTGAGGTTATTTATTGTTAAGATTATTATTTTGAAACTTACTTGTTCCTGTTGTTTTGTTGATTGTTACTCCCATGTTAGTTAAGAAGGAAAAACTAAAGAGGAGGTTGGAAAGTGACATCCCAGAGGCATTAACATATTCATGGAGCCAGTTGTAAAAGGTAAATCCTTCCCCAATATCCAAATGTAGAAGATAAGCAGTGATAAAATATTTCTGTTTTGTCAATTATATCATTCTGTGCTGAGACATTATGAGACAAAATTAAGTCTGTCATAAGTATTCCCCAAAGTAAATGAGAAAAAGCAAACCCTAGGAATGCTTCAGTTTTCATTTTTATTATATACTAAAATATTATTTTTGGCCTGCCTACTTTAAAGAATATGTACATGAATATTTGTAAATTCAAGTGCTTGTGGCTACATTAAAATACTTGATGAGTACATTTCACAAACATAGGTACTCTTACCTTTGTAAAACCTATCAAAATGGTATTTTGAGGGAGTAGTAAATGTTTTATAAGCCATTGAAATGCTACATTTTATTTGTATTCCTTGGATCTATAAACATAAAACACAGAACTGACACCTCAGAGGAGTTAATAAATATTTTATTCTGGAGCCTTATGTGAATGACCATGGCCCAGGAACATTGATTAAGGTTATTCCAAATCCCATGTTCTGATGTGTTAACAATTTCATGATGGTTTTATAGTTAAAGAACAAGAGTCATAAAATAAGGTGCTTTACCAAACGCCACATGTTCTCTCTCATATGTGGATCCTAGCTACAGATGACTGGGCTTATGCGTGAATGAAAATACTTAGTAGCAGAGGCCAGTAAATTAAAAAGGAGACATAAAGGGAAGGGAAAGGAAGGTAGGAGGGTACTTAATAGGTTGATATTGTATATATGCAAGTACAATGATTGTTATGGGGAGGTAATATGATGGAGAATGGAATTTCAAAGGAGAAAGTGGGGGGGGGAGGGAATTAACACGGGATTTTTTTATAATCATGGAGAATGCTAATAAAAATTAAAAAGAAAAAACAAGGTGCTTTAAAAATACACTGGTGGAGATGTCAGGTAGGCACAGGTAACAGCAAAGTAGAGAAATTTCTGTTACAGGCTTTGGCTACTATCTGACGACATTCTCAGCCATTGGGTTGGCGGATCATGGTGGACTATCTATAAGTACATTCCAAAAAGTTTTTACCTAATCAGCTGGTAGTCATAAGGATGTTAGGTCAGACACAAAGTTGGGAAATAAAGGGGCACTAAGGGGCTAAAATTAGCCCCAAGTAATTTCTCTAATCTTGCAACATTCCATAACTCTGACCACAGCAATTCTATCAATCCATTCAGCCTTGTTTGAAGTAGATGAACTTTGTGGGAAATTTAGATCACAGTGCTCCCTGTGGTGAAATTTAGTTCACAGTGCTCCCTGTGGCCACGTGTCATATTTTGTGCCTTCTGAGGTTAAATATATCAATATGTCCCACAGAGCTAAGAAGGCTTATTCCTTTAATATAATATATCTGAAGCTTAATAGTAGGCAGGAAAACCATATTTAGGAAAGAAGAACTGCTCATAAAACCATTAAGGAAAATTTTCCTGGACCACATAAAATTTATTAGTCACTAGGATCCCTGTTCTAATATCTGATCAAATAGACTTCAAAATAAATTAGTAGGAAGACATAAATGAGGCCATTTCTCCCTGACTAATGAAATAATTCTTCAAGGAGCCATAGCAATTTTAAGTATGCATAGACAGAACACGGATGTACCTAATTTCTAAAAATAAATAGTACCAGATGCAATAACAGTGAAGGAGAGAGGAGAAAGCTAGCTTTTTAAAGATAGCTTACTTAGGAACAGAAATCCAGATAAACAGAACCCTGTTTATCTTGGCAGAACTGGAATTTGTGGCTGATCCAGTATCCAGCTTTTGTGCAGTCCACAAAGGCTGTAATTACCCCTGTTGTTTCCATAGTCCTAAGAAGGACCATTATATCTACAAGTGCCTATATTTAAAAAACAGAAGAGATTCAAATAAATATCTTAATCATACAAACTAAAACCTCAGAAAACAAGATGCTAAGCCAAAATCTGCATATATAAAGAAATAATTAAGATTATAGTAGAAAATAATACAATATAAATGAAAAAAAAATATAAACAATGGATAAAACAAAGAGATGATTCTTTGAAAATACAAATAAGACTGACAAATACCTAGCACAACTGAATAAAAAAGAGAGATGGCAGAAATGAAAAAATGCAGACATTACAACAGATGACAAAGAAATTCAGAATATGGTTATAACATAACTTAAATACATATACCACTGAACAAGAAAATCTACAGAAATTGGTGGTTTTCTAGATGTATATAATCAACATAGTCAAATTAAGAAGAGATATGTAAGTGAAAGTGATCTATAATAAGCAAGGAAGTTGAAATAATAATAAAAATATTCCAACTTAAAAATGCCCAAACCCAGATGTAGTCACTGCTGAATTCAACAAGACCTTTTAAGAATAATTGACAACACTGATTTTAATTATTTCTTTCCTTCTGGAGCTCTTTGGGTTGGATTTTTCTTGTTTTTCCAATGCGTTTAGGTGGATGGTTAGGCTATTGATTTGGGATCTTTCTGTCTTTTTTATGAAGGCATTGAGTGCTATGAATTTTCCCCTGAGGACTACCTTCATTGTGTCCCATAAGTTTTGGTATGATGTGTTCTCATTGTCATTCAATTCCAGGAATTTTGCAATTTCATTTTTTATTTCATCCACTATTCATTTATTGTTTAAGCGTGTGCTATTCAGTTTCCAGTTGCCGTTGGGGTTCTTGTTGGTTTTTTTGTTGTTGATTTCTAGGAATATAGCATTATGATCTGATATCATACAGGGAATTATGTCGATTTTCCTAAATATGTGGAGGCTGTCTTTGTGACCCAGTATATGGTCTATTTTAGAGAATGTTCCATGGGCTGCTGAGAAGAATGTGTAGTCTGTGGATTTGGGATGGAAAGTTCTGTAGATGTCTGTTAGGTCTAAGTGCTCTATGGTTTTGTTGAGCTCTCTTACTTCCCTGTTGAGCTTCTGTTTGGATGATCTGTCTATTACTGATAATGGTGTGTTAAAGTCCCCAGCTATGATGGTGTTGGTGGTTATTTCTGTTTTATTGTCAAGTAGGTTTTGTTTTATGAGCTGTGGTGCCCCTGTGTTTGGTGCATATAGATTTATGATTGCAATATCCTCTTGATGGATTGTTCCCTTTATAAGTAGGAAGTAGTCTTCTTTGTCTTTTTTGATTGTTTTTGGTTTGAAGTCAACTTTATCTGATATTAATATAGCTACACCTGCTTGTTTCTTATTCCCATTTGCTTGGAATATTGTTTTCCACCCTTTCACCCTGAGGAGGTTTCTGTCTTTAGTGGTAAGGTGGGTTTCTTGAAGGCAGCAGATTGAGGGTTCTAATTTTTTGATCCACCCTGTTAGCCTGTGTCTCTTGATGGGTGAATTAAGGCAATTAATGTTTAGGGTGATGACTGTGAGATTTGATTTGATCCCTGTCATGTTGTGGTGGTAGAGGTGTGTTGGCATTTACAAATGGCAAACACACACTTAAGAAAATGTTCATCATCCCTAATCATCAGAGAAATGCAAATTAAAACAACTATTAGATTCCACCTTAACCCAATAAGGATAGCCAACATGAAAAGGTCAAATGAAAATAAGTGCTGGCGAGGATGTGGAGAAGCAGGGACACTCATTCACTGTTGGTGGGAATGCAGGATGGTACAACCACTTTGGAAAGCAATATGGAGACTCCTGAAAAAGCTGACTATAGAAATACCAACAGACCCAGTTATACCATTACTGGGCATCTACCCTAAAACCTTCAAACCACAAATCAGAGAGATTTGCTCAACCATGTTTGTAGCGGCTCAATTCGTAATAGCTAAAAGCTGGAATCAACCCAGATGTCCATCATTAGAAGAATGGATAACTAAGATGTGGTATATCTACACAATGGAATTCTATACAGCAGTAAGAAAAAACGACATAAAGAAATTTGAGGAAAAGTGGTTGAACCTGGAACAGTCATTCTCAGCAAACTTACCCAATCACAGAAAAAAATCGACACTTAGTCTCACTCATCTGCAACACCTAACCTGAATCTGCCCAAGATGCCTTACATACCCAGCAAGCACCTCATGGACTAGACAATAAGATGGATGGGAGGGTGGGGAGGGAATCAAAGGGTGGAAAACAGTAATCCGGACCCAAACGGCAATGGTACCATAAAACTCTACTTCCTAAAAGACAGACCAAATGGCTGAACCTTCACTAAACCCTTACAGGAAACACCTGAACCACAAGACACTGGAGAGGGTAGGATCAAGACTGACCTAAATCTCCTACATCTTCCCTCCCTCCCTCTCCCCCTCTCCCCTCTATCTCTCTCCTCTCTAACTCTTGTATATTAGTTATGGTTTTCCTCAATTTCTTAGTGGACACTGACCTGTAACCCCCACTTCCAGCTTGGGCCTACCATCCACAATGAGCTTTTGATCAGAGAAACCTACAAGGTTTCCCAAAACAATGACAGACTTCTGTCAGAGTACTTGATGACCCACCAAAGGCCAGTGGTAAGACCCTATTGCTGAAGACTCCATACGCAGCTGACAGGTAAAATGGAATGACATGGCTGGAAGCCAGGAGAGAGTCAGTCCCCAGACAGTCAGCGTGTCTAGTGCCAGAAGGTGCTACATAGGCGACTGGGGGAAATGACCAAGATCTGTCCAAGCAACACATTGTTTAACCTAATTAGCAACAAATAACCTGATGTGATGCCCACACAAGTGCAAGAGTGATACATAGCCATGGTGAGGAATCAATTGCTCTTGATTTGGCTAACTGATCCACTCAGTGGTACTAGACCCATAGCTGGAGCTAGGAAACAAGTCAGAACCATACCCAAGCACAAGCCCACTCTACAATATCAAGCTACCATCAATCACGGGGTATAAGAGGGCCTACACCTATCATACTGTCTATCAAAAAAGTAAGTGTTATCTCAATTTTCCAGGTGCTAACTTACTCTCCATTGGAGAATCTGCTTCTCTTTTCCAGATAGATGCAGATCCTAAGAAGAGAGCTGACCCACATACCTCAAAAGGGGCCCAACCAAAACTAAGGACAACTGGTGAAATAAGCAAGGGTGATGTTTTCCTGTGAACTGGATACCAGCAGAAAGGGGAAGGAGACCAATGCACAGAAAAATCAACTCCTACCAAATCAGAGAGCCAGAGCCTCAGAGGCCCCCAACACCTCAGCACTGAAGCAGACCAAAAATGAACCCAAAATGGCTCAGGGAAATTTTGTGGAAGAGGGGGCGGAAAGAATGTCAGAGTCACATGTTGGGTCATGATTTGCAGAGACATTTATCATACCAATAACTGGGGGCTAACTCCACAATGCATGACCCATTTTCATTAACAAGGAGGGTCTAATGGGAGCGGGTAGATCACAGATGAGCCTAAATAATAGCACCAAACTGCCTGTATTTACTGAAAAGAAAACTAATAAATTAAATTTTTAAAAAAAGAATAATTGACAACAATGATTCTGACTATGGTCCATGAAATATTTCACAAAGCCCCATTAATAAAAACAGCATGGTAATGGCACAAAAGCAGGAGTATAGACCAATGGAATAGAGTTGAGGACCCAGACTTTGGGTCAAGAATCTACAGCTACTTGATATTTGACAAAGGCCCTAACAATATAGGTTGGAAAAAAACAGCATATTCAACAAATGGTGCTGGACAAACTGGATAACCATATGCAGGAAACTAAAACTTGATCCACACATCTCACCATGCACAACAATCAAGTCCAAATGGATCAAAGACCTCACTATATGACCAGAAACTTGGCTAGTACTGGAAGAAAATATAGGAGGAACTTTCCATCACATAGGAATGGAAAAAGACTTCCTGAACAAATTCCCAGTAGCACAGGATCTTAAACAGTTCTCAATCAATGGGATCACTTGAAGCTGAAGAGTTTCTTCACAGACAAGTATACAATAAGCAAAGCCAATAAATTACCCACAGAATGGGAGAAAATGTTTGCTGAATATCCAACTGACAGAGGTCTAATCTCTAGAATCCATGAAATATAAATGCAAAAAACACCATCAAACACTTTTACAAAGCCAGCTTCACCCTGATACCAAAACCAGATAAAGGAACACCTAAAAGAAAAAATATATATTCTTCTCCATGATGAATATGGATATACAAATTCTCAATAAAACAAAGACACATACCCCTCACAAGCCAGGTAGTTTGCCCAAACAAGAAGAAAGTAACTTGTCAATAGGCAAAGCCTTTCCAGAAAAGACTCAAAAACCACAGGAAATGACCCAAAGAATTGACTAATAAGCTTACCTGAAATTAAAAATCTTAGCACTATAAAAGTGTGATAGTTTGACTGTATGGTCCCATAGTCTCAGGTATTTTATTAAAATTGAGCTTACAACTTAATTCCCTAGCAGGCAGGTATCAGCAGGGGATGTGTCCAAAGGGATCTTAGAGTCCATCCCTAAGGTATGTTTGGGGGTGGATCTTAGTCCAGCCCTACTTGGTGTGTTCAGAGCAGTTTTAACTCTGACTCTTGGGGTTTGTGATGCTGGCTGTTGGTGGCATCTCTCTGCCCATATCCATGAAAGTGAGCCAGCTTCTTCTGTCATTGAAGGCGCCCCCTTAGATTTTGTAAGCCTGTATAAACTTCTTCCTCTCATAAGCTGCTTCTGGTTAGATGTTTGTCTCAGTAGTGAGGAGCTAACTGCAACCAAAGGAAGCAACAATCAGACTGAAGACAGAATACAGAATAGACAAACATGTTTAGCAACTTCACACTACAGAGAAGTAGACAGGAGTTCAGAAAAAAAGACAAAGGAGGGGAGAGAGATGTTGATACAGGGCAACAAAATTCAGTCAGGAAGAGAATAATAAAGCACCCTAGCATGATGGATCCTGTAATAACAACTGCAAAATCAGAACCAACAGAAGAAAGACTCTGAGGTTTCCCCCACAGAATGCATAATATTTGAGGACTTCAATACTGATTTCACTGATCTTGTGATTGCATATTATCAACAGTAATGAGTTAAAAATGTAGGGCAATTTTAAAATAAAAGTAGATGATAATAAAATGGCAGGCACTTGTTGGGTTAGGAAAGGTTCACTTGAGCTTGTACTGCAACCCTCGTGCTACAGACCTGTGCACCATGGTGGCTTCTACATGGCTGGAGTGCATGTAGTACAGCATTGTGGTGTTGGACAAAGGGAGGTTCGCAGCCCACTAGCAATGCAGTGAAACAGCATGAGGTGTCATCTTGCTAAAAATAATGGCAAGAAATTAAATATCTATGCATTGATGTGAACTAAAGCTTTAATTTTTAAGAAATTTCCACAACCATATCAGATCATGTTCTATGGTAGGCAGATTGAAAAACTGGAAACTAGCTGGGCATAGTGGTGCATGCCTTTAATCCCAGCACTTGGGAAGCAGAGGCAGGAGGACCACCATGAGTTCAAGGCCACCCTGAGAATACAGAGTGAATTCCAAGTCAGCCTGGGCTAGAGTGAGATACTACCTTGAAAAACAAAAAAAAAAAAAAAAAAAACCCAAACAAACAAACAAAAACAAAAACAAACAAACTGGAAACTACTAACATGCCAGTGATACAGAGTGGATAATTCCAAAAGCCACATAACTCTGCCTTCAACACATGATCAGATTCAGTTACATCCACAATTTGAACTGCATGTGTGATTACATGAAAATGAATTCCAAGGACTTCCAGGTAACATGGCAGCATAGGAGCCATGCCAAACCAGCCTAGGGAGCGATTTAAGCAAAACCATAGCAAAATATACTCTTCTTCTGAAAAGTGAAGGAGTTTAGGTTATTCTTAGACACAGCAGAGAAGCAGGAAAGACCAAGAACCACCAGGAAGGAAGAAAACTGCCAGAATCCCACTGAGGCACTTGTAGCCTGCCCAACCAGGTGATTTGCACACCAGCCTGGCACCTCCCTGCCAGGGGCACCAAGCTGTGGCAGCAGCAGAGACCAAACAAGGGGATTTTCCAACCGCATCAACATCCTTGCAAAGTCAAGAACTCTGAAGGAAAGACAGCTGAGATGAACTAAAGAGCTACTGAAAGGGATACAGGCAGAACTGCATGAGCAGCTCCAGGTTTCTTGCACTCTCCCTTCCCCAACCATCAGAACTGTGAACCTCCAGCATGCAGCCCCCAGTGGCAGTGCATCCAGCACAGCTGTTCAGAACTTCAACTCCACAGCACAACACAGAGGTATCGAAGTGGGCACTCAGCACTGGTGACATTGGAAGCCATCCAAAAAGGTAGTGAAGCCAACTGACAAAAACAAGAACAAAAAAGAAAAAAAAAAACAGGTACATAGGCCTGCATTGGAAGTGCTAATCTCTCTCTCCATGTCAAGGCAGGTTGTGGGATACATATTCTTGGTTGGCTTTACCATTTTTGAATAAGCTGTATTTTGAGGTTGAACATTGTTGCCTTTGATGCTTTCAGATTTATAGGGCCTTTGTCTTTTGCTTCTGTCATTATTGGGGGCAGGGTCTGATTCAGATCCAGGCTGACCTGGAACCCAATTCAGAACAGAATTTTCTACCTCTACCTCCCAGCTGACATGATTAAGGGTGTAGAGCAACACACACCCTTAATTTGGTTTTATAAGACTAGCTGTTCAATAAAACCTAGAAATAACCTCTCCTCACCATGTTATAATTAAACTACTAAACACACAAACCAAAGAAAATATACTGAAATCAGTGAGAGAGAAAAGGCAAATCACCAACAAAGGTAAGCCCATCCGAATAACTGTGGATTACTCAACACAAATGTAAAAGCCAGAAGCGCTTGGAATAATGTATTCCTAGTTCAGAAAGATAACAACTGTCAACCAAGATTAATTTATCCTGCAAAGCTACCTATCCAGATTGTTGAAGAAGTAAGGACATTCCACAACAAAAACAGGCTAAAGGAATTTATGACAACTAAACCAGCACTACAGAAAATATTTGAAGGATTCCTTTATGCTGAAGAGGAAGCAAAATACATACAGGAGGAAATAGGAAAAAATAAACCACACTCCAATAACAGTTAAAACAAGAGAATAAATAGAAAACAGGAAGCATTACAAACAAGAAGAATGATGAGAATACTTTTCAATAATAACTCTTAATATCAATGCCATCAATGCCCCAACCAAAAGACACAGGCTTGCAGACTGGATTAAAAGGAAGGATCCTGCCATTTGGAAAATAAACTCTCAGTAAAAGACACTGCCTTAAGGGTGAAAGGATGGAAAATGATTTTCAAGCAAATGAGCCTAGAAAACAAGCAGGGGTTGCTCTCCTAATATCTGACAGTATAGACTTCAAACCAACATTAGTGAGGAAAGATAAAGGTCATTTTATACTGATTAAAGGAACACTCTAACAGGAGGACATTACAATCCTAAACATATATGCTCCTAACATGGGGCTCCCAATTTCATGAAACAAACACCGTTAGACTTAAGGTCACAGATAACATCAAGCACAATTGTAGTGGGTGACTTTAATACCCCAGTCTCATCAATTGACAGGTCATCCTGGCAAAAAAATAAGCAAAGAGACATATAGGTTAAATGACCTCATGGACCTAACAGATATCTACAGAACTTTCCATCTAAATGCTGTAGAATTGCAGCACAAGGAACATTCTCTAAAATAGACCATATATTAGGACACAAAGCAAATCTCAACAAATACAGGAAAATTGAAGTAATACCTTGTACTCTATCTGACCACATGGCATTAAACTGTAAATCAGCCACAAGAAAAACAAAAGAGCATATAGAAATTTGTGGAGAATAAACAATACACTATTGAATGATGAGTGGGTCACTGAAGAAATAAAAAAGGTAACCAATAAATTCATAGGATCAAATGATGATGAGAATACAACATACTAAAACCTTTGGGACACAATGCAGGCAGTCCTAAGTGGGAAATTTATAGCTGTAAGTGCCTATATCATGAAATTAGAGTGTTCACAAATAAACAATTTAATGTTTCACCTTAAGGCCTTGGAAAAAGAAGAACAAAGCAAACCAAAAATCAGCATATGGGAAGAAATAATAAAGATAAGGGCAGAAATTAATAAAATAGAAACCAAAAAACAATCCAAAGGATCAATGAAACAAAGAGTTGATTCTTTGAGAGGATAAACAAGATTAGTAAATCTGACTAGAAGAGAGAAGAAACAAAAATTAATAAAATTAGAGATGAAAAAGATACTATTACAGCAGATACCAAAGAAATTCAGAAAACCATAAGGACATACTTTTAGAATATATATGCCTATAAGTTTGGAAATCTGAAAGAAATGGATGATTTCCTTAATTTATATGCCCTACCTAAATTAAATCAAGATGAGATTAACCATTTAAATAGACCTGTAACAAGTACAGAGATCCAAGCAGTTATATAAAGTCTCCCAACTAAAAAGAGTCCAGACAGATTCATGGGTCAATTTTACCAGACCTTCATGGATGAACTAACACCACTGCTTCTCAAACTTTTCCATAAAATACAAAAGGATGGAATTCTATTGAACTCCTTCCATGAAGCCAGCATCACCCTGACACCAAAACTAGACAAAGATAGAACAAAAAATAAAATTACAGACCAATTTCCCTCATGAACATAGATACAAGAATTCTGAATGAAATGTTCACAAACAGAATACAAAAATATATCAGAAAGATTATTCACCCAGACCAAGTAGGCTTTATCCCAGAGATTTAGGAATGGTTCAGCATATGCAAATTGATAAATGTAAGACATCATATAAATGGTCTGAAGGACAAAATATCACATGATCATCTCAGTAGATACAGAACAGGCATTTGACAAAATCCAACATCCCTTCATGGTAAAAGTATTACAGAAACTGGGAATGGAAAGAACATATCTCAACATAACATAAGCTATTTATGACAAACCTACAGCCAACATAATACTAAATGGGGAAAAATGTGAAGCCTTTCTACTAAATTCAGGAGTAAGATAAGGGTGTCTACTTCGCCACTTTTATTTCACTTAGTAATGGAAGTTTTAGCTATAGCAATAAGGTACGAGACACTCATAAAAGGGATACAATTGGAAAGGAAGAGATCAAATTATCATTTGCAGATATGATTCTATACATAAAGGACCCTAAAGACTCTATCAGCAAACTGTTAGGGCTGATAAACACTTTTAGCAATGTAGCAGGATAAAAAAATAAACACGCAGAAATCCGTAACTGTCCTATATACTAACAACAAACATGTGGAGGATGAAATCAGAGAATCTCTCCCATTCACAGTTGCCTCAAAAAATAATAATAAAGTACCTTAGAATAAACTTAAGCAAGGAAGTTATGGATCTCTACTATGATAACTTTAAAACACTCAAGCGAGAAATTTCAGACAATACAAGAAAATGGAAAGACCTCCCATGTTCTTGGACTAGAAGACTTTACCAAAAGCAATCCACACATTTAATGCAATTCCCACTAAAATTCAAATGGCATTCTTCACAGAAATAGAAAAAATCAATCCTAAAATTCATTTGGAATCACAAAAAAACCTTGAACAGCCAAAACGATTTTGAGCAACAAAAATAAGGCTGGTGGTATCACCATACCCGATTTTAAGCTATATTACAAAGCCATAGTAAAAGAAAGAAAGAAAAAAAACACAGCATGGTCCTGGCACAAAAGCAGACATGTAGATCAGTCAATCAAATAGAGGACCCAGATGTTAATCCAGGCAGCTAAAGCCATCCGATTTTTGACAAAAATGTCAAAAATATTCATTGGAGAATAGATAGACTCTTCAACAAGTGGTGCTGGGAAAACTGAGTATCTATATAGAAGGATGAAAATAGATCCTTGTCTTTCTCCATGTATAAGAATCAAGTCCAAGTGGATCAGGAACCTTAATATTAGATCTGAAACTCTGAAATTGCTAGAGGAAAAAGGTAGGGAAAACCTATTGGCATAGGCAATGACTTTCTGAATATAATCCCAATTCCTAAGGAAATAAAACCATTAATCAATCATTGGAATCTCATGAAATTACAAAGCTTTTGAATAGCAAAGGACACTGTGAATAAAAAGACAACTTACATAATGGGAGAAAATCATTGCCAGGTACACATCTGACAGAGGGTTATATTCAGAATACACAAAGAACTCAAAAACAGAACAATAAGAAATCAAACAACCCAATTAAAAAATGGGCTGTGGAACTAAGTAGAGAGTTCTCATCAGAAGAAATACAGGTAGCATATAAACTTCTAAAAATGTATTCTACATCCTTAGCCATTGGGGAAATGTAAATTGAAAACTACTTTAAGATTCCATCTTATTCCTGTCCGATGGCTACCAACAAGAAAACAAATGACAATAAATGTTGGTGAGGATGCAGGAAAAGAGGAACCCTTCTACACTGTTGGTGGGAATGTAATCTGGCACAGCCATTGTGGAAATCAGTGTGAAGGTTCTTAAGACAACGAAAAATAGGTTTACCATATGACCCACTTATAGTACTCCTAGGCATATATCTTACTGACTCTTCTCACTACCTTGGAGATACTTGCACAACCATGTTTATTGCTGCTCTATTTCCAATAGTTAGGAAACAGAACCAGCCTAGATGTCCCTCCACAGATTAGTGGATAATAACCATGTGGTACATTTACACAATGGAGTTTTATTCAGTGGTAAAGAAAAATGAAATTATGAAATTTTCAAGGAAATGGATAGATCTGGAAAGAATTATACTAAGTGAGGTAACCCAGGCCCAAAAAACCAAACACTGCGTGTTTTCTGTCATGTGGATCCTACTTACAAATGTACAAACTTGTGTGTGAGCTGTAGCCAAAAATCAGTAGCAGAAGCCAATAAGCTAGAAAAAGGCTATAAGGGAGGGAGGAGAGTGTAGGACTAAAGAGGATGGCACTGTATATATGTAAGTAGAAGAACAGATTACAGGGAGTGGAAAGGCCTAAGCAAGGCCAGGAGAAGAGATAGTGTAAAAGAAGGGTGGGGGAAGGAGGAGGGTCAATCATAATTCAAGGTATTCTGAATAAGACATATGAAAACCTACTTTTTTGAATAATGGCATATCCATATTTTCACTAGAAAATTTTCAGTACCAGGGAGGGGATACCTTCCAGTGAGTTTTTCGCCAGGTCTCTGTTGTCTCCAAACATTATAGGGTCTTGTCAAGGCCCTTGGTTTCCCTTGAGAAACATATGGTAAGATGCTATTGCTGAAGACTTCACATGCCTGAGCAGCAAAGTCACTGAGAAATCAAGCTGGTGCTGAGCAGAGAACCTTCTCCCTGTAGACCAGCCAACTGAAAGCTGGAAAAAGCTGTACTGCATATGGTGTTATGGGAGACAGAAGTCATCAGTGGTAAAAACAGTGGACACTGGAAGGCTCAAGTTTGGCCTGACAGGCCAAATGACTGAAAGAGAGCAATAGTGGCATGTCTGCTCTGGGGGAAACCAACTGTTCTCTAGTTGGACTGGAGGCCCACTCTATGGGAGGGAATACATGCCTGGTACTGAAAACCTAATCAAAAGCCTATGGCAGGGGAGGTCATGAGCCTTAGGAGTATAAAGCCCACTCTTGTATGGCTAAATGTATACATTATTCTCACCAAACTGCCCTGAAATCACTATACTTAATGTTCATATTCATATATTAATGGTACCCTCAGTTCTGGTTAGAGAAGCTTCTCTCTTCAGATGGCAATGATCACTGGGATGACCCAAAAGGCAACATAATGCTGAGAAGAAGGGAGGGAGGAGTGTCTAGCACTGAAACATCTCTATCACACCCTCCACGGCTTAGGGTCCATTGCAGAAGAGGTGGCGGAAAGACTATAAGAGCCAAAGGAAGGGTACCACTTCTTACAATGCAACTGTCCAGAAAAAAATTGACCTTGATATCCATGACCTCACAGTGCCTAGCAATACCTTCACAAAACCTTCATAATAGGAGAAAAAGATGATGACATCAAATTAAAAGAAACTAATGGAGACAGAGAGGGGATATGTTGGAGAGCAGAGTTGTGAAGGGGAAAAGTGAGGGAGGGGAAGTTGTCCATAAAAAGTAAAAAAATGAATTTAAATAAAAATGTAAGGATGAAAAATTATTACATTTTATTTTTAAAAATACAAGTTTGGACATTATTTTAGAAAATTGAAATGTAATACTCCTCACAGAAATCCTGAATACAAAAGAATTTGCAGCATAGTTAAAATAGTTGTCATGTTTGACTAATTTGTCTAAGCAGTCACATCACAATGTGTTTTGTAACCCATGCCCAGCGTGGGCTGTCCTTGTGAAGGGGAAGTCCCTCTGCAGTACATGTCCTTCCCAGCAGGATCCTTCCTTGTCATCATCCTGCAGCTCACATAGAAGGATAGTTAAGTACTGTGGAAATTTAACAGTGTTCCACAGTTGTTCCTGTCTGCATGTAGCTTACCATGCCCCACCCTCCATCATAGCTAAAACAAGAGCAAAGTCTCCATTTGATACAAAAGAAAATGCAGTATGGTGGCTTAATTCCAACAACATCTCATAATTCTACCAGAGCCCACTCTTAACAGAAAGGATAATAAAATGTGGATGATCAACTCTTGAGTCCAAATCATTACCTTACACAAGACTGTACAAACCAGAGACAGAAAACACAGATGTCTTTCCACCCTCATCTGGTACAAAATTAAGAATTTTGTCACAATTTAGAAATGCAATGGTACAAATACCATATCAATTTCTTAGGAAGCCTAGGACAGAATCTTTTTTTTCAGAATTTTTTTTTGTTCATTTTTTATTTATTTATTTGAGAGCGACAGACATAGAGAGAAAGACAGATAGAGGGAGAGAGAGAGAATGGGCGCGCCAGGGCCTCCAGCCTCTGCAAACGAACTACAGACGCGTGCGCCTCCTTGTGCATCTGGCTAACGTGGGACCTGGGGAACCGAGCCTTGAACCGGGGTCCTTAGGCTTCACAGGCAAGCGCTTAACCGCTAAGCCATCTCTCCAGCCCCTAGGACAGAATCTTAATGTTATTGCTATCTATTAGATGTGTGTGCTCAAACTAAATGGGGTCAAGATTTCTAAGACTGCTACCCAAATACTGACTACATAAGAATTACTTTAGGAATTTCAAATGGAAACAATTTTAGCCAACTGTACCTATTCTTAACCAGCCAGTGGTTATTGCTGTCCAATTCTCCTTCAAAGCCATATTCATCCTCCAGAACAGCATGAGCCATAAAAGGTTCATTGCAGTGGCTCAAAATAAATGCCTGGAAATAAAACCAAAATGAGGGTGACAGTCTTCAGGGACCTGACACTGGCATGTTGTCTGGAGCAATACAAGCAGTGCTTCTAATTTCACTGAAATGGCATAAACTCCAGACAAGCCTTAAAAATAGGATCTATTGGTATCATCACTACTGACATAGGTTCTGAGTTTTTAAATGCAGAAATACAAATTAATATAAAGCTTAGTGAAAAATATTTTCCTAGGTACATACACAGACACTTCATGAATTCTTGTATTTCTACTTACTGAGCATCAGTTCAAGGAAAACTACAGAACATAAAAGTACTTGAATCAAGAGACTCCTTTAAGACTAAAGTACACATGTAAAATGTCTATTAAAAGATTAAAATTTTCCCAACTAGAGAAAAATTGAGTCAATAAAGATACCCAATAAATTTTTTAAAATATGAAGTACATTCATCCTTGGGAGTGTGTTTGAAGTAATGTCTACTGTATACCATACATGCTTCTATTGCATGCACAGAGCCTGAGACTCAAACATGTACACTAAAGTTTATATATGAAAGAGCTTGTCAAGAGATATGGCATAATAGTGTTACAAATTTTTCCTCCATGAAGTTCTGAACAGCAGTACACTAATCTCCTTTATATGACTAGAAGGAATCAAAGGCTATCAATTCCAGCAGAGATGGACCCCAAACTTGGCTCAGCACTCATCAATGCATCTTCACGAGGTGGAAACATCACAATGCCTGTAATATTAGCAGCAGAATCCTCAGGTTTGTGCCTGCAGCACCAGAGAGAAGAGAGTTGGTTACCACCACCCACCTTCCAGGAACATGAGCACCGTGCAGCTGAGGATCCCAGTTGGTGCTGGGACAAGTCATTCCAGGCAGGAAATGCCATGGCAGATTTGGAACTGAGAATTAGCTCACACATCCTCATGATATATCATGGATCTCCTTGTGCATAAGAATGTTCAGAGAGAGGAACTCTGTGTTATCTGTGGAATGGTTTTCATGTTCTGTATGTTAGAAAGGGGTCTGGGTTCAAGAATGACCACACAACACAAAGCACTAGTGTTCAGGGGAGTGAGCACAGCGGCAGGAGGTCTGCCGTGTCTTTCCATTCCCTAATGCAGGCAGCTCAGGGCCCGGGGTTTTTCCTTAAGTCAGAATTTTGTCCTCTTGATCTTGCATGATTGGCTAAAATGTAAAAATGACAGAGTTTTAAGGGAAAACCTAATGAAATGGAAGATTTAGGAAACTTTTACCTGATGAAAGCTTTGTTTTCAAGGATTGTTGACACTTTTGGTCTCTAGGAAGGCTGATCCAAGAAGGGGAGTGTTGTCTTCCCACAAAATGGTGTCCTTCCACAGCTGAGTTTCTCTATCTTTTTAACCATCTGGCAGAAAAAGAGAGCATTCTTTCTCATATTTCTCACACATTGCCCCTCTTTTATTGTACATCTTTAATCTTTTCTTTTAGTTTGTCTAACATTCCATGATGTTCAGTTTCTGAGAACTCTAAAAGTAAGTGGGAGGGCATTGGGATTGGCTTAGTTATAGCTGTTTCTACTAGTCTTTGTACCAGTCCCTGGACATAGGGAATTATGCCGCATTTAATGTGGGCACAACTCTTAGAACTGTAAAAAGAGAGGCTAGGATTTAAGTCTTTGTAAATCATTGTTTTATTGGGTTAGAGAGAGGGTCATCTATTCCTGAATACTTAGTCAATTTTATAGCTAAAGTAGCTAGTCCTTAGAACTGTGTAGTTTGGGATAAAAGTGCAAAATTGGCCTCCCAACATTACACAGACATCTTTCTTATAACCTATCATCATATCTAGGGCTAACCTATTTTTCCATGTCATTCTACTGGTGGCATCTAATTGATCTGCTATACCCTTAATAGCATCCTTAGTGTTATTAACAAATCTTTTTTATTATAATATATATAGTTTATATAATGTACATTTTTATCAATGGTGGACCACCAAAATAAAATTATTTTAAATCTTGAAGCTGTTTGGCCTTAAATTTATTAGGTATTCCCTTTGCTACTCCAATAACATCCATATTAACTTGAAGATCAAATGATGTTCTCCTGGAACCAGTTACAAGTTCTGTTTTCCTATGAAATAACTGAGCTTGGTTGAGGACAGGCTGATGATATGAAATAGTGTAAGAGATGGAGAATTGGAAGAAAGTAAAGGTTCCATTCTAATAAGCTGGCAAAGTCTCAAGTAACAGTTCACGACAATACCACCCACCATCTGCTTTAGCCACATCCAGGCTGAAGATTTTTCCATTTCTTCAAAGGCATGATGTCCTTGGTCACATCCAGACACATGTCAGAAAAAAAAAAACACATTCTCCCCTGACCTTTCTAGGCAAGAAGCAAAATTGGTATTGGGTAAGGGATATCAGATAGTTTAAGGAAGTCTTTGTGCTTGTTCCTTGGTAGCAAGGAACAGAAAGGACAAAGATGATCTGATCACCCAAGGCCATCTACTGGAAGAGGGTGATCATGCATTCTATCTCAAGGGTGTCTGAAGTCTGTCCAAGTGGATATGGGACCACTTGGGCCTCCAGGTTTCCTGCTGTGCAAATGTAATATTTGCTTTTGTTTAATGAACTCAGGGAGTGTGGTGGTTTAATTCAGGTGTTCCCCATAACCTTAGGTGTTTTGGATGTTAGGTTCCCCAGATGATGGCAATTGGAAATTAAAGCTTCCAGGAGGCAGTGTATTGTTGGGGGAAGGCTTATGCATGTTATAGCCAGCTCCCCCCTAGTAGTGTTTGGCACACTCTCCTGTTCCTGTTGTCCACCTTATGATGGCCAGGGTGTGATGTCCACCCTCTGCTAATGTCGTCATTTTCCCTGACATCGTGGAGCTTCCTCTCGAGCCTGTAAGCTAAAATAAATCTCTTCTTCCTACAAGCTGCTCTTAGTTGGGTGATTTCTGCCAGCAATGTGAACTGGACTACAACAGTAAGTGGTACTGAGGAGTGGGATTGCTGCTAGACACCTGACTGTGAGGCTTGGGCACTTTGGAGCTGATTTTCAAGAGGAATGTGGAAGGATTTGGAACTTTGGCCTAAGAGACACTTTGCAGTGCTGTAAGTACAGCTTGATGGACTATTCTGGTTAGAGTTGAAAGACCTGGATGCAATAAGAACTATGGACTATGAGGTTTGGCTTATGAGGGTGAGAAAGAGCTTTGCTTAGACTGGGCTAGCAGTTTCTGTGAGAAGCTTGCTGTTATGCCCATGTCCTTTGAAGCTGTCCAGAACTGCATTGCATAGAAATGGACTGGTGTGAGCAGAGGGATATGCACAAAAAAAAAAAAAAAAATCTTTGGGCCTCAACTTCTGCCTGTTCACCTGCAAATTGTTTGAGAAATTACAACCATTGAGATTGTCCCACCTGACCTGCAATGGGACAACAGGAAGAATGTAGACTCTTTTGAAGGGGCCTGAGTGCTCAAGGAGTGTCCTGTTCTTCAATGTCTGCTTTATTCCCTCTGGATTAACAAGTTGGCACCTTACCTTGTATTGTGGAGTATAAGGAATGCAGGAAAGAGAGGGTCATTGAGTATGCAACAGTCTTGTGTTTTAGAAATGGCCATGAGTAGTGTGAAACAGGTTTGCTGGATGTCTGCATGGAGACCCCATGGGGCCATGAGTATGAACCATGGGTTGCAGTGGAAACCTAGTGGAGATTCCAGGACAATGAGATGGCTGCCAAAGAGAGCTGCTGGCCTCAAATGACATTTTCAGGACTGTGAGTAGCCTAGCTGGAGGGGTAGAATTGGAATGCCAGAGACTTGTTGCTTTTTAAGTTATCAGACTTGGAGACTTGTCACTGGCTAAAGCTGTTGGACTTGGAGCTACAGAGTTTGGTATTTGCTCTGTTTAAGTCATGGATTGCTTGAGTATTTCTTTGCTATGCCCATGCCATCTTTTGTAGTATAAATGTTTTTTTCTGTGCCATTATGGGTTTGAGGAGGGGGATGTTTTGGTATTATGGCTCAGTTAAAAGATCTTGGACTATAGGGATATATGAAAATCATTGGAATTGATAAAAACTATGGGAATTTTTAAAGTTGAATGAATGTGTTGCATTTTATAACATGTATGGTTACCAGTTTATGGGGGCTAGAGGCAGAATGTTGTGGTTTGATTCAGGTGTCTCCCATAAACTTAGGTGTTCTGGATGCTAGGTTCCCCAGCCTGATGGCAATTGGAAATTAAAGCCTCCAGGAGGCAGTGTATTATTTGGGGCAGGCTCATGGGCATTATAACCAGCTCCTCCTTTCTAGTGTTTGTCATACTCTCCTATTCCTATTGTCTACCTTATGTTGGCCAGAGGGTGATGTCCATCCTCTGCTCATGTGGTCATTTTCCCTGCCATCATGGAACTTCCCTTCAAGCCTATAAGCCAAAATAAACCTCTTTTTCTTATAAGCTGCTCTTAGTTGGGTGATTTCTGCCAGCAATGTGAACCTGACTGCAACAGGGAACATTTAACCCATTCCAACCAGGCATTCATTTCTCAATATGAAACTTCACATTTGGAATCTTTGAGTTTCATAATACATGCTCTTAAGAAAGCTGGTGGGCGGACAGTATATCACTAGTATATACATTCCCCTTTGATATAGGGTAGTCCACCAAACATCACCTAAACCAGGGCAAGGAGGGAAGGATTAGTACCCTCCATGTGGGGAAAACTCTGGACACATATATTTATCTATTATTGAAAGTTGTCTCTGTTCCTTTAAGTTTCTGTAGGATAAAATCAGACATGTATTAAAGAGTTAGGGGAGAAGTTGTCTTATTTATTTATATGAATCACCAAATCTCCTTTTCTTTATCCTATACTGCATGTAGTGGTTTCAATCAGATGCCTCCCCCTGACCCAATGTGTTCTAAATGCTTGGTTCTCATCTAATGGCAATTTGGAACGAGCCCTGCTGGAGGTGTGTTGTTGAGGGTGGGCTTAGGTTTGTTATGGCTAACTCCTTTCCAGAGCTTGGCTCACTCTCTTGTTGCTATTTTCTACCTGCTGTCACAAGGAGCGATGCCAGCCTCTACTTATGCCATGCTTTCCCCTGCCATCCTGAAGCTTCCCCTTGAAACTATAAGGCAAAATAATCTCTTTTCTACCATCAGCTGTTTTGGGCTGGGTGTTTTGTGCCAGCAAGATAAAGGTAACTGCAATACCAAGGAAATTTATTACATTTTTCTGAGCATTCTGACAAGTTCTTGGTTAAAAATGATAAGGAATCAGTTCACGAAGAAAGTTTATAAGCAAAACCATAAAAATCAAAAAGAGAATAGAAAACACTCCACCAAAATATGGTGCAATAGGTGAAGGGGTGAGTCTAAGATATCTGAGTCTTAACTTCAGGGCTTTCTCTGAAGCGCTTTGCACATCGCACTGGCCTGCTTTCTCCTCTGTAGGCGTTTCTTTGTAAGTGGCTTCACCCAAGTGTCCAGCCTTCTCTGCTGTTCACATGGTGCTGTCACTGATAAACAGCACCACAATGTGTCTCTCCCAAACTGGTTCACTATGTCCTTTATACAGGTTTTTATCAGCACCTGGTCTCACAGCTGGTAATGTTAGGCAGGAAACTACAGTGGAGTCTTGGCTAGGAGAACTCTTAACATTGACTTAGGAGTTGGGAATGGAGGCCCTCTACATGGTTTTTAATTAAGGAAGCATAAGACATCAGAACATGGGAAGTCTTTCTTGTTTTCCCAAGAACAAGAGTGAAGGAAACCAAGTAAATTCTTTTCTAAATCTTAAATGACAAGTCCAGTAATGAAGACTTGGCAGAATTAGCATTAATTAGTTTTTGTTTTTATCTTTGAACATGACAAGAAAATAATCACCTTTAAAGTTATAGCTTTCTTAGATCACAGCAGATCAATTTCAGCAAACAGAATTTTCATGAGACATGGTGACATAAACTAACTTTTCAACTTATTTTATAGAAGTTATGTGAAAGCCAGGCATGATGGTGCATGCCTTTAATCCCAGTACTTGGGAAGCAGGGATAGAAGGATTACAGAGAGTTTAAGGCTACTCTGAGGCTACATAGTGAATTCCAGGTCAGCCTGAGCTAGAGTGAGATCCTATGAAAAGAAAAAAAAAAAAAGATATGTGAGAAACTAAGATTACTTGCTCACATGTTTTGAAACTATAAACCTTAGTTAAACTTGGTTGCTCTTTGCATTTTAAAACATCTCCTCACTCATTTTTTTCTTGTTTAACAAAAGTGTTTTCATAAAAGTGCATTCTAGCAAGATTCTAACAGAGATTTAGTGAATTTTACAGTCAGAAACTCTTATACTTTTATACTCTTTATAGAGACAAAGGTCTCAATATCATAACTCTATAACTGTAGTCTTGAACATAAAAAACTATATAATCTCCCATTTAATTATATTAAAGTATGGAGTCAGGAAAGAAAAGAGCCAAGGTCCAGGGAAGAGGAACATGTTTCCTGGATTCTGAGCATCAAAGTATTATAGGAATTGATATTCAAAATTCAATAAAGAACAAGAGGTCCCCAACTTTAAAGGCTACTGTGGTGAGTCCTTAGTGGGTTCCAAAAGCCAGGAAGCACAGATTATTTGTTACAAGTGAAGTTTTCCCTCCCCCCCACTGACCAGGTCATCAGATATCTTATTAAAGGATAGTGTTATGTAGGGAATCTGAAGGTTAGATGGGCTAAGAAAGGGCTGAATTGTAAATGGTGGGTATTTGGCTCCTACTCCTGAAAAGCCAGGGATATGTAGGAGAATAAAAGGGACAGGACTCTGGCAGAAAGCTATGTAAAATTCTTTAGTTCTAAGTGTATTGGTCTGTTTCCATAAATATTTGCAAAGTTTTCCCATTTCCCTTATCTCTTAGAGGAAACTTTAGAGAAGAGGAAAGCTTATGAGGAAAGAGAGTGATTGCTCAGAAGGGGAAAAGACTGTACAAAGCCCTAAATAAATAAATAAATAAATAAATATTGATCTGCTTTTAAACCTGTGTTCTGTGGTACAGGAGAGTGTCATCTTTAATTGGTGTCTCTTAATCCATGTTATTATGAGAAAAGTAGCAAAGAAAACTTCAGGACATCATTTGGGCTCTATCTTGTTTTTTTTTTTTTTTTTTTTCTATCTTGGTTTTAAACAAAGGAAATTTGTGAGCACTTCTGTTTGAAGCCACCTTGTTTGAAGAAGAAAATGCATAAGCTTACAGAAAACACACCTAGCAGAGCCCCCTTTCTTTATTTCCCCCTTTCTGCATCTCGGTGCTTGTGACATCTGTTACACTCTTATAGTTTACTAGTTGGCCAAGTTGTGGAGCAGAAAAAGATGAAGAGTTTTCTCCAAAATATTTTCATTTATTTATTTGAACAAGAGACACACACAGACAAAGACAGAGAGAGAGATTGAGTGTGGGTGTGCCAGAGCCTCCAGTCACTGCAAACAAATCCCAGATGCATGCATCACTTTGTATATCTGGCTTCATGTGGGTACTGGGGAAATTGTAGAGGTTCCTTTTGTCGTGGTCCTGCTGGTGGCTCCTCGTTCCTAGGTTATCACATAAGCTTGGATGGTAATAGCCAGCATGATTTTGCCTTTTGTTTCTATTTTTTCTTCATCTGTCCTTTATGTTTTTCTCAATTTTTTCTAGGTTTTAATCTTTTGCAACTTTTTAGCTCCATCTGGCCAACTATTAGTTCTAAAGTGTAATTTTCAACAACCTTGGTCTTAATGGTTCACTTATATTTAAAAGAAGCCTACACATTCAGTCTTCACAGGACACAATTTTTTGGCCAAAGAAACAAACTATTAGTGAAAGAATGGGTTCAGATGATGCAAAAGTATTTTATTATCTGTTCTTTCTTTTATTATCTGTTCTTTCTTCCCCACTGGGTTCTGTTCCCCTTCCCACAACATTAAAGCATAAGCCCCACAGAGCTATCTGGAGGAATTTTGTCATTTGTCTTTGATCTTCCTTGGGCCCCTTCCTGAAGAGCAAACCTGATTTCCCATCCCTGTTTTATAGTGGTGGTGCCCTGTGAGCTGATTATTACTCAACCCTCATTACTGGAAGATTTTTGTGTTCTACCCAAATCAGTCATACTCGCACAACTGCCAGGATGTTCCAACCACCAAGGCAGTACTTTGAACTCAATTTTATCTCTCTTGGTCCATGAATGGACTCACCTGGTCACTGTCATACTTAGTATAAGGCCTTCTTCCCCCATATTACCATTTCACTTTGATTATGGTCTTCTCTTGATTCTATGGCTGACAGCTGGTTGCAAACCTAAGGTCACTGCCATGATGCAACAGGGTGCACCTCCCCTGGCTGAGGATTAGTCCCCAATGATGACCACTAGGCAATGTTTCCTTCATCTGCAGAAGGGTGCAAGGTGGTTTTTTTGTTTATTTGTTTTCAGAGTTCAGGCAAGGAAGTACACAGTATGAGGTCTATGGGAGGTTTTACATTCCCTAATGCAGGCAGTGTCCTGCGTATTACTCTGAGTCAGAGGTTTAGCCTCACAAGATTGACTAAAATATGAAAGTAATGCAGTTTTTCTTGGAAAATTAAAGAAATAGAAGATTTAGGGACCTTTTTCCAGATGCAAAAATAAAAGCTTTGCCTTCAAGGATTGTTGACTATTCCAGTCTCAAGGAATGCTGGCTCAGGAAACAGGGATTCCCACAGAATGGAGTTCTTCCTGAATTGAATTTCTCTATCTTTTTAAGCCTTTGACAGAAAAAGGACACCATGTCCCTCTCATATTTCTCATATAAAGAAGCAGGAACAGTCACATGGAAGCCATGGATTCAGAGAGCTGTGCAAAACTTATAACGTAATGACACCACTGATGCTTTACAGGCAGATTCTAACTTCTTAATATAATTGTTCCACTTTTAAAAAGCCTGCAATGACTCCAACATAGGAGTTTAAAACATTTGCTCATTCTTCATTTGGACAGTATCCATGGTCTTCGACATAATGGAAAGCAGGCCCATCTTGCTTTGAACTTGAGAACAGTCCACTAGATTCTGGGTACTCAGTGCAGCCAGCTGAACTGTTTTCTGGAACATCTCTCCTTCTAGGGCACTAGCCATACTAAAAGCCCCTGAACATGGTAGAAAAGGTTGTCATTCATAGACAAAACAAGTAGCAACTTCAACAATGCACAGATGTGAGTCATTTTGTATGTGTGTAAGACGTGGGCCTATATGTATACACGTGCATCTGTACCCCAGTGGTTGATTTTGTTTGTCCTTCTTCATTTGCTCCCCACCATATTTTTTTTTCAACCAGTAACTGCTCACTGCTCACTACATCTAGACAACAAGGACCAAGAATCTTACTCTCTGTCTCCCTAGGGCTGTGACTATAGCACATACCACCCTGTTTGCCTTTTATGTGGATACAAGGGAACCCAAATCAGTCCCTCATGATTTTCAGGCAAGCACTTTAACCACAGAGCCATCTCTCCTACCCCACACAGCTGACTACATTTATCAAATAAAGAACTCCATGTCACACCGCAGTTGACAGAACACAGTTATCAACTTCTCCTTAGCTTTCCTGTGTGTCAATGTAATACTGCCATACCTGCTTCTTCACAGAAGTCACATTGCCTTTCTCTCTCTCCAGTCCAGAGACATGGGTAGGTCAGGAGTCAAAGGTTTTAGAATATTCTCCTTATAGCAGATCTATTTTTGAAGGCCATTCACTTTTTCACTGAATTCTGTACTGGTCTTTAGGAAAAACATTAAAAAATATTAAAAGCAAGATACTTGTAGAGATCTGAAGAGAGGAAGCACAGAATTAAGCAATCCACATCACACTCACCAGGTCACCAAAGGCGTTCATCTCCATGGTGTAGCTATGCTTCCCCTCACTGAATTCTTTATTGTGTAGCTCAATTTTTCGCATATTCTCCTGCCATACTGCTCTTTTGTGTTCCTCTTCACTCTAGAAATAATTATAATGGATTGTCATCTTATACTTTGGTAAATGAGTCATTTTGTCATGTGCTCAAAGCACATATTTTCATGTATGTGTGTGTATGTGTGATGTGGGGCGGGGGGCATGTGCACATCTGTATGCAGATGCATACACTTGAGGTGCACATGTGTGGAGGTCAGACAAGAATTTCTGTGTGTTGTTTCTTTGAGACAAAGAGCTTTCTCTTTCTCTCTCTCTATTAGACTGACTGACCAGTGAGCTCCAGTGATAATTTTGCCCTGTCCCAACGAAACTATGTTTACAGGCATGTGTGGCCATGTATCATTTTCTTTACATGGGTGTGCTGAGGTCATCTTAGGCCTTCATGCTTGCATAGCAAACACTCTTACATGCTAAGTTATATCACCAGCCCCTCACTATGCATTTCTTTAGGCTATTGTGTAGGATGGGCTTCTATCACACCCATTATTGCCATGCACTCTCCACAGAAAAGGACCATTCTCTCTGGGGTCCCATCAAACAATGTCCATGTTACCAACCAGAGTGTATGTTTTCCCATGTTGTGTCTTCCATTTAAGCCACTGAGCATCAAGACTGGGATCAAATGTTGGAGAAGCTGAGGCCATTCTGAAACAAATAGAGCCAGGAAAAGAAAGATTTACATCTCAGAAATTTTGAGAGGGAATAGAAACAATAGTCTGACTATATAAACTCTTCTAAAATAGCTTCTTACACATTTCTGAGAAACTGGGGCCACTATTACAGAATTAAATTATTTAAGTGATTCCTCTAAATATTTATCTACGACTGTGGAAAAGATTAAGGGTGTTCAATTGAGATACTTGTTCAGAGCACCAAAATGAAGGGTGGTTGCTCAGGGTTCTAACAAGGAAAACCGGGTGAGCAATGCAAACTTACCTATGATGATGTTCTGTTACCCTGTTCTTCAGAACCTCAAAGTTGGAGCTAAGGACTTAGAACAATGATCGCTTGGGATTTGTACCAATTGTACTGTGGTCACCTAAGCAAAAGTTCTCTAATGTGACATCAGGAACAAAGGGAACACTGAGTTATATTCACCTTATACATACTTCTTGCCTAACTTACAACAGGAAATGGGCAATGTTTTGGAATTTCCTCTTCTTAGAACATATGGGATAAATAACAGCAGTTAGCCCTCTGTTTGACACTTGGAACTATGCTTTCAAAATCCTCACTCCATGGGAAAAGGGGAATGTGGTCAAGACCTATTAAGCCAGAACCACCAGTGTAGGTACATTGGGAGAACAGGTCACACCTACAGTTCTAGTCTCAGGCTTTGACCAGTGCCAAACCCCCACCCCCACCCTATGCAACACACCATATAGGGCTTGAGAAAGAACATGCCACCAGATTCTCCTCTCTATACACACCAGCTGAGACCAGAGAATTTTTGTAAGAGGCAGATCCCTGTAGACAATAAAAGTGATGGGCATGGTAACTAGTGTACAGCAAGCCAGCTGAACTCTCCCTGTGGCCAGGTTGAGACTTATACTCACTGTGACCCTCAACAATCTGGGATCACTGAGTGGTTTGGGTCTCTCCTTGGATTCCCCATCTGCCCTCCTACCTTTCCCCACACCAGAGATGCTGAGGTTAAGGACATGTTAGAACTCTCTGCAAGGCTTGCCTTCCTGCTCTGGTGGTCTCACCCGGTCACTTCTCAAGTCTTAGTTGCAAGTCTGTCATGGCAGGGCCAGGGGTCCTTACCTTGTTTATTTTCCGCTGTCAAGGGCGAGTCCACACATTACACTCTTAAGAGGTTGCTGAGATCCAGAAGCTGGCCTAGCTGTAACTCTCTCGATTTTTAAACCATGTCTCTAATTTGATGGCCCCACCTATCAATCCTGCACTCCTTGGAATTCACTGTCAGTGACTGGACTCGTCCCTCAGGCTATTGCTGATACTGTGTCACATTCTGTCCTAGGGAAGGTGGTTGTGAGCTGTCACTGTGGCCTGAGGATTGGTGAGAAGGGTGTCTCTATCAACAGAAGGTTAGAACCAGTCTTGATCTAGCCTCACAGCACAAAGTATCAGTCCATAGTGCTGGGTGAGTGGTATTGGAAAAACAATTTTCCAGCTAACCTTGTGTGAGAATTTTTATCCAACCTGGACTTTCCTTTAGAACTTATCTTTTCTTGATATCCACTCTAGAGTTCTGTGAAGCAGTATAGTCTATTGCAGTGGTTTATGTTTATTGCACAGCTAAGATGAGACCCAGTGGGAATGCAGACCCCAGGGTTTACAACTGTCAAGGAGTAATGAGTCTCATAGGGGTCTTTAGAAGAAAGTGATCCCTGTACAGGGAGGGATGATAAAGACCAAACCTTCTGAGGAAAAGGAGCAGAATGGGGTGAGGGGTCTCCTGAGACAGCTTGGCACTTATAATGCCTGTTCTCCTGTTTCTTCATTCTGGGAGTCTTCCTCTTTCTACCTTTTTAGTGAAACCAACAGATCAGAGTTATTTTTTTGTGTACACTTGATGAATAAATTGAGATTTTATGGCTGAAATCACTGGAAATTGCTTTAATTTCCTTCTCTACATTTTATAATGTGTTTTCCTTAGTCTCTATTTTAAGACATAACTTCAGAAATTTACCTTCATGTACTTTGATACCTAGAAGAAAAAGTGAATTGGAAAATGTTTCAAAAGAAAGTAGATATAAATATATATAGTTATAAATAAATAGCATGTAGATATGTTTTGAATACTGTTTCACAAGGCAAGCACTGTTTGACTAATTTGGTCATGTTATTATGTCTATAATATAATCATGTAGAAAGTGTAAGAAACTAGCATTAAAGCAAAATTTAAAATATCTTGAAAATTTTTTAATTATTTAAACATTATACAATTAACCAATTTAAAAATTTTTAGCCCTCAGGCTTAAAAGGTTTTTTTTTTTAAATAATGATCACTAATATAGATGACTTATACCTCCTTGATACAAATATCAAAAGAGGTCTTAACTTTATAAGAACTAATGAAAGTATGTCAAGCTAAAAAAGCTAAAAGCTTTTAATAATCTTGATAATTTATTATTGATTTTTATGGGTACAATGAAACTTTGTATAGTTAGACTCAATTTTTAGTGATTAGAATAAGTTCTCTATCAAATAAATAAAGGTTTTATCCAATGGGAAAACATATAAGAGCAGAACAATATTTAAAAAACTTATTGTAAGTGGAAAAACAGATGTTCTATTAAACAAATGAAAGCTTTACCTAACAGAAAACATAAAGTTAGCATTTGGATATGTCTTACTCATAAGTTTTAAGTATCTCATTTAATAAAAGATAAGCATGAAATTCTTATTTGTAAACCATTTAGTAAAAAAAAGTAGAATATTATTGAGATCTATTGTTATAAACAGAGAACCAAGCCGGGCGTGGTGGCTCACACCTTTAATCCCAGCACTTGGGAGGCAGAAGTAGGAGGATTGCCATGCGTTCAAGGCCACCCTGAGATGACAGAGTTAATTCCAGGTCAGCCTGGACCAGAGTGAGACCCTACCTCGAAAAAACAAAAAAAACAAAACGAACAAAAAAACAGAGAACCAGGCATTTTGCAAACATTAGGAGCAGAATCATATTTAATAAAATTTGAATTGATATTAGAAATTTAATAATCTTCAATAAAATACTCATGCTATCTTTTTTGTTTAATTCTAATATCTCTTAATTAAAAATTTAATAAACTTTTATTTAACCCTTTAATTTAAAAGCACATGTCATATTTTTATATCTCTATTTAGGACCAATCCTTTGGTTAGGAGAAAGTGGCTCCTTCCTCTCTAATGTTCCCATGGAGAAAGAAGATTGGATCTGTCTTTCTTCTAATGACCTCTAAGCCTAATGGCTATCTATACATCTATCATTCCCTCCTTCAAGGGATGAGACCCTAAATTCTTTTAGGAGATGGATGTTGGCTCAATTTAGCTTCTTTAGAATAAATGAAGACAAAGAAGGGGTTTTAGGTCTCTACACTTAATGAATTTTAGACCTTGAAGGAATATGTAAAGAGGCCCAGATTGATGAAGTTAGACTTGTCATAGGACCCTCTGGAATGGATGGATAGCACTGTAAAGATGTCCCAGGTTTTTACAAAATATTGAAAATATCAGTTATATTACTCATTTATTTATGACATTTATATCACATTTAGATAAAGTTTAGACAAACAAAAACCAAATAGTTAAATAAGTCTTGATTGTGTTAAAAAGTAGCTAAAAACTTAATAGAAATAATAAGAAACCTAAATATAGCTTATTTTAACCTTGAGATCGTGAGACATGGCCTCATAAACAAATTTACCAAGTTATTATAAAGAGTTGAGTCTGAATTAGAAAATAGAGTGAACCAAACTTTTATGTTAATCTGTTTTATCATAGGTATTTCAATCCTTCTTTAGTTTAAACTTTACAACCTTTTCATATTAATTCTCAAACTTTTTATAACACATATTAACATTTTAGTTTTATCTCAATTAAATTAGTGATTTATTTGTAAGCCGAGAGAGACAGACAGAAAGAAGGGGCACACCAGGGCTTCTAGCAGCTGCAAAAAAACTCCATGTGCCACTTTGTCCATCTGGCTTTATATAGGTATTGGAAAATTGAACCTGGGTCATTAAGTTTTATAGGAAAGTGCCTTAATCACTTAACCATCTCCCCAGCTCCCATTTACCTTTATTTTTATTTAGAACAATATTTTAACTTACAAAGTTCTCTCTGATATGAAATATGCCCCTCTATTTTAACCTTTTAAGCTGAAAACACATTTATATTTATAATTTTATCTCTTCATTTTTTTTATGCTAGGGTCTCACTCCAGCCCAGGCTGACATGGAATTCACTATGTAGTCCAAGGCTGGCCATGAGTTCACAATGATGTGCCTATCTCTGAATGCTACTGTTTTCTGGGATTAGCTCTTCTGTAATCTCTGCTATGAAAAGGCAATTAATTAACACAAAGATCCCCAATAAACATATGAAATTAAGATTTTATATTTTGTACTTGTCATATCAGTCCTAAAAAGGAAATCCATTGTAATCAATCTAATTAAAGGACTTTATGTAAATTATTTAGAGGTATTTTGCTATCTTACTTTTATTACCTATGGCCATTAAAAATGAAGTAGAGTTATTGTCAGATATGTTTTGGAAGGAAATTGTCATTGCAATCTATCTATCTAGGGCTTGAGAGATAGTTCAACAGTTTAAGGCACTTGCTGGAAAAGCCTGATGGCCTGGGTCCAGTTTCCCAGTACCCACATAAAGCCAGATGCACAAAGTGGTACATGCATCTGAAGTTCATTTGTAATGGCAGGAGGCCCTGGCACACCCATAATCACTCTTTGTCTGTTTTTTTCTCTCCCTTCCTCAAATAGACAAATTAATAAATAAAATATTTTAAAAATCTAGGCATCTAACATTACTCTCTATAGCCTGATGAAACTCCTGTCTTAAGGCTCTAATGAATATCTATCAATCACAGAAGTAAAATTTAAGGCTTCATGAAATATTTAGCAAATCTAAAAATAAAATTTTATAGGATTTAAGAAGTTAAGAGTATTTAGCTTTATGAATATATGTTTATAATGCCTTTTAATATATCAGAACATTCATATCTATACAAGCTAACACATTAAATTAATATACCAAAATATATTAAAAACAAAAATTAAACTAATGAAAAATTGAAGTATGTAATATATATATATATATATATATATATATATATATATATATATATATATATAATTTTATGTTCCCTTTTCTCTCCTTTTCTGCCAACATACAAAAACATCATGAACACAAATGACATAAATTGACATAAATACATAAGTTTTAGTCCACCCCAAGGAAATAAATTAAGTGGAAAGTTTATATCCTTTCTCTTTGACATGTAAGAAAGACTCATTAACACAGAAGATCAAATTGAGTTATTCAAACACAAGCTGTTATGTCTACAGCAGATAATTATCCCTCTTTTTTTTTTTTTTTTTTTTGAGGTAGGGTCTCACTCTAGCTCAGGCTGACCTGGAATTCACTATGTAGTCTCAGGGTGGCCTCGAACTCATGGCAATCTTCCTGCCTCTGTCTCCCAAGTGTTGCCAGTTTGTTTTTAAGAACTAAACAGTAAATAGAGAGAAGTCCTTACAGATGGAAATGTATTTTACACATTATTTTAGTGAGAGATTTTTATTTTTTGATTAAAATTATCTATTTTGGCCTTGAAAGTTAGGGAAACTCCTTCTTCACTTTTTTTCTTCTTGGTTTTCCAAGGTAGGGTTTTGCTCTCGAATTCACTATGTAGTCTCAGGGTGGCCTTGAATTCATGGTAATTCTACCTCTTGTCTCTCAAGTGCTGGGATTAAAGGCATGCCCCACCATACCTGGCTTGAAACTCCTCCTTTAAAATATTATGTAGCAAAGATGCAAACTTAAAGATGGGTCAGGCTCATAAGGAGAAAGCCTAGCTAGCAATTTAAGTACTAAGATGGTTCTCAGAGTTTCCTCTAAGTGAGGCTGGAAGGCAGACAGGAAGGACAGTTAGAGAGTCTCTTTGCCTCAGGTTATTGCTACTTGCTGAGGCATAGTGAAGGAGGTCTATGGTCACTTCCTTAGGCTCAGGCAAGTTGAGTGACTAATAGGAACTATTTACTGGGAAAAAGAAAAGGTATTTCCTTAAGGTGGGAGACCTGAGTCAGACAGCAGAGCTGACAGGGATTGGGAAAAGATTACAGGTCTCCTTTCTCATGAGTTCATCTCATATTCTGTCCTACTCAATCCCACAATGCCAGATCCACTATGCCATTGTAAGGAAAACGAGGTTCTGTGTCTACCACTGTCTGCAATAACATCAAGAGCTATTTTTCTGAGAATTGAACCCCTGAAGATTTCAACAAGTGTCAAAGCACATAAACATATCGGTTATATGCTGCAAATAATGATTGCCCCATGTTATCAACTGCAAAATCCTGAGGAACGGGGGGAGGGGGGCGGTGGGGGGAGGTCCTTAACTTATGGTCTGCTGTGGAGCTCCCATTTACTTTTCAGTTTCTGCAGTTTCTGTGTCCTCATTCACTTTCATGGTCCCTGTTCCAGGCTCCACTTGTGGGTATAAAATCTGAAGGAGGACTAGGGGATTCCATTGGATCAAGTCTCAAGTGACTTTACTAATAGCATTTTTAATTTTTAAATTTTGAAGCAAACCCAACAGAATAGCCTTTTTCATATAAGAAAGTGAGAGTGTGTGTATGTGTGTGTATGAGAGAGAGACAGACAGACAGAGAAAGATAGATAATTGGTGTGCCAAAGCCTCCAGCCGCTGTAATTGAACTCCAGATGCATACACCACATAGTGCACATGTGTGACCTTGCATCACCTTATGTCTGGCTTATGTGTGTGGCACCTGGAGAGTCAAAGATGGGTCCTTAGGCTTCACAGGCAGGAACTTTAACTGTTAAGCCATTTCTCTAGCCCTAATCATGGCTTTTATTGAGAGTTTAAGGTAGTAAAAGTTATTACATTTATGATTCTTGACATAGGGGAAATCATTAGTTAGTGACACAGATTTTTTTTTTTTTTTTTGCAGGAGCTTTTGAGTGCCTTGTGTCCTAGGATCTCACACCCAAGGCACATAGATTTCTCCATAGCCTTCCTCAGGAGTAGGCTATGTAAATATTAATCTATTATAGATGAGTATAATATCCACAGTGAACAAGCATTTACTCTACCAGATAAGGCTCTGACAACAGTAAATAAATCATTATGCCCAAATGTACGTTAGCAACCAAATAAGTCTGTTAGAGTTTGTTGCAGACCAGTTAGAATTTCTGGTAGAAATCACCCAACCAAGAGCAGATTCTGGGAAAAAGAGGTGTATTTTGGCTTACAGGCTCAAGGGGAAGCTCCATAATAGCAGGGGGAAATGATGACATGAGCAGAGGGTGGATATCAACCCCTAGTCAACATAAGGTGGACCATAGCAACAGGAGAATATGCCAAACACTGGCATGGGGAAACTGGCTATAACACCCATAAGCCCACTCCTAACAATACGCTACCTCCAGGAGTCATTAATTCCCAAATCTCCATCATCTGAGAACCTAGCATGCAGAACACCTAAGTTTATGGGGGACACCTGAATCAAATCACCACATTCTGCCCCTGGCACCTATAAACTGATAACAATACATGATGTAAAATGCAATGCATTCATACAAATTTAAAAGTCCCCAGTTTTTGTCAATTCTAATGATGTTCATACATCCCCATACTTCAAGATCTTTTAACTGAGCAATGTACCAAAAATCCCCCCCAAATTCATAATGGTACAGAATGAACAATCACACTATAAAAGATGGCATTGGGCATAGCAAAGAAATACTCAAGCAATACATGGTTTAAACAGGGAAAACACCAAACTCTGTAACTTCAAGTTCAAAAACTCTAGTTAGTAACAAATATCCCAGTCCAATAATTCTAACCAGCAATAAGTCTCTGGACTTCCAATTCCACCCCTCCAGCTAGGTTACTCACAGTCCTGGAAAACTATATCTGGGGCCAGCAGCTTTCTTAGTAGCCATCTTGTGGTCCTGACATCTCCACTGTGTCTCCACTGCAATCCAACATTCATCCTCATGGCCCCATGGGATCTCTACGCAGGCAACCAGCAAACCTGCTTCACGCTGCCCATGGCCATTTCCAAAACACAGGACCATGTTGCAAACCCAATGATCCTCTCTTTCCCACATTTATTATACTCCACAATACCAGGTAGGGTGCCAATTTGTTAATTTGTTTGAGCAACCCTGCACAACTTCTCAGGACACAAGCAAAACAGCAAGCTTTTCACACAAACTGCTAGCCCAGTCCAAGCAAATCCCTTCTCACCCTCATAACCAAATCTCACAGTCCATAGTTCTTATTGCATTCAGGTCTTTCAACTCTGACCAGAATAGTCCGTCAAGCTGTACTTACAGTACTGCAAGGCATCTCTTAGGCCAAGGTTTCAAATACCTCCGCCTTCCTCTTGAAAATCAGCTTCAAAAGGCCAAAGTCACACAGGTGTCTAGGAGCAACCCCACTCCTCAGTACCACTTTACTGCTGCAGTCCAGTTTGCATTGCTGGTAGAAATCACCCAGCCAAGAGCAGCTTCTGGAAAAAGAGGTTTATTTTGGCTTACAGGCTCAAGGGGAAGCTCCACAATGGCATGAGCAGAGGCTGGACATCACCCTCTGGCCAATATAAGGTGGACCATAGCAACAGGAGAGTGTGCCAAACAATATTGGGCATGGGGAAACTGGCTATAACACCCATACACCCACCCCCAACAATACTTTCCCTCCAGGAGGCATTAATTCCCAAATCTCCATCATCTGGGAACCTAGCATTCAGAACACCTAAGTTTATGGTGGACACCTGAATCAAATTCCCAGAAGCATGAATGTGGGGTACTTACAGGAACAGGTGAGACTCAAGACAGCTGAGTCACTGAAAAGTCCTGATCAGCATGGGTGATGAATCACAGAAGCTATATCTCTGTAGCTTCCTGTGAAATTCAAGCAGTAAATGAAACATACAATTCTCAGGGTACAAAGGCAGAAAACAGCTCCTGTTGAAAATTCATCCTGTACTGACCTGGGATCTGACCTAAATTTTCAACCAGTCATTTAACTGAAACTGAACCAGAGTATCCTGCACACTGTCCTGGTGGTGAGCTCAAGAATAACTTTGAATTTCTCATCAAATCTAAAAGGAAATGGCAAGGGTGACAAAGTTATTGGAAAAAAGCAACCCTGAAATCTACCCTGGACACTCTCATACATTTCTGGAAGTAATATGTTCTTACTACTTCATAATTTTAGAAGCCTCACTGGCTTTCCACTGTGGTAGAAACAAAAGATATAGAGCCTTAAGTGACATCAACTCATGTGAATGCTTCAGTTTCAGATTTACATGAATGTTATTTCATGAAAATTCTTATTACTCAATGAATATGTAACATTCAAATTTAGGCTAAATGTTAATCCATCAAACAATATCCTATGCTATGCTGATGGGTATGTATGACAGTTACTCTCTCATTGCTGGGACAAAACATCTGGCCCAAATCAGCTTATGGGAAGAAAGGGTTTATTTCAGCCTGCAGTTTTATGGTGAGATTTCCATATGGTACAGCAGAGAATACTGCAGAAGGCACTGAAAGATTGTAAGAGCCACAGGATAGAAGAAGTATCCTGTGGCATTGCTCACTCCTCACAATGACTGGCTGCTGCTCTCACTCATAACCACAGCCCCATGATGAAAGCAGAAAAAAGGCTGTGGTGGAGAGAGGGAAAAAGTGGGAAAGAGGCCAAAGAGGAAGGAAGTGAAACACACGCCAAAGTATTCTGGGAAAAAACCCATAATAAATCAAATTCTTTGTGTACTATAAAAACAATCCCAAATCAACTCATTAATACTCAAAATCTTAGACATATTGCAAAAGATTCAAGACCCATTATTTTATGTACCATAATTATACACTCCCTTATTGTATTCAGTAGGGTTGTTTAAAAGTCCTTGAATATGTGAAGTTTCTCTGTTTGTATTACTATTGATGTGTCTCTGGTCATTATACAACTAGTTCTCCTGTGCTGTATAATTTGAACTATGCTGCAGATACTACTGGACTCATCTGCTCTTGCCTCCCTTTCTACCAATCCAGCCAGAAACTTTGCTTCAGTACACAAGAATTTGGCAAGGTTAGCTTGTGCCCTATGGAATTGGACCCAAGCTACACCATTAGAACTGGGGAGGCTGGTTGTCTGTGTTGGACATGACAGATTTCTTCATAGCTCTCATTTGGTCAGCATTTCCTGTCATGAGATTTCATCTTTCCTGTGTCTGATGATTGTGTCTGTCTTGCTCTCTCCTCTGTATATGGTATTCCTTTAAGTTTCTGGTCCATTGCTGGCTTGGTGGCCATGAAGTGCTTTAGTCTATGGTTGTCTTGAAATGTCCTTATTTCTCTGTCGATTTGGACATAGGAGTATATCCTGATGGGAATATGACCAATTTGCTATGTGTTTGTATATTAAAGTTATCAAAAAGAGGTCTTTTTTTGCCTGGAAGCAGCACTTTTGGTTGGTAGTTATTTAATTTCAGGACTTGAAATGTACCACTGCATGCTTTTCTGATCTTTAAGATCGCTGTGAGAGATCTGATGGTATTTTAATGTTTCTATCTTTCTAATGATGAGTTGGTACTTTCTTCCCTGTCAGGTTTTTTTTTTAGGTAAGCCCAACAGACTGGCCTTTTTTATGACAGAGAGAGACAGAGAGGGAGAGAGAACTTGCATGTCAGGGCCTCCAGCCACTGTAATCCAACTCCAGATGTGTGTGCTACCTTGTGTGCATGTGTGACCTTGCTCATGTGTCACCTTGTGCATCTGGCTTATGTGGGATCTGGGGAGTTGAACATGGGGATAGGCTTCACAGAAGTGCCTTAGCCACTAAGCCATCTCTTCAGCCCCATTTCAGCTTTTAATATTATCTCTTTTGTATCTTCATTTTATTTTTTTTAAATATTTACATTAATTTATTAGAGAAAGAAAAAGAGAGGGAGAGAGAAATAGGCACTCCAAAGCCTAATGCCAAGGCAAACAAACTTGAGATTCATGCACCACTTTATGTATATGGCTTTACTTGTGTGCTGAGAAATTGAATCCAGGCTGGCAGTCTTTGCAAGCAAGTGCTTTTGACCACTGAACAATCTCCCAAGCCCTTGCTTTGTATTTTTTTGAGTGGGTGTGGGGTGTGGTGTGTGGTATGTGGTGTGTGTGTGTGTCCATGTCAGGTTCTATTGCTGCTGCAAATGTATTTCAGTCTGGAATTCCATGAGTGACTGGGAGCTGAACTAGAGTGAGCAAGCTTTGCATGCAAGCGCCTTTGTTTAATTGCTGAGCTATCTCCCCAGTCCCTTATTTTGCATTTTTGATATATTTATGAAAATATGTCATGGAGAAGTTCTTCACTGGTCATGTCTGGCCTCAAGCTCAAAGCAATTATACTCCAGGGTAATTCTCAGGTGATAGTATCTGTTTCCTGCCACTGGGCTTGGGGATATCTCTCTGTGCGTGTCCCAGCTTGCAGCAAACCTCGTGCCTACATCCTTACGTCTGTCAATGTTCCCCCTTCCTCTTCTCTGCAGCCTCCTCTATGGACCTTCCATGCAAGGGCTGTGGCAGGCCAAGTACAGTCTCCCTGACCTGGACTTTGCTTTTGCTTTCAGTGATATGTGGTTGGCAATTTTCACATTTGTGCACATGTACCATTACACACTCTCTTATAGTATTCAGTAGGGTAATTTACAAGTCCTTGACTATGTGAAGTTTATAATTTCTATGCTTAGTAATTATTTTTGAAGAATTAAAAATGAATTGCCAAGACCAAGAGCACATTAATTCTGAAAGTGTTCAATATCTTAGGTGCTGGCCCGAAAACTTGCATCAACTCAAACAGCAAATATAAAGCCCTGCTTCCCCACACTCTCACCAAACCCAAAGAGGATCAATGCAAGCACTTTAGTGAAACTGAGTAGTAATTTCAAAAAGTAGATCTTGGGGCTGGAGAGATGGCTCAGTGGATCCAGCACTTGGTATGCAAGCACAAGTACCTGAGTTCAGGTCCTCAGAACGTAGGTAAAACAAGACACTCTGGAATGCACATGCCTATAATCCCAGCATGCCTAGAGTAAAAAGGAAGACAGAGAAAGAGATGGGAGAATTTCCTGGGAGCTAGCTGGATGAATGCAACAGTAAACAATAAGGCATTCTCAAACAAGGTGGAAGGATAGAACTGGCATTCAATTTATCACTGGGGCTGGAGAGATGGCTCAATCATTAAAGGCAAGTGCTTGTAAAGCCTGATGACCTGGGTTCAATTCCATAGTGCCCGTGTAAAGCCAAGTGCACAAAGGGGCACATGGATCTGGAGTTAGTCTGTAGTGGCAGGAGGCCCTGGAATATCCTATCTCATTTTTTTTTCTCTGTTTATCTTTCTTTCTTTCTTTTTTTTGTTTGTTTCTTTGAGGTAGGGTCTCTCTCTGATCCAGGCTGACCTGGAATTCACTATGTAGTCTCAGGGTGGCCTGAAATCCATTTATCTTTCATAAATAAATAAATATGTAGATTGCAAATTTGTGCTCTGAATCTCACATATAAATATCACAATATTCATACACCTGTATTCACAAACATGAATGTGCTCATATACAAGCACACAGGAAAAAAAAAAGCCCTTTATTTTACTTGGATCTCTTGGATCATGAAAGGGTTGGATCTTCATCTTTGGTTTATGTTGATACCACTTGAGGTATGATCCATAGAGAGAGAAAAGAGAGAGAGAAGAAAAGAGAGACTTCTCTTCTGACAGCTGACCCAGAGGATCTCTGCACATGTAAGGACCATGAGACATCCACGTTCTCTGAGATGTGACAGAGAAGGAGCTGCTTTAGAGGACCCTGCTCCCTGCTGGTAGTGCAAATATGTGCTGAAGGGATCCAGAGAAACTGGGCAGAACGTTGGCACCTATGTATGTCTTATCTAGGACTTCACCTTTTATGAAGGGCTCATTGTTGTTCACACTGAAAGTTAAGTCACTTGTCAGTGGTCTAGTTTGTAATAGATACTACCCTTGAATTAAAACAACGTCCAAATACCTTGAAATATCAGAATTTTTCCTTTGGTATGAAAAAAAATCCCATTTTTTCAAAATTATATATTTTTTTATTTCTGCTACCTTAATGTTAAGATTTTAACTTAACTCATTTTTTTGAGAACACATGTAGTGTTTCTCTCCTCTTCATCTAGACCTAAAATGGGTGAATTTATTCTTAACAATTTCTTCATTTGAATCTCCAAATTGCCATTTAGAAAGTCAAAAGAGCCAAGTATCAATGATCACATATACCTCCCCTCAAGAGCTGACCTGTCAATGTACATATTTCACAGGACATTCATTGAAAAATTACATGACTTTCTGTGGGTTACAAATATTGGTGGTGAAGAATATTTTGGAGACAAAGAGCAGATGTCTTTCCAGTGTCCTAGGTATTTCTCACTGTCAGGGACAGAATGAGGAAAAGTAAGGAATTGGGAGAACATTTTGTGTTTTTTGTTACTTTATTATTTTTGTATGCATACATATTTGTATGTGGTGTACATGTGTGTGTATATGTGTGCACCTGTGTGAGCATGTATGTGCCAGAGGACACACTCAGATTTTATAACTAAAGTTCCTAACAGTGACAAGGAGCTGGATAGGGAAGGTCAGATGGACCAAATATCTGCCTCAGCTGACAGGATTATGTACTGCTCGCTCTCTATTTGATTGGTTGATACATAAAGACCAAGATAGTGTAGCACATATGCATACTTCTTGAGTACAATGTCTAATATTTAGTGCAATGTTTAGTTTAAGAAAGATGAGTCAATCAATCTATTGAAGCAACTTGAAAAATTACCCATAGTTTTGGATACTCAGGCCATGATTTTTGACATTTTGTAAGGTGTTAGCATTGAGAGTTAGTACTCCAATTATCTTCCCCAGATCAATGGTGCCTACTTTAACTCCAGCTATGAAAAGTTTTAAGTTTAGTTGCTTGTTTATTGTGAGAGGATACAAAACTGGTTAGCCTCATTTGTGGTGATCCAAAGATAATTGTATGTTGAGGGCCCTGCTCTTCTTGAAGTAAGGCTGAAAACACTTAATTATGTGAAAGGACACAGAGCCAAATAAAGGTCTATGTGACAAGGGCCAATGCATGCACTGGAACACAGTGACCTTGTTTTTCCTCTGAAGTACAAATAAGAAAGCAGCTGTTGCATTACCTAAGATTGTTTTGCTTCCTGGATTTTATGTTCTGCCTATGGTTGTTTTAAAAGTAGTTGTGTTTTATTTGAAGAAGGAAGTTAGCTATATATAATAAATTTTCTTTAAAGTTTGCTGCTTGCTTCACTTACAGTACTGTAGAGAATAAAAATTGCCTAGTGGAGGTGCTTATCCTTTGAGACCTTGTGTCCCCTAGTTACCACTCCTCAAATTATTTTATGCCTTGTTTTAAACCTAATTTTTCCCCTTGCAGGTTCCTAAAAGCCCTGCCATGCTGCATGGAGCAATGATAATGTAATATGGATCCCATTTACACATTTCGAATCTTAAACCTAACTCTAAACTTTCCCAAGTAGTATCATGCTGAGCCTTGAGGCAAATGAGGCCACTACTACAAGGGCTGTATTTGGACTCAAAAGGGATTCCGAGAGAAATGATGAACAGGGAGAGCTACATCCAGGATACAGACTGAAGGAAATCCCTCTTTTGGGTTTAGTCTAGTTGAATTACCATGTGCCTTTTTTTTTTTTTTTTTTTTACAGTGGCAGAAACATCATCAGGAAAATTTTTATTAAGTCATTTCAATGATCACTTTCAAGAATTTCATTATAATTACAGGACAATGCAATCTGATTACTAAAATCATCATACAATCATTATTTCACATTCTCAGAAAAAACAAATTCACCAAATAAGCAGATGCTAATGAGGCATCTGTAACAACAAAGAGTCAGTATATTGGGGGAACAAAAGAGCCGTGTTCACAAAATGGCCTGGATATCCATGACCTCACTGTGCCTGACACTACCTACACAAGATCATCATAATAGGAGGAAAAGATCATGACATCAAAATAAAAGAGACTGATTGAGAGGGGGAGGGGTAAGATGGAGAGTGGAGTTTCAAAGGGGAAAGTGGGGGGAGGAAGGACATTACCATGGGATATTGTTTACAATCATGGAGGTTGTTAATAAAAAAATAATAAATAATTTTTTTAAAAAAAGAGCCGTGTTTAGAGGAAACTGTTTGCAAGTAACAGCCATGTTGAGTCTCAGAAAGTCTCAGCATGAGAAGCAGATACGTTTATATATACAGCTGCAAATCATGTAATTGTACAAGGTTCCTTGGTTCAAGTTCATTACATATATTTACAGTTACTTCTTAAGTGTGTAAGAATGGAGTCTATCAGAAAAATGCTTAGCAAGAATTTTACACTCTATTTCTAGTCCACATTAATTTTTAAATTATTATGTCTTAAACATACTCTCTACTTCATGCATGTTATTGTATTAATATTACCCACAAAGAAGTGTGTTGTGGTAGCTCACACCTGTAATGCCAGCACTCCAAAGGCTAGGGCAGGAAGATTTCAGGGAATCTGAGACCAGTCAGGTGTTACACAGTAAGTTCCAGGACAGTATGAGTTATAGTTTGAGACCCTGTCTGTCTGCCCGTTTATCTGTTCATACACCTGTCCATCTGTCTATCCATTCATCTATAATCCATAAAGAAAATTTTACCCAAATTAATTATGATAAGGGAGACTTTGTAGGCGTATAAAGGATTCATCTACACTAGAAAATGGTTTTGATAAAATGTATCCATTCTAATATGAATTCTAACAACACTGATTATAAAGAAAATTCAGAAATCCACATTTCTTCGATGTCCCAGGCAGATATAGAGAGCAACAAGTGATGGATACTTCTAGTTCTCAGGTCTCAATCAAGACTTACTGCAGGCTCTCATTAGAACATGCTACTTGGGGAATGACAGTATTAGAAAGTATATACTTGACCAAGTGATTTCCTCCTTGAAGTCTGAATAAAAGGTCTCTCAATAGCTGGGCGTGGTGGCACACACCTTGAATCCCAGCACTGGGGAGGCAGAGGTAGGAGGATTGCAGTGAGTTTGAGGCCACCCTGAGAATACAGAGTGAATTCCAGGTCAGCCTGGGCTACAGTGAGACCCTACCTCAAAAAACCAAAGGGGAAGAAAAAAGGTCTTTCAATGGGCTGGAGAGACGGCTTCATGGTTAAGGTTTGCTTGCAAAGCCTAAGGACCCACGTTGGACTCTCCAGATCCAATGTAAGAAATGCACAAAGGTCAGGCAAGCACAAGGTCGCACATGTCCACTAGGTGGCGAAAGCGTCTGGAGTTTGATTACAGTGGCTGAGACCCTGACATCCCTCTCCACCCCCTTGCCCTCTCTAAAATAAAAAGAAAAATAAAAAGTCTCTCAAAACATTCTCCTACATGGCATATTAGGCTAATTACTTTTGACTTTTATTTCATAGTGAGAAAAAGTCTTATCATACAGTCTAAGGAGACAACTAGAAGAACATAAAGTAAAAGAAACATTCATCATTTTAGAGTTTCCCTACCCAACAATAATGTATTATTTGATTCACATTATTTTTCATGACATGTAAGATGCATATCTATTTATATATTTATCTGTCATCTACCTACCTATTTATAAAATCAAATGAACTTCAGGTCACATGGCTAGTTATTAGTAGAGCTTGGGAAATGATCCATACCTTCAAATTTCCAAAATGGTACTCTAACCATTCCAGCAAATTACAGTCTAGTAGCGGTGCAAGAAATTATGAATTATGTTAAAGAGGTTTATTAATATCTAAAGATCTTTGAAATAAAGTAGCTAACTTTTTCATACACGTACCAAAAGGCACTTTGTCATTGCTATTTTGAATTTTCACAGTAGCTCTGTTAACTATTTATTGAAATCTCCACTTATAGATTAGGGAAATAAACAAGATTAAATAACTTGCCCAATTAGCCAAAACCAATTGAATTCAAAAGCAGTACTTGGGGGCTAGAGAGATGGCTTAGTGGTTAAGGCATTTGCCTGCGAAGCCAAAGAACTCAGGTTCCATTCCCCCAGGACCCACATAAGCCAGATGCACAAGGGGCACATACATATGGAGTTCATTGCAGTGGCTAGAGGTCCTGGCACGTCCATTCTCTTTCTGTCTCTCTTCTATCTTTTTCTCTGGAGTTGCTAGTGCTTTAACAGCATTTAGATCAGATCCTGAACAAAACATATTGTTTGCCCCATGGACTATAAGACCTTTCCCTTCTGTCCAATTTTCCAATTCAATAACTCTTTCCAAAAGTTGTAGCATCATAGCACCTGAGAAAGCATTCATTTTGTTTGGGTTATTCAGAGTAAGAATACCAATGCCATTGTATTTCTTCTGAAGGTCAACAGAGGCACCTGGAAATTGCTGAAGCACCTTTTTCACCTCCTCCTCATTGAAGCCGTTAGAAGTAGAGTATATTGACACTCCTGTTTGCTGTAGCAGTTTTGTCTTTGTAGACAGAGATGAAGACAAAAGACTTTTTGCCATTTTCATAAGTAAGTAGAGGTTAAGATTGTCCGGTGCTGTCAAAGCAGCAGGTAACTATCTGTATCAGGTTTACTCCTTCCGCGGCCGCGCTCGCTCCCGGTCTTCCCCCAGGCTCTCTTCTGCCCGGTGCTCACGCTCTGCGGTCCGGTGGGGCCCGCCCGCGCGGCGCCCTGCGCTCCGGCACGTCCGCTTCCCACCCCATGTGCCTTTTTTATGCACCTCTACCAGGTGTCTTCTGATAGAGTACGTTAGGACCAGAGAGTCGAGTGCAAATATCCAAGTCATTTTGACGAGGGATGACACACGCTGGAGGGTTGTGAGATTGTAGAAGATTGTTGGACTATTTTTTAAAAAATTATTTTATTTATTTATTCTTTTATTTTTGATTTTACTTGTTGATGTTCAAAACACTTTTGAGCAATGTTTTTTTTAATTAGATATGGACATATTTTGTATGTAAACAACACATGTTGGTACCATCCTTTCCCTCCACCCTGCCCTTTTTCTGCAGAGGCCTTCTCATTGGGGTGCAGATCAACCCCATGAGGATTGTGGGTCATGCATTATGGGAGGAAGGCAATGTTTCTGTGCAAAATGTCCCAACTTGTGGCTCTAATAATCTTTCTGCCCCCTCTTCTACAAAATTCCCTGAGCCATGCTGGGATCATTTTAAGTCTACTTTAGTGATGGGCACTTAGGAGCTCTGGATCTCTGGTTTGGTAGGTGTTTAATGTCCCTCAGAATCTATCACCATCACCCTTGTGTTAATATCAGATTCACTAAGAAAGCAGCACTCTTGCTCATGCTGCTTTTGTCACTATGGCTTTGTAATAAAGCTTTAGATCAGGTAAGGGGCTTCCACCAGAGGTACATTTTTGTTTAGTTTAGTTTAGTTTTGCTGAGGATATGTTTGGATATCTGAGGCCTTCTGCCATTCCATATGAATTTTGAGATCATTTTTTATATCTCTGTAAAGAATGATGACAGTATTTGTATTGGTATTGTGTTAAATCTGTATATTGCTTTTGGTAGAATCACCATTCTCACAATATTAATTCCACCTATCCAGGAGCATAGAAGGTCTTTCCATCTGCTCAAGTTCTCCTCTATTTCTTTCTTGTGTGTTTTATGTTTTAATTATATAGGTCTTTCACATCCTTGGTTAGTGTTATTCCAAGATATTTAATTATTTTTTTTGTTTTTATTGAAAATGGGAAAGCTTCACTGATTTCTTGTTCTGAATATTTGTCCTTTGCATATAGAAAAACTACTGGTTTTTGTGCATTGATTTGGTATCCTGCCACTTTACTGAGGAAATTAATCACCTTTAGAAGTTTTGAGATGGAGACCTTTGGGTCATTTTAATTTTAATATGCATTCTTGAGAGTAATCCTCGTCCTTATGCTTGGAAGCTAATCAGTTTGCTGACAAGCTATCTTCCTAGCCCTATTGTGTTTGTCAATCGCACAATGGATTTGTAACTTTCACTTCCTGTGGTTAGGGTGAGGAGTGAGGTCCATTATATCTAGACTGTATTGATGGTGCCTGGAACATGTATGTTCAACCCAGGATAACCAATTTTAATATAAATTTTTATAATGGTCAACAAGATGCTGAAGAATATGATAGTGAAGATGTTCTCTGAATTTGTAACAAAAATAGATTTGAAGATAACTCATACAATATTATTAAAGTTAAAACAAAATTTAGACCATATATTACTTATGAATTTCTTTGTAAGTTTTGAGAAAATGGTCATTGTCCCATGGAGGAATTCAGTAGGGATTATTTCTCAGTAGGCAGTTCTATTTCCACGTGTGTATTAAAGCCTGAGACTAGCACCATGAAGACACAGTGCACTCAGATTCTTTCTGTTATTACTGGAGTTAAGCAACACAAATTGTCATGGCCAATAATATTAGAGAAAAAGTTTTTAAATGGATTAAAATTAGTATAATTTGGAATAAACCATATTCATTGAGTAATAAAAAGTTCCATTGAATAAATTTGAATCTGAAATAAAAGAATTCACATGATTTCACATGTTTACTTAACGTCTTAGATCATTTGCTTCTACCTTGTTGGAAGATCAGGGAGGCTTTTGCAATCATTGTGCAAATATGAATGTCTTACTTTCAGATAAAGCACTCCAAGGACTGACAGTGTTTCAGGTAGACTTCAAGTCTGCAGTATTCCAACTGCTTCACCTCTTCATCTTTATCACGTCTCTCCGATGAGAAGACCAACCTTTTCTTTTTAATTTTTTGGTTTTTCAAAGTAGGGTCTCACTTTATCCCAGGCTGACCTGGAATTCATTATGGGGCCGCAGGGTGGCCTCGAACTCATGGCAATCCTCCTACCTCTGTCTCCCAAGTGCTGGGATTAAAGGTGTGCGCCACCACGCTCAGCTTCTGTTTAATTTTTACAAAAAATATTTTTTATTTATTTGAAGAGAGAGGAAGAGAGAACTCTCATGGGCATACTAGGCTCTTGAAACCACAAATAAACTCCAGACACATGTGCCACTCTGTGTATCTTGCTTTACGTGAGTGTGGGGGAATGGAACCTGAAACAGGCAGGCTTTTCAAGCAATTGCCTTTAAACACTAAGAAATCTTCACAGACCTGCATTAAGTCTAGATATCCATTTTAGTCTCTGTAAGGTAATTTTTTGTTTTTGTCTCATGAAAATCTTTCTTCAGCTGAATATCATTAGACACTGTGCTAAATCTAGGTTTGCCGACTTTACTACTGGTGCATTGTCAGTAAATCAGCACTAGATGGCAACACAAGCCCAAGTTTGTTCCAAATAGATGATTACTCACTTGCATCTCATGAACTGAAGTAATAGTTAAACAGGGTAATCCATCCCCACAGATATTTCCCTGATGCTGATACAGGTCCAAGAGACTCAGTTTATGGTCCAAAACTGAGATATTGTGACACAACCTGGACTGAGTCACTATAGAAGGACCAATTCCAGACTCCATATTGTGCAGAATTCCATACCTTCCAAGACACTTCAGTAGCACAAAGACCCCACTACTGGAGCTACCTAATACTCATTTACATTGTTAGCCTAAATTTTCTGAAACAGGCCACAGCTGGTGTTGGCTGAAACTGGAACCTGATAGGCTGCAGGTGTTGTCTCTGCTTGGCACATGACTCTGACGATTACTTTCTGGTTGTTAATTTGACAGAATTTAGAATTACCACAGAAAATTCTTACAATGTCAGTGAGGGATTTTCTACACATTATTAACTCAGCAAGAACATTCCTCTCTCTGTACTTCCTCCATGCTGATGTGATGTTAGGATGTCAGCTTTCTGCTCCTGCAATGCTTTCACAGCCATAATAAAACTTCCGCTCAGAACACCTGAGTCACAAGGCACTGACCTTAATCTTCTACAGCCTCTTTCTCTCTCTCTCCCTTCCTCCCTCTTCTCTCTAACTCTTTTATATTAGTTATCTTTTTCTTCCTTCTCTTTGTGGGCACTGACCCGCAACTCTCAGTGCCAGCAGGTGGCTATCATCCACAGTGAGCTTTTGATCACAGAGACCTAAAACAATGACAGATTTCTGTCAGAGTACTTGATAACCCACAGAAGGTTAGTGGAAAGTCCCTACTGCTGAAGACAGCACACCTTTTCCTTTGTCCCATCGCTGCCATGTACCTGAATTCATGAACCCTTGTCACCTATGTAGCCACGCTGAGGCTGTTCTACTCCTTGACCCGATTCCTGACATGCCCCAGGTCCCACTAATCTTTCCAAGCAGACTTCCTCACAGCCTTATGTCACTAGAGTGAGCATCTACATTCCAATAACCTGCACACTTGCGTCTGCACTCACAAACCCTCTCCAGTTACCTAGTCTTACCATGCAGTCTACAACCGAGTTCCCTACTCCTTCAGTGAATCCTTACCACCTTCCTGGTTTCCCACCACTACTGTTCTGGTGAGATCCAACTCCATGGACACTCTCCCCCATACATACCCCTCCCCACATCCCTCACAAGTCCCTACATGGGGACAAGAAAGCCTCCCTCACTGTGTCACACCAACGCTCAGGGTTCATTACAGAAGAGGTGGCAGAAAGCATGTAAGAGTCAAGGAAGGGCAGGACTGCTAACAATGCAATCTTCTAGACACAAACTGGCCTTGATATTCATGACCTTAAAGTGTCTGACACTACCTATGTAAGTCCTTCATAATAGGAGGAAAAGATAACATCAAAATAGAGCAGAGGGAAAGGGGAATTGACAGAGGGTGGATTTAAGGGAGGGAGAATGAGGGTGGGAATTATCATGATTTACTGTCTAATTCTTAGGGATGTTGTCAATAAAATGTTTAAAAAAGAAAAACGACAGCCCAGCTCCCACTAGGGTAGGCAACTCCAGCTCCTGATCCCTTCCTCTCACAAGGAGTCTATGTTTCCCTACATCTTAATTTCACTTTCAATAAACATTTTCTTTGTTTGAACCTTGCACTTATTCCTGCCTTGTAATTCTTTAATTAGAGAACACAAATCCCAACCCTAGATGGTAACATAGTATAATCTTAGTTATACAATGGAACATCTTACAGCAATGTGCCATGGCTATTATTATAGTCCTGGAGCCTCTTTATAAACTTAAGTGTAAGTTCGCATTATGCAAAAATAAAACAAAACATATTGACCACTCAGTGAAGGAACTGTTAATATATGCGATAAGATTCTGTTTTCCTAAACAGATTAAAAAATTATCAAGGAACTTCATGAATCATGTTACCTAGAAATACAGATATTAATTATTCCTGACACTTGTGCCTTTGGAGAAAAGAATTATAAATTCCACAATCCATGAAGTCCTAAGGGCCCATGTGCTCTGTCCGGAATTGCCAAGGAAGTAAAACAAAGCCATTGTCTTTCCTTAGACCAATACAGAGCATAACGCACATGGCAAGGGAAAAGCTTAACAACTGGATTTTACTTAAATACATTCCCAAATTTTAGTGCCTTTGAACACAAGCAGTATAAAGTACACAATCTTTGAAGTCCTAAGAGCCTGTCTGTTCAGTGTGTGCAATTGCCCAGGAAGCAAAATGAAATCACAAGCTTTCCTTACACTTGTACAAAGGAGAAAACACATTGCAATGACAAAGATTAGTAATTAGATTTTACTCAAATGATTTAATTTCAAGAATATAAATCTTTCCTGACATTTGCAGGGTAAAGAAAGGCCTATCCTAGTCATACAGAAATAACTCAATATGTAGAAAAAAACTTTTCCCTTCTGAGTCTTTATTAAAAAGTCTCAAAAATTCACAAGACAAGATAGTTGACTCCCAATTAAGACTGTGTCCCCCTAACCATGCCTCACCTCGCAGGGAAGGAAAGGCAAGGTCTTTGGGGTTTGTTGGGATTTTGGGGTTTGCATATCCTAGCAGACCTCCAATAGATGGTTGTGAAGGAGTAAAGGAATCTGCTGATACCTACACTCTCAGGTGGCCCACTATACCCCAACCCCCTCAAACAGATGTCCCAGCTCCAGTCCCAGCTGCCTTCCCAGCCATGTGCCATCAGGTTCCTCCTGTACTAGCCAGAGGCTAAGTGGACCCAGGTCAGCAGAATAGTATTCCCCCTCCCTAGGCTTTCCTGCAACTTGGGACCTCCACATGCAAGTTAAGAGATATTAAGACTCTAAACATAAATAATAAAGAGAAAGTCCTAAAAGCAGCTAGCTTTTACATACAAAGTTAACCCCATCAGAATTACTTCAGACTTCACAAGGGAAACCCTGAAAGCCATAAGGACCTGGAATGGAACACTGAAAAGTCCAAGAACCTGAGGCTTCCAACCCAAGCTACTCTACCCAGCAAAAATATCCCTCAAAATAGATAGTGAAAGAAAATCATAGTTGGGGACTTCAATACTCCACCATCAGCAATAGATAGAACATCCAAACAGAAAATTAACAGGGAAGTAAGAAAGCTCAACACCATAGAGCAATTAGAACCAATGAACATCTACAGAACATTCTACCCAAAATGCACAGATTACACATTCTTCTCAACAGAGAATCTCCATCACAAAACTCTTAAAGGTGATTAACTCCTCAGCAAAGTAGCAGGATATAAAATCAATGCAAAAATATTCAGTTGCCTTTCTATATGCAAAAGACAAAGATACAGAGAACGAAATTAGCTATATTGTCCCATTTTCAGTGGCAACAATGAAATAATAAAATATCTGGAATAACATTAACCAAGGATGTGAAAGACCTATACAATTAAAACATAAAATATACTCACAAAAGAAACTGAGGAAGACTTGATAAAATGGAAAGACCTCCCATGCTCCTGGATAGGCAGAATTAACATTGTGACAATGGCAATCTTACCAAAAGCAATATACAGATTTAATGCAATACCAATAAAAATCCCAACATTTTTCTTCACAGAGATAGAAAAAGAGATCTCAAAATTCATATGGAATGGCAGAAGGCCACAGATAACCAAGCACATCCTCAGCAAAAGAAACACCTCTGGAGGCATCACCATACCTAATCTAAGCTATATTACAAGGCCATAGTAACAAAAACAACATGGCACTGGCATTAAAAACAGGAGTATAAGCCGGGCATGGTGGCGCACACCTTTAATCCCAGCACGCAGGAGAAAATGAAAACAAATGCTGGAGAGGATGCAGAGAAATAGGAACCTTCATTCACTGTTGGTGGGAATATAAGATGGTACAACCACCATGGAAAGCAATATGGAGATTCCTCAAAAGGCTGACTATAGAGTTACCAAGAGACCCAGTTATTTCCTTACTGGGCATTTACCATAAAAACTCCATGCCTCAGTTCAGAGAGATTTGCTATGTTTATAGCTACTCAATTCATAATAGCTAAGGACTGGAATCAATCCAGATGTGCATCCATAAACAAATGGACAACCAAAATGTGGTATATCTACACAATGGACTTCTATACTTCAGTAAGGAAAAATGACACAATGATACCTGAAAAAAAAAAAAAAGGTTGAACTTGGAACAGATCATTCTCAGTGAACTCACTCAATCACAGAAAGACAATCATCACATGGTCTCACTCATCTGTGGCCCCTAACCTGAATCTCCCTGAGATGCTGACATACCTAATAGTCATGTCAAGAACCATACAATAGGGAGAATGGGGAAGAAGGGGAGGGTAAGGGGCACAAAAATGGACCCAAGTGGAAATGATATCATAAAATCTTAATCATGAAAGACAGCCTAAAAGGTTGAAACTTCATCAGGTCCTTAGAGGGAACACCTGAATCAAAGGGCCCTGGAGAAGATATGATGAAGAGTAACCTTAATCTTCTCCTGTTTCTCTCTCTCCTCTCTTCTCCCTCTTCTCACTTTCTCTTTTACATGCCTACTTTTCCTTCCTTCTTTTCCCTTGGCACTGGCCTGTAACTCCGTGTACCAGGATACAGTTAACATCCACAATGAGCTGTTGGTCATACAGACCTACAAGGTTTCCCAAAAGAAGACAGATTTCTGTTACAGCACTTGATTACCCACCAAGAGTTAATGATAAGACCCTACTGCCAAAAACACCATATGCTATTGGTATGGAACATGGAGAAACATGAATGGAATCTGGAGGAGAGTCAGTCTCCAGACAGTTACCTTGCCTAGTGTCAGAAGGTACTACATGAGTAACTAGGGGAAAATGACCAACATCTGTCCAAGAAACTCATGGTCTAAGCTACTCAGTAGCAAACAACCTGACATGATGCTCACCCAGGTGCAATAGTGGTACACAGCCATGGTGGTGTAGCCAACAGCCCTTGAATTGGCTAATGGATCTGCTCAGTGGTATGGAACCCATAGCTAGAACTGGGAAACAAGTCAGAACTATTTCCAAAAAATGAGCCTGCTCTCCACTATCAAGCACCCACCAATCTTGGGCTACAAGAGGGCCTACACCTATTAAATTCTCTCTAAAATAATAATGGTTATCCCATCTATCTGGTGCTGACTTCACTCTCTACTGGAGAATTTGCTTCTCATTTTTCAGATGGATGCAGATCCTGAGGAGAGAATCAGCCCATCACACCTCAACAGGGCTCCAGCTGAAACCAGGAGTAATTGGGGAAATGAGCAAGAGTGCTGCTTTCTTGGTGAAACTGGTACCAGCACAAGGGTGAAGGTGATAGACACAGAGAAGATTCAACTCCTACCACATCAGATATCCAGAGGTACAGAGGATCCCAAGACCTCATCACTGAGGTATATCTAAGATGAACCCAACATGGCTCAGAGAAATTTGTAGAATAGAGCCACAAGTCGGAACATTATGCACAGAGACATTGCCTCTTTCCCCATAACTGATGGCTACCTCCACAATGCATGACACACAATATCCAAAGAGGAGGCTCCCTTTGGAGTGGATAGGAAAGGGAGGTTAACAATGGTACCAACATGCCCATTTACACACTGAATATGTACATAACTAAGAAAAAAGAGAGAATTTATATCTTCAATCTATTAAAATACTTTAAAGTTCTCTTTAAACAGATTCTCCAACAGAGGGTAAGTCAGCATAGGTTAAATTGTATAAGCTTTATTAATTTACAGAGAGTTTGATTAATGTAGCACCTCTTTTAGCCAAAGAATAATAGGAGCTTGTCACTGGAGAGCATATTTTTGTCCATAGGATTCAGATCTGGTTCCCAATTCAAGATATGGGTTCCTTTCACTGGCAGATTCTCTAGCCAATCAGAAAGCTATTGGTTACCCACAAAGGCAGTGTCCCACCATTTTACTGATGTGTACTTTTTGTCAGGCAGGTTGTTTCTGAGCTTAGACTCCCTGATTACTCACACTATTGTTAGCCACTTTCCCCCAGTAGTTCACGTAGTACTTTCTAGTATAGATGGGCTAACTGTCTGGGTACTGGCACTCTCCCACATTCCAGCCAGGTCTATCTGTGTTCTATGTTGGCAGAATATGATGTCTTAGGAATATGGTCTTATCTTTTACTTCAGGTGGGTAATCAAGTGTTTTGACAGAAGCATATCTTGTTTTGAGGATCTCATAGGTCTCTCTAGCCAACAGCTCAGTGTGGGTAGCACCCATTTCTGGTACTGTGAGTTACAGATCAAAGCTTCCATGAAGCTCTCCTTCAATGAAGCTAGTATCATCCTAATTCCAAAACCAGGCAGAGATGCCACAAGAAAAGAAAACTACTGGCCTATTTCCCTGATGAACTTAGATGCAAAGATCCTAAACAAAATACTTGCAAACCAAAACCAACAACATATCAAAAGCACTATCCACCTTGATCAAGTGGGATTTACTCCAAGAATGCAGGTGTGCTTCAACATATGGAAATCTGTCAATGTAATATGTGGTCATAAACAAGGTTAAACACAAAACCACATGACCATTTGGTAGATGCAGAAAAGACCTTTGACAAAATACAACATCACTTCAGATCAAAACATCGGAGAGAATAGGCATGGTTGCTTCATATCTTAACATAATAAAGGCAATATAAAAAGCTCATAAGGCCTAAATAGTGCTTAATGGAGAAAGACTGGAGGAATTCCCATTGAGATCAAGAATAAGACAGGGTCGTCCACTTTTGCCTCTGCTCTTCAATATAGTACTGGAAGTCCTAGGTCAAGCAAAAAGTCAGGAGAAAGAAATAAAATGAATACAATTTGGAAAGGAAGAAGTTAAGTTAGCTCTATTTGCTGATGACAACATTGTATACGTAAGAGACCTGAGAGACTCCATCTCAAAACTCTTGAAGTGATTAACTCCTATAGCAAAGTAGCAGGATACAAAAATCAATGCACAAAAATCAGTAGCCTTTCCATATGCAAATGACAAAGGCACAGAGAAAGAAATAAGGGACATGGTTCCATTTTCAATAGCACCAAAAAAATAAAATATCTTGGAATAATGTTACCCAAGGAAGTGAAAGATCTACACAATGAAAACATAAAACCACTCAAAAAAGAAATTGAGGACGACTTGAGAAAATGGAAAGACCTCCCATGCTCCTGGATAGGCAGAATTAACATTGTGAAGATGGCAATCCTACCAAAGGCAATATACATATTTAATGCAATTCCAATTAAAATCCCAATATTGTTCTTCACAGAGATAGAAAAACTGATCTTAAAATTCACATGGAAAGGCAGAAGGCCTTGGATACCCAACATATGCTCAGCAAAAGAAATAACCTTTAGAGGCATCACCACACCTGATCTAAAGCTATATTACAAAGCCATAGTAATAAAACCAGCATGGTACTGGCAAAAAACCAGGACTATAGACCAACGGAATAGAATGAGGACCCAGATTTGGGTCAAGCAACTCCAGATCCTTGATATTTGACAAAGTCCTTAATAATATGCACTGGAAAAAAGACAGCATCTTCAACAAATGGAGCTGGACAAACTGGATAACCATATGCAGGAAATTGAAACTTGATCCATACATCTCACCATGCACAAGACTCAAGGCCAAATTGATCAAAACCTCAATATAAGACCAGTAACTCACCTACTACTGGAAGAAAATATAGGAGGAACTTTCCATGATATAGGAATAGAAAAAGACTTCCTGAACAAAACCCCAGTAGCACACGATCTTAAACAGTCACTCAACCAATGGGATCACATAAAGCTTAAGAGTTTCTTTACTGACAAGCATAGAATAAGCAAAACCCATAGATTACCCAAAAGGGGGAGAAAATCCTGAATATCCAATTGACAGAGGCATCATTTCTAGAATCTACAAAGAACTCAAAAACCTTAACAATAAAAACTCAAACAATCCACTCAACAAATGGGGCAAAGAGCTGGACAGGCAGTTCACAGAGAAAGAAATACAAACACACACTTAAGAAAATGTTTATCATCCCTAATCATCAGGGAAATGCAAATTAAAACAACTATGAGATTCCACCTTACCCCAGTAAGGATAGTAAACATAAAAAATCAAATGAAATTAAATGCTGGTGAGGATGTGTAGAAATAGGAACCCTCATTCACTATTGGTGGGAATGTAAGTTGCTACAACCATTGGAAAAAAATATGGAGACTCCTAAAAATGCTGACTATAGGGTTACCAACAGACCCGGTTATTCCCTTCCTGGGCATTTACCCTAAAAGCTCCAAACCTCAGCTCAGACAGATTTGCTTAACCATGTTTATAGCGGCTCAATTTGTAATATATAAGAGCTGGAATCAACCCAGATGTCCATCACTAAAAGACTGGATAACTAAGATGTGATATATCTACACAATGGAATTCTACACAGCAGTAAGAAAAAAATGACACAATGAAATTTGAAGACAAAATGGTTGAACCTGGAGCAGATCATTCTCAGTGAACTTACCCAATCACAGAAAGATAATCATCACTTAGTCTCACTCATCTACAGCACCTAACCTGAATGTACCCAAGATGCTGACATACCCAGCAAGCATCTCGAGGACTACACAATAGGGTGGGTGGGGAGAGAGGGGAGAGAAAGCGAGGGGGTGTGAGACACAGAACTAGACCCAAATGGCAATTGTACCACAAAATTCTACATCCTAAAAGGCAGACCAAATGGTTGAACCTTCACCAGGCCCTTAGAGGGAACACCTGAACCACAAGGCAGTGGAAACCATATGATGAAGACTGATCTTAATGTTCTGTAGGCTCTCCCTCTGTCTCCTTTCTCTCTCCCTCCTTCTCTCTCTCTCTCTCTCTCTCTCTCTCTCTGACTATTTTATATTAGTTATCTTTTTCTTCCTTCTCTCAGTGGGCACTGACCTGTAACTCCCAGTACCAACATGTGGCTATCATCAACAATGAGCTTTTGATCAGAGGACCTACAAGGTTTCCTAAAAGAATGACAGATTTCTGTCAGAGTACTTGATGACCCACCAAAGATTACTGGTAAGACCCTAGTTCTGAAGACACCATATGTGGTTGACACATCACAGGGAGTGACATGGCTGGAAGCTGGAAGAGAGTCAATCCCCAGAGAGTCAGTGCGTCTAGTGCCAGAAGGTACTACATGGGCAGCTGGGGGATAATGACCAATATCTGTCCAAGCAATTCATGATATAACCTACTTAACAGCAAATAACCTGTTGTGATGCTCACAGAAGTGCAATAGTGGTGCACAGCCATGGTGGAAACCAACTGCTCTTGATTTGGCTAACTGATCTGCTCAGTGGAAATGGACACATATCAGGAGCTAGGAAACATGTCAGAACCATATACAAACATGAGCCCTCTCTCTGTTATCAAGATACCACCAATCATGGGCTACAAAAGGGCCTACACCTATTAAATTCTCTATAAAAAAAAAAATAAGAGTTATCCCTTTTATCTGGTGCTAACTTTACTTTCCATTGGAGAATCTGCTTCTCTTTTTCAGATAGATGTAGATCCTAAGGAGAGAACCATCCCATCATACCTCAAAAGGGCCCCAGATGAAACTAAGAATAATTGGTGAAACAAGCAAGAACGCTGTTTTCTTGGTGAACCTGGTACCAGCACAAGGGTGAAGGAGATCAACACAGAGAACAATCAACTCCTACCAAATCAGATATCCAGAGACACAGAGGCTCCCAACACCTCATCAATGAAGCAGACCAAAAATGAACCCAACATGGCTCAGGGAAATTTTGTGGAAGAGGGGGCAGAAAGAATGTCAGAGCCACACGTTGGGTCATGATATGCAGAGACATTTCTCCTACCCATAACTGTGAGCTAACTCCACAATGCATGACCCATATACCTCAACATCGGGTATGCTCCTCAGTGGGGCTGCAGGTATTCCCTATAGAGTTGTGGTTTATGGGTTGTAGGAGCAGCAGTCAGTTATTTGGGGTGGGGGCACAAATGCCTCTGGGCATGATGCCTCAACCTGTGGCTATTTTATAATCTTTCCACCCACTCTTCTGCAAAATCCTGGGCTATGGTTGGTAAATTTTAAGTCTACTTCAGTAGCCGAAGCCTGCTGGCTGAAAGGGTTCGAGCCTGTTGGGGAGTGAGGATTCAAGAAAGACAGGAGAAAGAATGAAAGTAAGGACTCCAGTCCAGGACTGAAGCACCGTTTATTTCTCAGCAGTCCTTTTTAATATGTTCTTGAAAACAATTTGCCCATGTACAAAAATTCCATGACCTTCACACAAGTTTCTATCAAAACAACTTCTTTCTGTTACAGATTTATGCACCTCGACCACTTCTCAGTACAAAAGATTATTCCAAGGTTGAGAGAGAAACAAACCCTCCTTTCCCAGCAATACAAGCATATATTTTTAAGGAACAGTCAGCTCTTGCCAGTAACACTGAATGTACATAATTTGCTTACTTGCAGGTGCAAAAGTCTTGCTGCCAAACAGCCCAGTGCTGTGGATTCAAGGCCAGCCCAATGGCTCCAGACATTCAGTGATGAGCTCTTAGAAGCCTATGGATCTCTGCTTTGGTAAGTGTTGAGTAGCCTCAGGGTCTGTCTCCTATACCCTGGCACTGATTATCAGGTTTATCAAGGAAGCAACAGTCATGCTCATCTCCCCAATTCCTCTGTGGTTTGCATTTGATCATGTCTTCATTAATCTTAGCTGGTTATTAGGATCCTCCATTTGTTGATTTTGATTCAATTCATTTATTTTTCTTTTGATGCCTTTCTGATTTTCTTCAATTAAGTTATGCCTAGGGAAAAAGCTGAGTCATCTAAGAGATGATTCTGCTCAACTTCATTTATGATAATGGTACTTTTGAACAGAGTCACTTAGCTTGTTGTGTTTTCATTTTGTGATTTCATTGGAGGTTTTCTTTGTGGGACCAGGCATTCTTGGCGGAGGTCTCTCAATTTCCTTTTTATTTTTATTTCTTTTTGTGGTCTACTGATCTTGGGGCAAAGTCTTATTTTATTGAGGAGGAGACAAGTATTTGTCCTTTTAGGATCTTCATGGAAGTTCTGTTTTAAACTTTTACCTGGTGCTATGTGAACCAGATTGTTTTCGAATAAGGTTATAACTACAGATACATAGATTGTGGAGATGGCAAGTACATCAAAGGTAGGTGGGGAACAGAGAGGTGGAGAATTTAGAGCTCTGGCCTATTAACTCTACTTGTGCATACTCTTCAGCACAAAGGAACAAGTGGTTGGGGAACCAGGAGCCAGGGATAAGAAGCCAGCTCCCATCATGGCCCATGCACCCTCTGGCTCAGGGAAACAGGGATTTGGGAACCCAGTGATTTATGTGGTCAATTAGGAATCCAGAGCAAAAGGCCTGCTTCTGTAGCACATACATATGGACCACGCAGCTCTAAACTAGCAGCAGGAGTGGAACCAGGGAACTGGGATTTGGGGAAAGAATTGGGAGGTCTAGCCTATTCACTCCATATGCACCCTTTAAAGCAGGGGATTTGGGAATCAGGGACCTAAGAACAATTCAGTAAGGAAAGCAGAGCAAGGGGCCTGATTCTGCAGCAAGCCCACAGGGTCCAGACAGCCCCCAGGCAGCAGCAGGGCTATCAGGACCAGGGACCTGAGAGGAGGGGAAGGAACCAGGAACTTTGGCCTACTCCTATCTTCAGAAAAATGTATTCCATCCAGAATTTTCTGTAGGGATAATACATTCAAAAAGCTATCATTTATCATACAAAGTTTTTCTTGCACTATTCTTTCTCTCAAAGGAGAGGTTTTGCCATTCAAAAAGTCTTTTAAATGTCTATGCTTATCTCTTTGATCCATGCTGCTCTCACTCGGACTAGAGACTCTTCTTTTTAAAAATGGCAGTGAATACTGGGGAGATCTAAGACCCATCAGAATGATAATAACTGTCTATCATGAGATAAGATATCTCTTGTCACACCTGTCAGGTCCCAAGAAGCATTACAGCGGAACTGATAGGTTAAATGGCAGTGTTGCTCTCATGACTAGCCTAGAATCTCCTCTAGGAAGATGGAAGCAGACACTGAGGAAACTCAAAACTCACCAAAGCAGAAAATCATACGCTGCTGAGAGCTTAGCACTAATGTAGCCTTATAACATGCCTTCGAAGGTTAGAGAACCCTGTGGAAGATGGGGAAGAAAGAATGTAAGAGATTTAGGATAGGAACTCTGAGGAACTGTCTCTCCACAGAGACTGGTTAGTGCATTCATGACCCCACAGTAATTGCTGATAACCCATTGAGGAAGGCCCCCAAAGAAATGGGTGTTGAGGAGAGGAACATAAGACTATAACTAGATGGGAATATGACAAATTTGCAAGATTTTCATATAGTAGTCTTCAATAAAAAGCATTGAAAAATTAACATTTGAAAAAAAATCCAGTTGGCAGAGAACTGGATGCTCCTCCCACATGGGTCTGCATGTAAGAACAGAGCGTGCATGAGTAAAGCCCATGATCTCTGAATGTGACATATTCACTATATAAATGATCTACAAAGAACTCTGGTAACATGAGGCTTTTGATTCTTGGACCTGGACACATTCTCTGCTCACTTCCATTTTATGTAGTATCTCTCCCTTTTATTTCTCTATTTGAATCATTATTCATGTCTCTGGTCCTTTCCTTTTTTCCAGGACACAAGAACATGCAGATGGGAATGGGTGTCCTTTGGATTCAGATCCAAACCTATAACTTTAGAACCTGGGGTTTGCTGTATAGTTGTGTAGAACATGATAAATTTCTTCATACCTCTTCTTTGATCAGCTTTTCCTAGTCTTCCCTATTCCATCATGAGTACATCTACCTTTCTTCTTCCTTTCTGTATTGTATTCCTTTAAATCTCTTGGGCTGTGCTTTAGTTTGTACTTGTCATGAAATGTCCTTATTTCTCCATCAACTTTAAACTATAGTTTTGCTAGAAATAGCAATCTGGGTTGACAGTTATTCATTTTCAGGGTTTGAAATATACCATTCCATACTTTCCTACCTTTGAAGGTTACTGGTGAGAGATCTGACATTATTTTACTGTTCACTACTTTACACCTTTAATATTGCACATTTATTTTATATTTTTAAAAATTGCTGTGTGCGTGTGTGTGTGTGTGCATGCACACACATGTATGTACATGTCTGTTGCCTCTGCAAATGAATTCCTGTCAGGCTTTATGTGTGGTTGGGGAACTGAACTCAGTCCAGCAGGCTTGGCAACTAAGCATCTTTAATTGCTGAACCATATTTCCAGCCCCCCCTTTTTTCAGTTACTTTTGACATATGTACTATAATTAGTCACAAAGGTGTTCTTCTCTAGTGAAGCCTACTCTCAGGCTCCCAGTTATCAATCATACTCCATTCTCTGTTGATAGGACATTTGCCTTGACTCTGAGCTTGGGGCTAGCTCTCACTATGCACGTCCATGCATGAGGCAAACCTCATGCCATCTACCCTTAAGTATGTCAGCATGTCTCCTTCCTGTTCTCTGCAGCTGCCCCTGTAAGCCTTCCCTCATGCAAGGGCTGCAGCAGTCCAAACTGATGCTCCCTGACCTATGGTTGTTTCTTGATCTCAGACCCTCAGGATAGCTCCTGTATACTCTATAAGAAAACCTTAAGACAACAATATTCTTCAGTTCCCTACTAAATAACATTAAAGCAAAGAAGTTAATTCTAACTGAAAATGCCAAGTCTCAAGTAGTACATGTCAATACAGAATTCAGTGTGTTTTATGTCAGGTTTTCTTGTATTAGTGACAGGATATACATGCTTAAGTTGATAAGTTTGGTAGCCTTTGTATTATTGTCTGTAACATATATGCTTATTTACATAGTTATTTAATGGTTACTTTAATGTTTGATAAACTTAATCCAGGAAGTAAGGATGTAAGTTACAGTTTAATACATAACCAGATTTTGAATGAATACTTTCTCAAATACTAAAAATTACTGGTAGATTTTGTCTGAGTCCCCACAATACAGCTCTATTAAATTAGTCCTAATATATGATCATGCTTTACCTATGGTATTTTTTCTCTATAACAATTTTATGAAAAAGGTATAATTATCTCCTTTTCTTAAATGAATAATCTGTTACCTGACCAATTTCCACTATGAAAAAGACATAGGAGCTTCTCACTCATAGCTCTAACATCACTCGCATCCTAAGCTAACCTGGTTACTGCTGCCTGGATCCAGAGCAAGGCATAGGTGAGATGGAAGGAAAAAGCACTGGAGCACTTCAGTAGAGGAATTTCAGGAAGTTGTATATGAATGTGGAATTACACTGCTAATTGGAGGAAAATCAGTACAAATGGGCTGGAGAGATGGCTTAGATGTTAAGGTGCTTGCCTGTAAAGCCTAAGAATGCTCTAGATCCCAAGTAACCAGACAAAAAGTGACACAAAATAAAATAATTTTTAAAAATATCTTAAAATCAGTACAAATTAGGCCAAGTTGTTATCTACTGAGGTATTCATCATTGCTTCAATAGCCATTTTGTCTCAAATTTTGAAATATTCATTGTATTTCCACCCACCAGAAGGTTCTACACCATGGTTGTGAAAGACTCCTCCATTTTAGGACCATTATCTCTCAATGATTTTAATTTCAAAAGAATACACTTGACTGTTAATTTATGTGTGCAAGTGTGTTTACATGTTGTTATGAGTGTGGACTCCTGTGTGCATGAGACAGGTTTTACTGTACAAAGATGAACCCACTCTTTATGCCCTGTGGTTGAAATCACTGAAGTTCTTTAAAGCATAGTTTCCTTCACTGTAAAACATGACATTATATCACATCCCTGAATGTAGGAATTGTCAAAAAAAAAAAAAAAGCAACACAATGCAATGAATGCAATTCAAAATTGAATGTGTAACCTTTTCAAGGTCTTTCTCGCAGCCCTCACCCATGGTGCATGGAACCATTTCCCACCAGCTTTGGCTTTAAAAACAACATAAGAACTTTGTACTAAGCATGACATTATGCCACACAATGGCAATTCCCAAATTCAGGGATGTGATATAATGTCATGATTCACAAAGAAACTATGCTTTAAAGGAATTCAGTTGCCTGACTCACCTCAGCTCAGGTTTGATATTGTATTTCATGAATGCAATGCTTTTACTATACATACAGTTTTCTTCCCTTAAAGGAACATACATCATGGTTTCAACATTTCCCCACCATCACTCTTCAGCATGTATCAAATGAGATCTTTTTACAGAATGTGTTAGAATGCTTGATTTCAAAAATTGCTAACTGAGATGTAGACTAGAATTTCATTTTAAAAATCTTCAAAGGAGATGACTTCCACCTAACCATATCTTCCAGGAAAGGAAAGCAAGACACTGAGGGTTCATTAGGTCTTCTAGGGGTGAGCTAATAGACCTCCAGTGGGAGGGCATGGAGAGGCAAAGAAAAGGGGAAATCCACTGATTCCTACACCAACGGGTAGCCCACCAGTCCCTCAACCCCCTCAAGCAGCCACCCTAGCCACAGTTCCAGATGCAGGCTCCTCCTGTACTAACTGCAGACCAGGGGACCCATGCCCCGCACCTTCACACTCCCAAACACCATCCTGCTCACCTCCACCACCCACCCCCATGCGCAGACCCAGGCCAGAAGGCTATCATTCCCCCAGGGGACCTTCAGACACTAAGGCTGCCTGCCAACCCCCACCCTGTGCATGGGCCCAGGCCAGTAGTCTAACCTTCCCTCAGAGGACCCCCAGGGGCGAATACACTCCCATCGTCCACTGCTCCCATCCACCCCCATGCATGGACCCAGGCCAGCAGGCCAGCATCCCTCAGGGGACCCCCAGGCACAAACACAGTCCCAATGGCCTCAGATCACACCCCTATGCACAGACCTATGCCAGCAGGCTAGACTTCCCCAAGGGAACCTCCAGGTGCAAAGGCAGTCCCACTCTCTGGCACCACCCACCACTGTGGGCAGACCCAAGCCAGCAGGCTAGTTTTCCACCAGGGGACATCCAGCGTGAACACCTTCCAACTTGCCACCACCCCTCACCCCCATGTGCAGACCCAGGTAAGCAGGCTAGCATACCCCAGAGAACCTTCACATGGGACCACAGTTGCACTTTCTTCCATCCCCCAGCTCCCTACACCTAACCAGGTCAGCAGGATAGTGTTCCCCCAACTCTGCCACCAGGGACCTACACACACCACTTCCCCTCCTTGCATAGAACCAGGCCAGCAGGCTGTGATGGGCAGACCACAGTGCAAAAGGAATAAACATGAAAACTCAAATGCAAGTAAATCCAATAAGATTGCCCAGTCCCACAATGGATGTCGCTAATCAAAACATAGAAGAGACATTAGGAACAGAACCCCAAAAGAAAGATACAAGATATGCAACCCTGACCAGGCTAATAGCAAAACTTGTAGAAAAGCAACAAAGGGCCAGTAATCATAGGAAGGCTGTCCTTGCTAGATTAGACCCAATAGATAAGAACCAGGAAGGGATCCAAAGCCAGTTAAATGATCTGAAGGAGAGTGAAAAAAACAAAAGAGGACTTCAATAACTAGTTGGCTAAGCTCAATGAAGACAAAGAAATGCAAGGATGAGTTCCGAGAAAATCATAAAATAATGTGAAAAGGGAACTCGACAGAAAGATGGAAACTATATATTTGAAAGTAGTAGAAAACACAAACCAAATTGAACAAGCCCAAAAGTCTATAGAAACTCTCAAGAATAGAGTCAGCCATGGGGAAGATAGAAACTCAGAACTAGAAGACAAAACAGAAGAAACAGTTCATGAGTCCAAAAGTTTCAATAATTTCAATTTTTTTTTTGTGAACAGAACATGAGGGAATGGTGGGATACCCTTAAGTGACCCAAGTTTCAGATCATGGGAATACTAGAGGGGAAGAAATTGAGACCAAAGGGATGGAGAACTTATTCAACAAAATTATCAAAGAAAACTTTCTCACTCTCTCAAGAGAAAGTCCTATCAGGATATAAGAAGCTAGCAGAACTCCAAATAGACAGGACCAAAGGAGAAATTCTCCAAGACATATTATCTGTAAGACTCTAAACATCAATACCAAAGACAAAGTCCTAAAAGCAGCTAGGGAAAAAGAACACATTATATATAAAGGAAACTCCATCAGAATTACTCAGAATTCTCATGGAAAACCTGAAAGCCAGAAGGGCCTGGAATGGAACACTGAAAAGCCTATGAACCTATGGCTTTCAACACAAACTACTCTACCCAGCAACAATATCCCTAATAATAGATGGCAAAAGAAAAACTTTCCACGATGAAACTCAGTTTTACAACTATATGAACACAAAACCAAATCTGCAGAGAGAATTTCAGGAAATTCTCCACACAGAAGAATCAAATAATCAACCTCAAGTGCCTACAAGAAGCAGATCATAATAACCAAGCTCAGAGAAGACACAAAAACTTATGAAGTCCAAGAAAACACCAAACCACATAAAACACTACAATATGGCAGGGATCGAAGTCATTACCCAAAATATCAATGGCCTTGATTCACACATCAAGAGACATAAGCTAAGAGGGTGGATCAGAAAATTAGACCCTTCAATCTGTGTCTTCAAGAAATCCACCTCAGCATTAAAGACAGACACCTCCTCGGGGTAAAAGGATGGAAAATGATATTGAAAGCAAACAAAAATAAGAAACAAGTAGGCATTGCTATACTATTATCAGGTAGAGTTCAAACCAAAAAATAACCAAAAAGGACAAAGAAGGCCACTTCCTTCTTATCAAGGGAATGACCCAACGAGAGGATATCACAATTATCAATTTTTTTGCACCAAATACAGGTGCACTTTAATGCATAAAACAAAACCTACTTGCCAACAAAACAGAAATAATCATCAACACCATCATAGTTGGGGATTCAATACTCTACTATCAGCAACAGATAGGTCATCCAAACAGAAAATTAACAGGGAAGTGAGAGAGCTCAACAAAACCATAGATCAATTAGACCTAATGAACATCAACAGAACATTCTACCCAAAATCAACAGAATACACATTCTTCTCAGCAGCCCATGGAACATTCATACTGGGTCACAAAGCCTGCCTCCATGTATTTAGGAAGATTGACATAATTTCCTGCATTGTATCAGATCTCAATGCTGTGTTGCTGGAAATTAACAACAAAAGATGCACCAGGAATCCCATTGGCTCCTGGAAACTGAATAACACACTTTTAAACAATAAATGGGTAGTAGACAAAATAAGAAAAATGAAATTGTGAAATTTCTAGAAATGAATGACAAAGCGAATACATAGGACCAAAACATATGGGACACAATGAAGGTGGTACTCAGGGGAAAATTCATAGCACTAAATGCTTTCATAACAAAGACAGAGAGATCCTAAATCAATAACCTAACTATACACCTAAAGACACTGGAAAAACAAGAAGAATCCAACCCAAAAAGCTGAAGACAAGAAGAAATAATTAAGAACAGGACATAAATTAGTGAATTAGAAACTAAGACAATAATTAAGAAATTGATGAAACAAAGAGCTGGTTCTAGGAAAAAAAATAAACAAGATTGATCAACTCCTGGCCAACTTGATCAAGTGAAAAAAAAAAAGAGGTGCTTTAAATTAACCAAATTATAAATGAAAAAGGAGAGATCCCAAAGTCATAAGTAAAACTAGGAGAATAATCAGGACTTATTTTAAAAACCTCTACTCCACAAACCTGGATAATATGGAAGAAATGGATGAATTCCTGGACACATTGTACCTACCAAAGCTATACAATGAAAACATAAGGACACTCAAAAAGAAATTGAGGAGGATTTGAGAAAATGGAAAAACCTCCCCTGTTCTTGGATAGGCAGAATTAACATTGTCAAAATGGCAACCCTACCAAAGGCAATATACAGATTTAATGAAATACTAATAAAAAATCACAACATTGTTATTCACAGAGATAGAAAAAATTATCTCAAAATTCACATGTAATGGCAGAAAGCCTTGGATATCCAAACATATCCTCAGCAAAAGAAACACCTCTGGAGGCATCACCATACCTGATCTAAAGCTATATTACAAAGCCATAGTAATAAACACAGCATGGTACTGGCAGAAAAATAGGATTACAGATCAATGGAACAAAATCAAGGACTTGGACTTTGAGTCAAGTAATTACAGCTACTTAATATTTGACAAAGGCCCTAACAATGTAGGTTAGAAAATGTTCTTCATCCCTAATCATTAGAGAAATGCAAATTAAAACAACTATGAGAATCCACCTTACCCCAGTGAGGATAGCAAACCTTAAAAAATCTAATGGCAACAAATGCTGGAGAGGTTGTGGGGAAATAGGAACCCTCACTCACTGTTGGTGGGAATGTAAGATTGTACAACCACTGTGGAAAGCAATATGGAGACTCCTAAATGGTTGACTATAGAGTTACCAACAGACCCAGTTATTCCCTTCCTGGGCATTTACCCTAAAAGCTACAAACCTCAGCTCAGATAGATTTGCTCAACCATGTTTATAGCTGCTCAATTCATAATAGCTAAGAGATAGAATCAACCCATATGTCCATTGTTAGATGAATGTGTAACCAAAATGTGGCATATCTACACAGTGGAATTCTGCACAGCAGCAAGGAAAAATAACACAATGAAATTTGAAAAAAAAAAATCTGGAACAGATCATTCTCATCAATCTCACTGAATCACAGAAAGATAAATGTTACATGGTCTCACTCATCTGTGGCTCCTAACCTGAATTGGCCTGAGATGCTGACATGCCAAACAAGCATCATGAGGACCAGACAACAGGAGGATGGGGCGGGAGGGGAGGGTAAGGATGGGAGTGGGGGACATAAAACTGGACCCAAATGGAAATGGTACCATAAAATTCTACATCCTAAAAGACAGACTAAATGGTAGGAAGCACCTGAATCACAGGGCCCTGGAGAGAATAAGATGTCTTCTAACCACAGTCTTCTCCTGTTTCTCTCTCTCTCTGTCTCTCCCTCTCTTCTCTGTATCTCCTTCATATTACGTATCTTTTTCTTCCTTATTTTCCTTGGTACTGGCCTGTAACTCCCAGTACCAGCATGTGGTTAACATTGAGCTGTTGACCAGAGAGACCTACAAGGTTTCCCAAAAGTAGACATATTTCTGTCATAGTTCTTGATGACCCACCAAATATTAGTGGTAAGACCCTACTGCTGAAGACACCATATGCCATTGGTACAGAACATGGAGAGAACTGCCTGTAGCAGGCTCTGGTGAATGGGAGGAATTGATTGTACTGGGGGGTTTTCTAAGAGGGTCTTGGACAGAGTGGATGAGGCCTCAGTTGCAGAAAATATCAAAGCCAGTTGGGTCACAGAGGAAGGGCTATCTTTAGAGAGACCCAAAAGAGCACACAGCTGGCTTTAGCAGCTACCCTGTGGCACAAACTACATTGGAAATCAGGGCATAGCATGTACTGAAAGCAGGTGGGACCATATGGTTGCCCAGGGAACTGCAAAATAGAGTAAAACACTGTATTCAGGACTAATATGTGAAAAGGAGGGTCTGATGGTCTCCTTGTAGTGGGAATATCTGAAGCCAGTATGCTAATTCATCTGTCTCTGGCCTCTAGTCTTTTCCTATGACCTTCATTCACATAGCCCTTCCATGGCTACCCATCCTGTTGGAGCCTGCCAGCTGAAAGGGTTCGAGCCTGATGGGGAGTAAGGATTAAAGAAGCAGCAGAAAGAATGAAAGCAAGGACTCCAGTTCAGGACCGAAGCACCGTTTATTTCTCAGCAATACTTTTTAATACTTTCTTGCAAACAGTTTGCCCATGTACAAAAATTCCATGATCTGCCCACAAGTGTCTATCAAAACAACTTCTTTCTGTTACAGAATTATGCACATCGACCACTTTTCAGTGCAAAAGATTATTCCAAGGTTGAGAGAGAAACAAACCCTCTGTTCCCAGCAATACAGGCATAAATATTTAAGGAACGGTCAGCTCTTGCCAGTAACACTGAATGTACATAATTTTGCTTACTTTCAGGTACAAAAATATTGTTGCCAAACAGCCCAATGCTACAGATTCAAGGCCAGCCCAATGGCTCCCAACACCATCCCATGACAAGGGCAGACCATTCTGAATCCCTAGCATGCATAGAACATGTGGAAAGAAAGACAAGTACAAAAAAAAAAAAAAAAAAGAAAAAAGAAAATCCACCTTTGTAGTATCTGAAGCAGCTTCTTCTCCTCCTCAATTTCTCTGTGGCTTATTTGCTGAGCTGGAAAAGCAGGATAGTTGGCTACATGGGATGGAATTAGGAAATAAAGGGTCACACAGAGCAGTCCCTTTTCAGAAAACACATAGGCTGTGAAACACTGAAAGCATCTAGTGCCAGTAGGCAATGTCAAATAGACTGCAATAACATGAAAAATGCTCCCATGTCTAACATGAGAACAGCAAAACGCAAGGTACAATTGGTTGTCGTGGGCAATCACCTGATTCATGCATTAACTGCCAGAATAAACTCATTATTTAGTAGAGAAGACAGTGAGGTTCAGAGAGGGAAAGTACTGGGGGTTAGAACTTCAACATATTTACTTTGGTTGGGACACAGTTCAACCCAAAACAGTGCCTCAAAAATGGGGGAAGAATAACCATCGAAAGACAAAGTGACTTAACAAGCAGTGGATCCTGCAAACTACACAACCAACCAGCCAAGCAAGATGGGTGCAATTGTGGCACACACATTAAGGGGGTAATCAGCTGCTTTCAGATAGGATATGAGGCTTGCTCAGTGGGAGGGAATTTATGCCTCCTACTGAGAACCAAGTCAAAAATCCTATGGACTGGAAAGGACATAGAATCTACAATGAAGCTACCACCATTCTGGGTTAAATGTAGGCCCATTTAAATAAATGTGATCACCAACAAAGCTTCTAAATGCATGTTTATGCCAGTTGATTAATGCTGTTCTCACTTTTGGCTAGGAAACCTTTTTACAGATGGTGGGAAATACCAAAGAGATCCAAGACTCATCAAGATGGTGAGAAGAGAAAGCTCAGTGTTTAGCACTGGACAAGATGTCTCTATTACACCCAGTGTTCAGGATATGGTAGAGGAAGTAGCAGAAAGAATATGAGTGCTGTTCTCCTTGCTAGCCAGAGAAACTTCTCTACGGAGATGGTGGCAGACATAGAGGAGACTCAAAATTCATCCAAGCCAAAAAGAAGAGACTGTTGAGAGTATAACAACTAAATGAGACCTCTTTAACATGCCCTGCAAGGCTTAGGAGACATTGTGAAAGAGGGAGCAGAAAGAAAATAAGAGCCACAGGATGGGATGAAGTACTCCAGGGCACTTGCTTCCTGAAATGAACCAACTGGTACACTTGTGACCTCACTGTGGTTCCCAGTACCCCCACAAGACCTGCAATGGTCTGAGCCCATAAACATGCCTACATGCAGGACAGAAGAGCACAAAAAGAATTAGACAACAAAATAGAGGAAGGACTATGTGGAAGGAGGAGAGTCCTCAGAAGAATGGGGATGTGATAGAGGGGACAAGAGGACAAACGGGACAGGAATATGATCAAATCACAATATGTGCATGTATTATAGTTCTCAATTAAAAAGAAAAACTGATATTAAAACAAATGAACAAGGTCTGGGGGGCGGGGAGTATGTAAAAGAATCAATGAACTATCCTTGATAACAAAACTCAACCTTTAGACATAAAAGCCTCCATAAGTGGCCAAGTGGGAGAAGTGCTTCAGAAAGAGAAACTATAGCTTTTCAAATGGTCGCCATGAGCTAAAACTCTGTTTTATCCACTTTTACACTGTTCCTTTAACACGATATCACAAAATTATACAGATGTTTGAAAGAAGACTTCTTTCAAGGTCAGGGTACATTATATATTTGGGGTTTGGGGGTTTTTGCATATACCTTTTTTATTAATTAGTTTTGTACTCAGTGAAAACAGTCAAGTTGGTACCATTGTTAGCCTCCTCAATGTCCTACCCCATGACCCCTCCTTGTTGAGGTAGATGGGTCATGCATTGTAGAGTTAGCCCACAGTTATGGGTAGGAGGAAATGTCTCTGCATATCATGACCCAATGTGTGGCTGTGACATTCTGTCCACCCCTGAGTTTCCCTGAGCCATGTTGGGTTCATTTTGGGTCGGCTTCAGTGATGAGGTGCTGGGAGCCTCTGTGTCTCTGGACATCTGATTTAGTAGTATTTGATTGTTCTCTATGTTGATTACCTTCACCCTTGTGCTGGTACCAGGTTCACCAAGAAAACAGCACCCTTGCTTGTTTCACCAATTATTCTTAGTTTCAGCTGGGGCCCTTTTGAGGGATGATGGGGTTGTACTCTTTAGGATCTGCATCTATCTGAAAAAGAGAAACATATGCTCCAATGTAAAGTTAGCACCAGATAAAAGGGGTAACCCTTACTTTTTATAGAGAATTTAATAGGTGTTGGCCTTCTTGTGGCCCACAATTGGTAGTAGCTTGATAATAGAGATAGGGTTCATGTTTGGATATGGTTTTGACTTGTTTCCAAGCTCCTGATATGGGTTCTGTTCCTCTGAGCAGATTAGTTAGCCAAATCAAGAGCAGTTGGTTCCCCACCATGGCTGTGCATCACTATTGCACTTCTGTGAGCATCACAGCAGGTTATTTGCTGCTAAGTAGGTTAGACCATGAATTGCTTGGACAGATATTGGTCATTATCCCCCAGTCGCCCATATAGCACTTTCTGGCACTGGACTCACTGACTGTCTGGGGACTGACTCTCTTCCAGCTTCCAGCCATGTCACTCCATGTTATGTGTCAACCCCATATGGTATCTTCAGAAGTAGGGTCTTAACAGTAACCTTTGGTGGGTCATCAAGTACTCTGACAGAAATCTATCATTCTCTTAGGAAACCTCATATGTATCTCTGATCAAAAGCTCATTGTGGATGATAGCCACCTGCTGGTACTGGGAGTTACATGTCAGTGCCCACTAAGAGAAGGAAGAAAAAGATAATATAAAAGAGTTAGAGAGAAGGGGGGGGGAGAGAGAGAGAGGCTGTAGAAGATTAAGGTCAGTCTTTATTGTACCCTCTCCAGTGCCTTGTGACTCAGGGGTTCCCTCTAAGGACCTGGTGAAGGTTCAACCATTTGGTCTGCTTTTTAGGATGTAGAATTTTACAGTACCATTGCTGTTTAGGTCTAGTTTTGTGTCTCCCACCCCCTTGCTTACCCTCCCACCCCCTTCCTTGAGATGTTTTCTGGGTATGTCAGCATCTTGGGTAGATTCAGGTTAGATGCTATAGATGAGTGAGACTATGTAGTAATTGTCTTTCTGTGATTGGATAAGTTCACTGAGAATGATCTGTTCCAGGTTCAACCATTTTTCTTCAAATTTCATTGTGTAATTTTTTTCTTATTGCTGTGTAGAATTCCATGGTGTAGATATACCACATCTTAATTATCCATTCTTCTAGTGATGGACATCTAGGTTGATTCCACCTTGAGTTGAGCCACTATAAACATGGTTGAACAAATCTCTCCGGACTGAGGCTTGAAGATTTTAGGGTAAATGCCCAGGAAAGGAATAACTGGGTCTGTTGGTAACTTTATAGTCAGCTTTTCTAGGAGTCTCCATATTGCTTTCCAAAGTGGTTGTACCTTCTTACATTCCCACCAACAGTAGATTTTGTTTCCTATGTCTCCACATCCTTGCATTTATTTTCATTTGATTTTTTTAAATTTATATTTATTTATTTGTTTGACAGAGAAAGAGGGAGAGAGTGAGCAAATGGGTGTGCCAGGGCCTCCAGCCACTGCAAACAAACTCTGTGCATCTGGTTAATGTGAGTCCTGGGGAATCAAACCTGGGTCCTTTGGCTTTGCAGGCAAATGCCTTAATGCCTAAGCCATCCCTCCAGCCCTCATTTGATTTTTTTGATGTTTGATATCCTTACTGGGGTAAGGTGGGATCTCATAGTTGTTTTAATTTGTATTTATCTATTGATTAGGGATGATGAATGTTTTCTTAAATGTGTGTTTTCCATTTGCTTTTCTTCCTCTTTGAACTGCCTGTCCAGCTCTTGGCCCCATTTTGTGAGTGGGCTGTTTCACTTTTTATTGTTTAGGCTTTTGCATTTTTTGTAGATTTTAAAGATTAGGCCTCTATCAGATGAATATTCAGCAAATATTTTCTCCTATTCTGTGGGTAATCTATTGGCTTTCTTTATTGTATGCTTGTCTGTGAAAAAAACCTTCAGTTTCATGTGATCCCATTGGTTGAGTGACTGTGTAAGATCATGTACTATTGGAGTTTTTTTCAGGAAGTATTTTCCTATTCCTATACCTTGGAAAGTTCTTAAATTTTCATCCAGTAGTAGCCACGTTTCTGGTCTTATATTGAGGTCCTTGATCCATTTGCACATGAGTGTTGTGCATGGCGAGGTGTGTGGATCAAGTTTCAATTTCCTGCATATGGTTATTCAGTTTGTCCAGCACCATTTGTTGAAGATGCTGTCTTTTTTCAAGCCTATAATGTTAGGGCCTTTTTCAAATATCAAGTAGCTGTAGTTGCTTGACCCAAAGTCTGGGTCCTCAAGTCTATTCCATTGGCCTATACTCCTGCTTTTATGCCAGTACCATGCTGTTTTTATTACTATGGCTATGTAATATAGCTTTAGATCAGGTATGGTGATGCTTCCAGAGGTATTTCTTTTGCTGAGGATATGCTTGGATGTCTGAGGCCTTCTGCCTTTCCATATGAACTTTAAGACCATTTTTTCTATCTCTGTGAAGAACTATTTTGGGATTTTATTTGGAATTGCATTAAATATGTTTATTGCCTTTGGTAGGATTGCCATCTTCACAATGTTAATTCTACCTATCCAGGAGCATGGGAGGTCTTTCCATTTTCTTAAGTCCTCCTCAATTTCTTTTTTTGAATGTTTTTATGTTTTCATTGTATAGATGTTTCACTTCCTTAGTTAACATTATTCCAAGGAATTTTTTGTTGCTATTGAAAATGGGACCATGTCCCTTATTTCTTTCTCTGTCCCTTTGTCATTTGCGTATACAAAGGCTACTAATTCTTGTGCATTGATTTTGTATCCTGCTACTTTTCTATAGGAGTTAATCACCTTCAAGAGTTTGGGGATGGAGTCTCTTGGGTCTCATATATAGAATCATGTTGTCAGTAAATAGAGCTAACTTAACTTCTTCCTTTCCAATTTGAACCCCTTTTTTTTCTTTCTCCTGTCTTATTGCTTGAGCTAGGGCTTCCAGTACTATATTGAAAAGCATAGGTGAGAGTGGACACCCCTGTCTTGTTCCTGATCTCAATAAATTCCTCCAGTCTTTCTCCATTAAGCATTCTTTGCACCTTAGGAGCTTTGTAAATTGCCTTTATTTGTTAAAATATGAACCAACCATGCCATTTCTTTCCAATGTTTTGATCATGAGGTGATGTTGTATTTTTTCCAAGGCCTTTTCTGCATCTATTGAAATAATCATGTGGTTTTTATGTTCAGCCTTTTTTATGTGGTGTATTTCATTGACAAATTTCCATATGTTGAACCACCCCTGCATTCCTGGGATGAATCCCACTTGGTCAAGGTGGATAATGCTTTTGATGTGTTGTTGGATTCAGTTTGTGAGGATTTTGTTCAGGATCTTTGCATCTAAGTTCATCAGGGAAATAGGTCAGTAGTTTCATTTTCTTGTAGCATCTCTGCATGCTTTTGGAATTAGGGTGATACTAGCTTCATGGAATGTGTTGGGGAGCTTTCCTTGTTCTTCAATTCTTTGGCAGAGTTTGAGAAAGATTGGTTTGAGTTCTTCCAGGAAGATTTGATAGAATTCAGCTGAGAAGCCATCTGATCCTGGACTCTTCTTTTTGTGGAAATTTTTTATTACTTTTTATATTTTGATGAGTGTGGTAGGTTTGTTTGAGATTAATCTGTTCTGAGTTTAGCTTTGGTAGATGGTATGTGTCCAGGAATTTATCCATTTCCTCCATATTATCCACTTTTGTGGAGTAGAGGTTTTTGAAATAAGTCCGGATGATTCTCCCAATTTCACTTATGTCTGTTGTGATCTCTCCTTTTTCATTGCGAATTTTGTTAATTTGAAGCGTCTCTTTTGTTTTTGTTTGTTCAGTTTGGCCAGCGGTTTGTCAACCTTGTTTATTTTTTCAAAGAACCAGCTCTTTGTTTTGTCAATTTTTTAAATTGTTTTAGTTTCCAATTCATTACTTTCTGCTCTTATCTTAATTATTTCTTTCTTCATGGAGCTTTTTAGGTTACATTCTTCTTGCTTTTCCAGTGACTTTAGGTAGATGGTTAGGTTATTGATTTGGGATCTCTCTGTCTTTGTCATGAAGGCATTGAGTGCTATGAATTTTCTCCTGAGTACCACCTTCATTGTGTCCCATAAGTTTTGGTACAATGTGTTCTCATTGTCATTCATTTTTAGAAATTTCATAATTTCATTTTTTCTTTCATACACTGTCCATTTATTGTTTAAAAGTGTGCTATTTTGTTCAGTTTCCAGAAGCTGATGGGATTCTTGGTGGGTCTTTTGTTGTTAATTTCTAGCAATATAGCATTGTGATCTAATATCATGCAGGGAATTATGTCAATCTTCCCAAACATATGGAAGCAGGCTTTGTGACCCAGAATGTGGTCTATGGGCTGCTGAGAAGAATGTGTAGTCTGTTGATATTGAATGGAATGTTCTGTAGATGTACTTTCGGTCTAAGTGATCTGTGGTTTTGTTGAGTTCTCTTATTTCCCTGCGGAGTTTCTGTTTAGATGATCTGCCTATTGCTGATAATGGTGTATTGGAGTCCCTAACTATGATGGTGCTGGTGTTTTATTGTCAAGTAGGTTTTGTTTCATGAGCTGTGGTGCCCCTGTGTTTGGTGCAGAAAGATTTATGATTGTGATATCCTCTTGATGGATTATTCCTTTGATAAGTAGGAAGTGGCCTTCCTTGTCTTTTTTGATTATTTTTGGTTTGAAGTGTATTTTCATTTTCCTGTTACATTTGGAGAATTTCCCTGTGGTAGTGAACCCCACACTTTGTCAGACTCCCATGTGTCTCCTCTAGACCCACCAGACCCCAGGGTTGGGGACCTGGACACCCGCTCCAAGTGGACACACCTCGGCCTTGGCAGCGCTGCCCCCAGAGGCACAGGCCGGTACTGCAAGCGCGAAGAGGTGTGGTGGGGTCGCAGCCCGGCCTCGCCGGCAGGGGGCGTTGTGGACAGCCCTGAGGAGAGCAAAGATGTCCGCAGGACGTGGTCCCCAGGTCTGGTCTCCTGAGGGGCTGCACGGCCTCCCAGAGGCCGGCTCAGGTGCTCTGGTCCTGCAGGTGCTATTTCCATCACAGGCGATGCATCCTGCTGCACCGAGCCGGAGAGCAGTAGCCGCTGCGGCCTCTTCCGGCCACAGGACGCTCTGAAGTGCTGGTTCCAACTGCCCCCAGACACCCCACTGCACTGCACATGAGCCTCAAACCTTGGGCATGTCATTGGGGCTCACTGGTCAGCAATCTAGCCTAATTGGCAAGCTCCAAGAGAATGAGAGACTTTGTCTCAAAATGATGGACAATGACTGAAAAACTGCACCCTAGGTTGTCCTTTGGCCTCCAGTCACACTTGGCACATAGAACTGCCAGTGGTTTGTCTGTTCCAATGTCTCCTGGTGTCACCTGGGACTGACTTGCCACAGGTTCTCCAACTGCTCACATCTCATCTCACAAGCGGGGTAAGCTCCCTGCAAGGAGGGGTAATTTCTTTCACTTTGTGCTTAGCCACACAAAGCCTATCAATGTGGTAGATACAAGGTACTCTCTGCTGGCCTGCCAGCAGGTCAGAATAAGTGACAGAGCCCATCTTGGGCTGCACCAGCCTACCCTGTGAGGACTAGTGACCCCACTGCTTTTTTGTTAGGATGGCTAGGACACGCAAAGCCTGTTTTCCAGCAGAGCTGATGCATCCTGTCTGACCAGCTCTTTGGACTCTCATGTGTCCATGACACTCTGAGAAAGGAAGAGACTGTCTCCGCCAGTGACTTAAAACCATGTCATAGCCAGGCTTCCAGCATAGACCACCTGCTTCCCAGAGTGTGGTGAGGTGGGTCCTCTGGGCCTCTCAGCTGAGGCTAAGTTAGGGTTGAACTCCAGCAGTTAACAGCCCATGTGAGTCATCTGAGCATCTCAGATCCGTGTCTAGCTGGAGCAGGGTCCAGCTCTGGGGGTCACGGCCAGCTGAGTGACTGCTCCTGCTCATTCCCTCTCTGGGCCTGTCCAACAACTTCCTCTGCTGCTACACTAAGAGCCCAGTCCTGGACAGGCTGAGTCCATCAGAAGAGGCCAGCAGCCTGGGTGCTGTCCACGGTTCTGGATTTGGATTGCAAACCAGAAAGTCCTTCTAAATAGTCAAGTCCGGAGAAGGACCCTGCCAGCAGGTGGAAAAAGGAGAAGCTGAGTGTGCTGACCCTCCAGTCCCGCTGCTGACCACAACTCCTGGGCAGGCCACTGTGCCTTTATTACCATTCTAAATAACTCATGTCCTGAAGAGGTTTGCAGGAAGGAAAATGGACTCCATAGTTACACCGAGGACAGGCAACTCCAGTAGTGGTGGAAGTAGCTCTGGGTCCCAGGAGAAGGGCCAAGTGAGAAGACAGAACACATGTCGGAGCAAGTGGGAACCACATGAAGGGCTTTATGAAAGTTGTCCAAAAGCAGTTGTTTTAAATGGATTTACTCCTTGTCAGATTTTGAACCCAAATGCATGCAGACAAATTTCATGCAGACTCTCCCATGACTTCTGTGAAGGACATGACTGCCAAAACCCACTTTAAAATCTGAGCTTGGGTCCATTTACCATCCAGAGTCTGCCCTCAACAGCACACCTCCATCCATCAAGGTTCCACCTCCCAAATTGCCATCAGCTGTGAACCAAGCATTCAAAACACATGAGTCTATAGGAGACACTGAATTCAAACCACCACACATACCCTGTGTTAGTCATTACATAAATTTGTAGAAACTCTTAGTATCTCCTGCATAATCTTTTCAACGTCTTTCCTCCACTTCTTCCTCTTGGTCTTTAACATTTCATTATTTTTAGAACCATCTTATTATATTACTATAAAATAGGAATGAACAAGCTGGCTGGGTAATACTGAGATTTATTGAGTAAGTGCATTATAATGCTGGCATCATATCTGCATGGTTGCCTCTTGCCTCACCTCATCTTGTGGCATTGCTGATTAACAACTTAACAAGTGTAGTGTGTGCTGGAAGACCTGGTCCTACTATCCCTGGGCCTAGACTTCTGGTCCCTCACTTCTAAAAGAACAACCAGTAACGAGTAAGTCACAACACAGGAAGCATTCAGGAAAAACATGGTCCTGATTGGTGTCACACCTGTTGATCCAAGTCTTCCCAGCTCTGTCCCCAACATGAAGACAGCTTTCTCTCTGCACTTCCCTGAGGTGGTGTTACCATAAGAATGTCCTTGAGCAAGATCCAGCCTGGAAGTTTATCTCCAAGTGGGTGGCATCATTGTTAGTTGGCCCCAGGCCATGTCACAGTGCAATGCAAGTTGTGGGCCTCCCTCCCACTTCAGCAGAACACCTTAAGTACCTTGGCTATGAAACACAATAGGAGTCAGTTTTCTTGGCCAAGCAGAGGTAGAGAAAGGAGCCCAAGGTAATGGTGAAGAAGACAATGACTCCTCCTCCTGCTTTCTGATCTGGGCAGATTTGAGCTGGCAGGCTGCCTGATAGTTGGCTTGTCAAGGGTCTTGGAACATGCACAGTACTGGATTCGCCATGAACCAATTAGTGCCTCTCACCTTCCCTAGAGCCCACCAATCATGCACTCAGGATTGGTGAACTTTTCCACTGAATAAAAATTCAGGGGCTGGAGAGATGGCTCAGCGGTCAAGTGCTTGCCTGTGAAGCCTAAGGACCCCGGTTCGAGGCTCAAATTCCCCAGCACCAACGTTAGCCAGATGCACAAGGGGGAGCTCACATCTGGAGTTTATTCACAGTGGCTGGAGGCCCTGGCGTGCCCATTCTTTCTCTCTCTCTGTACCTCTCTGCCCCTTTCTCTCTCTGTCACCCTCAACTAAATAAATTTTAAAAAATGAACAACAACAACAACAAAAAGACTTTTTAAAAAAGTTCAGGTTCCACAGAAACTGTGGCTTGTATCCAACTTTTGAAGCCCCTATGAACAGAGAAGTATAATTTCTTTTTGCTTCCTTCCCCCCTTATTCTGAAATAAACTTCAAGCAGAGGCAGAACAGGTGCCCGGGTCCTCTGGGAAGAAAGGACCTGGGCCGGCATCTTGCCCATCTAGGATGAGGAGATGAATCCACTCTGGGTTTGACAGTGACTCCTCAAGAACCCAGTCCATGGGAAAGTGCTGGAGGTGAGGAGGACTTGGATGGGTCTTGGGTGCAGCCCACTCTGTATGCTCAGGAACTGGCAACTCTGGAAAGTTGTCCAGCAGAGTAGCTGAGACAAATGCCCCGGCGGCTTGTGTCTCCTCTAGTTTTGTAAGCTTCTCTGCTATTATGATTTTGAACAGCAGCAGAGAATTAGCAAACTCAAGCAAAGGAGAGCTGGCTGTAGCACAACTGAGCCTGTCCCCAACCAGACACCTTCAGCATCATGCCTCTATCTCACAAATTGCCATCAGCTGAGGATCAAGTTTTCAAAATACATGACTTTGTAGGGGACATTTAATTCAAACCACCACAAACATGGATAAAATAAAAGGGAAAAATCAATTGTTTTAAGTCATCAAAATGCGTGAGGGTTTGCTTGGAAAGTATGAATTCATTTGAAGAGAGAGGGAATAAAAGAAGTGATTGGGAGTGGTGTGTGGTCAAATTACATTATATTAAAGTACAAAAATTATCAAATAAAATAAAAACTCTAGAGTTATAGCAATCAAAACAACACTTCACTGGCACAAATGTAATCTGTACATGCATACTCACACACACAATAAAGGAAAATGCAGAAATTAAGAGGCACCAAGAACATATATTGGAGAAAGGATAGTCACTATAATAAACTGTCAGGAAAACTGGCTATTTCTAGACATAAGAATAGAACTAGGTTCACAGAAAAGTAACAGGCTAGAAGCACACTGCATCTGACTCAGTCACAGTTAGGAATCAGTATATTTAAAAAATAGATACTATTTCAAAGAGAAAGAAAAAATTGTGGAAATTCAAAAAGGCAGTGAGAGATCAGCTGAAAACTACTGAGAGATAGACACTGCATTGAAAGAGCCAACCCAACCACAGGTCTCACCTCAGGGCTTCCCAGTAGTAGAGGAAGCAGAAGTGACATCCACAATGTAAGCTGGGAAGCTCTGATTAAAAGTTTATCAGTGCTGCCCCCAGGACACACACATAGTCATCAAAATCCTCAATCCTTAAACCATTTTAAAGTTGTGAGACAGTGATTGCTCTGATGGTTGGATCACCAGTGGAGAAAAATCCAGTTTTATCAATCTATATAACATAGAGGACAGCAGTTATGTGCTGTCCAGATAGGGAGCTTATCCTGGTGACCCGAAAATAGGTATCAATCATAAGTCAGGAAGCCTGCACCTAATTGGGTTACAGGGGAAGAGGTAAACTTTGGAAGTAGTTGTGAACAGTGAGAGTTCGGGACAACAACACGCTGAAAAGTGAAGATTGCAGGAGGCATGACTCAAGCATGGAAGAGCATAACCCAGCCCATTACGGAGATAACAGATATTATCAACTGAGAAAAACATTTGAGGTCAAAAGCCATGAGCCTGAAGTTAACAAATAGATTACTCTTGAAGCTACTTCTCTGTTTTTCAGTACTATAGAGCTCAGGAACACTAAACTACTACCATAAAAGCAAAGAAAATTGGAATGTATTTCTAATTGTAAAAGTAAATAACTATCAACCCAAACTCCTATATTCAGCAAAATAATTATTTAAATTTAGTAAGAAATAAGTCCATATCAAGGAGAATACCAGGGCCTTTGCCCTGCAAATGAACTCCAGATGTGCCACTTTGTGCATCTGCCTTATGTTGGTACAGGGGACTCAAACCTGAGCCAGCAGGCTTGGAAGCAAGCATCTTAAGCACTATCCAACCCACAGAATACACATTCTTCTCAGCAGTCCTTGAACTTCTCAAAAATAAACCACATTCTATACCACAATGCAAGTCTTAGCAATTGCAAAATATTATAATACTTTTGTGCATCTTATCAGATCATAGAATAAAATAGGAAAGATATTGACAAGAACTACATACATAATTGGAAGTACCAACCCACTGTTGAAGGAATAGTAGATTATTGAGGAAATTGAAGAGGAAATTTATGAATTTACAAACTCCTAAAGTCAAATGAAAATGAGAGAATAACATCGACTCTAGAGAGTAGCTCCCACTAATCGTTAGCCAAGAGTGGCTACATCCATCCAAAAATCTCTTAAATGCCTAGGTTTATCCTCTTTAATCCATGTTGTTCCCACTCTTGCTTGGAGAATCTACTTATTTTTTTAAATAGAAGGCAGTGAAAACCAGTGAGGACCAAGATTCACCAATAAAAGGCAAGATATCTGGCTGTCTAGCACCTTCCCTCCATCACATGTGCCAGGGCCCACTAGACATGATAGAAGAAATAACCATCTAAGCATAAGTTCTATTCTCACTGCTAGCCTGACAACCAGTTCAAAGAGGTTGGGGCAAAGAAAACTCAAAACAAAATACCTCAAAACAGAGATCCAGAGATTATAGAAAGATTACCACTGAAGTAGCTTTATAACACACTTACCAAGGCTCAGGAAATATTTAAAAACTGGAGTAGAAAGATTGTAAGAGTCACAGGGTGGGAAGGAGTATCCTGAGACATTGGGCCCCTCCAAAAAAAACTGACTGATACATTCCTGACCCCACAGGGAACACCTATAGTGGCTCTCAGTGGATTGGGGTCAGGGGAGAGAGGATCTAAAAGTATAACCTGATGGGAATGGGAACAGCACCAATAGGGTCATATTGTTCATAATCAATAAAAAAGTAGAGGGTCTAGTTGGAGGGAGGGATGCAGTAGAGAAAGAAGTAGTGAGCATAGAGGGAATAGACAGAGAGCAGAGAGGTGACTATGATCAAAATACATTTTATGCATATGTAAAAATTGTCAATAAAAATAGAAGAGGGGGATGGATAAGATTGCTTAATGGTTAAGGCATTTGTCTGCAAAGCCAAAGGACCCAGGTTCAATTCCTAAGGACCCACATAAGCCAGATGTACCAGGAGGCACATGCATCTGGAGTTTGTTTGCAGTGCTTAGAGGTCCCGGTGTGCCCATATTCTCTCTCTCTTGCAAATAAAAATAAAGAAAATATATTTTAAAAATAGCAGAGGGACTAGCTGGAAAGAAGGGGCTCATTGAAGGGGACATGTAAGAGGGGGAGAAGGGAGAGTGGTGGGAGGGGACTGAGATCATGGTATATTGTACATATATGTGGTGGTTGTCAATAAAAAGGTTTTGTTTTTGTTTGTTTGTTTGTTTGTTTTGATTTTTCAAGGTAGTCTCACTGTAGCTCACTGACCTGGAAATCACTCTGCAGTCTCAGGGTGGCCTTGAACTCATGGCAATCTTCCTACCTTTGCTTCCCGAGTGCTGCGATTAAAGGTGTGTGCCACCACACCCGGCAATAAAAAAAGATTTTTTTAAATGAAAAGAAAACTAACTAGTGGAATATTTACAGTATATGGGAGTTTAATTACATATTATTTCAGGATTCATTTTCATATACCTTACTGTTTCTAAATTTAGCATATAACTCTTACTTGTTTAGTTTATTTAACCATCAAAAGGCAATCTACAGTTCAGCAGGAAACATTTTCAAATCATACATCAGACTAAGAATTGATGTGAGAGAGGGAGAGAAATTTCAAATATATCAGTAACAGGAACATAATGTAATTTGAAAATGAACAACCAAATTATCCATATAGATACATCTCAAATGACCAACAAATATATTAAAATTTACTAACTTCTCTTACCACACATGCTTATAGATCAGTCATGAAATATTAGGCCTTAGTTAGATGGCAATTGCCAATGTACAAGAAATACCAAATGTAGATGCACATGGAAAAGAAAGTGGAAAATTCAAATATTGTCCCTAGGAATGTAAATTAACTCAAACATTATGGAAATCAACATAGATTTCACAGAGCAACAATAGAAAGAAAACTTCCACATGATCAAAATACCCAAGGAAATTGAAATCCATAGATCAAAGTGCTTGTTGCATGCCTATGGTTGTTGCAAATAGCCAGAGAGTGGAAACAACAAAGGTGTCACCAACAGATGAGTGGATCAAAACATGGCCATGCACACACACTTGAATGGTATATTATTCAGTCAAAGGATAAATGAGAAATACTGTCATTTATGGCATCATTGATGGTTCCAGTAAACATTATGTTATGTGAAAAAAAGCTAGACACAAAAAGACCAACCTTACAGAAGTAGAAAGTGGAACATTGGGGAGATGACTCTGTGGATAAATCACTCAGTATTTAAGTTAGATTGCCCAAGTTTGGTCCCAGGGCCCATGTAAGTTACCAGCACAAGGGTGAAGGAGATAGACACAGAATACACACAACTCCTACCAAAACAGATATACAGAGACACAGAGGTTCCTAAGACCTCATCACTGAAGTAGACCTAAAATGAACCCAACATGGCTCAGGGAAATTCATAGAAGAGGGGGCAAAAAGGGTGTTAGAACCACAAGTTGGGACATTATGCACAGAGACATTGCCTTTTCCCCATAATTGATGGCTACCCCCACAATGCATGACCCACAATCCCCAACAAAGAGGGTTGCTTCAGAGGGGGGAGAACAGGGAGGAGGCTAATGGTGGTACCAACACAGCTGTTTACACACTGAATATGTACATAACTAATAAAGAAAAAATTCAAAAAGAAGCTGTGGCATACTTCTATTATCCAAGCATGCTGACTCTGACTTTATGCTCTTGGTAAGATGGAATGCACAGACAGGAGAATTTCCTGGATGCTCATGGCAGGCCAGCAAGGAATAGCAGAATGAGAATCCAGAGCAAGACTGTTTGAAATGAGATGGAGGGGCGTGGATACAAAAGTGTCATCTAACCTCCACACTCACTCCCACACCCACACACTCACACCCAAATGTGTGTGCACACTAATACATTGATACATACAAATTTAAAAACAATGGAAGTAGGGGCTAGAATAGAATTCAGTGAAAATTGAGAAAGAAGAGAGAGCAGGGAATGAGAGTAGAAAAAGGCTCAAAAATATATCTGGGGACAGAATCCTACAGCACCCTAGAGTACTAAGATATAGTCTACAAAATTAAATATGAATTTCAAAAGAACTAGGGGAAAAGATTTTGGTGATATATATCACATGAAAATTTTGATATTTGGATATTTGAGTACATTTTATTGCTAATTATCTGCATATTAAATTTGAGCTGGGAGTGGTGGCACATGCCTTTAATCCCAGCACTCAGGAGGCAGAGGTAGGAGGATCGCAGTGAGTTTGAGGCCACCCTGAGACTACATAGTGAATTCCAGGTCAGCTGGGCCAGAGTGAGACCCTACATTGAAAAACAAAAACAAAAAACATATTAAATTTGAATACTGTTCCCATCATTAAGTACAAATATTCTGTGAATAAAATAAAAATTTAAATATCAGGTAAACAAAAACTACTTAGCTATCCAATCAAAAAGGAAATTGTTTTTACTCTTCCTTTATACCTATCAGTTGACTACAGGCTCCGATCAATGTTTGGGTAGGAGCCAGGCACCATGCAGCTCACATAAAATAAGCATACAGTGGTCCTCTTTTATCAGTGGAAAATCTATTTTCTGTCTTTTTCTTGATGTTTGAGACTGCAGAAGAACAAAACTATATATGAGTAGAGATACAGGTAGAGATATAGTAATTGTCACATACAAATATATATGACTGAATAATTTTATCATATCAGTGAGGCATGATAAGAGAATAGCAATAGTAACTAGAAAACTCAATAAGGCAACTATAAGAGCAACTCTGATAAGATGGCAGTTGTCACTCCTTTTGTACTCTGGGCACTGCTGGGTTAGGAAAGGGTCACCGCAGCATGTGCGATAATCTTTTGGAAGCAGACCTGATCATCAGGGTGGCTCCTACACAGCCAAAGTACAGCTAGTACAGTGTTGATGTGCTGGACGACGGAGGTCATGGCTCAGGAGCAGAGTACAAGAACAACATGAAGAGCTATCTCGATACACAGAATTGCAAGTCATCAAATATCTATGAATTGATGTGAATTAAATATCTAACTTTCTGGATCCACATGGCATTTCAGACCACATTTGATGGTGAATAGATAAAAACCTAGAAAGCAGAAACACTGCTGGGATTCTGTTTGTATACTCACACATGATCATCACGTTCAGTCATGTGCTCCAACTGAATTACATGAGTGATTACATAAAAAGATATTCCAGTAAAAAAATAAAGATGCCAAAAGCAACATTTGAAATTACATTGTACTTTTTAAATTTTTATTTATTTATTTATTTGAGAGAGTGAATCAGAGGGAGAAAGAGAGAAAGAGTGGGCCCACCAGGACATCCAGCCACTGCAAACAAACTCCAGATGCATGTGCCACCTTCTGCATCTAGCTTACGTGGGTCTTGGTGAATCAAACCAAGGTCCTTTGGCTTTGTAGGCAAGTGACTTAATTACTAAGCCATATCTCCAGCCCTTACATTGTATTTTTGAATAATTTTATTTGCAAGTAGAAAGAAAAAGAGAAAGAGAGAGTGATCAAGCATGCCAGGGCCACCAGTTGCTGTAAATGAACTCCAGATACATGTGTCACTTTTTGCATGTGGCTTTACGTGGGTACTGGGAAATCAAACCCAGGTTATTAGCTCTGCAGCCAAGTGCCCTAACCACTGAGAAATCTCTCCAGCCCCCCAAATTTTAGTTTTAAAGACAAAATTTTGCATATTCTTGTAAAAATTTTAAATTCAAACTCATAATTAAAGTCATTAATACAAAGGAGTTTTCATCATAATTACACTAGTGGTAATGTTTTGCTACATGAAATATGTCTCAGAAACAACATTCCAACATAGGTATTTAGCCACTCAGGTCTTCTTGGTACATGCTGTGGTCAGCAGAGCCCTTCCTTGTCATCGTCCTGCAGCTCACACGGAGGGGTAGCTGGGTAATGTGGCAATCCCACAGTGGTTGTTTCTGTCTTTGGCTAACTTCATGTAGCCATCAATGCCCCAATATCTACCCCAGCTGAAAGAAGAGCAAGGCTTTTGTTTAATAGAAAAAATACAGCATAGTGGCTTTTCTTTTTACAACAATATCTTATTTTAAGTCCGCCAGAGATGACACTTAACAGAAAATATCAGAAAACACCTGAACACAATCATCTTATGTGAGACTGTACAAGTGAGAGACAGAGAAAGATACCGTCTTCTGGTACAAACTTAAGAACTCTGTCAGAATTTAAAAATGCAATGCTACAAATACTTGATTATTCCCTCAGGAAGCCTGTGACAGAATTTTAATGTTATTACCATATGTTAGGTAGTATGTGTTCAACTTAAATGTGGTCAAGATTTCTAAGACTTCCACCCAAATACTGACTGCAAACAAGAATGCTCTTAGGAATTTTAAATGATAATAATTTTGGCCAATTGTACCTGTTCTTGATCAGCCAGTAGTGATTGCCATCCGATTCCTCTCCTTCAAAGCCATAGCCAACCACCAGAACAGCATGATTCACAAAAGTGTCAGTGCAGCCTGGTTCATAATAAATGCCTGGAAATAAATGCTGGGGTGAGTGCCCCCAAGGACCCAAAAGTGTCATTTTGTTCCCAAATGATAAGGGAAACATTTTCAAGTTCATTGAAATGGTATATAAACTCCAGATAAGACATAGCAATAGAATCCATTGTTATTACTGCTGATACAAACTCTGGTTTAAAAACAAGCTTCCAAAAATGGGCTAGTGCTAGACAGATGGCTTAGCAATTACCCACATAAGCCAGATGCACAAGGTGGCGCATATGTCTGGAGTTCGTTTGCAGTGGCTGGAGACCCTGGCACACCCATTTTCTTTCTCTGTCTCTCTGTCTCTTTCTTTCCTTTGTCTTTCTAATAAATAAACAAATAGGCTGTCAAACTACAAATTAATATAAACCTTGGTGCCTATGTTTATGTAAGAGTACTCCCTGACATCTTGTATTTCTGCTTACAGAACTTCAGCCCAAAACAATAGACAGCATAGTCACATGAATCAACAGACTCCTTTAAGACTTATTACACAAATAAAATGTCAACAAAAGAATTAAATATATTCAAACAGGGAGAGATTTGAGTAAATCAAGTTATATAATACATTTTTTTTCTTTTAAATATGGAGTACTACTGGGCATGGTGGTAAATGCCTTTAATCTCAGCCCTCGTGAGGTGACCCTGAAACTACATAGTGAATTCTAGCTCTGCCTGGTCTACAGAAAGACCCTATCTCAAAAAACCAAGAATAAAAAATAAAAAATGAAGTACTCACATTTCACAGGACTCTGAATTATATGTGTGATCTAGTGTACACAACACGTTTCCATTGCATGTACAGAAAGACAGATGTAGATCCAAATGTGTATATTATATGTTATATACCAACGAGTTTGTTAAGCTGATATGTTATAGTAGTGTTGGAACTTTTTGTTTATGAATTTCTTATCAGCACTATACTCACCTCCAGTATAAAATTGGAAGGATTCAAAAGCCATATTAATTGCAGCAGAAATCGGCCCCACAGTTGCCACAGCATTCATCAGAGCTGCCTCATTACTTGGAACATACACAAAGCCTTTGACATTAACAGCAGAATTCTCAGGTCTGTACCTGCAGGGTCCCTCCTTGTAAGGGCAAAGAGAGAAGAGACTTGTTTACTGCCATCCACCTCCCAAGAACATGAGTTACAACCACAGCACTCAGCACTGTGCAGCTGAGGATCCCAGTCTGTGCCGCAATAGATCATCCCAGGCAGGGTATGCTATGGCCGATCTGGAACTGAGAATTAGCTCACATATCCTCATGATGTGCCTTAGGTCTTCTGTACATGAGAAATGTTCACAGGGCCAGAGAGATGGCTTAGCGGTTAAGGTGATTGCCTGAGAAACCTAAGGACCCGTGTTCGAATCTCCAGATTCCATGTAAGCCAGATGCACAAAGGTGGGGTCAGGGCAAAGTCGTACATGCCCACTAGGTGGTGCAAGCATCTGGAGTTCAACTGCAGTGAGGCCCTGGAATGCCAATTCTGTCTCCCCCTGCCTCTCTCTCTGTCTTTCTCTAAAATAAAAAAATATATAAAAAGAAATGTTCACCGAGAACCCTGTATTGTATATGGAATGATTTCCACCTTCTCTATGTTCTGTGGAAGCAAGAAAAGCTCCATGGAGGCCCTGACCTTAGACAACCATGCAAAGGCTGATAATGTAATAACAGTACTGATGCTATGCAGACAGTTGCCCACTTCTCAATGTGAATTTGAAAGTTAGAAAACTATGTCTGCAATTTGTCCCCTTTCCTAAACCTGGATTTTCACCACTACAGAAGTTCTATGTACCTGTTCTTCATAAGGGTAGGATTCCTCTGTGTTTAGGCCTCCGTTGTCCCTCACATAGTTGAAAGCATACTCCATTCGGCCACCTATGCAGGCAAAATTGCCGTGACCTCGAGAACAGTCCACTAGGTTTTGTACACTCAGTTCAACCAATTGGCCTGTTTTCCGGAACATCTGTCCTTCTAGGGCTCCAGCTGCACTAAAAGCCCAGCAAGAATTACAGAAACCCTGAACATGGAGGAAAAGGTTGTCATCCACAAACAAAACAAGTAGCAACTCTTCCAATAATTCACAATGTCAAATACGTGTGTGGGGTGCGTGCACATTTCTGCACGTACACATAGAGACAAGGGTTCTATGTTAGGTGTCTTGATCAGTTACTCTCATTATTTTCAGACAGATCCTGTTGCTGAACCTCTTATTAATCTAGTCTTAGTAGCCATCAAGTCCCAAGGATCCTCTTGTCTCTGCCTCCCCAGTGCTGGAGTTATAGGCTCCACCACAAGGCTCAGATTTTATGTAGGTATTAGGGATTCCAATTTAGGTTCCCATACATGTGGGGCAAGTACTTTTACCACTGGACCATCCCCTCATGGTCCCTCATCTACACAGCTGGATATTCTTAGCAAATAAGGAGCTCCATGTCATGCCACAGTCACCCAAATATGGACATCAATTGCTTCTTAGCTCTCATGTGCTCAGTGTGAATGTCATACTGTCATACCTGCATCTTCACAGGACTCACATATCCCTGCTTTCTCCAGTCCACAGACTTGGGTAGGTCAAGAGTTTGACGTTTCTGGAAAGTTTTCCCCTTCTTTATTACTTGGTTTTGAAGGCCAGTCATTTTTCTTCTAAATTCTGTACTTGTCTTTAGGAAAAAGAAAATTAAAAGCCAGAGAGCTGTAAAGAGCTGCAGGGAAGATTGCTGCACAGAATTAAGCAATCCATGTCACTCACCATGTCACCAAAGGTGTTCATCTTCATGGTATAGTTGTACTTCCCCTCACTGTATCCCCTATTGTGCAGATCAATAATTTGAACATTCTCCTCCCATATCGTTCGTCTGTGTTCCTCTTCACTCTAGAAATTAATATAATGTGTGGTCTTCCTCCACTTTGGAAGATGGACCATTTTTCCTCATTGTGCTCCCAGTATGTGTGTGTGTGTGTGTGTTGTGGTGATTTGCTGTGTGTGTGTAAGTCTACTGTGTGTATATGTGAATGCAGATGCATGCACCCTATATGCATATGTGTGCAGAACAGAGGAAATCTGTGTTTTTATTGAAAGAGTCACTCATTGAATGTGGAACTCTCATTTTTTCAGTCAGGCATGTTGATCAGTGAGGCCCAGCAGTACTCCTGCTTCTGCCCTCCACAGGACAGGGGTTACTGGTGTACATGGCCATATCTGGCTTTAAAAAAATTTTTTTTTTGCTTATTTTTATTTATTTGAGAGTGACATACAGAGAGAAAAAGAGACACAGAGAGAGAGTAAGAGAGAGAATGGGCATGCCAAGGCCTCTAGCCACTGCAAATGAACTCCAGATGCGTGCGCCCCCTTGTGCATCTGGCTAACGTGGGACCTGGGGAGCCGAGCCTCGAACCAGTGTCCTTAGGCTTCATGGGCAAGCGTTCAACCGCTAAGCCATCTCTCTAGCCCCATATCTGGCTTTTTTATGGATGCTAGAGATTAAACTTAGGTCTCTCCCTTAAGGACATCATACTTGCTTAGCAAGAGCTCTTCTTGTTAAGCTACTCCCCAGCCCTTGCCACATTTTCTTTATGCTCTCTTTAGGGTGTTGGTGAGACTGGGCTTCCATAACTCACATTCCCTACAGCAAAGCTCCATCCTCTCTTGTGTCCCTCCAATGTCCATGTTACCAACCTTGCTATATATTTTTCCATACTTTTTCTTCCACTCGAGCCACTGAGCATCAAGACTGGGATCAATTATTGCAGAAGCTAAGGATATTCCCAAGCATAAGGTCAGGAGGAGAATAAGAAACATTTCTCAAAATCCTAGAAAGAGAAAATAAATGCAAATATGACTATATAAACACTGTAAAATGTCTTCTTACACTCTTCTGAGAAGCTAAGGCCACTCAGGGAGAATAAAATTATTTGAACTCTTCCAAATATTTATCTACATATACATGGAATGGGGATTGGAGGCATTTGTTCTAACAAAATGAAATGCAGCATCCCAGGGTTCTAAAAATGGAAACAGTGTGAGCACTGCAAACTCACCGAATACAACAATGTTCATGTACCTTGTGGTTAAGAAACTCAAAGTAACAGCTAAGAACTTAAGACAGTGTTGCCCTGGGATTTGCACCAATAGCACTGAGATCATCTAAGCAAAAATTCCCTAATGTCACATCTGGAAACCAAGGGATCACAGAGTTGGGGTGACCTGATGCATTCTTCCTGCCTAACTTACAGCAAGACATGACTGTCTCTTGGAATCTCTCCTTCCAAGAGAAAACTAGAAGACAATATATGCTAGTCTCTCTGTCCCACACTCAGGACTATGCTTTTAAAGTTCCCACTCACTGTCTCCTTGAGGAAGGGAGGAGGTGGCCAAGCCACAGAATCCAGAGCTACCATGGCAGGGTAGATACAAGAGCAGGCCCTGGTAAGGGGTCCAGGCTTGGGTCTTTGCCCCATCTCCCATACAACACACCAGATAGGGCCTGGTTGGGACATGCCACCAGCTGTTCCCCTCCAAAATGTCAGCTTAAACAAAGGATTTTACAAGATAGTGATGTGCAAGAAGGTGATCCCTGCTGGTACAGAGAGTGATAGGAATGAGAGGAAGAGTATTGGGGAATAGGATGACTCCTCCCTGTGGCCAGGTTTGATCTTGTACTCACTGAGGTCCTGAACAACCTGGGACCCCTGAGATGTCAGGTCTCTCGGTGGATTCCCCATCCTCCCTCCTTCCCTTCTCTATGCCAGAGATGTAGAAGTTGAGAACATGTTCTCACTCCAGGGAGTCCTCAGGTCACATCTCCTGTCTCAGTTCCAATATGTCACAACAATGCCAGCACTGCTCACCTGGGGTGTCCTCTTCTATGAAGGTGGAATCCACACACTCAAGTATTTAGAGGTTGCTGAGATCCAAGGATCTGGTCTAGAAGCAACTGTCTTAGGTTTTAAATGCAAACCTCTGGCTTCATGGCCCCACCCCACAACCCTCCCCTGCTCGCAACTGGCTGTGCTGATGACCTCAGGCTCTAGTCTCTAGGTACTTACTGAGATTGGAGCCTGTCCTGAGGCTGCAGGTGGAAGCTGCCACTCTGCCCTGTAGACAGGTGAGCTAGGTGTCCATATAAGAATAATTTAGGCCGGGCGTGGTGGCACACGCCTTTAATCCCAGCACTCGGGAGGCAGAGGTAGGAGGATCGCTGTGAGTTCAAGGCCACCCTGAGACTACAGAGTTAATTCCAGGTCAGCCTGGACCAGAGTGAGACCCTACCTTGAAAAAAACAAACAAACAAACAAAAAATAATAATAATAATTTAGGATTCCAGTCTTGAGACCTTAGATCACAAAGTATGAGCCTCTGGAGCAGAATATGTCTGTATTTTTAGCTAATTCTGTCTGTCCTTTATAACTAATGCTTTTCCCAAAATCGTCTCTGGAGTTTTGTGAGCCACTGCATTCTAGTCTAGTGCTTCCTAATTAATGCACAGCTAAAATGGGACCTAGTGGGAATACAAATACCAGGGACCATTCTCTGCTGGTGTCAGGGCATAGTACCCTTGGTCTCACAAGGATGTTTAGAGTAATGTGATGCCTGGACAAGGAGAGGATGAAGGCCTAAGAGGGAAAAGGAACAGAATAGGGCTAGGTGTCTCCTAAGACAGCCTGACATATGTAATACATCCTTTCCTGTCTCCTCATTCTGGAGTCTTCCCTTCCTACTTTTTAATACACTAATTTTTAATATGTTATTTTTACCAACCTAGTTAATAAACAAAAGGATGAAAATTTGGAAATTTGTTTTAATTTTCTCTTATATTTTTATATATTATATTGTCTTCAGTCTCTATCTTCAGATTTAAGAAACTTACCTTCATGTACTTTGATATTGGAATTTCAGGTAAAAAAATTAAAAACAGATATAAAGGTATACAAGTCTGTTTTACTGTTGAGCTCTGAGTGGCCTCTGATTTTCTGCTTGACGAGTTTCCTCAGCATCTAATACCATGTTCATGGAGGAGGTTCTCTGGCTGGAAGTGGGAACAGCACTCCTCTGCAGTGTTCCCTGAGCCCTGGCAGGTGTGTGAGAGATGATTCTTCACATGCTAGACAGCTGGCTTTCTCTTCTTGTCATACTGATGGATCTTGGATCTCTCCAGTGTTCACTACCACCTGTAAAAGCAGACTGTTGAGCCAAGAATAGGAGCCGTACGGACCAAGGAGGATGCTGTGCTTACCTTCTTGTTGCTGGGATAAATCACCTGACCCGAAGCACCTGGTGGGAGGAGTTTTTTTTTTTTTAATATTTTTTATTTATTTGAGAGTGACAGACACAGAGAGAAAGACAGAGAGAGAGAGAGAGAGAGAGAGAGAGAGAGAGAGAGAGAGAGAGAGAGAATGGGCGCGCCAGGGCTTCCAGCCTCTGCAAACGAACTCCAGATGCGTGCACCCCCTTGTGCATCTGGCTAACGTGGGACCTGGGGAACCGAGCCTCGAACCGGGATCCTTAGGCTTCACAGGCAAGCGCTTAACGGCTAAGCCATCTCTCCAGCCCAAGGGAGGAAAGTTTTTATCTGGGCTACAGTCTCAAGCAGAGGCTTCATGGTGGCAGGGAAAAGCAAAGCCTGACAGAAGCATAGGCTGAACAGCATCTCCTTTCCACAGCAGGTAGAAAACAGCAGCAGGACAGTCAGCCAGACAAACATTGGCAAGCTAGGGTTAATAAACCTCAAGATCCATTCATAGTGACACACCTCCTTCAGCAAAGTTTCACTTTCCAAACTGTAACCAGCTGGGAATCAAACATTCAGAGCACATGAATTTATGGGGACATCTGATTGAAACCACCTCAGAGGAAAAGCACAGACATTTTAGAAGACTTTTCGGTGGTCATGCCTTCTCCTTTTAGCCAACTCTCCAAGCCATAGGCTTCGCACTTGATTCCAAATGCTGCACATTCTCTGTTATGTGAGGTTCCCAACATGGAACAGTTTGATTTGTTTATAAGTTGTTATAAGCATTGCTGACATTGGCAAGAAAGTTATAATGCATCTTGAGAGAGGGAAGATGCAGGGAGTGAAGAGAGGAGGGGATACTTGACAGGTAAGTGGAGGAAAAGAATAAAGGAGGTGGAAGGGTCTTTGCAGAGAATGAGGGAAGGGCAGATGGGGGGTACACAAAGCTAATTATGGCATGAATCCGTACCATATAAACCTTCCTCTTGGTTAGCTAATTAAAAGATATAACTCTTAATAAGAGAGGGGGGATATCTTAGGCAGAAATATGCTGTCTTAGGAGGAGAAAGCTTTATCCTAAAACCATAAGCTCTTGCTGGTAAATTCCAGTGTAAAAACTGTGTTAACTCCCATAATGAGTTGTTGGTCAGGGAGGTCCATGCCCCCCCCCCAACCAACCCAGGCCATTATCAAAGCATTGGTTACACACAAGTTCTCCATGGTAAGACCCTATTGCTGAAGATACTACAGACTGCAGTTACAAAATGTAGAGAGATTATGCTGGAACTGAAATGGAAGCCTACATGTTGTTTAAAAGCAAGCTGTGGGGGATAGTGACCACTGACAGAATGAACAAGCAAGGGGTCCTATAAGCTACAAAATCAAGCATCCAGAAAAGATAGACACACTTCAGTAGTGGTGCATAGACTCTGGGGGTAATCAACTGCTCATTAGACATGAGGCCTGTTCAGTGGGAGGAAATTCATACCTGGTATTGATAATCAAATATATATTCTTTTTTTTCTGCTTGTCAGGCTAAAAATTTATGGATCCTCAGTAAGGAGGAATGGGAAAACAGATCAGAGGCAGCAGTCAGAAATCTCTGCTATAAAGCCTAAATGTACAAATATCAACATTTGTTCACCAAGTTAAACAATGAGAAGAAACAACTATTGCAGACCGATCTCAGACATCTGTGATCAGCTGGGGGCAGGGAGGAGGGAATTGATAGTACTAACATAGGATGCATCCATACAAGTTTCTACATGATTTATATTAAAAAACAGTAAATTTTTGTTTTTCTTCTGTTTTGATATGTGTCTGGCAATGGTCCTACAGTTATTTTACATGCATACATTATTCCAAAGATATATGGAAGACCAAACTCATCCTGTTCTATCTACACAGTCAACTCTGTTTAAAATCAGTATGTAAGTGGGGGGGGTGGTGACAGAAAAAAAAATACATGATCTATGAAATAGCAGAGTATGACACAGTTTTATAGGATGCCATGAGAAGACTCAGCAAACACGGGGAATTCCGCCCTACCATTGGTTGGGTGACAGTTGTGTTTGTGGTTCTGCCTTCTGTGGAGGTGGAACCCTTCTTCCCTTCCCAGCAACTTGTGTGAGCCTGCAGCACAGCCAGTGCTCTCAAACTGAAGGCAGTTGCAGCATCTCCCTTCACTGCTTCAAATGCTTCTTTTTGGGACCAGCTTCCATATTTTTCAAAGTCTTTGGCAAATTGAGAGGCCATGTGGAGAGAAATGAAGACACAAGGAGATTGACAACGGATACCAACTACTGGCCATGTGAGCGAGCTACAGTGGACAACACAGCACAGCTTCCAGACATCTGCAGCCCAGCATACAAGGCTTGGAGGACCAGCCAGCTGGGCTCATCAAGCTACAGATTCAGGAAAGAAGGTACATTGAAGATACTTCACTTTTCAAACATATATTCTTTATAGAAACCTTTCAGAGAAAATAACTTGTCATGGTTATAATAATGGTTTAAAGTATATTTTGACTTCTTTGATAAAAATAGGTATGTAGTTCACCCCTATTTATAAAGTGAATTTTACTTGAGATTAACTTGATCCACTATATAGAGCAACAATCATACCTATCACTCTATGTACTATGTTAAAGTGCACATATTATAAAAGGTACCAACAAAGAAATTCATCAATAAAATAAATCTAATTTGTTGTTTGCAGTTAAATAGTTGCCTGCAAGTTATCTTTAAATCTATTTATTTTTAGGTAAGAACTTTCTTTTATTTATTTGTTTATTTTTTATTTAGTTTTCTATTCAGCAAATACAGGCAGTTTGGTACCATTATTAGGCTCATCCATGGCCTACCACCTCCCCATTGGCCCCTCCTTGTTGATGTATATGGGTTGTGCATTGTGGAGTTAGCCCACAGTTGTTGGCTGTTATAAGTTCAGAGCATCATTATTTGCACCATCATATTTTCTAGCATCTTTATAAAATTGATCATTATTAAAAATTGATTTTAGAAATGGTTATCCTGTGTTGAAAATCAATGTTCCAGGCAGGTTCTATACAGGCTAAGTGTAGCGTACCGCACTTGTCACCTTAAATGTTACAAATATACTGTGCAATTGATAAATACCACAAGAAGGCTGGGAATACAACTTAGTCAGTAAGGGATTAACTGCCAAGACTGAGGACCTGAGTTTAACCTCAAAACCCATAATATAAATGTTGGAGCTGGGGCTGGAAAGACCTCTCAGAGGATGAAAGCACTTTCCGTGCAAGCAGGAAGAACTGAGGAGGTCTGAAAGACTTCTCAACTTCATACTCAGGACCCATGTAAACAGCTGTGCAGGGCCACACACATTTGTAACTCCAACATGTTGGGAAGGAGGAATCAGAGGATTGTAGGGTTTTATAAAAAATAAATCAGCCTGGACTGGAATGAAGCCCTACCTTTAAAAACCAAAGAGAGGGAGAGAGAGACAGTCCAGCTCAGGTAAGAATAGGTGGAAGGGTCACTTGACAGTCACCTCATCCATCACAGAGGAATTCTCCCACAGATATACACACAGAGTGCTGCATGTGAACATGTATAACACACACACACACACACACACACACACACACACACACACCACATTATCCACCCACATGCAAAAACAATTGCCAGGCCTAGTGGTCAACAATTGTAATCCTGGCAATGGGAAGGCAGACAAAGGCAGATCCCTGTGGTTCAATGTCTCACCAGTCTAGTCTACATGATGGTTTTCAAGCCAGTGACACACCCCTCAGTAAAAAATAGATGGCAGGACATGTAGAATGACACCTGAGTTTGTGTTCTTGCCCCACACATCTGCACTAAGTGCACATGAGTCCTGAAAACACACATGAACCTGTATGCACACTGAAATGAATATACACACAGACACACTTGTGCACACACAAAAATACATTTCAAATACCCTGCTAGGTATTTCTTAGTACTTAATCATGCTACTTGAACACACATTTTGAAATTTCCAACACAAGAACGTAAATGTAATACCTTATCCATGAAATGGTATGTGTCAAAAGTTGAAGCAAAGGGTAGCTGCTAGGTATTAGCTAGAATTCCTGAGCTGTTTCTGTGATGACATGGTACCAGCACATTTGAAAGGCTCTAAAGTGGAAGGCAGAAGTGGAAAAGACTGAAAAGAAAAGCTTGGATGGGGTTCACAGTCTTTCTAAACAGATTGGCTCACAGTAACAACACAGGAGTGGCACGCACATAAACTGGGGTGTCACTGATTAAATCTTATAGAAAGTTTACAAGTGCATCTCCTCTCATCTTGGGCTGCAAGCAGCCATATAAAGGGTACAAGAAGTAAAGAGCACGTATTAATCAGGAGGGTGTCTGTGTGGAAAGCAGCCTTGCTTTGACCCAGTGCTCCCCTAAAACTGCTATTACTGGAAACAATACCATAATAGCATTTCTAAGACAATTCAAAATGTGTTGTTTCTTTATGATATGATTCAAATTCTCTGTGTCTGAAACTCATGGAATTTCCCTACACTTGGCCAATTGTCCAAATCTTCAGAGATTTCCCTTAACTCAGTCATTCAAAAGAAAGATATTTAAAACAGCAAATCAACAAGGAATGTGAAAGCAAGAATTTATAATCTACATACTATATGCTGTCTACAAGTGAGATCAGTAGTCATCAAACTGAGCTTGTGATAAAGAAAAACAATTATTAGTCTTCTACTCTGCAGCCTCAGATACAAATCAATGAAGTATTCCTTAAATCACACTGGTCAAGAAATAGCCTAGGAAACTTTCTACCATGTTTCCAAGATTTAGCGCAAAGACCACCAAATAAACTATGTAAAGTTGGCCCTCTTTTAAGGGTCCCCAAATCATGCATGGAGTGACCACTTTACTAAACTCTAAGTTCTTTATTTGGTTTTGCTGAACTCTTTCTCAGATGGTGACAAGAACCTGAAAACATGGTCTATTTATATCCACTCTCCATATCATTTTATTTTATTTTTATTTTTATTTTTAGAGAGAGGAGAGGAGAGAGCGAACTGGTGCACCGGGTCCTCAGCTATTGTGTTCAAACTCCATATGTTTGTGCCACCTAGTGGACATGTGCGACCTTGCACTTGCTTGGGATCTGGATAGAGATTGAACATGGGTCCTTAGGCTTGGCAGGGCAAGCACCTTAACTGCTAAGGCATCTCTCTAGTCCCATATCTCTTTATATTTACTTATTTATTTTATTTATGAGAGAGAAAAAGAGGGAGAAAAAGGCACGTAAAAAGAAAGAGTGGCTGCATCAGGGCCTTTGGCTCTTGCAGACAAACTCTAGGCACATGCACCACCTTGTGCTTCAGGCTTACTTGGGTCCTAGGGAATCAAACTTGCATCCTTTGGCTTTGCAGGCAACCACCTTAACCACTACGCCGTATCTCCAGCCCCACTCTCCTGTCTCTTGATTTCCCCACCCTTCATCACTACCAACACCACTAAGAAGACAGAGACAGTATTCCACACAAAATTAATGATTGTACTTTCAATTCTAAATCTCTTCCCAGACTAGTATAAATTGCTGACAACTCTATTAGAAAAAAATTCACCTGCTATTAAAGCAACAATCTTTGCAGCCCATAGAAAGTCTCAATTTCTCAATGAATTGGCATAGAATAAACACACTGAAAAATCAGTTTTGGAGGGCTCAGCATGTGATTACTCACATTTTATTCTTTTTACTTTCTAAATGGCAATATGGGGGATGCAAATAAATAAACTGCACAATTTCACTCATGGTAGGTCTAGTATAGGTGGAAAAAACATTTTACATGTTTTCTCAAAAATGTTTTAACATAAAAATTTAACAGTAAAACAAAAGAATAAATTAAATATAGTTTAAATTATAATTTTGAGCAGAATAGTTTTTTCATAAAAAGAACTGATACTGCAAGATATTTCTAACATAAAACATATTTTAGTTCAAGGGTGGCATCTGGTCCACATTGACCCATTGAGAAGTCATTTTCAGTGTGAACAATGATGAGCTCTTCATGAAGATGAAGTCCTAGATAAAGCATACTATTCATAGGGATCAGTGTTCTTCCCAGGATCACATATCCCTTCAGCACATATCTGCACTTCCAGCAGGGGTCCTCCAAAGCAACTCAGCTTCAGCCTTCATCTCAGAGGGTGTGGATGTCTTTTGGCTCCTCTTACATGTAAGAAGACACTCTGGATCAGTAGTCAGAGGAGAAGTCTCTCTCTCACACTCACTCTCTCCCTCTACCTTTGGTTGCCTTGACCTCAACCAATACACAGAGAAAATTCCCCAGGGGATAATGCTCACCCTTCCATAATTCAATAGAGCAAAGTTAAATGAAATCTGTTTGTCCTATGTATGTGGTTTGTTGCAAGTTCATATTTTTGAATACTGATACAAGCATACCAGTGTGAATGTAGAGGTTCAAGGAAACAGGTGGGTGTCAATCCTTTCTTTCAACCTTATTTGAAGATCTCTTATTCACCAGGTTAGCTGCTTTGCAAACCAGCCCTGCAACAGAAGAATTTGGAAGACCCCAATGCCCCAGTAAGAACCCCGTGGTCTATAAGGTAAGGAAGTTGCTCCTGCCTAGCCAAAGTTCCTAGACTTCCCTCAAGTAATACCTGTTTGTGCTTTTGAACAGTGCATTTTCTCTCTTTACATGTTATTCTTGCTTCTGATCATTTTCCTGACAGGCATAGGCATTGACTTTCTGAACAGGGAGGGACCATAAAAGACTAGAGAAGCTGTCACTGAGCCAGTGAAGGATGGAAAGAGAATCTAAAGCAGAGACTTTACCCCTGAGACAGAAATAGAGGAAAAGCTTCAAAAATACATGAATGAGGGCTGGAGAGATGGCTTAGCGGTTAAGCGCTTGCCTGTGAAGCCTAAGGATCCCGGTTCAAGGCTCAGTTCCCCAGGTCCCACGTTAGCCAGATGAACAAGGAGGCGCACGCATCTGGAGTTCGTTTGCAGAGGCTGGAAGCCCTGGTGTGCCCATTCACTCTCTCTCTATCTGTCTTTCTCTGTGTGTCTGTCACTCTCAAATAAATAAATAAAAATTTTTTTAAAAAAATACATGAATGAAATGAAGAATGCCAAAAAGAGCTGGAAAAATACAAGCAACACAGAGAAGAAAGTTCTACAAAGCCTCAGTGGTGTGGTTTCCTGGCAAGAGGAGGGAAAACAGAATCCTTTTCTCATGTTTCTCATGTTATTGCTCTAGCTAAGACTTCAAGAATATATGAAGGGCTGGGGAGGTAGTTAAGTGTCTAAAAGTGCATGTTTACCCTTTGGTTTGATTGTCCAGTACCCATGTAAAGCCAGACACACAAAGTGGTACATGCATGTGGAGTTTATTTTCAATGACATGAGGCCCCAGCACACCCATAATTTCAATTGCTTTCTCTCTTTCAAATCAATAAATGAAAAAATATAAAAATAACTATATTAATAAGAATGGAGATAGTGTTCTTGTTACAGATTTTTGAAGAAATATTTCTAGATTTTCACCATCTTGTATTATGTTGGCAGTACATTTGTTATTTGTAGCCTTTATTTTATTATTTTCTTATTTTTTTTATTTTTTCTCCCATAAGAGTTTAATTTATTATTATTTTTTTAATTTAATTTGTTAGTTTTCTTTTCAGTAAATACAAGCAGTTTGGTACCATTATTTAGGCTCATCTGTGATCTACCCCTTCCCATTAGACCCTCCTTGTTAATGAAAATGGGTCGTGCATTGTGGAGTTAGCCCCCAGTTATTGGTATGATAAATGTCTCTGCAAATCATGACCCAACATGTGATTCTGACATTCTTTCCGCCCCCTCTTCCGCAAAATTTCCCTGAGCCATGTTGGGTTCATTTTTGGTCTGCTTCAGTGCTGAGGTGTTGGGGGCCTCTGAGGCTCTGGCTCTCTGATTTGGTAGGAGTTGATTTTTCTCTGCCTTGGTCTCCTTCCCCTTTGTGCTGGTATCCGGTTCACAGGAAAACATCACCCTTGCTTATTTCGCCAGTTGTCCTTAGTTTCAGTTGGGCCCCTTTTGAGGTATGTTGGGGCAGCTCTCTTCTTAGGATCTGCATCTATCTGGAAAAGAGAAGCAGATTCTCCAACGGAGAGTAAGTTAGCACCCAGAAAATTGAGATAAGACTTACTTTTTTAATAGACCGTATGGTAGGTTTAGGCCCTCTTGTACCCCATGATTGATGATAGCTTGATATTGGAGAGTGGGCTTGTGTTTGGGTATGGTTCTGACTTGTTTCCCAGCTCCAGCTATGGATCTAGTACCACTGAGGGATCAGTTAGCCAAATCAAGAGCAGTTGGTTCCTCACCATGGCTGTGTGCCACTATTGCACTTGTGTGGGCATCACATCAGGTTATTTGTTGCTAATTAGGTTAGACAATTAGTTGCTTGGACAGATATTAGTCATTTCCCCCAGTCACCCATGTAGCACCTTCTGGCACTAGACACGCTGACTGTCTGGGGACTGACTCTCTCCTGGCTTCCAGCCATGTCATTCCATTTTACACGTCAGCTGCGTATGGAGTCTTCAGCAATAGGGTCTTACCACTGGCCTTTGGTGGGTCATCAAGTATTCTGACAGAAGTCTGTCATTGTTTTGGGAAACCTTGTAGGTTTCTCTGATCACAAGCTCATTGTGGATGGTAGCCCCAAGCTGGAAGTGGGGGTTACAGGTCAGTGTCCACTAAGAAATTGAGGAAAAAGATAAATAATATACAAGAGTTAGAGAGGATAGAGATAGAGGGGAGAGTGGCAGAGGGAGGGAGGGAAGATGTAGGAGATTTAGGTCAGTTTTGATCTTACCCTCTCCAGTGTCTTGTGGTTCAGGTGTTTCCTGTAAGGGTCTAGTGAAGGTTCAGCCATTTGGTCTGTCTTTTAGGAAGTAGAATTTTATGGTACCATTGCCGTTTGTGTCCGGATTACTGTTTTCCACCCTTTGATTCCCTCCCCGCCCTCCCATCCATCTTATTGTGTAGTCCATGAGGTGCTTGCTGGGTATGTAAGGCATCTTGGGCAGATTCAGGTTAGGTGTTGCAGATGAGTGAGACTATGTGTCGATTTTTTTTCTGTGATTGGGTAAGTTCGCTGAGAATGATCTGTTCCAGGTTCAACCATTTTTCCTCAAATTTCTTTATGTCGTTTTTTCTTACTGCTGTATAGAATTCCATTGTGTAGATATACCACATCTTTGTTATCCATTCTTCTAATGATGGACATCTGAGTTGATTCCAGCTTTTAGCTATTACGAATTGAGCTGCTACAAACATGGTTGAGCAAATCTCTCTGGCTTTTGGCTTGAAGGTTTTAGGGTAGATGCCCAGTAAGAGTATAACTGGGTCTGTTGGTATTTCTATAGCCAGCTTTTTCAGGAGTCTCCATATTGCTTTCCAAAGTGGTTGTACCATTCTGCATTCCCACCAACAGTGAATGAGTGTCCCTGCTTCTCCACATCCTCGTCAGCATTTATTTTCATTTGACCTTTTGATGTTGGCTATCCTTATTGGGGTAAGGTGGAATCTCATAGTTGTTTTAATTTGCATTTCTCTGATGATTAGGGATGATGAACATTTTCTTAGGTGTGTGTTTGCCATTTGTATCTCTTCCTCTGTGAATTGCCTGTTTAACTCTGTGCCCCATTTTGTGAGTGGGGTATTTGTCTTCTTATTGTTTAGACTTTTGAGTTCTTTGTAAATTCTAGAGATAAGGCCTCTATCAGTTGGATAACCTGCAAATATTTTCTCCCATTCTGTGGGTATTCTATCGGCTTTGCTTATTATATGTTTGTCTGTCTATCAAGATGATCATATGATACCTGTCCTCAAGCTTATTTATATGGTGATATATGTTCGTTAATTTGCAGTTGTTGAACCAACCTTGCATCCATGGGATGAAGCCAAGTTGATCATGGTATATATCTTTTTAATGTTTTCTTTTGTCTTTCTTTAAGCATTAGATATGGACATATTTTGTATGAAAATATCACATGTTGGTACCATCCTTTCCCTGCTCTCCTCCCTGCCCCTTTTCTGAAGAGGCCTTCCTCACTGGGGATGCAGGCCAACTCCATGGGGATTGTGGGTCATGTATAATGGGGGTAGCAGTCAGTTATGGGGGAGAGGAAATGTATCTGTGCAAAATGCCCCAACATGTGGCCCTAACAATTTTTCCACCCCCTCTTTTGCAACATTCCTTGAGCCATGCTGGGAGCATTTTAAGTCTACTTCAGTGATGGGCACTTAGGAACATCTAGATCTCTGGTTTGATTTTTTTGTTTATTTTTATTTATTTATTTGATATCGACAGAAACAAATAGAAAGAGGCACAGAGAGAGAGAGAGAGAATGGGCACGCCAGGGCTTCCAGCCACTGTAAATGAACTCCAGAGGCATGCGCCCCCTTGTGCATCTGGCTAACATGGGTCCTGGGGAATCGAGCCTTGAGCCGGGGTCCTTCACAAACAAGCGCTTAACCTCTAAGCCATCTCTCCAGCCCTCTGGTTTGATTTTTTAAAATAGATTTTATTTGAGAGAGAGGGGGAGGGAGGAAGAGAAAGGGGATGGGGGCAGATAGAGAATGGATGCACCAGGGCCTCCAGCCACTGCAAACGAGCTCCAGATGCATGCTCCACCTTGTGCATCTGCCTTATGTGGGTCCTGGCAAATTAAGACTGGGTCCTTTGGCTTTGCAGGCAAGTAAACTAACATCTAAGCCATGTCTCCAGTCCTCAGAACTGTTTTCTTGAACTCTATTTTCAAGTATCTCACATATTCAAAGATTTTCAAGTAATTCCACTTTTCAGTAAGAAAGTTCGTAGTTATGGTTACTTGTGTACAAATATAAAACCCCCCACCACATAGCACTGACTACAAGAGCAAAAATTATAAGAGTGTGCATGCTGTGTGTGGAAAGATTGTAAACGCCACAGGTTAAGACATCATGCCCAGACACAGTCTTTCCCCCCAGAAATAACTGACTGACTGCTGCTCCCACAACACATAAACCACAACCCGATAGGGAATACTTGTAATCCCACTGAGAAGTGTCCCCAATGGTATGGAGTCAGGGACGAGGGCAAAGAGGGTACCAGCACATGATGTATCCATACAAAATACGTTGGTTATAATAATAAACATTTAAAAAGAGCCTTTATAGGCAGAAAAAAGCCTGCAGAATGCAGAAACAGTGAAGAATTATATTGGCTATTTCAAAGCTATTCACCTTGTAAAGTTAAAGCTCATAATTCCAGTGAAAACTGCCACTTTGTACCCTTTGTCTTCTGTCTTCTGATCACTTTGAAATACATATAAATGACACTGTTGTTTGGGCAATCTGGAACTTTAGCAGGAACACCTCCATAGTGTGCCTTCAGCTGCTCAGAGCCATGGACCGATCTTCTTCAGAACCCTCTCATATAGACACACATGAGATGGCCTCCAGCTTTGACAGCCATAGAATTTTAGGAATGACAGTGAACATGTCTTTAAGGAAATATTGACTTTGATTGAACCCAACCTGGAGATGGGCAACATTCAGGAAGTGGTTTCTTGTGTCAGAGAAGTACTTAGAGATGTCAAGGCAATCCCACTGAACATTGCACTGACAGGGGAACATGGGTCGAGGAAAACCAGTCTCATCAGTGTCTTGCAGGATGAGGAGCCTAAAGAAAGAGGAGTGGATAACAGTGTGATGGGGTGAACAATGATAGCAAGAACTGCATATACACATCCAAAGTTTCCTGATATAAAAATATGGGATCTTCCAGGCATTGGGTCTATAACCAACATACAAAACTATCTGAAGGAAATGAAGTTTGAGGCATATGACTGCTTCATCATTGTCTCCTCTGCATGCTTTAAATATGATAATGCAGAACTGGCCAAATCTATTTCACAAATGAATAAGAGTTTCTACTTTGTTTGAACCGAGGTAGATAATGACCTAGTTCTTGTAGTTCTTGTATAGGTCAAACTGTTTCACTAGGAGGAATTCATAAAACATGTCTGTGATGACATACCAAGGAAACTCCAGCGTTTTGTCTCAAATGAACCTCAGATCTTCATGGTCTCTAACTTTGATGTGTCTACTATGACTTCCAGAGGCTGGAAGGTGCAGGAGCTCCCAGCCTACAAGTGTCTCAGCTTCATGCTCTCCTTGCACAGTGTTACTCAGGCCATCATTGACCAGAAGAGGGACTCCCTGAAGCAGAAGATCTGGCTGCAGGCTCTGAAGACTAGAGCATGGGCCACCCTTCCTCTTGGGGGATTGGTCAGAGACACAGAGAATCTAGAGGAGACCTTGAATCTCTACAAGTCTTACTTTGGACTAGATGATGCCACCTTGGAAAGCATTGGTAATTATTTGCACATGTCAGTATTGCAACTCAAGGGGTACATTAAATCTCCTCATTTGTTCTCACAAGAGAAGGTAGAGAATAATGAGTACATAGGAAGAAAGTATCAAAGTATTTTAAGTGTGTTTGCTCAGTCACTGGGGGGCCACTGGCCACTGGTCTTTGCTTTGGAAGACCTTCCCATTTGCACAATCACTTCATTGATGCTATGGAAAACAATGCTAAAACTCTTAAGCAAAGAGCTTCTCACCAAGGAGGTACTTAATGCCCACAGAATGCCAGGCATTCCTATCTCTAGGATCTTGATTGTTGACAATTATGCTTTGGACTGAGAGCTGAACTCCATAAAGGATGCTGTGATCCTATCTGCACTAAGACAGGTGCTGTGAGCTGTGGATGACTTCCTAGAGGATTTGCCTCCCCAGGAAATTGCACCTAATTGATCTTTCCTTCAACAACCAGTCACACCTCAAACCCAGACCATGAGAAGCAATGGACCAAGGTGCATCCTAAAGCAAAACACCTGAGTTTTGTGCCATTTACAATTTAGTTTCTTTGTCTTCATTCTCAATCTTCTTTTCTTTTATAGCACATTATGTAACCCTATATATATACTAATCAATAGAATAATGATTATAAAATTATGTAGGTATCTTTTTCTCAATAGTGTGTGAGTTCTTTGAGAAACAGACTTTGAATTTTATCTTTCTGCTTATAGAGTTCAGCACAAAGTCTAATAGTCAGCAAGAACTCTAGTGAATACTCTTCAGTTCCACCCCCTCTAGAGCGATAATTGTTACTTAAAATTTTTCCCCATGCAGATGGAAAACTGGGAGAGAATGAGATGTTAAAGGGACAGATGTAAGAGAGGGAAGTGTTTCACTTATCACTGGATTAAAACATGAACATCTCTAATTAAAGAAACAAAAAAAATAATTTTTTTCCTCAAAAAGTGAGGATGCATGACATACCACAATTAAAAAAAAATAGCAGAGCTAATAATGACAAAAGATATTTATACCTTAAGCATTCCTGAGGCAGAATCAGCAGGATCACAAGTTCAAAGCCACTTTTTACCCCACAGTGAATTCAAGGCACTCTGGGGCAACATAGTGACACCTCATCTGAAAACTACAAATGAAAAAAATTTAAATCATATATTTTTATAATTACTCTTATGATTATAAAGAAAATGTAGAAGATATATATCGATTTATACAAAGTTGACTTTGACAATGAGAATGAGCATAGGATGTTTTTAAATAACTTTAACTTGTTTTATCTTCTTTTTGTTATAGAATAGTTTTTATTTTTTGTATATATGTTAATGTAGTATTTTCTAATTATCTTCTAAATTTCACTGGTGTCTGTTGTGATAATATTTTTTCATCTCTAAATTTATTTAGTTGAGTCTTTTCTTTCTTTGTTTTGGCGAGTTTGACTAGGAATTTGTGAATGTGATTAACCAAAGAATCAACTGTTTGGTTTATTTTGTATATCATCCTTTTAGTCCCTATTTCATTAATTTTTTGGTCCTTATTATTTATTGTCATGTGCTTGGTTTGGGATTGCCTTCTGCTTGTTTTTCTAGCACCTTAATTTGCATTGTTAGATTGTTTATTTGTAATCTCTCTGAATTTTTAATGTGAAGGCTATGGCTATAAACTGCCCTTTGAGTACTACCTTGATTGTATCATTGGTGGTCTAGTATGTCATATTATTATTTTTTTTAATTTCTAGAAATTTTTAGATTTCCTCCCTGATTTCTTCAATGACCCATGTCATTTAATAGTGCATTGTTGTCTCAGGTATTTGTGTAGTTCTTGAAGTTTATCTCCCTGCAGATTTCTAGTTACATTCTATTATTATCTGATAGGACAGAGGAAGTTATCTATATTATTTTGTATGTGGTAAGGCTTACTCTGTGATCTATGATGTGGTTAATTTTGGAGAAGATTATATATACTGCCAATAAAAATGTATGTTCCCTATTTTTGACAGAATATTCTGTGGGTATTTGTTAAATTCAGGTTATCTATGCTATAATTTATCTGTGCATATCTTTTGTGGTTTTTGGTTTAGAGAACATATCCAAATATGTGAGAGGGAATATTACAGTCTCCCTCTATTACTGTGTCAGGACTTAATGTTACATTTATATCTATTAGTGTTTGTTTTATGAAATTGGAAGCCCTGGTATTTGGTGCAGAAATGCTTACAATTTTATCTCTTTTTGATGAATTATTCCTCTTATTGATATATATATATATAGTGTCCTTCTCTGACCCTTTTGATTAGCTTTGATTTGAACTCTATGTTATCACATGTAAGAAGAGAGATAAACCCACTTGTGGGTGGTTTCTGTTTACTTGGAAGCTCTGATATTTAGCTTGCAGATGCCATTGCTATCTAGGTGGGTTTCCTGGAGACAATGGACAGGTGGATTTTGTTTTGTAGTCCAGAATCCAGTCAGTTACTCTGCATTTTCTTTTTGGTAAGTTGAGGCCATTTACATTTAAAGTTATTATTGAGAACATCTTTTCTATGACCTTGTTAGGTGGTGTTCTGATCGGCTTTTTTTCCCCTTTCCCTCCCCTGTTAGCTTTGCAGGTTTGCTAACATGCTGTGTTTATCATGGTTGACTCATTTGTAGGTCTTATTTGTTCCTCTCTTCCTTTCATGGTGGGTGGTCTTACATGTGTTCTCATGCATGAGATTGTTTTACTCTATCTTCTCTATATAATCTCCCTTAAGATTATTCTGTAGAGTTGGTTTGGTTGTCCTGCATCTTCTTAGTTTGTGTTGGTCTTGGAATATCCTTATTGCTCCATCAAGTTTATTAATCTATAATTTTGCTTGGTATAGAAGTCTTGGTTGGAAATTCTTAATTCCAGGGCTTATAAATATTGTTCCTTGCTTTTCTGGCTTTTATGGTTTCTGTTGTTAGTGGCTTTGTGTGTGAGTTGGCAGTTTTACCTTATAGCTTTTGTTAGTTTCTATAACTGTATTTTGTGACAACTTGAGTGTGATATGCTATGGAAGGCTTCCTCATTATTCATTTGTTTTGGGGGCTCCTGGTGGACCTAAAGGACAAGTAAAGGTGATGCAGGCAGACAGCTTTCTAATCAGAGGTGGGAATGGTGATGTGAGTGTAGGTCCTGGGGGTGGTGAATAGTAGATGGGCTCAGGACCATCTTTTCCCATGGTATGGTGAAAGGCAGTGCAGGGTTAGGGTCTGATGGAGATAGGGAGCAGTGGAAAATAGCTCTGTTGCAAAACCTCCTTCACAAGTATTTAGCATATGGTTTTAGAGGTTCAGAGGTCTCCAGTCTCGAGGTGTGACAAACACTGGGGTGAGTGCACTGCCTCCTTTACCAGTAGCGTGTGGAGAGGTGGATGGGTTGAGGCCCTCTGAACCTGAGGCATGGTGGTGCGGGTACCTGGAACACTTTCATCAAAGTACTAGGATATAAAATCAATGCACAAAATTCTGTGGGTTTTCTATATACCTATAATGGACTTGCTAAGAAAGAAATCAGAAAAATCATTCATACCAGCTTCAAAAATGTAGCTGGAAATAAACCTAACCAAAGAGATGAGAAACTGCAGCAGGGACAAGTTGAAGACACAAAATTCAGAAAATGGTGAAGATCCTAGAAAATGTAAAGACCTGTAGTTCTCATGTAGTGGTAAAATTAATACTGTGAAAATGATGGTGCTAGCAAAAGTAACTGACAGATTCAACACAATCATCACCAAAGACCCCACTGACATTCTTCAAAGACTAGAAAAACAATTCTAAAATACTATGAAGCAAAAAGATCCCAAACAGCAAAATCAACCAAAGTTGAAACAGTAAAGCTGAGCATACCACAAAACACACTCTCACATTATATTACAGAGGCATTGTAACAAAAAACAGCAACCCAAAACAGCATGATACTGACACACAAAAAAAACCAGATATTTATATCAAGAACTACAATAGAGGACTCAGAAATAAACCAACCCTGATATAATCAGCTAATTTTTGAGAAAACTCTCAATATATATTGGAGGAAACATCACTTCTTTAAAAAATCGTACAGGGGTGCTGGAGAGATGGCTTAGCAGTTAAGTACTTGCCTGTAAAGTCTAAGGACCCCAGTTCAAGGCTTGATTCCCCAGGACCCACGTTAGCCAGATGAACAAGGGGGCACACGTGTCTGGAGTTTTGTTTGCAGGGGCTGGAGGTCCTGGCATGTTAGCAAACCTCCAAAGCTAAAAGGGGAGAGAAAGGGAAAAAAAAAGCTGATCAGAACACCACCTAACAAGACCATAGAAAAGATGTTCTCAATTATAACTTTAAATGTAAATGACCTCTCATTCTCTCTCTCTCTCTCCTTCTTTCTCTCTCTGTCTGTCCCTCTCAAATAAGTAAATAAAAATAAACAAAAAATTTTTTAAAAATTGTATAGGGAAAACAGGATTTCCACATGTTGAAGAAGGAAGCTAGATACATATCTAAGCATAAGTAGGTATATATCTTGTAGTAAAATCAACTCAAAATGACTCAAAGTTCTGGAGGGAAAAAAGTGAAGATACAGCAATATTAAAGAAGAAAATTGTAGATCAATCACCCAGATGAACATAGAAGCAAAACTTCTCTTTATTTAAAAGAAAATAGATGGGCATGGTGGTGCACACCATTAATCCCAGCACTCATGAGGCAGAGATAGGAGGCTTGCTGTGAGTCCAAGGCCGGCCTGAGACTACATAGTTAATTCCAGGTCAGCTTGGGCTAGAGTGAGACCCTACCTTGAAAAACACTATATATGCATATATGTGTTTGTGGGAGGTGGTGTTTGGGTGTGTCAGGCTTTCTTGTCATTAGAAATAAACAGCAGATATCTGAGCCTTTTTTTTTTTTTTTTTTGTCTTGTTCACATTGGAGGCTTGGGAATTGAATTCTGACCAGAAGACTTTGCACACAAGTGTCTTTGACCTCTAAGCAATATTCCTAGCCCAATGGTGCAAAAACAGTCTTATCAAAATACTTACAAATCAAATTCAAGAACATATCAGAAAGGTCATTTATTATAATCTAGTTGGCTTAACTTCAGAGAACCAGGGATGGTTCAACACATGCCAATCAACAATTAAAATGCATCAAACAAATAATCTGAAGTACAGAAATTAAATCATCAGCTCAGCAGGTACAGAAAAGTATTTTGACAAAATCCAGCATCTCTTAATGATAAAAGTCTCTCTCTTTCTCCCCCTCCTTTCTTCCTTTCCTTCCACATGAAAAAGGCCATTCTGTTGGGCTTGCCACACACACACAGACACAAAGATTATAGGCATAGTTAAAGCTATCTGAGCAGGAGTACAGTTGCTCAGGAAGTAAGGCCAACAATTAACAAATGGCATTTCATGAAATCTAAAAGCTGAACAGCAAACAAAACTGCTAACTAAATTAATAAACAACCTACAGAACAGGAGAAAAGTCATACCAGGTATATATTTGTTAGAGAATTTTTATATAAACTACACAAGATGCATAAACATGAAGAAAACAAACAATCCAAAAATGTTCTAAGCAACTGAATAGAGTTCTCAAAAGAAGAAATACAACTGGCCAGTAAATATCTTAAAAGTGTTCAGCATCCTTGGCCATCAATGAAATGCAAATTAAAATACTTTGAGATTCTGTCTTACTTCAGTCAAAGATACAGACAAAGCCTCGTGTCTTCAGAATTGAGAGTCAGAACCAGGGTCAACTAACCAAGCTAGAGACCCTCAGAGTAGTGTGTGACATCAGAGCACCAGGAGGATTGGACCACCCCAGTGGGGAACAGGGAGAAGGGCCTTGCTACATTTAGAAGACTACAGGTTACTTTCTTCTCTCAGAGAGTTTGTTGCCATTTTTCCTGGGCTTTGCTTGACTTTGCAAGATAGAAAATAAAGTCCCTCCCTTTTTTTCAAGGAAAGGTTTCACTCTAGCTGAGGATGACCTGTAACTCACTCTGTAGTCCCAGGCTGGCCTCAAACTCACAGCAATCTTCCTAATTCTTCCTTCTGAGTGCTGGGATTAAAACTGTGAGCCACTATGCCCAATTTCAAGTTCCTAATTTTTTTCTTTGTTTTTTGAAGTAGGGTCTCACTCTAGCCCAAGATGACCTAGAATTCACTATGTAGTCTCAGGGTGCCCCTAAACTCATGGTGATCCATCTACCTCCACCTCTGGAGTGCTGAGATTAAAAGCATATGCCACCACATTCAGCTTTATGTTCCTAATTTTTACTGCTCAGAGCCTGTCTCTATTATGAGAAGTGTATATTACCCACAGGGCTGTGGCACAAGCCACCTGAACAAACAGACCCAATCTCTAGTGTTTGCTAGTGAATAAAATCTGTTACTGGATCTTCTTCAATATCAATGAAGACAGCTCATCCACGAAGGGGTGAATTGATGACCTTTTGCCAGGCCTCTTTCAGATGTGGCACAAAGTCAAATTCTGCAAAAGTGGCATGCTATTTGCAGTAATTTTGAATGGTATCTGCTAGTCTGGTCACTAAATAAATAAATAAATGCTGTTTTAATAAGTGCTATTGGTTACATGCCAATACTAGAAAGTAAGACCAGGGTTACTGACATAACCTCATACTTTGGCCACATTTTTCAAGGTAGGGTTTCACTCTAGCTGAGGATGACCTGTAACTCACTCTGTAGTCCCAGACTGGCCTCAAACCCACAGCAATCTTCTTAACTCTTCCTTCTGAGTGGTGGGATTAAAACTGTGAGCCACTATACCCAAGGACTGAGTTAGAAGCTCCCTCCTTAAAGGCTGACCTTCATAGTGCCAGGTAAAATTGTCAGCAACAGTCTTATTCAGCAGTGGACTCAACATGCTACACTACAGAATGCCAGGCAATATGTGTCCAGTGCTGCAATAGTTGCACAGCAATTGTGGATACTAGCAACTGCATTCAGGTTCAGTGTAAAGCCTACACCATTGGAGAAGATTTGATACAGCAAGTCAGGACAAAACCTATGTCTGGGAAGTCATAGGTCTTGAGTGGGGAGGAACTTCCATCACTTTGTCAATGGCATTCTAAACGTTTATTGTTATGCCCCTAAGTTAGTGCTGCTGTCAATTTCAGGGAGGGAGAAGGCAGAGGGACTTATTTTTTCATAATGGCAGAATGCCTTTAAGACTTCTTTGTTCATGCCCTTCTGTAACTGCTGTTAGCTTAATTGGGGGAAGAAATTTTTGTTGTAATGGAAGGGGTACTACAGAGACTAATGATCCACTGAAATCTTGAGGCCAAGTGACTATTGCTGTGAGATTTTGGCCTAATACTCAGCTACGAATGATGGAAGATCATCTAACATCTATATTACCCCCTCCATGTCTCAAGGAACATTCCAGAAGATAGAACAGGAAGTAAATAAGAGCAAGAGGCAGGAGTGGGGTATTGTGTGACATGGTCCTCAAATTGAAACTATTGCAGCTGTGACCATAAGAGCCTCTCAAGTTTCTGTCTGTTGATGTTCCCCATAGAAGGAGTACAGTAGACCTCATCTGAGATTTCAGGTGTCAACTGTGACAACCATATGCAATGATACAAGAGTTCTTGTGGCCTCAGGAGGACACAGAGTACTTAGAGTGCAGAAGATCAAGGGACAGAGATTTTCATCTATGTATCTATAAGGAGGTTGCCATCAATGCTTGGAGGAGACTTTTTAAAGTTATGGCTGCTTTGGGTCTCCATACTATAGTAAGTAACTCCTCTTTCATGTCAGTACGTTCATTGGTTTGCCAGGTTAAAATTTGATAAAATCAGGGCTGGAGAGATGTCTCAGCAGTTAAGGCATTTGCTTTCAAAGCCTGGTGGCCCAGTTCCAATTCCTCAGTACCCATGAAAAGCCAGATTCAGAAAGTAGCGCATGTATCTGGAGGTCCTGGCACTTCCATTGTCTCTGTTTCTCTGTCCTTTCAAATAAATTTTTTTTTAATATTGGTGAAATCAGACTCTACTCTATAAGTGAGAGAGGATGACAAGGGGAGTGTGCCTAGTACAACCTCATTGTCAGTGTAGAAAGCTGGGAGAGCCTCTGGACATTTCCCCCCCCCCCCCAAAAAAAAAACCTTCCAGTGTTCACATTAGATATAACCAGAATGGAAGAAAGGGACTCTAAGATACAAACAGGACCAAATATCAAAACTCTCTCACAATAACTCATGAAGCACCTTTAATATTCTGAAGCTTTCCCACCAGGCCAACCTCTTCTCACATCACCACACTGGACACTAGTACTTCAATATATGAATCTTTAAGGAGAAACTTGCCAGTGGTCTTGTGTGGACTGAGTGTTTTCAGGTCTGTATTTCCTTATTCAAAAAGCTGGGAAAGTGCACCCAAGTAATAAAACAGCCAGAAGCTTTATCAGAGACAGAGAAAATGTACAAATCAGATATACTGCAAAGTGTACTAAGCTGTGTGAGGTAGAGTATTGCTTGGGGTTTCTTTAAATGGGGTCAAGGAAGGGGAGGAATTGATTGTCTGGTATGGTATATAGGTAGTCTTTTGATTTTAATAGGCAGTCTTTGGTTATGTAAGACTTTCTTCACTATGCATATGTGCATCTGATAGCAATCATATGTGTGCTTAATCATGTGTAGACATAAGATGGTTAATAAAAGATTATCTACAAAAATTCACTCAGAGGATATAGTTTGCATTAATAGGTATATTAGTTACTTGATTGTTATTGTGATCAAGTCCTTGATGAGAAGCCACTTAAGGAGGAAAGTTTACTTTTGTTTTGCAGCTGTGGTTGTTTGATTCAGGTGTATCCATAAAATTAGGAGTTGTGAATGATAGCTCCCCAGCCTATGGATATTTGGGAATTAATGCTTCCTAGAGGGAGTGTACTGTTGGGGGTGGGCTTATGGGCTTTATAGCCAGTTTCCCCATGCCAGTGTATGGCACACCCTCCTGTTGCTGTGGTCCACCTTATGTTGACCAGGGGATGATGTCCAACCTCTGCTCATGCCATCCTTTTCCCCTGCCATCGTGGAGCTTCCCCTCAAGCCCGTGAGCCAAAATAAATCTCTTTTTCCCAGACGTTACTCTTGGTTGGGTGATTTCTACCAGCAATGCAAACCTGACTGCAACAGTAAAGTGGTACCAGGAGTGGGGTTGCTGCTAGACACCTGACTATGTGGCTTTGGCCTTTTGGAGCTGATCTTAAGAGGAATGTGGAAGAGGTTGAAACCTTGGCCTAAGAGATGACTTTCAGTGCTGTAAGTACAGCTTGATGGACTAATCTGGTCAGAGCTGAAAGACCTGAAGGCAGTAAGACTGTGAGGTTTGGCTTATGAGGGTGAGAAAGAGCTTTGCTTGGACTGGGCTAGCAGTTTGTGTGAGAAGCTTGCTCTTATGCCCGTGTCCTGAGAAGTTGTGTAGGGTTGCTTTGCATAGAAATGAACTGGTGTGAGCAGAGGGATATGGCACAGAAAGAAAAATATTTGGATGAACTCTTGCCATTCAGCTGCAACTGAGAAATTAAAACTTTTGAGAATGGACTAGCTGACCTGTGCTGGGGCAACAAGAAGAATGTAGACTCTTTAGAAGGGGACTGAGTGCTCAAGGAGTGTCCTGTTCTTCAAAGTCTGCTTTATTCCCCCCTGGATTAACAAATTGGCACCCTACCTAGTATGGTGGAGTATAAGAACTGCTGGAAAGAGGGTCATTGAGTTTGCAACACAGTCTTGTGTTTTGGAAATGGCCATGGGCAGTGTGAAGCGGGTTTGTTGGTTGCCTGCATAGAGACCCTATGGGGCCATGAGGGTGAACCGTGGATTGTAGTAGAGACCCAGTGGAGATGCCGGGACAATGAGATGGCTGCCAAGAAGCTGCCGGCCCCGATGAAGTTTTCCAGGACTGTGAGTAGGCTAGCTGGAGGGGCAGAATTCGAATGCCAGAGACTTGTTGCTGGTTAGAATTATCGGACTTGGAGATTTGTCACTGGCTAGAGTTGCTGGATTTGAAACTACAGAGTTTGATGTTTGCCCTGGTTGTTTTAAATCTTGTATTGGTTGAATGTTTCCTTGCTATGCCCAATGCCATCTACTGCAGTGTGAATATTTATTCTGTGCCATTATGGGTTTTTTGAGGTTATTTATTTATTTATTTATTTTGGTATTATGGCTCAGTTAAAAGATCTTGGACTATGGGGATGTATGAACATCATTGAGATTGATAAAAACTATGGGGGGCTGGAGAGATGGCTTAGCAGTTAAGCGCTTGCCTGTGAAGCCTAAGGACCCCGGTTCAAGGCTCGGTTCCCCAGGTCCCACGTTAGCCGGATGCACAAGGGGGCACACGCATCTGGAGTTCGTTTGCAGAGGCTGGAAGCCCTGGTGCGCCCATTATCTCTCTCTCCCTCTATCTGTCTTTCTCTCTGTGTCTGTCGCTCTCAAGTAAATAAATAAATAAATAATTTTTTAAAACTATGGGGACTTTTAAAGTCAATTTACATAATGTATGGATATCAGTTTATAAGGGCCAGGGGCAGAATGTGGTGGTTTGATTCAGGTGTCCCCCATAAACTTAGGTGTTGTGAATGCTAGCTCCCCAGCTGATGGATATTTGGGAATTCATGCCTCCTGGAGGGAGTGTATTGTTGGGGGCGGCCTTATGGGCTTTATAGCTAGTTTCCCCATGCCAGTGTTTGGCACACCCTCCTGTTGCTGTGGTCCACCTTATGTTGGCCAGGGGGTGATGTCCACCCTCTGCTCATGCCATCCTTTTCCCCTGCCATCGTGGAGCTTCCCCTCAAGCCTGTGAGCCAAAATAAATTTCTTTTTCCCAAAAGCTGCTCTTTGTTGGGTGATTTCTACCAGCAATGTGAACCGGACTGCAACAGCAGCTTAAGGTTGTAGTCCATAAGGTGGCCAAGGCATAGAGGTGGAAACATGAAGCTCACAGTGCATGCACAATCAGGCTCAGCTCACTTTCTCTCTCTCTTTTTAAGCATAGGCCCCCAGTCAATGGGATGGTGCCAGACACAGTTAGAGTGGGTCCTCTCATCTCAATTAACAGAATAGAAAATTTTCTCTGGTTTCCAGAGCCAGATATGAGTTCACTCGAACTGAGCCTGTCCCATGTCCAATCTGTGAGCAGTGGGTTACCTCATTAGCTGTGTGCCACTATTGCACAAGTGTATACTTCTTTCTTAGCTGGTTGATTTAGTAACTGGCAGGATCTCCTGCTTAATTGATCTGCTGGCAACTGTTACTCTCCAGCTGCTCTCATAGCACTTTCCAGCACTATGAGGGCTAGCCAGGAGAGAACTAGATTTCCTGTTAGGTGGAATACCTAAAAAGGTTGAATTCCTTCACTAATACCACCTGCCAAAACTAAACCCAGAAGAGATAAACTACCTGAATACAGACATAACATCAAATGAGATTGGAGCTGTAATTAAAAGATTCCAAACAAACAAACTAAAAAAAGTCCAGGCTCAGACAGTTTCACAGCTTCATTTTATCAAACCTTTATTGAAGAACTAAAGCCAGTTTTTCTCTAGTTATTCCACACAATCATAAAGGAGGGAGTGTTCCCTGATTCCTTCTATGAAGCCAGCATTACACTAATACCAAAACCAGACAGAGACACTACTAGAAAAGAGAACTCCAGAGAAATATCCCTGGTAAATTTGGAGGCAAAAATTCTCAATAAAATTAATGCAAACCAATTCAAGAGCAGATCAAAAGCATCATAAACTCCAATCAAGTATGTTTACCTCAGTTGCTTCAACATATGAAAATTGACAAATGTAATACATCACATAAACAGACTCAAACTCAGGAACCATGCAATTATCTCTACAGATGCAGAAAAAGCCTTTGACAAAATTCAACCTCCTTTCATGATGAAAACTGTAGAAGATGGAGATGGAGGGACCATATATCAACATGATAAAGGCAATATACAACAGACCTAAAGTCTGTATCATAATAAATGGGGGGAAAACTTTAAGCATAGCCATTAACTGAGGTTCTCAAGCAGTTACTTCAAGGACTTAAGTGGAGCGGCACAGCACATTTAGCCAGTTTTCACTATCAGTTGTACCATCAGCTGCAAGGACAGAGCTTTACTTACTTCACTCCACTGGTGATTCCTTTTGTCCCAGTTGTACTTCTTAGTGTCCTTATTCTGCTATCTACATGTATCTCTACTCAATGGGATGTGTAATTTAAGGAGTTATCAACACGATGGTACCTGGAGCCTCAATGCAATATCCACTGGATTTTTAGCCTATATGAAATTAATCATTATAGTCACAGGCTAATAGAGTAACCAATAACACATAAACAGTTACACTGGGTAAGCTATTATCGTGAACACAGGCTGACAAACAAAAAGCACAAAGTTGGACTATATTCCAATGTTTAAGTCATGATATTATTCAATAGGAAAAATACTTTTCATTCATGACATAACATTATAGGAAACATAAACCTAAATGAGGGTATTTAAACTTCTGTGTTATGGATAACAAGTTTATCAGACTGAATAATTAAAATGTCCAGACAACAATCCAAGATATCAATATATCCACTAAGGTGCCAGTTCAAATACAGGTGAGATCAAAACCCAATGAAGAAAGTGTTGTGACCCTTTAGGAATGATGATTCTGTACAGAAGTGTGTTATGCAGCCACAATGCAGAGTCCAGAAGTAAGAAAGGATGTGGTCCACTGATGTAAGATCCCTAGCCAGTCTGTGTGTATGTATTCTCAAGGGGGAAGAAGAAAAGAGTGAGGGCAGTAACCATGGTTTCGTAAGTAGAATCTCATATGACCTGACCTGTGGGATTGAACATTCCCATTACATAAGAAGAGGTACAATTCTGCAAGGGTGGGAATGAGCAGTGAGGGTCTGTGGTTGAAGAGTGTGGCTATGTTGCAAAGGTAACAAGAAAGAGACATTACCTAATTAGGAATAAGAAGAGTTTTAGTGGAAGGGAGAGTAAGGGAGAGTAAATTTAAGGGAATAAAACCAAAATACATTATTTATGTGTATGAAAGTGGCAAATATAAACATTATAAAAAAGAGATGATGCGTTTAATTATCAGCAAGAGACAGTCAAGACTAGAATAGTAAATTTAATCCTACCTGGAAAATGAAATGACGGGAGATGAGTAGCTTTACTATGCATCTATGTCACCTACTTAGGATGATCAGGACAAGACTTTATGTCACTGCATCATGCTCGACGACTGTGCTTTTCCATTCCATGGGAGTCTTTATGCTGCCAGTGCCCTAACAGCATTTTATTGTTCCAATTGTTCTAACATAAATGTGGCAAACTGATTCCAGGCCAAGAAGAAATAGGCTTATGGTTGAAAGAACACTCATCAGTACTTTCTAAACTACTGGCTCTGGTTTCTCAATAATTTTGTTGGTGGTGAAGGTTAAGGTATTCTGGAGTTGGAACAGGAAGAGACATCTACTCAGAGTTTCCAGCTTCTGTCACAATCAAAGAAAAATTTTCAGGGAGGTAATTAAGTAATTTCAAAGTAAATAATTAAGACATGCTATGATAGAGCTAAATAGCCATCAAAGTGTAAGTCTAGAATTCATAAGAGAATGTCAACATTTAATGTTTTCTTGATGGGCTGTGTACTAAATCATGGAAATCTGGTAATAGAGAAGATTTTGCTTGATTGGTTTTTAAAGATATTTATTTATTATTTGAGGGAGAGAAATAAAGAGGGAGAGAGAGAAAGAGACAGAGAGAGCATGTATTTGAATATGGTTGCACTTGGGCCTCCTGCCACTGCAAACAAACTCCAGATGCCACTTTGTGTATCTGGCTTGATGTGGGGACTGGGTAATTGAACCCAGGTCATCAGGCTTTAACTGCTGAGCCATTTCTCTAGGCCAAAGGTAGGTTTTGAATACTGTGACTTAACAAGGAATGCTTTTAGATTTTGTCATGTCTGGGCAAAGGGAAGAAGGCCAGAAGCTGCTTTTCTATTGTCACATGCTCAGCTGATGATTGCTGGCCACACTTCCAGGCAGTCTATGGTATTCGGGCTACTGATGTCTGCTTGCATATTACTTCTTGATGTGCTGCTTCATTTACTTAGTTTTGGAATTATTTTTCTGTTTAGTTGATGTGTTTAATTTTTTTTTTTGTATTTGTGTGTGAGCATGATTGTGTGTGAGAATGAGTGTGCAGGTTCAGGCCACCATGATACATGTGTGGAGGACAGAGAATAACTTTCAGGTCATTCCTTGCCTTTCTTCTTCACTAGAGGAAGGGTTTCTTCCTCTGATTCCTGATCTGCTTTGCTACTCTGGGAAATCACCTGTCTCCACCTTCCATTTCACAGTCATTGGGCTAGGTTTATAGAAGCCTACCATTATATCTGGAGTTTGTTGGCAGTGGCAAGAGGATCTGGCATGCTCATACACTCTCTCTGCCTTTTTCAAGTAGATTTAAAAGAAAAAAACATCATACACTGGGGAGATGGCTCAGTACATAAAACATTCACCACTCAAACCTGAGTACCCATATTTGATTCACAAATGCCACCTACAAAATGGGAAACTATGGTGGACATCTATAAGCTCAGCACAATAACTGTGAGGTGAATCATTCCACCCAGATGACCACCATTTGCTCCCTAAATAAAATATACCATTTCATCAAAATACACTGTTTGCTAAAGCAAGATCACTAGGGACTAAAGAACTAAGGTATTCAGAATCTTAAGACTATTTCTCACTTTCATTCCTAGTGAGAATTAAGTATATGAGGAACCTATCCTTTAATCTCAGCATATACTGTTATCTATGCAAGGTTTCCTCAGTACTTCTTCCCAAATTTCCATAATTCAAAAAGGTTTTCTTCAGACCTCTTCCTTGTAGACCAGCTAACAGCAAGCTGGAAAGAGCTACTCTGCATGCCGCTCTATGTGTGAGAAAGAAGTCATCAGTGGAGATCAGCAACAAAGGACACTACAAGCCTCAAGTTTGGCCAGCCAAATATATATAATTTGATCATGAACAAATGCTTGACTGATCCAAGAAAGCACACACAAGCAATTAACAAATTCAATATAGCCCTGATAGAATTCAAAAAGGAATTGGAAAAAATGAATAAACTCAAAAATTCAGCTAAATGAAATAAACCAATGAAACCAAGATATGAAATAAGAGATTATGACACTAAAGAAAAGAAAAAAAAAAAAAAAAAGAAAGTGCAATAACTTGAGCCAAGCTTACTGGAAAGCTTACAAATAGAATTGACCTGGATGGAATGTCATAATTCAAGGATAAGGTTGAAGAAAGAGGTCACAGAGCTAAATCAATAACAAGTTTATGTGAACACACAAGCAGAACATGAGAGAAATGTAGGACACCCTGAAAAGAGCAAATGTTTGAATTATGGAATTACATAAAGGAGAATCTCAGGTCAATGGCATAGAAAGTACTATACAAGAAAATTCCCCAAATCCAAGGAAAGGGATACCTATTCAGATACAAGAGGCACACAGAACACCGAAAGGAACCAGAAAATAAATTATCCTCTTCAAAACCTTAATGAAGCACAAATGAGTGAAGATAGCCAAAAATGTCATCATTCAAATAATTCAGTTGGATCTTGGTTGGTGAAATTGCTTAGTGGTTAAGGTGCTTACCTGCAGAGCCAAAGGACTGGTTTGATTCCCCAGGTCCCATGTAAGCCAGATGCACAAGGCGGGACATACATCTGGAGTTCATTTTCAGTGGCTGGAAGCCCAGGCATGCCCATTCTCTGTCTTTTTTTCTTAAATAAATAAATAAAAATAAAATCAAACTGTTTAAAAAAGAATTCAGCTGGATCTACCTCCCTACCTGATGACAATCTATACTGAAAAGCCATAATAATAAATGCATCATTATATTTATACAAAAAGATATGTAGATCAGTGGAATAGAATAGAAAATCCAGGAATAAATCCCTGTAACAAGAACACCTGATTTTTTGATGAAGAAACCAAAAACACACAATGAGAAAAGACAGCATTCTCAGAAAATTAAACTAAAAATGGATATGCACATGTAGAAGAATGCATATAGACCCTTGTTCCCCACTTTGAACAAAATATAAAATCTATATATCTGACAAAGAATTAATTTCTAGAATATGCAAATAACTCAAAAAACTAAGCAACAGCTGGACATGGTGGTGCACACCTTTAATCCTAGCACTTGGGAGGCAGAGGTAGGAGGATTGCTGTGAACATAGAAGACGAAGGGGTTGAAGCAGGGCAAAACAAAGCTAAAAATGTTATTTTAAAGGCCACAATAAAGCACACTACTTTGTTAACTAATTAAGACTATAATTAACAAAAATAAAAACCAGCTCATCTTTGGGCAAAACTTCTAATGGATAGATAATGCTGCTTGCATAAGACATTAGTTGTTAAAGGAAAACCCCTGTTATAGGGATGAAATGTCCCCCAGTGAATTGTTGGTAGTAGGGGATATGAACACCCCAAACACAATATAGCTCTTGGTTGCTCACCAGAACTACAGGATAAGACCCCATTCTAAAAGACACCAAAAGTGTCAGTTGCAGGACATTGAAGTTAACCTGCAATGAAGCCAAAAGACTCCTTCCTTCTGGTTATCAGTGCTAGAGAATGGTATCAGCATACTGGTGTAGAAAAAGCATTTATAGTCGTACACAATTCTGGTTCCACCTCTGTGCAACATCATTGACCAGCTATACAAGAGGTGTCTACCAGTGCAATTGTGGCATCACTGTTATGGGCATAACCAAGTGCCCTTTGATTGTATCTGAGCAGATCAAGTCCATGGGAGGAAATTCATTCCTGATACTGAAAAACTACTTCAGATCATATAGCTGGAAAGGTCATGAACTCTAGAGAGAAAACCACTACTATTAGTTGACTAAAAATATATGCTGTCTTGGGCTGGAGAAATGGTTTAGCGGTTAAGTGCTTGTCTGGGAAGCCTAAGGACCCCGGTTCGAGGCTCAATTCCCCAGGATCCACGTTAGCCAGATGCACAAGGGGTCGCATGCATCTGGAGTCCTTTACAGTGGCTGGAGGGCCTGGCACGCCCATTCTCTCTCCCTCTCTCTCTCTCTCTGCCTCTTTCTCTCTCTGTCCATCACTTTCAAATAAAAATATAATTTTAAACAATATGTTGTCTCATCAAACTTCTGTCTAACATTAATATTATGTTTGTGCCCATAGATTAATGATGATCTCACCTTTGGTCAGAGAACTTCCTTGTGGATATGATGTTGAGTACTTGGAATACTCAAAACTCTTTGAATTTCTGGGCTGGAGAGATGGTTTAGTGGTTAAGCCACTTGCCTACAAAGACAAAGGACTCAGGTTCGATTCCCCATGACCCACATAAGCCAGATGCCAAATGTGGTGCATGCATCTGGAGTTCATTTGCAGTAGCTGAAGACCCTGATGGGCCCATTCTCCCTATCTCTCCCTCTCTCAAATAAATAAAATAAATTTTTTTAAAAAAAACTTTGAATTTCTGAGAGTAAGTGACTACAGGGTGCTAAATGAGACATCTTTAGCATACACTGAAAGCTCATGGAATATTGCAGAAGGATAGAAAGAGTATCAGAGCCATGGGAAAAGGAAGAATACTTTGGGACATGTGGCTTTGTGTCCATTACTTCATGACCTTATAGCAGCTGTTACTTCCAGGAGACTTCTATAATAAAAATTTCATCAAAATAAGAGGTGTTCTTCTTGGAAAGAAGTTCCGTGGAAAAGAGGAGGGAGGGACAAAAAATGTACTGGGAGTAGATTATGACAAAGTAACATACTCAAGTATAAAAACTGTAAATTAAAAAATAATAAAATTAGAAAAAAAGACCCATTCTTTTAATGTCTATTAAACTCACTTTACTGTCAAAAACAGACACTAAATTAGGGTGCAAGAATGGAAAAATATATTTCAAAGAAACAGAACCAAAATCAAGTATAGAACAAGTACTGTTCTAATATCTGATAAAACAGACTTTAAATCAACTTATTAGAAGACATAAAGATGACCACTTCATATTGTTCAAGGGAACAATTCATGGAGAAGACATTAAAATTCAAAACATAAGCACACCAAACACAGGTACACCTAATTTTTTTTTAAAAAAATCTATTAGATATGAAGTTAGAGATAAATACTAACAAAATAACAATGGGCAAATTCAATACACCACTATGAACAATAGACAGGTTATAGCATTCACCCTCACATTTCTGGGATGAACTTCCAAAACAGGCACAGTTATGGGAGGAAGGGATTTATTGAAGCTTACAGATTGAGGGGAAGTTCTGTAATGGAAGAAAGAGCTGGCCCACTTCCACAAATACATACAGAGTGAAAAGCAATCACCACAAGGACAGGCAAACACCCTTCAAGAACTCCAGACAGGGGCTGGAGAGATGGCTTAGTGGTTAAGGTGCTTGGTTGCAAAGCCAAAGGACCCAGGTTTGATTCCCCAGGATCCACATAAAGTCAGATGTATAAGGTGGCACATGCATCTGGAGCTCATTTGCATTAGCTAGAGGCCCTGGAGTGTCCATTCTCTCTCACTGTCTCTCTCTCTGTGTGTGTGTGTGTGTGTGTGTGTGTGTGTGTGTGTGTGTGTCTAATAAGGAATGAAAAAAAAAAAAAGAACCTCAGGCAGAGGTCAAGCACTTTGCATATTTTTAGCTGAAAATTCCACCCCCAAACAGTCTAGGGCTTGACCCTAAGATCTGCCTACAGTGACACCTCTTCTAGCCAGGCAGCTGGAAATCCAAGAAACTTTAATAAAACTGAATTTATTGTGGAACATCCATTCCAACTATCACAAGCTCATCTAAACCAAATAAACCAGGAAACAATGGTATTAAATGATAATCATAGATCAAATGGACCTAACAGACATTTACAGAACATTCCATCCAAATGGATTCTTTTTAGCAGCTTGTGGAATTTTGTTTGAAATAGCTCACATAAACTGGGCTAGAGAGATTGTTTAGTGGTTAATGCACTTGCCTGTGAAGCTTAAGGGCCCATGTGTGACTCTCCAGAGATCCCACCTAAGCCAGGCACACAAAAGTGAGGCAAGTGCAAAGTTACACATGCCCACTAGGTGGCACATGTGTCTGGAATTCAATTGCAATGGCTGAGGTTCTGGCATGCCAATTCTCTCTCTCTCTCTCTCTCTCTCTCTCTCTCTCTCTCTCTCTCCGTGTGTGTGCGCACATGTGTGTGTGTGATTCATGCTCTCTAAAAAATCAAATAAAATAAATAAAGTTAAATTAAAATAGGTCACATTATTGAACACAAAATCTCAACAAATTTAGAAAAATGGACATACCTTATTGGGTTTTATCTGACAACCATGAAATAAAGCTATAAGTAAACAACTAGGAAACAAAGCAGAAATTATACAAATTCCTCAATATTAAATAACACGCTTGATAATGAAGGAGTCATTACTGAAAAGAAAATCAAGAAGGAAATAAAAAATTTCCTGCAACTGAATGACAATAAAAACACAACATATCAAAACCAGTGGAACATAATTAAAGCAGTTCTAAGAAGGATGTTTATGTCTCTAAGTGTCCATATTGCAAACAGAGAGAAGTCAAATAAGTAACTTAGTGATACACTTGAAAGCTCTTTCGCTTTAAAAAAAAAAAAAAAAAAAAAACAACCAAAGTACCAAATGGGAAGAAATGATTAACTCTGGAGAAAAATCAAAGTAACAGTGAGAAACAAACAATTAAAGGAATCCATAAAATAAACAGTTGCTTCTTAGGAAAGATAATATTGATAAATTCATAGCCAAAATAGGCAAAAGAAAGAGATGACACTTATCAATAACAGAGATGAAAAAGACATTGCGACTTCTGGTTAATATGGTGGCATAGGTACCATGACAAAGCAGCCTAAGGGGGAAAAAGACCAAAAAAACTCAGCAAAATACACAAAATACACTTTTACTAAAAAGTGAGGTATATAGGAAATTGAAGCAGCAGCAGAGAAGTAGAAGAGATCCAGAGCATCCAGAGCCCGCACAGGCCAGCAAAAGTGGCCCTGGCAGCTCCGCCAACCGTGGCAACGGCAGCGGCACACCAGAAAGCCGCAAGGCTCAGCTCGAGCCGCAGGAAAATCTAGGTGAGGGGAGCTTCTTCTCACACTGGAGATCTCCACAACACAGGAAACGTGAAGGGAGAGTGGCAGTGATCAATGGAGGAGCAGACCAAGAGGTAGAAGAACATGTGGAAAAGTGAGAGAACTAGAGCAGCTGTGGCTCCCTCCCCTCCCCCATCACCTGAGCCCAGCTCCAGCGAACAGAGCAGTGGTCTTGGGACCCGGCCACACCAACTTCTGCTGACAGCGGGACCCAAGCAGGAGCAGAGTCCAGCAGCAACATCAGCGGCTCCAGCACCGGAAACAGCGGTCTCAGCAGCAGCAGACCCAGCAGCAGCAGCTTCAGATCCAGCAGCAGCAGCTTCAGCAGCAGAGGTGGCTCCAGCAGTGGCAGCTAAAGAAGCAGCAGCAGAGGCAGCAGCAGTGGTAGATCCAGCAGCAGCAGCTTCAGCAGCAACAGTGACAGACCGAGCAGTGGCAGTTTTAGCAGCAGAAGTTCCAGCAGTGGGGGTGCTGATCTGCAGGGCCACACTTGCCAGGCTCGGTTTGCCCCGCAGAAAAAGCCAGTGCCCAGCTCCATAAATTAGAACAGCAGCCCAACGACCCAGGCAGCAACTTGACTGAGACCAAAATCATCCAAGGTAACTGAGATTGCACCAGGGAAGGGTCTCACTTGGTCACAAGCTGACATGGATCCCTCAACAGACCAGAAATCATAACCTCTTTGTTGATAGAGGATCTGGTCATTATCATAACTACTCTTGCATACATACTTGGAGCTGTTTTTGATTGAATGGGTACAGTGTTTAGTTAAATTTTAGAATCTACCTGTATTTTATTCCACTCAGCCTACTTGAATACTCCCATAGCAGGGAAACTCAATCCCTAGGAACACCTTTGTAGATACTCTGAGAGTCTTAAGAGCCACAACTAACACCTTAAGCTCCTACCCTGAAAATATATAACATCAAATCAATTGATACAGCTAAGAATACCCAGCTAGCTAGAAAATCCAAGCATTAACTTAATCCAAGATGAAAAAATACACACATTATAACACAAGATTCACTAAAAGCAAGACAATATAAATCCACCTAAAAGTATTAATGGATCAGTAATACCTCTGGTGAGAACGAGTTAGAGTAAATGCCTGAGAAAGATTTCAAAAGAATGATTGTAAATATGTTCAAAGATGACAAAGAAAAAATCAAAAGAATCAAAGAGGAAATCAAAGAAGATGCAGGACACCAATTTAATGAAATAAAGAAGACAATACAAGACATAAATAAGGAAATAGAAATAATAAAGAAAAAACAGTCAGAATTACTAGCAATGAAGAACACAGTTAATGAAATAAAAAAGTTATAGAAAATCTCACCAGTAGAATGGATGAAGGAGAGGACAGAATATCTAATCTAGAAGACCAGGTGGCAGATCTAATACAGTCCAACAAAGAGAAAGACAAAACTTATAGAAAAGTATGAGTGGGAATTTCAAGATATTTGGGACACTATGAAAAAATCAAATATAAGAACTCAGGGAATAGTAGAAGGAGAATTCTACTCCAAAGGCATAGTAGGCGTCTTCAACGAAATCATAGAAGAAAATTTTCCCCAAATTGGGAAAGAGGTGCCAATGCAGATACAGGAAGCCTTTAGAACCCTAGCCTGAAAAAACCTGGAAAGAACCTTTCCTCACCATATTATAATCAAACTACCAAACACACAAACCAAAGAAAAAAATATTGAAAGCAGTTACAGAGAAAAATCAAGTTACCTAAAAAGGCAAGCCTATCAGGATTACAGCAGATTATCCAACACAAACTTTAAAAGCCAGAAGGGCTTGGAGTGATATATTCCAAGTTCTGAAAGATAATAACTGTCAACCAAGGTTACTTTATCCTGCAAAGTTATCCATTCAAATAAATGGAGAAATAAGGACATTCCATGACAAAAGCAGGTTAAAGGAGTATTTGAAGACAAAACCATCTTTACAGAAAATACTTGATAGAATCCTCCATGCTGAAGAAAAGGAAAAGCACACATATAAGGAACCTAGAAAAAACAAGCAATACTCAAATACTAGTTAACAGAAGAGAGCAGAGGTAGAACCGGAACCACAAAAAATGGCAAACATAAATACACACCTTTCAATAATATCTCTTTATATCAACGGCCTCAATGCCCCAACGAAAAGACATAGGTTTGCAGACTGGGTTAAAAAGCTGGATCCTACAATTTGTTGTCTCCAAGAAACTCACCTTTCTACAAAGGATAGACATTATCTTAGGGTGAAAGGTTGGAAGACAGTGTTTCAAGCAATGGGCCTAGAAAACAAGCAGGGGTTGCTATCCTAATATCTGACAAGGTAGACTTCAGTCCAACGTTAATCAAGAAAGATAAGGAAGGTCACTTTATATTGATTAAGGGCACACTCCAACAGGAGGACATTACAATCCTAAACATATATGCACCTAACATGGGGGCTCCCAAATTGATCAAACATTAGAACATATTAGAATTAAGGTCACAGATAACACCAAACACAGTGGTGGTGGGTGACTTTAACACCACACTCTCATCAATAAACAGGTATCCCAGGAAAAAATAAACAGAGAGGCATCTGGACTAAATGAGGTCATAGAAGAAATGGACCTAACAGATATATACAGGACATTTCATCCAAAGGCTGCAGAATATATATTCTTTTCAGCACCACATGGAACATACTCTAAAATAGACCATAAATTAGGACACAAAGCAAATCTTAACAAATTCAGGAAAATTGAAATAATTCCTTGCATTCTATCTGACCACAATGGAATTAAACTACAAATCAGTAGCAAGAAATGCTATAGAGCATACACAAAATCATGGAAACTAAACAATACACTACTAAATGATGAATGGATCAATGAAGAAATCAAGAAGGAAATCAAAAAATTCATAGAGTCAAACGATAATGAGAACACAACATATCAAATCTCTGGGACACAATGAAAGCAGTTCTAAGAGCTAATTTTTTTTTTGCAAGCTTGCTAAGAGATTTTATTATGAATGATGTGGATGTTCATCAAATAATGTTCGTATACCGACTGATATGGTCATATAATTTTCTCTATTACTTTCTCTATCACTGTAGTCACTTACACTGATTGATACGTCAAAAGATAACTTGCATTCCTGGAATAAATACAATTTGACAATTGCTTATTTCCTCTCTTAGGTTTAAAATTTTTTTTTTTTAATTTTTATTAGCGTTTTCCATGATTATTAAAAAATATCCCATGTTAATTCCCTCCCTCCCCTCCCACTCTTTCTCCTTTGAAATTCCATTCTCCATCATATTACCTCCGCATAACAATCATTGTACTTACATATATAAAATATCAACCTGTTAAGTATCCTCCTCCCTTCCTTTCTCTTCCCTATATGTCTCCTTTTAAACTTACTGGCTTCTGTTACCAAGTATTTTCCTTCTCACGCAGAAGCCCAGTCATCTGCAGCTAGGATCCACATATGAGAGAGAACATTTGTCGCTTGGCTTTCTGGGCCTGGGTTACCTCACTTAGTATAATCTTTTCCAGGTCCATCCATTTTTCTGAAAATTTCATAACTTCATTTTTCTTTACCGCTGAGTAGAACTCCATCGTATAAATGTGCCACATCTTCATTATCCACTCATCAGTTGAGGAACAGCTATGTTGGTTCCATTTCCCAGCTATTATAAATTGAGCAGCAATAAACATGGTTGGGCACATACTTCTAAGGAAATGAGATGATTCCTTCTGATATATGTGTAGGAGTGCTATAGCTGGGTCATATGGTAGATCAATCTTTAGCTATTTTAGGAACCTCCACACTGATTTCCACAATGACTGGATCAGATTGTATTCCCACCAGCAGTGTAGAAGTGTTCCTCTTCTTCCACATTCCCGCCTTTTATGATCATTTGTTTTCATGATGGTGGCCAATCTGACAGGAGTGATATGCAATCTCAATGTAGTTTTAATCTGCATTTCCCTGATAACTAGTGACATTGAACATTTTTTTAGATGCTTATATGCCATTCGTATTTCTTCCTAAGAGGTAAATTTATAGACTTAAGGGCCTATATTAAGAAATTAGAAAGGATGCAAGTAAATGACTTAATTCTAGACCATAAAGCCCTGGAAAAAGAAGAACAAGGCAAACCAAAAATCAGTAGACAGTAAGAAATAATAAAGATTAGGGCAGAAATTAATGAAATAGAAACAAAAAAAATTGAAAGAATTAATGAAACAAAGAGATGATTCTTTGAAAGGATAAAAAAGATTGATAAAGCCTTAGCAAATCTGATGAAAAGACATAGAGAAGAGACACAAATTAATGAAATCAGAGATGAAAAATGTAACATCACAACAAACACCAGAGAAATTCAAAAAATCATAGGGACATACTATAAAAGCATATACTCCACAAAGTATGAAAATCTGAAAGAAATGGATGATTTCCTTGATTTACATGACCTACCTAAATTAAATAAAAATGAGATTAATCACTTAAATAGATCTATAACAAACATGGAGATCCAAGTAGTACTCAATAATCTCCCCACTAAAAAAGCCCAGGCCCCGATGGATTCACCGCTGAATTTTACCAGACTTTTTTTTTTAATTTTTTATTTATTTATTTGAGAGCGACAGACACAGAGAGAAAGACAGATAGAGGGAGAGAGAGAGAATGGGTGCGCCAGGGCTTCCAGCCTCTGCAAACGAATTCCAGACGCGTGCACCCCCTTCTGCATCTGGCTAACGTGGGACCTGGGGAACCGAGCCTCGAACCAGGGTCCTTAGGCTTCACAGGCAAGCGCTTAACCGCTAAGCCATCTCTCCAGCCCAAATTTTACCAGACTTTTAAGGAAGAGCTAACACCGTTGCTTCTTAAGCTTTTCCAGGAAATAGAAAAAGAAGGAATTCTACCAAACTCCTTCTATGAGGCCAGCATCACCATGTTACAAAAACCAGGCAAAGATAGCACAAAAAAAGAAAATTACAGACCAATCCTCCTCCTGAACATAGATGCAAAAATTCTCAACAAAATATTGGCAAACAGAATACAAGAGTATTTCAAAAAGATCATTCACCCTGACCAAGTAGGCTTTATCCCAGAGATGCAGGGATGGTTCAACATACGCAAATCTATAAATGTAATACATTATAAAAAAAAAAAGGGTTGAAGGACAAAAATCACATGATCATCTCATTAGACACAGAGAAAGCATTTGATAAAATCCAACATCCTTTCATGATAAAAGTCCTACAGAGACTGGGAATAGAATTAACATATCTCAATATAATAAAAGCTATTCATGACAAGCCTTCAGATGACATATAACTAAGTGGGGAAAACTGGAAGCTTTTCCACTAAAATCAGGAACAAGACAAGGGTGTCCACTGTCCCCACTTTTATTTAATATAGTTTTGGAAGTCTTAGCCATAGCAATAAGGCAAGAGACACACATAAAAGGGATACAAATTGGAAAGGAAGAGATCAAGTTATCATTATTTGCAGATGACATGATTCTATACATAAAGGACCCTAAAGACTCTACTAGCAAACTGTTAGAGCTGATCAAAACCTATAGCCATGTAGCGGGATACAAAATAAATACACAGAAATCAGTAGCCTTCATATATGCTAACAACAAACACACAGAGGATGAAATCAGAGAATCACTCCCATTCACAACTGCATCAAAAAAAAAAAATAAAGTACCTTGGAATAAACCTAACGAAGGAATTAAAGAATCTCTACAATGAGAACTTTAAAATACTCAAGCGAGAAATTGCAGAAGACACTAGAAAGTGGAGAAACATCCCCTGTTCCTGGATTGGAAGAATTAATATTGAGAAAACGGCAATCTTACCAAAAGCAATCTACACATTTAATGCAATCCCTATCAAAATTCCAAAGGCATTCCTCGTGGAAATAGAATAAGCAATCCAAAAATTCATTTGTACTCACAAAAAACCTCGAATATCTAAAATAATACTGAACAACAAAAATAAGGCTGGTGGTATCACCATACCTGATTTTAACCTATACTACAGAGCCATAGTAACAAAAACATCATGCTACTGGCACAAAAACAGACATGTAGATCAGCGGAACAGAATAGAGGACCCAGATGTAAGTCCAGGTAGCAATAGCCACCTGATATTTGATAAAAATGCCAAAAATACTCATTGGAGAAAAGACAGCCTCTTCAGCAAATAGTGTTGTGAAAACTGGATAAATATCTGCAGAAGGATGAAAATAGACTCTTCTCTCTCACCATGCACAAGAATTAGGTCCAAATGGATTAAAGACCTTAATATCAGGCCTGAAACTCTGAAACTGCTAGGGGAAAAAGTAGGGGAAAACCTTCAACATATTGGTCTTGGCAAAGACTTTCTGAATACAACCCCAATTGCTCAGGCAATAAAACCACAGATTAATCACTGGGACCTCATTAAATTACAGATTTTGCACTGCAAAGGACACAGTGAAAAAAGCAAAGAGGCAACCTACAGAATGGGAAACTATCTTCGCCAGCTACATATCTGATAGAGGATTAATATCTAGGATATAAAAAGAACTCAAAAAGTTAAATAATAAGGAATCAAACAAGCCAATCCAAAAATGGGCTATGGAGCTAAATAGAGAGTTCTCGAAGGAAGAAATACGAATGGCATATAAGCATCTAAAAAATGTTCTATGTCACTAGACATCAGGGAAATGCAGATTAAAACTACATTGAGATTCCATCTCACTCCTGTCAGATTGGCCACCATCATGAAATCAAATGATCATAAATGTTGGTGGGGATGTGGAAAAAGAGGAACCCTTCAACACTGCTGGTGGGAATGCAATCTGGTCCAGCCATTGTGGAAATCAGTGTGGAGGTTCCTAGAACAGCTAAAGATTGATCTACCATATGACCCAGCTATAGCACTCCTAGGCATATATCTGAAGGAATCATCTAATTTCCTTAGAAGTACATGCTCAACCATGTTTATTGCTGCTCAATTTATAATACCTGGGAAAATGGAACCAGCCTAGATGTCCCTCAACTGATGAGTGGATAATGAAGATGTGGCACATTTATACAATGGAGTTCTACACAACGGTAAAGAAAAATGAAGTTATGAAATTTGAAAAAAAAAAATGGATGGACCTGGAAAGGACTATACTAAGTGAGGTAATCCAGGCCCAGAAAGCCAAGCGCCTCATGTTCTTTCTCATATATGGACCCTAGCTACAGATGATTGGGCTTCTGCGTGAGAAGGAAAATACTTAGTAGCAGCTGCCAGTAAGTTTAAAAGGGCATATAATGGGAAGAGAAAGGAAGGGAGGAGGGTAGTTAATAGGTTGATATTGTATATATGTAAGTGCAATGATTGAGATGGGGAGGTAATATGATGCGGAATGGAATTTCAAGGGGGAAAGTGTGTGGGAGGGTAGGGAGGAAATTACCATGGGATATGTTTTTATACATAGAAAATGTTAACAAAAATATTTTAATAATTCATTGCATTTGATATTTATGAAATTAAAAGTATCAAACTTCAAAGAACTATTTTCCACCAAGATAGAAAATCTATAATAAATTAATGAATTGCTCAATGCTTATGACCTAACAAAGTGAAACCAAGATGAGATAAATAATTTCAACAGATCTACAGCAAGCAATGAAGTTGAAGCAATAATCAGAAATCTTTCAATCAAGAAAGAACAGGTCCAGGTAGGTTCAATGCAGAATTCAAGTCAGACCAGTTTCTCAAGCTGTTCTATAAAATAGAGTTAGGTAATGTTCCCTAATGTCAGCTATAAAGCCAGTATTACATTACTAACAAAACTGGACCAAGACATACACAAAAAAGAAAATTATGTACTTATATCCCTGATAAACACAGACACAAAAATTCTCAATAAAACACTAGCAAACTGAATTCAAGAATATATCAAAAAATGCTTGAGAGATTTTTTTGAACTTCTGGTTAAGATGGCGGCGTAGGTACCACGCCAATGTAGCCTAGGGGGGAAAAAGGACCAAAAAACTCAGCAAAATAAACACTTTTACTAAAAAGTGAGGTGTATAGGAAATTGAAGTGGCAGCATGGAAGTAGAAGAGATCCAGAGCATCCAGAGCCCACACGGGCCGGCAAAAGTGGCCCCAGCAGCTCCAGCAACCCCAGTGGTGGCGGCGATTCACCAGAAAGCTGCCAGGCTAGGCTCCAGCCACAGGAAAAGCCAGGGGTGGTGAGCTTCCACTCACACCAGCGTTCTCCGCAACTCAGGACATATGAAGGGAGAGTGGCAGTGAGCAATGGAGGAGCAGACCACGAGGTAGAAGGACACATGGAACAGCAAGAGAACCAGAGCAGCTGTGGCTCCCTCCCCGCCCCCACCGCCTGAGCCCAGCTCCAGCAAACAGAGCAGCAGTCCCGGGACCCAGCCACACCAACTTGGGCCGACAGCAGGACCCAAGCAGGAGCAGAGTCCGGCAGCAACATCAGTGGCTCTGGCCCCAGCAGTAGCAGATCCAGTTGTGGCAGCAGTGGCAGACGCAACAGCAGCACACCCAGGAGCAGCAGCTTCAGTGGCAGCAGTAGCAGTGGACACAGCAGCAGCAGCTTCAGCAGCACTGGTGGCTCCAGCAGTGGCAGCTACAGCAGCAGCAGCAGAGGCAGCAGCAGCGGTAGATCCAGCAGCAGCAGCAGAGGCAGCAACTGCTACAGACCCAGCAGTAGTTCCAGTAGCAGGGGTGCTGATCAGGAGGGCCACACTTGCCAGGCTCGGTTTGCCCCACAGAAAAAGCCAGTGCCCAGCTCCATAAATTAGAACATCAGCCCAACGACCCAGGCAGCAACTTGACTGAGACCAAAATCATCCAAGGTAACTGGGATTGCACCAGGGAAGGGTCTCACTTGGTCACAAGCTGACTTGGATCCCTCAACAGACCAGAAATCTTAACCTCTTTGTTGATAGAGGATCTGGTCGTTATAATAACTACTCTTGCATACATACTTGCATACATGGGGCTATTTTTGACTGAATGGGTACAGTGTTTAGTTAAATTTTAGAATCTACCTGTATTTTATTCCACTCAGCCTACTTGAATACTCCCATAGCAGGGAAACTCAACCCCTAAGACCACCTATGTAGATACTCTGAGAGTCTTAAGAGCCACACCTAACACCTTAAGATCCTACCCTGAAAATATATAACATCAAATCAATTGATACAGCTAAGAATACCCAGCTAGCTAGAAAATCCAAGCATTAACTTAATCCACGATGCAAAAATACATACATTATAACACAAGAAACACTAAAAAGCAAGATGATATAAATCCACCTAAAAGTGTTAATGCATCAGAAATGACCTTCAGTGAGAATGAGTTAGAGGAAATGCCTGAAAAAGATTTCAAAAAAATGATTGTAAATATGTTCAAAGAGGTCAAAGAAAAAAATCAAGGGAATCAAAGAATAAATCAAAGAGGAAATCAAAGGAATCAAAGAAGATGCAGGACATCAATTTAATGAAATAAAGAAGGCAATACAAGACATAAATAAGAAAATAGAAATAATAAAGAAAAACCAGTCAGAATTACTAGCAATGAAGAACACAGTTAATGAAATAAAAATGTAGAAAATCTCACCAGTAGGATGGATGAGGGAGAGGACAGAATATCTAAGCTAGAAGACCAGGTGGCAGATCTAATAGAGTCCAAGAAAGAGAAAGACAAACTTATAGAAAAGTATGAATGGGAATTTCAAGATATTTGGGACACTATGAAAAGATCAAATATAAGAATTCAGGGCATAGTAGAAGGAGAAGAATTCCACTCCAAAGGCATAGTAGGCATCTTCAACGAAATCATAGAAGAAAATTTCCCCCAAATTGGGAAAGAGGTGCCAATGCAGATACAGGAAGCCTTTAGAACCCCAGCCTGGCAAAACCTGGAAAGAACCTCTCCTCGCCATATTATAATCAAACTTCCAAACACAAGCACCAAAGAAAAAATACTGAAAGCAGTTAGAGAGAAAAATCAAGTTACCTACAAAAGCAAGCCCATCAGGATTACAGCAGATCATTCAACACAAACTTTTAAAGCCAGAAGGGCTTGGAGTGATATATTCCAAGTTCTGAAAGATAATAACTGTCAACCAAGGTTACTTTATCCTGCAAAATTATCCATTCAAATAGACAGAGAAATAAGGACATTCCATGACAAAAGCAGGTTAAAGGAGTATTTGAAGACAAAACCAGCTCTACAGAAAATACTTGATAGAATCCTCCATGCTGAAGAAAAGGAAAAGCACACATATAAGAAACCTAGAAAAAACAAGCAATACTCAAATACTAGTTAGCACAAGAGAGCACAGGTAGAACCAGAACCACAAAAAAAAAAAAAAAAAGGCAAACATAAATACACACTTTTAATAATATCTCTTAATATCAATGGCCTTAATGCCCCCCAAAAAGACATAGGTTTGCAGACTGGGTTAAGAAGCAGGATCCTACAATTTATTTTCTCCAAGAAACTCACCTTTCTACAAAGGATAGACATTATCTTAGGGTGAAAGGTTGGAAAACAGTGTTTCAAGCAAATGGGCCTAGAAAACAAGCAGGGGTTGCTATCCTAATATCTGACAAGGTAGACTTCAGTCCAATGTAGCTCTACTCAGCGGTAAAGAAAAATGAAGTTATGAAATTTGTAGAAAAATGGATGGACCTGGAATGGATTATACTAAGTGAGGTAATCCAGGCCCAGAAACCCAAGCACCACATGTTCTCTCTCATTTGTGGATACTAGCTACAGATGATTGGGCTTCTGCGTGAGAGGGAAAATTCTTGGTAGCAGAGGCCAGTAAGTTAAAAATGAGACATAAAGGGAAGAGAAAGGAAGGGAGGAGGATACTTAATAGGTTGACATTGTATATATGCAAGTACAATGATTGTAATGGGGAGGTAATATGATGGAGAATGTAATTTCAAAGGGGAAAGTGTGGGGGTAGGGAGGGAGGGAATTACCATGGGTTATTTTTTATAATCATGGCAAATGTTAAAAAAAATTTAAAAATTGAAAAAAAATAAAATAAAAATAAACTCCAGTTTGCTTTAATGTAAAAAAAAAAAAAAAAAAAAAGATAGTTGACCTCAATTAGGTAGGTTTTATTTAAGAGAAGCAGAGATGGTTGGGCATACATAATCGAATAAATGCAATACATCACATAAATAGACTCACAGACAGAAGTTGTAGTAAACACAGACAGTAAATGCAGAAGAGTCATTTGACTAACTCCACAATTCCTTTATAAGAAAAAAGTGGAGAGAGCAAGGATGGAGGGAAAATATCTCTCATCTTAAAGGCTACATATAAGAAAGCTATAGCTAGGAATACAGAAAACCTAGAAAAATTCTCACTAAGATATGGAACAAGACAATTCTACTTTTCAGATTATATGATCCTATTTATAATACCCTAGAGAGTCTACCAGAAAATTTTTATATCTGATAAACACTTTAGGTGAAGTGATAGAATACTAAATTAACACACAAAAAAATCAGTAGTCTTCGTATATAGCAATTAAAAATACACTTATAAAGGAATCTGGAAAACAATACTATTCACACATAAAAAGTAGGGGCTGGAGGGACAGCTCAGTGGTTAAGGTGCCTGCTTGCAAAACCTAGTGACCTGAGTTCAATTCCCAAATATTCTTGTACAGGCAAATGAAACAGGTGGTGCAGGCATCTGGAGTTCATTTGCAGCTGCTGGAGTCCCTGGTGAGTCCATTCTGTCCCTCTTTCTCTTCTATCTCTCTGCTTGCATATAAATAAATCAATAAAATATTAAAAATTAAGTAGCCCCAAAAGTATCTTATAATATTTCTAATCAAAGAAATGAAGACTTCTACAATGAAAACTTTAATACACAAAAAGAAAGAAATTGAGAAAAACAAAAGATTCAATGATCTCCTAAGTTCATGGGTTGGAAGAAGTAATATGAAAATGGCCATCCTACAAAAAGTACATATATATTCAATGAAATTCTAATCAAAATTTCTGTAGTTTTATTTACAGATATAGAAAAAAATCTGAACATTCATATGGAAGCATGCAAGAGCCTAGATAGCCAAAATTATCCTCAGCCAACAAAATATGGCTGGAAGTAATAAAATACTTTATTTCAAGTTATATTACAGAACCACAGTAGTAAAAACAGCATGGAACTGGAACAAAAACGGATGCATAAGTTTACAGAATAGAATTGAAGATCCAGGTTTATGTCCATGTAACTATAGCCACCTGGTTTTTGACAAAGAGATCAAAACTCATGTTGGAGAAATGATAGTATTTTCAGCAAATGGTGCTAGGAAAATGGAAGGTCTTCAGGCAGAAGAATATATCTAGATTCTCATCTCTCACTGTGCAAATATGCAACTGCAAAAGGATCAAGGGTCTCAATGTGAAGGCCAGAAATCCTGAATGACCAATGGGAAAAGCATTGAACATACGTCAAGATACAGGTGTAGCAAAGGACTTTCTGAATAGGTCTCCAGTGGACCAGTGAATGAAACAATCAAAAATGAGATATGAGGGGCTGGAAAGATGGCTTAGCGGTTAAGTGCTTGCCTGTGAAGCCTAAGGACCCCGGTTCGAGGCTCGGTTCCCCAGGTCCCACGTTAGCCAGATGCACAAGGGGGCGCACGCGTCTGGAGTTCGTTTGCAGAGGCTGTAAGCCCTGGCGCACCCATTCTCTCTCTCTCCCCCTACCTGTCTTTCTCTCTGTGTCTGTCGCTCTCAAATAAATAAATAAATATTTTTTTAAAAATGAGATATGATGGGGGGGAGGGAGGGAATTACCATGGGATTCTTTTTATAATCATGGAAAATTCTAATAAAAATTAAAAAAAAAATTAAAGTAGGAGGGTGACTAGTTGGGAAAAGGAACATATTTGAGGTTAAAGCTGAACTTTTAACCTACTCTGTACATGCTTTATTGGCACAGTGCTAATTCCCAGCAATAAATACTCTTCATTGAAAAGAAAATGAGATATGAAAAAGCAAAAATAATATTGTACAGATAAGGAAACTGTAAATTGAGTCAAGAGGTAAACTACTGAATGGGAGAAAATCTTTGCCAGTTATGCATCTTGGAGAGGATTAATATCTAGAATATACAAAGAACTCAAAAAGCTACACAAAAACCCAAACAACCCCATCAAAACTAGGCTATGGTGCTGGACATGGTAGTGCACGCCTTTAATTCCAGCACACAGAAGGCAGAGGTAGGAGGATAACCATGTGTTCAATGCCACTCTGAGCCTACACAGTGAATTCCAGGACAGCATGGGCTAAAGTGAGACCCTAACTTGGAAAAAACATGGCTATGGAAACAATAAAAATAGGAGTTCACAAAGGAAGGAATAAAAATTAACAACAAATACTATGTAAATGTTCAGCATCTTTATCAATCATGAAATGCAGATTAAAACTACTTTGAAGGCTGGAGAGATTGCTTAGTGGTTAAGGCATTTGCCTACAAAGCCAAATGACCCAGGTTTGATTTCCCAGGACCCTGTAAGCCAGATGTACAAGGGGGCACATGCATCCAGAGTTCGTTTGCAGTGGCTGGAGGCCCTGGCATGCCCATTCTTCCTATCTCTCTCTCTGTCTCTCTCCCTTTGTCCTTCCCTTCCTCCTTCCCTCCCTCCCTCTTTTTTCTCTCTCAAATAAATAAATAAAGGGTTTCTAAAAAAAAAAAAAAAAACTACATTGAGATTCCACCTCACTCTGGTCAGAATGGTTATCATCAAAAAGTCAAATGAAGCCAGGTGTGGTGGCACACACCTTTAATCCCAGCACTCAGGAGGCAGAGGTAGGAGAATCGCCATGAGTTTGAGGTCATCCTGAGACTACAGAGTGAATTCTAGGTCAGCCTGGGCTATAGTGAAACCCTACCTCAAAAAAACAAAAAAAGAAAGAAAGAAAAAAAGAAGAGAAAAGAAAAGAAAAGAAAAGAAATACTACAGTGAGTGTGGGGAAACAGGAACCCTTATTTGTTGGGTGGCTGTAAATTGGTACCATCACTATGGAAATTAGTGTGGATGCTCCTGAAAAGTTAAAAATAGATTTACCAGATGGCCTAGTTTTATCAGATGGCCATTCCTGGGTATTACTCTAATAAGATAAATTCTCACCCATGTTTATTATACTCTTCATAATAGTTAAGAAATGAAATTGACTTAGATGCCCACCTACTAATGAATGCATAATTAAGATGTGGTATATATACAAAATGGAGTTTTATTCAGCTGTAAAGAAAAATTAACTAATAAAATTAATATGAAAATGAATAGATATTGTAATATTATAATAAATAAAAGAAAAACATATGTCGATTCTAACATCAAATCTAGAGACCAAGAAGTTAGAATGGAGTTGTGATGGAGAGTGAGGATGGAAGGCTTAACAGGAGACTATAGGACACATATAAGAGGGATGGAATACTAGGGGTAGAAAGGCTGAAAACAGGATTAAGGGGAAGAAATGGCTGAGAGGGAAGGAAATGTAATGGTTAACCACAACTAAAGAGGTCATGAAAAAAAAATAGAACAACTCACTTCTTTGTTAACTAATTAAAAATATAATTAATATTAAAAGAAAACACAAAGTTTGAGCAAAAGCTCCCTTTGGAGGTAGACAGTTTTGCTCTGTAAAACCAAAACAACTTAATGCCAGGGATGGCATGCTTCATAGTGAGTTGTTGGTCAGGGAGTTCCCCTTAATAATACAGGCTATTGTCAAGGCCCTTGGTTGCCCACCACAACTAGATGGAAAGACATTACTGATGAAGATACCACCTGTGTCAGCTGCAGTAAACTGAATAATCAGACTCAAACTTAGTTGGAAGCCTGCTCACAAGTTCTGGAAAGTGCAATGCAGACTGCTTGTTGAAGAAGTTATCAACAGTCTTAACCAGCAGTGAACTCTGCATGCTGCAGAACTGACCAACTTGGAAAGATGTTCCCACTGATACAATAATGGTATAACTGTTGTGGGGGTAAATACCTGCTTTTTAAAATGAATCTGATGTCCACTCTATGGCTTAGCACTTAAAATTCAGTCAACAATTTGTGGCTGGAAAGGTTATAGACCTTAGAGAAGACCCTTGTTTGACTAAGTGGACATGATTTGCTCATCAAATTGCCCCCTAAAATTTTATATTATGTTATGCCCATAGGTTAGTGCTGCTCTTACCATTGGGGAGAAAAGTTTCTTTTTGCAAAAGATAATCAATACTTGGTAGACTCAAATGTGGCTAAATTGCTGAGAATAAGTGGCTGTTGAGTCCTCAGCACCAAATGATATATCCCTATCGTGGATGCCCTCAAAGACTCATGAAACATCATAGAAGAAGTACTGAAAAGAATGTAAGAGATGATTGGTGGGGAGGAGTAGAGTCATGTCTCTAGACATGAGTGAGAGCTACATTTCTGAACTTACAGCTACTGTCAGTTGTGATTACCTCCACAAGATGTGCACAATGTTGAGCCCATCAAAATGTTCACATAAATGATGGAGTTTGAAGTAATATGTCATCAAAATTGAAGAGAGACTAGTTAGAAATAAGTGATTCAGTGGAATAGAATTGGTGACAGGAGGGAAAAAATAAGGACAAGGAAGGGTATTATCAAATTACAGTATTTTGTGGGCTGGAGAGATGGCTTGGCAGTTGAGTGCTTGCCTGTGAAGCCTTAGGACCCTGGTTCAAGGCTCGATTCCCCAGGACCCACATTAGCCAGATGCACAAGGGGGAGCACGTGTCTAGAGTTCATTTGCAGTGGCTAGAGGTCCTGGCATGCCCATTCTCTCTCTCTCTCTCCCTCTCTATCTGCCTCTTTCTCTCTGTCTGTTGCTCTCAAATAAATAAATAAAAATAAACAAAATTAATTACAGTATTTTAATATATAAAAATCTCAATAAAAATAATAACTGAAAACATAAATAAGAAAACCTCTTTCTCTCCCTCTTCGCTCTTTCTCTTTTATATTACCTATCTTTTTCTTCTTTCTTTTTCTTTGTGCTGGCCTATAACTCTCAGTACCATCCACAGTGAGCTGTTGATCAGAGAGAACTACAAGGTTTCCCAAAAGAAGACAGATTTCTGTCAGAGTACTTGATGACCTATCAAAGGTTGGTGGCAAGACCCTACTGCTGAAAACACCGAATATGGAGTGACCTGGCTGGAATGTGGGAGAGAGTTATTCCCCAGATAATTAGCTTCCTCTAGTACCAGAATGTGCAAGATGAGCCACTGGGGGAAATGACCAACATCTGTCCAAGCAACTCATGGTCTAATCTACTCAGCAGCAAACTGATGTGATGCTCACATAACTATAATAGTGGCACACAGCCATGGTGAGTAACCAACTGCTCTTAATTTGGCTAATGGATCCACTCAGTGGAATGGAACATGTATCTGGTTCTGGGAAACAAGTCAGAACCATATCCAAAAAATTATCCCACTCTCCATTATCAAGTTTCCACCAATCTTGGGCTACAAGAGGGCCTACACCTATTAAATTCCCTCTAAAATAATAGTGGCTATCTATTTATCTGGTGCTGACTTCACTCTCCATTGGAAAATTTGCTTCTCTTTTTCAGATAGACATAGATCCTGAGGAGAGAATCAGCCCATCATACCTCACCAGGGCCCCAGCTGAAACCATAAAGTAATTGGGGAAATGAACAAGAGTGCTGCTTTCTTGGTGAACCTGGTACCAGCACAAGGGTGAAGAAGACAGACACAGAGAACACTCAACCCCTACCAAACCAGATATCCAGAGACACAGAGGCTCCCAAGACCTCATCACTAAAGTAGACCTAAAACAAACCTAGAATGGCTTAGGGAAATTTGTGGAAGAGGAGGTGGAAAGATAGAGCCACATGTTAGGACATTATGCACAGACATTGCCTCTTCCCCATAACTGGTGGCTACTCCCCCAATGCACAACCCATAATCCCCAATGAGGAGGATCCCTGTGGAGGGGGAGGACAGGGAGAAGGCTAAGGTTGATACCAACATGGCTGTATACACACTGTATACATAACTAATAAAAATAAAAAATAAAACCAAAATTATTTATTTCAACTCAAAATAAAATGTGGTTTTCCTTGGCTTTTTACATGTCTGTCAACCTAATTTCAAATCATTGATGTAGTAGGACACATTCACTGGTAGTTTCAGAACATCTATATATGGTGGCATCTTTTACCTATGGGCATACATTTAAGACCTATTCTTGTTGTGTAAATTCAGCCATACATGCCTATGAAAGAGCTTAAAATGTCAGAGACGTACTCTAATAGGATTACAGTACTAACTGGTAAACACAATAGGAAAATTTTAAGAGCAGATTAATGCAATGACAGGTGTCACTTTTCTTTGATGTGGGGTTAGGAAGAGGTCACTAGAGTCTGCATTGCAATCCTGTGGCAGCAGAACTGATCCTTGGATGGGTCCTATTTGGCTGAAGTACAGTTAATACAGTGTTATTGTGCTTGAGAAATTGAGGTTCACATCTCAGAAGCAATATAATGGAATAGTTTGAGGTACTATCTTGCTACACAGAATAACAGATAATCAAGTATCTATGTATTGATGTGAATTAAAAATTTAAGTTTCTGGAAATTTTCATATAGCATTTCAAACCACTTGCTAAAACCCTGGAAACAAACCACAAACACTGCTAGGATACTGACTGTGAACAGAAGGGCCACCTACTCTCTCTTTCACACAACATAACTGTGTTCACCCGTATCCTCAAGCTCAATTGCATGTGAGATTACATAAAAAGCCATTTCAATAAAACAGAAAGATGCTAGAATACTACATATGAAATTAAGTTTTATTTTTAAAGATATAATTTTGGACATTCTCTTAAAAATGGAAATTGAATATTCATTAGAATACTTTTTAATACAAAGAAATTTATAGCATAATTTCAATAGTGATCATGTTTTAGTAGAGTACACTTGTATAAGAAATCATAACACCATTTCCATCTTCAATGACTAAAATGTTGTATCCCATGCAGCTCCCTCTGGTCAGTGTGAAGGGAAAGTCATTCCTCTGTACATGCTGTGCCTGGTGGAATGCTTACTTGTCACCATCCTGCAATTCACGCAGCTGGATTTATGGCTGCTGTGGCAATTCCGCAGTGGTTATTCCGGTCTTTGGCTAATTTCATGTAGCCTCCTATGCCCCATTCTACACCCCAGCTGAAAGAACAAGATGTCCATTTAAAAGAAAGATTATAGCACCAGGGTGTTATTGCAACACAGCTCACTTTAACTCTGCTAGACACCACACTTAACAGAAAGGATTAGAAAGGACAGATCTTCAACTCCTGAAAACAATCACTTTCACAGGACTCTAAGAACCAAGCTAGAGAAAGGATAGATCTCTTTCCAATCATATCTGCTACACAACTAAGAACTTGGTCAGAATATGTCATTATGACACATTAAGAGTTGTGTGTTCAAAGCCAGGTGTGGTGGTGCATGCCTTTAATCCCAGCACTCGGGAGGTAGAGGTAAGAGGATCACCATGAGTTCAAGGCTATCCTGAGACTACATAGTGAATTCCAGGTCAGCCTGAGCTACAGCACGAACCTACCTCGAAAAAAAAAAAGAAAAAGAAAAAGAGCTGGATGCTCAACATAAGTAGAATAGAGATTTCTGAGACCTGTATATATCCAAAATACAGGCAGTAAACAAGAATTCTTGTTGGAATTCCAAATATGGCCAAATGTAATGTTGGCCGATTGTACCTGTTCTTAATCAGCCAGTAGTGATTGCCATCTGATTCCTCTCCGTCAAAGCCATAGCCAACTACGAGAACAGCATTATTCACATAAATGTCACTACATCTGGAATCATAATAAATGCCTGGAAATGAAAACGCAGCTGTGGTGAGCCTCCACAGGGACCTGACCATGGCATGCTGTCACCAGCTCTAAGGGTATCACAAATTCATTGAAATGGCATAAACTTCACATAGACTTGACAATAGGATTCAATGTTATGGCTACTGATATTGCTTTTGATAAAAAAAAATAATAAAGAACTGCAAACTAACATAAATCCCTTGATGAAAGTCATTTGCCTAGATGCATATAAGAGCATTCTATGAATTCTTATATTTCTACTTATAGAACCTTAGTCCATGGAAACAGCAAAGAACACAAAGTAATTTTAAACAGTTTATCAATTGAATTAAAATAATTCCACTAAGACTTAATTAGAGCAAAAAATATCTGCAAATGGCTTGAAAGTCAAGGCTCATGTCTATTATCCCAGCACTGAGGAGGTGGAGATAGGATTGCTATGGCTGTACAAAGCCAGCCAGGCTATGAATTCCAGGTCAGTGAGGGAGACAAAGAGATCCTGCCTCAAAAATCAAACAAACAAACAAAAAGCATAAAATCTACCAATTCAAGAGAATCTGAGTAAATTAAACTATACAATAAAAATGTAAAAATATAAAGTACTCACATCCATGGTATGTTCTTAGTGTAATTTTGATGGGCACAACATACAACCATTGCATTTATAGAATAACTAATCATAGACCCAAATATAAGCACTACATTTTGTATACCAGAAAGATTATAAAGCTGACATATCTTGGTAGAGTTACAATGCCTTCTTCTTGAATTTCTAGAACATATGCTCACCATCCTTATAGAATTGGAAGGAAAGAAGCTCAGCGTCTATTGCAGCACAGATGGGCCCCAGAGTGACCACAGCAGCCATCAAGGCATCTTCATGAGCTGGGAGGTACACAATCCCTGTGACATTAGCAGTAGAATTCTCAGGCTTGTACCTGCAGGTTCCATCCTTGTAAAGGCAAAGAGGGAAGAGACTTGGTTACCACCATCCACTGATGGGAACATGAGTTACAACCACAGCACTCAGCACTGTGCAGCTGAGGATCCCAGTCTGTGCCGCGATAAATCATCCCAGGCAGGAAATGCTATGGCCGATCTGGAACTGAGAATTAGCTCACATATCCTCATGAGACCCCATTGATTTTCTTGCGCATAAGAAATGTTCACAGAGGAGAAGTCTGTGTTGTATGTGAGATGGTTTCCACATCCCCATGTTATGTAAAAGCAGGAACAGCTCCATGGTGGCCCTGACCTCAGAGAACTGCACAAAGGCTAATAATGTAATGACAATACTGGTGCTTTACAAAGACAGTTTCTCACATCTCGATGTGAATTCGGAAGTTCCCAGACTACCTCTGCAATCATTTCTCTCTTCTAAAGCTGGATTGTCATCCCCACAGGAGTTTCACTTACTCATCCTTTATATAGACAGAAGTCCCCAAATCCAACCCTCTGTTGTTCGTCATATACAGGAAGGCCAACTGACATGTGCCTTCTTTATAGGCCTTACTGCCTTGAGGTTGGGACCAGTCCACTAGGTTCTATTTACTTAGTGAGACCAGTTAACCTGTTTTTTGAATCTTCTCTTCTTGAGTACTTTCCACACTAAAAGCCCAACAAGCATTACATACACTCTGAACATGGAAGAAAGTGTTGTCATCCTTAGGTGAAACACATAGCAAATCCAACAATGCACACAGCTGAATACTTCTGCATTTGTATATGTGTCTTGGCATTTGTGTGTTGGAGGCTAGAGCTCAATGTTGGGCATCTTGCTCAGTGGTTGTCCACTTTATTTTTTGGACAGTCTGTCATGAAACCTCAGTTCACCAAGTAAGCTGGTCTATCTAGCCAGCAAGATACTAAGCGCCCTCTTGTCACTGCCTTCCCAGTGCTGGGAATACTGGCTTAGTAATCTGTAATTACAGTTACTGGCCCTATGTTCAGTGCTAACTTGGGTGCTGTGGCAAGCACTTTAACCACTAAATGGTCTCCCCAGCCCCACATACTTGAATACTTTTATCAAATGATGAATAACATGTCACACCACAGTCAACCAAATATGGAAGCCAATTCCTTCTTGGCTCCCATGTCATCAACACATCGTCATACCTGGTCCTGCACATAGCTGTTCTTTCTCCTACCCGATCTCTCTGATTTGGACTGGCCAGGAGACTGTTGTTTCCGAATAATTGTTTCGGTTGTATCAATTTGAAGGCCACTGATTGTTTTCCAGAATTCTGTATTGTTCTTTAAGAAAAAACAATAATATTAAAAGCAAGAGACTTGAAAGAGCTGAAGAAAAGAAGCACAGACTTAAAAATTCCATGTCCTACTCACCATGTCACCAAAGGCGTTCATCTCCATAGTGAAGCTATGCTTCCCCTCGCTGTATTCCTTATTGTGCAGCTTGATAATTTGCATATTATTCTCCCATACTCCTCTTCTATGTTCCTCCTCACTCTAGAAACAGAGATACTAGTTATCTTTGCACTTCAAGCCACACCCAAGCTGACCAAGTGGACCTGCTGTCACAGATGAAGAGGAGCTATGGTCACAGATCTCTACAAACTTCAGGAAGCCATTCACCATGCCCAGTGACAGCCACACTGTTCTCACAATGGGTGTCATCATAGAATGACATGGTAAGGATTGGCTTTAGAATATACACAATGACCATAAATTCCCAACATCATGGATCTTCCTCTCTGGGTTTCCTCCAGTTTCCCTGTTACCAACAGTGTTATATTTTTTCCCATGTTTTGTCTTCCACTGGTGCCATTGAGCATCAAGATTAGGGTCCAGAGTTGGAGCAGCTGAGGCTATTCCCAAACAGAGGGTCAGGAAGAGAACAAGAGACATTTCTCAAAATCCTAGAGAGAAAAGAGAAATGCAAATCTGACTATACAAACACTTCTAAAAATCTTCTTTATACCCTTAGGAGAAGTTAAAGACACCGTTGTAGAATAAAATTATTTGAACTATTTGTCCAAATATTTATCCTAAGCCTATTAAAAAGATTTAGGATGGGCATTGGAGATATTTGTTCAGTCCACCAAAATGAAGTACAGCTGCTCAGGGTTATAATATGGAAACAGTGTGAACACTGTTCAATTACAATGTTGATGTAGGTTGTAGTTCAGATGCTTAAAGTTACAGGTCAGAACTTAGGATAATGGTGGTCTGACACTTCTGCAAATTATACTGAGCTCACATAAGCAAATCTTGTCTAATGTAGCATCTGGGAACAAAGGGAATGCCTAGTTGGGGTCACCTTTGCATTCTTCTTGCCTAACGTACAGCAGTAGGTCACTATGCCTTGGAAACTCCCTTCCTTAGAGAATCTAGGAGGGTCAATACCATCTAGTCCCTCTGTCCCATCCTTGGAAGTATATTTCCAAAATCTCTATTCCTTGTCTTCATGAGGAAGGGGGGGTCACATGACCAAGCCACTGGAAGCCAGAGCCACTAGTGTATGTGGGGGATAAAAGCATTCCACACCTAAGATTTCAGGTATAGCCATGTCCCCAATGAAACAAAAGATATGAGCTTAAAAGTGGCATGCCACCAGATATTCCCCTCTGCACACACCAGCTGATACCAAAGGATTTTACCTGGTGATGGTGTGTAAGACAATAATGCCTGTTAGCACGAGGAGTTAAGGGCATGGCAGGTGGTCTATAGGAAACAAGCAATCCCCGTGGACTGGTTGGGAATAGCAATCTTTGGATCCTGTACAACCTAGCACCCTTGTAAGATCAGGTTCTCTCCTTGGGTTTCCCATCCACCTTCCTTCTCTTCTCCACACCAGGGATGTATTCCCTAGAGAATCCCTCCAGAGAACTCCTCCATTCTTATTTCCCAACCTCTAATGGGAGGACCAGGGATGCTCACCTGGGTTGTGTTCTTCACGAAGAGGCAAGCCTTAGACTAAGCTCTTCAGTTGTTGCTCAGGTTCGAGGATATGAACTTGCTGCATCTGTCTTGGGCCTTAAGTCCAAATCTCCTCTTGTTGGCCCCACCCCTAATTCCTGCACTCTTAGGAATTTACTATTTCAGTGACTAGACAGGGCCCCAGGCTCTGGTCTGTAGGCATATAGAGATACTGGGTACCAACCTGACCTGCAAGTGAGGGTGTGGGCTGTCACTGTGGGTCATAGGGAGGTGAGTTGTGTGACCCTATCAGAGGAAGGTAGGGAACCAGCCTTGATACCTTAGATCACAAAATATCAGACCGTGGTGCTGGGTGAGTGGCTTGGGAAAAAAAGGTTCCATAAAACCTTGTGTGGATTTTAGGTCTAATTCTGACATTATTTTAGAAATAGAGGTTTTGGATAAATCCCCAATAGTCTAGTCTAAAGGATACTGTCTAATGTACAGCTTAGGTAGGACCCAGTAGAGATATAAATTCTATGGTGAATTCTTTCCCAGTATCAGGGTGGATGTTACTGTATCTCACAAGAATGTTGTGTGAAAGGTGATTCCCAAACAGGGAAAAGATGGTCCAATCCAAATACTTGTGGGTTAAAGGAATGGTTTGGGGCAAGATCTCCCCTGAGACCACCTGTACTTGTAATGCATCTTTTCCTGTCTTTTTGCTATCAGATTCTTCATCCTCTTGTGTCATTAACAAAATCAGTGGTTATGATTTGTTTTAAATATATATGGTTACATGAAGAAAAAAGGATTGATAACTTTGGAAATTGCCTGAATTTTCCCTTTATGTGTTTTATGTTATATTTTTCTCATTTTCCATCTTGAGATTTAATTCAAGAAACTTACACTCATGTACTTTGATAATAGATTTAAAATAAAGAAAATTGGAAAATCTTTTAGATAGAAGAAATTAGAAATAAACATATAACATGTAGAAACTTGCTCCTACAAATGAGGTAATAAGGATACACCTCAGAAATGTTCTAAAACTAGGCCATTTTGTTTTATTGTAAAATACATGCTCATTAAAGAAACCTATCTGGGAAAATATTTCATTATTTCCACAATAAAATTTTAAGGTATATTTTGATTTTTTTTAAATGAATTCACTATGTTTCCCTATTTATAAGATAATTTCTACTTGGGATTAACTTGATCACTTGTCTTCAAGCACAATCATAACTACCACACTGTTCATTGCTATAGAATGTACATAGCATGTAAGTTACCATGTAACCATTCTAGGTAGACAGCTCAATGGTATTAGGGACATCCACATTGCTTGCAGTGAAATCACCACCACTGTAGATCTCTGGAATATTTCATCTTCATCAAGGAAACTGTACTCAGTAAGCAATAGTCCTTTACCATCTCTCCCCCAGGATTTTATTTGCTCTGTGTATAAATTTGTCTACTGCTATGGATTGAAGGTTTGCCTCCTTCAATAGACAAATTAAAATTTAATTGTCATTGTAGCATTACTAAAAGTTATAACCATTAAGAACTCTCAGTAGCAAGTGTCAGAATTTCCTTATTTTTCTAAATCTTTATAATAATCTACTGAATGGTGATACCGATTTTTTCTCTCTTCATTACTTCATGGACATTCGGTGGTTTTCTCTATAACTGTGGAAGAAAGATATGATGCCTATCTATCACTACACCAATGAATGAGTCCCAAATCTAAAATTATAAGAAAAATTGTTAATGTAGAAAAATAATTAAGGATACTTAAACAAGAGAGTTGACGACCATGTTGCCCTAAGTCTTTGAAACATCTACTCATACAAAATCTATCAATGTTTGGACCAACTTGAGTCAGACTCATGAGTCTTCTGCAAGCTCCTTACGTACTTTCTTGTAACATCCAGTTTCAGCCATTCTTGTTATCTGATCTTCCTCCATAACTTCTCTGGATCCTCTTCCTATGTCATGCCCTAGGCAAAGTCTTTTCACCCAGTTTGTCTGCAACAAGAATCCTCTATGATGACTGAGACAAAATCCACCTGACTTGTGATATTTCTTCTCCATAGTTTTCCATCTTGAGATTCACTCTGTACTTTAGCTATAAAACCTCTTATTCCATTCTATTTTTTTCTCCCTCATTTTAGAACCCCTTCATAGTAGTGGCTGTCCTACCTCCATGACTTTATCCACGACTTCTTATCCATGCTGTAACAAGTGTTACAGAATATTTTTCTCTTAACAGTACTTCACCAATCTTTTCTTTTCCGGTGTTATACCAAGTAAGCAGGAAAAATGGAGAAAGTGCTCATGGATACTCTAGAAATTGTCTCCAGTGGCCTTAGCAATAATGTTCATACCTTCTGCTGTTTCTACTGACATCAGGCTCCCAGAACTGAGTTTGTGAGGCAATTCATAGGATCTTGGAGGAGGAATGAGGTTGAAAACCATAAAACTTAGCTTCTATTTCCCAGGCCAACTGGCACATGTTATGTGGCCTTTCCTGGGAAGATGTGAACAAATGTCTACTCTATCACATGGGGCACTAAGAGCAGCAAGAAAATGATTCCACCCAAGTCTACTTTGTGACCAAGTGAGTTTATATGGGTTACTTTACAGAAGCCTGGGTGAGAGGTTACTGACAGGAGCATGAAGGATGCAAAGGCAGCTACACCACTGAAAAGCCCATGCCAGCATGAGTGGTGACTCATAAAAGCTATATCTTATAGACTCTCTGTACAACTCTGGAAATAAATGAACCTTACAGGCTCAAGAAGCTCCTGAATTTTACAAGATTCACATCCCTCACAAGGTTATATAAGCAGTAAAAAGCTCATGTAACAAATTTATCCTGTAAAAACCCTGGAATCTAGTCTCAATTTACAATAAGTCATAAAAATAAAATTGAAATAATGGTCCTGAACAGAGTCCTATTGATGATCTCAAGAATGTGATCAGCATTTCTCAGCAGAGAGAAGAGGAGATGGTTGGGATGGAGAAGGAGTCAAAAAAACAGCCTTAAAGTCTATCCCAGCCACCATAAGACTTTTTAAAAAAATTATTTATTTTTCATTTTATTTTATTTTTTTCCTCAATTTTTATTAGCATTTTCCATGAGTATAAAAAATATCCCATGGTAATGCCCTCCCCCCCACTTTCCCCTTTGAAATTCCATTCTCCATCATATACCCTCCCCATCTCAATCAGTCTCTCTTTTATTTTGATGTCATGATCTTTTCCTCCTCTTATGATGGTCTTGTGTAGGTAGTGTCAGGCACTATGCAGTCATGGATACCCAGGCCATTTTGTGTCTATAGGGAGCACATTGTAAGGAGTCCTACCCATCCTTTGGCTCTTACATTCTTTCTGACACCTCTTCTACATTAGACCCTGAGCCCTGGAAGGTGTGATTGAGATGTTACTCAGTACTCCACTCACTTCTTTCCAGCACTATGATACCTTCTGAGTCATCCCAAGGTCACTGCCATCTGTAAAGAGAAGATTCTCTACCCAAAGTGAGAGTAGCATTAATATAAGGGTATAAATATTGAGAGAAGTGCTTACTGAGCAGTTTGATAAGTAGAGTATATACATTTTTCCAGACATCAGCAGACGTTACACCCCTAGGGCTCATTACTACCCCTTTTTTAAGTTTTCTGTATCAGGGGTGTGTTTCCCCCCATGGAGTGGGCCTTCAGTCCAATTGGTGCTCTGCAAACACTAATTAACGGTAATCTTGATAATAATGCTGACAACTGGCCCCAGGACACAAAAACCTCATTTGATTGACTGAGCCCAGGTTCTTTAATTTCCTCATGTAGATTTCCCAAAGAAATCATGTTTCTCACCTCAGCACAAGACATTCTGCCTATTAGTTCTCAGTCATTATTGCCAGTCAAAGCCAAAAGGCCTCTCCGAACAGAGATCTCTGGAAACCATTCACCCTGAATTCCGTCCCTTCATGTAATGGACTTAGCTACTTACTTTGTTTCAGGTACCACACCAACACCCCACCATATATCTCTATAATCAAAAATGAATCTGAGTATAAAAAGAAATAAACTACTTGATAGAACATTTTAACTTGAAATAGGAATTGGTCATGAAAGAGGAAGATGTTTAAAACAAAAACTCAAGGGCTTAGAGATGGATCCCTATGTGAAGCATTCACATAGGGCTCAGGGTCTAATGTAGAGTGCTCAAGTTTGATTCTCAGACCCCACATAAAATGTGGGAAGTTGCAGTGGTCTTCTGTAAACCCAGCAGATAGACAGTGTGATGTGGAGTAGAGACCAGAGCATTTTCCAAAGAGCAAAATGTAATCACAGAAAATCAAGATCCAGAGAGATAAAACCCCTGCTTCAAATGAGGAAGAAAGGAGATCGGCCCTAAAGTTGTCTCTCACCTCTACATGCAGCTGTGGCACACATACACCTGCCCCTCGTGCACACACAAATACACACACATCTTTAAAAAGCACAGCCAAATACACAAAAAATACCAAAAATATAAATAAAATAACATATCAAGAAAAAATGTGAAAGCAAGAACTTACAGCCTACATACCATGCACTTTCAATATGTAGGATCAGCAGTCCTCAAGGTGAGCTTGTGATGAAAGAAATACAGCTTTGGGCCTTCTACCTTGCAGAATAGACATAACAAAAAAGTATTCATTGTTAAGTTACACTATTCGAAAACCTACCTTCTACCATATCCCCAAGATTTAGTACCACTCACTCCTGGAGCAGTCATTTAACTCTATTATAAAAATTCTTTCTTTGGTCTTCTGCCTGAAGTTTTTCTCCTATGGTAACAACATCCTGGAAACACTTTGTAGATGTCTCTACCTGTTCTTTATCTCTGAAATCTCCCCAGTCTTTGTCTCTACTTCCAGTAAGAAAGAGGCTCAAGCTAGTGGTTCTCAAGGAGTTGGTACTTTCAAATACAAAAGTGTTTTTGTTTCTTTTTCTGGGAAGGCAAATTCCTAAGCATATAGGAGGATGATAAACCTGAAACAGTTGCTGCCAGGCTAACAGCATAAAAAGATATGGCCAAGCCAGTTATTGAACTGTACAAGAGCTGAGTATTCCACACATTTTCTGGGACAGAGACTAACAAAATATGACCTCATTTTCACACGCTTTCCTCAAACAAGATCACATCTATTTGGTCCAAAGAAGCACATGGAGTCTGCCATCAGAATAACCAGGGGACATAATCTTTCATTCAGTCATGTGTGTAGTATTGGTGCTGTGTCCAAATCAGAAGCTAGCTGACATATCTTGCAACATCTTTTCTAGTTTATATGGTGATTTATGGGGGAAAATTAGGATCTCCAAAAGTCTTTAGGAATTTTCAAAAAAACAACAAGGGAAATGTTCATGTGTAGAAATGTTATATGATAACATCTTATGTATAGAACTAGTAATAAGACATATGAAATTGCTGAACTAATGTTTCTTTTTCAAGGCAAGATGAATTTTGAACATGCTCCTAAATATTAATGCGGACAGCATTTTTCTCCTTACAGAGATACAGCTGATTTGGGCATAGCACCAATACTACACACAAGATAATGACCCTTGGGTGGAGAGGAAAGCAATTTGAGCTCCTTTATATATAGTCAATAGTAAAAAGTCTTTGGGTAAGAACACTCTAGCTCTGCTGAGTCAATACCCTCCAGATGTTCTGGGGCCAGATTTGAGGGTGAGTGGTGCTTATTTTCCTTTTTATTCTGGCATTCACTCTTTCTACACACTTTCACATCTATGCTGACTGTCATTACACTCTTCCTGAACACCTTCACTTCTGTGTTGCTTATCATTCAAGTGGCCTGCAACTACTGACTATCAAACATTAAAGTAAGTCATCCTCATATTGTCCAAAGTCCACCATGTCTTCAGTGACTGGCCAGAAAGAACCTCCCTCTATTCTAAAGCCTTGACAATGCAGAAATAGTACTTCACTACACTGGGTGCATAACTGGGCTCTGAAGCCCTGGACAGGACAGACATTTCTCCCTGGAAGACTGTTCCTTGCCATTAATGTTGCTCAACCTAATTTCTCCTTATATACAGTCCAAAACTCCTAGCCCATTACATGGTACCACTCACAGTTAGAATGGGTCTTCCCACCTCAACTAATCTACTTCCTAACAGATATACAAAGAGATTTGTTACCATGGTCACTCTAAAACCTGTCAAGTTGACAATCAGAGATTAACTATCACACTAGGCAAGCCCCATTTTTGTTGGTTGGGCTTTGAGGCAGGGTATCATTCAAGCCCAGACTGACCTGGAATTCACTCTGTAACTCAGACTGGCTTCAACATCATAGTTATCCTCCTCCCACAGACTTCCAAGTCACAGGATAAAGGTGTGAGCCACCATGGCCAGTGGACTTCCCTTTTTAAGTTACACCATGTCTCATGTTGTACAACAAAACTTGTTTGGGCTAATCTGATGGGAGTATAACCAATTTTCAATATGTTCATATATTAAAGTTCTCAATAAAATTCAAAAAATTTTCCACAATTAACTAGGACACATGAAGGAATGCAAAGTTGGTTTGATAAAAAATTTTTAAAGTTATACATCATAAAATTGTACAGAAAGGACAAAATAAAGTGACTATCTCACAAGACATAGAAAATTATTTGGGGTTGGAGGGATGGCTTAGTGGTCAAGGCATTTGCCTGCAAAGCTAAAGGACCCAGATTTGATTTCCCAGGATCCACGTTACACAGATACACAAGGAGGCACACACATCTGGAGTCTGGAGTTCATTTGCAGTGGCTGGAGTCTCTGGTGTGCCCATTCTCTCCCTCTCTCTCTCTCTCTCTCTCTCTCTCTCTCTCTCTCTCTCTCTCTTTCTCTCTCTCTTTCTGTCAAATAAATAAATATTTTTTAAAAAGAAAAGTATTTGATAAAATTAAAACTTTCATGATAAAAATTTTGAACAATTTAGTTATCCATTTTTCTAGTGATGGACATCTGGGTTGATTCCAGCTTTTAGATATTACAAATTGAGCTGCCGCAAACCTGTTTGAGCAAATCTCTCTGGCCTGTGATTTGAAGGTCTTAGGGTAGATGCCCAGTAAGGGAATAACTGGGTTTGTTGGTATCTCTATAGTCAGCCTTTTTAGGAGTCCCCATATTGCTTTCCAAAGTGGTTGTCCCATCTTACATTCCCACCAACAGTGGATGAGTGTTCCTACTTCTCCACAACCTCGCCAGCATTTATTTTCATTTGATTTTTTGTTGTTTGCTGTCCTTATTGGGGCAAGGTGGAATCTCATAGTTGTTTTAAGTTGCATTTCCCTGATGATTAGGGATGATGAACATTTTCTTAAGTGTGTGTTTGCCATTTGTATTTCTTCCTCTGTGAACTGCCTGTTCAGCTCTTTGCCTCATTTTGTGAGTTGGGTGTTTGACTTCTAACTGTTTAGATTTTTGAGTTCTTTGCAGATCCTAGAGATTAGGCTTCTATCAGTTGGATAACCCACAAATATTTTCTCCCATTTGTGGGTAATCTGTTGTCCTTGCTTATTCTATTCTATGCTTGTCTTTAAAAAAACTCTTCAGCTTCATGTGATCCCATTGGCTGAGTGAGTGTTTAAGATTGTGAGCTACTGGGGTATTGTTCAGGAAGTCTTTTTCCATTCCTATATCATGGAAAGTACTTCCTAACTTTTTTTAATGAACTGTAGTGCCCCTGTGTTTGGTGCATACAGATTTATGATTGTAATATACTCTTGATGGATTGTTCCCTTGATAAGTAGGAAGTGGCCTTCTTTGTCTTTTTTGATCATTTTTGGTTTGAAGTCTATTTTATCTGATAGTAATATAGCTATACCTGCTTGTTTCTTATTCTCAATTGCTTGGAATATGTTTTCCACCCTTTCACCCTGAGGAGGTGTCTGTCATTAGTGTTGAGGTGTGTTTCTTGAAGGCAACAGATTGAGGGGTCTAATTTTTTGATCCATCCTGTTAGCTTGTGTCTCTTGATGGGTGAATTAAGGCGATTAATATTCAGGGTAATGACTGTGAGATTTGATTTGATCCCTGCCATATTGTGATGGTATATGTGGGTTGGTGTTTTCATGGACTTTGAAGCTTTTTTGTGCCTACTCTGAGTTTGGTTATTGTGATCTGCTTCTTGTACGCATTTGAGTTTGGTTATTTGTTTCATCTCTGTGGAGAATTTCCTGAAATACCATAGGTTTGGTTTTGTGTTTATATAATTGTAAAGCTGAATTTTGTCATGGAAAGTTTTTCTTTCACCTTCTATTATGAGGGATACTTTTGCTGAGTAGAGTCATTTGGGTTGGAAGCTATAGGTTCTTAGACTTTGCAGTGTTTCATTTCAGGCCCTTCTAGCTTTCAGGGTTTCAATTGAGAAGTCTGAAGTAATTCTGATGGGGTTACCTTTGAAAGTGGTGTACTGTTTTTCCCTAGTTGCTGTTAGGATTTTCTCTTTGGTGTCAATGTTTAGAGTCTTAATGACAATAGGTCTTGGAGAGTTTCTCCTTTGGTCCAGTCTGTTTGGAGTTCTGTTGGCTTCTTGTATCTTGATTGATGGGCCTTTTTAAAAAAGAGACTGGGAGAGTTTTCTTCAATTATTTCATTAAGTAAGTTCTCTATGCCTTTGGTCTGAATTTCTTCTTCTTCTGGTATTCCAATAATCCTGATATTAGGACATTTAAGAGTATCCCACAATTCCCTCATGTTCTGTTTACAGGCCAGGGAGATTTTCTCAACAATGTTTGTAGCAGCTCAATTCATAATAGCTAAGAGGTGGAATCAACCCAGATGTTCATCACTAGAAGAATGGATAACTAAGATGTGGTATATCTACACAATGTAATTCTATACAACAGTAAGAAAAAAATGACACAATGAAATTTGAGGAAAAATGGTTGAACCTGGAACAGATCATTCTCAGTGAACTTACCCAATAACGAAAAAAAAAAAAAAAAGTGCCACATAGTCTCACTCATCTACAGCACCTAACCTGAATATACCCAAGATACCTTACATACATAGCAAGCATCTCATGGACTAGACACTAAGATGGGTGGGGAGGGAGGGGAAGGCCATGGAGTGGTGGGAAACACAAATCTAGACCCAGACAGCAATGGTACCATAAAATTCTACTTCCTAAAAGGCAGACCAAATGGCTGAACCTTCAACAGGCCCTTAGAAAGAACACCTGAACCACATGACACTGGAGAGGGTATGATGAAGAGTAACCTTAATCTTCTACAGCTTCCTGCCTACCCTACCCTCTCTCTCGCTCTCTCTCTCCCACTCCTCTCTAGCTCTTGTATATTAGTTATCTTTTTCCTCCTTTTCTTAGTGGGCTCTGACTTGTAACTCCCAGTACCAGCATCTGCCTATCATCCACAATGAGCTTTTGGTCAGAGAGACCTACAAGGTTTCCTAAAAGAAAGACAGATTTCTGTCTGAGTAGTTGATGACCCACCAAAGGTTAGTGGTAAGACCCTACTGCTGAAGACACATGTGGTTGACACACAAAATTGAATGGCATGGCTGGAAGCTGGAAGAGAGTCAGTCCCCAGACAGTCAGCCCGTCTAGTGCCAGAAGGTGCTACATGGGTGACTGGGGGAAAATGACCAATATCTGTCCAAGCAACTCATGGTCTAACCTACTTAGCAGCAAATAACCTGTCGTGATTCTCACACAAGTGCAATAGTGGCACACAGCCATGGTGGGAAACCAACTGCTCTTGATTCAGCTGATCCCCTCAGTGGTACAGGACCCATAGCTGGAGCTGGGAAACAAGTCAGAACAATATCCAAACATAAGCCTGCTCTCCATTATCAAGCTACCACCAATCGTGGGCTACAAGAGGACCTACACCTATTAAATTCTCTATAAAAAAAAGTATGGGTTATCTTATTTTTCCTGGTGCTAACTTACTCTCCATTGGAGAAACTGCTTCTCTTTTTCAGATAGATGTAGATCCTAAGGAGAGAGTCACCCCATCATACCTCAGAAGGGCCCTGGCTGAAACTAAGAACAACTGGTGAAACAAGCAAGGGTGCTGTTTTCCTGGTGAACCTGGTACCAGCACAAGGGTGAAGGAGATCAACACAGAGAAAGATCAATTCCTACCAAGTCAGAGAGCCAGAGACCCAGAGGCCCCCAACACCTCATCACTGAAGCAGACCAAAAATGAACCCAACATGGCTCAGGGAAATTTTGTGGAAGAGGGGGAAGAATGTCAGAGCTACATGTTGGGTCATGATATGCAGAGACATTTATCCTACCCATAACTGTGGGCTAACTCCACAATGCATGACCCATATACCTCAACAAGGAGGGGCCAAGGTGAGGGGAAGGTCACAGATGAGCCTAATTATGGTACCAAACTGACTGTATTTGCTGAATACAAAACCTAATTAATAAGAAACTTTAAAATTAAAAAAAAAAAAAGCACAGTGAGTCAAAAAGAAAAAAAGTACAGCTATATCACATCTGGAGCTGTGCTATAGAAAAAAATGTAAGGCTTAGCCAAAGCGTGGTGGCACACACCTTTAATCCCAGCACTCGGGAGGCAGAGGTAGGAGGATCACTATGAGTTTGAGGCCACCCTGAGACTCCAGAGTGAATTCTAGGTCAGCCTGGGCTAGAGTGAGACCCTACCTCAAAACAACAGCAACAAAAAAAAGTAAGGCTTCCTTTGAGAAAGAAAAGATCTTCCACCAAAAAATGCAAATGAGACATGTAGACTCCTTACCAATAGGAAAAGAGGCCAGAGGAACCATAGAGCTGAAATTACCAGCCTGTGCCACTAGTCTGTCTGATTTTCTTGATGCTCTTAAAAGTGAAATTGCCTTCATAATTTTCTCTTTAGTTTGTTCATTGCTAATGTATGCAAATACAACTGGGGACTGGGGAGATGACTCAGTGGCTAAAGGTGCTTACTTGCAAAGCCTGACTGCCTAGATTTGATTCCCTAGGACCCACACAGAACCAGCCAGATACACAAAGTAGCACATGAGTCTGGAGTTCATTTGCAGCATCAAGAGGCTTTGCCATACCTGTTTTTTTTCTCTCTCTCTAATTAATTTAGAAATGCAACTGTTTCTGTATAGTGACTCTGTGTCCTGCTGCTTTGCTGAATTCATTTAGTTCAAACAAAATTTTTGTGTGTTTTCTACAAAAAAAAACAAAACAAAAAACAGTGAAGTGTAAAATGGAGTTTCTCAGGGCATGGCACATTCTGAAAAATCACTGTTTCCCATGATATGGAATAGTGTAGGGAAAGAAAGACTTCGATGATAATAACTCCAAGGCTTGGGGACCTATCATGGAACAGGAAACAGAAATAATGTAAGAGTTGGAGGAAGGGGTGGCATCCATTAATATCATGAAGTGGATCCACTCTGGAACCTACAGAAGTAGTTGTCCTGCACATAGAGCATTGAAAGAAGCACAACAATACAGCTGACAGCTAGATCTAAGGTAATGGTAACCAGGATGTTACCTTGCCACATGGGAAGAGAGGATATCACAAGACCTTCACCTGCCATTCCAGTCATGACTCACTTCAGCCCCAGTTGAATGTAATTCGCCTCTAAGCTGTTAAGCAGCTAGACAGACCTTAGCAAGCTTGGAGGCAGACACTGGTCTTGAGTACAGACACCCTCCTTCCTATCACTCATAGTCATATTTAGATGTTACCTCACCTTTCCGTGATAATAAGAGGAAGGTGAAGGTATCAGAGCTTTGATAAAGGAAAGCTGTTTATTCCTGTCAAAAGAATAAGATTAGAGTTTTACCGCTGGCTTTGGGTGGAGACATAATATCCTAAACTATTCAAAAACCAAAAGATTATGGTCCCCTCTTTTAAGAGCTAATCCATTCCTGTTAAAAAGACCACCCCTTGGCTGGATAGTTGGCTTAGTGGCTAAGGCGCTTGCCTGTGAAGCCCAAGGACCAATCTTCGGTCTCTCTCCAGATCCCATGTAAACTAGATGCACAAGGTGATGCGTGTACAAGGTTGCACATGTGTACTATGTGTCACAAGCATCAGGAGTTTAATTGCAGTGGCAGAGGCGCTAGCACACCAATTCGTTTTCTCTCCCTCTCTCTCTCTAGAATAAGAAAACAATAAAAACAAGACCACCTCTTACCTAAACACATGGTAAGAAGGTGGAGTGTACATGTTTTTCCTTAATGAAATCATGTACTGGAAACTGCAGAAGCCTCTCTCTCAAGGCATTCGGTTACAGGCAGTTGCTTATAGGTCTTCACAGCTAAGCCTACCTGCTTTGCTGAGTTCTAACTCAAAAAATGTAACTCTTGGGCTGGAGAGATGGCTTAGCGGTTACGCACTTGCCTGTGAAGCCTAAGGACCCTGGTTCAAGGCTCGGTTCCCCAGGACCCACGTTAGCCAGATGCACAAGGAGGCTCATGCGTCTGGAGTTCATTTGCAGTGGCTGGAGGCCCTGGCGCGCCCATTCTTTGTCTCTCTCTATCTGCCTCTTTCTCTCTCTCTGTCACTCTCAAATAAATAGATAAAAATAAACAAAAAAAATTTTTTAAAAATGTAACTCTTCCTTTCTATTTTTCTCATTTTTGGATCATGGCCCAAATCCTAAGCATGTCTGCCCTGACACTCCGAGTTTTCTCATTATTTCTCCAAAGATTAACCATGGATCTGTCCATGTGGCTGATGCCATCATAATCAGTAAATATGAGCTAGACAAAGCCATGACTGAGTGGTCTGTTCTTTTTGCTTGTGGGGAACTGGAAACCTTGTTAGCTGATAAAGTGGTGAAGAAGCTGTACCAGACAGCTGTCTCCTGCCCTGAGGAACAGCATCACAGCTGCAGATTTGAAAGTTTAGAACTGGGCTTTTAGCAGAAAGGTGGAGAAAAGCCCTGAAAATGAGATTTGGAGCGGAAGAGTCATAGCAGGAGAGACACAGAATAATGCCCAAATGTGAGGGGTAACTTAGAAATTTCCATTTGTTGTTGCAGGAGAAATAATGGTCTATATATCCAATATTAAGAAAAATTATACCCTGAGTCCACAAACTGCAAAAGTACAAGTAAGCAGGAAGTGTTGTCTCCTTCCATCCACATTCTTTTGTCTAGTCCCAGAAATAAGAAATATTGATGGTCTGCCTACATGATCAAGTGCAGGCTCAGACTGTTATTATTAAGCCAGGAGACATAGATAAGACCTTTTGTTCTTAGACTGCAGAACCGAAGTTAAGTCAAGCTAAACAAAAGATTTGAAGGAAGTATACCAGAAAACTAGTAAAACTGTACCTCCTCAAGCCAATGGGGAAAAGAGAGAAGGGATTTACAATCAAAGAATTTAAAAAAACTGCCTTCTGTATTCAGGGATGCACCTGCCCTTTGTTTTCAGGTTGATGTCCATACTCTGAAGGATCAAAAATAAAAAATTGCTTTGCTTCCACTACTCAGAGACTCATGTAATTCATTACTACAAAATAGTAGACTTATTTCCCACAGCTTGAGGCCTCCCAGGGATTTCTGCATTTTGTGGGAGACTCTTTGAGTCTCTTAAGAGCAAAGGTTGAGCCCTGCCCTACTTTAAGCTGGTCTACTCTGTGGGACACATTTGCCAATACCAGGAAGACCAAAGGCAGTTTTTGTTATCATTGTTTGGTGGAAAAAACCAGCAGGGGAGCTTGGAGAGGTTTCCAATGTGAAAGGCAATGTCTTAACTAAAGCAATCAGGCAACTTCATACATGGGCCAAGGTAGAAAAAGTTGAACACAGTACTTAGTGCCTTGGTGAATGGGCATTTTCAGAGGCTGAAAGTATCTGTGTGGGACTGACAAATACCGTAGGCACAAAACGAAGCAGGAACTCAATTCATGATTTTGTTCTTACTAAAAGGAAATGGTCAGAGACAGATGAAGTGAATTCAGCAGGATGCAAGAAATATCTGTAGGGTCAGGATTGAGCAACTCTAAGAGGGACAGGTACATAAGATATCCCTTTTGGGAGTGATAACAGAAGAAAATCACAGGATTACTGTGAAAAACAGGAAACAAAGATCGAGACTGAAGGGACAAAAAGGGAAGAATGATAAGAACTCCCCCCTAGGTATCTTTCCAGATTGACCACTAGGGAGGATGCTATGATCCTGGAGGATAGCCCTTGAACTAAACATGAGAAAAAAACAAAGATGGGGGCATCGTGGTACATACCTTTAATCCCAGCACTCAGTGCTCAGAAGGCAGAACTAGGAGGATCTCTGTAAATTCAAGGCCAGCATGAGACTACATAGTGAATTCCAGGTCAGCCTGGACTAGAGTGAGACCCTACCTCAAAAAACAACAATAAAAAAAGAGATGGTCAGATATTGCTGCTTCGTCTGCCCAGGTAAGCTCATTCATAAGCCCTCAGATTTTGGCCAAGATTTGGCTCATATATAGACTGAGTATGTCAAGCTTTAGTTCTCCATGTTAATCATAAGATCTCAGTCTCTCCAGACCCTATTAGCCAAAGGAGATAACTCCTATTTTTCCCCTAAAAGCTAATCAAGAAGTAGTAGACAAAGACAAAAATTATTTTATTCTGGTTTATATTCTGAAAACCCAATGGGAGTTGGCCTCTTAAAAGTCCATTTTATAATAAAAATTCTGCCTGATATTATAGAGATTACAGAAGGTAAATGGCTAGTGTAAGAAGACAGTTGAGGAACTAGTGACAGAGGTTCCAAAAGTCTGCCTAGGGAAGAAGAAAAACAAAAACAGAGGCAAAGATTAGGTTTCCACAGTGGAGTAGGTCTGTCAAAAGGAAATGGGACTGATACCCTCCTCTTCAGAGATAAAAGAGGTCAGGGGCACAAACCAAATGGATCCTTCCAACAAAAGATCCCAAATGTAAGTGGATGCTACAGATGTAGGAAACCTGAGGATTTGAAGAGAGAGCACTTTGAAGGGAAAAATGTTAAGAGGAAATAGTTCCCCTATATGACCATTGATAAAGATTAGGGGAGTCAGAGGCGCTGGTTTTGTAGGTTCCCCAGACTCCCTTGAGAAATTTTATGGTGGGACCCAACGGGGAGGAAACAACCTCCCTAGTGGACTCAGGAGCTGCTCATTCATTGCTCCTTAGTTTTCCAACTTAAGGGCACAGCATTGCCAGAAGCAACATTCTTGCTATCTGTTATAAAAGAAGAAAGCTTCCAAGTCCCGTATTCAAAAACATGCCTCTTAGGTCAGGCACCGAACAAATGACAGAAGTCCTCCTATTTTTCTTAGAGGCAGGCAGCTGTTAATCTGTGATGAGTCCTTATTGTGCAATTAGGCTTAGGTTTACAGGTAGAAGGATAAATCAATATAAAAATAAACCTCCTGACAGAGGAAGAAAAGAAATTGATCCCCATGTCTGGGCTCAAGATGGCAATCAGGGTGTACTGGCAAAATACCTTTAACAGCTAGGAAAAACAGTTAAAAGAAGAAAATATCCTGTATCAGCTAAAGAAAGGAAAGGCTTATAACCTGGACTTACCAGAGATGAACGGTAAAACCCTGAATATCTTCTTTCAGCAACTTGATATTACAAATAAACAAATTTCGTCCTATGGATTAGTAGAAGATTTTTAGCAGTAAATCAAATAGTTTAAACACAGACACTCTGTTTTGCCCAACACTTAAACTTTTCTCAGCAATCTTAGACTTAAATGAAGCCTTTTGGGCCTGTTCCATTAACCAATGAAGCATAAAAAATTCACTGGCTTTCAATGGGAAAACCCAACAAATGGGAAGAAACAGCAACATCACAGGAAAGTACTACCCCAAGGATGCACCGAAGCCTCTCACCTGTTTGGGAAATTTTAGAGGAATTCCAACTTTCCATGGAGACTCAAGTGATGCAGTATGTAAATAATCTTTTCATACCATGGGAAATAAAACTCCAGGTGTCAGATTCCACTAATAAGTTATTAAAATTCTTGGGGGAAAGGGAGTAAGGATTTTGTTGTAGATACCTTCACATGCCGGATGTACCATGACAAAACAATCAAAAGCAGGTGATGGGAGGAAATATTTATTTTGGCTTACAGTCTCAAGTCTAAGCTTTATAATGTCAGGAAAAATATAGAGCAGAAGCTGGACATGACATTACCTACTACTATAGCAGGTAGAAAAAAGCAATAAGAGAGTAAAAGTGTGAACTTATCTCTGGCAAGGGAAAAATGTCTATAATGCCCAAATCCTGTTCCCAGTTAACATACCTCCTCCAGCAAGGATCCACCTCCCAAACCACCACCAGCTGAGAACAAAGCATTTAAAACACATGAGTTTATGGAAGACATGTGATTTAACCTACCACATCTGCCCCTTGCTCCTATAGACTCACAAACATTTCATGATGTAAAAATACATTAATTACAACTTTAAGAGTTGGGCAGGGGAGATGGCTCATTGGCTAAAGGTATTTGCTTACAACTCGTGATATACTAAGTTTGATTCCATAGCACCTACATAAGGCCAGATGCACAAAGTGGTGCATGCATCTGGAATTCACTTGCAATGGCAAGAGGGCCCCTGGCATAGTCATTCCCTCTCTCTCTCTAATTATCTCTCTCTTTCTTTCTCCTTGAAAATAAATAAATATTTTTAAGTTCCCATAGTGTTACCAGCCTCAATAATCTTCAAATATTCCCATAGTCCAAAATTTGTTAGCCTGTAAAATCAAAACACTAGTTACATACACGTAATAGCACAGAGTAAACATTCCTACTGCAAAAAATAAGCATAACAAGGAAATATTGAAAGAATGCAAGATCAAAAACAAGCAAAGTCTGTAGCAGATCCAGTAGTTGCATGTGTAGCATCGAGGCCTGCAAAGAAGTCTCTAGGGCTTCAATTCAGCTCCTACAGCTGGCTGTATGCTTTCTGGGGAAAACTCCATCCTGGACATTGGCTGTCCTTAGCAGCTGTCCCATAGTTTTGGCTTCTCCAAAATCTTAGGATCTCCACTGTAAACCACAGTTCATCCATGAAAGAACTCCAACAACCTGGCCTCACATCTTCTAGTGGCCATCTAAAAAACAACAACAACAACCACAACAAATTAAAACAAAAAAACAAAACAGCATTTCAAATCCAATGATCCTCTTTCCTGCATTTGTTATTCTTCCTTACTACCAGGTAGGCTACCAACTATGTTAATGGGGGGAATAAAGCTAACTTTGAAGATCAGGAAAATTCCTTCAGAGTTCCTCTTTCAGGACTAGTACTTCCACAAAAGACTTCTGACTGTCCCAGTGCAGAACTGGCCAAATCTTGATGGTGGAAATTCCTCAAACAACTGCAACAGAACTGGGATGTAGTCTCTAGCCCCAAATTTTATTTCTTTCTGTATTATATTGTTCTGTTCTATACTCTGACAAACAGCTCATTCCAGCCCACTCTGGACAAAGCTCTTGTTTCTGTCATAAGATAAGCCTATACCATCCACAGTTCTTTCTGCAGTTAGATCTTTCAACTCTCACTAGAATCAGCTTCCAAGCTCTACTTACAGTACTGTATGTACAGTGATAACTAAAAATGATCTGGGGGACTATAGCATTGCTAGATAGGCATGAGGGATGTATAACTTTCCAGAGGATAAAAAAGGTAAGGAGAAAACAAACCCCAAGTGAAAGACCTCCTGGATGAGAGTCTTCTAGTACATCCAGGAGGACTTCATAGAAATGTCCAAGGTCTGCAGGCTAAAATATTTACCAATGGGAATGAATCACATTCCTGGATGGATGGAGGCCTTCTTCTCCCCAGGTCTTTCTACTGGTCATGTGATCAAGATCATCTTAGAGTAAGTCATGCTACAATTTCACCTTGTAGAAAATAGAGATTCAGGGGGACTTCCAGTTAAGATGGTGGCGTAGGTACCACGCCAAAGCAGCCTGGGGGGAAAAACACACACAAAAAAAAACTCAGCAAAATATACACTTTTAATAAAAAAGTGAGGTGTAAAGGAAATTGAAGCAACAGCAGAGAAGTAGAAGAGATCCAGAGCATCCAAAACCCACACAAGCTGGCAAAAGCGGCCCTGGCAGCTCTGCCAACTGCGCCGGCAGCCGCAGTACACCAAAAAGCCACCAGGCTTGGCTCCAGATGCAGGAAAAGCCAGGTGTGGGGGCTTCCACTCACACCGGAGCTCTCCGCAACTCAAGAAACGTGAAGGGAGAGCGGCAGTGAGCAACAGAGGAGCAGAGGAGGACCAGACCACAAGGTAGAAGAACACGTGGAACAGTGAGAGAACCAGAGCAGCTGCGGCTCCCTCACCTCCCGCACTGCCTGAGCCCAGCTCCAGTGAATAGAGCAGCGGTCCGGGGACCCGGCCATGCCAACTTGGGCCGACAGAGGAACCAAAGCAGGAACAGAGACTGGTAGCAACATCAGCGCCTCCAGCACCGGTAATAGCGGACCCAGCAGCAGCAGACCCAGCAGCAGCAGCTTCAGTGGCAGAAATGGCAGTGGACCCAGCAGCAGCTTCAACTGCTGACAGACCCAGCAGATGCTGCTTTAGCAGCAACAGTTCCAGCAGCAGGGATGCTGATCTGCAGGGCCAGTTTCCAGGCTCAGTTTGCCCCACAGGAAAAGCCAGTGCCCAGCTCCAGAAATCAGAACAGCAGCCCGACGACCCAGGCAGCAACTTGACTGAGACCAAAATCACCCAAGGTAACTGGGATTGCACCAGGGAAGGGTCTCACTTGGTCACAAGCTGACTTGGATTCCTCAACAGACCAGAAATCTTAAACTCTTTGTTGATAGAGGATCTGGTCATTATAATAACTACTCTTGCATACATACTTGGGGCTGTTTTTGATTGAATGTGTACAGTGTTTAGCTAACTTTCAGAATCTACCTGTATTTTATTCCACTCAGCCTGCTTGAATATTCCCACAGCAGGGAGACTCAACCCATAGGAACACCTTTGTAGATACTCTGAGAGTCTTAAGAGCCACACCTAACATCTTAAGCTCCTACCCTGAAAATATATAACATCAAATCAATTGATACAGCTAAGAATACCCAGCTAGCTAGAAAACCCAAGCATTAACTTAATCCAAGATGCAAAAATATATACATTATAACACAAGAAACACTAAAAAGCAAGACGATATAAATCCACCTAAAAGTATTAATGCATCAGAAATGACCTTCAGTGAGAACGAGTTAGAGGAAATGCCTGAGAAAGAGTTCAAAAGAATGATTGTAAATATGTTCAAAGAGGTCAAAGAACAAATCAAAAGAATCACAGAAGAAACCAAAGGGGAAATCAAAGGAATAAAGAAGATGCAGACACCAATTTAATGAAATAAAGAAGGCAATACAAGACATAAATAAGGAAATAGAAATAATAAAGAAAAACCAGTCAGAATTACTAGCAATGAAGAACACAGTTAATGAAATAAAAAACTCTGTAGAAAACCTCACCAGTAGGATGGATGAAGGAGAGCACAGAATATCTAAGCTAGAAGATCAGGTGGCAGATTTAATACAGTCCAACAAAGAGAAAGACAGACTTATACAAAAGTATGAGTGGGAATTTCAAGATATATTCGGGACACTATGAAAAGATCAAATATAAGAATTCAGGGCATAGTAGAAGGAGAAGAATTCCACTCCAAAGGCATAGTAGGCATATTCAACAAAATCATAGAAGAAAATGTCCCCCAAATTGGGAAAGAGGTGCCAATGCAGATACAGGAAGCCTTTAGAACCCCAGCCAGACAAAACCTGGAAAGAACCTCTCCTCGCCATCTTATAATCAAACTTACAAACTCACACAGCAAAGAAAAAATACTGAAAGCAGTTAGAGAGAAAAATCAAGTTACCTACAAAGGCAAGCCCATCAGGATTACAGCAGATTATTCAACACAAACTTTAAAAGCCAGAAGGGCTTGGAGTGATATATTCCAAGTTCTGAAAGATAACAACTGTCAACCAAGGTTACTTTATCCTGGTAAGCTATCCATTCAAATAGCCGGAGAAATAAAGACATTCCATGACAAAAGCAAGTTAAAGGAGTATTTGAAGACAAAACCAACTCTACAGAAAATACTTGATAGAATCCTCCATGCTGAAGAAAAGGAAAAGCACACATATAAGGAACCTAGAAAAAACAAGCAGCACTCAAATACTAGTTAACACAAGAGTGCACAGGTAGAACCTGCACCAAAAAAAAAAAAAAAAAAAAAAAAGGCAAGCATAAATACACACCTTTCAATAATATATCAATGGCCTTAATGCCCCAATGAAAAGACATAGGTTTACAGACTGGGTTAAAAAGCTGGATCCTACAATTTGTTGTCTCCAAGAAACTCACCTTTCTACAAAGGATAGACATTATCTTAGGGTGAAATGTTGGAAGACGGTGTCTCAAGCAAATGGGCCTAGAAAACAAGCAGGTGTTGCTATCCTAATATCTGACAAGGTAAACTTCAGTCCAATGTTAGCCAAGAAAGATAAGGAAGGTCACTTTATATTGATTAAGGGCACACTCCAACAGGAGGACATTACAATCCTAATCATATATGCACCTAACATGGGGGCTCCCAAATTCGTCAAACAAACACTATTAGAACTAAGGTCACAGATAACACCAAACACAGTGGTGGTGGGTGACTTTAACACCCCACTCTCATCAATTGACAGCTCATCTTGGGAAAAAATAAACAGAGAGGCATCTGGACTAAATGAGGTCATAGAAGGAATGGACCTATCAGATATATACAGGACATTTCATCCAAAGGCTGCAGAATATACATTCTTTTCAGCAGCACATGGGACATTCTCTAAAACAGACCATATATTAGGACACAAAGCAAATCTTAACAAATTCAGGGAAAATGGAAATAATTCCTTGCATTCTATATGACCACAATGGAATTAAACTACAAATCAGTAGTAGCAAGAAAGGCTATAGAGCATACACAAAATCATGGAAACTAAACAATACACTACTACATGATGAATGGGTCAATGAAGAAATCAAGAAGGAAATCAAAAATTCATAGAGTCAAACGATAATGAGAACACAACATATCAAAATCTCTGGGACACAATGAAGGCAGATCTAAGAGGTAAATTTATAGCCTTAAGTGCCTATATTAAGAAATTAGAGGGCTGGAGAGATGGCTTAGCGGTTAAGCGCTTGCCTGTGAAGCCTAAGGACCCCGGTTCGAGGCCTGGTTTCCCAGGTCCCAAATTAGCCAGATGCACAAGGGGGCACACGCGTCTGGAGTTCGTTTGCAGAGGCTGGAAGCCCTGGCATGCCCATTCTCTCTCTCTCCCTCTGTCTTTCTCAAATAAATAAATAAATAAATAATTAAAAAAAAAAAGAAATTAGAAAGGATGCAAGTAAATGAACTAGTGCTTCACCTTTAAGCCTTGGATAAAGAAGAACAGGCATACCAAAATCAGTAGACGGGAAGAAATAATAAAGATTAGGGCAGAAATTAATGAAATAGAAACAAAAAGACAATAATCCAAAGAATTAATGAAACAAAGAGTTGGTTCTTTGAAAGGATAAACAAGATTGATAAACCCCTAGAAAATCTGACCAAAAGAAAGAGAGAAGAGACACAAAGTAATAAAATCAGAGATAAACAAGGTAACATCACAACAGATTCCAGAGAAATTCAAAAAATCAGAAGGACATACTATAAAAGCATATACTACACAAAGTATGAAAATCTGAAAGAAATGGCTGATTTCCTTGATTTATATGACCTACCTAAATTAAATCAAAATGAGATTAATCACTTAAATAGACCTATAACAAATATGGAGATCTGAACAGTTATCAATAATCTCCCAACTAAAAAAAAGCCCAGGCCCAGATGGATTCACTGCTGAATTTTACCAGACTTTTAAGGAAGAGCTAACACCATTGCTTCTTAAGCTTTTCCAGGAAATAGAAAAAGAAGGAATCCTACCAAACTCCTTCTATGAGGCCAGCATCACCCTGATACCAAAACCAGGCAAAGATAGAACAAAAAAAGAAAATTACAGACCAATCTCCCTCATGAACATAGATGCAAAAATTCTCAATAAAATATTGGCAAACAGAATACAAGAGTATATCACAAAGATCATTCATCCTGACCAAGTAGGCATTATCCCAGAGATGCAGGGATGGTTCAATATATGCAAATCTATAAATGCAATACATTATATAAACAGGTTGAAGGACAAAAATCACATGATCATCTCATTGGACGCAGAGAAAGCATTTGACAAAATCCAACATCCCATCATGATAAAAGTCTTACAGACACTGGGAATAGAAGGAACATATCTCAATATAATAAAAGCTATTTATGACAAGCCTACAGCCAACATATTACTAAATGGGGAAAAACTGGAAGCTTTTCCCCTAAAATCAGGAACAAGACAAGGGTGTCCACTGTCCCCACTTTTATTTAATATAGTTTTGGAAGTCTTAGCCATAGCAATAAGGCAAGAGACACACATAAAAGGGATACAAATTGGAAAGGAAGAGATCACGTTATCATTATTTTCAGATGACATGATTCTATACATAAAGGACCCTAAGGACTCTACTAGCAAACTGTTAGAGCTGATCAAAACCTATAGCCATGTAGCAGGATACAAAATAAATACACAGAAATCAGTAGCCTTCATATATTCTAACAGCAAACACACAGAGGATGAAATCAGAGAATCACTCCCATTCACAATTGCACCAAAAAAAAGAAAGTACCTTGGAATAAACCTACTGAAGGAAGTAAAGTATCTCTACAATGAGAAATTTAAAACACTCAAGTGAGAAATTGGAGAAACATGCCCTGTTCCTGAATTGGAAGAATCAATATTGTGAAAATGGCAATTTTACCTAAAGCAATCTACACATTTAATGCAATCCCTATCAAAATTCCAAAAGCATTCTTCATAGAAATAGAGAAAAAAATCCAAAAAAATCATTTGGAATCACAAAAACCTCGATATCTAAAATAATACTGAGCAACAAAAATAAGGCTGGTGGTATCACCATACCTGATTTTAACCTATACTACAGAGCCATAGTAACAAAAACAGGGTGGTACTGGCACAAAAACAGACATGTAGATCAGCGGAACAGAATAGAGGACCCAGATGTAAGCCCAAGTAGCTATAGCCACCTGATATTCGATAAATTTGCCAAAAATACACAATGGAGAAAAGACAGCCTCTTCAGCAAATGGTGTTGGGAAAACTGGATATATATCTGCAGAAGGATGAAAATAGATTCTTCTCTCTCACCACGCACAAGAATTAAGTCCAAATGGATTAAAGACCTTAACATCAGACCTGAAACTCTGAAACTGCTAGGGGAAAAAGTAGGGGAAAACCTCCAACATATTGGTCTTGGCAAAGACTTTCTGAATACAACCCCAATTGCTCAGGCAATAAAACCACAGATTAATCACTGGGACCTCATGAAATTACAACGATTTTGCTCTGCAAAGGACCCAGTGAAAAAAGCAAAGAGGCAACCTACAGAATGGGAAAAAAATCTTCGCCAGCTATATATCTGATATAGGATTAATATCTAGGATATACAAAGAACTCAAAAAGTTAAATAATAAGGAATCAAACAAGCCAATCAAAAAATGGGCTATGGAGCTAAATAGAGCATTCTCAAAGGAAGAAACACAAAGGGCATATAAGCATCTAAAAAAATGTTCTATGTCACTAGACATCAGGGAAATGCAGATTAAAACTACATTGAGATTCCATCTCACTCCTGTCAGATTGGCCACCATCATGAAAACATATGATCATAAATGTTGGCGGGGATGTGGAAAAACAGGAACCCTTCTACACTGCTGTTGGGAATGTAATCTGGTCCAGCCATTGTGGAAAACAGTGTGTAGGTTACTAAAACAGCTCAAGATTGATCTACCATATGACCCAGCTATAGCACTCCTAGGCATATATCTGAAGGAATCATCTCATTTCCTTAGATGTACGTGCTCAACCATGTTTATTGCTGCTCAATTCATAATAGCTGGGAAAATGGAACCAGCCTAGATGTCCCTCAACTGATGAGTGGATAATGAAGATGTGGCACATTTATACAATGGAGTTCTACACAACGGTAAAGAAAAATGAAGTTATGAAATTTGCAGAAAAATGGATGGACCTGGAAAGAATTATACTAAGTGAGGTAACCCAGGCCCAGAAAGCCAAGCGCCACATGTTCTCTCTCATATGTGGATCCTAGCTACAGATGATTGGGCTTCTGCATGAGAATGAAAATACTTAGTAGCAGAGGCCAGTAAGTTAAAAAGGAGACATAAAGGGAAGAGAAAGGAAGGGAGGAGGGTACTTAATAGGTTGATATTGTATATATGTAAGTACGATGATTGTGATGGGGAGGTAATATGATGGAGAATGGAATTTCAAAGGAGACAGTTTTGGGGGGAGGGAGGGAATTAACATGGGATACTTTTCTATAATCATGGAAAATGCTAATAAAAATTTTAAAAAAAGAAAATAGAGATTCAAAAAATAGTAGCCACTCTACCTCCACACTACATGATATTTTAGAAAGTTTAAATATTTATTGGAACAACCACACTCCATAGCATTCTTTCTTACCTGAAAATAAAAAGGTTGAATGAGACTCTTAACAAACATATCACTAAACTTATATTTCAAATAAGATTAGACTGAACTGTGTGTTTCCCTAATGCTCTGCTTAGAATTAGTATAGGTCCATGAAGGTTAAATGAGAGAGACCTCATGAGAATTAGAATCAAGTCAGTGGGATGTTCAGAGGGCCTGGAAAACCCTAAAATTAAAATTCAAAAACACTTTCCTCAGAAGAACAGCTTTATGCATACTCCTCTGCCCATTGTGGCAGATGAAGGCATTGCATTTGCCTTTCGCTTACTCCTTGCCCTGATCCTGCCTCTCCCCCATCGACATGAGCTTACTTTGTGATAGCATGTATAACTCAGGAATTCTCCTGCTCAGTTTAAGATTGGGACACACTATCACATCAGCAACTGCAGTGTGGAATGCATGGAAAGGGACAACCAACTACTAAAGCCTCTTCACCTCAGACTATAAGATTTCATGCGTGCCAAATTTCATCTTGTGTAATTTTGTCCAAGAAACATGAAAAAACTACAACACTGATTGCAAATAAGACCTCAAATATTTTGGTGACAAACCCAACTAGGACTTCTTCCCAGGGGGACATGCTAAACCTCAGAGGAATGCTGAGAGAATTTAAGGCTAGAAATCTGACTGCCACAGGACTTGAATAAGCTCCTTTCTGGTGGTCAATGATAAATAAAAGTGTAGACTGGGTTAATTATATGTAGTATAACCAAAAGAGATTATACCAGAGAAGTTAACTAGCTACCAGCCAAATGCCTTGGGAAAACAAAATTGCACTTGACATGATGTTAGTAGAAAGCAGAGGCTTCTGTGTTATGCTAAGTGGGCATTGTTGCACTTTTGTCCCCAATAATACATCCTATGAAAGGACAATTACAAAATTCTTGGGGAGGGGGACTGGAGAGATTTATTAGTGGTTAAGGCGCTTGCCTGAGAAGCATAGGGACCTATCTTCTACCCTCCAAATCCCTAATTAGCTAGATTCACAAAAGGTGAGGCAAGCGCAAGGTCACACATTCCCACTAGGTGGCACAAACATCTGGAGTTTGATGTCAGTGGCTGAGGCCCTGCTCCCCCATCTCTCTCTCTCTCTCTCTCTCTCTCTGTGTGTGTGTGTGTGTGTGTGTGTGTCTGTATGTCTGTCTCTCTCTTTCTCTCTCAAAAAGAAGAAAGAAAGAAAAACTCTGGGGATTAATTGCACTTGCTAATAAATTAGCAGAAAATGCAGGAATTAATGACCCATTCACAGATTGGTTAGAAGGTTTTTTTTTGTTTTTGTTTGTTTTTGAGGTAGGGTCTCACTCTAGCTCAGGCTGACCTGGAATTCACTATGTAATAATCTCAGAGTGGCCTTGAACTCACAGGATCCACCTACCACTGCCTCCCAAGAGCTAGAATTAAAGGCATGCACCACCATACCCAACTACAAGTTTGGTTTTGGAAATGGAAAAGTATGATTGCCTAAGTCTTCAATTCACTCACTGTTGTATCAGGAGTCTTAATTGTAGTGAGATGCTGCATCAGGCCTGTGTAAGACTGCTAACACAGACAGCTACTGAGATAGCATTCAATAAACAGATGTCCATACCCTACCAACAAAATAATTTGCCAGACATGGTGGCACATTCCTTTAATCCCATCACCAGGGAGGCAGAAGTAGGAGGATCACTTTGAGTTCGAGACCACCCTGAGACTACATAGTGAATTCCATGTCAGCCTGGACTAGAGTGAGACCCTACTTTGAAAAACCAAAATAATGATAATGATGATAATAATAATAATAATAATAATAATAATAATAATAATAGGGCTAGAGAAATGGCTGAGGGGTTAAGGTGCTTGCCTGTGAAGCCTAAGGACCCTGGTTCAATTCCCCAGTACGCACATAAGCCAGATGCACAAGGAAGTACATGTGTCTGGAGTTTGTCTGCAGTGGCTAGAGGCCCTGGCATACTCATTCTCTCCTCCTCTCAAAACAAATAAATAAAACATTTAAAATAGTAATTCAATACTTCTAAGATGCCAAATCAGAGTATATATCTTATGCTCAAGTAAGCCAAGAGATTTTAAGTGAAACATGACAATGAGATCAATAAAAGTAAAGAGAAAAGAGGAGGGAATTGTGTAAGAAATGTTGGTCCATTTTCTGTATTAAGAAAAAATACTGGGCTGGAGAGATGGCTTAGCGGTTAAGCGCTTGCCTGTGAAGCCTAAGGACCCTGGTTCGAGGCTCGGTTCCCCAGGTCCCACGTTAGCCAGATGCACAAGGGGGCGCACGCGTCTGGAGTTCGTTTGCAGAGGCTGGAAGCCCTGGCGCGCCCATTCTCTCTCTCTCCCTCTATCTGTCTTTCTCCCTGTGTCTGTCGCTCTCAAAAAATAAATGAATAAAAAATAAAAAAATAAATTAAAAAAAAAGAAAAAATACTTTATGACCAAATATTAATGTAACTCTCATTTTTCAGTAGAGAAATTTTAGATGGCTGTAACCACTAGAGGTATTCAAAGTTCTGAGAAGTGAAACATCTGTATCACATCCTCCAAAGCTCAGGGCCCATTGCAAAAGAGGTAGTCTAAGGAATGTCAGAGCCAAAGGAAAGGGAAGAGTGCTTTGCAATACTGTCTTCCAGGCACAAAGTGGCCAAGCATTCATGATCTCACAGTGTCTGATGCTATCTAACTGAGGCCTGGAAAATAGGAGGGAAAAAATAACATCAAAAAGAAGGACTAGTTTTAAAGAGAAGGGATTCAGTACCTGTGGAAGAGGGATAGGTGAGGGGAAATAAAGGAGGAAATAAAGGAGGGGGAAATAAACCCTTGTTTTTGTTTTTGCTGTGAGTGTATATTAATACAGCCAGTATGGAAAAAAGCATGTAAGTTTCTCAAAACTTTGACAACCGAACTAAGATATGATCCATCAGCCCCACTACTGGGTATACATGATTGAAAATGATGTTTGCCTGAGAGAGTGAAATCTTTACTGTCATGTCTATAGCAACACTATTCACAATATGAAAGAAATGGAAATGATGAACTGTCCATCACCTTATGAGTAGATAAAGCAAATGTGGTCCATGTGCACAGTGGTATATTTTCAGCTGTGAAAAGAAAGAAACCATGACATTTTATTAATGTATGCAATGTCCATCAGTGTATAAAATAAATCAGCCAGGTATAGAATGATTTTGCTCTTAACAAGAATATTTACACTGTGGTCTCATAGAAGTAGAGAGGAGAATGATGGTTGTCAGAGGCTAAGGAATGTAGAGGGCACAGAGATGTGGGGACAGAATGACTAACTGAATAGAAGTCAGACATTTTCATGAGCTTTCATGTCATAGCATGGCCATATATAGGGGCTGTGTGCTGTAGATTTCAAAAATCCACAGAAAACAATGATGAGTGTTTTAATCATAATGAAATGATAAGTTCTTAAGAAGATGCATAAGCCTAATGTGATAATATGCAATGTATACCAACATCACATGAGGGGCTGTAAATACAGTTCAGTGGGTGAATGCTTGCCTAAAATGCACATAAATCTGCTTTGATAGCTCAAATTGGTCAATAAAACAAAAACCCACAGAGCACATAGTGCTACATAATATATACAATATCTATGTTTTTGTTAGTTGGCATCAAGGAGCCTTTCATCAGTCCCAAATGGTTGTAATGGAGACTGATGAGGACAGTATCAAGAGGTGTGGGTGGCCTAGATAGGAATGATGGATTCCTGACATATTAAAGGAGAATGCGAATGTGGAGTGGAGAGTGTGCAGTGCCCAAACCATTCCAGAGTCTTGTATGAACTTTGGTGTGTTCTCCAACCCAGAACAACGGTGTAGTTCTACAAGCTTGTACTAATATGAATTTAGCAAATGTCTTAGCAAAACATGTGATTCCATTCACAGTCTTTAGTTAACAAAACCCATTAGCCCACATTGAGAATAGGTCTGTCCATAAGACTGGCCTGGTCATGTCCTTAGTGGCTAGATCAGGCAGCACTGTCCACTCCTGGAGAAATGTGGAGCTGGGGTTGTTTTACTACCTGAACTCTGTTTATTGCCTTGGAATATTATCTAATTTGTGCCCCCTCTTCTGTGTGTGTGACAGGAATCCAGGCTAGGCTCAGGCATTCATGGATATGGATGAGTCTTGCTCAGTTATGATTGAGATCAGGATGGGAAGACATCACTTCCAACCCAAGGAGGGCAATTTCTGAACTAGCAACTTCCAGGCTATTGTGAAGGTGGACTTACAAGGCACATAACACTATTGGTGTGCTCTAATCACTTGTTTAATATGCTAATTTGTTTTCTTGCCAAGGTTCACATTGTAATGGAGCCTGTACAACACTGTCAAGCACTCACACATCTAGCCTGGCCACCAGAATCTCCTGCGACAATGGTAGACAGAAGCTGACTTGGCTGCCTGAGGAGATTCCCTTGGACCTTCTCGTCCTGGCTCGCCATCTAGTGGTAAGAAATAAAAACTCCAACCCGGTACCCCTGGAACCTTATCCCAGCTTTCCACCCAATCAATTCCCCTTTGGGCACACCCTTCAGGTTGGTGCATATTTTCTGGGTTGTCACACTTTGTCATGTGGACGTTTTCCGATATCAGCAGGACTTTTGGCTCAGAACAATTTTCTTCTTCATGTTTTACAGAATAAGCATCCTGGAGTGTGGGAAGAGCAGGAGACCCATCCAGCTTCACACACTGACAAGAAAGGTGTCCTCTCCTAGTTTGCCTCTCACCTACCTGGAAATGAGTCCGCGGAATCCACGTGGGTACTGTGATGATCAGCAGGAGGTAGCCGTGAGTCACAGTCACCCAGAGAGACATTTCCTCACTCAGTCAACAGCACTGACCAGGCTCTGGGGAGGACTTAGGCTCTGTAAAATGTAAGCTCATTTCCCTTGGAGGAAGCAAGTTTTCAGGATCCTAAGTTTCCCTCCCATAGGCTCCTGAGAGGACACGTGCCACACTGTTCCTGGGCCAGTGCTTCTGCAGAGGTACCCGGCTCACAGCCCCGATCCCACAGGGTCTTTTCACTTGACAACCTCATTCTTCCTTCTATTGGATGATGTCCTATGTGCCCTCTCCTCCTTTTGCTCCTTCTCCTCCACATTTTCCTTCTTCTCCTACTCACATCCTCCATTCTATTTCCTCTTTTTCTTTCCTTTCATTTTCTTTTTAATTTTTAACATGTGAATTTGCATGGTCTCTATGTGTGTATGTGTGTGCACATGTGTATAGTCACATGTGTGTGCAGGTATGTGTGCATGTGGAAGCAGAGGTTGATGTTGGGTGTCCTTCTTCAAAACTCTCCCCTTTATTTCTCACACTTAGACCCAAAGCTCTCAGTTCTGGCCAGACTAGTTATCCAGCTTGGTTCAGAAATCCCAATTCTGCCTCCTGAGCCCTGGTATGATATGTATGCCTCGTATCCAGCATTAATGTGGGTCCCACTGATCCAAACTCTGGTTCTCAAAGCTTTGCAGCAAGAACTTTACCCACTAAGCAACCCTGTCCCTTTTTTCATTAATTATTTTATTGTAGGCTGGGCGTGGTGGTGCATGCCTTTAATCTCAGCCCTCGAGAGGCAGAGGTAGGAGAATTGCTGTGAGTTCAATGCCACCCTGAGACTCCATAGTGAATTTCAGGTCAGCCTGGGCTAGAGTGAGACCCTACCTCAAAAAAACAAAAAAATCCCTATTTATTGTTTATTTTCAAGGAGAGAAAGGGGGAGAGAATGAATGAATGAGTAAATGGGCATGCCAGGGCTTCTTGCCACTGCAGACAAGCTCCAGATGCATGTGGCATTTTGTGCACCTGGCTTTACATGGGTACTGGAGATTTGAACCCAGGTCATAAGACTTTGCATGCAAACATCTTTAATTGCTGAGCCATCCTCTAGCCAGCCCTTCATTGTTTATTAAAATTCTTCCTGTCTTGAAATTTTGTCTGGGATCAGGAGCTCCCCCGACCACTACCAATGCCTGTGACCTCCGCTCACTCTGCAGCTGTGTGTTCACACTTACCTGTGGTTATGTGCTGTTTGTCTTTCTGTGCCTTAGCGCCATGCTCCTCCACAACAACTGGACTCATGCTATTGACAATGACCAGATCTAATTCTTTTTTTGGGGGGGGGTGTTTCCAGTTAGGGTCTCACTCTAGCCCAGGCTGACCTGGAATTCACTCTGTATTCTCAGGGTGGCCTCGAACTCACAGAGATCCTCCTACCTCTGTCTCCTGAATGCTGAGATTAAAGGTGTATTCTGCCATGCATGGCTTTAATTCTTTTTTTCTTTAAGTAAAAATAGGTTGTTTAGCTACTTTACATTTTTATGTATTCATTATTTGATGAATAGTTAATTCTTTGTCTTGACCATATAGTGTTGCAGCAACATTTTGTGGATATATTGATTCTATCAAATACAAAAATGTTCTTTTTAAAAATTTATTTACTTACTTATGTGTTTATGTATGTATGAGTCTTCCAGGGTCTCATGCTGTGCCAATGAATGCTAGATGCAGGCATCAATTTGGATCTAACTTTACCTGATTGCTAAGAATTAAACCCTAGCCAATAAGTTATCCCAGCAAGCACCTTTAACAACTGAGCCATCTCAGGTACTTTTTCTATTTATCTGTGTTTGTGTTCATTTAGTTGAGACAGAGTATGTATGGGTGTGCCAGGACCCCTTGCCACTGCTAAAGAACTCCAGACTCATGTACAACTTAGTGTGTCTGGCTCTAACTGGGTACTGGAGAATTGAACCTGGGCCAGAGGCTTTGCAATCAAGTACCTTTTTAACTGCTGAGCTATCTCCTATATTTTAGAGGGGTGCTTTGCATAATGTATGATGAAATTTTTGGTCCTAATATTGTGCAGGTCTAGGGCAGGTAATGACAGATGATGTGGAGTCATACATGCTATAGCCATTTTATGTCCAGAAGCCAGCATTCCAAAGAACTCCTCCCTATCCTCCAGCCCTTTCATTCTTTGTGTCCCTCTTATGCAATGTTCCTTGAGCCTTGGGGGGTGTGACAGAAATGTGTCATTTAAGGCTTATCACTGAACAGCCACTCATTCTCAAGATTCTGAAAAGTTTTGAGTCTTCATGGTACCCATGCTCAAAAAGAAGTTTCTCTGACAAAAGATGAAAACAACACTAATTTATGGGCATAAATATAAAAAATTCAGAGGATAATTTAGTGGTTATAACCTATCCATTTAGCAAAACAACAATAATAACTTCCTCAAAAAGGTCCATGACTTCCCAGCCATAGGCTTTTGACTAGATTTTCAGTATCAGTATAAATGCCCTCATACGGAATGGATTGCAAATCCAGTCAGGTGGTTGGATCATCGTTATGCCCATAAAAGTCATACCACTATTGCACATGGTACATGTTGCCTTCCTGATGACATGTAAAGCATTCAGGGTGAATTCATCACTGGGCACAAGACTGTTGATGACTTTTCTCCCCCGGCAGCTTGCATAGCATTTGCCAGCATTTTGACAGCTAGCCAGCAGGGCACAGGCTCCCTTCTCACTTCCAGCTTAGTTACTCACGGTCCCAAAGCGTACAGTATCTTCACCAGAAGATGTGTGTCATCTAGTTTAGGTGGGTAGCCAAGAGCATTGGTGATAGCCTGTGTTGTTTTAGGGTATCCCTGACCTCGTTGGTACCTCCCCCATACTGGGGGATTCCTTTAATAACCTATGGCTTCTGGAGCATCATTAACCACCCCCACAGGGAACATTAGTCCAAAGTCTGTTTGTCAAAATATATTTTTGATCAACAAACAAGCAGGTTTCCCAATGGCCTTTTTATAACTTCTTTGGCTTTGGTTAACACTCTCCCCATCCCTTCTAGTGCTAAATTCTCTTCCCCTAACCCACTTAAACCGTTCCAGCCCCGGCATTCTTCCCCCTACTTGCATATCTCCTATCTTCTCCTTTAGCCCTCTGCACTCACCTGCCATCCCAAGGCTACTTTCTAGCTTCCTGATCTCTAATGACTTTTTTTTTTAATTTTTTTTTGCTCATTTTTTATTTATTTATTTGAGAGCGACAGACACAGAGAGAAAGACAGATAGAGGGAGAGAGAGAGAATGGGCGCGCCAGGGCTTCCAGCCTCTGCAAACGAACTCCAGACGCGTGCGCCCCCTTGTGCATCTGGCTAACGTGGGACCTGGGGAACCGAGCCTCGAACCGGGGTCCTTAGGCTTCACAGGCAAGTGCTTAACCACTAAGCCATCTCTCCAGCCCTCTAATGACTTTTATAGCAATTCAAATACAATCCTAGAAATTTGAAATAGTATCCAAATGAGAGAGAACACATTGTATTTGTCTTTCTGAGCTGTGTCATTTCAATTAGAGTATTTTCTAGATGCATTCATTTTCCTTTGCAGCTGAATAAAGCAAATTTTGCTTATGTGCCACATTTTCATTATTCTTTCATCAGTTGATGGGCATCTAGGCTTTTACATATGCTAGCTACTGTGCATATAGCAGCAACAATCACAGATGAGCAAGTGTCTCCACAGCAAAATGGAAAGTCGTTAGGGTACATGCCTAATAGCTAGGTCATATAGGTCGTATGTAGATGTATTTTTAAGTTTTGACAAATCTCCACACTAATTCCCTAACGGCTGCACCAGTTTTCACTCCTAACAATAATAAGGGTTCAATTTTTTTCAGGACCCTCGCTGTCACTTGTCATTTGATTTTGTGATGATAGTCATTTTGATAAAATCTCAAGGTAGTTACATTTTCTTGATGACTAAAGATACTGAACACTTTTTTAAATATTTACTGGACATTTGTATTTCTTCTTTTGAGAATTCTCTGTTTAGTTCCACAACCCATTTTTTGACTGGGTTGTTTTGTTTTACAGTTCTTAATATATTCTAGGTATCAATCTCTTTTCTGATACATACCTGACAAAAATTTTTTCCCCATGTTCTAGGTTGCCTCTTGGCTTGGTGGATGGTTTCCTTAGCTATACAAAAGCTTTTTAGTTTTATGAGGTCCAATTTGTTGATTTTTTTTTTTTGCCATATTATCTGGGCACCAAGATGTTATTCTGAAAGACCTTCTCTATGTCTATGTCTTCACATGTTTCCTTTTAGCCATTTCATACTTTCAGTTCTTACATTGAGGTCCTTCATCACTGAATTCTTCTATGTGTTGATATCTAGTTTTTCTATGACCGTTCGTTGAAAGTGTTGTCATTTTTTTCCACTATGTGTTTCTGACAATGTTGTATAATATCATGTAGTGGTGGTTATTTGGACTAATTCCTGGATCCTCCATTCTGTTTCCTTGATCTATGTGACCACTGCTGTGCCAGTACCATGCTGTTTTTATTACTATAGCTCTGTAATATAACCTAAAACCATGTATGCTGATAACTCCATCGGTATTCCTTTTTTTGCTGAGTATAATATTGGCTAACCAGGATCCTTTGTGATTCCATATTAATGTTAAGATTTCTCTTAGTACCTCTTTAGGCTGTTACAGGAGAATCCCAGTACTAGAATTGGGTCACCTCCCAGCACGAACGGTTTAGTCAGAAGAGGCCAAAACAATGCAGCATATTGCCAAAGCATGTGGTTACCATGGTGGTTGGAATCAGATATCCCCAAAAATTCATGTGTTCTGAATGGTTGGTGTAAATTTCGAAGGTAGAGCCTTAATGCAGGAATTATGCTATTGGGAGTAGGCTTAGGGTGTTATAGCCAATGTTCAGCTCACATTCCTGCTGCTGTTTTCCACTTGCTGTGGCAAGAGACTGGTGTTTAGAATTGGCTCTACTGTGCTGCCCCCTGCCCTCATGAAACCTCCCCTTGAGACTGTAAGCGAAAACAAAAACTTTCTCTCTTCAGCTGCTTTCCATCAGGTATTTTCAAGCTAACTACAACAGTTACCACCTGAACAAGACGGTAAGACACAACTGCTGACAATATCAGAGGCTGAGGTCACAAGACATTGAGAAATCAAACTGGAACTGTGGTGGAAGGTAGCTGTCAGCTAGCTCTTATAGTGTTCAGAAAGCACTACAAGAACTACAGAGGGGAAAGAAGCCATCAACAGAGTGAGCAAGCAGTCGTTCATCAACCAGCCAGGCAAGATGCACCCACCAGTGTAAATAGGGGTACCTGAGTGATGGAGACAATCAACTACTCTGATTGGATATGAAGCCTGTTTGGGAGAAGGTAATTCATGCCTGGTACTGAGCAACAAGTTGGAAGGCTATGTTGTGAAAAGACATAGACCATAGAGGGAAGTTTACACTGTTCTCTGACTAGATGGAGAGGTTATATCCAACAAAAGTCTTCTAAATGTAAAGATCTCTCCCCTGAAAAAAAACATGGAGGCTCTCCAAATATTTTAAAAGTAAGTAAAATATGATTCACCAATACCACTAGTATATATAGATGAAAGAAAATTACATTTGTCTGAGAAAGTTATGTCTATAGCAGCACTGTGCACAATATGAAAGAAAGGGAAACAAGTGTCCATCACCTCATGAAAGTATAGAGTAAATGTGGTACGTGTGTATAGTGGAATATTATTCTTCCATAAAACAATGAAACACTGTCATTTTTATCAATGTGTAGAATTGTATTATTATAGTAAGTAAAATAAGCCAAAAATAAAATGACAGGTGCCATATGGTTTTGCCAACAGGAAGAATATTTACACATTGGTCTCATAGAAGTAGAGAGGAGAACGGTTGTCAGAGGCTGAGGACTGTGGAAGGTGCAGAGATATGGGGACAAGGTGATTCAGTCGATAGAAGTCAGATATTCTCATAAGCTTTTATATTGTAGCATGGCCATATATAATGGTTGTATACTGTATATTTCAGTCAGCCACACAAAAGGTGATGGATGTTTTATAATGAAATGATAGATGCTTAAGGAGTCATATATGCTTAACCTGATGGTAATGTCATACAAAGCATACATGCATCAAAGAATCACATGATGAGCTGTGAATACAGTTCAGTGGTAGCATGCTTGCCTAAAATGCACACAAATCTGGGCATGACTGCTTGCATTGATCAATAAAATAAAAAGCTACCCAATACATAGTGTTACATAATATGTATACTATTTATATTTTGTTAGTCAGGATAAAAGAACTTTTCATCAGTCCCAGGTGATTGTGATGGAGACTGATGATGACAGGATAAGCAGTGTGGGTGGTCTAGATGGGAATGATGGTATCCTGTCAGGTTAAAGCCAAATGGGAACGTGGAGTGGGGAGTATACGGTGCTCAAACTACTCCAGAGTCTTGAATGAATTTGTGTTCTCCAACATAGAACACTCTAGTTATAGCTTATACTAATATTAATTTGTCTTAGAACAAGCAATGTCATTCACAGTATTTATTTAACCATGAATCCACCTGATAGCAGGTCTGTCTATACGGCTGGCCTGGTCAGGTCGTCAGTAACTGGATCAGGCAGGACTATCCACTCCTATATAATTGTTGAGCTGGGACTGTTTTACTACCTGAATTTTATTGCTTTGGAATATTCTCAGGTTTTTGTCCCCTTTTCTCTGTGTGTGACAGGAACACACACAAGAATCAGGAAATCATGAATATGGGTGAGCATTAATCAGTTATGATTGAGATGAGTATGCAAAAGTGTCACTCCCAACTTCAAGGAGGGCAGAATTCTGAAGTAGAAACTTCCAGGCTGTTCTGAAGATAGGCTTGCAAAACACTTATCTATTGATGTGCTTTAATTTCCTTCATTTTTCTTCTTGCCCAGGTTCATAGAGTAAGAGAGCCTGCACAGCCCTGTTATGCACCAACACCTCTCACCTAGCAACAACCACATCCACCTACCAGGGTGAATAAGTTTCCTTGGCTTCCTGAGGAGACATCTGGACCATCTCACCCTTACTCGACATCTTGTGATAAGCAGCGCTGAGAGAAAGATTTCAGAAGCTTCTATAGTGGACAACTATTTCATGTGTTATGTGTTAGATTCTCCAAGTATCTGGGTGAGGAGGATGAGAAGCCTTCCTGAAACATGATTTTTTTCATAGGATTGCAGAAAATTTAAATATTTTCCTACTTTTCAAAACTGTGTCATCCTCTGCCCCTTTTGATGAGCAAGCAGTTTCCTGGCTTATGTTCTCAAAGCCATGCTAAAGAAAAATGAGCCATCTAATCCAGGACTCCAGTCTCCTAGTGGAATAGAGAGGGCTCCACTAGGAAGATGTAAGGGAGTCTCATCTTGGCTTCAGGATGACAATTGACACGGGTCCCTTTTCTTTACCTTTTGAAATTTTTTCCTGCCTCTGTCCCTTAGTCTTCACTTGAAAAGTGAGAAGTACATTTCAATGTATAATCACAGAGAAATGAGAACAACATAGATGGTGGTGGGTAAAATGCTTTCTTTTTATGTGTTCATAAGCGTAGAGTGGGGTGTGTGTGTGTGTGTGTGTGTGTGTGTGTGTGTGTGTGTGTGTGTTCTATGCATGTACATGTGCTGATGCTCTGTCCTATGCACTCACCTGAGGTGCCCCTGGTCTTGCTTGGAAACTCAGATGTCCCCCTTCATTACTCACCAACAAGTATTTGCCTTGTGATGGGGTGTCTTGCTGGTTCTGATGCTTACCATTCCAGATCCTCCTAGCAATTCTCCAGTCTCCGCTCCATACAGAACTGCGGTTGCAGATGTGTGTGGCCATGCCCAACTATTTCCAGGGGTTCTGCAGATTTGTACTCAGCTGGTGTCTGTCACTATCAGGCCCTGGTGCTTTCACATAAAGTACTTTTGACCTCAGGAGGCAACTCTACAGCTCTAAAATACTTCTAAAATATGTTACTATTTTGGAAACATGATGTGAATCAAGGAAATAATGACAAAATACCCAACATTTTCCATCCTCTGCAGCACTCAGATGATGAAACTGCTCAGATATTAGGCTAGAGAAAGAAACCAAAATGTCATATGGGTGAATCTTCAGAGCCATGATCTGAAAGCTATCTCCACAGGTTTCATACCATGCCCTTTGGAATACCCAATTTACACTCCTGAAAAGAAATCTGTAGATACCAGCATACCTAGATAATTTTTTAATGTTCATGACATCCTAACTGTAGTATAAGAATTCCATCAAAGGGAGATATTTAAGCTAAACTTTAATGTGTCTAAATATGTAAATGCAAGGACAGAGGGTACAAATATATTAATGATATTTTTCAAGGAAAGTTAGTTACCAGCCTCTTAGTTGGGCATTATTCATGTGTCAGGGCTGCAGATACCATCTCAATTCTCAGCTAGCTCCTGTCAACAGTGAAGGCACAGAGCCTCTCCAGGCAGGAAGATTGCAGACAGATCTTAGATTGTATACACAGTCAATGAATGTTGTTCCCATGGGTCTTTAGGAGCTAGGACATCAACGGTAATGCCATGGCAGTGTATGATGAATGTTCAGAAATAAAATGATACTGGGTATCAGCAGAACAGTGGAATAATGCAGTTGCCCAACATTCTTATTCTCTCACAAGAATTCTGCATCCATGCAAAGACAAAATTTTCTGTCAGACCCCTGGGACAGGATGAGGTTTGTGAAATTCTTGTGGAAATCCAAACTTAGAAAGGTCATGTTGATAGTGCCAGCTATGCATACGCCTGGGTTCAGAGGCAGAACAGCCTATTATCCCTAAGAGTTTAGCTTCAGCCCTCAGGATTTGAACTCAAAATCATATAGCTTTACCAAAGAAATCAGGATCAGTCTCACATATACCTGTGCCTCAGCAGAAAGGCTCTTTCATCTACTAGCATTGACACTGACAATGGGCTTGGCTGGGTACTATTTGTATCTTTTCACTTGGCTTAAGCTCCCCTTAACTGTGAAACCAGATAAAAACTGTTCAGACAAGAGCCTAAAGTGGTAGGAGATGGCCATACCTCGTGGATTGAAGTTGTCCATGCATTCCAGCCATGCCCCTCAACAATGACTCAGAGAAAGAACTACAAAGAAAATTCAAATAGGACAGGCATGGTGGTGCATGCCTTTAGTTCCAGCACTTGGGAGCAGATGTAGGAGGATTGCCATGAGTTTGAAGCCACCCTGAGACTATGTAGTGAATTCCAGGTCATCCTGGGCTACAGTGAGACTCTATCTCAGAAAAATAAAAAATAAAAATAAAAAAAAAGAGAGAGAATTCAAATAGGAAATCATAAGGGTTGGCTTGCTCTTTCTTTGAACGCCTAAGTCACATGGAAAGAAGGCTGAGAAACAGTGTAATAAGGTTTCTAACCTTTTTATTGATCATTTTCACACAAGTAAATAGTGTATTTTAGTCATAATCCCCTTCCATTACTTTCTTTTGTCCCATTCTACTTTAGCAATCCTCCACAGACACCCTTCTTTCTGACTAATCCCTCTTCACTTTTGGCGTCATTTTGGGGGATTCTTTCATCATCCATGGTGAAAAGTTTATGGACTCAAGTTTGTACAAGTCTCATGCAGGTAATGACAGTTGTGATATAATGAATGCAATAGTCACTTCATGTCCTGAAGATCACATTCCAAAGCACTCCCTCCTATCCTCTTGCTCTTATATTCTTTCTCCCCTCTCTAATGCAATGTTTCCTGGGCCTTGGAAGGCATGGTAGAGATGCCTCATTAGCACTGAGCACTAAATAACCAGGAATTCTCAGAATTTTGACAAGTATTGAGTCTCCCTAGTAGCCATATGCAAAATGAAATTTCTCTGACAGAACTTGAAAATAGCTCTACTATATTAGATTAAATAAATATCTACATGGCAATTTGATGAAAACAACATATCCATTTATCCAAACAATAGTAGTAGCTCCTTCCCACTCCTACTACCTATGACCTTCCCATACATAGGTTTTTTTACTAGGCTTTCAGCATTAGGCATAAATTTTCTCCCATGGAGAAGGCCTCAAATCCAATTAGATGGTTGGATTATGGTTATTCCCATAAAAGTCATATCACTATTACAGAAGTGCCTGGCCACTTGTATAGCATTCAGGATAAATCTACTGGGCAAGATGCCTTTTCTCCTCCAGAAAACTACATAGCACTTTCCAGCACTGTCACAACTAGCCAGCAGGGAGCAGGCTTCCAGCTCAGTTCCAGCTTGGTTTCTCAATGACCTGAAACTGAAGCATGTGGTGTTTTAACAAGGACTTGCCATCTAGTATAGGTGGGAAACCAAGAGCATTGGCAATAGTCTATGTTGTTTGGGGGACTCAAGGGGCTCCCTGACCACAATTCACCAGGAGATATCCTATTCTTATACTGGTGTTTTCCTTTAACAACCTTTGATATCTCAACATCATTATTCACCCCACACCGTACTTTTGACAAAACTCTCCTTTTTAAAAAATTTATTTTTGATTAGCTAACAAAGATGTAGGCTTCCCTGTGGCTTTTCATGTCTTCTTTCATTTTTTTAACACTTCCCTAAGCCCTTCCTGTCATCTATGCTCTGCCCCCTGACCCACTTAAATCATTTCTCCCCCAGTATTTTGTCTTTACTTACATATCTACTGAGCCCTCTCCCCTCACCTTCCTCTGAAGGTTCCTGTCTAACTTCCTGGCCCCTAGTGACTTTCATTCCATCTTAAATAAAAAGATAGAAAATGGAAATTAGGATTTACATGTGAAGGAAGACATTTGGATCTGTCTTTCTGAGCCTGAGATACCTCACTTAGTATATTTTCTCACACTATCCATTTTCCTGTGAATTTCATCACCTCACTTATTTCTTTGCAGCTCAAGCACGATTTTGTATATGTACTTACCACATCTTCATTATTCATTCATCAGCTGATGGGAATCTAGACTAATTTGACCTGTGTACTACCATGAATTGAGCAATAATAAACATGGAAGAGAAATTATCTCTGTTTAGAGTTTTGGGGGTATAATTCCTGGAATGATATACCTGGGTCATATGACAGAACTATTTTTAGTTTTTGTAGACACCTCCACACTAATTTCCATAAGGGCTGCACCAGTTTACCCTTCTGCCAATAGTGAAAAAGGGTTCCTTGTTCCCACATCCTTGCCAGAATTTTCTGTCATTTGGGTTTTTGATGATAGCTATTCTGACTGGAATGGGAAAAATAATCTTAAACCAGTTTTAATTTGCATTTTCCTGATGACTAAAGATACTGAACACATTTTAAAATGCTTATTGGCCATTTGTGTTTCTTCTGAAAACTCTAATTCAATAGCCCCCCTTTTTTCTTGGTTGGGTTGTTTGCATTTAGTTTTTCTTTAAGTTCTTTGTACATTGTAGATCTTAATCTATCAGATGTGTAGCTGGCCACGATTTTCTACCATTTTGAAGGTTGCTTCTAGACTTGGCTGGTGGTTTCCCTGGCTATTCAAAAGCTTTATAGTTTCAAGAGGTCCCACTTGTTGATTTTTTTTTTTTTTTTGCCTTATTTCCTGGGCAACTGGAATTCTATTCACAAAGTCCTTCTCTGAGCCTATATCTTGAAATGTTTTCTTCTAGCTGTTTTTGGTTTCTGTTCTTACATTGAGCTCTTTGATCCACTTGATGTTGATTTTTTTGAAAGGTAAAAGAATATAGTTTCACTCTTATACATGAAAATGTCTAGTTTTCCTAGCATCAACATGCTCCCCTAGTTGGCCTCTCACCTACAAGGGAATAAGCCCATGGAGCCCACGTGGGTTCTGTTATGATCAACAGAAGGCTCTGCCCACTGGATGGTAACCATGAGTCAAAAGCACCCAGAGTAGCCGGGCATGGTGGCACATGCCTTTAATCCCAGCACTCGGGAGGCAGAGGTAGGAGGATCGCCATGAGTTCGAGGCCACCCTGAGGAAACATAGTGAATTCCAGGTCAGCCTGGGCTAGAGTGAGACCCTACCTCGAAAAACAAAACCAAAACCAAAACCAAAACAAAACAAAACACCCAGAGAGACATTTCCTTGCTCAGTCAGACATCAGCAGAGACCCAGGCTCCAAGAAGTGATAGGCTTTGCAAAATATAAGATCATTCCCCTTGAAGGAAGTAAGTTTCCCTCCTCACAGGCTCCCAAAGGACACCACAGATCCCAACACAGCTGCCTGCAGAAGACCCCTGGGAATGTGCCACATTGTTCCTGGGCAGGTGTTTCTGCACAGAGGTACCGGGTTCACAGCCCTAATCCCACAGTGCATTTTCACATGACAACCTCATTCTTCCATTGAATGATGAACATTCAGTAAGAATGATAAGGGCTCTCTCCTCCTTTTTCTCCTTCCCCTCATCCTGTTTCCTTCTCTTCCACCTCTTCATCTTCCTTTATCATATTTTTAATTTTTAGAATGTACATGGTGTACATGTATGTATGTTCACATATATGTAGTCACATGTGTACAGGCATGTGGAGGCCACAGGTTGATGTTGAGTGTGCTCCTTCATCATTGTCCACCTTCTTTATTGAGGCAGAGTCTCTCACTTGAACCCAGAGCTCTCAGTTCTGGCTCGAGTAGCTAACCCAGCTGGCCCCAGCAATCCCATCTCTGCTTTGTGTGCACCAGGCTTAGAGTTATGAGAATTTAAACTCAGGTTCTCACACTTGTAGAGCAAGTGCTTTACCCACTAGGCCATCTCTCCAGCCCCCTTTTAAAAATTCTTCCTATCCTTTTGCTGGGCGTGGTGGCACATGCCTTTAATCCCAGCACTTGGGAGGCAGAGGCAGAGGCAGAGGCAGGAGGATCACTGTGAATTCAAGGCCACCCTGAGACTACATAGTAAATTCCAGGTCAGCTTGGGCTAGAGTGAGACCCTACCTTGAAAAAACAAAAAGAAAAAAAAATCTTCCTATCCTTCTGAAATTTTATAATCTAGGATCAGGAATTCCCCCCACCATTGCCAGTGTCTGATAACCTTCACTAACTCATCTATGAGGTCAACACTTAGATTCCATGCTTAAGTGGCAGTGTTTGTCTTTCTGTGCCTTAGTACCATGTCCTCCACAACACTGTGATATGTGCTATTGATAATGACAAGACATAATTCTTTTTTAATTATTCTTAACATTTTAATATAAGTTCTTTTTATAATTTTATTTATTTATTTATTGGAGAGAGACAGAGTGAGAGAGAGTGTGTGAGAATGATACAAATTCTTTGTTGTCTATGTTTATATCTCCTAGATATAGGTTGAAGTATCCATTTTTATTTTCTCCCAGATTAATTGTATCTATTTTTCATGTAAATCATGTTGCCTTGAAGTATCTCTACATTATTAAATAATATAATCAAGATAATTGGCCAATAAGATTATCCATTAATTTTTGGCACACAAATCAACCTTTATTGAAAATTGCAGTATTAATACATAACAACTTCTATTACAATACATGTGCTTCAAAGGATTTTAAATATGAGCTCATCTACTCATCAAATTGCATAGAGAATAAAACAGTATGAATTTATACCTAATTAAGTTGGCTCAAGGTGGATGGTCCATTCCTTTGTACTGACACCTAAGTTCAATGCAGAAGTGAGGGGGTGACAGAACACTGGAAGACAATGCTGACTTAAACTTCATAAAAAGTACCAAGAGAAAAGTATAGTGGGCCCTTGGTGGAACGAGGGTAGGGATTAGGAAAATGATGGTATCAACACATGATGTGTCCATACAAATTTCTACTTAATAAAAAAAAGTCATTTTAAAAGCAAAGCAAAGCAAAGAAGCAATTTTCTATTCAGTCATAGTTTTTGAGGCTTCATGGGCCCTCTTTCAAGTGACTGTTACAACAACCCTTCCTGAAAACCAGTCTCAGATCCAGCCCAACAAGTCTATTTTATGGCCCATTATCTGCATGGGCTGACCTACTGCAAGTATCAGGGACACCTTGCCCCACAGGGAAACTCCACTCTCCCCATCCCATGATGTACCCTAGGGAGGTTTACTCCAGGGGTTCTCTGATCTTCAAGTGAATGGGGTGGAAGTGGCAAATCCTCAGGCAGGGAGGATCAGCTCAGCTATTCTGCCCAGACCATACCTCCCTTGAGCTTGGGGGAGTAAGTGCTCAGAAAACATGCAGACCTAGGAGATGTGCCCTTCACCCCTAAGCACGCACAGTCATGTAACCCTGCAATCCCCCAGAAAGCACCAGGGAGAAGGACCAGCAGCTGTCCAAACTGCCACTGCACCCATGGAATATCCTGCACCTCCAGCTTGCCAGATGGACTGACTGCAGCATTCAGCTGCTGAAGAAAAGGGGCCCAGTGGTCTGATAATATGATAGAATACTGGTATTTCTGAAGTAATATAGTAAAGTGGTCTGAGCATTCCAGTGTTCAAAGAGCACCTGCAAGGAAATGGAGACGTCTCTGTTGCAGCCCCATTATTAAGGCTGGTGTGTGCCAGTCTCACCATAACCACAGGCCAGTGCAGTCCAAGCCTCCCTAAGGGCAAGTTTATGCTCACTGGAGAGTCCCTCCAAGAAACATGCAAAATACTTCCCAAGCTTCCTTTAACAGGATGACGTATTGTGTGGAACAAGAGACCAGGTGTCTGGCTGAGGAAGTACTGGACACCGAGCAGCCAGGCACCACCAAGCCCAGAGCTGGGTCCTCCTCTCTTGCATAGCACTCAAAACTGTTCTCCAGAATAGCATTAGGCTGATAACCACATGAACATCTTCAATGTTCTTCGAGGAGGCACAACCAGAGATGAATGTTCTGGAAGTGCTTCTTTGCCTCCTGCCTAAGTGGCCTGGTCCCGAGGGTGGTCTCACTTCCTAAGTCAGGGAACTCACACATTGCTTACTTTCACTCGACAACTACATCTCCAGCCAACATTCAAACTCCAGCTCCTCAAGCAGAGAGCAGCAGCGGCAGATGAAGACACCTGCCAAGCCTCAGGGCTCTGAGAAGGCAGTCTATAAGAAAATCCCTGCAAAAATGCCCATGTTTATTGCTTGCCTGTTTTGTCTTCTAGAAGAATAATTCCACTGAAAGACTTCTTGTCAGGAATGTCACACACATATTAAGCATAGCTTCTTGGAATGCTCTACAATATTTTTGCCAAATTATGCAGTTATGTAACAGAATACTGACCAAAGTTCTAGTCCTTAATTTAGCAAAATTGAACGCACTACTAAAAATCACAATATTGGGCAGGAAGGACTGCTTAGTGGTTAGGCACTTGCCTGAAAAGCCTGAAGACCCAGGTTCTGGTCTCCAGTACCCACGCAAGCCATATGCACAAGGTGGTGCATGCTTCTGGAGTTCGTCTGAAGTGGCTAGAGACCCTGGGAAACCCATTCCCTCTGTCTGCCTCTTTCTCTCTCTCTAATAAGTAAATAAGTAATATTTTTAAAAATCAACAATATTGATAGTTTTTACTCTTCATATAGAAGATTAGATCTATCTTTTACCAGAGTTGATAACTGAGGCCCTCATACTTTCAAAATGGAAAAGATGTCCACACAGATGAATTGTATGCAAAAGCATGAGACAGATGCTTAATTCAAATTAAAAGAAAAAATACAATTTTTAAAGTTTTACAGAAAGTGTTTCTCAATCTGATACAACCAGCAGGATGGGCTGCAACCACACTCACCTCCAGACTCGGTGCTTATGGATACACGCACACTGTGCAGCCTGCTGGTGGCCTGGTTAGCCACCTGTAACCTTCCTGGTTAGCCTCCTGTAACCTCTCTGGTTAGCCTCCTGAAACCTCTCTGGTTAGCCTCCTGTAACCTCTCTGGTTAGCCTCCTGTAACCTTCCTGGTTAGCTTCCTGTAACCTTCCTGGTTAGCCTCCTGTAACTTTCCTGGTTAGCCTCCTGTAAACTTCAGAAGAAAAATGACTATCTTTTGCAGGCAGTGTATGTGTATGTTTCTACTTTAATGGGAAACTTTTTCAAACCATGTACTAAAATCTGTTCTCCTGGCCTGTGCTCACTCACCCACGAAAACTGTCTTCAGTCTGTAGTGTCCTGGGGAAGCCCTGGACAGTAAGGCAAGCCATCCACCATCCAGTCAGGGGAAATGGACAAAAGCCATCCACCATTCAGGCAGGAACGCCCACACAGAACGGAGAAGTGGACACAAGCCGTCCACCATACAGACAGGAATACCCATACAGAACAGGGAAATGGACACAAACTGGGTGCTGGGAGTAAGCATTTCTGTCTCTGAGTTTGTGCATGCTTGCACTCTCCCTCTCTCTCTCTCTCTCTCTCCCCCCCCCCCCCTCTCTCTCAACTAAGTGTCCATGATGGGAATAAGGAATCTCCTGTTTCACTGATTCATGAAAAATTTTTTTTCTAAACTTCTTCATAAGATATTAAACACTCATGAAGAGTAATATTATAAAAACAAGATTAACAAAGGACTGGGGTTCCATTCACTAATCAGGATAACTGCTAATGGGGTGACCCAACCCACTGCCAGAGTCATGACCTAGGTGCTAGAGACAGAAACCACTCCCAACTAAACCCTTCAGCACTTCAAACAATGATGGGGTGGAGGAAAACAAAACACCCTGTCTGACCAGCAGAGGTGCCAGGAAGGGAGGAAGTCCCCATGCCCTGCCATTCTGACCCACACTGAGAACAGCCATGTACTCTCATAGATGCAAGTAGAGTATATTGGGTTGACAAAACCCCTCCTGATGTCTAATGTACATACTCAAACTACACACTTCATATCTTTTCCACACTGGATCCTGTCAGACAAGTACATTCCAGTACTGCCTAGTCCTTTCTGCTCTCCATACTTGCTTGGGGCCAGGTGCCTTCAGCTATTTAAAAAAAAAAAAAAGTGACAGAAAAGGCTCAGAGACCACTCACAGCCCTTCTCAGCCTTGCCTCCGCTCTCAGAGTCTCCTCTGGTCAAAGCTCAGGTCACCACCTGGTGAATGACCTAGGACATATTACATGTTTATACATTTTCAAATATACCTACAGCCCTGCCTCTCTACAAAAAAAAAAAATGAACTAATTAAAATACAGATGTATTCCCTTTCATCACTCAAATGTGCAACTTTTTCCACAACGTACAGATGAAATTTTTGCCCTTATCTGTAGGGTGAGTACATGCCTATGTTTTCAGCCAACTCAAATATTTCTCCAGGAGTAGGAGGGGGAAGGAATGATTTTCTAAGCTCAATAAATCATAGGACAGTAAATGCTTTATTCATCAAGCATGGCTGTTCCTTTCACACACTTCCAAAGCCAGGGGAACGGTTTTATTCTACATAGGATTTTTCCAATAGATACACAGCACACTGTCCCCAGGAGTTGTGTACTGGAACGCAGGTGGCAGCTTTCCTGTTACACAGCTCACTCCCTCTCCCCAAACTGTCCTGGTCACACAGCTCTAATATTTGCCACTAGTTTTCAGGTATGGCTTTGCTCCCCAGACCACACCAAGGTTCCACAAAGGAAAGGAATGCCCACTAAGCTGCTGTGCCTGTGCCGCTGCTGCCTCTTACCCTGCTGAGGCAGTCACTGCCAAAGAAACAGTTCACTGTAAACTACAAGTCCAAGTACCTAACTGGCAAGTCACACCAACGGCCCCTCCAAGTGGCTCAGGTACTCAAATGCTTTATAAGCTATTAACTGGAACACATATGACATTAAGACTGTATACATGATAAGAGTGCATTAGCAATATGAATTATAAAACACAGTTCCATTCTTTTGGGTTTTGCAAATGGAGGTTTTGCATTAAGTCACTGTAGGTTGATTGGGCAAGCTTTGTTTTTGTGTTTATTTTATTTTAAATATTCTAATTTTATTTATTTATTTGAGAGAGAGAGAGAGATACAGAAATTGGCAGAAATAGCCATTGCAAATGAATTCCAGATACATGCTCCACCTTGTGCATCTGGCTTATGTGGGTACTAGGGAATCGAAATTGGGACTTTAGGTTTCACAGGCAAGTGCCTTAGCCATTAAGCCATCTCTCCAGCCCCCACTTTATTTTTTTGAGAGGTCTCTCACTGAACCTAGAGCTTACTGATCAGGCTATACAAGCTAGCCCACTTAATGGTTATTTCATATAATCTCTATTTTCTACCTTATTAAAGTCCAAATCAGAAAATCCTTGCTTGTGCCTAGATTGTGAAGTGTTTACCTTATGTTTTTCTGTTTTAAATTTGGGAGTCTCACACTAAATTCTTTGATTTTGAGTTGATTTGAGGAGTGGGTGAGGGACAGGAAGCACCCTTGTGTCTTCTACATGTGAATATGCAGTTTTCCTAGCTCCATTTCTTAAAGAGACCCTGTTTTTTGTTCCCAACACAGTCAATTTTTCGACACCTTTGTCAAGAATCAAGTGACTATTGAAGCTATACTTAATAGGAAAATTAACTTTTTGTTTTGTTTTGAGGTAGGGTTTCACTCTAGCCCAGGCTGACCTAGAATTCACTATGGAATCTCAGGGTAGCCTCGAACTCACAGCAATCCTCCTGCCTATACCTCCTGGAAAATTAACTTTTGTGTGGAGCTAGGATGGAACCCACATGCAAGTCTTTTCTCATTGAGCTACATATCCCTATATTTCCAGGAGGAAAAAAGCAGACATTCTTTTTTATTTTTATTTTATTTTTTCAAGGTAGGATCTCTATCCCAGGCATACCTGGAACTAAAGTCTGTAGCCCCGAGCAGGCCTTGAACCTCCTATATCAGTCTCACTTGTGCTGGGCTTAACTGTGTGAACCATCACGCCTGGCTGAAGTTCACATTCTCAACTATAGTCACTTTAACTCTGACCAAATAATTTGTTCTTTTCAAAAATCTCCTGTGGGGATTAGTTGCTAAGCAAATGTTTTTTTTTTTTTTTTTTTTGAAGCAGATTACTATCCCATTTAGTTGGGAAGTAAGTTAGTTTTTATTTAATTTTTTTGTCTATTTTTATTTATTTATTTGAGAGTGACACAGAGAGAGAGAGAGAGAGAAAGAGGCAGATATAGAGAGTGAGAGAGAATGGGTGTGCCAGGACCTCCAGCCACTGAAAACGAACTCCAGACGCATGTACCCCCTTGTGCATCTGGCTAACATGGGTCCTGGGGAAACGAGCCTCAAACTGGGGTCCTCAGGCTTCACAGGCAAGTGCTTAACCTCTAAGCCATCTCTCCAGCCCCTACCAATGGGTTTTGATATGTTAACATCATAGCTGGATTTTTAACTGTTTTGTGAAGATTATAAACTAAAAACTTTGCTTTTCACATGTATGTGTGTACAGTGTACATATATATATATGTGTGTGTGCATGTGGAGGCCAGAATTTGATGTCAAGCATCTTCTAGATTGTTCTTTTTATTTTACTGAGGCAGGATCTCTCACTTGAGCCCAGACTTTGCCAATTCAGCTAGTCTCTCTAGCTATCTTGCCCCCCAAATCCAGTCTCCACCTAGGATTACAGGCCAACCACTACATCTACTAGGCATTTCTATGGGTGGTGAGGGTCAAAACGTCAGCTCTCACACTTGTGTAGCAAGTACTTTACTAACTGATCAACCCCATGTTTATTTTTGAACTTCATGCAGCTTGGCTGCTCTGGTTGGAACAGTGATTATGAGATCCACTCAGTGTGGTAGCAATATATGTACTGTGGTGGTTGAGGGTCAATATCATGTATTATCACTTCCCCTGTGGGTGAACTTATGTCTCTGTTCCCACTGAAGCTATTATGAACAGTACACCTAAGAGCTGAATTACTAAAGCATTAGGTGATGGTCTTGTTTAGTGTAGAAGAAACTGGTAAATGCTATGCTGAATGGCCTCATGTTTCCTCTTCCTCCAGCCATGCATGGGCATTTCAGCAGTTTTACACCCTCCCCAATGCTGGGAATTGCCAACATATTATATGCGTTATGATGTATAATGTATGGCCTCCTGATACATGCTTGTAGTTTTCAGAAGACATGTGCCCTCCTTGTCTCCCTCATATGTCCTCTACTTCCCCAAAGTGAAAGCAATCTCTAATTTAAAATGACATACCTCTGTTAGGACAGGTCATATAGAGTAAAATGGGTTTATTTTAGGTTCTCTAGGTATAACTGTAGAGCACATATGCCTAATTTGTCTAATTAATTTCTGGGCATAATTTAATGATTTTGGTATATTTTGTCACATATATGCTTATTTTCCACAATGACTTAATGATCAATTTCACCAATGTGATAAACTTGCTCATATAAGCAAGGATATAAATGCAGGTGGTATTTAAATTCAATCTGTGAATAAACATTTTCTTAGAAAATTAAGATTTCTGAAAGAATTTTAACTCTAACTTCACAATAAAGCAATATTAAATTAATTGTATCACAAGATCATACTTTTCCTATATAATCTCCACAACCATCTACAAGAAGTTGTAAGTTTATCCACATATTCTCAATGAAGAAGAATGGCTCCATGCACTATCCTGAAGTTTCCAGCTAAGTACCAAGTTCCACACCTGGAAAGACAGAGAATGACTGCTCACTTCCAGCTGAAGTTAGAACCACATCCTGCAGTGCCCTGGCTAATTCTCTCTGGGTCCAGAGACATACTTATGGCCAGATGTGAGGAGAGAGCCCTGGAGTGCTTCAGCAGAGGAATTTCAGGATAAAAAAAGCCTGTGGGATCTGGAATTATGTTCCTACAGGGATTAAATTTAGTACCCAGAAGACCAATTTGTTATTGCTAAGATACTCATCACTGCTTGAATAGCTGTACTTGTTTCAAGGTTTGGAACATTGAGAAGCTCTCCACGTATTGGAGAAAGACAAGTCTGCCTCAGTGCATGCAACCCCTCCTCCAGCAACTGCAGATGCATCTGTAGATTCCCACTGGAGCCCCGCTACTTCTCAAACATCTTCATTTCAAAAAGAAAAATTTATTATAACATTTTAAACAATAAAATGGTAAAATATATTGTTGAATTGTGGTAAAAATGAAGTGCTGAGTAGGGTATCAAGTGTGACTCTTGTTGGAAAAGGAAAAAATAGAAATGTGCATATGAATTGTTCCTTAGGTGCTAGAATATATTCTAGAGGAATGTATAGGAAATCGACAGTTGATGTTTTGTAAGGTCAGTGAGGGCCAAGATTAAAAAAAAAATGTGTTCATTATGTATGTCCTGCATTTGGGGCTGGAAATAAAATGACTTCATTTTCTATTGTGCAGAGTTCTGTTAAATTAAAAATGGATCGAAAGCTGGGCATAGTGGTGCATGCCTTTAATCCCAGCACTCAGGAGGCAGAGGTAAGAGGATTGCCATGAGTTCAAGGCCACTCTGAGACTCCACAGTGAATTCCAGGTCAGCCAAGGCTACAGTGAGAAGGCCATACCTCGAAAAACAAAAACAACAACAACAACAACAAAAAGGATTGATGGGCTGGAGAGATGGCTTAGCGGTTAAGCGCTTGCCTGTGAAGCCTAAGGACCCCAGTGCAAGGCTCAATTCCCCAGGACCCACGTTAGCCAGATGCACAAGGGGGTGTATGTGTCTGGAGTTCGTTTGCAATGGCTGGAGGCCCTGGCGCACCCATTCTCTTTCTCTCTCTCTCTCTCTGTCGCTCTCAACTAAATAAATAAAAAAGTGAACAAAAATTTTTTTTAAAAAAGGATTGAGGGCTGGAGAGATGGCTTAGTGGTTAAGGCACTTGCCTGCAAAGCCAAAGGACCTCGGTTTAATTCCCTAGGACCCACATAAGCCAGATGCACTAGGTGGTGCATGCATCTGGAGTTCATCTGCAGTGGCTAAAAGCCTTGGTGCATCCATTCTCTCTCTCTCTCTCCCTCTCTCAAATAAATAAATAAAAATAAAATATTTTTTTAAAAAATGGATCAAATAACAAAAAATAACATGAATTTTAATACCTTAAACACAATTCCTTCTTCTAAATGTTGAACAAAGCGTGATAGTTCATCACATATTCTCTTTTGAATATTTGTAATTAATTTTTAAGTTAGCACAGTCAGGTTTCATTAGTGTCTTTAACCATTGAGCAACCTTCACAGCCACTGTGATAGGTCTTTTTATATTGTCATGCATATTTGTTCTCATTCTTCACCATACTCCATTGCCTTCAACATCCTTCTGCACCTCTCTTGCTAGTCACCTTCCCTCCCTCACAGTTTTGTCTTTTCTGCTTTAATATCCCATTTATTTCAATATCCTTTCCTCTCTTCCTACCCTTTAAAATCTCTTCTTCCCATCTCATGGCCCCCTAACACACACACTGAAATCTAGGTTCTACATATAAGACAAAACATGTAATACTTATGATTCCAAGCCTGGCTTATTTCACTAAACATAATTTTCAGTTTCATCTATTTTCTTGAAAATCTCATTTCATTTTTCTTCATGAATGAATAAAGTTTCATTGTATACATGTATTGCAATTTCCTTGTTCATTAATCTACTGTAGCCACTCTGGACATTAGTCTGGTAATTTCTCAGTTAAAAAAAAAAAACTTGCTGGGCGTGGTGGTGCACGCCTTTAATCCCAGCACTCGGGAGGCAGAGGTAGGAGGATCGCTGTGAGTTCGAGGCCACCCTGAGACTCCATAGTGAATTCCAGATCAGCCTGGGCTAGAGTGAGACTCTACCTTGAAAAACCAAAAAAAAAAAAAAAAAAAATTCAACCCATCATATGAGCCAGCTATGCAACTTTTGGGCATAAATCCAAAGGACTGTACATCCTGCACAGAGAAGCTTGCACATACATGTTTGTTACTGCTCTAGTCACAGTGGCTCGGGATGGAACCAGACTAGAGAGATCAATCAGCACACATTCTTCTAGACTCTATAAGAATTACATGTCTCCACCAAAAGATATGAGGGCTGGAGAGATGGTTTAACAGTACACTACAATGCCTGAGGACCCAGGTTTGATTCCCCAGTACCCACATAAGCCAGACGCACAAGGTGGTACATGTGTCTGGAGTTAATCTGCAGTGGCTAGAGGCCCTGGTGCATCCATTCTCTCTCCCTCTCTCACTCTTTGCCTTTCTCTCTCTCTGTCTCTCACAGTGTCATATAAATAAATTTTAAAAAAGACTTGAAACATTATTTTCTTTCAGTTTTTCAGTTTTATTTTCTGAGACAGTTTGGCTGTATAGTTCACATGACGCTTGAAGTTATGATTCTCCTACCTACCCCTCCTGAATGCTCACATTTCAGATGTGTATCAATCATCTCACCTGCCTCTTGCAGCTTTTATTTGGATTATCCATGCACTCTGCTGGAATTTGCTTTTTGTATTCAGTGGCATTTTAGACTTTTCATGTTTTCACACATGTAACTATAAATAAAAATATTCCCACATATACATGCATATTCAAGTTATTTAAAGTCCTTGAGCACTGGGAAGATGGCTCAGTGGCCAAAAGCATTTGTTTTCAAAGCCTGTTAATCCAATTTGAACTCCCAACTTGCCCATATGCACCAGATGCAAAAGGTGGTACAAGCATCTGGTGCTCATTTGCACTGGGGCAAAAGATCTTGACACACACGCACACACACACACACACTAATTAATTAATTAATTAATTAATACATATTAAGACTTTGAATATGAAAAGTATGTAAAGCACACTTGCTGGGCATAAGAATATTTTCACCAAAAAGTATTGAACTCTTCCCAGATGCTGGTTCCCCTTGCCTTTCCCCCAATATCATCAATTTCAGAAGCAAACGAGAGCTGCCACTTGTCCACTCTCACCATCCCGGATGATGATTGATCACTTGATGAAACAGAGTGGTAAAAACGATCTTAGATAACTGGCTTCTCTGGGATATGGGAAGCTTTGACATTGTCTTCCTTGGTTTTGTCTCCTGCTCACACCTGGACATAGGACAAGACAATCATTATCCCCAAAACTGCTTCTTGGAAAAGTCAAAGGTCAGTGACCTTCCCTATGCATGTGCCCATTTACAATTTACAGAAAAATGACAAGGCTTCCCACAGGGACACATTGGTGGTGCTTAAGGTTGGTGGGAGGTAGGGGCTTAGGTGGAGAAAGCAGATTGAAACCCAGCATTCCCAGTTCATGACATGATCACAGAAAAAAATAAAGTAAAAACTTAGGAACTTAGTAGAGTGCTTTTCTAGCACATGTGAGGCTCTGGGTTCAACCCCCCAGCACTAGCCACCAAGCAACACCTCCCAAAAAAATAAAATGGGAAGATGTTTTCTTGCAGAACAAAAATACACCCTAGGGGTAAGCGAGTGCTTCTCAAGAGAAAATAGACTTTAAAGGTTTTTTTGGTGGGCTTTACACTGACTCAGGGAATGTGGTAGAAAAGAATGTATGTAGCTAATTCTTTGAACAGTGTGACATGACAAAGTGAGCTTTATTTCTGGGTTGTGCCAGAGTGCAATTTAGAAGATCAGAGGCTGTTTTCCTCTTAACACCAAGCCCAGTGTGATGACTGCTGATCTCAGGTCCAGATACCCTGTGGTTTTTCCTGATTTTTACATTCCTTTTTTTTTTTCCTTTAAACTCTTCTTTTTGACCTTTTTCTGCTTCCTTGTCGATCTGTATTTTACTTCCTGCTCATAAATTCTATCTATTAATTTTAAAGGGTTTGTGAAAGGTCTATAGAGGAAATAGAAAATCTAGAAGCCTGATCTAGGAAGCCAAGGACTTTAAAAGGGAAGGTGGCATTTCTGTGATTTTTCTTAAAAATTTTATTGACAATTTTTATACATGTACATGTTATATCTTCATTGCAGTCCCTTCCCATCACATTCTTTTGTCCCTCTTCCCTGATCTCTGTTGGAACCCATCCTTCTTTTCAGGTACCCCTTCTTCTGTTTTTATGTCTTATTTATTGCCCTCCATCATCATCTATGACTCAGTGTCAATGAGCATAATATTAGGCAGGTCACAGATGCAATGGTCACTTTGTATCAGAAGATAATTTTCAAGGTCCTACTTCCATCCTCTGGCTCTTTCATTGTTTCTGTCCCAAGCCAGGAGTTTCTTTGCCCCCAGTAGCTGCTAAGACCTTATTTTCATATTTAGTTTTAGCTTGTTGCACTGTCTTAGGTTGATTCAGTGTTCAAGAAGCTCTTGTCTCCCAGTGAAAAAGGATATTTGAATCAGGAATGCCCCTCATACAGCATATTGAAAGAACTAAGCTGTAAAATACCCTGAAAAACCTCTGAGAAAACCTTTGAATAACAATTTTATCCAGGACTCTGAAGCTTTCTGGCACAATGAGACAAGCACCTTGTAGACACAGGGGTAACCTTTCTAGGCCACCCAGACAAGTGAAGTCTCCATGCTGTGTGAAGGTGGTGAGTGATTCCATGGCTGTGGAGACTTACTGGGTCATCTCTTCTGTGAGAGAAGCTCCAGCACCACTCTGGGACCCCGGGAGCCCAAAGCCAGGAAGGGTTTCTCTTAATACATCTTGTGCATTCATTGTCATATATACAGCTTATATCTACCATGTAAAGGTAGTTTAAAGATGGATCTTATAATATGTGGCACAGTGCTTAGAACTCCAATTTAGATTTAGTTAAATCTCTTTATTTTGTATTACTACTAGTTACTCTGTTTGGTTCTATAATCTGCTAAGTACTAAAGATGTGTTTGGGGGCAAAATGTAACCTCTTAACTTTTTAATATTTTACCATTAGTGTTGGTTGAAATTTCTTAGGGGATAACATTTGGGGAACTATGAGGAGCCCCTTGGATCTTTTAGCCTTTTTTTCTCTGTCACTCATTCATCTTTGGTGATGGTGAGAGTCTGGCTGGAACATTTAGCTTCCCTGGGAACCATTCAGGATACTTTTCTCTGCAATGACCCTCCTTTTTGCAGAATAAGCACTTGTTGGAGACCCAACTCCTACTCTCCTTGAGCCCTTATGATCAAGATGATGCATACTACATGGAGTTATAGGGTCCTTTTTTATAAGGATTGCATCATTCCTTAAAGAGCAAGGACCAAAATATTATCTATCACTTAAACCAGATTGCTTTTAGGAGGGGCAAAGAAGATGAGGAAAAAGAAACAGTTCACCTGATAACCACAAGCCTCTATATTGTAATCTTAGAAATACACAAAAGCATTAATTTAAGCGTACTTACAGTGAGCTGAAACTATAAAAATGCAATGGCTGCCAGTTGTCCAATATTGTTTTAAGAATTGCTTTTTAGGGAGCTCATCTTGGTGGCTGAAGTAAGACATGGTTCTTTTGAGTATGTTGAAGTCAACAATGAGTTCTTCTTAGTGGAGATTCCTACACAGACAAATGTATCACATAGTCCCTTTTGTAAATCTCAGAAATCCCCAATACAAAGGAGCATGAAGAGTTGCTGAAGTTGTGAGGAGGTACCAGGTCCTAATATGCAGCTTATAAAACTGTTGTTAGAGTTCTCCATTCTGGGAGTGTGGTGATTGCCTATAAGACCAGAGATATTATGGGGCCAGAAACCCCCAATGTCTTCATTAACCTTAGTCACTCACATTCATTAAGGGTGGGCCAGATGAAACATTTTTCTCTACTTTTGGATGGTTACTGTAGCTGTCAGTTTATTTTTACTTTATCAAATCTGTAGACACAGGCTAACAGCCAGACCAAAAAAAAAAAAAAATGATACATGGCCTAGTGATAATAAGTCAACAATAATCATGAACAAATACTGACTAGAAACTGAAAGAAATACAATTGCATGAGACCATAGTATGATCAAGCTATTCATCAATTAATAAATTTTTTTTTGCTTGTAAGAATATATTGCATAAACCAAACCTAAATAGGGTCCTTGAATCTCTGCCATGAGTTTTCACAGCCTAAGTAGGGTGTGCCCAAGTCCAGAGACAAAATTGCCAATGGCTGCCAGTGGATACAAGTCAGACTCAGTGGTAGCCATCAACAAATATGAAGAAACAGAATCTTTTGTGAACCCTGATCTCCAAAGTTCCCTTTTATAGTGGTAGATTATAAAGCCTGAGTCAAATAGTCAGTTATAGAATGGTTGCTATCCATTGTGATATGTGTGTGTGTGTGTGTGTGCATGCCTGTGCACACACACGCATGTGCTCTATTAGGGTGAAGTATATTGTGCTTGGTCTGGGATTTACGATGGAATCAATGGATATTCAAACAAACAGAAGGTCAACTTTGGACACCTAATTAATAGAAATGTTCTGGAAATAGGTGGCACTATGCCTGGCGTGGTGGTGCACGCCTTTAATCCCAGCACTCGGAGGCAGAGGTAGGAGGATCGCCGTGAGTTCAAGGCCACCCTGAGACTCCATAGTGAACTCCAGGTCAGCCTGGGCTAGAGTGAGACCCTATGTCGAAAAACCAAAAAGAAAAAAAATATAGGTGGCACTAATACATGCCTAACAAAGTGAAGATCATTTAGCCACTAATCTACTCACTTTGAGGTGGTACATTTTATGTGATATGAAGTATATCTCAGTAAAATAATTCTCTCTCTCTCTCTCTCTGTCTCTCTCTCTGTCTCTCTCTCTCTCTCTCTCTCTCTATATATATATATATATATATATATATACACACACACACATTATATATGTGTGTGTATGTATGTATGTATGTATGTACATGAAGAAAGAATTCTACATAGGCAAAAATAAATCCTGGCATCTCATAACTGTCTATGGCGAAGAAAGTAAACAGCTTTGTACTGAGAGACTGAGGTGCATGCACACCTGTCATGGACAGCTCCGGGAGGACGCGTCCATCTGTGAGGACCTGGCTGTGGGGAGCTGGAAGCACTGCTGGAGCAGGATCCTGCGTGGTGCCAACGATGCAGATGGTGCTTCACTGCACCGCACCGAGGGCCAGGCACTGAGCCCTCCAGGCACGCTCCTGTCCTGTGAAGGCCCAGGGACAGCGCCTCCCAGCTTCAGTGTGGCCAAGAATCACCTGGAGGGCTCAGGGAATCAGAATCACCTGGAGAGCTGAGCGCCATTCCCTGAGGTTCTGATTTAGTAGGTCTGAGATGGGGTCCAAAAAAAAAAAAAAAAAACATCCATTTATAGCCAGTTACCAACAATAGAGAGGTATTAATCATTTCCATGGGAGATGAGTGCACTTTGTGATGATCTTACAGATTGAAAGTGGTCACTGCAGTATGGATACAGGTGATAGTAGTATCAAGCACCATCCTAATGAAGGGAAATGACTTCTGTGCCAGTTAGTAAAGCCTTTTGGGTCTTTACGCTCCCTCCACCAGCCCCCATCACTAACTTAGCAAACTCAACTCTGGAATCAGAAATCGACCATGATTCCTGGGGTCATAGGAAGTGAAGCCTATGAACACTGTCTTTATTTTACAAGGGTGCCTGCTGTCCTGGTATAATGCTGGGAAAAGAAAAGATAGACGAAGTAATGTTCTGAGAAAATTATTCTATGACTTCTTAAAGCACACCTAGGAGAACTTTTTCAAGACCACAGACACAGGGATAAGGACAACATGATGTAAGACAGGGACGTGCTCCCTGCCACATACAAATGGGTTGGGGCATTTTATAACCAAGAAGCTGAGTGAGGCTCAGTAGGAGGAAAGCTATTAGGAAAAATACCTCAGGGATGAGGAGGATTCTGGCTAAGCAGACCTACAGGATTCTTGCTGCATCCAGATCAAGGTGATAAGATGTTACAGGGGGCATGGTGAGGTGGGAAATCCTGATCAGCTATGGAACGTGATCAGCTAGCAAGGATGGAGGTTCCTGCTGACTGACTTATCTGGGTTCTTTGGATGAAGTGGAATGTTACAAGGAAGTTCTTAGAAGAGCTAGCAGAAGACTCAGGAGTCTGTCTTGATTTTGGTCAACATTATTTAACAAATTTTGTATTAACAAATGTTTCAAAGTTTTTCAGCAATAATAATATCTTCCACTCTCTTGCTTAAGTATCCTTTCCTAATTCTAAATTCAAGTACTCTGGAATACAATTTTTACAGTGGCAGACAGGTGTCATGCTTTCCTCCTCTGTGATAGCGGTCATGGAACAAAAGACACTTTAACAAGTGAAAGGCATGAGACATTTATTTGATCAAAGTGTACATAACTTGAGAGCCTTCAGAAATGAGGAGCCAAGGACCAGAAAAAAATCTATTTTGGGGTACTGTGTGGCAATGTGATTTCTCCCAGAGCAAATGATTCAAAGGGGAAACCTGGTTGGCCTTTCCAGATTCTTCTGACTTCTCTCTGCAGCATTCCTTGTTTCTAGGTGTGGAGGCCTGGACTGCTATCTAACAAGTTAGGTTAGAGAATTTCTACATGGGCAGCTCCAGGGTAGAATGGTTAGGGGATGTTAGAGGAGTATTTCTCCTCATTATGCCTTGCTTTACAGAAAAGTGCTTCTTGTTCCTATAAACAAATGGGGTTATTTTACCCTAAATAAAAACATAGGTGAAAATTTTCATGACATGGGGTTTTTGTTATGATTTTTAATATAACATAAAAAGGTAAAAATGAATGAACTGAATTTCATCAAAGTTAAAACCTATTAAATAACACTATTAAAAGAGTAGAAAATCAATCCATAAAATTCAAAAATATATTTGAAAGTCATTTATCTAAAAAAGAAAAAAAATTTACAGAGGGGCTGGAGAGATTGCTCAGTGATTAAAGGAGCTTTTTTGTAAACTTGAAGTTTCTTAATTGACTCCTCAGTACCCACATAACGCCATATGTACAAAGTGGCACATGTATCTGCAGTTTGCAGTGGCAAAAGGTCCCAGCTCACCCATACTTTCTCTCTCTCTCTCTCTCAAATTACATATATATATGTGTGTGTGTATGTGTATATATATATATATATATATATATATATATATATATATATATAAATGTCGGATCTCACTCTAGTCCAGGCTAACATGGAACATACTCTGTAGTCCCAGGCTGACCTCGAATTCATAGAGATCCACTGACCTCTGCTTCTTGAGTGCTGAGATTACAGGCATGCACAGCACTCCTGGCAATGGAATTATTTTTTTAAAGAATACCCAGAATATATAAATAAATACTAAAATTCAACAAAAGCAACAACAAAACAACCTAATAGTAATATACAAATGGCCAATGAGCCAAAGAAAAGATGCTCCACCATGCTAGTACTAGGAAATGCAGCTCAGAACTACTTTATGCACATTCATGTGGTTATTTCAGAAATAAAGAAACACATAAGTTGATGAAACATCAGAACCCTTGGGCACTGTTGGTGGTAAAGTGCAACAGTACAACCTCTGTGGACAACATGGGGTGGGGGAAATAAGTGCAGAATTACATATCAAGCAATTGCTCTTCTGAATATACACCTAAAGAATTAAGAGCAAAAGTTGGAAATTCATTTGTACAACTACTCTGAGAGCAGCATTACTAACAAGTGGTGAATATAGAAACCACCAAAGGTCTATCAAGGGATGGACAGAAAAAATGTGATCATATACCTTCATATCAAATTTAATTCAGCCATAGAAATAATGCAGACTGTGGCTACTGGGTCCTGCTCATCTCTTAATACTCCTGCCTCTTTTTACTGTTGCAATGGGAATGAAATCTTAATGTTTCTGTGGGAGGTGACAATATTCAACCCATGGCAGGAGTTGCTTTCACTGGCTCAGAAAACAGAATGGAGGATGCAGGACTTTGGGGGAGGAAGAGGAGTAAATAGTGATGAATAAGTACAGAATTTCAGTTTAGAGGACTACAGATCCATGGAGGTTAATAGTTGCAAAAAAATGTACATATTTCTAATGTCACTAAATTACACATCAGACATGGTTAAAATGTTCATTTCAGGCTGGAGAGATGGCTTACCAGTTAAGGTGCTGGCCTGCAAAGCCTAATAATCCAGGTTCAATTCTCCAGTACCCATGTAAGCGAGATGCACAAGGTGGTGCATATGTCTGGAGTTTGTAGTGGCTAGAGGCCCATAGTGCACCCATTTTCTCTCAACCTCTTTCTTAAATAATAAACATTTAAATGTCCACTTTTATATATACATAGAATATATATACATTTTTCTCTGTATATATTATCACAATGAAAAAAGTCTGATTTTGTATCTAAACAGGTTATCAATTAAGTCATAAGTTGCTGAAGTAGGCTTGTAAATGAGAACATAATGTGTCCATTTTTCAAATTGGAGCATGCTTTAAAAATAGTTTTTGGAATGAATGTGACAAGATTTTTCCTGAAAAGTGTTTTCCACAAAGACTCTGATATTTTTGTTTTGTTTGTTTTGTTTTTCAAGGTAGGGTCTCACTCTGGCTCAGGCTGACCTGGAATTAACTATGTATTCTCAGGGTGGCCAAGAACTCATGGCAATCCTCCTATTTCTGCCTCCTGAGTGCTGGGATTAAAGGCGTGTGCCACCACACCTGGCAAGACTATGATTTTTATGTTACTAAATAACTTTCTTTAAAACATTTCTAGGTTATGTTCTTTAATTCCTCAATTATAAAAAGTGGTATCTACATATTATAGATTTATATATATTTCCTCAACCCAAACCATTTTCCATACTTTATGTCATAAATTCTAACATTAAATGGTATGAAAGTAAATTCCATAAATTAAATCTTGAGTCAGAAACTGAGGAAAACAATGAAAAACACAGAGATGGGAATGAAAGCAGTGTCTAAGTTACTCAGTCTTCTCTCCTTTAACTCATATCTGTTGGTTGTGCTAAAAAAACAGCAGAGGAGAAACCATTCCAGAATGAGTAGACAGAAAAGATGCATTATAAGTGCCAGATGGCCTCAGGAGACCCCTCACCTCTATATGTTCCTTTTCCCACTTAAGACTTGGCCTTGACGATGTCTTCCTTGTTTGGGGACCACCTAAAGATTCTTGTGAGACCCAGCTGTGTTCCACCCTGACACTGGGAGAGAACACACTCTAGCATATTTATTCCCACCAAGTCTCACCTTACGTGTGACTGAACAGAACCTTCTAGACTAAAATATACTTGTCCACAGCACTGTAGATTATTTTAGCCCAAAACCCTAATTCTAAAGAAAAGCCAAGGTTAGGCTGAAAATCCATACAGGGTTGATTTGGAAGCTTATTTCCTAAGCCCACTAAGCATTCTGTGAAAGCACTTTGCTGATCCAAGGCCTCCAGGGTGCACCCTGCTTTCTTTTGACATACTTCCCCACATAACACTATGGCACCCCCCCCCAACACACACCCAGACCTCCAGGACAGGGTGGGACCCAACCTTAGTACGTGCCTGGAGATCAGAGCCCGGAGGCCCAGTCCAGTTTCTCACTTAGCCAATTGCAGGGAGGGGCAGGAGGCAGAGACAGTGTCCCCAAGCTATAGACTTTGACTTTAAAATCTGAGCTCAAGTGCAGCTGGGTCAGATCCTTGGATCTCAGCCAACTCTGAAGTCGGCAGAGTGCTCTTGGGCAGTGGCAGACACCCGAGGTAAGCTTCCCTGGCTTGGGAAATGTGAAGAAGAAATCTAGGGATACCTTGGGGGATGCAGGCAGGAACTTCCAAGAGTGAGCAAATCTCTTCCACCTCAGCAGCATCAGTGTGGGGCAGGGAAGAAGGGTGGACGGAAAAATCCAAGGAGAGAGAACTAGATCTCTCAGGGGTTTCCGACTGTATAAGGTCCAGGTGAGTGCAAATCTCAATCTGGCCACAGGAAAGGTCAGGTTGTCCCCTTTACACTGGCTGCTGTACCCATCACTCCTCTTGCACATCTCTGTCAGGTAAAACTCTCTGGTTTCAGCTGGCATGTGCAGAGGGGAGCATGTCCCAGCAAAGCCCTATCTGGAGTGTTGAACTGTATTGTTCAATACCTTCCACAAAACCCTACGTCTGGCCTGCCCTAGTATTAGTCCTACACCGATGGTTGTAATTTCCAGTGGCTTGACTGTGTGACTTTTTTCCTGATTAAAGTAGTGAGTGGGGATTTTGAAGGTACAGCCCCTAGTGTATGGCAGAATGATTAGCAGCTATTGTCCCTTCCAGATTCTCTATAGGATGGACATTCTAGAAAGAGTTCCAGTGGGGAAGAGCCAAGACATAGCTCTTCTCATGCATATTAGCCAAATAAGTGTCAATTTTCCCCCAATTCTTGGGAATTTCTATCTGTACTTGGGATGAGATGTGACAGTAGTATAGTTTTAAAAAATATTTTGTTTACTTTTATTTGTTTATTTGAGAGTGACGAATGGAGAGAGAAAGAGGCAGAGAGAGAGACAGACAGAATGGGCGTGCCAGGGCCACCAGCCACTGCAAACGAATTCCAGATGTGTGCGCCCTCTTGTGCAGTTGATTAACGTAGGTCCTGGGGAATTGAGCCTCGAACCAGGGTCCTTAGGCTTCATAGGCAAGTGCTCAACTGCTAAGCCATCTCTCCAGCCCAGTAATATAGTTTTTCTTAGGTGACCTCAGTACCATTGGTACAAATCCTAGGTCAATTACATGTTAGGTCTTTAGCTGTTGCTTTAAGTTTTGGAACCACAGGGTATATCCAACCTATATGATGAGCTGACTCCACAGTACACATTCTCTTCTACTCCTGGAGCACTGAAAAGTTGATCTTCATTTTGGTGGACTGAGAAAATACCTCCACATGTCTTCTTTAATGAAATCACATTCTTACACTTTTTCACACAACCTTTGGTAAATACTTGGTAGTCTTCTTTCTTAGGTGGGTGTAAAAGGAGGGGGGTATTAGAAACATTGGTCTAATAAGACTCTCATTTCTCTTCCCTGTTTAGGTTTTTCAGACATGATTCCAATTCTCCTACTGACATTCTGCTTGGGAATAGCCACAGCTGCTCCCACATTTGATCACAATTTGGATGCTCAATGGCGCCAGTGGAAGATAAAATATGGAAAAATATACAGACCGGTCAGTAACATGGAAACTGTCCAGAGGAGCCTAGGCAGACCTTGCTGTGGGTTATAGCACAGGTTCCAGAAGCCAGATTTTACTAAAGCATAGTTCATTGATACCCATGCGAACCAAATATGGGACACATCCCTATTGTCACTGAGCATGAGGAATGGCTTCCTAAAGTATACAGAGTGAGCTGGCTATGTTGAAGCAGGTCTACCCAGTGAGCTTGTGTGGGACTTGGAATAGAAAGATTTTGGGGGGTAAAGAGATGGCTCAATGGTCAAAGATAAAGTATCAATTATATTCATTTCTAGTATGTGGAAACATATAAAAGAGAAGTATGGGAGAAGAATATGAAAATAATTGAGCAGCACAACAAGGAATATAGAGAGGGAAAGCACAGCTACACTTTGGGGATGAATGCCTTTGGTGACATGGTAAGTGTGACATGGATTGCTTCTCTGCTTCTCTTCAGTGCTCTCCCTCTCTCTCTCTCTCTCTCTCTATATATATATATATATATATATATATATGCATATGTGTATAAATTTTCACTTTCACAAATGTATATGATGCATTGCTCTTTAGTTCTATACAAGTAACCTATTGCTTTTTTATGTTTTATTTACTGTTCCTTAAAGACTCTTCAAGAATACAATAAAGTGCTAACTGGCTTTCAAAGCCAGAAGCTCGAGAATGGCAAAGTGTTCCAAAAAACTGTGTTTGGTGACGTACCTAAATTCTTGGACTGGAGTACAAAAGGCTATGTGAATCCTGTGAGGGATCAGGTATGGCAGTGTCACATTCTCACCTTTTGTTGCCCACAGGGGACCCAAGAAGGAATACATGTCCTTTCCTTGGTTCAGATGTGGAGTGACATGCACTTTACTCATTTGTATTCAGTTCTGAGAATTGTTGCAAGACTCTGGCTACTGGTTTTGTGAATGACAGCCTTTTCTTCCCTGTTTAGGGTCCTTGTGGCTCTTGTTGGGCTTTTAGCGCAAGTGGTGCCTTAGAAGGACAACTTTTCCGGAAAACTGGCAAACTGATCTCGCTGAGTGTACAGAACCTAGTGGACTGCTCTCGACCTCAAGGCAACTTAGGGTGCCAAGGTGGCCTGATGCCTCATGCCTTCCAGTATATAAAGGACAATGGTGGCCTAGACACAGAGAAATCCTATCCCTATGAAGCACGGGTAAATGGAACACCTGTGGTGGTGGCAATCTAGCTTTAGGAGGGGGAGGGGAATTAAAGAGATAGCCTGGGAACTGCCAGATTCACATTAAGAAGGGAGCATCTGTCTTTGTAATCAAAATGGTGCTGTCATTACATTATCAGCCTTTATGCAGTTCTCTGAGGTCAGGGCTTCCATGGAGCTGTTCTTGGTTCTACAAAACAATGTGGAAACCACTCCACCTATACTACAGAGTTCTCTGTGAACATTCCTTATGCACAGGAAGACCTATGAGATTTTACTGCAGATACGAGTTAATCCTCACTTTCAAATTGGCCATAGCATTTCCTGCCTGGGATGATTTATTGAAGCACAGTCTGGGATCCTCAGCTGCACAGTGCTGAGTTCTGCGGTTGTAATTCATGTTCCCAGGAGGTGGATGGTGGTAACCAAGTCTCTTCTGTCTTTGCCTTTGCAAGGAGGGACCCTGCAGGTACAGACCTGAGAACTCCGCTATTAATGTAACAGGCTTTGTGCAAATCCCAGTGGATGAAAAGGTGCTTATGAATGCTGTGGCAACCGTGGGACCCATCTCTGTAGGTGTTGATGCTAACCATGTGAAGTTTCAGTTCTATAAGAGTGGTAAGTATATTTCCTTCTCAGAATTAAAGAAAAGTTCTATTATCATCATAGCATGTCAATTTGATGGCTGCTTTAGTCGGTAAAATTTGATGTAAATATTTGGGGTCCATAGGTCTTGCATTCTGTATGTACAGTATTGACTTGTATTGCCTCCATTTAACATAACTTGAAGCACATCTCCATTAATGTGAGGACTTCATCATTTTTATAATTAACCACATAATTATTGTGTGACTTAATTTACTTCAACTTTCTCCAGTAGTTGGAGCTTGACATTATTGTATTTTTAAAATACAATTTGTTTTAGTTGATTTTCCTTGTAATCTCCCTGATGCCCCTATCTCCCGGTATCCTCCCCACTCCTTTCTGCTTATGTGCCCCATGTGTCCTTTTGCCCTTTTTTTGTAATCTCTTCCTACTTCTCTTGGTTAAAACTCTAGGTTTTTAGGTTTTACCTCCCTTTATATACATGGATAGAGAGATATTACAAACTAGAATCCACATATGAGAGACAACATGAGATGTTGAATTTTGAGTTTGGATCACCTCAATAAAATTCCAGATCCACCCATATTCCAATTTTTTTTTTTTTTTTTTTGAGATAGGGTCTCACTCTGGTCCAGGCTGACCTGGAATTAACTCTGTAGTCTCAGGGTGGCCTTGAACTCACGGCGATCCTCCTACCTCTGCCTCCCGAGTGCTGGGATTAAAGGTGTGCGCCACCATGCCTGGCCAAAAAATTTTATAGGTTTGATTTTTGTAACTGCTGAGTAGCATTCCATTATGTATATGCACCACATTTTAATTATCCATTCATGTATTGATGAGCAATCAATGGTTGCTTCCATTTCCTAGGAACATTATTGTGATGAATATGGATATGTTCATTTCTTTTGTTGTAGAATGTAGAGTCCTTGTACACCCAGATGTATGGCCAGCAGTTATAAAGCAATAGCAGTTCTGTTTCTAATTTTTTGAGAAACCTTCATATTGATTTCCATAATAGCTACATTAGTTTGCATTTTCACCAGCAACGAATACATGTTTCTCTTTTCCTGCACCCTTACCAGAATTTGTTTGCAGTTTTCCTATGGATAGCCATTCTGAATTCAATATGTAGTCTCCGGCTGGCCTTGAATTCACAGCAATCCTACCACGTCAGGCTCCCAAGTGCTGGGATAAATGGTGTGTACCACTTTTCCTGGCTGATTTATTATTTTTTGACACTTACTTTTTGCAGTTCATATTAAATTTTTATTATTAGCCCCTGACTGAAGTTTCGCTGAAGTAAAGATTCTATACCACTGTGTAGACTATCTGTTCACTTTGCATATGGTTTCTTTTGCTTTGAAGAAACACTTTAATTCTTGGGGCTATTGCCTATGCTATTGGAGTTCTATTCAAAAAGTTCTTGCCTATGCCTATATTTTCAAGTATATTCCCTATGTTAGCCTGTAGCAGTTTTAGCTTAAGTCCAGTTTTAGCTTAAGGCCTTTGATCCAGAGTGAAGGATATGGATTCAATTTCATTTTTCTATAGGTGAATATGCAATTTTGCCACTAGCATTTGTTGAATAGGTTATGTTTTCCCCACAGAGTGCTTTTTGGCTCATTGGACAAAAATTAGGTGGCCAGAGATGTCTGGGTTTATTTCTGGGTCCTTATTCTGCTTGATTCATCTGTTTTGGCACCAGTACCATGTTTTCTCTGCATTATCACTCACTAGAATTATTTGAGGACAGTATTATGATACCACCAGCTGTATTCTTCCTTCTTAGGATTGTTTTGGCCATTTATAGTACTTTTATGTTTCTATATGAATTCTTAGATTTTGTGTTTGTTTGTTGTTCCAATTCACTGAAGAACATTGGAATTTTGATGGAGATTGTGTTGAATCTACAAATTTCTTAATATTGCCATTTTTATAACATTAATTCTTCCAATCCAGGAGCATGAAAGATCTTTCCATTATCTAGTATCCTCTTTAGTTTCTGTTTTCAGTCTCTTGAAGTTTTTATTGTAGAGCTCTTTTACAATCTTTAGTTTTATTCCTATGCACATAATTTTTTGGAGATTTTATGAGTGGGATATTTTTATTTCTTCCTTTGCAAGTTAATTATTGGTATGTATGAAAGCTACTGACTTTTGTGTTTATTTTGGATCCTGTCACTTAACTGAAGTGTTTGTTAGAAGATTTTCAAGATTTCTTTAAAAATTTCTTCAAGGTAGGACTTTGTACTAGCTCAGGCTGACCTGGAATTCACTATGTAGTCTCATGGTGTCCTTGAAATCCTAGTGATCCTCCTACCTGTGCCTCCCAAGTGCTGGGACCAGAGGTGTGGACCACCATGCCCAGCTGATTTTCAAGATTTTTAATGGAGATATTATCTTTGTAATTTAGTCTTTTTTTTTATGAGCCTCTTGATTCAAGTAGTTTTATGTTCTATGTTGTTTCCCTAGACTGACATTGTAAGAGTAGATGTACAAGATTTCCTATATACATTGAAGCAAGTAGATTTACAAAAGGATTTATGCTAACTTGTGTTTCTGCTAGATGACAGGTTATATCCCTACCTTGAAAGCAATCCATTGATAGGAATGGATCTTATTATTCTTTTTATTTTAAACATTTTTTAAATTTTCTTATTAATTAGTTTAGTACTCATTGAATACAGTCAAGTGGTACCATTGCTTATTCTTATGTGGAGTTGATGTCACTCCAGTAAACTCAGAAATGCTCCCTTTATTGCTGGTGACAACATGTCATTATCATGTCACTAGACCCTTTCACTCCAGCTTTGATTTTATTTTCCAGGCATCTATTATAACCCAGACTGTAGCAGTATTAAACTGGATCATGCTGTCCTGGCAGTTGGCTATGGCTTTGAAGGAAAAGAATCACATGGCAGTAAATACTGGTTCATCAAGAACAGGTATCAATTGCCAAAGTTATTTATATTTCAAATTCCAAAGGGAATTATCATTTACAGCACTATTTTGATATAAGTACTAGAAATATTAATCCCACTGTGGTTGAACAAAACATAATCAGTATGCTGTTATATTAAGATTCTGCCCTAGGCTTCCCAGGGTATTGACATGTTGAATTTCTAAAGATCTGACAGAGTTTTTAACTCTTCACCACATGTGGGCTAGAAGATACCCTATCCTTTCTCTACCTTTGATGTTTAAGGTCCTGTGTAAGGTTACTGCTTGTACTCAGGGTACAACATCTAGCTTTGCCCTTTCTGTTAAGTGTGGTCTCTGGCATAGTGTTGAAATGAGGTGGTGGTGTAATAAATCCATTGTGTTTTAATCTTTGTATTAAATGGAAAAAATTTCTTCTTTCAGCTGGGGTACATCATGGGGCATGAATGGCTACATGAAGTTAGCCAAAGACAGGAATAACCACTGTGGAATTGCCAGAGATGCCAGCTACCCCATTCTGTGAGCTACAGGACCATGACAAGGAAGAATATAGGACTGAAGACAGCATGTGCAGAGAAGGGACTTCTCTTTCACACCAACCAGCTTGCGTTTGGTGGGATACAATACTTGAGTCATTGAAAGTACAAATTGTGAGATGTATCGTCTAGTAAAACATTACTATTAATTTAAATATGCCATAAACTCCCTTGTAAATGAATCCTCACTGACTTTTTTACATCTTCTAAAATAAAATGAATTTAAAATGTAGTGTTCTGGTTTATTTTTGTTTTATTGATGTGCCTTTCTATACTCCAACATGTAGTTTCAGCATGAATGCATAACTGTACGTGGTAATTGCATGTAAAAGAGAAAGTAGGTGGCTCTTCTGAATATGCAGTCAATAGTTGGGCAGTGTTTGTTTCCAGAGATCTATCAAACATGGTATGAAATGCTACACAGAAATTTCTAGAAATTTCTACTTTAATTCACATCCATTTAATTCAAAGAAAATTAATTCATAAATATTTGATTACTTGTCATTCTGTGTAGCAAGATGGTACCTCTTGTTGTTCCTCTGTGTTGCTTTGGAGACACAAACCTTCCTTTGCCCAGCACAACACTGTACTAGGAGCACTTTGGTTGTGTAGAAGCCACCCTAGTGATCAGGTCTGCTGCCACAGGATTGCAGTGCATGCTAGTGACGCTTTCCTAACTAAACAGTGCCCCACATGCAAGAGGAGTGGTTTCTGATATGTCTGCTGTTATAATTTTCTATTGTGTTTGCTGGTGACTCTTTTACTCTCTTAGCATGCCTCATGGATATGCTTAAAATAGGCATGTTTTTATAGGGAAAAACTACCAATATATATAATCTACAAGCTGAAACATGACTGCAGGCAAATACCTTAACCACTATGCCATCCCTCCATTTCTTTTAAAAACATTGATTAATTTATTTATTATGGCAAGCCCAATAGACTGACCTGTTTTTAATGAGAGAGGAAAAAGAAGAAAAACAATTGGCATCCCAGGGCCTCAGCCTGTGTAATTGAACTCCAGACATGTGCACCACCTTCAGCATCTGGCTTACATGGGTACTGGGGATTAAATCTAGGTCCTTAAGCTTCACAGACAAGTGTTTTACCCACTAAGCCATCTCTCCAGCCCTTCCTTCCCTTTTGTCTTAGAAATCCTTTCCTGCCTACTACCCACTGAAAACTAAGAATGTGTGTTTGATTATGTACTCACCCAGAATAAAGGACATCAAAGGTAAGTTTACTGCTGGTATATAACAAGACTTCGTGGATCGGTTAGTGTTTCAGAAATGCCATGTGAGAAGAGGAACTGCTGACAAGAGATCACAGCTTTGTCATCCTTTTTTGCAACACTTCGTGAACCTGCTGAGAACTGTGCTTAGATGAAGAACCTGGGATCATCTGCCAATTGATCTTGTTTTCCTATCCTAGATTCCCAAGTATTTTGTAGCATACCTATTGTGACATTATGTTTACCATCCTGAAATAATATCTATACTTAAGAATGTGTCTATACAGGTATTTGTGGATAATCAACATAATATCCTAACTGGATTTAACAAATTCATTGAAGGAAAATGCTAATGCTAAAAGTCTTTTATTTACTATATAAATGCCAGGATGTAAGGCATGAGATTAAGTGATATAGGCAGATTCTTGTAATTTAATACAGAAATCATGGATACTGAGCTGAATACCAAAGTAGTGTGGTAATGTCAGGTTCAGAAATAAAGGCTTAGTGGATGTTTCCAAGATGGTGGAATAGGGAGGTCATTCATTTATATATTCTCATAGCAATGAAAATTTTGTACCCATGCACAGAGAAAAGCTTTTCAGAGTCTTTACACTCAAGTAGAAGGCTGTGAAACTATTGTAGATACAATGCTAGAAGAACCATTTGGAGAGTGTAAACCCCATACTAGGTGTCTCGTTATTTATCATGCTCCTGGTTTCACCAAAAGACTTGCTATCAGTCTTTTTGGGTGTACACTTGTACAGCAGGGACAAGCTGAGCAGCTTGTGAAGAAGATCGTGAGACCAGCCATGAAACTCTGGTACAACTGTAGGCACAACTGTAGTGAGTGAATTCAACACCCCAAAGTCACCAAATGAAAGGCCAGCCCAGCAAAAAAAAAAAAAAAACAAACAAACAAAAAAAAACAGGTATTTGGATATTAAATGACATCACAGAGCAAATGGACTAACAGACATCTACAGAAGATTTCATATAATACACTTCATAAGTGGACTGAAGGACATGTCATCCAAGTGCTGCAGAATACACATTCTTTTGGGCAGCATTCTCTAAAATAGACTATATATTAGGAAACAAAGCAAATCTTAATAAATACAGGAAAATTTAAATAATTCATGCACTCTATCTGATTACAACAGAATAAAACTGAAAATCAATAGCAAGAAAGACTATTGAACTTACACAAACTCATGGAAAAATAAATACCACTATGAATAATGAATGGGTCACTGAAGAAATCAAGAAGGAAATAAAAATACACTGTAGGTGATGTGTTGTGGAAGGACAAGCTGGTCTCAGTGGTAGTCACATTCTCTCACAAAGTCAAGAAACCTGAAGGAAAAGACAGCAGGGACCAGCTGAGTGGCTCCTGAGGAAGAGGATCACTGGAACCAGCTATGCAGCTCCTCTACAACTTCAGGCACACTCCACAGCCTCCCCTTCCCCAACTGCCAGTGCCTGCAACCACCAGAGACCTGGGGAAGAGCAGCTACACAGCAGCCATCACAGGCAAACAGAGTAGCAGACCCACAGACCCAGCCGGCCCAGCTGAGCCCACAGTGCAGTAAAGAGGGACTAAAGTGGACACACAGCATAGCTGAGACCAAAACCATCCTAAAAGGTAGTAACAAGGCCTATTTATACCATGTCAGCACCTGACCCAAAAGACTGGTATATAGGCCTGTACTGGAAGTGCTAATCACACCTTTCAAGTCAGGACAGGGTATGTGCTAGATCTGACTGATAGTCAGCTTTGCCATCTTTAAATAAGCTATATTTTGAGGTTGTTTTTTGTTGCTACCTTATTTATGGCAACTTTGTCCTTTTCTTCTGTTATTTATGGGGGCAGGGACTCACTCAACCACAGGCTGATATGGAACCCTTCACAAACCAGAAATCTCAGCTTCCCAGTTGACAGGTCAGACCTTTGAACCAGTAAGATCTTGGCCCCTCCAGGGTCATCCTCTTGATTTGGGTCTCTTTACACACTTGAGTCTGATAACAGGCCTCAAACTGGATATCTGAACCACATAAAGGATGTTGCCCACCTGGCCCAGCCTTCTTCCTTGTGATATCACCTCCCCAAGAACACATGTAAGTCTCTCTCCCCCCTTTCTCAGCTACACTAGGAATTTTGGCCTGGGTATTTTTCTGCTTGCCTCTTATGCTTTGGGGTAATTTCTCACTTTGATTACTTGAATTTTTTTTTCTTAAATCTCTGAGCCCTTCACTATTTCTTAATTCTTGCTGGTCTTCTTTTGAAGGGGAAAAGGGCAATTATAGCATCTCTTCTCACTCTTCCATCCTATGATGACCTATGTCTGTTTCATATAAATAGTGGGTCAGAGTCTCTTCCCTCTCTCAGCCTGGTAGGAGAGGGCCCTGTTACCTATCTGGGGACTCTTCTGTTCCGTACACACATATATTCTGTTTCCAAGTACTTTTTCCACATTGACTTTCTTCTAACTTCTGGGCTTCCATATGTGTATTTCCTCTAAAACCTGAGACTACCAAGTGTATAATTTCTCTAAACTCTGGGTCTACCTTGTTTGTAATATCTTTCAACTCTGGGTCTATCATGTGTGTAATAACTCTCTTGATTCCTTTACTACCCATTTTTCCAGCATGTGAACTGCCCAGTCCCTGCTTAGGTGTTTTCTCCCTGTTATTCGTAAGTTCTGAGTCCATCCCCCATTTGAATCTCTTAACTTTCTCCTTTGTGGAGGTGCAGGGCTGATTCTCTTATGTTCCCACTCATGTTGCCTCTAAATCCTTTAGCACTGGCTTCTAGGTCCTGTCTTTCCTGAGCATGTGTAACTGCTCTAGTCTCCTCCTAGATACCAATTTACCCTAATTAAAACTCATGATTCACAATTTCTTCCTAAATAAACTCAGTAATTCATAATTCATCCTCATTAAATCTGTCTTTTACCAATTCTTTGTTAAAATGGGATAGGAACCCAAGTTAGGCTCTCAAATCTTGGAGACCACTCCCGAACTTCGAAATCTTACATCAGTCCTCTGGACCTATCATCATTCACCTCGCGACACACAGACCCTACAGCCTAATGCTTTTCTAGTCTAACCCACTCTCAGGGTGGTTCTCTGGCACTCTAGGACAACATATTCCTCAATGGGTCAGCTTTGGAAACTTGGTTACACATTCTCATTTCTCAAGTGGGGACAGAACACCTGGGTTTTGATCCCTGTCCCTCACTCTTCATACAGGTAGCAGCTCATGTATGTCACCTAGTAATGGGGGTATCTGGGAAATATAAGACTATGATTCTGGCCTGGTCAAGCAAAATGAGAGAAAGCTATGCTGGGTATATGCTGGGTATGGGTCACTGCCTAAAGTTTATTTTCAGTACATACTTTCTTTTCATTAATCAATTTGTTAGAAATATTTTAAATTCACACCTTTTGTGAACAAAGGAATTCCAGAAAGTAACATCAGGACAATTAGCAGAAGCTATTTGAAGCCTCTATAAAATATTTTTGTTCTCTCTCCCTCATTGATTTACTCTTCCACATGAGTTAAACCTTCAGGCATACTCTTTGAAATATTAGCTTGGGTTAGGTTAGAAAGTAAACTTTTTTCCCAACTCCATGCATTTTTGAAAGTCATGGACAAATCACCTGTTTAATATATGATCACATACATACTAATTGTTTAAAGGAAGGCAACATTACACATAATATTTGCTGGAGGAGTGGGAGCTCACTCAGAAGCTCATGATTTTAGGTAAGCACTTTAACAACTAAATCACTTCCTGGTACTCATTTTTCCTTTTCTTACAACATGTGCTTTTTCAGAGCAATGCTGACCTCACTGAATGTGCTAGGAAATATTATCTGTGTAGTTTTCTCCAAAAGTTCTTTTTTCATTTTTAAATTTTTATTTATTTACTTGAGAGCAACAGAGAGAAAGAGGAAAGAAGGGAGGGAGAGAGAAAAGAGAGAGAAAAATGGGCATGCGAGGGCCTCCAGCCACTGCCAACAAACTCCAGACACATGCGCCCCCTTGTGCATCTGGCTAATGTGGGTCCTGGGGAATTGAGCCTCAAACTGGGGTCCTTAGGCTTTATAGGCAAGCGTTTAACCACTAAGCCATCTCTTCAGCCCTCTCCAGTAGTTCTTATAGAAATGGAATTACTTCTTCCTTAAGTGTTTGGCATGATTCACTACTAAAGTGACTGGGATCTGAAGTTTTCATGTGAAAATATTGTAATTATAATTGCATTTCATTAATAGATATAATACCATTCTATATAGATATATATTCATTACTAAAAATTTTATGATTTATGTAGTTCAAATATTTTTCAAAACTATTTATTTAACATGAAGATATACATAGTATGCCATCATTCTTTCAATACCCATGGCCTAGTATGTCACCTTTATCATTTCTGCTATTGACATTTTTTCTTCTAATTCCCAATAACTCTTTATAGAGGTGTATCAATTTTACAGAATTTTTTTCTGAAATACTCTTGGGACAGTTGGGGAGATAGACTTTTAGTTAAAGTGTTGCAGTCAGGTTTGCATTGCTGGTAGAAAACACCAACCAAAACGTTTTGGCTTACAGGCTCAAGGGGAAGCTCCACGATGACAGGGGAAAACAATGACATGAGCAGAGGGTAGAAATCACCCCCTGGCCACATCAGGTGGACAGGAGCAACAGGACAGTGTGCCAAACACTGGCAAGGGGAAACTGGCTATAATAGCCATAAGCCAACCCCCAACAAAACACTCCCTCCAGGAAACATTAATTCACTAATCCCCATCAGCTGGGAACCTACCAGTCACAACAACTTAAGTTTATGGGGGACACCTGAATCAAACCACCACATTCCACTACTGGCCCCCATAAATTGATAACCATACATGATGTCAAATACAATGTATTCATCCAACTTTAAAAAGTCCCCATAGTTGTTATCAATTCCAATGATGTTGAAACATCACCATAATTCAAGATCTTTTAACTGAACCATAACACCAAAAAACCCATAATGGCTCAGAATAAACATTCACACTACAAAAGATGGCATTTGGCATAGCAAAGAAACATCCAAGCAATACAAGATTTAAAACAACCAGGGCAAACATCAAACTCTGTAACCTGAAATCCAACAACTCTAGCCAGTGACAAATCTCCAAGTCCAATAACCCTAACCAGCAACAAGTCTTTGGAATTCCAATTCCACCCCTCCAGCTAGGCTAATCACAGTCCTGGTAAACTTCACCCGGGAATGGCAGCTTTCCTTAGCAGCCATCTCATGGTCCCAGCAACTCCACTGGGTCTCCACTGCAATCCACGGTTCATCCTCATGGCCCCATGGAGTCCCCATGCAGGCATTCAGCAAACCTACTTCACACTGCCTATGGCCATTTCCAAAACACAAGACCACATTGCAAAATATATGACCCACTCTTGCCTGCATTTTTTAGACTCCACAATACCAGGCAGGTGCCAATTTGTTAATCAGGGGGGAATAAAACAGACTTTGAGGAACAGGAAACTCCTTGAGTACTCAGGCCCCTTCAAGAGTCTACATTCTTCCTGTTGCCCCAGTGCAGGTTAGCTGTCCCCATCTCAAAGGTTGTAATCTCAAACAATTTGCAGGTGAGTGGGTAGCAGTTTAGGCCCAAAGATTTCATTTTTTCTGTGTCATATCCCTCTGCTCACACCAGTCCATTTCTACAAAGTGCAATCCTGCACAACTTCTCAGGACACAGACATAACAGCAAACCTCTCAAACTGCTTCTAGCCCAGTCCAAGCAAAGCTCTATCTCACCCTCGTAAGCCAAACTTCATAGTCCATAGTTCTTACTGCATTCAGGTCTTTCAACTCTGACCAGAATAGTCCATCAAGCTATACTTACAGCACTGCAAGGGCCAAAGTTTCAAATCCTTCCCCAATCCTCTTGAAAATCAGCTCCCAAAGCCACAAAGTCAGGTGTCTAGCAGCAATCTTACATCTCAGTACCACTTTACTATTGCAGTCAGGTTCACATTGCTGGTAGATATCACCCAACTAAGAGCAGCCTGTGGGAAAAAGAGGTTTATTTTGGCTTACAGGCTCAAGGGGAAGCTCCACAGTGAAAAGGGAAAACAACAGCATGAGCAGAAGGTGAACATCACCCCATGGTCAACATCAGGTGGACAATAGCAACAGGACAATGTGCCAAACACTGGCAAGGGGAAATTGTCTATAACACACATAAGCCCTCCCTCAACAATACACTCCCTCCAGGAGGCATTAATTCCCTAATTTCCATCAGCTAGGAACCTAACATTCAGAACACCTGTTTATGGGGGACACCTGAATCAAACCACCACATAAAGGTACTTGCTTGTAAAGTTGGCTGGCCTGGTTAACTCTGCAGCATCCAGATAAAGTCAGATGCAAGCAAAAAGTGGAGCATGTGCCTGTCCTTTATTTGCAGTGGCAACAGACATGGCACTCACACATGTATGAAAAGAATAACCTTTTGGTGTCACTGACTTTTCTCTCTTATTTGCTATGTTAACTGTACTTATTCTAGAATGGAGATATGACTTAGCAGTTAAGGCACTTGCCTGCAGAGCCTAAGAACCCAGGTTCCCTTCCCCAGTACCCATGTAAGCCAGATGTGCAAGGTGGCACATGCATCTAGAGTTCGTTTGCAGTGGCTAGGGGTCCTAGCATGCTCATTCATATTCTCTCTGCCTCTTTCTAAATGTGTGTGTGTATATGTGTGTGTGTGTGTATACATACATACATACATGTATATGCTTTTCAAGGTAGGGTCTCACTCTGGCCCAGGCTGACCTGGAATTAACTATGTAGTGTCAGGGTGGTCCTCCCACCTCTGCCTCCTGAGTGTTGGAATTAAAGGTGTGTGTCACCATGACCAGTTTCATTTTCTATTTTTTTCCAGATAAAAGTTTTCACAGATTTGACTTACTTCCTCTTAAATACAGATGTTAAGCTTCATAACTTTCCCACTAAGTATTGCTGTATGCTCCCCTCATTTATATATATATATCACATTTACATTTTCATTTGTTTCAAAATATATTTTAACATTCCAACTGATTTTTAATGTTACCTATTTATGAATATTTTATTTTAAAATTTTATTCGATACTGTTAATAGTTCCTGATATTAATTTCCAGTTAAATTCAACTGTGATCACAAGACATACATGGCTTGAATTTATTTATTTGATTGTTTCATTAAGTTACTGAATGTATTTTACTTACTGATGGTTGGATGTATTTTGTTTGTGGTCTAAATATGCTATGTGATGGATGTTCTTTTATTATAATGGTTAGCACATTGCACAAATTAATGGGATTCACTGTAACATTGTGTACTTGTATGCATCAGGCATTGAGGGAAAAATTTTTATTGTTGCCAAGAATACAAATTAAATGGCTACTTTGGAGAGCATGTAGTGGGATACTGTGGTGATCTGAATATAAAATGTTCCTTGTCACCTCTTGAATTTGTAATTAATTAAGCTTGATATTTAATCTTTAGCTGGTGGAGCTATTGGGAGGTGGAAACTTGCTGGAGGATGTGTGTTTGTGGAAGCATACTTTGGGATGTTATAGCCCAGCCCCACTTGCTGCAGCTAGTTCACCTTCTCTACATCCTCTCTGCTGCTGTGCAGATATGAGGCCCAGCTATCTGCCCCCCCATGCTTTCCCTGCCGTGATGAAACTTCCTCTCAAAACTCTTAAGCTGAAATAAACATTTTCACTGCCATAAGCTGGTTCTGGTTAGGTGCTCCTTGCTCTCACCCCTCTCCTCCTGCAAGGAGAAATTTGGAACTAAGTGCAAAGTCATCCTTGCTTGTTTACAGTTCCTATCTGCTCCCTAGTGGACCAGTCCTCATAGCCTGTGGAGATGGAACTGACAGGAAAATATCTGCAGTACAGTGTTATACATACTGAGTTCCAGACTCACTAACCTAGATGATGTAATAGCCCATAAAGACAGTAGTTAGGTATTGAATCATCACTAGCTCTGTACAATTAATAAGAACATAACTGGAAATATAGTTTCAACAGGGTTAGGCAATACTTAGAACACCAATTCTGGGGAACTTACCTAACTTACATAAACTATAATCCAAGACTGCTTGACTTCTGTATGTCCTGCACCAAGGTAAAGCATATGGTGTCTTCAGCAATGGGAACTTAGCATCTGTTCTATACAGCAGTTCGGAGCAGTTGCAGTAGCCAGTATTATGTGTAAGGAAACTCATGGGCCTCCATGCTCAACAACTCCCTAGCAATAGGATTTTCATTCAGTAATCTTATAGTTTAGGTGGTGTGTCTTTTTCCTGCCCATGGGGGTTCCCTCTGCTTTTGAATTCCTTACCTTTTAATATTAGGATTCTTTCAGATGCTTTTCTGAATTTATATGACATTCAGGGGTTATTATTTTATAGTAAAACCTTTCACAGAAGGCAGACAGAATCCCAAAATGCACAATGACATCTGCTCCAAATAAGTGTGTAAAGGGTGTTGGATTCAGCAACTAACAGGATACAACAACAGTTAGGAAGGTCAAATACAGTATAAAAAGTTCCCACCATTCATATTATTTGTTCCATCAAAAGAGCAGTTAGGTATAGGAACATAGATAGGCCATTACCTTATTCTCCATAGCCATCCTCATGAGCCATCTACTTTTACAGGACTTGGGATGTCTGAATAAACTTCACAGGCTCCAAATTTGCCCAACCAGCCATGACTACCTTTTACTTTGTACCTTCAGGTACAACTCCCAGAGTGAAATATAAGGTGTGTCCCAACAGTGCATAACACCCCTCCCCACCACAACACATTTTCATGCAGGGGAATATATTCAGGAGATATGATGGCTGATCTCTATAACAACCTCTATCTGTTATCTATAGCATTCTACCTCCACGGCCATTCACTGTGGCTCAGTGCTCTGAGCGCTTTGGGAAGTTGCCACGAATTAGGGTACACAGAGCTCCAGTACTCATAAAAACCTGTGTTGATGCATTAGTAGGGGACTATAAATTCACACAGTTCAACATGGGGCCTCTGGCTTCTGTGAATGGCTCTCATCTGTGGCTTTATGCACTGCACTGGGGGAATAGTTAGGCGTGGTCACACTCCATAAGTTCTTTCAGCACTGTGGAATGAGCTCAAGTTACACAACAGTATTAGAGGCTAAAGCTGAGACTAAAATATGGAAATAAAAATGTTCCCCTAACTACTGGAACCTTCATGCTATATATAACAATTTAATTGGTAATGGTCCATCTGTCTTCATTCCAGTGGAGAAACATGCCATCTTAGCCAGTTTGAAAGACCACTGGCACATTAAACTAACTGTGTGAGCAGGCACTGTGACTGAAAATTACATAAACTACAGAATGCTATGGATATATGCACAGACGAGAACAAAATATGACTTGGTTTATAACCACTCAACAGAGTTAAGAGTGCACATCCATTACACAAATGCTTGGGAATTTCACTGACTATCCAAAGTTCCACATAAAACAGGGCAAGATTAATATTCAGTCATAGCAGGCAGGCCAAAATTGAATAGCATCAAGATCAGAAAGGCCAACAAACTTACACTGTCACTTGAAAAATGGGTTTGGGGGCTGGAGAGATGGCTTAGCAGCTAAGGGGCTTGCTTGTGAAGCCTAAGGACCCATGTTTGACTCCAGATCCCACCTAAGCCAAACACACAAAGGTGAGGCAAGCTCAAGGTCGCACATGCCCACTAGGTGGTGCAAGTGCCTGGAGTTTGATTGCAGTGGTTGAGGCCCTGACATGCTGGTTTTTTTTTTCTCTGAAATTAAAAAAAAAGAAATTAAAAAAGGGGTTGAGCTGGCTTAGCGGTTATGGCACTTGCCTGCAAAGCCGAAGAAATCAAGTTTGATTGCCCAGAACCCACAGAAGCCAGATGTACAGGTGGTTCATACATTTTGAGTTCGTTTACCATGGCTAGAGACGTGATGTGCCCATTCTGTCTCTCTCTCTACCTGCCTGTATATATCTTCTTCAAATAATATATTTTTTAATGTGGTTGAAGGCCAGAGAGATGACTTAGCAATTAGACCTAAAGATTCATGTTCGATTCTCCAGTACCCATGTTAGTCAGATGCACAAGGTGGTCCATGGATCTTGAGTTTGTTTGCAGTGGCTGGAGGCCCTGACATGTCCATTCTCTTCTCTCTTAAATAAATAATAAAATATTTTTAAAATGAGGTTGGGCATTCACACCACCCACAGAATATTCACAAACACTTATGGGTTCTGTCTACAGAATCCAACTCATTTATCCAGTTTTAAAACCACATAATACATTCAGTAGGTAAATATTTTATATACTTTTCTACTGTTTTGTGTTACAAAAAAACACAATTCATGGAAAATGTTAATAAAAATTGAGAATAAAAATCCAATATCAAGTCAGTTAAAACAATAAAAATAATAAAAGTACCAATTCAATTCAAAAAAACCCCACAAGTTTCAGCATACCAATTCTAGGTGAAGATTTTATTATCAATTCTCAAGCACAAGTATTTCCTTGGGAAAAATATCTGAACAAAATATTTATTGAAAGTATCTCATACTCAAAGTATAAAATTTTAATCAACACTTCATCTTAGACAGGCTAGGAAACAAAATTTTAATCAAACTATTTGATGTTTGATATAATACTCTTTATGGTAAAGGCTTTTATGTCTTCTCCTGAGATTTTATTTTTAACTAAGGCTTCTGATTACTGCAGTTCTTGACAAATTTCCTTCCTTGTGAAGTATAATGACATTTATTATATTTCTAATGTTCCATCCCACTCTAGTAGATAACTGGCTTAATAGTATGCATTTCATTAACAGACCAAACCTGTAACAAGACACAAGCTCACTATTGCTTTAAGAAAAAAAAAAAAAAGTCAAGTGGTGAAGCCTTGGAATTCTGTTCTAGTTGATCACTGTATTTTCTTTCACCTTGTGTTTTGCCATGCTCTGCACAGCACAAACGTTTGTAGCATTTCTCATTGCTACATGGACCAGGGAGAATATCATGTTTTTAAAGGCCAAGTTAAATTTAATGCCACATTTGATGGCCACCTCGACCTTGGTGAATGAATGACTCGGAAATTGTGTCAACCTGTGTGCTTACTGGTAAAAAGTAATTGCTAAAGAAAACCATTTGCCAGTCTATGGGACACAAGGCTGTCCACTGCTGCCAGAGACGGCAAGCATGCCATTTCAGGATCACGAGGAATCGAGCGCTGAAGAGCTGCTTGACACAGTTCCAGCCCAGCTGTCTCTTCCTTGAAGTCCAATGTGGCCCCTCTATAGAAAAATCCTTGGCTCTCTATGCTACAGAAATATGTGGTTTTTCTATATGTTTGTCTTTCTCTGTCTTTCACTTGGTGTCCCAATCTCTAAGTTTACTTTTCCAGTAAAAATTGGTGTTGGTAAAGTGTTGGTCAATGTATCTGAAAGAGGCTCTGGCATAGAATTGGAAAAACAAGAAAATGGGTGAAAGATAACTGTTTTCCTTAAAGGCCTTAAAGAAAGTCAGGCATGGAGTACAGTAAACTTAGGAGGAAACAATGAACCTCCTGGAACAACGTAAACATTGTTACATGCCTAATTTTTCTAAATGGTGGCAATTGCAATTGACTCTTTACCAGGAACCCTTACAGAAAAACAACCGAAGTCAGAAATAGTTCAATTGGGGGGACCAAAGTCTAAGTATTGGAGGGACGTAAAAAGGAAACTTCAAAATAAATAATTAAGGGATAAATGGATCTGCTGGATCAGTGATTAATGATGGGAAGCCCCGTTTGTGGTTGTTTTGCCTCTCACCTTTAATAGAGTAATTAAAAGTAGAAGTCCAGGAAATCACAAGTGCTTGACCACACATACATGGGGAAAATGTGAAAACAGTTAATCATTACAGGGGCCTGACGACTTTACTTGAGGTGAATAATTATGGGATTGTTTGATGATAAGGAATAACAAAAAGTTTCTATGAATTCTGTGAAATTGTACCTTTCTTAAGGTTTGTTCTTGCATGATGTGATCACAAAATAAAAGACTGAGACTAAGAGCTGTGGCAGCAGAGAAGCAGAGAAATATAGAAACATGGAAGCATAGAAACAGGGAAAAACAGAAAACAGAAAAAAAGACCAAAAAAAATAGAAAAAGAAAAAACAAGAAAAAAATAGAAAAATAGAAAGAGAAAAAAAATAAAAAATATAGAAACAGAAAAGGAGGCAGAGAGAAAAAGACAGAAAAACTCAGCTGCCTTCAGCATTAGCCTGTCAGCTTGCACCAGAACTTGACTTCCAGTCGTTATTTCGCCGCTCCCTTTCACACCTCTCTTCGGGGACCCTCCTTCAAGCCAGGGCTGGACCCCGGCACACTGTATTATATAACAATGTACCAGTTCCTTCAGGAATTTCCAAATTAAACATTAAGGTTTTCCCTTGTATGCACATTCTGGTGTGAAGTACACTAAGAGCTGCTTTACTAGGCAAGTTCTCCCACTTTCATCACCATCATAAGGTTTCTCTCCTAAGTGAATTCTATTGATGTGCCCTGAGGGCTGAATTACTTGCATAGAGTTGATTACATGCATAGGACTTTCCTGTGCCTATTCTCTGATGTACACGGAGGTGCATTCTTTGAAAATTTAACCGTATTCATTATATTCATAGGGTTTCTATTGTGTGTGTGTGTATATTCTGTGATACCCTTGAAGAGCTGTATTACAAAAATTTTTCTACATATGTTGCATTCATAAGGCTTTGACCCTGTGTGAGCTCTTTCATGTCCACTCAGGTGTGTGTATTTCTTGTTTGGGGGGGGGCGGGATACAGTTTTTTTTCACATTCATAGGGTCTCACCTCTGTGTGAGTTCTTTGAAGTGTACTCAGGTGTGTCTTCAGGGGAAAAGTCTTCCCACATTTAATACATTTGTAAAGCTTCTTCCCTGTTATGGATTTTCTGATGTGCTCTTAAGGGCTGACTTATGAGCAAAAATATTGGCACACTCATTGTATTCATATGGCTTCTCACCTGTGTGAATCTTCTGATGTGTTTTGAAGCCTCGTTTGTAGGCTAAAGATCTCCCACATTCACTATACTTGTATGGTTGCCCCCTGGGTGGGTTTTCTGATGGCTGAATTATCAGCAAACCCCTTACCATACTCATTACATCCACAGGGTTTCTCTCCTGTATAAATTCTCTGATGACACTGAGGTATGTCGTGTAATACAATGTTTTACTACATTCATAAGGCCTTTCAACCATGGGAATTATCTGATGTGCTCTGAAATGAGGTATCTTAGAGAAAGTTCCTCCACATTTAATATATTTACATAATTTCTCTACTTTGTGAATACTCCAATGGTCTTTGTATATCCCATCATGGAAAAAGTTTTCCCATATTCACTTCGTTGACAGAATTTCCTCTGGGTCTGTTCTCTTAAGTTCTATGAGAGGTGACATGTAAGAGTCCTCACAGCCATTGCTCTCAAAAACATCTTTCCTTTATGCAAATTCTTAGTTGGTCACTGAAGTTTTTAACTTTTGATAGAAAGTTTTCTCATATGCATTGTACTTTAAACCCCATATGAGCTTTAGGAAGCTTAATAGAGTAGAATTTGGTACTAATTCCCTGCATTGATCACATTTACAACGGTTCTCCTCTGAGTGGGTCATGTGATGCTGAATACATTATGCTTTCCTGCAAAAACACTCCCAGTGTTTCCCATATAGATAAAATTGGTAGAGTTTTTCTACATTTCTCTAATATGATGATAGGTCTAATTTCTGACATAAAACACTTAAGCATTTATTACATTCACATATGTCATTTCCTGTTTATTTTTCCTGATGGACTATATGGAATGGTTAAATTTTCTTCAAAGTTATTGTTTTCAAAACTATTTGTCCTTTAACAAGTTTCTGAGTTTGAATGACATGTGACTACCTACTGAAACCTATATCATTTTCACTAAATTAAGGCTGTGTTACAAGCATGAGAACTTTATAATATTCCACAACAGCTGTGGTGGTTTGACTCAGGTGTCCCCATAAACTTAGGTGTTCTAAATGCCAGGCTGCCAGCTGATTGAATTTGGGAACTATCGCCTCCTGGAGGCAGTGTATTGTTGGGGGTGGGCTTATGGGTATTATAGCCAGTTTCCCCTTGCCAGTGTTTGGCACACTCTCCTGTTGCTATTGTCCATCGGATGTTGCCCAAGAGGTGATTTCCACCCTCTGCTCATGCAATCATTTTCCCCTGCCATCATGGAGCTTCCCCTCAAGCCTGTATGCCAAAATAAACCCTTTTTCCCACAAGCTGCTCTTGGCTGGGTGGTTTTCTGCCAGCAATGCAAACCTGACTGTAACAATCTGATGTTGGCCAGGAGGTGATTATCTACCTTCTGCTCATGTCATTGTTTTTTCCTGTCATCATGGAGCTTCCCCTTGAATCGTTAAGCCAACATAAAGCTCCCCACACACACACCGTGCCCCCCACAAGCGGCTGTTGTTTGGGAGCTTTCTGACCTGGAATTCACTATGTAGTCTCAAGGTGGCCTCAAACTCACAACGATCCTCCGCCTCCCGAGTGCTGGGATTAAAGGTATGCGCCACCACAGCTTTTCTTAAATTCATCATCCTTGCAGAACTTCTCTCCTGTTGGAGAGCTCTCAACTATACAACAACTTTACATAAAATTCTTCCAAATTCACTGTATTCACCAGAGCGATCTGCATGCTAACCTTTTTTTATAACAAAGCTTTCACAGTTTTATGACATCCCTAAAATTTGTCTTCAGTATGAGCATGCTGCAGTGTTTTACAATATACACACACATATACACATACATGTTTATTCTGTCATAAACAGTTTCCTTTACTAGTAACTAATTCAGAAATTACTAGAAAATTCATGCTACATGAGTCACACTTGCAGGATAATTTTCTTAGAAGGTCTGAAGCTACGCCCAAACTTAATGTTTTCTCTGAAGCTTTCTGTCCTTCTTTACTTGATATAACATGCTCAATGAATATCACTTGCCACAATGGCTTCACTTGTTCTGGGCCTCCCTTCTTGTGGAAATCAATTTTGCAGTACCCTAAAATGAAAACAAATTATATAGCTCTATCTCCACACATATGTGTAAATTTATACTTCTTAGCTAAAAAAATTGTTTTATATTTTAGTATTTTTCTGATTTTCTTTTTTAGATATTTTATTTACTTGAGGGAAGGGGCAGAGAGAGAAAGAGGAAGAAAGAAAGAGACAGAGGTGTGTTAGGGCCTCTTGCCACTGAAAATGAACATCAGTTGCATGTGTCACCTTTGTGCATCTGGCTTTAGATGGGTACTGGAGAAGTGAACCAGAGTGGTTAGGTTTTTCCAAGTAAGTGCCTTTGACTGCTGAGCCATCTCTCCAGCCCTGTTTTATGTTTTATTATACTGTCTCTGATCATATTTCCAATACACAACACAGAGAGATATACAGACAGGTATTCCTTTCTCTTTCCTCATCCATGTACATTTTCTATTCCTTTTAATATGCTTTCATTTATTTATTTGTGAGCAGAGGGAGAAGGAAGGAGAGTATGTGAGAGAAATAAATGAGAGTAAGTGGTCATGCCAAGTAATCTTGCCAATATCAATGAACAGGCAGATGCATGCACCGCTTTGTGCATCTCTCTTCATGTAACTGAATTGGTTGGCAGTCATTCCAAGCAAGCGCCTTTAACAGCTGAACCATGCCAAAAAATAGGAATGATTTTCAGACTAGCCATCAGAGAGTAGGCCCTTTTCTTCCCTTTTACAATCAAAAAATCCTTGGAGCCCCCCCACAAATCTTCCACATTGTGTGCTCTGGAACTGACAGCAAGGACAGACTGAAAAGGAATGTCTGTTCCTTCTAGCCAACAGTCTGAGACAAATGAGATACAAGAGAGCAGAAAACTTTTATGACAAAACTTAACATGCTCTGGCCAAATGAAACTCATCCCGTGGTTTTATAGAAGCTGAACCAAGAGCTAATCTTCCTTTCCCACAGAGGACCTGTGTGGTAGTTTGAATGTATGTCCTCAATAGACTCAAGTGGCTTATTAAAGTTTGTAACTTGGATTTCCAGCTGACTGGATGGAAGCGGTGTCACTAGGGGTGAATCCTGAAGTCCAGACTGAGGGTATGCGTGGTATGTGCGGGGGAAGATCTGATTTCCAGCATAAAGGTATGCAGAACAGCCTGACCTATGCCTGAGCCCGCGCTGTTTGTTGATGGTTTTGTGCTTGCTTTTGGTGTGTGCTGGCTGGTGGTAGTTTCCCTCTACTTACACCAATGAAAGAGAGCTAATCTCTTTCACCATTATGGAATTTGACCTGGATCTATAAGCTTCAGATAAATCCCTTGCTCCCCAAAACTGTCTGGTGTGGAAGTTCTCTCCAGCAACACGAAGCTGCCTACAACAACCTACATGCTTTCAAAATATTTCCCTCTATAACCTCAACAGGGTTCATCACAGCAAAGATTGTGAAAATACTGGAGAATGTTTCATTTCTGGTATATTCTGGGACAAGGTAATTGTGGCCACTATTCTTACCTATCTCATGAAAGACTGTCTTTATCTGCTACAAGAACAATCAGTATGGTGCTTTGGGCCATGATAGTAATTCACAGAAACAAGAAAGGAAAAGAAAATCTTAAAAAGAACACAGAAGGAAGAGATAGGAATACATGGATGGGAAACTCAATCCTGGAGGAGAAAGATGAAGTGGTACCTGTGACAGCCATAGCTCTACAACCTGAGGACACAAAACATTCAACAATAGTTAGATTCATATTTTTTTCAAATACATGTAACATATTCAAAATAATATAATCATCTGCAGTAAGAAAAATCTTCACAAATATAACAGATATAATACAAACAATGGTTTCAAGTCACAGTGTAATTTTACTTTAAATCAGCCAGCAAATATTCCAACAAAGAAAAAATATGAAGCTGGAGAGAAGGCTTAGCAGTTAAGGCACTTAGCTGCAAAGCCTAAGGACCAAGGACTTCCCAGATAAGGACTTCCCCTATAAGTCTTGGAGGGCATGATAAAATGGTCTCCTTACTTAGTGTTGGACTCTCAACACCCTCCTACTTTCAGTTCCTGAGACTTTGACTCTCATCTATGTCTATCACCATCTCCACAGAGAATTTTCTCTGGCTAGCAAGGAGAGCATATTTGTCAGTTAGTTGGTTCTTTGTTGTTATCCAACAGTTAGACTGTGCCTTTTTGTTGCCATTTAAGATTATTATTGATAGTTCCAAGCATTAAATGCTTACCTCTTCTCACAGAAAACAGTTACAATCAACTAATCACTGTGGTGGTTTGAATGTACAATGTTCTCATAATGCTCTCATGTTTGAACATTTCATTCCCAGATGCCTGGGAAGACTGTGAGCCTCTAGGACAGAGTCTTGCTAACAAAAGTGTCTCTCTGAGGGTAAGCCTGTGGTGTTATAGGCCAGATCCACTTGCTATTGTAGCTCCCTCTCCTTCTTCTGTGTTGATGTGCACATGTCCATGTGTTTGTGGTATGGTCTGTAGGCTACTTCGGGATGATGTGTGTGAAGAACTTGGTACACAGAAGTTATCTGCTCCATCCAGCACAGTAAGGCATGTGCAGGCAGGGGATGGGTGAAGATGCTGGATTCATGGACCCAGAACACTGACAGGCATTCCTCCTTAGAATCAGTGTTTCCCAAAGGACCACTCATGAGTTTCAACAACACAAACCTGCCACTCATGCTCTTAAGATGCCATCCTCACTGAAAACCTTGCAGGAGTTCTGTTCTAAAGCAAAGAGTCCTCCTGTTTTCTTGACAGTGTAACCATCATGAGAATACTCAAGAGTGTGCCTACCTCTGCAGCAAGGATGCAAGATGGGATCTGTGGTGAAGGAATGAAGGAGGCATCTGGGAGGCCACTGTCTGGTAAATATACAAAACAATTGAGATTTTGGCAAGAAACCCTGAAAAGCACAAGTGTGTGCTCTGTGATGTAACTCAATCCTTTGGGACATTGTTCTCCAATGGTGCTCTGGGTGCATATGCTGGAAATAGTATGTTCAAAGTGCAGAGGCCTACAAGACACTCAAGTCAACAGAGTATCTCCTGGAAACCCCAATCTCCCTGTCCACTGATGCTTCCACCATGCAGGTGGTAAGTGGAGTTGACATGTGGACTTGACTTGTGGTGGCTACAGGTGTCATTGCTGTGGGCTTCTCTGTGCCTGTCCTGCAGGTGAAATGCCAATGCTGCACCTGCCTCTTAATAATCTCTTTACTTTTATTTTCTATGATATTTTCAGCCAATCTTTGACTTGGGGAGCATGGTGTATCATGTTTAAAGGGTTTGCTCACCTGTTAAGTCCATGTTGGGATAGAAAGCGACTTTAAGCAGCATTCTGAGTACCAGTGTTTCCTATGTCAGGCCATGTGACGCTACCTCATGTTTACGGTTCTGGAGCCTAATGCAGATGGAGTAGCCGGCCTGTGAGAATGTGGCTGTCATACCATCAGGTAGATAGGGATGTTTGTCACCACTTTTTTCTCTACAGTCATCTAAGGCAGGCAGTTGGAGTGGAGAAGTTATGCCTAACTCAAGTGTCTCCACAGTCCTCTCCCCCCCCCCACCCCACAGTTCTATCTTCTGTTGGACTCGCTTTGTTACTTGGAAACTTGTTACCAATGCACCATTGGGGTGATGGAGGCTGGTCTCAATAGTTTCAAATTTCCCTTCTCTACATCTGGGCAAGTGACAAGGTAAGCTGAGGCCTTAGAAACTGGTCCTCTACACAGGTTGGTACTGAGTGAGCACAATGTCACCCCAGATTAACACACCCTGCACTCAGCCCCAGATAAGGAGCCTCTCAATATTCCAGGGAGCCCCTGTAACCTGGAAGGAGCCCAGGATTGCACTACATGCACCTCATCAATCAGCAGGGTTTCCACACAGGCACTGTCAGCTAACAGCCACAGACACAAAGCAACTTAAGTTTCCTTTCTGCCCTAGTACCAAACTATGCATCCATTAGGTGCCAATGTAGCTTCATGACTGGTGGTCATGTGGGGGCAACTGTGACTCAAGTCTAGCAGGAGACACTCACCTTTTCAAAGGAGAGCAGTACCATATCAAGAGTCCTCCCACTGAGTCACATCAAGGCAAGAAGACAGAGTAGGCTCAGCACATCTTCTCACCATGCCTGACCTGATGCACCTGACAGTCATAGCCCAGGAATCTGGAGAGACAGAACACAGGTGGAATGGGTCAGTGACGGACCTACACTACCTTTGGAGGCAAACTCACCTACCATCTTCATATATCCTCTAGCAGTTACACATGGGGACAAGGCCACACAAATGGTGTATACCTTTGCACTGGTGTTATGAAATGCCTGCAGTAAACACTTTAAGCATAAAAATTATATCCTGCTCATAAGTTCAGAGGTTACAGGCAATGGCTGGCTGGCTGGCTCCACTGTTTGTAAGTCATTGCTCAAGCAGAATGCTTGTGTGGAGGCCACAGTGAAGAAGAGCTACTCTTCTGGCAGTGACCAGGATACAGACAGCAGGATGAGAGAAGGTTCCAGGAACATGGTACCACTGACTCAGGAAACAAGATTGAATTGGGAAAATGTTTCCAAATCTAACAAGTCCAAAAACATTGCTTCAGTGGAGAAGAGCTCTGTGGTTGTCACCACAGCCTACCAAAATCTAAGTACAGGTTTCTAAGACTACAAGTGCTATAGCTCTCCAATGACTGATGTCAACACAGCAAAGGCAGAAAAGGCCTACATAACTAGAAGGACTCTAAATGAAATATTAGTTTCCTGAGATCCTAAAGCCTCTGATTGGAAAACTCATATACCAGGCTGGAGAGATGGCTTAGTGGTTAAGGCATTTGGGAAGACTAAGGACCCAGGTTTGATTCCCCAGTACCCAAGTGTGATGGTTAAGTTGTGGTAACTTGATCTGTTTAGTAATCCACAAACTTTCCTTTTGAATGGGTCTCTGAGAATACGTCCAGGAAGGATTAACTGAAGGAGGAAGTCCTTCCCTCAGGGTGAGCCCTTCCCCCAGAGTGGGTGGCCCCTCTCAGAGGGGAACTTTGTGTGTGAAAAGAATTCCTTTCATTCTATTTGGCTGCCTGAGCTGCTTGCTGTCTTGCAGCATGGACTTTAGACCAGCATGGTGGACTGAGGACCAGTGGTTCCTCAGAAGCCTACAGGCCTTTAGTGTTGGAATGGGATTCTGAGGCATCTGGCCACATGGACTGAGCAGCTACTGGGTTCCTCGATTCTCAGGCCTGCAACTGCTACTGCACTGCCATAAACTACTCCAATAAATTCACTTTTAATATATAATTCATTTGTTGGTTCTGTTGTTCTAGAGAACCCTGATACACCATGTAAGCCAGATGCACATGGTAGCGCATGCATCTAGAATTTGTTTGCAGTGGTTAGAGGCCCTGGCACACCCATACATACACTTTCTCTCAAATAAAGTAAAGGGGGGAGGAGAAGGGTGCAGAGGACATAAAACTGAACCCAAATTTAACTGGCTCAATAGAAATCTATATTCTGGAAGACAGACAGGCTTCTGTCAGAGCACTTGATTATCCACCAGAGGTTAATGGTAAGACCATACTGCTGCAGACACCATATGCCGTCAGTACAGAGCATAGAGAGACCTGGCTGAGACCTGGCTGGAATCTGGAAGAGAGCCAGTCCCTAGTTAGCCCTTCTAGTGCTAAAAGGTGCTACATGAGCTACTGGGGGAAAGTGGCCAACATCTGTCCAAGTCTAAGCTACTCAGAAGCAAACAACTTGACGTGCAACAATGGCACACAGCCATGTTGGTTGGATTGGCTAACAGATCTGCTCAGTGGAAAGGAAACCATGGCTGGAACTGGGAACAAGTCCCAACTATATGAAGATAATGATTTTGCTTTCTAATATCAAGCTCCCATTAATCTTGAGTCTATAATATGGTCTATAGCCATAAAATTCTTCTTAATTAATGATGGTTATCCCATGTAACCTATGCTAACTTCAGGCTATGTTAGAGAATCTGCTTCTCTTTTTCTTTTCTTTTCTTTTCTTTTTTTTTTTTTTTTTGAGGTAGGGTCTCACTCTGGCCCAGGCTGACCTGGAATTCACTATGGAGTCTCAGGTTGGCCTCGAACTCATGGCATGGCAATCCTCCTACCTCTGCCTCCAAGTGATGGGATTAAAGGCATGCGCCACCATGCCCAGCTTTTCTTCTCTTTTTCACATGGGAGGAGGATTCGAGGAGAAAAACGACCCAGCATACTTAACCCCAACCCCAACTGAAACCACAGAGGAATTGGGAAACTAAGTAAAAGTGCTGCTTTCTTAGTGATCCTGGCATCAGCACAAGGGTGAAGGAGACAGATACTGAGGACAATCAACACCTACCAAAACAGAGACCCAGAGGCTCCTAAGAGCCCATCACTGAAGTAGACTTAAACTACTAGTACTCAGAAAGATTGTTAAAGGTGTAAGTTGGGACACTGTGCACAGAGACACTGCCTCTCCCCCATAACTGACTGCTGCCCTCACAATGCACAACCCATAATCCCCATGGGGATGACCTGCATCCCTTCAGAAAAGGGGCAGGCAGGGATGAGGGAAAGGATGGTACCAACATGTGTTGCTTACATATGAAGTATGTCCATAACTAATAATTAAAAATAAATAAATAAAAATGAAATTCAAGGGCCCAGGGAACTTAATTTTAAACTGGAGAGCAGCCATTATATACAGACTCTGGGCTACACTAGTGACATGTTCCTTATGTCAGATGAATTCAGGTACATGAATGATTAAGTGAATCATTCATAACTGGGGCCTCTCCAGTGGGGACACAACATCTGCTCAGGTGGTGCACATGTACTGGTCCACTGGAGAAATCAGCATGCAGCATTCCCCAACCCTCTCATCTGAAGGGGCAGCCTACTTAAGAAAAGCATTCACCAAACCAAGTAAAGCACTGTTTGCAGTGGCTTTGTCCCAGAAGAAAACACAAGTCAGAAAGGTTCCTGGCATGGGCAGCTCCTCCTCATCATCTGTGCAGGGTAGGGGATAACTTCAAGGGAAAGCTGTCTTTTGATGGAACATTTTCACTCAGAAAGTCACGAAAGACTGTGGTAAGACCATCAAGGAGCAACTAGAGCACAAGCACAGGGCAGCAGACATCACTTGTCCCAAGAACCTCCCCTGTGAAGTCTGAAAAACCCATGCACACGGCAGTACTGCAGGTCAAGCTGAGCCCTCCCAGGGCTTCTTTCGCACTTCCAAGCTGAATTTTTAATATTAAAAAGAAATTAAATAAAAGAACATAAAAAGAATACTTACCTTCTGGTTTGGGAAGACCTGGGGTAAACTAAGTAATGGGGGAGTAAAGACTTTCATCTCTCGTAGGTTAGAGCAACTGAAAACTGAACAAACATTTCAAGTATGACTTCCTAATTCAAGTGCCTTTGGATATTCTTTTAAAGTTGGTAATAAAAAACAAAATTTTTCTTGGACTCCAGCAATTCAGAGATTTTTCAAAGAAGAAAATGATAACTTCTTTATTGAGATAGTCACTGTTAATCATTTAAGGCCGAGCTTCCCCAAAATTCCCGAGATAATAATTTATTCTTAGAAATTGATTTCAATTCTTACATGCTACAACTAGAAATAGAACTTCTTAACTTTGTCCACACTTCCTATGTAAATGTTTGCCTGGTATGTGTTTCCTTTATTCCTTATTACATTTATACTCTATTCCTTTGTAAGTAGATAATACAATAAATGTCTCTTTTGAAAAAAACTAAGTAGGCTGGGGAGATGGCTCAGCAGTTAAAGGCATTTGCTTGCAAAGCCTAATTACCCAGGTTTTATTTCCCAGTCCCCACATAAATCCAGATGCATACAGTGGCACATGTAATACTGGAGGTTGTTTGCAGAGGTAGAGGCCCTGTCACACTCATATTTTCTGTATCCTTGCCAAAAAAAAAAAAAAGTATTTTCAAATTATTTTTTAAAAAGAAGGAATTGCTTGTTATAAGAATGATTCAGCATATTTTCTGTCAATTTAGGTATATTACACAACATGGCAGCAAAAAGACTGAAAGTACCATCAGTATTTTTATCTCTTCTCTCTAACTGCAGTCCCTTATCCATAACTATAATGGTAATGACTATAATGGGGTGTTAATGTTATGAAACCCAAGACTACTGGCTCTGGGGATGAAATCCATTGAGATTGTGAAGTGTCACGAGTTTTTTAAGATCTATTCCTTCTCCCTGAATCAGTGCCTGACAGAACTGTTTCTCAATTTGAGGTTTATTGAGCAAAGCATTAGACCACCATTCTTATTGAATGAGGTTCAAATGACAAGTTCTTGGCTGCAAGAACTGTTTTATGACAAGGCTTCTTGTGGGAGGATCTGCCCCTATATTCACTTAACCTTCTCTGTAATAATGCCATATGCCTGTAGCCTGTAGCCTGTAGGAATTACATTATATATACTTTTTGTGTGTGTGTGTGTGTGTGTGTGTGTGTGTGTGTGTGTGTAACTCATTAATGCAGAGAATATAAGGAAAATTCTTTTGAAACTTCCAATGGCAGAGCACTTTCTTAGCATACACAAGGCTTCAGGTTCAATCTTAGCACCACAACCACAGCAGCTATCTAAAATCAGCATGAGAAACAGCAAGCAATCTAGCACTGCAGGCTTGACTAATACACCTCAAGATCCACCCCAGTTAACACACCTCCTCTAGCAAGGCTCCACCTTTCAAACTGCTACCAGCGTTCAAAGCACATGAGGCTATGAGGGACAACTCATTCAAAGTCTAACACCAAATTTTATTATTATTTTCTATTTATTCATGACCTCCATAAAGCTCATAAAACACAAGGAAAACCCAATGAAAAAAAAAAACTCATTAGAGAGTTGCTCATTTTTTGTTGCTCCTGGAATTGAAGAGAGTCCTCTGGAAGCATTAGTGAGAAAGAAAGCAAATGTAAATTATGAGATCTGGTATAGCTTAGTTCAATAGCCTTCTGCTCCAAACACTTTAATATTGCTGGAGAAGCAAACACCAAGAAAAGTCTCCATATGGGAGGACAGTGGTAAGGGGTATTTATTACAAGAACATTGACTGGTAGGGATTAGCCACAGAATTTATTTGGGTAAATGAAACATATATCTATGGTTTGCTGTAATTAATGTTAGCAAAGGATGTAACTTAGTAACTTAAACCACAGAAAGAGACACTGTACGTATTTTCACCAAACATACATATATACATAAAAACTAAAGGGAGATTAGAAATTAGATTTGTGGCAGAACCTTTTTGCTAGAGTCAATGTAAAACACCCTGGGAAAAAGTTAGTAACATTCTCATATCTCTTGCTTGGATAAATATAAACCCAGTCAAATTGGGTAGAATATTTTAACCAGCACCTGCCATTAACAGGAAGAGAATTTCAGAAACTACCCATGAGATCAGTATATAGTACCTACCTAACAATTATGACTAATACTGTGACTTAAATACATTTACCTCTGTTTCTCCAGCTCAAAAGTTCAATGCTTGGCAGTCTTCTGTTTAGTGTCTCTCCTGCTGAAATACATCCTTGGGATCTCTTCAGGGCTTGATTGGAAAGCTCCCCCAGCTCATGTTCAAAGTGTATGATCTTTGTTTGGAGATCCTGCAGCAGCTTGCTTCTTCAAACCCAGTAAGAAAGAGAGGGACCAGGACCAGGCTGCAGGCAATGGAGTCAAATACAAAGTATGCTGGTCACACCCCACTGCATTGTCTCTTTAAGCAGATCATGGCTACAGCCCACACCAAAGGGAGGGCATTGCTCAAGGTGTCGGAGCTGTGGGGGAGGTGACCTCATAATCTCTACCACAGGTACCCTCATATCTCATTTACAAAACAAAGAAAAGACAGACATAATGATTATTTCTAAAGTACACCTTATTGGAGGAGATATAACAGACCCAATGTATGCATTTCATCTCACCAAAGATTCTTCTCCATGAAATTTGATGAGTTACAATACAGTTACAGTTATTTCTGGATTCATCACTGAATGTCCAGTCAAAAAATGCTGGGAGATGGCTCTGTTAGTAAAATACATGTCATGAAAACATGAGAAGATTGAGTTGGAGCCCCCCCAAACCCACAAAAGAACCAGGTGTTGTGTACTCATAATCCCAGTGCTAGGGAGATGGAAACAGGAAGAACCCGAGGGAGAGGGGCAAAGTTGCCTAGCCTAATCAGGAATAAGCTCTTAGTTCAATGAGAGACCTTGCCTTGCTTTATATGACTGCTTGAGCCATGAAAAAGTTCTATGCCCCAGGTCTTCCATATTCTAAGACCTCAGGCAGAACAACAGTTCCACTAAGCAGTTTCTGGATTCCATCTTTTGGGGCTCCTGAAATTGATGTATCCAGAACAGGCAACCCCTAAGATAGACCTCAAAATCATGACGAACTGAGATATCTGGGATAGCTCTCATTGGATCCACTCTTTACACAAACATACAGTAAGCATCTCTAGGCAAATTGCTAGGCTCTTAATCACATATTCAGAAAACAAACCTCCAAGACCCCTGGGCTTTCATTCCCATAGGTATTTCAGCCAATTCCCTAGACATGCTGACAGGTGAGCAGCTCATGACTTAGACTTGACACCTTCTAGAACTCCATAGCTGTTTAATCTTCAGCTCTCAGTGTTTGTTTCTGGCAAGCAGACAGTATAAGGGATGGGCAGCCTTCCACATGGGAGTTCTTCTTGCAGTGAACGTGGAAGGGCTAAGCAACTACAGGCCAGGTCTCTCTAACTTGGCTTCCTGTCCTTTTCCCCAGCACCCATCCATACCTTGCTAGGGACATGGCTGGACATGTGCCCTAAAGTTTTGCCATCCCACAGACTTGTACATCCTAAAGGAGCTGGTGGATTACAAAAGCCTTTTTGGGTCTGGCCACTCATGTCCACCTGCCACTAACGCAGCTAGAAGAACTGGAGCCCAGTGAAGCAGAGCAAGGGTGAGGAGGCTGTAAGAGATGTATGAAGGTGTCTGCAGAGGCTGGACAATGTCCTGAGACTCCTATGTGCAGAAGCTAATACCAGGCTTCAACCTGAAAAGATACTTTTGTGGAGACAAGATCAGAAAAGGTTCTGACAGGCAAGAAAATGTACTTGGCCTTTCAGGTGCTTAGAAAAGGGCCTTCATCCTAAGCATCCTGCAACTTCGCTGCATACTCTCCTTCTAGAGAGTATGATGCTCCATCAGCAGCACAACTCTTTCCACCTTTGGATTCAGACACCTGCACACGAGCAGATCCTAACCTCAAAGAATACCAACTGGCAGCAATGCCAGCTGTTCTGCAGCCAGAAGTCACTTGTGCACCAGATCCAGACAGTGCAGAAGCCATCAGTTCTAAGTAACAGTCCAGTCAGCACACCTTCTGTCTGTGAGATAGAAAGAACTGTTTCTGTCCTTTCTCAATTCACCTTCTGAGTTCCTTGTTTTACCAGCTTCTCCTAGAGTTAACCTTCCTATTACCCTGAGAAATACTCTGGTTTTATTTCAATATTTATAATTCAAGTGCTGTTATCATTTATGTATTTGCTATTTAAGCAATGTTTTAATGAAATTTCAGTGTCCATCCTACATTGTTCAATGCAGGGTCATGAAATCCACTTGCTAGGCTGTACAATGACTACTCATGACCTTCCGTAGAACAAAGACCCTAGCACAGGTCCTGCGTGGAGGGTATGGCACAGAAGGGAAGAAACCAGGTTTAACACAGAACATATGAATGTCAAGAGATACCAAGGAATCCAGACAGGGATTATGTGCTGCTACTTGCTGAGACAGTGGCCCTAGTGACTAGGGACAAGATGTGTGTGGACAGGCAGACAGGGTCCAGGAAATTAGCCTCAGACTAATCTGAGAAATGGCACTAGTCTACTCCCAAGGTAGGGTGAAGATGCACAAAATATAATAGTTTAAGGAGCTCTCTTACCAACCCTGAGCACAAAGCTGTGTAGAAACCCACCACTCCCATATACTGTGCACAAAATGAACAGAAAGGTTGGTGCCAGAGGGTTTCACTCCAGTGAACTATTTAAACCATGTGATTTTCTTAAAGGTTTACTGTGCTTTTCACAGGGTTTGGTGGTGGGTGATGAACAAAGAAATCAAGGTACTGGGAATTTTATACATCTGCTTCCTGTGGAAATGGCCTCACTACAGTCATGGACACATGTAAACCGTGCACACATAATTCTACTTGGCCACCTGTGATTATCTCCATGTTTAAGCTGACACTGTGATCCTGGGCCACTAAGGTGCTACATACCCTGTGAAGGGTAGTGTGTGCAAGGCCCTTTCAAGTTCACAGAGCAGCACATTTTTGACTATTTGGCATATGATCAAACCTTCACCACTTGTCACCCTGACATCTGGCCTAAGAAATATTACACATCAGGGTGGCCTACAGACAAATATCAATGCTTAGAACAGTCAGTGTCTCAGTACAGGGAGGGGGCCAGAAGACGGAGGTGAGCTGGGGCTGAAGTCTAATCCCAGGGGTACAAGCATACATGTGGTCTGATAGGAAACAGTGCTCCAGGGGTTCTGCTAAGGGACATCCCATCCCAACTGTGGAGTGGAGCCAGGCTTGCCAGTGAAACATGGAGTCAGAGTGAATGAGGCTCACAGAGAAACAGAGTAGGTGGAAGCCAGTCATCCTCAATGGGCTGGCAGTAAAAAGTGAAAGAAATTTAAATTATCCATACACAAAATGAAACAAACTACCCAATGACATGTCTCAACTTACTTATCAACAGAGAAAATCTTGAATCCATGGATTAGTGTTAGTAATTAAATATGGCAGTCATAAGCAAATTACAAAAAACTGCATCTTGTATCTTTGTTATCAAAGTTAAATGAAATTAAGAATAACATTAGTGCTACCTATAAAATATACAGAGAATATCTTTATTTTTTTGTTGTTATTTTGTTTTTTGAGGTAAGGTCTTGCTCTAGGCCAGGCTGACCTCGAATTCAGTCTCGGGGTTGCCTTGTACTCATAGCTATACTCCTACCTCCACTTCCCAAGTGCTGGGATTAAAGGCATGTGCCACCTTACCCAGCTCACAGAACATATTTAAACAATGGCTAAAATGTATACAGTGCATGTTAAGGCCACTGGTCATATTCAGTCCATAGTCAGGAAACAGTGATGAATTCTGATACTCAGCAAACCTTCTCCTTTTTGTTCGGTCAGAAGCCCACCCAGCCCATGGAATCTGCTACCCACAGTTGAGGTGGGTCTTCACTAGCCCCAAAGACGATTATTAAAACTTAGGAGTGCCAGGTATGGCTGTTCACATCTTTAATTCCAGTGTTCAGGAACTCAAGGCAGGAAGATTAAGAGTTCAAGACAAGCTAAGACCACACAGTAATACATGTACAACATGACTCAAAACAAAAACAAATACCAACCAACTTATGAATACAAACCAAAGTTAATAGCAAAATATAAAATCACATAGTATTTATGTATTCATGATCACCTGGTAAGATTTTTTTAACCTATGAGCTATTACAAACAATACTTCTATAAATAAGAGGGCAGAAGTTTTCCCTTTCCCTATTTTCATGAATATAGTTGTGAAGAGTTTGGTTCCCGAGTACTCAAAGAAGAGCCAGGCCTATAATCCCAGCACTGAGGTGGCAGAGATGAAATCCTCAGGGCCTGGCTAGCTAGCCTATCTACTTCAAATAAGTGGAGTTCCGGTTCAGTGAAAGATCCTGTCTCAATAAATAAGGTGGACAGCAATTAAGGAAGACACTGGATGTTGACCTCTGGCCTATACATGCACACACACTGGTACATAAACACTGCATACACAGCCATTTAAACAAGCAGATATACCACACATACAACATGAAAAAGATTTAAAAAAAAAAAAAAATCACAGGACATAAAAAGTATCCATTGCAAATTTATTTTGCATTAGGAAGCTTACCCTAAAAACCAACAACAGTAAAAAGATATGTTATCTCTGTTCGTGGCAGAACAGGCTTCAAAATATATTTTCTTGTAAATTAATTCAGTCAGTATACAATCCTTTATAAAAGTTGTATATATTTTTTTCTAACAATACCTTCATTACATTTATAAATACAAGATTTACACAGTACCCATCAAAAAAATAAAAACCTTTACAAGTGTCTATATGTATTTCATACTTTTAAAACTTTCAAAGGAGTGCTTTGTTAAAGGTAGGCCCAAATTAATGGGCCAGTTACTGTGCAGCAAAATACATATAAATCTGTAACGTTTTCTTTGTCCATGAAACATCTCAAAAAATTACCAAGACACTTACGTGAAACGAAGCTTCTCCAAACCCTCAGTTTAGAGAGGAACCTGATATGCATTTTCCTATGAGATTCAAATGTCAGATTACTAACATACAAGTTAACTGAAAACAAGTGCATATAACATAACAGTTAAGGCAGGAGTATGATGGATGAGGTGGTCATGGGAGATGTGGGACAAAGCAAATAGTAATGAGCCTGAACTTGAACATAAACTCCATCATATCAGGTTACGAATTCTCATGCTTTTGTGGGAATGTTCAAACTGTTATTTTCTTTTGACACACGCTCCAACTTCTCTGATGCCACTGGAATGCTGCCTGTTTTGAGATGGGGTCTCACTATGGCCTCATACTTGTAATCCTCTGCTTCGACCTCCAAGTAGTTGGGGTTACAGGCATGCGTGACCATGCCTGGCTTGACTTTGTTACTGTTTCTTTCTTCTGTAACATCACCTTGGATCTCCTCAGGACACAAAGTCCAGTATCCAAGTTGCTAGTTCAACATGATTTCAATTAATAAGAATGGTTTCCTTTATCTGGTAAAAGTGATCACTGGTCAATTATTATCGATTCTCATTTACAAGAAGAAAATAAATATAGCCTTGCATTTGCCCTTTGGACAAAGTCAATAGATCCCTGACACAAAGTGACTCTTAAGGATAGCCACTCATCAATACCAATGAGCTACTAAGTAAGTGATTCAGAAAAAGACAAAGGAAGAGATTCTCTACTTGAAATTTTGCTCAAGATGGCAGTCCTGCACCTATAGAACAAATGCTGTCACTCTTATTCCAGTTACTAAAGTGATCCTTTCTACCAGACTACCAGATGTAAAGCCTTCTCTATTTAAGTTTCAAAGTCTGGACTCCCGATAACCTTGAGTGTTGCATATTACTTGAAAGTAAGCATTTCTGATCTCACCTTGCTCAATGTCCAAAAAAGAAAAAGAATGGGAGAAAAGGAACAGAAAGAAAAGAGTGAGGGCCAAAAGATGAAGGAAGTCAGTCACTGAATTTGGCCCAAAGGATGCTGCAAGCATCGAGCCTCCAGCACCATGAAGTAAGTATCCATGTGATGCAGCTCCTCCATGGTTCTCAGAGATGATGTCTGCAGAATCCCTTTCTGCAGTTATAGTTCAGTGCACTGATTTCCAGGTTCTTCATAGGTCAGCTCCCAGAGTCTGCTGTCTTGCAGTAGTGGCTCAATGTCCTCATCAATGCCCTGTTCAGGGGTGTTGGTTACGCTGCCACTGATGCTGTTACTATGTTTTTGAACTCCACTGGCTTTCCGGTATTCAGGGATGAATAAGGCAACCATAAAAGACATAAAAACTATACATGCTCCAAATAAAAATGGCGGGCCTGGAACGAACGCTCCCTGATGGGTATAGGAAAGAAACACATGAAGACAAGAATTTGGTTATTTTTCTGTACCTTTCTTCAAGTCAGGATCTTATGTGGTTTAGCCTGGCCCTGATGGCTCTGCTTCAAAGGGTTGGCATGTACTACCACAATCATGTTTTCTTACTCAGTCTTTTTAAGTGCAATTCCTCCTGACTGTTGCACAAAAGCATGCCACCAGTGAAATGTTTCTCTTTCATGAGGACGCATTTCATTAAATGTGAATGCAAATGCTAGAGAGCTGTGTTTGGAATATAACCCAGGGCAACTAACCACTGCTTTTTGTACTGCTTCTAAACAGTTTAACCAAACCTGTAAGCCCACAATAGCAATGGCTTTTTATCCATAATCACATCCTGTGGCCTCAGACCATATGCTTCAACAAATACATGAATACTGCTAATTTCAAGTTTACCTGGAAATCTATATTAAATACTGTTTTATGTGTATGCAGACGCACGTGTGCACATGGAAGCCAGAAGAAAACCTCTGGTTTTATTCCTCGGGTATTTTAATGCCCACCATTTTTGAAATAGGATATCTCATTAACCTAGAAGTTGCCAAGTAGGCTAGAATGCTACCAAGGAGCTCCATGGACCTGCCTATCTACACCCCAGCATTGGGATAACGAACATGTGTCACCATGCCTGACTTTTTTCATCTGGGTTTTAGGGAATGACTTGGGTCCTCATGCTTGTAAAATAAGCACTCACTGAGTGAGTTATCTCCCCAGCTTCTCTCTTTCCAAAAAAAAAGGGATGGAGGGGAGGAGAGGGAGGACAGAGAAAGAGGAAGGAGGGAAGACAAAGGAAGGACGCTAGCTCGACTTTTAATTTTATTTATTTATTTGACAGAGAAAGAGGGAGAGAGAACATGGGTGTGCCAGGGCCTCCAGCCACTGCAAATGAACTCCAGATGAATGTGCCCCCTTGTGCATCTGGCTAACATGGGTCCTGGGGAATCGAACCTGGGTCCTCTGGCTTTGCAGGCAAATGCCTTAACTGCTAAGCCATCCCTCCAGCCCCAGCTCAACTTTTAACTAAGGCTTTTTTTTTTTTTAAGATCTCAGGTCTCATGTATTCCAAACTGGCCTCAAACTTGCTATGTGGACAAAGATAATATGGAACTTCTAATTCTCCTGTCTTTGTCTCATCAGTGCTGGGATTGTAGGTATATGCAACCATGCTTAAATTATGAGATGCTAGGAAAGCCCTGTACCAACTAAACAATATCCCCAGCTCCATTACCTGGATTTTTTGTTTGTTTGTTTTTCAAAGCAGGGTCCACTCTAGCTCAGACTGACATGGGAATCACTCTATAGTCCATGGTATTCTTGAAAACACAGGGATCCTCCTACCTCAGTCTCTTGAGTGCTGGAATTGTAGGTATGAGCCATCACAACTAACTCATTATCTGGATTTTAAGTCATTTCTTAGTTTATTTAGCTTGTGCTTAACCAAAGAATAGCATTCTGATCATAACAAGTGAAAAAGGAAGCTGAGTAAAGACAAATTTCTTTCAAAAGACACTGAATCTCTAAAATAACCCTTCTCTGATACCAGGAAGCAATGAACACTGAACTGCTGTCACAAATACAATAGCCATATACCAGTAAGAACAGTCTAAATTTCAGACCAACTAGATTTTGCTATAATTAGGTACACCAGTAGAGATCATCAAATTACCTGTAGAGGACCATCATCAGAACTCAATTCTGGACCCAGTTCGCTCAGTTCAACATGGGACATGTAGAATATGAAGCCATACAATGCTGGCCCCAGGCCATTGCATAGTCCTCGGATTCCAGTTATAATTCCCTGGGCAACTCCTAAAGCAGACAAAGAGAACACAATCAAATCAGCCTTTCCTTCAAGTTATAGAGCTAAGCTAGTGCACTCTAACAAAATATGATAGTTTTTTTTTAAATTAATTAGTTTTGTATTCAACGAATACAGTCAGTTTGGTACTATTATTAGGCTCATCCGTCACTTACCCCCTCCCCTTGGACCCTCCTCGTTGAGGTATATGGGTCATGCATTGTGGAGTTATCCCTCAGTTATGGGTAGGATAAATGTCTCTGCAAAAATTATGATAGTTTTGACTGGATTGAGCCATAATGTTTTAGGCTAATTATTTGAGAGATCATCTTAGAGTCATTAGGAAAACTTCATCATGTTTTCATTCATTTCACAGTATATTTCTGGTTTTATTATGTCTACTTCATGTTCAGTGTCTTCTGTACAAAGATCTTTATGAAGAGAAAATGACAGGGATCTTACTCTCTGAAGTCTTTTTGGATTAGAATTAACTAGCAAAAGGGAATAATAAAATGTAAAATTCTTATTTCCCATTCCAGATAATTTCTGGTCTTCTAGGGACTGGGTCTTCTGTGCTTAGATCATTTAACAGTTTATAATTACAATTTTCCCTTTACCTCATACAACACTGGCTAAGTGTGAATACAGACCAACTCTCTGCTTCTGCTCCACTCCCAGGAAGACTCAATTCTTAAGGCTATTATCTGATTCCAGAGGCATTTCAGTGAAAACGTGTTCTATAAAATTCTTTATTGAAAGTGCCAAATTCTAGGTATCTCTACTTTCTGTCATGGTAGGTAAAACAATAGCTTGGAAATGAAATGGCTATTTCTATAAATAAATATATCTAAATATAATACAACCTAATACAATGAATTCCAGTATCTTTGCATGTTGATATTTAGATGTATCTATAACATTCTGGCATAAAAATAAAGAAAATCCATACACTGAACAGCAGGACAGTCCTCCATGGGTAGCTTGTGATTTTAGCTCAGATTCATGTAAGCAAAAAAGAACCAGATGGTTTACTGTAACCAAGGTTCACACCTATTTGTGGCCTTCAAGTGACACTACTTTAAGAATAGATGTATTATACACATTAATAGAATATTAGTATGTATTAATAATATATAAATTAACTATCATATAATAAAAATCTGTGACATGTGACTAAAGTCTGGTTAATTCTGACAGTAATAGACAAAGAGTCAAAACTGGAAAAGGAAAATGGACACTTTCTATTTATAAAAGAACTTTCATATTTGGCAAAGTGAACAGGTATGCTCCTACATCAGGAACCACAGAGAGATCTCAGGACTTTAGACTTCCAGGCAGAAAAGATCCAACTGAAGAAGAAATAGCAATGCTCATGACCTCCTCACCTTGCTGATCTGGCTCTGCATTCCGAGAGACGAGGGCACTGAGTGCTGGGAATGTGATGCTGGACATAGCCGCCACAGTGCCTGCTGCCCACATCATCCTGAAAAACACAGGGTAGGTTCAGTCAGAACCCAAGTTGTTTTTGTTTCAGTGGTCAGTGAAAAAAGTACAAACATTTCTGCTTTCTTGTGTTCCATTTTACTTTCCCCTTTTTAAAAGCTGGATTTCTTGGGACTATGGATGGTGCTAACACTTGTAATACCAGCACTCAGGAGGTTCAGGCAGGACTGAGGCCAGTCTGGGTGTACTAGTTTAAATAGATGGCCCCCAATATATTGTTCTTTATTGTTTGTAGTCAGCATTCTGCAGCCACCTGGCTGGAGGCAATGTCACTAGGTGGATCTTTAGGTGTGGTGGTGGGTTTCAGATTTCAATCTAAAGATATGCAAAGTGTGCCTAGCAGGAGTTCCTGAAGTGTGCTGTGTAGCTTTTGGCTTGTGCTTCTCTCTCTCTGCTTGGTCCTATGAAGGCAGGCCAGCTTCTTTTGGCATTTATGGAACTTCCTCTGGATCTGTGGGCTTCACTAAATATCCCTTCCTCCATAACTGTGCCTAGTCTGGAAGTTCATCTCAGTGAACCTGAATCTGTCTCATACACTGGGCTACCTACTGAACCCCGTGTCAGTATTTTTGGGGGGGGTTGTTTTGTTTTCCTTTTAATTTAGGTTATACAATGCACAGATAATAAATATACTGTTAACTTCACAGGTTAGGAGAAAGATCTTTATATTACTTCTTTCAAATCCCCTCTTTTGGTTTCCCTATTATCATTTGCATATGCAAGCTCAATGAAGTTTATAAAGAATGTCACACTTCCAACTCTGACTTTCTACTCTCCATACTTGAATGTTCACTACTTACATCACCCTTGAGCTGCATGGTTGGCTATCCATCCACAATGTGTTCAGCCACCAACTAAATGAACAGACCCTGCTTCCCTTACTGACATGTTAGTCACAATAACGTGAGAAATGAGTAAGGTACCAAAGGCACTTGTAACCCACTGGACCACACTGTTTAAGTGGTCCTTCAATACTTCTGGTCCACAGAAGGGAGGGGGAAACCTTTTATGACCACAAAGTTTTTTTTCAGAATTTGCAGACTTAAGTAAGTAGGATATTAATCTGAAGTTCCCAGGAACAAAATATAAATAAGGGGGGGGGGGTCACACACTAAGAATCAAACAAGTTATCTTACATAAAATGCACCACAGAAAGAACAATGATTTAAATAAAGTTCAGAATATCTTATTTGCTTCCCAACTAACCTTGAACCACTACAGCATTTTTTACTCTCTCTAGATGATGTATGCCACTTATCATTACATGGTAAGGACCAATTTTAGTGTCTAAAACAGACAGAGGGACCCTGGTATTCAATCAAGTACACAGAGTTACTTGCAACATAGTGAAACAGAACTGTTTTCCTTTTGTTCCTTTTCAATTCACAGGCCTTATCTTGACTTTCCTTTCCTTTAAGAGAACCAAAAAGGAGTGTATTTGAAAAGCTGTCTCAGGATACATAACCTTAGAAAATATATTAGTGGCTGGATGTGGTGGTGCACGCTTTAATCCCAGCACTTGGGAGGCAGAGGTAGGTGGTTCGCTGAGAGTTCGAGGCCAGCCTGGGCGAGAGTGAGACCCTACCTCGAAAAACCAAAAAAAAAAAAAAAAAAAAGCACACAAAAAAATGTATTAGTGTATATCAAACTCAAATGCTGTATTTTATGGTTTTGTTACCACCTACGTTGACTACGCTAGTGAAGCTTTCCACTATTAGCCATTATTCATTTATTCATTTTCTCTCTCTCTCTTTCTCTTTTTGTTTTCCCCCATTTCATGTGATGTCCCAAAAAATGGACAAAAGCTTAAAGAGCAAACACAACGCTGGGCCAAGTGCTCATGTCTATAAGCCCCAAGCACTCAGGAATTGTAGGCAGGAAGACCGCTACAGGCTCAAGCCAAGTCTGGACTACAATGTAACTGTTTTTCAAAAACAACAACAAAAAATTAAAGATAAAACTTTACTGGATGGCACATTCAATTAAGCAATGACTGGCTTCAATGACAGCATCATGAGGTGCAGGCAATCTTTACAAGTCAACTTCCAACTATCTAGCTCCACCTTTGCCAAAGGTGAAATGTCTACGACAGTAAACCAGTGAAAAGTCCTACTTTTACCACAGTAAAGTAGCCTTAGCCCACCTAAGACAGCATATCTATTCATTTGCTGCATTTGTTTTAATTATATATGAATCTAAAGGCAAGCTTACCAGGCCTGAGATCCAAACCCATACCAGGCCAATTGGAGCATTTGGAAGCCCAAGCCGAGGAGGATAGTAGTCTTATTGCCCAGTGATCTCATCAAGATCCTAAGAAAGACAGTCTATAAAGAAAAGAGACAATTGTAGAAAAACTATGTGAACACACCAGAATTGATCCAACTCAAAATCAGTAAACAAACTCTGCCAGTGAAATCCACTCTCTGATGACCAAGGAATTCTAAGTATACACTGCCTGTGATGACAAAGTGTGGGAAGTAAGGATGCATCTCTTTAGTATATGGGGTCTGGAGCTGACCTGGGGTTTGGTTGGGGCCTTTGGACTCTATCCAGAGAAGTTTGTCTACCCAGGACCCAGCTGATACTTCCAAAAAGGTTCACAAAGCTATTCCCAGTTATGACTGAGAAGACCACAACTCACATGTCTGGAGAAATGCCAAGCACTTAATTGACTGAACAGTTGGCAGTTTAGGATAATTTACACTAATACAGCAGAAACAAAAACCACAACAAAAGGCTGGAAGCCTACCCATGAAGCGTGTCAATTCTCATGTTTTAGAGGAATAGTTTCACAGCCTTCTCATTTCTTCTGCATAGTTACACACAGAGAAAAAGTGATGGGCCTGGGGGTCATTTAAAGGCAGCATCTTAGGAATATAGTGAATGGCCCTGAGCACAACACTGTCATAATCGAAGGACATATATCTGTCCTGCCTTTTACATGTAAAGAGGTGGGAAAATGCTTAATGCCCATATTCCAAAGTACTAATTTATGTTGGTTTCCATCATGGAGACAGCTCATAACATTGAAACATCCTGCTGGCTAAATTTTGGCAAGACGTGGTTGTTTTAGAATAAAAGACCAGCACAGGGTCAGATGCAGTAGTCGCCAGTGGGTTCTGGGATCTTGCTTCTCCCTTCTCCCTTTTCTCCTTTTTTTTCACCTTCTCTGTTGACCATATGATTTGAATATGCAACAAGATTTGAGAGTCAGTGTCTTTACTAATGATTAGATTCTGGCTCAGCATCGTCAAGTCAAAATGTTCTCATGTTCTCTAGTGCATGTTATATATCAGTGTATTTTTCTCTTGGCAGGTTAGAGACAGGAAATGTGAAACAATAGCCACAATAAAATTATCGAAAACTCATTCACAATTTAATTTGTGCCTGCTTACAGTGTTTACAGTGTAAAAGACCAGAATGACCCAGCATAAATTACAACTACTATTCTACTCAAAGATATAGAGTTCTCCTGAGTTCTGAGGACCTCAACATTCTATCAAGGATCCTGGGGTGGGGTCCCTGTCAGCTTCCTGGATTTGGTATATGCAAGATATGTTACACAGGGTTAAGTAGCTGAACAGTACATGGGACCTCACTGTCTCTAATTATGTGGCTTTTTGTGGATCTGTGGTTAAGTTTAAAAAGAAAAGTTTTGTATCGTAAAAAGTATGTGTAAGGGCCAGAGAGATGGCTTAGTGGTTAAGGTGCTTGGCTGCAAAACCTCTAAGAACCCAGGTTTGATTCCCCAGTACAAGATGGACAGTTCATGTGACTGGGTCTTATTTGCAGTGGCTAGAGGCCCTGGTGCGCCCATTCTCTTTCTGTCTCTAATAAATAAATAAAATAATTAAAAAAAAATATGCCAGAAATGACACTTACCTGAGCCATAATAGACAGGATTCCTACCATAGCTATGAATGCTGCAATTTTAACAGATCCAAAGCCTATGACCTATAGAAGAGAAAAAAAAAAAAAAACCTTTAGTAATAGAGACATAATGAGAAATGTTTTGTTCGATTAAATTAATGGAATAAAATAGTTGAGGACATTTACAAAACCAGCAGAAAATTAGGGCAGTGTCAAAAGCTGATACCCGTAATTTATATTTAAATCTGATAAAGAAAAAAACACTGTAAGCAGGCACAAATTAAATTGTGAATGAATATTCGATAATTTTATTGTGGCTATTGTTTTACATTTCCTGTCTCTAACCTGCCAAGAGAAAAATACACTGATATATAACATGCACTAGAGAACATGAGAACATTTTGACTTGACGATGCTGAGCCAGAATCTAATCATTAGTAAAGGCACTGACTCTCAAATCTGGTTGCATATTCAAATCATATGGTCAACAGAGAAGGTGAAAAAAAAGGAGAAAAGGGAAAAGGGAGAAGCAAGATCCCAGAACCCACTGGCGACAATTGCATCTGACCCTGAGGTATGGTCCAGAGACAGGGAAATTCTAAAGAGCTCTTCTGGCACTTCTAATGAGTTAGCAGGCAAAGCTGCTAGCAGTGACTTTTAATTCCCTGACCTTCAGAGTGGTTCTAAAATGATTAAAATTTTTTAAGCATTAAAAAGGATAAATTAGGGCTGGAGAGATGGCGTAGCGGTTAAGCGCTTGCCTGTGAAGCCTAAGGACCCCGGTTCGAGGCTCAGTTCCCCAGGTCCCACGTTAGCCAGATGCACAAGGGGGCGCATGCGTCTGGAGTTCATTTGCAGAGGCTGGAAGCCCTGGTGCGCCCATTCTCTCTCTCTCCCTCTACCTGTCTTTCTCTCTGTGTCTGTCGCTCTCAAATAAGTAAATAAAATTTAAAAAAAAAAAGGATAAATTACTTTGTCCTAACTAAATTCTACAAAATACACAAAAATTTCACTAAAATTATTTTATAAATTCTTCTCATTTCATATATAAGTTCCTTACTCCATATAACCAGTTAATAGCAGCTACATAACTAAGTAGTAACAACTGTAAGACTGGAACTTCTGATTTCTATGTTGTTACCATTAACAATATTCCTATGTAATCACATGAAATTACAAATGTTGAAGCTGGGTGTGGTGGTTCATTTTATAAACCCAGCATTAGGATACAGAGGCAAACAGGCATCTCTGAGTTCAAAACAAACTTGATCTACATTAAATTCCAAGACAAGCAAGGCTACACAAAGAGAAGAGAGAAAGAAGGGAAAGGGACTTGGGAAAAGACAATTAGGAACCTGAAAATGTAGCTTTATTTGAGTTACTTCTCAATCTGTTTAGAAATACACATTTTCCCACACTTTATGGAGTAAGAATTTAAAAATCATATGATGTAAACCTTGTAAGTTACAAATCAAAGGTTTTAGAATTTCTGTACTCTAAGCAACCATCAAAAAAAAAAAATTGAAATGTTCATCATCACTCCTCAAAGAAACATGGTACCTGTTAGATACTCCATGCCCTAGTTAGTCCACAACTCCCCTAACCACTCATCTACTTCTGGACATTTAATATGAATAGAGTCATACACAATGTGGCACTTTCAGACTTGCTTCAGTGTGTTCAAAGTTTGTTCAGCAAGTTATAGCTTTTATCAGCACCACTTTTTCTACTGCCTAATAATAGTGTGTTGTATGGATAGATAACATTCATTGATCCATTCATTCAGAAAAATGTTTAGGTTATGGGGGGGGAGTAATGACGTATATACAATATTCTGCATGAGATGTGAGTTTTCATTTCTCATGGGCATAATGCCTAGGAACAGATCTGAGTCATCTAGCAATTCTATGCTGAGGAATTACTGGTCTCTTTTCCAGAGGCTACACCATTTTATAATGCTACAATATACATGAAGGTTCTGATCTTGTACAATTATTTTTTTTGGGGGGGGGGGTTAAGGTAGGGTCCAGCTCTAGCCCAGGGTGACCTGGAATTCACAATATAGTCTCAGGCTGGCCTCAAACTCTAGATGATCCTTCTACCCCTACCTCCTGACTGCTGGGATTAAAGGTGTGCACCATGCCCTGTGTTGTTGTTGTTGTTTTAATTATAGACATTCAAGTATACGTGAAGTTGATATCTTGTTATTTTGATGCACATTCTCTTGAAAACTTTTTTTTAAATTTATTTACAAGGCAAGACAGAGAAAGAATGAGTGCACCAGGGCCTTGTAGCTGCTACAAAAAACCTCAGACACATGCACCACTTAGTGCATCTGGCTTTACATGGATACTAGTGAATAGAACTCAGGCTGTCAGGCTTTACAAGCAAGCACCTTAACTGCTGAGACATCTCTCGGGCCCATCATTTGTATTGTCTTGATAGCTAATAATGCTGTGCATCTTTTCATGTGATGCGCCTTTTCTATGATTTACTTGGATAAATATTCTACTTACAGTCTATTTTTTTAACTGAGTTGTCAAAAAATAATTCTGGATACAACTTTCTCACTTATTTATACATTTGTTTGTTTGTAATAGGAGAGAGAGAAAGAGAGAGCGAGAATGAGTGCACCAGAGCCTCTAGGCCACTGCAAACAAACTCTAGATGCTTGTGCCACTTTGTGTATCTGGCTTCATATAAGTACTGGGGAACTGAACTCAGGTTGTTAGTTTGTAAGGTTTTGCAGGCAAGCACTTTAACCACTGAGTCATCTCTCTAGCCCCTCAAAACTTTCTTGTTAAATATACAGTTTAAGATATCAAGTATACTTTAACATTGTTGACTTGTATTAACTGCTCTCAAAACAGAAAACATATAAAATGACTTGACATTTTTTTAAGTTTAAAACTTTGTAGGAACAGAAGAGAAAGAGAAAGGGAGGAGAAAAAACTGAAATAGAGGGGAAAGCACACTGTTGGAGCAGGAAAGCCCAAAGGAGAGACAAAGTAACTTCAAATAATTCTACTTTACTGTTAAAACTAGTGGTGTTGATGACATGAACATAAAGAAAATGTTAGGAAAATAAGTCATAGGCGTTTATTATCTGTATAAAGAGGTATTTTGTTTGTTTGGTTTGGTTTGGTTTTGAGGTAGAGTCTTGCTCCAGCCCAGGCTAGCCTGGAAATTTACTATGTAGTCTCAATCTGGCCTTAAACACACTGATCCTCCTACTTCTGCCTCTGGAGTGCTGGGATTAAAGTTATGTACCATCATGCCCAGCCTAAGAGGTACAGATTTTTTGTGCTTTCTCATTTTACCTACATTTCTGTTGGATAAGGGCACTGGGCCACTGAGGTTAAACAGGCCTGAGCTGCCAGGCACCACTAAGGGCTCCCAGGTTACAGGAGGCACCTGGACTTCCTGAGACTTAGGTTTTGCTCACAGCCTTGTGACCTTTGGCCAGTTGCCTAGGAAACTACTTATATGGTATCAGCCAGCAGCCTTCACATAGCCCATCCCCCTGCAACACACTTCCAACAACTACATAGATCACTTGACCCTCTCCCTAAGTGCTGGAATGAACATCCCTAGGCATTGGTAAACAACCTTTGATCCCATCAATCCCCTTAGAACCCTCTTCCTGCTCTCTCTCAACTGCCTATAAAAACTCAGTCCCCTGACAAATGAGCTGTTCTCTGAAACTGTCTCACAGATGTTTCTTCCCATCTCATTCACAGCCACACAAGACCTTGCTCCACAGTTGTCTTAACACCTTTGGGGAGGTGGTGCATAACGGCACCCTGAGGATTTAGGGACCCACACATTTCTTTTACATTAAACATATAACTCAATTATGAGTATAATATCTACATTAAATGCTTATCTTGCCATGCTGTCTTTAAATCTCTCATCTCTACCTACCAAAATAAGCACAGCAGAAAAATAACAGCTTGAAAATTTTTTTATCTATGTGTCATCAATAAAATACTTGCCTTGTTTATGTCTTTATTTTGATTCTGAAATGGTGTCTTCCCTATATGGCCATGATTGGCCTGAAACTTGGACTCCTTCTACAAAGAGCATGAATCCCAAGAGTATGTTATCATATCCAGTTTAAAATATTAACCTCACCGGGCGTGGTGGCGCACGCCTTTAATCCTAGCACTTGGGAGGCAGAGGTAGGAGGATCACCATGAGTTCAAGGCCACCCTGAGACTACAGAGTTAATTCCAGGTCAGCCTGGACCAGAGTGAGACCCTACCTCAAAAAAAAAAAAAAAAAAAAAAAAATTAACCTCACATTCTCTGTAAAACTAGGTTAATGGAGTTTATCAAATTTCATTTAAAGTACCTTCAAAAACTAAGAAATTTATCTTAGGAGGAGGTCTGTTTGCTAGCATGGAGTAAGCCACAAGAAAAGGCTTTTCTCCAGAGAAATTAGTAATAGACAAGGCAAGAACAAATGAAAGCCAGCTCAGTTAATAGACTGAAGACTACCTGAAAAAGGAAGGATGGTATTTGTGTTATTTTAAGTTAATGATATGTTGGGGGGAGTGACCAAATAGATTACACATTTTAAAAATACATTTATTACTTCAAGGAGAGAGACATAAGAAAGGAAGACACAGAGAGAAAATAATTATGGGCATGCCAGGGCCTCCCACCGCTGCAGATCAACTCCAGATACATGTACTACTTCGTGTATCTGGCTTTACATGGGTAGTAGGGAACTGAAACCCAGGCCATCAGGCCTTGCAAGTGCCTTTTGCTACTCAGCAATCTCTCCAGCCCTCAGGTTACAGTTTTAAGAAGGAAAAAGAAAGCACATGAAGGTAAAGATTTTGACTCAAGAAACACTTTGAGGTCCACAGCAGCAGCTGAATTACCAGTGATGAGGTTAGGCGAGCAAGCTAGCATGACCAGACCCAAATCAGAGCATGTAGGAATAAACTTTAGCCCTCTATAAAGTCTAGGGAACACTACTGCACACGCTTAAAATGTTAGGAAGAGCTGCAGGTGGTAACAGACTTCTTTCTTTTATGAACTAGAAACTTTTTATGGATTTATTATGTGTTGGTATCATTTCCCTCCTTCCTAACCCCAATCCACTGAGGGCCCTCCTCCAAGAGATGCTGATATTTACCATGAGGTTGTGAGCTCTGTGTTGTGAGACAGCAGTCATTGGAAGACTGGTGGTAACTAGCCTCTGGATATTCCCTCCGACCCTGTGGCTCTTATAATCTTTCTGCCCTTCTTTCACAAAGTTCCTGGTAGGTGTATTTTAAGTCTACTTTAGTGGTGAGCTCTCAGCAGCTTCTGGATGTCTGCTTTGGCACATTTTGGGCATCCTCAGTATCTACTGCCATCACCCTGGTGCCAGCACTTGGGAGGCAGAGGTAGGAGGATCACTGTGAGTTCAAGGCCAACCTGGGACTACAGAATGAGTTTCAGGTCAGCCTGTGCTAGAATGAGACCCTGCCTTGAAAATACTTGGAAAACAAAACAAACCTAAAAGGTTAAGACATATATAACCAGAAGGATGCTTATAGCAGCTTTAATCATAATTGCTAAAGTACAAAAGCATGAAGATATCCTTCCACAGGTGAATGGATAAACTGGTGCACCCAAACAATTGCTGAAATCAGTTGTGAGAAGCTATGATTGTAACTTAACATTATGGGAAACGTAAAATTATAGAGACAGTAAAGAGATAGGTAGTTACCCAGGGTTCAGGGTAGGAGGATAGATGAATAGGCAGAGCACTGAGATTTTAAGCCAGTAAAAATATTCTGTAGTCTATCAGAAGGATGGATATACATCATTCTTTGTATAAACTCACAGAACATAAAATGCCAAAAGTGAACCTAACACAAACTACAGATATGGACTGATAATATGTTAATGTATCAACTGGACCAAAAATCATTCTAGTGCCAGCTCTTTCACAGCAGAGAAGGTTACATACAAGTGAGGCTGAGATATGAGAAATTTTGGGACTTTCCTCTTAATTTTGCTAAGTAAAGGTCTCAAAATCTATAGCAAATTCAGTTCATTATAATCTCTATACTAATTCTCAAGGAAATTTTTACCAATAGATATCTCACTAAACTCTATTAATATTTTTTGAAATAGGGTGTTGCCATCTTACACAGGTTGGTCTCAAGTCCAAGAGATACTTCTGTTTCCCATGCATATGTTTGAGACTATATGTATAAACACACCTGGCTTTTTGCTATCTTGCAAACCATCAATGTATATCAAGTCCCTATTTGTTTATTCTCTGTCAGCATCTATATTTATCACTAGAAAAATGTTCACATATTATCTTTCCTATACTTGTTTCACCAAATTATCTCTACACAAATATCAATCTTAGATAGTCTTCATGTTCAAAGGCTACTAAGGCACCCACAACTCACCTGTCTGAGATAGAGAAAAAAACTTGAATACTGTCCAGCTTCAGGAAGGTATGAGAGAAACACTGTGATACAGATTAGCAACACGGTAGAATCCTTTCCAACTTTCTTCAAGGACTGGGCATAAGAAGAAACCAGGAACACAAAAAGTCAATAGACACAAAGTCACCAGTGTTCCTAGGATACTATCACTATTTTCATCTATGACAATACAGTAACAAAGCATTATAAAAGTGAACCTTAATACTAAACCTATCACCATATCTCTGAAGTTCCTTCTGATATTATAACTTTAAAAAAGGCCATCTTAGTTAGTAACATTGATTTACAGTTCTAAACAGACCCTGACCATCCTATAAACATAATCTGAAGAGAATCCATTAAAAAAAAATCTCATTTCTCAATTTGTGATATAATTACTTTGATGTGACAGTAAGTTACAGACTGTTTAAGAGAGGGTATTATACAGCTAAAGATGGCCCAGAACTTGCTATGCTACTGAGGATTAACTTGAACATCTGATTTTCCTGACTCACCTTTCAAATTTTCAGTCACTGTATTCCTCAAATTTTAATTTGTCTGAACCTAGTAGAAAACTAGTATGTAGCACACCAGTAAGAAGTTTTTGAATGCTACACTGTGGAAGAACCCTTACTCGCATAGGAATACTGAACAGGGTCAAATGGTGCACTGCTACTGAAGTGAAATGTGCTACAGAGCTTTTAATCATTTATTTTCCATCTCTTCCCTTATGACATACTTGGCTTATGTACTTCTAGATTTCTTGATGCAACAACTACCTTGGGCCTTTACAGGTAAGTAAAATTTTCAGAGTTTTATTTATTTATTTATTTATTTATTTATTTATTTATTTATGTTGTTGTTGTTGTTGTTGTTTTTATTGTTGTTGTTGTTGTTCTTGTTTTTCGAGGTGGAGTTTCACTCTAGCCCAGGCTGACCTGGAATTCATTTCTCAGGGTGGGTCTTGAACTCATGGTGATCCTCCTGCCTTTGCCTCCTGAGCGCTGGGATTAAAGGCATGCACCACCAAGCCCAACAAAATTTTTAACTTTTGCAAGAGAAGGGAATAAATCAACAACTGCTGGAAACATTGAGGCATCACACAAATTCTCATATTTGCTTGACTCAGAGAGGTATTTATGTAATAAACATTTTCATTTACCGCAAAAGGGTCTGCTTGTTTCCAAGCAATCTGAGCTCCCCAAGAAGAAGGTCTAATTTTTTCTGGCAGAGATTCAGGAACCGCGACTAAAATGAAGCAGATGTCCGCAACAGCCACTACTGTGGCTACCAGCACAACAAGGCTATCTCCGTAAGTTGCAGAAAGGTAAGCTCCAATGGCTGGGCTGCTAACCAAACTAGCTGCAAAGGTGGCTGAGACCTGTGGGAAAACACACTGTCACTCAGGACCCCACAGGTAAACATCTGTGGGGAAAGCATGCTTACCCCACCTGCTGCTGGAGCCCCCCCCCATCCTGACTTCAAGCCATCATTCCCAGTTTTTACAAAACATGAAAAATGTGCTATACACATTTTAAGAATGAAAGAGAGGCAAGCAATATTGTTTCAGAATTTATTCACAAACTATTAACTAATGGGAGATATACTGGAGAGTTCTGACACCGGAAATTCACACTGTGAAAACTTTCCCCATTAAACATTCACTCTGGCCTTTTTTTCAAATGAGGAAAAGATATGTACAAAGTAGGGTATGACCAAAGCAACCACATAATTGCACTGTAGACTGCAATGACATGCAAACAGGTCTAGGAGCAGTTCTATACTCTTCAGATGTTATGCCAACACTGGAGTGGCATTCTCAGGTGCTAAGGGAGCAATGCTTGCAATATCCTCAGGCACTATGACCTCATGAAACTACAAAATACTGCATCTTTCTTAAAACTTAAAAATAGCCTAACTAACTTAAGGAGTGTAACTCTTATTATCTAAGACTATCTTCTATTTAACATTCACTAGGACTCTGGTGAAGAAACATACAGGTTAACTTCCTCTCAGTGAGTATCAATTAACTTGCTAAGTAAGATTATTCATTACTGTGAGCCTGAAAATATGACAATTTTCTTAATTTCCTGAAGGAATGTCAGAAAGGAAAAGTGTATTTTGCATACTGTTGTTTTCTGAGGTTTTTTTTTTTTTTCTTTTTTTTCTTTTTTTTAAATTTCAAGGTAGTGTCTCACTTCTAGTCCAGGCTGATCTGGAATTCACTTTGTAGTCTCCAGGTGGCCTCAAACTCACAGTGATACTCCTACCTCTGCCTCTGAGTGCTGGGATTAAAGATGTACACCACCATACTGTTGTTTTATATAAGGAAATAAAACATATTTACCTGATTAGGACACTATGCAAGGTATACAGGCATCAAAACTTACGTTGGGGCTGAAAAGACGGCTTAGCGATTAAGGCATTTGCTTGGAAAGCCAAAGGATCCCGGTTCGATTCTCCGGGACCCACAAAAGCCACATACACAAGGAGGGCACATACATCTGGAGTTTGTTTGCAGTCGCTGGAGGCCCTGGCGTGCCCATTCTCCCCTCTCCCTCCCTCCCTCTCTCTCTCTCTCTCTCAAATAAATAAATGAATAAAATATATATTTTTTAAAAACCTCATGTATCATCTTTCATTAAGTGCAACTGTTTTTTTTTTTAATTTAGTAAAATCATGGAAAAATGAGTGTCTACAGGAATTACCCATGGTACAGAAAAAAGGTGTACTAGTATGAACAAGTGACTCTTGGTGCTCCTCTTCAAAGTTCTAAGAGACTTAACAGCCTGTCTCCAACATTCTACCTTCTTGAAAGCCTTTTAGTAGCTTTTCCTCTAGTTTCCACAGCACTTCACGTGTTAAGATATGGCACAAGAAAAATCTTATTTCAGGAGGGAGCATGAAAGATATTCATAGGAGGAGGAGTAGAAAGGGGAGAGCCCACAATAGGCAGAGGGCAAGTAGAGTAAAAGGAGAAGAAACTACTGATATTTAAGGTCAACAGAATAAAAGGTGCATTTTGCGAACAAAAGTTAACTTACTGCTTACCCACTATTGATCCATGAAATTATTCATTTCATTATCAATAACAACTACTACTTACTTCTACTCCAGGAAATGGGACTTTCAGGGAAATATCAGACCCCAGAAAGTAATAAAGTACCTAGGTTTCTGCAAATTGTCCTTCTTCCCCCTCCCTCTCCCAACAGGGTCTCACTATAGCCCCAGGCTGACCTGGAACTCACTCAGTACTCCCAGGCTGGTCTCAAACTCAAGTGATTCTCTTACCTCTGCATCTCCAGTGGTAGGATTAAAAGCAGGCCCACCACGCCTGGTTTCACTTACCCTTCTTTAATTTATATTACTTTTCACTGTCTAGCCAGATCATTTCCCTTCTTATAACTCACAACTACATGTCCCAACCTGTTCAGCTTTTCCCCAAACCAAGGAATCTGCAGACTCTTAACCCTCTGGCCACAAATGCTTCTGTTCCCACCTCCTGACAGCTCTTCTTTACTCTATGGACCCATAATGTCACTCTCACACCTCGCACAAGTATGTCAAGTGATCAAGTCTATTTGCTAAGTGGAATAGCCTTTCTTTTCTTTTTTGTTTTGATTTGTTTTTAGAGGTAGAGCCTCGCTTTGGCCCAGACTTACCTGGAATTCACTATGTAGTCTCAGTCTGGCCTCAAACTCACAGCAATCCTTTTACCTCTGTCTCCCAAGTGCTGGGATTAAAGGTGTGCACCAACACGTCCAGCCCATTTGCTACAATACTACGTCTCAAGTGAAAAGAAAGTCTGCTATCTTACCCATCCATAAGCAGTACTTCGTTCATGCTCCTGAGTAACATCAGCTACATAGGCAAATATCACAGAGAATGTGACTGAGAAGACTCCAGACACAGAGATCATGGCAAAATACCACCTATAAAAAGATCATTTAAAAAAGAATATTACTGGGGGTTGGGGAAAAAAAAAGATAAAGGCACTTGCTTTACAAGGCCACACTCAATTTTCCAGGACCTACATAAAGCCAGATGCACAAACTGGTGCATGTATCTGTAGTTCATTTGCAGCAGTGTGGTGGTTTGATTCAGGTGTCCCCCATAAACATTAGGTTCCCAGCTGATGGAGATTTGGAAATTACTGTCTCCTGGAGGAAATGTATTATTAGGGGCAGGCTTATGGGTGTTTTAGCCAGTTTCCCTATGCCAATGTTTGGAATACTCTCCTGTTCCTGTTGTCCACCTTACATGGGTCAGGGGTGATATCCACCCTGTTCATGCCATCATTTCCCCCTGCCATCGTGGAGCTCCCCCTTGAGTCGGTAAGCCAAAATAAATAAACCTCTTTTTCCCACAAGCTGCTCTTGGTTGGGTGATTTCTACCAGCAATGCGAATGCAACATGCAGCAAGACCTGGTGTGCCCATGCTCACTTGCTTGCTCTCTGCCTTTCTCACTAATAAATAAAAATAAATAAAACAATATTATTTAAAACACTGTCATAGTTACAAACTGCAAAACAAGATGGTTTTTAACTATCCAGGAAAGTTTTATTATCCAAGTTGAAGATAACTTATGTTATAGATTATAAATCAATAGCTAAGTAAACACTAATGCATATGTTTGCTTACTTCAAAACAGATATATAACTTGGGCAAGAAATAGAAGCATTAGTTCTGTCACTACTCAAAAGGTTACATGGAGAGTAAAAAACATGACAGAAGAAAAAAATAGAATAAAGAGACTAAATAAAAGATGTAATTTTAGCTGTAGTTACAATGTTAAGATAACCAACACAATGAAAAAATTTTCAAATTTTCAAGTATTAGCTAAGGAAAAACCATACAACAGTTTCTCTAAAAATCTATTCATAGGGGCTAGGAATATGGCTCAGTGGGTAGAATGCTTGCCCAATATACACAAAGCTTTGAGTTCAATTTTTAGCACCAAATAAAGCTGAATAGTAGTACATGCCTGTAATCTAAGCAATCAAAGAGGTGGAGACAGGAAGACCAGAAGCTTAAAGTCAGTCTGGGCTACATGAGAATGCATCAAAAAATAAATAAATAAATAAATAAATAAATAACAAGGCTATGCTTTAAAGCAGAGTACAATATAATATGTTAATATACATGTATTTTGAAAGAACTAGTTAAAATAGTAAAAGCAGAACCTTACAGAACAAAAATTAGGTTTTATTCTAGGACACATTTTAATATTAGAAAATTTACTAATGTAATTAACAATCTCATGCTAAAAATCCATTTCATAAATTATTCAGTCCTGACTTCAAAAAATAAAACCATTTTTTTTTAAATTTTGATTTATTTATGTATTTATTTATTTGACAATGGTAGAAGCAGAGACAGAATGGCATGCCAGGGCCTCCAACCAGTATAAACTAACTCCAGACACATGCACCAAACTGTGCGTTTTCCTTACATGGATACTAAGGAATCGAACCTGGGTCCTTAGGCTTCACAGGCAAGCACCATAACCACTAAGCAATCTCTCCAGCCCCAAAGCTCTTCATAAAATAGAAATTAGCATTTTTCAATACAAGCTAGCTTGAGACCTAATGAAGAAACATTACAATGCTCCCTTTCCATACATGAAGAAAAGACCACAATCATCACTCTTCCTTAATTTTAACATCTTTCAACTAGCCATTAAGAAATAGTAAGCAACATGAAATCTAGCAGGAAATGGTAAAACTATTTAAAGGTAACATTAATGCACACAGAAAAAGCAAGCGATTTAAGAAAAAAGACCATTTTTTTATTTTAACAAAAAGAACTGAATTTATAGGAATAAACCTTATCAACAAGGTCTAAAGAAAGAAAAGAAAGAAATATTAGGAAGTAAAAGAACATTAAGCCAGGTATGGTGGCACATGCCTTTAATCCCAGCACTCAGGAGGCTGAGGTAAGAAGATCATTGTGAGTTCGAGGACAGCCTGAGACTAATTCTAGGTCAACTTAGGCTAGAGCAAGACTCTATCCCGAAAAAACAGAAAAAAAAAAAGGAAGGGTGTTTCACCCTTTGTTGAAGTCAGCAACCAAACATAGTTTACAGGAGGAAAGGATTTATTTCAGGCTTACAGAGTCCAGGGGAGCACACCATCAATGGTGGAAGATGATGAGTTAACTCCTTTTCTGAATAGATCCAAGCAGAAAGAAACTACCAGTACCATCAGAAAGCATATAAGGCCAGCTGTCATACTGCTCTCCACACACCTAGATTGTCCACACACCTAGATTTGTCCCCAAACACACCTTAAGACAGGATTCCAAGATCTGCCCCCTAGAAACACCTCTTTCCCAGTAGGGTTACAAGCAATGGATATTCAAAGTTTGGGACTAAATCTATGAGCCATATATTCTAACTACCACACCCCTATAATCTCCAAACACAGAAGACTGAGAGGGAGGAGAATCACCGAGGTTTAGAAATTGTCAATAAAAATTGAATAAATAAATAAATAATAAACAAGTGGGTTTCTTAAAAAAACAAAACAAAACAAACTGGAACAAATGTTTTGAAATGTTACAAAGTATTCTGCAGATCAGAGTACAGGTAGATTATAGAAATTGAGACCAAAAGTGTTTTTCGAGGCCTGGAGAGATGGCTTAGCGGTGAAGTGCTTCCCTATGAAACTTAAGGACCCCAGTTCAAGGTTTGATTCCCAAGTACCCACATAAGCCAGATGCACAAAGTGGTACATGCATCTGTAGTTCACTTGCAGTGGCTAGAGGCCCTGGTGCATCTCTCTCTGCCTCTTTTTCCATCTCTCTCAAATAAATAAATTAATTAATTTAAAAGTGTTTTCGATTTTTTTTCCCTTTTCAAGCTTGCATACACATAATGACATATCTTAGAGAAAGGACCAGAATCTAAATAAGAAATTTATTCATGGGCTGGACACTTAGTGGTTAAGGTGCTTGTCTGAGAAGCGTAAAGACACAGGTTTGATACTCTAGTACCCACATAAAGCCAGATACACAAAGTGGTCTGGAGTTTATTTGCAGTGGCTAGAGGCCTTAGCATGTCTGTTCTCTCTTTGACAACCCCCTCCTCTAATAAAGAAAATATTTTTTAAAAATTCATGCTCTGTATTTTCCCTATACACATGGTCTAAAGGTAATTTTATGCAAAATTTAAAATAATTTCCTATATGAAGCAGTTTGTGTACAGTGAATGTCAGACTTCTGGTGTTACATAAATCCTCCAGCAGTTTGCGATTTTGGAACTTTTTTAGCATTTTGAATTGTTGGATTATGGTGCTCAACCTATATGATTTACATATAACCCAACACAGCAAAGGGCTAGGCCACTCACCATGGGCTGATCCTCATCAGAGGTATAGGGAAGCAGGTGAAGAAGACTGTGCCAAGCAGAAAGGGCTTTCTGCCCCACACATCGGAGAGAGCACCTATGAGTGGAGCACTCAGAAAAGAGAGCAGACCCTAAAGAACAAGGAGCAAAAGGATGATTTAGAATGTGATCTCCCAATTACCAGCAGGGCTGATTTTACACATGTGCCAGCTCCAACTCATTTTATTGGCCCCAAAACAGAATAATTTGAAACACTGAGTTCAAGAAAAAGAAAATAATCCAATTTTAACATAGAGCTAAAGACAGGAGGTGAGTTTTAAAATGATTATATTGCCGGGTGTAGTGGCACACGCCTTTAATCCCAGCACTCAGGAGGGAGGTAAAGGTTGGAGCAATGCCATGAGTTCAAGGACACACTGAGACTACACAGTGAATTCCAGGTCAGCCTATGAGACCCTATCTTGGAAAAAAAAAAAAATTTATATATATATATATATATATATATATATATATATATATACACACACACACACACACACATACACAAACAACAGAAAAGAAACTCACATCTATTACTTGCCCATAACTTGAAAGTAAAAAAATGTTAATAATGAAATGGGTGAAAGGTATAGAGATATTCTTTATTTTTAGTGTATTTATACTTTTATAATAACTTGTTTAAAATATTACTTTATAGAGCATAGAAGTAAAACCCACCAAAACGTACCCCTTACACATACCTTACCCTGTGTATATGCAATGCTATGGTCCTTTGGGTAAATGGGCTTTTACCCAAGCTCCTGCTACCCTTCCTACAGTTGAAGCCAGTAAACTGCTAATCCAGCTTCCAGATGAGGAGCAAGAAGCATTGCTTTCCTGTATCCTCTTTTAGCTAATGAAACAAGAGTTCATTATACCACCAGAGGGAGGAGAGAGAGAGGGAAGAGGTATATGAACTTTCCCGACCTGGTACATATCCTTTTTATTGTAATTGCAACACTTAAATTTTTTTGTTAGTAGCTTATTTTCTCTATTGGATTCATGTCACAAAAGTTTCTTTTCACCTGTGCCCCTGTGGTGCCTATAACATGGTCTGGTAAAGACTAGTTTTCAAGGATGACTGGTGAATAATTTTCTTGCTTTTGTTTTTCAAGGTAGGGTCTTACTTTAGCCCAGGCTGACTTGGAATTCACTATGTAGTCTCAGGGTGACCTCGAACTCACAGCAGTCCTCCTACCTCTGCTTCCTGAGTGCTGGGATTAAAGGTGTGCGCCACCATGCCCAGCTGTGAACAAAATTTTGAAAGAGGAATTCAACTTAGTTTCCAAGGTGATATAACTGGGGAGAAAAAGGAAGAGATTCCAGTTCCCCACTTTTTTTTCCCCACATTTGAAATGCCCAGGACAACAGACCCAGATAATATGAATAAGGAAGGCAGGAGGAAGACTCAATGGGGGAGAGGCAAAGGGAAGAGGAAACTTTGTGGCTCTATCTATTGTCCAACAGTCAGACCTTGGGATTCCTGTTCTGTCTCTCTTTCACTCTCTCCAAAATAAAAATAAATAAAAAATATTTTTTTTAAAAAAAGGTGCTTGGTGTGCTACCACAGTCATAGAGGACCAAATGACATTCCTTTAACAGCTAAAAGACTGCAGATACTGTTAAAATACACAAGTTTAAAACTTATAATCAGCTTTGTGAATTTCAGAAAACCTTTTACACTGCTTCAAAATTAGGTAACAAAGGGCTGGAGAGGTGGTTAAGTACTTAAAAGTACTTGCTTGCAAATCCCATCGACCCAAGTTCGGTCCTCCCCAGAACCCACAAAAAATATGGATGCAAAGTGGCATGTGCCCCTATGAGCCCAACAACAGCAAAAAATAGTTATAAAATTGGCAAATTATGTGAAAAATAACATTTGCACGAGAGCATGAGACAGACATTAACATCACTGGTGGGAATATGAGATGTCATGATGACTCTAGAATATTGTGTGATAAGGCGCTGAAATTGATAACTCTATGTTGAGGATGCCATAAAACATAGGCAGAAATTTTTACCACTTTATTATCAAATTTTTTCAATATCTTGAAACACATAAGGGAAGTGGGTATGTATATGATGGTGCAGTCTTACAATGGAATAGGGAAAAACCATCACAAATAACACATGCTATCCTTCATGTGACATCTTGGCTATGTGACTTCCATGACTGTGCAAAGTGATCTTCATAAGTTCAATGACCCTTAGATGTCTTTGCTAAAACACTAAAAACTAGTACTCTCCTAGCCAAACATTTATAACACTTAATTAACAAGTAAGATATTTAGCATACTAATTTCTATAATAACTGAATAATTTCTATAAAGTGAAAACTTGGGTTGTGGATTTTCGTTTGGTGGAAGAGTTCTTGCCTGGTATTCACAAGGCCAAGAGTTTGACACCAAGCACAGGACTAGAGGTGAGGGGATGGGGATGAGGAGAAAGGGCACAGCAAGTGAAAGGGAAAGGGAAAGGGAAAGGGAAAGGGAAAGGGAAAGGGAAAGGGAAAGGGAAAGGGAAAGGGTGGGGTAACCATTAAAAGTTAAATATTTTACTTCTTCATTAAAAAGGATTCTGAAAGTTGTCAGACAGAAAGAGAAGCACACAGAATCTTGTTCTCACCCTAGAGAACAATTATACTATACAAGTCTTGAGATACTGATTGTCTATTGAATGCTTACTACTTGCTAGGAAAGGCTTATACTGGAATAGAATAATTAATGCAACTCTGAGAATAGTAGTAGCTAATCCATTTTCTACCAGCATCCCTACCTTATGGCAGACAACTGAGCATTGTTCCTGGTGCCTACATAGAATTGTGGAGGCCAGAATTCTCCTTCAAACACTGGAGATCTGTCCTCTGTTCACAGAGGACTGATGTAGAGAATCAGGCCATTGATACTGGTACTACCTTTGTGGCTGGAGTAACTTCCAGGGGCCGTAACAAACTAATGACCATTTTCCTTTTTCTTTATACTATTTTCTCCTTTGGGGAAGCAGACATTAAAAGATTAAGCCATTCAAAAGTAAATAAAGAGTAATTACAAGATGACTGTGCAGACTCAAGAGACTCGGGCTGATCCCAAAGTCCAAAGTCAGTTTAAAACAAAAATAAGAAGCTGGAGAGATGGTTTAGCAGTTAAGGTACTTGCCAACAAAGCCTAACAACCCAGGTTCGAGTACCCAGTACCCACATAAAGCCAGAAGCACAAAGTAGTGCATGCATCTGGAGCTTGTTTGCAGCAGCTGGAGGCCTTGGTGCACTCATTCTCTCTCATCTGCTCTCTGCCATCTCTTTTTCCCTCTCTCTCTCTCCTTACAAATAAATAAAAATATTTAAACCGTTAATGTAATTCCTTCTTTGTCTTTTAGAAATAGGTTGTTTTCTTTTTTTGGTTTTTCAAGGTAGGATCTCACTCTAGCCCATGCTGACGTGGAATTCACTATGTAGTCTCAGGGTGGCCTCGAACTCTGGGCAATCCTCCTACCTCTGCCTCCCGAGTGCTGGATTAAAGGCGTGCACCACCATGCCAGGCTTATTTTCTTATGTTTCTAGTCTAATAAGCAATTTCACACCAAAAATAATAGTCTTTGATGTGTTATGTTACAATTAACATTTTGTTTTCTTAGTTTTGATGATGGTGTTATGACTTACCAAAGTTAATGACTAAATCTTTTCCTTTACATAAAAATTCCTTTTGTAAAGCCGGGCATGGTGGCGCACACCTTTAATCCCAGCATTCGGGAGGCAGAGGTAGGAGGATCGCCCAGAGTTCGAGGCCACCCTGAGAATACATAGTGAATTCCAGGTCAGCCTGAGCTAAAATGAGACCCTACTTTAGGGAAAAAAAAAAATTCCTTTTCTAAAACTTAAACTGATAAGAAAAAAATTCACTAGTAATTCATTCTTATAGTTGTTCTGATATATTTTTCTTTCTTGCATACAATTAGTATTTAGCACATAAATGCACTGTTCTAATAGCTATATCTTTACTACAAGACACCTATATCACTCCTTCCAAGGCTACACAAGAAAAGGTGCTAGAGTCCAGATGATGGGAGGATAGCACATATCCATTACATTTTTGAGGTCACAGCAGCTATGGTGACCTGCACAATACTGGGTTCAGCAACATTCCATTATGGATAGTGAGGAAGACTTGAGGCCCAATTATTAAGATGTTTTAAATATGAAGTATTAACTTCTTACTATAGGTCAAAACTTCAAGCTATTTAAGTTCTGAGTTTATACCAAGGATAATACTATTATACATGATGTTATATAATTATAACAAATTTAAAACAAACTTTGACAATTAATAAAATTTTTTAAAAAGCTGGGAATCTAACAAATTCCTATTAGTAAATCAAAGTCCTAGAGCACACCTTTAAATATGTTGTTTAACACAAAGAACAACTATGCAGATTAATAATATCTAAGCTTTAAGGTAAAATTAGACCCAATCATCACATACTTTGCTATAAATTAAAACTGGAATAGACTGTTATAGCTTAACCTTTTACTTATAAATTTTTCTGAGACATGTCATAATAAAAATGAAATAATTAAAATAATTAAATCAAGGAGAGGGGCTGGAGAGATGGCTTAGTGGTTAAGGTGCTTGTCGACAAAGCCCAAGGACCCGGGTTCAATTCCCCAGGACCCACATAAAGCCAGATGCACAAGGTGGCACACATGTTTGGAGTTCGTTTGCAGTGGCTAGAGGCCCCAGCACAGCCTCTCTTTCCCTGCCCTCTCTAAAATAAATGTTTATAATTAGTAAATCAATCAATCAACCAAGGGGAAAAGTCAGAAGTCCTGACTTGACCATCAACTTGGCAAAAAGACTAAGTACACAATTGAACTGTTTCCTTTTCCTATCTCAAAAATCTAAGATGACTAGCCATTTCTTACTGTATTCTGTTGATAGGCAAGGCAGTTAAAGGTTCACAAACCCTCTATAAATTGCAGTGTACACATTAATGAAAATGAAGTAATGTCTACAGAATATTCACTATACTTTTAATGGTATGCTATTTCTTATACATTTATCTGGGCTGCATTTTATTCTGACTTTGATAACCAAACTACCATTTTATATCTGTATCCAGAATAAACAATAATTGACCCTCTAGAGTTAAACTACTAAGGATTACTTGCTTTGGTTATCAACCACACAAAAACTGTCTTACCTTTACACCTTGAATGAGACCATTCATGAGGAATGTGTGTTGAGGAAATGTTTCATGTAGCACCTACAAAAGGCAAACAAAGCATCAAGATATAGTCAAGTGCAAATGAAAACATTTCCGAGGGCTAGGGAGATGACTCAGTGATCAGAGGTGCTTCCTTACAAAGCCTAAAGGACTGGGTTCAATTCCCCAGTACATACATAAAGCTAAATGAACAAAGTAGCACATGTGTCTGGTGTTTGTATGCAGTGGCAGGGGTCCTGGTGTCCTCGCTCTCCCTCTCAAATAAATAAATATATATGTTTAAAAGTAAAAACTTCTGTTCCTGTTTATAGAAGGCTACATAAATAAAGAAGAAACCATTATGAAAACTAAAGTATTAAGGAAATAATAAAAGCATCTTTAAGACACAAAAAGATAGGATGATAGTCAAGTAGAAACTAGTAAGGCAAGAAGTCAAGCTGGTAGGTCCCAGCACTCAAAGTTGCATTTGTCATGAAATACACCAAAAATGTCATGTATTGGCTACTTCCTTCACCTGAAACAGCCTTGTGGGGCTTTCCCAGAGTGCTAAAGTTCAGGTATAGACCCAGGCTCATCATACCAGGGTAGCCCCAAAAAAGACCCAAGACTTAAATATGCATGAAAGTTGTCTAGTCTAACAGCATCTCCGGATGTTTGGTCGAAAATTCTAACACCATTCTGAAGAAGCAATCATCATGGCCTCAAATTGTCCACAAATTTTCCCTAAATTGAATGAACAGCATCTAATAAAACTGTCATATACAAAAAAGAAACAAACACCATGAGTAAGCAACAAACACAAAAACAAAAACCAAAGTAAAAGCCAAAAGAAAGATGAATACCTGCCCTCAGACTTCAAAGTAAATATGCATACTGTATTCTAAAATGTAGACAACATGTTTGAAACTTGCACTACAAACTATAAGCATAAATAGCAAATTTAAATGCAGAGGATATAGTTCAGTGGTAGAGCACTTATCTGGCATGTACAGGTCCTAGGTTTAACTTTCAGTAAAGCCAAGAAAAAGGAAAAATAAAAGCACATCAAGTTTAAAAGACAAAATAAGCTGGATATGGGGGTGCACACCTTTAATCCCAGCATGAGACTACATAGTGAATTCCAGGTCAGCCTGGACTAGAGTGAGACCCTACCTTGAGAACCCCAAAATAAATAAATAGTATTGTTATTGTTTCTAGAGCTGAAAAAATACATTAACTTAGGGATTCTATGAATATGTTCAACACAAGATTAGACATGGGAAGAGAAATATTTAACAAACCTTTTCTTCCCACAAGCTGCTCTTGGTGAGGTGTTTTCTGCCAGCAATGTGAGTTTGGCCTTTTGCTCTTTCTTGCTCCTCTTGGCTTGTAGACATACAAGTAGGCCAAGTAGGCCATCTTTATCCATCTTACACTGCTACAGCAGAACACCTGAGAATGGGTATTTTATAAAAATAGTAACTGATTGCTCACTGTTCTGGAGCTGAGAAGTCCAAGTTCAAGGAGCCAGCCCCTGGCAAGTAACTGCCTACCTCATCATTACATTTGGGAAAGAGGAGCAATGACACCACTTTCAGGACCAAATTTACTGTTACAGTCAAGTTCACATTGCTGGCAGGAAACACCTGACCAAGAGCAGCTTATGGGGACCTAGGATTCAGAATACCTAAACTTATGGGGGACACCTGAATCAAACCACCACAGATCCAATGACTAAATACATATCAAAATAAATGAAAGACACATCACAAATATTAACTCACAATAGATTACAGGCCTGTATTTAAATCTTAAACTGTAAGATCCCTTGAAGATATGTAAGAGAATAATTCTGCACATTACTAAATTTGGGGAACTGTGAACCAGTTTTTGGCAATCCAACCATCATACAGTCAATACTCTAAATATTCAATATGAATTTTAAAACTTCTCATTCCACAGCCTGAACTAGAGTGAGACCTTTTCTCAAAACAAACAAATGGGCTGGAGAGGTGGCTCAGCGATTAGGGTGCTTGCCTACAATGCCTTATCAATCAGGTTCAATTCCCCAGTACTCATGTAAAACCAGATGCACAAAGGGATGCATGCATCTTGAGTTCATTTGCAGAGGCTAGAAGCCCTGGTGCACCCATTCTCATTCTCTCTCTCCTTGCAAATAAAACTTAATTAAAAAAAAAAATTTCATTCCAGAAGGCTGAATCGAGAGGACTCAACATTTAAGAACACCCTGAATTACATAGCTAAACCTTGTTTCAAACAAACACAAAAATAAAAACAGTACAAAATAAGCAAATTATTTTCTGTTGCCTGTTTCCCCAACAATAAAGAAAAACAGCAAGACAGTGCAATAATAAAGAACAATATTCTACTCAGACATTTGTGATAAATTTAAAAACCAAAATAAAGTATGTAAGTAATTTAACTAAAATATCTGCTGGGTGTCCTGGCACACGCCTTTAATCCCAGCACTTCGGAGACAGAGATAGGAAGATTGCCATAAATTGAGGCTACCCTGAGACTATATAGTGAAGTCCAGATCAGCCTGGGCTACAGTAAGATGGTACCTCAAAAAAAAACAACAAATAAATAAATAAATAAATAAATAAATAACAAAAAGATAACTGTTGGGCTGGAGAGATGGCTTAGCAGTTAAGCGCTTGCCTGTGAAGCCTAAGGACCAGTTCGAGGCTCAACTCCCCAGGACCCACGTTAGCCAGATGCACACGGGGGCGCATGCGTCTGGAGTTCATTTGCAGCGGCTGGAGGCCCTGGCGTGCCCATTATCTCTCCCTCTATCTGCCTCTTTCTGTCCCTCTCTGTTTCTCTCAAATAAATAAACAAAAAGAACAATTTTTTTTAAAAAGATAACTGTTACAAGATAAAGGGTGTGTCAAATATCTCAAACAGGATTGAGGTTCATTTTTAACATTTTCCTATAAAAGAAAACTTCAAATAAGATATATTCTTTAATTATTTTTTCAAAAGGACTAACTATAGTAAACAAAGACTTAATAAGTTTTGTGATCAGAACTGTTTACCAATACAACAAAGCTAAGACATACCTGCACACTACAAGCACCTACACATCATAAACACAGGGATAGAGCAGGTGCTTGTTTGCTTTCACAGATAAAGACCTGAACTAAAAATTAACACTTGAAGTTGAAAGAAACCTCTGAAGAAATTAATATTCCAAGGCTGAGGATTTAGCTCAGTTACTAGAGTGCTTATTGAACCCACAGAAAGCCCTTGGGTCCAATCTCCACTACATGTGGTAGTATACAAGCAATCTCAGCAATGCACCGGTAGAAGCAGGAGAATCAGAAATCCAAGGTCCTTCTAAGCTACAAGAGTGTGAGGTCAGCCTGAGCTACATGAGACCTTATCTTGAAAGGGGGTAGGGGTAGGAAAGAAGAGAGTGAAAGAAATTAAAGATAATAAAATTGAAAAAAAAGTCTGGATTTTTCCAATAATTACATGAAAAGGATAAAGGAAGAGGAATATTGGATTTTGACTCTACCACAATATCAAGGTTGGCTTTCAAAAGAAATTCAATAAATTACAAGAAGAGATATTCTTTTACTGTAAGAACATTAAATATATTTTATTAAAATAAGTACTCAATTTAAACACACCTGAAGACAGTAAATGAGTTCAACAGGATTATTCACAGTAAAATGAGGTTACGCCCCCTAAAAATACACATGCTTTGACTAGAGGGTAGTATTTTAAGAGGTCATTTTTATGTACAAACTGCTAATAGTTCTGTTACAAGAAGGCAAGACCATTGGGTAGAGGGTATTTGATAAATATGCCCCAACATCTTAGAAATAGAGACCTTGGGCTGGAGAGATGACTTAGCGGTTAAGGTGTTTGCCTGAGAAGCCTAAGGACCCATGTTCAATTCTCCAGGTCCCGTGTAAGCCAGAGGCAAGGTGATACTAGTGCACAAGATCGCACATGTGCACTAGATGGTGCCCTAGTCTGGAGTTCAATTGCAGTGGCTAGAAGCCCTAGCATGCCAATTCTCTCGCTCTCCCTCTCTCTCTCACACACACACTCACTCTCTCGCATATATTTAAAAGAAAAGGCCAGTCTATTAGGCTTGCCTCAAAAAGAAAAAGGTAACAGACCTTTCTGATAGTATTAAATAAACTAAACTCATAAGCTAAGCCATCACTACCTAAAATACACAACCTATCTCAAGGAAAAAGTGACCATAGACTAAAAAGTAAACTGCTGTACAATGCTTCTAATAGATCCTAATAATTATCAGAAGAAAAAGTGGGTGAGAATTAACAAAATATTACTGCAGGGGCCCAAGAGATGGGTCAGTGGTTAAAGGTGCTTCCTTGCAAAGCCGCCAGCCTGGGTTTGATTCCCCAGTACATATAAAAAGCCAGATACACAAAGTGGTGCATGCATCCTGAGTTCATTTGCAGCTGAAGAAGGTCATGGTTGTAAAATCCATTCCAGTGTCTGCCAAGGACATAAAAACCTTAGAAAATTATTTTCTTTGGGTAATTAGAAGGAAGATACAGTAGTTTCTGTATTCTCTCTTAAAGAAATATAAATATTTTAAAATTTATTTTAATTTTAAAATTATTTATTTTAAATTCAGGCTGGAGATGGCCCAACAGATAAAGACACTTGCTACCAAAGCCTGCTTTCCTGGGTTTGATTCCCTAGTGGCCACGAAAAGCCAGATGCACAAAGTGGCACATTCATCTGGAGTTTGACTGCAGTGGCTGGCGGCCCTGGTGTGCCCATACTTGCACATGCACCCTCTCTCAGCTTGAAAATAAATTAAAAATAAAATATACTGTTGCTTATGTTCTGTTTTAGTGTTTGAATCATGATCCCAACTTTTGTTAGTTTGTGTGCTTGCCTTGATGGAAAGGAGAATGCTGTAGGCTGGCTACAGAAAGGTGAGGGAGAAAAGAGCAAACACGTATCATCATATTAACAATTATACCACTGTAAATGATGGGTTCAAAAGGCCAAGGACTAGAAATTTAACAACAGGAAACATCAATATAAACAAAAAAATAAATAAACTCCAGCTCTGACAAAATAAACCTAATTGTGGACCCCGGTTCGAGGCTCGGTTCCCCAGGTCCCACGTTAGCCAGATGCACAAAGGGGCGCACGCGTCTGGAGTTCGTTTGCAGAGGCTGGAAGCCCTGGCGCGCCCATTCTCTCTCTTTCCCTCTATCTGTCTTTCTCTCTGTGTCTGTCGCTCTCAAATAAATAAATAAAAAATAAAAAAAAATAAAAAACAAAGAAATGTTTTCCTTAGAAATGGAGGCACTGAGTCAGTCACCTCAATCAAAAGTAAAATCAAGCTACTACACAGTGGTGGGGAGGGCAGGGGAGGGTCAGGGAAGTTAAGAGACACTTCAGGTTAGTTTATCAACACCAAAGAACATAGGACTAGGAAGTAAATACATCTACTCAGCCATGTTTCTTAATGGCACTACAGTATGATGCTAGCAGTTTAGCACTCTAACATTCATTTTTGTCAGATTTGTTCAGGCAGGTTAACTGCAGAAACCATTAAGACACTGTTGAGTAGCAAGCATCTCAGGTGGTTGTAAGATCCATTCCAGTGTCTGCCAGGGATATAAAAACCTTAGAAAATTATTTTCTTTGGGTAATTAGAAGGAAGATACAGTAGTTTCTGGGGCATATTAGAATTAATTAAAAGTAAGATATTAGTATGAAAAAGGCTCATTTTTGCTGGTGTGGTGGCTCACATCTTTAATCCCAACACTGGGGAGGCAGCTAGGAGGACCGTTGTAAGTTCAAGACCACCCTGAGACTAAACAGTGAATTCCAGGTTAGCCTTTGCTAGAGTGAGACCCTCATCAAAAACAACAAAGACAAAAAAAAAAAAAAAAAAAAAAGACTCATTTTTTCCAAAAATCCCAAGGGATAACTAAAAAATAATCAGTCATATCAAAAGAGAGGGTAGATATAATATGTGCGGAGACACAACAGACTATGATAATAAAGTATGTATGGGAGTCTGCAGCTTAGAAGTTTAGAACTTCTCAGTGCTCTTCATCAAATGCACCCCAGTGGAACCCTGAAGGAAACAAGGAGGAAATTAAAAAATCCCTAGAATCCAATGAAATGAACCTATGGTAACCTCTAGGGTACAGTTTTAAGAGGAACCTTTACATCGATGAGGGCATATATTAAAAATTAGAGGTTTGGGCTGGAGAAATGGCTTAGCGGTTAATCGCTTGCCTGTGAAGCCTAAGGACCCTGGTTCGAGGCTCAGTTCCCCAGGTCCCACGTTAGCCAGATGCACAAGGGGGCGCACGCGTCTGGAGTTCATTTGCAGAGGCTGGAAGCTCTGGCACGCCCATTCTTTCTCTCTCCCTCTATCTGTCTTTCTGTGTCTGTCGCTCTCAAATAAATTAATTAAAAAAAAAATTAGAGGTTGATATTGTATATGTGTAAGTACAATGATTGTGATGGGGAGGTAATATGATGGAGAATGGAATTTCAAAGGGGAAAGTGTGGGGGGGAGGGAGAGAATTAACATGGGATTTTTTGTATAATCATGGAAAATGCTAATAAAAATTTTAAAAAAATAAAAAATTAAAATAAAAATAAAAATTAGAGAAAGCCGGGCATGATGGCTCATATCTTTAATCCCAACACTGAGGAGGCAAAGGTAGGAAGATCGCTGTGAGTTTGATGCCACCCTGAGATTACATAGTGAATTCCAGGTAAGTCCCGACTAAAGTGAGAACCTTGGGGGGGGGGGGTTTAGATCGATCATAATAACCTGATACAGCACAATAACTATTTTCAAACACATCCAGATGTGGAGGTATATGTTGAAAACACCACTCTTACTCTCAGAATTACAATCACCCAGTTCTATAATACTTACAGTTAACATTGGAGTTGTCAAGAGGCCCCATGCAAAGAATTCAAAGAAAATGACAATAGCAGCATGGTAGACACTTGGTCGGCCAAAGCCTTGTAACTAAAAAAGAAAGAAAACTATTAAGAAAAAACAGTGAAGAGGCATAAGAAATATAAAAATTTATTGTCTTTAAAAGGCATAGAAAAAACTACACAAAATTTGGACTATCTATATAACTTCAGATAAAGCTTCATTCTAGGGGCCACACAGTTCTATGGTAAACCTAATCCTGGCATACTTCCAACCAATCAATAAGAGAAAATAATCCGTTTGGCAGTATCCTTGACAGCTTCACCATCCTTAATTATGGAAGGGAGCTAACATTAAAGACTTTGTACCTGTCTCATCAATGCAATCACTGGAGTTTTGGTAGGAAATCAACTTCAAGAAATTTCAATACCAGGACATACTTGTCCCTTATTAATTATGTTTTGATCAGCAGTAAACTATCCAGATCTAAGGTATTCTTAGCTAAACAATAATTCCTTAGCTACATAATCAGATGGGCATGGGGGGGGGGATCATATGCTTAAAACCTCAGGGGACACTACAAAATGGGGGAGGAGTCTATGATATTGAATATGAAATGTCCTTCACAGGCTTGGCTATAAAGGCTTAGATACCAGCTGGCGGTGCCATTTGGGAGAGGTTCCAGAAACTTTAGGAGGTGGTCACACAGCCAAAGTACATCATAGAGACATATTCTCAGAGGCTGTATCTTCTCTTGGGCCTATTTCCCCTCTCTGCTTCCTATCTGCTATCAGGTGAGCCACTCCATTCCACCACATGCTTCCTGCTATGATGTTCTGTCTGGCACTATGCTTATAGCACACCATGGTTTGAAGCATCTGAAATCATAAGTCAAAATAATCTTCCCTTCTTTAAACTATTATTTTATTTATTTATTTATTTTGGTTTTTTGAGGTACGGTCTCACTCTAGCTCAGGCTGACCTGGAATTCACTATGGAGTATCAGGGTGGCCTCGAACTCATGGTGATCCTCCTACTTCTGCCTCCCAGTGCTGGGATTAAAGGCGTGTGCCACCACATCCAGCTTAAACTGTTATTTATCACAGCAATGAAAAACTGAATGGCACCAGAACCAGTAAGGATGAAGTCCAGTATAAAATGCACACCTGTTGGGTAGCAATGTCCTGGAGGGAGACTGGAGGCTGATGAGACTGAGAAGGTGATGCTGAAACTTACATGAGTCACAAGACCCCCTTTTCCACTTGCCAACCCAAGGTAATAGTAGTAGTACATAACTGCTATTGATTATGCAGTGAGCTCCATGATGAAGCTTCCAGGAGGTCACCCTCCAGGACAGGCAGGATGGGACTTTAGAATGATGCAGCTACCTTTACATCATCCATGCTCCTATGAGTACCCCTCACTTGTGCTCTGTAAATAATCCCAATAAACCCACTGGTTCACCAAAATTGGACTTTTATGCAATTGTGCTTTGGTCTGTTCATTTGTGCCCTATCTAGGATGAATAGTGTGTGTTCACATCACGACCACATTTCAAAGCATTAAGATTCTACTTTCTGAGCTGAAGACATAGTTTAGTCAGTAAAGTGGTAGCCTCACAAACACGGGGATCTGAAATTGATCACTTGAACTCATGTAAAAATGCCAGGTGTGGTGCCATGTGCTTAAAATGCCAGCATTGGAAAGAAACAGAAGGATCACTGACACATGCTGGCCACCTAGTCAAACTTACTTGGCAAGCTTCAGGCTAAGAGACTGTCTCAAAAATTAATTAATTAATTTTAAAATTGGGTAATGGTGTCCTAAAGGTCCTCACAGAATAGAGAAAACAGCTGCATGTCTGTGTATCCATAAAAATCTGCTAGTTATCTGGCTAAAAGTATATACTATGGTCACCAAACTGCCCAGGAAGCACTTCTCTTATGTTCATTCCCCATGTATTAATGCTACTGTCACTTCTGGCTAGAGAACCTTCTCTTTTCAGATAGCAGTGATCTTGGGATGACTCAGGAGGCACCATGGTGCTGAGAAGAAGTGACAGAGGAGTGCTCAGCACTGAAATATCTCAACCACACCTTCCATGGCTCAGGGTCCACTGCAGGTGAGGTGGTGGAAAGAATGTAAGTAAGAGCCAAAGGAAGGGTAGGACTCCTTACAACGTGCTCCTCCAGACACAAAATGGCCTGGATATCTATGACCTCACAGTGTATGACACTACCTACACAAGACCATCATAATATGAAAAAAGGTCATGACATCAAAATACAAGAAAGACTAGGGATATGATGGAGAGTGGCGTTTCAAAAGGGAACATGGGGGGGGGGGAATTAACATGGGATATTGTTTAAAAGTTTGGAAGTTGTCAATAAAAAATTGTAAAAAAAAAAATCTTGGAAGCCCACAATGGGCCTAGTAGCTTGAAATAGTATGTTACTATATGATGGAAGAGAGTGAGGGATGATGATAAAGAGGCCCTCAGGAACTGAAGGAAAAAAGAAACATTTGCAATCAGCTGGTCAGTATCCTTGAGCCTACCTCCTCCCCATTCCCTTGTAAGTGACTATGATAAATTCTGCTGTGTTGTTTTGTATTTTTGTTTTTTTTTTTTTTTTAGTGAACTCTACTTAACAAGTTCAAAGTAACCACTCAGAATATAAATATCACCCTCTATAAGAGACAAAGAGGCTACAAAGTATGTAAGGTACATATAAAGTGTATATAAGGCTATGTTCAGGGCTAGACTCTGGATATGAATCCACTGAGTCCGGTAAAAGCTGTTTCCTGGTAGAAAGAAAGACAGACAGACAGACAGAAAGAAAGAAAAGAAAAGAAAGGAAGAGAGGGAGGGAGGGAGGGAGGGAGGGAAAAAAAACCCTCAGTGTCCTGCCTCTTGTCTGGGAATCCTATTACAGTGTTAGCAGCAACATCTGACTGAGGCTATCCTCTGCTCTCCACATGCATGTACACATACGCATCTACAGGCACACAAAACAAACATGTACACACATAAACACATGAAAATTCTGCTTTTTGTTCTTTCTGGATGTGTGTGTAGTATGTATGCATGTGTGTGCAGGTGTATGTGCCTCATACACACATGTGCAGTGGTCAGAGGAGAATGTCAGGTGTCCACCTCTACTAATCTTCTGTGTTATTTCCTTGAGACAGTCTCTCTGAAACCAGAACTACCAACTTTCAGCCAGACTAGAAGACCAGTGAGTCCCCAGAATTCTTTTACCTCTGTTCCCAAGACTGAGGTTATAGACAAGAGTGAGTGACCATGCCTCCCAAACTCAGGCCCTCATGGTTGTACAGTATGTGCTCTTACCATTGAGTGATTCCTCCAGCCCCTGCTTTGTTTTGTTTTAAAGACTGTGTATCCAATATGCAAATTTTCTGCAATTTGTGACTTCCCAAAAAATCAAATTCTTTTCAGTGTAATGTGCTTTCAGTCTGTAGTAAAATCTAATACATAATCAAGTGTTTTGCTAATAACTGGTAACTGGAAGGAACACTTAAAAAGCTATGTAAAATCCACACACTATTCCTATGCTTGTATTTACAAATTTTTAAATGGTAAAAAATACACCTGCATGGTATAACTAGGATCTAATCGTGGAGGAAGTATGAATAATCCATACTGTAGAAGTCTGCAAAACAACTGCTCTGTTCTCCTTTAAAAATGTCACTGCTGGGCTGGAGAGATGGCTTAACGATTAAGGTGCTTGCTTGTGAAGCCTAAGGACCCAGGTTCGACTCCTCAAAACCCACATAAGCCAGATGTACAAGGTGGCACAGACATCTGGAGTCCGTGTACAGTGACTAGAGGTCCTGGTGTATCCATTCTCTCTCTATATATAAATAAGTAAAAACAAAATCTTAAACTAAAATACAAAGGGGGGGGTCAATGCATTAGAAAACAAAGTAAAGGCAAAAAGAGTAGTCCACATTAAAGGAGAGAGACTAGAGGACTGGGGTATGAAGCTCAGCAGGAAAAACACTTGTCCAGCTCCTTTCACAATGTTTTTAAGTAACGAGAAAGTACCACTTAAGAACTTAAAACTAGAAGGGCCATGGTGGCGCAAGCCTTTAGTCGCAGTGAGGCAGAGGTAGGAGGATCACCAAGAATTCAAGGCTGTCCTGGGACTACACAGTGAATTCCAGGTCAGCCTGAGCAAGAGCAAGAGCAAAACCCTAAGTCAAAAAAAAAGCAAATCCACAGGATTTAAACATTTGCAAAAGTACCACTTCTCACTACTCTTCTACCAAGAATGGAACAATTAACAACCACTCGGACTCTGCTTCTGACAAGGTCTCTTAAGAGTCCTTTAGCCCCTCCTTGCTTGGCATCCTTTCAACTATTAAGGTCAGAAACATTGCCACCATTCCCAATGTCACCTCTCTCGGTGACTGGCTAGCTCTCTCCTTGGTACAATTCTTTGGACTCTTGATATATTACAAAGTAACTTTCTAAAGGGGACTCTTGCTGTTTAATCACTGTTAGAACCACATGAATGACCCTAAAGACAAATAAGATCCTGTTGTTCCTCTGATCCTGCCCCATGGCATCCAATACATGCATCCAATCACATTCTACATGTCCAACAGGATCCTGCAACTTTCTGTCCTCCTTCCCCCCATTATGTTCTATCGAGAAAATGTCTAACAAATTTATGGCTCATTTCTGTTTATTATCCACCTTCCTAGAATGTAAATGCTCAAGAGAAAAACTTATACCTGGTTTTGTTCAATGTTCCATTCAAAACAGCTACTATCTAAAGCTACTCAACACAATACCAGCAACCAAATGGAAATGAATGCAGAGCCCACATCCTAGTTCTGAACCAGCTCCTGCTATGTTTAACAGTGCCTATCACAAAAGCTCTCGAGTCATCAGCAGCTAACTCTCAGAAACACATGATGAAGTGTTTGTAAAATAAAATGATGTACAGAATCTGCTTTAAATGATTTTGAGAAGGAAAAAAACTCAGTAGCAGAGGCCAGTAAGCTAGAAAAGAGATAAAAAGGGAAGAGAAAGGAAGGGAGGGGGTACTTAATAGGACGGTATTGTATATATGTAAGTAGAAGAAAAGATTAATGGGGGTGAAAAGGCCCAAAGAGAAGTCAGGGGAAGAGACTGAGTAAAGGAAAGGAGGGAGGGAGGGCTAATAAAAATCTAAGAGGATATAAATAAATCATATGGATTCCTAATTTTTTGGACAATGGAACACTTAAGAGCCATAGATTATTGCTAGAAAATTTTCAGTGTCAGGGATGGGATACCTTCCAGTGAGTTTTTGGCCAGGGAGGTCCCTGATGCCCCCAAAACATTATAGGACATTGCCAAGGCCCTTGGTTTCCCACCAGCAATAGATGGTAAGACCCTATTGCTGAAGACTCCACACACTTGGGCTGCAAGGCCACTGAGAAATCCTGCTGGAATTGAGCTGATAACCTCTTCCGTGTAGACCAGCTGACAGAAAGCTGGAAGAAGCCATTCTGCATGCAGTTCAATGGAAGAAAGAGAAATCACCAGTGAAGATACTCAACAGTGGACACTGCAAGCCTTATATTTGGCCAGCCAGGCCAAATGAGCCAATGGGTGCAATGATGGCACATCTATCATGGTAGAAACCAACAGCCTTCTAATTGGACTTGAGGCCTGCTCCATGGGAAGGAATACATCCTGATACTGAAAACCTAAAACAGGGGTAGTCATGAGCCCTAGGGGTATAACATCTGCTGCTGTCTGGCTAAATGTATATACTTTGCTTATCAAACTGCCCAGTAAGCACTTCCCTTAATGTTCATACCCTTATATTAATGCTACTCTCACTTTTGGTAGAGAATCTTCTCTTTTCAGATGGCAGTGACCTTGGGACGACTCAGAAGGTATCATGGTGCTGGAAAGAAGTGACCGCAGTGCTCAGTACTGCAATATCTCTATCACACCTTCCAAGGTTCAGGGTCTAATGTGGAAGAGGGGGTGAATATAATGTAAGAGCCAAAGGAAGGGTAGGACTCCTTACAATGTGCTCCCAACAGACACAAAATGGCCTGCATATCCATGACCTCACAGTGCCTGACACTACCTACACAAGGCCATCATAAGAGGAAGAAAAGATCATGACATCAAAATAAAAGAGAAACTGATTGAGAAGGGGAGGGTCTATGATGGAGAATGGAGTTTCAAAGGGCAAAGTAGAGGGAGGGAGGGTATTACCATGGGATATTTTTTATAATCATGGGAGCTGTTAACAAAAATTTGAAGAAAAAAAAAGAATCTGCTTTCAACAGTATAGCAATATACATGAAGAAAGATGTATGCAAATTACATGGAAGCAGCACTGCACTTTTCAGTGTAAAAAAGTAACAACTTCTATCATAAAAGTTTAATTTTAATTTGAGAACAATGACAAAGACAATAACGTATAAAAAATTACTGCAAGAATGAGTTTTCTTTATGTTTTGTACAATGTATCAATTCTTGGCCATTCCTTCAAAACTAACATTTCCTACACCATTGCTCAGAAATTTCTAGTTACTTTTAGGCACTTCGTCAGAAAGAAATCAATTACCTTGTGCTCAGAAAACTGATATTTATACTTAACAGTACTTTAATAAATGTCAACAAAATCAATGCTATTAAAATGTTGGAGAAATGGTACTGGCAATCCTGGAGCAAAAAAAACACAACTCTAAAAAGTTGCTAAAAACTGTGGCCTCAAGGGCTGGAGAGATGGCTTAGCGGTTAAGCACTTGCCTGTGAAGCCTAAGGACCCCGATTTGAGGCTTGATTCCCCAGAGCCCACATTAGCCAGTTGCACAAGGGGACGGACATGTCTGGAGTTCGTTTGCAGTGGCTGGAAGCCCTGGCACGTACCCATTCTCTCTCTCTACCTGTCTTTCTCTGTCTGTCGCTCTCAAATAAATAAACAAAAATATTTTTTAAAATTGCTGCCTCAGATACAAAAGATGTTGATTAATTAATATCCAACTCCAAAATGATAACAGTTTAACCTATCACAGGGAATTACTAAGATAAGTATTTAGAATCACCTTGTATAAATAAACTTTAAAAGCAACTGATTTTTACTATGGATTACAAAAAGATGCATACACATATATAAATACTTTATGGCAAATTCTTAATCCTGAAATGAGGTACTCAAGCAGTTTTTTACTAAATTTCATATTTGGGTAAAAAAAAAAAAAAAAGGTCAGATAGGTGTAGCCAACAGCATTGCAAAGTAACTGGCCCCCAAGAGTGAGTGAATGTCAACAAATGGCCTAGGCATTACTCCTACATTGATTTATCAAGCACCATGTATATCCTAAGACTCTTAAAACAGCTCAAAGCAGGAACCCTACCTACTCAGTTCTCATTTGCAGTTGCAGTGGTTCTGGAGTTCTTTCCAACCTGGGACTTGTTTTATGAAGATCAGAATGCAGACACATGCAGCTGCAAAGCTAACTGAATATAGAAAGACATTCTGTAGTGGTGCACACCTGTAATCCCAGTTGGAAAGCTGAGACATTACTACTGTGAGTTCAGGGCAAGCCTGGGCTAGCCAGTAAGTAGTTTCATAGGGAGGTAGATAGCTGCCTGCCTGTGAGTGTTTGCTCCTAGACACCATTCCTGATCTGCACCTGTGAATCTTCCCTGCCTTCCTGGTCCTGCCATCTGTGGCAATCGTGTCATGTTGATGCTGATTGGTGCTACTTGCAGCCTAAAACACAGATGTTTCTTTATGAAAAGAGAAGAGGTGAATACAGACATGGAATGATGATGACAAAGTTACAAAGCAACTAGTTTTGTTCACAGCCCTAAATATGACATCTAAGCCACACCCTCCAAGGCTGGGACAACTCCTGGAAGCAAAGACAGAAAGAATGTAAACGGCAGAAAGAGGACAGGTGGGGCTGTTTGTTCTGGATACCACAAATCCAGTACACTTAAGAATTTACAGCAAAGCCGGGCGTGGTGGCGCACGCCTTTAATCCCAGCACTCAGGAGGCAGAGGTAGGAGGATCGCCAAGAGTTCAAGGCCATCCTGAGACTATATAGTGAATTCCAGGTCAGCCTGAGCCAGAGTGAGACCCTACCTCAAAAAAAAAAAAAAAAGAATTTACAGCAAGCCAGGTGTGGTGGCGTACCCCTTTAATCCCAGCACTCAGGAGGCAGAGGTAGGAGGATTGCCATGAGTTCCAGGCCACCCTGAGACTACACAGTGAATTCTAGGACAGCCTGAGCTAGAGCAAGACCCTACCTGGAAAAACCAAAAAAGAATTCACAACAGATGGGGATTTCCTGTACGTGATGAGCATCTCATCATAGATGAAGAACTAGTCCATTAGAATAGTGAAAACTGCTGATTGCTGGGAGAGGAGAAGTCAATGCCCCATATGGGAGTATTCACTGGAGTTCTTTCCACTCTCCTGTAAATAACCTCCCACCCATGATTATGCAAGCAACCATAATTTACATGAGTGGGTCAACAAAACAAATAAGTAGAATCTGGTCTAAGGTGAAGGTGGAAAGTTTTAGTAGGAGGGGAACAGGACAAAGAGGGTAAGTGAAGGGATCAAAATGCACTGTTTATGTACTTGTGAAATTTTTAAGACAATGGACCAAGGAATCCAGACATCTGAAAACCACTTTAATTGACAGAAAATATTTTTGCCAAAAAGTCATATGAATATATTTTCTGCTTGAGTAAATAATGTTCGTAATTAAGATTTTTATGTATTTGTATTACAAAAATGTTCAAATTGATTTTGATATTCATAAAATCAAGCTTTAGTTGTAATAAATTTAATGCTCACATCTCTAATGAAAATGAAAACCTTCCAAACCAGGAAGTCTATTGCACCATCAACTATGCTATTTTTTAAATTATTTTTTGCAAGTAGACAAGAGAGAGAAAATGTAGCCCCAACTACAAACTCCACACGAATATGCCACTTTGTGCATCTGACTTTACATGGGTAATGGGGAATTAAACCCAGGCCAATGGACTTTCCAAGCAACTGCTGAGCCATCTCTCCTGCCACTATACTATTTTTTAAACAGCTTGCAAAAAAACAGACAAGCTACCTTTTTGTTAACTAACATTAGATATTTGGATGTATTTCGAAACAACTTAAAGTAGCCAAGCATGGTGGTGCATGCCTTTAATCCTAGCACTCAGGAAATAGTAGAACACCATGAGTTCAAGGCCACCTGAGCCTACATAGGTCAGCCTGGGCTTAAGCAAGACCCTACCTTAAAAGATCCCCCCCCCAAAAAAAGGAAGAGGAGGAGAAATTACTTAAAGTAAAACATCTCCCCTAAAATATACTTTTTAAGCTTACTGTTACATATATTAATTGATCTACCATAACAAAATGAATTTGCTGTCATTCAGTTTCTTTCTAAAGTCTTGGTGGCCATTATGCTAATAAAAGTGTCCTATGTTTTCCCTTTAAATTATCTGAGATCATAAGGTTTAAGTAAAAATTAACCAATTATTTCAACTGAGTCCAATTTAGGGCAGCCTCACTGGGTGAGTTTCTCCTCCATTTAGTTTTCTGTGTGAAAATGTGACTTATGGTCTCAACACTGTAACTACTTCTCCTGTTGCTGTTTGAAAAACACTCACCAATTTTTCTGAAAAATCTCACCTATGGGCTACAGAGATGGCTTAGTGGTTCAGACACTTGCCTGCAAAGGCCTAAGGACCCAGATTCAATCGATTTCTCAGTATCTACATAAGCCAGATGCACAAGGCAATGTATCTCTATGTATGCATCCCTCCCTCCCTCTCTCTTTCTCCAATAAGTAAATAAAAGTATTTTTTTAAAGACATGGGAAAAAATACCACCTACTACAAATTCCTTTCTATTGCACCTATTTACAGTTATTACTTCAAAAAAAAAAGATTTTTATTTATTTATTTATTTACTAGAGACAGAGAGAGGGGTGGGAGGGTAAGAGACAGCAAGAGAGTAAGAATGGGCACGCCATGGGCTCTAGCCACTGCAAATGAACTCCAGACGCATGTGCCACCATGTGCATCTGGCTTACATGGGACCTGGAGAATTAAATCTGGGTCCTTGGGCTTTGCAGGCAAGCACCTCAACCACTAAGCCATTTCTCCAGCCCCAGTATTACTTTTCTGCTAATCCTATCAAAAGGTAAATTCTAGAATTTGGGGTATATGGAATTGAGCAGGAGAATGTGCGTGAGGCCCTAGCTTCCATCCCCAGAATGGAAAAGTAAAAAGTTGTTGGGCTGGCCCAACAACTTGTTCTGACCAACAAAAGTCAGGGGAAAGACAAAAGCTTGAGAAACTTCAAGACCCCCATGTGGAGAAACCTTTTCTAAGTACAAGAAACTGAAAGCATACACGTAATTTCCTACTAAGGCCTACAGACCAGTAGCCATCACTAGCTGCCCGACAAAAGAAACCATTCCACTTCACCACTTCCAATCAAGCCTGCAGATGACTGCAGAAGCATGAGAAACTCAAGTAAAACCTGCAGAACCTCCATCAGAATCCCACCCAAAAGAACTCTCCTCCAAAGTGGTCAATTTAAGCCACTAAGCCTTAACAGCAATTTATGAAGAAATTGTTAAGTAACAAACCAACTCTTCCCCCTGCTTTACCCTCATGAAGATTACATTATTTTAAGACTTTTCATAGGACCCTTTCGTAGTGCTCTAATCTCCTCTCTCACATATATAAATCAATACAACATGTGAAAGATAAAATAAAATCTGGAGCCTAGGGATATGGTCAATGGTACATGCTTGCCTAGCTACAACATTAAATCAGAAAGCATAACAACCACCAGGCATGGTGGCACACGCTTTTAATCTCAGCACTTAGGAGGCAGAGGTAGGAGGATCACCGTGAGTTCAAGACCACCCTGAGACTACATAGTGAATTCCAGGTCAGCCTGAGCTAGAGTGAGACCCTAACTTGAAATCCCCCCTCCAAAAAAAAAAGAAAGAAAGAAAACACAACAACCACTGTGAGATCATTGTGGAGACCAGACCAAAATTAATTAATTTAAAAACATAAACAGTTCACATTATCAGTGGTGCTGGGAGATGAAGATTGTTACTTGACTTCAACCATAAGCAAACATGCTACAAAATTGATTACTGTTAGCAATATTATAGTAAGTGAAATGAGCCAGTCACAAAAGGACAAATACTGTATGATTCCACTTACATGAGATATCTAAGGTACTCAAACTCACAGAAACAGAAAGTACAAGACTGGTGGTGGCCAAGGACTGAGGGAAAGACTGTTGCCCTTTGAGAAATGAGGAGGTGCTTAAAGGGTCAAGTTTCAATTTTGCAAAATGAAAAAGTTCTAGAGATATGTTACCCAACAATGTGAAAATATGTAATGTTACTATCTGGTACACTTTGAAAAGATTATGATGGTAAATTTCATGTTGTATTTACACCTGTTTTCATTAAGGGCCTTTAAAAAAATCATGTTCCTCCTTTGGGATACTCATACACAAAAGCAACTGACTCTGAAGAAACAAAAATCTCTGCAATTGATTTAAAAAAAAAAAAAATACCCTACAGCTTTTAAACATAAACCAAGAGCAGCTGTTAAGTTTGTATCTGTGTTGTAGCTACCTGTCACATACAAGTTACTCAAAGACACTAAGTGCAGAGCAGACAACTTGTGTTTTTATCTAATGACAGTTTCTGTAGCTGAAGCAAAAAGGTGAATAAAAGGCCTGATCCCTAGTATTGACTTATTTTGTTTTTTAGTATTGACTTCTAAAGACTGTTTTGTCTACTACCCACAATCCATCATTTGAAAAAGTAACCACTGAAGATTTCAATTTAAGGAATGAACATTGTATTTCTTGAGCAGAAACACTTCAGGTAAGTGAAAAACATGAAAGGCATCCAAATTTTAAACAAGTAACTAAAACTGTCCATGTTTGCAGCCAACATTATCTCATGTCTACCAAAACACTGTTACAATAAAACAAATTCCATAATCTGGTAGGCTGCATGATCAATACACAAAACTCTTCAGTGTCTACATACATACTAATGATAAACTATCATCACTAAAAGAAATTCCATTCATAACAGAATTTTAAAAATATTATGGGGGAAGAGAATAGGGAAATGGCTCAGTAGCTAAAATTGTTTATTTGCAAAGCCAACTGACCTGAGGTTCAAGTTCCCAGCATATACATAAAGCCTGATGCAAAGTAGTGCATGCATCTGTGATCCTAATGCACCTAAGAAAATAGGAGGCATAAAATGATGAAGGAAGGAAGCTGGAGGTAAGCAGTCAAGGGTGTCTCCATTTCCCAGTCTGACAGGTTGTGTGAATGGTATGGGCACAGCAAGATGGTAAGTCCCGGTGCCCAGTATATCAGAGTGTTCTTGCGTCACTGAACTCCCAATGGAGCAACTGCTTGAAGTGCTTAGTTCTTATTGGGTAATGGCCCCACAGATTGATCCATACCTGTGAGAGGCTGGTTACCCTGGATTTAAGTTCTAACTGAAGCAGAAACTAGCCTGTAATGTGGGCAAAATCTTGAGTTAATTTATAGTGTGGAAACTAAACAATGGATCTGTGACCCACAAAGTTCAGAAATGAAAAACATGAGATGCTGGTCTCTTGGGTGTATTATGAATCAGGGAATCTGCAAAATGTAGAGGCAAGGTTAAGTGTATGATTTACAAAGATTAAAGGAGATAAATGCAAATCTATGAGTATATTTACAGACTATCATCCCTTTCCACCATTCTTAGGGTAAGGAAGGGAGGAAGTAAGTGGGGAAACAAAGGCCTTTGGTTATCCATACATTTCCTCTGGACTCCATTAGTTGGCTGGGAACAAAGGATGGGGAAAAAGTCTTCCTTGGGTAAAGGGGCCACCATATTGTATCCATAAGAACCTATTAATGTAGAAGGGAGTCACCCATTCAAGGGTCCCCATATCTATTCTATAAAAGATGCAGGACAGTCTGAGAGAGATGGGGGTCAGTGTATAAGAGCTCTGAGCAGGAACTGAAACAACTGCAAGTTGAGGGATCAATAGCTTCAAAACATTTAGTGACAATGAGAAACCAGAATAGAGGAGAAAGAGGAATCAAGGTTGTTTCAGTCAACTTTCCACTGAGAAGACAAAATACCTGACAAAAATCAGTTTAAGGGGGGAAGAGCTTATTTCAGCTCACAGTTCTAGGTCTCAGTCTACCCTGGTGGGGTAGGCATGGCCGCTGGTACTTGAAGCCGTTGGTCACTTTCAATCCACAATGAGGAAGCAGAGTGATTACATGCTGCTGCTCAGGTAGCTTTCTCATTTTTACATAGTCCAAGACCCAAACCCATGAAATAGTACCACCTAGTTATGATATATCTTCCCAACTCAATTAACTCAATCTAGAAAATTCCTAACAGACATACTAAGACTGTTTTCCATGGTGATTCTAAATCCTGTCAAGTTCACAATATAAACTATCACAAAGTACATAAAGAGTGACAGCAAATCCATTTGCATCTCCTCATTTTCATGTGCGTGGTGCTCAAATGCTCTGTGTTTGCAAGATCCCAGCCCTGGGTAATGCTGATCAACTCCTGGGCTACAGTGGGTTAACATGAAACCCCATGGAATCTGGATTTACATTAATGTTGACTTGTACTTGCTTGTATTAAACTTTAGCAAAAGCCATCTTTAGCTCAAAACAAAGAATTAATGCTATATCATGTAGTTGGAAGTGAAGTCAGGCATCATAATCATCTCATCCTTGTGGAAATTTCTTCCATATCCACTCCTTTCTATAGGTGCCTAAACTAGGCAAGTACTGCAGTTGAGATTCAAAGTTGAACTTTTTTTCTTTTTTTTTTTTTTTTTTTGGTTTTTCGAAGTAGGATCTTACTCAAGCCCAGGCTGGCCTGGAGTCACAGGGTGGCCTTGAACTCACAGCAGTTTTCCTACTTCTGCCTCCCAAATGTTGGGATTAAAGGCCTGTGCCACTACACATGACTTTCAAAGTTGAACTTTTAACCCACTCTGCACCTGCCTTACTAGTACAGTGCTAGGAGTTTTCATTAATCTTGTATATGTGTCCTATTGTCTTTTAAACTGGATATGTGTTACATCAATCTGCCAAAACCACATAGCATCAGCAACTCTAATTTCTCTCTGCTCTTTCTCTAGATAGGATAAGTTTTATACTGTTTCAAGTTTAAAATCCTTTGATAATTAGTCTTTACAAATAATCCCCACATGTACTCACTTTAAGTTCCTTAGTTACCTGCTACTTGAATTTTTTACCTATAATCTAGACAAACAGATATACTTTCCCTAATAAAAGACAAGTTCCCCATTCTCCAGAGTGTAATCTGTGAGGTCATTTAGTACAAACTTTGTCTGAGATTGTGTTATAAGACACTTCTGAATAAATGCCAGAAGTCTTTCTTCTACCTACTATGCAGGAAAAAGAGGTATGTTAAAGAACGACATTTGTGCTCCTCTCTTTGGCTATTAGAACAATGAGTCCCAAGAAACTGGGATTTCATAAGAAAACTAATACTGGAAAGGAAAAAGCTACCCACAGTGCCCGTCAGAGGCAGCACTAGTTTATTTCATATAGCTCTGACCTATCAGACATCTTGCAGGAAACTGGAGCTCAAAGTGGGCCAATAATGGGTAGGATCATACCTTGACCAGGTCTGCTTAGTTACTGTAGTATAGTTCTATGTTGCTGGGATGAACATCCAAACCAGGCAGTTTGCGGGAAGAAGTGGTTTATTTCAAGCTCACTGATCCACAGAAAGTTCCATTGCTGGTGAGAGAAGCTGGCCCCCTTTTTACAGATCTAAGCAGAGAGAAATCACCAGCACCCAACAAACAACAAAGATCAGCAAGCAGCAGAGACATCACCAGAGCTCACACTGCTCTCTACACCTTTGGGCTAGAATTCAGATCTGTCCCCAGTGACACCTCTTCTAGCCAAACAGCTGGGGACCCAAGTTACAAGCTTAAATAAAACAACTGAGTCTATGGGAGACATACATTCAACCTACCCATTATGCATACCTCTGGCCCTCTTATTTAAACTTAAGCCTCATGTCAGGACTGGAAGGGGTATCACTGGACCTCTTTGTTCCTCTTCCCAGTTTGGCCATATTAATTAATAACAAATCTCATTCTTCTGCTTATCCCTATTACTTGTCTCTCTCTCTAATTGGCCTACTGAGGATAGGTGGCCTTGCTTAGCTTATTAGAGTTTACAACTCAACTAACAGTATTCCTTGGGAGTGGGAGTAAACTGCCTATTGCTTTTGTAAGCTTAAACAATTCAACTCTTAAAGAAACTCACTGAGAACTCCCATCTGAAGTGCGTTAGGTCAGGAAGAATGCTGACATTCTTTGACTCTATCGCAAACAGCAGCATTAATTGGGCTGGGTCACCAAAGTTTTGGTCCTCATGTTTCCAGTTATTAAAAGAAAAGAAAAAGAGAAAATTTAGAAGGCCATGGAATCCCAGGATGCAATACAAAAAGTGACCAAAAATGAATCTAACTATATTAGGAATACATAAAGTAACCTCATTGAAGAAAAGGGAGGTTATAACCCAAGTAACTTTAGGAGTAAGTGAAATTTCTAAGACAAAAAAACCCAAAAGATATGCATAAAAGCACTGTACTGTAGCCAACAACTTGTTCTTCAGAGGGAAACAGTTCACCAATTATAAAACCACTATTCCTGTAGACTGGAATCAAGCAATTAATAAAATGGAGGGCAGACGGTAAGAGCTAGATGTTTTAGTGCTGGAATGGAAGGTACAAGTTAAGGGGGTTAAATTGGGATAATCCTTGTAATACAAATGTCATATGCAGAAATATTTATAAATAGGTGTTAAATAGTACACATATTCCCCTGCTAGATCAGCTGAGGGAGCCTAAAAGCACTTATATGCCAAGAATTCAACAGTAAAGACAAAGTCTAGCATGAGGCTGTGGTGGTTCAAGAATAAAATGACCCTCTCATAGCTCATTTTCTTGGCATTATATTAAATTAGAATGTCTATCACATTCGACACAGTAAGCATTTGTTAAATATTTATAAAATAACCACTTTCAACAAATTTTCAAACCATTAATTTACCACCTACCACACAATTTAAGCAAATCAAATGCCAAGATCTGTATCTGTAACTATTCTTATCTCTACCAACATTCTTTAACAGTGAAAATATTTACCTGCAAGTGATGAACATTCAACGCATATTTGTTGAGCTTTACTAATACCAGCTAGATGCAGGAAGACAGTGGTAAACAACAGAAGTGATAATTTTTTTTTTCATTTCATGGAATGTGACATTACAAATAGAACTATACAACTAAAGGGCAAAACCAGGATAGTGAACAATATTACTAAGAACAGGCAGAAATTATCTTGTAACACTAGCAGCAATACACACAACAGGTCTTAACCAAAGAACACCATAGTGATAGTATAATCACTTTCTTCTTCACTATAGTCTTTTAAGGTAGAAACTATAATCTCCATTTTTATGCGTGACAAAACTCAAGGAGTTTAAGTAACTTGCTGCAATCATACAAAACATGTCTAAGTTGGTATTTCATCAAGATGTTCATATCTCTAGAATGTGTACTACTACCCATTAGGGCAGGCTGCTTTTCTAATAGAGGTTGCTTCTCCACAAAACAGCATCAGCACATATATGAGGCAGACAACCTGCACTTCAGAGTCATCTACAGCCAGCTGCACAAATAAAGCAAAGTACAGACTTTCACTTGCCCATTTACCCTGTTCCTCATACCATGAAGTCTGGCTTGGCTACCTTGTATACAGGCAAGATGACCTGACAAGTTCAGATGTAATAGGACACCTGGCTTTTCTCAGTCACTGGCTAACTATTGGGTGGGAAAAGTTAAGAGTAGAAAGCTACTCTCACTTCTCCAACACATGATCTCCAACTCAAAGATCAAAATACACAGTAAACACCAGCAACCTCCCAGCATGAAAAGAGATGCTATCACATTAATGATTTGTAACATGGGCTATTCACCTTCCCTGCCACATCCAGTATGGTGCAAAGCAGCTAAGACTCACTCCCAGATACCAGCCCTTTCCTTTTCCCTTTTGGTTTTGTTGACACAGGATCTTATTCTGTAGCCCAGCCTGGAACTCATGATAGGTCCAAAGCAGGCCTCAAATTTACAGCAATCCTCCTGCCTCAGCCTCCCAAGTGCTGAGATGATAGGCATAAACCACAACCAGCCAAGGAACAGTTGTTGCCCAGGCTGGCCTACAACTCATGATACTTTTACTCATCCTCTTCAGTAATTTACCTGCAACATGTGCCACCACAGCTGGAAGTATCAGCTATTTTTTTAAAGGGGTGGGGGGATGTTTAGGCAGGGTCTCCCTCTAGCTCACACTGACCTGGAACTCACTCTGAAGCCCAGGCCGACATCAAATTCATGGTGATCATCCTGATTTGGAAATAATTGTCTCATTTTCTGGCTGCCTTTTACTCTGCCAACTCTGTCCTTTGATGCACAGTTTTGCATTTTGGTGCATGCACTCCAGTTCTCTTTTTACTTTGTTGCTTGTGTTTTTGTTGTTATATCCAGAAAAATCACTATCATATCCAAAACCATGAAGTTTGCCTTTCATTCTAATTTTATAAGTTTACATCTTTGGTCCATTTAAAAAACTGATAGTAGCTGAGCGTGGTGGTTCACACCTACAATAGAACTTCTGCTCCTCAAAACACTGTTTACAAGAATTCAAAGATGAACTGCAGGTCAAGGATGAGGTCTTCACAAAAAAATTTGATAAAGGAGTTGCATCCCAGATATATAAACTTGAAACCAGGCATGATGGCTGTAATCACAGCATTTAGGAAGTTCAAAAAGAAGGAATGCCCCCAGTTTGAAGCCAGCATGAACTACAAAGCAAATTCCAGGCAAACCTACGCTACAGAGTGAGAGGCTGTCTCAAACAACAACAACAACAAAAAAAATCAAACTCTATTTCAAGAAAATAATCAAGTTAGTGAAAGAGTGCTTGCCTAGGCACTTACAAGGCACTGGTTCCCAGCCACAGAAGAGTAGAGTAGCAAGGGAAAAAGGCAATGCAGGGGAAAGGGGAAAGGGTAGGACAGAAAAAAGAAAAGGAAGGAGGAAGAGCAAATGAAAGGAACAGAAAAAGGAGAGGGGAAAAGAAAAGCAAATAACCCAAGTCTAACAGCAAGCAAGATGACTGTCATGAAAAAGCATAGGCTTTATGCAGATATATTAATTAAAGATTCAAGTAACTCGAATTATAAAATATTAGTGTTTCTGCCATAAATTTATCTTTCTACCAAAACTGATCATAAGTATTTTTTCTTTTATTTCTTATGTTTACAGGATTTGATTGTGCCAGTGTCCCAGTACTATTATAGTGAATCCTAACAGTGCTCACCATTACAATGGTTTTCCTAATATGCTATCCCTCTCATGTTTTTAAAAAACAAAAACATGGGCTGGAGATGGCTTACCAGTTACGCTGTTTGCCTACAAAGCCAAAGAACCCAGACTCAATTCCCCAGGACCCATGTAAGCCAAATGTACAAGGTAGTGCATGTGTCTCTTTCTCTCTCTCTCCCTCAAATAAACATCATTAAATTAAATGAAAATTAAAAACAAAACATGTCTAGTTATTTTAGAGTTTAATTTTTTTATGTATATATAAAAAAGTTACACCCAGCTGAGCAGGGTGGCACATAACTTTAATCCCATCACTTGGGAGGCCTCTAGAGGTAGGAGAATCACCATAAGTTTGAAGCCACCTTAGAACTACATAATAAATTCCAGGTCAGCCTGAACTAGAGTGAGACACTACCTTGGGAAAAAATAAAAAAGACTGCAAACATAGACACCCCTCTCCCCTGCTCCAATTCTGCTAAGAGTCTTCTGTGAGGTTACTGGTGTTCATTGTGGAGACTAAGAGGCCTCAGTCTCTGCAGGGATAAGGGAAACAGTGCCTTGGGCTATTCCTACCCACTGAGGCTTCCTGCCCCCTCTTTCTTTCTTGATATTCCCTGAGCCTTGGTGGGCAAGATAGAGACCTGATTTAGTGTGGCTTTCTCTGTAGACTCTGGATCTCTGTTCTGATTGAGGTCTGAGTGACCACAGTGTCTGTCGCCATTTCCTTGGAGCTGGTTTTCATGCTAGCTGTGAAAGCAGTACTGGTGTCACCACTTCCCCTATGACAAGTTCTGGGCCAGGGCAAATGAGGTGGAGATGACCCATCTCCTAATAGACAGTCATATACCTTTTCTTGATGTATCTATCCTTGTTCTCACAGGGTCCCAGCTGCCTTTTTTTTTTTTTTTTTTAAATAAAAGCTGCTCCTCCTGGACTTTGGTTTTTGGTTTTTTTTCCATAATCAAGTTCTCATGATTAGCCTCAAACTCACTTAAGAATTGGAGGATGTTACCTTGACTAACTGACATGTTGATGTTAGAGGAAAAAGGTACCCTATTTCTTCTGATATATAAATAAACGATTTGAATTAAAAAAAAAAAAAGAATTGGAGGATGATCCTGAAGTTGTAATCCTCCTGCCTACACAACCAAGTGTTGAGATTACAGGCATATACCATTATGCCACAAACATTTTTTCTATATTCTGTATGCTTATATATTTTGTCGTATTCTGAAAAACAACATTAACCTTTACAGGAATACTCCAGAACACTCTAAGGAAAATCAACTCAGGAGACATCACATGTCCCTAGAACACTAATCATTAATGCTGGCATTTTATCAGTTTACTTGTTTATTTTTTGACCAGTGCTCTTTATTGGAATCTAAATGTTGGTTTCTTGGAGTCCATGTATCTTGAAATATTACCCTAAAGTTTGCATGTTTTTGTTTGTTTTGGTTTTTCAAGGTAGAGTCTCACTCTAACCCAGGCTGACCTAGAACTCATTATGTAGTTTCAGGGTGGTTTTGAACTGTATGTGATCTACCTCAGCCTCCCATGTGCTGGGATTAAAGGCATGAGCCACCACACCTGGCTAAAGTTTGCATATTTTCTTTACAACAAAGCTTTAATTCTCATCAGATCCCCAAGGGTAAATGACTACAAAACAAGTTTTCCTTTACCTGGTAGTAAAAGTTTATGCATACTAAAAAGTTTACATTCAGTAATTCAAATAATTCTGATAAAACATCTCAAAATATATGTGAAAGCATATCAAGGAAGACAGAACAAAAACAGGACAATAAATGGTAGCTAATTTGATATACACTTCTTAGACAAATTATTTCATACAAGAAACATTTGATTCCTTTCTAGTTTTCAGACCATGACATCTCATTGCCAATGTCTCTCTGAAGTCAATTTATTTATTTATTTACTTATTTTGTCAAATTCAGTAGGAAAAAGCTGTCAGTTTATTGATTCTTTGTACCCAGGAAGTCTTCCTTGTGATTATTAGCAATACCAAAGAACCTAAAGCTATGTGTCCCAGGAACCAAACCAAACAAAAATTATATATATCACAAAAATGTAATCACATCCTGGGGTTGAAGGACACAGTAATTGAAAGTGATAATGAAACAAGTAGAAAAAAATGCAGTTTGGCAATACTGGCATGTGACATGAACACCAGGGATTGAAGGCATGCACTACTTTCATAGATTCCGTATATTTAGAGTCAGCAAAGATTTCTGGTCATGCTAGTGATCCCACTAATGACAGCAAATACCAAAAAACTTCAGTATTCACTGCACTTATGAATAATGCCTCCACCCACTTTTAGAGAAAAGGAATTGGGGAGGAATTTACCAGTGTCTAAAATTATCATCAGGATCAAAAGGAAAAAGAATGGGTAATAAACAGCCTAGGTTCTTTGAATAAATCTCTCTCAAAAGTTCATACTTTAAAGACATAAATGAGCAACATTAATTTTTATACTGGGGTCTGGTTTCTGTCTACATTAGGAAATGGGAGAGAACTGAATTACCACAGTTGGGGGCGTGCACACACACACAGAGGGTAACCATTCAAAATGTGCACATGCAAAAAAATGGAGACTAACATCACCTAATATTTAGGAGCTTTGGTTCAATATTGCAGCAACACTCACAATCCTATGAGGTAAATATTATTATTAGAAGGGGTTATATAACTTAATCAACACAGGTAATGAAGCTGGAAACGGGAATTCCAAGCATGCTCACCTAATCATTATGCTATATTTTCAGCTGGCAGTTATCTTTTTATTTTTTAGGAGCCAACAGAAAAATGACAACACCAATAATCAAACTAATGAGCAAATGTGGTGTGCAAACTGATGGTAAGATGAGCAAGGATCTTCCAAGGATGGTCAAAGTCCAGATCTAAAAGGCTGAGGAAATGAACCACCAGAAAGCAAGAAGATAAAAAGCTAAAATGCATTGTTGTACAATGGAAAGAGATGAAAGAAGCCATCTCCCCTGATTACTAGTGTAGTTACTGCCCATCAATTCCTGGAAGACAAAAAACGGAACTGTGGTTTGGACTAATTTAAAGGATAAGAAAAAGTGAAATATAGCTGTCAAAAATGAGAGAAATCAATTCTACAGAACATTCTACACAAGATAAGGCTTATACATTAGAAAGATGTTATTTCTGAAGAGATGCATCTCCCTTTTCAATGATTTTCAAAAAGCAAGGAGTAATTTTACATATTAGGCACTGAATGAGTAGTCAGGTGGAATCACTGTAATAGAGCTTGGACTAGTTGAGTTCTAAAACACTGAGAAAATGCACCACAGAAATGCAGAGAAGAGGACCAGATCTGAAAATCTTTACCTGGCACAGTGACTGTTAAAGAGTTGCTGCAACCCAGCATCTAGTAAGCCCAATAAATACTAGAGGCTGTTTTCTTTTCAGTGATTTTTGCATGCATGAATTTTGACCTAGGACTCCATTTACTGCTCCTACTTCCCCACTATATTAATGGGAATTCGCATCAACAAATACACACCTGTTCATTCCTTAGCAATCTTTAACTAAAAGCATCATTTCATATGTAAGCTTAAAAAAATAACTGCATGCATTTTCCTTAAAATTCCTATTTTTCTTTGTAAAAACTTGTCCTGAAACACTTTCTTTTACATCTTAAATAGATATTGAGAGCCCTTTTTTATATTTAGGACTTAAGAAATGACATCCCTTGGGCTTAGTTTCGACAAAGCAAGGTGCCAATGACAAGGACTGATCTGCCGAATCCAGGACAATTAAAAGCAGGTTTCCTGTGCGGCGGTCCTCGTCACCTGAACTTCAAGTGACACTAGAGAAAGAGACCAATGTGAACTTGCTCCTTCTCGGTCCCCAGCTCAGCGCGTCTCCCTAATCTGCAGCCCAGGGAGGAGCAGAAGGTGCAGGAGGGCCCTGCCCGCCACCACCCCAGCTTACCCGCCGGCCTTTTGGGACACTGGGGCCGAAATCTGCTTTTTCAGGGGCCCCTAGGTAAGATTTAAATCGAAACTTCTACCGACCAATACAGGGATACGGAACTGTAAAATACGGAAGTCACTATTACTTACCGTCCCATGTAGGCGACCTTTGAAGCAATAACCAAATTGCCCAAAGTCCCGTCAGGCTAAGACTTGTGTAGGAAAGCTCACAGTCACGAGGACCCGGCTCCCGAGAAAGGCCTGGGCCCCTACCCGACCGCCCCGCGCGGGCCGCGGGTCTACTCACCCAGCTGCCGCCCGAGGCCTGAGCGCCCGCGCGTTTCTCCGGCATGGCTCCCGCCTCGGGCTGCGACGCCGCCTTCCACTCCGGCTCCAGAGGCGACTCCATGTTCACGCCATGCCCACGCGGGCTCGGGGCGCTCCGGGACGACGGCGACGCCGCGGGAGCGGGAGCGGCGGCGGGGCCCGCGCCTTCATGGGCTCCCCGGCCCGCGGCGGCCTGCGGATCGGGAGGCGGCGCCAGTGGCTGCGCCGACGGCCGAGGGGACCCGGAGGCTGCAGCCGCGGAGGCGAAGGCCGCCAGCTACAGAGACGCCGGCACGCAGCCACACGGACAACTCGGACCTTGCGCCTGGGGCCCGCAGCGCCCACCGAGGCCCCGCACTCCACAGACCTCACGCCCTCTCCGCACTAGTCGGCGCCGGCCGCAGGCCCCGCCCCACGCACGCTCCTCACAAGCCAGCGCCGGCCGCAGGCCCCGCCCCACGCACGCTCCTCAAAAGCCAGCGCCGGCCGCAGGCCCCGCCCCACGCGCGCTCCTCTCGCGCCAGCAGCAAGCCCCGCCCCACGCTCGCCCCCAAGCGCGCCGGAACACCCCGCTCGCAGATCGGCCGGGCGGCAGGACCCGCCCCTCACGCCGCTCCTTCCTGGGAACTCCTGTTTCACACTAGTCAGTCAAGCAGATCCCGCCCACTCAAGTACCGCCTTCCTGCATCCATGGTTTCCCAGCCCCATGTGTACCAAAGATTGCTTTCAAATCTGCCCTGGAATTCCTGATGATCCTCCTGCCTCAGCCTGCTTTGTGATGGAAATACAGGGACGAGCCACCACACCTGGCGTTGTATGTTAAACAGATCCAGTGCATTTATTAATTGCTATTATTTGGGGGGAAATTATATTGATTCTTTTAGCCAGAGATTTACCAGTTTCAGCCATGCTTTGATAATTTTAAAAAAAATATTTATTTGCAACAGAGAGAGAGAATAGGCACTCCAGATCCTCTAGATGCTGCAAACGAACTCCAGATGCATGTGCCACTTTGTGCATCTGGCTTACCTGGGTCCTTAGGCTTTGCAAGCAAGCGCCTTAACCGCTAAGCCATCTATCCAGCCCCTTGTCATCTTTTTGATTATCCCAATTACCTTCCCATTTGTAAAAATCTCAACTAAAAATGCAATAATAATATTTCATGATGGTGGTACAGTAGTGTCTGGTCCCTTGATGTGAAGACTTGTAAACTTTTGCGGGGTGGCGCAGTATTGAGGACTCAAGGCCTAATCTAGGCAAACACCCCTGCACTGAGTCCTATTCCAAGCTCTTTGGCTCTTCTTTCATTTTTTAAAACATTTTTATATTTTATTTATTTGAAAGAGAGTGGCAAATAGAGAGAGAGAGAATGGGTGTGCCGGGGCTTTCAGCCACTACAAACAAACTCCAAACACTTGGGTCACCTTGTGCATCAGACTTTACGTGAGTACTGGGGAATCAAACCTGGGTCCTTTGGCTTTGCAGGCAAGTGTCTTAACCACTAAAGCCATCTCTCCAGTCCATCTTGCTTCATTTTTAAGTAAAGTACTTTTAAGAGATTGTGTTGACAGTTAAACCATAGGAATTAATTACTTATGCACGACTTCAGGTCAAAACCTTGGGATTCTTCCACATCTTTATAGACTTAGAAAAGTGATGTTCCTCCCTGGAAGTTATCTTGCTTTATCCAGGAGTGGTTTTGATCTATTCATGGTTTGAATTCATATTAATGAAAAGATATACCAGAGGAAGTATCTATCCCCTGATAGGGAATAACTTTGTGTTAAATAATAGCAAAATTAAAATATTTTCTTTGGTTTCCGATTTCCACAAGTGGTGATTTTCCAAGAGAAATATAATAAGCAGTGCTTCCAGATTTACTTGAGCATATATTTATTCTTGGGACAATAATATCTTACATAATATGTAGGACATAGTTTGCCTATTTATTTTTCAAGGATATGCTTGAAACTATATAAATACATTTAAAAATGTAGCTTTAAAATGTCCATAAATAATATATTTTCAGTTGAGCAGAATAACTTATGCCTGTGGTACCAGATACTCTGGAGGCTAAAGCAGGGAGATCTGTTGAGACCATAAGTTTGAAATCATCCTGGGCAACAAGATCCTATCTTAAAATAATAATGATAATAATAATTTTAAAACAACAGAGAGGAGGCTGGAGAGAGAGCTTAATGGTTAAGGCACTTGCATGAAAAGCCAAAGGACCCAGGTTCAATTCCCCCTAACCCACATAAGCCAGATACAGAAGGTGGTACATGCTTCTGGAGTTAGTTTGCAGTAGCTGGAGGTCTTAGAGCACCCAATCTCTCCTCCCTCCCTTTCTCTCTCTCTCCCTCCCTCCCTCCCTCTCTCTCTCTCTGTAATAAATAAATAAAAATAAAATATTTTTGAGTAGGATAATTATGAAATTATTTTATTTATTTAGGGAAATACATAAACATGGGAAGGAAAATGAATACACCCATGTGGTCAGAGAGCCCACATGGACCTAGAAGAAATATGAAAAAAGATTTAGATAGAAGAGAAAGTATGGAGAGCTCATGTCATGTGGAGGGCAAGGAAGGGGTAGAGAGGGGTCAGGATTTCTGTCCTCATTCCTGCCCAGTTGGGCTGAGAAGAGAAGACTCATCAGAATCTCGAGGCTCAGGAGTGATAAACTAGCAGCTAAAAGAGAAAAATAAATTATTTTTTAAAAACAGGGAAAGGCATTTCTGTTAACAATGGTTAGTTCTAGAATTAAGAGTATTTTTCATGTTGATTTCTGAAGTTTTTTTTCTTTTTTCTATGTCTATATAATAATTTTCTCTTATAATCAAAAAGCAAAACTTCAAACACAAAAAATGTAAGCTGGGTACAGTGATACACACTTATAGCTCTAACTACACAAGAGGCTGTTGAAGAAGAAATCACTCAGGCCCAGAAAAAGGACACCCTGAAATGAAAAACATTAAAATGTAAGAAATGTGGGCTGGAGAGATGTCTTCATGGTTAAGGCACTTATCAGCAAAGCCAAAGGACCCAGGTTTGATTTCCCAGGACTTACATAAGCCAGATGCACAAGGTAGTACATGCTTCTAGGGTTAATTTGCAAGGACTAAAGACCCTGGAACACCCATTCTATCTGTTTCTCCCCCCACCCCAATGCCTCTCTCTTCTCTCTCTCTATAAATATTTTTTAAAGTAAGAAATGTAATCAATTTCATACTTTGTATCCTGTTGTACAAAAAAACTACTGCAAATCTTGTCACACCAGGACCTCTTGCCACTGCAAATGAACTCTACACACATGTGCCATTTTGTGCATCTGGTTTTATATAGGTACTGGGGAATCGAACCCTGAGCTGGCAGATTTTGTAAGCAAGCGCCTTGAACCACTGGCCCATCTCCCCTGCTGAATATGTCACATTTTGTCTGATTTTTGTCTTTTAATAAAAGTACAAGTGCAACTGAGTTGCTCATTAACTGTGCAGCAGTCTCCTGATGTCACAGGGTCTACTGGAGAGTAAAACCACAGATGCCACCTGCTGAATTCAGCCCAGACAAAGGTTGTGAAACTGTTCCTCCTCATGGTATCTGTATTGATATGTACTCAATTATGTTTGTCCCAAGGACTAGTTTGAAATACCAAGTATAACCGCCTGTGCTATATTTATGTTCAAGTTAGGCATGGTACACATGTTACACACCTGTGATCATAGCACTTAAGAGGCTGAGGCAGGATTGTAAATTCAAGGCCAGGCTGAGCTATATTCACAGACCATGCCTCAAAAACCAAAACTATGCTCATTTTCATAGATTTTAGATTAGGATAGTTTAAGTTTTAACCAAAGCTTTTTTTTTTTTTTATTTTTACCAGACACTACCTGTTCTATTTAGGAAGAATCACTGTAGTTGGCTTTTAAAAAATATATGTTTTGGGCTGGAGAGATGGTATAGTGGTTAAGCACTTGCCTGTGAAGCCTAAGGACCCCACTATGAGACTCAATTCCCCAGGACCCACATTAGCCAGATGCACAAGGGAGCGCACATGTCTGGAGTTCATTTGCAGTGGCTGGAAGCCCTGGCACACCCATTCTCTCTCTCTTGCTCTCTATCTGCCTCTTTCTCTCTCTGTCACTCTCAAATAAATAAATAAAAATCATTTTAAAAAATGTATATGTTTTAAGCTGGGGATGGTTGTGCATGCCTTTAATCTCAACACTTAGGAGGCTGAGGTAGGAGAACAGCTGTGAGTTCAAGGCCAGCCTAAGACTACATACTGAATCAGCCAGCCTAGGCTAGAGTGAGACCCTACTTCAAAAAACAAAACAAAAAAATTTATTTTCAAGGGAGAGAGAGAATGAATAAGAATGGGCATACCAGGGCTTAGTTCCACTGCAAACAAACCCCAGACACATGTGACACTTTGTGCATCTGGTTTTTACATGGGTAATGGAAAATCAAACCTAGCTTTAAGGATTTCCAAGGAAATGCCTTTAACTACTGAACCATTTCCCCACTCTAGTTGGTTGTTTTTGTTTGTTTGTTTGTTTGTTTTGGTTTTTCAAGGTGGAGTCTCACTTTAGCTCCGGCTGACCTGGAATTCTCTATGTAGTCTCAGGGTGGCCTTGAACTCACAGCTCCTACCTGTGCCTCCTGAGTGCTGGGATTAAAGGCATGTGCCCACCACACCCAGCTGGTTTTGTTTTTTTAATGGAGAACTATTGTTACTGAAATGACTCAATTCTTTCCAACTTTGGGCTAAGAACTAAATGTGTTAAAGGGTATGTTAGGCCTTTTATACATTTCAAATGGTCCAGTCAGACAGAGTGGACAATCATTTTGTCAGAAAGGACAGATGTTTGAGTGGCACAGGAGCATAAGGAGTTGATTTTTGAATGTGTATAAACATGAAAAGTGAGAAATTCCTTGGTCTCCTCCCAGGTTCTCTCACTTGAAATATATGCAGCTGTGAATATGTGCTGTCCCTGCAGTATTCACAATAAGAGTGATACAATCTCTATGCCTAAAGCAGGGACAGCTCCTGATATAGGTCAGCCCCTCCTTGTGCTTGCCACCCTTTAGCAATCAGGTTTCATATCATATTCACCTCCTACCCTTCTTTTCCCACTCCCACATCCAAGCAACCACATGCTCTATTTATTCCAATCATTTTCTGTTTGCTCTTCACTATTACGCCACGTAACTCATGGTCTTATTGCTCATTTCTGTCATGTTTTATATGTGATTTCATTTCCACCTATGCATGCATTCTGCACAAAAAATTGATCTTTCCAAAATCATTCTCTTGCTAAAGATTCTCTAAGCTATTTTCATGCAGAATAAGACTCAGCTCATTAGCATGGTCTGGTCTATCCCATCCCTCAGCCTTGTCCTAGGACATCATCTGTACCCACACCATAAATATTCCCTTGCCCATTGAGGCTACCTCATGTGGAATCCTTCTTCCCCTTCCTCACCAACATTGCTCCAACTTCTGTTGGTATGCCAAGACTTAGCTCAGATATTTTTACCAGATTTCCCCATGGCTCCCCTCTGTATCACCCACTATTTCCTTGTACCTTGTGTGCACTTTGCTTGTGCTTTTCCCAAATAAAAGCTTCCATCTTTGCCTCAGGGTGGTCTCTGTGGTCTTGGTCACTCCCGAACCTTACCCTATCAACATGTAGTTCTCCAAAAGTCACAAAGTCTTACATGAAAAGTCTTTGAGCACATGCCAAAATTTTATATCAATAACAAAGAAACCCATAAAAATAGGTTCAAAAGAGAATTTATAAGGCTAGGATTGTTAGAATGAGTACAAATGAGGGAAAAGCATATTAAGATTGGTTGATGGAATTTAGTTTGTAGTGATATGGCTTGAACCCAGTGCCTTATGCATGGTAGGCAAGTGTTCCACCTTTGAGCTACACACAAAGCCCAAAATCTAAAATGCAAAAAACAATTGCTTGATTAGATAGAGCATGAATTAATGTCTTATAGGTTAATTAAAATAGCACATTTAGTATTATTTAATATTTTACCCCAGAAAAGAAACTCTGTTCCTAGTTTCTTCTAACTTTATAAGGAAGTAAAATATCCAGGCCCAGTCAATAAGAGATCACCTAAAATAAACAGTCAAAATACTTTCCTAACAAGTCAGAAAATGGGCCACTTGGACAATTATCTTCTTACATGACAGTAATAGAAATGACATCTTTCTCTTATTTTTAACATTTTTACTTATTTTTTATTTATTTTAGAGAGAGAGATTGAGAGAGAGAGAGAGAGAGAAAGGCAGGTACAGATAAGGAGAGAGAGGATGGACACAGGGCCTGTAGCCACTGCAAACAAATTCCAGACACATGTGCCTCCTTCTGCATCTGGCTTACATCAGTCTTGAGGAACTGAACCTGAGTCCTTTGGCTTTACAGGCAAGTGCTTTAACTGCTAAAGCATCTCTCTAGTCTCATCTTTCTCTTATTTTTGAGTTTGGGGTCATATTTCTTTAACATTTTTATTGAGAACTTTAATACATGAATATACTATCCTTTGAACAGTTCCTGTCTTATCTCATTACCTTACCTGTCTTATCTCACTCCTTCCTCTACCCCTAGGATAATATTTCTTAACACTATATTTGTAAGACAGGTTATCACTATGTAGCACAGGTTGGTTTGGAGCTTATGCCAGTTCTCCTGCCTGGGCCTCCTGAGTGCTAGAGTTTCCAGTTTGTGGTGGTTTGAGTGTAAAATGCCCCCTGTGGCCTTCTGTGTTTGAATGCTTGGTCCTAGCTACTGGAGCTGTTCTGGAAGGTTGTGGAATCTTTAGGAGGTGGAGCCTTGCAGGAAAAAATGGGTCATTATGGCCAAGGCTTGAGGTTTTAGAAAGGGTCCCCACTTGTTCTTTTCTACTCTCTGACTAGGCTACAAGGTGATACCAGCATCTTGTTCCAGCCTGTAGTGCCTTCCCAGTCATGCTTAAACTTTCCCTCAAAATGGCAAGCCAAATTAAACCCTTTTTCTTCCATAACGTGCCTGTCATTCTATTTGTTCACAGCAATGAGAAATTCACTGATACACAGTGTATGCTGCCATGCCTGTCAGCACTATACTTTTTAAGTCACTCAGTCCTGGCCCACACTGGTATATGTATTTCCCTTGTGATACAGTGAAACTTTTCATGGACCACATGGCTTGGGTCACTTGCAGATAACCATCTCCCGAATGTACTCTTTCCAATTGCCAACCACCCAGCCCTATCACAGAGCACACCCTGTGATACCAGGATCTCCAAAAGTAGTGCAAAATAGTATTGCTCTCAGAGCATCCTTTCAAGTAAGCAAGAGATCCTCATCATGTCTTCTGTCACAGACTCCTGGTAGCATGTTTATTTGAATTAATCATAAAATAAGAACTTGTTTTGGGTGGGGGTAGTTCATAGCTGGAACACCAGCACTCAGGAAGTAGAAGCAGGAGGATCAGGACTGATTGTGTACACGTGTGTATGTGTGTGTGCACGGTATATGCATGTGCCCATGTGGCACCCATGTGCTCACTTGATGTGGGAAGGGCAGGGGGCACTCACCTGTGGGGGCCAGAGTGGAAGACTGATCTCCATTCATTACTCTTCTATCTATCCTTATGTGAGCCAGAGTCTCTTACTGATCCTCAAACTTGCTGTTTTCCATGACCTCTGGCAATTCTCAGGTCTCTGCTCCCCTATGGGATTGCAGTTATAGATGTGTGTGCGGCTATGCCCAAATGAGTCTTGGGGATCAAACTCAAGCAGTCTTTTTAGGCATCTTCAGGCCTTCATGCTTGCACAGTAAGTACTCTTTAATAGCTCATCTCTTTTTCCAGCTTTCCATGGATATTTTTATTGCCAATTCTAGAAGTGCTTGTTTCCATTTTTTCTAATGCTTGTTTCCTGCAAGCTATTTTTTTTCTATTCAAGATTGTTAACTATCTCCTATGTGACATTTATTTTTCAGTCTTGAGAATGAAAGCCAGGGCCTAGTATGTATCAGGCAAGCAGTCTACAACTGAATCGTACTGCCAGCACATATACGAGGTTTTAATCAGGTCTCTCAGTCTGCAGCTTAGATCACTTTCTCTCTCTTAACTTTCTTCTGCTCACTCATCTACTGAAAATCATTCTTCTCATCTTTTTTGTGCCAGATGGTGTTCTTAGTCTTAAGAGTACTGATATGGAAAAGCTGAATTCCTTCCTATCTACAAGGAGTCTGTGGTACATGGTTCTCTAGCCCAGCTTTGACATTCTCAATAACAGTCCTAGAAACAAGAGTTTCATGGTTCTGATGTCCCTATATTTGCTTCTATCCAGAAAAAAGAAAAACAATCTTCACTAATCCCCACCCTGCCCAGGTTACTCCTGTTTATGACTCATACTATCTGTCCTGCAATATCTTGAATTCCACCTATTGGCCTATTGCCACAGGAAAGGATTATGAGCTGGGTTTGGGAACACTGGCCTTGTTAACTTCTTCTCCTGTTATGTTACCCCCCCTCTGGGTCTGTAGTTGCTGCTGCAGGTGTTGTCTGATTCTAATCTGGGCATGAGCCTTCCCAGAATTCCTCTCTGTAGCAGACATCTGCTATGTGTTTGTTTGTATATGTCAGATGTGCCTGAACCTCTAGCCTCCAATTTCCAAATAACAAGGGTTTAATCCATTTGTAAATGCTAGAAATCCAGCCTCTTACCAAGCCTCTAAATATGAACCTGCTTGGTCACTTGTTGACCTTACCTTACTTCCCAACTCTCCTTTGTTCTGCATTGCTCTACCTGAATTTTCTTCAGGTCACCTGTTCTTCATGGTGATCTGTTTAGATACACACTCAGTTTCTTGTCTTGTTTCATAAGTGTTTACTTCTGAAGGGTAGGTATTGGTTGTAACAATTAAGAAAATATTACTACAGGCTTAGATATAACACTAGTTCTTTATAGAAGCAAATTAAAACCTTATCTTCATGGAAGATGAACTTAGATCACCTTGATGGGGCCTCCCTTCTACTTTTTAAGAAAACTTCACATGACCTAAATTTCACCATTTTAAAACACTCGTTTCAGAACCATTCAGTGGTGATAGCATCCCATGACCTTTAATTTTAAATAATTCCCATTGAAAAGGAGACTTACCTCAGTACTCATCAAATAATCATACCATGCTCCCTTCTCCTGGCCCCACAACTGCCAGTCTGCTCGTGCTTTATTTCTCTCTCTCTCTCTCTCTCTCTCTCTGTGTGTGTGTGTGTGTATGTGTGTATATGTGTGTGTGCTTGGTGTGTGCATGTGTATGAGTGTTTGTATGTGTGTGGTCACATGTTTGTGCATGCCTGTGGAGGCTACAGGTTGATCTTAGGTATTTCCTCAATCATTCTCCACTTTATTTTTATGAGACAGGGTCTCTCCAGTGAACCTAGAGTTTGCCAATTCAGATAGACTAGCTAACAAGCAAGCTCCAGGGATCCTCCCATCTCTACTTCCCCAGAGCTGAGATTATGGGTGCTTGTCATTATGCCCAGATTTAAATGGGTGCTGGGATCTGAATTCAGGTTCACATGTTTACACAGTAAGCAAGCGCATTACTCGTTGAACCATGCACTCAGCCCCTGCTGTCTTATTTGTGCATTTGCCTGTCTATCCTAGATGTCTCATACAGATGCAATATAGGTAATAAATGAGATTTATGACTAAATTATTTTACTTAGCATATGTTTTCATTATTTGTTGACACTATGGCATGTATTAATATTTAGTTTCTCTTTTTAATTGTGGTAGAATAGTGCTGCAGTTACCTTTGTGATGCTGGCACAAACACCCAGCTAAAAGCAACTTGTGATAGGAAAAGGTTTATTTTGGCTTACAGGCTCAAGTGGTTGCTCCATGATGGCAGAATGTGTTATGAACAGAGGCTGGACATCACCTCTGCCACAGCAAGTAGAACACCTCAGCATGAGAGTATGCCAAACACTGGCAAAAAGAAGCTGGCTATAACACACATAAACCTTCCCACAACAACACACCTTCTCCAGCAAGACTCCAATTCCCAAATTGCCACCAGCTAGGACTTAGTTTTCAGAACACATGAACTTATGGAGGACACTTAATTCAAGTCACCACATACTGCCCCTGATCCCCATAAACTGATGACCATCTATGATGTAAAATGCAATGCACTCAGTCTAACTTTAAAAGTCATCATAGTTTTTATCAGTACCAACACTGTTAAAACATCCCTCCATAGTTGAAAATCTCTTAATGGCAAGCTGTAAAACCAAAAGAATATAATGACACAGAACAAATGTTCACATTGCAAAAGATTGCGCTATAAGAAAAATTGGACCAATGTAAGATCTAAAACAAACAGGGCAAACATCAAATCCTGTAGCTCCAAGTCCAACATCACTAACTATTGGCAAAGTCTCTGGAATTCCAATTCCACCCCTCCAACTGGGCTGCTCACAGCCTAGGTAGCAACAATCCATCCTGAGTTGGCTGCAGATTTATAATCCTGCTGTCTCCAAAACACCCTCAGGTATACAGTGAAAACCATGGTTCATCTATACCATAGGTCCATCAGGCTCCATGCAGGGAATCTAACAAGTCTGTTTCACATCACCCAGTAGCCATTTTCAGAAAACAAATCATATTGCGGATCCAATGACCCTATCTTTCCTGCATTTATTATACTCTATAGTAGCGAGTAGGCTACCAAATTTGACCATACAAGTGGAATAAAGATGACTTTGAAGATCAGAAAACCTTCAGCAATGTGACTCTCTACTTTCAAAAGAGTTATCACTATTCCTGCTGTTCCAATGCAGAACAGCTGACCCACTCTCAATGGTTGTCATCTCTCAAACAGTTGCAGCTAAATGGGCAGCAGTTTTGGCCCAAATGGTCCATATATACCATACCACCAGTCTATTTCCATGCAATGTAACCCTGCTTAAGTTCTCAGGAAAGGGCAAAATGCAGCTTGCCTCTCATGCAAACTGCTCTTAGCCTAATCCTGATACAGTTCTTTGTTCCCCTCATAAGCCAAACCTCACAGTCCACAGTTCTTTCTGCATTTACATTTTTCAACTCTGACCAGAGTAGACCATCAAGCATGCAAGGCATCTCTTAGACCAAGGTTTCAAATCTTCCAAGATTCCTCCTGCAAACTGGTTCCAAAAGGCCAAAAGTCACATATGTTTCTAGCAGTAATGACCCAACTCCTGGTACCAACCAAAAGAAGCTTGTGGGAGGAAAGGGTTTATTTTGGTTTACAGGCTGGAGAGGAAGCAACATGATAGCAAGGGAAAGGATGGTGGGAGTAGAAGCTGGACATCACCCCTTAGCTAACATCAGGTGAAAAACAGCCTCAAGACAGCATGCTGAAAACTGGCAAAGTGGAGCTAGCTATAATACCTATAAGCCTACTTCGAACAACAAACCTCCAGCAAGGTTCCAATTCTCAAACTGCTACTAGCTGGGAACCAAACATTCAGTACACATGAGTTTATGGGGGATACCTAATTCAAACCACAAATAGTCATAACAAAATGAACTGTTTTAAAGTGTAAAGTTCTACAGCATTAAGTAGGTGTGCATATCTATGCAAAAACCACCTTACCTATTTGATAACATTTTACTCTTCCCAAACTAGAACTCTGAATCCAGTGAAAGTCAACTTCTCTATTCCCTTCTACCTTGGAATCTACTATTTTGTTTCTATAAGTTGGATTAATTTAGAATAATATTATTTAGATTATTTATGGAATCATTACATATTTGTCATTTTATCTTTCAGGTTCATCTATATGTCCAAAGTTACTTCTTTTTCAAAAAAAAAAAAAAAACTATTTCAGATAGAGATATGGCTCAGTGGTTAAAGGTACTTGCTCACAAAGCTGACAGCTTGAACCTACATAAATCCAAATGTGCAAAGTGGTAAGTGCATATGTCTGGAGTACATTTGCAGTGACAGAAGGCCCTGGTGTGCTCATTCTCTCACTTCTCTCTCTTGGCAAATAAGGTTTTAATTTTTTTATTTATTTATTGATAAGCAGAGAGAAAGAGAAAATGAGGGAGAATGGGTATTCCATGGCCTCTTGCCACTGCAAACAAACTCCACATGCATGTGCCACTTTGTTCATGTGGCTTTGCATAGGAAATCAAACCCATGTTTTGCAAGCAGTGCCTTTAACTGATGAGCCATCTCTCCAGCCCAAAGTTAGTTTCTTTTAAATCTGGATCACTATCCAACTGAATGTTCACACCACATTTAATTATGCATTTTATGGGCAGTTGCATTGTTTTTACTTTTTTTCTGTTATGAATAGTGCTGTTATGAACAATAGTGTGCAAGTTTTTCTTGAACATTTTTAACTATTTGGGGTATATATCTAGGAGTAGAATTGTTGGTGATATGGTCATGTTTGCTTAACAATTTTAAGGAACCACAAAACATTCCAACTCTGACTCCTTATTTTCCATTTCTTTTTTTTTTTTTTTAATTTGAGAAAGAGAGTGAGAGAGAGTGGGTACACTAGGCCTTCAACTGCTACAAGCAAACACCAGCTATGTGTGCTCCTTGTGCTCATGAGTGACATTGTGCATTTGCATCACTGTCTTTTTTCTTTGTTCACCAAAAGCCTGGTTGCCTAGACCACTTCCAAGAAACAGGCTGGTAGGCGTCTAAACACCCACCAGTATTGGCTGGGTAGTAAGTTTCCAACTTGGATAATGAACTTGCTCACTGGGGAAACACAGCTAATCCCAAGTATAATTTGGTCCAGATCAAACTGTCCTCTATAACAGCCTGACATACTGGTTAGGATCACAGAGCTGGGCCCCAGGGTATTGGTACCTGTACCATCCTCTGTATTGCCCAAGTATCTCACAGGCAGGAAATGCTTGTTTCCTGAAGCTGCCACCAGTGTAGTCACAATTTCAGAATTTTGAGGTCATATGCAAATTATAAAAGGCTACCCTCAAATAAACTGCTTGAACAGCTTGTGGTGGCGCACGCCTTTAATCCCAGCACTTGGGAGGCAGATTTGCACCGTGACTTCAAGGCCACCCTGAGACTACATAGTGAATTCCAGGTCAGCCTAGATTAACAGTGAAACCCTACCTCAAAAAACCAAATAGATAAATAAATATAAATAAAAATAAACTGCTTGGAGATGTCAGGAAGTTTCTGAGGAAGGTAATTGTTCTGAGTGTAAGACTATAAATAGCTTCTAAGAACAGTGAGGTACTTTTTGCATGACCTAAAATTGAAGAGAAACATCTCTTAAGGCATTGTGGGCCATTGTTTATAAGAAATAATTTTGACAGCAAATTATTAATATCCCTACTCCATTTAATGAAATTAATATCTTTGACATGATTTTAAGGCTGGCTGCTGCTAGCAATCAGTGACTAAGCATCTGCATGTGGCTTTTTCAGTTATGGTGGTAGATCCTAATTCAAATAATAAATCTACGAAGTGATTTTATTTCTGTGAAGAAGAAAGTAACATTGTCCCCAAAAATCAGCCATAAGAAGAAAAGCCTTCCTTTTTCTCTAGTGCAAAGACACACCCTCCCTTCCAACCTGTGGCAGCCACTAGTCTGTCCTCCATCACTGATACTTTTTATCTTTTGAGATAGTCACTGCTTTTGTTTTCTATCACTGTAACAAATGTCTGTGGTAAATCATCTTCAAAGAGAAAAGACCAATTGTGGCTTAAGGTTCTGGAACTCATTCTCAGATAGCCAAGTTGCTTTAGTCTGTGGTGAATGTGTGCTTCATTGTGAGGGAATATGGTGGAACAATGCTGCTTATGTCATGGCCAGGAAATGAAAAAGAGAATAGAAAGAAACCATGCCCTCACATTCTCATTTGAGGGTATCATCGCCTGCCAGTGACACAAAACCTTCAACTAGTTTCTACCTCTTAAATGTCTACCACCGCTCACAAGTGTCATGGGCCAGATGGAGCAAACTATAGAAGTCATGTAAATGAAATCCTAGAACATATAAACTTTGAGACTGGCTCTTTTCACTCAACATAATGCCTTTGAGATACAACCAAGTTGCTTGGTACTTTTCATTTTTGGATAGTATTCCATTTACTGTATAGGGTATACCACGGTTCTCTTCCATTCACTAGCTTAAATAAAACACCCTTATTCTTCCCTATATTTGTACAATTATACATAGTTTTATAAATGTACAGGCTTTTGTGTGAACATAAGTCATCATTTTAGCTAACACTCAGGAATGAGACTGTTGGGTCAAATAGTAAAGGTATGATTAACTTTATAAGAAACCACCAATCTCATTTTCTAGAGTGAACATTCCAGTTTACATTCCTAACAGCAATGTATATGTGTGTATGCCTTTTCATGGTTTGTTTGCCCATTTTTAACTTAAACTTCATTTACTTACCATTGAGAGAGTTCTTTTATATACTTTGAACACTACTTGTCAGATAAGTGCTTTACTAGCATCTTCTATATTTTATGCTTAGTATATTTTGTAGATTTTAAAATTATTTTTTGTTTTTTAAAAATTTATTTTGAGAGAGAGAGAAAGAGGCAGAGAGGGAGAGAGAGAGAGAGAGAGAGAAAATGGGTGCTCCAGGGCCTTCAGCCACTGTGAATGAACTCCAGACACATGTCATTACATCTGGCTGGCTACGTGGGACCTGGAGATTCAAACATGAGTTCTTAGGCTTCATAGATAAGGGCCTTAACCACTAAGTCATCTCTCCAGCCAGAACATAAGTGTTTAATCTTATTAAGCTCTTTTTTTTTTCTCTTCATACAGTTTTGCTTTGTAGCCCTGGCTCGCCTGGAACTGAACCTCATCCTGTTGTAGCCTCACAGGGGCTGGAATAACTAGTATACACAATCCCACCTAGCTAATTTATCATTTTGTGACTGGCTCATACTGACATCAATCTAAGAAATTTTAGCTGACCGTAGTCCACGAATTTTGGCTGTATGTTTTCTTTTAAAGGTGATGGTTATCCTCTATATAGGAAATACACTAGGACCTCTAACACAGTGATTCTAACCACAGCCTCAGTAGTGATGCAGGCAGAAATCCACCTGAAAAACAAAAACTGCCTCATGTTGGGTCACTTAACATGGAAAAGAAAATAAGGAATAAGGCTATCAGGAAATCATCTCTTTCCACAGTTGCAGTAATGTTGCTTCTGTGTCTCACACAGTAATCTCAAACTCTTGGGCTACATCAGCTACCAAAAGAAGATAAACCCTGACAGTGCTGAGTGAGGTGAGGACAGAGCAACAGCGTGGTCCAGCAACCCTCAACTCCAGGCAAGATCTGAGAAGTATAGCATGTGTCTTGGTGTTTCAGATCCAAGTTAAAACAAAGGCTCACAGAATCAGAACTGCTAAAGATGGGGCTTACAGTCTGACTCTTTACTCCCACCTAGAACCTGGTAACTTCAACATTGGTCAACTTCTACTATGGGGTCAACCTCCTTGCCAAGGACTGCACATAGTGGCCTCCTGTGTGGAACAGGCATTGCCTTTGTCAAGGCTACAGCACTCCTGTGTTTATACAAGTGGCAGAAGGATCATGAATCATATTTACAATTAGACTTCTGTATTCTTTGTAAAAAGAAAAATTAAAAAATTAGTATCTTTGAATTTGGTAAAATATATATATATATGGATATAGATATGGGCTGGAGAGATGGCTTAGTGCTTAAGCTCTAGCCTGTGAAGTCTAAGGCTTCTGATTCAAAGCTTGATTCCCCAGGTCCCATGTTAGCCAGATACACAAAGGGGCACATGTGTCTGGAGTTTGTTTGCAGGGGCTGGAGGCCCTGGTGCACCCATTCTCTCTCTCATTCTCCCTCTTTATCTCTGTCACTCTCAAATAAATAAATTAAAATAAACAAAAAATTTAAAAAATTATAGATATCTTCTTTACATTTTCATATATACATATAAATTCAATTTTAGTTATATTTTGTTTAAGGTGTGTTAGGTCAAGATTCTTTGTATTGTTGTAGAATACCTAATCATTCCACCAATATTTTTGGCAAGATTGTCCTTGCCTCTGTGAATTGCTTTCATACCTTTAGCAAAAATCATTTGGGGGCTGGAGAGATGGCTTAATGGTTAAGGCACTTGCCTGCAAAACCTAACAGCCCAAGTTTGATTCCTTAGTGCCACATAAATCCAGATGCACAGGGTGGGTGGTACATGTATCCTGAGTTCATTTCCAGTGGCTGGAGGCCCTGGTGCAGCCATTCTTTCTGTCTCTCTTCTATCTCTTTCCTCTTTCTCTGCTTGCAAATAAATATTGTAAAAAATTGAGGACTAGGGCTGGAGAGATGGCTTAGCAGTTAAGTGCTTGCCTGTGAAGCCTAAGGACCCTGGTTCGAGGCTCGGTTCCCCAGGTCCCACGTTAGCCAGATGCACAAGGGGCCGCACGTGTCTGGAGTTCGTTTGCAGAGGCTGGAAGCCCTGTTGCGCCCATTCTCTCTCTCCCTCTATCTGCCTTTCTCTCTGTGTTTGTCGCTCTCAAATAAATTAAAAAAAAATTTAAAAAAAAAATTGAGGACTGGAGAGATGGCTCTTGCCCACAAAGCCAAAGTACCCAGGTTCAATTCCCCAGGACCCATGTAAGCCAGATGCATAAGGTGACACATGAGTCTGGAATTTATTTGCAGCAGCTGAAGGCTTTGGTGTGCCCATTTTCTTCTCTTTTTCCCTTTCCCTCTCTGCCTCTTTCTCTCTGTCTAATGAAATAAATAAATAAAATATATTTTTATATGAAAGAAATTTTAAACAACCAATTTGGGGATGGAGAGATGGTTTAGTGGTTAAGGCACTTGCCTGCAAAGCTTGAGGACCCATGTTTGACTTTCCAGATCCCATGTAAGCCAGACACACAAGGAGACGCAAGCGCAAGGTCACACATACCCAGTAGGCGGCCCATACATCTGGAATTTGATTGCAGTGGCTGGAGGCCCTGGTGCACCAGTTATTACTCTCTTGCTCTCTCGCTCTTTCACTAAAAAAAAAAAAAAAAAAAAAAAAAAAATCCCCTCTGTCTCAAATCAATAAATAAACTACTAAAAAAAAAAAAAATTAATTGGGCTGAGCATGATGGCACTTACCCTCTTACCTTTAATCCCAGCACTCAGGATGCAGAGGTGGGAGGATTGCTCTGAGTTTGAGGCCAGCCTGAGATTACATAGTCAATTCCAGATCAGCCTGGGCTAGAGCAAGATGCCTCAATAAACAAACAAACAAAATTTATTCACCAATTTTGGGGGCTGGAGATGGCTTAGAAGTTAAGACACTTGCCTGTGAAGCCTAAGAATCTAGGTTCAGTTCAGTACTCACATACGCCAGATACACAGGAGGCTCTGGTGGGCCCATTCTCTCTGTCTCATACATAAATATTAAGTAACCAATTTTGAATGTAGCTTATCGAAAAGGATTCATAGTCCTACTAGAGCTTTTCTGAATCAGTATGTGGTTTAGGCAAAGTCAATCTCTCTCTCAAATCTTTTTTGTGTTACCTGGAAGTAGGATATTGTAACAGATGTTTGCATTCCTGATCCTTCCAGGTCTATTAGAAAACATGTACTAAAATGTCCATTAAAATTTGTACAGCACAATTCCTGGGAAATATTTATACTAACTAAATAACCCCCAGAAATATACCAGACTTGCTGGGTGTGGTGGTGCATGCCTTTAATCCTAGCACTCAGGAAGCAGAAGTAGGAGGATTACTATGAGTTCAAGGCCACCCTGAGACTACATAGTTAATTCCAGGTTGGCCTGTGCTAGAACAAGACCCTACCTCAAAAAAACTATTATTCATTCATACAAACATACATCAGCCTTGCTGATGGAAATAACTCAGCCGTACAGTATCTCATGCCTATCATTTGACTGCCTTGCTTCATCACTAAGTTTTTTTTAAGATCAAAGCTTGCTAAACCCAGAACAGTGAAACCATTCACTGGAAAATCAAGCATAAAGTCACATATGTCTTAGAGGGAGAAAATAGTGCTCATGGGTATTAAGCCTTAATGTTCAAGGTCCAAGTAGAAAAATAGTTAACAAGTTTTGCTATAAAAATGTGGAGGCTGGGCTGGAGAGATGGCTTAGCAGTTCAGCACTTGCCTATGAAGCTCAAGGATCCCCAGTTCAAGGCTGGATTCCCCAGGACCCACATTAGCCAGATGCACAAGGGGTCGCATGCATCTGGAGTTCGTTTGCAATGGCTGAAGGCCCTGGCATGCCCATTCTCTCTCTTTATCTGTCTCTTTCTCTCCCTGTTGCTCTCAAATAAATAAATAAAAATAAAAAATTTTTAAAATAATTGTTAAAAATGTGGAGGTCCTTGGTATTTAAAAATCAAACCAGGAGAGTAGTTCAGACTTGCTTCTGTTATTTATTTCCAGGACATGTAAACTACAAATCAAGCTAACAAATTAACAGTAAAAACATGTTTTATCTTTCTATCTTGACAAATGCAATTTTATAACCCTAAGCTTTTAAAACAAGTTTATAGGTTCTATCTTTTCTAAGATGAAAATTGGCAAAATGCCTAGAAATTTGAAGTGTGTGATTATAAGTACACATTTGGATGCTCTAGTGATAAGTTGGTGAACTAGATATGTGTAATAAAATAAATGCATAAATAATACATTAATTTTTGTCCCTTCATTTTAGCAAAATCACTAGCTGTATAGTTATAATTAAATTTTACATATAATTGATGCTCTACTGACAGCACTGAAGCTTGTTATAACTGGCTCTACATACATACAAATTTAAGAATAGTTTGTATCATTCAGCATTGCAAAATTCTCAAATGTCTTGCACAACTGTGGCAGGTTCAATGGCAATGTAAAGTACTGGTGGTGTACAAATGGAATATGAAAAGAATCAAGACAATGAAGGTTTGGTTGTCAGTATTTCAATTAGGTCTGAATTACACTCCTGCTAAGTATAAGGATTTGGCAGGGCAAAGTTATTTTCTTTCATATTTCCTCCTCTCAAATCTCCCTTCGAATTGGAAGAAAGTACAATTTTGCGTTGGGTCATAGCCTTTCTATACAGCTTCCTTATGTTTTTTTTTTTTTTTTTTTTTTTTTGGTTTTTCGAGGTAGGGTCTCACTCTGGTCCAGGCTGACCTGGAATTAACTCTGTTATCTCAGGGTGGCCTTGAACTCATGGCAATCCTCCTACCTCTGCCTCCCAAGTGCTGGGATTAAAGGTGTGCGCCACCACGCCCGGCTTCCTTATGTTTTGAGAACACAGGGCATGAAACGTGTACTATGTCTCCCTTGGTGAACAGTGATCAAAAGTGGGTGTGAAGAGCTCCAAATTATGTTGTGCCAGCACAGAGCCTGGATTCTGAGGGATCATGGCCCTGTGAGCTAGGGCCTATGGTAGAGCATGGTAGGTTTAGGGGTTTGAAATGGGCTAGGCTGTCAAGGTTCATGGTGAGGCCCCTCCCCAGCATCCAGAAGATGTATTGGGACAGTTCATAAACATGTGCTATAACTGCACTAATTATGCTAAGCAAATTCTTTGCTCAAAATTCTTATGACTTATATGTCTTATATAATAAAGTACAGCACAAGAGAATAAAGTTAATGCATTTTAAATTTAGGATATAGGGCTTAGAGGTTAAGGTGCTTGCCTGTGAAGCCTAAGGACTCATGTTCAACTCTCCAGGTCCCACACACAGCCAAACACACAAAGTGACATATGCATACAAGGTCATATGTGTGCACAAGGGGGCACATGTATCTGGAGTAATATTACAGTGGCTGAAGCCCTGGCACACCAATTCTCTGTCTTATAAAATTTAAAAAAAAATAGGATCTGTGTAAGAACAGTAAAGAGAAGAGGTCATAAAGGGAACAATAAACCAAAGTCCTACTATTAGCACACTGTGGCATTATAGAAAGTATTACTGTTATGATTTGAATTTGAAATGTTCCTACAGGCTTATGTTTTGATTGCTTATTTCCTGACTCTTGGCATTGTTTTAGGAGGCTGTGGAAACTTCAGCAGGTGGGATCTAACTGATGGAAGTAGATCACTGAGTTGGGCCTTTGGAGGACACTGGTCCTTAAAGTTGGTCACTCTGCTCTCTGGTTCCATCATGATGGATTGAACCTTATAAAACCATGAGTCAAAATAAAAATTTCCTCCCTTAATTGTGTCTGTCAGGTATTTTAGACACAGCGACAAAAAGTTACTAATATAGTTACAACTGAAGTAGGTCAATGATTTTCTTTCTTTTCAAATTTTTATTAACAACTTCCATGATTATAAAAAATATCCCATGGTAATACCCCCCCCCCCACTTTCCCCTTTGAAACTTCATTCTCCATCATATCCCCTCCCCACCTCAATCAAAAATTTTATTTTGATGTCATGATCTTTTCCTCCTATTATGATAGTCTTGTGTAGGTAGTGTCAGGCACTATGAGGTCATGGATATCCAGGCCATATTGTGTCTGGAGGGAGCACTTTGTAAGGAGTCCTACCCTTCCTTTATCTCTTACATTCTTTCCACCACCTCTTTTGCATTAGACCCTGAGCCTTGGAAGGTGTGATAGAGATATTGCATACTGAGCAATGTGGTCACTTCTTTCCAGCACCATGATACCTTTTGAGTCATCCCAGGGTCACTGTCATCTGAAAAGAGAAGATTCTCTACCAAAAGTGAGAGTAGCATTAATATAAGGGTATGAACATTAATAAGTCCTTACTGGGCAGTTTGATAAGCATAGTTTATACATTTAGCCAGACAACAGCAGACGTTACATCCCTAGGGCTCATAAGTACCCCCTTTTTATTTTGCTTTTTTTTTAAAATTTTTATTAACATTTTCCATGATTATAAAATATATCCCATGGTAATTCCCTCCCTCCCCACCCCCACACTTTCCCATTTGAAATTCCATTCTCCATCATATTACCTCCCCGTTACAATCATTGCAATTACATATATACAATATCAACCTATTAAGTATCCTCCCCCCTTCCTTTCTCTACCCTTTATGTCTCCTTTTTAACTTACTGGCCTCTGCTACTAAGTATTTTCATTCTCATGCAAAAGCCCAGCCATCTGTAGCTAGGATCCACATATGAGAGAGAACATGTGGCGCTTGGCTTTCTGGGTCTGGGTTACCTCACTTAGTATAATACTTTCCAGGTCCATCCATTTTTCTGCAAATTTCATAACTTCATTTTTCTTTACCGCTGAGTAGAACTCCATTGTATAAATGTGCCACATCTTCATTATCCACTCATCTGTTGATGGACATCTAGGCTGGTTCCATTTCCCAGCTATTATAAATTGAGCAGCAATAAACATGGTTGAGCACGTACTTCTAAGGAAATGTGATGAGTCTTTTGGATATATGCCTAGAAGTGCTATAGCTGGGTCATATGGTAGATCAAGTACCCCTATTTTTATGTTTTCAGTATCAGGAATGTATTCCCTCCCATGGAGCCAGACTCCAGTCCAATTAGAGGGCAGTTGGTTTCCACCATGATAGAGGTGCCACTATTGCACCCATTGGCTCATTTGGCCTGGCTGGCCAAATATAAGGCTTGCAGTGTCCACGGTTGAGTATCTTCACTGCTGATTTCTCTTTCTCCCATTGAACTGCATGCAGAATGGCTTCTTCCAGCTTTCTGTCAGGTGGTCTACATGTATGAGGTTATCAGCTCAGTTCCAACAGTATTTCTCAGTGGCCTTGCAGCCAAGTATGTGGAATCTTCAGCAATAGGGTCTTACCATCTATTGCTGGTGGGAAACCAAGGGCCTTGGCAATGTCCTATAATGTTTTGGGGGCATCAGGGACCTCCCTGGCCAAAAACTCACTGGAAGGTATCCCATCCCTGACACTGAAAATTTTCTAGCAATAATCTATGGCTCCTAAGTGTTCCATTGTCCAAAAAATTAGGAATCCATATGATTTATTTATATCCTCTTAGATTTTGATTAGCCCTCCTTACACCTTTCCTTTACTCGATCTCTTCCCCTGACCTCACTTTGGGCTTTTCACCCCATTAATCTATTCTTCTACTTACATATATAAAATACCAACCTATTAAGCACCCATCTTCCCACCTTTCTCTTCCCTTTATAGCTCTTTTCTAGCTTACTGGCCTCTGCTACTGAGGTTTTCCTTCTCACACAGAATACCAATCATCTGTAGCTAGGATCCACATATGAGGGAGAACATGTGGTGCTGGGCTTTCTGGGCCTGGGTTACCTCACTCAGTATAATCCTTTCCAGATCCATCCATTTTCCTGCAAATTTCGTAACTTCATTTTTCTTTATGACTGAGTAGAACTCCGTTGTATAAATGTGCCATATCTTCATCAGTTGAAGGACATAGAGACTGGTTCCATTCCCCAGCTATTGAAAATAGAGTGGCAATAACATGGTTTAGCATGTGTTTCTAAGGTAATGAGATGAGTCCTTAGGATATATGCCTAGGAGTGCTATAGCTGGGTCATATGGTGATCAATTTTTAGCTGTCTTAGGAACCTTCACACTGATTTCCACAATGGCTGGACCAGATTGCATTCCCACCAACAGTGTATAAGGGTTCCTCATTTTTTACATTCTTGCCAGCATTTATGGTCATTTGTTTTCATGATGGTAGCCAATCTGATAGGAGTGAGATGGAATCTCAATGTAGTCTTAATCTGCATTTCCCTGATGACTAGGGATGTAGAACATTTTTTAGATGCTTATATACCATAGTATTTCTTCTTTTGAGAATTTTCTATTTAGTTCCATAGCCTATTTTTTAATTGGGTTATTTGATTTCTTATTATTTTTTTTTAAGTTCTTCGTATATCCTAGATATTAATTCTCTATGACATGTTTAGCTTGCAAAGATTTTTTCCCATTCTGTAGGTTGCCCCTTTGCTTTATTCACAGTGTCCTTTACAGTTCAAAATCTTTGTAATTTCATGAGGTCCCAGCAATTAATCTGTGGTTTTATTGTCTGAGCAATTGGGGTTATATTCAGAAAGTCTTTGCCAAGACCGATATGTTGAAGGGTTTCCCCTACTTTTTGGATAGCAGTTTTAGAGTTTCAGGTCTGATGTTAAGGTCTTTAATCCATTTGGACTTAATTCTTGTGCACGGAGAGAAAGAATCTATATTCATCTTTCTACAGATACACATCCAGTTTTCCCAGTACCATTTGCAGAGGAGGCTGTCTTTTCTCCAGTGAATATTTTTGGCATTTTTATCAAGTATGAGGTGGCTATAGCAACCTGGACTTGCCTCTGGGTCCTCTATTCTATTCCATTGATCTACATGTCTGCTTTTGTTCCAGTATCATGCTGTTTTAGTTACTGTGGCTCTGTAGTATAGGTTAAAGTCAGGTATGGCAATACCACCAGCCTTATTTTTGTTGCTCAGTATTATTTTATATATTCAAGGTTTTTTTGTGATTCCAAATGAATTTTTGGATTTTTTTTCTATTTCCATGAAGAAGGCCTTTGTAATTTTGATGGGGATTGCATTAAATGTGTTGATTGCTTTTGGTAAGATTGCCACTTTCATAATATTGATTCTTCTGATCCAGGACCAAGGGATGTTTTTCCATTTCTTAGTGTCTTCTTTAATTCCTCACTTGAGTGTTTTAAAGTTTTCATTGTAGAGATTCTTTACTTCCTTCGTTAGGTTTATTCCCAGGTGCTTTATTTTCTTTGATGCAATTGTGAATGGGAGTGATTCTCTGATTTCATCCTCTGTTTGTTGTTGGCATATATGAAGGCTACTGGTTTCTGTGTATTTATTTTGTATCCTGCTACATGGCTGTAGGTGTTTATCAGCTCTAACAGTTTTCTGGTAGAGTCTTTATGGTCCTTTATATATAGAATCATGTCATCTTCAAATAATGATAACTTGATCTTTTCCTTTCCAATTTGTATCCCTTTTATGTGTGTCTCTTGCTTTATTGCTATGGTTAAGACTTCAAGTACTATATTAAATTAAAGTGGGGACAGTAGACACCCTTGTCTTATTCCTGATTTTAGTGGAAAAGCATTCAGTTTTTCCCCACTTTAGTAATATGTTGGCTGTAGGCTTGTCATAAATAGCCTTTATTATATTGAGATATGTTCCTTCTATTCCCAGTATCTGTGGGACTTTTATCATGAAAGGATGTTGGATTTTCTCAAATGTTTTTTCTGCATCTAATGAGATGATCATGTGAATTTTGTCCTTCAGTCCATTTATATAATATATTACATTTATCTATTTGTGTATGTTGAACCATCCCTGTATCTCTGAGATAAAGCCTACTTGGTCAAGATGAATGATCTTTCTGATATATTCTTGTATTCTGTTTGCCAATATTTTGTTGAGAATTTTTGCATCTCTGTTCATGAGGGAGATTGGTCTGTAATTTTCTTTTTTTGTTCTGTCTTTCCTGGTTTTGGTATTAGGGGGATGCTGGCTTCATATAAGGAATTTGTTAGGATTCCTTCTTTTTCTATTTTATGTAAAAGCTTAAGGAGCAATGGTGTTAGTTCTTCCCTGAAGGTCTGGTAAAATTCAGCAGTGAATCCATCTGGGCCTGGGCTTTTTTTAGTTGGGAGATTATTGATAACTGTTCGGATCTCCGTATTTGTTATAGGTCTATTTAAGTGATTCATCTCATCTTGATTTAATTTAGGTAGGTCATATAAATCAAGGAAATCATCTATTTCTTTCAGATTTTCATATAGTTAGTGGAGTATATGTTTTTATAGTTTGTCCATTTGATTTTTTGAATTTCTCTGGTATCTGTTGTGATGTTGCCTTTTTCATCTCTAATTTTATTAATTTGTATCTCTTCTGTCTTTTGGTCAGATTTGCTAATGGTTTCTCAATCTTGTTTATCCTTTCAAAGAACCAACTTGTTGTTTTGTTGATTCTTTGGATTGTTTCTTTGTTTGTTTGTTTCTATTTCATTGGTTTCTGCCCTAATCTTTATTATTTCTTCCTGTCTACTGATTTTTGGTTTGCCTTGTTCTTCTTTTTCCAAGGCTTTAAGGTGAAGCATTAGGTCCTTTACTTGCAACCTTTCTAATTTCTTAATATTGGCACTTAAAGCTATAAATTTACCTCTTGGGACTGCCTTCATTGTGTCCCAGAGATTTTGGTATGTTGTGTAAACATTATTATTTGACTCTATGAATTTTTTGATTTCCTTCTTGATTGCTTCATTAACCCATTCATCATTTAGTAGTGTATTGTTTAGTTTCCATGATTTTGTATATGCTCTAGAACTTTTCTTACTATTGATTTGCAGTTTGATTCCATTGTGGTCAGATAGAATGAAAGGAATTATTTCAATTTTCCTGTGTCTGTTAAGATTTGCTTTGTGTCCTAGTATATGGTCTACTTTAGAGAATGTTCCTTGTGCTGCTGAAAAGAATGTATATTCTGCAGCATTTATATGAAATGTCCTGTATATATCTGTATATATCCTGTATATATCCATTCTTCTATGACCTCATTTAGTCCAGATGCCTCTCTGTTTATTTTTTCTTGAGATGACCTGTCAGTTGATGAGAGTGGGGTGTTGAGGTCACCCACTACCACTGTATTTGGTGTTATCAGTGACCTTAGTTCTAATAGCATTTGTTTGATGAATTTGGGAGCCCCATGTTAGGTGCACATATGTTTAGGATTGTAATGTCCTCCTGTTGGAGTGTGCCTTTAATAGATATAAAGTGACCTTCCTTATCTTTCTTAACTAACGTTGGACTGAAGTCTACCTTGTCAGATATTAGGATAGCAAACCTTGCTTGTTTTCTAGGCCCATTTGCTTGAAATACCATTTTCCAACCTTTTACCCTATGATAGTATCCATCCTTTGTAGAAAGGTGGGTTTCTTGGAGGCAACTAATTGTAGGATCCTGCTTTTTAACCCAGTCTACAAATCTGTCTTTTGGTTGGGGCATTTAGGCCATTGATATTAAGAGATATATTCGCATAGCAGAGGATGGTTTCGATCCATCGACCTCTGGGTTATGGGCCCAGCATGCTTCTGCTGTGCCACTCTGCTAGTTAAAGACTTTGGAGCTTTTCCCTTTAACTGTTTATGTATATGGCTCAACTGAATAAAAGTTAGCAAATTTATTGAAACAGAAAAAAAGAGATATTATTGAAAGATGTATATTTATGTTTGCCATTTTTTTTTTGTAGTTCTTCTGGTTCACCTTTGCTCTCTTGTATTAACTAGTATTTGAGTGTTGTTCATTTTTTCCAGGTTCCTTATGTGTGTGCTTTTCTTTCTGTTCAGCATGGAGGATTCTTTCAAGTATTTTCTGTAGAGCTGGTTTTGTCTTCAAATACTCTCTTAACCTGCTTTTGTTGTGGAATGTCCTTATTTCTCCGTGTATTTGAATGGATAGATTTGAAGGATAAAGTAACCTTGGTTGACAGTTGTTATCTTTCAGAACTTGGAATATATCACTCCAAGCCCTTCTGGCTTTTAAAGTTTGTGTTGAGTAATCTGCTATAATCCTGATGGGCTTGTGTTTGTAGGTAACTTGATTTTCCTCTCTAACTGCTTTCAATATTTTTTCTTTGGTTTGTGTGTTTGGTAGTTTGATTATAATATGGCGAGAGAGGTTCTTTCCCGATTTTGTCTGTTTGGTTTTCTAAAGGATTCCTGTGTCTGCATTGGCACCTCTTTGCCAATTTGAGGGAAGTTTTCTTCTGTGATTTTATTGAAGATGCCTACTATGTCTTTGGAGTGAAATTCTTTGCCTTCTACTATACCCTGGATTCTTATGTTTGAGCTTTTCATAGTGTCCTGAATATCTTGAAATTCCCATTCAGACTTTTCTATTTATTTGTCTTTCTCTTTGTTGGACTGTATTAGATCTGCCGTCTGGTCTTCTAGCTTAGATATTATGTCCTCTCCTTCATCCATTCTACTGGTGAGATTTTCTACAGAGTTTTTTATTTCATTAACTGTGTTTTTCATGCTAGTAATTCTGACTGGTTTTTCTTTATTATTTATATTTCCTTATTTATGTCTTGTATTGACCTGTTTATTTCATTAAATTAGTGCCCTGTGTCTTCTTTGATTCCTTTGATTTCTTCTTTCAGTCCTTTGATTTCTTCTTTGACTTCTTTGAACATATTTATAATCATTCTTTTGAAATATTCCTCAGGCATTTCCTCTAACTCTTTCTCACTGGAGGTCATTTCTGATGCGTTAATACTTTTTGGTGGATTTATATTGTCTTGATTTTTGGTGTTTCTTGTGTTATAATGTATATATATTTGCATACTAGATTAATTTAATGCTTGGATTTTCTAGTTACCTGGGTATTATTAGATGTATCAATCAATCTGATGTTATATATCTTCAGGGTAAGAGATTAAGGTTCTAGGTATGGCTCTGAAGACTCTCAGAGTATCTACAAAAGTGAACCTAGGTGTTGGGTTTGCCTGCTATGGGAGTATTCAAGTAGGCTGAGTGGAACAAAATACAAATAGATTCTAAAAATTAACTAAACAAAGTACACATTGAATAAAAAATAACACAGAATATTTTTGTAAGTGTTGGTATTATGACAACTAGATCCTCGATCAATAAGGAGGTTAAGATTTCTGGTCTGTTGAGGGTTTCAAGTCAGCTTGTGACCAAGTGAGACCCTTCCCTAATGTATAACAGAAGAGGAAACAAAACCACTATAAATCAAAAAGCAACAAATAACAAGCCCAAAATATAGCTTATTGAAGAATGGCAAATCTGACCATCCATCAGATTTAACATATAATTTATCCTGTTATGGAAGGTGCAATTTGCATTTCCAGTTCAGGAGTATATACCACATTTATTAGGTGGGTACTGACCTGGTGCAATCTCAGTTACTTTTGGGGATGATTTTGGTCTCAGTTATGCTGTGTTCTTGCTTGGGTCCCTCTTTGGTGCACTATAGGTTCAAGTAGGCTGGCTATGTTGCTGGATCGCTGCTGTGTTCACTGGAGCTGGGCACTGGCGGTGGGGGAGTGGAGGCTGTCAATGGTGGTTCTAGGTCTCTCGCCGGCCTATGTGATGCTCTACCTGGTGATCTGCTCCTCTGTTCACTGCTGTCCTCCCTTCATGTTTCTTGAGCCTGCAAAGAGCTCTAGTGTGAGTGGAAAATCCCCTCACCTGGGTTTTCCTGCACCTCAAACAGAGCTTGGCAGCTGTGGCCCCACAGTCCTGGAGCCTCCGCTGTTGGAGCTGCTTCTGCCTGCCTGTGTAGTCTCTGGATGCTCTGGATCTCTCCTACTTCTCTGCTGATGTTTTAATTTCTTATATACCTCACTTTTCAGTAAAAGTGTGTATTTTGCTGGGTTTTTTTTTTTTTTTTTTGGCTTTTTCTCCCCTAGGCTGCTTTGGCCTGGTTCCTATGCTACCATCTTAACCAGAAGTCCTCAATGATTTTCTTAAAAGCTACTCTTGGAAGCCTATGATATTAGATCAGCTAATAAGCCTGAAGAATCATTTAGATATTTCCACAGGTTTCCACAGGTATAAGTGCTCTGTCTTTCTTGCTCCATAGTTTGCTTCTTCTCTAATACAGAGAAGAAAACAAACAAGACATTGTTTTTCACATAATCCACTTCTCAGTTTTCTAAGTAGTGATATATAGTGCCATGAGACCAAAATTGTCATTATCAAGAACAAAGTAAACTTTTTGCAGGATCACGAATTATTAGACTATGTGTATATATATATCACAACAAATGTATATTTTATTTCTCAATGTACTTGAAGTTACCTCAATACAAACAGGTTCTTGTAAAGAAAGTGATTTCTCTTTACTACATATAAAACTATTAAAAGTTTTCCATAGTGAGAGCATACTTTCAAATATAATAATAAAAGTCTTTCTAGTGACAATACAAGCAATTAAACAAAAAAAATGAGTTCTATTTTTTATTAGCATATACAAGCAGGCATAGAATTTTTAAAATCAAATTGTGATGGAGGGATTTCTAGGTTTATTACTTTATTCAATCATTTATTCCCTAGGTCTTGGGAAATGTTTTCTGTAAGTGCTTATCAAAGCCATGGTATATACCTGCCCTCCAGGAGCTCAACTGAATAGAAAAGGTAGAAGAGGGCTAAAGAGGTTTCAATGGTTAATGCTTCCTGTGCAAGCCTGAGGGAGTTGGGTGTGGCCAACTGTGCCTAAAACTTCAGTCTGACAAAGGGAAGCAAGGAGACCAGGAAAATACCCAGGCCTGCTGAAAAACAGAAAGCTCTGGTATCAGTATGAGACTCCAGCTCAAACAAGAATGGGTTGAAGAGAGATGGAGATGAACACCCTATGTTTGGCTCAGGCTATTGTAGCTGAGTGGCCCCCTCCACAGACCAGAGAACGGAGCACCACACGTGCACATAGACCTGCATACACCACACACACACACACACACACACACACACACACACATACACACATAGTTTTTACCATGATGCTACCCATTAAATATTTCTCTATATATGTCAAGAATGTTTGCTAAAATGTCCCTAGAAAAATTTACTTAGATAATATTTCCTGGCTATATCTTCTTCTCTCTCTCTCTTTCCTTACTGTATTTCTCTCTTCCCTTTCTTCCCCTTTCATCCTTCTCCCTCCAGAATCTCATTCTAGTCCAGGCTGGCCTTGAATTCATGACATTTCTACTCCATCCTCTTGAGCACTGAGATTATGGGAATGAGCCACCAACCTGGTTCTTGACAAAGGGATTTCAAGTTACCAAATGAAGGTACTGAGAAGACAAGATGCCATTTGGTTTTTTAACAGTGGCCTTTGGTGATAACTATAAAACTCTTTCCTGACCGTACACTTTTCTTTGATTTATTTCTCACCAGACACTTGGTCATTAATTTTATAAGTCATTCACCTGAACAACAAAGCAGCAAATGGTTAATGGCTTTACTCTGGATAACATCTCTGATGTCCAGAAACTATGACAATGATCCAGTTTGTGATTTGGAATTTGGAGGTAACCTTGTCTAGCTCATATTAATTGAATCCACTAGTTTCTTCACTTTGACCTCAAATGTCAAATGGGTGATCTTTTGATGGCAGAGGGTCAAACCTTCACCCATAGACCACATTCATGCTTCTACATTCTGAATACATGTCCCCTGACAAGCCATGAAGTACAGACCACCCATCACTTCACTCCTGACTTCCAGTTGCCTTTCCCCACTGCTTAGACTGATCCACCTTTTGAACCCCTAGAATTCCTAAACCCTATCCCCGCGGAAGCAGATTTGTTACAGAGTGTGGTGAGCAAAACAAAACTGGGTAGCAAAAACTGCATCTATTAAGGTCTGATAACTTCTACTGTTAAGAATTTATATCAGCCAGGTGTGGTTGCACATGTCTTTAATCCCAGCACCTGGGAGGCAGAGGTAGGAGGATTGCCACCCTGAAACTACATAGTGGATTCCAGGTCAGCCTGTGCTAGAGCAAGACCCTACCTCAAAAAAAAAATTTATATCAAAGGTGGAATTAAAGTTGTACACAAACATACAAAAATGTTCACCAATGTATTTGCATAAAAATTACATCAGAAGTGTAATTATATTAAAGTATACTCCTATACTAGGATAAATTTACCTATGTTTTCTGGGTTTTTTTTTTTTTTTTTTTGGTTTTTCTAAGTAGGGTTGCACTGTAGCCCAGGCTGACCTGGAATTCACTAAGTTGTCTCAGGGTGACCTTGAACTCATAGAGATCTTCTACCTCTGCCTCCTGAGTGCTGGAATGAAAGGTGTTTGCCACCACGCCCAGCTAACTAATGTATTTTCTGAGAAGAAATATTTAATAAACTATGTTTTCAAAATACTACAGTATTATTTATATTATGATAGAATCTAAGAGAGAAGAGAAATTTTAGAGAACAATATAGCATATATGATAGAATTCAAAGAAGAATTGATCTAAGAAAAGACTTGGAAGGGGCCTGGGGTAGGGAAGCATCAGAGAATTGATAAATTACTTATCATTATTGTTTTTTTTAGATTGTGACTGTTAGTGTTCTATAACAAAATGACAAAGACTGGGTAGTTGGAACAAAATATACTTACTTCTCACGGTTCTTGAAGCTGGAAGTCCAAGATCAAGGGGTTAGCCAGGCTGGTTTCCCCTGAGGCCTCTGCTTGGCTTGCAGATGGCCATCTTACCCTGGATTTCACAAAGCATTCATTCCTCTGTGTGCAGGCATCTCTTTGTGTATCTAGATGTCCTCTTTTCTGTTTTCCGTTTTGAGACAGATCTCATTCTGTAGCCAAGGTGGCCTGGAACTTTACATAGACCAAGCTATATTTAAACTTTTTTGTATATTAGGCTCTCAAATATTGGGGTTACACTGTGTGTCACCATGTAAAGTTTTCAAATTTTCTCTTCTTATAAGAACACAAGTCAAACTGAAGTAGAGCCAATCCTCATTTTAGTTTAATCATTTCTTTAAACACTCTATCTCCAACCATGATTGCATGCTCTAGAATGTAGGATTTTATCATATTAATTTTGGGGAACACAAGACAGCCATAATAGTCACTTGAAAATTCCTCTTTTCTTAGAGGAGAGGTTTAGGTAGGACCTCACTGTGTACTCCAGTCTGGCATGGAACTCATTGTGTAGCCAAGGCTGGCTTCAAAGTCAAAATCCTCATACCTTAGCTTCCCCCTCCTACCTCAGCTACCCACATGTGGGGCTTGTAGGTATGTGTAATCACTACAGTCAAATAATTCTTCTTCTTTAAGCCTCTTTCTTTACTTTATCCAAAATGCAATTCTCCTAGCAGAGAGAGTATGATATATAAAACTGTGGCCAAGTGTTCATTCATGGGTTTTCTAGCTTTAGAAATGTTTAGGCATACCAGCCCCCGTGTATCAGACAAAGGGAAAGTGGGAATCAGGAAGTCATCCTAAGAAGTAGTTACTGCATCATATCCCTTAGACACCCAGTCTGTATATCAAATATACCAATTCCTTTCCCCCCAAACTCCAAAGCTTACTCATCTGTTAATATTCTAGTGTTCTAGGCATACTAACAAGCTATTCCCCATTCTCAGTTGAAAGCAATACAACATTGTGCCTAGTCACTGAGGTAAATAGCAGTGCCATGAGACTACACTCCTGAATCTAAGGTTTCAGTCTGACATCCTTCTTCTACAAGTCCTGTTGGGCTTGACTGACATTTCTGTTATCTTGGGACTAAACAGCATATCTGATTTTCACCATCATAAAATTATGGAAGGGAAGAAATGGAAAATTAAACATATTTCTTTTAAAAATGGTGACAAGTTAATTGTAATCTTAAATGACTTCAGCAGGAAAATATACAACACAGATATCTTTAATCAGCAGTTGGCTCTATTGAGGTCCATCTCCTTGCCTTCATTTATCATTCAAATGGATGTGGTTCTTTACTTAAGAAACAGCACTTCATTTTTTAGACATCTGCGTTTCCATTTGCCTTGTTTCTGAGGTATATGTTAATCTCTCAGGAATTTTCCACTGAAAATAAAATCATATAAGAATGGATCACTAACTTCAAAGCTCTTGAAGCCCAACCCCAAGGCCATAATGTGGTTCATCAGATTCCTTTTGTTTCTTTTGATAAGGAGGGAAATGCTGCAAAGTTAAATTTATTGATTGATAAGGACTGAACCCAGAGCTAAGCACATGCTCTACCACTGAGCTACATCTCCTGGCCCAAACTTTTTAGCTTCCTAAACTACTAGTAAGATGTAGGAGTCATCATGATGTACCCCAGATTGGCAGGAAACTGGAAGCAATCTTCTTGCCTCATCCTTTAGAGTGCTGGGATCATAGTTAGGCCCTATCATACCCAGCTTTATCTTTTTAAATTTTTTGCATGTATACGTTCTGTGGTGGGGGCGAGAAACAGAAGAGAGGAGAGAGAAAGGGGGGAGTGTTCATGTGTTAGAATGTGGAAGCTTACCATGACATGTTTTGATGAGGTCAGAGAACAAACTCAGGGTCCTTGATTTCCATATTGTTTGAGGCAGGGTCTCTTGTTCACCATAGCTTATACCAGGATAGCCTTTGAGCTTCTGGGATTCTCCCCTCTGCCTCCCTTTGTGGTGTAGGCATTCACACCATTGCACAGACACCCACTATTGAGCCTTGCTTTATGTGGATTACGGAGATCCAACCTCAGGTCCTCCTGCTTAAGTGCCAAGCATTTTACTCACCAAGATGTCTCCCCAGCCCCTCTGCTATTTTTTTTTTAAACTAAGATACTTCCTTTGCACTGATGACCAGAAACATCATGTTGTATCACTCAATAATCAACTCTTTGACTATGAGTCCAAACTAATGACTGCTCTGGGAGGAAAAGTGAATGATGACAAGGCTTGGTCTATAGCCTTAAGTTGTTCAAATATTTAACCAATATGGGCAGAAATCTGTGGAATTCCTCCTGAGTGATATTTTGCTTTGATTTATAATTTTCTTAGAAAAGAGGATTTCCAATAGCACCCATATGTCCTAATTTTCTGTAAAGCCTCTTAGTGTATGGATTATGTGTGAGGAGATTCAGCCATATTTTGAAGAACATTATATTTAGTTAGGTAAACAGAAATGGGAAGACACCTAGACACTTAAGTTGTGGAGCACACTGATTAGATTCGCATTGCATAGCTAAGGCATTTAGGGAGAAAAGGAACTTGTGACATTAATCTTGTGTTCTCTAGGCTTGTACTTATGTTCACATCCTAGAACACCTAAGTAAAATGCCTCAGTGTCTTATATAGAAAGTGAAAAGTTCTTGGCTCCACTGCTGTCCTGTTTCATGTGTTTCTGTAGATTCACTCTTCATTTGTGTTTTGCCCAGAAGTGGCCTATGTGGGCCATATCTACATGGTCCTTTGGCCTCTGGCTTCTGGTGAGGATCAAATCACAGGGAGCATTGTCCAGAGTCATCAGAGTATGAACAAAATGAGACCAGAGTATTTATCTCCTCCCATTATCTCTTAGAGGGCCAGCTATAGAACTGATGTATCCTGGGCTGGGGATATAGTTCAGTTGGTAGAAGGACTGCCTAGCATGCATGAAGCCCAGGGTTAAATCCCCAGAACTGCATAAAAAATGGGCATGGTGGTTTGTTGTACTCCTAGCACTTGGAAGGTGGTTGTTCAGGGATCAGAAGTACAAGGTCAATCCAGGCTACATGAGACCCTATTTTAAAACAAACAGAAAACCCAACAAAACTGATGAGTGTTCTGTTTGAGTGTTGTATCATACAACAGGAATATGCAAAGATACCACACATTGCCAAACAGTGTTTCATATAATCACTATACTAAATAATTTATGTATGTAAGTAGTTTTATTAAGTGCATAATTTTAATATATGTCATTCAAGGTTGATATGCCAGGTGCTAATGAACATGCATCATTACACTGTGTCAATCATGAACCTATGTCATCTAAAAACAGCTTCATCATGTATTGATATATTGGATCATTCACTCTCTATATGAGCATATCAATGTCAATACATGTTGCTATGGAAATTAGTCTGGGAGTTAGGGAAATGGCTCAGCAGCTAAAGACACGTACTTGCCAAGCCTGCCTGTCCAGGTTTGTTTCCCCAGCCACCCACATAAATCCAGATAAGCATTCATTTGCAGCAGCAAAATATCTTGGCATATGCACACACACACACACACACACACACACACACACTTTAAAAAGAATATTAGTATGAACTCTATACAGTATCACAAGAGTGTTTTTGACATTTGTTACCATACTTTCCCTTTGCATGTTCAGATCCATGAAAACATTATTGTGTCATCTGATAAAAGAAGATAATATATGGGGCTGGAGAGATGGCTCAACACTTAAGGGGCTTGCTGCCAAAACCAAAGGACCCAGGTTTAATTCCCCAATACACACATAAAGCCAGATACACAAAGTGGTGCATGCATCTGGAGTTCATCTGCAGTGGCTACAGGCCCTGGGGCACCCATTCTCTGCCTGTCTCTCTTCTCTCTCTCTTTCTCTGCTTGCAAATAAGTAGTAAATAAAATATTTTTAAAAAGAAGATAACATAACAATGTCAAACATGCTGTTTTACAGCAATGTTATTTTATGGAATTATTCATATACTAGTTCTATCTGACCCATAATTTCAAAATTTGTCACTAGAGAAATTAGTCTCTTCACCAGAAATTGCTAATGACACTGTTATTCCCAATTATCACTAGACTAGATGATTGACACACCTAGCTCTTCTAAACACAGATTTCTGTATGTCAAAAAGAAACTGATAGATTGATTTCTCCACAAAGTGTAGTGTTTCACAGAGATCATGGCAATGATTCATCTGTGCATCTAGGTCACTTATCACATGACTCAGCAAAGCAAGTAGTTCATGTATCCCAAGAATGCTTCATGGTGTTATTATATTTATCTAGCTCTGATAAAAAGCAGTGTCAATATATGTCATTATAGACCACAGTTTGTATGTCATGTAGCATTAAACATTAGTGTCAAGATATGGATTCATTTAAAATCAATATACATAGAAGTTCAATATAATTCATTACTGAGAGCATCTCATGTAACATACAGTGCTAAATGCAAAGTATCATAGAGGTGTCACTTTATTAATTTATACATGCAGTCCAATACTTAATAGCTTTGACATACATCACTCAAGTAATTGGTGCATACTCCACACAGTGCTTAATAGTCAACAGCATACTAAATCATTCATATAGCTTGCTCTGTTGAACATATTTTAAAAAAAAACTAGTGACATAGTATAAAGTCTGGGCATATACCTCAACTGACAGCATGTTTGCCTAGCATGTACAAAGCTCTGGGTTCAATCCTCAGCAACAGATAAATGGGGCATAGTGGCATACAACTATAATCTCAGCATAAGGTAGGTTGAGGCAAGAGGGTCAGAAGTTCAAGATTATCTTTGGATGCATAATGAGTTAAAAGCCAGCCTGAGATTTATAGAGTCCTGTCTCAAAATTATAATAAAGAATGCAGTACAAACTCCATACAAGGCTGAATGCAGTGTTTCATAGGTTGTCACTGTATCATTTCATTTGCATGGCCACCCTCCATCCTATGGCTTCAGACCCCATGGAAAACTTATCTGGCATTCTAACCACCTATTCTAAGTCTCCTCTCTTTGGTGCTTTTAGCTAGAACTGGGCTTTGGAGTGTCTTGATCCACCTCTGGGAGGTTCTGATACTCTGAGGACCAGGGCAGTTTTGGGACATCAGGGACACCCTGGTGGAGAGTACAGTAATAGCTACATCAACCTGGGCTTAGGAGGAGGAAGCTTGCACTACTTTCTGCTGTGAAGGGGTAAGCCTGAGCCTTAGCCTCCTTTATCACGTGGAAAAAATTATGTTCACTCTTCCTACTATGAGGTGGTCAAGATTACCTGGTTGTGCCGGGCGTGGTGGTGCATACCTTTGATCCCAGCACTTGGGAGGCAAAGGTAGGAGGATCACCATGAGTTCGAGGCCACCCTGAGATTGACTCCATAGTGAATTCCAGGTCAGCCTGGGCTAGAGTGAGACCCTACCTCGAAAAACAAAAAAGTAAAAATTTAAAAAAAGATTACCTGGTTGTGCCATATCTCCTCTGGCTGTCTTACTTCCCCTACAACAGCCCCAAGTTCATTCTTCCTGAAAGTGAGAGCTCTGTCCAATAGGAACAGAGGCCCAATGAGGTCACTCATATAAGAGTACTGTTAATCAGTCATGTATTTAGGAGTAGCTGTATTTGCAAAAGATTCTCTAAACAGGCTCTCAAGTTATATGAAAAATAAAAATGATATTCAACATTACCAATGATTATGGCAGTTCAAACCGTACCACACACACTGCTTAATTTCATCACTTGGCAAAACATTAAATCTGAAACTGTCAAGTGCTGAATAGAACATAGTTCTACCAGATCTTTTACACATTGCTCTCTGTGTAAATTGACAGAATTTTAGACTATTATTTAACTCTATATCATGAAGCACAGTAATCACTTTCCCTGAGATCCACTAATTCTACTCTTAAAGAGAGGAGAACATATAGTACTCCTCTGAGGTACTTTGACAAACTGAGGTACATCATTTATACAATACCCAAAGCTTGAAAACAAATACCTAGGGCAGAATATGCATCTGATGGCATATTGGACATGTCTCCAAAGGAATGTCTGACACCAAAGTTATCAATGTGGGTAGTTCCAGATAAAGATAACGTATGAAAAGATCTACCTACGCAAATATTCCACACAACTTGACACCAGGTTTTGTTGTTTATTTGTTCTCACTCTAGCTCACGTTGACCTAGAATTCACTATGTAATCTCAGGGTAGCCTTGAACTCACAGTAATCATCCTACCTCTGCCTCACAAGTGCTAGGATTAAAGGCATGTGCCATCCTACCTGGCTTGACACCAGTTTTAAACATGAAAAACTACTAAAATTAGAAGTAATATTTGGCCAGATCTGTTGAAGCTGGCTTGTAAGTCCAGGTATTTGGGAGGCTAAAGTAAGAATCACCAAGTTTAAGTACTCCTTTAGCTACAGAAACACTTGAAGGGCATTCTGAGCAAGTTAGTGAGACCATATGTCAAGATAAAGAAAAAGTAGTTCGCAAATATAGCTTCTGCCCCAAACAATCCAAAGTCCAGTGGTAGGAAAATTAGAAAAAGGAAAATATGTGGGAAATGGCTTTAAAGCCTGATCTGGTAGTAAATGCCTGTACTGCCCATACACCATAGGCAGGTGTAAGGGGATCACAAGATTGAAGCTAGGTGATCTATATTGATCTGAGGCTAACCCTGGGATTCATGATACTCTGTGCCAAAAGCAATCAAAGAAGGGGGGAGGGAGAAATATACAAGAAAAAATGATTCACTGATGGCCAACACCTACCATGCCATCATCACCCTGGAGTCAGAGGTAAGAAGATCTTGAGTTCAGCCAAGGCAAGAACACATCTCAAATTATAGGCAGCTATGAGGTACTTGTGTCTGGAAGTAAAGTAGAAGAAAGTGGTCAGATTTACACAAGGTAGTCTGGCCTATAATTCCAGGACTCCAGAAGCTAAGAAAGAGCTAAAAAGTTCAGGGCCAGTCTAGGATACAATTTGAGAAAGTGTAAAATATGGAGAAAGGCACTGGGAAGACAGCTAAATGGCAAAGTGCTTGTTTTATAGTCATGTTGACCTGAACTTGATCCCTATTGCCCACATAAAAATGCCAGGTATGGTGGTCTGCATCTCTAAACCCAGAATTCAGGTAGAGACAGGCAGATCCCTGACAGACACTGGCCAGCCAGAATGCCCTAATTGGTGAGGTCCAGCACAGTGACAGACCTTGTCTCAAAGGAGGAGTATGGAATAATTAAGGAATGACACCTGAGGATCTTCTCTACCTTCCACACACATGCACACATGTGTACACATACATCACACTCATCAGCAAACACACAGGAACTCTCCCCCACAAACACAAGCACACATGCAAAAAATGAAAAATTTAAAAACGGATGGAAGGGTGACCCAGATGTGATATGCCACCCCATTGATCACCAGGATTGATTCTGCTTATCTGGCTAGCTAGAGGGCTGTGCCAGGCCCCTGTCAGTGACCCACAGGCATCACTTCTGATGCTGTGTGCTTAAAGAACACACCCTTATAAGTCATGCATGGAAGAATAGCTGTGCTCCCCTGCTAAAACAACCTCTCAAGACAACAGAAAGCTAAGATGTTCAATATCATTAATTATCATTTTAATTATAACCAATATCACATGCTACTTAAGCTCATTCCTTATCAAAATTTAAGGCTTGTCTAACAGACTCTTTTGCACAAGGTTAGTCCATTGTGACAGAGAAGGCATGGTGGCAAGAGCACGCAGCGGACCTGGTCACATTGTGTCTGCAGTCAGGAAGGAGACAGCAGTGGGTGCTTGTGCTCAGTTTGCGTTCTCCTTATTCAGCCCAGAATTCCAGCTCATGAAATTGTACCACCCACAGTTAATATGGACCTTCCCCTCTTAATTAATCAAGATGATCCCTCCCTGGCTTGCCCAGGGCCTCATTTCCTGCCAGTTCTAGGTTAAGTTGATTATCAATGGAAACCATCACACTTGTGGCAACAACACCACCTAGAGGCCAGTTAGAGGAACTAGTGAACCACAATCTCACAATAAAAACAGTAAAAAGAGGGCTGGGAATATAGGTTTTTTTCCTAGGGCCAAACCCTAGTACTAGGAAAGACATAGAGAAACACGGAAAAATGGTTTGAAGGTCCTGGGTGCTGGCCAATGGCCGTAGTACCACTTCCTCATAGGCAGAATGAGGAGGACAACAAGTTCACAGGCAGGCAGGCTATAAAGACCTCAGCTCAGTATGGATAAATGGTGAGACTATGTGCCCAAAAGAAAGAAAAGGAGGGCTGGAGAGATGGCTTAGCGGTTAAGCACTTGTCTGTGAGGCCTAAGGACCCAGGTTCAGGGCTTGATTCCCCAGGACCCACATTAGCCAGATGCACATGTCTGGCATTTGTTTACAGTGGCTGGAAGCCCTTGTGTGCCCATTCTCTCTCTCTCTCTCTGTCACTTTCAAATAAATAAAAATAAACAAAAAAATTAGAAAAAGAAAATAATGAAAAGGAAAGTAGGAAAAGAAATACAAGAAAGGAAGTTATGGAAGAAAAGAAATGATATCTGGAAATTAGAAAAAGAGAAAGAAAAGGGAAGGGGACAGAAAAGACAGGGAGAAAAGGAAGAAAGGACTAAGGAGAAAATGAAGGGAGGGAATGAAGGAAGGAAAGGAGGAGGGAGAGGGAGGAAAAGTGAGAGAGAAGGATGGAGCCAGGTAAAAGGGAGCTGGTGGTACTCCTAATATCCCAGGAAACACAGAAAGGATGATGAACTCAGGCATGCAGAAACCCACATCAAATTCTACGCCAGCCTTATTTGCATAGAGTTCCATGTCTCGAAAAAAAGTTTAACATTAGACATAATGTGTAGGCTGGTAATCCCCATGACTCCATTGGCTAAGACAAGTAGGAGAGACAGTTTCACATTAGCCAAGGATCCACAATGAGATGGTATTTCATATACTTAACAATGACACGGAAGCTAAGTCTCACATCTCTCACCTTAATGACTGATAGGGTTGATGACTAGGCCATTCCGGCAACTTTCCTGATCTCTAACAGTTCCACTGTGTATCTCTCCTGAAGTTCTGAGTTCAGTCCAATAGGAAAAGATGCTGAAGAGAGCAGCACCCTTATTCTCCTACAGAAGTGCAGTGTTAATCAAGAGATTAGGAGTAGCTGTGTTTACCTCTAAGAACCTCCCAAGTATGGCCTCAAATTAACAGAAAGAAAAAAGATTTTAAAGATCATTATAATTATGGGAATTCAAACCAATATCATATTCACAAGCTTCCTAAGCTTAAAATTAGAAACTCTCACTCCATCAATTGTTGAATAGAATACATATCAATATAATCTCCTGAACATTTTTCCTAGTGTAGATTCATAACACAATTAAGATAATTTAGGTAATTCAGATGAAGATAACATTATATAAAGGAGAACCTATAATAATTTTTCTTACAACTTGACACAAATTTATTTTACTTTATTTTTGTAGTTAGTGAATATAGTCGAGTTGGTACCATTGTTAGCCTCCTCTCTGTCCTCCCCCCTCCACAGGGACCCTCGTTGTTGGGGTATATGGGTTGTGCATTGTGGGGTTAGCCTTTAATTTCGGGTAGAAGGAAATGGATCTGTGTGTCATGACACAATGTGTAGCTCTGAGATTCTTTCCTCTCCCGTTCTGCAAATTTCCCTGAGCCATGTTGAATTCATTTTAGGTCTGCTTCTGTGTTGAGATCTTGGGAGCCTCTGTGTCTCTGGATATATGGTTTGGTAAGGGTTGGTTGTTCTCTGTGTCTATCTCCTTCACCATTGTGCTGGTTCCTGGTTCGCCAAGAAAATAACATTCTTGCATGTTTTCCCAATTATTCTTAATTTCAGCTGGGGCCCTTTTGAGGTATGATGGGATGGTTCTCTTCTTAGGATCTGCCTCTATCTGAAAAAAAAGAAGCAGATTCTCCAACAGAGAGTAAATCCTAATATCTGACAAGGTAGACTTCAGTCCAACGTTAGTTAAGAAACATAATGAAGGTCACTATATATTGATTAAAGGCACCCTCCAACAGGAGGACATTACAATCCTAAACATATATGCACCTAACATGGGGGCTCCCAAATTCATCAAACAAATGCTATTAGAACTAAGGTACAGATAACACCAAACTCAATGGTAGTGGATGACTTCAACACCCCACTCTCATCAATTGACAGGTCATCCTGGGAAAAAATAAACAGAGAGGCATCTGGACTAAATGAGGTCATAGAAGGAATGGACCTAACATATATCTACAGGATATTTCATCCAAATGCTTCAGAATATATATTCTTTTCAGCAGCACAAGGAACATTCTCTAAAGTAGACCATATATTAGGACACAAAGCAAATCTTAACAAATACAGGAAAATTGAAATAATTCCTTTCATTCTATCTGACCACAGTGGAATCAAACTACGGATCAATAGCAAAAAAGGCTATAGAGCATACACAAAATCATGGAAGTTAAACAACACACCACTAAATGATGAATGGGTCAATGAAGCAATCAAGAAGGAAATCAAAAAATTTGTAGAGTCAAATGATAATAAGAACACAACATACCAAAATCTCTGTGACACATGAAGGTAGACCTAAGAGATACATTTATAGCTTTAGTGCCTATATTAAGAAATTAGAAAAGTTGCAAGTAAACGACCTAATGCTTTGCCTTAAAGCCTTGGAAAAAGAAGAACAAGGCAAACCAAAAATCACTAGATGGGAAGAAATAATAAAGATTAGGGCAGAAATTAATGAAATAGAAACAACATGCTGATTGGAGATGGGAGCCAACCAGGGCTGCATTGGAGGCTGAAATCAAGCAAGGATCAGATACATTATAGACAGTGTTTGTGGGCACCAGAGAACCCGATTCTGGCAGTATTTTGTGACAATGGACAGTGACAGCTCCACAACAGATGCCTCTCAGCTAGGGATATCCGCAGACTACATTGGAGGGAGTCACTATGTCATCCAGCCTCATGATGATACTGAGGACAGCATGAATGATCATGAAGATATAAATGGCTCAAAAGAAAGTTTCAGAGAACAAGATATATATCTTCTGATTACAAATGTGGCTAGGATAAAGAAAAATGCCATACCTCAAACAAGAAAGATTGCAAAGGATGCCAAAGAGTGTGTTCAGGAGTGTTTGAGCGAGTTCATAAGCTTCATCACGTCAGAGGCAAGTGAATGGTGCCATCAGGAAAAACGGAAGACAATCAACGGGGAGGACATTCTGTTTGCCATGTCCATGCTAGGCTTTGACAGTTATGTGGAACCTCTGAAATTATACCTTCAGAAATTCAGGGAGGCTATGAAAGGAGAGAAGGGGATTGGTGGAGCTGTCTCAGCTACAGATGGACTAAGTGAAGAGCTTACAAAGGAGGCATTTACTAACCAGTTACCAGCTGGCTTAATAACTACAGATGGTCAACAACAAAATGGTATGGTTTATACAACATCCTATCAACAGATTTCTGGTGTTCAGCAAATTCAGTTTTCATGATCTGAAGAAATGATGGGAGAGTCAAGAGTGAGAGTGTGGTGCTGGAACAGAGGCAGGGAAGGAAAGGACTGGTGGGAAGATGCCTCTTTGGACATTAAGTAGCTGTACGTAGCTTCCTGATGCTTGACTAATTGAGGTGTTAATGCTGACTTGAGAATCTTTTTCACGAATGATTTTAAAGAAAAAAAATTGGATTTTAAAGGTATTAAAATATTTTTGTTTTGTATGAGAGTTTGTTGCTCTGTATGACACCTATATGCATTGTATATTGCAGTTTATTACTGTCAGATTTGTAGACAGTTTCTTATTTTCATACTGACTCATGTTACTTTTGTAATTCAAGCAAGCGGCTAGGTTAATTCATGTTTGCCCTTTTAATAAACTATAAGGGTAGAGTTCATTTTGAATGAAAGTTGCCTTTATTATAAATTTGAGTTTGTCTTGCCTATATAATACCTTGCATGATAACGTAGCTAGATTTTTAGTATTTCCTGTACTCATTGACTTTTTCTGGTATAGCTTAAGCGCACCATTTTTAAAGGGTGTAACTGAATCATTAAATCTGAACGCAGATGCAAGTGTTGTCGCCCTTCTACACGTGGTGCCCATTCACAGTGTCCACGCTGTTCCCTGTGCCTGTTCACGCAGGGTTAGTTTCTTGAGTTAGGAGTGTTGGAATTCATTTTAGTTCGTTGCACTCTAGAAATGTTGCCCCTTTTGTCTGATACTTGATTTTTTTCAAAGCACAGCTTCAACTATTACAGTACTTCTTCCAGAAGAGAACTTTTTTAGTCCAGTGGTAAATGTCCTCGTTTCACCTTTTTCATGGAATGTCTGATATCTTATGATGTGGGCATCATCGTGCACACACACAAGTGAACAAACTGGAGATGGCGTTGGGAGTGATGGAAGAGCGAGCCACCACCACCTGGTTTGCTGTCGTGATCTTGCAATAAACTAAGCTCAGATAATGTAATTTTGTATAATTTAGTAGTATGTACTTGCATTGTTCCTTTTTTAAAGTGTGGATCTGTATTTTCTCATCTATTCGTTCTAGTGACAACTAGCCAGAGGATTTTTTAAAAACACTATCAAAAATGTCTATTGTATGGTTTGCCTGGAAGGAAATGTTGAGGATGTTCGCAGGATACTGACATGTATGAGGCAGAGCAGCTTCCTGGAGGAGCTGACAGAACTTTCCACTTTTCCAGGAGCTTTGAGCACATGGGCTTTTGTGAGGTTAAGAATACCTCACCTCCTGCCCCCTTTTCCAAAATAACCTTTACTGTAGAAAATGCACATAGGAAAAAAGGGGGAGAGGGGGTAGTTAAGCAGAATTAACAATCATTCTACTATGTTGAAATAACTAATGTTAATATTTTGATAACTATCATTTGTCCTTTTATTTTGCTAAATATGTATATTTTTATAAAAACAGGCTCATACTGTGTATACTGTTTTGTAAGCCGCCTTTCACCTAACAATACATTGTGAACACCTTTCCAGGTCCATGAAAAAAAAAAAAAAAAAGAAAATACAACAACAAAAAAAATCCAAAGAATCAATGAAACAAAGAGTTGGTTCTTTGAAAGGATAAACAAGATTGATAAACCCTTAGCAAATCTGACAAACAAAAGAGAGAAGAGACACAAATTAATAAAATCAGAGATGAAAAAGGCAAATTCACAACCGATGCCAGAGAAATTAAAAAAAATCAGAGGGTCACACTATAAAAGCATATACTCCACAAAGTATGAAAATCTGAAAGAAATGGATGATTTCCTTGATTTATATTACCTACCTAAATTCAATCAAGATGAGATTAATCACCTAAATAGACCTATAACAAGCATGGAGATCCAAGCAGCTATCAAAAAATCTCCCAACTAAAAATAGTCCAGGCCCAGATGGATTCACTGCTGAATTTTACTAGACCTTCAGGGAAGAACTAACACCATTGCTTCTTAAGCTTTTACATAAAATAGAAAAATAAGGAATACTAACAAATTCCTTCTATGAAGCCAGCATCACCCTGATACCAAAACCAGGCAAAGATAAAACAAAACAAAAAAAAAAATTACAGACCAATCTCCCTCATGAACATAGATGCAACAATTCTCAACAAAATATTGGCAAACAGAATACAAGAATATATCAGAAATATCATTCACCCTGACCAAGTATTCAGGGATGGTTCAACATATGCAAATCGGTAAATGTAATACATTATATAAATGGACTGAAGTACAAAAATTATATGATCATCTCATTAGATGCAGAAAAAGCATTTGACAAAATCCAACATCCCTTCATTATAAAAGTCCTACAGAGACTGGGAATAGAAGGAACATATCTCAGTATAATAAAGGCTATTTATGACAAGCCTACAGCCAACATATTATGAAATGGCGAAAAACTGGAAGCTTTTCCACTAAAATCAGGAACAAGACAAGGGTGTCTACTGTCCCCACTTTTATTTAATATAGTAATGAAAGTCTTAGCCATAGCAATAACGTAAGAGACACACATAAAAGGGATACAAATTGGAAAGAAAGAAATCAAGTTCATTATTTGCAGATGACATGATTCTATATATAAAGGACCATAAAGACTCTACCAGCAAACTGTTAGAGCTGATAAACACATAGCCATGTATCAGGATACAAAATAAGTACACAGAAATCAGTAGCATTTGTATATGCTAACAACATACATACAGAGGATGAAATCAGAGAATCATTCCCATTCATAATTACATCAAAGAAAATAAAGTACCTTGGAATAAACCTAACCAAGGAGGTAAAGAATCTCTACAATGAAAACTATAAAACACTCAAGCGAGAAATTGCAGAAGGCACTAGGAAATGGAAAAACATCCCTTGTTCCTGGATTGGAAGAATCAATATTGTGAAAATAGCAATCTTATCAAAAGCAATCTACACATTTAATGCAATCCCCATCAAAATTCCAAAGGCATTCATCATGGAAATAGATAAAACAATCCAAAAATTCATTTGGAATCACAAAGAACCTCGAATATTTAAAATAATACTGAGCAACATAAATAAGGCAGGAGGTATCACCATACCTGATTTTAACCTATACTACAGAGACATAGTAACAAAAACATCATGGTACTGGCATAAAAGGGGATATGCAGATCAATGGAACAGAATAGTGGACCCAGGGCTGGAGAGATGGCTTAGTGGTTGAGCGCTTGCCTGTGAAGCCTAAGGACCCCGGTTCGAGGCTCGGTTCCCCAGGTCCCACGTTAGCCAGATGCACAAGGGGGCACACGCGTCTGGAGTTCGTTTGCAGAGGCTTGAAAGCCCTGGCACGCCCATTCTGTCTCCCGCTATCTGTCTTTCTCTCTGTGTATATTGCTCTCAAATAAATAAATAAAAAATTAAAAAAAAAAAAAAGAATAGTGGACCCAGGTATAAGTCCAGGTAGCTCTAGCCACCTGATATTTGATAAAAATGCCAAAAATTCTCATTGGAGAAAAGACAGCCTCTTCAGCAAATGGTGCTGGGAAAACTGGATATGTATCTGTAGAAGGATGAAAATAGGTTCTTCTCTCTCGCCATGCACAAGAATTAAATGCAAATGGACTATAGACCTTAACATCCGTTTGAAATTCTGAAATTGCTAGAGGAAAAAGTAGGAGAAACCCTTCAACATATTGGTCTTTGCAAAGACTTTCTGAATATAACCCCAATTGCTCAGGCAATAAGACCACAGATTAACCACTGGGACATCATGAAATTACAAAGATTTTGTACGACAAAGGACACTGAATAAAGCAAAGAGGCAACCTACAGAGTGGGAAAAAAATCTTTGCCAGCTCTGTATCTGATAGAGGATTAATATCTAGGATATACAAAGAACTCAAAAAGTTAAATAATAAGAAGTCAAACAAGCCAATTACAAAATGGGCTATGGAGCTAAATAGAGAGTTCTCAAAAGACGAAATATGGATGGCATATAAGCACCTAAAAAACATTCTATATCCCTAGTCATCAGGGAAATGCAGATTAAAACTACACTGAGATTCCATCTCACTCCTATCAGATTGGCTACCATCATGAAAACAAATGACCATAAATGCTGGCGGGCATGTGGAAAAAGAGGAACCTTTCTACACTGTTGGTGGGAATGCAATCTGATCCAGCCATTGTGGAAATCAGTGTCGAGGTTCCTAAGACAGGTAAAAATTGATCTACCATATAGCCCAGCTATAGCACTCCTAGGCATATATCCTAAGGACTCATCCCATTTCCTTAGAAGTACATGCTCAACCATGTTTATTGCTGCTCAATTCATAATAGCTGGGAAATGGAACCAGCCTAGATGTTCCTCAACTGATGAGTGGATAATGAAGATGTTGCACATTTATACAATGGAGTTCCACTCAGCGGTAAAGAAAAATGAAGTTATGAAATTTGCAGGAAAATGGATGGATCTGGAAAGGATTATACTAAGTGAGGTAATCCAGGCCCAGAAAGCCAAGCACCACATGTTCTCCCTCATATGTGGATCCTAGCTACAGATGATTAGGCTTCTGTGTGAGAAGGAAAAAACTCAGTAGCAGAGGCCAGAAAGTTAAAAAGGAGACATAAAGAAAAGAGAAAGGAAGTATCCTCATTTTTCTGTCTTTTTTTTTTCTCCCACAGAGAGGAAAGAATGTAAAGGGATTAGCCCCTTTTCCCAGAAAACATGACCCCAGACACCTGAGACCAGAACTGACTAGTCCCACTGTCCATTCAGAGGGCTCACATAAAAGACCCCAACCTGGGTCTTAGAGTAAGCTTTACCATTTCCAGAACCCCCTGCCTCACCTCCTTGAGTAAGAGCTCTGTCTTCCTTCCTTAAATTTCATCAATAATTGTATGAAATCTGTCTAAATCTTCTCTTGTCTGTGGATTTCAATTCTTTGAATTCATAAGACAAGAATCTGGAGGCCACTGCCTTAGTGAGAGCTTTTAATGACCACTAAGTTTTTTGGGATCTTAGCTCCTGAGTTATTGCCCACTCAAGAGCCCAGATAAGGCTCACGTGCTTTCAAAGACATCCCCAAATTCCTGAATCACTAGTAGTAGGGGGAAAGCAAGAATGCAAAAGAATGACAAGGTTTTTTCAAGCCTAGTATGCTGTGACCTGTGTGAAAACCAAGCACTCCATAAGTTGGAAAGGAGATTTGCCAGTTCCAGGCCAGGCTTGACACACAGACTTCAAGCCAGCATAGACTATAAAACAAGCACTTGTGCAAATAAATAGAGAGAGAGAGAGAGAGAGAGAGAGAGAGAGAGAGAGAGAGAGAGAGAGAGAAATAATAAAATAAAAATAGAAGCTGGAGTGATAGCTTAGTGGTTAAGAAAGAGAAATAGAAAACTATTCAGTAGTGTCAACACCCTTAATCCTAAGACTCGGAATACTGGGTGAGAAGCATCCAGTTCCAAACCCCTCTGGGCTAGGTAGTACATTCCCAGGCAGCATGGACTATGAGAATAAACTGTCCCCCCATGATGACTATGAAAATTAAAGAAAAAAATTATTTTTCACTAGCCAAGTGGTAGGTAGCTCATTAAATGGTGTTAGTGAACTCACAGGTGTAACACATTCACTGGGAAAGCCATATGCATTTCCAGGGTTTTGGAAAACTGAAATAATTACAAAGTTTGAGAAAGCCCCAAATCTACAACACTTAGAGTCAGGCTCTTAAAAGGTGATGCTGGCCAACTTCAGAAACCTTCCACCTCCCTCCATTGTAATGAGAGAAGGAGAAGGCACTGTGGAATCCACCCAGCAAAAGTGTGGGATCAACATTCAAGGAAAAAGCCACCCCTCCCCCCACACACACCCCAAGAAAGCTTTAGAGGCACCATCTCATGCCCTTAGCACCATCTGGTGTGTCAGAGGACTGGGAATGAGGAAACAAGAAGCAGAAGATAATCCACTGCCGCCTGTTGGTAGAATTTTAAGATGGGATCCTTTGCTGAAGGAGAAAGTGTGTTTTTTCTGGCACAGCTCTATTACAAAATAGGTGGGGTTGGGGGAATTTGAAGTCTAAGCACCAAAATTGCCCAGTATCTTTTCTTTCTTTCTTTCTTTTCTTTAATGAGAGGGGTTACGTTTTTCAGAGAAGTACCTACTATCTATGTATGCCATGTTGGGCTTTACCTTGTGATTTTACTGCTTCAACCCAGCTGCTAGAATGACCACCATGTGTTGCAGCGCTGCCTCATATAAGTGATTTTAATAAAACTGAAATGAAGAACTACTTACACTAAGGGTGGTGGCACACTGTATTAGTTAGGGTTCTCTAGAGGAACAGAACTGATACATACTAGCTATGAAGTCCAACAATAGTTGTCTGTAGCTATCAAAGAACACATTAGCTGCTCACTTCACAAGGCTGGATGCTTCAGCACTCCCAGTATGGCACTGAAGGCCTGCAGGATTTCTGGAGCAACACTACTCTTCAGTCAGTATTGGAAGGATCTTGATACTTGGTTCCACTGTCTATGAAGTATAGCCAAAACAGTGTAGATGGATGCACATACCAGGAAAAAAAAAAAAAAAAGGCATACAGTAGCAAGTAGCACTGGGCAGCCAGGCACAAAAAGCTCTGTGTCTCTCACAGCTTTCTATATATGTAGACCACCACCACTCCTGAAGGAGTGACCCTCAGAAAATCCTTCCTGGAAACATCCTCACATACTTGCCTAAGAGGCATGTCTCTTGATTCCTAATCTGATCAAATTGATAACAGAACTGAACCACCACACAAGCTTGTAATCCTTGAATTCTAGAGAATGAAGTGGTAAGGTAGGGCTGGACGTCGGCCTGACCTACTTACTGAAAACCCAATTTTATAAAAGGAAACCTAAACAATCCATCTACGATACACATTAGCCATTTGGGTGTTAGGTTCTCACTATAGATCTATAAATTTGATCTTGAAAGGATGTTTCATCTATATTTAATAAACATTCCAAGTGTTTTATTGCTATAGAATTGGAAGCTGTTTTTATCTTAAAACTCTAAGGATCCCAAGTGAATAAATGTACTGCAAATAATACAACTTTCAAAATGGCTTGTATTATGAAATCCAGGTCTTAAGACACTTAAATAGAAATAAAACAAAATGCTATTAAAAGTAAATCTGTCAATGCATCTTAGAAACACAACTGTATAACTTTTTGTTGGTTTACATGTTAACTATACAAAAATTAAACTAAAGGTAGACCCCCTGACATTAGTGTGCAGTTGCAGCTACTAGGGAGGCTGAGGTGGAAGATTGCTTAAGACCAGGAATTCAAGGCCAGCCTCGATAACCTGCAGAGTTACCAAGATGAATAATCTTTAATCTTCTCACGGGAACCCACAAACAGACTGGTCTCAAAGGGTAGATGCAATGCTTACAGCACAGGTTACACTTGACAAAAGGGATTGATGGATAATTTTCCCACACTGAATCCTGCATAGTTCATATCTTTTTCAATCTTAGTGTCCTCGGGAAAATGATGACAGTGACAAATGTCCCACATAACATGCTGAGGGGCACAATGCTGATTCTCCCTAAGATGACAGCATCAGATTCATACCCTAGCGAGGCAGAACCAAGCTAGCTACAGTACTTCTGAAGTGGTGCTGAGACTTGGTCTCCAAGTCTTTTAAACCAACTATAAATCTATAATAATTCTGACTGTTGTGCAGTACCAGAATAGATAAGCAATGGCAGAAAAGTCACCCTCCAACTTATGAACAAGGAGAAGAGGTCTGTAATCTACACAGCTAGAATATACATATAAAATCTTGCAATCTTTCATACATTACAGATGCATGCACACGTACCACATACACTCTTTCACACATTATAGGTAGGGTTAGGAATAAGGCTAAGGTTATGGTTAGTGATAGGACAAATGCTAGGCTTAGAGTTAGGGTTAGGGTTACAGTTGGGGTTATGGTAAGGGATAGAGCTATGGGTAGCATTAGAGTTAGGGATAAGGCTAGAATTAGGGTTAAGGTTAGAAGAAAACATTTTGCAAAGTTGGTACATTGGGGAGAAGTACTTAAAACAGCTTGCACAGAGACCAGTACATATTGAAGTTAAGTGAAAGATTCCCCATCTGCTTAGTGTTCAGTAGTAATGAAAGAGACAAATACAACCATAGATTACTGAATACATTGCTTCTCTGACTCCTTCAAGCTCTTCAGCCTCTAGTTTTCATCACTGAACAGTTCCTTGGTTAGGAAATAAGAAAAAGTGGTCCTGGTGGAAAGGTGCAGCTCTGAACACCGTGACTGAAGCACAAAGGTGACATAACCCTTCTTCACATGTTATCTTCTAAAACACTAAGAAAAATACCTTTATAATCATGGATATCATGGGAAGATACTTTAGAAATGAGGAGGCCTGGAGAATCAAATAATGAGTCTCAAAGTTTCATCATAAACTACATTTTTCTCAAGGAATGATAAAAATTAGCACTGTCCCAGGCACACAAACACAATAGATCATGTGTATTTCTTTCAAATACCAGAAAACAGCACTTTAAACAATTAAGAAATATTTTCTTAGGGAACAAAACATGTTAACTTCTAAAATAAAGATTACCTCATAGTATATTTTTCATTGAGTGCAAGACACAAGGAAATCTTAGACCTCTGAGACTGTTACTACCTAGTACAGTCTTAAAACAGACCTATGTCTAAAAAAGAAAGAAGCACATTAATTTCTCTAAGAGACTCAGAGAGGGAAAGTCAAGCTTAGCTTTGTGATTGTGTTATTTTTGTAAGAATATGAAACAGCACTATGGTACTTTGAATATATGTCCCTCAATGACTCAGTTGTGAAAATTAAACTTGTAACTTGGATCTATAGCTGCCAGGCTGGAGGAGGTGTCACTGGGGGTGGATCCTGGGATCCAGCCCGAAAGGTGTGTCTGGGGCCAAGTCTGAATTCCAGCCCAAAGGTATGCAGAAAGGTTTGTACTTTACTTGCTGCCTGGTATGGGCTTGCTGCCTTTTGAGGTTTGCTGGCTGGTGGTGGTTTCTCTCTCTGCTTGGTTTTATGAGTGGGAGCCAGCTTCTTCTGTCATTGATGTAACTTCCCCTGGAAATGAATCTCTTCCTCCATAAAACTATGTTTGGGTTGGATTCTTGTTCCACCAACGTGAAGCTGTCTACAACAAGCATCTTTCTTGGAAAGATGGTAATGTGGGTAGAAACACTGGCATTGTCTGGAAGATTCCAAATTAATTATATTCTCTTAAGGAGAACAGAGATAGTCATAGACTTTGACCTAAGGTTAGGTCAAAGGGATAGAGTAAACTTTGTTGTTAGAGTTAGGGTTACAGATACAGTTAGTGGTATACTAGAGCTGGGGATATTGATAGGGCTAGGGCCAGGTTTATGATTATACTTAGGACTAGGGTCAGGGCTAGGGTTAGTGATAGAGCTAATGCTAGGGGTAGCATTATGATTAGGATCACAGAAAGAGCTAGATTTATGGTTAAGGGTATTGTCATGGATCGAGCTGCATTAGACCTAGTGCTATGGTTAGAGGACAACCTGTTTGCAAAGATAGTAGGTATACTGGGGAGAATCACTAAGGATAGCTTTTATGTAGACCAGAATATGTTGAGATTAAGTGAAAGATGTCCATCATTTCTTTTTCTTATTTCATTTTTATTTATTAGAGGCAGAGAGAGACAGACAGAGAGAGTGAGAGAGTGAGAATGGGCATACCAGGGCCTCTAGCCACTGCAAATGAACTCCAGGCACATGTGCCACCATGTGCATCTGGCCTATGTAGGACCCAGAGAATCAAACCTGGGTCCTCAGGCTTCACAGGTATGCGCCTTCACTGCTAAGCCATCTCTCCAGCCCCATTTTACTTTTTTTCCTTTTGGGGGATATGGTCTAGCCCAGGTTGACATTTAATTCAGTATGTAATCTCAGAGTAGCCTTGAGTTTATGACATTCTCCTACCTCTGCCTCCTGAGTGCTGTCTGGGATTAAAAGTCTGCTACACTATGCCCAATCCTCATTTCTTAAGAAAGTTTAGTTTGTGATATATCCATGGAAACTCAAAACTCTGCTTTCTTTGCACCACCATGTTTAGAATATCTTTTCATAATATCCATGATGTTAGCAGAGAAACCATAGATTGTTACTAGAAAAATTTCAGTGCCAGGGACAGAATACCTTCCAGTGAGTTGTTGGCCAGGGAGGTCCCCAATGCCCCCCAAACATTACAGGCCTGTGGTGGTTTGATTCAGGTGTCCCACATAAACTTAGGCATTCTGATTGCTAGGTTCCTAGCTAATGGAGATTTGGGAATTAACTCCTCCTGGAGGCAGTGTATTGTCATGTGTGGGCTTGCCAGTGTTTGGCACACTCTCCTGTTGCTGTTGTCCACCTGATGTTGGCCAGGAGGTGATTTCTACCCTCTGCTCATGCCAACATTTTCCCCTGTCATCATGGAGCTTCTCCTTGAATCTGTAAGCCAAAATAAACCCTTTTATTCCCCACAAGCTAATCTTGGTTGGGGGATCTCTGCTACCAATCTGAACATGACTGCAACAAGGCCATTGCCAAGGTTCTTGGTTTCCCACCAGAAATAGATGGCAAGACCCTATTGCTGAATACTCCATATGCTTGGGCTGGAAAGTCACTGAGAACTCTTGCTGGAGCTGAGCTGAAAATCTCTTCTATAGACCAGCTGACAAAGAGCTGGAAAAAGCTATGCTGCATGCAGCCCTATGGAAGTGAAAGAATTCATCAGCAGTAATAAAAAACAAGCCTTAAGTGTGGTCAGCAGGGCAAATAACACAACAGGTACAATAGTGGCATGTCTGCTATGGGGGAAACCAACCACTAGGATTGAAGGCCTGCTTCATGGGAGGGAATATATGCCTGGTACTGAAAACTTCGTCAAAAGCCTATGGTGAGGGGAGATCACTATGGCAGGGGAGGTCACTTTTGCGCTGGCAGAAGCACAAGATCATCTTTCTCCTTTCTGAGAGAAAATAGTTTGAGTTGAAGCATTCTACCAGGATGACCGCCATTTGTTTCCTAAACAAAATATACTACTGGATTGAAATATACTTTTTTTCTGGTAAAGAAAATATTTCTGTGGATTAAAGAACTAATGTGGGCTGGAGATATGGCTTAGCGGTTAAGCGCTTGCCTGTGAAGCCTAAGGACCCCGGTTCGAGGCTCAGTTCCCCAGGTCCCACATAAGCCAGATGCATAAGGTGATGCATGCATCTGGAGTTCGTTTGCAGTGGCTGGAGGCCCTGGCGCATCCATTCTCTCTCTCTCTCTCTCTGCCTCTTTCTCTCTCTGTCTGTCACTCTCAAATAAATAAATAAAAATAAATAAATAAATTAAAAAAAAAGAACTAATGTATTCAGAATCTTAAGACTACATTTCTCACTTTTATTTCTGGTGACAAGTATATAAGGAATCTATCTTTTAACCTTAGCAATATTGTTATCTATGCAAGCTTTCCTCAGTGCTTCTTCCCAAATGGCCATCATTCGAAATGGTTGTCTTCAAACCTCCTCCCTATAGAGCAGCTGACAGAAATCTAGGAAAAGCTACTCTGCATGCAGCTGTATGGAAGAAAGAGAAATCATCAGTGGAGATAAGCAATAGTGGACACTGTAAGCCTTAAGTTTGGCCAGCCAGACCAAATGAGCCAAAGGCTGTAATAGTGGCATGTCTGCTATGGGGGAAACCAACTGCTCTCTAATTGGATTGGAAGCCTGCTCCATGGGAGGGAATACATGCCTGATACTGAAAACCTATGATGGGAAGGTCATGAGCCCTAAGGGTGTAATGCCTGGTGGCATCTGGATAAATGCATATATTATGCTCACCAAACTTCCTGATAAGTACTTCTATTGATGTTCATACCCATATATTAATTCTGCTCTCATTTTTGCTTAGAGAAGCTTCTCTTTTCGGAAGGTGGTAACCTTTGGGATGACTCAAAAGGCACCATAATGCTGAGAAGAAGTATGGAGGAGTGCTCAGCACTGAAACATCTCTATCATACCTTCTAAGGCCCAGAGTCCATTTCAGAAGAGGTGGCAGGAAGAATAAAAGAGCCAAAGGAAGGGTAGGATTCCTTACAATGCATACTTCCAGATACAACATGGCCTAGATACCCATGACCTTGCAGTGCCTGGCACTACCTACACAAGACCCTCATAATGGGAGGAAAAGATAACAATATCAAAATAAAAGAGAGACTAATTGAGAGGGGGAGGGTATATGAAAGAGAGTGGAGTTGTGAAGGGGAAAATGAGGGGGGAGGGAATTATCACGGTTTATTGTGTATAATTATGAAAGTTGTTAATAAAACTTTTTTGGAAAAAAAAACATATCTCCTAAAAAATAGTTTGAAAATAAAACAAAAAAACAGGCCTCCCCTAAGAGTTTCTTCTAATTCTAACTCTAACTCTAGGCCTAACTTTAACTCTAAGCCTAGTTCTACCACTATCTCTGACCCTGTCCTTATTCCTAACCCCAGATCTAACCCTAATACTCTAATCCTTACCCTTTAACCCCATATATATATGCCCCCTAATTAACCCTTTTATACACTAATTGCTAGCCTTCTAATCCCCTAAATCTAACCCTTGTCCCTAATCCCTAACTTCAAACACTGAACCCAAAATGTAACTGAATCTTAACTCTAACCTAGCCCTCTAATACTAACCTTCCATCCCTCCCTCTAACCTTAACAATAACTTGAACTCTAACTCCCTAACCATATGCCCCCAATCCCAACCCAAAGCCTTAATCTACTACCCCTATCCTCTAACCTAACTATAAACCCTAAACATTAACCCCAACCCGAACCCTAGGCCCAACTCCAACTTCAACCCTAACCTTACCCCCTAACCCTGGCCCAACCCCAACTTCAACCATAACCTTAACTCCTAATCCCAACTGCAATCCCAACCCCAAAATACTTATGTGTGAACACCTATGAATAAAGGCAAAGATGAATTTTTCTGTGTATACAAGACAAAACAGCCCATTTCAGACTCGCATCCTTCACCATCATGCAAAGCATTCTTCACAATTCCATGGATCCCGACACAAATGACACCTATGATATCCTCATAGAGTGGCTTTTTAGAAGCCATTGAGCTTTACCAAATCCTGGTTTCTGCAAAAAATAGGAGGCTTTGCTTCTTGAGTACTAAATAAATTATAAGACAGCTATAACAAGAGAGACTTCTCTACAGATAAAACATTAAAGTAAGGAAAGGATACTTTCTGGATATTGGAATTGAAAGATATTCTAATAAACAAAAAGCAAGTTACAGTGTGGTATGCATTGCATTTTTATAGCTTTTGTCTATTAAATAGGGTAAAGTAGTAAATAGCTTGATATTTGTATTGTCATAAATACACCCTGGAAGAACCCATAAGTTAATATGAATGCTTATCTGTAAGGGGCAGTGGGGAGAAATGAGATGAATGAGCACTGAAGATAGAAAATATCAATGGACATCTTTCTACCTCATCACTGTTTGAATTCTGGAAATTTTTATTTATTCAGAAACAACATGATTATATCTAGGCATGTTGTTCCATAAAGGAACACTTGCCTAAGACCTTGGATTCCATCTCCACTACCACAGAATGAAATGGATGTATTCCATGGTAAGATGTATGCTTACCAAAAGATTTAAAAATGGTGCTAATTTTGCTTTCAGGTTGATTGATATTATTAATTCTATGGTTTTACAAATAAATTCAGATATTCTGATGGATCACTGACAATTTTGTCTTCTATTTTACCAATGGTGAAATAGCTTTAACTAAATATCATTCTTGATAAGCCCTATTTCCTATTTTATACCTTACTTAGAGACAAACATAACCAAGATGGCTGATCTTGTTTTATATTTTAAGCCACAAATATCTGAAAGATCAGAACTTATTTTATTCACTGCTCTTTTATTCACTCAGCCCTTAAAAGTAATATTCACTATGGTTGTCTTTTAATATTTCCACAGACAGGTAGCTGGGGTGTAGAGGAAAATTCTGACAGGAGGAAGCAACAGGATGCTGGCCATCAGGATATCTAGCCTCACTGCCATGCACAGACAGCCAAAACTCTTTGCTGTTTTTTTTTCTCCTTTTTCTTGTCAGTGAGCTGGTGGCCAAGCCTGTCTCAGTACAGTCTGTAGGATGCATGGTTTAAACTTGTTTGGTGTCTAGGATCTGGGGCACCAACTCTTCCAGACACCAGCTTACCACCATTTTGATGATGATTTATTAATATAATTTATATTATAGTGAGGTAAAAACAGTGAGAAATATAGAGTCAAAATCTCAGTATGTTGATATTGACTTAAAGCCTCAATAGCCTTGTGTGGTGCTTTATTTTAGCCGGAAAAGTGGTCTTGGTGGCTTTAGATTTATCTTCCCTGCAGAGGTCAGCACACGTGGCCTCATGGAGTGCTGAGGTGGCAGAACTTTTTTTTTTTTGTATTTTGGAGCAAGAAAGCCTGTAAACAAGCCACTTTTAAAATTGTACTTAAATACAGTTTAGAGAAATCTATGTTGAGGATATATGACTACCCATAAAACAAAAGATGATATACTGGGATATCTGTCACATTTCTTTTGTTCTTCCCCTAGAGTTATTCCTAAAGACCCTGCATTTATATGACTTATCATATTATAATTTTACATTAGCATAAAATTATAGAGAACCAGCAAAATATTTTTTAACCATCTAAAATAAAATTGTTTTAATAGACTATCTTATTGATATTTTAGTTGATTTAGCATTTAGTATTTAAGATTCTCTCCTTTAAATAATAGTACAAAGAAATAACAATCAGACTTGATTTATAATGTTTACCTAATGTGTATATGTATGGACTCTACCAACTGTAAGATTTGGAATAAAAGTCATAAAGCAGATTAAACAATTTATATATAAATGAATATGAAAAACCAGAACAGAATCTCAATCTCTTGTTATTATAAACCTAAAAATTACCATAGTATCCTAAAAACAGAATAGTTTTTAAGTTTGAGTTTAACTTGGCAGCCGGGTGTTGTGGTGGCGTATGTCTTTAATCCCAGCACTTGAGAGGTAGAGGTAGAGCATCTCTGTGAGTTTGAGGCCACCCTGAGACTACATAGTAAATTCCAGGTCAGTCTGAACTAGCCTGAAACCCTACCTAAAAAGAAAAAAAGAAAGAAAAAGAAAAAGAAAACAATTGGCATCTTTTTTCTCTTGGGTCTGAAAGCCAGAGCAGGTTAAACTTTAGCCTGAGCATTTGGACTCTGTCCAGGGCTGAATTAATTAGCTGTGGGCAGATAGTTGCATATGTGGCATGAGTTGTGTGCTGTTTGGAATGTTTTATGGAGACAGAGAAAGTTTAAAGACTACTGTGCTCAACATAGAGCATCACTTGTGACACTGAATAGAAGAGAGAGATGCCCATGCTCTACATAGGGTAACACTTTCTTGTGGCACTAAATAGAAGAGGGATTCCCAGTATAGTTTACTTGGGAGTAATTTGATCTGTAACATTCAGATCTAGAGAACTCTTGGCACGATATACCTGGGAGTGACCTGTTTGGTCTCTAAAGGGTGCATTAGCATTATGATAGCAGCAGCAGAAGGGTAGTGTGCCTGGGAAACTTGTTTCTGGCTCAGACAGGGTGTAGGCTGGCGTAGATTATAAGACAATCTAACTTTTTAATAGTTAGCATTTGTATTTTCATAAGTCAATTGCAAAGCTAAAACTTCAGTAGTCTGTGAATTAACAATCTGCCATTTTATGGCATTTTGTTACCAATTAATGAAATCTATATGTGGTTCGGTAGCTTCTTTATGAATTGTTTGAGGTTGGAGAATTGGGAGATTGAAGACATGGCAAGTTAGCTATTAGATTGGGGATCTGGGGGCTTGCCCTGAATGGGAACAGGACCAAGAAACTATTTCCAGCCTGATATTTAAAAAAAATTATTTCAGAGAGGTACCAAGGACACTTCTGATAACCAATGGCCAGGAATTTAGTTAATTCTCTGTCAAATATCTTGCATTTATGAGCATGTGTGTTTGTGTGTGTGTGTGCAAAGCCTAACAGCTCCTGTTTGATTGCCTAGTACCCACACAAAGCCAAATAGATGCACAAAGTGGTGCATGCATCTGGAGTTCATTTGCAGGGTCAAGCGGCCCTGGCATACCCAACCCTCCCCTCTCCTCTTTATTTTTGCAAATAAATAAATAAATTTTTTTTGGATAACATAATAGAAATAATGACAATGTAGGAAGTATGTTTTAATAGATAATTTATTATAGGTGTATTCATAATAATGTACATAATCCATGTACATGCTTGTTACTGTAAAATGTATTTGAGCCAGGCATGTAGGCTCACACCTGTCGTCCCAGAATTTAAGGGTCCAGAACAAATGGATCAGGAGTTTGAGGGAAACTTGGGCAACATAGTGAGATCTTATCTCAAAAATAAATAAAGAGGGCTGGAGAGATGGCTTAGTGGTTAAGGGACTTGCCTATGCAACCTAAGGACCCAGGTTCAATTCCCCAGCATCCATGTAAGCCAGATACACAAAGTAGTCTGGAGATCATTTGCAGTGGCTAGAGGCCCTGGCATGCCCATTCTTTCCCTCTCTACCTCTCTTTGTCTCTCTCAAATAAATAGGTAAATAAAATAAAATTTAAATGTAATGGAATAGAGTGAAGCCCTACCTCAAAAAAATAAAAAACAAAAACAATTTTCTTAATAGTTTTTTTTAAATAAATATATAGCTTGGTGTGGTGGCACACACCTTTAATCCCAGCACTTGGGAGGCAGAGGTAGGATGATTGCCATTAGTTTGGGGCCAGCCTGAGAGTACATACATAATTCCAGGTTATCCTGGGCTAGAGTGAAACCTCACCTCAGAAAAAGCAAAAAAAAAAAAAAAAAAAATATATATATATATATATATATATATATATATATATATATATATAAATTACAAACAAAACAGGACTGGTGAGATGGTTTAGCAGTTAAGATGCTTACCTGTGAAGCCTAAGGACACAGGTTCAATTCTCCAAGTGCCACACAAGCCAGATGCACAAAATGGTGCATGCATTTGGAGTTCATCTGCAGTGGCTAGAGGCCCTAGCATGTTCATTCTCTTTCTCTCTCTTCCTCTCTTTCTGTCTCAAATAAAAATAAATAAAAGAGAGCTGGAGAGGTGGCCTAGTGATTCAGGCACTTGCCTTCAAAGCCTAAAAACTCAGGTTCAATTCCCTAGTACCCATGTGTGGTGGTTTGGTTCATGTCCCCCATAAATTTAGATGCTCTGAATGCTGGGTTCCAAGCTGATGGAGATTTGGGAATTAATACCTCCTGGAGACCATGTATTGTTGGGGGTGGGCTTATTGGTGTTATATCCAGTTTCCCCATGCCAGTGTTTGGCATACTCTCCTGTTCCTATTGTCTGCCTTATGTGGGCCAGGGGGTGAAGTCCATCCTCTGCTAATGCCATCATTTTCCCTGCCATCATGGAGCTTCCCCCTTAAGCCTGTAAGCCAAAACAAACCTCTTTTCCCCACAAGATGTTTGGGTAATTTCTACCAGCAATGCAAACATGACTGCAACACCATGTAAACTAGATGCACAGGATGGCACATGTGTCCTGAGTTAGTTTGCAATTGCCGGAGCCCTCTCTGTTAGGTTTTCAAACATAGATATATGTTTTGTAGTGAGCTTACTCAGTATGAAGTAATGAGACTCTCATTGTTGGAAAGCTATAGCACAGGAAAAAGTGAAAGTAAGGAGACAGACTGTGGGACACATTAGAAAAACTGATGTCAAAGGCCCTGAGTGCCTACAGTTCCTTATCAAGATAAGATGATGTTCTTTTCCCTTCACAGGGCTTGGGGAATGGTTCTTGTTTCTTCCATGATCATGGCCCAACATTCAGGCACCTAATGTCAAAGAAGAGGGACTCCCAGCATTTGCCCAGGAGTAATTTATGGGATGGTGGCACAAAAATCATGATCTCAGAAATAGTTTGTAACTGTTTGACCTCACAGGGATAAGTCTGACTGGAGAAGTGAGCAGTTGAAAGGGTAGCTTGTCTTTTATTAAAGAAAGTACATTGTTTGCTCTCAAGATTATAGGTGAAAAGTTCAAGTAGTAGGTAACTAGTTAAGGAACTTAAATGAAGCCCATGTGGAGATTCTTTATAAAGGCTAATCAAATGAGTTTATACTTAAAATAGAGTATTAAACTTATCCTCCCTAGAAAAAAATCAGAGAGGAGTTAGATAGAATTGCCTATTCTACATGTGGAGGTAGCATAATGATGCCTACTGAATAGAATATATGGAGACAGCATATATGGTTAATGAAATGTATCTTCTGAGAGGATTAGTACCCTACTAGTAAGACAGATATCTAGTGAATTAAAATTCAACTTTGAATATCAATGTATGAAACCAGGATTACACTAATAGCAAAACAAGAGAAAGATATAAGAAAACTATTGACCAATATCCTTGATAAACACAGACACAAAAATTATCAATAAAATTCGTTTTTGAAATTTTATGTTTTTTTAGACAAATTCCATAATTATAAAAAATATCCCATGATAATTCCCTCCCTCCTCCCACTTTCCCCTTTGAAACCCCACTATCCATCATATCCCATCTCCCTCTCAATCAGTCTCTCTTTTATTTTGATGGCATGATTTTTTTCTTCTTGTTATGATGTTCAATAAAATTCTTACAAATCAAATTTAATAACATATTAAACATATCATCCACCTTGGTCAAGTAAGTTTTATTATATGGATGCAGGGATAGTTCAACATACTGAAATCATAAATATCGGGAGGTGTTAATAACTTCATTAATATTTCCTTAGACCTGAACATTTCTGCACTGTTCTGCTCAGTTAGTTTGCCATAACTACTGGGCCAAACATTCTCTACTCCATGGTAGCATCATGTTATGCCTGCAGGAAAAAGCCCATACTACAGCATGCCTTAACTTCTTTTTGTGATGTACATATAGCAAAATGTGATGATTAATTTTTTTTTTATTTGTTATTTGTCTTAGTTACATTTCTTCCTTATATGTAATCCTATTCAGTACCCTCACAAATAAATCTATAAATTCATTTGTAAAAATATTGATAAGGAAATTAGTAGACCCACACATTATCTTCTCTCTCTCATCATTAGCTACAGATTATGTACCTCCCAAAGTCCTAAAGTCATTAATACATCATATAAGTAGAATTAAGGACAGAAATCACATGATCATTTCCATAAATGCCAAAAAGAGCTACAACAAAATACAAAATACCCATTCATGATATAAAATTTGAAAGATTTATTTGAAGATAATATATAATTCTATGTTTTAGAGCTAGCAAGTGCAGACTTGGCAGAAGGGCAAATTAGCAAAGGGTTATTTTAGGAAAGAAAGCAGAAAGCTCCAGAGTTGGGAAGGGTTCTGAGTGGGTAATTTGCATGGTGACTTGGATCAGAGTTTCTTACAACCTTGGGGATGTAAATTAGGCATCAGAATGGGGTAAGCTTTGCTTCTTAAGTGTAAGTGTATAAGGAGGACCTTGATTGGTTGGTGGGTCAGGGAGAATGAGCCCACCTGTGAGGAAAAAAAAAAAAAGCCTGTGGAAAAATTCCTAGAAAGAAGAACCAGAAAGTAAGAGAAGGCTGCCCTAAACACTATCTTTTAAAAAACATATACATTTTATATATTTATTTGCAAGAAGAGAGAGAATGAATGGGCATGCCAGGCCCTTTAGCCACTGCAAACAAACTCCTGATGCATTCACCGTTTTGTGCATCTGGCTTTATGTAGATACTGTGGAATCAAACCCAGGTTATTAGGCATTGCAGCTAAGTGCCTTAACTGCTGAGCCATCTCTTCAGTCCCTGAACAACATCAAGATGAATGAGGTTTTGGTTCATATTGGAGTAGCCATTTAGTCTCACCAGGGCAGGTTGATATCTACATTCTTTGGGGGCTGTGTCCTTAGCTAACTACCTTCAGAGGAAGTTTACCTTGATCTAATCTCTAACATGAGGAAGTCCCTGCAGCGAAAGCTCTCATGTTCTGCAGAGCCACAAGGGAGGTACTGCCTAGACAGGACTTTCATCCCAGGCAGACAGCAACATGGAGTTAAGCAAGGTGGTTCCCTAACATTCATTTTTCTTGTTAAGGCAACCATAAGTCTCCTTTGAAGAATAATGAAGGGGCAGATTATACCCCCACAATGCACGACCCATATCCACCAACGAGGAGGATTCCTTCAGAGGGGGAGGACAGGGAGGAGGCTAATGATGGTACCACCATGGCTGTATACACACTGTATACTTAACTAAAATAAATAAATAAATAAATAGAACAATATTCAAATAACATTCCTGCCTACTGAAACCCAGATTGCAAAATACAAGAACAGATTTTGAGTCAAAAAACCTTTAAAAAGTACTGACAAAAGCACTCATCATATATAAAAAGAAACTTCCTTATTTGCATACCAGTTCAGATGGCTAATGTGAGCACATACACACACACACACACACACCCCCCTTACAAAGTACACACACATATTAATGCTATAATTTTATTTGTCTGAAACAATAGATGAAGGTATTTGCCAAATCTGAATAATGTAACTAACAATTGAACAGGAACTGAATTTTCACCATCTTTTATTTACATTATCACTGGCAGTGTGACAGGACAGAAAGCAAAGAGTTAAAGGGATATGAGAGAGGGAAAGAGCCCCCCCCCCACCGCGCCCCCTCTTGCCATCTTCCTGGACCTGACTTTCATCTCTTGCTCTGCAGACTCAACACAGCTGACTAGACACTGAAGTTACACTCCCTTCCTAAGAACATCACAAGCAAGAATAATAAGATTACCAGTGAATCATGCTGAGGATATGGGGAGACAGGAATAAACATCTATTCACCCAGACAGGGCACAAGTAGCAGAACAGGGTAACAATTCTGCAACAGGATAGAAAGACCCTCCCCTCTCCTTGTACCAGGAAGTGTCAATAACTTCATTAATATTACCATAGACCTTTTTGTTATGGTCATTTATTTTGCTTGGCTACTGGGCCAAAACATTCTCTACTCCTAATGTGGCACCATATTATGCCTGCAGAAAAAAAAAAGCTCATACTACAACATACTTAAACTTTTTTATTTTTTATTTTTGGTTTTTCGAAGTAGGGTCTCACTGTAGCTCAGGCTGACCTGGAATTCACTATGTAGTCTCAGGGTGGCCTTGAACTCATGGCAGTCCTCCCTAACTCTGCCTCCTGAGTGCTGCGATTAAAGGCATGAGCCACCATGCCTGGCTTCTTTAACTTCTTTGTATGATCTATGTATAATAAAATTTTATTTAAAACACTTTTTATCCATTGTATTTGTCTCACAAATCTTTCTTATACATAATCCTACCCAGTACCCTCACAAATAAACCTATATAATCCACATATAAAAACTTTTGATAAGGAAATTAGTAGACATACACACTCTCTTCTCTTTCTCAACATTAGCTGTAGATTATGTACCTCCGGAAGGCCTAAAGTCGCTAACTAATACAGCTAACACTGAAGCTCTTGGATGCATTCTTCTCCTGAAGCCCACACCCATCTCTCTTTACATAAGTCTGTCCTTTCTTATCATCAATAAGCTTGCCAACTCTGGGTCACTCTGACTCACCCTGAAATCCTTTTCTGCTGTGGTAGAATCCCAGCTGCACCTGAGTAGAGGATTGTGGGCTCCAAGTAGACCTCTTCAGGTCACACAACTGGCAGCCGTGAACTGTGTTCCCCACTGCCAATAACAGCATGACTTTTTCAATAGTTCAGTAATAGCATTAGGTTTCTGCCAGGGCAGGTTTAAAAGCCACATTTTGACACTAACCATACGATAAGTTCCTAAGGCTAAGCAATTTAGTCTATGTAAGGCAGTTAGGGTGACCTCTCCAGATGTGGGAATGAAGGAGATAGAAATTGGTTGGGCAGCGAAGGATGACAGGGCCACTCAAAAGTCAACAGTTTTTTTTTTTTTTTTCTTGGCTAGAAGTGGGAAATGCCCTTGAGCCTGGAGGGGGTGGGGGATCAGCTTTTTTTTTTTTTTAAACTTATCTCTTCTTCTAACACCTGATAGGAGGATGTGAATGAGATTACTAGGTGCATAAGCACATGATAGGAGATCTATTTATCCTTATCTCGACTTCCATAAAGGATGAGTCACCAGGATGACTTTCTCATTTTTAGGGACCCTCTTCTGCATTTTCCTTCTCTTAAGAATCTTTCTAAACTTTACCTTCTATGGCTTTTTGATATATTTCATTGAATTCATAAGATCCTGAAGGCCACCCTATGACTGTCTAGCACCTTAACTCCTAGGTTATATCCCCACTGAGAGCCGAGAAAGCCTCACTTGCCATTAAAGACACTCCAAGTTCCTATATTATATGATCCTGAAATAGATCTAGGAAGGGTGTACATAAATCATTCTATTCACTATAACCTGGGTGTGGTGGCATTGTGCCATGGTAACCAACTGGTCTATTTTGATAACCAACTGGTCTATTTTGATAGAATTAAGCAGACCGTTTATTAAACTCTTAAGTAGTACAAAGAATCTCTGTTTCCTAATATCTGTCAGCGTTGGAACAATGTGTTCCCTCCTCAAGTTTCCTTCACTTCTTTAATTCAGTACCATTTGAAATGCTTTTTTTTTTAAAAAAAATTTTGTTTCTTTCTTTATTTATTTGAGAGCAACAGACAGAGCGAGAAAGAGGCAGAGAGGGAGAGAGAGAGAATGGGCACGCCAGGGCCTCCGGCCACTGCAAATGAACTCCAGATGCATGCGCCCCCTTGTGCACCTGGTTAATGTGGGTCCTGGAGAATTGAGCCTCGAACTGGGGTCCTTAGGCTTCACAGGCAAGTGCTTAACCACTGAGCCATCTCTCAAGCCCTGAAATGCTTTTAACATCTTAAAATCTTCCTTAAACTTGGTGGCTTAGTTCTAAATATGGGGCCTTCCCTGTCCTCTAACAGCCTTAACTTCAATGCTTAGAGATTAATTTTTTGACCCTATTATTTGCTTCCAGGATTCAATGACTTTAGTGTAGAGAACAAGTTAGCACGGTAAAATATGAAGAGCTATTTGGTTTTATAAAGCATCTCCAGATGCTCAGTAAAGTACAGAATGGACTGACTCTAAAGTAAGTGAGAGGAAAAGGCAAAACTTACCTACCAGCTGAGGTGACATGAAAAATTATGAGTCCTGACCAGCAGTCTCTGCATTTAGGATGCTTCATCTTTAAAAACTTCTGAATCTTATGGCCCTCTCAAGTCCAGGTAGAATCCACATGAAGGCAATCTTGTTGTTCCCATCCACATGCATTTGTCTGAAGCCCTGAGCAGCTAGCCTCAGCCAGGCTCTGCAGCCACATGCTGTACTCTGCATACTGGTGAAAGGCCACTCGACCCTCTAGGCAACAGTGTAATGGGATTTTTGGAGGTCAAGGAAAGTCCTTGAACTCAAAACTCTGGCATTGTATCTTTTTTTTTTTCACAACGAATTGAAATAACAGGCTGAGAATGGTATATTATAAACTATTACATTTATTCAGGGGAGTTTAGGGAAATGCGTGAATCAAGGGAGGGAGTTGGATAGACCCATGTGGTCTGAGAGCTCACGTAGGAAGCTGAGTATGGGTATGGAGGGAGATGCCAACAGGGTTTTTCAGGGAAATTTGAAAAAGAGCCTGAGCTTAAAAGGTAATAGGAAAGTAGAGAAAAAAAAAAATCTCCTCTCTGGCAGCCTGTGGGAAAGGCATGGTCTTGCCAGTAATAGGAGATTCAGGCATGGAGAGATAAGCAGCCAAGAAGAGGAGGAGATGGAAAGAGATGCCCCTCCCAGTAGGCCACATTTATAATTTTATTTGGGTGGGCTTTATTCTCAGGCTAAGGTGAGTCCAAGAGACAGCTGATTGTTCTGGATCAGATGCTGAGTTCCAATTCTATTGAATCAGGCAGATGGTGTGACACCTTTTCTGGTTCCCTCTTTGGGCCTTCCCCTAGTTGACTACCTGACTAATACCTTATCAACAGGTGCAGCCACCTAATCCTAATCCTGCAGGACCAGAGTCTAGCATAGAGCCATCTCTGCTGTGACCAGGTGTTAACTGGCCACCTCAGGCAGAGGGAAGTGATACTGCTAGGGATACCTCTTCCTGTCTACCCACCCTCAGGTGATACTTAAGAGGCTCCTACTTCAAACCAACATTGGTCAAGAAAGATAAAGACGGTCACTTTATGTTGATTAAAGGAACACTCCAACAGGAAAACATTACAATCCTAAATATGTATGCACCTAATATGGGGTTACCAATTTCACCAAACACTATTAGAATAAAGGTAATAGATAACATCAAACAGTTGTGGTGGGTGACTTCAACACCCCACTAGCATCAATTGACAGGTCATCATGGCAAAACATAAACAAAGAAGCATCTGGAATAAATGAGGTCATAGAACAAATGGACCTAGCAGATATATACAGAACATTTCACACAAATGCTGCAGAATATACATTCTTTTCATCAGCACATGGAACATTCTCTAAAATATATCATATATTATGACACAAAGCAAACCTTATCAAATAATGGAAAACTGAAATAATTCCTTGCATTCTATCTAATCACAATGGTATTAAACTACAAATCAACCATAAGAAAAGCTATACAGCATACACAAAATCATAGAAACTAAATAATATACTACTAAATGATAAACGAGCCAATAAAGAATCAAGAAGGAAATTAAAAAAATTCATAGAATCAAATGATAATGAGAACACAACGTACCAAAACATTTGGGACACAATGAAGGCAGTTCTAAGAGGGAAATTTATAGCTTTAAGTACCTCTACCAAGAAATTAGAAAGGTCTCTAATAAACAGCTTAAAGCTCCACGTTAAAGCCTTGGGAAAAGAACAAGGCAAACCAAAAATCAGTAAACAGGAAGAAATAATAAAGATTAGGGTAGAAATTAATAAAATAGAAACAAAAAAGGAACAAAAATATCAATGAAACAAAGAGTTGGTTCTTTGAAAAGCTAAGCAAAATTTATAAACCCTTAGCAAATCTGACCAAAAGAAAGAGAGAAGAGACACAAATTAATAAAATAGGGTTAGAAAAGGCACCATTACAATAGATACCAAATAAATACAGAAAATCATAAGGACATAATTTTAGAACATATACCCCACCAAGTTTGAAAATCTGAAAGAAATCTATGATTTCCTTGATTTATATGACCTACCTAAATTAAATCAAGATGAGATTAACCACTTAAATAGACCTATAACAAGTAAAGAGATCCAAGCAGTTATCAAAAATCTCCCAACTAAATTCATCAGTGAATTTTATCAGACCTTCACAGAAGAACTAACATCAATGCTTTTTAAACTTTTCCATAAAATAAAAAAAGAGGGAATGCTACTGAACTCCTTCTATGAAGCCAGCATCACCCTGATACCAAAACCAGACAAAGAACAAAAAAAGAAAATTACAGACCAATCTCCTTCATGAAGAAAAAATTCTGAACAAAATAAGTAGGCTTTATCCCAGAGATGCAGGGATGGTTCAACATACACATATCAATAAATGTAATGCACTATATAAATGGGCTGAAGGACAAAAACCACATAATCATCTCAATAGATGCCAAAAAGGCATTTGACAAAATCCAACATTCCTTCATGATAAAAGTCCTTCAGAAACTGGGAATAAAAGGAGCATATCTTAACATACTAAAGGCTATTAATGATAAACCTACAGCCAACATAATACTAAATAGGGAAAAATTTGAAGCCTTTCCTCTAAAATCAGGAAAAAGACAAGGGTGTCCACTCTCTCCACTTTGATTTAATATAGTACTGGAAGTCTTAGATATAGCAATAAGGCAAGGGATACAAGAAAAGGGATACAAATTGGAAAGGAAGAGATCAAGTTATCATTATTTGAAGATGATATGACTCTATACATAAGGGACCCTAAAGAGTAATGGAAAACTGCTAGAGTTGATAAACACTTTTAGCAATGTAGCAGGATAGGAAATAAGCAAAAAAAAAAAAAAGTATGGGTGGATTTTCATGGTGTATTGTCTATAATAATTGAAGTTGTCAATAACAAAAAAATTTAAAAACTACTACTGGTACCAGATGTATATAGATGACCTACCAATATGGGGTATTGTTGGTGAAGCAGATGAAAATGGAGACGATTACTATCTTTGGACCTACAATAAACTTGAAATAGGTTTTAATGGAAATCAAATAGTTGATGTTAATCTAATTAGTGAAGGGAAGGTGAAGCTAGTTCTGAATACTAAAATACAGATGTCATATTCAGTAAAATGGAAAACAATCAGATGTAAAATCTGAAGATCAGTTTGACAATATCTTGATCCATCTTTTTATTCAACATAGGATACATTGGTTTTCAATTTTCAACTCTTTCATAATTATCTTATTTTTAGGCTTAGTTTTCATGATCTTAGTGAGAACTTTAAGAACAGACTATGCCTGATACAGAAAAGAAATGGATGACATGATAGAGACCTGGGAGATGAATATGGATGGAAGTAGGTACATGGAGATGTGTTTAGACCATCCAGTCACCCACTGATATTCTCCTCTTTCATTGGTTCTGGATGTCAGATATTTGCTATGTCTTTCATTGTTATTTTTGTCACAATGATAGATTTATACACAGAGGGGGAATCAATGCTCAGTACAACCATATTCGTATATGCTGCTACATCTCCAGTGAATAGCTATTTTGGAGGAAATCTGTATGCTAGATAAGGAGGAAGGAGATAGATACAGAAAATGTTTAATGGAGCATTCCTTATCCCAGCAATGGTGTGTGCCACTGTCTTCATCAACTTTATAGCCATTTATTATCATGCCTCGAGAGCCATTCCTTTTGGAACCATGGGGGCCATTTGTTGCATTTTCTTTTGTCATTGTCCCTCTAAACCTTGCTAGTACAATACTTGGCCAAAATCTGTTAGGTCAACCCAAATTCCCTTGTCGTGTCATTGCTGTGTCTTGTCTTGTGCCAGAGAAAAAAAATAGTGTATAGAGCCTGCAGTTATTGCTTACCTGGGAGGAATTTTACCTTTTGGTTGATTCTTTATTGGAATATACTTCATCTTCACATCTTTCTCAGCATGTAATATCTATTATTAATATTTATTATGTCTATGGCTTCAGGATGCTGGTGCTGATCATCTAGTGCATTGTGACCATCTGTGTGACCATTGTGCACACATACTTCCTGCTAAATTCGGAGAATTAAAGGTGGGAATGGACAAGTTTTCTCTCTGCTGCATCACCTGTAATCTATGTTTACATGTGTTCATTTTACTACTACTTTTTTCAAAACAAAGCTGTTTGAGTTATTTCAGATATAATTTTACTTTGGATACGTGGCAGTATTTAGCACAGCATTGGGGATAATGTGTGGAGCAAGTGGTTTCACTCAAACCTTTATCCAAAAAAAATCTATACTAATGTGAAAAAATCTATACTAATGTGAAAATTGACTAGAGACCTGGAAGTTTGGATCAGTTTCTCTTTCATAAGGTTGCACAACAAAAGAAGCACAAGAAGAGATCTGGGCTAACACTGGGTACTCTGTGGCTCTCTTTAATGGATGGCTTAAAGTAATACCTCCTTTCATTGATCCTAGGTCCTTACTGACTGCTTTCTCCAACTGTTCACAGAAAATGCTTGGATTGTATGCTGTAGGCACTAGTACAGTACATGGCTAATCTTCCCCAAAACTAGCTCATTAAAGATGAAATAGATCAGCTCTCTTCAGTGAAGAGGACAAATAGTTTATTTAAAACATTTGTTCCAATAAAATAAGTAGAGGGAAACTTGCATGCTAAAATTACCCAAATAGAAATCTTCCGGCACTTAGCATTTCTAGGTTATTGGAAAATGATGTTTTAGAAAGATTACTTTCTTGCTCATATTTTTACTGCCATTGTTGATCTATTGTGGAGCATTTTTATATAGTGAGATTGGGTTTGCTTTTGGGCTTTTTTTGTCCCCCAATTCAACTGTATTCCCTTTTAAAAAAAGAATTAAAAACCATTAAATTCTTCCAAAAAGGGCCTACTAGTACACTGATGTTACATACTTTGACACTTAGCCTCTCTCATGAGATCACTAAACTTGTATCTGCCTCTGTTGCCTTCTAACCTGTAGCCACCATGATGAGTGGTCACCTTGGGAAAGGGGTTGGAGAGGCACAGGGTAAGAGGGCTGGAATCCATATCATATATTGGAAGAGACAAAGGCCAGGCAAAGGCAAGAGTAGATGGGGTCAAGGTGTGTGGGGAGTGGCCACTATGGCTAAGGGGCCCAAGGATTTCTCAGACTCTGGGAAGGATGATATGCAGGGCTCTTAGGTTCCTTCCACTGTCTGGAGCTGTGAGGTTAAATTCCTGGACTTGGAACCCTGAAACCCAAAGGTCTTTTCTGCCAGTGTCCTTCCTCATTCTTTCCTTGCTTTCTGCAGCCAAGTGCATGGGCAGATTTTATGCCCTCACTTATGTGAAGTGAGGGTGGAAAGAAGTCAGAGACAAGAGCTGCTCAGTGACATGACAATGGAAACTGACTCTGCAGTCTGGTCCTGCCAGATGTCTCTTACTTTGAGCTATCTTTCCATGTGTGGAGAGTATATGTTGAGCTGGAGATTGAATCTCTAGCATACTAGGTAAATACTTTACCACTGAGCTATAGTCTCAACGACTTAAGCCATTTTTTGTTTTTTGTTTTCAAGGTAGGGTCTCACTCTAGCCCAGGCTGATCTGGAATTCACTATGCAGTCTCAGGGTGGCCTCAAACTCATGGTGATCCATCTACCTCTGCCTCCCAAGTATTAGGACTAAAGGCATGTGCCAACATGCCCAGCTTCCTTAAACCATTCTTGATGAAGATATCTGTTAAGAAAATTTCATGAGTGTTTTGTTGCTCATAAATTAGTTTAGATCCTGACTGTTTTTCATCCCTCAGTGAGAAGGAATTCATGTTGGTCAGGCTGCTGTACAGATTGGCAATGCTTTCTGGGGCCTCTGCTGCCTGGATCATGCCATCCAGCTAGGTGGCTGGATGCTAACTGTCAATAATACTTACTGTGGGGGCTGGAGAGATGGCTTAGTGGTTAAGCGCTTACCTGTGAGGCCTAAGGACCCCGGTTCGAGGCTCCATTCCCCAGAACCCACATTAGCCAGATGTACAAGGGGGCGCATGTGTCTGGAATTCATCTGCTGTGGCTGGAAGCCCTGGCACGCCCATTCTCTCTCTCTCTCTCTCTCTCTCTCTCTCTCTCTCTCTCTCTCTCTGCCTCTTTCTCTGTCTGTCGCTCTCAAATAAATAAATAAAAATAAAAACCAAAAAATTTAAAAAAAAAAGATTACTTACTGTGGGAGGAGATGACTTTTTAGCACTTTCTGTAGTGAGGCCAGTTCTGGCTGGCATTGCCCAGGGCAGTATTTGTAAGACCTGGAACCCACAGTCAGAGGTGAGTCAGCCCTGCAGCCCTCCTTCATCCAGCGTGTTTCCTCTCAATCCCTGATGAATGAACACGCTTGTACAGATGGTTAGTGATTAGCAGCTGGCTCATTTCCCTTTTCTGGATGAAATTTGCACTTGTTCCTATTGCCATCTCTTCCACCCTGAGCAGCTCACCACAGACAAGGAAAATGTTGCCAGTAACTATGCCCATGGACACTACACCATTGGCAAGGAGATCACTGACCCTGTTGCAGACTGAATTTACATGCTGTTAAATGCTGTATGTAGTAAAAATGGAATATGAGCTTAGTGGATTGGCCAAGGGTTCATTAGTCAGTGCCTACTCAAGTAGGCTGCTAGCTCTATTGATTGGACTTCTACACCAGATGGTCCTTAGATTATGGGACAAATTGGACCAATTCATTACACACATATAAGTTGGATATAGTTCACAATTTAGAGAAAGCATAAGAGGTACTAAATAAGAAAACATATCCTTGCATTAAAATGTTATATTTTATTTTCATCTTCAGGCTGACCAGTGCTCAGGTCTTCAGGACTTCATGGTTTTCTGAAGCTTTGTTGAAGGAACTGGCTCTGGGTTCATGTCTCTGATGATTGACCTTTTGTGTTGATTATAGCAAGACATCCAAGCTGGAGTTCTATGCTTACGTAGGCCTTAATTACCAACTTCCCACTGTGGTACCTGGTAGAGACCAGCCCTTGGTAGAGCCAGCTATTTGTTTGCTCAGTAATACCACAGCCACATCACCAATAACCTGGGTTTGATTCAGCCTAAGCCTGAACAGCTTTCTCACTGTTGCAGACAGAGTGGTGCCACCATCCTGTCCTGGTGTATGAACTCTAAATTCGGTGCTTGGATTACTCTATGCCATAATTTCTGACTGAAGTACAGCCTATCACTTTGATCTGAACAGACAATGCTATGGCTTGAATTTCGTCCCCCAGCATTCAGTTGTCTGAAGCTTAATTCTCACACCGATGTGTTAAGTGTATTTAGAAGTGAGACTTGGGCTGAAGAGATGGCTTAGTAGTTGAATTGTTTGCCTGCAAAGCCTAAGGACCCAGTTTGGATTCCCCAGAACCCACGTAAGTCAGATGCACAAGGTGGCACATGCTGTTTGCAGTGGCTAGAGGCTCTGGTTTGCCCATTCTCTGTCCCTCTCACTGCCTATTTCTCTCTATAAATAAATAAAGTAAAATTTAAAAAAAAAGAAGTGGGCTGGAGAGATGGCTTAGCGGTTAAGCACTTGCCTGTGAAGCCTAAGGACCTGGTTCGAGGCTCGGTTCCCCAGGTCCCACGTTAGCCAGGTGCACAAGGGGGCGTACGCGTCTGGAGTTCATTTGCAGAGGCTGGAAGCCCTGGCGCGCCCATTCTCTCTCTCTCTCCCTCTATCTGTCTTTCTCTCTGTGTCTGTCGCTCTCAAATAAATAAATAAATAAATAAATTTAAAAAATACATTAAAAAAAAAGAAGTGACACTTTAGTAAGATGATTGTATCATAAAGGTTCTGCCCTGGTGAATGAGTTTATACACTCACAAATGAATGGCTTAGTTGTGCACAAGAAATGATTTGTTTCTCCTCCTTTGTAAAATCAAGCTTTCTTTGGTGCACTTGCTTTTACCATTTGATGTCAACATAGACTCATGACTGTAGACAGATCCTATAAGCAAGAGAGCCAAAAGTCATATCCCCTTAAACTGTGACTTCTTAGTTGCCACAAATTAAAAATGCATTCACTTCCTTTATAATCCTAACCTTAGTTTTTTTTTTTTTCTCCAATAACCACAATGGGAGACTTTCCTATATGATCTGTTGTTCAAAGCTCATCTCCTTCCTTCTGTCTTCAGGATGTTAGGAAAACAACTTTAACTATTTATAGATGCAGACATTTTTACCAAACTCTCAAAAATCTCTTCTATATGTGGAACTAAATGTAGACTTTTGGGTTCTGGGGTCAAAGCTATGAGCAATCACATGCTTAGAAGCCCTCTGACTCACTTGGTTTGGAACCCATGACCATGAAGGTCTAAAGCACCAGTCACACATGAGGAGATTGTTCTGACTAAGCTTTGTTCCCTCTTGAGTCATACATGTGCCCAATGAATCAAAGCAAAATAAACATTACCTGGAGCTGATAGGATTGACTGGAGAAGTCAGAACCTGTAGGGTAGATGCAAGCACTGTGGATGAGCTGGTGCTGCTGAAAGATTCAAGAAAAGTCCTAAGAGAACACCTGGTTGGCCAGCTCTAAGGCCTCAGAGTAAGATTAGGTGCCCTGGGGTCAACTGGGTTTGCTCTGATAAAATGAGGTTAGAAACCAAACTTAAGCCGGCAGCTACAATGGATTTGACAGCTGATCTTCAGAGAGCAAGCACCTCTCCATTAAAATGTTATTAATATAAAAATTTGTTATATATTGATTACAAATAAAACAAACTTTTGACAAGTTAATTTTTTAAAAGGTACAGGGATGGTATGACTGAAGCAGATCTCACAAAAAAAAAAACTTAAGTTTTGAAACTTAGAGGAGCTCACACTTTAACTTCTTTCAAGTAAAGAGACAGATAAACAGAGATAGAGATATAGATGGATACAGAGAGAGAGAGAGAGAGAGAGAGAGAGAGAGAGAGAGAGAGGGAGAGGGAGAGGGAGAGGGAGAGGGAGAGGGAGAGGGAGAGGGAGAGGGAGAGGGAGAGGGAGAGGGAGAGGGAGAGGGAGAGGGAGAGGGAGATACATAGAGTTCCTGGGTCCCTGATAAATGATGTGCCTTTCCTTCATCTTTTTGTGTTTGAACCATGAATTAGAAAAGAGTCCATAGATTCGAAATGTGAAAACTCACTGGCTTATCTCAAGGCTGATATTCACCTGCTGGAAAACGTTGTTCATAGAGTTAGAGGGAACAGCTATGGGGGAGCAGAGCTGACTTCACTAGTCACTTTGCTGGAATTAGAACACAAGTGACATGCTTGTTCTTCAGTGCAAAATCAACATGTGCCATCAGGAGGAATTGGAGGCAATGGCATCAAGAGCTGATAGTGAAAGTAGGGATCACAGAGAAGAACTAGAGATGTTGAACCAACTCCTAGACCTCAAGAACAGCAGTATAAAGCAGCTGGAAGGTACTTTACAAAGCCACAGTCTTCCGACATCTGGTGATTTTAACTTCCCTGACCTTGTGGAGAAGTCCAGCGGAACTATCCAACTGCAACTAGAGTGGGAGCCTCACTACCTGCTCCCCCCTCAAGTGCTTCCAGACGCCAGGAGCTAAGGCTGAGGAATCAGACAACAAAGGCAATTTTCAGGTTTCATCCCCAGAGGAAAAGGCTTCTTTCCTTCTTCAGGACCAGACCACATCTGTAGAGATTTCCAACGAGGCTGGACAGAATCAAACAAAGAGAAAACCTGCTCAGATGGCAGAGAGAAAGGAAAAGGGAGACCCGGTGGCTAGTTACTCAAGAAGAAAACATGCCAAAAGAACAGGTGTCCAAGGAAAAAAATAGGATAGAGTATCTGAGTCACAACATCTTACATGGAACTACATTACAACAGGTGCACTACTCTGAGTGGAAGTTCTCGGGATTCAAGGTGGCCATAGACGATGATTTGGAAACTCTGACCCAAGAAGAGGAAATGAAATTATCCCATTCAGCATTGAATCAGGAACAACCCCCACATACTGGAAGTGATCAAGACACATGTGAACAAGCCTCTGAAGTCAGTGAAGCACAAACAACAAATAGTGATGACATCATAGTGATACCCCAATCTCAGTAATGTCCTAAAGCAGATCCAGAGAAGATCTGCATTGAAATTGTCTCCCTGGCCTTCTGCCACAGGCTGAAGTGATGTTCAATGAGAACATAAAGCAGGTGTATGTGGAGTATAAATTCTATGACTTGCCTCTGTCACAGACAGAGACTCCAGTGTCCCTGAGGAAACCAAAGGCAGAAGAAATCCACTTTTACTTTAGCAAGGTGATAGGTTTGGAGCCAGTGGAGCAACATGGCCAAAGGCAGTATCTATTTGCCATGCTGCATGCTGGAGACCCTGATGAAGGATGGTTAATATTCACCATGGCAAGTGACCCTTTGGATGAAGAAAAGGAATGTCAAGATGTAGTATATGCATATCTTAAGCTGTGGCAGATCTTTGAATCAGGAAGAGATATTCTATAAGAACTAGATATTGCCAGTCCCAAAGACCAGGCTGTTCAAATAGGAAAGCTGAAGATTTCCCTTTAAGCAACTGCAGCCCTACATGGTATTTACAAGGAGGTGACTCAAGAAAGATTTACATCATGAAGGAACAAGTGCAACTCCACTTTAAAATCTCCTATAAAGCAACCTACTATAGCCACAATATCACCTCAGAGATCACCAAGTCATTTCTAAAAAGAGAAGAAAAGAAAATATGCAACTGTTCAGTATAGAATAAGCCTGTGCTGGAAATGTTTTTGTCATAGCTCTGTCCCAGCTCCTGTGTTCTTTCCTCCATGCTGAGAGTAAACAAGAAAAACCCAACAAAGTCAACTACCACATAGGAAAGGAAGATTGAAGAAGGGTGGGAAGGCGAGGCATAGAGAATGTCATACCTTCAGCCCACAAGGAAGGGGCCTTGGCACTGTCTGGGCTGTGTGCAGGGCAAAGGCTGAGTGGAAAAGAGAGGCAACAACAGCTCCTTTGTTAGTCTTACCTCTACAGATACAACATTTCAGATAATTTGCTTTTTAATTGAAAGTTTATTTCAAACTTTTGAAAACAACTTGTTGAAGTGACAAAGGTTGCAATGTCAGATTACCCTAGGAACATTTTGGGTACTTGGAGCCACCAGTCCACTGTCATCACCAGACCGAAGTAGTGGTTACTACCCCATGGGATCCACTCAAGGGCAGCCATGACATCATGGTGGCCATGATACTGCAGAGACCCTGCCCAGTTGACTACATAAACTCTAAGTGTTTCTTCTCAGTTCATGCGACTTAGCAAAGAAGGTGTCTGAGACAATGTTTTGTTTTACTTTTTATTGAGTGTGGCTGGCTGGAAACCACTTAAATCCATAGATGTCAGACTCATGTCTCTTTATGGAGACATGCCTTCAGTAGGTCAAATCAGGTACATGGTCCAAGACCCACTTGCTCCAATGTCTACTTTATGCTCATCTTCCTGTTGGCCACTAATCTCCAAAAACCTGTGAAAGCTTTAGTAACTGGGGATTCTTTCCATATATTAGGATGTGCTGGTGAACAGGCAGCATCCCTGAACTTTCCTGAGTTTTACATTATCTGTAATTTTTCTGATATACATTATTCTGATAGTTCTTCACTGTGATGGCCTTTCTTTTATAGTTGGCAATAATGGTTCTGTGTTCATCTCTGTGAAATAACTACCCTAAGCTGTGATTACTTCCAGGAGTGGGGTGCAAGAGGCAGCTAGGAATTCCATTGTCCTCCAACATGAGTTTTCTTATTTTTCAATGTGTTACTTTGTTCTTTGGTTCAAGAGGATGCTCCTTTTTTGCTTTCTATTGTAGCCATACAGTCTGTCAAGTATCTATGTATCATCTGTCTATCTATTTGTCTATCTATCTATCATCTACCTGTTTTTCCTTTCAATTTTGATAACTTATTTCAGCAGGGTAGGTTTCAGTGCATGTCTCATCTACCATTTTAAAACAAAATCCCTCTCATAGATTCTCCATCACATCACCAATATGAACTTTCTGGAAACGAGTTTGGTAAACTACCACCCATGGGCCAAATCTAATAAGTAATGATTTTGTAACATGTGTTTATTTATTTGCAAGTGGTGGGGGAGGATAATAATGGGCATGTCAGGGCCTCTTGTCACTCCAAATAAACTCCAGATTCATGAGCTACTTTGGACAGACATATGGCTATATGTGGGTACTTGGAAATTGAACCTGGACAATCAGGCTTTGCAAATAGTACCTTTAACCACTGAGCAATCTCTTCAGCCCCCCAAAACCTGATGAAACAAAGAAAATACAACCAAAAATTCCAGTCAAACAACAACAATATCATGTGAATTAGAATCTGAAAACTTCCATAGCCCACTCTTGGAAGTTTCATGGATTCCTTATTTCCCACTGAAAACTGCTTCTGCAGGGGAGACTATAAGCAAATCTTTGATATATCATAAATTAGAAGACATAGCTAGCATATAATAAAGTTAGAACAGTGAAGGACAGGACCACAATGATTAGTAGACTTCATATTCACAGTGTGGTTCAAGGACCAGCAAGCGATAACTACATACCCTGGGAACTAGTTACATATACACAAATCTATCTATCTATCTATCTATATATATATATCTATATATATATGTATATATATATATATCTGTGTGTGTGTGTGTATGTCATCCTAGAACATGAGAAGGTGGAGATGAATCTTCACAAGTGTCTGGGTGGCTCATAAACAGTTTTTGTTTTAATATTTTTACTTATTTGTGAAGAGAGAAAATTGGTATGCCAAGGTTTCTTGCCACTGAAAATTCCAGATAACATTCATCATTTTGTGCATCTGACTTCACGAGTGCCCAGCCTGGCAGGCTTTGGTAAGCAAGCACCTTTAACCACTGGGCAATCTGCCCAGCCACAAAAGCATAAAGTTTGAGAACTGGTAATCATACCAAAGAACTCAGACTTTATGCTATTCTGAAGGCAGATAGAAAACTAGTGTATTATGATAAATGACTTCAAAAGATAATTAACATCTAAAAGACGTTTAACGTAAACAATTTCTCTCCAAACAATATGAACATTATAGTGCAAGTACACACTAAGAGCACGTTTCTCTTTCAATGTTTATTTCAAATCTCTTATAGAATCCAAAACTTAAATCAAACATGTTTTTCAAATTATTTAATAACAAGCACTTTCAACTTGTTGTGAATTTGAATTCCCAAAATACTGCCAGGCCATTATTCTCCAAATGCTTTCTTCTGTCTCATCCATACATACTCTCTGTTCCATTAAGAATTATTTAGCAATTATTTATTAATTACAAAAAAACAAAGAGAAATAATTCCTTTTTGGTTTTCACCACAAATACTTATTGGAGAAAAGATAGCCTCTTCAGCAAATGGTGTTGGGAAAACTCGATATATATCTGCAGAAGGATGAAAATAGATTCTTCTCTCTCGCCATGCACAAGAATTAAGTCCAAATGGATTAAAGACCTTAACATCAGACCTGAAACTCTGAAACTGCTAGAGGAAAAAGTAGGGGAAAACCTTCAACATATTGGTCTTGGCAAAAACTTTCTGAATACAACCCCAATTGCTCAGGCAATAAAACCACAGATTAATCACTGGGACCTCATGAAATTACAAAGATTTTGCACTGCAAAGGACGCAGTGAAAAAAGCAAAGAGGCAACCTACAGAATGGGAAAAAATCTTCGCCAGCTATATATCTGATAGAGAATTAATATGTAGGATATACAAAGAACTCAAAAAGTTAAGTAATAAGGAATCAAACAAGCCAATCAAAAAAATGGGCTATGGAGCTAAATAGAGCATTCTCAAAGGAAGAAATACAAATGGCATATAAGCATCTAAAAAATGTTCTACGTCACTAGTCGACAGGGAAATGCAGATTAAAACTACATTGAGATTCCATCTCACTCCTGTCAGATTGGCCACCATCATGAAAACAAATGATCATAAATGTTGGCAGAGATGTGGAAAAGAGGAACCCTTTTACACTGCTGGTGGGAATGCAATCTGGTCCAGCCATTGTGGAAATCAGTGTGGAGGTTCCTAAAACAGCTCAAGATTGATCTACCATATGACCCAGCTATAGCACTCCTAGGCATATATCCAAAGGACTCATCTCATTTCCTTTGAAGAACATGCTCAACCATGTTTATTGCTGCTCAATTTATAATAGCTGGGAAATGGAACCAGCCTAGATGTCCCTCAACTGATGAGTGGATAATGAAGATGTGGCACATTTATACAATGGAGTTCTACTCAGCAGTAAAGAAAAATGAAGTTACAAAATTTGCAGAAAAATGGATGGATCGGAAAAGGATTATACTAAGTGAGGTAACCCAGGCCCAGAAAGCCAAGCGCCACATGTTCTCACTCATATGTGGATCCTAGCTACAGATGATTGGGCTTCTGCGTGAGAAGGTAAATACTTAGTAGCAGAGGCCAGTAAGTTAAAAAGGAGATATAAAGAGAAGAGAAAGGAAGGGAGGAGGGTACTTAATAGGTTGTTATTGTATATATGTAAGTAGAATGATTGAGATGGGGAGGGGATATGATGGAGAATGGAATATCAAAGGGGAAAGTGTGGGAGGGGAGGGAGGGCATTACCATGGGATTTTTTTTTATAATCATGGAAAATGTTAATAAAAATTAAATTAAAAAAATTTACATTATTTTTATTTGTTTTTTTTCGAGGTAGGGTCTCAATCTAGCTCAGGCTGACCTGGATTCACTATATAGTCTCAAGGTGGCCTCAAACTCATGGCAATCCTCCTACCTCTGCCTCCCAAGTGCTGGGATTAAAGGCATGTGCCACCACACCCGGCAGATATTATTTTTATTAATAATTAACACATGATATAGGACAGGAAGCACTCACACAGTAGCTAACTGACTATAGGATTTTACAATTAGAAAGCAGTTTTTCCAATAAAATTAGAGTGAGGAAGGTACATTAGAATAAGTGTGATGAGCTTAATATGAATATGAGATTGTATACTCCACAGAAGATAATACACTCAAGCAGTAAGTGATGAGGACACTCTATTTGATGGATATAGCCTGGGTATGGCAATTTGCAATTATGTTTCCAAGGGAACTAGTATCAAACAGATATTGAAGGATCTTACCTTTTCAAATAGGAATCACTTTATAATTTAATGATAATGGACTTTCAAAACCAGGTATGGATGTCCTAAAAGTAAAATACAAGTTAAAAGTAGTATGTAAAGTTGGGCGTGGTGGCATATGCCTTTAATCCCAGCTCTTGGGAGGCAGAGGTAGGCAGATTGCTGTGAGTTCTAGGCCAGCCTGAGGCTACATAGTGAATTTTATGCAGGCCCCAGCTAGAGCAAGACCCTACCTCAAAAAACCAAAACCAAAACAAAGCCAAAAAAAAAAACAAAAATGTGAATTTAATACTTCATCCTTCACATTAATGCCAATGTAGGAACTAGCAGAAAATGCAGGCATGACAGAAATAGAATTAAAGTTTTAAAATAAAAACAAGTTACTGCTACTCAGAATCAGAAATAGTGGATTCAGAAATCTGTGCTGAGCTGTGGCTACCTCAGTCCCAGTTACAATACTCCCAGCCACAAAAGACACTGACTTCTACATTAAACAACCTTAATGTAACAAAAGACACTGATTGGAATATATTATGAAACCAAGTGAAATGAACTAAGTAATAAAGAGAAAACACCACTTAGGTCTGACTGTCACTGAAATTCAAGAACAATAACACATACATTTCAAAAAGTAAGATCTGAACACTCACATTTGAACTGAAAGAATCTAAGTAGCCTGGAAACCATACAAAGAGTTATACAAAACTACAGCAGTAGAGGTGAAACCAGATTTTTTTTTAAAGTTTTTATTAGCATTTTCCATGATTATTAAAAAAATTCCATGGTAATTCCCTCCCTCCCCCCCCCCCCCACTTTCCCCTTTGAAATTCCATTCTCCATCATATTACCTCCCCATCACAATCATTGTACTTACATATATACAATATCAACCTATTAAGAACCCTCCTCCCTTCCTTTCTCTTCCCTTTATGTCTCCTTTTTAACTTAATGGCCTCTGCTACTAAGTATTTTCATTCTCATGCAGAAGCCCAATCATCTGTAGCTAGGATCCACATATGAGAGAGAACATGTGGCGCTTGGCTTTCTGGGCCTGGGTTACCTCACTTAGTATAATCCCTTTCAGGTCCATCCATTTTTCTGCAAATTTCATAACTTCATTTTTCTTTACTGCTGAGTAGAACTCCATTGTATAAATGTACCACATCTTCATTATCCACTCATCAGTTGAGAGGCATTTAGGCTGGTTCCATTTCCCAGCTATTATAAATTGAGCAGCAATAAACATGGTTGAGCACGTATTTCTAAGGAGATGAGATGAGTCCTTTGGATATATGCCTAGGAGTGCTATAGCTGGGTCATATGGTAGATCAATCTTGAGCTGTTTTAGGAACCTCCACACTGATTTCCACAATGGCTGGACCAGATTGCATTCCCACCAGCAGTGTAGAAGGGTTCCTGTTTTTCCACATCCCCGCCAACATTAATGATCATTTGTTTTCATGATGGTGGCCCATCTGACAGGAGTGAGATGGAATCTCAATGTAGTTTTAATCTGCATTTCCCTGACAACTAGTGACGTAGAACATTTTTTAGATGCTTATATTCCATTTGTATTTCTTCCTTTGAGAATGCTCTATTTAGCTCCATAGCCCATTTTTGGATTGGCTTGTTTGATTCCTTATTATTTAACTTTTTGAGTTCTTTGTATATCCTAGATATTAATCCTCTATCAGATATATATCTGGCGAAGATTTTTTCCCATTCTGTAGGTTGCCTCTTTGCTTTTTTCACTGCGTCCTTTGCAGTGCAAAATCTTTGTAATTTCATGAGGTCCCAGTGATTAATCTGTGGTTTTATTGCCTGAGCAATTGGGGTTGTATTCAGAAAGTCTTTGCCAACACCAATATGTTGAAGGTTTTTCCCTACTTTTTCCTCTAGCAGTTTCAGAGTTTCAGGTCTGATGTTAAGGTCTTTAATCCATTTGGACTTAATTCTTGTGCATGGCGAGAGAGAAGTATCTATTTTCATCCTTCTGCAGATATATATCGAGTTTTCCCAACACCATTTGCTGAAGAGGCTGTCTTTTCTCCAATGAATATTTTTGGCATTTTTATCAAATATCAGTTAGCTATAGCTACTTGGGCTTACATCTGGGTCCTCTATTCTGTTCCACTGATCTACATGTCTGCTTTTGTGCCAGTACCATGCTGTTTTTGTTACTATGGCTCTGTAGTATAGGTTAAAATCAGGTATGGTGATACCATCAGCCTTATTTTTGTTGCTCAGTAATATTTTAGATATTCGAGGTTTTTTGTGATTCCAAATGAATTTTTTGATTGTTTTTTCTGTTTCCATGAAGAATGCTTTTGGAATTTTGATAGGGATTGCATTAAATGTGTAGATTGCTTTTGGTAAGATTGCCATTTTCACAATATTGATTCTTCCAATCCAGGAACAGGGGATGTTTTTCCACTTTCTAGTGTCTTCTGCAGTTTCTCACTTGAGTGTGAAACCAGATTTTTAAAGACTGGGCAACAGATTGGGGAGATGGCTCAGCAGGTAAGAGCATTTGCTGCAAACATTAGGGCTGCTCAGTTTCCCAGGATCCACATAAACAGCTAGATGTGGAGCTACTCAAGTCTGTAACTCCAGACCTGTGGGCAGCAAAGACTGGAGAATCACTGGGGTGTGGGAAAATTGCAGCTTCATATTTTCTCAAAGAAATGAACAGATGAGCAGTAAGAGGGACACCTTTACTTTCTCTGACCTCCGCATCCTCTAAGGCATTTGCGCATGCACCTGCACACACCACACACATACAAAGGAAGAAAAAAAAAAGACTTGGTAAAATTCTACGTAAGTAGAATTAACAGTTGTTCAGTAACTGTGTTTAATACAGAAATAAACTAAGTTCTTTCACCTTCTTATGAGGTAATGTCCTTAATTTTAGATGGAAAAGTAAAGCTCAGGTGAAAGTCTTCAAACTATGTAGCCGCACCTTAGTAACTTGATGCAGGCAGTGACAATTTGGCATAGCTCACATTAAAATTTAGGTTTGTCAACCAAAAGTCAAGCCCCTTTAATGTCCAGGTTCTAACTGGCATCAACAATTGAATAAAACTGACAATTTGCTCTTAGGCAATGACAGGCTATTTGTCTGTTATCTTTAAAACTATAAAATAATTCTATCGTGTTGTCTCCTAAATGTTCTCATTGAAGCTAATAAAGATTTGTGGCTTCATAAAATTTTATTTTGGCTTACTTAATGCCACCTGCCATTATAAATAGACAGCACATGTTTGTCAAGAAGAGAGTTTAATAAATTTTTTTTTTCAAACACTTGATTTAGAAGCTCCCCTATGATACTGACATAGGCCAGGAAGTAGTAAAGTACTCGAAATAGAAATGGGTCTGAGAGTGAAGAAAACAACAGAGAATAGTGTGGTAGCCAATAATGTATGCAGAGTAGGAAAAGATATAACACATTTAATATAAATGCTAAAATTAAGATAATATAATGACCATACTTGACTCTCAGTTAGCTGAGCTTACTGGTGTGTATAAGAGTATTATTTTATTATTTCAAAGATATAATGCAAACAGTAAATTTTTGAGTTGTTTATTGATTCATGAAAGTAAGCCAAGTATTTTGGTTTTTTTGGACTGGAGATTGAACCCTGAACTCCACATGTTAAAGTACTTCACAACCATTGGACTACACATCAAACAAGCAAAGCCTTTTCCCCAACTGAAATAATGGCCAAGATTCAGGCAAGTTTTACATAAAATACCACGAACTTGGTACTTAGTAAAACAAACCTTTGGAGAATAAAAGTTGTTTGCACTGTAACAACTTTAACATGTTATTTGTACTGAGTTTTTGTCAGGCTCAGTACTAAACAGCACATCCTAAAGCTCTGTCACACAAATCCCATGACAGAACTGAAAGGTGGTAGTACTTACTCTGAAAAAAGTCACACATCTTTTTTCTTTGTTTTGAAACAAAAACTTGTTTTCAAGCAAAATACTAGCGATCTCTAAATTTTTTGTGTGCATACACCCATTTTGAAAAGAATTTTGCTTTTTTGAGACAAGGTCTTATGTAACCCTTGGAACCTAAGCTGTCCTCAAACTCACTGCAATCTTTACAGCTCAGCCTTCTAAGCTCTGAGCTGAAATTACAGGTAGAAGGAAAAAAAAAAAAAATTGAGACAGAGGCTCGTGTAGCTCAGGTTGGGATGACCTTGAACTTCTGATTCTCCTAAATTGGTAGAATATCATGTATGTACCACCGTACTAGGTTTTATGTAATATTGGGAATTGAACCCAAGACTTAATGCATGCTAAACAAGCACTACTATATCCTTGGCCCTCAGGAAAAGAAAATTTAAACTCGAGAGCAGACGTAGCAATTAGTCTGTATTTCACACATTAATTGAATGAGTCAAGTAGATGTTCTACCAGGTTCTTTCACCAGCCATGGCCACACCCGCATAGAAGAGTTGGATGCAGCACACACTATTGTACGTTTTTAATTAGTTATGGACATATTCAGTATGCAAACAACGCTTGTTGGTACCATCCTTACCCTCATCCCTGAAAGGGAGCCTCCTACATTTTAAAAGACGACAGAAGAGATCAATGTCAAGAAATTGGCATTTCTCTTCCTACCTACGAACCTGCGTTGCAGACGGATGCCTTTAAAACGCTGTCTTTATCTTTCTTCTACTCATTAAGTGCACTCTGGCAATAAGGATTCACCTAACTGCTTGTCTTTAGGGTTTAAACATCCGCTCTTTCTGGGAAATTATCAATCTTACCTCAAAGCCCAGTTTCTCCTAACGTCCTTTCCTCTGCCCTCGGGACCTGTTCTACTGGGTTCGCAACAGAGACTCTTCAACTCCACACGGAATTAAGGAGGAGAAATGCCATCGAAAACCTTTCAAATGCGACAATTTAATTTTGGCTGGATAGGTCTGCCAGCGTTTCCATGGAACGGGATTTAACGGAAAAAGTGAGATTTAAGCGGCATTTCTATAGGCTGCCTGCGAAGGGCCGAGGAGATAGATAGGGGATTCGAACCCCCTTTCCAACGGCGGCCTCCCTCGCGCCCCAACCTCCCAGGCTCCCGGCCAACGCCCAGGCCGCTGGGGGGCGCGCGAGGGCCGGCTGGGCCAAGCTTCCCGCAGCCCAGGGCGCAGGGGTCCCGGGGCACCACCCTACACATGTGGCTGTGCTGCTCTCAGGTACAATCGAAGAGGTGGCTACAAGAGAAGTGATTTGACTTGTAAAATGTAAAACATTTACTCTTTAAGCCTTCACAGAAAACACTGTTCATAGTGTTCCCTATTGCCTTCTTGACAGGCCAGAATCCATCATCGAGGTAACAAGGTCTCCTGCAGCGCCAACACTGCATCACCTGCCTCTAGTTCGGGCCCCTCCAGGCCTTCTTCCCAGCCAAGCTGACCGAGCTCAGCTCCCCAGATGTGTCAGGGTCTCTGCCCCGTTCTTGACATTGCTTCTGTCTGTCTCCAGAAACCTTCTGATCCAGTTAGGTAGTATACACCTTTTCTTTTCTCTATGAGATGCAGTCCCTGTGTCTGTTTCTATTCTATCCTGTCCTTCCCCCCCACCCAGCCTGATCCTTGCAGTGTTTCTTTACCTGTTCCTTGTATTTCCAGGGATAACCATATCCACAGCTGCAGGCTGCCACGATGCCATCACTCTCCAGTGCACTGTCCTCATGAATCTGTGGCTGATTGCATTTGTCTGTAGTGTTTGGGGTGGTGTGGCAGCAGCAGAAATGAAGACTGCTCGTGATCATCAACTCTGATGTCAGACACTCAAGTGCTGCATTTATGTCTGCCACTGAAATGTTTCTGGAGTTTAAAATTAGCATGAAGATGTTCCTTAGAGATCAAACTTGAGGAGGCTCCTAGAAAACAAGATGGTTTCACGGTTCACTTCTATGTTTGGTCCTCCACACTGGGATTGGAAAGTGACTTCTCTTCAAACAGTGCCACCCTGAGCAGGGCACTCAATCTCCCTTAAGTTCCTTTCTTCGTAACAAGAGGAAGGAGAGATTTATTTTTAGGGAATAATAAACACAGACACTTCTTGCCCATCTGTAACCTGGTACATAGTAGGGTCTTATGAAATACCAGTTCTTTTGAGAATACCAGACAAAAAGGAGCTCGGAGTTCATGCAGCATCTCTGGGAAAGGTGGAAGTGAGGTTCAACGGAGGTAGAGCTTATCTCACTCATTTTGTTAGGGCTTCACATCATTCAAAAACACACCATTAAAAAAAAAAAAAACACAGACACTATTCTCTGAAGAGAACGTTGCATCATGACTTTTACGGGGGCTAGAGGAGGTCTGAGGGTGGCATCAGGGTGACCTAGGCACAAGGGCAGAGCACTGTGGTGCTGATGTAGTGAGTGCTTCACACCTTACAGACTATTGTGTGCTGAAGTGGCAGTTTTCTAAGACATGGTATGATGCTCTTTTCCTCAGGATCATTTGAGGTACTAGCTCACAAGGCTCATTTTCAGATTCTTCCAAATTATCACACTAACTAATGTCCATGAACCCTGAGATGAGAAGGCCATTTTCTTTTCTTTTTTTTTCTTTTGGGCAATAAAAAATGTCTAGTTTTCTCCTCAGTAAAGTAGAAATGAGTGATTGCCTTCCCAGCCCCATCACAGCTACTCACTAAGACCTGTTCCAATATACATTTGCCTCAGGTCAAAAAAAAAAAAAAATCAGTCTCTGGCAGTGCAAGGCTTTATTGCCCGCTTCCCTTTCAAGCATGGAGCAGACCTGGGTCCTGAGGGGTTCTGTCTGGATCTGCTATTGCTGAGCTCAGTCCCATAATCGAATCCAGAGCTGAGAAGAGAGGTCACATGGACTCACTGCACATGTAAGGAATGCAGTGCTGTGGCGACAGGCTATAGAATGTGTGCTGCTTGCCCACTGCATGAATTTGCTCATTCTGTACACATTACCAAGAACCTACCAGTCCTGGTAACTGAGAGATGAATCCACTGTGTAGACAGATGTCTCGTTCTAGGGCCACTCCCCTCAGACAAATATCAGACTCCATTCACTGTGTACTAGTGCACCTCACAGGGTCAGGGTACACAGAGCAATGGTGGGTGGGGTCCTTTTGTAGGGAGGAGGCCCTCAACGGTCCTGGGGAGAAGTACCACCTGAGGGCTGGAGATATTGCTCAGTGGTTAAGGCATTTGCCTGTGAAGCCAAAGGACCCAGGTTTTATACCCCAGGACCCACATAAAGCAGGTGCACAAGGTGGTGCATGCTTCTGGAGTTCATTTACAGTGACTGAAGGTTGAGGTGTGTCCATTCTCTCTCTGCCTCTCAAATAAAATACATTCTAAAATACAAAAATTACAAAATTTGGGGCTGGAGAGATGGCTTAGCGGTTAAGCGCTTGCCTGTGAAGCCTAAGGACTCCGGTTCGAGGCTCGGTTCCCCAGGTCCCACGTTAGCCAGATGCACAAGGGGGCGCACGCGTCTGGAGTTCGTTTGCAGAGGCTGGAAGCCCTGGCGTGCCCATTCTCTCTCTCTCCCTCTATCTGTCTTTCTCTCTGTGTCTGTCGCTCTCAAATAAATAAATAAAAAATTAAAATTAAAAAAAAATTACAAAATTTGGAGCTAGAGAGATGGCTTGGCAGGTTCAATTCCCCAGGACCCACATAAACCAGATGCACAAGGGGGGTCCATACATCTGGAGTTTGTTTGCAGTGGCTGAAGACCCTGACATGCCCACCTGCCTATTTCTCTCTCTCTCTCATAAGTAAATAAAAATAAAAAAGAAGTGCCACCTAATATCTGAGGTTTTCTGGAAAGCATGAAACTGAGGCTCTTCAGGGAGCTCTGAGCAGGGGGTATACTCAAAAAGAGCGCTCACAAACCTTCATTATGGACAAAATGACTGCGCCAAAGAAGTTTCAAAAGTTACATATGGTTTCTCTGTTAAGTTTGCACAAGAACTGCCAAAGGCAAGAGAGTGGTCTGGGAATGAGGATCTAGGATTCCCCCTTCTGCTTGTGAGAATGCTGTACAGGATTTCCATGAACAAAACACTGTCCCTTTCTGCTCCAATTCTGTTTCTCTTTGCTTCTCTTTCTCTTTTTCTCCATTCCTGCCTTTATATTATATAAAGGAGGCACTGATACCTTGAACTTGGGCATTGGCAGCCTCTTCCCGAGTAGCTTCAGATGGGCACATCACTGCAGCTTATATGGGTTTATTTACTATAATTGACACATTTCCTACACACAACTGTGGTGACAGGGGTTAGAAAGTCTTCTACTGTTCCTTCTAACACTTTGACTCCATATTCTGAAAAGATTGATCGGAGGCTGGCATTGCCCAACACAGTGGTGTGTGTGTGTGTGTGTGTGTGTGTGTGTGTGTGTGTGTGTGTGTTGGGAAATGGTTGGGAATAGCAGATATATCCCACCTTTTTCTTAAGAAGATTCATCCATCCAGGTGACCAAACATTAGACTTGCTGTGATAGTCATAGACAAACAAGAGCAAGTGTTTCCCTATTGTGCACAACTTTCTTCCAGCAGGAATTTAAACCAAATCAGAATGTCCTCCAAGGGCTGAGGATGTGGCTCAGTGGTAAAGCACTTGCCTAGTAGGATGTCCTCTAAGTCTGTATATGTAAAGCTATGTTTGCATCGCTGTATGGCAGGTGCCCATACAAACAAAGTGGAGACTCCATTGCCTGTGTCCAACTTAGGGTAGTAGCAAATACTTGTTACAGTGCTGAGAGTGTTTGAAACTCTACTTCCATAGTACATGTTATGCTAGCTTCATGGGAGTGGGAGGTATAAGTGATGTAGATTCTAGATGGAGATTAATAAGTCAAAGAAGAATGGGGCTACCGGTTCTTGTAAGGTCTGTAGGTCCTTCATTTCCCATTTGCAACACTTTCCCAAGCCTGGAAGGACCATTGCCAGTTGTCTTTCATTGCTTATTTATTTTACCTGCTTTCATGGACCCAGTCTGGGCTTGTTGTAACTGTCTGGAAACTAGGTGGTTTGCAACAACCAGAACAGGACTGTCCAGATTAAAGGTAAGTTGCTTTTGGATGCTAACAGAGGCCACAAAAAGCTGGGGAACATAGGAAACATGTGACATTCTTACACACACCACTGTTCAGGGCATAGGATATGGACTTTGGATGGTAGAAAAGTAGAGTTTATTCTCATTCATTTAGAAAAATTTCATTTAGGGGCATGACAAGGAGGCTTTTGATGACTCTCACAGCATGTAAATACAGAGGAAATGAAATTGGGATCTCAGAGATATCTGTACTCCATGCTTGTTGTATTATCCACAATACCTCAAATGTAGAAACAACAGCCCAATATCCATTAATGATGCACTGATGAATAACATGTGGCATATACATGCAATGGAAGATTTCTACCTTAATAACAACAACAAAAAGGAAACCTTGGAAGAACCTGGAAGACATTACATTAAGTGAGACAAGCCAAACACAAAGACTAATGCTACATGATCTCACTTGTTTATGGACTGCAATAGAAGCCAAGAGTAGAAAGGTTGACACCAGGCTTGGGGTGGGGAAGTGAAGCCATGTGGCTCACAGGGAATAATGTTTCAGGAATAAAATGAACAAGATCTGGAGAGCTAAGACACAGCTTGGAGTCTATAATTATTAATAATATTATGTGATGAGCAGTGATCTTCCAGGAGCTTAGCTGCCAACACTTTTCACATCTTTCTTGGTCTGATGTTTCCCATCACAGCTGCTGGTAGGAGCCTTCTGCAGTTTTGAGGGGAGTTTTCACCATGGCAGGGAAAGCACAGCAGGAGTAGGAGGCTGGCTCGATTGCCAAACATCAGCAGCAGGGAGGAAGTAGCAACAAGGAGCTAGGCTTGTGACTCTAGTTTCTGATCTCTAAAAACTGATAATAAAGCTCTTTACCTAAAATCATACCACACTCTTGCCCTCTATGACATTCTCTCGGCCCTTTACATATTCTTATGTTTTGGCTTTTACCTATAGTGGGAAGTCAGGGCAGGAAACCCATCCTATCAAACTGAGCCTCCAGCCTCTCTTAATCCAACGTGGTACCATGCTCTGCCCCAGTCCCTAGAGATACTGAACATGACTGGAGACTTGACTGGATGGCCATGTTGCCCCCTGGGAGCCTTCAGGAACCCATCTTCTCTGCCTCTGCCCAGGGTTTTGTTGAGAAGCACCACACCTATCCAAGTGCATTATCTCAAATGGCTAGTGAAGTATGGGAGTGGAAGGAGGCTCTTAAGTCTTCTGACCAATTAAACAACAATATCTACAAACCATTTTCATTAAGTTTTGTCACTGCAAATAGAACAATGCTTTCTGATCAGAAGTGAAGAGTATTGGAGTAGGGATGAGCTTTCACCTAACTGAGAAGCATTGGATATTGCATTGTAATTTCTCAGGTGCCATTATGCACTTTATGACACTTCTTTTTAGAAATCTGAGTATAAAATGGAACTATTTATGGCCAAAACCAAACAAGCAATATCACACTTGCCTTGCACCCTAGAATTTGGAGTTGTAAAGATTGTGGATATTGTCAGAGATCTAACAGCTAGTGTGCCAGCGTGGGAAAAGTCAGTGCATCTCTTCTGAGTAGGCCTGAATGAGTCATCAGTGCCATAGGCCAGCATCTTTGGAAGACCAGACAAACCATGAAAATACGTGTAGGTGTGCTCTGCTGTGTTAGGATCATCTAGCCAGGTGTTGGCTCTCCTGCCACGAAGAGCAGAAGTTGTTTGTGTGTGTGAATGAGTTCATTGACATGACGAACCTACCAAAGCAGTCAGGGAAGAACCATGAAGTGAAAAGTCCCTGGAAGCTTGTGGCAAGCACAACAAACAATAACAGCAGAGCAAGAGTCCAGAGAGAGAAACCCTGCCATAAACGAGATGGAAAGGCAGACCTGAAAATTATCCTCTGACCTCCACACCTGGGCCATAGCATGCGCATGCCCAACAATGACACACAATAAATAGGTACACACACAAAAACACACACAACGGTGTAAAATAAAAAAGGAGGAAAAGTTACACGCTTGTACACACAAGTGCATGTTCTTGCATACACACATTTTCACACGTGTGTACCACGTGCCCACAATGAACATATGAAAAGTCTTTGTGATAATGACTTTGCTCGGTTTCACTGGGTTTCCAGGAGAAAGGTATGGTTGTGGAAAATAAGCTTTAACAAAACCCAGCAGTGAAGACCCAAGAAGGACTACTCCACTCAGCTTCTGAAGAATCCTTATAGCCTCTGACCACTCAGTGAAGTTAATGAATCCTGTCTCGGTCACCCAGATACTCCTGTTCAGTTACACCTAAATAGCAGCACAAGTTTGTGCAGGTAACTGAACTTCACCTTGATGTTTTTCCTGCATAAAACAGAAAATTCTATCACCTGCTTCCCTGTTTCTGGGTATTTCAACTTGGACTGAGCTACTCCACTGTTAACCAGGCTGTCATAGGACTTCCTGGCCTCCATAAATACCCAAAAAATTCTCCTGATCAATCCCCTAATCAACCTCTTGTATACACACACACACACACACGCACACATACACACACGCACACACACATATATAGTCAGTAATGTTTCTCTGAAAGATACAAGTGAAAATAAAGGACAACTTCAAAATATAAAAATATTTCATGTCACTGATACTTTACAAACTAGTGCATGACATACATATTGAATTATTTGAGGTTGTATGCTTAATCATTGCATTGGGTGACTCCTTTGTGCTAATTGCCTCTGTGATATTTTCTTTCATTTTTTTACAACCATGTTGTGATGGATAAGTAAACAAAGAAAATTACCTTGCCCTATGCATCTTCTAAGCATGTGGACTCTAGTCTTCTGTGGCAGTTCTCTCTTCCTGAAGAATTTAATGGGCTAGTTTTTTGACCCACTGTGCTTTGCATAGAAGATATGGCTATGAATATTCTATGTTTCAACACTCAGAGCTTCTTTATGTTAAGCACAGATTGCTAGAAAATGCTCTTCTTTGGAGAAAGATCTGCAGTTATGTGACAGGGCTTTTAACATGAATCTGTGGCCAGATGTTCTGACCACAGAACAAGCTAGCACAAGGTATGTGGTGCTAAATAATACCCACTGGCAAAGTGGAGAGAAGGATGTTCTGTGGCCTTCAAGGGAGAATTACTCACTCAGCCCAGAGCAATGGGAAAAGGTGGCTAATGCTTCCTTCCTGCCTCTACCTGCAAAGGAAAGTGTTTACAGTTGGCTGGATTTCTCTTCTTACTTGTGGGTGAGTAATATTTCTGGATCATTGCAATCTACATAAGTTGTGAACAGACCATTTGGAACATGCATACCTTGATATTTTCTTGTGCTATAGAAAGTCTTACAAACCCGAGGCTGTGTCAAATGTTCCAGTACTATAAAGTGAATTAAAATGAGAGCTTGTTAATTTTATAGCCCTGCTCTTTCCCATTTGTGTATGATAAATGGTCAGCCACTACTGGAACAATCATGATTTTGCCAGAAAATTTTTTTATTTTTTAGGTAGGGTCCTCTCTAGCCCAGGCTGATCTAGAATTCACTGTGATGTCTCAGGGTAGCCTTGAACTCATGGTGATCCTCCTGCCTCTGCCTCTCAAGTGCTGGGATTAAAGGTGTGTACTATCACACCCAGCTTTTCTGTCAGACATTTTTGATGTGACTTAGAAGCTCCTGGTTTCTTACCCACCTTGGGGCTTCATGCAGCATGTGAAGCCCTGAACTTTGTGCTCAGTTCTCCAAGGGATCATATGCCACAGCACTTTGCCCTGCCAGGGTACAGATAATCCATCTTAAGCTCTTTTGGCAGGCATTGATTGGTTTTCCCTTCAATTTTTCTTTTTATTTTAAAAGCACATATCATTATGCATAAAACTATCAATATGAACTGAACCATAATCCCATCTTGCAATATGAAAATACGCTGCTTTGAAATGTCTTCTTGTGTGAGGTGTGGTACAACATTAATGTTGCTATGGCATTAGTCTCACTTGAGTTGTTCAGCTGGTGTGACCCACAGCCTTCCATGGCAGGCATCTGGTGTCAGAACTCAATGCAAGTTTGGGTTATCTGTTAACTCATATTATACTTTCAGAAGTTAACAAACCATCATATACAATCTTATTCTTATTAATCATTCCAATGTATATTGGACAACCTCCAGCCAGGCAGATTCTGTCTCAAATCCTTAATTGATAGTTCTCTGAGCCATGAAGGCACCTTCATACCAAGAGCAATGCAGATGGTCACAAGAGTTGCTTGAACAGCACCCACTGGATCTACATAGCTCCCCTTGATGGCAGCGTCACTGTAGAGGCCCACCCTCTGCTACACACAGGAAGCTCCTCCTCAGGCTGCTCTCAGACAGACCTCCCCAAACATAGGGGAAGCTCTACATCTAGTTCCTTCTACTAGGAAACATCTACCACTTCTTGTTCCCAGACACATGTTCTCCAACATCTAAGCGGCCTGAGTATAGGGCAAATGTGAACATGACTGGCACTTTAGGTTCAGACACAAGTTTCCTCAGAAGGTGGGAACTGAATGAAATCAAGAGATTGTTGTGCAGAGGTACCAACCAAGGCCCTCTCTCAGGGTGCCCTTCCTGAATTACTGATAGCTTCCCAAGGACTTTGTGTCCAAACTGGAAGATCCCTTCATGCAGAGACAGTTGGTGGTCCCATGAAAGCTCTCCTGTGAAAGGGCTTCCAGGAGGAACAAGCAAGGGAAAGTCCTGCCTCTCATATCATAGTACACTAGGCAGCTGTGTGAGCTTAAGGTCCAGAGTTCCCCCTAACAGACATGAAGACTGAACTCGGATTTCAGTCATGGCTGCTATTAGTCTGGCTGAGCAGATTCCTACTTGCTTCCTCAGATGCCCACCTGGCATAATCTTCTGAAAACACACACACACACACACACACACACACACACACACACACACACACACACACAGTGAGCCTGAGTGGGAGCACTTAGGGCACCTGTATGCACTCTCCCTGTCTGAACCTTGTGATCCTGATTTGCTAATTGCAGGTGGAGAAGACAGGTCCCCAAGTCTTGTCTAGTTCCAGCCTGCCTGCTGTTTACTACTGGGGTGTGTCTGAGGTGCAGCCCTTGCAGTCCAGTCAGGGAAGTACTCCAGTTTGCTACAATAACTCCTCCCTTCCTCTGCCTAAGTTCCCTCTAATAGCCAAAAGAAACATGTAGCCCCTGACCAACATCCAACTCAATGTATGAGGTCTCTGCTTTTCCTTCAGTTTAAACTCCAAAGCTTCAGAGAGTGATACAAACCTGTTAGTATAAAAACACAATGTCCTATTTAAAATTTGTAGGTTTCCCTTCTCTTTTGCTTGATTTGTGCACTCTCTCTCTCTCTCTCTCTTTTTGTTTTTCAGTGCAGTGTCTTGCTGTAGCCCAGGCTGACCTGGAATTCACTCTGTAGTCTCAGGGTGGCCTTGAACTCACAGTGATCTTCCTACCTCTGCCTTCTGAGTGCTGGGATTAAAGACGTGCACCACCATGCCCAGCTACTTTTCTTGATTCTCTTCACCTGATTTGGACTATCAGGTTAGGTAGGTTGGCCACCAAATAGAAACTATGAAAGAAATGTGTCATATAAATTCATGAACCGGCTCCCCGCATCTTTCTTATTCTGCTTTGTTTCTTCTTTCTGTGCTTCACTTCCATCATACACTGATCTGTCCATGTGCTCTTTTTTCTTATCTTCCACACTACCACAATGGGAAGGAAGATGCTGGGCAAACTCCAGTACCTAATGTGTAGTGGACTCCTTGATATACACTGTGAGTAGATTGTATCAATGTTATAAAAAAAAAAAGTGATACACTGGGAAAGATTTGGGTTTAACTGAATCTTAATTTCCTGTTCTTTTACTTGTGATTATGAGACTCCACCAGGTTTACTGAAGTCGAGATCCAAGTCTTTCTCTATCTGGTCCCGAGGTTCATATTTTCAATTTCAGAGCAAAGAAAATTTATTTTCACTAAAATGTGAATCTCGGTGGCTTACTATATTCTCCATTTCAGAAAGCATTCCAATTATCATGACAGGTTTTGAGGTGATAATAATGTCTTGCAGAGACTGAGGCATGGTGGAGGACAATGAGGAAGCAGAAATACATTTCCTGTCGCCTGTCCTGTCCTTATCAACTGCTGCCATGGCCAAGATCAGAGTGCTGAGTTATTTGCTGAGATCTTTAATTTCCTTCTTGCTTATCATTTCCATCCCAGAACATGTACATATTATATAAATCTACCATATTCATTAATTATCACACAAAATTTAAACATCTAACCATTGTGCATATTTTTTTTTGCTTCTTCCTGTTCATGACTCAAGGTTACCTCAGTGCCTAAAGAAAACAGATAAGTGCCATTAGATGGCAGTAGCAGCAATGCCATAAAGTACATAGACTACTTTTTTTTCCTTTTTATTATTTTTATTTTAGAGACAGACAGAGAATTGGCATGCCACAGCCTCAGCCACTGCAATCGAACTCCAGACACTTTTGTTACCTAGTGGGCATGTGTGACCTTGTGCTTGCCTCACCTTGTGCATCTGGCTTATGAGAGTCAAACATGGGCCCTTAGGCTTCGCCTTAACTGCTAAGAGATTTCTCCAGTCCTACATAGACTATATCTAATGAGTTTCAACAAGCACACTGGGGCTAACTATGTTTTTTATGGAAACAAAAAAGTGATAGTCTTTATTTTCCTCAAGAATGACTACTACCTCTGGGCTTAGAGAAATAGCTTATTTTGGTAGTGTTTGCCTTGAAAGCATGAGGAACTAAATTTGCTCACCAGAACTCATTAAAAAGCCAGGTACTTCTCCTGGGGACATACCCTACTGTCTCTACTCTTTACTACAGAGATATTTGGTCAGGAAATAGAATCGGCTCAGATGCCCATCAACCGATGATTCATCAGATAGTGAAGATGGAATTTTACTCAGTGATAAGGAAAAATGAAATTATGTAATTTTCATGAAAATGGATGGACTTGGGAAAAAACATACTAAGTGAGGTTACATAGGCTCAGAAAGACAAATGCTACATGGTCTATTACATATGCAGTTTCTAACATGAAGCTGATTTGTTTGTAAGTTGAAGTAAAAGCACTAGTACTATTGGCAAGGAAGCTGGAATAAGTCTTGGAGAGAGGAGAAGCAGGGAAGGAAGAGAGGAGGGGATACTTGACAGGCAAGTAGAGGGGCAGAATTCAGGAGATTCTGTGGGGGACATACACAAAACTAATGATGGCATGGATCACCTTCCTCTTGGTTAGCTAATTAAAAGATATAACTTCATAAAATAGGGGGGAGGAGGAGTGGTGGTGGTGGTGGAGGAGAAGGAAAGAGCTTTATTCTAAATCCTTAAGCTCTTGATAAATCTCAGAACCAGAATTTGACCCCCTCCCCCCCCAGTGAGCTGCTGATCAAAGAGGCTCTGAAGCCCCAGAACAATGTAGGCTGTTGTCCAAGAACTTGGTTACCCTCCAGATCTAAATAGTAAGGCCCTATTGCTGAAGACACCACAGGCTGTGGTCACAGGACATTAAGAGATCATGCCTGAACTGAGATAGAAGCCAGCTCTCTGATAGCTAGCAGTGGATTCTGAAGCCACAAAATCAACCAGCTGGGCAAGATGTACACACTGATATTATAGTGACACACAGGCTATGGGGGTGATCAACTGCTCTCTGATTGGACATAAGATCCACTCAGTGGGAAGGAATTCATACCTGGTATTGAGAAATAAGCACCTATGGCTTAGAAAGTCATAGACTCTAGAGGAAAGCTCCACTGTCTTTGGCTAAAAGGAGAGGTCATGCCCATCAAAAAGTTCTCTAAGCCAGACAGGGTGGCACATGCCTTTGATCCCAGCACTCCGGAGGCAGAGGTAGGAGGATTACTGTGAGTTTAAGGTCACTTGAGACTACATAGTGAATTCCAGGTCAGCCTGGAGTACAGTGATACCTTACCTTGAAAAAAAATTTTAAAGTCCTGTAATTGTCCATGTCTAGCCCCTTTGATTCATGCTGCTCTCACTCTTGGTTAAAGAATCTGCTTTTCACAGATGACAGCAAATACCAGGGAGACCCATGACCCTTCAGTACAACAGGAAAAGAAAGCCAATTGCCTAGGATGGAGATAGCTTATCAGTTAAGGTGCTTGCCTGCAAAGCCAAAGGACTCAGGTTCAATTCCCTAGGATCCACATAAGCCAGATGCACAAGGTGGCACATGTATAAGGAGTTTGTTTGTGTGGCTAGAGGCCCCAGCACACCTATTCATTCCCTCTCTAAACTTTTTCTCTCTCAAATAAATAAATAAAAACAAAAATAAAAAAGAAAGCCAACAGCTTGGACTGAGATGAGTCATCTCTATCACATCTGACATGGCCCAGGAAATATTATAGAGGAAGTGGTGGATTAAATAGGAGTGCTGCTCTCACTGTTAGCCTGAGAACCTCCTCCAGGAAGATGGTGGTGAATACCAACATGATTCAAAACTCATCAAAGCAGAAAATCAGAGACTGTTGAGAGCTCAACACTCAAGTAGGCTTATTAACAACACCCTTCAAGGTTTAGGGAACATTACAAAAGAGAGGTTGGAAAGAATGTAAGACACTGGGTGGAAAGGTGCATTCCGAGACATTGTCCCTGCACTGAGACTGACTGGTACAGTCATGACCCCACAATGAATACCAGTAACCCCACTGAAGAGGGTCCTTAGTGGAATAGTGGTAGGGTAGAGGGAACATAAGACTATAACATGATGGGAATATAAACTGTATGCAGTATGTTAATACAGTAAAGTTCTCAATTAATAAAAATTAAAATTAAAAACAAAACAAAAAACCAGGTATTATAACACACACTTATAATCCCAACCTTGGGGAGGCAGACACAGGTGGTTTCCTGGGACTCACTGGCCAACTAGAATAGCCTACTTGGCAAGTTCTAGACCAATGAGAGACTGTCTTTCCCAAGGTTATCCTCTGGCCTTCACATGAACATTGCCTGTACACCCACCTATACATGAACATGCATATACATGTACACACAGAACGCCTACCTATGAACCCTTGTCTAGGTGTAATGGCTAATTTCTGTTGTTATTTTGACAAGATTTAGACTCACTTTGGAAACAAACCTGGGGGTATACCTTGGCAGAATTTTCTACGTTTGGTTAGTTAAGTTAGATGTTTTTCCATGGGCTGGGAGTCCTCGACTGTAAAAAAGCTTGAGAAAGCTCCCTGAGCAACAGCTTTCCGCTCTCTCTGCTTCATGATTGGGAAGTGAATGTGATCAGATCTTGCAGCCATGCCTTCCCTCCCCCACGAGACTGTATCCCCTTGACCTGGAAGCTGAAATAAGCCTAACCTCCTTAACTTGCTTTGTCAGGCATTTTGTCACAGCAATGTGGACAAGTAACTAACACAGTAAACAGTACAGACATAATCCACCGTGAGACTGAAAGTGAAATGTCCTGTCTTGATCAGTGAAGCAAGAGAAACCCGGCTTCTCTTCTCACCTCACCTCACCTCCAGGCCTGCACACACCTGGCTGTGCCAGCTCAAACCTGAGATGAAGGCAGGTGCCTCCTCTGATTATGTAACTGAAAAAGGTGAAAAATGTGCATTTGTTTTTATTTTGTGCTCATTTTAATGATGTAATTAATAAAACATAATTTTAAGCAACAGTTTCATGTAATATTTGAAAAATAAATATTAAGAACTCAAAACTGCATCTCATCTCCAGGAGTGCTGGAAGCTTCAGGCACCATGTGGAGTGATCACTTCGAGACTGTTTCACTTATTGAAAGTCACATGTCAAAGAAAAGGACAAGAATACTTGATTTCTTGAGCGTAGAATGTGCAGAAAACCTCTGTTTATAAAGTAACATAAGAACTTTGTGGCCTAGTGCTTTATGCCATAACCAGCCATATACCTCAGTGATGAACTCTGAACCACTGGAAAGAGCAGAGTCCAGAAAGGCTGCCTGTTCTTCAAGTGCCAAGGAATCCTATATGTGAATATCCACTCAGGCTCCAAAGGAAAAACTTTCCAGGTACATGAAATACTTTCCAGTCTGGACACTGCCAGTCTGTTCCCACACATCAGTGAAAAAGACTACTGTCTTGTGACTATCCTTGCTTTCTGATCACATATTTCTATCATCTTTAGTCATATTATTTATATGCTACTAATTGCAACAGTGACTTGCTCAACCATGTAGAAAGAGCTGTAAAGGACATCTCGGTCTCAGGAGATAACTCTCTGGGTATTAGTACTCGTTGCATAAGCCCAAGGACCTGAGAGGGCCGGAGGCTGCCTGAGTTCAATTCCCCAGCACCCATATAAGAAGCTGGGTGCACACATGTTTGAAACTCTAGCCCATGGAGAGTAGAGATGGGAGAATCACTGGGGCTCAGTGACAGAAAACAGCAGTGGTATGTTAAGTGAGAGACTCCATCTCAAGGCAACAAGTGATGAGAGAGGACAACCAATGTCCTCCTCTGGCCTCCACTTACATGCACATATATACAACACACACATCACATAACATCACATCACATACTACACTTACTAGACACACACAGACACATTGCAGTAGCTATCTTCTTGTTGCTGGAACAACCAAAAGCAGTTCGTGGGAGGAAATGGTTTACTTCAGCTTAGTGTTCTGAGGGAAGCTTCATCGTGGAAAGCATAGCACAAGACAGCAGAAGGAAGTAGTCTAGGTGAACTGAGCTCTGATGAGAGGGACTTGGTCTGTACCACCTCAAAGCCTGTCCCAAGTAACAGTGTTGCTTTCCTCAGCAAGGATCTATCTTTCAAAGGCTCCACAACTTTCCCAAATTGCCACCAGCAGAGACCCAAGTATTTAAAATGCATAGGCCTGAGGGGGACATTTCATTAAGACTCCCACATCACCCTAGAAAAGAAAAAGACATCTTATCCATAACCACTTCACACAGAAAGCTGAAACGTGAATCTGAAAGGAAGGGAATTAACCTGCTTTTACAGTACTCCACAGCACTCTATTTCTCACACCTGTCTCCCACACTCCCTTTCAGAACTTACTTCAACTGAAAGCTTCTCTTTCCCCATGTCACCATTGAAGGTGCAAATGACTCTGAGGTGCCATGGTGGTTGAAAGCAGCAAGTGACTTGTTCTTATGTTTTTCATCTATGAGAATGGGTCTCAGTTTGCTCTGTTCCAACCTGAAACAACAAAGATGCTTTTCCTCAAAGCATTCACATATAAAACTGATGGATTGCAAGCATGAAAAGATCCTTCAAATATTGTTCTCATGGACTAGAGAGATGGCTCAGATACAAGACCTGATACCACCCAAGTTTGAACCCACATAAATAACTGGATATGTCCACACATACCAGTAACCCCAGTCCTGTTGGGGAGCAGCGACTGGAGAAATGCCAGGGTTCATGACCTACAAACTCTTGAATCAGTGAGAAATTTCATCACAAGGGGGAAAAAACCAGGCCGGTGAGTGATAGAAGGGACACCCAACATTCTCTTCTAGCCACCACAGATAATCCATGGGATGCTACAAACCAGACATGGAGACTCACATCAGCACATACACATTCAGCCCCACACATCACCCCACCCCACCACACAAACTAAGCACATGCAAAAAAAAATTGTTCTCATCTTTGAAATTTGTTAAATTAAGTGCAATATAATGCCCAGCAAAACAGCAGTGCTGGCAGAGTAGCTTCAGGCCACACTTTCAGGAGCAGGCCACTTGCTGTCTGAACCCTCTGAGGGAGGCACATCCTTCAGTCAATGAAGCCCCAGGCATGATCATCTGGAACTTATTGGAAAACAATCCCCACAGTGCTGAGCACTCTGCAGAGTGTCAAGCATTCCACATGCATACAGAAGGTAAAAGCTCAATTAACCCACACGCACAAGAAGATGACAAAGGAGAAAATGGTTTAAAACTGAACTGATAAAAGGGTAGCTATAAAATAAACCATCTGATGACCAGAAACCATAAAAACATTTATGTAGCTCCAAGTCCTATTCACACTGTAAAATATTACAAACACAGAATACATGTTCAAATGGATGCATGAGTATTTTAACATGGAATGGTTTATAAAATATTACCATAGAGAAACGCATTTCTTCTCATATACTGCTCTCATATGATTTTTCTTAAAGAGACAGATTTTGGTAAGCATTGAAATAGTTGACTGGGTGACAAATTTTCTTTGGGTTATCATCCACAAAATTTCTCTCAAGAGGTTCTGAATGTGAAAATCTTCTTCCTGAGGGTTTTCAGTCAAGTTCAGAAGCAAGTTCTCAGTACCTAGTTATCCACATCCAGATCCCAGAGTCTCTCAAACTCGAGAGCAGCCCTTGCTTCAAAACAACCCCTCCACAAAGAGTATATCTGTGCTAGATCAGTGCTGTGTGAAGCAGAACCAGACCTTAGGCCAGGAAAGGGCTTCTCCTCTGCACACGTACATGCTGTGTGAACAAGGTAGCCACCCCTTTGGAAGGCGAGATGAGGGCACTATGAAGGGCACTCTGATGGGAAAGCTGCTCAAGAACTGACAGAAGGATGCCCAGAGTCTCGTCTGATTCTTCAGAAACCACATAGTGTAAAGCAAAGGGCTTCATTTAACTGGATCTCCATTCTCACAAATCTTTCAAGGGGCACTTCCATATGCCTGCAGCCCCACAGAAAGTGGCAGCAGCAGAATGACCTTGTCGTTCTCAAGTGTTCTTAAATGTGATGAGTCCTTGAGAAGGTCAGTGTGCAGTTTTGGAACGACTGCATTGTACTTGTAGTTAGGCTTGGAAACTTGTCTGTGAGCTGAGCACGTGTGTCTCCTTGTTAGTCACAGCACACACCTCTTTGTACTTCCCAATGTATGTGGTGTATATTACGCAAAAGGAGAGAATGCTATTGCATTCATGCTTGATTGCATTCTTTTCTTCCTTTCTTAAAAAAAAAAAAGGCAGTTTACACATTATCAATGTGCATCAGAGAATTTCTCTCAGACAGTATTTCCAAGTAGCAGCCCTGTGAAAGGCTCTCTGACAAAGAGACTGTTTCTTAAAGGTTCCACTGTCAGCAGAGTTAGGGGTCTGCCTCCTCATCCCCATCTTATTCCAACACTTCACACCTGCTGAAGTTCTGTAAGCCTTGCAGCTGGCTGTTTTCTTCCTGGAAAAGCAGCAATCATGTGTCATTTGGGTGCGCTGGGCACATGGCCTCGGGGTCTCAATCACCCATAGCTTCAGTAGTCCCTTTGTCATCAGGAAAGTTCATTTCCTGAGGAGAAAAGAGGAAAAAAAAAAACAAACATGCGTGACTCAGGGCTCATCTGCTAGAATGTGTGCTATGGTGCCTGACCTCTCCTGTCTTTGGTTTTATGACATGTCTGTGATTCAAAACCTCTTCTTCTTTTCTTTTTAATATAATGCTTCCCATAGGCTCATGTGTTTGAATTTTTCTTTTTTGAAGAGAGAGAGTTGGCATGTCAGGGCCTCAGCCACTGAAATTGAAGTACAGACACTTGTGCCACCTAGTGGGCATATATGACCTTGCACTTGCCTCACCTCTATGCACCTGATTTATGTGGGATCTGCAGAGTCAAACATGGGTCCTTAGGCTTTGCAGGAAAGCACTTTAACTATTAAGCCATCTCTCCAGCCCTCTCTTCCTTTGCTTCAAATTTTGAAAAGAAGTCGATACATTTATTAAAGAGAGCTCTTATCTATCTGGCTTATTCTCATAGAACAAATCTCTCTGTAAGCCTTTTTCTGAACTTTTGAAATTTCTCCTTCAAAAACTCATGGGGTACAATGCTAAAAAGAACAGTGCTAATTGCCCTAGGGCAAGACATTAATACAGAAAACAAGGTAGTCTGTCCAACCAGCCTATACTGGAGGGTAAATTGATTCTAACCTTTCCAAATACTGATATCTCCACAAGGCCAACATGCTAGCCATGTAGCAGGGAAGGGTTGTCTTAAGGTCAGCTAGTCACTGACTTGCTTACGTTCTGTTCCTGGAGACAACTGCAGAGCTCCCAGATAGCCCAAGATTCATGACGCAGAGCAGTTGCAGCCATGTGCTTTTTATCCCACTGTCTTCCAAATATGTGGCACAGTTCTGGGCTTCTATAGGCATCCTTCTTTGCCAAGCAGAAATGTGGAGGAGAGTGTGAAATTCAGCATTTATCTAAATTATGTCAAAGGACAAGCTATGATTGTTTTGCATGCATGTGTGTATACAGATTCTGTATGTGTGGTATGTATGCTATATACATGTTTGTATATGCAGATGTGCACCCCATGCACATACATATGGAGGCCAGAGGACAATGTTTGGGTCCTTCTCTTATCACTCTACATATTTTGTTGAGATGAGGTTTCTCCCTCTTTCTAGAAATGCTGCCCATCAACGATCCCAGAGACTCTCTGGTCTCTGCCCCATACAGACAGGGGTTACAGAAGTGCATGGCTATGTCCAGCTTCTTACATGGGAGGGTTCTGGGGAGTCTCCAGCCCAGGAAGCCCTCATGCTTAAGCAGCAAGAGCTGTAAACTGCTGAACCAGCTCCCTAGCCCACATTATCATTTTTATGACAGTTTTAAGACCAGTAACATATATTCTATTTTTCCAAAAGCCAGAAATACTTATATCTTGACAAATAACTTAATTAGATAAATTGACGGAAAGAAGGATGATTGAAAACCAGCAAATGGAAGAGAAATTTTCATGAATTACCTTTGGGAAACAAGACTACCCAAACTATCCAAAACTTGTGACTATTTATCCTAGGATTCTCAGACCCTGTGTGAAGATTCTATGAATTGGGTGTAGTTATAATATTTTTTGCTGTTGTTGTTTTTTCAAGGTACTGTCGTGCTCTAGTCCAGGCTGACCTGGAATTCACTATACAGTCTCAGGGTGGTCTTGAACTTACAGCAATCCTCCTACCTCTGCCTCCCCAGTGCTGGAATTAAAGGTGTGCACTGCCACCACACCCAGCTATACTTTGGGTTTTTTCTTTTTCTTTTTTTTGTTTTGTTTTGTTTTTTTGAGGTAGGGTGTCACTCTAGTCCAGGCTGATCAAGAATTCACTATATAGTCTCAGGGTGGTGTCGAACTCTCAGCGATCCTCCTATCTCTGCCTCCCAAGTACCGGGATTAGAAGCATGTGCCACCATGCCTGGCTTTCTTTTGCATTTGACAAGCAAACATTCTTACTCCATAAGGTGAGAAACTTAGAAACTTGCAATTTAGTTCTAGATGACATATTTTTAAGTTATGAATCTCTGCTAAGACAGCAAACCCTCCATTTAAATATTTATGTTCTTTCTCTTTTAACTGCTATCTATGTTCCTCTTAAATTTTCTGAAATTTTCATCAACCCTATTTTAACACAAATACCCTGGTGAACTAGAGAAAAAGCAGAACTTAAATTCTCACTTCTGTATCTTTGAAGATATTATGTGGGTGGTCCTTAGGACCAGTGATTCTTTTTTTTTTTTAAAAAAAATTTTTATTTATTTATTTGAGAGCGACAGACACAGAGAGAAAGACAGATAGAGGGAGAGAGAGAGAATGGGCGCGCCAGGGCTTCCAGCCTCTGCAAACGAACTCCAGACGCGTGCGCCCCCTTGTACATCTGGATAACGTGGGACCTGGGGAACAGAGCCTCGAACCGGGGTCCTTAGGCTTCACAGGCAAGCGCTTAACCGCTAAGCCATCTCTCCAGCCCAGGACCAGTGATTCTTAAAGGGGTCACCTTTCATGCACATTCTGCCATGAGCTTTGGTTGTATAGGACACAGTGTTAGAAGACATTTTGGTTCTAAGTTAATACCAACCCAATGAGCTGGACTGGTCCAGGAACATCACCTCTTCACAGTGTTCCAAGTGCCACTGCAGTTTCTATGAGTGTAGGCTACTTTGAAGGTTAAAGGTTGTAAAGTCTATGAAGTAAACTGCATTACTGGTAACTACTAATAACCATACAGAAGCCGAGGCAGGCTCCAGTGACTGCTTCTTCTCTGAATGACAATGTGACACAGATTAGTAGCCAGGTGATATGTCCTTCACTTGAAACAAACAGGAGGAAAGGGAGAGGAGAAATAGAGAAAGGCAGCCATTGACTCTTTGTCTCTATCTGTTCCCTATCCTTACTTTCCCACCCCTGCCTTCACTTTCCCTCTTGCTACAATTACCTTCTCTCTGTCACGAGGTGAAAGCTCTAACAGACTTACCAGACCAGCCTTCTTACCATTTTCATACAAAAGGTCCCTCTGAATACTGCATCCTAAGCTGCTCTCAGGATGCTACTTACTACTTAGACATTGGAGCAGTGTCTGAGGAGGCTGGATGGCCCTGCTTGTGTTCTGATGGCATCAGCTTGGCTCTATGCCATCTTCCTACCTTACAGTTATTTAGATTCCAATTCTACTAACTGACCATTTATCACTTTCCTTGCCCAACAACCCAATAGGTATTGTTTTCTTCCCCCCCTTTTTTTTCTTTTTTGAGTTCCCATATCAGAATATAGACATGCAGACTGTTGATTACATAGAAAATAAAATCTAGACAGTGAACACCCTCTGGCTACTTTCCTTCGTTTTGTAGACAAAAGAAGCCAGGCCTAAAGTATAAGAGTCACATGTACACAGGAAACAAGCCCTTGGCAGTTTCCATCTCTGCCTCCACCAGACCCCTTAGGATCATACTGACTGCTCACAACTGCCCTCCTGCACGCTCTGGTGTCCACAGTGGCCTTTGGTGTGCTTTCAGATTCAAAATGCTTCTTGTGAAAATACAAATTAATGTGTTCTGTTGTTATTGTCCTATTTGTTGTTATTGGATCCTTTGCATACACACAGTATGTGTGGTGTGATGTGGTATGGTGGGCGTGTGGTGTGGTTGTGGTGTGTGTTTGATGCAGTGCCTGTAGTGGCTCAGAGCTTACCTGCACCTGTTTTTCCTTACAATGGAGTTTCTTATCGATTCCAGTGTGCCACTCACAAGCCCCAGTGAGTCTCCATTCCCTGCTCCTGGTGGAACTAGGGTTATAGATGTGCATGGCCACGTCCTGCTGTTTACATGGGATCTGGAGAGCTGAACTGCGGTGATCTCTGGTCCTCATGCTTGCTCAAGAAGCACACTTAATCACCGAGTCATGTCTTTAGCCCTGTTGTTGAGTTTTAACTGCCTATACATATTCTTTGTGGACTTAGATAATATAAAATGCAAATCTTCAATAAATTATAAGAAAAAACCTAAGTAGAACCTTCTGGCTCAAGAAAAATGATGGATTCACCTCCCTTTTCGGTTTTCATATCTGTACTAAGGCCACTCAGAAGTTCGGGGAGATATTTTTGTTCTCAAATATAGGTTGGCCTGAGTACCAGCATCTCTGTGGTTGCCTCCTCCCCAGCACTAATGCCACACTGATGATGAACCAATTAATATCTCAGTGGCAGAAAGTGTTTTCTGAAATTTTCATATGAAGTTGCTACTGAGGGTGAGTGGGGGAAAAGGTGATGTTTAAAGGCTTGATTCTCAAAGAAAGCCCTGGAAAGATACCTTCTCTTTCTACTCCCAAAGTTCCCTGTGTCACAGAGCAGGGGTGGGAGGTGGGCAGCCTGAGCCTCTCAGTGCAGCAGAGCCTGAGGTCAGTCTTGTACCAGCAAGTACTTAACGATCATTGGCAAACAGACCATGGGATCACTCCAAAATCATGGTAGCTTGCAATCTGATGCGATTTTGTCCTGCTCCCCCAGTGCAGAAAATTGAGTCCTTCAAAACAATTCAAATAAAATCTGGCCAAATGAAGATCTTCTCTTGCTAAATGAATGCTAGCCTCCTGGCAAGATCTCAGAGGGTTTTGGCCATTTTAAAGCCTGGCGTCTTTCTTTCTGCTGGATGTGAAACAGCAGAACCCACCTGAGACTGTGGTGCCCTGGGCACATCAGGAGCCTATTCCATTACACACTGGCCCTGGGCTACTTTAAAGCAGGAGATAACATCAAGGAGTAAAACAGTTTGCTGACAGAACTTTGCCATTCTGATCTCTCCCATTTCCACAAAAATTAGCTAGTTGGAACAGTATTAACTTAGGGAACTTTCCAACTAGTCAGATACAGCACGAGGCACCTGGGTCCCTTCCAACGCAAAAGGCTGAGTTCTAACCATGAGCTGTGATGAGCCAGCACCCAGCTGGGCACCAGCACACAGCCTGATTACCAGTTTTCTGGTTACACACCTTGGGGTACTGGTCTCCCTGGCACAGGCAGTCAAGCAGGTCCCTGCAGCCCCTGGCTGGGTGTCTCCTTGGCCTTCTTGCAGGTGTACAGCCACTTGATGATGCGAGCGTTCCTCTCTACCACCGAGGTGGTGCTGGGCACCTGCTCCAGGAGCTCCTCCTCCTGCAGCCCGTCCTCGCTGTGCCGGGAGAAGCCGCTGTCGGAGGTAGCCACGCTCACGCTGCGCACCTTGAGTGCCACGCGGTCGGATCCCGCAGAGAAGTTCTCCCTCCCGAGAGCCTCCACCACCTCGGGGTCCAGACCACAATACCGAAAGAAGGTGTCCAAGTCGGCCTTGGCCACGGAGTAGCGGGAGCTGAGGTCTGACTGCGAGCGCTGCAGCCCTCGGCGACGCACCACCTGCAGCTGCCCGCCGGCTGCCGGGACTTCGGGGGCCGCCGCCGCCGACAGCGGAGCCTGGGGCGCCGGGGCCACCGCGGCGGGGACCCGGGGCTCCTTACGGGCCGGGGGAGTGGCCGCCACCGGGTCGGGCTTGGTCCGTGCGGCCTCCGCCTCCCCGGCCTTGTCTTCCCCGGTCACCTCGGGCACCTTGTCCTTGCCGGGTCCCTGGAAGAGCTTCTTCACCAGCCCGCCCCGGGAGCCCTCTGCGCCCGGCCCGCGGACGAACTCGCATTTCTGCCGGTAGATGACCAGCGAGTCGGGCCTCAGCGGCTTCCTCGCGATCGCCCTCCGCGCTACTGGAGCCGGGGCGCGGGCCGGGGGCGCCGGGGCGCGAGGCTGCCCTGCGGGTGCCCCCGAGCCGCCGCCCTCCGGAGCGGGGCCGCGGACGTACCTGGCGCGGTCGGCCGCCAGCCTCTCCGCCGCGCTCCTGCGCCCCGGCCGCGGGCTCCGGGCCGCCGCCTCGGCCTGCGGGCCGGGGGCCCGCGAGCTGGCGGGTGCGTCCAGGGCGGGCAGGGCGCGCATCCTCTCGGGGCCCGGACCCGCCGAGCTGGCCCACGGCGGAGACCGCTCCTGGTCCCGTGCCAGTCGGTTCCGAAGTCCGCAAAGGGCGGGGAGACGTGCCCCGGGGCCAGCCACTCACGTCCAGAGCTGGGGCTAAGCCGGGGCGTCTGGGGTAGGTGAATCACCGGGGCGCCAGCCGCGTCCTCCCTGCCCGGGCCCAGCACCGCCCCGCCCGGTGTCCCCGCCCCGTTGCCGCCTGTCAGGTGTTTCCAACCCTTCCTCTCCCCAGGCTTTCCAGGCCTGCTGCCCCGCGCCCTCCACGTCCCGGGTGGGGACCGCGTCCTCCCAGCATCAGGTGTCTGCCGCCTCCTCCCTGCTCCCAGAGGCCTTAAGGCCCCTGTTGGGCGGTGCCATTTCCAGAGAGAGTAGGGGTCAGGGGACCGGCTGTCCCCTCAAGTCCTTTGAATTCCTAAGGTGACGCAGCGTGTTGGAAACTCACAGTTGCAGTTCCGCGGTGTCTACCTGAGCGCCCGCTATTTGGAGGGCGTAGGATGTAAACGGAAAGAAGTCTCTCGTGCCAGTCAGGGTTAGTGGAGGTGTAAAGAACACAAGAACCAAGTGGAAACTGGCTGGACTCCAGTGGTCATAGGCTGGTGCTGTAAGTCTCACTGCTTTTGGGAAGAGCTCGACCAATGGCCAGAATAACTACTGCTTACCGTAATCCAGACGATGGGGAAACTGCGGGTTTACCCAGAGAGGATCAACCTAGGAATGTTGAACCTGTAGGAAAACATTTCCAAAATTCCATTCTTTCAAAAAGTTGGACAGGAGACTAAAAAATACTGCCAGAGAGTTTACACGTTATCTACTCCGTGGAGGCCAGCTTCGGGATTCGCTGACCTTCCCAAGTTGCAGTTGAATGCACACAGCTGTCGAACCGGGTCTAGTTTGTTTCCAGAAACCGGCCTGAGTGCCAGCAGAAACCTCGCCAGAGAAGAGGTCACCATGGCACCTGTGATCACCGAGCTTCATGGGAGGAGAAGCACGGGCACAGAGAAGTGACTGGATAGAGAGCCCTGTAGGAGTGGAGGGCTCACAGGAACAAGGGAAGGTGTCCAATGGTTAGGGAGGTGGAGGGTGATGGAGAGAAAGAATGTGAGACCGAAGACACCGACAGGAAGTGAGCTCCTGGGCTGGGGTTCTTTCTACTACAGTGCTGGTAGGTTAGCCCAGGGGCCCAAGGTTGAACCTTCTCCTTTTCCAGTGAATGAGATTGTTTAAAAGGCTTTGTGTAGAGCAGAGAAATTTTTCAATAAGTGATTATTGTTTTGCTGGTGATGATTATGAGACTATATTGGTTGGAGTCCAACTTCTGGGTCTGCATGACCTCTCTGAACAGGAGAACATATGACCAATGCTGTAGAGTCCTAGAGGTGTGATACTAGAGGTGTCCCCTTGTCTCCTGGAGCCTGCTCTCTCTGGAGGCAGGAATCAAAATATAGGCTGCTTTTTTTTAAGCCCTGATATCCTTATTGGTTTTGGCATTTACATCTGGTTATTGAACGCCCAGGATAGTTATACCAATATGTATAAAAGTGGATATAGAGCATATTTGATTATTTTTTGTCTTTATTAAAACAGGTCTAGTTAAAGACTGGTGTAACATTTAACTTAAGTTAACATGGTACATATCTTTAAGTGTCTAACATTTGTAAATACAGGTAAAACGTGTTAACAGCCTCAGAGACAATTTTTCAGGCCAGTGGGGAACCGGGTTGGAGGCTGTGGTTCCTTCCCATCAGGAAAGTGAAAACAAATTTGTGAGGTCAGTCGTCCTTTTCCTCCTGCTTACCTCTCAGCCTCTGTCTGGAAGGGTGGTTTGAGCCTAGAAGGAGCCAATTGACATGGCCTGACAGAATGTCCCCAGGACCTTTACCTGATGATGGGAGTAGTCCATGTCTACCAATAGTTAGCACTCCATGTACCTAAATAATAAACACCCAGGAATTTTTCTTGTTAAAAACATCTTGAGGATCCTCAGTAGAATGGGGTAGGGAGGAGGGAAAGGATGGTACCAACATGTTTCCTAACCAAGTATATATGTAATAAAACAACAATAACAAAAGCAGAATTAAGTCCTCACAATGCTGCTTGAAGAATTTCCCATTGATTAGCCCCAGATAAGAGCAACTTTCTTTTTACTTTTTGGAGCCATCCTGTGGGTTATAAGGCATATCCTGCAGAAGGACCCATTCTTTCTCCTCTTTGAAATATTGAGAACATATGCTCTCTAAAGTAACTTCCCAAATCAAGGGTGTGTTCTTTCACTAGCTCTGAGGGAAGGGAACTCAGCAACAGCTTGGCAGTCTGGTCAGCCAGTCTCTAAGGTTTCATGTAGCCAGCTTGGGGCACTTTGCAGTGCATTACTGCAACTTTAGAAGGAAGAAAGATTGTAGACTATCTCTCTTTTAAATAGTAGCATGAACATGGAGAACCAGGGAGGAATATCTAGAATTATTATAAATGTTAACTTTCTGATTCATGCTTAGTTCAAGTGCCCTGGTAGGAGCCTCCAGCTCTGCTAGCTGAGAAGTAGTTCCTGAAGGCAGGGGTGTACTTTCGTTTGTCTCATTGGATATGATTACTACATAGCAAGCCCTGAGGATTACCTAGTCTATAAAGGAACTTCTGGGCTGGAGAGATGGCTTAGTGGTTAAGCGCTTGCCTGTGAAGCCTAAGGACCCCGGTTCGAGGCTCGGTTCCCCAGGTCCCACGTTAGCCAGATGCACAAAGGGGCGCATGCATCTGAAGTTCATTTGCAGAGGCTGGAAGCCCTGGTGCGCCCATTCTCTCTCTCTCCCTCTATCTGTCTTTCTCTCTGTGTCTGTCGCTCTCAAATAAATAAATAAATAATTTTTAAAAATTATTAAAAAAATAAAGGAACTTCTATCTGTAAAATGAGTCTAGTCAGGATTTTTGTTTGTTTGTTTTTTGTTTTTGTTTTTGTTTTTTCAAGGTAGGGTTTTGCTCCATCACAGGCAGACCTGGAATTCACTCTGTAGTCTCATGGTGGCTTCGAACTCACAGCTATCCTTCCTCTGCCTCCCAAGTGCCGGGATTAAAAGTATGTGCCACCATGCTCAGATAGTCAGGGTTTTTTAAGTGTCAGATCTTCTTGGGCCTCATAAGTCAAAAACTGTTTCTTTACAGCTGTGTTCTGGACCTCCTCCTTTTTCTGGGAGAAAGGTAGTCCACCATAGTGAGAACAAGTTCTTATCTGAATAACAGGTTCCTCCAGGAGGGTGGCCTTCAGATGAGAATCACTGAACTTAATTTCAACCTTGAAATCATGAGACATAGTGACATAGTGTAAACAAATTTGCCAACTTATCAAAAAGAGTCAAATCTGAATTACATTCATGACATGTCATTTGGATTTTAATAAGTACCTTTTGAACATTTTTTTCTGTCTCACAAAAGTCTGAAAACTACATTCTAGCAAGACATAGCAGAGATTTTGTGACCTTGGTTTTGTAAGCAATTAAGGTAATAGAGAAAATACATTAAATATGTAAACCCTTTGACTATAGGCATTTTTATGCTTTTTAAAACCATCTAAAACCTTAATATTTTCATTGAATCTATACACCAATTTTAAAAAGCAGTGTTGAAATTTGGCATATTTATTCACTGTGGAGAATATCTGTCCATTATTACATAAAGTTTGAACAAGGATTTTCCTTCTAAAGCTAAAAGCACAGAGGTAAATTATTTTAAATACATTGTAACTCCATTTCTAGGAATTTTACTATAATCTTGAAAGTGAATCCATGTACCTTTGTACCTTTCTAGTGGTTGTAATCCTTAAGCTGTGTGTTTTTCTCCTTTCCCTGTCTCAGAGCCAGAGAGGCAACCTGTCACAACAAGAGTCTTGGAGGACACATGAGATAAGCCTGCTTGGGTCTGAGAGAGGGGAAATGTTTCTGAGCCAGTAAGAGATACTTTACAAATAGCACATTTATAGAAGCAGTCCCCACCATATCCAGCTACTTCCTGAGTCCTAAGATGCTTTTGGGAGTCTATGCTTTTGGGAGTCTATGAGGCCAGGATATTTTTCTTAATAACTCTGAGTCAATGTGGTTTTTCTTTTCTTATGAGCACAATATATAATGAAGTTGTTTAGTGTTAGTGACATCTTGGGATGCCATATCATTTAGAGCTAATAACATGCGTCTTCAAAACATCTATCAATTCTATTTTAAAAAATCTGAATTAGACAGTATTCTAAAATACACACATGTGCATGCACATGCATGCGCACACACATACATCCATACCAATTAAGTACAATAAAATTTGAAAGGGGATTAAGTTGAATTCTTTTTTAAAGGGCAATAATAAAATATTAGCTCACTGTACACACAAATCACAAACAGCAGCTTTTCAATAAAGTCTCCAGTATCTCATTGGCCAATGCTAATAATCTAAAGGAAAAGGTCCAGCAGGCTGCATGCATTCTTGCACACCGCACGTATAACTGTGCATACAGGCCAACTGCATAGACAGCCACACAATAGATATAGAAGTACCTTTGTAAAAATTTCTACACATGCAATTCTATAATACCCTTAAGATAACCTTGCAAATGAAGACACAAGAGCAGAGTGGTCTGTATTCAACCATCCCTGGCAAACAAGGTAACCCATGAATTTTATAGCTCAGTCCATTGTGTCAGTATTTTTCAGAATCAAGCAAAACTATACAATGAAATCTCCCAGAGTGGTGTGTTTCTGCTCTCCATCTATGGAAGTGAGCCAGCTTCTTATGCCTGGACTCTGTATGCCTGAAATAAACCATTTCCCTTTGCAAGCTGCTTCTGTTTGGTGTTTGTCCTAGCAATGAGAAAGTAACTGCAACAGTAGTAGAGCTTGGAAGCGGTCTCACTAAATGCAGGGTTTAGAGCTTGGAGCAAGGCCTTCCCTAGGACTGGACCAACTCTGAGAGTCTGGCCCTGTGTTGTCTTTTTCATCTGCTGTTGCATTTCCACTTCCCAATGGGAAGAAGGACATCAAAGCTCTTGCTAGGACAGATGGCTCCACTGTGGACTACTTAGCCTCCAGAAACATATGCCAAAATAAGCCCCCTTTTAAGAAAATCACCCCAAATCAATTATTCTATTTTTGATGGTTTAAATGTAAATGGACCAATAGCCTCAGGTATTTTTGTTTTCAAGTAAATTTTATTTATTAAGGTAAAATTAAGTCTTTGTTGTTGATCCCTTAGCTGTAAGAATAAGAAATATATAATATTCAAATGTAGTAGGGAATAAAAAAGTAACTTCTGTCTCCACTAACACCATACTTTGAGCTTGGGTGAACCTGTGAATGCCTTGCCCTTTACCATGGCTAAGCACCACTCAGGAGTGCCACACTGTGCTCCACCAGCTTGTCCAATGTCGGCATACGTTATTGGGCTACAAAACTGCCATCCTGTGAGGAAGTAGGATCTGCCAGGTCATCAAAGTGACCAATCACATGTGAATCAGCCAGTGAGGAACCAGATTCCAAGGAGGTGGGCATGATTTCAAATTCCTTTTTCTCCAGGGGTGGTGTATGGAATGTCTTGGCTCCAGAAAGGAAAGCATGCAGGGCCCAGTGATTGTCAGGTAATTGTTGTTTACCCTGGAAAGTCCACCTTCACACTGCTGCTACCATAATCCAGTTTCCTACTTAGTCTCCAGCAAGCAGAGCCCTGCAGGAGGAGGTGTGTCACTGAGGGTGGATTTTGAGTCCAGTTTCAGGTGTGTGTTCAGAATCAACTCATGCTTGACTGTGTGACTCAAGGGAGTGTGTTTGAGTGTGGATGTGAATGCACCAGGGCCTCCTACCACTGTACAGGAACTCCAGATGCATGCACCACTTTGTGCATCTGACTTTGTGGGTACTGGGTAATCAAACCTGGCCATCAGGCTTTGCAAGCAAGCGTCATTAACTACTGAGCAATCTCTCCAGTATCCTGTGAGAACTTCCTAGCTGCTTTGGAAGGCAGTATCCCCAGTAACTTAGTTAGCTCCTAACAGAGTCCACCTTTTATTGAATATTTTTATTATTTATTTTTAAAGATTTTTTATATTTATTTATTTGAGACAGCTAGAGGAAGAGGGAGAGGGAGAGACAGAGTGAGAATGGGCATGCCAAGGTCCATAGCCACGGCAAATGAGGCATATGCCACCATGTGTATCTGGCCTACATGGGACCTGGAGCATTGAACCTGGGTTCTTTGGCCTTGCAGTCATGTGCCTTAACTATTAAGCCATCTCTCCAGCCCTTATTTAGTTATTCATTTTATCTTTGCAGGCAAAGAGAAAGAGATAGAGAGAAAAGAGACAGACAGAATTGGTACAACAGAGCCCCCAGCATCAGGGCACATCAGGGCCTTCAGCCATTACAATGAACTCCAGATCCATGAGCCACCTTGTGCATCTGTCTTATGTGGGTACTGGGGAATTGAGCCTCGAACTGCAGTACTTAGGCTTCACAGGCAAGCTCTTAAGCGCTAAGCCATGTCTCTAGCCCCCAATACAAATGTATTGGAATGTAAAAGAACATTGTAATTATACAATCAATGCATTAGAACAACTAACATGAAGCCAGGGGTGAATTGCATGCATATAACCCCAGCACACAGAAGACTGAGGAAGGAGAATTATTATATGTTTGAGGCCAGACTGTGCTATGGTACAATACCTTGATCCCAAAATCCAAAATTCAAAACAATTCTCATTTCAAAGCAATGCAAAACAGCTACCTCAACCTATATGTGGACTTCAATAAATCTGGAAAAAACTTCAAGTGGACATTTTGATGTTTAGATAAATTTAAAAAGAGAGGGGTCCATGTGAGTTTTCATATACAAAGATGAGGAATTTCATTAAAATGTGATGTGACCTGGCAAATTCACTGCAGACATTTCTGGACACGGTCTTCAAGGCAGTGTTGAAGTTGAAGTTAGGAGCATTAGGAAAAAGCTCTTCCTCAGGATAAGTCTTTGGTATAAAATAGTTTACTAGTTTCCTTTTCCCCTTTCAGTAGAAGTTGGTTCTATGCCACCTTGGGAAACTCTGAAGCAGCATGTTGAGCAGTGAAAGTCAACATGGGGCTCCAAACAGCTCTTTAGCCTTAGGTTGAAGGTGGAGACTCTCTGCTACAGCTGAGATAGTGGTCTCTCTGGGAACAGAGACATGAAAACTGTAGGCAACATTCAGAATGAAAGGTTAGGCTGGGGAGATGGTTCAACAGTTAGCAATACCTCCTCACATAGCCTGCAGAAGTAGATGTGATTTCCCATGTAAAGCCAGATGTGCAAAGTGGGGCATGCATCTGAAGCTCATTTGTAGTGGCCAGAAGCCCTGGTGCACCTATTCTCCCCCCCCCTTTCATTGCTTGCAAATCAATCAGTAAAAATATTTTTACACGAAAGGTTAAAATTAATTGGCTACATAACAGGAAGGCCCTTGAATACTATGTTTAAGAATCTGCTTGTGGTTCTGAAAAGTCAAGCCACTGAGTTATAGGGTCCACTCTACTACTAATAAGACTATCAACATTGCTGTGTAGAATGTTTTGAAATAAGGAGGAATCAAAAGACAGGAAGCTTAATGGAGAGAATGGTAATGTTTATATGTAGGAAGTGGTGGCAATGTCAGTTAGTGTTATGATTAACTGATATGCTAATGTGGCAAACATTATTCTGGGTGGTCTTGTGTGGATCATTTGGATGAGAATGATGTTACAATCTGCATACTTAGAGTGAAGTACATCATTCTCCATCATATGAATGAGACTTACCTAATCAGTTGAAGCTGTGACCAGGACAAATACTTTCACACATACCCTTCCCACTGCAAGAATAAATTCTTCCAGATTTGATTTACAACACTGCCTCTTCCTGAATCTCCAGTCCTGGACCATTGTATGGACTTTGGACTTGCTCGGCTACTACTTAATAGCCAATCGCTCCATACAAGTCTTTTTCTGCACACACACACACACGTGCGCGTGTGCACATGCACACACACACACACACACACAACTTTATTTGTTCTTTTAGTCTGAAGAACGCTGAACCACACAGTATGATGGAAATGGAAGATGATAGAAAATATGCCGAGAAGGCTTCATCTGCAAAAGCTGGGGACTACTTGGATGTGAAGGGCAAGAGGAAACAAAGGGCTTGGTAGATTCTGTCTATATGACCAGGAGACTGGAACTTCCCAAATCTAAAAACAAAAAGTGGCAGGAAAGGAACCAGTGGGATAGGGGAGGGGAAGTAAGAGTGGGGAATGGGATACAGAGTAATGGCAGCAAGTGTATGGAAGTACCTTATGCTCACTTATATAAACATATAGATGTATGAGTATATGTATGTAGATATGTATATAGACATACATATATGAAAATGTCATAATGAAACCCAGTATTTATTTACTAATTTTGTTCATTTATTTGAGAGAGAGAGAGAGAGAGCAGCAGCAGCAGCAGGTAGAGAGGCAGATAGAGAGAGAATGGGAACACCAGGACCTCCAGCAACTGCAAACAAACTCCAGATGCATGTGCCACCTTGTCCATCTGGCTTACGCGAGTCCTAGGGAATCGAACTTGGGCCCTTTGCCTTTGCAGTCAAACCACTAAGCCATCCCTCCAGCCTGAAACCCACTATTTTGTACAATTAATATATACTAATAAAAAGTCAACAAGATGGGTGTTAGAACATTGATACTACCTGTGGAAAGGAAGGTAGCCATGCCCATCTATAGCAGCTTCTCTCTCTTCCTCTCCCTCTCTCTGTCTCTCTCTCTATCTCTCTGAAAGCAGGCTTACAGCTAAAATACTCTTCCCCGACATTGCTGTGGGCAGAATAAAAAGCAAGCCCATTTCACCTTTCTCTGCTGCTCTAGGGTACCAATGATAAAGGATTTTGAGTTCAGGAAGGGATCAAATTCCATAAAGATGCAGCAGATCCCACAACAAATAATTGAAAACACAGACTCAGAGAAGAGTAAATTATGAATTATGATTTATTATTTTTTAAATCTTTAAAAATATTTATTTGAGAGAGATAGAAAGAGGGAGAGGGGGAGAGAGGGGGAAAGAGAGAGAATGAGCATGTCAGGGACTTCAGCCACTGTAAACAAACTCCAGATACATGCACCACCTTGTACATATGGCTTATATGGGTCCTGGTGAATCGAACCTGGGTCCTTTGGCCTCACAGGCAAATACCTTAACTGCTAAGCCATCTCTCCAGACCAATTACAATTTCTTTAAGTTCACTGTAAGAAGAGTTACAATCCAGAGGGAAGGCTAGCAAGGAAGCCCAAACCAAAAGAAATTCTCCAACTGGGAAGGGGAAAGGGAGATGGAAAAATTTCTCCTCACATATGGAAAAGTCTGGAGATTCATACATACACATCACACACACACACACACACACAGAAAGCAAGTCAGGAGGATCACAAGCCAAAATGTCCCCCTCATATAGGGGGTCAAAGAAGACTAAGACAGCATGAGGAGCTCAGAATATCCTATCTGTAGCAAATCAAGGCAGGAAAGCATCTGGACAAGGGGAGAACTTTCAAAAGGGGCCAGGAAGCAAGAGCAGGAGAGTCAGAGGCCAGGAGAAGAGGCTTAAACACATGTGCCAGACACACTGATGGATCCAATGTCCAATTAGGGTGAGCCTCATCATCAGGAAGGGAGGAGAGTACTTAATAGGTTGATATTGTATATATGTAAGTACAATGATTGTGATGGGAAGGTAATATCATGGAGAATGGAATTTCAAAGGGGAAAGTGTGGGCGGGGGGAGAGGGAGGGAATTACCATGGGATTTTTTTTATAATCATGGAAAATGCTAATAAAAATTTAAGAAAAATGAAACAGAAAGTATTTCAGCAAATAACAAGGGAGTAAGCCCTGAACCAACTCATCTTTAAGATTTTTTTTCACCCAGTGATATCAATGGGACACCTGTGGATTTCTCAAGAATGAGCAAAATGTCTTTAGATGATCAATGTAAGGATACTGTGCTTCAAGCTAGAGAGCTCATTCTTAGGTTCATCAGAAATACCAGTTCCGCTGTGCGCACTGTCACTTGTGCTGACACAGATACGACATTTAAAATTTCCAGAAAGGTATATCCAGATGGCCAAAGAGTCCTAGCTGTCATCGCTAAATCTGATCTCACGGAGGTAACTACTGATGTCATGGAGGTATTGGGGGAAGGGTTATTCTAGTCAAGCTTGGAATTATTGGAGTAGTTAACAGCAGCCAGCTAGATATTAACAGTAAGAAGAGTATAATAATTCAGTCTATAATGAATGGCTTATCTTCAAAGAAGATACCCATCTTGGGCCAAGAAAAGTGGAGCAAATTATCTTCCTAGGAATCTAGATAGGTTACCTTTGCATCACATCAGAGATTGTTTCCTAGAGCTGAAAACAAGGATACATGTTATATCTCTCTTCTGAAGAGCCATAGTAAACCTGCAGATGATAAACATTCTATTTTACTCTAGTCCATTACCAAATTTGCCACAAAATACTGCAATACTATTGAAGGAACTAAAACTACATTGAAATTTCAGAGGTATGTTGTGATGTTTGAATTTCTTATTTTTCCACTACAGTTTTAGGTAAACCTGAGAATCTGTTGGGCCATTAGGTGACCTTGGCACTATGGATATTTTGAAAGACATTAGAAATGCTGCTGGTCCTTACCTTGTTTTGTCTGAGGTTTCATTTGGGTCACTGGTCCAGTGGCAAATCAAACATCAAGAAGAGCCCAGCTTCATTTGTGAGGAAATGCAAAGACTCATTCAACACAGTAGCAAGTACCATACACTGGAATCGTTCAGGTTCCTAAGCTTCATGGTGTCGTGATGAAGTAGTGACTTTTCTTCATAAAGGCTGCCTGTTACAAATGAAATGGTCTGCAGCTTAGTGGCAATTGCATTGGCTAATATCAATATATAACATCCAGACTTTGTTAATTCCTGTGAGCTAATGAATAATACTATAAAGGGATAAAGAAGAAACAAGATGAAAACAGAACTGCCTTCATCTACATGCTGAGACAAGTCTTTCAAAGTGCCCAGTGCTTTGGTGCCTACCTCCTAGGAATCCTCTGCTGCTGCTGAAGTGGCAAGGCAATTCAGGACAGCAGAAAAGAAACAAAAAACTGTTTGTACCAGGAGTTATGGGGTTGAGAATGGTATAAAGAAATAACAGTTAACTGGAGAGGAATGCTGAAAACTTCAAAAGCTAAAGAATCACTAAGTGAAGAAAAACCAATTCCAGTTATCCCAGTCAGTCCACAAGAAGGTCACACTGTCAGTTAGCCAGATATGCCCAAGAACAGAATGATATGAGAATTTTGGGATGTCTTTGAGAGCTTCAGAGCCTTTCTCAACTATTGGGTAGGCAATAACTCAGGAGCTAAGGTGTTGAGACAGTCATGGTCACACAGAGCTTTCACTGAGTCAATGGCCTTCCAGGTTCTTCTTTTATGAACTTCAACAAATAAAGCCCACAGACCAGAGGATAAAGTTTAGAAGGATTTTAATATAGAGTTTATAGACAGAGTATAAAGCTTAAGAGAAGGAAAAAACACAGAGCCTCTGCCCAGACAGGGGCAGGAATAGGATTCCTGGAAATGAGAAAGCCCATCTAGAGACCCAGATTGGAGTCTTTTAAGGGAGTCTACTAGTAGGTCAGTACTGATACTAGGTGTGTGGATGTCATAGGTTCTCAGGAAGGGATTAATCCCTTTACATTATTTTTTCTTCTAAGAGAGGAAGAAGCATTTATTTACCTCCCCTGGTGAGGTTTTAGGAAAAAAGCTGTAAGGAAAAAAAACAAAAACAAAAACTCAGATTCTCCTTCATAGGCCCAAGGGCCTTCCTCACTTTTATATTTTATATTTTATAATTTTATATTTAGGTCCTGTCTCCCCTAAACTGTCTCAACTACCCCTCAGAAGAAGTAACCCTGACTGCCACTGGGAATGGAAACAACACAAATCAGGTTTCTTCAAGCAGAGTAGGGTATCATGTATGGTAGTTAGAGCACATCTAAAGATGTTGGTGAGAAGAACAAAACAAGAGGAGTCAGGGGTAGTGGACACTGAGAAAATTGTAGGCTCCTTAGGGTTCCTATTCATGTAGACTTTCAGGCCTTGGAGGGTGATCAAAGGGACTCAGGAAGAGTTAGATTGCCTTAGGATTATCTGAGTGCAGACAGACTATAAATAAGAGAAGCCAAAGTTAAAATAGCTGAGTATACAAGGTCCAAAAACTAGCAGAGTTATTATTACCAAAAATGAGGGACATAATTCTCTTTTACCCTGAAGATCCAGAAATCCATTTCTAAAGCTGTTCACCAAATTGCACAGTGGTATCTGATGTGGTCTGAATATGTCTTTATAGATCTTGTAAAGCATTTAAAATACTAGCAGGATTATCAGGAATATGCACATAGCATTTAATCTTTACAGTGGCACAGGTACTGCTTGGAGTCACTTTGAGCACATCTAAACTAACATGGCCTGTACAATTGTCATTCATCCTTTGACCTCTGGAATTTATGAGACGGGAAGGTCCCTGGATAGTGTCACCCAAAGTTCTTAAGGCATACTTTATTCTATGGTCATATTCTCTTGCTTGGTGTTCAAGGCCAAGCAGGTAGCCAAACTTTAGCTGTATATATTTTAAGCTCAGATGAAGCTCTTTAGGAGAGACTTTTGGGACCTGGGAGAAATCTTATGACTCCTTTAGCATTTGTGTCATTTGCTTGGATGAGTCAGGGCCTTACTATGTGACTTCCATTGTAAGCACTGAGTTTATTTGTTCTAACTTTAAAAAAATCACTTATTTATTTAAGAGAGTAAGGAAGAGATAAAGCGGAAAGAGAGAGAGACAGAGAGAGAGGGAGAGGATGGTAACACCAGGGCCTCCAGCCAGTCCAAATAAACTCCAGGTGCATGTACCATCTTATGCATCTGGCTTCATGTGGGTACTGGGGAATCAAACCTGGGTCCTTTGCTTTCTCTGGCAAGAGCCTTAACTGCTAAACCATCTCTCCAGCCCTGTTCTAACTTTTCTTACATAGAACTTTACACTGGTTGTAATACAACCTCTGGATCTCCATGACCTCTTTAATCAACAGAAAAGGTGACTTGCCAGAGCTATAAGATCTTTAAGAAGTCTTATCATCTTCTGGTGCTTGTTTGACCTGGGGGCTAAAACCAAAATATTGGTTACCCTTTTAGCTTCCCCTTGGATCTGTAAGCTCCATTGCAAAACATGGTCCATCTTCAGCTCTATTCATTGGACTTCACAAACTTTGAAACAGGAATATCCTATTTCCTCTCAGCAGAGGCTCCTATTTAACTCCAGACAATGGCCTCATACTGGTCTCTCTATCAGGAACTTTAATCCCTGCCTCATATGCCATATCTCACCAGTGGCTCCTGGAACTGTGTGCCCTTCATGACCTCACTTCCATGCATTTTCATACTTCTGAAACCAATTCCAAGTGTGCAGGATACAGCCATGTTGTTAATAGAGTGATGAAATAATTATGACCGTGAAGAGCAGGTTCCTTCCTTACAAAGGAGTTTGCATTTCTACTATTCAGTCTTTCCTGGGTAGAATCACCTCAGGCATCCTTTACATTGTTTCAATGTAAAATAGTTGGCCATCCTTAACAACAGCAGCTTTAGTAACCTAAAACCCATCTCTGTGATTTTAAACTTGTTTGAATTTTTTCCAATTTATAATCTTACATCTTTTAAAAAAATTTTTTTGTTGTTTATTTAATTTATTTATTTGAGAGCGACAGACAGAGAAAGAGGCAGAGAGAGAGAGAATGGGCACGCCAGGGCTTCCAGCCACTGCAAATGAACTCCAGATGTGTGCACCCCCTTGTGCATCTGGCTAACGTGGGTCCTGGGGAATCGAGCCTCGAACCAGGGTCCTTAGGCTTCACAGGCAAGTGCTTAACCGCTAAGCCATCTCTCCAGCCCTAATCTTACATCTTATAGTTCTATATATTTCACCAGCCCATTAGTTTCAAATTCAATTTTGTTAAATTCTCTGGGTATGGGAAGAACACAGCCAGCCTTTATTTCAGTAGTCCAGTACCAACAAAGTTCTCTGCAATCTTTTCCTTCCCCTTTGAAAGTTCATAAGCAAAGTCTCCAAATGCAATTCTCTCTTCATTTAGCATTTTCAAATTCTCATCAGAATAGTCCATAAAACTTGGCTTACCAGTCTGGAAGGCATCTTCATTTGCAAGTACCAAGTTCTGTCCCAATCTTCTAGCACAAAAGTTCCAAAAGATCAAAATTCACATGGTTAGACTCATCTAATCAACACCACCCCATTTCTCAGTACCAATTCTGTTGTAGTCAGCTTCATGTTGCAGAGATAAACATCTAAACTAGACACAGTTTATAGAGGAAAGAGTTTACTTAAGCTTTCAGATCCAAGGGGAAGTTCCATAGTGGCAGAAGAAACTGGCTCTCTTTCACAGATCCAAGCAGAGAGACACCATCAAAAAGCCAACACAAGCAAGCACAAACAGACAGCAAACAGAAGGGACCTAGACAGAACTCAGACCTCTCTGCATACCTTTGGGCTGTACAAGAGATTCTCCCCCAAACACACCTGAGAGCTGGACTTCAGGACCTGCCCCCAGTGACACCTCCAGCCAGGCAGCTGGAGACAAGCTTTAATAAAACACCTGAGGGGGTGTTTTATGGGGGCATACATTCAAACTATTACGCTAGTACATAAATCTTTTTTTAAAATTTAATTTAAGTTTTTTTAATGTTTATTAACATTTTCCATGATTATAAAAGAATATCACATGGTAATTCCCACCCTCCCCACCCCACACTTTCCCCTTTGAAATTCCATTCTCCATCATATTACCTCCCCATTAAAATCATTGTACTTACATATATACAATATCAACCTATTAAGTACCCTCCTCCCTTCCTTTCTCTTCCCTTTATGTCTCCTTCTTAACTTAATGGCCTCTGCTACCAAGTATTTTCCTTCTCAAGCAGAAGCCCAATCATCTGTAGCTAGTATCCACATATGAGAGAGAACATGTGGTGCTTGGCTTTCTGGGCCTGGGTTACCTCACTTAGTATAATCCTTTCCAGGTCCATCCATTTTTCTGCAAATTTCATAGCTTCATTTTTTTTTACTGCTGAGTAGAACTCCATTGTATAAATGTGCCACATCTTCATTATCCACTCACCAGTTGAAGGACATCTAGGCTGGTTCCATTTCCCAGCTATTATAAATTGAGCAGCAATAAACATGGTAGAGCACATACTTCTAAGGAAATGAGATGAGTTCTTTGGATATATGCCTAGGAGTGCTATAGCTGGGTCATATGGTAGATCAATCTTGAGCTGTTTTAGGAACCTCCACACTGTTTTCCACAATGGCTGGACCAGATTGCATTCCCACCAGCAGTGTAGAAGGGTTCCTCTTTTTCCACATCCCCGCCAACATTTATGATCATTTGTTTTCATGATGGTGGCCAATCTGACAGGAGTGAGATGGCATCTCAATGTAGTTTTAATCTGCATTTCCCTGATGACTAGTGACGTAGAACATTTTTTTAGATGCTTATATTCCATTTGTATTTCTTCCTTTGAGAATGCTCTATTTAGCTCCATAGCCCATTTTTGGATTGGCTTGTTTGATTCCTTATTATTTAACTTTTTGAGTTCTTTGTATATCCTAGATATTAATCCTCTATCAGATATATAGCTGGTGAAGATTTTTTCCCATTCTGTAGGTTGCCTGTTTGCTTTTTTCACTGTGCCCTTTGCAGTGCAAAATCTTTGCAACTTCATGAGGTCCCAGTGATTAATCTGTGGTTTTATTGCCTGAGCAATTGGGGTTGTATTCAGAAAGTCTTTGCCAACAACAATATGTAGAAGGGTTTCCCCTATTTTTTCCTCTAGTAGTTTCAGAGTTTCAGGTCTGATGTTAAGGTCTTTAATCCATTTGGACTTAATTCTTGTGCATGGTGAGAGAGAAGAATCTATTTTCATCCTTCTGCAGATATATTTCCAGTTTTCTAAACAACATTTGCTGAAGAGGCTGTCTCTTCTCCAATGAGTATTTTTGGCATTTTTATCAAATGTCAGTTAGCTATAGCTACTTGGGCTTACATCTGGGTCCTCTATTCTGTTCCACTGGTCTACATGTCTGTTTTTGTGCCAGTACCACGCTGTTTTTGTTACTACAGCTCTGTAGTATAGGTTAAAATCAGGTATGGTGATACCACCAGCCTCATTTTTGTTGCTCAGTAATATTTTAGATATTGGAGGTTTTTTGTGATTCCAAATGAATTTTTGGATTGTTTTTTCTATTTTCATGAAGAAAGCCTTTGGAATTTTGATAGGGATTGCATTAAATGTGTAGATTGTTTTAGGTAAGATTGCCATATTCACAATATTGATTCTTCCAATCCAGGAACAAGGGATGTTTCTCCACTTTCTAGTGTCTTCTGTGATTTCTCACATGAGTGTTTTAAAGTTCTCATTGTAGAGATTCTTTACTTCCTTGGTTAGGTTTATTCCAAGGTACTTTCTTTTTTTTTTTTTTGATGCAATTGTGAATGGGGGTGATTCTCTGATTTCATCCTCTGTGTGTTTGTTGTTAGCATATATGAAGGCTACTGACTTCTGTGTATTTATTTTGTATCCTGCTACATTGCTGTAGGATTTGATCAGCTCTAACAGTTTGCTAGTAGAGTCTTTAGGGTCCTTTATGTATAGAATCATGTCATCTGCAAATAATGATAACTTGATCTCTTCCTTTCCAATTTGTATCCCTTTTATGTGTGTCTCTTGCCTTATTGCTATGGCTAAGACTTCCAAAACTATATTAAATAAAAGTGGGAACAGTGGACACCCTTGTCTTGTTCCTGATTTTAGTGGAAAAGCTTCCAGTTTTTCCCCATTTACTAATATGTTGGCTGTAGGCTTGTCATAAATAGCCTTTATTATATTGAGATATGTTAATTCTATTCCCAGTCTCTGTAGGACTTTTGTCATGAAGGGATGTTGGATTTTGTCAAATGCTTTCTCTGCGTCTAATGAGATGATCATGTGATTTTTGTCCTTCAACCCATTTATATAATGTATTACATTTATAGATTTGCATATGTTGAACCATCCCTGCATCTCTGGGATAAAGCCTACTTGGTCAGAGTGAATGATATTTCTGATATACTCTTATATTCTGTTTGCCAATATTTTGTTGAGAATTTTTGCATCTCTGTTCATGAGGGAGATTGGTTTGTAATTTTCTTTTTTTGTTCTATCTTTGCCTGGTTTTTGTATCAGGGTGATGCTGGCCTCATAGAAAGAGTTTGGTAGAATTCCTTCTTTTTCTATTTCCTGGAAAAGCTTAAGAAGCAATGGTGTTAGCTCTTCCTTAAAGGTCTGGTAAAATTCAGCAGTGAATCCATCCGGGCCTGTGCTTTTTTTAGTTGGGAGATTATTGATAACTGTTCGGATCTCCATGTTTGTTATAGGTCTATTTAAGTGATTAATCTCATTTAGATTTAATTTAGGTAGGTCATATAAATCAAGGAAATCATCCATTTCTTTCAGATTTTCATACTTTGTGGAGTATATGCTTTTATAGTATGTCCCTATGATTTTTTGAATTTCTCTGGAATCTGTTGTGATGTTACCTTGTTCATCTCTGATTTTATTAATTTGTGTCTCTTCTCTCTTTCTTTTGGTCAGATTTGCTAAGGGTTTCTCAATCTTGTTTATCCTTTCAAAGAACCAACTCTTTGTTTCGTTAATTCTTTGGATTGTTTTTTTTTTTTTGTTTCTATTTCATTAATTTCTGTCCTATTCTTTATTATTTATTCCCATCTACTGCTTTTAATTTGCCTTGTTCTTCTTTTTCCAAGGCTTTAAGGTGAAGCATTAGGTCGTTTACTTGCAACCTTTCTAGTTTCTTAATATAGGCACTTAAGGCTATAAATTTACCTCTTAGAACTGCCTTCATTGTGTCCCAGAGATTTTGATATATTGTGTTCTCTTTATCGTTTGACTCTATAAAGTTTTTGATTTCCTTCTTGATTTCTTCATTGACCCATTCATCATTTAGTAGTGTATTGTTTAGTTTCCATGATTTTGTGTATGCTCTATAGCCTTTTTTGCTACTGATTTGTAGTTTAATTCCATTGTGGTTAGATAGAATGCAAGGAATTATTTCAATTTTCCTGAATTTGTTAAGATTTGCTTTGTGTCCTAATATATGGTCTATTTTAGAGAATGTTCCATGTGCTGCTGTAAAGAATGTATATTCCGCAACCTTTGGATGAAATGTCCTGTATATATCTGTTAGGTCCATTCCTTCTATGACCTCATTTAGTCCAGATGCCTCTCTGTTTATTTTTTCCCAGGATGACCTGTCAATTGATGAGAGTGGGGTGTTAAAGTCACCCACCACCACTGTGTTCGGTGTTATCTGTGACCTTAGTTCTAATAGTGTTTGTTTGATGAATTTGGGAGCCCCCATGTTAGGTGCATATATGTTTAGGATTGTAATGTCCTCCTGTTGGAGTGTGCCCTTAATCAATATAAAGTGACCTTCCTTATCTTTCTTGACTAACGTTCGGACTAAAGTCCTACCCTTGTCTGATATTAGGATAGCAACCCCTGCTTTTTTTCTAGGCCCATTTGCTTGAAACACCGTCTTCCAACCTTTCACCCTAAGATAATGTCTATCCTTTGTAGAAAGGTGAGTTTCTTGGAGACAACAAATTGTAGGATCCTGCTTTTTAACCCAGTCTGCAAACCTATGTCTTTTCGTTGGGGCACTGAGGCCGTTGAAATTAAGAGATATTATTGTAAGGTGTGTATTTATGTTTGCCATTTGTGTGTGTGTGTGTGTGTGTGTTACTTGTTCTACCTGTGCTCTCTTCTGTTAACTAGTACTTGAGTATGCCTGGTTTTTTCTAGGTTCCTTATATGTGTGCTTTTCCTTTTCTTCAGCATGGAGGATTCTATCAAGTATTTTCTGTAGAGCTGGTTTTGTCTTCAAATACTCCTTAAACCTGCTTTTGTCATGGAATGTCCTTATTTCTCCATTTATTTGAATGGATAACTTTGCAGGATAAAGTAACCTTGGTTGACAGTTGTTATTTTTCAAAACTTGGAATATATCACTCCAAGCCCTTTTGGCTTTAAAAGTTTGTGTTGTATAATCTACTGTTATCCTGATGGGCTTGCTTTTGTAGGTAGCTAGATTTTTCTCTCTAACTTCTTTCAATATTTTTTCTTTGGTGTGCGTGTTTGGAAGTTGGATTATAATATGGCGAGGAGAGGTTCTTTCTGGGTTTTGTCTGGCTGGGGTTCTAAAGGCTTCCTGTATCTGCATTGGCACCTCTTTCCCAATTTTGGGGAAATTTTCTTCCATGATTTTGTTGAAGACGCCTACTATGCCTTTGGGGTGGAATTCTTCTCCTTCTACTATGCCCTGAATTCTTATATTGGATCTTTTCATAGTGTCCTGAATATCCTGAAATTCCCACTCATAGTTTTCTATAAGTTTGTCTTTCTCTTTGTTGGACTGTATTAGATCTGCCACCTGGTCTTCTAGCTTAGATATTCTGTCCTCTCCCTCATCCATCCTACTGGTGAGATTTTCTACAGAGTTTTTTTTATTTCATTAACTGTGTTCTTCATTGCTACTAATTCTGACTGGTTTTTCTTTATTATTTCTATTTCCTTATTTATGTCATGTATTGCCTTCTTTATTTCATTAAATTGGTGTCCTGCGTCTTCTTTGATTCCTTTGATTTCCTCTTTGATTCTTTTGATTTGTTCTTTGACCTCTTTGAACATATTTATAATCATTCTTTTGAACTCTTTCTCAGGCATTTCCTCTAACTCGTTCTCACTGGAGGACATTTCTGATGCATTAATACTTTTAGGTGGATTTATATCGTCTTGCTTTTTAATGTTTCTTGCGTTATAATGTATATATTTTTGCATCTTGGATTAAGTTAATGCTTGGATTTTCTAGCTAGGTGGGTATTCTTAGCTGTATCAATTGATTTTGATGTTATATATTTTCAGGGTAGGAGCTTAAGGTGTTAGGTGTGGCTCTTAAGACTCTCAGAGTATCTACAAAGGTGTTCCAAGGGGTTGAGTTTCCCTGGTATGGGAGTATTCAAGCAGGCTGAGTGGAATAAAATACAGATAGATTCTAAAATTTAACTAAACACTGTGCACATTCAATCAGAAACAGCCCCAAAAATGTATGCAAGAGTAGTTATTATAATGACCAGATCCTCTATTAACAAAGAGGTTAAGATTTCTGGTGTGTTGAGGGATCCAAGTCAGCTTGCGACCAAGTGAGACCCTTCCCTGGTGCAATCCCAGTTACCTTGGATGATTTTGGTCTCAGTCAAGTTGCTGGCTGGGTCGTTGGGCTGCTGTTCTGATTTCTGGAGCTGGGCACTGGCTTTTCCTGTGGGGCAAACCCAGCCTGGCAAGTGTGGCCCTGCAGATCAGCACCCCTGCTGCTGGAACTGCTGCTGTTACAGCTGCCACTGGTAGGTCTGTAGACACTGCTGCTGAAGCTGCTGTTGTTGGACCCACCACTGCTGCTGAAGTTGCTGCTGCTGCTGCCACTGAAGCTGCTGCTGCGGGATCTGCCACTGCTGCCGCTCCTGGGTCTGTTACTGCTGGATCTGCCACTGCTGCTGCGACTGTAGCTGCTACTGCTGGGGCCGCTGTTAGCAGTGCCGGAGCCACTGATGTTGCTGCCGAACTCTGCTCCTGCTTGGGTCCCGCTGTCGGCTCAAGTTGGCGTGGCCGGGTCCCGGGACCGCTGCCCTGTTGCTGGAGCTGGGCTCCAGCAGTGGGGGAGGGGAGGTGGCCGCAGCTGCTCTAGTTCTCTCGCTGTTCCACGTGTTCTTCTGCCTCGCGGTCTGCTCCTCCATTGCTCACTGCCGCTGTCCCTTCACGTTTCCTGAGTTGCGGAGAGCGCGGTGTGAGGGGAAGCTCCTGCACCTGGCTTCTCCTGTGGCTGGAGCTGAGTCTGGCACCTTTCTGTTGCGCTGCCACCGCCGCGGTTGCCAGAGCTGCCGGGGCCACTTTTGCCGGCCTGTGGATGCTCTGGATCTCTTCTACTTCTCCGCTGCTGCTTCAATTTCCTATACACCTCACTTTTCAGTAAGAGTGTGTATTTTGCTGAGTTTTTTTTTTTTTCGTCTTCTTTCCCCCCTAGGCTGCTTTGGCATGGTACCTATGCTGCCATCTTAACCAGAAGTCTCTAGTAGATAAATCTTGATCTTATTAAGACTGTTTGTCCAGTAGTTAAAAGCTTTTCAGGTATAAAAATATAGCTGTCTTGGGCTGGAGAGATGGCTTAGTGGTTAAGCGCTTGCCTGTGAAGCCTAAGGACCCCGGTTTGAGGCTCGGTTCCCCAGGTCCCACGTTAGCCAGATGCACAAGGGGGCGCACGCGTCTGGAGTTCGTTTGCAGAGGCTGGAAGCCCTGGCGCGCCCATTCTCTCTCTCTCCCTCTATCTGTCTTTCTCTCTGTGTCTGTCACTCTCAAATAAATAAATAAAAAAAAATATAGCTGTCTTGATTTGACATTTTAAAGCTAGTTTTTATAGCTTTTATTATGAGCAGATCAACATGAGTGAACTGAATTCTAACTTTGATATAAACAAATCTATTAACTTCTTTAAAAAGAGTTGATCCTGAATGACATTCATGATATTTAACAAATTAAGATTACTTGTTAAACCTGGTTGCTGCTTGTATTATAAAGGGCTTTTTTTTTGTGCTTTTGTCCTGTCTCACAAGTCTGAGAACTACATATAACAAAGCTTTCGTGACCCCAGACAAGAGATAAAAATATATAAATTTTGAGCTATTTGTCAATCTTGTTTTCCTTGTCACAGAACCAAGGGGCCAGCTTGTCTCAGGAGAAGGGTCTAGAAGAAGCATGAGTTAAATGTGCTTGGAATTTGAAACTGGGAGGTGTCCCCCCTTAGAATCCAGCTCTCCATGACTTTTAAACACCACATCATATTCTATCAATATAATTTACTTCACAGTAAGACAGAAAAAGTGAGAGAAACAGAGACTCAAAGTTTCAATGTGTTGATCCTGATTTTCAGTTTCACTAGCTTTGTGTATTACTTTTATTTAATTAGAGGAACAAGTCCATGAGGGCCTCAAGATCATGCCCCTAAGCCAAAGGTCAGTTCATATAGTCTGGGTCACCAATATAGCCTGGGGTTCCATGTATCCTGTCCCCCTTTATTGGCAACAATGAAGGATAACAGATTCCGTGGATTTAGCTCTCTCCTAGCTATTGTGACTCTACGTTAGTATCCTACTCTGTACATGACCTCTTCCTGAATTTTGCCTGGTTGATCCTGGACTGTTTGTGTAAGACCCATGACTGACCTCTTTCAGGATTGCTCCATCTCTGACACTGGAAGTCTCTTGAATACTTCTTTTGAGGCCGTTCTCATTGTACATCTCAGACTAAAATGTCTTAACTACTAAATCAGTACTGGCAAAATAAAAAAATAAAAACAGAAAACTTCACTTCTGGAGTTAATATTGAGCCAAGTGTCATGGAAGCAAAATAAATAATAATTACATGAAGCAGGGAGAGTCTCAAGACCCATGTGAGTTGAGTCTCTACTATTCTCTTAAAGCATTTAAAAATATTTTATTTTATTTTGTTTATTTGAGAGAGAAATAGAGACAGAGAGTGAGTATGGTCATGCCAGGGCCTCCTGCCACTGCAAATGAACTACAGACAAATGTGTCACTTAGTGCACCTGGCTTTACATGGGTACTTGGAAATTGAAACTAAATCATTGGGCTTTCAGGCTTGGCAAGAAGAAAGCACCTTTAATCACTGAGCCATCTCTACATCCCATCTTAAAGCATTTTTGACTCTTAATTAATCTAGATGGGATATAAGGATGATAACATTTGGGGTGAATTCCTTATTTAAATCTGTCTGATTGCTTTGCTTAGGAAAAAAATTAAAATATGTGTGTGTGTGTGTGTGTGTGTGTTTTGTTTGGTTTTCAAGATAGGGTCTTGCTTTAGGCTGACCTGGAATTCACTATGTAGTTTCAGGGTGGCCTTGAACTCACAGCAATCCTCCTATCTCTGCCTCCTGGGAGCTGGGATTAAGGTGTGCACTACCACGCTTGGCCCAGGAAAGCCATATTTTAATTGAACACATGCAACACAGAAAACCAAAGTCTAGAATCAGTGTAAAACATTCTATTTCATCTAACACAGAAGGAAATACCACACAGACAAGTCACTTCAAGTGGATGAGCCTGTTCCTTTATTTCTAAACAGCATGGCTTCTGCTTAGCTCGCTTTGCCGCTATGTGCTGTCTTCGTGTGCAGGGTCTGACCACAGCCTGGAGTCTGGGTGCTACCATGCCAGTTGCATGTGGTCTTGTCACCATAAGGTTTCTTTGCAAACACTGCTTGAATCTGTGTCCCCAAATACTAATTCCCTTAGCATTTGCCAGGCACAAACTCAGTGCAACAATCCCAGGTGGCAGCTGCATTTCCTCCACATTCATCTCAAAACCTTGGTTATCTTGGTGCCCACCAATGAACAGGGACTTAAAAAAAAAAACAAAAAAAACACCAAGGCACAAACTCAGTCAGTCTTCCACAGAGCATAAACATATATACCATGATAAGCTCAGTCAGGGTTTTACAAAGTACAAGCATATACATCCAGCTTCTGGCTTTATAAGAAGGCAGGAAAGGAAAAATGGGAGGTTTAACACACATCTCCCACAGAAATTTCCCAAATCTACCTAGTTTTAAATGCATCTGTTCCCAGGCAAGAAAGTTACAAAGAAGAAAGGGAGAACTAAAGGGAAGAATTGAGAACTAGAATGAGTCAATTCTCTGCTACAAGGAAGACAAAAAGAGGGGAAAGTGGATTGCACTAACCTTCTGATTTCCCAATCAGTGCACCATATATGATACAGGAAATCTGGGGTATCTTTGAAAGTGTTGCAGCCTTTCTCGGCTCTTGGGTGGGCAAGAACTCAGGAGCTAAGGTATTAGACAGTAATGGTCACACAGAACTTCCATGGAGTCAAGGCCATTCCAGGTTCCTGGCTTGTGAATTTCAATGAATGAAACCCACAGATCTGAGAATGAAATTTATAAGGATTTTATTATAGAGCTTATAGAAGGAAAGATTGCAGACTCCCACCCCGAAAGAGGTAGGAGCAGGTTCCCAGAAATGGCAAAGCCCACCTAGAGACTCAGACTGGGGTGTTTTAGGGAAGTCTACTGGATAGGCTGCTGAACTGGTCAGTTCAGTCCTGACAGGAAGTGTCTGGATGTCTCCAGGTTCCCAGGAAGGAAGTAACTCTTTACATTCTTTTCTAAGGAAGGAAGAGATAAGACCAAAGGTACCTATTCACCTCCTCTGGTGAGGTTTTAGGGGAAAAGAGATAAGGCCAAAAAAAAAATCCAGATTCTTCCTTCCTGGCCCAGACATTCTTTACTTGTATTTTCGGGGCCCTGTCATCCTTAAACTGTCTCAGTAAGATTGTGAGGTTATTGAAAAGCTCATCAGATTGTTTTTTAAATTGCTAGAAAGAAAACTGAGGACAGTGCATCAAAGGCAGTAATGGATGAAGTAATGCATTTTTTAAAAAAATTTTACTTATTTAGTTATTTGAGAGTGACAGACACAGAGAGAAAGACAGATAGAGGGAGAGAGAGAGAGAATGGGCACGCCAGGGCTTCCAGCCTCTGCAAACGAACTCCAGACACGTGCGCCCCCTTGTGCATCTGGCTAACGTGGGACCTGGGGAACTGAGCCTCAAACCGGGGTCCTTAGGCTTCACAGGCAAGCGCTTAACCGCTAAGCCATCTCTCCAGCCCTAATGCATTTTTTGATATGCATGTGAGAGTCTCTTCAGAGTGTGTTATTAAGATAACTGTGTAAACCATCCTTATTGGATGATGGTCTGACTGAGTCTGAGGACAGGGGACTGAATAAAAGAAGCAGCTGATATGCTCAAGACATTACTAGGAGTCAGGCAAATTACTGTTGAAATCTGAAAGACTAATCTTTATTTGGTGAAGAGAACTATTTAATACTGAGACTTTATTGCTAGTTATTGGTCACTTGGGTAGAATTTTAGTTATGAATGCATGTGTATTACAACAATATGAATCTCTTTATATAAAGACTGACTATAAACTAAAATGTGCACTCTGCCTTACAGAACAATATACACATTGTTTTGCGCATGCGCGCGTGTGTGTGGTTGTTGTGTGGTGTGGTGTGGTGTGTGTGTGGTATATATACTTGAATGTGCCCTTGCAGGACCCCATATGATCACCTATGGTGGTGGTCATTCGCCTGCAGAGGCCAGAATGGAATGTTGGGTGAAGCACTGCATATTTCTCCCCCTAGTCTTGCTTTAAATGGGAATGTCCTCTTCGCTAATTCTAGAGTTTATGTGGCCCTGAATAGTCTCAGTTCTCTCCTCCTTTACAGAACACAGGCCAGGCTCAGCTGTTTGACTTAGGGTCTGAAGATTTGAACTTAGGCATTCTCAGGATCCCTCAGGCTTTTATGTTTGTGCTGGATGGACCCTTCACTGCTGAGCCATCTCTCCCACCCAAATCATACACTTAATCCAAACTTGCTGAGCAAAGGCTGGAAATCACATCTTGCCATAGCCACAAGCAGGAGACAGCAAGAGAGTGAGGAGAAGGTAGATTCCTCTGGACATAAAATCCGGATCCAGAACATGAAAAATGAATGCCTCTCATCACATAGGCTTGAGTCATTCTGAGGTTCAACTCCCACTTCCCTCGTGAAAGCCCTTAAACCCTCCTTCCTCCCCTTACCCGGGTTCTAAGGCTTCCTTCTCTTTTACTTTGAATTCTTCCAGTCTTTCCTGGAATTCTGAAACATCCTACCCGTTTGCCATGGATCCTGCCAGTCTCTTCTGCTGTTAAAAGATAACCCTGGGGGCTGGACAGTGAGTGTCCACTATCAAAATGTTTAGCAAACAAGAAAATCACCCTTTCATCATTAAACATGAGCTATCTATGATTTGCTTTCTTCAGACAGATGATTGTCATTGTGGCCTTTTGAATTTTTTTTCATTTTCAAAATATTTTATTTTTCTTTATTTATTTGAAAGAGTGAGAAATAGGCAGGGAAAGGGAGGGAGAGAAAGAAAGAAAGAAAGAGATAGAGAGAGAGAGAGAGAGAGAGAAAATTAGTTTGTCAGGGCTTCTAGCCACTGCTAACGAACTCCAGATGCATGTGCCCCCTTGTGCATCTGGCTTATGTGGTTACTGGGGAGTCGAACCTAGGTCCTTTGGCTTTGCAAGCAAGCACCTTAACCACTAAGCCATTTCTCCAGCCCCACTTTTTGAACTTTTAAGGAAAAAAATTTACAGAGCACTTTTCTCCAGAGATATCAAATATATATATTTTTATTTTAAATGATATTTTAAACTGAAACTGTTGACTAAAAGTACATTATGATAATACACTGGCCAGAAAAAAGTACAAAGAAAATCAAGCAAGAAACTTACAGAAAGAGAAAAGGCCTTCCTTTGTGGGCTTTAAAGCGAGTCAGGTTCTGAAATGTGGAGAAGGTCTCTGGTATGTTCACAATAGACACTTGCATGTTCTTTCTGTGTAAATAAAATTTCTGGCATCAAATGATGCACACACAGAAATCCAGGCTCTTTGAGCACATTTAACTAAAATTAAGATTATACTATGTTTCATAGCTTAAGGGTAAACTGAATATTTTTGAATTGTAGTAATTAAATGAATTAAACAAGAATCAAACAACAGCAACAAAAACCTCTCACAGCTTAGATGAAAGCCAACCATTGAAAATTCTCTAGTTCACTTTGCAACAGACTCAAGCAAAATTACAGGTGGAATATGATCATATCTTTGTAAATTAGTCTCAATTTGTCTGACTAAAGATCTTGGGACATTCCTTTACAGAAAAATATCAGATTTTCAAAAGGCATTCTTATCCTTTTTCATTCTTTATTCATCATTTAAGAAGATTAAACCAGTGACTATAAAGTACCCATGCATTACTTTGGGTGTTTTCCCCTTTCAACTGGAGTTCATGTGGGTAGTAACGGGGAAATTCAAGGGCTACAGACTCACTGGCATGTGACTGTTAAGATACAGTGTCTCACAGCCTGGGGAGGGGATCCTCCACCAGAGTGGGAGCACAGAGGTAACTGGCCATAGGATCTTCAGATCAGAGATGAGAAAAGACTGTCAACTGAGTCACAGATATCACTGTACAGATAACTTCTCTCTGTTGCCTACCCAAGACCAGAGTGGGACTTTAAAATTGATATTCTCAAGCAAATCAGTGAGGTCATATTAAAATGAAACTACCAGCTTCCATTCTAACCAACAAAGATATCAGATAAAGGCTAGAGAGATGGCTTAGCGATTAAGGTGCTTGCTTGCAAAGCCAAAGGACCCAGGCTCTGTTCCCCAGGACCCATGCAAAGCCAGACCCACAAGGTGGCACATGTGTCTGGTGTTCATTTGCAGTGGCTAGAGACCCTGAAGTGCCCATTCTCTCTCTCAAATAAATAAGTAAAAATAAATATTTTTTGAAAAATCAGATAAAAATTACACAAAATACCTTCTAATTATCAGAAGACCAACAATGCAGAAGGTTGACCAAACTGAGGAAGTTTTTTATTTAATTTTTTTTATTTATTTTTATTCATTTATTTGAGAGCGACAGAGAAAGAGGCAGGGAGAGAGAGAGAGAGAATGGGCGCGCCAGGGCTTCCAGCCACTGCAAACGAACTCCAGATGCGTGTGCCCCCTTGTGCATCTGGCTAACGTGGGTCCTGGGGAATTGAGCCTCGGACCAGGGTACTTAGTCTTCGCAGGCAAGTGCTTAACTGCTAAGACATCTCTTCAGTCCCTGAGGAAGTTTTGATATGAATTTTCCTTAAATATTTCACCTGTACTATAATAATAATAATAAAGAAAGCTATTTGAGGAAAACCATTTAGTAGCTATCCAGTATGTGGGACTAGAACTTATTTGCATATCTAATTTTTAAAGTATTTTTTTCTCATTATAAGTGTGATGCAACATATATATTTCATAGTATACATATATATATATAAACAGGTCCCAGTGGCTCAGAAGCTGTCTAAATTCTTCCATGCTGAAGTTTCAGGTTTTGCTCCCTATAAACTCAAAGCTCTCTGCTTGACAATGTCTGCTCTATGTACCATTCTGCTACTCAGCAACATCCTTTCTTCTCTTCACCTGCTTTCTCTCCACCTGAGAGCTCTCTAGACCCCACGTATGGTGGCTCATACTGATATTCCTGGCACTCAGAATATGTGGTAGAAGGATCACCATGAGTGTAAGGCCAGCCTGGGACATAGAGTGAGTTCCAAGTCAGCCTAAGTTAGAGAGAGACCCTGCCTCAAAAATAAAATAAAATAAAAAATAAGATAAAATATCAAAGCAAAAACCTAAAAACTAGATTTAAAGAAACTAATGAAAAATGTGTTAGACTAAAGAAGCTGAAAATTTTGATTAATCTTAATTTATTATTGTCAGCTGCTTATTTAACCACCAGGTTAGAGGAAAAAAAGATCATACGCAGTGAAATTCATCTAATTAGGCCACATTTTTTTAAATCTATAAAGGCATACACCGTTATTCTCAGCTCTTGGGAGGATGAGGTAGGAGGATCAACATTAGTTGGAGGCCACCCTGGGCTAGATTAAGACCCTGGCCCCCAAAACAACAAAATGTAAACAAAAGTTTGGAATTTAAACATCCTAGAGCTTTCTCCCCACTCCCACCTTACTAGACCTACACTAGCCTAGGGATTTTGGAACCATCCCCAGTTACGGTAATTAAGGATACCTTGGGGTAGAGAAGAGGGAATCGCAGTTTCTACATCAGCACATCATCCAATGCTCCTCCCTAACCACCTCCCTGGCCCTCTCTTGCTATTTTTGGTCTTTGTTCCCCATGGTGCATGCGCTCCTTCCCCATTTTTCTCTCTCATTCTTTTCCCCTCTCTTCCTGTCTTGCTCTCTTGGGCCTTTTTGCGCGCTCTCTTTGGTGTACATACTCCCTTTTGCTTTCTCTCATATTCTCTTTATGTCCTTCATTCTCTCTCTTCACTTCCTCCCTTCATCTCTCCCTGCCTCTCTTCCCCCTTCTCTCTCACCCGTTACAATAAAGTCTTAAACTCAAAAACATGGTTGATCTTGGTGCTTCTATCCCCACTCCAAAATCTAACACAGTTCTTATAAGCTGAGGGCTATGTTTTTTATACTTTCCTCACTCTTTTATAAAGAGACAGCTCTCTAGCTCATATTAGTTGCTGGACGATTAACATCACTCGCCTACCATAATATACCATGTTTTGATTTAAGCCCATTTCCTCTTACTGACTTTCACAAATTTATGAGAAAAACTCATTACATTATGAGAAAATTTTCCTTTTAATAAGATCCTTCCATGTTTTCTCTTGCTACTTTTTGGTTTGAATCACTTCAGTCACTTTTCTTTGAACTAGTTTCTTTCTTTTGATTACTCTAGAGCAACTCTAAAGATCATCAGAATGTAAGAACAAAGGGAAAGAGACTTCCTGGCACAGGGAGGCTGCTGAGTCACCCACCACTCTGTAAGTTCAATGTGATCCTGAAGGCAGGTAGGCAGGCAGGTTTTGGAGAACATCCAGCCTCCTCCTGTCTTGGCTCCGCAAGCTTCAGGAGCTGGAGGTGAAGCACTATCTCATATAACTGATGGGCACTTGAGCCAAATTCTTGATCCACACAGACTTCTGTGTTTATGAAAAGCCAGTCAGAATATCAAGGTGGCAATTCTGTGCTCAGTGCTCAGTGAAGCTCAGCCCTTCAAGTGGTGACATTTTCACCTTAATGAAAGAAAACATGGGTGTTAAGCTGGAGTCACCTGGTAGAATTCTCTTCACAAAGCTGTAAAGGCAACGTGCCATGCTAATCTTCAATAAACATAATTTCACATCAGCAATTGGCAGCTCACACTTTACCTGGACGTGTTCTCACAGAGCAGTGAGGTAACTGGAGCTGAAAGGCCATGCCAAGAACTTAATTGTTCTGTCCATGGCTGTATCAGTAGGTGAAGGGATATTGGGGAAAGGGTTGGGCTTGGCAGATGAACCTGGTGCTGAATGGCAAAAACACTGCATTTGCCAGAGTCTAGATATGTTGCCTATAGTGACATGTATCCTATAGTGACATGTATCCTTTTCTGAATCAAAAACTAGAAAGTTTCCAAAACTGATTGCTAAAAATAGGCTATTCATTCCACAGAAAGTTAATATATTACCTTTAGAAAGGTACATTGTCTGAGACAATTAAATAGCTTAATAATTGACTTTGTACTTTAAGAAGGGAGTTTGCCCTTTTTGGAAACTGATTTCTTAAATTTTAAGAAATATGTTTACTTTCTTTTTTTCTTTTTGAATCTTGCTCCCCGCCCCCTCAACTTGAAGGCCCAGGTACTGGATAAATAGCAACATGAGCACATTTGCTCCAGTTTCTGGTCCCCATAAGGCAGTATTATGAATTAATTCTGAATATGCTTTTAATTCTGAATATGCCAGATAGTCTGTGGTCAATCCTAGTTTGGTACTTGTTTTGTAACCAAAGCCAGAAGTGGTTCACAGAAGGCCAAACCCTGGCAAATCAGTTCCTTACCTTCGTGGTGAATTGTGTCTCCCTTCCAACAGTCTGCACAGACAGTGGGCTCAGCTTTGCTATGCGCTGGTATAAGAAGCACAGCTTACAACCTACTGTATTTTCCAGGAAATTCTATTGCAAATTTGTTAAAATAACCACTTTATACATCAACTGTTCATATGGATACTGACTTTGCCCAAATGCTCCCTCTTCAGAGTTCTAGGGTGTCACAGGCTCCATGGGAACTTGAATGTATGTGTGTAAAAGAGCTCAGTTAACCAATTGGCCATTCTAATTCCTAAGTGGGCTACTACGTGGCAACCTCCCTGTCAACCACTTTGATCCCTAGGAGAACTGGGAATGTGTGCTTGGCAGTCTTTCCTCCTTCTCACTGTTCTTTTAGCCTTTGATCTACAGCCTTGCACTTCCTTCCATTCAGGATGCCTGAGGCCCCATGGCCACCTAAGGTTCACTTGGCCCTAAGTCTGACTGTGGCCAAGAGGAAGTTGGCAGACCTGGACCAAGCAGGGGACTAGTCTGCCTGTAGCATCTCTACAGGCTGAGACCTGCCTGCGCTGATCTAATCAAGGTGCAGAAGAGGTGTGTGCATGTGAACTTATAAGAGGACCATCAAAAACAAATCTATAGAGAGGTGATCCCCAATCAGGGAGTCATTGTACAAGATTGCAGAGCTCATGCCAGTCTGAGGCTGACTACAGATGTAGAGGGATCCCAATGCTAGCAGAATGAAGGACAGTATGCAATCCTAGACTGTAATTGGGTTGTGGGCTGGTACGTTTCATGGAATTACTGAAATTATGGTTGGTCCATATGTTTAAGAATACAAAATTGTAAGGAATCTAAAAGATACTACAAGGAAATTATACTGAAAATTTTCTTCACAGATTGACTTAAATTATAATTTCCTCTGTCTGCATATCTTTGTCCTTCAGAGGGAAGCTAGTCGAGATGAGGGTCGGACATATTTCTCAAAGGCTTCTGTTGGAGGAGCCAGAAGGACTGTCTACTGTGCTGCCATGCCATTACTTCTCAATCACAGAATGACATTTATTCATGGAAGTGCAGCTGAACCATTCATCTCCACTTCTTTTCCTTCTCAATCATTGTGTCAAGAACAACAGCCCCAAATACGCCTGTGTCCCAATTCCCAGAACTTGGGTCAGTGTGACTCTACATGGTAAAAGAACTTGCAGATGTGACCAAGTAAAGGGTCTTAAGGAGGTCATCCTGAATTATTGGAGTGCCCAATGTCATGGGATGAATCCTCTCAAGTAGAAGGGTCAAAGCCAAGGAGAGGAGGATGGAGTGGGGTAGAGAAAGAAGATGTTAGGCTCCTGGCTAAAGATGATGGGGGAAGGAGTTGTAAGTCAGGGAAGTTGGGCAGCTTAAAAGCTGGAAAAGGCCCAAGGAGATTCTCCCCCAGAGTCACCAGAGAAAAGGGATTTAAGCCTTCTGTACTCTAGGACTTAAGGTAACACATGTGTGCTGCTTCAAGTAGCAAAGTATGAAACTTGCTTCTCAAACAATGGCAATCTGATACCATGTGACACACACCTACACTTTCTTGTATCTGTGCTGTGATCTCAGTACCTCTAGGCAGTGTGGAGGATGAGGCAACACCCTACAGGTAGCCCCACTTTCATGAATGTCTCCAAGCCAGAAATATAAACCATAAAATATGTTTTGTTCCAACCCACATTGATAAACATATTCAGGAATTTTCTGTTCACACCTCCTGTGATTTTCCCATAACCTCCTTTTTTTTGTCCCTCTCTGTTCTTTATTTATACTCCCCAGTCTCTTCTGAGTTGGAGTTGAGTCCATAAACCCTAGAGTCTGCAGTAGTAGTCCGAATAAAACCTGTCCTGCTGCCTTTAACAAGCTTCTGGTACAGTTTTCTTTCTTTCTTTCTTTCTTTCTTTCTTTCTTTCTTTCTTTCTTTCTTTCTTTCTTTCTTTCTTTCTTTCTTTCCTTCCTTCCTTCCTTCCTTCCTTCCTTCCTTCCTTCCTTCCTTCCTTCCTTTCTTTCTTTCTTTTTAAATAGGAAAGGATTCTGCTGAAGCATATCCCATGTACTTCTATGTGATGACCATAGAGTACTTCAAAATGAATACATAAATTTGCATAAAATTGGCCTGAGGTTTGCCACTAAAGTACATTAATATGGGGACAGGGCAAAAGAAAAGAAAAGAAAATCACAAAAGGAAAACCAATACCTGTGTTATGTTCCCTTTAGACATTCACTTAAGGTGGAATATCACAAGGAGTATCCCATAAGAAAAGCAGGGAAGCTCTTGCTGGGTGCTTAAGTGAGCCCCATGAGCAACATCAGTAGCCAGCTCTAGTGTCCTAAAGTAACATCTCTATGGAATTCATAGTAATTAAGAGATGTCCAGGGGAAAGGAGTCACTGTTTCCTGAGAAGTACACAGCATTTTGCATAGGTCCAACTGGGATTCTGTTCTGTCTTTTATTCTTCATGTGTGTGCTTGTCCAAATCATTAAGCCCCTCTTCTGTAATGTTGGAATAATAATGATTTTAGAAGCAATGGCTAACACGTACAGACACCTTAGCAAAGGTAAGCACATGCCACCAGCTTTGCAAGGGTACCCTCTTATAGCCTCACAGCAGGCTTGCGGAGAAGGGTCCTTATTCTCTTCCACACATGAGTAGACTAAGGCAAAAGTTAAAGCAACTTGGAAGATGCGAGCAATTGATAAATGGTGAAATTGAGATTCAAATTCATGCAACCTGGTGACTAATCAGGGTGAGCAGATTTACACTCCTTTCCCTTGAGTTGGAATGACAGAAGAGCCAGGAGTCCACATGCCCAGTCTATCAATCATTGCATGTTTGCACCAGGTCTGCTAACCTTCTATGTGCCACTGTGAGACAAAGGACTCCTTGAGCCTCGGGGTGAAGAAGGGGCCTCTGAGTGAATGGCATTGCAAGACAACAAGGCAAAGGGGAGAAGGACAGAGTAAAGGAAGGGTTGAATTAGACAGTTGGCCATGTGGGCATTCCTAGTTCTCCTGAGATCAGAGTGGTTGACAAAGGGGTGCACAGGTTATTATTTGAACTCTGTCTTTAAAAACTGAAAGAGAATTATAAGCTCTTTGATTGTGCTTGAGGCCCACTTCTGAAAGGGAATTCTTGCTTGGTATTGAAAACCTAATCAAAAGCTTATGCTGTGGAGGTTATAAGCCCTCTACTTCTGTTGTCTGGATAAATAGGTATATTATGATCATGAAACTGTCCTCTAAATACTTGTTTATGCCCATATATCTCATTTCTGGTTAGAGAAGCTTCCTTTTCAGATGGCAGAGACCACTGGGGTGATTAAAAAAGAAACTCCAGATACATGCATCACTTTGTGCAACTGGCTTTATATGGGTCCTAGGTAATCAAACCTTGGCTAACAGGCTTTGTAAGCAAGTGCTTTTAAGTACTGAGCAATCTCCCTAGTCCCATCTTAAACCTTTTTGTAATTTTTATTTTTTTCATTTTTAAACTCTTTTATTGATAACTTCCATAAATGTAAATAATATGCCATGATCATCATCCCCTTCTACCTCCCTCCACTTTTCCCCTACCAAATCACCCCTGCATTGAATCCCTTCTTTCCAATTAGTCTCTCTTCTATTTTAATGCTGTCATTTCCCCCCTCATATTATGCAAGTCTTGTGTAGACAGCATAAGACACTGTAAGGTCAAGAATTTGTAGGACACTTTGTGTCTGGAAGATAGTATTGTTAGCATCCCTCCCCTTCCTTTGGCTCTTGTATTCTATCCACCACCTCTTCTGAACTGAAGGGGTGCATGCATCTGGAGTGTGCGGTGGCAAGAGGCCTTGCCACATCCATACTCATTGTCTCTCTCCTCACAGATAAATAAAAATAATTTTAAAAAGATAAAATCTAACTAGGCATGGTGGCACATGCCTTTAATTCCAGCACTCAGGAGGTAGAGGTAGGATTGTTGCGAGTTCAAGGCCACCCTGAGACTATAGAGTGAATTCCAGGTCAGTCTGGGCTAGAGCAAGACCCTACCTTGAAAACCCCCCAAAAGAGAAAATCTGAAATAGGTGTAATAATTGATCAATACAACTCTCTCATCAAGCTTAAAGGACTATATGAGATTATGTGCCTCTAGCCCTGGTGCAAGGAGCACTGCGGTCTGCTTCTTTCCTACAAACTGAACCAAGGGAGAGATGCGGAAGGCAATGGGACCTCACTGGCCTAAGTTTGTCATATCTACAAGGACGGAGTGTCAACGAGTTCCATTTTAGAGACTGTGAGTGTGAATCCTTTCTGTACAGGCTCTCAAATGTTCTGGCTGGTTGCCCCACAGGAAGCAGTGACTTGCCTAGACAAACTAATGTTTCAACCACACCTTCCATACTTATAGTACACACCCTCAAGTCTTGGTCTTCTGGGAAATGAGGTGGGTCTGAGCGACATAGCACAATGATTTTTTTCTGGTGCCCTTGATCAGGAGCAGGTGAGACACAGTATCTCTGGCTCCTCCTTCCATGAGGAAATGTAAATTTACAAGGCTGGATCTGGTCACAGGCAGACTGTTGGACTGTAGAAACGAAATAAAGACTCTCAGGGAACTGTGGTCTTGCATGTGTGGATTTTCAGGGCTCCTCTGACCCTGCACATAGTGATAAGTGGTCAGAATGTGCCCAAAATCCCAGCAGGAGAAGTTATGATGTTTTCTGTTTATTTAAGCAGGAGTTTTAATGTTTTGAAGCATTTGAAAGTTTTCCTATTTCAGACAGCAAACTCAAGACAAAAAGGTATCACCAACACAAAAGCGATCTCACAAGATCAATTACCTCTGCTTACTTAGATATTCAAATCATGAAAATACAAGGCAAATCATCCCTCTAAGGCTTTTTAAATAAATGGTTCTAGGAGTCAGGGAGATGGCTCAGTCATTAAAGTGCTTATTGGAAAGCATGAAGACCTGAGTTCTGATTCCCAGGACCCATGTAAAGGTCATGCAAGGTAGTGTACATGTCTAGAACTTCAGAACTGGGAGGTTTTTGAGAACAAAGGTCAAATAATACATTTAGAGACCCTTCTGTTAACCACTTTGATATCTAGGAAAACTAGACCTGAGAGTCTAGACCAGGGGACCCAGGTCTCACTAGCTAGTTTATGTAGCTGAATTGGTGAGCTCCATGTTAGTAAGAGACCCTGTCTCTAAAAATAATGTGGAGAGAGATTTAGTAAGATACCCGACTTGACATCTAGCTTCCATACACATGCACATGTGTATACAAACCTGCACATACAGATATGCTCACATACATATAAACACACACACACACACACACACACACACACACACACACACGATGGTTTCTGTACCTGAAACAATACAAATGAGGAACTTATCACTTGGCAATCTTTCTAATCAATCAATGGTATAAACTTGGGTTATCAAAGATGTTCCAGTTTTGCTAAAGGGGACAGAACAAACACAGAGCAGCAAGTATCATGGATTCCTCCAGAGAAAGATCCACTAAACCCAGTGGGCTAAAGCTAACAGACAAATGGTGGTGGCTGAGTAACAGAGTTTTCAGATCCTAGGGAGACAGAAACAAAATTAAGTTCCACATTCATGATCTCCACTTGCATTTCATGAAGAGTGGGTTGCTTAAACAGAATGTGGGACATGGATGCTTGGGAGATGTCGCATCTTTCTAAGATGTGGAAAGCAGGGCTTTGGGGAGAATGGACCTTCCAAGACTTATAGTAAGTCTCCTTGTCATCTTAACATGAATTTAAACATTTGTAGGAGCATATGAATAAAGGGATTCTTCTCAGTCTCTCCTTTCTCCCTGCTTTTCTAGACTTAGTTGAATTTAGATCTGCTGTCTAACACCCCACTCTGTGATCCTTTTGCATCTCATGACACATTCATTTGGGGATTGCCTAGTGTAGGCTATTGAACTGTGCTGCAAATAAAAGATACATTACTCTTGTGCATTTTATAAAGCTGTGGTCACTAACAGGAAAGACTGCCCTAGAAAATAAGAGGGTTTCTGCCTTAGGGTTCCATACTAGCATAGTATAGTATTTGTATTTGGCGAATGGCATAATTAATAGTAAAACTCTAAATGAATAAATTTAATTCTACCATGACCACATTAAATTTAACGAAGTCAGCGTTTAAATCCACACACTGTACCTACACACTTCCATATCTGCTTTCTAACCATTACGGTGGCTTCCTATATTTGACCACTGCTTTCTTATTTCTGTCATTTCTTTTCCTGCAGAAACAGTGGGACACTTTATCAGACCTCCTATTGCCTCAAACCTTGCAAGAGTTGACTGGGTAGATACTATGATTCAGCTCCATATGTAGCACACAGTCAAGTAGACAATAGGACCCAGGGAACTTTGGACATGCCTGGAAAACTGTACCGAGGGAAGGAGGAACCATGCCTAATTGACCCAAAGTGATGACAGCTTTAGGCCACTTGGGGGCCTTTGGTCTTGGAGAACTTCTTAGCATAAAAATTCTGACCAATCCATACAAAACACAGCTAAATTCCAAAGGCTGCTTGGTTGGTGTTCCCATTCATCTGAATTAAATGGTACCACAGCCTGTCATAGGTCCTTCCTGGAAATCCTGCCAGAGCTCTCTGGTTGGCAAGACAGTAGCACAATACTGAATGTTTGACTTTGTTTTCCTGCTAAGCTTTACAACAGAAATAATTTGCTGTCAGTCACAAAGAATAAATTATCCTTCAGCTTTATGTCATATATAGCTCTAATTCATAGCAGAAACACATTTAGAAAACTTTAACAAATTACCGTCAATGTCTGCATTTAGTAGTATCTTAAAAAGTAAGTAACACAGATGCCTGTGATATCTTGAGCCAGGCATTTGGTCTTTCTTAGACTCTTTATAATCTGTAAAGTGAACACAATGTTCTCTGCTTACAGAGTTTGGAGAAATTTGGCCTATGAGCTGCCTTAATGTTTTGGACTTTTAGCCTGATGACCATCCTTTGCTGCCTTAGAATAAGAGGAAGCTAATCCCTGGGACCCAACTGTGCAAAAGCCAGCACAGGGTCAGGCAGCCACAAAGGCTGCATTCAATACCTGAGCCTTGACTTACCAGCTGCATCTGTTCCTTTACCTTGCTGTGCCTCCTCGGTATGAAGGACTGTTGTAATAACTAAACAGGTGATATTTCTGAGAGTCAGGACTCCTGGCCAGGCCTTCATCATGTGTGTACTCATGTTTGATAAGTCAGAGAACTTGTGCTTGGGTCCCTGAGGCCATTTTTTTAAATTAACAACTTCCATGATTATAGATAATATCCCATGGTAATGCCCTCCCTCTCTCCACTTTCCCCTTTGAAACTCCATTCTCCATCATATCCCCTCCCCCTCATAATCAGTCTCCCTTTTATTATCATGTCATGATCTTTTCCCCCTATTATGATAGTCTTGTGTAGGTAGTATCAGGCACTGTGAGGTCATGGATATCCAGGACATTTGGTGTCTGGGGGAGCACATTGTAAGCAGCCCTACCCTTCCTATGGCTCTTACATTCTTTCTGCCACCTCTTCCACAATAGACCCTAAGCCTTAGAAGGTGTAATATATAGGGGTATTGCAGTGCTGAGCACTCCTGTCACTTCTTTCCAGCACCACGATACCTTCTGAGTCATCCCAAGGTCACTGCCATCTGAAAAGAGAAGATTCTCTACCAAAAGTGAAAGTAGCAGTAATATAAGGGTATGAACATTAAGAGGAGTGCTTACTGGGAAGTTTGATAAACATTGTATATACATTTAGCCAGACAGCAGCAGAAGTTACAGCCCTAGGGCTCATGACTAACCCTGTTTTAAGTTTTCAGTATCAGGGATGCCTCCAGTCCAATTAGAGGGCAGTTGGTTTCCACCATGACAGACATGCCACTATTGCACCCATTGGCTCATTTGGCCTGGCTGGCCAAATATAAGGCTTGCAGTGTCCACTGCTGAGTATCTTCATTGGTGATTTCTCTCTCTCCCATTGAACTGCATGCAGAATGGTGAAGCCAGTTTTCTTGAAAGACCCACCTTACAATCATGTCTTTACTGCTCCTTCTCCCTTCTCTCCTAATTCTACCTCTCACAACAGATAATTGACAGTCAAAGGGTCCTCTTAGAGGATGGGATTCTCCCTATACCATCTGTTAAGAACAAAATACCAGCAACAGTACTTGAGAAGCTCCCAAAGTACAGGGTGCAAGATAAGAGAAGATACATTTTTCCCTCACAGAATCCAGTGTGTGCTCTGGCCAACAGGAAGTCTCTCCAAGGAGTTGGCTTATGGGTACCTTCTAAAGAATCTTGTCTTTCACACAGAGCTTTCAAGAATGCACTAATGTCAAGTGACAGATGGAGTCAAGTGGTGATGGAAGATTGATAGCATGTTTTCATATGGCAAGGAAACAGATGGCCATCTCTTTCAATCTGCAATGTGAAGCTATCACATGTGCTCTGTCGTGGGAAATGTCTGATTGTTGAGGAGCCAAACAGTTTAAGACAGGACTTCAACTGTTCCTCCAAGCAAATAACTGATATGGAAAACCTTTAATGCTTTCTTCATAAACACCTCTTCACATTCTTTTGGGCATCGTTTTACATTACTTTTCTAGACTGGGTTTAAGTTCATTTGACCAGAGTAAACAAAAAGTGCTTGCAGGAACACACACTATCACTACACTTTGAAAGCTTAGTCCTTTGCACCACTTTTTCTTTCCCATTCCATTAATGTGTAAATAAGAGAATTATGTTTCCAGAATTTAAAATATTTAAATTGTTAGTATTTGCCAAATAAAATTTCCTAAGAAATATTTTATTCCTGTGCTAAGCAGCATATCCCCCTAACTAATGCATTTTTTTAAATATGTTTTTAAGCCAAAGGAAGGGTAGGGTTGCTTACAATGAAGTCTTCCAGGAACAAAATGGCATGGATATCCATGACTTCATAATGCCTGGTACTACCTACACAAGGCCTAATATTGGAGGAAGATATGATGACATCAAAATAAAACAGAGTAAACAGAGAGTAATTGAGAGGGGGTGGGATGTTGCAGTCAGATTTCGCATTGCTGGCAGAAATCACCCGACCAAGATCAGCTTGTAGGAAAAAGGGTTTGTTTTGGCTTATATATTTGAGAGGAAGCTCCATGATGGCAGGAGAAGACAATGACATGAGCAGAGAGTGGACATCACCTCCTGGCCAACATCAGGTACTGGCAATAATACCTGTAAGCCTACCCCCAACAATACACTGCCTCCAGGGGCGTTAATTCCCAAATCTCCATCACTTGGGAAACTAAATTCAGAACCCCTAAGCTTATGGGGGACACTTGAATCAAACCACTACATTCTGCCCTGGCCCCCATAAACTGATAACCATACATGATATAAAGTACAATGCATTCAGCCCAGCTTTAGAAATCCCCATAGTTTTTAATCAATCCTAATGATGTCCAGACATTTCCATAGTCTTAAATCTTTTAACTGAACCATAAAACCAAAAAAAAAAAAAAAAAATCTCCCCATAACCCATAATGGCACAGAATAAACACTCACACTGCAAAAGATGTCATTGGGCATAGCAAAGAAATAGTTAACCAATACAAGAGATAAACAGGACAAACATCTGTAGCTCCAAGTCCAACAACTCTAGCCAGTAACAAGTCTGCAAGTCTGATAATTCTAACCAAGAACAAGTCTCTGGAGTGCCAATTCTACCCTTCCAGCTAGGCTACTCACAGTCCTGGAAAACTTCATTTGGGGCCAGTAGCTCTCCTTAGCAGCCATCTTGTGTTCCTGGCATCTCCACTGGGTCTCCACTGTAACATCCTTTCGGCTCCATCAGGTTGCTACGCAGGTTATCCAACAAACCTGCTACATGCTGCCTATGGCCATTTCCAAAACACAAGACCATGTTGCAAATTCAATGACTCTTTCCTGCATTCCCTATACTCCATAATACGAGGTAGGGTACCAATTTTATTAATCCAGAGGGGAATAAAGCAGACTTTGAAGAACAGAGTACTGCTTCAGCTGGCCCAATCTCAATAATTGTAATTTCTTACACAATTGCAGCTGAACAGGCAGCAGTTTTGGCCCATTTCATTTCTTCTGTGCCATATCCCTCTGCTCACACCAGTCCATTTCTACACAATGCAACCCTGCACAAATTCTCAGGACACAGCCATAACAGTAAGCCTCTCACACAAACTTCTTCTAGCCCAATCCAGGCAAAGTTCTTCCTCACCCTCACAAGCCAAACTTCACAGTCCATTGTTCTTACTGCATTCAGGTCTTTCAACTCTGACCAGATAGTCCATCAAGCTGTACTTGCAGCACCACAAGATATCTCTTAGACCAAGGTTTCAAATCCTCTCACTTTCTTCTTGACATTCAACTCCAAAATGTCAAAGGCACACAGTCAGGTGTCTAGCAACAATCCCACTCCTCTGGTACCAACTTTAATGTTGCAGTCAGGTTTTGCATTGCTGGCAGAAATCACTTGACAAGGATTGGTTTGTGGGAAAAAAGGGTTTATTTTGGCTTACACACTCAAGAGGAAGCTCCATGATGGCAGGGGAAAATGATGGCATGAGCAGAGGGTGAACATCACCTCCTGGCCAACATTAGGTAGACAATAACAACAGGAGAGTGTGCCAAACAATGGCAATTGGAAACTGGCTATAATACCCATAAGCCCACCCCCAACAATACACTGTCTCCAGGAGGCATTAATTCCCAAATCTTCATCAGCTGGGAACCTAGCATTCATAACACCTCAGTTTATGGGGGACACCTGAATCAAACCACCACAAGGGGATATGATGGAAGTGGATTTGTGAAGGGGAAAGTGGGGGAGGGAATTATCATAGTTTGTTATCTATAATTATGGAAGCTGTCAATAACAAAGTTGGCAGAAGCAAGCAAAAAACAGTTTTTACTTGGGAGAGAGAGAATGGGCATGCCAGGAACTCTTTCACTGTAAACGAACTCCAGACTCATGTGACACCTTGTGCACCTGACCTTATGTGGGATCTGAGGAAGAGAACATGGACTAGCAAGCTTTGCAAGCACCTGCCTTTAACTTCTGAGCCATCATCCCAGCCCTAATACATGACTTTAAAAGCAATCTTTATCAAAAAATTACATACTCATGTAAAAATGCATGTGGCATAAATGTAAGTTTTAATGTATTATAATTTGAATATGTATCTACTGACTATCCTGATAAGGTAATGAAATGTGGCCTCTGTCTCCTATAGGGTTTGTCCTTGAAGTAGTCAAGCATAGGGAATACTTTAGCTGCTTGGGACCCTGCTTGGCTGGGGAACATTATATAGGAACTTCTCCTATATGATGCACCTAGCAAACTGCACATACATTCTGCTCCAAACAATGAATTCATTTACTCCTCCTCTTAGTACTATTATTTGTGATCATCAACTGTTCAGATATATTCTTATCTAGATCAGGAATTGGAATATCAGGGGTCAGCCAGCCAGAACTGGTTTTAGGTGTATGCAAAATAAGGCAAACTGTGTTCTCTAAGTGAACGTTAAGGATGTATAAGTAGTCATACATATGATCAAAATCAGATGCATCATGGGAAAGAACATAAGTAGTATAGAAAGTATTGTACAATCCAGACCTGTCAACCAAACTAGAGCACCACCCAAACTATACCCCTAGCAACTTGTCTACTTGTGTGCACCTTTCTTCAATTCTTTGAGGAAAACACTAAGAACCTGGAAGAGTGAGCCCATCAGTAACATTAATATCATAATAATGTCAAGAACCAAACATCAGCAATGCCCAAGCTGTGTTGTCAATTACTCACTTCAAGTGAGAACAAACAGCATGAAACCATGGTTACTTCTGTAGAAGGAAGTAGGATATGCTTGGTATTTGGGGAAGGTTTTTATGATGTATCTGCTCTGCTCATTGTTTTATTGGTTTTCGTGTGTTGTTTTCAGTTCTGGAATGGAACCCAGGGCCTCATGCATAAATGTTCTACCTGCTCCCCTCTCCACTTCAGGATTCAGCTCTCCATTGGCCCCATTGAGGAGAGCAGGCTGATCTGAACTATGTGGTATAGAAAGTACTATTAAAGCTTGAATAAGTCCTCTGAGTACAAAGCACCAGCCCTGACCTGAGTTACTCTATTTTTAGTAAGTAAATACACTCTACAAGACTCTGCCTTGTTTAGACAGGTAAGCACCCACCATCTGTCAGCACACCATAAGGCATTCACTGATCATTTACTTATTTAATTTTGATTTGATTTGATTTATTTGGGAGAGAGAGAGAGAGAGAGAGAGAGAGAGAGAGAGAGAGAGAGAGAGGGAGAACGGGAATGCCAGGGCCTTTAGCTACTGCAAACGAACTCCAGACACATGCCCCGCATTATGCACCTTGGCTTACGTGGGTCGTAGGGAATTGAACCTGAGCCCTTTGGCTTCACAGGCAAACACAGTAACTGTTAAGGCATCTCTCCAAACCTGATCATTTATTTTTGTCAATAAAAAAATAACACCTTGGGCTGGAGCAATGGCTTAGCTGTTAAGCGCTTGCCTGTGAAAGCTAAGGACTCCAGTTCGAGGCTCGATTCCCCAGGACCCACATTAGCCAGATGCACAAGGGGATGTCTGGAGTTCGTTGGCAGTAGCTGGAAGCACTGGCGTGCTCATTCTCTCTCTCTCTATCTGCCTCTCTCTCTCTCTCTTTCTGTCACTCTCAAATAAATAAATAAAAATGAACCAAAAATATTTAAAAAAAATAACACCTACAGGGCTGGAGAGATGGCTTAGTGGTTCAGTGCTTGCTTGTGAAGCCTAAGGACCCTGGTTCGAGGCTCAATCCCCCAGGACCCACATTAGCCAGATGCACAAGGGGACGCATGCATCTGGAGTTCATTTGCAGTGGCTGGAAGCCCTGGCATGCCCATTCTCTCTCTCTCTCTTTCTCTCTCTCTCTGCCTCCTTCTCTCTGTCTGTCACTCTCAAATGAATAGATAAAAGTAAACAAAAAATTAAAAAATAACACCTACAAATACACCACGTATTTGTAAGAAACACATGAGCTTATCGATCCCATGAGATAGAACACTATCTATAGGAGAAGAGCATGTCATCAATGATATATGGCATGTGTTTTGACCAGCAACCTGGTCACTCATCACTAGCCTTGTCCAGAAAAATCAGCAATGCAATGGGCTCCTGCCCCTGTCCCTTCATTACAGCTCAAGTGTATTCTCTCCTGCTGGTAGCACTCAGCCCACTTCAACCTACCCTGGAGTAGCTGCTCGCTAGCTCTGCACCTGACATCTCAGTTCCTTAACGTCTCCCAGCCTGCAGATAGTAAGACTTCTTATATGGTCTTCTACAGACTTCTCCATGCCTCTCTATAAGCTCTCTGCTTCTGATTTCAGGACAGCCTTTCTGAGCTCTGCAGCTTCTTTAAACCTTTCTTGGCCATTTTGTAACCTGAACATATGTATTACTGTGTAAAGTGCAATGTGTGATCTCAGAGTTAATATCAGTAATTCAGATTGAATTGAACCTGCAATCATCAAGGCCAGCTATCAAGTGAAGTTTGATTTCCTTGAAAATTACAGCTAATGAAACTGGAGTAGCTTACATAATCATTGTTATTCAATAAATTCTGACGTTGTGGAAAGTCACAAACACATTTAATTTTCTTACACGACTTTCCGTGACATCCCTTTGAGGAAGCAGTATGACTTCACAGTTTGAAATTCATGGAGAGAGCAGGACTAGACTGAGCTGAAGCTGTAACGAGTAGAGATGCAGCTGTCACTCTGTTGGTGAAGATGGGATATGGTATTCTGTGGTGGCGCCAGTACTCATGTTCTGTCCTATGTTCAGCCATGACTACTAAGGATTCATTGTTGTTTTGCTCTGTGATGGGTACAGTCTGATGCTGTTGCCATCTGGGCTGTTTGTGTTCAAAAGGAGAAAACCTGGGGTTGACATAAGGTGCCAGGCAAGCTCTGGAAGGTCTGAGCAGAGGAATTCTCTTCTCAGGCTCTCTCTTCCTGAGAGTGAGGCAAAGCTACATCAGCACTGCATCACTGAAAAGCACCTTTTGTAATATTAGGGGACAAGGAACTGTCTGATATAAAATAGTGAATATTTTGATCTCACATTTAAGTTATTGTTTTTTTTTTTTATTTTCCAGGTCAACATGTGAAACATATTTCTTTATCCTCAACCTTTTGACTAACTCCAGAAGAAAGTATTTAAAGATGAAAGATAAAACTGGAGAATTATCACAATCTCTCTATGGCATATACCTTTGTTTATAAATAGTTCTGCCTATGGTTTTCTAGAGACCTCTCAACCACATCTGAATATGAGTTAACTGGTCTTCCTCATCTTATGTTTCATGCCAAGTGAATGTAAAGTTTAGCACTTTTAGTCATAGAATATTTTTATTCTGAGTAAGTGTAAGTTAATGCCAAAATAAAAGAAGATGGAAGAAGTGGTGTGCAGTGAACAGGTTTAGCACTCAGCTAATGGCAGGAGCAGGGAATTTACACCAAACGTATAAATCACAGTTTCCACAACCAGAAGTGTTGGTTGTCTGACTCCGATACAGCTTGGTGTAAACATAGGGAATGACCAGTGACCACCTGTTTGTCATGCAGGGATGGTTGAAAGGAATTCTGGAGATATGAGGTTTCCAAGGTTACATGAGTATGTGCTCTAAGAATTCAATAATTGCTTCAAATTTCAAAGTTTTGTAAGATACATTTAAAAATATATTTTCCAGGCAGAAGAGATGGCTTCGTGGTCAAGGTACTTGTCTGCAAAGCCAAAGGATCCGGGTTCGATTTCAGAGAACCCACAAAAGCCAGATGCACAAGGTGGCACATGTGTTAGGAGTTTGTTTGCAGTAGCTAGCAATCCTGGCATGCCTATTTCCCCCCTCCAATCTCTCTCTGTCTCAAATAAACAGCTAAAGATTTTTATAAAAGAGAGAGAGGGAATGAGCATGTCAGGGCCTTTAGCCACAGCAATCCAACTCTATACCTGTGTCCCACCTTGTGCATGTGTGGGACCTTTCATGCTTGCATCACCTTGTGTGTCTGGCTTACGTGGGATCTGGAGAGTTGAATGTGGGTCCTCAGGCTTCACAAGATAAGCACCTTAACTGCTAAGCCATCTCTCCAATACAAGAGTTAAAAGGGTTTTCTCTTTTGTTATTTTCCATGTCCTAGTCCTGTATATTCCCTGAGCCTGCTCCGGGCACAAATGCAAAATCTATTACTTACCCTTTCTCCCACTTACATAAAAGTAGACACTGATGGATGTTGTGTACACAGGAGGAAGACAAAGTAACAGGCAGTAAGGGATGTGTGACACGTAGAACTATGTCAAGAGGCAAAGACTGGAGTTTCTTGTGTCTTTTCACATGACATGGGCAAATTGGTTTAGTTGTAAAGTGCCCATAATGGGCCAGGGCTTCCGAGTCTGTTCCCAAGACACACAGCACTTCACAATGCAGGAGTATCTACTGTAATGTTGCCATGTACTACATATCAAGTGCTCACTGGCACCTTGTATGCATCAGACCTGGAAAAGGTGTTTCAGGTCTGCGAATGTGGAAACAGGAATAATAGCATGAGAATGGAGAGATAGTTCCTATGGTTAAACGGGGCTCTCTTCTCAGGGTGGCGGTTAATCGGGGCTCTCTTCTCAGGGTGGCGGTTAAACGAGGGTCTCTTCTGAGGAGGTCAGTTACAAGGGGCTCTCTTCTCAGGAAGTCTGTTAAATGGGGCTCTCTTCTCAGATGGGCACTTAAGTGGGATTCTCTTCTCAGGAGATCAGTTAAGTGGGTTCTCAGACGGCCTTTAAACTGAGCCTTCTCAGGAGGTCAGCTACGTGGGATTCTCTTTCAGGAAGTTGGTTATACAGGGCTCTCTTCTCAGGTGGGCGCTTAAATGCGACTCTCTTCTCAGGAATTCAGTTAAACGGGACTCTCTTCTGAGGAGGTCGGTTAACCGGGCTCTCTCTCTCAAGTGCACCATTAAAGTAGGCTTTCTTCTCAGGAGGTCAGATAAATGGGGCTTTCTTTTCAGGTGGTTGATTAAATGGTGCTCTCTTCTCAGGAGGTCAGTTAAACAGAATCCAAAATCAGTGGAAACAAGTTCCAAAGTAGCAGAGGGGAAAAAAAAGAGTGGACCCAGGTTAAAGGGTGGTTTTGTGGTCCATATCATCTATGGCTTTTACTGCACTCAGCTCTTGTGTTGTGGAAGCCCCTCTAGTTACCTGTGGACACATTCAGAGTCATGATGAAGGACTCGTTCAGAAATGAATGAGTAGAGAATATTAAAAATAGATTTTGTAGAGCTGGAGAGGTGGCTCAGAAGTTAAGGTGCTTGCCTGTCAAGACTAAGGACCTGGGTTTGATTCCCCAGTGCACATGTAAGGCCAAATTTACAAATGCTGCTTGCATCTGAAGTTTGTTTGCAGTGGCTAGAGGGCCTGGTGTGCCCATGCTTTCTTTCTTTCTCTCTCTCTGTTTGCAAATAAAGAAATAAGTAAGTTAAAAAAATGCATGCCAGGGACTAGAGAGATTGCTTAGTGGTTATGGCACTTTCTTATCAAGCCCTAAGAACTCATGTTCAAATCTCCTGATCCCATGTAGCAAGATGCACAGTGATGCAACTGGGCCTATTCTCTCCCTCTCTCTCCCTCTCTCTTTCTCTCTCTCTCTTGTAGTTTGAATAGATGGCTCCCAATATATTCAGTGTTTTATTAGTTTGTACTTTGCATCTGTAGCCACCTGGCTGAGATGGTGTCAATGGAGAGATCTTAAGACGTGGTTGTGGGTTTGAGATTTCAATCTAAAGATACATAAAGTGTGCCTAGCTGGAGTTCCTGAAATGTGCTGTGCTGTGTGGCTTAAGTTTGTGCTTCTCTCTGCTTGGACCTGTAAAGGCAGGGCAGCTTCTTCTAACATTATGAAACTCCCCCTGGATCTGTAACCTTCACTAAAAATCCCTTCCTCCATAACTGTGCCTGGCCTAAAAGTTCACCTTAGTGAACCTAAAGCTGTCTGTTACAGAAGTTGGTACCAGGAATGAGGTGAGATGAACCTGACCATGTGGATGTTGGTCCTTTGGAACTTTTGTTTTGGCGGAATGGGCATGGACTTGGTGCTTGCCACTACAGATGCCTTCTGGAGTGGTAAATCAAGTTTTATGGACTATTCTGATGAGGGTTTGAGAATGCTAAGTGCAGACAGTATTAAACATTGAGGATTACCTTATGATTACCTTATAAGGGGAAGGAAAGAGTACAGGGGACTTTGTTAGAACTGGGCTACTGGCATAAGGGCTGGCTGTGTCCTGCTGCCCAGGCCCAGAGAGTTTGATGATGGTTAAATGTGTAATGGACTGGTGTGCTTGGCTAAAGATGCTGGACTGAGATTTAAGATTTTAAGTTGAAAAACCTCAAGTAAGTTAAATTACAGGCACTGAGACTGATCTTAGGTTACTGAACCTGCTATTGTCAAACACATTAACAATCTTAAGAAAGATGGCCCAACTGCTTTACATTAAAACAATGGAAAGGATGCCTTAGGAAAGACTATCACGAAAATACAAGCTCTTTTGGAAAGAGTTGACTAGAGAAGGAATCTGCTTTTCAAGGTTATGATTTATTTTATCCCTACATTAAGAACATGGCTGTGTACTGCACACCTGGTATTGGTTTCAGAAGCATGAAAAATGCAAGAAATGGTTGTGAATTGCACATGGTTTCAGGAGCTGCTGCTGAAATGTGGCATGAGGCAGGGCCTGATGCCCTGATAGGCTGAAAGAGCCTTTGGAAGATGGACCACGGTTTGTATGAAGACCTGAAGAGGTTTGGATATACCAGGACTATGCAAGGGCTACCATAATATGCATTGTTAGCCTAGGATGGAAGTATTCCCTGGCTACTCTGCCCAGATGGAGGGGCAGAATTGGAAAATCTGGAGACTGTCAGTCTCTGGTTATATTGACCTTAAATTGCAGAAATTTGATGTTTGTTTGATGGTGGTTGACTTTGCATTATTTAGTCTCTCCTTGCTATGCATTATGCCAATTGAAAATGTTTACTCTGTACCTTTATATGTTGTAAGTATTTAACTTGTTTGATTTTATAGGACTTAATATCTTAAATTGGTCAAGAGTATGGGGACCTTTGAAATTGAACTGAGTGCAATTTACAATGTGTGATGGTTATAAATCTATTGGGGGCCATGGGCAGAATGTGCTAGTTTGGCTAGATGGCCCTCAATTTATTCAGTGTTTTATTAGTTTGTTGTTTGCATCTGTGGCCACCTGGCTGGAGGTGGTGTCACTGGACGGATCTTAAGGTGTAGTGTTGGGTTTGAGATTTCAATCTAAAGATATGCAAAGTGTGCCTAGCTGGAGCTCCTGAAATGTGTTGTGCTGTGTGGATTTCGGCTTATGCTTCTCTCTCTCTCTACTTGGACCTGTGAAGGCAGGCCAGCTTCTTCTAATATTATGAAACTTCCCCTGGATCTGCAAGCTTCAGTAAAAATACTTTCCTCCATAACTGTGCCTAGTCTGGAAGTTCATCTCAGTGAACCTTAAGCAGTCTGTTACACACACACACACACAGACACACACACACACACACACACACACTTTCTCTCTCTCTCTCTCTCTCTCTCTCTCTCTCTCTCTCTCTCTGTGTGTGTGTGTGTGTTTCTTTCTCTCTCTAATAATAAATAAAAATACTTTAAAGAAAAAATCATGTTGGACTTTGAAGGATTTTAAGAGCACAGATCCTGGAATTCAGGGAGCTTGGGGCCAAAGGAGCTAAGTGGCAGGAACTACAGCAGGGAGTCCTAGGCCATTAACACTGTACCTGACACCCAAATAACCCAGAAGTCCATATGCCACTGGTATCTATTAGTTTTTAGAAAAAGCACAGTGTCATATGTGGTTAAATATTTTGTCCTTCACTTGAACATTTACTAGTAATAATTTTCTTCATAATACCCAGTGATTTGTTCAGCAATTCAATTATCAAATAGGAAGCTTACTTTCTATGGTTCATTCATTTCTCACAATAGGACAAAGACTATTGTGCTAACATGTGCAGTTAAAACATTTGTTCGATTCAACTACTCATCGTTGTATGAAAGAGAAGTATTTAAGTATTTCACAAGTTCTTACTCCAAAGTGCTCAACAAGTATGTCTACATTTTTAGGTTATTTTCTATTTTTGAATAAAATCCCCACCATGTCACTTAATCAAGCCAATGTACTTGGTAAGAATAGGTATCTATATCTATTGTGTGGAAGAGAATTGATTGAATAAAAAGTTACCTCTCACATTCATGATGCTCAGTTTTTCCTTGTCACTTAGAACAATAGCAGTGAAGACTACTGTTTGCCTGGTGTTCCTCCTAACTGGATTTACCCCATGCATCTTTAGCAAGAATAGCACAGGAAGTGTGTATACTTTGGGGTTGCATCAGAGCTCAGGTCAACTTTGGTTGCTCATGGAGGATAGAGTCTACTGGCTTCTCCTAGGCAAAGTTACTGTTTTCTCCCTTAAGGATGTTAAGTATTTGTCATATGATGTAAATATCACATCACAAATTTTTTATTTAACTTCTCATTGGTGGGACAAAACACCTGACTGGAAGTAGATTATGGAAAGATAAGGTTTATTTTGATTTATAGTTTTGAGAAGAAGTTTTATCATGGCAAGAAAGTGTGATAGGAGCAGACAGCCAGGCATCACATCTTGTCACATCAGCATGAAGGAAGCATCAAGAGTGAGTTCAGATGATTCTGACAAATAGGGTTGGACTATAAAATCCCAAGGCTCACCCCCAGAATCACACCTCCTCCAGCAAGGCTTCAACCTCCGGCCACACACACCAAAGGCTCTACCAGTTGGGGATGAAAGTATGAGGTTTAATCACAAATGCATGAGGCTATGGGATGTTTTGCATTCAAACCACTACAGATATGTTACTTAATTTTCTTGTGTAATTATGAGCTTGTATGATTTCTTATTCTATGTCATCATTTATTTATTCTTAGACTCAAGGAACTCAAGGAAGTACCTACAAGTCTGATCTTGACATGTCTCCATTCTTCCTTAAATAGTCCCTCACTTTCTGGCACAATAAGGTAACCAAGGCTCATCCACATCTTCCTGATCTTAGCCTTGAATCTATTCCAGGAACCTGGCACATATAAAACTGGAATGTTGAATTATACTCAACACTGCTTCAGCACTGCTGTTCCCAGGACCTCACAGACACAGCTGGGGAGCAAATCTTCACACACCCTTATCTACAGGTGGAGCTGGGAAATAAATTTACACACACACACATACATGCCCAAACACACATGCAAATGTCATGAGTTCACACTGATAATGGTGCTTTATCCTGATTCTTAGAGTCCTGCCCCAAATCTTCCTCTCGTTTTTGAAGTCATCTCAAAGGGGATATTCTCACTGAAAGCTACCTTGATTTTACCAGACCATCAACTATAACTGTTAATAAATAATAAGTACTATATAAATTAGCAAAACACTAATTAATATAATTAAATAATAATTATAGCACTTTCAAGTGTATTTTAACCATTTTGTGCCTTGAATATTCTGAGAATTTTTAAGTATGCAAAGGAATGTCATCTATGGGATGAGTGAATGAGGAACTAGTGAATTCATCAGTTCCTGTAACATTCATCTGATACTCAGTTTTCTCAACATGAAAAGACTTGGACAGCAAAGTGGAAGATGTTACAATGCAGCAGAAGTCATAGTGATGGGGACTATCATGGGAGCTGGCTTGCTTTTCCAGGGTTAAAGCAGAAGACCTAGACATTAGACCAGTAATGAAGCCAGCACATTTCAAAATTAATATATAGGAACAGGGGCTGGAGAGATGGCTTAGCAGTTAAGCACTTGCCTGTGAAGCCTAAGGACCCCGGTTTGAGGCTCAATTCCCCAGGACCCACGTTAGCCATATGCACAAGGGTGCGCACGCATCTGGAGTTCATTTGTAGTGGCTGGAGGCCCTGGAGCACCTATTCTCTCTCTGTCTTTCTCTGCCTCTTTCTCTCACTGTGGCTCTCAAATAAATAAAAATTTCTTTTAAAATATATATAAGAACAGGAAGAAATATTAAAACTCATTAGGACTCTTAAAGGCCCACCAAATGAAGAAATAGAAAGAAAGGAAGAAAGAGAGAAAAAGAAAAAGAAAGATAAAGAAAAGTTGGAGGACTCACAATTCCTGATTTCAAAATTTACTGCAAACCTAGATTAATCAAAATGGTGTGATGTTAGCATCAAGACAACTATATAGACAGACTGGGATAGGAAGTTTAGAAAAAAAAAAGCAACCCTCCCTTATATGGCTAAATTATTTCTGACAAGGATTCTACGATCATTCAATGAAGGAAAGATACTTTTGCAACAAATAATACTGAGATAACATATCCACATGCTACAGATTAAAGTTGGCCCCTTACCTAGTACCATATAAAAAATAACTCAAGGGCTGGAGAGATGGCCTAGAAGTTAAAGCGCTTGCCTGTGAAGCCCAAGGACCCATGTTTGACACTCCAGATCCCACTTTAGCCAGATGCACAAAAGTAAAGCAAGGTCACACATGCCCACTAGGTGGCATAAACATCTGGAGTTTCAGTGGTTGAGGCCCTGGCATGCCAATTCTCTCGCTCTCCCTCTGTCTCTAAGAAAAAGAAAAGAAAAACTTCAAAATAGAAGAAAGACTGAAATTTAAGACCTAAAATGTATAAATCCTTAAAAGTAAGCTCAAAGCTTCAGGACACTGAACTGAGCAATGGATTTCTGGCTATGACTGAAGAAGCAAAGACAACACCAAATACAACAAAAATGAGTTAGACTTCATGAAAAAAATTAAATTTAAATTTCATGGATTAAAACCAACCTGAATCTTGCAGGCACACAGGAGAAGGAAGAGGTGAGTAGCATGGCAAGTGTGAGCTCACTCTGGGCTACAGAGAAAGACTCTGTCTCAAAATCAAGCAAGCATACAAAATGCAAATAGCATCAATAGAGCAAAGTAACCACCTATGGAATGTTGAAGCCTTATACCTATGAGAGTAATTTAGCTGATTTCAAAATGGACAAAAGCCTTGAATATACAGGTATCCAAAGAATATACACAAGTGTACAAGAATCACACTCAGAATCACTAATCACTAGAAAAATGCAATACAGGACTGTAATAATTTTCCACCTATGTGCAATAGATTGATTAGTATCAGAAAAAAATGGAGAAAAATGAGAAGTATTTTCAGAGATATATATTGTGACCATTTATGCTATTGGTGGGAATTCAAACCAGTGCTGTCACCATGGAAAACTGCTGGTTCCTCAAAAAATTAAAAGCAGAATGACCATGAGATTCAGCATTTCTGATTTTACATTTACTTACACCCAGGAGAATCAGAAGCAGGACCTTGAGGAGATGTTTACACATCCATGTTCATGCCACTGAAACGTAGGAAATGTGGTGGCAGATCTATGTGTTCTGGACAGATGAAAGGGAAAACCCAAGGAAGAACATTCTGAACACACACATTACATCAATGACCCCTGAGTTGGCCCCCAGGGCTGGTAGAAGCAGAATGTGGAGACAATATATGAGCACAGACTTCTAGTTTTTAAGATGAAGGGTTCAGCAGATCTACCATAGAGGTGGTGGTGCAGAACAGTGACGTGAGTCCGGCTTCCTGGGACTCATTTAAAAGCCAGGCATGGTGGCACATGTCTATAATCCGAGTGCTTGGAAGGCAGACACGGGGGAACCCTAGATCTTGCTGGCTAACTGTCCTAGTTGAATCAGTGAGCCCTAGGATCATTGTGAGATTGTCTCAAAGAATAAGATAAAAAGTGACTGGGAAAAACAACAGACCTTGACTTTTGGCCACTTTCCCCCACATGCACATGTGAATATGCAGGTACACAGGCATGCATATTACAAACAGAAAATCGAAAGACCATTGCACATATGCAAGTCACCAGAGAATCTCTTTATCATGAAGACTCTGCCTCAGTGATTCTGACACTGGTGGTTCAAGGACCACCCTTAAGCAGTACAGACAATCTAGCTGGGAGGCCAGTGCAACTGTTATGGTTGCTCTGAAGCTCAGTCATGCTGCAGCAATAATTTCCACTGAACTACCAGTTCATTTGCACTTCTTAGATCACAGAGTGTCATCTGGAACACATTCATCACATTTTCCTGGCTTCATTATGGCAAAACTGCAGGAGAATGAACTGTAGTTTTCACTGGCATCACTAGCAGCAACAGCCGAACAGGAATCCATTAATGACTAGTCTGTCACCTACAGGAATAGCTCCCAATCTCATGGTAGATACACCCAGTATCCATGCTAATCTCATGACTAAGGGGGTTTTCACTGATAGGAACACTGAGATTCAGAGAGAAAAAGTAATTCATTCAAGTTGCACAGCTAATAAAATGGATAATATTAAAGTTCACTTTCCAAGATCCTCTGGAGGCTTTCCACTGTGCTTGAGTATCTTATAGGCCTTTTACATTGGCCTCAGAGTTTCTATTAGAGAGTCTGTGGGAGGAGCAAACTGAAGACTGTGTCCTTAAACCACATGATGGTCAATGTCTGTGTAAGCTGCTGTCCATACATTGAACACTGAGTTGAAGTGACTTTATAGGTCAGCAAATCAGGAGATTGGGCAAGAAAGCTGTATGAGAATGACAGCACAGTCAAATGGAACCCAGAAGAATAAATCCTAGTGCAGGCATCTCTTGCTACCTCTACCAATTTCAGCCTAGGTTTCAATGAGACATTTGATTTGTCCCCTGGTAGAAACACATGATTCTCTTTAGATCTTGAATCTCCAGCTTGGCAAAGTACAAGGCTGAGATGTGGAAGAAAAGGTAAGCTGGTAAATTGCCATGGATGATAGCAATGGTGCCATTCCTATTCCCATTCCCACATCTATTTCTTCTGCTTTTGACCATTGGTGACAGGAATAACAGCTTTACCTATTTATCATGGGGTTAGACATTCTGTACCTCAGAAGATATTACCTCAGCCAGGCAAAGTACTATCACCAGCTTGTGCAATTGCCCAGACTCTATTTCAGTTGTTACAGAATAAGATGAGACCAATGATGTCCACAAGCTCTGGCCCACTGCCTCTTCACTGTCCTGTGTGTAAAGTCATGGTGAAGATGGTGCCCCATGAAGTTTAGGCAGCTAAACTCATATGTTGAAAGTACATGTTAGGATAAGCTGATGTAATCCCTCAAAGGTTCCTAAAAGCCTAGAGACCAGGTTCCCTTCCAAAGCAGCACCAGGGTAGGTTATGGAGCTGTCATGTTTGTATGGGTCACAACCACAAGTTCAAGACTGGATAGAAAACCAATTGCATATATGTCAGCCGACAGTACTGGTCCTATTCATAAATACTGTGTTCTAAATTTTAATTATAGTTTAAAAACCATAACCATGAATAATTCTTTATTTTGATCTGAAAAGCTTAAGCAATTTTTTCCATGTAATTTAAATTTCATAGGATCAATTACCTGGCAGTATAGACTGACCCCCAACTCTAACTCTGTCTACACTAGGATCAGCAGTATAGATGCCCAGTTTTCCTCACTCTGAGTCCATCTATACTATGATCAGTGTCCTGGCAGCATAGATTGCCCTTCTTTTCCAATTTCATCTACTCATCTACACCAGTGTTCTGGAAGTATGGACTACACTCCTTCCCTGACTTCATTCACACTGGAGTTATTTATTTATTTTTATTTGTGTGTGTGTGTGTGTGTGTGTGTGTGTGTGTGTGAGAGAGAGAGAGAGAGAGAGAGAGAGAGAGAGAGAGAGAGAGAGAGAGAGGGAGGGAGAGAGGCACGCCAGGGCTTCCAGCTACTGCAAACGAACTCCAGATGCATGCACCATCTGGCTTAGGTAGGTCCTGGGGAATTGAACCAAGGTCCTTTAGCTTTGCAGGCAAGCGCCTTAGCCACTAAGCCAAATCTCTAGCCCCACTCGGGAATTACTGTCCCACTTCAGCAGGGGAGAGTGCTCCAAAACCAATTCTATGAACTTCAGCTTTGTTGATGCCAACAATATGGTTTTAATTTTCTTCTTGAAGAGCTGCTTATAGCATAGAGTTGGATAGAATACAAAGAATTGGCAAAGAGAAGTTAGACCCTCTACAAGATCAAGTTTTCCTGAGTCCACACTTAGCTGTGATGTGCCTAGAGATCATATCTGCTCCCCAAGGTCAGGTACACTGGGCCTGAGACTGGTTCTGCCATTTGATATCATGTTCTCCAGCTGCCAACTTGGTACTTTGAAACACTGGTGTAACAATCAGCCTTGCAGAGTGTCCAAGAAGACAGGGGCTCCTGGTTTCTGTGTGTAGCAGGTGATCTCTAGCCGTCTACTCAGTTATGCAGAGACTTTAGATCAATTTTGGGAATCTTAGAGAGGTGACTACCTTTACATTAAATAAAAATAGATGACAGATTTGTTTATACAAGTCTTAGGATCATAGTTCATTTAGTGATGAGAGCATAGTGACCCCAGAAACAAAATGATCAGATCTAGATTTGACATTTAAGTTGTTCTAACCCATGATAGGGAATCTTTAAAACAAAAATATCAATCATTTATTTGTGATCAGCATTGTGGGAAGCTTTTGTTACTTGTCATCATTAATTAACAGTTCAAATTAATATTAGTCAAGGAGACAAAGGAGAAAGAAACTGATGAAAGGTAGAAGGAAATAAAGGAGAGAGGGAGGTAGGGGGAAAAGAAGGGAAGGAGGAGGAAAAAGAGAGAGGAAGGAAATATTTAATTTTCTTAATTTAAGAACACTGCACTGCTATAAACATGTCTTTCTTTCATAGCCTTCATTTGTAATTCAAGCTGCAAAATCTGTGTACTAGCCATGAACTTCACATTGGTTAACTACCTTTGCATGAGGCTGACATTTTTGTTGCCTTATAAAGTTAGCGACTTCAATCATCTGGCTATAATGTGTAGAACAGCCCTGAGCTTTGTGCTTGGTTACTTGATAAACCATGTGACATCTTAAAGAAGTTTCATTTTAATGAATGCTCATGGAGAGATAGTTTAAACTTTCAGGGTGAAGGTCACTTACGAGCTAACTAAAACAAAAGCTGGTTATGCCAAGGTTTAACACTGACAGGAGGTTTTATGATTTGAGGAAAGGGTAGACGCTGTGTTTGTTTGAATGCTATTTCTACATGAATATGATTGACATGAACTCTAAAGTAATGACTTGCAGACTGGTGGCTGATTGACTTACTTAAACTGAGATTCTCCATCTTAATTAATTTTGACTTTAGGCTTACTTTGAAACTGTTAAGAAATTAGAAAAACTGATCTTTTCTTGTTCCCTGAAAACAAATCCAAGGTATTACATACCCGTCACCATCTGGGAGCTGAGTCTAGTTGATTTCTACTTCTACATTCATAATCCAATGGAACTCAACACTAAAAAACAACACTAATAAAAAATCAGGGGCTGTAAAGATTGCTCAATGGTCAAAGATGCTCTTTTATAAGTCTGATTGCCCTAGTTTGATTCCCTATTATCCATGTAAAGCCAGATGTACAAACTGGCACATGCATCTGGAGTTTGTTTACAGTGGCAAGAGACCCTGGCATGCCCTTATTTTCTCTCTCCTTCCTCTATTCCTCTCTCTTTTTTCTGTAAATAAGTAAATAAAATTTAAAAAATGATTTATGAAATCTCAGGTATATTCCCAAACTGTTAACTTGAAGATGTACAGAGACAAAATTCTGGACATTTAATTTTGAAAGATTTTTTACTTTTTGTGTTAGGTAAGTAGCATTATATTAAACCCAAGACTATAAAGGATTTATGCCCCAATTCTTTTTCAAGGAGATGCTGTATCATAACACAGGGACAAAAAAATGAATTTCAAAGCTGGGTTTAATCCCAGAACTCTGGGAGGCCAAGGTAGGAGGATCACCATGAGTTCGAGGCCACCCTGAGACAACATAGTGAATTCATATTGGAAATATATTTGAAAGTTGGAAAGTTCCACTTTTCTTTAAAAACCATGCCCATTGTATAGTGCAGAATAAGTTCAGTAATGCAAAAAGCTGCATGTTATATCACTGCGGTTTACAGGAAGGTCCATTTCCAATTACAATTCTGTGAGCTCAGGCAACATATTTGGAGCAGATATTTCAGCAGGTGGGAGTGTATAGGCTTGCAATTCTACTCTATATTTCTCCATTTCTAGGAGGACAGTTAGTTATCAAATGGAAAAATCAAAGCATCCCTAGTTTGGAAATCACAGCGCTGACAGGGCAGTGGTGCGGCTGCTCTGTGCCCAGTGTGGAGGCCCCTGAGAGCTCCCAGGGCAAACTGTGCCTTGTTCACCAGCTTCTTGTGCATCAACGCATGATCCGAATCTCTCTGAATGAATATTCACTATTGTTTAATAAAAATTACTTTAATTTGGGCCAATAATTACTTTTCTTGTAAGCTCTTCATTATGCTTACATCTTGACAAAAATGGCAAAGAGCAAACAATTATGATTTCCTTTGCACCTATCCTTGGAGCAGGAATTATAAAAATCAACCTAAAATGTGGCTTTAGGTAAATGAGATGTCAACACAAACAAAATCAAAATGGTCAAAGTAAGTAGGTATCAGTGGCAACTAAAATTTCACTTACTGCCAGGCATGGTGGCGCACGCCTTTAATCCCAGCACTTGGGAGGCAGAGGTAGGAAGATTGCCATGAGTTCAAGGCCACCCTGAGACTACAGAGTTAATTCCAGGTCAGCCTGGACCAGAGTGAGACCCTACCTTGAAAAAAAAAATTTCACTTACTGACTTCTTATGAGGTCCCAGATCATGGGGCAATAAGAGCTAAGTTAGTCAGGAAGAAGAAAAAAAAGGCCTCAGGTAAATAGCTCTGTTTTAAAGTACTTATTTATTTATTTATTTAAGTGAGAGGTTGGGGGAGAGAATGGACATGCCAGGGTCTCTAGCCACTGCAAACAAACTCCAGATGCACGTGCCTCCTAGTGCATCTAGCTTATGTGGGTCCTAGGGAATCGAACTGGGGTCCTGAGGCTTCTCAAGCAAGCACCTTAACTTCTAAGCCATCTCTCCAGCCCAACAACTCTATTCTTTAACTGGTATGTCCCAAGAGACCTAAGATGGCAGAGAGGGGAGCTCACTTCCTGGTTCCCCAATATATGGGTGAATTTTCCCAGGTTTACTTGGTGGGCTCTCTGGAACCTGGCAGTTCAAGATGCATCATGGACCAATCAATGCCCTCATGACTGTTTGAATGGATCAGATCAGACAGGACTTCCTCCAGCCAATAAAGGCATGGCTCTTGTGGACATGGCAGATTCCAGTTCCTGGACCTCCTCCTCCCAGGACAACCCTGTATCTCTCTATTACTTCCGCTTTAAATAAACACTGCTAAGCTTTACCTTTAAACCTTTTCCTTCCTCTTAATTATATTAATTGGTAGAGAAACTGATCCTGACCCCTAGATGTAATAAGACCAGTATAACATGACTCCTAAATAAAAATGTTGTCCTTGTCCTGCTTTAAGTCCTAGCTGATGGAGAAATATGGATCAGTGATGTCTGGCCCAGGGTTGGCTGAATTAGCATCTTATAGATAAGGAACCAGATAAGAAACAAACATAGACAACTATGTCCTTGAACAGAGCTGCCTCTAACAAAGCTTGCATCATGGACCAATCAATGTCCTCCTCTGTGTTTGAGCAGATCAATCAGGCTCAAACAGAGATGAGCTGATGCTGTTTTTAGCGTCTTTGCCCCTCTCTGTTTAAACTCTTTTTTTTAGCTTTAAAGAAGGACAGAGTTGGAGTCCTATTGTAGATATTTGATAAACACTGATAATTCAAGTCTTAATATTTAAGCTACACAGTGTCAAGATACCCAGGCCATCACTGTATGAAGAATAAATACACTTTTGATTATACTCTGTTAACCTTTTGCAACAGTGCATGTTTCCTATAGGAACAGAACTGATCAATATATATTCCAAAGGGGATTTAATAGATTTGCTTGTACACCAACAATGTTTGTCTGTACTCTGGAGAAGCTGAAAACTGGACAGCTGTTAGGTCCATGATGACCTCCTTAGCGTCTCAGTCTGACACAGAAGGCTTGGAGCATTCTTGGCGATCTATTGATCTTCAGTTCATATTGTAAAGCTGAAGAAGCTGGAGCCAGATGTCTGCAAAAGACAGCAGCCACAATAGGGTAGATATGCTCACAACCAAGTGATTCAGGAAGTCAGGGTGTCTTTAAAAAAGTTCCAGTCTACCCAGGTTTAGCAGCACATGCCTTTAATCCTAGAACTGGGGAGGCAGAGGTAGAAGGACTCGTGCTGTGAGTTCAAGGCCAGCCTGGGACTACAGAGTCTCAGGTCAGCCAGGGCTAGAGTAAAACCTTACCTTGAGAAAACAAACAAACAAAAAAAAATGATAACAAAAGAAAATATTGGAGGCTTCTCTTGGTTCTTGGGTGAGCCAAGGCTCCAGAAGACCATAGTCACACAGAGCTTACACTGAGTCAGTAGCCTTTTTAAGTTCTTGTTTTATTAATTCAACAAAAGAAATCCACAGACCAAAGAATAAGGTTCAGAAAGATTTTATTATAGCTTAGAGTTTTAGAAGTGGTGGGGTATGGAAAGCTCAAGAGAAAGAATCAATTCCGAGCTCTTGTCCAAGAATGGGGCAAGAGGGGTTTCCCAGAACATGAGAAGCTCGCCTATAGACCTGGGTTGGGGTCTTTTATTTAGCCCCTAGATGGGAGACAGGATCAGTCAGTTCACTTCTGATGCCAGGTGTCTGGGGTCAGGTTTTCCTGGAAAAGAGCGTTTTTTTTTTTTTTTTTTTTTCTAATCCTTTAGGAAGGGACTGAGACAGAAGGGGGTGATTATCTCATAGAATGAACAGAGAAGAATGGCGCAGACCCTTCTGCCATTTTTGACCTGCAGCAAAATGAAATGACCTAGCTCTTTCCCCCTATAAGCTCACAGGCATTCCTCATTTTTGCTTTTGGGGAGACCTGCTATTTCTAAATTGCCTTAGAAGGAGTGAATGTGTTTAGGCAAAAAGAAGTCTCAAGGTGGCCTCGAATTCATGGTGATCCTCCTACCGCTGCCTCCCAAGTGCTGGGATTAAAGGGGTGTGCCACCATGCCTGGTCTAGAAATACATCTTATTTTGTTTTTCTCCAGGTAGGGTCTCATTCTAGCCCAGACTGACCCAGAACTCACTCTGTAGTCTCAGGCTGGCCTCAAACTCACAGTAATCCTCTTACCTCTGCCTCCCAAGTGCTGGGAAACCAGCAGAAGCACATGTTTATATTTAGGATTTTATTAGAACGGCTATATACTCTGGGGGAGGGTTTTCCACCCCATAGTTAAACTTTCCTGAAAGTGCCCCCCACATATTGGCCTAGTGTTATGTCTCTTAGCTGATTCATGATCTAATAAAATTGACAATTCAAATTAACTATTAGCCTGTTAATGGACATTTAACTTTAATAGATGGAATAGGCTCCAACTTCCCTTGGTTTAGAATGTTGGCTTCCATGTAGTCATACTTAACATTTTTTTTTTTCAGTCTCTCCTCCTATCTCTGGCCTGCTATTTATGCTCCACTAGGGCATAGAGGTTAGGAGCAAGATAGACTTTTTCATTTTCCTGTAGGTAGTTAGCTAAGAACTGACATATAGAAACTTGGATATTTCCTTACCTGCTCTGGCAAGACTAGAACCCACATCTAATCCAGTCTCATCTAAGATGGCTAAAAGCAACAACTCCTTATCAGTGCTTCCTGCTTCTTCCCCAGATTAGCACACCCGTGGGCTGGCTCCTCCTGAGTCAGTCTCTTGAGACCAACAACCAACCAGGTCTCTCTTTTACACAACTGTGGCTGATGATGAGGTTCATTATAATTAGATGTTTGTGTATATAAATTGACCTGGCATGCATGTATAAATCTCTGTCCCTCCCCCCTTTGCTTCTTGTTGACTCTTGGTCCCTTTGGTATGCTCTTGGCTCCTTCCCAATGGGAGGGAATTAGTGTCAATTTCCCTCTACCTTCCCAGCAAGGTATAGAATTTCTCTTTCCCAGCATTTTCCTGTTTTGTTTTTGGGTGCTTTCCTGCTTTGCTACATGTATGATCTCTCTAAGCTCTGAGCCATTTATTCTCCAAGAGCTTTCCCTCTGTACCCTAACACTCCCTAAAATAAAACCCATAATTCATAATTTACTTTTCTCTGCATCTGTATTTTCAGTTCATTTATCATTTGGACAAGGACCTGAAGTTGGGGGTTTAGTGGCCTGATCTCTTGCCCTCACTCTTTCTTTTTTCTAGCTTTCTTGTTTTAGGTGCAGTAAACTCTCCTCTCCCTCTTCTTCCTTCTCCTTCTCCCTCTTCCTCTTCCTCCTCCTCCTCCTCCTTCTTCCCTCCCTCCCTCCCTCCCCCCCCCTCTCCTATCTCTCTTGGTTTCAGAACCCTGTACCTTACTTGTTCCCCTCCTTCTCTCAACCTTGTCACCATACATACAATATAACTGGGCCAATGTTGTTGGCTTCAGTCCATAGCAGCTCCCACTGCAGGAGCTATCCTCCCAAAGTTCTCTCCCTCCCCTCCTGAACTGCTACTAAAATAAACTCCCTACCCCAAAGAAATTGTGTCCCAGAACCTCTGTTTTGAACTTTAACAACAATAACCTGGCATATATGTCATACACCCTCATTTTGTTTTGAGAAGCATAACATCACTTAGTCAGTGTCTCTGACAGCTTCATTTGAAGGGTGTCCTGAAATGTCCATGCAACTATTTAGCACCATGACCAAAACAGGACAGCACAGAATTAGTCAATACTAGAGGAGGCTCTAACATTAGTCAAGGATAGCTAACAGGGTGGGCTGGTGGCTCTGATCTGTGTGAAGAACAAACTCAGACTTCACAGGAAGATTCTTGTGACCTGCACTGGAATCAGAGCACAGGGAGAAATGCTACCCATGGTCACAAGAACAGGTTCTCTTGGCAGTGACTTAATAATTCAAACTGCATGCACAGTTCTAGGTAGTTCTGGGTTACTAGGTTGTGGGAAGGACCCTGTATTCTTTCAAAGGTCAAACTTATGCCTAATACCAGTCTTCCCTCATAATCATCTGATGACTAAGATCATACCATTGCATGCTTTACGACATTGTAAGGCACTATGTATTCTACACAAATGGTTTGATATAAATAATTCCATAGCCACCTTTTGTGGCTCCCTGGATGTACCTCTTTTGAGGCAATATAGTGATTAAAACTTGAGATACAAGAACATTTAAATGCTATGTCTGCTGCTTGATTCAAATCTTGGATCCTCAGTTTCTGTGCCTGTGAGACTGGAATAATTACAGTCTATCTCACAGGGTTTATGTGAAGAGTGTGTTTGTCAAAACAAGTAAGCTTCTGGGGTTGCGACAAGCTGGCACAAGTCACCAGAATGCTGTATCAGAGCTCATTTGCAGCATTGGGCCAGACAAACCTGGCAGGATGCACCTTCATCAGTGGAGCTCTGCAGAGAGCTCTCAGGACCATGGCACTTGTCATGGCTTGTCAGCAGGAGAAGTCAAGTAACCTCAGGACAACAGTTGTTTGACCACCTCTGAGGCTCTATGACCATATGTCATTGATAAATGTTTGTACCCAGCAAACCCACCACAGAGCTATACACAAGTGAGGAGGTAAATAGATGATCTGAGGCTTTCAGTGTGTTGGGCACTAAGGAAGAAACTGTTCAACAGAGAGGGGAAAACAAGTTAAATCCTGGAAGGAGGTGCTATTGTGAACTAGCTGACCTAAGAGGCTCCTGACAGTATATAACTTGAAGATGGTAGATTCTGAATGCCCTCAGTCTGTCATGACTTATAACTAGGCAGGTTGTGTTTCATGGCATTATGGATGGCTCTTGTCAGAAAGAGTTTTGTGTTGTGTTCCCTAAGGTCCCCCATAGAAGCAAGAGCCATCTGCTTTCCTTTGATCTCCACTCTCCATTCAGTAGGAAGTTCACTTTGACTGATTCCCTTTTAAACATATTTTATTTCTTTGTTTGAGAAAGAGAGAGAGAGGAGAGAGAAGAAGAAGAACAGAGAGAAAGAGAGAGAGAGAGAGGAAAAGAGGCACATAGAGAATGGGCATGCCAGGGTCTCCAGCTACTGAAAATGCCACCTTGTGCTTCTGGCTTATGTGGGTACTGGGAATCAAGTCTGGGTCCTTAGGCTTCACAGGCAAGTGCCTTAACTGCTAAGCCATCTCTCCAGTCATGACTGAGTCCTTTTCAATATTATTAATAGAACTAAAACTTAGCAGAAAAAGAAATCTCCACTAGAGAGCTATTTGCCTGAGGGCGCACTCCTTGGACTCCAGACCAGGCTTTGTACCCAACCAACAGTAGTACACTTGTGACTCCTGTAGCCTCATCTCTGAATGCAGAGACTGGAACCAGGTTGATTTGTAAACTCTTCCACCAAAAATTTCTATAATTGCTTCAGTGAAAGGTTTCAGGAGATACTAAAATATGTGAGAATGAGCAAAAGGAATGTGTAGGAGTGAGTGTGGAAGTAGCAAAGTTGCTGAGCCGCCGAACCAGCATCTCCAAGTGGTATAGCTCCTGCACCTTTTGTGTGTTGCTGAGTGGACACAGTTTGTTCCTTCATGGCTTTTTGAAGCCATAGCACTCTTCCTGTAGCTCTGTCCTAGGTAGAATGAGGATTTGGGTGTCATCTAGAGTTTATATTTAGTATGTTCAAGTTCCTATGTTTTCTTTATTCATGAGAATGCAACTAATAGCAAAATTTTCCTGTCTTCTCAGAGCAGATGTTTGTGGAAGACAAGTACCTTTAAACTCACTGCTCTCTGCTGGAGAGATGGCTTCACAGTTAAAGCACTTGCCTGCAAAACCTAACAACCCAAGTTCATTTACTCAGTACCCACATAAAGCCAGATGCACAAAGTGGCACATGCATCTGGAGTTCATTTACAGCAGCCCATTCTCCCTCCCTCCCTCCCTCATCCCCTGCTTACAAATAAATAAATAAATAAATAATAAATAAATAAATAACCAGATCTCCCTATTTAGCAAGGTCTGCTCAGCAAGCCATATTGCTACTTTATCTCCTAGGATGACTAGAAACCTTGTGCTCCACCTCATCTGTAATAAAAAGACTAAAGAAAAGCACATATCATGGCATTTCTAAGATCTATGGTGCATCTCTCTCCTGCTCTCAAATCTTTGATGGAGTTTCTTAAACATTAAAACTTAAAACATTATTGTACAACAGAATTTTTATACATTAATACTACCAATAATGCCTGTATTAACAAACATGTTCCAGATACTAATTAAATTAAATTGTTAGATCTAACTTTTATTTATCTAGCCACAATGATGGCTACCATTTTTGACAATCTAATCAATGTAATATAAAGTAGTAGGCTGCTTACCCACATTTCCTTGGGAATGTCAGGCTACACTATGAGTACAGTGACTCCACCCATGCTTCCTTGAGTCCACAAGCTACTAACAGTAGCACATCCATCCAAATGGATCGAATACCATCTGTGTGTTTCCTCTTCCCCATGCTACAGTCTGGAGCTTACATACCTGTTCTGGTCAGTGTGAGAATGGCATTTTCCTTTGTGGAGCTATAAACAGCTTGGGAGAAGATAGATAAATTTACCTGATGTTGAGTTTATGATGTCCAATTTTTTGGGGCGGGGGGATAGAATCTCACTCTAGCCCAGACTGACCTGGAATTTACTATGTAGTCTCAGGCTAGCCTTGAACTTATGGTGATCCTTCTACCTCTGCCCCCCAAATATTGGGATTAAAGGTGTGGGCACCATGCCTGGCTTATGATGTCTACTTTTGAGGAGGTAAAGATCACTCACAGGCCCCTGAGGACCCCCACCAAGGAATGAAGCAGAGGTTTGTCACACTGCAGGATGCAGACTGGAAAGCAAATGTAGAGAAAGTGTTCTTTGTGGAGCAAAGAGGAGGAAGTGATAAACACACTTTGATTCAGAATGCTCATTTAGAGAAGTGGAGGCTCTTAAACAGGGGACCCACACAGGAAGCTTGAAAGCTGATGAGGATCCATACATGTTTTGTCAGGATTACCACATTGTAGATAGATAACTTGTAAGGTTTGAATCTCTTAGCTATGTGTGGCAGCTCATGCCTATATTCCTAACACCTGAAAGGCTGATGCAGGTATATTGTCATGAATTTCAGGCCAAGTTGCACTACACAGTAATACTTTGCCTCAAGAAAAAGAAGAAGGAGGGCTGGAGAGATGGCTTAGCAGTTAAGCGCTTGCCTGTGAAGTCTAAGGACCCCGGTTCAAGGTTCAGTTCCCCAGGACCCACGTTAGCCAGATGCGCAAGGGGCACATGTGTCTGGGGTTCATTTGCAGTGGCTGGAGGCCCTGGCGTGCCCATTCTCTCTCACACACTCTCTCTCTCTCTCTGCCTCTTTCTCTGTCTGTCACTTTCAAATAAATAAATAAACATAAAACAAAAATATTAAAAAAAAAAGAAAATGAAGAAGGAGGAGGAGGAGGAAGAGGAAGGAGGGAAGAAGAAGGAAGAAAAGGAAGGAAGAGGGAAGAAAGAAGGAGAAGAGGAAGAAGAAGTAGTATAATAATAATGATGGGCTGGGTATATTGCTTAGTAGTTTAGGTGATTGCTTGTGAAGCCTAAGGACCCATATTCGACTCTTCAGATCCCACATAAGCTAAATGCACAAAAATGAGGTGGCACAAGCATCTGGAGTTTGATTTCAGTGGCTGAGGCCCTGGCATGCCAATTCTCTCTCTCTCACTCACTCTCTCTCTCTCTCTGTCAAAAGAAGAATGAAGAAATGAAAGTAGGAAGAAAGAACGAAGGGGAGAGAGGAAAAAAAGAAAGAAAATAAAGAAAAAAGAGAAGAATAAAAATTTCTTGCAGCAGGATATGTACTCTCTCCTAAAAACAGGCCATACCAGAACTTCTTCTTGAACACCCTGCACATCGCCTTACCTATCTGTAAAGGTAGACCACCTGTGCTGCACATTACCATGCCTGTTTTGATCCTTAGGCAATCACAACACACCAGCATTAATTACCATCAGCAGGAACTGAAAGGGTGTACAAAGATCATTTTGCTGTAATAACTAGGAATCATGATGATAGCAACAATCATGGTTTATTTTATTTGATTTTATTCATGTTTACACTATATATAAAATATTTTAGTTATGTTATTTCATTTACAGTATAAAAGTTGAGTTTTTCTTTCCTTTTTTTTTTTTTTTTTTTTTTTTTTTTGAGGCAGGGTCTTACTCTAGCTCGGGCTGACCTGAAATTCACTATCTAGTCTCAGGGTGGCCTCAAACTCACAGCAATCCTCCTACCTCTGCCTCCTGACTGCTAGGATTGAGTTTTTCTCTTTGATACACTTCAGGAATTTTTCTCAGTTCTCTTTCTGATGTTAATTAAAATGTAGGTCAATATCTAGATCTACATCTATTTTTTTCAAAAAGTGAGACAAACCACATTAAATTGGAGTACATGTGTCAATTCCACACTTCTAACACCTAATGAATGTTTTCTAAGTGGTTTGTAAACAAATGAGTGGAAAATTAGCAGATGGGCACATGAGAACATGAAGGAGTGATGGAAACTAGACATTTTCTATAGGACAGGGGCTTGAACTTAGGGCCTTGTGCTAGGCAAATTCTCTACCGTTGAGCTATATCTCCAGTCTTCTCAGTATGTTTTTTTTTTTTTCCCCTGATAGGCACTCATTAAGTTACTCATGCTGACCTTGAATTTATGATCTTTTTGCCTTGTTTCCTTGAGTAGTTTGGTTTGCAAGCCTATGCCACTGGGCCAGACTAAAGCCAAACTTTCAAGGTTGGACTTAGTTATGGACAGGTGGTAACACAGGTCAGGGAAGGCAGATGCCAAGGTTAAGGGTGCCAGGATATTCGTAGACAGAGTACGGGATTGTAGTGGTTTGATTCAGGTATCCCCCATAAACTTAGGTGCTCTGAATGCTAGGTTCCCAGCTGATGGAGATTTGGGAATTAACACCTCCAGGAGGCAGTGTATTGTTGGGGGCAGGCTTATGGGTATTATAGCCAGTTTCCCCTTGCCAGTATTTACCACACTCTCCTGTTCCTGTTGCCCACCTGATGTTGTCCAGGGGGTGATGTCCACCCTCTGCTCATGCCATCATTTTCCCTGCCATCATGGAGCTTTCCCCTCGAGCCTGAAGCCAAAATAAACCTTTTTTTCCACAAGCTGTTCTTGGTTGGGTGATTTCTACCAGCAATGCGAACCTGACTGCAACAGGCATCACGGGCTGGGTATAGGAAGCCTCATGAGAAGCACATACATTCATGGGGGACATGGGTACAAGAGCACCCTGGGTTCCTGAGCAGTACTGAGGATGGGCTATATCTTGTTGGTATCATGCTGATGGGAGCAATGAGCAGATGGATGCAAGAAATGAAGAGTGGGATGACAAGCTAGTGGCATCTGAATGCTCAGCAGAAACCTGGATACAGGTTGTTGCAGTCAGGTTCTCATTGCTGGTAGAAATCACTCAACAAAGAACAGCTTGTGGGGAAAAGAGGTTTATTTTGGCTTACAGGCTCTAGGGGAATCTCCATGATGGCAGGGAAGACAACGACATGAGCAGAGGGTGGACATCACCCCCTGGCCAACATAAAGTGGACCACAGCAACAGCAGAATGTGCCAAACACTGGCAAGGGGAAACTGGCAATAACACCCATAAGCCCGCTCCCAATAATACACTCCCTCCAGGAGGCGTTAATTAACAAATCTCCACCAGCTGGGAACCTAGCATTCAGAACACCTAAGTTTATGGAGGACACCTGAATCAAACCACCACACAGGTGATGTGAAGAGCTTGGGAGAGTGAGCGCCTCAAAAGATTTTAAGGAGGCAGATGATAGATTTTGAGGCAGGGGTTAAGGAAAGTGTATCAATTTTTATTGTGATGTTGTAATATGTTACTGTAGTTTTAAAGAACTTTCTTGGCAGAGTTAAACAGGTGTGGATAGGATGTGTCTTTGTACTCTTGGAGGGCATAAATCTGAGGCTAGAAGTATAGATTATGGAACTATTTTTGGTAGGGAGGAAAATTATTTTGAAATCACAAGACCTCTTTAGAAGAAAACAGGAATTTTAGGGAGGCACAGGTGCACTGTGGGGCTAGGAGAGAGAACTCAATTGGACTGTGTCAGTTTCACTCTTCAGCACCACAGTAATACATCCTTCTGAATTATTGGGAATGATTATCTGAGGGCTCCACAGAGCAATGTGATGTTTAGCAAGACGCAGCTGATGCTTCAGCCCTGGTGGGCTGGCCGCTCAGGTTCATTGCAGTCCTCAGTGCTGGGTCTCATATAAGCTATTGCTTGACTTGCAAGATTGTTTTAAACACCAAAGAAAATGAGCCTGAGCCTGAGCCTGAGCCTGAGCCTGAGCCTGAGCCTGAGCCTGAGAAGGAAGTAGGGCACTGGGATTTTTTAAAGATCTAGGGTGATTCTTTTTTATTATCTTTATTAATTAGTAACTTTACTATTTGAAAAAAATTATATGTTGGTTCTATTCCTCTAAGGTTATCCTCTTTTTTATTTTTATTTATTTATTTGTGACAGGGAAATAGAGAGAGAGAATGGGCATGCCAGAGCTTCCAGCCACTTCAAACAAACTCCAGATGCATGTACCACCTTGTGTATCTGGCTTACGTGGGTACTAGGGAATTGAACCGAGGTCCTCGGGCTTTGCAGGCAAGCACCTTAACTGCTAAGCCATCACTGCAGCCTGGGTTATCCTCTTATACCCCCTCTTCTCCACCACCCCTATTCCACTGAGGGCTGTATTCAGTGGGGTTATTTGTATTCACCATAATGTATGGCTGGTTTGAGAACTGTCAGTCTATGCATCATCCAATGATGAGATATAACCTGTCAAAATGTCATTTGGTCAAGATCTTCATGACTGCTTGTGTCTGCTGAGTCTTTCCTTACTCTTCCTTCAGAAGAGCAACCTGAACCAAGGCCTTTTAATCCTCATTCACCAGAGACCAAAGAGAAGCAAGCTCAGTGAGGACCATGGTGATGCTCACGTAGGATCTCTGTTTTCTTTGATGCTCTCTGGAGCATGTTTTTCTTACCACAGTGATTCTGAACTTCCATTCACCTAGAACCATGTTGAAGCACAGGCTTCTGTGAACAGCAATGAAAGTTCACCTGCAGATCAATTGTGTGGAGAGATGCATCCAGAACCAATAGCTCAAGACTACAGATGAGTAGACAACTGAATGTGGAATGCATCATTCCCCTGGGGCCCAGGGTCGCACAGATCCTGAGCCATTCTGTCTGGCCACAGCCACAGAAGGTTCTGGGCTTGCTCAGTTCGACACTAACACATAGGCATGTGCCATATGGGTTCTTATTATGTTGCTTATTTCACTATTTTATACAAGTGTATCACTTTATAGAAACATAAAATGTATTTACCAAAATTGAGAAAATTAATTCAAAACTATGATTGCAAGAATGTTTATATATATATATGAATGACAGTGCATGGGAAAATACTTTGAAAGTGTATTCAATATTTAGCCATTCAAGCCACAGATAATTGATCTTGTGACTTGCCTCCTATTGAAACATGCCCTGAACGTTGGCTGTGCCTTCTACAAGCCCTGGGATGTGCACACCATGGTCTGGAGGAGCCTTGCTGAATATGTCCCAAGGCCCAAGAGAAGGTTTGGCCCCTGTTTGCCAAAGATGCCATGCTTTGAATTGCAGAGTGATCTATTAGTTACTTTCTTAACACTGTGACAAAATGATGGACATAAACAACAAAGGAGGAAAGTCTTATTTCAGCTAGTAGTTTGGGAGCATTCAGTTCAGCGTTCAGTCCATCATGGTACAGGGTGTGGCAAAGCAATTCATATTATGACAGACAGGAAATGGAGAAAGTGAGAGGGACCATGGACCAGCTGTAACCTCTAAATGCATGCTCCCTTCTCCACCCATCCACCTAAAGTTTCTACCACATCCCAAAATAGCACCAGCCAGGGATCAAATGTTCACTTACCTGAGCCTGTGGGAGACACTTCATATTCAAATACAAGGGGTGGACAAGGATCTAGCTGGGCAGTGTTAGGGTGATTCCCAGGCCCAGTAGTTTAGAGATCCATAGGATGAAATTTCTATTTTATTTGCATTGCAAAAGGTTTAAGCACACAAAAACCTTTATGATTCTCATCCTTAAAGCATGACAGGGAGTGAAGAGAATGGTATCTGATCTCTAGCTTTACTGTTGACTTCAAAGTGGTGAGGGAAATTACATAGTCAGAAAGTAATGTCTGTGCAACTAATGACATTTCAGTAACACACACACACAAACATACATATATATATATATATATATATATATATATATGTATGTGTGTGTATATATATATATATATATATATATATATATATATATATGGAGAGAGAATGGGCATGCCCTCTAGCAATTGCAAACGAACTCCAGATACATGTGCCATCTTGTTATCTGTCTTTACATGGGTACTGGGGAATTGAACAAGTGCCTTAACTTCTGAGCCATCTGGGAGCTTTTGAAAGTAGCAATAACAGACTCATTTCTGAAAAGAAAGTCAATAACGGTCATTTGCTCATTTTTAAGGAGGAATGGCCATTAAAGTTGCTTACCTTTGATTCATTGGAAAACTAAGCCTAAGCTATCAATAGTGGGCAGTTTAGTGCCTTATTATTTGGGTTTAGCTTTGAAGTGGGCAGGTTAGATTTTTAACTATCCTGTTCATAGATAATTTCATCCCCAAGCCCTTGAAATGAGAGCAAACATAGAATGAACTGAGAATGAACCTGTCAGCTGGGCATGGTGGTATACACCTCTAATCTCAGCACTTGGGAAGCAGTGGTAAGAGGATTGCTATGACTTCAAGGCCACCCTGAGAATACATAATAAATTCCAGGTCAGCCTGAGCTAGAGTAAGACCCTAGCTTGAAAAACAAATAAACAAAAAATATTGTCAACATTCTAAGTACTCATTTAACCTAGGTATATCAGAAAGACCTGACTTATGCACTATCTCCAGATGGGTAAGTCTCAATATAACATGAATAGCAAGCCAATATGTCTCCCGCAAGAAGTACCATTTCCTCAACAGAGCACCCCCATTGAGAGCTAACTAGAGGAAACTCCAAAGAGTGCCACAATTATTAAAATATATTTAAAGATCTCAAGGAATACATGTATAAATGCACAAATGAAATCCTGAATAAATCCAAAAAGGACACAAACAGATGAAATGAGGAAGCCTAACCAGAATATGAAAATGGATTAAATAGATAGAAATCATGAAGGAAAACCAAACTGACGGGCTGGAGAGATGGCTTAGCAGTTAAGCGCTTGCCTGTGAAGCCTAAGGATCCCGGTTCGAGGCTCAATTCCCCAGCACCCACATTAGCCAGATGCACAAGGAGGCACACGTGTCTGGAGTTCGTTTGCAGTGGCTGGAGACCCTGGCATGCCCATTATCTCTCTTCTCTCCCTATCTGCCTCTTTCTCTCTCTCTGTCACTGTCAAATAAATAAATAAAAATAAACAAAAATAATTAAAATATTTAAAAAAAAAAAGAAAATCAAACTGATATAAATCTGGAAATGAATACATGACAACAAAAATCTCCCAAGGAAATTTTCACCAATAGAATGAATAGGTCAAGTGAAAGACAGAATGAGTCATTGATTACAAAGATAAGGAATTAGAATTGAATCAATTAGTCAAGACCAAGAATTTCAAAAAACAATATAAACAAAATATGAAAACATTTTAGGCCAAGTGTTCAAATATGGGCATACAAGGATAACTTTAGGCTAATGGCATAGAAAATATTATTAATAAAATTATAAAGAAAGTTTACTAAATCAAGGGAAAGAGATGCCCATCCATGTAAAAGACATATACAGAATGCCAAATAGACAGGACCAGAAGAAAAACTCCCTGTGTTATATTATAGTCAAAACATGAAATACAATAATAATGGATGATTTCAGTACACAACTATCAACATTAGACAGGTTTCAAGCCAGGCTTGTTGGTGCATGTCTTTAATCCCAGCACTTGGGAGGCAAAGGTAGGAGGATCGCCATGAGTTTGAGGCCACACTGAGACTACATAGTGAATTCTAGGTCAGCCTGAGCTTGAAAAACCAAAAATAAAAAATAATTTTAAAAAAGACAGGTTTCTAGACAGAAAATAAACAGAGAAACAAAAGACTTAAAAGATATTGTAGATAAAATGGACCAAACAGACATAACATTTATAACATAACATTCAGTCCAAACATGATAGAGTACACATTCTACTTAGCAGCTCATGGAATTGGCTCTAAAGTAGATCACATCTTTTGACACAAAGTAAGTCTCAACAAATTTATAAAAAATTGAAATAATGCATTGTATTTTATCTGTACACAATGCAGTAAAATAAGAAATCAATGACAAGAAAATACACAACAGAAAAAGCACAATCTCTTGGAGATTGACTAATCCATTACAGAACAATGAATGGATTGTTGAAGAAGTCAAGAAAGAAATGAAAACAATCCAAGAACTAAATGAAAATAAAGACATATTATTTCAAAACCTTTGGAATACCATAAAGGCAGCCCTAAAAGGCAAAGCTATAGCATTTAATGCCTACATTACAAAAGCAGACAGATATCAGATAACTTAATATTATATTGAAAGCTTTGAAAAACAAGAACCCAAATCCAAAAGTATCAGGCAGAACGAAAGAATCAAGATCAGAACAGAAATCAGTGAAGTAGGAATAAACAGTAATCCATAAAACAAAGATTTGGTTTTGTTGGCAGCTCCACCAGAGTCCCCATTAGCAATCAATTAATGTGTATAATATTATAAAATATATGAAGTATATAACAATATATATCCTTGGGAAGGGACCACATGAGTCTTGTGACTTTCTGAACTTCTGAAGTCTTTTTTTGTAACAATATTTTATGTTATTTATCTTTCTGGGCTTTTTTTGAGATAGGGTCTTGCTATGTGGTTCAGGCTGGTCTTGAACTCATGACCTTTTTGTGTAAACCCTGCATTGCTGGATTACAGGTGTATTCTTTCATGCATGGCTTAATAGAAAGTTAATCTGGCTCCTGATTTTCATGATTCTTCTTCCTACCTCCCAGATAAAATAGATATGCATCATTCCTGCTGTGTTGTGGGAGCCTGTCTGACTGAAGGTTGTTCTTTCCTTTCTGTTGGAGAAGACATCTCTGGGAGCTATACAGGTGAGGTCTGCATTCAGAGCCAGGCCTCTTGCTCACTCTGTATTCCCCACCCTGTTGCTCTGTGGACACCATGCTAAAAGAGCTGTGGCAGCAGCCACTCTGGTTGTACAGGCCCCCACTCGGATTCTGACATTAATTTATACAAAATATGAGGACCTACTGCTCCCCTTCAGGTCCACTAGATGCTATGCTTGTCCATCTACTTCCAGGGGAGGGTTGCATGCATGCCTTGTTCTTGGATCCTGACAGTGTTCCAGGCAGTGGATCCTTTTGAACCTGTGTTCTCCATTGCTCGATGTTGGACACCTTTAGTCAAATATGTTCTGAATCAGTTCATGTTCAAATCCCCTGCCTGATCAGGCTCACTGATGGCTCCTCTCTGGGAGACACAGGGAAGCTTTAAGTCTCTCCAACACAAGCCAATTCAAGTAGCAGAACCCACAGCTGTTTTGCAAACTGTAGAATTGGGCATGCAACTTAGAGTGAACTTCTATGCTGATGGCTAACATATGTTAGGGATCTGGCTGAAAGTAGGCCAGATTTAGAATAGCTGTTGTTAATGTCAGTGGGATGAGACTATCACTCTAGGGTGACAAACTCTCCCAGTGGAGTTCTGTAATGCAACTCCGGCTTTGCTGAACTAACAGGAAGTAATAGCTAAAAGAACAAAGTCCTAACAAGCCCTGTGGAGGCAAAGCCCTATTCTTTCTTTCTACTGTTTCCACAAAATTCTACTCTATTTAATTTTTCTTTTTGTTTATTTTTATTTATTTATTTGAGAGGGATGGAGAGAGAAAGGGGGAAGAGAGAGAGAAAGAGAGAGAGAGAAAGAGAGAGAGAGAGAATGGCCACATCAAGGCCTCCAGCTACTGCAAATGAACTCCGGATGCACGTGTCACTTTGTGCATCTGGCTTACGTGTGTCCTGGGGAACTGAGCCTCATACTGGGATCCTTAGGCTGCACAGGCAAGCGTTTAGCCACTAAGCCATCTCTCCAGCCCCCAAATTCTACACTTTGACAGGCAGGGAACTAGAGTGATGAGCACCATAGGAAGGTGATAACTTCTCAATGGGATTATTCCTGTCCTCAGCTGCTTGTGGAGTAGCCTTTTTATGCTCCCAATAAATGCATTCAAAATTTTTTTTAAAGTATTTATTTATTTATTTATTTGAGAGCGACAGACACAGAGAGAAAGACAGATAGAGGGAGAGAGAGAGAATGGGCGCGCCAGGGCTTCCAGCCTCTGCAAACGAACTCCAGACGTGTGCGCCCCCTTGTGCATCTGGCTAACGTGGGACCTGGGGAACCGAGCCTCGAACCGGGGTCCTTAGGCTTCACAGGCAAGTGCTTAACTGCTAAGCCATCTCTCCAGCCCCAATTTTTTTTAAATGCACTGAAAATCCTATTACAAACTATATCTCATATAACATTTATAATAGGGTTAAGTAATTTAGGAAATAGCATCAAGGTATGTTGTTGGGTAGAAAAAAATATTTACCAGGAATATCTAAGCTAACTTAAAGAAGCACATTGATGCCTGGAGGAAATTTCACACCAGTTGTTATATGTGCTATCTGGGTGGCCAGAGGTGTTTCTTGTGTCTACAGCAAGTGCTCAGATGAGACATTGTTCTCAATCCTACCACTCTTATATTTAAAATTCTTGAACATCTAAAATCAAGTAGATGAAGCCATTTTGTTTTGAAGGTGAGCTAAGAGCTCTGGAAAACTCAAAAGACATCTGAATCCTGCCAGTCCCATGACCCCAGGCTCTGGACAGAGTGCAGGATGAAACCATGCCACGAGGAGAATTTTGGTGAACTCATACCTCCCAGACTATATCAATACGACTTATTTTTGAGCCAAGGCGGTATATAATTAATAGCCTTGGCTGAGTCATCAGGATATTTCAAATACTTTCTGAAGTAGGCAGGCATACATGAAAGTGGAAACAATTTCTTTTTTCACTTACCTTAAGCATTTTCCCACAAAGAAACAAAAGCACGTGATCACAAAGGTAAGCTTGGCTTACTTTTTGGCAAACCGTTGGCTGCTCACCCCACTGCTGTGTGTGGTAGGCAGTGGTCTGAGTGCCAGTTTTCCACAGCTGTGTCATGTTCTCCTTACTGGACATGACCTTTAACATCCAGCTATGACTTGGGAGGCTCCACAGGTGTCCAGGACAAAGAGCCCTGCAGTGCTGGCCTCTCCCTGGTCTACTGTCCCCTCCTTAGGATTCCCTACCCCAGCTTCTTTCTGGAGTATCAATGAGGCACCTGGACACAAGCCTGGCTGGACCCCATCACTGTTTTCCTTGTGTCTCAGGCTGTGCTCTTCCTTACAGCTGTCCTGTCGCTGGGGTGCACTCACCCTGGCCCTTCGTGTGCTCTCTGGGAAAATGAGACACTGATGACCAAGCACTGCACTCGTCATCAAAGAACGCAAGCTGCTGTGCCTTCCTCGCACTGGACAACTGTCCTGACATAGCATGGCTTCTGCTGGAGAGGGCTTTATCTGCACTCCACCCTCCTCATCATTTCCCATCTCATTCCTCATCTTCCTTCTCGTGCCCAGCACGGATGAATCCCTATTAGAAAGCTACAAAACTGTAGAAGAGAACAAAAACAATAAGCAATTTAAGTTGAATTATGAACATTGCATGCCTCACATGGATGGGATAAGAATTCTGATAAAATGAAATCCCTCTGACCTATAAATCTACTCTTTACTCAGCGAGCTGGCTTTCCAAAATCCTTAACAAGTAGGACTGGAGGGAGGATGCTGCTATTCTTCAGATGCTGTGATGGAATTTATTAGTCACGGCCTTTGGCTACTAAAGGAAGGAAGTGGATCCAGCTTTGATTTGTGTGAAGATATTAAACTGATTTTTTCTAATAAATGCAAATAAAATTTGGAAATGGCTGTATTTCCCCTCTGCCATGGGAATCTTCATCTACCAGCATGACCAGAAGAGAGGATGAAATTTTCATGCATATCAAAACAATGATGGTTTTCATATGACTGATGATGTTTAATGTCATAGCCAACATTTACAGAGCTATACATCAAAAAAACTAAACTTCTAATCCCACGGTTTAAATCTCATTTCAACATGTTTTCTCTCCACTGAAATGGAGGTTTGTGCACATAGTTTGATGTTTGACTTTTCAGAACCATAAAGCATTGATAGGTCTTGGGTCGGGGACATGCAGCCAACCAAGCCTTGACTGTAGTCATGAGGAAAAGCCATGTGGACACGGCTCCCTGTGGCTCCTGTGGGTATAAATCAAATAAGTGGCTTCATGTTGGAGGGAGGCCAGCTTCAAAGGCATGTGAGAAGCCCTTGCTGTTTGTGGGATTATGGGTGCAGGAGCTGCTCTTGGAATCTGGGTCGTCCTCTCTTCACAGTGCAGCAGACGAGAGGTCTACCTTGGTGATCTCCAGAACTTTCAAATGAAGCATTACTTACCTATTTTGAATATGTTCCAGATTTTGCAGATATGTAAGAGCCACACGATAGCTGAATATACTCTCCTTGCTGATTTTGATTTCATGGGTTACTATGTAGAAATGCCAAGAGAAGTTTCTTACAGTTCTTAGTACCAGGAAAATCTCTGCTGGAACCAAGCTCCCAAATTATAGAATGAAAGTTAAATCTGCAGATTAGACACTTAGTACTATCCAGCTTTAAGATTTCATGGTTTACTTTACCTTACATGTAATTGACACATTTAACAATGCACTCATGTGCCAGTATCTTCAAATTTATTATTGCAACTCTAAGTGCTCAATGTTACAGGCTGAATCATTAGAGAAACGATCAATTCAGGTCCTTTTGTGTGCGCTTTGGCAGTGCCAGGAAAAAATGAAGCAACTGTTTACTCATTTATTTTTTATTTCTCTAAGGCTAAGATGTGCAGGTTCTATAGATACACACACACACATACACACACACACACACACACACACACACACACACACACCTTTAAGCGCTTCAAAATTTTAAGGGGAAAATGCTTTGCCTGGAAAACTCACACCCAGGTGTTCTCTGATGAGATAGAGAATCATCTAAGAAGGTCAGCTGGACTAGCCAACGGAAAGATGGAAGGAATGTTTGGGGGAAGCTTGATAGAAAAGGCGCATTCCTGATAGTCTTGCCTGTCAAATGCAGTACTTCAGATGTGGTTAATTGCCTGGGAGTCTGCGAATGTAATTGCTGCCAAGAAGTGTTTCAAAGAACAATCCCCCCAAGTGCCAGATACTGCCACCGGCGACCTGCAAGTTGAAGGGCCAGCACTTCTCACCCTCACAGAAGTGACAGGGCAAGAGACCTGTCAGCACACCGCAGCCTCTGGTGGGGAGTGCTGCTCACGAGAGCCGCTGTGAACTGGAGAGTGCCATGTGTTGACCTTCACAGAGACAAATGCTCCTTCAAAAGGAAGGAAAGGTAAAATTATTCCCTCCAAACATGGTGCAATGCCTGGCTGTACAGAATTCTAAGACATAACTAAATGAAAACTCACAACTGAAATGCTGACACTTTTCAGAAGACCAGGCTTCAGCCCATTAGGGGCCAGGAAAAAAGAAGTGCCCAAGAATTTTAAATACTTTAACTATTCAAATCTATCATTTAGATTTGAATTTCCTCAATTCATTTTGAAACTCCTTGCTCTAATATCTTCGAAGGCATGCAGTTTCCAAATGCCTAATCTAGCAGAGGGCATGCCTAGCAGGGCTTTGGTTGGGATGATGGCGCAGCCTGGAATTGTGCCACAAGAGGGCGCCATGAGTTAGGGAAACAGAAAGCAAGTATGGCACTGAGCTAGAACAGAGTGGAAATGGAGTGTGGACCAAGTATAGCCACATAAAACCATTTGCACATAGTATGACGAGAAGGGTAAGATGTGTGCTCAGATTAGCAAAGCAATTCACACAGAGGAGGAATAGCAGCACGACCCAGAGAACGCTTATTTATAAATGGAGAATCTGCCCAGGTAAAAGTCTTCTGAGAGGGAAACAGCGGTATTTTTCACTTAAAAAAAAAAAAAAATTGTAACAAGATGGCCCTTCCTCTTTTGCTACTGAGGTGCTCAAGATCATTTTCATCATAAAAGTTCATAAAACCAACAAATATGCAATGATTACTCAAATAATATTTTTTCAAAATGTAACTATCTTAATATTTATATAAATGAATGTATTTACTGCACATAAAAATATGGCTACTGGGCTGGAGAGATGGTTTAGCGGTTAAGCGCTTACAAGGGGGCGCACGCGTCTGGAGTTCATTTGTTCGTTTGCAGTGGCTGGAGACCCTGGCGCGCCCATTCTCTCTCTCTCTCTTTCTCTCTCCCTCTTTCTCTGTCTGTTGCTCTCAAATACATAAATAAAAATGAACAAAAAATTTTAAAAAATATATTAAAAAATATGGCTACAACTAACTAACTTGTAATACTGTGGAGTAGTTGAAACTATTTCTTCAAATAAGACATATTGAAACTTTATCTGTACTTTTTCCATGTGAAAGTATCACACAACCATGTCCTACAACATCAAATACAAGCAGAAACTAATTTTCCCCCATTACCACTTAGGGACTTAGGGATCTTAAGGTGTCCAACCGGGGATGATGAGCTCAGTGGGTTAGTGCTTGCCTAGATTGCAAAGGCCTCCCAGTTCCACCCCAGCATCCTAAAATAATGATGATAGTTAACACGATAATAGGAAATGATGTTCACATGGTCCCCAAAAGTTGAGTTACTGTTTATTTTTAAATTCTTTCTTAAGCTTTGTGATTCTACTTTTAGTTATAAGAAAAACCTTCCCAGTCTATAAAGATAGCACACCAAATCCTCACTCTGGGAACCTTCTTCCTTTCCCAACATCTTGCCTGTGGCATGAGCACCAGGGGAATGACGGGCAGGAGGGAAAGGTGACTTGGTATGGAATACAGCAAGGGATCTCCCCGTGCCTGTGAAAGTGCAGTTTCAGATCTGCTGCCTGGGATTCAAGGACATAATCCCAAGCACCAGGCAAGTTTGAGGTTGGGGGAGGGTTGCATGAAAACCTGCAGGTTGCACACTGGACCCCATAGGTCCCACTTTGCCTAGCTCAAAACCTGCTCCACCATATGGTAAGAAGGACCAAAGCCTCAGGTGCTTTCCAGTGGAAGAGCTCTCCTCTGGAGAGATGAGATGGTCCAGAGTAATGGCATGTCATTCAGTAGTGTCTGAGAACTTGCTAACATCATGGCAGGCTCCCAATGCAGGCCACTAGAGAACTCTTGCTATGGACATCTCAGACTCCATTCTCCTTTAAAATATATTGTCTATTTATTTATTTGCAAGCAGAGAGATAGACAGTCTCACTTTTGTTTTGATGTCATCATCTTTTCCTCCTATTATGATGGTCTTGTGTAGGTAGTGTCAGGCACTGTGAGGTCATGGATATCCAGGGACTCTTAGCGGGCATTAGCTGTAAACAGGAGACGCCTAATCTCACCTGTTCGCCCCTGAGAAGATCAAAGAAGCACACCGGCCTCTGTCTACGTAGTCTCACTGGAGTCCTCACTCCTTCCTGCTTTGCTTAGACTGCAGTTATCTCCCCCAGCCAGAAGGCATGGCTTCCCTTGGGCACCACGAGGAGCACCATCTTGTTAACTCTGAATTGGAGGCCATAAGACTTCAATGCTGGGCCCCCTCCCAGCCCCTAAATGTGTTGATTCTTCATCGTGTGGCCAGTCTGGAAGTCTCTGGAGGTTAGGCTCAGGCTGGGAGATTGTGGGGTGGAAGGTGCTATTCTGTGGGTCCCATGCTGACCACCTTGTGGCTCCAGGTACTTGCCTCTAGAACGATGCTGTAACTTTCAGGCCACTGCCACATCACTCAAAGGCAGAGGCCTCCTTGAGTTTTCCTATTATCTATTTTGGAAATACAAAAACTAAAATAAGTTGAGGCTCTGTGTCCCCTCCTGAGAAAGAACTCAGCAGAGTCCTTGTGTGCTGCTGCACATTGGGTCACTGGTGTTGTGATGTGAGTGTAAGCTTTCTTAGTGCACTGAGTGTGCCAGAACAGAAACAACATGTCAGTTCTTTGCTGCTCCACCTGGAAAGACTGAGTATCAGCACCTATATCCTCAGCTGTCTACTTGTCTTTTGTGAATAAAGCAGGTCATTTAGGGAAGATGCCCAGAGCCCAGTCTGCATGGTCTGAACCTGTGGCAGTGGTGCAAAGAAAGGTGAGAAAGCGTGCAGCCAGAGCTTCAATGCCCTCAGTACCAGGGACAAGGGTTGCTCCTGTGAAACACCGTGGCCATGGCTTTATCAACACCTCACATTCAACAGACCTCACTCAATGCTACAGCCGAAGCTGATAATCCTGTTGATAAAGTTCTTGGGGGAAAACACAGACAGGGAGTTCCCCTGCTGTCAGGGCCACCCAGAAGGCCAGGTCTGCAAACCTCTATGCCCTCACCCCTCTCTCAGAACTGTGTTTAGATTTTATAGATTTTTCCTAGATTTTGTTATATAAGCTGGATGTGCTGAAAGGTTTTAATTAAAGATTTTTAAACGTTGAGTAAAGTGTTCCCCAGCCTAGTCTGTGATATATATAATAAGGCTGTCATATAATTTATTTTCTTTGAAAACAAGCCTCTTGTACAAATTGCCTATGGAACTTTTATTTAGAATTTAAGGTCACTTGGGGCTTAGTGTCATGTAAATAAAATTCTCCAAAATGCTAGGGACATTCTTTGGTGTTTTATACTCTGACAAGCCAAGTGCAAGCCAGTCTTGTCAGCTAGCTGGCCCGGGGGATCAGTTACTAGCTGGCATGCGCCTTGCTGAGCCATAAACTCCTAAAGGCAGAGTCCAGGACTGCAGACACCCCATTCACCTTAGCATTTAGGGCTGATAAAGGCACACATGTATGTTGCAAGGCAAGTTGCGAAAAGACTTGATGGGTCTCTGACCAAGAAAGAAAGCTGGAGGGAATGTGTTCTCAGCATACTTAAAGGTTCATTGAAAGTTGAAACTGCTATGCATCCCTAGTCAGCCTGAATCTTAAGATCCTTGTGCCTCAGACTCATGGGTGCTAGAGTCACACCCTCAGAATAGAAACTAGTTGAGTATGTTTTGTATGGGATTCTCCCAGGAGTCTGAATGGGAGCTCTTCTCATAGATAAGAACATCCTGGTGAAGTCATTCATCAATAGAAATGTGACTTGGTCATCAGTGTTTGAAAGCATGATTCATCTTTGTCTCTTTTAAACATCAGCTCAAATAACTGACTTCATTTGGAATAATTTGTCATGACAAAAAAAAAATTGATGACTTATCTGCCTTTGAGGGTCCTCTAGAGAGGGCGGAAGGCTGAGACTCTGAGCTGCCAGGTGAGCCCATCTGGAGGCTTTGCCCCTAGAAAGACTCTTAAAAGGGTATCACACTGGGGTTATTTCCAATAAATAGAATGTGGCAAGATGGATAGGAGGGCTTTTGTCCTAAGGTGTGGTCACAAGCTTGTGCCTGACTTGCTTATTCCCATAGAGACATTTGTCTTGTTCCCCAGAGAAGGAACCCTTAGGACAGCAGCTGCCAGGGACAGTGTCCTCCAGTCCAGCCAGGCTAGGGAGCTTGAAAAGGAACTCCAGCCCAGTCTTCAGAGGAGAGGACACCACAGCCCTGATGGCAGTTCAGTTACAGATTGTTCTAATGCACTAAGTTTCAGTGTACTCAGCTATGTCTCATTAGGAAAAACAAAATAAAATGAACTAAAGCATGCAGGACCAAAACAACAGCTTTTGTCCATTCTGGAATTCTGCTGTTAAGGAATGTCCACAAAAGTACCTAAGGGAAAGTGACCTGTGGTTCCAAAGGGGTCTCCAGTGGCTCAGGAAAAATAGTATACATACCTAAAAATGTATAGAGATGTGGGCTGGAAAGTTTGATCATATGGTAGAAAAAGAACTTACAACAAAATTGAGAATTACCTATAAAAGACCATCTTGCAAAAGGAATTAAGTTAAAAGTGGTAAAGCTAAGAATAAACAAATATACATGAACCAACAAAATTAACAAAAAAGTGAACTTTTGTGTTATTTATTTGCAAGGAGGGAAAGAAAGAGAGACGGAGAGGATATGAGTGTGTGGCCGCACTGGGGCCTCATGTCACTACAGGTCAGCTCTGGACACATACGCCACTTCGTGCATGTGGCTCTACTTGGGGACTGGGGAATCGAATGCAGGTCTTCAGACTTTTCAAGGGCTTTTAACCACTGATTAATCTCCTCAGCCCTTGTTTGTTGAGTAAATGTAATGTGACCATGTGTGGGAATCTTGGAGCTGACTGGTCAGAGGTACAGGGTTTGTCAGCCCTCTGCCACCATCCAGCCAGGAGTAGCAATATCCATCAAGAGTGACGTTTAACTGAAGTAAGAAAGAGAAATTGGCACTGAGGAGATAAAATAGCATCCAGTCCCTTGATCTGGCACAATTTCTCTATCTTTCTTTTTTTGTTTTTTTCTAGGTAGGGTCTCACTCTAGATTACACAATAAGATGCAGTATTCCATTTTCTGGTTGGAGAAATGAAGATGGTTTATCTTAAGACATTTTTCTTTAATAATTAAAGCAACTAAGAAGACATATTATGGGCTGTGAAAATGGACAGTGGTTAAAGTTGCTTGCTTGCAAAGCCTGCTGCCCTGGGTGCAATTCCCAAGCCACCCATATATACATGATGCAAAAAACATGGAGCAAGTGTCTGGTGTTTACAGTGGCCAAAGGCTCTGTTGGGTCCAGACACACCCACACCCACCCACCTACACACACACACACACACACACACACACACACACACACACATATAACTTTAAAAAAGACAACAGTTGTATTAAAATTGGTAAATTGGAAGCTTTGCTTGCTAAAGTAGGCACCAGCGAAAATTAAAATGAATAGTTTTTGTTTTCATTTAAGAACCAGTATTCATGCCAAAATTCAAGAGCAATTATATAAAAAGTTTATTTTTTAAGAATATTTATAAGTGGTCTAGAGAGATGTTTTATTTTTATATCCACAGAGTACATTCTATATGTCAAATATAATTAAAATAATACTAAACTAGTTTTTTGCAAACAAATTGTATCTGCATGTGGCCTTAGCATAGCTTGCTGATAAGATTTTTAAGCATTAATAAAGTTTAAATTTCTCTAAAATATCCACATTTTCCCTTAGAGTTTCCAAGCTTGTTTCCAAAAGATTAACCAATGCAAAATGCTGAAGGAGAATTGCAGACTCTTTCTTTTGAGCATCCCACAAATACTTATAAGGCACAAAACCTTCTTTGTAACAGTGGGAAGTGTTGTTTGCATGGAAAAAGAAAAACAAAACTCTTAATAGTGCCAGACACCAGCAGGCTGAGGAATATCCAGATACCAGGTCCAAGGGGAATTCAGTAACACAGGACCCTGAGTTCCTTACAGAACCCGTCAGTATTTTCCCGTCTGTCTCTGGATCGGGAGTGTGGGGCAATATCTGGAGCCTGACACCAGAGCAGGTGTGCTGGCGTCAAGGGCATACAAGAAGCTACCACAAAGGGCTGGAGAGATGGCTTTGCAGTTAGGGCACTTGCTTGCAAAGCCAAAGCACCCTGGTTTGATTCCCCAGGGCCCACATAAGCCAGATGCCCAAGGTGGCATGTGTCTGGAGTTTATTTGCAGCAGCTGAAGGCCCTGGCGTACCCATTTTCTTTTTTTCTCTGCCTGTCTCTCTCTCTCTCTCAAATAAATAAATAAGTAAATAAATATATATACACACTTATATATAATATATGTTATATATTATATAATATTATAACATTATATATTATATATAATAATATATATTATAATATATTATATATATTATAATATATGTTATATAATATTATACACACACACACACACACACACACACACACACACACACACACATATATATATGTTAAAGAAAGTGTTGTAAAGGTGTGTTTACATTCTTCTCAAAATGTTAGCAGTGCTGAGGTTGGGAAGCCCTGAAGGATATGAAACCTCCAAATGAGTGCTTCTCCTCCTTTTCACACTTGGACTGACAGGCATCTCTCACAGGAAAACCTCATCTTGCTGACACATCCTGTCACACTGTGTGCCACTCCAAAGTGCTGGAGCCTCAGTGAGAAAAATTCAGTGGAAAATGGGCAAAGAATTGGAATAGACAACTTTCCAAAGGAGATGTACAAATGGCCACTAAGCACATTCAAGAGGCTCAACACTATTTTTTTTTTTTTTTGAGAGATGTCAGGTTGAAGCCATGTAGAGACAGACAGCACCTCACAGGTGCTGAAATGGCTAGATTCAAAGAACAGAAAACAAGTTGAGGTTTGGCACCTCAGCAGCCCCTGCACTGTAGCTGCTACAGAAAACAGCCGGGAAATCTCCCCTAAATTAAGCTCACACTACCATATTCTGCGTCTGTGTTCTGAAGCATTCCACGTAGGGTCATAAGGAGATGTTTACACATCTGGCTCCACAAAAGCTAAGAGAGGAAAGCGACCCAAGTGTCCATGGACAATGGAGGTAAATAGGTGGAAAACATAAGATACCTGCACTGGAAGACAGTGAAATCTTAAAAAATGGATGGGGGAAGCCAGGAGTTTGTCTTTAATCCCAGCACTTGGGAGGCAGAGGTAGGAGGATTGCCGTGAGTTTAAGGTCATTCCAGGTCACCTTGGACTAGAGCCATGACCTCATAGTGCCTGACAATACCTACACAAGACTATCATAATAGGAGGAAAATATCATGACATCAAAATAAAAGAAAGACTGATTGAGAGAGGGAGGGGATATGATGGAAAGTGGAGTTTCAAAGAGAAAGTAGGGGAGGGAGGGAATTACCATGGATTATTGTCTACAGTTATGGAAGCTGTCAATAAAAAATAAATTAATAAAAAAAAGAAAAGAAAAAAATGGATGGAGGAATTCTCATGTATATTGCAACATGGAGGAGTCTTCTTCTATAAAAGAGAATGGGTGCATATGTGCCAGGGCACGTGTGTGGAGGTCAAAGTGTAACCTCAAGGCACCTGAGTTCTTTCTCCCTTCCTTAAGACAGGGCCTCTTGTTGCTGCAAACAAACCCCAGTCAAGCTAACCCCCGAGCTTCAGATTCTCCTGGCTCTGTCTCCCATTGTTGCAGGTGCATTGGGATCATAGGCATTGGACCATTGTGTGTTCAGCTTAATACCTGGCCTTACATCCAGCTTTTCATAGATTCTGAGGAATCAAACTTTCAGGCTTTGCAAGTGAGCACCTTTAACTGCTGAGCCATCTCCTCAGCCCCCAAGGAACCTTCTTTACATTAAATGAGGTAAGCTAGACATAAAGTATCTCAAGAAGTCAAAAGCTTGGAAATGGTCAATGGAAAGGGAAGGGCTGGGGACAGGCAGGAAAGGAAACGAATGTGAAAGGAGCATATAGTGTTTGTGGTGCGAAAATGGAAAAAGCAATCCTAGAAATCTGGGTGCAGCAGTGAAACGTACTTAACATTGTTGAAGTATGCAATGAAAAAAGCCCAAGAAGATAAATGTCCTGTTACTTGATCGTAAGTACAGCTAAATTCACCTAATCATAGCACATACTTGCTCTGACTAGGAGAAGCTTTAGGACGCCGGGCTGAAAAGAATAGTGTAACAGAGGTCTCTGTCCAAGCCCGGGAGGCCCGTGGCCTCAGCCTCCATCCACACATGGTGGCTCTGCTCCCTGGGCCAAGATGGAGAGCAGCAGTTGGCTGTCTCAGGAACAAGGTACATGGGTTGGATGGTGGTTAAGTCTGGCTTTAGCTAGCACATCTGTTCTTGGTGAAGATACAAAGAACAGACCCAGAAAGGACTCATTTGATTCTAACTGTAATGGAAGGGAAAAAAAATATATAAAATTTTTCTTTCAGCAATAGCATCAACCTATTATTGAACATATAGTGTGAGCCTGTCTGAGCTTTACACGTATCATATCCTGTGAAGGAACCTGGGAACCATCTAGGTAGGAGATGCACTGAGGTGGCTGGCTGCTGTTGTCAAGTCTCTAAGTCCCAAACATGTGCTTTTTCCACTGGGCCACGCCAAGGGCCTCTAGCTATTTGAACACATCTAGCCCTCTCCATTTTTACTGAACAGCCGAAAACCTCATTTTAAGACCTTGATGAAACTTGGGATGCATGTTTGGCTGACATCTGCTTATCCACTGGATCCTGGACTTGCCTTAGTGGGGCTGGGGATTTTCTTTTGCTGGCTCGTGGGAACACAGCTATAAAACTTCTGGGAGGTCATAGACCCCATGACTGACATGGACCTATCTGCATCCGCTTAGGTGCATAATGGCCCCGTGTGTGCCCTGCTCTTCACCATTCTGAGAATGTGCCAAACCCTCCTCCAATCCTGGCACTCTGCCTGGCATCAAGATGCCATGGAGCTCTGTGAAGAATTTTGATCTGTGACATATGCACTGATGCCTGAGGCCCCCAGCTGCTCTTTGGCCTTCCTTGCCTCCCCAGGCTCAGGGAAGCTATATATAGGCCACCGAAGCAAACTTCTACTGAGAATTGCAAACCCCTCTCAGGGACCTTAGTTCCCTTCCCAGAACTTCTGGCTCCTGATGTTTTCTAGCTTTAGAGGAAGCAGAGGCACACGTTTATTTTAGAAGATTTTTTTTAAAACTTTCCAATTTTACATAGTCTTGGCCCTTCTGCTGTCTGTATAGACATTTCCCCATAACTAATAGCACCCATGAGCCCCAAATAGTTGATTTGTAAAATAAAATCACCAAGTCTCAAAGCTATTTTGTTTCTTACTAGCCCACAACCTGTTTCACGAAGAACATGATTGACACAAGTTACTATTTACTATCCCTTTGGATACTTGCATAGGTTATCTTTCATGGGAAGGAAAGAAGGAAGGAAAGGAGGGGGAGAAGAAAGGAAGGACCAAGCAGACAGACAACACATGTGTCTTGTCATTTCACAGCTTCAGCAGACTCCACCAATTCACATCAGGTGGATCTGGAAAGAAAGAATCCACAGCCATGTTGACAGGCACACCTTGAACTTGTGACCATGATCTGTGACCTGTGTTTCCTCTGCCTGTTCTGAAAACTGTAGAGCGTGCCACATGCTCTGGGGATGAATCTGTGGGGATGTTCTATAGAAATCCAAAGATCATCTGATGCTAGCACAGGAACATAAAATAACAGAATGTTTCTGTACTTTTGCTATCATTCTCTTTCTTAGGAAACATTTGTATTTAAAAATATGTTTTTAATTCATTAGAGAGAGAGAGAAAGAGAGAGAGAGAGAGAGAGAGAGAGAGAGAGAGAGAGAGAGAGTATAACAGGGCCTCCTACCACTTTCAAGAAAATTCCAGATGTATGTACCACTTTGTGCAACTGGTTTTACATGGGTACTGGGGAGTTAAACCCAGGTTGTTAGGCTTTGCACTCAAGTGCCTTTAACTGCTGAGCCATCTATCCAGCCCCAATGTTTGTATTTTCCTATGGATACTTTTATTGTGTGCTCATAGGTGCAAGTAATGTTTACTTCACTTTAATAATTGCATAGAAAAAAATGTAATGGGTCTGAACTTGATTATACAAGCCTTTAACCCCACCACTCAAGAGGCAGAGGTAGAAAGATCTCTATGGGGTCAAGGCCAGCCTGGGACTATAGAGTGAGTTCTTGGCTAGAGTGAGACCCTACCTCAAAAAACTACACACACACACACACACACACACACACACACATATATATATACACACACATATATATACATATATACATATATATATATACATAAATACATATACATATACACATGTATACACACACACACACACACACACATATATATATATATAATAGTGGGGTGTCATTTATTACATTATTACTTGCACTGATTCCTCTGTCTCTTAAAGTATCTGTCCCTCATGCTTTCTTCTTACCCAACTCCCTATAAAGAAAATGACTTCTTAGTTTCAGTCCACAGTGAGGCTATGGCCTTTTTTAAAAAAAATTTTTTTTTATTTATTTATTTTTTACTGTTTGCACTTCTCATCTTTGTGCTCCTTGAAAGCAAGACCTGCTGAAAATCATGAATGATTAGAAAGTCAGTTCTGAGCTGTGCTAGGTCATCTGACAGCTCTAAAAGTGAACAGCAGCACAGTTTTCAAAGACATAGTATATTTGTCACCTAGGATCTTCCTCTGGCTAGAGTCTGCTATCCTTCCTTGAGACTGGCTGTCAACATTACACTGGGTTTGTCTCACTGGCTACTACGGATGGAGGAAACACAATCCTGGGGGACAGCCTCCATAGCTTTGTCACACGGTCCTCAAAGTTTCCCAGAGTGCACCATATCCCCTCACCTCCCTCCTAGGTGCCCACAGGTCTACTCTGTGCTCTTTTTTTTTTTTTTTTTTCATTTTGGAGGTATCTTCGGCCACAGGAAGGAAAGTAAGTCCACAAACTTTGCCGCATCCTAATGCCATGTCTCCCTTCATGACAGGAACAGCCCACTCTCAATTTAGACAGTTTCTTCCAACCCTGGAATGACATTCCTGGATATCTTCTGGATTCCTATGTCCTACAGGTATCTCCTGAAAGCTTCACTTCTGTCCACTCAAGATCCCCATGGGCCAGCACATGGTGCCAGGCACTTTCCCTTGCATACTATCTGGTTCTCTGGTGACCCCTCTGCTTTCAACTTATCCCAAGGACACCCCCATTGCACCTGTAGCAGAAGGGTTATTGTCAAGACAGAATCATGTTCACACCCAGAGAGCTCTGTCTTTACATGACACCAGCCACACAGCGTTCATTAAACTGTGGCTTTTCCACAATTTCTGCCCAATGCATTTCAGAGCCCAACACAGGAGCTAGGCCTCTCTTCTTGTCAGCGCCAGGGGTATAAGCCCTGCATATGCATTTTACCCCACCCACTCTGTGCTTGAGAATTCACTGGGCTTTCCAACAGGGATCAGTATGACCAGGCAGGAACATCTTAAACAAGAGGTGTGTGTTTCAACAGTGCAATGCTGTACTGATGCACTCTGCAACACGCTGACTTTGACCAGGGCTCACAGGTGCCACTGCTGGGCCACTCTTTTGTGATGTTATTTTTCAGTGTCTTCACTCCTTGGAGGTACTAGAGAGAGGCTCCTGTTGCTTTGGGAAAGATAAACAAGAACAGAGTAGATCATAGTTTTACACTTTAGAAATCCTGATTCTTATTTAAACTCATGATCAGGTATGTTATAATTAACATCAAGAAAATGAAGAGCTCATATTCTGAAACCTAGCCATCTAACATAGGAGACATTTTCATTTCTATTTTCCCTTCTAGTCTCTAAAGACACAGTTTCTAAAGACCTAGTCTCTGCCATGATGTAGTAGAGTTAAGCACAATGAGTTTTCCAAACAGTGGGATGTCATAAGCACTTTCCTGAGCTGTTACTTAGCTGTCACAGACATAATTCCAATGGCTGAGTGGCCTTTCCTAGTTTCAGAACACTGCTGAACATGTAGATAAACCTATGGATAAAATGCTGTGGCACTGTGATAGGGGACAGACCCTCTGTGGTGCAAGGGAAGTCCATGCTACAACCTTCCTGACAAGATTTACTGGCTTTTCTGTTTCACATGCTTTGTAGTTAACTAAACATATTAGAATAAAATATATTTATCCAGAGTTACAATCCACAAACTCTTGACTCCCAGGTTTGTGCCATGAAATGGTTACTCTGAACCTACTCCTGTAATCCCACAGTTTAAAGTTTATTTTAAAATTTATCCTTCCCCACATCCTTCATTTCTTCTAGATAACATGCATTTAATTATGAAAACAAATTCAGGCTCTGGCTGCCATGTTGGAGCGATGGCTCTCAGTAGAATGGCCATGCAGAGGGTGCTGTCTGCCTCCATCTCTGCCTGCTCTGGGAGAAGTTCTTATGAATAATGAGGGCAGAAGGGCATGGTGGTGCACGCCTTTAGTCTCAGCACTTGGGAGGCAGAAGAAGGAGGATCTCCGTGAGTTGAAGGCCACCCTAAGACTACATAGTGAAATCCAGGTCAGCCTGGAGTAGAGTGAAACCCTACCTCGAAAAACAAAAACAAAAAACAAAAAAAAAAAAAAAAGGAAAGAAAAAGAATAATGAGGGCAAAAAGCACAATGTTCAGGACAAATTAGCCCTTCCAGTCAAGTGGTCATTTCTGAGCCCAGAAATCCTTTCGTCATTTTACTTCATTAGTTTGGTTGTCATTTTCTTTGCAAGAATGCAAGCTAGAGAAGGACTTGCTTCCTGGAATGACAAGCATGGGTTCACCCAGTGGAGCCATGTGGCACCTCAAGGAGAGCAAGGTATAGCAGACACTGCCCTGTCACCATGGCTTCCCAGTCCTGAGAGGGTGAGATTCTTCCACCAAGATCTGTGATGGCTCGTGGTACCCTGAATGCTTTGGTGATGGGCAAAAACATGTCTGGAGGACTGAGGTCCCATAGAAACTGGATGGACTTCACTGCACCTCTTAGCAAGATGTACAGCTTCTCCTAATGGTGCCTCTAATGCCTTTTTATGCTGACTTCCTAAGCCTGGGAGAGGAGGGCAGATGGCTTAACAGCAGCACCATCAGGTACTGTTCTACTTGGCTCCTCAGTAATTCTTGTGCCATGGCACAAGAGCATGTTTGCTTTCTTAATTCTAATCTGTAGAGCCTTCAATGACACTGGGCACATGGTAGGTGGTAAACAAATACTTGTTGATTGGAAGCATTAGGTGACTGGGTAGTCATTTAAGCAGATATTTTTATTTTTCTTTCAGTTGCTCCACAGTGATTTCACTAAGCTGCTAATACTTTAGTGAAGACACAAGGGTTGAAATTCTGGGGTAGTTAAGCTGTCTTTTAAAAAAATTTTTAAAAAATTATTGAGTTGAGAGGGAGAGTAAGTGAGAAAGAGCATGCCAGGGCCTCTAGCCACTGCAAATGAACTGCATATGCATGTGCCACCTTGTGAGTCCCAGCTTACATGGGTACTGGGGAATTGAACCCGGGTTCTTCATCTTTGCAGGCATGTGCCTTAACCACTAAACCACCTCTCTAGACCACAGGCTGTCTTTTAAACCGGGTTATGGGCAGCAGACGTGGCCTTGTTCATCTGTTTTAATTTTTGTATTTCTAAAATTTTTATTAATTTTTGTTTATTTATTTATTTGAAAGAGAAATAGGGAGGGAAAGAGAGAGAATGGGCCTGCCAGGGCCTCCAGCCACTGCAAAAGAATTCCAGATGCTTGGGCCCCTTTGTGCATCTGACTAACATGGGTCCTGGGAAATCAAACCTGGGTCCTTTGGCTTTGCAGACAAATGCCTTAACCACTAAGCCATCCCTCCAGCCCTAATTTTTGTATTTTTATTTTGTTTTTTTTTTAGTTTCTTGAGACAGTGTCTTGCTATGTAGCTCAGGCTGGCCTTGAACTTGCAATTCTCCTGCCTCAGCATTCCAGGTGCTGGTATAATAGGCATCAGCCCCTATTCCTGGCATGGTTTGTTTCTACAAGCATCTTCTTAGGCTGGTGTTGCAGAACTGTATTGCTGGCAGGCATGATGTAGCCATTGTAGTTTTGAAACTAGAGTGCTTGAGATCATCCACAGGAGATCCTCATGGGATTGAGCCTGCCAGCTCTCCCTTGTGGAGGGGGAGGGCTCACCCATCAGCTCACAAGGCCCCACCCTTCCCTAGGACGTAGTAGTTAGTAATTGCTGCAGGGAGGCTCTCTTCACCAGTGCCTGTAAGGTACCCATCTCCTGTAAACAACCCCATTAATTAATTATTTAATTAATTAAAGTCACTGGTTTATCAAGGTAGACTGTGGTGACATTTCTTCTTCAGTCTGTTGCTGATGCTTTATCTGGGGTGAATAGAAATTTGTTCATCACTCCCCAGGACAAGTCATGCAACACCTGGGGTTGTAGCTCACTGTAACTGCAAGTGTTAGGTTTTGGGTTTAAATTCCCAGTTCACCAGCAATGCCAAAATAATAATAATAATAATAATAATAATAATAATAATAATAATAATAATGATATAAAATAAAAGACATTTTCTTTTCTGATGGTACCAGGTTGGAAACTATGGTCTTGTGCAAGCTAGTCAAGTGCTGTAACCACTGTGGTCCAGCTCTTGGTAAGATGGCCTACATACATTATCCTATTTCATACCTGTTTACAGCTGAGAAGTCTCATATGCAAAGAGGGTGAGCCCCTCCCTGAGGGCACAGATCTGGAGAAGGGCAAGCCAGGGTCCAGGCAAGCAGCTGAGTGCCAGGACTCCAGGGCATCAGTCCAGTCGTGTCACACACCTGACCTGAACATCATGGAAATACGTGTGAATGACTCCACCCCAGTAAGAGGACGGAGGACCATCTTGCAACTGAGTGGAGCTTCACGGGGATTTGACATCAGGATACAGGCCTGCTCCATTCCACCATGGAGGCGCAGTGCTGGGAAGCAGCCAAGTTTCCTCACACTAATATTTATGTGGCTGTCTTGCACCTGGCTAGCTGTGACGTTTGAATTGGAGAATGGTTGGAAAGTACTTGGTAAACACGGAGGCCTGAAACACACAGGCCATACTTTTATGCTACTATTTTAGTGCTATTTCAGTAAGTTTTTACATGTCAAAGATTTTTTTTTACCATTTTAAGAAAATATATAAAATATTTTTTAAAATTATTTTTATTTATTTATTTGAGAGTGACAGAGAGAGAAAGAGGGAGGGAGGAGGAGGAGAGAGAGAGAATGGGCACACCAGGGCCCACAGCCACTGCAAATGAACTCCAGACGCGTGCGCCCCTTGTGCATCTGACTAACGTGGGTCTTGGGGAATCGAGCCTTGAACTGGGGTCCTTAGGCTTCACAGGCAAGCGCTTAACCGCTAAGTCACCCCTCCAGCCCTATAAAATATTTTATCATACTGCTGCCTTTGTTGAATAATGTAATAATTTTCACTTAATATGATGCATATGGATTGGTAATGTATGCCAAATTACTTTATTACCCGGAGCCATGTTTGAAGTCCATTGGTCAGATACTGAACTGGCTCATGATGGCCTTGTCCAGATAGAAAAGAAGCCACATAATACAATTTCCTTTCCATTTCCAGCTTGTATCAAAGTGGGCGGAGCTTTTCCAGGAGTCTTGTTCAACTGGAGAGCACAGAAGGGCTGCAGGAAATCCTCACAGCACAGCCTACACCCCACTTCACATAATCTCTCTTCCACTTTCCTCTTCCTGCCCTCTGCTAAACTTGCTCCTTTAGACTATGGAATAATATAAACATGTATACAAAAACATGTAAAAAGCCAAACACCACAGTGTGCCATCCACAGAGGCTAACCTGGAGTTGCCCCAAAGCACCTGCAGGCCTTAGGAATGCCAGGTGTGGAAACTCCAGGTCAGGCACCTTTGGATGTTATTGGCTGAATATGTTGCAAAAAGGAACTAATTGGGAACCTTGCCAGGGTACTGGTAGGAAACCTTGGAGGTGCTAGTGGAGTTTCTTGGGAAGGTATTGGTGGGGATTCTGAAGGGAAACTTGAGAGGGTACTGGGGGAGAAATTTGGGATAGTACCAGGGAGGAACGTTGTTAGAATACTAGGGAGGAACTTAGGAGAGTACTGGTCAGTTGCTCTGCAAAGGTCCTGGATGGCTTCTCAGTGCTAATTGTTTGCAAAGTCCACCCTGAACAGCAAGCTAACGTGAGGAATACCAGGTTTTTCTCCTCAAAGTTACTTTTTTTCCTACAATCAATTTGAATCTATAAGAATATCTTGCCTGCAATGCTTACTTACCACTGTGGTAGTCTAATGTTGCTTTTTCTCTGAGTCTTTTTACATTAATCAGTGTGAATCCTGTTTTAGGAGGAGATGCTATTCAATCCATCATTTGTCTCAGTATGGACTTTCTGGTGTCTGGTTACTGTTACAATGGGTTATAACCTTTATTTTCTCACTCACATGACTCTGAGCTCACTGGGGTCTTCCAGGTTGGCATATAGATGCTTCAAAACATCTCTTTCATACTTATCACCCAAACATTTGTGCAAAACTATTTCTCCAGATTCAAGTCTGATTTATTAAGATAGACACCAAATTTTATGTTGATTATTATAGTGTTCATTGACAAATGTTTATCTCCATAAACAATCATTTTAAATGTATTTTTCCTTCAGGGGTGGAATATCTTCAATTAAGTTGTTGGCCAAGGAGGCTCCTAATATCCCAAAACATTATAGGCTATTGCCAAGGCTCTTGGTTGCCCACTAGAACTAGATGGTAAGATGCTATTGCTGAAGACTGTACATGCTTGGCCTGTAGGTCACTGAGAAACCAACTTGGAGCTGAGCTGGAAGCTTCTTCCCTGGTGACTAGCTGTCAGAGTGCTAGAAAGATCTATGCAGCCTGTTGGGGAAGAAAATTCATCAATGGTCTTAACTAGCAGTGGATCCTGCAAACTTGATGGCCAGCCAGTCAGGCCAAATGTACCAACTGGTACAATGGTGGCACGTCTGATTTTTAAAATTATTTATTTACTTATGAGAGAGAAAGAGGCAGATAGAGTGAATGGGCACGACAAGGCCTGTAGCCATGGCAAACAAACTCCAGATGCATGTGCCCCCTTGTGCATCTGGCTTACATGGGTCCTGGGGAATTGAACCGGGAATCTTGGGCTTCTCAGGCAAGCACCTTAACTGGTAAGCCATTTCCCCAGCACAGCACATCTGTTTTGAGAGAGACCAACTACTCTCTGATTGAATTCTAGGCCCACTCCATGGAGGGAACTCTTGCCTGGTACTGAAGACCTAATCAAAAGCCTATGACTGAACAGGTCAAAAAGTCCTAGGGGGGAAACTATTATCTGAATACATACATATATTATGCCCCAAACTTCCCCGTAAAAACTTATGTTTATGCTAATATATTAATGCTACTACCAGTTTTGGTTAGACGAGTTTTTTCCAGATGGCACTGACCACTGGTTAACTCAAAACTTGCCAAAGTGCTAAGAAGTGACAGTGGAATGTTCAGCACTATGTGGGACATCTCTATCACACCCTCCAGATCGTCAGAACCATTGTGAAAGCACTGCTAGAAAGAATATAAGGGCCAAAGGAAGGGGAGGAATGCTTACAATATTGTCATTCAGGCACAAAGTGACCTTGATATCCATGACTTCACAGTGGCTGACATGACCTATACAAGACCTACAAAATAGGGAAAAAGTGATGACATCAAAATAGAAGCCAGGCAATTTGTAAAGATGTGACTCGGGGGGTGGGGGAGGGGATTTGGGAAGGGAAAATGAAGAGTGGTGTGAGGGGATTATGATCATGGTATATTATATTTATGGAAGTTTTCAATAAAAAGTTAAGAAGTAAAATAAAGTAATAGGTTAAAAATATATTTCCGGGCTGGAAAGATAGCTTAGCAGTTAAGTGCTTGCCTGTGAAGCCTAAGGACCCTGGTTCAAGGCTCGATTCCCCAGGACCCACGTTAGGCAAATGCACAAGGGGGTGCATGCATCTGGAATTTGTCTGCAGTGGCTGGAAGCCCTGGCGCACCAATTCTCTCTCTCTGTGTGCCTCTTTCTCTGCCACTCTCAAATAAATAAATAAATAAATAAATAAATAAATAAATAAATAAAGCAAAAAAAATATTTCCTCATTGATGCTTTTTTACATGATCATTATATTTTAATACTTTTAACTTAGTCAAGACACCAGGTAGACTCTACCCAGTGTTCATGTCAACTCAAGAACAATGTGTCTGGTTGTAACATTTCCTTGTTTCCTTCTTGACATCTGCCAGGATGTGCTGTTTCCTAGAATATTCCGTAACAGTTTGGATGTGAGTACCTTCCCCCTGATACCTTATGAGGGGGATGTTCAGGGCTCAACTTTTGTAGGTAAAATTTTCCTAAGGAAATGTGGGTTTGTTTTTCCCGCAGCCCTGGACTCTACTTACCTGAGAGCAATTCAAAATAAGCTCTCAGCTTGGAAGCTATTCATAGCTGCCAAAACAGCATGCACTTGTGGCATAAAAAGACATGGAGGGCCAATTCATTGTCCAACAATCAGACAAGGACCTCAAGTAAAATTAAATCCTTTCCAGGACAACTTTCCTTGTGGCATCAGGTAAGTATATCCTCTTTTCGTAAGCTCTATACACTAAGTCATTAGTTTGCCCAATCTGTCAGCTGCTCAGAAACAATTTGTCCCTTGACTTCAAGGACCTCGAGGCAACAGAAATCAATGTCACTGATAGCAGTAATTTCAAAGTATAGTACTCAATATCCTCTGCATTTCTTTGATTATAAGAATTATTTGCTTGTGATCAGAGAATTCATTTAAGATGCCTGTGATAGTTTAAATTTATGTCTCCCAATAGGCTCAAATGTTTTATTAAGCTATAATTTAAGATTTCCAGCCACCTTGCTAAAAGATGTGTCACTGTGGGCTGATCCTTGGGTCCAGCCCTAAGGTGTTACTGGAGTGGGTCTAAATTCCAGCCCAGCCCAAGGTATACAAAGTTGAGTTCTATTTGGATCCATGTTGCTTTGTTGGTGGTTGTTTGCTTTCCGGGGTTAATGTTTTTTTTGTTTTTTTTTTTTTTTTTTGTGTGTGTGTGTGTGTGTGTCTCTATGTGGACCTATGGATTTGTCCCTTGACTCCAAGGACCTTGAGGCATACTATTCAACACTCTCTGCATTTTCATTTATTTTTTTCATTATGAGAATTAATTATTTGCTTGAGACCAGAGAATTCACTTAAGATACTTTCCAGTTATTTTTCTCAGTAATTTCTTTTTGGCAAGTGGGTCAGAAATGGTGTGTGCCCCCTTCAGAAAAGGGGCAGGGAGAGGGAAAGGATGATAGCAACATGTGATGTATCCATACTAAGTATGCCTGTAATTGATTAAAAAAGAAAAGAAAAACGAAATGGTGCGTGCATCTATAGAGTCAGATATAAGGGAGGCGAGTCTTCTCAGGATTCCATCTTCATGCCGGTTAATGCTGGTCTTCTAAGCAGCCTGTAGCCAGGAGTCACCAGATCTGAGTTGTGTTCTCAAGGACCTTGGCTTTGATGTTTCAGACAGTTCCCCACACTCTGGATCCTTCAACATCTCAGCAGTGCCTGTATCCCCAGAGGTCCCCTCTTCTCCACAACCAGGAACATTCCTGGTCCTGACCTTAGTCCTGTCTCTGTTTCCTTTGTTATCACCTGACACATAGTTTCATCCAGTCTGTCTCTAACAGTAGATGACCATTGATTGCCCAAATTTAAATCTTAAGACACCAAAACGCCATCCCATGTATCTAACGCCTCCATGACTTTTGTCCTTAGATGGTGCATAGACACCTCCAGACCCAGGGTTGGGTTTCTGATGTGCAGTTTTGAAGTCTGTCCCAACACCTCCTCCCTAAATCACAATTACACAGACAACAGATCTTGTGTGTGCTGTCTATTGACCTTTCTGAGCTCAAAACTGGCTCAGAGGCTCACCAGTTCTTATCATCTTTCTACCTGGCAGTCTGTTTTCAAAACTGTAGCCAAGAAACTTGCTAAAGATACATCCTAAAAGATGATAGTACATCTCTGCTTAAAGCCTGAAGGGCATAACTCATTCTGAGTAAAACTCAAAATTCTCTATGGCCTCTAACACTACTCCCTGCTGTATCTCTCTTGTTGTCTCCCCACTCCTGCCAGTAACACATGGGCCTATGGCTGACTGTGGCCTTCCAAGTAGCCTCTAAGCTGGGAATGTTTATAGCAGCAGATGCTCCCGTCACATGCCTCTCCTGATTTAAGTTTCTTTACAGCGCTTGCCCATATTTATTATGCTATGATGACATTTGTTTGCTTCTTGCGTCTTTCCAAGAACACTGAGCTACATGAAAAGGCATGTCTTCTTTCCACACTTATACTCCCAGGACAGAAACAGAAGGGCTCTCCTGAGTGTGCTTGGGGAGTTGAGGGTTTCTGCAGCAGTCCAGTGCCACAGTGGTGACAGGTTCCCTGAAGACCAGCCTTTTGAACACTGCAGCTGGCCTCTCCTGATCACTGTAACTATTCCTTGTAAGAGGGTGAGATGAAGAGTAATACTGATGAGGTCTTTCATTTGCCCTTTTCGTTAATAAGCACCTCTATTTTCTGAGTCCCTCTCTGACAGTACAGCTAACATTTTTCCCCTGCCTCCTCTGAGAAACAAACCCCTTGGTATTTTCCAGACCCCTGGGCCTTGGAGTCAGAAAGCAGGTCCTTTCTTAGAAACCAAGAGTGCGTAGCACTGCAACCCTGAAGACCAGGCTTCATTCCAGTCACAGCCATCTTGTCCGACACTTTTACATGGGACCACCAGCGGGTGTTTATGTTCTGAGCTGGGAAACAGCTCTGTTTAGACAGGCTTCCATGCAGGGCTGGCGAAGAGGAGCGCCTGTGGTGGGATGCGTAACTGCTGATGTCCAGGTGACCAGAGAGCTCAGGAGGCAGCCCTGAATTCTGAGCGAGGGGGCCTCTGCTCCTGCTGCTCTATGGGCTCTACTGCAGACTCCACCCCCTCCATTGGGAGGGGAGGCAGCCTCTGACTTCATGAAGTTTTAACACCCTTCTGAACAGTGAGGACCTGCAGCTCCCATTCCTGCTGAAGGCTGTGGCTCCTCAGCATGGCAGAACCTTGGCTGGGTGACAGAGCTGAGGGTGTTTGCTGCTGTGACCTTTACTGGCCTGAGCACCCTCAGGAGTAAAGCGCTAGGCTGCACAGCCCACCACCCTCAGCCCCTGTGTAGCCGATTCGGACATGATCACAGTGCCAAGAACTGGGTTCAGGTTTGGTCCCTGGTGGCTTGTCAAATAAATTGTTTCTCATTGAGAAATATACATTTAGAGCTGAGGATGGCTAGGCAAACTTGGCCCTGTTAATCAGTCTGAGTCCATGCTTTACATGTCTTATCTACATTTTCAAAGAAAATGAAATCACACTAACTTATGCATTTGTACTCTGGATTTTAAAATTCAGTATCAAATCCTTTACAAAATATTAAGTTAGCCTCATAATTTAACATATGCTTTGGCTGGACCAAGGACTGTACCTATTTCACTGAGCTCATTCAATTGCCTGGAAGCCTCAAGGAGCTACCAGAGCCACAGATCTGAGGTTGAGGAAGTGAGTCTAGAATGAGTTCATCAGTCAATTCTTGACAGAAACAGGTTGACATCCAATCTAGAGCCAAAGTACTTTTTTTCCCAAAGTTACAGATGATATTTTAATGCTTATTACATACAGATGAGTAATGAATGCCTCTGGTACTAAAATGAACATCCTATATAATTCCTAAAATTTTAGACTAATCAGAGTTCCTTCATGGTTTTCAAGTACTGAGCATAACATCAATCAAGCTTCCATGAGATCACAGCATAAGCTAGTTGCTTTCTAGCAACTAACACCTTCACCTAACTTCACCTAACAATTCTGCCAGTAGGATTTACCCTAAGGATTTATCCATTTCTTCCTATGAATGTAAGTACAGATGTCAGCTTCAGACTTTGTACCTGTGTCAGAGTCTCTGCTGGCAACTGTAGCAGTGGACACCCGTAGTAATTCAGGGAGCTGCAGAGACACCCCATCAAGGCATTCATTTTCTCTCCCATTCAGTACTCACTTTCTGTGTTCATAAGGAAGCAGCTGTCACAGCCCAGTAGAGCAAGTAACTGGCTGTTGGCTGCATGATGATTTTAGTGGGAACCTTTAGATGGAGCTTTAAAAGATAAGGGGAGGCCTATTGCAGTGTTCAAAAGGCTGGGCTCCAAGGAGTCTGAGGAAGGCACTCTTAACACACCTGTGCATAGAAGTGGTCTTCTCTACCTTCCCTGTGCTGGAGAGAGGCAGAGAGGCAGCATGTTCCTCCCTTGGAACCAATTCGGCATTGCCAATGTGGATGGTCAAGAACACTATTAGGCAGCAGGAAAAGAAGGTGTCTCCAGCACCCTCTGCTCCTGGAGGCTGCCAGTCCTCATGCTCACGAGTTTATTTAATTATTCACAAGTTTTTAAGTCAAAAGGACAGAATTCCACCCAGGTGTTCAGTGGATCAAAGTTAATATGCAAATGAGCAGGACTCCTCAGCCATGTGATTTCTTCACTGAAAATGTGATGGTGTACACAGCCAGATTAGATGTTTCATGTCTGAGGAACACAAAAGAACCACGACCACTGACATCAGGGATGACAACTACTAAATAATATATGTGATGAAATGAGTACAAGATGGTTAACGAGATATAAGTTAACCATTTATTTACATGTAGAGAAACATCTTTTAGAACTGGACAAAAGTTTTGCAGGTCAGTGAGTTTTTAAACTTACATTAATCTTAACTGGATAGTAAATCCTTTCAGTGTAAGAATATTTGTGTGTGTGTGTGTGTGTGTATCAAGTAAGAAAATAATGTAAACTTTAATTAATGGTTACATAGTTGGCTGGAAAAATGCCAGTTTGACCTCGAAGTTTTCCTTCCCACCAATCAAAATGTGAGTCAGTTTTTGATATAACGGTGATTCTGTCTCCAGCTTGAAAACTCAAGTCCCCTGGCTGTTGCCCTTCAAAAGAATACAGTGCTGTCACTTCTAGGAACCGATTCGAATTGCCTAAAAAAGAAAACATGTTCAAATCATTCATTTTTGTGGGAGAAGTAGATGTATGGGTAGATAAGGTAGAAAATTTTATTAAACTTGTGATTTTCTCCTTTCAAAAGAGCCAGAACTCAGCAATAGCATTTCTCAAATCTGCATGTTAGAATTGTGTAATGTTATATATCTACCTTTGTATTTAGCAAACGGTTGTAATTGTTTAAATTGTTAATAATTTCTAAGATAATAATTATACATTCTTCAGATGAATGGACTAGGCATCATGATGGTCTGAATGTTTTTGCATCTTCCAGGTTCATGTTGAAATCCCAACCTCCCAACATGATAGTCATGAATAGGGTAAGAGGCCCCCAGAGAGCTACCTGCCCCTGCCATGAGGACAGACAGGGGCACATGAACCAGAAATGGAACCTCTCCAGACACTAATGTCCCCACTGCAGAACTGTGAGAAATAAATGCTGGTTGAGTGTGAGTGGCCCCTGTTTGGCAGGTAGACAGTCTGCTGGCTTGCCCAGTTGAAAGTTCCCTTTAACAACCAGAGACCTGTTTTGGTCTATCCTGAATCTTTAAAGTGACAGTCTGGATTCAGCATCTGAGTATCTTGGCTACTGTAGAATAAACGTTAACCTTTTGACTATGTTCTTCCAAAGATTTTAGCCAAAAGTCAGATTTGATCACCTGGGTAGTCTTTAACATAAATATGACCACAGAGGGAAGTGCATCTTCAAACTCCTCAGAGCTTTGCAGCCATTGCTGCCCACACCAACTCCAATAGGACACAAGGCGTAGGCTCAGAGAGGAAGCATGAAACCCAAAACAGCAGGACCCAGTTGAGCAAGGGAAGCCAGAAGCCCTAGATCCACCAGGAAGGACACTCAAAATATTATCATATGCATAATTTTTTTGTAATTTGGTTACCTGATTTATTGACATTGCTATTTATGTGAAATGGTTAATTCCTGAATAGTTTATAAATTCAGTAGCACATAGTTTTGTGACTTTAGTAACTAATGTTTAGGCCATTAAGTTAATGGCTATTTTATATTTGCTCTCAATGTGCGTCCCACTCATTTGTATTCTAGTGTAAACATGTGCTAAAACATGTGTTCTTGTGCTACTAAGGATAAAACTCTTAATATATATATAAACCTTCAATTTCTTATTAATTCAAATAAACATTGTTTTAAAAAATTGCTTAATTCTTTTAAGGAAAAAAAATCTAAAGAATGAGACAGCTTATGGAATATTTTTACCATAAAAATATGATATTCTTAATGAATTTTGTAAAGTAGTCCCCAATAATGCAAAACTTTTGCACATGAAAAAAATTTCTTAAAAACATAAAATTGATGGAGTCAAAACTCAGAGAAAATGTAATAAGGGCCATATTGCAATGAAAATGAACAAATTTGGTATTCTGTTCTCGCTACCTATACCTGTTTGCCTGGGCTGCCAATGGCAATGTCTGTTCCTGTACACAGAGGCTGTGCTGGCTCCATAAAACCTACCAGAGGCCTGGAGAGATGGCTCAGCAGTTGAGGCCCTCACCTGCAAAGCCAAAGGAACCCAGGTTTGACACCCCAGGACACACATAAGCCAGATACACAAGGTGGCATATGCGTCTGGAATTCATCTGTAGCAGCTGCAGGTCCTGGCATGCCCATTCTCTCTCTCTCTTTCAAATAAATAAATGAAAAGTAAGTAAAGTATATTTAAAAAAAAACTATCAGAGAACAAAAGCAGAGCCTGAGTATTTTCCCAAAAATTTTCATAATTTATCAGATTAACTAGAAAATTTGTGATCATTGGATGATTACAAATCTTTCTCCCTTTTTGAAATTTGTGTTTATATGTATAGCGATTGTATTTTTTGTGTCTATGTGCATGCACATGTGTTCATGTGTATATGAAGGCCAGAGGACAACCTTAGATGTTGTTACTTAGGAATGCCATGCATATTTTTTTTGAAGACAGGGTTGTGATGGGATTAAAAGTATGTGCCACCATACCAAGCATGTGAATGTAGATTCTGAGGATCAAATTCAGGTCATCATGCTTTCAAGGCAGGAACTTTTCTGACTGAGCTATCTTTCCAGCCCCCATATTTATTTTTAACAAATAGCATTTTACCTACCAACTTTCTCACGATAGCTAGGAAGTTCAGGATATAGCCTATTTCCATTACCTGCAACAAGAGGGAAATTTTATAAGTTTATTATAGTGTACAGAAGACTTACAAAGGTCAAATACAGCCCTTCTTATGGATTTATGCCATGGGACTAAGCTATAAAACAAGAAACGTCTGAATACCCACAAGATGTCACATTCGAGGCAGAGCAGCTGAAAAACCTGGCATTGCTGCATGCACAGTTCTTCCAGGAACAACCGGGAAGCACCAGGGTAAGAAAGCAGGCAGGCCCGTAGTGCTTGCTAACCTTCCATGCTGATCGCTAAGATAATGTTAGACTGTGCAGACAGGCCAACGTACAGCTGCTAACTGATACCTCAAATTCAGGACGGACCTCAACAGCTGCAAGGGGTACAAGTGAACATACTTTGCATATCAATTAGTTAAATACAATAACACATTTCCCCATTCTGAATAAGAGACCACCCACCACAGTGGTCTGAATGGCACTACTGCCAGTGACAGGAAATCAAGAAGCTTCCTTGTGCAGGCAGAATGCCCAGCACCATTCAATCTACTTTCAACCCCAAACCATGTTTCCACCCCACAGGCCCAAAGATGTTATAGCAATATATTAAAACTACAGTATAAAAATAACACATCTATAACATAAATCTTTATATAAATTTATTGCTACAATTTTAAGTAAGCACAGGGCCTATTAAATAACTCTTTGTCAACAGAGTTACCATTATTTGTAGATAACTTATCAAATCTTTCATAAACTCTAAATACACCAGCTTACCAAATAGAAGAGTAAAATTTGAAATGCATCTCCACAGGTGGATAAGATTTTGAATAAATTAGTCTTTGTTTACAGGATGACATTTTTATGGCTAGAATGATGTAGACTCAAAAATCAAACTACATTTCAGGGGGTGGGGTCTCCCTGTATAGCTTGCCTATAAATCCTGGAATCAAATGATTCTCCTGCCTCCCCACAGTAACTGGGAACACAGGCACTACCACATCCGGCTATTAAAGGTGGTTCTTGTAAAAACTTAGGAGGAATTGGAAGGAGGCATTTACAGTAATGTAACTGAATTCTTTTTCAGTGCTGAGCTACAAGCAAAAACAAAATCACACAGCAATCTATCACCAAAGCAATATAATAAAATATTTATGTGATAAATAAAATACTATTACAATAACTGTCTAGGTGATGGATAACTGCGATTTAACAATAATTACTATATAATGATAGTAATTCCTATCTTCATTATAAATGTGGGTCTCACAGCTCACAAGAGCCATTCACTAACCACACCCATGTCCACACTTCCAGATAGGATCTTGTTCTTACACTGTGCAGCCATGTTTGGTATAGGAATTAGGATGGATTGAAGGTTAATGTTTCTTCTTCAAGTGCTGACAGAACAATGTAAGAGGCAGAAAGTGAAGGGGCAAACCATAGCCATGGCTCCAGCTGGCCTGGCTCTGAGAAACTCCTCCAGGAACTGGTATCAGACACAGTTTCTCCTAAGTCATCAGTGCTCACCTGCCCTGGAAGCCTGGTACTTCCTGAGAAAGGAGCACTTCTATGAAGTATGCATAAACACAGAGAAGTCAACACTGGTAGGGCAGGGAGGAGCATACAGACATCCCAAAAGGACCTACTTTAAGAAAGCGAGAAGAAATAATTTGGGGTAGATACGAGGCAGCAGAATACATGCCAACTAAAATTTCCTCAACTCTGAATGGAAATGATAACCATGATTTCAAAGTAATGCAGAGTTAAGTCTGCGAGAAAAAAGCAAAAGAACTACAAAATTACTGAGAGACATGAAATAACCTCTCAACAAATGGCAAATACCACACGAGATTATGACACATCTAAAATTCTTTTTAAAGAAGCATCTTTATTTTTTGTGAGAGAGAGACGGAGAGAGGGAGAGAGGGAGAGAGAGAGAGGAGAACAGGCATGCCAGGGCCTCCAGTTACTGCAAACAAATTCCAGACATGTGTGCCACCTTCTGCATTTGGCTTACCTGGGTACTGGGGAATCAAACCTGGGTCCTTTGGTTTGCATGCAAGCACCTTAACTGCTAAGCCATCTCTCCAGCCCATCTCAAATTCTTTAATTTACACTTATTAGGATATAATCAAAACTTTACAGAGGGGATAGGGAGATGGCTAAGTGGTTTAAGGCTCTTGCTTGCAAGGACTACAGGTCTGGTTTATTTCCCCAGTACCCATGTAAAGCCAGATGCACAGAGTGGTACATGCATCTAAAATTAGTTTGCAGAGGCAGGAGGCCCTAGTGCATCCATATTCACTCACTTTCTCTCTCTCTCAAATGATTTCAAAGTAAGTAGCCAAGAATTAGACTGTAATATTATCATAAGAAAACCCGAGACAGTGAATAAAATCCTGCAGAGGAGGTTGGAAGACCTTAGCTATGACTAAAGTAAGCCAAGTCTACAACAACTAGTTGGCAGGCATAAAAAGCAAAACTTCAGATGTGAAAATCAAGATCACACGACAGGTGATGAATGTGGAAAATGCTATTATCCAAGTGACAGAAAAAGCCCTCAATACATAAAGTATTTTCACATTTTGAGAAAGAAAACAAATATCCTGACAGAGAAAAGTGACCAAAAAAAAATGAAGAGAATTTTCATGAAAGATTAAATTTCACGCATCCATCAAGTATCTGAAGAGATCTGACTCTACTAACAGGAGACAGACACGATTCCAGTAACAAGAGCTGCAACCAATCAACTGAAATACAACTTAAATGTGCGAGCTGAGGGGTGCTGTACTGGGCTGGTCCTATGGTGGGAATGTTTGTGATGGGGAACATATCTGGTGTGGGTTACAGATGGTGGGGAAGTTTTGAGATAAGTAACGAAGATGGTGGAGATGTTTATGGTGGAGAACACCAAGAACCAATATGAACAAGGATTAAGATTTAGAAAATATGATACAGAGCATGAAGGAAGGGCTGAGGAGCAGCCACCTGTCTCTGAACAATGTTCCTATTTATTCTATTGCTTTGTTCACTGGTAGTAGCTGCAATTTAACATGCAATCTATCTCTTCCTATACTGAAATTTCTTTAAGGGAAGGATTTTAGTTACAGTCATCTTTGTACTTCGAGTATCCCCAGCACAGTGCTTCTGTATAATTAGCCATGACCTGACATACCACCTATGTAATATAACATAATCTGTTTACTGCTAAACATGCTTTACACATGAATAATAGAATTGCAAGAATGACTCATACAAAATGAGTGATAGTTAAAATTCAAAACTTGGAGTTTTATAAATTTTATGTAATTTTAAAAATCTTAATGAGATTCTGAGCTCTGAAGAATACAGGGCAAAATAAACAATAAAGGGGCTCTGAAGAAGGCTCAGTGGATGAAGTAGCCTAAGTACCCATGTCTGAATCTGACCCCTTGAAAAAACTGGGAGCTTTGGCAGACTTCTGCAATTCCAGCATATTACTGTGAGATTCCCAGACACTCCCAGTGAGTGCAGCAGGAACAAGAGCATCAAGAATGTGGGAGTCAGCCTCAAACAAGATGAACGACACCACAAGGTTGTCCACCCACCTCCACATGCACGCTGTGGTATATGCATGCCCACACTCACACATGGACGGACACACACACTTTTAGTGATGATAAGAACTGTTATGACACCCGGCTGCAAGTGTGAGGACGCAACTTCTGAAGAACAAACATCTTCACAATGGCTACAGTGAGAACTTTTGCCAGGACTTAGAAGAGGCTGGGCATTTTTTTTTTCTCTCCAATACCCACTAGTTTTCTATTTAATTCTGAAGTAGAACAGGGTTGTTTGTTTTCTTAGCAATAATATTTAACAACTGATAAACTGTGATTGTTCTTAAGCTATAACAGAAGCACTTACTCTGAGAGCTGGTATTTGGCTGGACTGGGACAGATGATTGCTGTGGTCTTGACAATGGTTTTGGAGGTAATTCCTTAGCCTGGCAGGCACAAAAGTAATACACATAATTTTAAAACATTTTATTTAGTGGGCTGGGGAGATGACTCAGCAGTTAAAGGGCTTGCTTGCAAAAACTACCCACCCAGGTTCAATTCCCCAGCACCCAGAAATAGCTAGATGCAAAATGACACATGCATCTGTGGTTTCAACATGCCTAAGACAATGGGAAGCGGAGCCAGGAGAATCTAAAGCATGTGGGCCAGCCAGTCTGACATTTATTTGCAGTCTGGCAGTTCCTCTGCAGTGGCAACAGACTCTATTGCAAAGACAGTGGAGCACAAACACCTCAAAGTTGTCCTGTGACCACCACATGTGGGCCATGGCATGTGCCCCCACAAACATGCACCCACAGATACAAATTAATTTATAAAACAAAAACATTTTACTTAGACTAGAATTATTTTATCTTCTGATCAATTTATTTAGAAAGTTTCCACCAGAATGGAATTTCAAAGGGGAAAGTGTGTGGGGTGGGGAGGGAAGGAATTACCATGGGATTTTTTTTTTATAATCATGGAAAATGCAAATAAAAATTAAAAAAAAAAAAGAAAGTTTCCACCTCTGCACTTGTTAGCTAGGCTTCCTGAATGCTCTCGTGTTGTTTTTGGGAACCATGTGCAATCTAAATGGGGAGAGTCTGATGTGGATGGTCCAATGCACTCCTGTAGGTAAGCACCCTGACAGTTGGTGTGGTCTTCAGAGCCTGCAGGTACAGTGATATGGTCTTGGGAGCTGTCAGCAGGAAGAGGGTGTGACAATTTAAACCCCATGTTTCAGTTTTACTCTGTACATTAAGGACCAAAGAAAGCCTGATTGGTTATGTTCAGCCAGGGGGAGAAGTACACACATCATCTTGGGTGCTTTAAGGCCTGCAGTTGCTACTGGTTTTGTTAACCAGAATTACTGAGTTTCATCCTAGGGGAAATGTAACCACAGAAGATAAACTGTCCTTAAAATCTATACAGCATCAAAGCCGTAAGACATTTGTGAGGACTTTATATAAATGAATCACAAAGAAATCTCAGTATGTTGTTGGGAACCCGATATCAGGGATAGAGTGTCCTAAGACAGAAAGTCCCTGTGATAACCAGGGGAAACATGAAACCTGCCACAGCACCTTCCTCTGCTCCCGTGCCGCTTTTCTGGCGTTGATGCGCTGTCCCTCACTCTCGTACATTTCGGTGAAGGAATCAAGAATTTCATAAAGATCTTCTGCTTGGGCTGGCCGTGGCACATCTCCAAATAAAATGTCATAAGCTCGGATATCCTGACAGTAAAATCTAATAAAATTTCAAAATTAAGAACACTTCTTTAACATTTACTAACAGATCTGTTCTAGAGGTAAACACAGGATGCACACACTTGTGTAATCACGCTCATGACACACCTCACATACCATAAGCTTTCCCTCATGGCCAATTCTTAGTCACCCTGAAGCTTATCTCCATAGGCAAGGACCATAAATACCAGTATGTTCCCTCCCTCTCTTCATACAAAAATCACACCCACATATACAAATACACACACATATTTTTATATAAATGTACAAATGTATGTAGGTACATATATATATCTTCATAAGCTTTCCTTTTTATGTTACAAAAAGTCCTACACATATGGCTTTGTAATTTCTTTAAACATTTTTTTAAACCAAAATTAAATAAAGATGTGCTTTATGAGTTTAGAAGCCCTGCAATTCATTAAGGGGTTGTTTGTTTTAGTTTATCCAGGATTTAGCTGAGCTTTGGCAGAGAAGTCTGCCAAAGACTTAGGACTGAGATTCTAAAAGCATTCTTAAGTTATATTTCTAAACTAATGAAACCAGAATTGGAAAATATCACTCTTGATTCTCTAAGATGAAGACCTCTGCAAACCTTAATTTTCACCATTCCTACTACTTCTGACTTATATGCAAGTCACATATGATGCTACATTCTTGGGAGAACTGGCTGTAAGCCTGATGGGAGCTCTCAGTCCTTCAGTGGAAGGTCTGCCCCTGTCAGTAGGGTCCTGTGAGCCATGTCATCACTGGCTACCTTGGGTTTGTGACTCTGGAGTCTGCTGGCACAATTTCTAAAGCCATCTGGGGAAAACTTTCTGACACAGATTAAGAAGCTCTGAAAAGAAAAAAAAAAAAAAAAGAAGCTCTGAGGTAGCACCAAAGATTTTAAAACAAGCCAAACTGAGTTTCTAATCAAAACTGGTCTTGATTTGGAACTGAAGAAGACAGAAGCAGCATGTGGTGATGGGAAGCCTCTCATGATGAGGCACATCTGACTAACCCACAGTTTATCTGCTGTGCCTCCACAGCATATTTGGAGAGCAGAGGCCACATGATGTCATCACCTAGTCAAATATTACTGGGCTACCAAGTCATGCTTATGGGTCTTAAAATGCTAAGTAGGAAAAAATCTTATCTGTCAACTAAACATATACCATGGTTCTAGGCTTATTTGGCAAAGTTATGCCAAGGAAAATGTTTAAAGGCAGAAAGCAAAAGAAGATTCTGTTCTTTATTTTTTTTCCTCTAAATTTCTTATGAGCAGAACTATTTCATATTGAAATTTTAAATATAAATCTTGCATTTAAAAGAATATGCAAGTGTACTTTGTAAATCAGAACTACATCGATTTTTGAGGTGTTATTTTCTAATTATACATTGTTTAAACCAATCAAAGTCACTGTGTTGCAAACTTACTTCCGATTAGTTTCTTTCCTTTCAATCAAACAGCTCCCTTCCAGGGAGATGCCAGCAAAGAGGCCCCGGGATTTGCAGTAAGTGAAGACTGCTGCCGAGCTCCTCAGGGCCACGTTTCCTTCCAGGTTCCTGCAAAGGGTGGTGGGACCAACACAACTGCTCATTACCCGCATCTAGTTACTTGACCTGTGCTCCCTTTGGCTAAGCTAGGGTTTTCATGTGGCTCAGTGGGAAGGCAGCAGTGGCAGCACATACATGGAACTAGACCTGGCAAGGCTGCTCTGGTGAGGGAGCCACCGAAGCTGGCATTTCCCACCTGGTGAGATGCACCCCAGAGTGCTGAAGAGTGTGGATTCTTCTTACACGACACTTTGAGATGGAGAACTGTGCTGCTTCATAACTAGACTGTGACAATTTCTTTGCCATGCTCGCTAACCCAAGGGTAGTATTTCATTAATAGAGAAGGAAAATGTAATTCTAGTATTATGAACACTGCTCAATTAAGATTCAGCCATTTTTCATGATACTGCCCATATCAGTTAATAAAATCTGACTTGGCTTAGCATCTTCACAGCTTATGGAAAATTTTATGTCAATTCCATAAAAACATGACCTGTGCTTCTGAAGTGTTTCTTCTTCTTCTGTGTTCTAGGTTTAGATTTTCCAGTTTATCCCACTCAGTATGTGTTTTGTGTGTGTGTGTGTGTGTGTGTGTGTGTGTGTGTGTGTGTGTGACTTTCTTGTTTGTGAGACCTCAAACTGTCTGGCATATGCAGAAATCATGTTAGTGCATTTTAACCTAATTTTCTCTAAATGTAGACAGACAGACACAGAAACACACAGACAAAGAAACAAACACACACACACACATACACACACACACGATGTCCTTTTAGGCCTTTATGGTTTAATTGCTATTCACTCACCTTCCCAAGGGCCCAACTGCCACAGTAAAATTCCCTCCTAGTGTCAAGTTTCCTCCCTTTGCAAAGGCTTCCACTGCTCTGTCATAGTTCAGAATGATCACCAAATCCGATACCTGGAATGTAGAAACCCCCTTATTTAAACATGCCAACACTGAGATATGGCTTAAAACATGCTGACTTAAATGCAGACATGCCTCACCTAATGTAACTTTCACTGTAGGCAGGAAGCCAGTCTGAAAGACAAGCCATCATTTTGAGCTGATGGGTTAAGAAGTCTACCTGTGATTACAGCAAACCCTGTGAGCTCCCAGGCACCCAGTGCAGGTTTCCTTTTCTTCTTCCCAGCCACAACTAATATGGCTGCTGATGCAGTCTCAGAGAAGCTGCAATCTATTGTCCTGACAACCACAGCACATCAAAATGGGCAGGTGAGGGGCTCAATGTGCTGACTTCAAAGTAAACTTCCCCAAATGCTAGACCCAGGGAATAGGGTCAGGACTGTCAGGCTACAGGTCCAAGGTATCTCTCCCATCCTAACTCCTGGAGAGGCTGTGTGCCCACTAACAGGGCACAGCACACTAGACACCTGTCTGGGTCATGGAAGTTCAAAACATCAGGAGCCCATTGTTTTCCATTAGTAATGCCCATACCTGTGACTTAATTTTTCTCTAAGAACAAACATCAGAATGAGATTTAAGTGTATGCTCATGCCAAGTCAATATGGAGAGTTTGTTTTCAAATTTATCATGAACATGGGGAGCCCAATGTTGTAGTTTAAATAGATGCTCCCCCCATACATTCAACTCTTTATTAGTTTGTAGTTTGCATCTGCAGCCACTAGGCTGGAGGCAGTGTCACTGGGTGGATCTTAAGGTGTGGTGGTGGGTTTGAGATTTCAATCTAAAGATATGCAAAGTGTGCCTAGCTGGAGTTCCTGAAGTGTGCTGAGCTGTGTGGCTTTTGGCTCTTAGGCTTGTGCTTCTCTCTCTGTGTTTTGCCCTGTGCAAACAGGCCAGCTTCTTCTGCCATTATGGAACTTCCCCTGGATCTGTAAGCTTCAAAAAATCCCTTCTTCCATAACTGTGCCTGGTCTGGAAGTCCATCTCAGTGAATCTGAAGCTGTCTGCTACACCCAAGGTTATAGTAGAGAAAGAGTATGACTCATCATTCATGAGGCATCATGGGAGACACCAGTGCTAACTCCCATTCTTATCCTTGGACGCTGTGGGACATGTTCAATAGCCTTTATATCTCATCTTGACGCGCTGAGCCTACCTCACTGAATTGTCCCAAGGATTGGATGCGTGTGTCACCTGTAACTATAAAATTGAAAACATAGTGGTAGGTGTTAAAAATTTGAACTCCAAATAGAAACTTTTTGGGTGTGAGTTTCATAGCTGCTTCTCGTATGCCAGTGTGATCTTGGGGAAATGAAGTGTGCCTTCTCTGGGATGGTGGATGATCACACAGCCACTTTGTAGGATATTTGAAGAACCAGAATCATTTGTGAAGCCCACTGGGCCAACATACCTTAAAAGATACCTTAACACATATAGTTCTTTAAATTTTTTGAATGGTTGCTAATCAGTGTTTCATTTGATGTATGGAGCTATTCTGTTACTACCAAACAAGATCACTTGTAAAAAAGAAAAAAACGTCCCAGTACAAGGAGGTCCTGGACGAGTGTTAAGCCCTGACCTATGCAGAAAGGTTTTATTGACTTGCCAATGGCTAGTTTCACTTTACATACAGACAATTTCTGAGGACTGCAGTGCTGCACAGCAGGACGACTAAGAATTTTTCTGTTATTGCTAGGATAGGCTCTCACTCCGTAGCCCAGGTTGGCCTTGTATTTAGTCTCCTGCCTCAGTCCCCTGAGTGCTGGGGTAATAGGCCTGCATCTCCATACCCGCACACCGGATTTAGCATTCCTTATGCACAGGTTAAGCACTTTCTCTAGTGACTGTATAACTGTGTCTCACAGGCAGCTTCAGAGAACAATATAGCCTAGCATCATGTGGTACATTCACATTCAGAAAAGGCCAATCTGAGTCAGGCGTGGTGGTGCACGCCTTTAATCCCAGCACTCAGGAGGCAGAGGAAGGAGGACAGCCATGAGTTCAAGGCCACCCTGAGACTTGAGACTACATAGTGAATTCCTGGTTGGCCTGGGTTAGAGTGAGACCCTACTTCAAACAAACAAACAAACAAACAAACAAGCCAATCTGTACCCAGAACTGATGGTCTAGTTGTTATGTCTTACCAAGTATAGCTCAGAACAGTTAAGTAAGGTGAGATTCTGCAGAGGTAACTTAGGAAGAAAGTTAATCTTCTAAGCTGTGTAGTCCCTCTGAAAGACCAGTAAGGTGATCCTGTGTTCTTTGAGAATACCAAATGAGAACAGCCATGGTTTGTCAGCAGCCCAGGAGCATGTGAGTCCCAGGGCTTTGGGTTTCTTTCTACAGCTTGGAGTGAGAAGCAGAAGAGTTTCCTGCTCATGGTGGGTCAACACCGAGACCAGCCTAACAGAGTGCTGGAGAAGCTGACAAACGCCAAAACGCTGTGCATTAAAATTTAATTAACAAGATCCAAGTTCTTCAATTAAATAAATCCTTAAATGGAAGAGCTAAAGAACAACAGCCAACAGCCAGAAAAGCTGGGGGATTTTCTCAGGAGTCCTTTCTGAGCTGACGTGGAGCCACTCAGGATGTGTGCCACCTCCGTGTCCCTGATGTGATCTTCCCAGAATCATGGGTCAAGATCAATGGGTGATGCTTGGCAGCTGCCAGCTAGCTGTCAGGACCACATCTGAGCACTGGTATGGAGGCCTGTGCACTCTCCTTCCAGCCCCATGAGGCTCCCCATCTGCCCTTCACAGAGGCTGCCAGACTGTTCTCCTCACTCTGTCCTCTCAACCCATTTTTAACCTGCCTGGGAGCTGTACAACTCATGTGCTGGTTTCGTTCTGGGGTCACAGCCTTCCTGATGCAAAAATAAGCACTTTCTCCAGTGACTGTATAGCCTGTATCTCACAGGAGATAACTAAATAGTCTTGTTTTGATTCCCAGGTGACAGGTAAAAATCATCACATGAAATGATGAATGGCTAGTATTATCACATTAAACCTGACATGGGGACATCTCCCAGCACCTTCCAGTCCTTACACAGTAACTCTGTCCTTCACATATCAGTCTTAGGGGACTGGGGACTGTATTCTCAACTCTACCAGTAATTTCTCAACTTTAGCCTAGAAGCCTTTTTCTTGAGTAAGATAGAACTGTGAACTCAAATTGTCCCTGGAAAGGCTGATGATTTTTTTTTTAAGGAGTGGCAATCAAATTCCAGTGAAAGCAGGTCAGTGGTCCAGTATAAACTTTGGGTCAATTGGATCACACAAGGATGGGCCAAATTTCCTGGTTTTTATGGCTTTATGCTTTGTTGTAATTGTCCCACAAAGAAAATATTAAAACCAAATTTTGGCATTATTTCCTTACAGCACTGATTTTCAAAGTTTTACCATATCCAAGAATGAATTAAACACCACACACACACACACACACACACACACACACACACACACACACTTTTCAAAATCACATCTCTTTACTAATCTCCTTCCTACAAAAATGACCTTCTCTTCTCATACTAACCCTCACTCAAGACAGAGATGGCCATTCACTTGTCTATGTAATTACTCAGTACACACTATGTCGAAAGAACTTGGAGCCACTGACTTATACACTCTGTAGTACCTTTGGCCTGAGCAGAGACTGATGCCCATAGACTCTGCCTGTGTCTCAGGCTTCACTCAGGGTCACTGTCATTCCTGTTCCAAGAGGATAAGTCCATGCTGCATAAAGTGTGACATGCATGAGGTAATAAGCCACCAGAAGCAGTCTTGGACCCCAATGGCCAGACCAGTACCCTGGGTACATGTCCTGTTCATGTTTGGTACAAAAATTGTTACAATGAGCCAGGCACAAAGAGTACAAACTTGAGCTTGCAGCTTTTCTCACTGGATTTCTCGAGGGCCTTCACTGCAGCATATGGATACGCAGAAGCAGTGGGACAATGGAGGAACTGCTGCTGCTGCTGCACAGATCATTGCTGTGTTCTGCAAGCTGCTTCAGGAACCAGAGTCAGCCCATGGTTCCACTGGAGCTCGGATGTGGACAGATGTCCCCAGAAGAAAAGGCCAGTCCAGCCACAGAACTGATGGCATTGCAAGCTTCAGCCCGACAGCTTTCTTGCCACCAGGGAATATTAGAGGGTATTTAAGGATCATTGTATACAAGTTGTTTTACTATAGGCTCAAATTAGAAAGATGAAGTACCTTCTCCAATGTTCCCTGGTTAAAAGAAGGATTAAAACTTAACAACTAATGGTGACTCTCCATTCACATTATCCTTCACCTGTAAGTAAAAAGGCTCTCTGCAATGAAGCACACTTAGTACGAGAAGACTTCCTGAAGGGACACCAAGAGATCCCTGGACTCTCTCCCCAGTACAGCAACCATATTGGTTGGGATCCTGTCTAATGCAGTATGGGTGTCACCTCAAGTGGACTGGGCTACATCCCAACTGTCAGAGAATATGGACACAGACTAGAGTCCAACTTCAGGAGCAGAGAGCTACAGTCCTTCAAGGAAAGTGACTTGTGTTAGAACAGAGGGTGGTGAAGGTCATAGTGACACAGTGGGTGACCCAGTGTGAAGTGGCTGGCAGCTCCCTCAGAGCAACAAATTAAAGCACAGGTGACCCAAGAAGATCACCCCATAGTAACAAGCTGATTAGACCAAACTCAGCCATAGTCTGTGCCCACAGGCATTGCTGAAAACAAGGAGGGATCAACAGGCTAACACAACCCTTGACAGAAGAGACATCAAGGAAAGGGGGATTTGCTAATTTTGTGCCCATGCTGCGGCTGCTCCCTTTTGGGGCCTGTGGGTATTGGACTCACCGAAACAGCTGGTCCCTTTCTAGTTCCTCACCCATCTGAGGTGGACAGGAGATCTGTGCAAGAGCTGCACAAGTAAGAGGAACAGGAACTCATGCTCTCCTCAGTTCTTGGGAATGCAGCGTCAGGGCAGAAGGTCAAAGAGTTCACAATAACACAGAAAATGCAAAAATAAGGTAGCAGAGCAAAATTCATAAAAGGATAGCTCTGGAAGAAATGGACTGAAATTATGATGACTGAAGCATACTGGTAGATCAGATTTACCAACCATGTAGCAATACTGCAAGAGATGAGGAGACAGATGAGGTGGACCTCCACAGCAGAGCTTCATGAACAGATGCAGGTGCACTGACCTGACGTGGGCAGATCAGCCTATCAAACATAATGTGAAGCTAATCTTCACTTAAAGTGCCTTAAAGGATATGACAGAACATCACCACCAATGAGGGCAGGCTGTGAGGCCCTTGCTATGCTCTTATAGCTCAAGCTCCAGCTTGCTTAATGCTTTTGATAGGAGCTGCTTTTATCAAGGAGGAGATGATTTTGCAGTTAGCATCCTTTATGTCACGAGATATTAGGGTGTGTCTGATATATGGATGTGCTCAAGATTGAAACACTGAATATGCAATGATAGAAATACTCCTCACAATGAAAAGAAAGAATATACATGGCCCTGGGTTCAATTATCTTAGATGGGGAGGTAAGCAGGAGGAGAGAGAGAACAAGAATGATTTTCCAGAAGTGTCAAAGCCAAAATAAGAGCACTAGGAAGTCTCAGTTATGTTTTGTGTGTTATACACACATAATCTACTTACCTCAATTCCTATTTCAAACCCTCCTCCAAGCCCAGCTATCCCAATGGCTGAAGGTGCAGACCATTCTGATAAAAGCAAACAAAAATATGTTTTAACATTTAAAGTCTATCATGTGACTATAGGAAAAATATATTTTACATGAAATGTGACTCATGTCTTCTCTTATACTTTAAAATATTTTAAAATTGAAGGTATTTGAAAGGTATCAAATACTTACCATGAGTAAGTATTTCATACTCAAAAACTCAGGTGCTCAAAGCCTTTCCTAACAATGTGCATAAAACTAAACTATTGGTTTCTTATTCATAAATAGATTAAATATCTGATTTCATTTCTGAATATCTTAAAAATTCAGCTGCCTTGTCTTTAGTTACCATTTTGTTACAGGCAGGCAAGATCAGGACTGAGGTTTGTTACAATCATTTCTAGGGGTAGCAGAATACTAAACTATTGCTGTTGTTCACAAGACATTTATTTATATTTGTACACTAAGTACAATAATCCCATCTGTTTGGAGTTTTAGGATATATACTTACATTTTTCTGATAGAATCAGTAACATTAAACCAGTCTAGAAAAAAGTATTTTTAACTTTGTGTGGGGAGGGGAGGAGTCTAAATGAAACTCTCCCATACTGCACTCCTTTTGCTAGCTAACGCATCCCCCAAAACAGGTTCTATTTGATACATGCAGAGCTAATGTGTTAGGTGTAGAGGAGTTTTGATTTCAGAAATCAGTGGCTCACATCCCAAAACTGCTTTTCATTTCCTGTGCTGGAAATGGCTGGGCTTGCTTCTCTGGGATTAGGATCCTGCCTTACCTTATTTGGACAGCCTTTCACTTAGTCTTGGTCCTACGTGGCTGTTGCTCTTCAGGATGGGGGAGAGAAGCTAAGACTGAAATCAGCAGAAAAGTCCACTGGGTGAGAGTGGGGAAGGAGAGCTTAGTCTAAGCAGACCCTGGCTTTCTAGCAACAAGCTAGTTGCCTGTCAGTGGGCTCAGGGGTGGGGCCTTTTTCTACAGACTCACTCTTCCCTCTGTCTTCCCTCCCTCCCTCAGACAGAGACCCACTTGGAAGGTGCCTGTGCATGTTCAGTGTTGAGCAGAGACTTCTGTCCATGAACAGCTGTGCGTTGCTTGGTAAGAAGAACGTCATGGTTTCTAACTTTTAAAGACTGGCTTTTTCCCCCCACTATTTTAAAATTTATGACATTTTAAATTAAATGAGGTGTTTTTGATCTACATTAATTTTTGAATTTCAAATGAAGGGCCTATAGAAGGAAAGTGACTAGTGGATATATATGGGGGTTACTCTGTACCCCAATACCAGAAGAAGCACTGAGCAATGAAAGTGAAGCCAGAGCTGTAGGAAGAAAATTCCACTTGCTGTGAGGACACCCTAGCAGGAAATGAAGCCAATCCCAGGGGTGTCTTCAGACATCACAGATGTTGATCTCCCAGACACACAGCGAACCATGCAGATGGCACAGTTCATGCTGACTTTCATAAACAGAAGAAAATGGCTTTCACAAAGCTGATGAGGAAGAGCTCACATTTCACAACACAAATGTATGTACTACTGTAGTCAAGTAGGTGTCGCATGGAGACCCACAAAATGTATGCTCAAAGCAGTCAAGATCTACCTTGAATCCCATCTAGTAACCTAAGACTAGCTCTTCTGCTGGCTTCCTGATGCACATTGGACACATCTGAAGGAGCAGCAAGCATGGCCAATTTATCTGTCACACTTCTGAAGAAAGCATCCACCACAGACAGATGGAGAAGAAGTAAGATCTCTGCAAGGGTCACTTACTTCCATCTGGAAGACGTGCCAGGACAATCCCGCTGCCTCCCCTTGCTGTCACCAGAAACCCAGCTTTAATCACAGACAAAATAGCAAGTCCTTTTGCCTTCGCAATCACATGGGCTATAAACAAACAAACAAACAAACAAACAGTGACCAAAATGTAGTTTGTGGCTTAAGTGTGATTTTCTAAACACATAACTGAGTTTACCTTTTATTAATATGAAAATTTGGTTCTGTAACAAAACTTCAGTGGCTTCTTCCACTTTAACTTCATGATCTACTGTAGTAATCAAGTATTATCATTATACATTGAAAATCTAGTTTACAAAGATTGGTTCACTCATATTTTGGGTTTCATTACATAGAATAAGATTTACTAATGTATGTATCTAGTAAAAGCAGAGCTCCACTGCTTTGGAAATTTTTCATATGATAACATATCTTCCAAAAGGCAAGGCTAATGACATCACTGAAAGGTAATTTATCTTGTCAAATAGCCTCTTAGGATAGTGGGACCAGATTCTATATACTAAAGCATGGTAAGGTTTTGTAAATACTCCTTGAAAGTGTGAAATTTATAATTATGTCACTTTAAAATTTAAATTAAACTGGGTGTGGTGACACATGCTTTTAATCCCAGCACTCAAGAGGCATAGGTAGAAAGACTGTTGTGAGTTTAAGACCAGCCTGAGATTACATAGTGAATTCCAGGTCAGTCTGGCACAGAACAAAACCCTGCCTAGATAACAAAAACAAAACAAGACAAGACAAAAAGTTAAATTAGACTTTTAGAAAAAATACACCACAGAAGGGTCAGCACACAGAATACTTGGGGCTCATTTGGCAACAGGAAATACAGAAAAGGGGGCTTTCCGGGCACCAGGCACTAGGTACACTTTACCTTTGTATTTTCAGAGGCAGAAAAAGTATTGTCATAGACTGAAAGCTGTAGCTCTTATCATGTACAATCAAGTATGTTTATAGTTGCAGGTTGGCAGCATATCCTCCACACCTCATGTTCTGGTCTCAATGTTTCTGATGTTACTAATGTCTCAATTTCAAAACATTAAACATAACGCCATGCTTTTAAAATTAAATTCTCCACATGCCAGCTATCTTTTTTTATAGATTACCTACCCACAGTTAGGGACAACAAAACACCAGGACAGTAATCCCTAAATGATTTGCCAACAGGCTTTTCATTTACAGCACAGAATGAACTGGTGCAGATTTACTTTCTAAACTAAGATTCTTTTATACATCAATCCTTAACCTCTGAGGGCAAACACACACTGGGCTTAGGAGGCGCTCTTCACCACAAGTCAGTGTACTGGCCACTGGACAGACCAAGAGATGGCAGCTTTCCACTTCTTTGGCAGACTGCAGCTGCTGAGAACTCAAGTTCTTTATTGGAATTTTCTTTAAACTTGCAATCAGTGGCCCCGAAATGTGTATGTGCAAGCAGCTCAGTGGGGAATTCATGAGATCCAAGCAGAGCCTTTGTAAACTATGGGGGATGCTCAGCAGCTGTGCCAGGCTGAACCTGCCTAAGGCATCAAGGCTCAACAGTGACTGTGTTCTCAGGAAGAGGGAAAGTGCTGGGTCAACACAATTGTAACTCAAATAATAAAATTCTGATAATCATTTAAACATGTTAAATAATTTAAGAGTCTGGCTTAGAAAAATTCACTTTTTTCTTGGTTGCAGGACAGTCAGTCACATATTGTGATTAATTAGGAGGGAAATTAGTTTACAGCATTATCCAAGCTAACTGCATACAAATCTTCTTGGCATGAGTATTCTGTGAACCTCCTTTGGAAACAGCTAAATACTAGGCATTGTAACCAACAGGTAGTGTCTCCCCAAAGCTCACCTCTGAGCCAGACTGTCTGTGATCAGCCTGACCACACAAGAGGAATATGTTAGGGCAGGCATTCCTGGCCTGCTTCTCTAAGGGTGACTAGGTGTGGTAGAGTGACATTCAAGGCATGTATTTATTCATTGTGTATGTGTCATGTAGTGTGGCTGCATGCACATGCATGTATGTGCCCTTGTTGCCTGTGACAGGACACCCTCACTGGAGGTGGCCAGAAGGAATGGCAGGTGTCCCCTCCACTGTTCTTCCTTCTGTTCTAACTTGAGCCAGATTTCCTGATTCTGGAGCTTGTTTTTTCTTTTCTTCTTTTTTCTCAAGCCCCTGCCATCCTCCTGTCTCTACTTCTCATAGAACTGGGGTTTACAGATGTGCATGGCCACACCCAGCTGTTTATGGGGATCCTGGGGATAGCGCTCAAGCTTTCTTCAAGGTCTCCTCAGGCCTTCGTGCTTGCACAGGAAGTGCTCTTAACTGCTGGGCCATCTCTCTAGCCCCAAGCCCATGTTTGATGACTGAGGGAACATTGACTGATGCACAGTGGTGCTGGGAATTATCAACCTATGTCTTCTTAAACAACTACTGAACCTGAATGTCTTATATATAAGGAAACAGCACAAAATTAAAATTTATCAGGACTCTCATGTTTGACTCTGCTTTGGTACTAACTGTCCTGCTTCAGGAAAGGTGGTCTTATGATTCACTCTACTTAGCTGCCACAAAGATTTGGGTCTGCTATGCTACATTAGCATGCCTATGTGAACACAGGAATTAAAGGCATTGTTAGTGCTTGTTGTGTCTTACTTATGGAGTTACTAGTATTTGGTATCTGTATCAGACAGCTTCAGGTTCACTGAGATGAACTTTCAGACCAGACACAGTTATGGAGGATGGGATATTTATTGAAGCCAACAGATCCAGGGGAAGTTCCATAAATGGCTTAAGAAGCTGGCCTGCCTTCACAGGATCAGGTGGAGAGAGAGAAGAACAAACCCAAAGGCCAAAAGCCACCAGCACATTCCAGCTAGGCACACTTTGCATATCTTCAGATTGAATCCTGAAACCTACCACTACACCTTAAGATCACCCAGTGACATTGCCTCCAGCCAGGTGGCTACAGATGCAAACTACAAACAATAAAAAACTGAATATATTGGGGGCCATCTATTCTAGTCAAACCACCACAGTATCCTTTATGAAAACTTTGAGTATGAAGTAAGAGTGTTGTTTAGAAGAATAAGAAACCAGTTCTGGAATTCATCAGAGTTAAAGTGCCAAATTCTTTTTGGCGCCTTTCGCTTAGGTAACACAAGACTTGCCAATTATTTGTAAATGAAATTTCCTTAATTTGTGAGAAACAACTCACAAGTGCTTTAAAAAGATATGCTTTGGGTTGGAGAGATGGCTTAGCAGTTAAGGCCCTCACCTAAGGAACCAGGTTCAATTCCCCAGATCCCATGTAAGCCAGATGCACAAGGTGGCACATGCGTCTGAAGTTCATTTGCAGTAGCTGAAGGCCCTGGCAAGCTCATTCTTTCTCTCTGTACCTGCCTCTTTCTCTCTCAAATAAATCAATAAATAAAATATTAGAAAAATAAAAAGATCTGCTTTGCAAAGTCCTCAAAATTTGCTACAAAGGACAGAAGAGTTGAGGAAAACTGAGGGTAGCAAGGTCTCAAGGTTGAGGCTGAGGAAGCAGAGTGAGGAAGGGTCCTGTGTTCTCTGGCTCTGATGGCTGACAGCAAGAGGACTGTCGTTGAGGCACTTCCTCTCTCAGGACAAGGACAGTGGTGTTTTTAAATAGTGGGCACCTGACAACAAATGCTTAAAAACAAAAAACAGCAATGTGAAAAATGCATCTAAAAATTTGCCTACCTGGAATGATCTTGTCAGGTCCATTTCTGGAAGTTATTTCTGTGAATTCTCTTAATATTTTGGCAGCCTTCTTTGCTTCTGATTTCAGATTGGAAGGTATTGGGTTATTCACTGAAAGATTTAAAAAGTAGAGTGAAAAAGTTTATGTGTAAATTCAGAACTTGTTGCAATTTCATTTGTTTTCTCACATAAAATCAAGAATTTAGAAGTTCTATTTCCCCACAGAGTGACTGTAAATCCCGCTGGCAACAATGTGCATGAATGTCAATGTGCCTGAAACCCCAGCTGGGGAAACTGAGGCAGGAGGAGCACTTAATCCAGGAGCATGAAGTACACTATGCTGATTGGGTGTCTGCACCAAGTTCAGAATCAATATGGTGACCTCCCTGGAAAATGATTTTAAGTCTTTGTTTTCTGACTACTTCATTGCTTAGGAAAGATGTAAAATCTTTCAGATGGGAATTCCCAAATTTGGCAAGTCTCACCAATTATAAAATCAAGGGATATTTAGATAAAATCTGGCACCATCTCCTCACTAGGTATTTTCTTCCTGTAATTAAATCATCTTAATGCTAATAAAAAATTAAATTTGAGGGCTGGAGAGATGGCTTAGCAGTTAAGCGCTTGCCTGTGAAGCCTAAGTACCCCGGTTTGAGGCTCGATTCCCCAGGACCCACATTAGCCAGATGCACAAGGGGGTGCACGCATCTGGAGTTCGTTTGCAGTGGCTAGAAGCCCTGGCGTGCCCATTCTCTCTCTCTCTCTACCTATCTACCTCTCTCCCTCTCTCTCTCTCTGTCACTCTCAATAAATAAAAATGAACAACAAAAAAAATTTTTTAAAAATTAAATTTGAAAATTAACAAAAAATGCATTTACTAACTATATGCAAGTTATAAAATTGAATATGGCCTTTCTGATCAGAAATGTTTAAATGTAGACTTTCCTACAAGTACAATTCTGGCACACTTGGGAATTGCATGAGTGTACCCACTGCATGCCTGCACTTGCACAGCCTTTTACATTCCCAGAGTTGCCAGGATATTTGTAACCTCAAGTGTACTGCTTGCCATAATAGCTTAGTTGCAATACCAATCCAATTTGTTACTCTGTATTAGCTTTGTATGTGCCAGAATTTCATATAACTGAAAGTAAATGGTATCTACCCTTTCCTTGACAGCTTATACTATTACGCTGTAACACTAGTGGGAGTAGTAAGTCTACATTTTCCCCTGCCAGGCCAAATTCTTGTATGCGGGAACACCACAATGTGTTCTTCCATTTATTTGTCCACAGATAGTTAGGTTGCTTCCAGTTTTTGGCTATTCCAAATACACTTGCTGTAAATACCCATAAAAGTGCACAAATGTTTCATTTCCTCTGGTTCTATGCCGCATCAATTATCAAGGATATAAACTGCTAGCTCACAATGGTTAAGTGCATGTTTAATCATGTAAGAAACTTCCAGGGCGCTCCACGAGGGTGTTCCCGCCTTGTGGTGAAGTTCAGCGTGGAGTGGGCAGCGGGGCCATAGGAGCTCTCCAAGCCCGTGGTAATGGAGTATTTGGCTCATCCTGGCACACTCAGCTTGGCTGCTGGACTTGCTTGTGGCATGGGCCTAGGCTGGGGCCTCCAGGTACGCCTTGGGGTGCTCCCCAAAAATTCAAGACAGACAGACAGAGATGGGAACTGAAGCAAGCATCCTGGGAGAGGGTGGGGAATACAAGATGATCCTTGTGGTTCGAAATGACTTCAAGATGAGAAAAGGGAAAGTTGCCGTGCAGTGCTCATGCCGCAGTGTCCGCCTACAAGCAAAATCAAAGGAGAAACCCTCACATGCTCCAAGAGTGGGAGTGCTGTGGCCAGCCCAAGGTAGTGGTCAAAGCCCCTGATGAGGAAACCCTGCTTGAATTATTGACCCATGCAAAAATGTTGGGACTGACTGTAAATTTAATCCAAGATGCTGGACGTACACAGATTGAAGCAGGTTCTCGGACTGTCCTAGGAATTGGGCCAGGACCAGCGGACCTCATCGACAAAGTTACTGGTCACCTAAAACTTTACTAGATTGGCTTTTGTGTGATGATGATTCTATCACGTGTTTAGAGCCTATCAGATTCTAAAAATAAAAGCCAAATTTCTTACTCCCATTTAAGATTAAAAAAAAAAAACAAAACAAAAAAACACCTTCCAAAGAATGGAATTGCTTAAAGTTCTAGTTACTTCACATTCTCACCAAGTATGTGGTATGGAAAGTCTTTTAAATGTTAATTTATTTAAATCCACACTTCAATGTGGATTTAGTTTTTATTTTCCACATGCCTAGCCATGTTGAAAACTTTGCTTATGCTTATTTGATTTCTAATAGTATCTTTTCAAATCTTTTGCCTTAAAACACCTTTATATTCATATGCATGTGTTTATTTATGCACATACATACAATATCCGTAATATTTTCCCAGTGTGCAGTTTGCCTGATCATTTTCTCAATGGTGTCCACTGAAATCAAGGAACATTATTTCTTGAAATATATTTAGACCTTCCTTTCCCTCCTGATTACCAGATTTCAAATCTATACATCTATTGTTACTTTTTTCCAAACGTGGCATGGAAAGTTCTGTTCCTTTTCTCACACCTGTTGATGCAAAAACGGATAACAGTTTATTCTGTAGGCAAATATGAGTGACCATGGCCTGAGAACACAGATTTAGATTACTCCAAATTCCACATTCCAATTTGTTGCCAATTTCATGAAGGTTTTATAGGTACAGAATAGAAGAAAAGACATAAATCATGGCACTTTTCAAATACATTGGCTGACTACCAGGCGGGTGAGTTATAGCAAAGCAGAGATGGGGGGACTCCACTATAGGCTTCAGATACTGTCTCATGACATTCTCAATCCTTGAAGTGGTGGAAGCTGGAGGTCTGCTAATACATTCCAAAAAGGTCACATCTGATCAACTAATACCAGGATGTTAGGCCAGACACAGAGGTGGGCAATAAATAGATATTAAGGTAATTTGGCTCTGATCCTGCAACAGCCCATCCCTCTGTGATCACAAGTTTTTGCCAGTCCATTCAGTAGAAAGTAGGTAGTGGATACAGGGCTTTTCTGGGAACTTGAGTTCACATACTCTTGGCTCCTCTATGGATAGTTCTGGTTGCTGTGTCTTCAAGTTGACCATTATGTTTTTCTTTCAGATCTGCTCCAGACAACATGCCTCCCTCCACGTCTCCTGGGCACTGTTCTGTAAGTCCTTGCACACACTTGGCAGCACTGCAGCCATTTCTGATTTCTCTGTCAGTTTTGGTCTTGTGGTCATCTCTGTCTTGACTGGCTCATGCAGGTCATATGGTTCTAGTAGTTTGATGACTGCTGGATACCACTGCAATAGCCATGTGTGGAGATCAGGTTGCACTATATTCTAAGTTACTCCATGTCCTGGCTTTAGGCTGTGCCTTGACCTGGGTGACTAATTTGCAAAGAAGCAGTTGTTTCCACTTTGAGTACAAAATCAATGGCAGAATGATGCGACATGTTTTGTCACATAGATACCACCAACCATCCAGCACCAATCATGAGGCATACACTGATAAACAACTGATTCATGCAAATAAAAAGTACCATTTATGAACTGATATAGACAAGGAATATAAGGGTAAATTAAGATCAGATTTGAAGACTGGGGAGATGGTCAGTGGTTAAAGGCACTTGCCTGCAAAACCTGCTGGCCCAGGCTCAATTCCCTATTACTCATGAAAAGCCAGGTGGACAAAGTGACACATGCATCTAGAGTTCGTTTGCAGTGGCAAGAGGCCCTGGCTCCTCATATTCTCATTTTTATCTTGCATGAATAAATAAAGAAATAAAAACATTTTCAAAAAGTGCTATTTCAGAGCTGGAAAGATGGCTTAGCAGTTAAAGCATTTGTCTGTAAAGCTAAAGGACCCAGGTTCATTTTTCCAGGACCCATGTAAGCCATGCATGCATCTCAAGTTTATTTGCAATGGCTAAAGGCCTTGGTGTGACCATTTTCTCACCATATATATATATATATATATATATATATATATATATATATATATACATCTGCTTCTCTCCCGCTCAAATAAATATTTTTTTAAAAAAGCAAGAAATAATGCTATTTAGCTTAGAGCAATAATTAACCTTTAAAAAAAATTAGAAAAGCCAGAAATCTGAACCTATGAACACACCAGATCAATAAAGGATAACATACCACCCTTACCTGGATTGCACCTAACATCAGCAAAACCCACCCGCCTACCATCAGGCAAAATCTGACTGTCCCCAGGGTTTCCACTCAGCACATTCACATACTGGGCTCCCAAACAAGCTTTCCTATGAACTGCTTTCCTCCTGAGCCCTGCACTTTGGAGACCTCAAACTTGTCAGGCTCTGGGTACATCTAGCAGCTCTGGCTGGGACAATATATTTACTTGCCATGACTCTGCATCTTTTTTAGCAGCCTCTGCCTTCAGCAAAGTCCCTTTACTCTGTGCAACTTTTAAGCCTTTTTTAGTTATTCTGTAATATAGGGATATGCATATAGTTACTATGTGAAGTGTAAGACACATGAGAAACTCATACTAGTAATGATAATTAAAAGAACCTTTGATTACCAATGATCACACTATCAAGTGCAATCAGGATTCCTTGATTTTAAATTTCAGCCTAGAAAACTTGGCAGGGCTTGTGAGTTTGTTAATCAATAAATTTTGGCATTGTGGAAAGACACAAGCATGTCAGTCTACATTTTTGACACAGTGCAGTGATGACACTGTTGAGATTCTGGCTCATGACTTGGCCTGCACAGATGTGTGGCTCGTACTCCAGCCCAGTTTATTTTCTAGCTTATGTTGGTTGGTGTATAAGGCAGCATTGAGGACTGAATCCCATGACAGGTAGGACTCAGGCCTTGCAAAAAACAAAACAAAACAAAACAAAAAAACAAGTGGAAGCAGCTAGGGTTTTTTTTCAATGAAGAAGGGCTGAAGAGATGGCTTAGCAGTTAAGGCCTTTGCCTACAAAGCCAAAGGATCCCGGTTCAATGCTCTAGGACCAATGTAAGCCAGATGCACTAGGGGGCACATGCATCTCGAGTTCGTTTGCAGAGGCTGGAGGCCCTGGTGTGCCCATTCTTTCCCTCTCTCTGCCGCGTTCTCTCTCTCAAATAAATAAATAAATAATATATATAAAAGAAATCAGGCCAGGCATGGTGGCGCATACCTTTAATCCCAGCACTCGGGAGGCAGAAGTAGGAGGAGGATTGCCATGAGTTTGAGGCCACCCTGAGACTCCATAGTGAATTCCAGGTCAGCCTGGGAGCCTGGGCTAGAGTGAGACTCTACCTCCAAAAACCAAAAACGAAAAAAAAAAAAAAATCAGTGAGGAAAAGAGCCCCAGGATCCATACAGGTGGCACCATGTGTATGTGTTGATGAGGTAGACTTCTGAAAAGGAATGACAGACAAGTTTACATGTGTATTCTAGTCACTTAAGAGGCAAAAAAGTGAATAAATACATCAAATATGATTATCCTATATTATTATTTTTGTTACATTAGAATTTTTATCATAGTATCTCTGATTATATAGTATTCACAATATATTTGCAAATCCTTCCATAAAAAGCAGAGTTGTAGTATGGCTTTTTCATTAAATGTTAAAATGGATAAAAAGATGTGTTATCTCTGCAGTGCCAACTTCTGTTAGCAAGTACATCTTAAAACATTGTAATATTGAGTGGTTAGGCCCTCTTTTGGCTTCAGACTCCATCTTCCTGAGCAGGCAGAGCACAGCTCTACACAGGAGGTGGAAACTCCACAACAGGCTGTGGAGGGGGAATTCTGATATGTAAGTTACCATCCATGGCAAAAGACATAAGGAAATTGGGTGGTTTCTTGAGGCAGGGTGAGTGTGGACCAGATGTAGACCACATGGGAGAGCTTGGGGCAGGTTCAACCCCATGCAAAGGCTGCAAAGGCCCCTGAACAAAGGAGTGAGCAGCCTGGGAGCTGCTTGGCCCTAGAGCGCCCACAGGAAGACGAGGGAGCTGCAGAGAGGATTTTACTTGAGGGACCTTGTCACTCACAGGGCCTGGCGGGTGGGCTGCATCCTGGGAGGCCCTTCCTGGCCCTGGGACAAGTGGCTCACATAAGGAAGGAGTTCCTTGTTTACCTAACGAGTGCAGCCAGGTACTCTAAGAGGGTGAGGCCAGGAGTAAGCAGGTAAGTGGTCCAACAGGACTGGCAAGTTAGGCCCAGACCAGACCAGAACCAACTCCTGCCATTTTTAGAATCACGGGAGAGGTCAACTGGGATGTTGGTATTTGCCTTCTGCTCTGTGAGGAACCAGATAAACCTCTATCCAGAGCAGTGCCACACGTGCCCCCCACCCCTCCGCCCTTCAGTGAACAGCTTGGAGGCGAACACTCAAGAAGTGCAGTTTTCAGTGATTATGAAAAAAAAAAAGTTGTGGGAGTTAGTTTTCTCACTTGCTAAAGAAATACCAACATGATATCCTAGATTTTAGCACCTGGCTGGTGAAGTACAATACACACACTCTCTGGCCCTTTACAGAAGACAGCAGGAATCCCAACCTGTAAAACTAGGATTCCTTCAAGACCAGCTGACTGCTACTTCCTACAGAACACAGTTCTCAGTAGGGCTGATTTCTGCCCAAGCCTGGAATGCAGTATGAGCAGCTGCTCCAGGCCTCTTGTTAGCTTGGGGCATTCTCCTTCCACCTAGCAGACAAGCCTGCCTGGCTGGACACAGGAGTGCCAGGGCAGCATCATCCCCACTGCTGGCTGAAGTGGCCTGTGAACACTGTTTGTATATATCCTCCAAAGCTTAATGCTGACTGACCACATACGACAGCCCCTGCCAAGCCATGCTCCTGTTCTGAGTTCCCCTTTTCTGCACTAAACCTCAGATGCCTACAGACACTGTCCTAACTCTGTAGCTTACACAGTTTGTATGGAGCCTCTCTCTATTCTGCCTATCCCTAGCCTCCCTGTGGTTTGATTCTTGTGTCCTCCATAAACTTAGGTGTTCTGAATGCTAGGTACCCAGCTGATGGCAAATTGGGAATAAAGCCTCCTGGAGGCGGTGTATTGCTGGGGGTGGGCTTATGGATACTATAGCCAGCTTCCCCATGGCAGTTCAGGAGTGGTTGGCACACTCTCTTGTTGCTGTTGTCCAGGAGGTGATGTCCACCCTCTGCTCATTTCATCGTTTCTCCCTTGCCACCACAGAGCTTCCCCTTGAGTCTGTAGGCCAAAACAAACCCTCCCCCTCCCCACAAGCTGCTCTCGGTTGAGTGTTTTCTGCCAGCAATGTGAACCTGACTGCAACACTTCCCTTAAATTCTAGTCTCAACTTTATCTTCTTCAATACAGCTATTTAGACCCAACTCCTTCAACCCTACTATTCACTTCCTCTCAAGTCTTCTTCTCCGAAGCTCAGTTCAAAGCCCAACTGTGACTTCTACTCTCTTGAAGTCTCGACCTGGAGATTTTACTTCACTCACTGACTTCCTCCCGCCCCTCACAGCCCATCTGAGAGCATGCTGCTCTTGCTGGGCCTATTCTATGATTTCCTACTTGCCAGTTTCTAATATAGAACCTATTTTGATCATTACTACATTTATTTATTTATGTCCACAAAGACTTTCTACTTTGACCTCTTCCAACTAGGCTACGTGAGACCAGTTACACAACCACATTCAACATCAAGTATGGCCTATGCAAACAGCCTGTTCAGGGGGAAGGTCATGAGCAGCAGAACTTCTGGGCTCATGAATCCTATACCCCACAAGCTGTGACTGTAGATAGGCCATCTACTGGCAAGTCTGGTTCCAGTGAGAGTTTTTCAGTAGGTCAGCTGAATCACAGAACATTCAGGGATTCTACAAAATGTCCCACAAGATGCCTAGTCACAGTTACATGCAGTCTATTTTTGTCAGAACCAAAACATGCAAAATAAAATGTTATATACAGGTCCTCTTCCTGTTCTCAGCTTCATTTCCTGGACTGCCCACTTTTCCTCTGCTTTGCCATGGACGTCATGTGCCAAGACTCTATTGAGCGACTGCATTGCCTTCCTCCCATCACAACATGTGAACACTCATCAAAGTCTTAAGCTTCTGACTTCCTAAGCCAAGCAAACTATTTATAAATATTTGGGTTATTTTTCCTAAGAGGGTTGACTCCCAAACTTTAAACTCAAAATGTCTTAGATGAAAAGCGTCCTTTTAAAAGCAACTAAGATATCTGATTCCTACACTTAAAATTCACACTATAAAAATACTAAGAAGAGTTTATAGACTATTGGGAAGAAAATTTGTTTTGGGAACCTCAGAGTTTCAATAAACATAAGAACTGATAATGGTTTTACATATTCACCATCTGTCAATAACTTAGTCTAGGGCTACTGAAGTCAGTGACATATGAATCTTACTCTAAATAAATTTCCACTCAGGCTAGAAAGCTTACCAGTGCTTGCAATCTAGATGTATACTCAGGGTCAGGAGCAAAACCCCACAGATCATAGGGCCCCTCCCCACTTTCAACCCAACCAGCCTCATCATCAAGCACCGATTATATTACTTCGCTCAACAAACAGGAATTATGCGAAGGGTGCCTATTGGTAAAGGACTCTTACAAATGGTTTTAAAAATTTCTATTGAGTAACATATTAATTTATAAAACCTTGTAATTTACATGAAACTGAGGTTAACTTTCTCAACTGATAAAAATCCCATCAGAAATCAGAAGAAACTAGCTAAGGATATACAGTATTTAGAACAAGTTGACCAAATTTTTGCCAAAATAAAAGAAATTTTGTTTGTGAGCTCACTCAAGAACTTTATTTTATTTTATTTTTTTATAGTTTTTTGTTCATTTTTTATTTTTTTATTTGAGAGCAACAGACACAGGGAGAAAGACAGATAGAGGGAGAGAGAGAGAATGGGCGCGCCAGGGCTTCCAGCCTCTGCAAACGAACTCCAGAAGCGTGGGCCCCCTTGTGCATCTGGCTAACGTGGGACCTGGGGAACCGAGCCTCGAACCGGGGTCCTTAGGCTTCACAGGCAAGCGCTTAACTGCTAAGCCATCTCTCCAGCCCACACTCACTCAAGAACTTTTAACACTGCTGTCTGACATCTTTCCCCTTTTTCTAGATCAATACTACCTTTCTGGGACTTGGGTTTAACTATTCCCTGTGTCTTAGCGAGACAAAGCTTGTCAGTTCTAGAAATCAGAACTTGTTACTGGTCAGATCATTAATCTCTCAATAACCAAATTTCAACTCCATATCTTCTTGTGTTTTCACTTCCTAGCTGCCGCTGGGAACACTGGACAACAAAACCTTTACAGGGCACCTGCTCCCCTAATCCCTCAGGGAGCCGCTGGCTCAGGACAGGACCACATAGGTCATTCTGGTCTGATTATGTCATTTAAAAATGTACTCTTTCTCAGAGAAAATTCAAAACCCAATCCCAACAGCAGAGACTTGTGTCTTTTTGTGACTGAACTGTAAATGTTAATAGGCATCACAGTCTGTCTTAGTAGCCACACAGTTCAGTATTTCCCTTTAATCAGGATCAAATATCTTTTATTTTCAAGCATCAAATCAAATTTCCAAGTAGGGACAACTTTTTTGAGAATAAAACTTTCTTAAACAGAATAGATGTGCCAGAGTATTAACTCATTTCACAGAAATTTTGCTTAAATTGAATGTTAGTGAACGAACAGCCAATTCTTAATTTGATTGCAATAAACAGGATGGAGGTTACCACTTACTCTATTTTAACTTCCCAACATAACAATTTGCGATCAGACGCTGCTCAGGCATTTCATAACAGGCAGCGCCTTGGAGTAAAACAGCACCTTAAATCAGAGCCCTGCTGTTCTGTGAGCTGTGTATGCAGGTTTTCTAACTCATTATTAATCCAAACATTTCCTCACATCTCAATGAAACACCTGGTTGAGCAGGAATGCAAGACCTACACATTGGATAAACACAGGAATACAGATCAAGCTCCTGCCCCAGGGCAGAGCATTCTTGCAGGTGGGAGTGGCTCCTTCAAGTCTTTCTAGCTCAACCCGAGCAGAGTAGTGGGTAACAGTAGGCATTTTTGAAATGAAGATGCTACGCTTTCAGAAGTAGAGAATGCCCGTTTCGTTACTTTAATCAAATCAATAGAGGGCAGTCTCATACTAAAAAAGAAAGACCACCTCAGTGAAAGATTCTCTAGCCACTCCGCTTTCAGGCCACCACAGTGGTCTAGCTCGGACTCCATGTTGCAAGGCCAGGTGACAGTGTGTGGAGGGCGGGAGCCCCTTGCCCAAAAGAAAGCCACCTTCCTCCTGACAGTCTCCCTCCCGAAGGAACACCCCTTATCCCGAGAGCCCCTCGCCCATGAAAGCCGCACTATCCACAGAACACCCCACCCCCAGGAACCCCTCCAGAAGAACACACCCTCCCAGGTGAGCCCCATGCAAATCTTGGGATTCGCTGCAATGGCGCGGGCCCCGCCCACACGTGTCCAGTGCGTAAGATGCCCTTTCTCAAAAATAATTGGGCACCAGAACATAGCGAAACACTAGATCTTACAAAAAAAAAAAAACCACATAAAATTAACGTCAGTCGTCAAAATATGAAACTCAGGAGAGCTTTTCTAGGAACTGAAACGGCTGTGACTCTTCTTCAATCAAAACCCTAGAAATCGCTAAATCTTCTGTTCTGGGGATCGGCGGAGCGATCGACGCAGCGAGGAGGACCCGGCAGATGCGCGACCCAGCCCACCCAGCGACTGACTGACGATGCCCGGTCCTCTATCGCATTGCAACGCCCGTCGCCAGCAGGGAGACCCGTACTCACTGGTGGTCGCGCCGCGCTCCGCTTGGTGCCAGCTTTAGGCACCGGCTCAGGAAGAGGAAGTCCTCTCGGTCCGCCTCCCCAGGTCCCGCCCCGCGGGCGCACCTGACCCAGGTGAGGGAGCAGGTGGAGTCCGCCCAGCTTTCGCCCGTGAGCAATGCCCTGGACCTCTGCTCCGGACCGCACACAATTGCGTCCGCCCTCCTCATGCCCGTGGAGCCTTCTAAACCATCCTATCTTTGCATCAGGAAGACCCACCACCCAGAAGGGCAGTGGAGTACCCAGGGGCTGGGGTCCAGCGGGTGCACCGCAGGAAAGGGTCGAGAACTGGGGCTAGGGCAGCCCCGGAGTCAGCGAACCGCTCGCGGGGAGCCCACCGACCGCCCACTCCAGCCCGGCGCCAGGCACATGTCGCCGAGCGCGCCCGGAACGCACCCGCCCGCGCTCAGGTGCGCTGCGCAGGCGCGCTAGTTCGCAGACCGAAGGGGACTCGCGACCCCGCCAGCCCGGCGTCGCCCTCCCGAGACTCGTGGCCCCGCCTCCCGCGGCGCGCGGGTACAAGGAGGTCGTCTGCGCAAGCGCAGGGCGAGACGCTAGTGGTACGCATGCGCTGCGTGAGGACGCGCCGACGCCGTCTCTGCGCGCCGTAGTCGGCCTGGGAAAATGGCTGAGGTAGGACCCAAGTCGGTGCTATTCGTGTGTCTGGGTAAGAGCTCGCCAACTTCGTACACTTTCCTCCTTGGGATCTTGGGCTGCGCACTGTGTTGCGCCTCAAGCCAGAAACACTAGGCCGGGGAAAATGGGCGCCTTGGCAAAGTCTTCCCGAGCCTCTGCCCACCTTCATCCGCTCGCACCCCCTAAACCTGTGTCCCCCGCCTGCACCCCGACAGCCTCTGGCCTCCTCCTTTCAGTCTGTATCACGCGTCACCAGCTGTGTCAGTTTTCTCATCTCTGTGACAACGTAACCAGAACAACTTTAGGGAGGGAAAATTTGTTTTGGCTCATAGTTTCAGTGGGTGCATTTCAGGCAGTGGTTGGGCTCGGTTGATTCTGGGAACATCGTGGTCGTCATGGTGTCCAGAGCTTGAGGCACTGGCTTTTCACTCCATGTGGACCGGAAGCACAGAAAAGCGGTCAAGTAGGAAAAGACCAAGGCAAGTTTAAGGACACATCCTCGGTGATATACTTTCTCCAGTTAGGCGATTTCCTTGGGCTGCAGTTACTGTGGGTTTCAGCTTACAGTTTTCCATTCTCTGGGTCTCTGTAATTTTGGTTTCTAGCCCATTTTCTCTGTGTGCATGAACAATGTGAAGTTCTTAAAGATAAATAAATCTAAAAATACCTTCCCATTCAGAATTAGTTTCATTCTTTGAATTTCATCAGACACCACCCCCCCCCCACACACACACTTACTTGAAGGAGAATTTCTTTCTTGAGCGTTCTTCATCACTGCCTGCACCCCGAGGAAGCCCGCCTAAAGTGGTGCGTTACTGTTTGCATTTCCAACAGGAGAGAGCTGCTCCTCTTTGGAAGTCCACTTGGCTTCCTGCTCACCCACCATACCTTTTCTCCCCATGCTAGCTGGCTGGCTCTCTGAAGGTGATTTGTGTTCGTTGATAATGTGTTCAGTTTTACTGAGCTCCATATTGTGTTTTACGTGGAGACCCTTGTGTTCTGTAGGATCAAATTCTTGTACTCCCATCTTTGCTTTCCCAGGCCATTGCCTCTTTTTACCTCTTATGGAGAGATTTTATTCCACAAATTTCATTATTGATAACCTGGTGCTATCCCAGTGAGTGCTAACTTTCTTGTGGGCAATAAGGAGGGTTTTCTGTTTTCCCATCTTGAGGACACTGCAGTATGGGGTGCTCAGTGGGTGTTTGTGCAATTTAATTTCTGTAAGGAAAAAAGTAAAAGTCTGGTCTCACTTCACATTGATAGTGAGTATTAAGGTTTTTGTTGCATACTGGCTGGTGGAACCAGTTTTGTTAAATAGTGCTTTTTTTTTTTTTTTTTTTTTAGGTATCTAATAGTTTCCCATTGTTGTGCCTGTGTTCACTTGCTATTGTTGGCTATGTTGGCATATTGCACTACAGTCACCACAGGGAAGGGTGTGTTTGTGGACATTTGTCTTCAATACAGTTCCTTTGTGTTGTTGTTTGTTTTTCCAGGCACTGTATGCTAGGCATTAAGGATGCATAGAATAGTGAACATCACAGATGAAGCCCAGTCTTTCTGGAGCTACATTTTGTGTCGACCATCATCAACCAAGTGGTACTGTGTGAGAAGTGTTCAGACAAAGCTGGAGCAATTTGATCGGGAAGGACACACCTGAAGGCAACCAGTGAGCAGACTTGAGGGTGGCCAGGGACATGTGCACTCTGTAAACAGCCAGAGTAAATCTTTGAGCTTGTAAAACAGTGGTGTAGCCACTGACCATTTATAATAGATGGAACGTGGCTGTGTTGAAGTGGAGCTTTATTTGTAGATACCAACACTGGAACTCTGTCATTTTCACATATAACAAGATTTTCTACATTTGCATTCTTCCCTGTGACTTAAGAGTATAAAATGTATTCATAGCCTTCTGGGCTATATACAAAGATGGTAGGACATGAGTTTTTGTTTTGGGATTCCTATTTGAGGTTCAGATCTTTGGAGGCTGTGTAAGGACCTGGCCTTGGTATGCATGAGATAAGTCATGGGAGGTGTTGAGCAGGGTAAAGGAGGCATAGCTCTTGTTCCATCTGCAGGGTTGAGATTATGCTGAAGGAGGGACGAAAGGGCAAAGATGCCCTTCCTGGCCAAATGTTTGTTGGTCAGATGGTGAGACTCTGTTCCTTGAAAATTTTAGGGGAAGAAAGGTGCATTCTGTATAGTAGCCCTTCTAGAATACAGTGAACTGTTTTACTTCACATGCAAAAGTTTTATTCTATCAGAGCCTTTAGTTTGACTCTTTTTTAAAAAATTTATTTATTTGAGAGCAACAGACACAGAGAGAAAGAGGCAGATAAAGGGAGACAAAGAATGGGCGTGCCAGGGCCACCAGCCACTGCAGACGAACTCCAGATGTGTGCACCCCCCTTGTGCATTTGACTAACGTGGGTCCTGGGAAATCAAGCCTCGAACCAGGGTCCGTAGACTTCACAGGCAAGCACTTAACCGCTAAGCCATCTCTCCAGCCCTAGTTTGACTCTTAAGACTGAGTTGTAGAGAAGCATCAGAAGTTTGTTGGTGGCAGGGCTACTGGCCAAGAAGAGCTTATTTTAGCAACATGATGAGGTTAGCTTTGTACTCTGTAAAGCAGAGACCTTCTGAGGAAGGCAGCAATGACTTGAGCCAGTGTAGCTCATGTGAGAACCATGGTGCTGCTTACATTTCTTGGACTTATAGAAGGTGAAACCTGAGGCTCTGTATTTTCTTGATGACCGATGATCTCCATTATTTTATTCCTTGTTTGTTTGCTAATTTATTTTTGGTACGGCCCCAGATTAAACCAGGGTCTTGCACATTTAGGCAAGCACTAAGCCACATTCTCAGCCTCCTATTTTTTTAATAACATTAATTTGGTGTTGTCAGCTTGGTACACCAAAGACAAGTTATTAGGATTGAATGTTCACTTCTATTGATCTTGTAGGTAGTATGGTTTGTAGTCTCTGTACAAGTAGAGTTTTTTCAGTGTACAACATAACTTTTTGTTTTAAATACACATATCTGGGGGAAAGTAGATAACTATGTTTTTGAATCACTAAATAGTATAAGTTTTATTTGTGAGAAAAATTGTTATTTTACACTTAATAAATTTTTGAAGAGTGGTGGAGGTTCTTTCATTGTCTCTTTACATGTTGAGATATTAGGCATTTTTTACTTCTGAAGTTTCAAAATAATCATAGTTGTCCTAATTAAAACTATTTCCAGAGTATGTGGTGACAAGTGGGGCACTTTGCAGTGGTAAACAGTGCTGATGACAGTATTTCAGGAGAAAAATCGAAGACATTAGAATGTGGAAACAAATTGGCACATAGAAGGCATTTAGGGTTGATTCATAGCTTAATTCTTATGGTTTACAGATAAGACATTGTACTGCTATGGAAAGTCAGTGTGTAAGAAAAAGCCAGATGCTTTGTTGTTAACACGGAGATGTGCCATGACAGCAGGAACTGGTCCATTGACTAGGCCATCCCTATGTCTCACTGCACGTTGAAGACTGATTCAGATTCACCAGGTGTTTCACAGTGTAACCTCTGTTCTGACAGTTTTTCCTTCCCTCCCTTCGTTGTGTTTCTGTTGTCGGGGTACACATGGCATCCTAAAATATGTTTTGTCTTGCTGGGTGTTCTGAACAGTCTCTCTCACCTTCTTCTTGCCTTCTTATCTTTTGCTGCCACAGCAAAACAGAATTCCTCTAAGATACGACTTCCTTTAAGAACTCATGAAACCATGAAAGAACCCATGAAAGCTTACTTTCCCTTTTCCCTTGAAGACCTTCTGGTTCTCACCCCACACCTTGGAGGACAGAGTGCTGTTCAGAACAGCCTGGCCAGGTTCCCTGTCCATGTTACCATCAAGTAGTGGCCTTTTGTCCAGTTGCAGGTCTGCCCAGCTGTCCATTCTTATTAAATTTAAGCATAAAACTGTCGATGGTATAAGGTTTTGTGTAAGTGACCAAAACCACACAAACCACTTGCAGGCAAAGATAAAAGCTTTTATTTAGGAAAAATACCAGCAAGTAGGGCTGACTCTCAAGAGTGGAGAACATCCAACTTGAGTTTTTAGTTAGTGGGCTTTATAGGGCTTTTTCAGTTGGGGGAAGGTGAGGAAGGGAAAAGAACTCTTTGCTGAGCTGAATAAAAAAGGTTGCTTTAGGGGAGACTTAAGATAGCCAAGGTGTGAGACAAAAACAGTGACCAGGTGACTTACAAGATAAGGGGGCAGGAAACCATGAGCTGGAGACATTGTTAGGCAAGGAAGGAATAATGGCTGGGTAGTTTCTTGAGACCCGCATGGATAATCCACTTCCTTATGCCTCTGTCATCATTCTGCTGTCCTTGGTGACTCCATCTTGGGAGCCCATCTTGACCTAACAGATGGTAACTTAGAAAATAAAGCATAAAGCTGGACAGTTTTCCCTTGTTCTTCAGGTCTTCAATCTGAAGGCTCTCATGTAAACTAAAACTGGTTAAACATTGGCTTTTTCACAATTTCATTTAGCGTCTGTGAGCTTCCTAGCTTGTAGAATTGTTTCTTAAACTATTTTTTCTAAGAATTTGCTAAGAATTTGATCTTTGTCCTGGCTCCTGGGAATTCACCTCTGCTTTCCCTGGATTTTCTAGAAGTGGTGGAGTGTCTGTTACTTATGGTGGTCCCAGTTGATGCTTATAGCAAAGGACAATGTTTGGGGCTCAAAGTCCATCATCCCTTCAATTAGCTACTAGTGACTGAACACTGGTGCTCTGGTGAGCTGCCTGGTTGGCAGGAGTATGCTTGTAAGTATTGCCACTTAACAGTTATAGGAGGATCAGATGACCCTGAGCAGAAAAAGATGTCCTATTTGGGACCCTTAGAATGTACCTTCTGTTCCCCTAGCTGGTTCTAATATGGACCTTGTTAGCATGGAGTCATAAGTACAGCTTTTTTTCTGAGTCATCTGAGAGAATACCTAAGGGAGTCTGTGGGAATCCCAGATTTGTAGCCATGTGATCTGGGGCCCATGGTTTGGTGACTGATGTCAGAAGTTTGATGCAGGCAGGGGAGTCTGGAGGGCCTCATGTTCCTCAAACTAGCTGACTCCCAGGGTTCACATTCTTCTTGGCCAGGGCTTTGGCATGATTGCTCAGAAAAGCATGTGTTGAATTATCATGCCTATACATATTAGTATTTAGCTTTATGAAATGTCTTTATTATGTGTAGTGTACTGGAAAATACATGTTTTCAGTTCTGTTGTGTTTTATTTTGAACTAAGCTTGTTGTAACAGATTTCATGGGTCAGTAGTAGCAACCTATGGAACTGATTTTGGTTTTGCTTGCTTTCCTACCATGTCTTCCTACATGACAGTTGTGTCAGGTCTCTGAATCTGGTTTGATCAGCTGCAGGCCACAGAACCCTACATTGCTCTGCTGGCCTTTGCTTTTCCCCAGGGAAGATGAGATGCAGCTGTGTACATCTGATATGGGAGGTGGTGCACCCATTCTTCAGGTCAGGAGTCAGCGTCCATCTTTCTGCCACAGCTAATAATCTGCGTATATCCTCTCCTTTCATTTCAAGGTAACATTTGCCGGTCACCTATTGCAGAAGCAGTTTTCAGAAAACTAGTAACTGATGCAAATGTTTCAGATAACGTAAGTACCATTCAGTACCTTGAGCCGTTAGTCTGAACACCTTTGGGCAGGAAAGTGCGAGAACATTCTTTTTCTCTCCCACAGTGGAGGATAGACAGTGCGGCTACATCCACCTATGAAGTGGGGAACCCCCCTGACTATCGAGGGCAGAGCTGCATGAGGAAGCATGGCATCCCTATGAATCACATTGCCCGGCAGGTACTGTACTGGAATTTGACCTGTGTTTTGTGTTACAGTGGGCCATTGACAGCGGCGCTGTTTCTGACTGGAACGTGGGCCGGGCCCCGGACCCAAGAGCTATGAGCTGCCTAAGAAATCATGGCATTAGCACAGCCCATAAGGCAAGACAGGTAGAAAAGACCTTGTTTAATTTCTACTGCCTAGAGCCCCATAACTTTTGACACTGTGAGGCTTTGTTATGCATGTTTGTTAGGTGTGAACTAACTGGCTACATGTGTAGTTCTGAAAGATTTGCAAGATGTTGGGATGGCCTGTTAAAGTGCACATAACGATGACATTAATCACCGTAAGGGCACCCCTGCATCAAGCCAGACCTGAGCTGGGGGCTCTGTTCTTTTACTACCTACATAAATTTTGCTTAGCCCAGGGTGATAGTATTACTTACCAGTGTTGATAGAACAAAGTCACATGAGACCTGAAAACATTTTCTCTAAGTGCCTTGAAAATATAAGAGAATGCAGGTGATATTATGGACACTTAAAGTCTATTTGAAGTGCTTACAAGCCCTTCAATTTCAGACGAAGATAGCTTTTTTCGTTTTTCGAGGTAGGGTTTCACTCTAGCCCAGTATGACATGGAATTCACTATGTAGTCTCAGGGTGGCCTCGAACTCACAGCGATCCTCCTACCTCTGGTTCCCAAGTGCTGGGATTAAAGGCATGTGCCACCACGCCCAGCTGAAGATAGCTTTTTTAAAAAAGATATTTTATTTATTTATTTGAGAGATAATGGATGCTCCAGGGCCTCTAGATACTACAAATGAATTCCAAACTCATGTGCCACCTTGTGCATCTGGCTTATGTGGGTAATGGGGAATCAAGCATGGGTCCTTAGGCTTGGAGGCAAGCACCTTAACTGCTAAGCCATCTCTCCAGCCCTGAAGATAGCTTTTTTCTTTTTCTTTTTTATTATTATTTTTATTAGATATGGACATATTTAGTATGTAAACAACACATGTTGGTACTATCCTTTCCCTCCTCCCTGCCCCTTTTCTGAAGAGGCCTTCTTTATTTGGGGATGCAGGTCAACCTCAGGGGATTATGGGTCATACATTATGTGGGGGGAGTCATTGTCTCTGTGCAAAATGTCCCAACTTGTGGCTCTAACAATCTTTCCACCCTCTCTTCTGCAAAATTCCCTGAACCATGCTGGGAGCATTTTAAGTCTACTTCAGAGATGGGCTCTTAGGAGCCTCTGGATCTCTGGTTTTGCAGGTATTGAATGTCCTTAGTGTCTATCTCCATCACTCTTGTGCTGATACCAGATTCATTAAAAAAGCAGCATTCTTGCTCATTTCCCTGATTCCTCTGGTTTCAGCTGGGGCCGAGGTGGTGTGCACTGGGTCGTTTATCTCCTCAGGTCCAGCTCCCATCTGAAAAAGAGAAGCAGATTCTCCAATGGAGAATGAAGTCAGCACTGGTTAAATGGGATAACCATTATTAATTTAGAGAGAATTTCAAGGGAGTAGACCCTTTTACAGCCTTTAGATTAGTTGGGAGCTTGACAATGGGTAGCAGAATCACTACCTGCATATAACTCTGACTTGTTTTCTAGTTCTAGATATGGTTTCCTTTCCACTGAGCGGATTTGTTAGCCAATCCTAGAACAGTTGGTTACCCACCATGGCTGTGTGTCACTATTGCACTTGTATGAGCATCACATCAGGTTGTTGCTTCTGACTTGCTTAGACTGAGTTGCTTGGATAGATTTTGGCTACTTTCCCTCAGTAACTCATGTAGCTAGCACCTTTTAGCACTAGATGGGCTAATTGTCTGGGGACTGGCTCTCCTCAGGATTCCTACCAGGTCCCTCCATGGTCCTTGCTGACAAATGTATGGTGTCTTCAGCAGTAGGGTCTTACCATTAACCTCTGGTGGGTAATCAAGGGCTCTGACAGAAGTCTGTCTTACTTGTTTTGGGAGATCTAGTAGGTCTCTCTGATCTCATTGTGGATGTAAACCATATCCTGGTACAGGGAATTACAGTCCAATGCCAAGGGAATAGAAAAAGAGAAGAAAGAGAAACATGAGAAATTTATGGTTAGGCTTTGTCTCACTCTCTCCAGTGCCCTTTGATTCAGGTGTTCCCCCTAAGGTCCACTTGAGGGTTCCACCTTTTAGGCTGACTTCCAGAATATAGGATTCTATGGTGCCAGTTCATTTTGGGTTTAGTTTTTTGCACCTCCTTCCCCCAAGCTCTCCCCTGCCTTTTGTCCAAGCCTTGAGATGTTGTTCAGGTATGTTAGCAACTCAGGCTGTTGGAATGAATTTCTGTTGATTTCTCTATGATTTCATTGCAGGCTTCTATTGTAGGACTAGGCATCCTTGGTGGAGATCTTTCAGTTTTCTGATTTTGTTGGTTTTTTTGCATTGCTGTCTACCCATTTTAGGAAGGCTCTATATTTTGTAGAGGAAGAAACAAGTTTTTATCCTTTGGCCCATGCACCCTCTGACTTAGTTAAACAGGGATGTTGGTACCTAGTGGCCAGTCAGGATACCAGAGCAAAAGGCCCAATTCCACAGCTTACACAGGGACCAGGCCTCTCCAAGCCAGGTGCAGTAGGACCTACCAGGACCAGGAGAGACTGGGAGGAACCAGGGAACAGGGGCCTGGCCTGTTTACTCCTTGCTGTCCTCCAGCACACAGACTGGTTCTGGGAACTTGGACCAGGAAACTGGGAGGAGCCAAAAGGAAGGGTCTGGCCTACTCACTCCAGACTTCCTAGCTGCTGGTACACTGTCAGGCAGGGAACTCAAGACTGGGAAGGTGGGTGGAGCCTGGAAACAGGTTTGGCCCACTCACTCCAGACTGCTGTGCCCACCGCCTGCACACAGGCTGGCACGGGGAACTCCTGAAGATAGCTTTGTATCCACATTATAATTCAGAAGACATAGTTGTGTTTCTAAGAGTTCTTTCTTTAAAATAAGTAATTAACTACCGGCCCTTCCTTTTTCACTTTCTTTTTATTTATTTATTTGTTTAGTGTGTTTTTGAGGTAGGGTCTTGCTCTATTCCAGGCTGACCTGGAATTCATTATGTAGTCTCAGGGTGGCCTCGAACTCAGTGATCCTCCTACCACTGCCTCCCGAATACTGGTATTAAAGTTGCCACCACAGCCAGCTTGCCTGTTTCTAAGTGAGTCTGTATGTATGTGTGGCTGCATGTGCATGTGGAGGTCAGAGGACAACTTGGCTGTCCTCAGGAACACTGTCTACCTTTTTGGAGATAGGCTCTCATTGGCCTACAGTTCACCAATTACACTAGACTGACTGGCAAGCAAGCCCTGAGGATCCTCCTGTTTCTTGCTGGTCAGCATTGGGATTTCAGGTGCATGTTACCACATTAGGCTTTTTTGTGGGTTCTGAGGATTCAAATTTAGGCCTCCAAAGCACTTTACCCAGTGAGCCATTTCCCCAGATCCCATGCCCAACATTTTATGTGGGTCCTGGGAATCAAACTCAGGTTCTAATTCATGGTACCACAGACACTTGACTGACTAAGCTATGTCCCATGCCCCTTACTACCCATCTTTGGAGTTTGGGTAAAAGATCAAAAGATACTATATCATTTGTTCAGTTTGATCACTTCAGGGTTTTTCATACTTGGCCTGTCCATTTGCCATTTCGTGAATGGTGCAGGTTTATTTTGAGTACACATTGGAATTATGAGACAGCCATCCACTCTCCAACCCTTCCTTGTTTTATTTTTATTTTTATTTTTATTTTTATTTTTTTGGATTTTTTTTTCAATTTATTTTTATTAACAACTTCTATGATTATAAAATCATCCCATGGTAAGACCCTCCCTCCCCCCACTTTCCCCTTTGAAACTCCATTCTCCATCAACTCCCGTACCCATCTCATTCAGTCTGTCTTTTATTTTGATGTCATAACCTTTTCCTCCTATTATGATGGTTTTGTGTAGGTAGTGTCAGGCTCTGTGAGGTCATGGATATCCAGGCTATTTTGTGTCGGGGGGGAGGGGAATGTTGTAAGGAGTCCTACCCTTCCTTTGCTCTTACATTCTTTCTGCCACCTCTTCCACAATAGACCCTGAGCCTTGGAAGGTACGATAGAGATATTGCAGTACTGAGCACTCCAGTCACTTCTTTCCACCACTATGATGCCTTCTGAGTCATCCCAATGTCACTGCCATCTGAAAAGAGAAGATTCTCTACCAAAAGTGAGAGTAGCAGTAATATAAGGGTACGAACATTAAGAGAAGTGCTTAGTGGGCATTTGATAATCATAGTATATATATTTAGCCAGACAGCAGCAGACATTACATCCCTAGGGCTCAAGACTACCCCTGTTTTAAGTTTTCAGTATCAGGAATGTATTCCCTCCCATGAAACGAGCCTCCAGTCCAATTAGAGGGCAGTTAGTTTCCACCATGACAGACGTGTCACTATATACCCTTTGGCTCATTTGGCCTGGCTGACCAAATATAAGGCTTGCCATGTCTACTGTTGAGTTTCGTCACTGTTGATTTCTCTCTCTCCCATTGAACTGCATGCAGAATGGCTTCTTCCAGCTGGCTACATGGAGGATGTTATCAGCTCAGTTCCAGCAGGATTACTCAGTGGCCTTGCAGCCCAAGTATGTGGAATCTTCTTCAGCAGTAGGGTCTTATCATCTATTCCTGGTGGGAAACCAAGGGTCTCGGTCATGGCCTGTAATGTTTTGGGGCCATCAGGGACCTCCTTGCCCAACAACTCACTGGAAGGTATCCCATCCCTGGCACTGAAAATTTTCTAGCAACAATCTACGGTTCCTGAGTGTTCCATTGCCTCCAAAAGTAGGTTTCCATATGATTTATTTATATCCTCTTAGATATTGATTAGCCCTCCCTCCACCTTTCCTTTACTCAATCTCTTCACCTGGGCCTTTCACCCCCATTAATCTATTCTTCTACTTACATATATACAATACCACCCATTAAGTACCCCCTCCCTTCCTTACTCTTCACTTTATTTCTCTTTTCTAGCTTGCTGGCCTTTGCTACTGAGTTTTGTTCCTACTCACACAGAAGTTCAATCATCTGTAGCTAGGATCCACATATGAGAGAGAACATGCAACACTTGGCTTTCTGGGGCTGGGTTACCTCACTTAGTATAATCCTTTCCAGATCCATCCATTTTCCTGCAAATTTCATAACTTCAATTTTCTTTACCACTGAGTAGAACTCCATTGTATAAATGTGCCTTATCTTCATTATTTGCTCATCATTTGAGGGACGTCTAGGCTAGTTCCATTTCCCAGCTATTGTGAATTGAGTGGCAATAAACATGGTTGAGCAAGTATCTCTAAGGTAATGACATGAGTCCTTAGGATATATGCCTAGGAGTGCTATAGCTGGGTCATATGGTAGATCTATTTTTAGCTGTCTTAGGAACTCCCACACTGATTTCCACAATGGCTGGACCAGATTGTATTCCCACCAACAGTGTAGAAGGGTTCCTCTTTTTCCACATCCTCACCAGCATTTATGGTCTTTTGTTTTCATGATGGTAGCCAATCTGACAGGACTGAGATGGAATCTCAACGTAGTTTTAATCTGCATTTCCCTGATGATTAAGGATATAGAACATATTTTCAGATGCTTATGTGCTGTAGCAGACAGATTCAGGTTCGCTGAGATGAACTTCCAGACCAGGCACAGTTATGAAGGAAGGGATATTTATTGAAGCTTACAGATCCAGGGAGAGTTCCATAAATGACAGAAGAAGCTGGCCTGCCTTCTCAGGCCCAAACAGAGAGAGAGAAGCACAAGCCCAAAGGTCAAAAGCCACAGCATACTTCAGAAACTCCAGCTAGGCACACTTTGTATATCTTTAGATTAAGATCTGAAACCCACTGCCACACCTTAAAATCCACCCAGTGGCATTGCCTCCAGCCAGGTGGCTGCAGACTACAAACACATAAGCAACTGAATATATTGAGGGCCATGTATTTTATTCAGACCTCCACATGTGCCATCCCTATTTCTTCTTTTGAGAACTCTCTATTTAGTTCCATAGCCCATTTGTAATTGGCTTGTTTGATTTCTTATTATTTAATTTTTTAAGTTCTTTGTATATCCTAGATATTAATTCTCTATCACATGTATAGCTGGTAAAGACTTTTTCCCATTCTGTAGGTTGCCTCTTTGCTTTATTCACAGTGTCCTTTGCATACAAAATCTTTGTGATTTCGTTAGGACCCAGTGGTTAATCTATGGTTTTATTGCCTGAGCAATTGGGGTTATATTCAGAAAGTCTTTGCCAAGACCAGTATGTTGAAGGGTTTCCCCTACTTTTTCCTCTAGCAGTTTCAGAGTTTCAGGTCTGATGTTAAGGTGTTTAATCCATTTGGACTTAATTCTTGTGCATGGAGAGAGAAGAATCTATTTTCATCCTTCTACAGATACATATCCAGTTTTCCCAGCACCATTTGCTGAAGAGGCTATCTTTTCTCCAATGAGTATTTTTGGCATTTTTATCGAATATCAGGTGGCTATAGCTACCTGGACTTACATCTGGGTCCTCTATTCTGTTTCATTGATCTGCATATCTGTTTTTGTGCCAGTACCATTCTGTTTTTGTTACTATAGCTCTGTAGTATAGGTTAAAATCAGGTAATGGTGATACCACCAGCCTTATTTTTGTTGCTCAGTATTGTTTTAGATATTCAAGATTTTTTTGTGATTCCAAATGAATTTTTGGATTGTTTTTTCTATTGCTGGGAAGAATGCCATTGGAATTTTGATGGGAATTGCTTTAAATGTGTAGATTGCTTTTGGTAAGATTGCCATTTTCACAATATTGATTCTTCTGATCCAGAAACAAGGGATGCTTTTCCATTTCCTAGTTTCTTCTGCAATTTGTCGCTTAAGAGTTTTAAAGTTTTCATTGTAGAGATCCTTCACTTCCTTGGTTAGGTTTATTCCAAGGTGTTTTATCATTATTATTATTATTTTTTGATGAAATTGTAAATGGAAGTGATTCTCTGATTTCATCCTTTGTCTGTTGTTAGCATATAGGAAGGCTACTGATTAATTTGTATTTATTTTGTATCCTGCTATATGGCTATAGGTGTTTATCAGCTCTAACATTTTGCTGGTAGTATTTAGGATCCTTTCTTTTTGTTGTTGTTGCTTTTTTTTTTTTTTTTTTTTTTTGAGGTAGGGTCTCACTCTAGCCCAGGCTGACCTGGAATTCACTATGGAGTCTCAGGGTGGCCTTGAACTCACAGTGATCCTCCTACCTCTCCCCCACAAGTGCTGGGATTAAAGGCATGCACCACCACACCCGACAAGGATCCTTTCTTTATGTATGGAATCATGTTGTCTGCAAATAGTGATAACTTGATCTCTTCCTTTTCAGTGTGTATTCCTTTTATGTGTGTCTCTTACCTTATTGCTAAGGCTAAGACTTTCAGTACTATATTAAATAAAAGTGGGGGCAGTGGATATCTTTGTCTTGTTCTTGATTTTAGTGGAAAAGCTTCCAGTTTTTCCCCATTTAGTAATATGTTGGCTGTAGGCTTGACATAAATTGCCTTTATTATGTTGAGATATGTTCCTTCTAGTCCTAGTCTCTGTAGGACTTTTATCATGAAGAGATGTTGGATTTTGTCAAATGCTTTCTCTGCATCTCATGAGAAGATCATGTGATTTTTGTCCTTCAGTCCATTTATATAATGTATTACATTTATTGATTTGTGTATGTTGAACTATCCCTGCATCTCTGTGATAAAGCCTACTTAGTCAGTGTGAATGTCTTTCTGATGTATTCTTATAGTTGGTTTGCCAATATTTTGTTAAGAATTTTTGTATCTATGTTCATGAGGGATATTGGTCTGTAATTTCCTTTCTTTCTTTCTTTCTTTTTTTTTTTTTTTTTTTTTGTTCTATCTTTGCCTGTTTTTGGTATGAGGATGATGCTGGTTTCCTAGAAGGAGTTTGGTAGGATTCCTTCTTTTTCTATTTTATAGAGAAGCTTAAGAAGCAATGGTGTTAGTTCTTCCCTGAAGGTCTGGTAAAATTCACCAGTGAGTCCATCTTGGCCTGGACTTTATTTCGTTGGGAGATTTTTAATAACTGCTTGGATCTCCATACTTGTTAAATGTCTATTTAGGTGATTAATCTCGTCTTGTTTTAATTTAAGTAGGTTGTATCCATTTCTTTCATATTTTCATACTTAGTAGGGTGTATGTCTCTATGATTTTTTGAATTTCTCTGGTATCTGTTGTGATGTTGCCTTTTTCATCTCTAGCTTTATTAATGTGTGTCCTCTTTTGGTCAGATTTGCTAAGGGTTTATCAATCTTGTTTATCCTTTCACAGAACCAACTCTGTTTCATTGATATTTTTTTGTTTTTATTTCACTAATTTCTGCCCTAATCTTTATTATTTCTTCCCATCTAGTGATTTTTGGTTTGCCTTGTTCTTTTTCCAAGGCTTTAAGGTGAAGCATTAGGTTGTTTGCTTGCAACCTTTCTAATTTCTTAATATAGGCACTTAAAGCTATAAATTTCCCTCTTAGGACTGCCTTCATTGTGTCCTAGATATTTTGTGTTGTGTTCTCATTATCATTTGATTCTATGAATTTTTTGATTTCCTTTTGATTCCTTCATTGACCCATTCATGATTTAGTAGTGTATTATTTAGTTTCCATGATTTTTTTTTTTCAGGGTCTACAAATAATTTTATTGAAATTGAACAAATGATACAACAGTATTCCTATGCTGAGGCCACCTTCCCCAAGCCATTTCCCACTCTCTAGAAGCACACAGCTTCCACATTAAGCAGTTTTTTTTTTTTAAAAAGTCATCTCTAGAAATCAGACTTTGCCCAACACCATCATAGTTTAGACTATTTACAAACCTTCACATTTTAAGTATTTCTTTTATAGTTTGCCCCTCCTTTCTGTCCCTACAAAGGGGCTCCCGTCCTTTCCACTGACTGATCCTGAAGGGGAGAAGACACTGTGGGGTAAGGGCAGTGGGTTCCTCACAGACACTGGCACCAGCCCTACAGTGGCCGCTGCTTACCACTGGGTGTGGACAGCCTTTCCCCAGCAGGGAAGAGGGGACTGGGGCAAAGGCAAGGGGCATTCGACGTAATAGGTGGCTTGGGGCAACTCCTCATAAGAACAGGAGCCCACAGCCTGTCCGACCCTGGCCTGCTCTCCCAGCTGCGGGGAGGGCAGCAACTAGTTGCATTGGGAATCAGCCCAGCCCTGGGTGAAAGGAAAAACCTCCCATGCCAGTCCCCATTCCTATTTAACAACCAATAATTTGTCCATCCTAGAGCAGGAACATATGGCAGGTAGATGGGGAGAGTCAGGCTGGATCTGTCCCCAGCCTCTGTCCGATACAGGAGGAATCGAGGTAGCAAACGGCTGAAATGCTCTTGACTGTGGGGTAGGGGAGTGAGGGAAAGGAAGATTCCCACTTGTATACAGCTTCCACAGCCCAGGGGCTGGAAGAAGGCAGACCTTGCTTGTAAAGTGCTGTGACTTCTAGCTGGGCCAGGCCCTAGGCAAGCTTGGAAGAAAGTAGGCCAGGCAAGGAACTAGGAACCAGGCATTCCTGACCAGCATATGTCCCGCCATGATTTCTGCAGGCGTGGCTTTGAAGGGTAGTCTGGTGCTTCTGTCATTAGCCCTCACCAGTCGCCCATCACCTTTCGTCCGCACACAAACCAATACAAGTTAACACCTATGGGACTGTCCCGCTCACGGCCGAAGGTTCTGGGCCAACGGAGTTTTATTCAGGGTTGTGGCCCCAGCCTGGATTCCTCAATGGAAGCCACACCTTTAACCTGGGAGGGAGTTTCTTGCTGGGCAGTGGGTGCTTGTGTCTGCCAACCAGTAGGCTCATACCTCATAGGGAATCACCCGGAGGATCCAGCTTCACGATGCCCTGAGGAATCAGATTTTTATGCACTCGCCTCAGCTTGGCGCGCTTCTGCCCGTTCTTGGTGATGATTGTTTCCTTGTTGAACTCGTGAGCCAGATCTCCATCTTCATCATAGGACATGGAGCCGCAGCGTGTGAATACGAAAGGAGGCACCGCTCGGGTTCGAGGCCGCACCAGAGCTTGCTCGGTGCCCGCCGCCTCCAGGCCGCTGCCTCCTGCCACCGAGGCAAAGGGCCAGAGGCCCCTAGCTTTGGAGCCGCTGGCGCCCATGTCAGGGCCGCCGGCGCATGGCGGAGCCAGCAACCGCCCGGCTCTCACAGCGCTGCAGCGGCTGCCACCATGCCCAGCTCGGCTCGCAGGTGCTGCCGCCGCCGCCGCCTTCTGCAGGCTCCTCCATGATTTTGTGTATGCTGTATAGCTTTTCTTGCTATTGATTTATAGTTTGATACCATGTGGTCAGATAGACTGCAGGGAATTATTTCAATTTTCCTGTATTTGTAAAATTTGCTTTGTGTCCTAATATGTGGTCTATTTTGAGAATGTCCCATGTGCTATTGAAAAGAATATTTATTCTGCAGCATTTGGATGAAATGTCCTGTATGTATCTGCCAGGTCCATTTGTTCTATGACCTCATTTATTCCAGGTGCCTCTCTATTTATTTTTTGACGGGATGACCTGTCATTTGATGAGAGTGGGGTGTTGAAGTCCCCCACTACCACTGTGTTTTGTGTTATCTGTTACCTTAGTTCTAATAGCGTTTGTTTGATGAACTTGGGAGCCCCCATGTTAGGTGCATTTATGTTTAGGATTGTAATGTCCTCCTTTTGGAGTGTGCCTTTAATCGATATTAAGTGACCCTCCTTATCTTTCCTAACTAATGTTGGACTGAAGTTTACCTTGTCAGATATTAGGATAGCAACCTTTGCTTGTTTTCTAGGCCCATTTGTTGGAAACACTGTTTTCCAACCTTTCATCCTAAGATAGTGTCCATCCTTTGTAAAAGGTGAGGTTCTTGAAGGCAACAAATTGCAGGATCCTGCTTTTTAACCCAGTCTGCAAACCTATGTCTTTTGGTTGGTGCATTGAGCCTGTTGATAATAAGAGATTTTATTAAAAGGTGTGTATTTATTTTTGCCATTTTTTTTTAGTTCTTCCCTTTTTACCTTTGATTTTTTTTTTATATTAACTAGTATTTGAGTATTGCTTGTTTTTTTCCAGTTTCCTTATATGTGTGCTTTTCTTTCTCTTCAGCATGGAGGATTCTTTCAAGTATTTTCTGTAGAGCTGGTTTTGTCTTCAAATATTCCTTTAGCCTGCTTTTGTTATGGAATGTCCTTATTTCTCCATCTATTTGAATGGATAGCTATGCAGGATAAAGTAACTTTGGTTGATAGTTATTATCTTCCAGAACTTGGAATATATCACTCCAAGCCCTTCTGGTTTTTAAAGTTTGTGTTGAGTAATCTGCTGTGATCCTGATGGGCTTGCCTTTGTAGGTAACTTGATTTTTATCTCTAACTGCATTCAATATTTCTTGTTTGGTTTGTATGTTTGGTAGTTTTATTATAATATGTACAGGAGAGTTTCTTTCCTGGTTTTATCTGTTTGGTGTTTTAAAGGATTCCTGTATCTGCATTGGCACCTCTTTCCCAATTTGGGGTAAGTTTTCTTCTATGATTTTGTTCAAAACGCCTACTATGCCTTTGGAGTGAAATTCTTCTCCTACTATACCCTGAATTCTTATGTTTGATCTTTTCGTCCCGAATATCTTAAAATTCCCATTCATACTTTCCTGTTTAGTTTGTCTTTCTCTTTGTTGGACTGTATTAGATCTGCCACCTGGCCTTCTAGTTTAGATATTCTGTCCTCTCCTTCAGCCATTCTACTGGTGAGATTTTCTACAGTTTTTTATTTCATTAACTGTGTTCTTCATTGCTAGTAATTGTGACTGCTTTTTCTTTATTATTTCTATTTCCTTATTTATGTTAGTATTGACTTCTTTATTTCATTAAATTGGTGTCCTGTGTCTTCTTTGATTCCTTGATTTCCTCGTTGACTTCTTTGAGCACATTTATAATTATTCGTTTGAAATCTTTCTCAGGCATTTCCTCCAACTCATTCTCACTAGAGATCATTTCTGATGCTTTAGTACTTCTCGTGGATTTATATTGTCTTGATTTTGGTGTTCCTTGTGTTATACTGTATATATTTTTGCATCTTGGATTAATTTAATGCTTGGGTTTTCTAGTTAGCTGCAGTATTATTAGATGTATCTTTCAATCTGGTATTATATATCTTCAGAGTAGGAGCTTAAGGTGCTAGGTGTGGCTCTCAAGATTCTCAGAATACCTACAAATGTTACCCTAGGTGTTGGGTTTTCCTGCTATGAGTGGAACAAAATACAGGCAGATTCTAAAATTTAACGAAACAGGGCTGGAGAGATGGCTAAACGGTTAAGCACTTGCCTGTGAAGCCTAAGGACCCCGGTTCGAGGCTCAGTTCCCCAGGTCCCATGTTAGCCAGATGCACAAGGGGGCACACGTGTCTGGAGTTCGTTTGCAGAGGCTGGAAGCTCTGTCGCGCCCATTCTCTCTCTCCCTCTATGTGTCTTTCTCTCTATGTCTGTTGCTGTCAAATAAATAAATAAATAAATAAATAAATAAATTTAATTAAACAGTGTACACTTTCAATGAAAAACAGCACAGAGTATTTATGGAAGAGTAGATATTATGACAACCAAATCTCTAACAATATCACTGTCTCTTAGTGTGTGTGGTGCCCCATACCCTTAATCTTGTCAACAAGGAGGTTAAGATGTCTGGTCTGTTGAGGGTTCCAAGTCAGCTTGTGACTGAGTGAGACTCTTCCCTAATGTACAACAGAAGAGAAAGCAAAGCCAGTATAAATCAAGAAGCAACAAATAACAAGCCCAAAATACAGCTTATTTAAGAATGGCAAATCTGACCATCCATCAGATTTAACATATAATTTATCCTCATATGGAAGGTGCAATTAGTACTTCCTATATACCAATAGGCCTATATACCAGGCTTATTTGGGGGGTAGTGACTTGGTGTGATGTCAGTTACCTTTTGGGATGATTTTGATCTCAGTTATACTGCGCTCTTGCTTGGGTCCCTCTTTGATACATTATGGGTTCAAGTAGGCTGGCAGTTGCTGGGTGTTGTGATCTCCGTTCCCTGATATCTGGTGCCTGCTGGCGCTTGTTCTGGTGGTGGTGGAGGGGAGGCTGTGGATGATGGCTCTAGTTCTCCTGCTATACTCCATGTGATCCTCTATTTCGCCCCTCCATTGTTTGCTGCTGCTGCTGTTCCCCCTTCATGTTTCTTCAGTTTGCCAAGAGCTCCGATGTGAATAGAAAATCCCAGCACTTGACTTTTCCTGCGGCTCAAGTTGAGCCTTGCAGCTGTGGCCCCGTGGACCGGGTGCTGCTGCTGCTGCTGGAGCCAGTTCTGCCTGCCTATGTGGGCTCTGGATGCTCTGGAACTTTCCACTTCTTTGTTGCTGTGGGTAATTTCTTATACACCTCACTATTTAGTAGAAGAGTGTATTTTGCTGGTTTTTTTTTTTTTTTTTTTTTTTTGGTTTTGTTGTGGTTCCTATGCCGCCATCTTAACCAGAAGTCCTGGTGTTTTTTTTTTTTTTAAGAATTAGTTATAGCATGTTTTAATATATGAAATATATAGTATAACTCTATGCTTTCAGTGAGGTGATAAACATATCAGTAGCAGTTTTATTCTATAATTGTCACATTTTATTATTGATTTGTTACTATTATTAACAACATATTTTATGTGGATACATCATGTGTTGATGCCATCTTTTCCCTTTTCCCTGCCCCCATTCTGCTGAGACCCTCCTCCCTGGGGTTGTATGTATTCCCCATGGGGTTGTGGGTTATGCATTGTGGGAGCAGCAGTCAATTCTTTTTTTTCGGGGGGGGGGGGAGAGGGAATCCCTCTCGGCATGATGTCTCAACCTGTGGCTCTAAACAATCTTTCTGTTCCCTCTTCCGCAAAATTCCATGAGCCATGGTAGGTGAATTTTAAGTCTACTTCAGTGATGAGCTCTTAGGAGCCTCTGGATCTCTGCTTTGGTAGGTGTTGATTATCCTCAGGGTCTGTTTCCTTCACCCTTGCATTGATTATTAGGTTCGGCATGGAAGCAGTACTCTTGCTCATCTCCCCAGTTCTTCTGTGGTTTCAGGTTTCACTACCTTTCCATGCACACACCCTCCAGAACAGGGGACCCAGGAAATGGAGACCCAGGGGCCATTCAATCAAGAAAGTAGAGCCCCTGTTAATTTTAAGAAACATTTCTCAACTCTCCCTCTTGCTCTCTCTGTATGCATTTTGTTTATTTCAGAGTATAGGTAAAGGATGTGAGTCTGGCTTAAGGTTACAGATTCTTTTTCTTTACTAATTATCACAGTTTATTTGACTTAGTATTCTAGTATATTTCTTTTTTTTTTTTTCTTCGAGGTAGGGTCTTACTCTAGTTTAGGCTGACTTGGATCTCACTGTGTAGTCTCAGGGTAGCCTCAAATTCATGGTAATCCTCCTAACTTTTCCTCCTGAGTACTGGGATTAAAGGTGTGCACAACCACACCCAGCTCTAGTATATTTCTTCTTAAGTTGTTCATTTTCCTAATTTGTCAACCTGGCTTTAATAAATGACATATTGTGGAGTGTTACTTCTTTCCTACTCATGCAGTCTTTTAGGATGTGAGCTCTTAATGTAGGTAGCCATAGGAGAATTGCCTTAATTGTATATGCTTTCCTTTCATTAATAATCTTTTAGATGTATTTTAATTTTATTTATTTGTTTACTTGAGAGAGAGAGAATGGGTATACCAGGGCCTCCAGCCACTGCAAACGAACTTTGGATGCATGCATCCCCTTGTGCATCTGGCTTACATGGGTCCTGGAGAATCAAACCATGATCCTTTAGCTTTGCGGGCAAATGCCTTAACAGTTAAGCCGTCTCTCCAGCCCTTATTAGTCACCTTTTATTTACTTGTGCATAGGCTTATTGCAGCACTGAGGACCACTGAGGAGTGTTGGCAGCTACTTCTTGCTCTTGGAGAGGTCATATGATCCCTAAAGATTTGTTTCGCCTTTTTAACCTTATGTGGGATCTCATGTTTTGTTTTGTCTTTTTTTTAATTCAATTAATTAATTAATTAATTTGAGAGAGAGAAAGAAAGAGAGGAGAGAATGGGTGCGCCAGGGCCTCTAGCCACTGTAAATGAACTCCAGACGCCACTTTGTACATCTGGCTTTTCCTGCGTACTAGAGAATTGAACATGGGTCCTTAGGCTTTGTAGTCAAGTGCCTTAACCCCGCTGAGCCATCTCTCCAGCTGTGTTTTGTCTTTTTTTTTTGGTTTTTCGAGGTAGGGTCTCACTGTAGCCCAGGCTGACCTGGAATTCATTATGTAATCTCAGGGTGGCCTCGAACTCATGGTGATCCTCCTACTTCTGCCTCCCAAGTGCTGGGATTAAAGGTGTGTACCACCATGCCCGGCTGTGTTTTGTCTTTTTGAGTCAGTGTTTTACTCTGTAACCCAGACTAACCTTGAACCTGGATAATCCCTCAGCTCCCAAGTGTGTGATTATAGGTATGCATTACCGTACCCAGCATAGAAGTGGGGTGAGTTCATGTGCAGTCTCTTCTGTGAGTTGTTTGGTGGTTTGTTTATGTTGCCGTGTGTAACAGTGCACGGTCCTGAACAGCTGAGTGCTACAGCATTCGCAGTGTGTTTACCTGCTTAGCTGTTGGATATGTGTGCAGCTTCTGGTATGGAACCTCTGCACGTAGTGCCAGTGGATGGATGAACATGGCCATGTAGTACTGTTGGGTTGTAGCAGCATCTAGTACCACCTGTCAGGTCAGTCTCATCAGACACATGGGTGATGTTTTCTGTACTTTTGAAGAGTTTATAGAAGGTTGATAGTGTTTCCGCTTTAATTGTTTGGAAGAATTGGTGTGATAATGTTTTGTTATTTTTTGAATCTCTTGTCTTTTTCTTACCTGTTAAGTTTTCTTCTGGCTTCAGCAGCATTACTGTTGGAGACCTAAAGATACTTCCTGGTGATGTAGCTTGATGTTTTTCATCAACTTTCAAAAGTCTCAGGTGATTATCTTTCCATATCTTCTTTCCTTTCTCTTTTCTTCTGAAAGCCAACTTTTATATACATTGAATATAAATTTCTTTTGTTCTTTTCTTTGGTTTCTGTCTTCCTTACTCTACACTTAGTCTGAGATCTCTGTCTACCAACCCTTCTGCTAGTTCCAGAGACCATAGAATTGTACTTACTGAGTTCTTTGTGTCTTTTTAAATATTTTATTTATTTATTGGATAGTAGTAGGGAGATGGAGAGGGAGAATGAAAGATGCAGAGGGCCTCTTGCCACTGCAAACAAACTCTAGATCTTGTGCATCCGGCTTATATGAGCCCTGGGGAATTGAACACAGGCCCTTAGGCTTAGCAGGAAAGCACCTTAACCACTAAGCCATCTCACCAGCCCATCTTTGGGTCTTATTAATTGGAGTCAGAACTCCTATCTGAGTCATGTCTGAGTCTGTTCTCTCTCTCTCTCTCTTTAACAGTATTGGGGATTGGACCTTGATGTTACATATGCCAAGCAAGTTCTCTGCCACTGAACTGTAACTCCAGTACCCTTTTTATATTATATTTTTATTTTGATGGTCTCACTAAATACTGGCCTTGAACTCACTCTGTAGCCCAGGCTAGCCTTGGTCCTCCTTTCTCAATCTCCTGAATAACTAGGATTATGGGCCTGTGCCACTAGGCCTGATGAGTTTGCTTTCTGCTTTCTGTTTGTGGCTTGGCACCCTTCGTAATGACATTTGAACAATCATAGAGTCTTTACTTACTTATTATTTATCTATTTGAGAGAGAGAAGAGAGGACCATAGTGAAAGAGCTTCTAATTGCTGCATACAAACTCCAGATGCATGCACCACTTTATGCATCAGTCTTTACGTGGGTACTGGGGAATTGAGCCCTGGGCCAGCAGGCTTTGCAACAACTACCTTAAGCTGCTGAACAATTTCTCCAGCCTGATCATAGAGTTTTTGGATGATTGAATTTTGTTTCCGGATAGGCTCACAGTCATAAGAAGGCAGGTATATCATCATCTCCACAGGATTGGGCAAAGGCTTGGGGAGGCTTATGCTGCCTGCTGGGCCCATGGTGTGACATGAACATCATACCTCCTACATGGCAGCTCACAGTATAGAATGTTGGTCTCTTCCTCATTCATTCATGAAGCCTCTCATTGGTCTGTTGAACTTTTGCCCTGATAGGTGAAAGACTTGTCAAGGTGGGGAGGAAGCACCTGTGCTGGCTTTGTCTTCTTGCCCTACACTCCCCCACATTTACTCAGGTTTAACCTATTTCCTTTCCCCTGTCCAAGACTGGCAACATGGTAATTAGGGTCTTCCTTTTCCACCATGGTTTTTGACTAGGTCTGTCCTTTAGGGTGGCTCCTTGGCACCATTGAAACTCAGCCCTGCTCTTTGGAGAGGGCTGGCTTGTGCCTTGACGAATGACTGTAGCACCCCACTTGGTACCAGAGCCTTCTGTCATGACAGTGAGCTATCTCCTGGCATTGCTCACAGTCCCCTCCTTTTAGAGTGTGGTCCAGGACTCCTTGACCTCAGTTGGCAAGCCATGGATCTGCTAAAAGTTGAGGTTGGCCAATGAGACTGACTGGGACAATGTGAAAAGGGCAATGATAGGATTTTCTGGCTGCATCACAGCTAGTCTCTAACCATCGCCTACCCACTTGTGGTCTAGTGTTAAAGAATGCTCTTCACACTGAGCCACAAGGGCTAGAGAAGCACTCTTCTTAGAAAATTTCTCACTTGTATGGAATAGATTTACTTTATGTACTTGCAGACACATTAGGAAAATCCAAGAGTGCCGTTCTTTTGTCTGAGGTCTGAGGTTTTGGAAGTATAATTGCTTTTCATTAAAAAATAAAAATTATTTTAAAAGCCCATAACAGGCAATGAATTTGTATCATTTTGAAATTAATAACAGTGTTAATTTTTTTCAATTTTAATAATGATGGTATAAAATTGGGTCTGTGGATGTAGACCTAAATCACTTTGAGTTAAAGAGCTTCGAGGCTACAGAAGGTAAGATATCTGCTGTAGGTTCCATTCAGGCCCATGTTGTCCTTACAGAGGGCTAGTTGAGGTCAGCTGGGGCTGATCTGCTGTGTGGTTACATTCTCACTACAATTTGGAGCCACGAGCCAGCTCATCCCAGAAGCATGCTCGTGACTTTGAAGGTGTGCTTTGGTTTATGTATGGATTTTCCAGTAGTCTTTGGTAGCGGGGTTGATTTGCCACAGCATCTCCTGGGTAGCTAGCTGCGAGTTGAAATACTGCACAGTTTATTCTTCATGAGAAGTTACAGGTGCTCCTCTTCCTCGATTATTTTATCATCCAAAAATCCTGTGTGGCTTGACTAGTAAGTAATTGTTTTCCTTTGTTAGTGCAAATCAATAATAAATTTAAAATTAACAGTTAATATTAACTTCCAAGGTATATCTCACAACTAGGTTGGAAAATAATATAATAGTATTATAATACATGTTCTGAGAGATTTGAAATAAATTAGGCCTTGGAATGTTAATATAATACAGTCCCCTTGTTATAATTTAAATGACTACACTTAAGAGCTTAGAGTTCCCATTTTTAGCAGAATAAAAAGTCTTGAGCTACTCATGCTGTATTCTCTGCCTGAGAGTGCTACCTCTCTCTTGCACCAGAGTTTTGATGCCTCTGGGTATCTACAAGAAACTCCATCATGTTGTAAGCAGGCTCAGGTCCCTAAGAAAACAGCAGTCAGCAGGCAGTCTGGAGATGCCTGAAGGAAACCTCCCAGGTCAGTTTGAGCTGTGGATTTATAGTCGAGGTTGTTCCTGGTGGGCCTTCTCTGGCCACTTTTCTGGAAGTTGTTTGTCCTCCTTCTCCCAAGACCCTGCATCTCCTTTCTGCCTTGTTTTTCTCGGGGGCGTTTATTCTGTTGTGTAGGTAGCCTGTGGCTTCAGCCATCATGTTGCCAGAGACTGGGACATTCAGTGCTTGTTGAATGAAAATAGAATAATGGAGGGGATTAAGTGGGAAGACGTTTCAGTATGTTGATAGAAGTATAATTTATCCCCAGGGGACTGAAGCTGATGTTAAACTTTATGTATTTTATACTGCTTTATGATATAAACTTTTTTTTGCCATATAGTTCTTGAAATATATTTTATTAATTTAAAAATACTGTTACTTATGTCATTAAAATGTTAATGCATGATAGACTAGATGAAGTAAAGTTTTAAAAAAATTACTGCCTTTGTATGAATGTAAATACCATATTTTGACTTCTTACTTGTAGGTTACCAAAGAAGACTTTGCCACATTTGATTATATACTGTGTATGGATCAAAGCAATCTGAGGTAATCATATTTTAAGAGTAATTTTTCTATATTGGGCCAAATACCTCTTGCAGTGTGATTTTTCTTTTATAGCTTTTTTTTTTTTTTTTCTTTTGTCGAGGTAGGGTCTCACTCTAGCCCAGGCTGACCTGGAATTCACTGTGGAGTCTCAGGGTGGCCTCGATCTCAAAGCGATTCTCCTACCTCTGCCTCCTAAGTGCTGGGATTTAAAGGCGTGTGCCTCCACGCCTGGCTCTTTTACAGTTTCTAAGGTACTGGGATGATTACTACATACAGAATTACTCAGAATAACAGGAAGATGAGGGGGTTATGTAGAGTTGTCTCAGAGGTCTGTTACAAAGAGGCACCTTACAGAGGGAAGGTCCTGCTGGTGTAGTGGATGAGTCGGCCACCAGTGGGCTTGTGAGCTATAGTTTGTACAAGATACCTTGATTTGCACAAGGTGGTTTTGTTAGTGCTGTAAGGACTTATGGACTAGGGATTTTTTTATTTCTCTACCAGTACCTCACCCCCAAAATGAATCTGTCAAAACAGATACTATGTGTACACTATTGATAATGATGGTGGTTGGGGTAGTAGGTAACAGTTACTAGCTACAGTACTTCTGTGTTCTGCAGGACTCTACTTTTCATCAGGAGATTCATGTTATTACCAAAGAAGAAATTAAAGGACAGTGGGCTTAAGTTGCTTCTGTAAATTCACAGAATGGGTGGGTAGATATACAAGGACTTAAAACATGGCTGGTACCACCTTGGCTTCTATGCCTCTTGCTGCACTCATCTACTCCAGCCACATTTGGTCCTGGTGTCATTTGTCTGATCCTTGCACTCTCATACTCCTCAGACTGTTCCCTATCTATGCAGTTGTGCCAACACATATTTCACAAGAGAAACCTACTACTGTGAGACTTAAAGATGCACATTGTGGCCTGGAGAGTTGGCTTAGCGGTTAAACGCTTGCCTGTGAAGCCTAAGGACCCCGGTTTGAGGCTCGGTTCCCCAGGTCCCACGTTAGCCAGATGCACAAGGGGGCGCACGCGTCTGGAGTTCGTTTGCAGAGGCTGGAAGCCCTGGCGCGCCCATTCTCTCTCTCTCCCTCTATCTGTCTTTCTCTCTCTGTCTGTCACTCCCAAATAAATAAATAAATAAATAAATAAATAAATAATTTTTTAAAAAGATGCACATTGTGGACTGGAGATATGGCTTGGTACTTAAAGGCCCTTGATCACAAAGCCTGGGTTCAATTCCCCAGTACCTATGCAAAGCCAGATACTCAAAGTAGTACATGTGTCAAGTTCATTGAAGATCCACATTGTAAATGTCAGATTCAGTGAGATGGTGCTGCATTCTGCTGCCCCAGAGAGAATGCTATGGCACACAGCCGAGAAATGGTCCCGCTACGGCCCTGCAGAGTATTTGGTTTCATTCCAAATCAGGTTGCATTGGTTGGATTTTGATAGGGATGTTTCATAAACCCTGAGCAGATGTCCCTGTTTAACTTGAAACCACAGATCAGAATTCTAAGTTCAAGTTTCAATTTTACAGAGATTTGAATAGAAAAAGTAATCAAGTTAAAAACTGCAAAGCTAAAATTGAGCTACTTGGAAGCTATGATCCACAGAAACAAATCACTATTGAAGATCCCTATTATGTAAGTACCGTTCAGGTTTGGGGCCAGTGTAAAGATGGGGCAGGTTGTTTCCTGTGGTATTAAGTGACAGGTTCAGGTCTTCTGAGGACATCTTCGTTATGTACCATTGCTAATATTTTCTTTTCATGTCCTTGCAGGGCAACGACTCAGACTTCGAGCTGGTGTACCAGCAGTGCCTCAGGTGCTGCCAGGCCTTCCTGGAGAAGTCCTCCTAGCTGAATCTTTCCTCGGCAGCTGGCAACTCTCCCACTAGTCTTGTGCCCTAAGGATGGTAGTGTTCCTAAGCCCTGGACCCCATATGTCTCTTCAGCTGATTTATTGTTTATCTTAGAAATAATTGTAAGTGGGAATTAGTTGTATTTGCAGAAGAATAAAAATGTTTGAGTCAGTCTGAGGTACAGCATTCTTAGACAAGTTGAACCTCTCTCTCACTTTCCCAAATTACAAAATAGTAAAACTAGCAAATATTGAACACAATAAAGAAGGAATGGCCTGCAGGCCCAGGCCAGCCTCTGAACCCAGCAAGACCTGGGTAGTGTAGTCTACCTAAAGTGGGGCATGGCCAGCCCAGACAGTGCCCTCTGCTTGCCTTATACCTCTCCTGGGCTTTTAACAGTCAGTCATAGCAGCCCTATCTATAGCAGCTATCAGCTTAACGTTAGAAAAGTTTTAGCTCAGACACTCAGGGTGCACACTTGTATATTCAAAAGAAAAGGGATATTGGGTGTGGTAGGGCATGCCTACAATTCCAGCACTGGGGAAGATGAGGCAGGAGGATCATGAATTAGTTATAGGCCACCCTGGGCTATGTAGTGAGAACCTGTCTCAAAAATGAAAGAAGGAGCTAAAGATGTAGAATTATTAGTCTTTAGCACCCTTAATTTCCTCAGCTTACTTGTTCCCATCTTATCCAACTTTGCTCTAAAACTGGAATGACTTCCAAAAAGGACAACTGTGTTTTATCTGTGGTTAGAAGGACATGTGTATTATGTGCACATTAACACACATAATGTACATAAGTTGGCTTCCGTATGAAAAAGTAGTTTAAAAGTTGGAAAAAGTCCCATTATGTTAAAGTGCTTAAATACTGACAACATTCTTAAGCATCTTTTCATCAGCTAAAAAGCTGCAGGCAAGCATAGGTAATTTCAGTGCACTTAACATAGCTGACCTCAAATTCATGTGGATATATGTCAGGGAAGATTGCTTTTTCAATAAACTGGGTGTTATAAATACAATGGAGATGTCTGTTGTCTGTGGCTTGTGAAAAAAATACTAGAAACATTTCTTGTATTTTGTTGACATGGTGTAGGTTTAAGTATGCAGAGTTATATTCAGTGTTAGCAAGTAACGTGATTAAAGTATGTTGCTGCCACATGAAAGACTCCTGGAAGTGACTTTGCCTGTGGCTTTCTTCACAGAGCTGGTGCCCCGAGCTAGTCTCCTAGCCGCTATGCAGGTGACAGTTGTCTGAACCTCTGTTCAGAGCTGGTGAGCTCTAATCCCAGAGAACTAGTCAGCCTGAGTTGTCCTCAAACTGGAGGAAAGGGGTCCTGGGAATGTGGGTCACCTGCCTGGCCAGGGTTTGAATCTCCAGATGGGAGGCGTGCCAGAGTAAAGCAGTCATACAAGCACCTTTCACTCTGAGAAGGGCCACGATGTCCTGGCTAACAGACTGGCTCCTGGGGAGTGAGATTGGGAATTTAAAGAACTGGGAGAGGGTAAGTGATGAACCACAAAATAAGATTAAATCAGGAACCTTTCTGTCCCTTGTTTAGTAATCCCTTTGTAATCTCAAGTTACCTTTCTTTTCCTTTTTCTAAGTTTGTTTATTTACAAGCAGAGAGAAGAGAAAATAAAATGGGCACACCAAGGCCTCTAGCCACTGCAAACAACTCTAGATGCAACACTTTGTGTATCTAGCTTTATGTGGGTACTGTGGAATTGAACCTGAGTTGTTAGGCTTTGCAGGCAACTGCTGAGCCATCTCTTCAGCCCTCAAATCACATTTCTTACTCATATTTCTTTATGTGCATAAATAAAATTGTACCATTTTTTTTAAGTGTTTAGGTATGTATCCTAGGTGAAAATCAGCATAATAAGACGAGTGAGTACTTTGTCCTTTGCAACACCGTATGCTTACCAGGGCTCCAGTAGAGAGAAACCCACTGTAGTGCTGACTTCAGTACCTACTCATAGAAGTTGGACTGCTTAGAAGTCTTAGGATTCCTTGTAGTTTGGTGCTCTTATAAAATCATGTGGGAAATGGTGGCTGTGATCTTCAAATTGAAGTATTGACTACCAGATATCAAATAAACTAGGGCTAGTACTTAGTATCTTACCTCCACTTCAAAAAATTGTGAATTCCAAAGAGCTTGTTGGGAAAAGAGTCACTGCAGACCACATTATAACAAACACTTCACTGAGTCATCTGTGTTTATTCACAGTATTTACATATTGCACAGTAGCTGGAATGCTAGTTTACACTGATTTTACAAAGGACAAATGGGATTAGGTTGGACATATTCACACAGTTATACCCACTGTCTCCAAAACAACTGAGGTTTTGTTTTTCACTTAAATTTTTCATGCAGTTCCAAACAATACTCTGGGAGTTCATTCGTATAAGGAATAGAAAAATGTCAAATCATACTATATGTTTTATGAAAATACAGTTTTTAAGATTCTGTGTTTCTAAAGAAATAATCTTGTGATTCCACCTAATCTGGAAAAGAATATTCTTGTTTTGTAGCACTACACATCACTTGTGCAGTGTTCCTAGTTTTTTCAAAATAAGAGTGGCATGTATCGCTGTCAGGTACACTGATTTACTGAGTATGTTTGCAAACTCAACATACGAAACAAAGGAATTATGGAAGAGTCTCTGCAAAAATAAATCTCTGTCCACAGGGGATGGGTAAAGGTGGTTCTGTTCTGTTGGTTTCCAAGGCACTTCTCAGGGTTCCTGGTGGTGTGTTCTTTTCAGCTGAAAACAAGTAGAGGACCAGAGATCACTAGTGTAACAGCACATTTATAAACAAGAAATCTGTGTGTATGTATATTTTTCCAAGTTCCAAGAAGTGTAGTCTACCCCTTCCCCAGCCTGCCACTCAGAAACAACTTCTGAAGTTACTACGTAATGAATGACAAAGGGATGAGAGTCATGTACATGTATGAATGTTTGTTGGAGTTTAGTTTAGGAGTTGTACCTGGTCCTTGGGTATTTAAGGAGGTCTGAAGTTTGTGGCAGTTCTGGGAAGAGCTGGCCTGCCTTATACTTCTCTGTTCACATGCTAAAGCTACTTTTATCAAGACTGAATATTGCTTTTAGTGCTTCATATTAGAATAATATCATTGAGTTTTTAAAGGGAAATTTCAAGCTCTCTAGGCTGTCTTCAGGTAATTATTAATCAAAATCATGCTTCTAGAGAAATATCCTGGGGCTGGAGAGATGGCTTAGCGGTTAAGCGCTTGCCTGTGAAGCCTAAGGACCCCAGTTCGAGGCTTGATTCCCCAGGACCTATGTCAGCCAGATGCACAAGGGGGTGCACGCATCTGGAGTTCATTGGCAGTGGCTGGAGGCCCTGGCACGCCCATTTTCTCTCTCTCTATCTGCCTTTCTCTCTGTCGCTCTCAAATAAATAAATAATGAACAAAAAAATTAAAAATATATCCTGAATTTCAGCCCTTTCATGTAAGTGACCTGCAGTGTCTGCATTACCTGGGAAATGCAGTTTCTCTGGTCTGAGGTCACCTGAACTTCAGTGAGGTGCCCATGGGTTTGCTCCCTGCTCTCCTTTTAGTACCCGTATAGACCTTCCCCAGGACTCTAGGCTGGAGCTGGGACATCAGCCAGGTCTAGCCACCTCATGTGAAGAGAGAAGGGGACTTGACATAGCAGGGAAGTACTTGGCCACTGTGAGCCACCAATGTGCTCAGGGCCTTCCCCATTGGAGGTGTATCATGATGTGTGCTCTACAAGGTATAGAGAAACCAAAATCCAACTGTGGCTAGCTGGTACAAGTGCTATCACAGATTAAACCATTCAGACTTAGAATCATTTAATCTCAAAAAAATAGAAAGTTATATGAAAAATAGCTGATAAGAATAAAAAATGTTTCAAACTTTACCCATTTCTTGGCTACAGTGAGCCTATTGACGTGTGACGAATGACTGTAAGCAGGTGGCGTGGGCGTAGAAGCTTGTGAGCACAGACTTGTTCTGTACTGCTGCGTGTCCTGTCAGCTTTTGACTGAGTGGTGCAGGGAGAGTGTGAGAGGCCATTGTGTGCCTGGTCAGGACCTCACTTTTCCCTGATCATTTTCTGATGCTGCACTCACACTGCTCCGGCAAGCATGTTCTCTTGTTGCAGGGGTAGACCAGGAAGAACAGCCACATGTGGACACTGCGCTGCTGGTAGCTTGACTGGGGAACTGCAGCTGCCCATCTTTGTGGAAACAGTCAACCCTCTGCAGGCTAGTGGCATGAAGGCAGGGTGGCTCTCATTGAGTGCTTTGCACACTGCCCACTTGTGAATAGGTGGAAACACCAAGGTGTGTCTTGTACAGGAGTGACCCAACTATGAAGATATACAACCAAAAATGACAATCTCCCCAGCACATCGCCTGGGGGAGATACACAAGAATATACATCTGTTTAATAAAAAGACCTGCGTACCATAAACTTAGTGGATGAGGAACTGGAAAGTATTGGAAAGAAGGGGAGGAAAAGAGTGTTCTCAGCGTTGGCTGTCATGAAAGCACCTTTGCTTTCTCCAGAAAAGAGCCAGCCAGCCTATATGGCATCACTGCCTACTCACTTCATTGTTAGAGCAGTGCCTCTCATTTTTAGTGGTACTTGCTCCTGATGGGGAAATCAGGGGTAGAGCATGGCATGGACGTTACTCTGCAACTACTGGCTGATCTGCACTGGCTGGGTCCAGGGTTTGCTACTGCACAGCACTGCCTTCGCACTGAGCCCATCTGTGTGTGAAAGAGTGCTGCTCTCATCCATTTTTTATGAGATGAGCTAGAGCAATCACTAGAAAAATGCAGTATTTGCTTTTATTAGTGTTTTCTGGACAGTGGTCACATTTTCTGGGAACAGCCATTTGCAGGCAGGAAGTAGGTCTTATTTGTAGTGGGAAGTCACTACCTGAGAGTGCCTGGCACACGCATAACATACAGGAAGTCCTGAATTGGTAAAATTAAAATTCTGCCAAGTTGTCTAAAGTGACTGAGTCCAGTGGCATTCATGTCGGGAAATAAAGCCATCCTCCTCCAAATATCATTAGTGGCCCAGCGAGAGCTAGTACCACTTGCTACATGTCTCTCAAGAGGCCTGATAATGCATTTACATTTCTGCCACTAGACATTACAAATGAACACTGATAGAAAAACTTAAAGAGGATAGCTATCTTGTGTAAGCTTATTGGCATCGTAGACTAGACCCTTTCCAGATAAGCTGTTTTTCATGGATATGGTTAGTAACACACCAACAGTCTCACTTAAGATTTCCCAACAAAAGCAATGCACCATCATGTATCATGCTTTAACTTTTGGAAGTTTTGCTGATGCAATCTGTGATGCTGGGTGGCGGCACCAAGCCACAGCCCCCAGTCCTCTACATTCTCTAAGCTGGGCTAGTACATCCAGTTTCAGGAGCATGTGTACTCATATGAGTGAATGAGAGCCATGGTTTGACTCAGGCTGACAGGCTCTGCTGAAATTAGTGCTGTAGGAAGTTCCCATTGCAATGCTGCTTGCCCACTGTGGGCAGCCAGTAGGGGGAGCCTTTTACTCATGGCCAATGTTTTGAGATGTTTTGTCCTCTGGGCAGTGTCTACCACAGCTAAAGAACGCATGTTTTTGAATCCCCATGAGTTTTTCATGTCCCTGTGATTCTTGCTGTGTGGTCAACATGACTGGGAGCTTACCTTATCCCTCCATGCACATCGGACTGATGGCCAGCCGGGTCAGAAGCCTGGCACATCTTTTATAGTCTGCAGTGAAAACAAACCATGGACCCTTGTTTGTTAGTTGCCTATACAACATTAAAATCAACAGAAAGGTTTTATAAATATAAATATAAATAAATAAAATATATATATAAATGGACACAGTAATGTATACATAATATATACATTACTGTGTCCATTTATTTCTTTAACTTCTAAGCTTCCTAGAAGCAACTGTCATTTATAATTGTGGGTTTAAAGTAGTGGCTTTACTTCAAAACTTAGGTAAGGTAATGACTGCATGGGGGCAGATGCAGCCATTACCTGCAGTCTCCTGCAGTGCAGCTGTGGAGCTCACAGAGGTGCTGTAACTATTGCATCTAGTGAGATAGGACCTTTCATTGCTCTTTTGCAACTTCACTTTCAGGTGAGGTGCAGTCTAGGTCCCCTCCTGAGCTGACTGAGCATGACAGAACTTCACATTAACATATAAAAGAAAGTGGGTCAAAAGGAGCAGAGTAGGCTGAACCTGGTTGGGAGGCTACTCAGGAGGCTGAGGCAGGAGGGCTCCAAGTTCAGTGCCAGCTTGTACTATAGAGTAAATTCAAGACCATCCTAGGCAACTTAGCATGACCCTGTCTCACAACGTGAACTAAAGAAAGAAAAGGAAAGGAAAATAAAGCACACAAGTTAGGAGGTCTGAAGATACAGCTCAGTGGTAAAGTGCTTATGCAAGGCATTAGACTCAATCCTAGTAGTGCACACCAAAAACTAATTTTTGAGTGGATGCTAGTGTTCCTTGATGCCTCCCTCAATTCCCTACTCCATACTTCTGCCACGTGCTACTTCAGAAAACACACATAAAAAAGTTCAGCCACAGGGGAATTTCCTCAGGACAAAGTTCTGTGAAGATCTTCAGTGGCTTATAAATTACTAAACTTTTTCTCAAGTGTAGCAAAAGCCAACTTAAAATAGAAGGAGTTCATCCTCAGCTGAAAATCTGAATGAATGAGTGAACTGGCAATGAAAAATCTTCACATCCCTCTCAAGAATGTACTTCCTAACTATTTATGGCATATAACCTTGATTCAAAGAGGAAAAGTAACCCAACATGGTGGCAGCTGGTCACCTAGATTCCTACTTTCTTACTCATCTGCCACGTTTTGGAATCCAGTTTTCCTGAATAGATTCTGTACCATAGGTGCAATGGGTTGTGAGCTCAGAACTAGCTAATTGCAAACTGTATATAATTCTGTTTGCATCATATCTAAAGATCCCAGTCAGCATGGCCCCCAGCTCACTAGACCAGGCATTTCAGAACATGCTGACCTGGAATTAACTACTTAGGTAGTCTCAAGGTGACCTTAGGTTCAGTGATCCTCCTACCTCTGTCTCCCCTACCTCTGCCTTCAAGTGCGGGAATTAAAGGTGTGCACTACCATGTCTGGCCAAGTGTTTCTAACAATGCCCTTCAACCCTAATGTGCATGAAGACCCCACTCTGGGGTCCTGCTAAATGCATATTCTGTGCATCAGACCTGACAACGATTTGGCTCTGCAATCCTTCAAGCTCCCAAATACAGCACTACCTGCACAGACTCTATGGTCCCTGTCAGTTCTAGCCTTTTTACATTTCAGAGATTTTTCTTTGTACGGCCTAAAACAGCCTAGAAATAATAAACTAGAGAAGAGATGGAAGGAGCCATCTCAATGCACAAATGTGCCAGCCTTCTACCTCTGGGAGCCCAGCATGAGCTGTGACCATATTAGAGCAAAAGGAGATGGCAATTTGGAGCATAGCATGGCTCCCTGGGAGAGTCTTTGCAATGTGGTGCATGAGCCCTGAGCACATCTTGCTGATGTCTATGGGACCAGCAATTTAAACTCTGTCTCCTCATCGCTAAGTGAAAGGACTAGATATCATGACTGACAGCCACTTTCAAATTTTGATTCTATGGTCCTATTATTGTAAGACAATAGTTAATACACATATACATTTAAGTAATAAAAAGGTTCTGGGACCCTAGGAAGCAAGTCAGTAATTATCAAAAGAAGATGCTTTCATTTCAGAGAAGAAAGAGAATGTAATGGCATAGAAGGTTCATACAGCAAATTCAGTGATGAAGACCTAACTTCTCAGGACATCTATGGTTGTTTTATGCTGCAGGCCTCACTTCATCTGAAAAGTGCTAATGAGACAGCCTTGCTGAACCATGGTCCACAGATAATGATGTCATGAACATGCCAGACAGTGTCCAGCACACACAAGCAGCTCTAAATGAGGAACTTTACTATTCACAGTAACTGCTTCTTCAACAGAAAAAAAAAAAAAAAAATCTCCTCTTCATTTGGCAGGCAGGCCAAACCACTCCAGTCTGCTGACGGGAAAAATGGCCTTTTGGTCATCTCTGAAAGTAGCCAACCAGGTTGTGGTGTGTCTGCATGGATTTTATCTTACAAGCTTTAAATGAACTGTAAGTTTTCATCCCACTTAAAAAATGGTTTTATTAAGAGTCCAAGGAGCAACTTTGGGGAAAGAAAGTTCTACTGTTCTAGATAAACAGCTGAAGCATGTTTTGGAGAATGAAAAGAAATTTAGAGGAAAGAATGGCACAGCTGAGAACTGGACTGTGAAGCCTGCATTTCTTAGCTAGTGAAGGAGCAGCATTTTGGAATAGCAAATAAAATTCCTGGATGATGAGGTGATTACTGATTGGAAGAAAGAGCCACTGGTCAGAATAGTGGACATGCTCAATAAAGTTGAACTTAAAAGTCCCACACCAATCTGACTGTACTCCAGAGTTCTGACCAGTAGAAGACACCTGAGTTAACTCACTTCTAACCTGTGTGACACTGAGTAGAATGCAAGCTTTGGGTCAGAATTCATAACAAAATAAGGATGTGACTGGAAGAGTTCAGCCCATTGCAAGAGTTGACTAATTCTGGCGGATTATCACTAACGAACAAGGCAAATACTTTGCACTGGTATTGGTTGCTGCAAAGCTTAGCCATCAGCTCCATTGTCTGGACATCCTGGTCCCAGCCCTGTCAGTGAGGGACACTCAGGCCCCTGCACCTTAGAGCCTGCACCTGTGGGAAGGCAGGCTTGCTGATGAAGGGAAGGGTGGAGCGCCATCTGCCTGCTGGGTGCTCACTTACATGCGGGGATGGTGCAGTCTCGCGTGTTGTGGTAAAGTCTGTGAAAGTGCTTGCTGCACTTCGGACTGAAATAAAGAGGACCTGGAACACAGAGGAAGAAGGTCACGAAGACTCAGGGTATGAAGGAGTAGGGAGGGCAGAACAGTGAAGAAAACACACACCTGTGAGGTGTTTCAGAAACTTGTCCTTCATCCTCAGGTCTCGAGGAACAATTTCTGTGAGGGGAGAGAAATTACATTGCTTGAATAATGTACCTAATAAATGTGACAAGTGAATGTGGGAGAAAGTTTTGGGAAGTGCGTTTCCACACTACAATATGCTGGATAAAACAGACTGGAGTACATTAGATTGCTACCCACATCACAATGTAAACATGGGTCAGGGACAGGTTTTCCTCAAGCAGCATAAAGCTCCAAAATTATCTATTTTCTATGGATAGGGTGGGGTCAGAGACCATAAAGTTAAGAGTGATGAACTGTATTTTTTTTCTTTTAGTTAGACAGCTTCCAACAGACAAATCACTTGTAGACACTTCATTCTGAAGAGTTCCAAAGTCCTAGAAATAAAACCTGATCCTTCACACAAAAATGCAATGGAACATTACATTTTGTAGGCAAATACTTCTTTAAAGAATCAAATGCCTCCCAGTCAGTGAGGCTGGTGTGCATGAATGCAGATGTACATCGACCTGATTTGTAAGGTAAAGTGGTGTTCCCAGGAAAAGCCTCTTTCACTCACTCTTTTTTCACAGTCATTAGCACCTAGTCCCCAGCAACAGTTCCCTGATTTTTCTTCTATGATTCTGGTCATTGTTTTTGCTTTATTTACAGGTCCTTCTAATTAACGTTCACCCCTCTAACACCGGTGGCCAGTAACTTCTCTGTATTTAATGCCATGCTTTAGTGCTTTGTTTTTACCAGAAGAATTGCTCAGCCTCTTTCCACATCCAAACAGAAATTCTGGTACTGAGGCGTCAGTGAGTGAGGTGGAGACCACTGCTCAAGGTCTGCCTTCATGTACTCCTTGAGTCAGTCTACACAAAACTGACCATATAATATTTGACCTAATTGTGTCACGAAAACATTAAAAGCTTGCATGCTTCCCTGAGTGAGAAATTCCCATGGGCCACTCTGGAAAGGGCTCCACCAAGGGAGCTCTGGCCCTTTCTTCCTCCTCTTGAAAATGCTGGGCCTGGGAACCTTTCCTCGCAAATAGCAGATGCCAGGTCTGTGCAGAACATCCTGACCCCGGCACCAGCATGTCTTAGAGGTGGATTAGGAATGGTTATCTGAGAGGCTCACACAGTCTTCCATCCCTGCCAGTTTCTTTTTCTTAAGGAAAAAATAAAATAAAATCTATACAAAACCTTTCTTGGTTAAAACGATCAAAATTGATTTTTATTTAAAACTATGTCTTTCAAAAACAATTCTGATTCCAAGAAAATAAGAAATCCAGGGTGTCCTCACATGTGGAAGGTAGGAACTCCTCTAAGCACACTGTCTGGATGCACTTGCTCTCAGCCCAGTCCCCACTGTTGCTAGCACTGTCTTCCTTTCAGGGTCCACAGTGCTGGAACTTTCGAATACCCTCAGCCACTCAGGTCTACGCTGGCGGACACTCACCCAATCTTGGTCCCTGGCTTCCACACTGCCACTCTCTGTCCCTCTGGTGTCACCCACTCTACTCCCCATGGCCTACTCTGCCAGACACGCCCCATTCTCTGCTGCCCAGGTCTACACTGCTGAGACCCTCACCCACACTCCATCATGACACACTCCCAGACAGCACTACCTCTCTGCCTGTCGCGTCCACCCTGTGAGGACCCTCGCTCACGCTCTGCCTCTCACCCACTCTCCGGCCCTCGGATCCCCACTGTGGGCGGGCCACTCACCGACTCTCTGCTCCTCGGGGTCGGCCCCGTAGTCCGTGGCCTCCCTGCGGCCCAGGGCGAAGTCGGGCTCAGCCAGGAGCTGTAGCCTCTTCGTGTCGCCCGCGTGGAACTGCTTCAGCTCCTGGACCAGCTCCAGCAGCAAGCGCAGCAGCGTCTGGCGGTCGGCGGGGCCCCGGGGCTGCGCGCGTCCCCGGCCCCCCGCCGCGCCCAGCAGCAGCAGCAGCAGCAGCGCCAGGAGCAGCGGGCGCCCCGGCGTGCGCATGGCCCCGGTGGCCGGCGGCGGGCGGCTGGGGACCGGCCGTCCCACCCGAGGGCGCCCAAGTTTCCCGCACGCGGCGTCCGCGATGGGCCCGCGCCGCACAACTTTCTTTCGCCTCGGGGACCGCGCGCGGGACCGCGGCCACCTCTGCCTGTCGCCCGCCCTGGCGGCGTCAGGAGCGGCGGAGCAGACGGGCCCACCCCGGGGCGGGGGAAGCCGCCGCACCTGCCCGCACCTGCGCCCGCAACGCCCGGTGGCCCCGAGTCCGGCCGCCGCTCCCCCCGGACGGAGCGCCGCGAGCAGGACCAAGCGCGCCGAGCCCCGCCGGCCGCGGGCGCTTCTTATCCCCGCGGCCGCCGACGTCAGGCGGGTCCCCCGGGCTCCGAGCGCCGCTTTAATTAGAAGCGCGGAGCGCCGCTCGCGGTGCGGATATTCGTCAGCCCCTCCACCTCCCCACCGTCCCCCTCCTCCTCCTCCCCCGCCCCTCCCCCCGCCCCCCCGCCGCTCCCCTCGGCCGTCCTCCCTCCGCCTCCCGGGTCCCCTGGCCCTGTCTCTCCCTCCGTTGCTGTCACTTGTGGTGAGTGAGTGAGTGGACGAGCAGAAACGCCTTTGCCGGGAACCGGGAAACGGTTTTGTCTAAATGCACATCGTCCGCTATTGAAAAGGAGCTCCCTGATGGCCTCGACATTGACTGTCGCCCAGTCTGGCCCTTTCGGAGGGATCTTCCGGCGTGGCGACCGGTTCGCAGGACCGGGAGAAGCAGACGCGAGCGCTCCGCGGACGGCCCCAGACTTGGCGGGACCCGCGAAGGTCGTCGGAGCGGGGAGGGCGCGGCCGTCCAGCAAGGTGGACCCTGCGCCGGGCGCCCTCCGGGCTCGTGCCCCGGCTGCGTCTTCGAAAGTTTGATCCTTTGGACACAGCCAGGCACATTTGTGAGGGTTCAGCAATTGACTTCCTCGATGGTTTTCCTCTTGTGAGAAGTCTGATCAGTCGCGCGCTTTCCCATTTCGTTGGTGTTTTCTGGGCAAGAGCTGGACGTCCTCCAAGTCAGCGTTCGGATCGGGAAGGTGTTCTAAGTACAATAGCAGAAAGGGAGAGCGGCAAGCGTTAAAAGCCTCCACCTCTGACTGGCAGCGCGCTAGCTGTGGTTTGGGATGCTGTGCGGCCAGGTGCGCGCACGTGCACCGGCCTGGGGTCCTCTGCGCGGACCCTGGCTTTCCAGTCTCGTTCCACCAGTCTCCCTTCCCTCTCTAGGACTGCGGCCTTGGGAACACTTAGTGTTTGGTAGAGTGAGAAGGGTAGAAAGTGGGGTGAGGGGAACGCCAATATGTGACCCTTGGAGATGTATCTGTCTTATCGTTGCTGTAAATGATTTTGATTTCCTAGTGTTTATTGTTTTGTTGCATGCAATATGACTTAAACGCACGTAGCTCTGCTCAGATACATACATCCAGGACAAAGTGAAATTGCGAGAGAAACAGATCTTAGGTAAGATGAGGTGCTTTTACTTTACCCTGTCTCCTTTTCCAAGTATAAGGAAGCAGTTAATAGTGCCTCTAGCAAGAGCGACGCCTACTGCCCGCAGCTTTCGCCTCAGGCAAGGCCAGCTTCCAAGTCTGGCCACTGAGGGGCTACTCGAAGGCGCTGGGAGCTTAGGAAGCTTTGTGAAGATGTAGGATGTTTTTTATTTATTTACCTTAGTCATGTATTGTTTTAGACTTACCTACACTTCTATAACAATGTTGCTCGGAATCAAAAGCTTCACTTCTGAAAAAACACTAGGATCGAACCCTTCTGATTTTACTAACCCAACAAGTCTTGCTAGACTTGAATATTATATTTCTGCCTTCTGTGATTCGCGGGGACAGATGTTTTCCTCTCAGCACTCCTTTCTAGATGCTAACCTCAGCCCCACTGAGTTCATGGTTTAATACACACATGGAAGACAGATCATGTGCCTGGGTGGTGTGTGGGCTCAGGAAATCTGGTGATCAAGTACCTGACAAGTCATGTTTGTTCAGTCTTATGAAGTACTGTGCCCTTCGCATTATATAAATATTTATAAACTTTAAAAACTCAATCATTAGTGTTACTCAACTTCCATACATTGCCAACAGGATGAACTTGGGGAAGCTCTCCACTTACCAGCAGTGAGCGAGACACCTGCAAAGTGTAGATGCTGAGTTCATTCACTCTGGGCCATCACAGGACCAGGCGTACAAGTCCACAAACTCATGTGAAGTTGCACCAACAGATGACTTAGTCTCTCCAGTCATCCTTGTGTAAAGTGAGGTGGTTGGACCTTGCCCCTGATCTGAAGCTGTATAATGATGTGGTTGTTATTAAAAAGCCCCCAAATAATAAAATATAATATTCCTTACAGAAAGCTGAAGAAGATCCTCTTGAGGTCATTACTGAGTGAATTTTGATATTTATTCTTGAGACAAGAAGTTACATTCACACAATTTCCTATTTAAATTTTAGATGAGCACTAGCTACCTTTAAACACACACACACACATATGTATATATATGTATAATGTAATATGTAAACAACATGTGTTGAAATGAATCATGAAGTAGTTCCAAAGTTATGTTAGCCTTTAATTCCAGTCCTTAGAAGCTATAGGTAGGAAAATCTCAGTGGGTTGGAAGCCAGCCTGAGAAAACATAGTGAATTCCAGGTCACCCTGGGCTAGAGCAAGACCCTACCTCACAAAAACAAAAATAAAAAGTCATTTTTCACAAACACTAACATGATCATCTACAAGGAAATAGCACTTTCTTACTTTTAACAATTCTTTTGTTTTTACTGTGACTATGTTATCAGTGTGCTAGGAATATACTACAAACTATATTTAGCTTTCAGGAGGAAAGCCATCTAATTGGGCCATTTTTTTTCTAACATATAATAATGTAGCTTTTATGTGTAAGAATACAGGAGTGGTATCTTTATGTCATTTTACACCAGTCTTTCCATCCCATATGGAAAGATGTATAGGACCATCACTCCCTCCCATTATGCCATTTTTGCATCTGCAAAACTGATTGTAGCACATGGGAAGAAGAGTCAGGAGCCAACTTTTGTATAAAAGACAGAGGCACTTGATCACATAACTGATGTATTTTTGCTCAATATTCTTGTCCCATAGCCATGAAGAAGAGAATGCTTCATGAGGGAAAGGTCTAAAGAAAGGGTTGGATGTTCTTGGTTTGCTTATAAAATTTTGCTGGGAGTATATCTTGCCCAGTGTTTGCAGTGGGCTTTGCTGGTTTGACAACCAAATTCTCCTGATCAGTACCTTTAAATTAAAAAAAAAAAGACCCTTCCTGTGGCATAAAAGAGCATATGAACAGCCAAATTTGCCCATGTGGATATTTGAATCAAATGGAGTCTTATGTGCTTAGAAATAACACCAAAATATCTCAACTCCACATATTGTGTGGAAGATGAAATATACCTACTAATAAATGACACATGGAATGATCTAAATGAACCAAGGTCAGGTGAACCTGAAAAGTTCCTCACAGTATCATATGCCAAATCCTGCAGGCTTGTCTGGATAATCTAATGTAAGTCTTCACGAAAAAGTCCATACATAGTAGCAGGCATATGTCCAATGCCAGTTTCTCATCCAGTCTGACAAGAAGAGGGTCTGGTTCAGCTGTTCGTGTTCCTCCTTTCTGGGACCTCTCCTCTCCCCTGTATCCTGGACATAAGCCTAGGTGGGGTGGGATGAGTGGAGTCAGTTGCAGGGGGAACAGGCCTATTATTGATCAGTTGTCATTTTAGGACAGACTTTTGTATTTTTTTTTTCTTCATACAGATATCTGTTAGGACTCGTCTTCTCCTTAAGCAGCCCAAGAAGAAAATATTCTTAAGCTCTACCTAGAAGTCTGGACACAGCACCTTTCATGGACAACCGGGAGAATAAAGTGAGCCATGGACAGTCCTCAGGCTGGGGAATATGGGCTTTGGTCTTTCTCCTCCAGCTGCCTCCTCCCTTGGTGAAGTGATCAAGTCCTAGTCTCAGAACAGGAAGGAGGCTCTCAGTATAGACTCTAGCCACTCACAATTCAGAAGCCCATGTCATTTTACACCAGTCTTTCCATCCCATATGGAAAGATGTATAGGACCATCACTCCCTCCCATTATGCCCAATGCCTTTTCCTTCCCTGCTTCTCCTTCCTTGCCATCATTGACTAACCTGTCCTCCCCTAATCATCTGTCCACCTCTGGAGGCCAGGTGGGAACACCCTTCCATTCTGTGCTTACTCTATCACAGTTCCAATCTCTTGCTCTATTTTCTTTCCTAGCAGATCCTCAGTTGCTTTTTGTGTCTTCCACTCTACTGTCCTATTCTTTCAGCCAGAGAGTACTTCTTATTCATCATTATATTACCAGTGCTTGGTGGTATAACTTACAGAAATAAATAAGCATTTATTTTTCCTGATAAACACAAAACACTACTAAAACAAATATTTCTTGGGCACCACTAGTCAGCTTTTCATCACTATAACAAATGGAGATAATCTATTTTTAATTGAAAAGGCTTATTTGGTTTACCATTTTGGAAGTTTAGCTTTTGGGTACAGAGCAAGGCAGTACACCATGGTAAGAGCATATGAAAGGAGCATGTGCCAGAGCAAAACCGCTACCATCAGGGTTAGAAAGCATAATAAAGTATAGTTGGAAGAGAGGGAGGAACTGGAGTCCTGTGATTCCTCTCAAGGGTATACTTGCAATGGCACAAGACCTCCTACTATGCTCTACCTTTAAAAGTCACCAGTACCTCCTAGTCATGCCAAGCTGAGGACCAAGCCAGTAACATGAGATTTGTAGAATCCTTAAGGTTCAAATTATAACAAGTTATATGAACCCCTAAATCATAAAAGTTCAAGTCTGTCTCACAATGCAGTTAGTCGATCCCCAGTAGTTCACAAAGTCAAATGTTCTATACCTTCCCCAAAGCCCCAAATCTCTTCTAAGTCTCAATGCTGTGAGCCTGTAAAAGAGTGAAAAAGCTGTATCCTTCCAATATACAACGATGGCTGAGGATCACCATCCCATTTCCAAGGGGGGAGGATGGGGAGTAGAATGGAAGAATCCCAAAGCAAAACCAAAGCCCAGAAGACCAAACATTAGATCCAAAAGGTCCTTGAAGAGCAACCAGGGCTTACTGAGCTCCCATCCTTGTGGCTCTGCTGGTTGCATCCTAAGAAGCCTCTCCAGGCCAGTTCTGCTCTTTCTCGGGGCTTTCTTCAGCAGATGTTCAACATTCCTGGCATCTCTAATTTCCTGGAGTCTCTATTGTACCTTTGGCTTCACTGTAATGGCACTACACACTGTTGTGTCAAGGCTTCCTATAGGGACTCATACATTGCCACATACTGCCCAGTTTCTCAGGCTCTCCTTTGAAATCTCTGTGAAAGCCTCTGTGAGCCTCTTCCATTCTGCATACCTGTAAATCAGGCATCACGTGGATGAAGTGAAGGTTTGTTGCCAAGACTCCTGGACAAGGGCTCACTTGCCCAGTGTTTGCAGTGGGCTTTGCTGGTTTGACACGATTCCCTAGGCAGTTTGGGACTGCTGGGTGCCCTGGGTGTCTCTTCTCAAAAGACTCTAACCTTGGCAAGTCTTTGAAACACACTTGTGTTTGTGGCTCATTGATGCTTTGGTGGCTGGGATCATGCTGATTCTTGATGTACTTGAGGCTTATTTCCTGATTTTCGGGGGGGGGGGAGGGAGCACCTGATATGTTTTTCTTGATGTTAATAACCAAACTCTCCTGATCAGTACCTTTAAATGTATACCATTACTCATCAAGCTATACATTTTTCAGATATTTCTGCCCTGATCTGCTCTCCTCTTTGTTCATAATTATCAGTATGAATTTTGTTAAAAGCAGCCGTTAATACCAATGCCACACCCTGAGTACTATTCTGCTTTGCAATGTCTTCTATCAGATAACCTAGTCCATAAGTTTTAAGCTTGACTGCCTCTAAACTCTCAAGACATGGAAAAATGTAACAAGATTATTTGTCAGGGTATAGCAAGGGTGACTATGAATGCATTTTCCAATAGAGTCCTCATTGCCATGAGAAATCTCATCAGCCTAATCTCTCAATCTACATTTCTGTCATCGCAATGGCTATTTGAATGTTGACCAAAATTTCTTACTAAGTTCTCATATAGCAGTCTAGATTTTAATAAGGCCAAGATCTCCAAATGTTTCCAGAGTCTTTCCGTAAAACAATTCTAAAAAGTTTGTTCAACCTCATCAGATAGCAATGATCCCACTTCTCAATACCAGTTTTCTAAGCACCCAGTTGTTTATAACCAAGATTACAATCATAGTTTCCTATGTTATGAAGACCAGTGCTATCAAAATATAAAGAGAATTAGAAATTAAGCATTTCTTTAGAAGGCACATGATCACATAGGAAAGATATAACTACTATATAATTCATCAAAATGTTGACATCTTATTTGAGCTACTTTGGAACACTTTGTAGGAAGAATTAAATTTGAAATGTCCTAAAGGACGAGTAAAAATTATTCGTGTTGGCATGGGGACCATGAACTCCAGGCAGAGATAATTACCTTGTAAAATTCTGAAGGACAGGCCTGGAACCCCAGTAATAAAGCTAGACAGATGAGCTGAAAGGAAGGAGAAGGAACTCCTAGGCTCCCACATTCTGTGCAGAATGTAATGTGAGATAACAGGTACAACCTGAGTTCTGGTTCCTCACCTCATCAATGTAACACAACCACTTTGAGCCCCATTTCTTCATAATATATGTTAATTTCTTACTACAATGTCTAAGAAAACAGTAAAAGTAATTTAGAAGTATTGTCAATAGTTATTCATTCCTAATAGTATATATGGTCCGTGTACACCTCCCTTCATTGCTAATGTCACAGAAGAGGGCCTATTGAAGTCCTATAGAGATCTAGGAATCCTTAATATGTAACTGTTTCATATGCACAGACTAGACTGAAACATCCTCAGCAAGTTTTCTCTTAAAAATATTATTTATTCATTTATTTGAGAGAGACAGAAAGAGGCAAACAGAGGAAGTGTGAATGTGGGTGTACCTGGACCTCCTGCCACTGCAAATGAACTCTAGATCCATGTGTTACTTTGGGCATTTAGATTTGCATAGGTACTACAAAATTGAATCTGGGCCATCAGGCTTTGCAAGCAAATGCTTTTAACTGCTGATCCATCTCCCCAAGCCCTCAGCAAGTTTTTGTGTCACTGATCAGCAATCATGACAATTACTGAGCCTCAGGTTAATGAGAGTCCAGACCATGACTGAGCATTCAGGCCATAGCATATCTTCTAGGCCAGTGGGTGAAGGTCCCTGCCAATATGGTCTAAGACCATAGCTGAAGTTCCAAACCTATTGGTAATGTCTATGGCTACAATCTGAAGCAGGAAGCATGTGCTATTAAGATAATGTATGTGATATTTTTGGCTTCAGATATACTAGGACTATGAGTTCAACAGAAATGTCCACATTTCATTCACTAGATTCTTACAATTACAAGGACATGTGAACACAGGAATAATGCTTCCTCTGACACTTTCCCACTGCTGTAATGTAGCCTTTATGCAATGAACAATCACATGCTACTTCAGTCTATCTGGGTTATGCATTAGTTACTTTCCTTGTTATTGAAACACAATACTTGACAAAAGCACCTAAGGAAGGAAGGAAGGCTTTATTCTGCCTCATAGTTTGAGTTTATATTCCATCTTGGCAGAGAAGGCATGACGGCAGGAGCTCAAGGTAACTGGTCACATTGTATCCACAGTCAGGAAGCAGAGAGAAATGAATGCTTATGTTTAGTTAGCTTTCTCCTTTTTATTCAATCTGGTACCTCAGCCCATGGAATAGTGCCACCCCCAGTTAGAGTGAATCTTCCCATCCCCATTAAGCTAGTCTAGTAACTTCTTTACAGATATGCCCAGGGGTTTGTTTCTATGGTGACTAAATCCCATCAGGTTGACTATCAAGAGTTATCATCACAGACTAATAATGAAATATTTCAGGCAGGGTGGTTAATCAACAGCATATGCATTTTTCACAATTCCGGAGGCTGAGAAGATCAAGACTAAGGCACTGATAGAAGATTTGGGGTGCCTTCTTTTCTCATAAATTTGTCTTACTCATGTAGTGCCCATTGTTCCTTGGGTTACAGAAGGGCCTAGGCAATCTCTGGAACCTCTGTTATAAGCATGATAATTCCATGGTGAGACTGGTCTCATGACCCCCCTTACTTTTCAAAGGTCCTACCTCTTATTGTATTGTATTGAGGATTTGGTTTTGACATGAATTTTATGAGAGCAAAGGCATTCTGACCTTAGCAGATGCTCAGCATGAAGCAAATTGAGGCCTATGCCATATTTACAAGCTATTATTTAAGTGCTTGGGTGATCAGGAGAGAGAAGAAAACTTCTGCACTCCAGTGTTCTTGCATACTCTCTGCCATTTCTTTTTCTTTTTCTTTTTCTCTTTCTTCCTTTCTTTTTCTTTCTTTCTTTCTTTCTTTCTTTCTTTCTTTCTTTCTTTCTTTCTTTCTTTCTTTCTTTCTTTTTTTTTTTGAGGTAGGGTCTCACTCTAGCCCAGGCTGACCTGGAATTCACTAGATAGCCTCAGGGTGGCCTAGAACTCATGGCAATCCTTCTCCTCTGCCTCCGAGTGCTGGGATTAAGGAGTGCGCCACCATGCCTGGCTCCTCTCTGTCGTTTCTATCTTTACTGAGTTCCGTTTTTCATATCTTCATTTGACCTTGTTTCATTTAGCTGTTTGTGCTCGTTTTTTTTTTAATTTCATTTAGGCATTTATTCATGCCGTATTTGAGTTCATTGTATGTATTTATAATAATAATGTTTTAAAATTCTTTGTAATTTCCTCTAAGTAGTTCTCATGGGAGGCCTTGACTACATTGCTGGGCATTCTTGGTAGGGATATGTTGCTTTGCTTTTTTTGTGTGTGTATGTCACCTGTGTGGGAATTATGCTTGTGTTGGGATTTGCCCATTTGGAGATATTCTGTATGTCTTGTGGAGATTGTTACTGTTCACACAAGGTAGCTGTATAGTTGTAGTAGGGGCATAAGCTGGGGAGGGTGGTTAAGCTTACTCATGTAGTGCCCATGTAGGCAGTGGGGCTAAGGGGAAGAAGTGCTTGGGGAAGGTGGTATGTGTTCACACAAAGCTTTGCAGTGAGGAGTGGGATGATGTGGATTTTCTTATCTGTGGTGGGCAGGGAAGGCTGGTATGTTTGAATAAGTGGGCAGGGCATGATGGTAGAGGACACTAGGAATGGAGAACTCACCTGAATGGACTTGGTTCAACTGGGCTAGCAGGTAGAACACAGGAGCATGGGTGGAGTTGGGGGCACTAAGGAGTCAGGGTTTCACCTGCAGTAGCATGGCTCCATTGGGTACCATCATCCATTTTTCTACCCATCCATCCATCCACTTATCTATCTGTACACTCATCCACCCACCCATCCACTCATCCATCCATCCATCCATCCATCCATCCACACAACTGTCTGTCCATCTACCCATCCATCCATCCATCCATCCATCCATCCATCCATCCATCCATCCATCCATCCACCTGCCCATCCACCTACCCATCTATCCACCCATCCATCCATCCATCTGTCCATTCACTCATCCATTCATCCACCCATCCATCTATTCACTCATCTATCTGTCCACTCATCCACCCATCCATTAGTCTATCCATTCATCCATCTACCCACCCACCCATCCACCCACCCACCCACCCACCCACCCACCCATCCATCCATCCATCCATCCATCCATCCATCCATCCATCCATGCATCCATCCATCTACTCATCCATCCATCCTCCCATCACTCCTTTCTCTTATACCTAACAGAGAGAAGTGCTACATTAGGTACTGCAGCTGTAACAGGTTTTGCTTATGGAGTTCTTGCACCATAGAGTAGATGAAACTAGTGAACCCAATAAAATAATATAAAGTTAAAAGTAGGAGGATGAAAAAAAGGAAGGACAGAGAAAGAAAAAAATGCTGATAGGGATGAGACAGAAAGAAACTATATTGGGTAAGGGACCTGGAGAGGTCATATCCAAAAATGTGACATTTGAATAAAACTGGAAGAAGGCACTTTTGCAGGAATACAAGTGAAAGAGAAGAAAACCCTGAAACCATGGTGTGGTGTGAGTGGAGGAAGATAGGTAGAGAGTTTTGCTTCAAAGAAAATAATGTTTCTTTTATTGTTTCATTTAGTGTTTAGCATTATTGGTGATGTTTCTACAGGGGCATTTAAAAGTATGGGGTGGGGGGGGGGGCGGATATAAACCTGAGAATACCTGCTGACAGCATCGTAAGTAATTCATTCACCTAGCAATCATGTTAGGCTGAGCTAGGTCCCAGTGCTTTAAGCATACTGCAGTGAACAAAGATCTTCCTATTTCATGATTTAAGTTATAATTTTAGTTTATTTTGCAAAATAAATAGGAAATTTATAAAAAAGAACAAACACAATATAAAAATAAACTTCTGCTGCATGTGGTGGTGCATATCTTTAATCCCAGCATTTGTGATTTAATCTCAGCAGTGGTAGGTTGGTAGGTAGTAGGATTGCCATGAATTTGAGGCCAGCCTGGGCTACAGAGTGAGTTTTAGTTCAAGCTGAGCTAAATGAGACCCTGATTCAGGAGAACAAAAAAAAAAAAAAAAAAAGGAAGTAAGAGAAAGAATAAGCTTCAAAATAAGAGGAATATACTTATTTTACATTGTCCAGGGGATTGAGAATGACAGTCCGTTAGTCAAAAGACTCTTGCTGCTACATGTATGAATGGGAGGATGTCTCTGAGGTGACCTATGCAAGGACCAGGTGCATGCCCCCATTGTGCATGGGAAGGGGAAGCACCTGTGAGGTTAGGCCCTGGCACTGGTGTGGAGCCTTGACTGTGTCTCCTGATCTCCTGCCCTCCAAAGGCCATAAGAGGCACTTGCTGTAGCTGCTACTTATTCACTTTTGTATTAAATGTGGGGTGACCCTTGACATCTGAGTTTTGTTCTGTTGTCAGTGAATGTTTGAGTACTCCCTCTTGCATTCTACAGATACTCAAATATCTGTAGTTTGTGTCATATCTTTCATGAATTCTGTGAGTTCCCTCTTCTTAATGGAAAACACTTTCCTTAATTTGTGCTCAGCATAATTCAAATATTCCTAAACATGGCTCAGAGGTTTTCTCTTTGTCCTTATATGTTGGGATCAAGAGTAGAACTTTAGAGGATGTCATGTAGTATGTTAGCTTCCATGTGAAGGAAAAATCTGACTCAGGATTAACCAGAGAGGTTGGATGTAATCTACTTCCCATTGCTCCTGCATTCTAAGACAGAGCCCCTTGACCTCTTGTCTTTCCATCTCTTCATGGGATCGATGGGCTCTATCTGGTCATGTGTTTATAGAACGGCAATCAGGAGTGTTTGCATAGATACAGCAGCAGGCAGGCTTTTTTTCTTTTTTCTTTTCTCATGCTTTTCATGATATAGAAGAATTTGATGAACTCCTGGCCTTCCTTTCTGAATCCTACATATGAAGACTTCCATTCTGTCAACATGTGTATTATTTTAGAATCTGTCACAACTTTGTCCACAGTGTCACCATATGCCCCCTGCAGGTTTGCTTCAGTTTAAGAGAGTACTGTTGGACCTGGAGAAATTGTCAGCTTGATTTCATCAGTATGTGGGCCATGTCTTTCTATGGCCAGGCCAGCTAGTATCCCGGTTTCTCTCCTGCATGGTCAGAAATTGATATCATGCTTAAAACATGGTAAAGATTACTTTTCATCTCTATTTGTATGTACCCACTTCACCATTTATAATTCTCAATCTTTTAAAAAATTTTATTTCTTTGAGAGAGAGACGGGGAGAATGGGCATGTGAGGACACTCAGCTATGAACTCCAGATGCATGTGCCACCTTGTGCATCTGGCTTATGTGGGTACTGGGGAATTGAACCTGGGTCTTTAGGCTTTGTAGGCAATTGCCCTAACCACTAAACCATTTCTTCAGCCCATAGAATGCTCAGTCTTTTGATGGACGTGTGTCCTTGGAAGGATTGACCTCCATTCTGCATTGTTCCTGGCAGCATGTATATGTCAAACTCCACCACTGGTTTGGCTACAACACCTCCTGGTGGATATGTTCAGATTCACCCTGAACCTACCCCTCTGTACTATGTTGGTCAAATGATCATGTCCAAGTGGCCTTTATTACATACATTATACTGGTGGGTCCTTTGCAAAGGGCCCAGAAGTCAGGAGGTCTGAGGTATGCTGATTTTACCATGCCTTAAAGCTAGGTCTGGGGTTGGACATAAGAGCCTTCATGAATGTTCCTTGATTTTTCTCAGTGTTATAAGTTAACTAGCAATTATGAATCCTGCTAATGCATTGCCATTTTTATTTCAGATATTATCATTACTATACAATAAAAAATACACATCATAAAATTATCAGGCTAGAGAAAGCAATGATGAGCTATAGCAGTGTTGTCAGGAGTTTGAGCATTAATTCCATGAGCAGAAATTTGACAATGGGGGATGAATGCTTCCTCAAGGGGACTATTTGGACTTCAGAAAGAATTGATTTTTTAAAAAATGACATTTTCTTATAAAGGTAGTATCTTTCTTTGCAGTGCTTTAACTTTGCTAAGATAAAACCACTTTACTTGCCTTGCACATTTTATTGTTTGACCCTTTTATATTACAAAATGATAGTGGATTCATGAAACAGAAAGTAAGTGCCCTTGGCATTATTCAGAATCTCTGAAGCCTGACTTTTAAGATAGGGATCTTGCTAAAGGGTAGCAATGACCATGCTGTTAGCAAGGATGTGACCAGTCTAATGAGGTGTTGATGGAAGCACCTAATGCTGATTGTGTAGTTTAAAAAGTGTACTCAAAGCATGAGCAGCAAACAGTTTTCAAGGGTCATTTTTTTGGTATAAATTAATTGATAGGTTCTATTTTAAGTGACTGACAGCTCTTCTTACTGCTGGTGACTATGTTCTTACTCGACTTTGATGAATATTTCTTTTTTTTTAAATTTAATTTATTAGTTTTCTTTTCAGTGAATACAGGCAGTTTGGTACCATTATTTAGGCTCATCTGTGATCTACCCCCTCCCATTAGACCCTCCTTGTTAATGAAAATGGGTCGTGCATTGTGGAGTTAGCCCCCAGTTATTAGTATGATAAATGTCTCTGCAAATCATGACCCTTTGATGAATATTTCTAATGACAAATTTTATATAAAACCATAGTAGGAAGAAATTCCATTTTTATTGTTAACAGGTTTAAATTATAGAGATAGAAAATACTGAAAACCAATTTATAGCTACTCCAAAGTTCCAGCTTGCAGAAGTTCCTGTAATTTGTATATAAAGCAGTGAAAATTCCTTTTTGACTTTTATTTGAAGTCTTAGATTTGTGAAAGAATAATCCCATACATAGGGTTGGTAATTATAATCTCCTCCATCTTTTAAAATATATTCAATTGAGAAGCTGCTACATCACATGTCAATGTCGACTCCACCAAGAGCAGGGATAGTCAGAATGAAATGAAGGTGAAATCAACCATGCAGATGCCCGAACATTTGGCATCTGTGAAATTCCACTGAAGTGACGGCCCAGTTCCTCACGAGGTCTGTTTGCTGAGCTGGCCCTGAGGATATGCCTGCAATTACCCATGCATTTCCTTGGGAATACTGCTGAAATTTAAGCTGAAATGAATCTTAAATGTGCTAAGGATGTCTGTTATTTAAAGAACCTGTGAGTAATTTATTTTTAAAGTAAATAAACACATTTCATAAAGAAAGTTGTCATCTCCCATCCCATTTTTGATCAATCTAAAATTTCATGTCACTATGTACAAATGGATTTTTGAAACAATTTGTGGATATTTAAAAATTATTTTGATTTTACTTGTACATGTATATACTATATTTTGATCACATTCACCCCATTACCTTCTCTTGTCACTCTCCCAGTTCCATCAAACCCCTTATTCTTCCTAACTAGTCCTTCCACTTCCATGTTTATGTATTTATATTTTGTTTTTTTGTGACCCATTGAGTTTAGTAGGGTTGCTTGTATGAGCATGGGATGGAAGCTATTTTCTGGAGCATGGACAACTTACCAGTGGTTACCACTGAAGAAAATGTCCCCCTACCTCCACAAACCATCAACTGCCATTAGCTTCTTGGGGAAGGGTGGTGACCCATGAGCCCCTTTCCCATCCATGACAGAATGTGAATGTGCCTAATCTTGTGCAGGTGATCACAACTGCTATGAGTTCAAGAGTACAACGGGGCTGGAGGGATGGCTTAGTGATTAAGGTGTTTTCCTGCAAAGTCAAAGGACCCAGGTTTGATTCCCCAGGACCCATGTTAGCCAGATGCACATGGGAGCGCACACATCTGGAGTACATTTTCAGTGGCTGGAGGCCATAGAGCGCCCATTCTCTCTCTGTGTGTCATATAAATAAATAAATAAAAGTGGGCTGGAGAGATGGCTTAGCGGTTAAACGCTTGCCTGTGAAGCCTAAGGACCCATGTTAGCCAGATGCACAAGGGGGCGCACGCATCTGGAGTTCGTTTGCAGAGGCTGGAAGCCCTGGCGCGCCCATTCTCTCTCTCTCCCTCTATCTGTCCTTCTCTCTGTGTCTGTAGCTCTCAAATAAATAAATAAAAAATTAAAAAAAAATAAAAGTAAAATATTTTTTAAAAAGAATACAACAGGCATGCCATATCTGGAAGATAGCATTTCACAACACTCCTTCCCATCCTCCAGCTGATACATTCTTTCTGCCCCATCTCCTAGGATGCTCCCTGAGCTTCAGAAGGGGTTATATAGATGCACCATTTAAGGCTCAAGCATTGAACAGTCCTTCATTCTTAACATTTTTAAAAATTATTAGTTATGAGTTTCTGCAGTAACTGCTACCCTCTGCAAGAAGAAGTTTCTTTGTGCAAACAAAACAAAGAAAGAAAGAAAGAAAGAAAGAAAGAAAGAAAGAAAGGAAGGAAGGAAGGAAGGAAGGAAGGAAGGAAGGAAGGAAGGAAGGAAGGAAGAGTTTCTCTGACCAAAGCCAAGAGTGGCACTAATTTATGGGCACAAACATAAATAGTAGGTAGTCTGATAGGTACAACATGTCACTTAGCAAAACAACAGTAGTAGCTTCCTCCTAAGACCTCCCTGGTCTCAGGCTTTTGACCGGTTTTATTATATCAGTACCAGGCATAGATTTCCTCCTATAGAGCAGGCCTCAAATACAATCAGAAAGTGGTTGGTTATCTCCATAACAGTCATGCCAATATTGTACCAGAGGGCACACCTTGCCTGGAAGGTTGGTAGTATAGCACACAGTGTCCACAGCTGGGTTAGACTCTTCTCCCCCAGAAGCCTACATAGCACCTTTCAAGCATTATGAGAGCCAGCCAGCTAGTAGGAAGCATTCAGCTCAGTTCCAGCTTGATTTCTCTGTGTAGTAGAACCCAAGCATGTGTTTTCTTTAGCAATAGGGTGTTACCAAGCAGTTCCTGTGGGCAGTCAAGAGCACTGGCAATAGCCTGCCTTGTTTTGGGAGGCCCAGGGTCCTCTCAAGGCCCTACCCTGTCTACCATAGAATGTTGACTGGCCCCATAATGTGCAAATCTTGTGCAGATAATCACATTCAGTATGAGTTAATGAATGTTATGGTCTTGTTATGTCCAGATGCCAGCGTTCCATAGCATTCCTCCCCATCTTCCAGCTCCTATATTCTTTCGATCCCATCTTCTGTAATACTCTCTGAGAAATTAGCTTGCAGAGTAGTAGGTTTCCATATAGCTTCTCATACATCGTTAGTTTTGGCTAACACTCTCCCCATTAGTAATATCTATGATTTGTTGGTTAAACAAGAGCAGAGCTGCTGTGCTGGCCACTGCTGGTCTGCTTTACCAAGTCTCCTTCAGGCACAGCAGACTCTAACTTAGCTTTAAATCTGAGAGCATGCTGCATCTCTTGGGTTACAAAAGAAAGATACATTCTGCTTATCCTGGTCACTTTTTATTTATTTTTATTATTCTAAGATGTTATTTATTACAGTGAGAGAGACAGAGAATGGGCATGCCAGGGCTTGTAGCCACTGCAAATGAACTCCAGATGCATACACCACTATGTGCATCTGGCTTACTTGGCACCTGAAGAATCAAACTGGGTCCTGAGGCTTCGCAGGCATGCACCTTAACCACTAAGCAATCTCTCCAGCCCCCTAATCACTTCTTTTTTTTTAAAAAAATTTTTATTTGTTTATTTGAGAGTGACATACAGAAGGAAAGAGGCAGACATATAGAGAGAATGGGTGCGCCTGGGTCTCCAGCCACTGCAAACGAACTCCAGACACGTGCGCCCCCTTGTGCATCTGGCTAATGTGGGTACTGGGGAATCGAGCCTCAAATTAGTGTCCTTAGACTTCACAGGCAAGTGCTTAACCACCTAGCCATCTCTCCAGCCCTCCTAATCACTTCTTACTAAGCCTTTAAGGTCAAGGAGAGACTGCTTTCACTCTATGTGTTCATTCTCACATATACAGTTTTTTTTCAAAAATATTAACAAATGAACACAAAAATAAATAGGCTTCTCAACCAATATGAACATCCTGATTTCTTTCATCTTTAGTGTGTCTTTCACTGTTTTTCAGAATGCTTCTGCAACTTAGTGTCTGTTCCTAATTCTGGTGATGACAATGAGACCCTGAGGCATCAGTAAGTAAGGGTGTAGTCCCAGCCTTTATGCCTTAGTGAATCAAACCTGCATTTCAGTCTTGATTTGCTCAGGTGACCATGTGTATTAAAGGCAGAGTACTGAATAGATCATTTTACATAAGTTAAGCTATTCTGAATAACAACTTGTTATGGGTATGATAAAGATTTAGTTCCTTGACCACTTGCGACCTCTCCTCCCTATCTCACTAAGGCTGAATGTAATTATTTTCAACCTTTTGCTTCTTCATTGTTCTAGTGCAGATTTCATAATACATGCATTACCATTTGCTTTTAGTTTGTTTTTAGTGAACAAGATAGAAGTGCAGGCTTCCTGCTAAAAAGAACAGGGGTTGGATGGCTATAGGGATAATGGTTCCTGAGGGGCCGCCTGGGGAAAGATGGGGAGCGAATAGGGCTGTATTTTTCTAGACATCCAAAAAAGTAATAGAAGGTAAAGTTGAGTCTCCACTTTTGCTTTGCTCACCTCAACGGGGGCTTTGGCGATTGAGTATGCAGGACATCAAGGGCCTGAACAAGATCCAACTATGATGCCACTCACCTCACTGCTATTGTGTAATATGAGTTTGAAATTCTGTGGTCAGTAAAATTAATGCACCCTTCAATGTGTTTAATATTTTTCCTTTCTTCTTTCTTTCCTAACACGGTATCACTATGCAGCCCAAGCTTGCCTAAAACTTTTGATCCTCCTGCCTATATCTTTTGAATACTATGATTACAGGCACGTGCTCCTCTAGTTGATTTCTTAATATAATCTGTGGAAATGCTTCAACCTAATGTGGCCCACTCTTTGAGGATAATTGCTATCAGGTAAGAGTTAGCACAACACATTTGCAATGTACATTGATTCAACAGATTCGTAACCAGCTACTTATGGCTTAATGTGTGTGTCACTCTGGTCTACTTAGACCACAGGCATTGTTATGGGAGTCATTTTGTCAATTTCTAGTTCTGTTAAGTAAAAACTTAATTTATGTTATGTTATGATTTTTTTTTTTTTTTGCTTACCATGGGACTTCAGTCTGGGAATTTTAGAATCAACTCTTCCTCTGCATAATATTTCGCTTTTTTCCCTCTGAACCTTTAGTGAGATATAGCTAGGAGATAATACAACATTATACAACATTTCTCTTGGTATTTAGCTCACATCAGTAACATGAAGGATCTGCTTCACTTAGAAGAAATGCAATTTGTATTTATACAGAACAATTAACTCTCCACTGTCTTGCTACTACCTTTGGGAAGTGACTCTTGGGACCTGTCTTCATCCTCCCACTCATAGGGAGGCAACTTCTCCTCTTTTTATCTGTCCCTTTCTTTCTTGCCTTCAACACTTCTGAATCTTTCATACATTTTAAACATATATTTATTTATTTATGAGAGAGATAAAAAGTAAGAGAGCATGGGTGCGTGGGTGCCTCAGGGCTTCCAGATACACAGGCCATTTTGTGCCTCTGGCTTTAGGTGGGTTCTTGGAAATCAAACCTGGGTATCAAGTCTTTATAAGAAAGTGCCTTTAATCACTAAGCCATCTTCACAGACCCAATCTTTCCTACATATTTAAGTGCACAAACCTTATTCATTTTGCCTGAGAATTTCTACTGTGCATTTCTTGCTTATCCAAAGATCAGTATTTTTTCTTGGCAGCATGGCTGGAGCATGATTGGAAATCCATGTTGGAGGAGACTGACCACTTAATTGAAGAGCTTGCTTTTAGGATGTGCAAGCTACTCCCTCTGGAGGTGAAGTTCTTTCCATCAGTGACTCCAGACAAAAGTCAAAATAATAAAATGGAAAGTGTGTAATTCTTCTGTGGGTCTGACAAGCTGGTTGAACTCATTAGATAGTCTGGAAGTGAAGATTGTTTTGCTTCCCAATTGTTTCAAAAGGCCAATAGCCACCAAAGGTATTGTGTTTTTAGCAGAAACCAGCCTCACACAGATAATGAGAAAATGAGAAATTTTCCTTCAAATGGATTAGAAACTGCCAATACTGGTCTTAAGAACTGATTAGCTATGTGACATCAAAGTATAAATATCAGCTCAATCATGAGAAGTCAGTATTTTATATTTCAATGTAAACAACAGTGGGGTTATGATGTATGAGGAATACATATTTTAAATCATGACTCCTATCTTCCAAAGTAATTCACCTTCAGTATTTGTAACACCTAAGTTTGCCTAGCCTCTGCTTAGGTGTGTACATTTTAATACACATTAGTTGTAAAATTCTGGGGAGAAACATGAAGCTGTGTGGAATGGAGAGCAGCTAGTGCAGGCTGTGCCGCCTGCTCCCCTTGTGGCCCTTAGAGGTCTCTGTGGTTTCAGGCATGGGACCTATGAAAAGCCCTAAGGGCACCCAGGGCCAGGACTGAATCCTGTCAGTCTAAAAATTCAGAAGCCAAAAAAAAAAAAAAAAAAAAAATTAATCAGAAAGAACTGAAGCAGACTGCAATTACCCACATTGGAACGAAGCCAGAATTATTTAGTCTTAGAAAACATACAACTGAATGTTCAATCAAGATATATGGGAAAACTGAACACATGGAAGCTACCTAAAGTCATCCAACTGTAATGCCAAAACATGGGTTCAAACTCAGAAGCTGTTGGATTTACACAAAGACTGGGGCACCCCACCAGGCTCTGGGAGAAAATCCAGGGCAAGAAACTCCCTCTACTATGGACTACTATGACAATGGGCTATGAGATTCATATCAACTTTACATCCTTACAGCAAGCCGTTGTGAATGGACCTTAGCTATTCCTTCTATCCTATCTGGAGTCAGATGAACCTGAATTTGAAGCTCAGATTAACTAGTACCAGTGTATTCATATGCAAGTTGCTTAACCCCTCTATCCCTCTATAAAATAGAAATAATAATTAATGCTTCACAGAGTGGTTGCAAGGATTAAATAATATAATAAGAAAAAATAAATTGCATAAAGCCCTTAGAATGATCCCTGACAAATAAGCACTCTGTCCATATTAAGTGTCATAATTGACATTTATAAGGGTGGAATTTGGGTAAAAAATAATGAGACCTGAGATGAATTTTCAGAGATGATGGCACAGGGGATGGATGTGACATAAGGGCCCATGCTGAGCTTACCACTGTCTTGCATAGTAACCCGAGCCTAGATTTTACACAAGATGGCCTTGTTGATGGTCCTGCATGTGCTGTCTGGCTGTGAGTGTGTCACAGCTCCCATCTGGACTCTTCATTGTGCAACACAGTACTCTGGCAATAGTACAACACAGACTTTGCTTGTAAGCATCTGGAATTTAGTTCACATAGAAAAAAATGGAATTGTGGGGAGCAGTATACATTCAAGTTTGTGTTCATGGGGAGCTTGCTTGTCAGTTGGTGGACTCTGCACTGTTGGTTAATCCTGGAAGAGCTATTACCAGAAAGGTTCCATTTGGTGCAGCTCATGAAAACATAACAGTCCTGTGTGAGTGAATCCAAAGAAAACAAATAGATCACAAAGTCCATTGATACAACTGCATTTCTGTCCACATGGAGAGGGAGTCTCAAGGATTACCTTACCCCTCACTCTTCTCTCTGGAATAGGTGCCCCAACTAGGCCTTTTCCTTCTCTGCTCAGCAGTGCTGGATTTACATCTGTATCCCATCCTGGACTGAAGTCTTCCTGCCTAGTGGTGCCTAGGGTTGAACCTGCTTCTCACTGGAAAGTTCCTGCTGCAATTGCTGATATGAAGAGAGGGGTGGGTATCCAGGGGCTGGACCTCCTGGGCAGGGGCAGCTGTCTCTGATTATAGCCTTTATGGGGCTGGGTTTTGCTCTCAAATTGAAAACACATTAAAGTTCTATAGCCCAGGCACCCCGGAGGCCACCTGCTTCTATGGCCAGGCCTCCCCCTCTGTCCTGAATGAGTTCATCTGGTGCAATTAGTCACCTGGGTCATGCCTGAGATGTTGCTTTGGTTTCTCATTTGATACTAACTATACAAGTTTAACATCTGCCTTTCCCCCTCTGGACTTCATAAAAAGGACGTCTGAAGTGAGGAGGAAGGAGAAAAAGAGGGAAAAATGACATTTACTCATAAAAGTGTGGGCCTCCAATAACTTCTGTCATGAGCCTTATTATATATGCCTACAGTACAGTGTGACCTGCACATGGCAGAAGATAGCTGATAGATGCAGCTGCTGGCTAGCATCTGGAAAGGAGAGGACTCCTGAGCTCAATACTCTCTGAACAAAGTCTAGGTGCTGATCTATAGTGGCTATGGTCTAGCTCCTCTTGATGTCCTAGGGCTCTAGAAAAAGCACAGTGTATGTGTAACTCTGCTGGTTGGTGTGGCCTCCAGTTCCAGTAATTTCTGCTTTGTTTGGACAGCCTCACTTAGTGGAATGATGAAAACATAGAAATAATCAACAAATATTTTTGAATGATTGAATTAATGACCTTTGTTCAACCAAGAGTGAAAATTTCATACAAGTTACTTAAGGAAATTTTCTTACTTTGATGATGCTAAAAATAATTCTTACAGACTGCTAGTAATCAATACAGATTCCAGGGGGAAGGTCCTCTTTGATTGGGACCACCAAACAAACAATACTACATGCCCAGAATTTATACTTGCTGTGGAGAACCAGGCAGTGCTTTTTGCATGAATATTACATGATACTTATCTAAATTATGAAGTATGCTTGTAATGTTGTTTAATGAGATTCAAACAGAATTAAAACAATTATTAAGAATTTTAATACCTGAAAGTGCTGTCATTTGATCATAATCCCCTACCATTATCCTCTTTTGTCTCCTTCCCCTCACTCCATAGACTGAACACCTTCCACTTTCCACTTAGTCCTTCTTTTATTTTGATGTCTCATTCTTTTTACCCTCCCCCTCATCTATGGTACAATGAGGATGGAATTGTGCAGGTCTTGTGGAGGTAATGAAATCTACTGTGAGGTCATGAGAGCACTGGTCAGTTCATGTCTGGAGAATAGTAAGTACTATTCCTCACCATGTGGCTCTTACATTCTTTCTGCTCCCTCTTTTGAGATGTTCCCTATCCATTGAAGCATGCTACAGAGATGTCTCATTTAGTGCTGAGCTCTTAACAGCCTCTTTTTGTTTTAAACATTTTGATGAGTTTTGAGCTAATATCCACAGCTATCTCCATAATGAAGGTTCTGTGGTCAACAGTGAGATTAGGACTAATATTTCTATCACCTCCTCTGCAAAGTTCTATGGTAGCTGTGATAGAGATGTCTCACCCAGTATTGAGCTCTTCATTGTCACTTCTCATCACCTTGGTGAGTCTTGGGTTCCTCAATAGTCACTGACATTTACAAAAGGAGCTTCTGTAACCAACAGTGAAAACAGCCCTAGTCTATGGGCATAAACATGGCAATCAAGTGGGATTTTTGACTCATTGGTGAAGAGAGTGTAATAGGACAGGAATTGGACTGTGTAAGTAGTTGACAATTTTTTACTTTCCACCTTGGTGTGAGAGCAGGAAAGGAAACATATACAGATGCACTGAAAAATTCATGGCTACACCTATACCACCCATCAAGGGGTGATTGAACTAAAATGATGGAAAGAGATTTTAATTTAAATCACAGAAAAATGAAAAACATACTTGCTGAGCTAATCCAAGTCAGGTAGGAAAGTAGTAGGGTATGGAGCTCTGGGCAGAGAATAGAGAGACATAGAGAACGGGGCTTGAGGAGTTTGCCACTCCATGTGGGCTGCCTCTGTGAGATGGGATTTTTGTCCTCTCTGTGCTCTGAGTTGAGTCTGACCCTCAGCAGCAGCTCAGCCTCTGTCCTTGGCTCTCAGTGTGAAGTTGGAGGATCCCTCTGACTTGTGCTGCCCCATGTAAACTGTGCACTTAGGATGAGTCACCACTTACCCAAGAAAGCACTGGTTTTCACTCTTCAGCTAAATTACTTTCTGTTGTGCAGTCAGAGCTGTCAACCCACACAAGAGAAGAGTTTGATGACTTAATTTAATTATTGCATTTATTGTGATAGCATAGGAATCAGAGCCTGTTGCTGTCAGTCCTGCTGTGGCAGGGGATCTATAGAGAGATCCTGCGGTATGTGATTGAACTGATGAAGTTCCAGACACATGGCTCTGATTGTGGAGTGTCTCACCAGTTCTGACTAGGCCCCTGGGGTCTGATTAAAGGGATAGCAGTAAGGAGGGTGGGAGCAACCTCACCAGGCAAGCCCTGTGACCAGGTCTTAGAGTTATATTAGCCGACTACTTGGGCTTCTAACTGCCTGCAGGTCTGTTTCCATATGAGAATCTTCCTGCTCCCCAACTCCACCTCTTAGCAGCCCAGCTGCATTGTCTCCATCATGTTTTCTTTTTGATGGGGCAATTGCTCGTGAAGGGTTATCAAGTGAGACACAATGATTATCACCTAAGCCCTCATTCTGTTCAGGAGACACATCTGTCATCTTGGCAAAAGACTTTTCCTATCTTTGTGGAAAAAAATGGGTTTGGCTTATTCCTTCCTAGGATTCGAGTTTCCCATTGCCTCACAACATATCAGTTTTTCTTTACAGAGACAATCTTTCATGTTTAGTGATGCATACATTTGAAATCCAAGTCATGGTTATAATAGTGATAATGTGAGGGGAAAAGGGCTAAGGAACCCAATTTTTATATTGGTGTCAGAGAAGAACAACAACCAGATGCCTGCAGAATCTGCAGTTGGACAAAAGAGCCTGTTTCAAGAAGCAAAAATAAGAAAACACTCATATCACACCTTTGTCAATAGAACTGTGGGGGCTGAGGAGATAGTTCAGTTGGTAAACTGCTTCCCTCATGAGCAGAGGGTCTGAGTTCAATTCCTTGAACTCACATGAAAAAGGCTGGGTGTGGTGATGTGAAGTTGAAATCCCGTTCTGGGGAAGGGGAGACAGGTGGATTCCTGGGGCTCATTGGATAGCTAATATAACTTAATTAGGTGTGTTCCAGGCTAATCAGACCTCAAAAAAAAGCAATCAAAAAGGTGAATAGTATTCCTGAGGAATACCTAAGGTTGTCTTCTGGCTCCACATATATACATGCAGCCCCACATGCACAACACACACACACACACACACACACACACACACACACACACTTAGAGACTAGCCAACTAGTCAGTCACACCGCAACACCAGGACACACATACTCCTCTTAATGCCCAAGTGTGAACTGTCAAAAGCCTGTGGCCTCATAGAAAGGACAGGCTGGCCAGGGTCTGTCTCCCTTATATGTCCATGTTTAATGAACACTGATTAGATGAGCTTCATGCTTTACAGCACTCTGTCCATAATGAAAAACATCTGTTGAGTGTGTGCTCAAGGAAGCTGACGGGCTCATAAGAGCTCAGAACAAACCAAAGTTGAACCCTCATTAAAGGTACTCAAAGCTTGCACTCTTTACTTCCTAATGCCCCTTTTTCTGGTTCCCAAATAAAGGCAGAATTCCATGATCGGGTGGCAGGGCAGCCCACTGGCCACTTCTCTGGCCTCTGGCCAAATCTCTTATTCACCAGCAGCCCTAGAATTTTTCATCCTCCTCTGGTGGTTTAGCAAGTGACAGGAAAAGCACCCAGATGTAAACAATGCACTGAGCCAACAGAGAGACTGGAGGGAGGCCAGCTGGCCCCTCCCAGACCCAGCACTGTATGGTGTAAGGGACCTGGCATATTCCTGCCCCTCAGCCTCTTGGACATACACAGCTGATATGCACATGCTAATTATGAAAAACCCATTAAGATGTGGGATTTCATTTTAGATTGAACATGACACTTCAAACATCCTGACAAAGTTGTTTCCCAAGGGCATCGAGCAACAGACTGAGCTGTTAATCAAAGGCAGGCCAGTCTGTCACCTCTACCTTCCTTGGAAGTTCTTACCCAGACCAAGAAGGAGAGTTCAGAAGGGGAAATTTGTCTTCCTAAAAGGGGAGCTCGTGGTTCATGTTGGGTAGGGTGGGGACAAGGAATCCAGAGCATATGCTGCCTTGGAAGATGCTGGGATACTGTGAGGTCTGCCTGGGGATCTTACCACAACTGCTTTGTGCCTTTAATACCATGCCCATAGAAATGTTTAAAAGCTCAATTGCCATTTTTTTTGTAAAAAAAAAAAATGAAAAAGGAATTTGTCTGCCATAGTATTAAAAAGTCCCAATTCTTTTAAACCTCATCAGTTCTCTCCAACTTACAGCCACTTAACAATGATGACGTAGAAGTTGAAATTGATTCTCCTAGTTCCCCATTTTTTTTGCTTTCACTTGGTCTGTTTGCTGGGGTAGGTGCCACACCCTAGTAGCATACATGTCTTTAGACATACCTGAATAAGACCCCTCTGATCTTGTCTCCATGGCTTTTCTGAAGGAGGTTCCACATTAAGGTTTATGCTTTGGTCTCAACCTCAACCAAACATAACCCACTATCAGCTGTCAGCTTTAGGCTCCAATTTATGGATGCTGGCCTCTTGGTTGCACCTTTCTTATAGGTAAACATGAGGATACATGTTATGGAAGTTTCTATCTTTAGATGGTCAGGTAACATGAGGTGGAAGTTACTATTTGGGGCAATATGCAGTTAAGTCTCAGCAGGCAACTAAAATATGGCTGTTTTTGTCTCATTGGAAGCCTTGCACATTGCTGACAAAGATGGGATTAGGGACCAAGTAGGGATGCAACAGAAACAGAGAATGAGAATCATGGAAGAGAAAACATCTATATGCTTATGTCCCTGTGAAGCAAATGTCAGAAAGTTGAAAATGCTCTTTCTGCAATGCAGATACATTGCTGCAATACTGATACAATACTGCAATGCAGATCCATCTCCAGCAACAAGGTTCATGTCTGCCATATCCACTGAGCTCTGAGCCCTTGGTGGATATTGGTTCTGGCTTACATATCTAAATCCCTGGTACCCAGAACAGAGCTATACAGCACACTCATGCTAGGGCGCTAGATGGTTCACCATTCAGGCTCTGTGCCAAGGCTGAGAACCTTGGTCAAGTCACAGTCTCCGAGCAAGTTGGGCACTGCATGGAGCTACAGTTTCAGGCAAGTATATAGGTTATGAATGTACACTTAGGCAGAACTTTTTCTTATATTTATATGCAATATTTAAACAGATAAGGTAAAAAAGTAAAAATCTCATTGAAGTGATATACTGAATACTGTTCCACCAAGCTTCCTGAATTGTGCCCCATCCTATGTGGGTCTCAAGGATGGACACAGAGGAATGCAGCACAATTTGGTGTAGAGTCCCAACTTTGTATTCATGAGCAGAGGAGCAAACTATTTGTCTTCTGTAGTCCTTGACTTTGGCTCTGTGAAGGAGAGGCAGGTCCTCTACTGCCAGCCTACCAGTAGCGAATCACAAGGAAATTCCTCTGCCATGACTTTTTTTTTCCTCAAAAAACTTACCTTTGAAGCTTTGGTACTGTCTGGAGGGAGGGTTCGATGTTCCAGAGAGAAGTAAGCTGGAGATAGTAAGGAATGTCCTAGGGGTGAATGCTGTAGCAGTGAGAGAGGGGTTCTGAACCTGGATCATGCCCAGGGTATGTGACCTGGACGGGCTCCAAGCCCCATCACACAGGGTGGGTGTGGATGAAGTGACATAGAAATAAAACATCCTTAACAAAGAGTCTGGTAATGTTCTCTTCCAACTCAACTCAGAGGACTACATTACTATTTCAACCTAAGATATATGTCATAAAAGACATTTTAAAACACAGTAAGCATCTAAATTTTCATCCATTTTTTGATAAAAACAAATGTTCTGGACTCTCAGAAGTTACTGCTTTGGAGTCACAAGGCACCTAACCCACTTATGTTTCATGCCCAGCTACACTAGATTTTGTTGTTCTTTTAAAAATTCCTAACACTGATTATGTCCATATGGATTCTATTGAGGGAGAAATAGGGATGAAGTAGTTCTTTGAATAGGTCGTCAGCTAGGAGAGGGCCCAAAAGGGGAACCAAATGAATTGTCACATCACCTGCTTCAGCAAGACTGAAACTCAATATCTGAGCCAGTCTCATTCCTTAGCAACAATGCCCTCTACTCCGGCATACTGGCCTCTATGGGCCAGCCCCCTGAGTCCAAACCAATCAGCTCTCTCTCAGAACTCACCTGAGCCTGAGGGTAAACCCCACCCCAATAAGCTATAAGGGGGGGCTTACTGAATGGCAAGGCTTCTTTGGCTGTTCATTTTGCCTCCCCTGAGCATCAGGGCTGCACCGGCAAAGCCTTCCTCTATTCCAGCAGCCAGGGCTCTCCATGGCACTAGAATGGGTGGGTGGGGGGGGGTGTATTATTTATTTTTTGTTTTATTACTCTTATTACCTCTCAGCTTGTTTTTTTTTTTAATTTTTATTTATTTATTTGAGAGCGACAGACACAGAGAGAAAGACAGATAGAGGGAGAGAGAGAATGGGTGCGCCAGGGCTTCCAGCCTCTGCAAACGAACTCCAGACGCGTGCGCCCCCTTGTGCATCTGGCTAACGTGGGACCTGGGGAACCGAGCCTCGAACCGGAGTCCTTAGGCTTCACAGGCAAGCGCTTAACAGCTAAGCCATCTCTCCAGCCTTCTCAGCTTGTTTTTAAAAGCCCTATCCTCTTTTTGAATCTCCTTGAGAAACTCCCTTCATGTTTGCCCTCCATTCCCATGTCTAGCCTTCCACATGGGCTCCCAGGTCCTGTCTCCATGTGGTGTATATCCCAGTTCTAGCCCTCTCCCTTGATTCACAAACTCCCCTAAATAAATGGATAGGTTTACAATTTACTCTCCCTAGTTGATTTCAATTATGTGTTAAAATAGACAAAAATCCCAAAGGCTGGAGTTGATAAATTTTTTCCTGAATTCCAAAAACTCTGTTTTGCTATAATTTCAGTCAAAATTCTCAAGTACTTTCCAGAAGTTCGTCCTCAGTGTTTTATGAAGAGAATCTGGAGGCAGAATTTAAGTTGAGCAAAGTTGTCTCGTGGTTTTCAGATACCAAACTGTCCTGTGATGTTTTGGGTTAAGGATCAGATGTAGACATGGACAGATGTGCTCATCAACCCAAAACAGACTTTGAGAATTAGACCTGTAGAGGACGAGGGGTCCTTACAAGCCTCTAGAGGCTCATTTATGGAATTCCTATGGTGAAAGGACCAAATGAGCATACACCTCTGGTTCCATAGTTCTAGTTTTTTAGTGACATGAGTGCAGTCTTGGCAACTTAAGAGTCCACAGCGCTACAATACCAGATTCCCTGCTCTTTGTGCAAAGGGAAAATGTTTTGTTTCTATCCTCAGAGCTTCACAGGGTTCACAGTTATCCACAGATACTGTCTAGATTTTAGGAGGAAGATCAGGTGTTCAGAGAACAATGGCTACATGCCTGTAGAATTCAAGAGCCACAAAGTGGGGGCCTGCTTGCTGAGAGGAACATGCTCCTGGGAATGATTTTCTTTCTTTCTTTCTTTTTTTTTTGATTTTCTATTAGCTGAGCTTTGTTTCCCTGCATGACCAGTGTGGTTCTCATGCTCTGTGGGAGCTTTACTGCTTGACACTTGTACCTTCTAAAGCTTCTAAAAGAAGCGTCAACTGAGTCCAGGTGCCTGGGAGAGAGTATGATTGTCCTCATGCTTTGCCTCAGATCTCCAGATTTTACAGGGCCATATAAATAGAACCCTCCTGGGAACCTGGGAGTCCACAGACGCAAAGATGCGACTCAGCCTCTGGTCAATCACCTAGCCTGGATTCTTTGGTCATGTCCTTGGCAACCATGAGCAGGGCTGGATGAAGAGACAGTTCTTTGTGGAAGCAAATTGGTGAGTAAGACTGTTCTGGGCCTCGGTTAATGTCCCCACCCGGCTTGCATCACATAATTCAGTGTTTCCAGATGTACCAAGTTTCATGGTTTGTACATCCAGGGTCTAGAAGCCAGAAATATCATGTTCCCGACTCTTGGGGTGACTTCTGCTGAATCTGGAACTCTCCTTCTGTATCAGGTCCAAAAGAAACATGTTATGACTTGAAAGAGGAGTGATGGCATGAGGCTGGTGGCTCAAACTAACCATCTATCATGTCTACCTGGTGTTACTTCCAAAGGTGAGGCTCGGGAAAAGCCAGAGTTGGAAATTTCTGAACTTTCATACCTCACAAGCAAACCATATCTGTTTGTTTTTATTAAATTTTGTGAGTTTTATATAGCACTCCATAAATAAAACATTGTGCTTGGAGAATGAGAGGGCATGAAAACACATGCAGCTCAGCCCAGAACAGAGCTGAAGATCCTAGACTTCAAGGATGTTTCTTAGGAGTCCTGAATTCTACATTAGAAAATTATTCTTGGGCTTCAAAAGTGCTATCAAAATGAATATCTAATCACAGTTAATTTCATCTTATTTTATTTTTTATACTTTTTGTGCTAACCTTGTGTCAGCAAAGGTGCAGGAGCTCCCTCCAAGGCTGAGGGCATGTGGTCACAGCTGAGGCCCTCTTGCACAATTATTGGCCTTTCTCAGATTTGACTGTGACAGAAGTGAGCTAGAGGTTATTATTTTAAAAATTAATTAATTTATTTATTAGAGGTGAGAAAGAGGAAGAGAGCAGGGTGTAGGGGGAGGAACTCCAGATGCATGTACCAACATGTTCCTCTGGCTTATATGGGATCTGGAGAATTGAACCTGGATCCTTTGGTTTTGCAGGCAAGCGCCTTAACTACTAAGCCATCTTTCCAGCCCAAGGTTATTTTTTTTTTGTTAGTGATGCATATTGATGACATGTGCTTATGAGATAGGTACACAAGCTTGTTATATTTCCATATACCTGTCATATACTTGTAGGTTAATGACCAATACTCTGGAAGATGTGTTCAATTCTTTCCCTGGAATATGTTTATTCTCTTGTAAGAGCAACTTATGGACAGCTACCCATAAATATGCAACTATTTCCATTTTAGTGCCATAAACATTCAGTGATGTAGATTCTACTTCTGTACTGATTCAACAGTAGACATGGGAGAGAATCTTAAGAGACTCTCATAGAAAGGAAGAAGGGTAAAGGTTTAGAATAAATAGATAGGGCTAGAGAGATGGCTCAGAAGTTAAGGTGCCTGCCTGAAAAGTCTAACAACTTGGATTCAACTCCCCAGTACCCACATAAAGAAGTGCATGCATCTGGAGTTCATGCGTAATGGGTAGAGACCCTGGTATGCCTATCCTTTCCCTCCCTCTCCCCTTCCTCCCTTTCCTTACGAGTAAATAAATAAAAATACAAAAAGATAATGGATAGATCTATCAAAGGTAAAGCAAGATTTCTAATGATTGGAACGAAGGTTTGGACGAGCAATGTGAGATGATCTGAGAGGACACGTCATGCATTGAAGACAGACAGCTATCTTAGAAGTCAATTGTATCAAACAACATTATCCACTGAATGACATTTAACAGTTACAAGAAAAGTATCAAAAGGGTCAGAACGTCTGGAAAACACAGTAATCACTGATAATGATGAGCCTAACTCCAGAGCCTTAACACTAATGGAAAAACGTGACATACTGGAAGGGGGAAGAGACTAGACAAATTTAATGTTTTCATGGGGGCTTTACACTTTCCTTTCTCAGTAAGAAATAGAAGTATGAAAATAAATCTAAAAAACTTACAAATACCTGGAATTTGACAGCACATTTGTAAATAGTTCATGAGAAAATGAGAAAAATACTGAGAAATTTAGAAAATATTTTCTCTGTGAAAACAAACATAGCAATGTCAGTGTTTACAGGGCAACACAACACTTTTAAGGCTGGCAGTAGAAAAGGAACATTAACTTTTTCCATATTTCCACCTCAATCTAGGGGATAGAGCTATAAACTAAATTCAAATTATTATAATTAAGAAAATAATAAGAAAAAATGAAATGAAATGAAATAAATTATTAATATCAGAAATGAAGGTAAGGATCTCATTGCAATTTGCATATAATTTAGATAAATCATAAGGGAATAGTGTGAACAAAGTTCTTCCAGTAAATTTGACAACTTAGAGAAAAAGGAGACATTCTTTGGCAGACGAGCTTACCAAAATTGATACAAAGGAAATCCAAACTTTGAACAAAGGGATATGATTGTTCATCTTGATTATCAACTTGAGTGGGTCGAGAGATGCCTAGGCAAGAGAGGCACAGATGTATGGAGGGCACTTCTAGCCACATCCTGACTGTGATGGCACCATCTTATAAGCTAAAGCCCACATGCAATAAGAAGGGGTAAAGGAGAAAGCCTGATGTAGCAGACATCTTAGCTTCCTGTCCACCACGAGGTAGACACACAGTCTATCTTCCAGACTCCAGCTACTACAATGTTCAGCCTTATGTAACATGCAAATTAATAGGCTGAAAAATGGATAGAATCAACAGAGCCAAGGACTGTGGACTGAAATTTATTCCCAATCATAATTCCTCCCCTTAGCTGATTTTGTTTCAAATACTTGGTCCCAGCATTGAGAAGTCTGCCTCTCCACATAGCTAACAAAGATTTAGAGTTTTTGTACTAAAATTTAGTTAATATTATATTTTAAAAATTCTTGCTACAAAGATGCTTAAGGCCTATATAGCAAAATACATGAGAATAACTGAAGTTTACATAAACTTTCTGAAGAGAGGGAACATAAGAAGACTTTCCAACATGTGTTATGGACCCACATAGTCCTAGCACCAAAGCTGTTCTCAAAAGAAGTGTAGGTCAGAATTGCTCATGTCACAATCTCAAACCTCTCATTGGCTAAGAAAAGTAGAGCAGTCATTATCAAATGTAATCAATCTCAGGCATGCAAGGTTGATTGAACATTTGAAACACTATCAATGTAAACAACATATTCACAGAATAAAGGAGAAAAATCAGTTGACTATTTTATTGAATACAAAAGAAATTAAACATACATTTATGATTTAAAACCTTTCAGTAAGGTCAAGAAAGAATACCAGGGGACTTTCTGGTCTGCCAAATTGCCCAAAGGAAACCCACAGCTCTCTTTCTTTTACTGGGGCTGCTCTTACAGAAGCAGGAGCAGAATGTTATGTTCTTTGTGACTTCTGGTGAGCATTGTGCTAGATCTCCTGGTAAGTGCAATCAATCCTGGAAGAAACAAGGAAGCACATAGGCTGGAAAAGAAGAAATAAATGTTTGTTCACATGTTATAATTGTTTACACAGGAAAGTCTAAGGGAAGATTAAAATAAATATAAGAAGCAATAAATAAACATAACAAGTTCAGAAGATACAAAACAAATATAAAAATTAATTGAATTTCTATATAGTAATATCAATTAAGCAAAAAGTGAATGAAAGTTTGTAATAGAATCAAGGATACATACAATTCTTAGCAGCATCTTAAACAAAAATAGTCAAGACATCTAAGTGGAATCAAAGAAATATTAACTAAGTGGAATCAAAGAAATATTAACTAAATGGAAAAGTGTGCTGCTTTTTTAAAATTTAGAGACTCACATTATTGAGATTGGAAATATACAAAATTAATGTTTATCATCAACACAATTCCAAAAGATGCCTTTGAAAAAGTGTACAAGTCAGTTCTGAAACTTATATGGAAATGCAAAGGACCCAGAATAACTCAAATACTTTAGATAACGATGGGTAAGTCAGAGTCCCATCCTGTATAATTCGAGGGCTCACAATGAGGCTGCTGTAAGAGACATGGGGCCTCAGTGCACAGAGAACTCCATGTCTGTCTGATAAAAAACCCTTGTGTGGTAAATTGAATTCTGACAGGTCTAAAGAAGTCAAATGGAAACAGGAGTGAGTGCCTTAATAGATGCAGCTAGAACTTTAGAATAGCCCAACTCACCTCCACCTCTCACTGCCTGCACATGTTTGCAAATTGACCTTCAAATGCAAAAATTGGAAGCCCTGTAGAAGAAAATATTGCAGATTATCTTGGCCATCTTAGAGTACGCAAAAGTTTCTTAAAGAGAAGAAAACAAGATATTGACTTTATAAGGAACGGACTGGAAAATTAAGCCATGTCCAAATTTAAAAATCCTTTTCTAAAACACATCAGTTAGAAAATACAAAAGCTAGTCACAGACTGGGAGAAAATGCTTATAATGTTTTGAACAGTGTTCAAAGTGTTAAAGACTACAGGGTGTGTCAAAGTTGAATTGAATGCATTTTGTATTATGAGATGGCCATGAGTCTATGGAGACAAGAAGTGAAAGGTTAAGGCTTAAAAATTATTGAGTGTCAAATTAACAAGGGGCATAGTGATCATGGTTTATCTTGCTAACTTGATGGGATTTAGAATCACAATGAGAGCAAATCTGTTCAAAACTGTAAACACAGTCTCTTCTGAGAGGTTCAGATAATCTCATAGCTGTGAGTCACTTTGACATCAAATAGCAAATTACAATTTTCTAATATATGATGGTAAGAGTAAGCATTCATATTCCAAAAGGGAGGACTGGGGACATAGCAAAGAAATATTGGATCAAAGCAAGCTTGAAATGCAGCAGGTCAAAGATCAAATCTTACAGCTTCATGTCCAGCCTCTGGGGGTCACAATGGAATCTACAAAGGGCTAGGAACTGTCACAACTCTCCAACTCTGCCCTCTGCAGCACTCACAGCCTCTCTTGGGTCAGCTCCACTTTGAACCTGTATCTTTCCTCAGCAGATATCCCGTGGGTGTGGCAACTCCAACATCCTTGGGTCCCCATTGCAACTTGAGGTTTTTACCTTCTTAGCTTCACTCAGAGTCCTCTCAGGACTTCCTTGTAGGGACTCTGACCTGCTACACATTACCTGGCCTCAGTGGCTCTCTGGAATCATATAACATGACTTCATGACATCTCACTCTTGAATTTTTCATGCCTCCAAAACCAGTACCATGTAGACTATGTTTCCAACTTCCAATACTAGCTTGGGATATAGCCTGGCCCCTTTGGACCATAGCTTTAGTGAACTTAATATGCCTTTCAGGCTGCCCTTGGCATAATACTTACCTATATGGTTGTTTTTAAGGAAGGGACTCCTTTGGGTAAGGCTATTTTCTTTCAAATTAATTCTAACTTTTACAAATTGGAGCCTCCAATGGGTGTGGACTTACCCTCAGGACACTTTTCCCATGGTCTCAGTGTTGCACTGGAGATTTCTCTTCAATTGTTCTGACCTCTTTAATAATTACAGCTACATCTTTAATAGCAGCCTTAATACCTGTCTTGAGCCTTCCTATGTCAAACAAATTAATCCATTACTTTTAAACTCAGACTCCTTCAGTTCTCAGCATACTGACAAAATGTCACCATTTTCTTTGCCAGTATAAAACATGAACTGTCTCTAACACAGTTCCAAATAGAGTCTTTGTTGCCCTTTGGGTCCTCATGGGCCTCTGTTGTATAACTCTCTCTCCATATTCTGGCCTTCTCAACTATTCCTGCCCCTCAGAACGGCCCATTAAGCTCTAATTACATATTTTAGGTTCTTACTATCCTCAAGTTTCAAAATTCATCCACATTCCTCCCATAAATGAGATTCAAGGCTTACAAACCACATGGTCAAGTTTTCCACAGCAACAACCCCACTCCTAGTATCAATTTTCTCTATTACTTAATTGCTTTATTGCTGTGATAAAATGGCTGACAAAAGCAACTTAAAGAATTCAGGGTTTATTTCAACTTACAGTTCCAGAGGGTAGAGTCCATCATGATGGGCAAGGCATAGAAGTAGGGGAAGGAGATGGCTGGTCACAGTGAGCCTATAGTCAGGAAGCAGAGAATAGTGAATGCTGGTGCTTAGCCTACTTTATCCTTTTAATACAGTCCAGGATACCTAACCCATAAGATGGTGGTATATAGTTCAGGCATATCTCCCCACTTCAGTTAATGTAATGTAGAAACTCCCTCATAGATAAGCCCCGAGGTTTGTTTCTATTTTGATTCTAAATTCCATCAAGTTGA